>NC_135236.1:268300021-270820021 GCF_051348905.1 Ranitomeya variabilis | reverse complement strand
CCACCGTAAGAGAGTGCAGCAGGAGAGGCTGTGTCAGAAGGGGTGAGCCAGGTTTCGGTGATGGCGAGGAAGGAAAGTTTGGTAGTAACAAAAAGATCATGGATGTAGGAAAGCTTGTTACAGACAGAGCGAGCGTTCCACAGAGCTCCTGTTAGTGGGACTGGGGAAGCGGGGGCTGGGCGAATGGGTATAAGGTTAGAGAGGTTACGGAAGTTTGTGATGGAGCGTGGATGGGAGGTAGAAATGACTGTAGGAATATGGTGAGGAGGACCAGGATTTGGAGAGATATCACCAGCAGTGAGAAGGAGCAGAGATAGTGTTAGCAGGTGGGAGCAGGAGAGGGCATGAGGGGGCTGCCTGTGCTTTGAGACAGAGGATTGTATGTTGAGGAACAGTTCAGAGGAGGAGGTGAGATGGATGGGGAGGATTGAAGAGGAGATGAACAGTTCCTTACTTGGTGTGGGGATTGGGGGAGGTAGCAGAAAGTGAAAGATTATAGGGGTAAAAGTGACAACAAACAGAAACATTGTTTGCAGTGACTGACCAGTTACCTTCAGTTCCCTTCAGGTTCAATTCAGGTTTTAATTCTAATGTAATCCACACTTTTAGAACACACTTCTAGAAATCACACTGCAGACTAAAGTCTAGCAGACTTGTGCTATGCAATATATGGAAAACTAAGTGCGTTCAGGTGTGAAGCAGAGAGGAGTGGTCTCTGCTCATCTTGAGCAGGCGAACCTCTCAGACAAATGGACTTTGTAATATGTTATCTTTTTGTTTTGTTTTGTGCCAGAAAGGCTTTGCTTATTTTGTTGAACCCTGCTATGGTCTATGCTGTCTATAATAAACCAGCATGTGATGGTGTCTACCTTGGGAAGCAGCTGAGTGTGTCAACCCCTAACACGACTTATAAGGCATTTCAAACAATGCAATTGTGGGCACTGATGGGTTATCACAATACCCAGAAGCCTGGTGAAGGTTTACAAAAAAATGTTTTTATGAGAATATTAAAAAAATATCGAATCACTCCAGTAAAAGTAAAGAAATAAAAATATGTAAATATATGTTTGGTATCTTCGCGCCCATAAAAGACCAGTCTTTTAAAGTATAAAATTAATAAACCCAATACGTAAAAACGCTGTAGCAAGGAAAAGAGATCAAAATTGCAAAATAGTGTTTTTTTCAGTTATCACCCCCCCTTAAAAAAATGCAATAAAAAATTATTACAATTTCATATGTACCTCAAATTGGGATCAATAAAACCTTCAGCAAAAATCAAGCCCTCACACAGTTCAGTCATCGAATTAAAAATGTTCCGGGTCTTAGTAAATAGTGGCACAATTAGTAAATAAACGGGAGCATTACCAGTGTGAGACATGTAACTAACACTGAACAGTAGAACTGAACGGTGTCTTCATGCAAGCACATTTGCTGCAGCTCTGACAGCAAATGTGCCCATATTTGTACTCAAATGTTTCTTACATGTCCATATAGATGGCTAAGGATGGTTGATCCTTCTGACAGATTCCCTTTAAATAAAAAATATATGCAAGTTTCGTATCAATGAATCATTTTTCAGAGTTATTTTTACCTTTTTTTACTGCTTTTCAGGACATTAAATGTTAAAATAAATAAAGTTATTCAAAACTACAACTCGTTGGGCAAAAAATAATCCTATATGGCTATAGAAGGCAAGGAGAAAATGAAAGGGTAAAAATGAAAAATTACCCTTTCTTCAAATTATTTAATCTGAGTGCAGCATAATGTAAGAGCTGAGATCTTGATCCCAGTGATGTATCACTTACTAAACTGTGTGTTGTTGTTTAAATCAGTAATAAAATCAGTGTTTTATCAGCAGGAGATTATAACTAGTGGACTAAAGGTACTAAGGTGAAGACATCGCTGAATCCGCGTCACACACACCGATTCAGCGATGTCAGCGGGTGATCCAGCGACGAAATAAGGTGCTGGCCTTCTAGCTCCAACCAACGATGTCACAGCAGGATCCTGATCGCTGCTGCGTGTCAAACACAACGATATCGCTATCCAGGACGCTGCAACGTCACGGATCGCTAGCGATATCGTTGTTAAGTTGTTCAGTGTGAAGCTACCTTAAGTGTCTAAGTGACTAAGTGTCTCATACCTCATATACATCACCAACAGAAAAAACACAAGCCAAATAAGAAAAATATGTATGATTTTATTAATGCAATAAATAATGTAAAAATTCATGTGAATAATGGGGCAACATACAGTGAGGATGAAAAAGGTGGGGACACCTGTGCAAAAAAAACCATGTAAATCTTCCTCAACTAAACCAATAGCACCTTTCCTCTCTCTTAGTCACTGCTGAGTATGGTGTCAGCTCTTGGCCCCCTACACTATTGTCTTCTTTCTGCCTACTAATTTGTTCCCCTTTCCATCCTTCTACTCTAGCCTCTTTTATGAATTCTTGCTGTAGGCGGGGAATCTCTATGGTCGGGTGCATACAATCTGGAAGCGGAAGTACTTCGGATGCAGCACATGTTCACGGCATCCAAAGCGCCGCTGTCTATTGAACGCAAGTGAATCCGCATGTGATCACTGAACTATCCGGATTCACCGCATCCAATATGTTGTATGGGTGAAATTTCTCCGTAAGAGAAATTGACATGCTGCGGTCTGAAAAGGCGCGCTGCATGTCCGTCTCCGCGGGTAAGCCGTGGGTGCCTGTGCACGCATAGTGGACGTGAGAGTTCTTGAAATCCCATCCACCATGCTGTAACAGCTGGACGCTGCAAGTTAGACGCTGCACAAATACACAGCGTCCACCCCACAGCGTTTACTGGTTGTGTGCACATGCCCTCAGACCCCCTTCTCAATTCTACTGTGTTCTTATGGTTATTAGATCCTAAAGTATGTTTGGACTGGGAGTCAAGGACTTTTATATCTATTTACCTCAACAAATGTTTGTTAATTTGTACTCTGTTTTTCTTTCTGTATATTAAAAAAGTTCAATAAAATTTCAATAAAATGTAAAAAAAAATAAATTTTTAAATCCCCTACAGTTCCAATTTATACTCGGTGTAATAAATATCCGGTATCAAATGTTCGTTAGACATCAAACTTCACAGTAAAAGTGATGGAAAGATGTAAGAAACCATTTTATAAACCACAGTGAGATAATATAATCATGTCATCATAACTAAAATTAGCAAAAACACAAATGACCTCACAATTAAAGGGTCATCACAGAGCAAGGTTATATACATGTAGGGGAGAGAGAAATAGACCCACCACTCCCGACGCGCGTTTTTCTTTAAGCATGTCCCCACCTTTTTAGCCTCACTATAACCATATATTTTTCTTATTCGGCTTGTGTTTTTTTTCTATTGGTGATATACTGTAGATGCATTTTACACTATGTGATACATCACTGGAATAAGGGAGTTTGCCCCTAAATCATTCAGTTCTCAGATGGGGTAACAAAAAACTGGTGATAGATTCTTTTTAAGGGGTTAACCAAAGTGAAATGATTTTGTGGTCACTGGTACCAAGGTTTTCACAGACACATTTCCAACTTGCTCGCCTTTTGTCAGATCTTTCAAGAAATGGGCCTGAAAATGATCCTGCATCAAGCTGCGTTTTCTCCCCTTTGCAGTTGAAGCAGAACCATGCTCCCAGACCGTCTATGCGGTCACTACTGCCCCTCACCATCTGATTGTGCAGCTGACCTCCCAGCTCCTCAGTAATGTTGGGGCATCTATAGATAACACCAAAAATGACTTTCTATGTAATTACCCTGAAGGTTTCGGCCTCCTCACAGCCTTCCACCCTTATTACCTCTGTCACACTCGATTTCATAACATACACAATGAAAGTCTTCATGGAGACCGAGTATTCTGTATTCTGCATCCTTTCCAGTTCTGCTTTCATTCCCAACCTTCCATCCTTGGTGATCCACTCTCCAATTACCGTCAGTGCGACTACGTTGTTAGCTATTGTCGACTTCAGCATACTTCTGACCATCAAAGTTGTCAGTCTCTTGCATCAATTGTTGGAACGTAAACCTATATAATTGTGGTATTGGACATAGGGGGATGAAATTGAATAGACATCAGTCAGTCATCACAAGAATTACTTACAGTGATGTCCTTCCTAACGTTTTTTCTGACCATGACGTGAATAGTACATGATGGGCTGTGCAGTCCATTTTAGATGGTTGATCCCTAAAATATTGATTTGTCAATGATTCATCTGTCTTCATGACCATTTACAGTGGCTATATGTATGATCTACTTATTGGCTCCCTCTTAAACATGCAGGCTTCAATGGGGAAACAGGGCATTTAGACATATATAACAGATTAGCATTAGATGGTTCGGCAATTCAGTGTGCATTAGGGAATTACAATACAGCGCTAATCTAATGCGTATGGCCAGCTTTACCCATTTAATTACATAAACGTCTTTTTATTAAAAGGGTTGTCTTCTACTTGGACTGCTCCTCCTCACCCTCTATGTTCTCCCCTCTGGTGCCAGTGCCCTTCCGGGGCTTTCATGACGCTGTTATGTATGGAGTGCTAGATCTGAACTCCACATTCCCTGATTCACAAGGGTGACCTCACCTATGTCATTAGAGTCCACATTGACAAGCCCTGTGGTTTAGGTAAAGACTTCAGTTCCTTCTTTTCATAAATCATTTATGATTTGAAGAAGTCTGGAGGAAGGAATTTATAAAACCTCAGACATAACCTAGAGCATAATGAAATATATTCGGGAGAAGGGAGATTGGTTAACAAGCTCCTTTTAAGTTGGTCATATATATATTTCATGGTTTGGGGATCCTAAAGATTTGGATAGGATCCACTTATAGTCTTTTGCTTAATAGACCAGCTTTTTTTTTGTCATTTTGTGGTGCTCCACTATATGCACAAGACCGGAGCAGCCAACTAAGTCACCTATTTATTTGCAAGAATTCCATGCCACCTCAGCCACAGAATGATTTAGCTTAGTGGACATTACAGAGCAGGAGAGGAAACCTTTTATACTATGGCAAATTATTCACTTCTGACATTAAAGGGAATCTGTCATCAGGTTTTTGCTATTTAATATGAGAGCTGCATAATGTAGAAACTGAGACCCTGATTCCATCAATGTGTATTTTGCTCAGCATCTTGCTGAAGTTTCAATACAATCAGTGTTTTATCAGCAAGAGATTATCACTGCAGGACTAGGTCTCATGTGCAGGCCAGTCAGGCTAATCTGTGTTAACCCGCCCCCACCACTGATTGGCAGCTTGCTGACAGTGTACACAGGAAGCTGCCAATCGGGTGTGGGCTGGGTTATGCCCAGCTCAGTATTCTGACCACTACTACATCTACCACAGGGAAAACACGGATTCTATCAAGACTACATCAAGTAGTCCAGTAAGTGATACATAGCCTGGGATCAAGTTCTCTGTCCCTACATCATGCAGATCAAAGATTACATGGCAACAACCTGCTAGCAGATTCCCTTTAACATGTGTACATGAAGTATATGGAGGACAACTATACTCATTTTGCTGTTAGGCAATTCAGGTCCATATTTTGTGTAATACTTGGATGACCATTACTGTGATTGCTTCATAACGGCAAAATTTAATAAATGCAGTAGCTAAAATATAGATAAGCGTGATTCATACTTCTTTATTAGCTGGGATTACACACAAGATCAAAGCAGTTTTATTAAGTCATTGCCTCCTCCGCCATGTCTAACTTTCCTGTTAATTTGTTGATCTTGTTAGTTAGATCATAAATAACCAGGGACCTCTGTCTACATAGATAACTACTATGCCTATATGTCATGTTCTTCCACACAAGTCAAAAGTAAAACTCTGCTATCATGGCCACAAGTTTTCAGATGGACACAAATTTAGATTTTCACAAGGTTTGCTACTTTAGTGTTTAGTGATAGTTTTGGACAATCTGAAAGAGGCTTCATCAGAGAAAATAACTGTAACCCAGTCCTCTGCAGTCCAATCCTTGTATATCCTGCAAAGTTATTTTTTCTGATGAAGACCTTTGAGATAAAAGATTCAGAGCTCCAACTTTATCTCATCCCTTTAAAAAGATTGGGAGGGTGCTAACTTTGTAGTGCATGAAGGAAGCCTTTCAGCTCAATCACGAGCCGAACCACAGGCAGTATGAATTGGAGACCTACTGCCTGCAGCCGTCTATGTTTTACACTGAAACACTGTGGCATTTGAGAGAATACGCATTTTGAAATGCCAACCAGAGAATATTTGTCTCGAGAGAATAGTCCGTGGAAAGTCCCTGGTGGCTGCTGCCCACCCCACTTCTCTGGACTGATGCCATACACATAAGGAGAAAGCTGAGCGTGGTGATGAGAAGCCGCCATGGACCTTCCATGTTATGGTAATCCAGAGACGCATAGGTGCCAGCCAGCTTGTCAAAGTTAGTTTTTCTTAAAATCCTCAGTGACTTCTACGAATCGTGCTGCTCTTGGGTCGGGCTGCATGAATGAGCTGACAGGTTCCCTATATTGCTCCTTGCTGACTTGTACCTTTCTTCTTGCTGTGATCTACTTTGTGCGTTTCATTTTTATCTAAGGTTACTTGGTTTTTACTCATTTTTGTGTCACCTCCATTCTGCTTTTATAGCTCCGCATTTGCCAGCAGGTAAAGAATTCTGAATGAATCATGCTCATCAGGAAAGGGAGATCATTAGTGAGCAGTTGTCTCTCCCACCATCTGAGGCAAATTACGTATACAGACAGACTGACTAATCTGAAGTTCATTTTCTATACATCTATAGAGGTAGGATGTAGCTAGGAACAGGCTTTTTGCCAGACACTGGAGTTTTGTGGTGAATCAGTTTATTTTAGGATTGATTTATAGATGGAGGTGTGGGAGAAGCACGGCATTCTTCCTCCTGTTCTCTCTGTGCTACAGAGGCGTTGGAATATGAAGTATGTCAGTAAGTCATGATATAGTGGATACTATGGCACATTGTGCTCCCTGCAGGAGGACTGTACTCGCGAGGCTGCCGTTGTCTCAGGTGCGTGGGTGTCCTGATAATCTGTGAATTTCTGTGATTCTGAGCTGGCTCTGACCTGTCTCACTGTATGAAAAGAGTGAGGTTTATATGGTTTCACAAACCATTATAAGATCATGAGAGGAGATGCCACACAATACTAATTAAGCTAAAGAATGGAAAATCTAAAAACATATTACTATGTATTACTATGAGCGATAGTTCTCAATCATCTGCATAAAGATCAGGATTTTACCTTACGGCTGGATTAATGATTGACGCTTGGTTGTCAGCATGCCTATTATATATTGGTGTACAGTGGATAGTCACTGTCCAATCAAGAAGCTGCAAAAAAAAAAAAAGGCTTAAAAGAGAAAAAACTCTTCCCAAACATGTAAAAAAAACTCTTCAAAACCACTTTACGAAAAGAAAAACTCCCCAAAGAAGCGGTTTCCACTTGGAAAACTCAATGGCCCCGATGCTTCAAAGCAATTTAGCCAAAATTCTGGTGTAGATTGCTTTGAAAAGCCCAAAAAAGTTTGCACAAAACATTATGCGACTTTTTGCTGTTTCACACAAGTTTATCCCAGCTCTATGAAAATGGTTGGAGGGACGGGTTTGGCGGGGCCCTAACGCCACAGCGCATCTACTGTGATTTATGACCAGCTTCCTTACACCAGAAATCTTATTTCAGTCAAAGACTGGAGTAAGATTTTTGGCAAGGTGCAGGAGGCGCACACTACTCGTCAAGATGGCCCTGATTCGTTAAGTGGCATGGCCTCTTAATGAATCAGTAGCCTCTGACTCTACTCCGCTCCCTCATCAAGACTGACTTAAAAATCGCTGGTTTAAAAGGGAACAGGGTCAATGTTTTTGACGGTCTCAAAAAAGCTCCACGTGTATGTACCATCAGCTCAGAGGGTCCACATACGTTGTCATAGTTGTCTTGATTTGGACAGTGTCATTGTGCCCTCTGTATAGCACTCCAGTTATAGTACGGTGGGCAGTGCGCGCAGTGCTAAGTGATCGCTGTGGCTAAATTTAGTAAAATACAGAGCGCTGCTGTTTTTAGAACCTGGGAACACTTTACTTCAATGAGATTTCAGTTCATTGTATTGTTCAGTCTGATTGCCACATCTAAATATGAAGTACCAAAGTAAGGCCGTGCACAACAGGGATTGTCTATGTAAAAATACCTTTCAGTGTGCCTAAATTAAGTATATACGTATAATCTATACTTTTATAAGAAAGGATCTGATGATATCTCAACCTCCCTTGATCCCAGCAGCTTCACTTCTGATTTGTGTTCCATACAGGATCAAGAACGTCGCTGAAACCTGCATGTGTGATTCCAGCCTCACAATGGTCAATCAGTCAGGTTACAGAGTACACACTAGGACTTGATTCAGTTTTGGGATTTGCTGCTTTGCACTACGTACAGAGTCATGTCAAAGTTTGGGCACCCCTGGTCAAAATTCCTGTTATTGTGAAATGACCTCTAAAAGGGCTAAAGTTACAGATGACACATTTCCTTTGTATTTTAGGCAACAAAAAATGTATTGTGATTTTTTTCATTTAAAAAATTACAGAAAGGAAAATGGGACGATGCAAAAGTTTGGGCACCCTTGGAGATTTGTGTGCTCAGATAACTGACCAAGGTTTCAGACCTTAGTTAGCTTGTTAGGGTTATGGATTGTTCACTATAATCGTTAGGAAAGGCCGGGTGATGTAAATTTCCCAGCTTTATAAAAACCCAGTCTTCTCTACAGTCTTCTCTAGCCTTGTGCCAAAAAACAGCAGCCATGGGCTGTTCTAAGCTAGGGGTGGGGAACCTCAGAGCCGCGGCCTCGATGACCTTCTATTCAGCCCCCAGGCAGATTCCCGGGCTCCGCAGTGCTGGGGTCGGCAGCTGTATTTTGCCGTTAGCCGGACCATTAATTTCTTCTTGCTCTGTGAGCACATACAGTGTTCACTACTGAATGCTGAGGCACATGCTAAATGAAAGATTACGTCCTGACACCAGTGCCAGTGCCAGGATGTACTTTGTGGGCGGAGTTTGTACGGCCCCCAAAAGATGGTTTAAATATCCAAATGACCCTTGGCAGAAAAAAGATTACCCAACCTTGGTCTAAGCAGCACTCTAAATATGAAAATGGTGGAGGCCCACAAAGCACGGAAAGGCTATAAGAAGATAGCAAAGTGTTTTCAAGTTGCCCTTTCCTCAATTTGAATTGTAATTAACGGGGTGTTCCCATCTACAAGATCCTATCCTAATGCGTAGTAGGTGTAGTAATAATAATAATAATAATAGCAAATACGTCCAATTAGAAATGTAGTATAGTTTTTCTGATTCGCTATGCCTCCTTCTTCATGTGCAGGCATTGCAGGACCTTAGGTATCCATGGTTACGACCACTGATATAGTGACAGTTAGCTAGTTGCTAGTTGTCGCAGCCTTGGATGCCTAAGGTCCTGAAATTCAGTTACATATTTGGATAGGATCTTGGAGTTGGGCTGTGTTCACACGTTGTGTTTTTGCTGCGGTTTTTCTTATGCAAATTAAAAGCTGTGCTTTACAGTACCAGAAAAAGCTATGAGATTTCAGAAATCTCATGCACACACATTGTTCTTTTTTCCTGGCTGAATTGGAAAACCCAGAGAAATTGAGCTTGGTTTGAGTTGGTATACATGCAACATATAAGTGCATGTTCACATTAGCCATTAAAGGGAATCTGTCACCCCAAAATTCGCCTATAAGCTGCGGCCACCGGCATCAGGGGCTTATCTACAGCATTCTGTAATGCTATAGATAAGCCCCCGATGTAACCTGAAAGATAAGAAAAACAGGTTAGATTATACTCACCCAGGTGCGGTCCCGCTGCGGTCCGGTCCGATGGGCGTCGCGGTCCGGTCCGGGGCCTCCCATCTTCATACGATGACATCCTCTTCTTTGCTTCCTGCTGCGGCTCCTGCGCAGGCGTACCTTACCTGCCCTGTTGAGGTCAGCGCAAAGTACTGCAGTGCGCAGGCGCCGGGACAGGTTTTCCAGGAAGAAGACGCCAAGGCCTGGGGAAAAGAGCTAGAGGTTCCAGGGATGGCGGAGTTACCGGGGGGTGGGGGGGAGGGGGCTTGGGGGACCCCATTTCTCTCTCCCCTGGTATGCTAGACCATATCAGAGGGGAGATAAATGAATGGGAAATCGGATTTTTTTTACGATATCCGTTATTTGGTGAATAACGGCGATCACAAGACTGGGGACGGTAAAAACCGACCTGAATCATGTTCTCCGGTAGCCGAGACCCCGGAGTTTTTCAGACGCTGTGGGGGTGCTATACCCTTATTTCTCAGTGATGTTAAAAAGCAGTGCTGAGGAATAAGGCCCCTTAACTGCCGCTGTTAAAAGGCGTACTGTCGGTTGTTAAGGGGTTAAAAAGCTTTCCAAAGCTGAGGTGTCCAGAGTTGGGGACCCAGGTTTTTGTCTGCCCTTATTCACATAGATCACTTCTGACATACGGTATGGTTTTAATATTAGACATTGTTGGACCTTCACAATTAGGGCCACCTTGCAGATGGTGGGATGGCTTCTATGCTATTTTTTAATCTAAAACAGTGTTTACTAAGAACCCTGTGTTATTTTTATGCACTTTTGCATTTTACTTACTCAGTTACAGCAGGGTTTATGCTAATTTTGTTTCTTGTAGGTTTTGTGAATTGGAAAACTTCTGTGTTTTTGAAAACTGCAGCATGTAATTTCTTCAGTGGTTTTGCAGCTCTTTTTCACCCATAGAAAGCAATGAGTAAGTGCAAAAACACAGCTATCTGGTTTTGCTGCGTTTTTGGTGCAATACTTTAAGGCCGAATGCCCAAGATCCGGAACTAGCAGCGCTTTGGACGCAGCGTATGTTCCCTGCATCCAGAGCACTGCCTTCTATTGAACACAGCTAAATCCGCATATGTTCACTGAACCGTACGGATTTACCGCATTCAATACATTTCTATTGATGTCATTTATGTTGCGGAGACCAGCATCAATGCAAGAGAAATATACATTCTGCGGTCTTGAAAGACGGTTTCCGTGGGTGATCCACAGGTGACTATGTACGCATGGTGGACATGGGATTTCTAGAAATCCTATCCACTGTGCTGTCACAGCTGGCCGCTGTGGGTTTGACGTTGCATAAATACGCAGCGTCAAACCCGCAGCAGTTACTGATCATGAGCACGCACCCTTAGTAAGTTGCATCCAAGTTTTTTGGGGGGCATTAAACTTTATCAGCATGCACAAGAGACAATAAAAACGCAGCAAATACGCAGTCAAAAAACACATGAAAACCTTCTTTTTGTAAGTAGCTTCTTTACTGCTAAGAGAGAAGATTTTACTTGCAGAAAAAAAATGCAGTGTGTGAACATAGGCTAAGAAATGGCAGTTAACAGGAACAGTGGAGGTCAAGATAAGGTCTGGAAAACCAAGCAATATTTCAGTGAAAGCTGCTCGAAGGATTGCTAAAGAGTCAAATAGGAACCCCCGCTTGACTGCAAAAGACCTTTAGAAAGATTTAGCTTTAGAGTTATAGTACATTGTTCTACTCTTTAGACACACCTGCACAAATATGGCCTTCATGGAAGAGTCATCAGAATAAAACCTCTCCTCAAAGTCGCAAGCTGAAGGTTTTGCAATATCCCTCACAGTCCTCTGATCTGAACATCATTGAAAATCTGTGGCTAGACCTCAAAATAGCAGTGCATGCAAGATGACCCAAGACTCTCACAGAACTGCAAGAATTTTCCAAGTAAGAATGGATGAAAATCTCTCAAACAGGAATTGAAAGACACTTGTCTGGCTACAAAAAGCGTTTACAAGCTCAGATACTTTCAAAATGGGGTTCTACTAGGTACTTACCATGCAGGGTGCCCAAATTATTGTATCATCCCATTTTACTTTTTGTAAATTTTAAAATGACGAAAACATGTTTTTTGCCTAAAATACAAAGGAAATGTGTCATCTTTAATACGAAGGAAATGGGTCATCTTTAATACGAAGGAAATGGGTCATCTTAACTTTATGCCTTTTAGAGATCATTTCATCATCAACTTGCTTAACGGTTCACAATAACAGTATTTGTGACCAGGGGTGCCCAAACTTTAACATGCCACTGTACAGGTAATAGCCTGATGTAAAAGGTGTTGGGGGTCAAGTTTTTTAAGTTGCCAACAATTTAGTGTCTTTCATATACCGTATATTTGTGTTTCTCAAGTTACATTTTTGGTTCCATACAAATGTCGAGCATGAACCATGAACTTTCAGTCATCTCCATCATACTGTGAACGATATGGCTTAGAATGTCTGAAATGGAGGTTGGATTGAATGTGTTTGTAGATATTTAATGGCTCCAGTGTGAGTTCATGGCTTGTGAATGCGATCGTCTGCTGGATCCACATAGGAAACATTGTTAGCTTGACATTCACCATGTCATATGCTAGTTATCCTGATAAAGCTGAGTTTTATATCTGAAAAGAGTCTAACCCTTGATTTTGCTTCTTTCGATGTGTAGAAGTGCCTCCGGCTGAACCCTGATGCTCCGGTTTGGGTGTCCAAACAACGCATCTTGTGCACTCTAAACCACAGCCTGAAGGACGTTCTAAATTATGGACTCTTCCAGCCAGCATTTAATGGTAGAGCTGGGAAATTCCTTGACGAAGAGCGACTGCTACGAGAATATCCACCTTCTTTGGCCACACCTGTACCCTACCTGGAGGTAAGATCATAGCTTTTTACTTGTCATTATAAAGGATCATGCTTTTGTACAACTTTATATACGGTATATATGTATATACAATAAATACAAATTGCATTACAATCTCTCATATAATCGTGTTCCTAGTATGGGACAATACAGTTGTAATGATGTAACTTCTCTTGCAGTCTACTAGATTTGAGCATCTAGAATTGCAGAACACAGTTCTGGCGGCCATGTTTGTAGTCCATTTCCGCAGGATTAGAGCCCTGCAAACCTCCTCCTACCTATCGACCTCATTGGTGCATGTTCTGATTAGTAAGCCTGGTGCGTCATGTTTGCGTTATGCCACATTGATGACTTACTATCTGAAAAAGCCACTGGTCATACCTGCACGTAGGAGGTTTGAAGGCTTCTGATCCAGCGGAACTTTTCAATGAAACTATGAATAAACAAAAAATAGTTCTATGAAAAATTGTTCTAAATTTTCACAATATTCTATGTATATAGGAGGGGAGGGGGGCTCAGTTTTTAGCTCCTCCCTCCTTCCGTCTACATAGAATTTTATCAGATGCAACTCTCATCTCCTGCCTCAGGGAAAGTCTATCTTCACTGAATACAGATTTTACCCCAAATTGAGAATTTTGATCATGACAGGTCAATTCTGACATAAATAAGCAGATTTCTCTGGTAAGATATATGACAAAGTTGCTTATTAATTTATGAAATAAAAATTAAAAAGATAGTTATGCTTTAAAAGGGTATTCTCATCTCCAAGATCCTATCCCAATATAGAGTAGGTGTAATATTAATATCAGCAAATATCTCCAATGATAAATGTAGTATAGTTCTTCTGATTTGCTGTTTCGGTTATCCCATGTGTAGGGCAGTAGCTTAGATGTCCATGGTTAGGACCGCTAACAAGCTGTCACTATATGAGTGGTCATAACCATGGATACCTATTTGTCTGGGTTCTTTTGTGGCCTCCTCCATGAGTGATAAGTGCACTTCTGGTGAAATTTTGGTTGGCCAGTCACTTTGGGAAAGGTTCCCCACTGTACCAAGTTTTCTCTACTTGTGAAAATGGCATATAGTATCATTTGCTGGAGTCCCAGATCCTTAGCAATGGCTTTGGAACACTTCCAGTAACTTTAAGTTACTTTTTTTTTTGCATCTATTTGTAAGTATCTTCAGAACGTGGCTTCATGTTCTGGCCTTTAAAACATTCTAGTTGCTTCATATTGCAAAACAGGTTATTATAAGTTTTATTTATATTCAACATATCTGAAACTAGATCCATTTGTCCATTGAATTTTGTTAAATAGTTGAATAAATGGCTAAGCGAGTAATAACGTTATTCTCAAATAGGCAGGTAGGGCTGAATTGCATTTTACCTTCATAATTGAAGAACAGTATTTTGTGTTTCCTGGGTTTTCTTTGTCGATTATTACATAGTCTCGATTATTACATAATTTCGCCCAGCATGGAAAATTCTGAAACTTTGCAAATTACTTTACTAGTGGATTTCGGATTGTAGTAATTTGGAGTACAGATGATGGCAGTGAAAGGGTCAACACCTATTTATCCTCTGAGTGTAGTGCTTATCAGAACAAACTCCTTCAGCAGACTTATCTCCAGAGTTAGGGTATGTTCCCACAGTCAGGAACCCACAGCGCCTTGGACGCATCACATGTCACATCACAAGCGCTGCCGCCTTTTGAACGCAGGTAATTCCACATGTGTTCATTGAACCGTGCGGAATCACTGTGCCCAATACATTGTACTTGTGATATTTATCTTGCAGAGGCTGAGCGTCTCCGCAAGATAAATAAACATGCTGCGGTCTCGAAATATGTGCCGCATGTCTGTCTCTGCAGGGAAGCCAGAAGCTTCAATTCCCATTCACAATGCTGTAACATCTGGAAGCTGCGGGTTGGACGCTGCGTCCAACCGGCAGCGTTTCCTAACTGTGGGAACATACCTTCAGAGGACTTTCACACTGCGTTCTTGCCCTCATTCAGGGCAGGGGGAAAGGTGGGGGGAACGCAATGTGAAAGGGGCCTTAGTAAGACACAGGTGCTGTGCTGACCCTTCAGTGCCATCATCTGTGCTCCAAATGAGTACATTCAGATATCGATGTGTCTAAAGGCAGGACAATATAGACTGGGGAAAAGCCAATTACATGCAGTTTTTTTTTTTTACTGGAAAGAAGACAAATTCACTAATAAATTGATTTCCAAAGTTTCATAACTTTCCACTCTGAACATAATTATAGTTAGGTCAAGAAATATTTGGACAGTGACCAAATCTTTATGCCACTATTTTGGATTTAAAATAGAACAACTGAGATGCAATTGAAGTGTAGATACCTTCAGGTTTAACAATAGGGATTGAACAAAAATACCCTGTGAAATGATTAGGAATTGCAACCATGTTTCTACAAAACCTAATTTCAGAGGCCCAAAAGTAATTGGACAAATTACCTTTACCATAAGTAAAATATTCATTTTTAACACTTTAGATCAAGAGTTGGTGATCCATATCACAGTAAAGTGTCTCCAAGATAATTATAAATCAAACTGTACCACTGTGCGTCATTCCTAGAGAAGCCAAGTAGCCAGACGTGAACACTGGCCACATTAAGCTGATGTATAGCTGATAAGGGTTACCGTATATACTCGAGTATAAGCCGACCCGAGTATAAGCCGACCCCCCTAATTTTGCCACAAAAAAACTGGGAAAACGTAATGACTAGAGTAAAAGCCTAGGGTGGGAAATGCAGCAGCTAATGATACATTTCAAAAATAAAAATAGATACCAATAAAAGTAAAATTAATTGAGACATCAATAGGTTAAGTGTTTTTGAATATCCATACTGAATCAGGAGCCCCATATAATGCTCCATACAGTTCATGATGGGCCCCATAAGATGCTCCATACAAAATACGCCCCATAATATGCTCCATATTAAAATATGCCCCATATAATGCTGCACAAAGGTTAATAATGGCCCCACAAGATGCTCCATTGAAACATTTGCCCCATACAATGCTGCATAAAGGTTTATGGCCCCATAAGATGCTCCATAGATTATGCCCCATAAGATGCTCCATAGATTATGCCCCATAAGATGCTCCATAGATTATGCCCCCATAAGATGCTCCATAGATTATGCCCCATAAGATGCTCCACACATTATGCCCCATAAGATGCTCCATACATTATGCCCCATAAGATGCTCCACACATTATGCCCCATAAGATGCTCCATACATTATGCCCCATAAGATGCTCCACACATTATGCCCCATAAGATGCTCCATACATTATGCCCCATAAGATGCTCCACACATTATGCCCCATAAGATGCTCCATACATTATGCCCCATAAGATGCTCCACACATTATGCCCCATAAGATGCTCCATACATTACGCCCCAGAAGATGCTCCATACATTTTGCCCCATAAGATTCTCCACACATTATGCCCCATAAGATGCTCCATACATTATGCCCCATAAGATGCTCCATACATTATGCCCCATATGCTGTTGCTACGATTAAAATAAAAAAATCACATACTCACCTCTCTTCGCTCAGGCACTTGCGATATTCACCTTCCCCGTTCCACCGCTGCTCTCCGCTCTGTCTTCCATCCTCCGCAGTGACTGTTCAGGCAGAGGGCGGCGCGCACACTAACTACGTCATCGCGCCCTCTGACCTGACCAGTCACAGCCAGAGGACGGAAGACAGAGCAGCGCGCAGCGGTGGAACAGGGAGAGGTGAATATCGCGCAATGCTCACCTCCCCCGATATACTCACTTGCTCCCAGCGCGGTCCCTGGCAGCATCTCACTGTCAGATGGTCTCCGGGACCTGGTGGCATCTTCCTATGTTCAGCGGTCACGTACCACTCATTAAAGTAATGAATATGCTTCCATATTCATTACTTTAATGAGCAGTACCACATGACCGCTGAACACAGGAAGAGCTGCCGACGCCCGTAGGCCATCGGACATGCAGGGACCGCGCCAGGAGCAGGTGAGTATGTGACAGCTGCCCCTCCCCCGCCGACCCCCTGGGACAACGACTTGAGTATAAGCCGAGAGGGGCACTTTCAGCCCAAAAAAGTGGGCTCAAAATCTCAGCTTATACTCAAGTATATACGGTAATTGTATATCTGCACTTGGTCAGTACAATTTGTATACGCTGGGGCTGTACCTTATAGTATTCCTCGCACTAGTGGCATCTGTTTTTATCATTAATGTTGTACGTCAATTTTGATAGTGTTCAATAAAGGATATATTCTGCATAACTATTTACCAGTGTGGCTACTTGCTTTTTCTAGGATTGTTGTATAGTGGTACAGTTTGATTTACATTTGCAGAAATTTTTTTGCAGGCAATGACGTCACCAAACGCTGGGTTTCTTCCTTTGTGCTGCTTTGCCAGGCCTTTACTGCAGTTGATTTCAGTTGTTGCTTGTTTGTGGGTCTTTCTGCCTTAAGTTTTGTCTCAAGCATGTGAAATGCATGCTCGATGGGGTTAAGATCCGGTCATTGACTCAGCCATAGCAGAATATTTGTGGCGCTATGTCTAGCACCCCTGCACGGTGTCCCCTTCTCCCTCCATGCAGGTACAGCAGCTTACTCACTGTGCCAGCCCTCGACTTGGTCCCTGGTGTGCGCTTGCTTCCTGTGACGTCCTGGTCTGTGTGTGCGCCACAGTTACCGGTTGTGCGCTTTCGTGCTCTCCCTTGCTCCTAAAGGATCAGCGTGTGCATGTAGTAACTGTCCTACAAGCTGTAGCTGAGAGGCAGTTAGTATAATGTGAGCACCTGCAAGATGGCCTGTATAAAAGCCTCCTCCCTCAAGAAGTCCACAAGCAACTAGTTGAGTAATTAGGTAGTTGGTGTTCTACCAGTGCAGTTGTGAGGTGCCTGGGTCCTAGTGCGGCTAGGTCCTGAACCTTGTCCCCTGGTGCCAATGCATCCAGTGCCTGAACGTAGTCCTGGAGTGGCCAGTTCTGTTTCCGAAGTCCCCTGGTCCTGGAGTGGCCTGTCCTTAATCTGAAGTCCCCTAGACCCTATATGGCCAGTGCCTGAATATTGTGTCCTGGTCCGTGTGCAGCCAGTCTCTTATTCAGTATCCTAGACCAATGTGTCTGAACATAGCCCTAATCAGTGTCTTCGAACCAGTACGAGATGCTACCTAGGAGTGGTACCCGGCGGCTACCTGCAACCCAGTCTGTCTCCACCATTAGGAGCTCCAGTGAACAACTGATAGCCTCTTAGCTACATCCCTTCCTAGACAGGCCCGGCCCTGTAGCACAGTGGGTCCATCAATATTCCACTTCTTTGTCTTAAAAAACTCCTGAGTTGCTTTCGCAGTATGTTTTTGGTCATTGTCTATCTGTACTGTGAAGTGCCGTCCAATCAACCTTGCTGCATTGGTTGAATCTGAGCAGAAAGTATAGCCCTGTACACTTCAAAATTCATCTGGTTGCTTAAGTCTTACGTCACAACATCAATAAACACCAATGACCCAGTTCCATTGGAAGGCATGCATGCCCATGCCATCACATGGCCTCCACCATGTTTTACAGAGGATGTGGTTTGCTTTGGATCATGAACCGTTCCAAGACTTCTCCATACTTTCTTCACATAATTCTGATAGTTTCATCCGTCCAAAGAATGCTTTTTTCAGACCTGGGCTGGCTTCTTTAGATATTTTTCTTGGCAATGTCTAATCTGACATTTCTATATTTAAGGCTGATTAATGGTTTGCACCTTGTTAATCCTCTTTTTTTGCTCTCATGAAGTGCACTTTGATACTAAAAGCACCTACTTCCTGGAAAGTGTTCTTCACTTGTGTTGATGTTGTGAAGGTTTTTTTTTTTTTTTTTTTTACCATGGAAAGGATTCTGTAATCATCCACCACTGTTGTCTTTTGTGGATGTCCAGGCCTGTTTGAGTTCCCAGTCTCACCAGTGTACTTTTATTTTGCAAAATGTACCAAACTTTTGATTTGGCCATGCCTAACATTTCTGCTATCTCTCTAATGGGTTTGTTCTTTTTTTCAATGTAATGATGGTCTGTTGCACATCAATTGAGAGCTTCTTTGATCGCATGTTGTGGGTTCACAGCAACAGCTTCCAAATGCAAATGTTTCACCTGGAATCAGCTCCAGACCTTTTACCTGCTTAATTGATTATGGATTAACAAGGGAATAGCCCATACACCCCATTGCTGAGCTTTTGAGATAATTTTATAATTACTTTTGTTCCTTTAAAAAAAGGCAGCTACATATTAAATACCGTAGCTGTAATTTCTAAACCCCTAGTCCAATTAGGATGTCAATACCTTCAAATTAAAGCTGAGAGTCTGCACTTTTAGCCCATATTGATTACATAACTGTATCTTGAGCATGGTTTGGTAAACAGATAAAATTCCAAAACTTGTGTCACTGTCCAAATATTTCTGGACCTAACTGTATATGTGAATTTAGCTCTTTCATTGACAAATCCAGAAATACCTACACATGGCCAGTCTGTTCCTCCATTACTGAGAAATAAGCGTTTGAATTGATATGCCGATGAGCCTTTAGATCTGAAGCCTCACCTCACTGCCCAGTGCTTGACTGGTGGTTTCTTTGCCTGAAGACAAATAGCAGGAGGAGGCACCCCTGGGCCGGGGATAGAGCTGGAATGACAGAGGCTTCCAATCTACTATAGTTCTTCAGCCTCATTTTCATAGTAATTCAAACTCTGATTTCTCGGTAATGGAGGAACGGACTGGCCATGTAAAGGTATTGCTGGACTTGTCATTGAAAGAGCTACATGCACATATAAATAGGAGATAAATACTGTACCTGTTTATCATTGTAAATAAACTAAGCTTAGCTTGGTATTGGCATTGAAGATTTTCTAGATGAAAGAATAGGATCGGAATGTACAAATATCAAGAACTAACTGATATTGCGTGAGTGATGTATTTTATATTATATGCTGAGTAGTGCAAGCATATCGTAATGAAACAAATGTACATAAGCAAATATATGTAACCTGGACCTGTTTTATCTATGTTTTATATCTTTTTTTAGTTCCGCTATAAGAGAAGAGTTTACACACAGACGCTACTGGACGACAAACAGTTTGCCAAACTTCACACCAAAGTAAGAGACTGCTTTATAATCTGCTCACATGGTTTATATATTTATATAGGAGGACAGTTTTCTGTGTCTATACGTAAGTATCAGGTCCAGAATTTCTCAAATAAAGGGAAATGCAAAGCTCAAAAAAATAATAGATTTGTTTTGAATCCATTGTGTATAGTGTTATTCCTCTTTAGTTTTGGTAGAGTACCTAGATCTAAGTATTTTGTCAGTGTCAGACAACATGAGTAAGCTGATTTGTCATCAGGTTTTTGCAGCCCCATCTGAGAGCAGTATAAAGAAGACACAGAGACCCTGATTTTAACACTGCTTATCTACTTGGCATCTTGCTATAGTTTTGATAAAACACTTTGGGCCTGACTCATTAAGACTGGCATTGTACAAGCCTGTCTTAAAGGGAAGGTGCCACCAGTTTTCTTGAATTTTTTTTTTTAATGAAATTAATCTTAAAATAGTAAATAAAATGTACTAATGCAATGTTTGCACTGTTTGCAAACATTTCTATATGAAAAATATTATATATTTTCTTACAAATATATATATTTACCACTAGGGGGAGCATTTTCCGTTTTAGACCTCAAGCAGCTATAGTAAGACTTACCAGCTTTACTGCTAGCTGGAAAATTGGGGCAGTGACTGCTGACATCACCATTTCCCTCCCCTTTTGGGTGGTCTAATATCCTTGGGGCAGAATGAAGAGCAGCATCACAGGGCAGAGCCATTTTGTGTGTGACTGCTCTGTGATCTGCTATCACACAAGTGGTGTGTGTGTTAGTGATGTGTCGTTTGTGAACGAGCCAACACAAAGAGCCGGCTCCCTGCTGTGAATGAAAGGAGTCGGCTCTGCAGCGTGAGTGAGCCCAGTCTTTTTTTTTTCTTTCTTGTCTGGGCCTGGCAGCTTCTCAGATTCAGCCAGTGAAGTGTGACTGTGACTCCTGTGGGAGGAGCAGACAGCAGAGAGGGAGAGTGGAGTCTGTGGACTGTAAATAAATGCATGTGAGTTACCATGTGACCCAAATAAAGGTGCAATATTACACTGGCTGGAGTGGCTTCCTCCCTGCTATGTGGCTGTGTAGGGGGAATGACAAATTGTATGTTCATCATCATCATCTGCAATGACCTGTGAGTTACCTTTTGTCCCAAATAAAGATACACTTTACTGTGGCCTCATCCATGGCATATATACATATATGGTACTAGATGGTGGCCCGATTCTAACACATCGCGTATTCTAGAATATGCATGTCCACGTAGAATATTGCCCAGTCACGTAGTATATTGCCCAGCCCACGTAGTATATTGCCCAGCCACGTAGTATATTGCCCAGACACGTATGTAACAGGTTAAAAAAGAGTTAAAATAAAAAAACAAACATATACTCACCTTCCGAGGGAGCCCTTGTAGTCCTGTCGCCTGTGTGCGGTGCACGAGGCAGCTTCCTGTCCCAGGGTTGGATGCACGCAGGACCTGTCATGACGTCGCGGTCACATGACCGTGACGTCATGGAAGGTCCTTCTCGCATACCATCCTTGGCACTGGAGCCTGCCGCTTGCACTGCCAAGGAGAGGACGCGACGACGGAGGGTGAGCATAGCAGGTTTTTTTTTTAATTATTTTTAACATTAAATTTTTTTTTACTATTGATGTCGCATAGGCAGCATCAATAGTAAAAAGTTAGGGACACGGAGTTACGGAGTGCGTCAAACACGGCATAACGCGGTCCGTTACCGCCGGCATTAACCCTGTGTGAGCGTGCCTGCCGGGGGGTCTGTACGGCCTGCCGGAGGATCTGTACGGCCTCTCCGGGGGGTCTGTTCGGCGTCTCCGGGGTCTGTACGGCCTGCTGGGGGTCTTTGTGTCTGTGCAGACATCGTCCGATGGGACTACAAGGCCCATCGGACGATGCCTGCTAGACTGACAGTGATTGACACATTAGCCAATGATGGGACAGTAGTAGTCCCATCATCCGGCTAATGTGTTGAATATAAAAAAAAAATACTCCATACATACTCCATACATGCTACATACATACATACTACATTCATACTCCATACATACATACTACATTCATACTCCATACATATACTACATTCATACTCCATACATACATACTACATACATACTACATACAGTACATTCATACATTACATACATGACATACATATAGATATACAGTACATTAAACATAGATTACATACTCACCGTTACTTGTCACTTTGTTCCCCGAAGCCAGTGTCATCTGTAAAAAATATGAAAAAAAAAAACAACCAATATACTCCCTGTCCGCAGAAATCCACCAGTGTCCCACGACGATCTCCCGTGGAAAGCAGCAGCATCAGATTAAAAAAAACGGATCCGGCGGGAAAAAAACGGATCCGGCGGGAAAAAAAACGCATCCGGCGGAAAAAAACAGATCCGGCGGGAAAAAACGGATCCAATTGAAAAAAAGGATCCGGCGGAAAAAAACGGATCCGGTGGAAAAACGGATATGGCGGAAAAAATAGATCCGGGGAAAAAAAAAATGGATCCGGCGGAAACACCCGGATCTGGCGGAAAAAAACTGATCCTGCAAATGTGCTCGCAGGATGCGTTTTTTACCCATAGACTTGTATTAGTGACGGATCATGATGGATGGCCACACGTCGCGTCCGTCGTGCAACGGATCCGTCGTGTTTTGTCGGACCGTCGGCACGAAAAAACGTTCAAGTGAACTTTTTTGTCAATCACGTCCGCCATTTTCTACCGCGCATGCGCGGCCAAAACTCCGCCCCCTCCTTCCAGACTTCAGAATGAGCAGCGGATGTGTTGAAAAACTGCATCCGCTGCCCACGGCGGGCACAAATTTCACAACGTGTGTCGGTACGTCGGCCCGATGCATAGCGACGGACCCGTACCGACGCAAGTGTGAAAGAGGCCTTTATGAGCGTTGAATTAAAAAAAAACAAAAACGAAAAAAAAACGGAGTGGGCTCCCGTGCAATTTTCTGCGCCAGAGGGGAAAAGCCAACGGCCAGGGGCCAATATCTGTAGCCTGCTATGAATATCAGCCCAAATGTATTGTATGTAGTATTATGTAATCTATGTTTAATGTACTGTATGTCTATATGTATGTATTGTATGTATGTATGCAGTATGTATGTAGCATGTATGTAGCATGTATGGATGTATGTATGTAGCATGTATGTAGCATGTATGTAGTATGTGTGTATGTATGTATGTAGCATGTATGTAGCATGTATGGATGTATGTATGTAGTATGTATGTAGCATGTATGTATGTATGTAGCATGTATGTAGCATGTATGTATGTAGCATGTATGGATGTATGTATGTAGCATGTATGTAGCATGTAGTATGTATGTATGGATGTATGTATGCAGTATGTATGTAGCATGTATGTAGCATGTATAGATGTATGTATGCAGTATGTATGTAGCATGTATGGATGTGTGTAGCATGTGTGTAGCATGTGTGTAGTATGTGTGTATGTATGTATGTAGCATGTATGGATGTATGTATGGATGTATGTATGTAGTATGTATGTAGCATGTATGTATGTATGTAGCATGTATGGATGTATGTATGTAGTATGTATGTAGCATGTATGTATGTATGTAGCATGTATGGAGCATGTATGTATGTATCTATCTAGTATGTATGTAGCATGTAAGGATGTATGTATGTAGCATGTATGTAGTATGTATGTATGTAGCATGTATGCAGCATATATGTAGCACGTATGTAGCATGTATGGATGTATGTAGCATGTATGTAGCATGTATGGAGTATGTATGAAGTATTTTTTTTTTCATTCAACACATTAGCCGGATGATGGGACTACTACTGTCCCATCATTGGCTAATGTGTCAATCACTGTCAGTGTAGCAGGCATCGTCCGATGGGACTTGTAGTCCCATCGGACGATGCTTGCACACACGCATAGAGACCCCCCCACACGGGGAGAGAATGCAGGGGGGAGAGGAAGGAGAGCGACACGGGGGGGAGAGAATGCAGGGGGGAGAGCGACACAGGGGGGGCAGAGAATGCAGGGGGGAGGAATGCAGGGGGGAGAGGAGGGAGAGCGACACGGGGAGAGGAGGGAGAAGGACACGGGGAGAGAATGCATGGAGGAGAGGAGGGAGAGCGACACGGGGGGGGGGGAGAGAGTGCAGCTTACCGGAGATCTCCGGGACTGTGTGCAAGTGGGGAGGCGGAGACATAGCAGGAGAAGCACCCAGGGAGGGCAGCGTGTGAGGAGCAGAGGATGTCTGCTCAGAACGTGCAGTGCCTGGAGTACAGACAGAGGAGCAGGGAGATAAATCACCCGCACTCTCCGGCTCCAGTCAGCGCTTCTGTTCTGCAGCGATAGAGAGCAAGTGGATCTGGGCAGATAGCACTGGGCTATAGTAAAATGGCTGCTAGTCACACCTACAGCAGTGAGTTGTGCAGCCCACAGAGGCGTGCCCAGCTCACTGCTAATGCCTCTTCAATGTTATAGATAGGGTCCGCGGCGGTCTATTATCTCCTATGTCCATGGGGTGCCGTAATATGACACTGCTAGTGTCGTGCTACTGCTGTGAAACCAAGATGTCAGCCCCAGTTCCTTCTTTCTACTGGTATAACTCACGAAATCTGTTTTACATGCATTCAAATCTTGGTTATAACAGCATGTTATGCTGCATTACATTGATTAATGAATGATCTACAAACGCGGTACCTTACCTTTAATGAAGGGGCGTGCAGGAGTAGGATGCACTTAATTAGTAAGATGCGCATCTTGCAAGTGCTGTGATTCTTCGCCAGAAATGTACTCTAGTCAGGAACTGGAGTACATTTTTTGGTGAAATTTATGCCACTAAAATGGCCTAACTTTTCATGAATTAAACAGACAGACATAGCCACTCCCTGTTCTGCCCGTGCTCTGCCCATTTTGGCTAAAACACCAAAAGTCGTAGAGTTTTTGTGCAGCTTCTGAGTTATTAAGGTGTTTTACTCCCGAAAACTGGCAAAAACATCTTAAAGGGGTTGTCTTACTAACAAAGTACATTTTCTTTATTAGATTTTGTAATAAATAATAAGTTCCACAGTTAGATGTGTTATAAAAATGTTCCTGTGCTGAGATAATCTTATAAATGTGTCCCTGCTGTGTACTGTGTAATGGCCGTGTTTGGTCTAACTGTTCAGGAACAAGGCTAGGGTAGGAATATGCAACTTGATAAGTGAGTATACAGATGAAACAGCAGGGCCTGGCAGTTGCTACTTTCTGAGGTAATACATTTTCCTGTCTGTTTTATCAAAGTACTGAGTATTTTTGCGGTGTCGCCAGTCCTGCTCATCATAAATCAAGTAGTTGACATACCAGTCCTGCTCATCATAAATCAAGTAGTTGACATATAAGCTCAGCGGCTGGTAGAGTTCCTACGTCACTGACTTGAGTTATGATGAGCTCAGAGGACTGGAGACGTGGGAAAACACTCACTCCTGTTTTATCTCCGTGTGTGAAATGTGTCAACTCAGCAAGGAAAATGTGTTACCTAAGGAAGGAAAATGTTTTACCCCATGCATGGAAATGTTTTACCTCAGGAACGGGAATGATTTACCTCAGGAAGAGAAATGTGTGAAGGGAAGTGTTACCTCAGGCAGGAAAATGTTTTACCTCAGGCAGTGAAAAATTTTACCTCAGGAAGGGAAGTGTGAAACCTCAAGAAGGGAAATGTTACCTCAGGCAAGGAAATGTTACCTAAGGCAGTGAAATGTGTTAGATCAGGCAAGAAAATGTGTTACCTCAGGCAGTGAAATGTTTTACCTCAGTCAGGGAAATGTGTTACCTCAGGATGGGATATGTGTTACCTCAGGCAGTGAAATATTTTATCTCAGGAAGGGAAGTGTGTTACCTCAGGAATGGAAATATGTTACCTCAGGCAAGGAAATGTGTTACCTCAGGAAGGGAAATGTGTTACCTCTGGCAAGGATGCGCAATAAAAAATTATATTGTGGTACCGTGTTAGCCAGAAAAGTCGATAGAAATACTTTTATACCCCAAAATTACAAAAGTATTCTCAGAGTGATACCTTTTCTGGCTATCAAGAAAAAATATATTTGCAAGCTTTTAAGCTCACAGGGGCTCCTTCTCCAGGCAGGAAATATGTTACCTCAGGAAGAGAAATATGTTGCCTCAGGCAAGGAAATACAGTATATTACCTTAGAAAGCAGCAGCTGTGAGCTCCTGCTATTTCGTGTATCATAAGTGATTTGTACTTCCTCCCCTCGGCCTGGAGTTGTTGGTATCTGCCGACCACGAAATGGAGCAACTATTCATGTTGAGACATAACCATTAAACATTAAATAGCAGGGTCACATTTATAAGATTATCTCAGCACAGATAATTTTTTTAAAACATCCATTTGTGGAACTTGCTATTATTCTTCCAAGATCTATTGAATAAAATGTACTTTGATTGTTGGCCATCTACTTTAATGAATCGGGGGTCTTTATCTGCTAGCACTCTCAATAATTGCTCTCTTGCCACTGATTATCAGCTTTCTGAATATGTATAGCGTAAGAAGACAAATGTCAATCAGTAATACTGGCGGGGATAGACTGAGCGAATAACTGACAGGGTGAGCAGATAAAACAGTGATATTATGAAAACTAGAGCAAGGAACCCAGGAAGTGACCGACGGCTAGAATCGAGGTCTCTGCCCTTATATTATGCTGCTCTCTATAAAACCTGGGAGAGATTCCCTTTATACATGTTCAGCATAGATGTGCCACCTATAAAAGCACACGCTCATTGCCATCCCTGAAGGGCTAACGCACTTGACTGTAATATACTGTAGTTCCATAGTGAAGAGACATAATGTGGAACCAATACACTTCTATGGGACTCTGCTGTTTCTTTGTCTTTCAATTATGGAGGTATTTAGGTGACTTTTTCTATAGGATTTTGTAATGTTAAGTCCTGTAATGGATACTGTGCTTAGTGGATGTTATTATGTAGTGCTGTACAGAGACACCATGATACACCATGATGCAGTGCCAGATCCGACATACAGCTGATACCAACAGTTCCCGACTAAGGCTATGTGCACACGTCAGGATTCTTTGCAGAAATTTCCTGAACAAAACCGGACTTTTTCTGCAGGAAATCTGCATGCGTTTTTTTGCGCGTTTTTTGCATGGATTTTTCGCGTTTTTTTCCGGAGCTTCCCAATGCATTAAATAATGGGAAATCTGCAAAAAATCCGCAAAATTAATGAACATGCTGCTTTTTTTACCGCGATGCATTTTTTTCGCGAAAAACAAACAAACTCAACATGTGCACAAAAATTGCGGATTGCATTCTATTAATAGAATGCTTAATGCATGCATTTTTTTCGTGGTTTTATCGCGTTTTTATAGAGAAAAAAAGCGAAAAATCCGGAACGTGTGCACACATCCTTACCGTATTGAATTAATGGAATCTTTCGGGATCTATCAAGGTGTCCATAGTTTTGATATCAAAATAGCACTGCATAAATAGTTCTATTTTCCATTAATCTTGAATGAATCTGCACTGGAGGCTCTTAACAAACCCTCTGATGGGGATGAATTCAGTCTGAGTCATGTTTGTGTTGCTACATGCTGCAGAGTATGTACCAATTTTTTTACATATGGACTAAGTATACCCATATACACAATTCGTATAGTTATGGAAATTGTTTTCAGGAGAAAATGGGTTTTCAACCAAAGAAATCCCTGCCCTGTCATATACAATGTATGCTATGCATTACCTTCTTTTAATCTATTTACTGTTTTTTTTTTTTTTGTGAAAAGTGAATGTCATCTAAACAATGGGTGAACAAATGTGCCAAAAGATTACAAGAAAATTAGGTGCATAATTACAACATAAGCCTCACAATAGCACTAACCCCCCACATGTAGCCATGTTTTGAACAAGAATCGGCAATTAATCCACATCAGACTGTGGAGGATTCAAAAGATTACACCCACACAGCAATTCAGTCATATAGAAAATGGTATGTTGAATGAGCCACATGCATCTGACTTGTATACATTGGGACTTAAATTGAATGAGAGCCATATAGGAAAAGGCTTAGAGGTGAGACATATTTTATCTTTAACAGTGTGTCAAAGGTAATGGAGCAAGCATAGAATCCTAATTACTTGTCTAAAGAGGATGACGAGAAGATCCACTACAATCATACTGTCATATAGAAAGCCTCATTTAGTTTAGTGTTTACTCAGAATGTACTCATGCTACTGTATTTTTCAAAAGTGATTTTAGTTGACAATTCAAGACATTATACTCTCTCTAAGGCTAGTTTCACATTTGCGGTTGAATTCCGCAGCGTACCTTCCGCAACCTGAAACGCACGATAAACCGCATGCAAATGCAGTGGGTTTTAGATGCATAAGCTTACGCATGCTGTCAAAAAACCGCAGCGTTTGCATGCTTTTTCATGCATTTTGCATGCGTTTGCATTTTTTATGCGCATGGTGTAAATTTTACAGGAGAAAAATCTAGGTAAACCGACACCGCCAATGGGATATCAGTGGGCGTGTGTTATGGGATATCTTTATATAGACCCTTGGACAGCTGAAATCTTAACAGTGTGCTACTGTATCCTGTGTCATGATGGATCTTCGCATGGAGAGCTTTTATTTCAACCTGGATTTAAGTATCAAGCTTTTTCTTGCCTATGCGTTTGCTTGGGATCAGCAAAGAAATAGAGAAAGACAGAGAAAAACATGGCGTCAGCGTTATTGGAGACACCCCATTATTGAAGTCTGTGGAGCCTATCACACTATACAGCGAGCTCAATGGCAACCCGGACAAATTTCTGGAATATACCAGAATGTCCCAAGAAACCTTTCGGGATTTGCTTGGTCGTGCCCAAGGAGCCATCTGGAGACAGGACACCCAGCTCCGTAGAGCGATTCCTGCAGAGGAACGTCTCCTGGTCACATTAAGGTACGTAATAATTCTAAACAAACGCCTGTCATAATTATTATTGTTCTGCTTTGGATTATTTTTTTTCTCCTTTATCTGTTTAGCTTCTTCATTTTTTTCTTTCTCTGTTTGGCAGATTCCTGGCTACCGGAGAAACCCTATCATCGCTCCATTTTCAGTACCGGCTAGGAATTTCCACCCTGTCTGGAATTGTTGTGGACACCTGCCGGGCTTTGTGGAACGTTCCCTGGGATGAATTTATCCCCCTACCCACCGCAGAAATGTGGCTGGAAATTGCCGACAAATTCTGGAGAGTGTGTAATTTCCCCAACTGTTTGTGAGCAGTGGATGGAAAGCACATACGGATTACCAAACCCGCCAGATCTGGATCTGAGTACTTTAACTACAAGAAATATTTTTCTGTAGTGCTCATGGCAATAGCAGATTCGGACTGTCGCTTTATCGCCGTGGACATTGGAGCTTTTGGCCGTGGCAATGACTCCCAGACTTTCCAGAACTGGGATATGGGCCGACTTTTGTATGTCAAAAATTTTAATTTTCCCCTGCCACAACCTCTCCCCAACACTCAAGGCCCACCGATGCCATTTGTTATGGTTGGGGATGAGGCCTTTCAGATGTGTGAAAACCTACTGAAGCCATATTCCAGTCGGGACTTGAACCACACTAAAAGGATTTTTAACTACAGGCTGACCAGGGCCCGAAGAACTGTTGAGTGTACCTTTGGGATTCTTGTCTCAATTACATAATAGCTAAGGAGCGACCCAACATTGAACTGGATGAACCAGTTGCAAACCCATTGCCGGATCACCAGCATCACCCTCTGCGGTCAACAGTTGACGTTGCCCACATGAGGGACCAATTTGCTGCCTACTTTGTTTCTGACATCAGACGTGTGGCATGGCAAGATGATATTGTGTAAAATGTTCTGTTTGGTTTGGGTCTGTACCAGTCATGTTTAAAATGTTACTTATGTTTGTTGTTAATAAACAACGTGTTTTGATACCTGTACTGAGTTTCCTATGTCTTTCCTCTCAAAACCACTTATGATGTCAGTGGTATGGTAGTTGACGTCATTACATCCTGCGTCTCTTCTGCAGTATCTATTGAACACAGACTGAGGAGAAGATGCAGGTATAATACAAAGCAGATCTATACTCACCAGGTCAGGTGTCAGAAATAATGATTTCATGATGCAAAGAATCCAGCATCATGAATTCACTATTTCTGAAATCTGTCCAGGTGAGTATAGGTATGCCTTGTATGACCTCGATCGTCTCTTCAGTTTGTGTGAAATAGATTACGTAGACTGAAGAGAAAATGGAGGTAATACAAGGCATATCTATACTCACCATGCCATTTTTCAGAAATAGAGAGTTCAGGATGCTGGGGTTTGTGCATCCTGAATTCACTATTTCTGGCAGCTGTTCAGGTGAGTATAGATATGCCTTGTATTACCTCCATTTTCTCTTCAGTCTGCGTCACATAGATTAAGCAGACTGAAGAGATTCTGGAGAAAATACAAGTCATATTAGTTTGTGACAACTCATAGCTCCATACCAAACACAAGAACCAAAGCTGCAGTGTTCTACTTGTCTCACTCCTGGAGCTATGAGGTGGCAAAAACACAAAGTGTACGGCGAAGTGTGTTTAGTCGGCGCACGGTGTGTGTTGCCGGCGGCGAAATACACAAAGAACCAAACAGTATTTGGGGCAAAAAAAAATTACTTATTTATTTTTTGCAAAAAACAAAAATTTTACTGTGGCGGCTTGGGGTAGAGTGACGGAACTGGGGGGGTGTTGAGCTGTGAGGCCTGGCTGGCTGAAGACGACGCAGGGGTTGCAGGAGAAGGGGCGATTAAAGTAGTGGGGTCAGGGAGTTCAGGGATGGTACTGGAGGCATGGGACGGGAGAGACACACTGCAAGGGCGAGACAAACCTGACATCACAGACACATTGGGAGGTGAGGGAGGAGGGATTGCGATAATCCTCTTTTTTTTTTTTTTAACGTAATTGGGATCTGCGCTGCTGACTTCCTGCGGCCCGGTGATGGTGGCCGGCCTGTTATGGTCCAGGTCCTGCTGCATGCTGGTGGTGAATTAAAGTCAAGAAAAAAAAAGAAGTCAAGAACAAAAAAGAAAAGAAATAAGCAAAGTGAAGAAATGAGCAGTCAAGAATAGTACAATCAGGATACAATAAACCGAGTACAATTAGTCAGGTATACTTACGCGCCACATTGCCACACGAATGTGTCAATGCTGCTCCTGCTCAGCCTCTGCTGCAGTTGAAGAACTGTTCTGAAAATGAAAAAAAAAAATTGTCACATGTGTAGATGTGACAGAGAATACTTACCAATCTGAAGAGGTGAGTACTCTCGTCACTTTCGTGTCCACCATGTTCAGGGCCAAGACGCTCCTCGGAAGAATAAGACGACGACATTCTGGAGAATGCAGCAACAAAAAACAGACAGAAATTATTAGTACATATAAAGAGAGAAAAAAGAAAAGACAGACATTGGCTATTATACTCACATTGTACAAAGTTGAGATTCCTCACAGGTTCAGAGCTAGCTTCTTCTTCCCAGTCTCAGAGGTTCGTCCAGTCTGCAGAGTTGTGGACTGCAAATGCCCACTCCCTCTTTTTATCAGTTTGTATGTGGGGGGTGGCTAATTAGTGTCTAGACAGGTTTACTGTGGAAAAATATGCGTTCACAAACGAAAACAAACGCGTGTGTGTGCGAACGCATGCGTTCTCATAGACTGAAATGTATTGTTTCAATGCATTCCTTCCGCGTACAACCACATATGTTTCTAGGCGGCAAATTCACGCCTCCAAAATTGCAACATGTTGCATTTACCGCTCCAAGCCTCAGACAACGAAATGACGCATGCGTCGTCAAACGCGGCAAAAAGCATCCAATCGTATGTACCTGCGTCCCTAATGTTAAAGATAGGAAAACAAGACACATGCAGAAGTATGCGGCATAAACGCTGCGGACACAACTGCAAATGTGAAACCAGCCTAAGACTATACTGATTTTCAATACATAATACACACGTGGTCAAAATTGTTGGTACCCCTCGTTTAATGACAGAAAAACCCACAATGGTCACAGAAATAACTTGAATCTGACAAAAGTAATAATAAATAAAAAACAATCTATGAAAGTGAACAAATGAAAGTCTGACATTGCTTTTCAACCATGCTTCCACAGAATAATTAAAAAAAAAATAAAACTCATGAAATAGGCCTGGACAGAAATAATGGTACCCTTAACTTAATATTTTCTTGCACAACCTTTTGAAGAAATCACTGCAATCAAAGATTTCTGTAACTGTCAATGAGACTTCTGCAGCTCTCGACAGGTATTTTGGCCCACTCCTCAAGAGCAAACTGCTCCAGTTGTCTCGTGTTTAAATGGTTGCCTTTTCCAGACGGCATGTTTCAGCTTTTTCCAAAGATGCTCAATAGGATTTAGATCAGGACTCATAGAAGTCCACTTCAGAATAGTCCCATGTTTTCCTCTTAGCCATTCTTGGGTGTTTTTAGCTGAGACCCATGACCTGTGACTGAGACCAAGCTTTCTGACGCTGGGCAGCACATTTCTCTCTAAAATACCTTGATAGTCTTGAGATTTCATTGTACCCTGAACAGATTCTAGACACCCTGTGCCAGATGCAGCAAAGCATCCCTAGAACATAACAGAGCTTCCTCCATGTTTCACAGTAGGGACAGAGTTCTTTTCTTGATATGCTTAATTTTTCCGTCTGTGAACATAGAGCTGATGTGTCTTGCCAAAAAGTTCCATTTTTGTCTCATCGGTCCATATGACATTCTCCCAGAAGCTTTGTGGCTTGATAACATGTAGATTGGCAAATTCCAGTCTGGCTTTTTTATGATTTTTTTTCAACAATGGTGTCTTCCTTGGTTGTCTCCCATGAAGTCCACTTTGGCTCATACAACAATGGATGGTGTGATTTGACACTGATGTTCCTTGATCTTGAAGTTCACCTTTAATCTGTTTAGAAGTTTTTCTGGGTTCTTTTGTTACCATTCGTATTATCCGTCTCCTTGATTTGTCATCAATTTTCCTCCTGCGGCCACATCCAGGGAGGTTGGCTGCAGTCCCATGGATCTTGAATTTCTGAATAATATGTGCAACTGTAGTCACAGGAACATCAAGCTGCTTGGAGATGGTCTTATAACTTTTACCTTTAACATATTTGTCTACCATTTTCTTTCTAATCTCTTGAGACAACTCTTTCCTTTGCTTCCTCTGGTCCATGTTGAGTGTGATACACACCATGTCACCAAACAGCACAGTGAGTATCTGTAGCCCTATATACAGGCCCACTCACTGATTCCAAGATTGTAGACACCTGTGATGGTAGTTAGTGGACACACCTTGATTTAACATGTCCCCTTTTGTCACATTATTTTCAGGGGTACCATCGTTTCTGTCCAGGCCTGTTTCATGAGTTTTATTTTTTTTTAAATTCTTTGGAAGCATTTGGAAGGGCAGGCAATGAAAGATTACGTCCTGACACCAGTGCCAGAGTCAGAATGTACTTTGTGGGTGGAGTTTGTACGGCCCCCGAAGGATGGTATAAATATCCAAATGGCCCTTGGCAGAAAAAAGATCCCCACCCCTGGTTTGAGATATGAAAGTCATTCACTCTGGAAAACTCCTAGAATATTGAAGTTATCATGAAGTGCTTTCATGAAAACTATCTGTCCCTATGATAACACTGTCTCCGAAGACATGTGAATGAGCCATATTCAACACCCTCCTTCTATAGGGTCCTTGTACCAACAATTGATCCACTATTTCCTCTCTAACCTTAGTAACCCGATATAGTAAGTTCCCGTCTCCTGTGCTATGCCGTTTATAACGGTTATATTATTGAACACTTCTTTTGAGTTAGTTCCCTATGTTGGGTGGAACCAAAATTTTCTCCAGTCACCCCTAACTCAGAAATGCCTCAGGGGATGCCACATCCTCATCCACACACTATTACACAAAAGGGAAACCCGTCAGACTTTGGGGGTGGTGAGACTTCTTGTTATGGACTGGCCTGGGTTGGAGTTGCAACCAATAGGGGCAGCATCGGCAGGGAGCGTAGTCAGGAATATCCAGAGGTCGGTACACAAGAGCAACAGTATAGTTGAAGGATCAGCAGGTTGCATATTGAGGAATAGCCAGAGGTTGATACACAGGAGCAACAGTATAATATTGGATGTAGCAGCAGGTGAAAAGAGCTTGACTAAAGGCTGGGAACTCAAAAATCTTGCAAGGAAGGAAGTGAAATGCCAGGTTTATGTAGGGTGTTCAATCAGGAGATTACAGGGTGAAGCCAATCAGGATGTCAGGGTGGAGACAATCGGTACTGGTACCTGGGTTAGCAAGGAACTGTCCAGCGAGCTGAATAGCTCAAAGGGAGGAGCTGCCGCCTGGTGCACAAGAGTTGCTGGGTTCGAGCCCTCATAGCACTTCCCTCCTTCCAGGATGGTCTCTGCACATCTCAGGAGCTGGCTGCTCTGGTGGTCTCTGATGTAAGGCTCTTGTAAGCCTGGGCGCATGGATTTTGCCCTCCGGCTCCCATGAATTATCTTCTGGTCCGTAACTTGTCCATTCCATCAAATATTGTAATCTTCCTCTAAATCTTATAGAGTCCAGAATTTCATCCACAATGTACTCTTCTTCACCGTGGACTTTTTCTGGTGGAGGAGGTGGCTGAGTTCTTCCTGGAAATGGGTTTTTACTGAATGAGCAAGGATACATGGAACACATGGTGAATTTTCAGGCTGTTAGGAAGTTTTAAACGGAAAGCAAGTGGGTTAATTTGTGCTGAAATTTGAAAATGTCCTATGAATTTTTGACCCAACTTAGAAGACTTTACGTTCGTTTTCAGATTTTTTTGTAGAAAGCGAAACCTTGTCACCGACCTGAAGGGTAGGAAGGGCTTTGCGATGTTTATCTGCTGCTTCTCTGTAATCTTCTTAGGCCTTTTGTAACATCTCAATTATTTCTTTCTGAGCTTTCTGCAACTCTATAAGTCAGTCAGTAACAGCAGGAACCAAAGTATTAAATGGAAAATTAGGAATAAACACTGGATGCAGCCACAGCAAAAAATGAACTTTGGGATGTAGAACTGTGTTTAGAGTTATTATAGGCAAATTCTGCTGTTGGTAAATAGTCCACCCAGTCATCCTGTAGGTAAGAAATAAAACAGCGCAGTTATTGTTTGAGAGTTTGGTTAGTTCTTTCAGTTTGACCATTGGATTGTGGGTGGAAGGCAGTAGACAAATTGACAGTAACTCCTAAAGCTGTACAGAAGCTTTTCCAAAATTTTTATGTAAACACCTCTATCGGAAATGACATTGTCAGGAATTCCATGCCGCCTAAATATCTCTTTACCCATTAATTCTGTGGTTTGTTCAGCAGTAGGAATCCCTTTAGTTGGAATAAAATGTGACAGCTTTGTCCCTTGGACTTTGGATGCCCCAACCCATTTTTTTCCTCTGCCCGCTGATACCTTTCAACCTGTCCGACCAAACCATCGGCGTTCCGTGGATCTCCCTGGATAACCCAAGTCTGCATCGGGCTTGGGGTAGTGGACTCCGACTGCAGCCATTTTTGGATGAGGTGCAGCAGAAAAAACATCTGGGAGCGACTGATAATTCAAAATGTGAAATATTTGGCTTTAACTAAAGGAAGTTTGCTGGCCAAAAGGCTGGAGAGTGGTTCAATAATGAGTGCACTGCTATTAGGGAGGTGTCTGATTGGATCCAAATTTATTCTGCAGCAGGGCAGCCACCCCAATCATACAGCAAATTTAACTGAGAATCATCTTCAATGTAAATAAAGAGCAAAGAGTCCTGGAAGTGATTGATGATATGGCCCCCACAGAGCCCTGATCTCAACAATATCGAGTCTATCTTGGATTACATCGAGAAGGAAGGATTTGCCCAAGGCTATATCTACTGAAAATTTGTGGATAGTTCTCCAAGATATTTGGAACAACCTCCTTGCCGAGTTCCCCAAAAACAGTACAAGTATACCTAGAAGAATTGATAATATGATGCGGTTTTGAAGTCAATGGGTGGTTATACCAAATACGAATTTGATTTATATTTCACTTTTATTCACTCACTTTGCATTTTGTTAGTTGATAAAGATAAAATATTAACAATTCTAATTATGAAAGCTTTTCTCCATTACAACATTTTTTCACACATGCCTAAAACGTTTGTACAGTACTGTATGCATATGTACGCATAGAAATAAGCGCAAAATATAGAAAATTCATGACAAAATATTAAATATCTCAACACATCCCCCACCTTCTCTTGCCTCATATTGCAATTATAACTGAATCTTTATGTGTTCCACAAGAGCTTCCTCTCTATCCTCAGAAAATTCTGTGTCTGGCTGGAAGGCAACTATCTGCAGGGTAGACTTTCACGCTTGCTCTATTAGCAATATATCATTAACCCCTTCACCACCTTGGGATTTTCTATTTTTGCATTTTTATTTTTTTACTCCTATTCTTTCCAGAGCCATAACTTTTTTTATTTTTCCATCAATATGGCCATGTGAGGCCTTGTTTTTTGTGGGACGAGTTGTAGTTGATGATCTACACTATTGATTTTACCATATAGTATACGGGAAAACACTGAAAAAATTCCAAGCGCCGTGAAATTGCAAAAAAGTGCAATTTCACCATTGTTTTTTTTTCCCCACCATGTTCACTAAATGCTAAACCAGCCATTATGATTTTCCAGGTCTTTACGAGTTCGCAGATACCAAACATGTACAGGTTCTTTTTTTATTTAAGTGGTGTAACAAAAATCTAAAATTTGTAGAAAAATAAATTAAAAAAAGGCTCCATTTTCCGAGACCAGTAGCATCTCCATTTTTTGGCATGTGGGCCTGGGTGAGGGCTTATTTTTTTATTAGAAGAAATGCTCATCTGCCATGAACGCAATGACGACCTCAGGTGTCTCCTGAAGACCCCGGGTTTTCATGTCAACCCATCAGTGCCCCACGATCATGTGACAGGGGCACCGATGGGCGGAGCTAGTGACATGCTTCCTTTGTGGGCATGGTAAATGCCGCTGTCAGAGATTGACAGCGGCATTTAATATGTTAACAGTCGCGGGTGGATCGCAATTCCACCCGCGGCTGTTAGGGGCACATGACAGGTGATCAGATGTCATGTGCCTGAAAACATGCGGGCTCAGCAAAAGGAGCAGAAAAAAGTTCCAGCACCAAGCGTCTCTTCATAAAAATCTTCAATATTTTATTTTCATATTAAGAAAAAAACATAATGCGGGGACGCAGCCCCTAAACATCTGACGCGTTTCGAACAAAGTTCTTAGTCATAGGCATATGAACAATACATAAAAACATCCTTATATGCCCATTCCATTAAGTAAAACCATGTACACCTTTTACTTGACATGACTAGTTTGCATTCATTACAAATTCAAATGTGAGACAGCCTACCTGAAGTCATGACGCCTACTCAGATCATCACCTCCTTGTTCACACAAAATAAGTTTGTGAAAGACATCTCTACTCATTCCGTACAACATTTCTATGTCTAAAATAAAAAAACAAAACAAACACACAATAACTCCCAATATGGTCTGTGTATGATATGTGTCACTCACAGCTGAACATCAGCTACAATAACATCCAGTGCAGCCTATGTATGCTGTGTATCACAGCTGAACATCTGCTACAATAACATCCAGTTGCAGCCTGTGTGCGCTATGTGTCACAGCTGAGCACCTGCTACAATGCGCAGGGTTGTGAAGTTGGTAAGCCAGACCTTCGACTTTGACACCCCAATTTCCCTGACTTCCAACTCCATGACTCCGATTGCACAGCACTGCGTCGCTACTGAGCATGTACATAAAGTGCAGCACAGATTCATCTCCACTAAAAGCCGAGATCCTTAGATCAGGAACAGAACAGACATTTGTAGGACATTTTATAACTTTCCCAAATTCTTAGGAAAAATATACAGCACATACTGCCTTGAACTGCTGTACCCAATTTATTATATACGGTATTTTAGCAGTCTGAGTCAGTCCATTTTATACCGACTTCACCAAAATGGACACCAACTCTGACTCCAACACTACTGCCCTGCCTGTCTGTCATAGGTCATGAAGGGTTAAAGGGAATCTGTCATGTTGAAAATGGTATCTGATCTGCTGAACTGCAGGCAGGATGTTATAGGACAGGAGGATCAGGTTAGAATTCTATACATTTTTGTGTGGAATTTTTCAGCAATACGTGCATTTTATTCATTGAAATTCTTGGTGTTTGTGTGGATGAATCCAGTGGGTGGTCCTATTCGGTGATGGACAGTCTTCCTTGTATATCTGTGTATGCAGAGATAGCTGTCAATCACTGAGTTGGACCTCCCACTGGAGTCATATACATACAAACACCAGGGATTTCAGTGAATAAGATGCAAGTTACACGGAATTCTTTCCCACACACTTATAGATCATTCTATTCAACATCTTATAAATCCATATTCTGTATACCTTTTTACTGTACAATTATTGTATACCTAATGACGATGGGTTTCAAAATTTTTGATTAATGCATTTGAATGTGATAATGAACCCAATTCAGTCCTGCTCCACAATAGTACGCTGTGGCTTGTTCTCGCAAGCATGGCCTAATAGATTGCCTTTCAGATATCACTAACAGGACTAGTACTATGGAATACTAAGTATCTCAAGCAAAGAAATGATCACAGCCTCAAGCCCTTTAGAATGACTAAAAAATGAAATACAGCTCAATAGACAAAAACATCTTACAAAATAACCAATTTTTTATATATTGAATTGTAATTAGTCAAAATAGTAAACTATAAAAATATTACATGTTCAGCGGCAATGCAAAAATGATGATCTTTAGATTCCAGGTAATATATAAATAAAGCCACACTGTCTGTAAGGGATCATACTCACTTGCGAGCAAAACGGACGAGTGCAATCCGATAAAAAATCGGATTGCACTCGGACCGATGTTATTCATTTGCAATTTTTTTCTCAGCCGAAATCGGACTGAGAAAAAAATCGCAGCATGGTGCGATTTGCTGCGAGTCTCGGATGAGACTCGCCAATGCAAGTCAATGGGTGCGAGAAAAAAAACGGACGGAATACGGACCATCCGTATTCCGTCCGTTTTTTTACAGCTACCTTACCATTCTGTGGCATAGAACACTGTAAATGGTCCTGTAAATGATTGTATAAAAATAGTTGCAGAGAAAAAAAACGCATTGCATACGGATGTCATACGGATGTAAAACTCATGGTGCGATTAAAAATCGCATTGAACTCGCATGACAATCGTATGACAATAGCATAGTTTACATCCAATTTTTTCGTTTCAGATTACAGACCGTTTTTTTTCTCTCAAGTGAGTATGAGCCCTAACATCCATTTACATATGTGGAGAAAAACTTCCATCACAGTTATGTGAAATATACAGTATGTACTGTATATACAGTAGCTACATTTGCTGGAAAGAAGAAAAAATAATAAATCCTTTATGTCCTTCATGGCCTCTGTCAATGTGTTTTTTTTACATTGCTTCATACTCTGCTTTTCTATCCAGAGGGAGACCACAAACAATATTATACTACATGGTATACAGACAGGGACGTATTTGGCCTTCAGGCTGCCCTAGGCACTTTTCATGGTCGCGCCCCTTACTGACGTCACACACTCAGTCTGTGCACACGACATCTATTTATATCAGATCTACTCTGTAAGGCTACTTTCACACTAGCGTCGTGCACTGCACGTCGCAATGCACCAACGCAAACTGTGAAAGCGCCGCACAACGGTTCCCCATTGTGATGTGCGGGGAGGCGGGGGCGGAGTTCCAGCCACGCATGTGCGGTCGGAAAAGACGGTCACAACGCACAAAAAAAGTTACATGTAACTTTTTTGTGGCGATGTTCCGATGCAACCGTCGCACGATGATTGCGACGTGTGGCAATGCATCGCACTGCGCCCCTAATGCAAGTCTATGGAGAAAAAATGCATCCTGCAAGCAATTTTGCAGGATGCGTTTTTTCTACGAAACGACGCATAGCGACGTGCAGTGCACGACGCTAGTGTGAAAGAGGCCTAAAGCGCTTTAAAGGGAATCTGTCACCTACTTTTTCATATATAAGCATCGGCCACCGCCATTAGGGGCTTATCTACAGCATTCTATAATGCTGTAGATAAGCCCCCGATGTAACCTGAAAGATAAGAAAAACAGGTTATATTATACTCACCTAGGGGCGGTCCGGTGCGTTCTGGTCCGATGGGCGTCGCGGTCTGGGTCCGGTGCCTCCCATCTTCATACGATGACATTCTCTTCCTTGCTTCCTGTCGCTGCTCCTCACTGGGAAAGGTCAGAGAAGCCCAGCACCTGCGCACTGCAGTACTTTGCTCTGCCCTCAACAGGGCAGATAAAGTACACCTGCGCCGGAGCCGCAACAGTAAGCAAGGAGGATGACGACATCGCATGAAGATGGGAGGCGCTGGACCCGGACTGTGACGTCCATCAGACCGGACCGCAGTGGGTGAGTATAATATAGCTTGTCTTTCTTATCTTTCAGGTTACATCGGGGCTTATCTACAGCATTACAGAATGCTGTATATAAGCCCCTGATGGCGGTGGCCGAAGCTTATATACGAAAAAGTAGGTGACAGATTCCCTTTAAAATGCGCTAATTAAACACGAAAAGAATGAACGTCTGCACTTGCTGCGCACAGGTTCAGTCTTTTGAGCGTTTTTTCAAAGTCATCAAGAGATTAAAATAGGTGACCTAACCATTGCTTCAGTGAGGAGAGGCCTAGTGATATAGAGACATGCTGTCTGCTCATTCACCCCTCCTCTCTACTGAAGGTGTTCAAAGGGAAGCTAAGAGCAGACAGGTAGCAGGCGTCAGAGCGAGCCTGCAGCCACATTGTGTGCACCCACACTGACACTTGGAGCGTGCTGCTGCACTCATCGCTTTCAGTTTCACACTTGCGTTTTTTTTCAAATCAGGCAAAATCAGGTTTTTCAGCCAAATCCTGATCCTTTCAGGATCCAGTTTTTGCCCATTCACTTTAATGGTGTTAGGTAGAATCCAGTTACTTCAGGTTGCTTCCTGACACCATTAAAGTGAATGGACAAAAACTGGATTCTGAAAGGATCAGGATTTGGCTGAAAAACCTGATTTTGCTTGACTTAAAAAAACACAAATGTGAAACCAGCCTCAGTGAGTAAGCGCAGACTTGCAAGCTGATTTGAGATAGCACTCACTTTTGCTAACGGAGCGCTGGCAATAAAGACAAGCTTTAGTATACACTACCGTTCAAAAGTTTAGGGTCACCCAGACAATTTTGTGTTTCCCATGAAAACTCATAATTTTTTTAATCAAATGAGTTGCCAAATGAATTGAAAATCTAGTCCGGACATTGACAAGGTTCGAAAAAAAAGATTTTTATTTGAAATAATAATTTTCTCTGTCAAACTTTGCTTTTGTCAAAGAATTCTCCCTTTGCAGCAATTACAGCATTGCAGACCTTTGGCATTCTAGCAGTTAATTTGCTGAGGTAATCTGGAGAAATTTCACCCCATGCTTCCAGAAGCCCTCCCACAAGTTGGTTTGGCTTGATGGGCACTTTTTGCGTACCATACGGTCAAGCTGCTCCCACAACAGCTCAATGGAGTTGAGATCTGGTGACTGCGCTGGCCATTCCATTACAGATAGAATACCAGCTGCCTGCTTCTTCCCTAAATAGTTCTTGCATAATTTGGAGGTGTGCTTTGTGTCATTGTCCTGTTGTAGGATGAAATTGGCTCCAATCAAGAGCTGTCCACAGGGTATGGCATGGCATTGCAAAATGGAGTGATGGCGTTCTTTACTCAAAATCCCTTTTACCTTGGAAAAATCTCCCACTTTACCAGCACCAAAGCAACCCCAGATCATCACATTACCCCCACCATGCTTGACAGATGGCATCAGGCACTCTTCCAGCATCGTTTCAGTTGTTCTGCGCCTCACAAATGTTCTTCTGTGTGATCCAAACACCTCAAACTTGGATTCGTCCGTCCATAGCACTTTTTTCCAATCTTCATATGTCCAGTGTCTGTTCTTCTGCCCATATTAATATTTTCCTTTTATTAGCCAGTCTCAGATATGGCTTTTTCTTTGCCACTCTGCCCTCAAGGCCAGCATCCTGGAGTCGCCTCTTCCCTGTAGACATTGACACTGGCGTTTTGCGTGTACAATTTAATGAAACTGCCAGTTGAGGACTTGTGAGGCGTCGATTTCTCAAACTACAGACTCTAATGTACTTGTCTTGTTGCTCAGTTGTGCAGCGGGGCCTCCCATTTCTCTTCTCTGGATAGAGCCTGTTTGTGCACCGTTGTAGGAAATCTTCAGTTTCTTGGCATTTGTTCGCATGGAATAGCCTTCATTTATAAGAACAACAATAGACTGTTGAGTTTCACATGAAAGTTCTTTTTTTCTGGCCATTTTGAGAGTTTAATGGAACCAACAAATGTAATGCTCCAGATTCTCAACTAGCTCAAAGTTAGGTCAGGTTTATACCGTAGGTTCTCTAATCAGTCAAACTGTTTTCAGCTGTGCTAACATACTTGCACAAGGGTTTTCAAGGGTATTCTAACCAGCCTTTTTACACAGTTAGCAAACACAAAGTACCATAAGAACACTGGAGTGATGGTTGTTGGAAAAGGGCCTCATATACACCTATGAAGATATTGCATTACAAACCAGACGTTTGCAGCTAGAATAGTCATTTACCGCAGTGTTCCCCAACTCCAGTCCTCAAGGCCCACCAACAGGTCATGTTTTCAGGATTTCCTTAGTATTGCCCAGGTGATAATTGCAGAACCTGGAAAGGCAAGAATTCCATCACCTGTGCAATACTAAGGAAATCCTGAAAACATGACCTGTTGGTGGGCCTTGAGGACTGGAGTTGGGGAACACTGATTTACCACATTAACAATGTATGGAGTGTATTTCTGAATAATTTAATGTTAGCTTTATTGGAAAAAACTGCTTTTCTTTAAAAAATAAGGAAATTTCTAAGTGACCCTAAACTTTTGAGCGGTAGTGTACAAATACAAGAGTGCTGCGAAACACCCTCATTGGCATATTAAATAAAGTACCGTGTATACTTGAGTATAAGCCGACCCGAGTATAAGCCGACCCCCCTAATTTTGCCACAAAAAACTGGGAAAACTTAATGACTCGAGTATAAGCCTAGGGTGGGAAATGCAGCAGCTACTGGTAAATTTCAAAAATAAAAATAGATACCAATAAAAGTAAAATTAATTGAGACATCAGTAGGTTGTGTTTTTGAATATCCATATTGAGTCAGGAGCCCCATATAATGCTCCATACAGTTCATGATGGGCCCCTTAAGATGCTCCATACAAAATACGCCCCATATAATGCTCCATAAAGTTTATGATGGGCCCCATAAGATGCTCCATATTAAAATATGGCCCATATAATCCTGCATAAAGGTTAATAATGGCCCCATAAGATGCTCCATAGACACATTTGCCCCACATAATGCTGCACAAATGTTGATTATGGCCCCATAAGATGCTCCATAGAGACATTTGCCCAATATAATGCTGAACAAATGTTGATTATGGCCCCATAGAGATATTTACCCCATACAGTACTGCACAAATGCTGATTATGGCCCCATAAGATGCTCCATAGAGATATTTACCCCATACAGTGCTGCACAATCGTTGATTATGGCCCCATAAGATGCTCCATACAGACACTTGACCCATATAGTGCTGCACAAACGTTAATGATGGCCCCATAAGATGCTCCATAAAGATAGATGCCCCATACAGTGCTGCACAAGCGTTGATTATGGCCCCATAAGATGCTCCATACAGACATTTGCCCCATATAGTGCTGTACAAACGTTGATAATGGCCCCATAAGATGCTCCATAAAGATAGTTGCCCCATATAATGCTGCACAAACGTTGATTATGGCCCCATAAGATGCTTCATATGGACATTTGCCCCATATATTGCTACACAAACGTTGAATATGGCCCCATAAGATGCTCCATACAGATATTTGCCCCATATGCTGTTGCTGCGATAAAAAAATCTCATGCTCATCGCTCAGGCCCCCAGCACTTTCAATATTCACCTCTCCTCGTTCCGGGCGCCGCTCCGTCTTCAGCGTCTTCTGCACTGACGTTCAGGCAGAGGGCGTGCACTAACCATGTCACTGCGCCCTCTGACCTGAGCGTCACAGGCAGATGACGCTGAAGACGGAGCGGCTCCGGAACCAGGAGAGGTGAATATCTCGCAGCGCTCCCCCTCCCCATTATACTCACCTGCTCCTGGCGTTGTCCCTGGTTCTCCGGCGCCGCAGCTTCTTTCTGTACTGAGCGGTCACCGTTACCGCTCATTACAGTAATGAATATGCGGCTCCACCCCTATGGGAGTGGGGTCCATATTCATTACTGTAATGAGCGGTACCATGTGACAGCTCACTACAGGAAGAAGCTGGGACGCCAAGAGAACCAGGGACCTGCAGGGACCGCACCGGAAGCAGGTGAGTATTATTAGACTCCCCTTCCCGGCGACCCCTGGGTATGACTCGAGTATAAGCCGAGAGGGGGACTTTCAGCCCCCAAAAATGGGCTGAAAATCTCGGCTCATACTCGAGTATATACGGTAGATTTTACTTTATAGTGCCAATAAAAACTATTCTATAGGAATATACCCCATAATCCCCATTCTAAAGCATCAGTCTCCACCAAATCCCCAGCCTGCATAGCACCAACTCCCCTTTTCACCAGTATATAGCAGCTCCAGCCTCCCCTGTTCACCAGTATATAGAAGCCAGCCTCCCATGTTCCCAGTATACAGCAGCCCCAACCTCCCCTGTCACCAGTATATAGCAGCACCAGCCTCCCCTGTTTACCAGTATACAGCAGAGCCTCCCCTGTCACCAGAATCCCCTGTACACCAGTATACAGCACAGCCTCCCCTGTTTACCAGTATACAGCACAGCCTCTCCAGTCACCAGTCTCCCCTGTTCACGAGTATACAGCAGTAGCCTCCCCTGTCACCATCCTCCCCTGTTCACCAGTATACAGCACAGTCTCCCCTGTTCACCAGTGTACAGCAGCAGCCTCCCGTCACCAGCCTCCCCTGTTCACCAGTATACAGCAGCAGCCTCCCCTGTCACCAGCCTCCCCTGTTCACCAGTATACAGCACAGCCTCACCTGTCATCAGTCTCCCCTGTTCACCAGTATTTAGCAGCAGCCTCCTGTCACCAGCCTCCCCTGTTCACCAGTATACAACAGCAGCCTCCCCTGTCACCAGCCTCCCCTATTCACTAGTATACAGCACAGCCTCGCCTGTCATCAGACTCCCCTGTTCACCAGTATACAGCAGCAGCAGTCTCCCCTGTTACCAGCCTCCCCTGTTCACCAGTATACAGTAGCAGGCTCCCCTGTCACCAGCCTCCCCTGTTCATCAGTATACAGCAGCAATCTCCCCTGTCTCCATCCTCCCCTGTTCACCAGTATACAGCAACAGCCTCCCCTGTCACCAGCCTCCTCTCACCAGTATACAGCAGCAGCCTCCCCCGTCACCAGCCTCCTCACCAGTATACAGCAGCAACCTCCCACGTCACCAGCCTCCTCTCACAAGTATACAGCAGCAGCCTTTCCCGTCATCAGCCTCCTCTCACCAGTATACAGCAGCAGCCTCCCATCACCAGCCTTCTCTCACCAGAATACAGCACAGCCTCCCGTCATCAGCCTCCTCTCACCAGTATATAGCACAGCCTCCCGTCACCAGCCTCCTCTCACCAGTATACAGCACAGCCTCCCTTGTCACCAGCCTCCTCTCACCAGAATATTGCAGCAGCCTCCCCCCCATCTTCAGCTCTATGAGCGCTCACCTCCTCCTGTGTCCTCCTCCCATGTCATCTTCCTCCTCCTCCTCCTCTGCTGTCATGTCTGCAGTGAGAGATGATCTCATCCTCCTCACATGCACAGACGCTGCAGCACCTCGGATGCAGGGACCTCTCTGACCCCGGATTTTTTGGCGCCACTACTTCCTGGGTCAGTCAGCTCCCTGCATTGAGGTAAATATAGAGGTGCGCCCCCAACCCCCCCAAAAAAGGCAACAGATTTCCTGGAATGTCTAAAGGAGGGGAGGTAAAAAAAAAATAAAATAAAATGTTCTTCCCTGACTTGGTGCCGCCCCCTGCAGCCCGACGCTTTAGGCACGTGCCTAGTGGCAAATAGGCCCTGTATACAGTGTATATAAAAAGTCTACACACCCCCGTTAAAATGCCAGGTTTTTGTCACGTAATCAATCATATCAAGAAGAATAATTTTACCATATTTAAGGGGAATCTAAAAACAGAACACAATCACATCCCTCATTATAAAAGAGTGTTAACACTAAATTTTAGCTTTGTTATTTTTACTTTCGCCCTCAAAATTATTTCACTTTGTTTCTCATTTCGCATTTCAGTGAAAAACATTTTAGTAGTCGCCGCTGACTGAGCCGCACAGGAGACTAGACGGACAGGTGGGTCTCTGGCAGCTTCTCCCCACCTGCTGTCCTGGACTGACAGTTCTTTCCTTAGACACGCATGTAGGAAAAGACCTTTCAGTCACTGGCAGCAGATAGAGAGAACTTGCCTGTCCGACTATTCTCCTGTGTGGCGGCTGCTAAACTATGTTTTTCACTTAAACACCGCACCGCTCTTGAGGGTGAAAAGACAAATAACAAAACTAAAATAATCTGGTTGCATAAGTGTGAACACCCTCTTATAATTGGGGATGTGGTTGTGTTCAGAATTAGCCAATCACATTTACAAGCATATTAAACAGTAGTCAGTACACATTTACAGTGATTCTGATTAACCCTATACAATGTTTAGCTGTTCTAGTGGGATATTCTTGACATTTTCATAGTTGCAAAAGCCACAAACCGTAAACAGCTTACAACACAGCAAAAGGGATATCATTGTTGAAAGTTATCAGTCAGGAGAAGAGTACAAAAATTTTTCCACTTCAATAGATACACCAAGAAACACTGTGGTGATGGTCATCAAGAAGTGGCTTAAATTTGGTACAACATTGACATTGTCTAGAGCTGGATGTCCATCAAAAATTGGTAAAAAGACAAGCAGAAAATTGGTCTGGGAGGACAACTCTCCTAAGTCGTCTATATGGGCTTGCACGTCATAGAAAGTTGAATAAAATTATACATTGATTTCTGCTGATGTCTTTTCCTGAGAAATCCACATATTTCTTAATATGTAAAGGAGAGGTTAAGATAAATGGGCCGAAAACTGATCTGCATGAGAATCTCCCTGGAGATTTTTTTTAAATGAAAGGGGATGTTGCCAGTGTGAGCCATGCCACTTTGCTCCCGTGCTGACATACAGCTCTACAGTGTTCTCAGAAATAACAGAGTACAGTAGAGCTAACATTGTACTGAGAAAATGTTTACTTCTGTTGCACATAGCAGTAGCAGTTGTCCTCTCATAGTGCTTCAGCTTCCATCTCACAGGCAGCCAGTGTGGGGGAAGGGCAGTACAGCAGATCTGACATCTCTACAAATGTATATTGGAGGCTATGTGAGGGCTTATGCTGTATATTGGAGGCTATGTGAGGGCTCATGCTGTATATTGGAGGCTATGTGAGGGCTTATACTGTATATTGGAGGCTAGGTGAGGGCTTATACTGTATATTGGAGGCTATATGAGGGCTTATACTGTATATTGGAGGCTATGTGGGGGCTCATACTGTATATTGAAAGCTATGTGGGGCTCATAATGTATATTGGAGGCTATGTGAGGGCTTATGCTGTATATTGGAGGCTATGTGAGGGCTCATGCTGTATATTGGAGGCTATGTGGGGGCTCATACTGTATATTGGAGGCTATGTGAGGGCTTATACTGTATATTGGAGGCTATATGAGGGCTTATACTGTGTATTGGAGGCTATGTGGGGGCTCATACTGTATATTGAAAGCTATGTGGGGCTCATAATGTATATTGGAGGCTATGTGGGGGCTCACATTGTATATTGAAAGCTATGTGGGGGCTCATACTCTATATTGGAGGCTATGTGGGGCTCATACTGTATATTGAAAGCTATGTGGGGGCTCATACTGTATATTGGAGGCTATGTGGGGGCTCATACTGTGTATTAGAAGCTATGTGGGGCTCATACTGTGTATTGGAGGCTATGTTGGGGCTCACACTCTATATAGGAGGCTATGTGAGGGCTCATTTTGTATATAGAGAGGCTATGTGTGGGCTTATACTGTATATAGGGGGCGATATTGGGGCTCGTATTGTATATAGGAGGCTAAGGGGTCTCATACTGTATATAGGAGGTTGTCTGTGGGCTCTTACTGTATATAGGGCTCTGTGTGTCTGGTATATAAGGGATGTCAGCATACTTATTTCTGCTTAATATTAAGTGACACAATTAATGGGGATGGATCTCACATGATCAATCAGTATAATTTTACATAAAACCAGAATATCCAAGGAACCCTAATGTTGTTGTGTGCTGTGGGACCTGAATTGAGTTGTAGCTCACACAGTATGATTTTAGCATTTGATAAAAGTTGCTCATTGCTTACCGCCCCGCACCCAGCAACACACCCTTGAAGGTGTCAGACAGATGTAAAAAAAAATTTTTGGAAACAGATTAGAAAACTATAAAATCCAAAAAGTGATTCGTACTTTAATGCCCTTTTCTTAGCTTTGTTTCTTCATGGCCCCCACTGGTCTCTGTATTTTCCAGTTGGTTGTGTGCCCAATGCGGCCACTGGTCGTTAGACAGCTTGTAATCAGCAGCAGGGAAGTACAGAGATTACCCAAACCCTTAAGCCACGTCACTGTTGAAGCCAACAAGTGATTGACTGCTTTTGTCAATTAATGCCCACGGCTCATACCCTGCCTCATTTCCTAGTTCCCGACTCTTGCTATACACTGATGTCCTTGACAAAGACCGCTCTCGATCAAAACGTGGGACCAGATCTGTTTTTGATTTCTGCCGGATCAAATAAATTAACACTGCAGCAAAACCTACAGTCTCATTTTCTTACGTGGTGCTGAGGTTCCCACTTCAATTAATCTGAAGCACGAGTCCCTTCCTCGAGCACACTATATTTAAAAAAAAAATAAATAAATAATGAAGTCAGTTTTGCTTTTTCTCCTTCATTTAGATCTCATATGATCAGCAGTAGGGAAGTACAGAGACTTCACAAGCCCTTTAGTCATGTGACTGCATAAACAAACCAGTGATTGGCTGCTTTGATCACGTGACTGGATCAGCTATGGGATGGTACAGAGACCGGCAGGGTACTGGGAGGCATTGGAACTGGAACGCGGGATCAGTAAAATGTGTATGACTTTTTACATTTTGCACACATTCTGAAGCTGACCATACATACTACATAGCTGTCAGCTGAATGATCGCGTGTCTGACCGCTGTGTCTCCCGACGCCCTCATACACGGGAACACTCGCCTTAGGCTAGGGTTCCTGTGTCCTCTATGAGAGGGGGGCTAACAGACCTGACCTCCCGACAAATGAAAGGATAAACTGTTAGAATTCCTACCACTTCATCTGTATTTTCCATCTGGGAGGCCCCTATACTCATTACATAGTCGGCTGATTCCGATGACATCAGCAGGTTAGACCCGGCTTGACATATAAGAATTTTTTTTTTTAATACTAATTTTATCCCAGAAGACCTTACTTGTTCTACAAGAAGGGGATAACCTTTCCTAATACAAATAATTTAATAATTTAATAAAGCTGCAATTACCATTTTTTCCTTAGTCATTCCAAGCAGCTGACTATCAGCTCTATCTATGATTTCACGTTCCGTTCCTTATAAAGCATAGTCTCTAGCATTGAGGTAAAAGCCACGTACCAGAATAAGTAAAACACCATTAAAATTAGCTCAACAGACTAAACAATTCCAAAAAAAGACAATTAAGAGAAACACACAAGGAAGCTGAGTTGCCTGCAGTCACGGAGGGTGTAAAGTATGAACATAACAGGAGTGAGGGGTTAAACACTATACAGCACGGATGTGTTTTACTCCTGGAATTTCTTATATTCATTGCATATTTGAAGTTTTAATTCCCTGTTTCATAATCCTGTTGTTTGCTTGTGCTGGTGCCAACTTTTCCATGGCCCAGGTTTTTGCTGTGGGTTGTGCACTCCACATCTCCATGTATTAGCAGCTCCCTGTCTTACCCGTCCGTGCACCTGCTGCTCCTGTTACACTGGTGCACAAATTAGACTTGTCAAACATGCTCCTATTTTCCCAGCAATATATGTGGATCGCTAATTAACATAAATATACTTATGGCAGAAGACATACTTTGCTATCTTCGTAATGCACAGCCTCGCTTTATAGAAGGCAGAGTATTTAATATTCTGTTTGAATAAAGCGGAATCAAATATTTAACATGGTTACATTTCTGGCTGATGGGCATTTACAAAAAAATGCCAGCTGTCTAGTGGTTGGTGCATAATGCACCCATTCAGAGTGGAAGCAGGCGATATTTATTATTTTGCCGCCAATAAACTTTGCAAGAGCCTGTGAGGCAAGAGATGTGTTGTGGCTCATTCATCACTGATAGCACCAATTACTTAGTCAGTGGCATAAGGAGAAATTGTTTCCTCTAAATACATTTTCATACATTTCATACTGTCAGCAGGGGGTCGGTCAGCGGACGGCACAACACACACACAACTGGATGGTATACGGGAGAAGAAGGCCCCACCGATAGGGAATGAGGCATGGTCACCACCTGAACTCACACCTGAGTCTGTCCCTGCACTACCCTAACGCCCTAAGTGGGTCCTTCCCCCCACCGCCATCAGGAATCTCATCCTCGCTGTCACCTCGCACTGCCCTGGCTAGTGCACTGGCCGACAAGGGTGCTAACCTCACCACTGCAAATGGTTCAACACAGGGGACAGTGACAAACACGAGAAAGACAAGGTGAAAACACAACACTTACAGTAGCTTCCAGACTCCGCTGCCAAGCTCCACACCGCAGATGACACAGAAACAGGACTCCAAAACTCCATAGAATAACTCTATTATCAACAGTCAGCTGATGCATCAGGTGACCATTTAAAGGATGGTGGGAGTGGTCACCACCTACATCAGCTGACCCAGCAGCTCTGTAGTTGCAGCAGATTGCCAGGGAGGGAAAATTTACATTAACCCCCGCTGGTCCTGAAAGGAAAAAAGCTACATATAAAACAGAGTGGAACCAGAGCTGCCACGAATCCAAAAATGGATTGTGACACATACATTTTCAGGGGTACTTTAGAAGTGGTCTTAGTAGATTTATCCATCAGTCCCCACATGTAACTGTTGGCATTCATAAAATTTGAGCAATATAATCCCTTCCATGTTTGTGAATGCGGTTGTGTCAGCAGTGTATTCATGGAAATCTCTATAAATCCTAGTCAGATGAATGGGACAGTCACAGAATATTTTTCCCAAAAATCTGCCATATGTAATTTACCCTCTCATTAGCCATCACATTTTGCCTTTTGAAAATAGGGCTGCACACATTTGTCAGTCCCATGTGCGGTATTTTATACTCTTGTTTGTTTAGCTCACATTCATTGAACAGTGCATACAATTAGACTTAATTGCTTCCTATTCCTCCTCCTCCAGTGTTTTCCCCGATTATTCATTCCTTTCTTGAAGCTTTATTGTCAGACGGTTGCTCGTAGGTGAGAGAGGGAATAAACCATGAGTTGATTTACAGTTCTTTTAAAGGTTTTTGTTATTGTTCCTGGCTGTATAAGTAACATTTCATTTTAAAGGGAACCTGTCAGATGTTTTTTGCCCCTTAAACTGCCTCCACTACCTCACTGGTCCTCACCATCACCTAATCATCCTTATTTTGATTAAAAAAAAAGAAGCTTAATGGGAACCAGTCACCAGGTTTTTGCTACCCCATCAAAGAAGTAGCATAATGTAGGGGCAGAGACCCTGATTACAGCGATGTATCACTTAGTGGGCTGCTTTCTGCAGTTTTGATAAAATCACTGCTTTATCTGTTGCAGTTATACCAGTTACTGGTCCTCTAATAATTATCTCTTGCTGGTAAAACCGTGATTTTTTTTCAAAACTACAGCAAACAGCCAAATAAGGGATGCATCGCTGGAATCAGGGTTTCTGCCTCTGCATCATGCTGCTCTCATATTAGGTGGCAGATAACCTTATGACAAATTCCTTTTCATGCTTATGGGCAGTGTGTGCATTACACCTGTTTGCAGTCATAGTGGTGAAAATGGTCAGGAAACAACGCAAGATGGCTGTATCCTTATTCCTTCCACTCTGACTTGATTGATGTCCCTGACCCTGACAAAAAGGTACATTATCCCAAGTGTCAGGTGGTAAAATTCCAGCACCATAGACAAATTGATTCCTAATTAAAAATGTGTTCAAATTCATATAAAACATTTTTAAAACATCTACAAGATAACATTGAAATCAATGTTGCCACCACCAGCACTTAACATCCATGACAATAGATACGCCAGTGATCACTAGAAAATTAAAAAAATAATCATTTTTTTTATTCAGAAATAATTTAAATGGATACAAGTACAATAATAACAACAAAGTGCCTCAAAATGTGGGGAACGTATGACAGAAAAAAACAGTATAGGGCAAACCCTAAAATATGAGCACAATCATAGCTCCAACAGTATACATACAATTAGTTTTGTATATTCCACACACATTTACTATAATATCTTTAACAGGAAAGAGCTGTTGATCTGAACAAATACGTTTGATCCTCAGAAACTGACCAATTGGTATACCACGAATAGTGGAAGCCGGATTGGAAGAAGTCGCATGTAACAATGAGTTGATGGCAGTGGGTTTATGACAAAGGTCAGTAGTGATGTTGCCATTACTAAGGGTATTGATTTGGATATCAAGGAATTCTAATTTTCTCGTAGTTTTGTATGATAGCTTTATGTTCCAATCATTGTTCTTTAGTCTCACCAATAGAAGATATAGATCCTTAACTGGGCCTTCCCACAGGAATCAGATGTCGATGATATAATGCATCCAGTAGTGGGAATTTTCAATTCCTGATACTTGTTTGCTGCTGAAAATTTCACATTCCTAGGCTCCTAGAAATAGGTTAGCATATGAGGGTGCGCACGATGCACCCATGGCGGTACCCTGTAATTTCAAGTACACCTGTTTCAAGTAACAAGTAAAAGGTCGGCAAGACGGGGTTCAATATTGCTGGATTTGATGACCCAGGATGTCGCTGCAAGTCCATCCGAATGTTTGATGAACATGTACAGCGACTACACATCGGCAGTAACCATAATCATACAGTATTTTATGAGCAAAACATATTCTCTAACCTGTGTAGTGCAGCCGTGGTGTGTTTGATGTTTGATGGAAGAGTAGTAACTAGTGGTTTCAGTAAGTAGTCAATGGTATCACATAATATTTCAAAAAGACAACCATTGCCCGCCACTATCGGTCTCCTGGGAGGGTCCAAAGGATCTTTATGAATCTTTGGTAGAATGTAGGTAACCGTAGATTTGAAGATTGAATGGCATCAAGCATTTGTTTTGGAATGATTCCTTCAGTAACTGCTTTTCCAAGATGGAATATAAGTCGGCTTGAAAAATAGTAATAGGATTAGAGGGCAATTTCCTACAACAGTTAGCATCGTTAAGTAATTTTTTCGCTTGGTTCTCATAAAGGGAATTTGGCCAGATCACCAGGTTGCCTCCCTTATTGGACAATTTAAAGACCACATCATTGCATTTTTGAAGTTCTTTTATTGCTGTTTGTTCTTTTTTGGTGAGATTATGTGACCATTTTTTGGTACATGTCAGTTGGTCAACATCTTTTGTAACCAATTTGTAAAAATATCTACTACAGGGTAGACACTGAGAGCAGGGATTTTCTTAGATTTAATGTAGAGATGTGTCAGAAAATTTCTTACCTGGGCAAAAGTTTAACAGCGGTAGCTGTAGCTCTGCACCAATCCATACCCCACGTAACATATTTTATCTGTAACAGCGGGTCCAGCAAAATATTTCTCATGATGCACTGACACTTTATTAAAGAAGATATTCTTTGCACATATGCACTTGCACCTTTTATTACTCCTGGTCCCTTACTGATACACTATAGTGGGATGGATTAAATTACTTACCACCCTTTATCCTTATGAGACAGCGACCCTACATGGTCTGTTATAGAAGATTTAAAGATATTATAGTGATTCTGTGTGGAATATACAAAACCAATTGTATGTATACTGTTGGAGCTATGATTGTGCTCATATTTTAGGGTTGGCCCTATACTGTTTTTTTCTGTCAGACGTTCCCCACATTTTGAGGCACCTTGTTGAATTATATTTGTATTCATTTAAATTATTTCTAAATAAAAAATTGATTTTTCAAAAAAAATGTTAGTGGTCACTTGTGTATCTACCATCAGGGATGTTATGTGCTGGTGGTGGCATTATTGATTTCAGTCTGAATAGGTGACATCCCTAATTGTTTCTTTTGGACTTTCATGATATGATACAAGATAACATTGTTTACATGTATCAAGCCTGGTCCTGGCTGTACATCAACCCCAACCTTGGCTTTCAGGACATCACACAAGAAAAAATATCACTTACCATTTATACCCTAGGCACTCCAGTGCTATTGCAATTTTTTTAGATACTGGACAGCCCCTTTAACAATTTTGAGTTCTATTTGCAGGTAAGACAAAGGGGAGAGGCTCCTTCTGCAGGCAATTGCCTCACAGCCGGACACAGGATAGTGAGGACAGGGGGAAATAACTGATTTACTAGGACGCATACAGAAGATTTCTTACAAATAGGACAAAATAGGAAAGGAAGCAGAAAGTGATAACTTGCCTCTATGTATTTTTATATATTGCACATCATGCATATGTTACAATGCCATCTGATATTAACCATGACAACTGTTTACCGTATATTAATATTCATCCATCCATTCATTTAGTTGAATTAAAACAAAAATAATCTTCAGTGCTAGATCATTCTGGCTGGTGCCTATTATATGATTGGCTTATTGGTAGTAATATAATTTTAATAAAGAGGTAAATCACTTCTTTTGGGCCGGGGTCACGCAATCGCATACTCTCTCTGCGAGACAATTGGATGGAATATGTTAACGACACTGCTCAAACTCTGATCCGAGTGTCACATTACTGTAATTCGATGCTCTCGCATGAGAGAGATGGAGCACAGTAGTGGAGAAGACGGAGAACAAAATTGCTCCATCTTCTCCATTGTCTGAATCTGCGAAATCGGACTGCACTCGGATGGCATCCGAGGTTTTACTCTCACCCATAGACTTGTATGGGTGCATGTCATCCGATTAGCAGAGCCACTTGCAGCATGCTGTGAATTTTTCTCATCCCGAATTGGCATGAGAAATAAAGCGCAGATCTGCACTGCCCCATACTACAACATTGGGCCGAGTGCTATCCGATAAAACATCAGAGAGCATGTATGTATACGCTCGTGAGATTAGGGAGGAGGAGCAGAGGGGCGATTTGTTCTCCTCCCTGTTAACGCCATACATGTTGGTCTGTCTTAGTACGGAAATAAGTGACGGTGCTGCCGGACTAGTATGGGAATATAAGCACTGACAATAAAGTTTAATCTTGCCTAAGTGAACCTGGTTGGGAAAATTGCTGTTGCACGCGCCCCCTTTTTCGCCAGGAAACTAATTGCTAAGAATTGGATATCAGAGAGGGTTATACAGGGAATATACCAAATATGTGCAGTCTCTTATTTTGGTTGAAAAACGGGTCTATTCCAAAAGGAACAGAAGTGCATATTTTGACAAATTTTGTACTCCTTGGATGGTTCGCAACCATTAATCATTGTCCTTTAATATTGCACTAAAGAGCCCTAATAGATACTCTATATGTATGGACTGCGCGCTGGTTAGCCGGTCCAGACAAAGTGGGAAATGACATGTTGTAGATATTTTGGATTTTATATCTATTCGTGTACTGTAATTTACAGTACGGTCAAGTACGACTGGTGTTCAAAAGAGTGGTCTGGGAGAGGGGGAGGGTTGCGTTGTGATTTAAATGTTCTGATTTGGATATCCTGCTTTATAGCTGTAAATGTTTTAAAATTAATACAAAATTGCCTGATTTAAAAAAAAAAAAAAAAAAAAAAAAGTTCAATTTTGTAGCGAATACAAATACACATTTATGATAAGGACATGGTCACAAGCATCATTACGGGGCTGATGTAGCACATCTAACAATTTATGGGGATAAGGTTCCCTTTAATCCTGCCCATGGGATGTCTCATTTTTGCCTGTGCATGATTGCAACTGTTTGAAGAACTTTTGGCCTTAGGTGCAGCTGGAACTAGCCACATTTATTCATAATGCCTGAGAATCTTACAAAGTGGTTAGATTAAGTGCTGATTGATAATGACATTTTATTCTGGGATTCCTCATGTCCTGATGAAATTATTCAACTCTAAAGAATTGGTTGGAGCTCATTGTACGTGATTACATCTGCTCTTTTCTGATTACCAGAGCGTTTTATTTAGTAATATACAGTTTACAAATGTAATTTCCAATTTTCCAATTGATTTTTTCTCCTAATTTTTTTTTCTGTTTTTTTATTTTATTTCTAATTTACATTGTAGGGGAATCTAAAGAAATTCATGGAGTACATTCAGCTTCAGAACATCGAGAAGGTGACAAGGCTGCTTGAGCGGGGTCTGGATCCTAATTACCAGGATCCAGATACAGGGGGTAAGAGACTTTGAATGCGGCAGCATAGTTTACAAAAAGAAATGGAAAGAAAAGATCTTTATATCTTTGACTCTTTTTTTTGCAGTCAGGAAATGTCATCTTTGTAATGCATTGTTATCAACACAATGGGTAAAATCCATGTTATTTCTGTGAGGAATCCACAAACGTAAAGGGCATGTGACTGCTTTATAAAATCACAACATGTCGTCAACTTTGCAGTTTCTCCTGTGTGTGCTTGCGAGTGATGAGGACGAGTCAGAGACCCCTGAGGCCAACAACCCTGATTTGGGGGCTTCCAGGGAGAACATTGTGACAGCTCAACTGAAGGATCTTACACAAAAAGGGGCGTTTGATAATGTCACCTTGTTAAACAGGGTTGCTCAAGAGCGGGGAGCCAACACTAGGTTTCCACACTTTGCAGTAAACAGGGATTTGCTATATCGAGTGACTAAGCTAGGGCGAGAGGTATTGGAGCAACTGGTAGTACCAGAGCCGTGTAGGGTGTTAGACCTGGCCCATCCCATTCTCATGTCTTGGAGGGGCTTCTGGGTGTAGGCAAGACACAAGAGCGGATTCTTCGAAGTTTCTACTGGCCCGGATGTCACCGAAAGATTTCAAACTATTGTTGGTCCTGTCTTACTTGCCAGCTAACCGCCTCAGTCTCTCACATAGGTGAAGTGTGTTCATTAGCTGTGAACTCGCAGGACCTGTCAGACAGCACCGCGAGCAGGGGAACTTTATCACACTTGTGGTGCCCTCAGACAGGGAATAGCAGTTCCCGGGCACATGGTGCTCGGTGTCTACTGCATGGTCGCAAAGGTGAGGAATATTGTTGTTTTTTTTACCTCTTTTGCAGATGACGAGGGCAACGGGGGAATGGGCGATGTCTTAAGTATGTTTTAATTAAGATCTATTAAAGGAGGCTGTGTCTTTTTTTCTATTAAAGGATTTTTTTTTCTGAGCTTCAGTGTTTTCATACAATGTGCTTATGCGGTTAGTAAAGGGGAGTCTTATTGACGCCTCTCCATTACTAACCACTGTGCTTGATGTCACCTGACAATAAAAAGGTGACGCCAACCCCCCCCCCAATTATCACCCAACTTGCCACCTCTACAGGGCAAGTGGGAAGAGCGAGGCTAAGTGCCAGAATTGGCGCATCTTAGAGATGCGCCTTTTCTGGGGCGGCTGAGAGCTGATGTTTTTAGCCAATGTCCATGGCCCCTTCCTAGGCTATTAATATCAACTCGCAGCTGTCTGCATAGCCTTTGCTGGTTATTAATTTTTTTTTTGGGGGGGGGTTCCCCATTTTAATAGTCAGTAAAGGCTAAGTATACAGGTATGAGCTGATATTAATAGCCTGGGAAGCTCCATGTGTATTACCCCCTTCCCACGCTATAAACATTGGCCCCTAGCCGGCGGCTTTCCCTCTGCGTGTTATGAAAATTGAGCGGGAGCCCACGCCATTTTTTCCTGAAAAATAATCTTTTATTTAAAGGGAATCTGTCACCCCCAAAATCGAGGGTGAGGTAAGCCCACCGGCATCAGGGGCTTATCTACAGCATTCTGTAATGCTGTAGATAAGCCTCTGATGTATCCTAAAAGATGAGAAAAAGAGGTTATATTATACTCACCCATAGGCATTCCCACTGCTGGTCCGGTCTGTCGCCTCCTATCTTCACTAGATTACATCCTCTTCTTGTCTTCAGGCTGCGGCTCCAGCGCAGGTGTACTTTGTTTGCCCTGTTGAGGGCAGAGCAAAGTACTGCAGTGCGCAGGCGCCGGGCCTCTCTGACCTTTCCCGGCGCCTGCGCACTGCAGTACTTTGCTCTGCCGGAGCCGCAGCGTGAAGACCAGAAGAGGATGTCATCGTAAGAAGATGGGAGGCCCCGGACCCGGACCGCGACGCCCATCGGATCGGACGGCCCACCCAGGTGAGTATAATCTAACCTTTTTTTCTCATCTTTTAGGATACATCCGGGCTTATCTACAGCATTACAGAATGCTGTAGATAAGCCCCTGATGCCGGTGGGCTTAGCTCACCGTTGATTTTGGGGGTGACAGATTCCCTTTAATACATGTACAGTAAGCTGCACACACACTGTTCTAATTGTATTTGTCACAGACATCTGTATATCTACTTATTCTATTTGAATTTACTGTATATAATCCATCAGCAGATGAATTGCTGGCTTTTCTTCTTTCTTTTTATCTATCTATGTAATATATATTGTTGTTTTTTTTATTTTAGTTTTATTACAGGAGAGCGAGGGCTTTGATGGAATTAGGTGTTAAGTGAGTAATAGTATAACTGTGTTTGTTATTTTTAAATAAAATGGAAAGCTGTGTTTAGTCTTATTTCTAATAAAGGACTTTATTCTGGCTGTGTCTTTATTTACCATATAACTATAGGATTAGTAATGGATAGGTGTCTTATTGATGCTTCTCCATTACTAAGCCTTGGGCTTGATGTCACCTGACAATAAAAAGGTGACATCAACTCCACAAATATGAACTACACTTGCTACAGCTACAGGGCAAGTGGGAAGGGCTGGGCAAAACACCTGCTGAATGGCCACTAAGGTCTCCCAATCTGACCCCCTTAGACTTTTATCTTTGGGGTCAACTGAAGGCAGTTGTCTATGCTGTGCAGATGCGAGATGTGCAGCATCTGAAACAACGGATACTGGGAGCCTGTGCTAACATTTCTTCTACGGTGTTGCTATCAGTGTGTCAAGAGTGGAAGAAGAGGGTTGCGTTGACAATCTAGCACAATGGGCAGCACTTTGAACACATTTTATAAGTGGTCATAAACTTGTAAATAACTCATGAAGGAAAAAAGTTACGTTAAAACCAAGCACACCATTGTTTTTCTTGTGAAATTCTCAATAAGTTTGATGTGTCACATGACCCTCTTCCCATTGAAATAAAATATAGTTGGATCCAAATTGGCTGACTTCAAAACGGCCACCATGGTCCCCCTCCCATATACTAATGTGCCACAAACAGGAAGTTGATATCACCAACCATTCCCATTTTATTTAGGTGTATGCATATAAATGGCCCACCCTGTATTATGATTTATCCATGCCTTTATTTTTCTTAATCTTATATCTAAAATAATTTGTGGTTTCTTCCATATCTGAAGCCGACATGATAATGCAAGAAATGCATGATGCTTATTGAAATCAATAAGTTCCCATATAGATGACAGCTATATATATTACAGTTATATGAAAAAGTTTGGGCACCCCTATTAATCTTAAGCTTAATGTTTTGTAAAAATTGTTTTTTTTGCAACAGCTATTTCAGTTTCATATATCTAATAACTGTTGGACACAGTAATGTTTCTGCCTTGAAATGAGGTTTATTGTACTAACAGAAAATGTGCAATCTGCATTCAAACAAAATTTGACAGGTGCATAAGTATGGGCACCCTTATTATTTTCTTGTTTTAAATACTCCTACCTACTTTTTACTGACTTACTAAAGCACTTTTTTTGGTTTTGTAACCTCATTGAGGTTTGAACTTCATAGCCAGGTGTATGCAATCATGAGAAAAGCTACAAAGTGGCCACTTGCAAGTTGTTCTCCTGTTTGAATCTCCTCTGAAGAGTGGCATCATGGGCTCCTCAAAACAACTGTCAAATGATCTGAAAACAAAGATTATTCAACATAGTTGTTCAGGGGAAGGATACAAAAAGCTGTCTAAGAGATTTAACCTGTCAATTTCCACTGTGAGGAACATAGTAAGGAAATGGAAGAACACAGGTACAGTTCTTGTTAAGGCCAGAAGTGGCAGGCTGTTATGGTTCTCAATGGCAAGAGAACATAGCCCAGCATACATAGCAACTAGCTCTTGGAAGGATGGAAACTTAAACTGACCATGAACTAAACCTGCCGCACAACTAACAGTAGCCGGGTAGCGTAGCCTGCGTTTTATCCCTAGACGCCCAGCGCCGGCCGGAGGACTAACTAATCCTGGCAGAGGAAAATATAGTCCTGGCTCACCTCTAGAGAAATTTTCCCGAAAGGCAGACAGAGGCCCCCACATATATTGGCGGTGATTTAAGATGAAAATGACAAACGTAGTATGAAAATAGGTTTAGCAAAATCGAGGTCCGCTTACTAGATAGCAGGAAGACAGAAAGGGTACTTTCATGGTCAGCTGAAAACCCTATCAATACACCATCCTGAAATTACTTTAAGACTCTAGTATTAACTCATAACATCAGAGTGGCAATTTCAGATCACAAGAGCTTTCCAGACACAGAAACGAAACTGCAGCTGTGAACTGGAACAAAATGCAAAAAACAAACAAGGACAAAAGTCCGACTTAGCTGGAAGTTGTCTGGTAGCAGGAACATGCACAGAAAGGCTTCTGATTACAATGTTGACCGGCATGGAAGTGACAGAGGAGCAAGGTTAAATAGCGACTCCCACATCCTGATGGGAACAGGTGAACAGAGGGGATGATGCACACAAGTTCAATTCCACCAGTGGCCACCGGGGGAGCCCAAAATCCAATTTCACAACAGCAGGCCAAGAAAAACATCAGAAAGGCAGAGAAGAAGAATGGTGAGATCAATCAAGGACAATCCTCAGACCACCTCCAGAGAGCTGCAGCATCAACTTGCTGCAGATGGTGTCACTGTGCATCGGTCAACTCTACAACGCACTTTGCACAAGGAGAAGCTGTATGGGAGAGTGATGCGAAAGAAGCCGTTTCTGCAAGCACGCCACAAACAGAGTCGGCTGAGGTATGCAAAAGCACATTTGGAGAAGCCAATTTCTTTTTGGAAGAAGGTCCTGTGGACTGATGAAACCAAGATTAAGTTGTTTGGTCATACAAAAAGGCGTTATGCATGGCGGCAAAAAAGCACAGCATTCCAAGAAAAACACTTGCTACCCACAGTAAAATTTGGTAGAGGTTCCATCATGCTTTGGGGCTGTGTGGCCAATGCCGGCATCGGGAATCTTGTTAAAGTTGAGGGACGCATGGATTCCTCTCAGTATCAGCAGATTCTTGACAATAATGTTCATGAATCAGTGACAAAGTTGAAGTTACGCAGGGGATGGATCTTTCAGCAAGACAATGATCCAAAACACCGCTCCAAATCTACTCAGGCATTCATGCAGAGGAACAATTACACTGTTCTGGAATGGCCATCCCAGCCCCCAGACCTGAATATCATTGAACATCTGTGGGATCATTTGAAGAGGGCTGTCCATGCTCGGCGACCATCAAACTTAACTGAACTAGAATTATTTTGTAAAGAGGAATGGTCAAAAATACCTTCATCCAGGATCCAGGAACTCATTAAAAGCTACAGGAAGCGACTAGAGGCTGTTATTTTTGCAAAAGGAGGATCTACTAAATATTAATGTCACTTTTCTGGTGAGGTGCCCATACTTATGCACCTGTCAAATTTTGTTTGAATGCAGATTGCACATTTTCTGTTAGTACAATAAACCTCATTTCAAGGCAGAAACATTACTGTGTCCAACAGTTATTAGATATATGAAACTGAAATAGCTGTTGTAAAAAAAACAATTTTTATAAAACATTAAGCTTAAGATTAATAGGGGTGCCCAAACTTTTTCATATAACTGTATACAGTATATTTGTATAATGCGTATGCCACTCCATAGTCTACTGACTGATCACTGGACAGCCACAGGGGGTCTGACATCTGTATGCTGGGTTTTGTTTTTTAGAAATTCAATGGCAGATTCATTCAGGAGCATAGCTTTCCGTTGCATGCTGCTTTTCGTATAGTTAGGATACAACAACACGGTGGAATTCTCAGGAATTTTTTTTAAATGAAATCTGCAAATAAACCATCAGTGAGATGTCCGATTTGCTCTTCGTACCAACACAGGATTTTCCAGTGACAGAGAAAAATAAGTGACCTGCTAGTTGTCGTAGGAGTTTCGACAGATTGCAACACGCAGAATATTCCCCAGTTAAATACAAACTGAAAATCCGTAGAAGAAATCCTAAAGTCAGCCTTAAAGTGGCTGTCCACTACTCGGACAACCCCTTCTCAATCAGCATCTTTGCCCCAAATAAAATAATAAAACTTATACTCACCTCTGGAGCTCTTCAAGCGATCCCCGGGAGTGCCAGTGTCAACACTACTGGAACAGCGCCGGCACCGGAGGTGAGTGTGAGTGTTATTATTTTACTGTGGGGAAACATAGGTATTGAGAAGGGGGTTGTCCAAGTAAATAAAAAACCCAACCCGTATATTGTTCGAAACCTTCATGTATCTTCAGTTCATGCACTGTTCAAGCCTTTGCACAACAATTTGATGCCAAGTGCAAGGTATTACCTGTATCTCTATCTATAGCCATGGTTTCTCATGGTCTTTGTTCTTTAAACTATGCAGCGTGCTTTTCTACATAACCAAAGAATAATCTTTAGGACCATGAATGATGTTGACTCTTTTTTAATGTGATGTCGATTTCATCCTCAGAGTGTCCTCTCACCTTTGCTGCGCAGCTAGAGGGAGGAGCGGAGCTGGTTAAGGTTCTGAGGAGCGGCGGTGCGCACTTGGACTTCAGAACACGTGAGGGGCTCACGGCTCTGCACAAAGCGGTGCGATACCGCAATCATGCCGTATTAATGGTGAGTAGTATTTCTTTAGATTTCATAAAAATATAAAATTTTGAGAAATTTCTTAAAACCTAGACCACTAGTATTTTTTTTTTCAATTTTTTATTTGATACACTGCCTATTTTGCAGGTATTCCCACCTACAAAGAATGGAGAGGTCTGTAATTTCATCTGTGAGAAACGGAATCTAAAAATAAAAAAACAGAAAATCACATTGTATGATTTATACATAACTAATTTTCATTTTATTGCATGAAATAAGTATTTGATACAATAGAAAAACAAAACCTAATATTTGGGGCAGAAACCTTTGTTTTGCAATTACAGAGCTCAGACGTTTCCTGTAGTTCTAAGTTTGCACACACTGCAGCAGAGATTTTGTTCCACTCCTCCATATAGATCTTCTCCAGATCTTTCAGGTTTTGGGGCTGCCGCTGGGCAACATTTTGTTTCAGTTCCCTCCAAAGATTTTCTATTGGGATCAGGTCTGGAGACTGGCTAGACCACTCCACGACCTTGAAATGCATCTTACGGAGCCACTCCTTAGTTGCCCTGGCAGTGTGCTTCAGGCCATTGTCATATAGGAAGGCTCAGACATGATCTGTCTTCAATGCTCTTTTTGAGGGAAGGAGGTTGTTGACCAAAATCTTATGATACATGACCCCATCCATCCTCCCTTCAATATGGTACATTCATTCTGTCCCCTCTGCAGAAGAGTACCCCCAAAGTATGATGCTTCCCCCACCATGCTTCACAGTTGGAACGGTGTTTTTGTGGTTGCACTTATCCTTCTTCCACCAAACACAGTGAGTGGTGTTGATTCCAAAATGTTCTATTTTGGTCTCATCTCTCCACATGACCTTCTCCCATGCCTCCTCTGGATCATCCAGATGGTCATTGGCGAACTTAAAATGGGCCTGGACATGTGCTTGCGTGAGCAGGGGGACCTTGCGTTCCTTGTAGGAATTTAATCCGTGACGTGTGTGTTACTAACGGTAATGTTCTAGACTATGGTCCCAGCTCTCTTCAGGTTATTGCCCGGGTCCTCTCGTGTAGTTCTGGTCTGATTCATGACCTTTTCTCAGAATCATCCTTACCCTACGACATGAGAACTTGCTTGAAGCCCCAGACCAAGGAAGATAGACAGTCATCTTGTGTTTTTCTATTTTCTAATAATTGTGCCAACAGTTGTTGCCTTCTCACCAAGCTGCTTGCCTATTGCATGTCTACAATTTTGTCCCTAGTGTCATTAGACAGCTCTTTGGTCTTGGCCATGAGGGAGAGGTTGGATTGTGACTGAGTGTATGCAGCAGGTGTCTTTTATACAGGTAACGAGTTCAAACGGGTGCAATTAATCAATACTGGTAATGAGTGCAGAGTAGAGGGCTTCTTAAAGAAAAACTAACAGATCTATGAGAGCCAGACTTCTTGCTGGTTGGTAGGTGATCAAATACTTATTTTATGCAATAAAATGCAAATTGATTATTTAAAATCATACAATGTGATTTTCTGGTTTTATTTTTTGATTCTGTCTCTCACCGATGATAGAAATAACAGACCTCTCTATTCTTTGTAGCATAATTTAGATACATCTATTACTACTCTGTATACTAGAGCACTTACAGTAGGTTATGTTCATATGCAGAGTTTTTAGAGCGCTGTTCTTCTGCAGAAAAGAAGCTGCTTTTTACAGTACCAGCAAAAGCTATGTGATTTCAGAAGTCTCGTGCACACGCTGTTTTTTTCTTGACCCAATTTGAGATCGGCTGTTTTTTTTAATCTGCAGCAGGTCACTTCTTTCAGTGTTTTGCAGCATTTAGATCTTAATGAGAAAGTGCAAAAACTAAGTTTATTTAACCTGTACTGTGATCAAAACGCATATGCAATCTACACCAAAAAAACACAGCAAAATCACAGCTAAACGTGTGTGTTGTGGACAATGATTTTACTGCCAAGAGAGTAGGTTTTGCCTGCATAAAAAAGCACTGCAAGAACGTTGTGTGTGCACATAGCCTTACTCACTTTTATCAATTTTTACTTATACTTTAAAGTTGGCTAGAAAGCAAGAATTCTGCTCATAAGCCAAAAGTATAATGTAAGTAAGGTCCAAATAAGTTAATAAAGAATGCTATTGTTAACTTGACTAATCTAATTGTTAACTGTCCTCTTTTTTTTTTTACAATAATCGACGCACAAACGTTTTCTTACCGGACAATCAGACCCTTTTGGATTTAGGTGCTTCTCCAGATTATAAGGACAGCCGTGGCTTAACCCCACTCTATCACAGTGCAATGGTAGGGGGAGACCCATACTGTTGTGAGTTATTGCTCCGGGACTACGCCAACCTTGGCTGTGAAGATGAAAATGGATGGCAGGAGATCCACCAGGTGAGACTTTGGATTTCTTTGGGACTAATCAGTATAATATAACTGCTGCACAATGTGCACACTTTAAAGCGTACCTATCGTTCTACCTGTAGTTCCTGGTTCCCGTCCTGCAGGGTCACTATAAGTATTTAGAGGCCCTCTCAGCCTTGTCAAAAATCAATCCAGAGTTAACAGTAAGTATTAGACCTGGAGGAGGGGGATGCAGCTGCAGATGCTCAGTGTCTCAGTGCAATGGCACAATATGGGGCCCTGGAGAGGAGTCAGCTCATTGGTCAGTAAACACTTCTCAACTGTGATATCACATACCCGCCCAACAAGCATGCAGAAAAACATTAGTAATCACAGAAACAAGCAGTGGGGAAAGGAAAATATCACAGATATGGAAATTAGAGGCCACATTACTATACCTAGCATGCATCTACAGCTGCCCCAAGAATGATTTTAATTTTCTTTTTTGTAACGATAGGTACTCTTTAAAGACTGCTGTTAGGTTGTGATCATCATACCATAAATTACATCCTGGGTGAGATCTTGGCTGTATGACAGGTCTGATGTTTTATGATATTTTGTTGTTTCATTGAATTTAATTTTCTTAAGGGATTTGTTTTATAAACAATATTTATCACCTATCCACAATGTACATCATGTGTGATCCATGGGGTCTGGTCACTTGGACCCCAAATTATCACCAGAATGGGGGCTTAAACTTTCCTTTGTGAATGAAGCTGTAGTGACTCTGTGACCACTACTCCCCTTAATGTCTGTAGACGTAGTGGTCATGCATGCACACTTCAGCTCCATTGACACAAGGGCTTTGGGGACCCCTGTTCTCTTGATAGGTGGAAGTCCCAGTGCTCGGGTGATAGGTGAGATATGTTGTTTGTAGGGCAACCCCTTTAAAACTATCAGTGTTTCATTGCTCTTTTTCTTTACAATCCTTAGCTCTAATGTTTTTTTGTTCTTACTGTGGGTAATCCTTTAGCCATCTGGACTGTCTACAGTGTCTGTGGATCACTGTGCTTGTTTGGCATTGTCCGTCTTTTTTTTCCATATATTGTCTGTACTCACTAGGTATCTAATTTTGTGTCTCTTCTTGAAATAATCTCCTGTCCTCTGCCTTCGTGTGTTTCGTAGGCATGCCGGTATGGACATGTTCAGCATCTGGAGCATCTTCTTTTTTACGGCGCTGACATGAGAGCACAGAATGCCTCTGGGAACAGTGCTCTGCACCTTTGTGCTCTTTATAACCAGGTGACCGAAGTTTACTGTTCTGTTCCCATCCTTCTGCTAATATGTAACAGGAAAGCAAAGTGTCCATTTTATGTGTACGGTATTTACATTTGGGTGGAAAATATGATTGTTACATATGCTAGAGGTTACCTTTAGTTCAAAAATTGCACTAACTTATATGTCATATGTCAGCACAGCTTCTACCCTGCACTTATTTTATCTTCATGTGCTATTTTAATTAGATGTTACCTGTTTTTATGTTCTCCCTGAGACTATACATGCCTACTCCCCTATCCTCATGTGAAGATCTGTACGCAAACCCCTTCTTTTCACTGCTGCTTTCCTTTACACAGTGTGAGAACAAATAAAGTGATCAGAAACAGGGGCAGGAGATCTGAAGGACTTGTATCAGTTCTGCAAAAGCACTCAGCTAAATAATGGACATTAATTCACTTTGTAGCAACAAAAAGTGTAGATAATTTACACAAACAATAATATCTAGAAAGCTGCTTAACTTTGCATTTAGGAAGCAATCGAACAATATAAAAATCTTTGCTAAGGTGTATACAATGCTCCAATATATATCTATATATATAATTGTCTAAGGGTTTAATTGTCTGTCTGTCCTGGAAATCCCGCATCTCTGATTGGTCGAGGCCGCCAGGCCTCGACCAATCAGCGACGGGCACAGTCTCTGATTGGTCGAGGCCAGCCGGCCTCGACCAATCAGCGACGGGCATTGTCCTCCACTGCTGTCAAGTGCCGCCATTGTGTTGTCTAAGGGTCTAATTGTCTGTCTGTCTCGGAAATCCCGCCTTGCTGATTGGTCGAGGCCAGCCGGCCTCAACCAATCACCGACGGGCACAGTCTGCCGCGAATTCTGGAATCATCATTGTCCTCCACTGCTGTCAAGTGCCGCCATTGTGTAGGGTGTGTGCCTGCGTCTCCCTGTATGGGCGGCATCTCCCTGTGTTTCTATCTTAGAATGGGTCGTAAACGAAAATACGCCAATGAGGATGACAGAAAAGCAGCAGCAGCAAGAAAACGACAACATCGGGAACAGGAGACACCACAACAAACTGCCGCCAGACAAGCCCAGGATGCGGAATCTCACAGACAACGTCGCCAACAGGAGACACCACAACAAACTGCTGCTAGACAAGCCCAGGATGCGGAATCTCACAGACACCGTCGCCAACCGGAGACACCACAACAAACTGTTGTACGACAGGAACAACATGATCGCCAAATTCATAAACAACGAATGCTCTACCAACTAAGGCACGACCAGGACAATATTCAACAACTTGCACATTACGTAACAGACAATGAAAGTACAATTCATGAACACTACTGTGGGAATATGAATGCAATTTGCTCTAAATGCGACTCTCTGAATTTCATTGATGAAAAACCATCTGACAATCAGTTTACTCAATGCTGCCAAAAAGGAAAAGTTATGCTACCGAGACCTCACTACTCAGATCTGTTTGAGCAGTTAATGAAAGGAATGCATCAACACAGTAGAAATTTCATGGAAAATATCAGAAGCATCAACAGTTCTCATGCGTTTGCTTTATTCGGTGCCAACATTGCACCGCCCCCTGGATTCGGACCGTATTGTTTTAAAATTCACGGCCAGATCTACCACCGCACTGGAACACTTCACCCAGAAATAGGACAACCACCAAAATTTGCACAATTATACATCATTGATACAAATGAGGCTACAGAACAAAGGATGAACCTAAAAGAAAACGAAAAGTGTGATGCTGAACTGATGAACCAAATTGCTGTACATTTACAAATTGCATACATATTCTAGAATACCCGATGCGTTAGAATCGGGCCACCATCTAGTATATATATATATATATATATATATATATATATATTATATATACATACATACACACTCAATATTGATGTTGCAACACGAAGAAGAAAAAGTCATGGACTTGGGCATGTTAGTTTTATGCAAGGTATGAAACAATGGAAGCATCATTTTCAAAACATCTTGATTTATTCAGTATTGAGTATGAATACCACTCACAAAAATACTAGAAGTTACACTACTTGGCTACTATCAATAAAGTTATTAGCGGTTGTCTGCGGAATTTTCTGCTGGGCTAAGTGCATTTAGGCATGCAAATCAAAGTGCAGCTTCTTGCATCTCTCTTTGCAAGTGCCCACCAGTGACATTAATAATAATCTTTATTTTTATATAGCTATAACATATTCCGCAACGCTTTACAGGTTTGCGCACATTATCATTGCTGTCCCCGATCGGGCTCACAATCTAAAATCCCTATCAGTATGTCTTTGAATGTTCATATGTACTTGATGGGAGACAAGTCCGGAGATGCTGCACACGATGGTAGCAGGTTTAGGCCACGCAGGCTGCTCACAGAAGCACAATCAACATGCAGTCTGGTGTTGTCATGTTAAAAAACAGCTCCTGGGACACTTTGGAGAAATCGATATACCATGTAACGCCAAGATGCTAGTGTGCCTGGAATGAAGACTAGAAGGGTCCAGGTATCGTAGATTATTCCACCTCACACCATAATCGCAGAAGAAGGACTGGTGTGATGTTCTCTCATAAAGGCCTCTTCATGTCGTTGCCCATGTGGTCACTAGACTAATCTTTGACTATCCAAGAGCAAATCTGGAGACATCACTGAAAAGGACAGACTTTCATTCCAGCCTCCATTGTTATCTCTCTCTGCATCATGGTAGCTTTTGAGAGTGGTCATGCGAGGACAATGCAACACTGGTATCTGTACTTTTGGCTTGTAGCCCAGTGTCATGAAAACAACTGTAGACGCTGTTTGATGCCTAAAGGCCCCGTCACACATAGCGAGATCGCTAGCGAGATCGCTGCTGAGTCACAAGTTTTGTGACGCAACAGCGAACTCAGTAGCGATCTCGCTATGTGTGACACGTACCAGCGATCAGGCCCCTGCTGTGAGATCGCTGGTCGTGTCGGAATGGCCTGGACCTTTTTTTGGTCGTTGAGGTCCCGCTGACATCGCTGGATCGGTGTGTGTGACACCGATCCAGCGATGTCTTCACTGGTAACCAGGGTAAACATCGGGTTACTAAGCGCAGGGCCGCGCTTAGTAACCCGATGTTTACCCTGGTTACCAGTGTAAAAGTAAAAAAAAACAAACACTACATACTCACCATCTGATGTCCGTCAGGTCCCTTGCCGTCCGCTTCCTGCTCTGACTGAGTGCCGCCGTACAGTGACAGCACAGCAGCACAGCAGTGACGTCACCGCTGCGCTCTGCTCTCACTGTACGGCGGCACTCAGTCAGAGCAGGAAGCAGACGGCAAGGGACCTGACGGACACCGAAAGGCGGGTATGTACTGTTTGTTTTTTTTGGTAACCAGGGTAAACATCGGGTTACTAAGCGCGGCCCTGCGCTTAGTAACCCGATGTTTACCCTGGTTACCCGGGTGCTGCAGGGGGACTTCGGCATCGTTGAAGACAGTTTCAACGATGCCGAAGTCGTTCCCCTGATCGTTGGTCGCTGGAGAGAGCTGTCTGTGTGACAGCTCCCCAGCGACCACACAACGACTTACCAACGATCACGGCCAGGTCGTATCGCTGGTCGTGATCGTTGGTAAATCGCTATGTGAGACGGGGCCTTAAAGCCCCCGTCTCACTAAGCGAGATTGCTAGCGAGATCGCTGCTGAGTCACAGGTTTTGTGACGCAACAGCGACCTCAGTAGCGATCTCGCTATGTGTGACACGTAGCAGCGACCAGGCCCCTGCTGTGAGATCGCTGGTCATGTCGGAATGGCCTGGACCTTTTTTTGATCGTTGAGGTCCCGCTGGGTAGCACACATCGCTGTGTTTGACACCTTACCAACGACCTCGTTGACGACTCAGACACTGAATCGTCATAATAGCTCCCATGTGACATCGTTGTACAGGTCGCTACAGGTCGCTGGTGAGATGTCAAACAGTGAGATCGCAGCAGCGATCATTGGAAGATCTCACTGTTTGACATCTCACCAGTGACCACATAGCGACGCAGCAACGATCCCTGACAGGTCGTATCGTTGTCGGGATCGCTTTAGCGTCGCTAAAGGCCCCGTCTCATATAGCGAGATCGCTGCTGAGTCACAAGTTTTGTGACGCAACAGCGACCTCATTAGCGATCTCGCTATGTGTGACACGTACCAGCGACCAGGCCCCTGCTGCGAGATCGCTGGTCGTGTCGGAATGGCCTGGACCTTTTTTTGGTCGTTGAGGTCCCTCTGACATCGCTGAATCGGTGTGTGTGACACGGATTCAGCGATGTCTTCACTGGTAACCAGGGTAAACATCGGGTTACTAAGCGCAGGGCCGCGCTTAGTAACCCTATGTTTACCGTGGTTACCAGCGTAAAAGTAAAAAAAACCAAACAGTACATACTTACATTCCGGTGTCTGTCCCCCGGCGCTGTGCTTCTCTGCACTGTGAGCGCCGGCCAGCCGGAAAACACAGCACAGCGGTGACGTCACCGCTCTGCTTTCCGGCCGCTGTGCTTACACAGTGCAGAGAAGCAGAACGCCGGGGGACAGACAGGGGAAGGTAAGTATGTAGTGTTTGTTTTTTTTTACTTTTACGCTGGTAACCAGGGTAAACATCGGGTTACTAAGCGCGGCCCTGCGCTTAGTAACCCGATGTTTACCCTGGTTACCTGGGACCTCGGCATCGTTGGTCGCTGGAGAGCTGTCTGTGTGACAGCTCTCCAGCGACCACACAACGACGAAACAGCGACGCTGCAGCGATCAGCATCGTTGTCTGTATCGCTGCAGCGTCGCTGTGTGTGACGGGGCCTTAAGTGAGACGGGGCCTTAATTAAGTGAGACGGGGCCTTTAGGGTACTGTCACACTCTGCAACTTTCCAACGATCACGACCAGCGATACGACCTGGCCGTGATCGTTGGAAAGTCGTTGTGTGGTCGCTGGGGAGCTGTCACACAGACAGCTCTCCAGCGACCAACGATGCCGAAGGCCCCGGGTAACCAGGGTAAACATCGGGTTACTAAGCGCAGGGCCGCGCTTAGTAACCCGATGTTTACCCTGGTTACCATCGTAAAAGTAAAAAAAAAAAAAACAGTACATACTTACATTCCGGTGTCCGTCAGGTCCCTTGCCGTCTGCTTCCCGCTCTGACTGAGTGCCGCCGTAAAGTGAAAGCACAGCGGTGACGTAACCGCTGTGCTCTGCTCTTACTTTCCGGCCGGCAGTCAGTCAGAGCGGGAAGCAGACTGCAAGGGACCTGACGGACACCGAAATGTGAGTATGTACGTTTTTTGTTTTTTTTTTAACTTTTACGATGGCAACCAGGGTAAACATCGGGTTACTAAGCGTGCCCCTGCGCTTAGTAACCCGATGTTTACCCTGGTTACAAGCGAACGCATCGTTGGATCGGTGTCACACACACCGATCCAACGATGACAGCGGGAGATCCAGCGACGAAAGAAAGTTCCAAACGATCTGCTACGACGTACGATTCTCAGCAGGGTCCCTGATCGCTGCTGCGTGTCAGACACAGCGATATCGTATGGATATCGCTGGAACGTCACGGATCGTACCGTCGTAGCGACCAAAGTGCCAATGTGTGACAGTACCCTTAAGGTACCGTTACACTAAGCGACGCTCCAGCGATATAGACAACGATCCGACCTAAACTAGATCGCTGGAGCGTCGCTGTTAGGTCGCTGTAGAGACGTCAAACACAGCAACTCCAGAACGATGCAGGAGCGATCCAGTGACGTAACGGCGACTCACTTATTGTTCACGCTCCATGTAAAAACATTGCTGACATCGTTGCTTTTGCTGTCAAACATAACGATACACGCCGATCTAGCGACCAAATAAAGTTCCAGACTTCTAGCTCCAACCAGCGATATAACAGCGGGATCCAGATCGCTGCTGCGTGTCAAACTCAACGAGATCACTATCCAGGATGCTGCAACTTCACAAATCGTTGTCGTTCTCGTTGATAAGTTGTTTAGTGTGAAGGTACCTTTATGCTTGGTTTGTGACATCCACTTTCACATGGCGCATTGAATGGATCACTGTGCATTTTTTTAGTCTGACGTCTGTGCGGAGGTGCACAACTGTTCAACTTTTGTCATTCCAGTTTGTCATTGTTCTCCCAGCCACTGGGACACACAGCATTGTACAGTGCTGACAACATCTTGACCTACGCACGTTGCCATTTGTGAAAAAGCGAAGTCTCTCCTTTCCAAGGATTCTTTCTCAGTTTGCAACAAGTGGCAATAACTAGCATGTCAATGTACAGTAGACATCGCCCAATCATCCTGCAAGACTGGTTCAAAAAATGTGCTTTCAATCTGTCTTGTATGCTCCTTCCACGTGCCACAGATTGGAGCAAGGTGCTTGAAAATGTGATCATTTGCAGATCGTAGCGACTCCTGCTACTTTCCCGATTTTCATAACATTATGGCTTGTCCTTGGTGTTGCAATTTCAGTGTTGTGGAGTGTGTTTGCTTTTGTGTAGCCACTGAAAAGTATATGATTTACAATAGCTGGGTATTTCTAGTTCTTCACTCCGATTCTTCCATTTGTGTCATCAAGCCTATCTTTCCCAGGACTCCTCTAGTCCTCTACTCATGCCGCTGCTGTGTAGCCGCTGGAGATCACAGTTGGAAACACAACCACCACTGAGCACTATGCTATGTAAAACAGCTGAGTGAGCTCCAATGTTTCCCAAACTGAATGGGGAAAGCTTCCTTGTAATCAGTTTTCTGTAGAATCACAAAGGGATTTTTACTCATCAGCTTACAGTGGTGCAGAAATGGATTTAAACTGAATGCAAGCGTTGCCAAAATCACTCCAGTTTTACATGTCTGACATTCATGGTCTGAATATGGACTACAGTGTCCAGAAAACCTGAAGGTCTCCTGACCGAAGTCACCAGCCTCGTAGGCATACATAAGGCTGTTGAGTTTGGGTCAACGGACCCGCAGCCAATCCGGACATCACGGTACATAGATTGTCAGGCTTTGTGAAAATCTCCTGTGTTCCAACATATAGAATATTCTCTAAGTTTTTCCATTTGGATAGATTTGTCTTTGAGGTCCATGCTGTCAGACTCTACCTCCCCTTCTCCATGCGAGTGGCGGTGGTGTATCGTCCTCCCGGCCCCTGTCATCAGTTCCTGGATCACTTTGCCACCTGGCTTCCACACTTTCTCTCCTGTGACACCTTATCATGGGTGATTTCAACATCCCCATTGCTTCTCCCCTCTCCCCATCTGCTTCTCACCTTTTATCTCTATCCTCCTCTTTCGGCCTCTCGCAGCATACTAACTCTCCAACACATGAAGATGGAAACTCCCTTGACTTGGTCTTCTCCCGGCTTTGCTCAGTGGACAATTTCACAAACTCCCCTCTCCCGCTCTCTGACCACAACCTTCTTTCATTCTCTATCAAGAACTGCCGTCCCGCTCAGGTCACCCCCACTTTCCACACTTATAGAAACATACAGGCCATTAACACCCAGAAACTTATGAAGAACTTGCAGTCCTCATTGGCCCCAATCTCCTCCATCTCATGTCCTGATTCTGCTCTGAAGCATTACAATGAAACCCTGCAAAGTGCCCTGGATGAAGCTGCACCTCCTATACATAGAACAACTCGGCACAGACGGCGACAACCGTGGCACACGCTGCAAACACGTTTCCTGCAGCGGTGCTCCAGGTGCGCTGAACGTCTGTGGAGAAAATCGAATCTACCCGAAGATTTCATCCATTATAAGTTCATGCTAAAAACATACAACTCTGCCCTTCACCTCTCCAAACAAACCTATTTCAACACCCTCATCACCTCACTGTCAAATAACGTCTCTTTGACACTTTCCAGTCCCTACTCAACCCAAGAGAGCAGGCCCCAACCACAGATCTCCGTGCTGACGGTCTGGCCAATTACTTCAAAGAAAAAATTGACCACATTCGACAGGAAATCATCTCCCAATCTCTTCATACCATGCACTGTCCTCCCTCCCCCACTGCATCTAGTTCACTCTTTGACTTTGAACCAGTTACAGAAGAAGAAGTAATCAGGCTCCTTGCATCTTCTCGCCCGACTACTTGCACCAGTGACCCCATTCCGTCACATCTCCTCCAGTCCCTTTCCCCGGCTGTCACCTCTCTCCTAACAAAAATATTCAACCTTTCTCTCACTTCCGGTATTTTTCCCTCCTCATTTAAGCATGCCATCATACATCCATTACTTAAAAAACCATCCCTCGACCAAAACTGTGCCGCTAATTATAGACCTGTCTCTAATCTTCCCTTCATCTCTAAACTCCTCGAACACCTGGTCTACTCCCGTCTTACCCGCTATCTCTCAGATAACTCTCTTCTTGACCCTCTTCAATCTGGCTTCCGCTCCTTACACTCTACTGAAACTGCCCTCACTAAAGTCTCTAATGACCTACTAACAGCTAAATCTAATGGTCACTACTCCATGCTAATTCTCTTGGATCTCTCCGCAGCATTCGATACTGTGGATCATCAGCTCCTCCTCACTATGCTCCGCTCCATCGGCCTCAAGGACACCGTTCTCTCCTGGTTCTCCTCCTATCTCTGATCGATCCTTCACTGTATGTTTTGCTGGTTCTTCCTCCTCTCGCCTTCCCCTTACTGTTGGGGTTCCTCAAGGATCAGTCCTAGGCCCCCTGCTCTTCTCCTTGTATACTGCCCATATTGGACAAACAATCAGTAGATTTGGTTTCCAGTACCATCTCTATGCTGACGACACCCAATTATACACTTCTTCTCCTGTTATCACGCCAACCTTTTTAGAAAACACCAGTGATTGTCTTACCGCTGTCTCTAACATCATGTCCTCCCTTTATCTGAAACTGAACCTGTCAAAAACTGAACTCCTCGTGTTCTCTCCCTCTACTAACCTATCTTTGCCTGACATTGCCATCTCCGTGTGTGGTTCCACCATTACTCCAAAGCAACATTCCCGCTGCCTTGGGGTCATACTTGATTCTGAGCTTTCATTCACCCCCCACATCCGATCACTGGCTCGCTCTTCTTATCTGCATCTCAAAAACATTTCTAGAACTCGCCCTTTTCTTACTTTCGACTCTGCAAAAACTCTTACTGTTTCACTTATTCATTCCCAGTCTGGACTATTGTAACTCTCTACTAATTGGCCTCCCTCTTACCAAACTCTCCCCCCTCCAATCTGTCCTGAATGCTGCTGCCAGGATCATGTTCCTCACCAACCGTTACACCGATGCCTCTACCCTGTGCCAGTCATTACAATGGCTACCTATCCACTCCAGAATCCAGTACAAAACTATTACCCTCATCCACAAAGCACTCCATGGCTCAGCACCACCCTACATTTCCTCTCTGGTCTCAGTCTACCACCCTACCCGTGCCCTCCGCTCCGCAAATGACCTCAGGTTGGCATCCTCAATAATCAGAACCTCCCACTCCCGTCTCCAAGACTTTACACGTGCTGCACCGATTCTTTGGACTGCACTACCTAGGTTAATATGATTAATCTCCAATCCCCACAGTTTTAAGCGTGCCTTAAAAACTCATTTGTTCAGATTGGCCTACCGCCTCAACGCATTAACCTAACTATCCCTGTGTGGCCCATTCAAAAACAAAACAAAAAAAAAAACATAATCAGGTTCCTCGCATCATGTTCTCATACACTTTATGCAGTCAATAGCACTCTGTGTCTGTACTGCTACATACTTAGGCTGTTAACTGGTTCATGCAACTTTACATGAACACCCGAGCCTTAAACTATGGCTGGTCCAAATAACTAAAGCAATTGTTACCATCCACCTCTCGTGTCTCCCCTTTTCCTCATAGTTTGTAAGCTTGCGAGCAGGGCCCTCATTCCTCCTGGTATCTATTTTTTTTTTTTGCTAATCTTCTCTGTATCGTTCCAATCTTAGTATATGTGCTACCTAAATACCTATACTGAACTGTGATTTCTGTTATGCTGTAATGTCTATTGTCTGTACAAGTCCCCTCTATAATTTGTAAAGTGCTGCGGAATATGTTGGTGCTATATAAATAAAAATTATTATTATTATTATTATTATTTGTCTTCTTTGATTATGTACCAATTTTGATTTAGTCTTTCAAATACTGATGCAAATAAGGAAAGTGGCCTAAATCTGAACCAAGTATGGCATAGTTCCCAAACCTTGCTTCAATGTTTGTAGTATTTCTATTATGGAAATTCAGAAGTGTCCATTCTTGCATTATCACTTTCCTTGAAATACACCAAGATGGCATAAGAAAAAATATGTGCACTGCTCTAGCAGGATTGTTATTATATGGGTCTTCATAACAATATACTAAAACGTGTTATGAGAAAGTAGATTCCTTAAATAAATTTGTGAAAATGTAAGGGTGGTCGCATTAGGGATCCACTGTAGGTGCAGAGTTGAACCTTGAACCTTCACAAACCACCAATCAATGCTCTTTGATCCAAATGTAGAAAAACTTCTATTTATGCATTCTTATTTGCCCAAAAGGCAGAAAAAAAACCCAATTTATTTCCTGACCACAAATAAAAAGTAACCTTTATTACTCTTAGGAAGATAAGCCATGTATATTATTGATCTCTACATTCATTGTGTTTAAAAACCCAGGATCCTGTGTCAGGAACAGTTATAATAATGTATTAATATATGGTATTAATCAGGGGATTACAGTTAATATGTGATCTTTTCCGAACAGAGCGGAAACCACAGCCTGCTTAGGTCGTCTCATTTCTTTCCCAGACATTTCTAAATTTGGTATCACCACTGACTCAACATCATGTTATCAAAATGTTTCACTGATCATAGGCTTCATCAGGGGGTTGAGTTTTAAGAGTGAACCTTAACTCTAAGGGCTCACTTACATGAGCGAATAAATTGGATGAGTTCAATCTGATAAAAAATCGGACTTCTCTTTGCCCAGTGTTACACTATGGGGCAGTGGATATCTGTGATTAATTTTCTCATCCTGACACGGCATGTGAAAACAATCGCATGCTGCGAATATCGGATCACATGCACCTGTACAAGTCTATGGGGGAGTGTGAAACATCGCACTGCACTAAGATATCACCCAAGTGCAGTGCGATTCCAGCGGACACCGGCAATAGAGTAGATGGAGAAATTCCTGTCTCTGTCTTCTCTGCCCCTGCGCTGCCATTCTCGGAGCACAGAGCGCTGACACTCGTCTTACTCTCGCCGCAGAGCAAGAGCCGAGGGTCAGTAGCATGTGGCATCCGATGACTCCAGATTTACACTTTTAAATGTCATAACATAGAAGCTATATATATGCAGAAATAAAATATTGGGAAGACGGAGCACTTTGTAATACAACCCATGTATTTGAAAAGATATAATTGTTATCCAAAGAAATAACAGTCCTAGTCGTGAGTAACCTTATTTGCAACAGTTGTAAGCAGCCTATCCGTGCAACACATGCTAGGGCTGATTTTGGCCCTGCTCATTGTTTTTGTTACTACATTTCATACTTATGTTCAGAAAATCACGGCTGGGCAGTGCTGCTTGTGCATCAGTAATTTTGCATCTATCCTTACCTGACTCTGTTTCTTCCTAGGAGAGCTGTGCTCGGGTCCTTCTCTTCCGTGGAGCAAGCAAAGAGATTAGGAACTTCAACAACCAAACAGCTTTTCAAGTAAGGACAATTACTGCTATAAAGCATGGGTGAATCCGCGGAAACCTTTCTAAGCGTTCTTAAATAAGCTATCCGATACCTGGCAGAAGCGCTGAATGGACAGCATCAGCTGTATTGTATTGTTCTTCGCAGTGGGAAAAGAAATCATTAGAAAGTATTGATAGAATTGTTAGACTCTAGTTCCATTCGAAGCCTGAAAATTTCGGTGTGACTGCAGTCTACCATAATATCGACCTCTCCAATCCATCTCCGAGGCCGATCTGTAGAACACTGGCTAACTTCCGGATCACAGCACCCAGTCCAACAAGTGGATCCCCTGACCGCAGCTAAGTGCTGTATATGAGGCAGTAAGCTAAGGCCAGGAGCTGGACGCTCTGGCTGAGGATGACGATCTGAGCATAGATTGAACGAGATAATGACATTGTCATACCTTTGTGTCCATTTTTCTTTTCATTTATCAACCATTAACATTATCAAAACATTCAAAATCAAAACATTATTGGACTGATGCAGACGCGTTCACCTTTGTTTGACTCTCATAGTCAGTAATAGGATTAGGTAGAAATGCTGGAAACTAAGTTAGCTCTCTAAGAGATACCAATCTTATGATTTCTTTCTTTTCTCAGTTAATGTTTTTCTCCTCGTGGTTTTGCAGCAGTTTCCAAATGTTACGTAAATGTGATTATTGTTAAATGTCATTCTCTTTTTGTGATTATAAAAACATTTTCCTAGTTTGCTTTACAAATACAATATTTGTTTCGATGTGTGTTTTCTAGTGACTTATACTATAATTGCCATTTTAACATGAAGTAACATAATATATAGCATTGCAGGTTTAGGAGCATTTTTGTCAGGTATTAAATGATAAAAAGTCTAGAACCGATATTGGAAATAGCTTAAAAACACCAGGGGCCAATTCATTAAGACTGGCATTTTGGCATTGTATATGTGCTGTAGATGTGCTTTATTCATTAAAGGGTCACCAGGTTTGTCCTATATGAGGTAAGACCACCACCTTTCAGCCCTCATATATTCTAATATGCCGTATATCTGTCCCCACCCTGATCTGCAAGACAAGAAAAAGACCTTATATAATACTCACCCGCGGGGCGGTCCGGTCTGATTGATGTTGCTGGTCGTGATCCGGTGCCTTGTCTTTTCTTGCCCTTCTCTGCTTTGTGTGGATGACATGTCCTATGTCATCCACTCAGGGCCCCCGGCATTGCTGTTCTGCGCAGGCGTTCTTCTCACTGCTCAGTCGAGGACAGAGTAAAGTACTGCAGTGCGCATGCGCCGGCGCTCTTTGATCTTTTCCTGCGCATGCGCAATGCAGAACTTTACTCTGCCTTCGGCAGAGCAGAATGAAGTACGCCTGCTCAGGAGTGCGATGTTGGGCACAGTGTGGATGCCGTAGGATGCGTCATTCATATGAAGAAGGGAAGGAGGATGGTGATCGCAAGAAGAGATGAGGCAACGGATCAAGATCAGCAACACCCATTTGACCTGTCCACCACTTAGGTGAGTATAATAAAAGGCCTTTTTCTTGTCTTACAGGCCGGATTGGTGGCTTATATACAGAATATTAGAATGCTGAATATGAGGCCTTACAGGTACTGGCCTTACCTCATATGGGAAAACCCTGGTGACGCGTTCCCTTTAATAGGGGCACATCTTTTAATGAGTCAGGCCCATCTTACAACTCCTGTGCGTCTCCATCAGAAATATTACTCCATTTAGGGACATTTCTGGCATAATTTGGATTAATTTGCCTGACATTCTTTACCTCGCCCCATCCTACCCAATATTCGCCCGCTTCAGCACAGCTGGCCAGGAGTGGTGTAAAACTGGCAAAACTCAAATATTTGTGTTTATGAGCATTTCCTCAATAATATCCATAGGTTTACATTTGGTAGGCTTATGCCTGGATTATTGTCTTTGGTAAGGGTTTTCAAAAAACATAGACATTTTCAATTTTTGACATTCTGTATTTTACTATACTCCTACTGTATTGCCCAAATATGGTGTGAATTTAGCAGAAGAAAATATGTGGCAATACTATGAGTTTTTGGTGAGGTTTTGATGCTGCACATTTTCACTGCTTAAAAATAAAGTGGATGGGATTCATAGAAATCTGCCAATGAGCTCTTTTTTTTACGTTGCGTAAACTGACCTGCGGTGCATGTTTGAAATCCGCAATATACCAATATCTCTTGTACACGAGTTTGTTTGTGCAGATTTTCCCCATAGAGTTGCATTAAATGTGGAAATCTGCAAGTAAAAAATCTCATGTGCGTTTTTTAGCATTTTTCCGCAGCGGAACTTACTAAAAACACATTTAATCCACAGATGACTGTATCAGTAAAGTTTCTTCAATGCCAGTATCGGGGAAATATAAAAAGTAAAGCAGCTTTGCTTGCAGCATGACATACCAAGAGACTAAAAATGCAACGTCAAAAACGCATGTAACCTAATTCACAGGATAGGTGCAGGAATTCTGCAACATCGAAATACTCATCATGGGAACATAGCGTTAGGCCACATTCACATGGTCAGTATTTTACATCAGTATTTATAAGCCAAAACCAGGAGAGAAACAATCAGGGGTAAAGTATAATAGAAACATATGCACCACTTCTGTATTTATCACCCTCTCCTGGTTTTGGCTTACAGATACTGATGTAAAATACTGACAGTGTGAACGTGGCCTTATAGTCCAATAAAACCCTAAAATAGATACCCAGTTCTGGCATAGCTAACATCAGATGCTCAGAAATCAGACATGACAGCAGAGTGATGGTAGTGTATGAGGGTAGCACTACGGGTTGTTACAAGGACACCCGTGATGTCCCTGTGATGAGCAGATAATCTCTGTCTATCTATATAAGCCTTTATTAATCTGGATTACTGTCAGGCTGGTGTCAGATCCCCTCCCACACTGTAACCATCTGTTGGTGATGTGTCATATATTGTTTATTTATGTGTCACAGCCTAATTGGAAGTAATTAATAGTTCATTACATGAGGAATCAATGGTGCAGTGTTTTGCCTGAAGACCTATTACTTGGGGAAGTCCTCTTGAATTTGGTATTTGCAAAATGAATGCAGGTATATGTGCACATTAGATGCATTTACAAGTATTTGAAGATCACCACTGGTTTGTAATTACGCCTTCCATGGTTGTGACTAAGTCAGATGAAAGCTTTGGAGCATAAGTATGTAGATTAAAAGGCACCATCTGACCTCTGTAGGTGGAGCGCGCTCATTGCAAGGAGGATTACGTGTTACTCGAGAGCAGTTTATTTTATGAAATTAAATACCTAGAAATTAGGAGACTGCTTAAAACTCCTTAAGATCACGGTCATGGCCTGCTGCCTTCTGTCACATCTCATAGGTGAGGAGCAGTGTGATAGTCCTGCTGTTCCAGAATCCCTATGACAACACTTCCTGTCTTGTGATCATGGAGTCATTAGGGTGGTCACGAGTGGAACTATTGAGCTTAATGCCTTGTAAGATCTGCCTGATGACTGTCTACACACTTAGGAATTAAGGAGGTGCGCTAACCCTAACTACATTTTATAGATATGATTATTTTTTTAATTTGTTAGTAAGCCCATCACGAACATCTAAAAAAATGAAGCCTGCATAGTGCGCTCGTGCTGTATTATATGGCTATTACAAGGATTTTAACCCCTTCACCCCTGGGTGATGTTCAATTTTTTCGCTTTTGTTTTTTCCTCCCCTTCTTCCAAGAGCCGTAACTTTATTATTCCATCCAGTAGCCATATGAGTGCCTTTTTTTTTTGCACGACGCGTTGTACTTTTGAATGACACTATTTATTTTATCTTGTGATGCACTTGTAAACGCAATTGCAAAAAAACAATTCCACAATTGTTTTTTGGGTTTTTTATTTACCATGTACACTATATGGTAAAGCTGACCTGGCAACATGATTCTTCAGGTCAGTACGAGTATGCAGATACCAAACATGCATGGTGTTTTTTTTTTTTATTTAAGTGGTGAAAAAATTCACTTTTTTCACTTTGTACTGTATTTAATAGTCCCCTTGTCCCTTAGCACTGTTATGTATAGCTAAAGTAATGATCTCCTATGAATGCCAGCCATGGGACGGCATTCACACAGGAATCACAATGACAGGCACGAAGGTCATTAGCAGACCCCCTGTTGTCATGACAACCCACCGAAATGTTCACGTCACCAACGCGCCTGTGGGCGGGTGGAATGACGTGCTCACTGCCAGCAAGTCAGAGATTCACAACTGCGTTAAACAGGTTAAGAGCGGCAGGCAGAGCACCACTCCATCTGCGGCTGTTAAACACACATGATGACTGATTAATTCAGCCGTCATGTGCAGTGAAAGATGCAGACTCAGGGTGTGTGAGTCCGCATCAAAGGCATGGACACAAAATATGATGTACATATATGTCAATGGTCATGAAGGGTTTAAGTTTGGTAATTGGAGAACATCCATACACATCTGTATGAGCTGAAGAAAGGACATACCCATACATTGTAGGCTCAACAGTGGCACACACAGACTTACCACCAGTCTATCTTTTGACTTTCGCAGAGTACAGTGTCTGTGGTGATATCATGGTCACATGATCATGATGTTAACAAAGGTCCTGAAGTCCCGTAGAGTACAAGACCTGTGGTGACATCACGGTCACATGATCGTAATGTCATCAAAGGTCCTGAAGCAGTCTCCACATCTGAAGCTTCATTGATAATGCTATTAGCAATGAAGCTCCTGCCATGGACGCTGGGGGCCCCCAAAGGAGTGTGGGCCCTGGGGAATTGCCCAGTCTTGTCCCTAATGCCGGCCCGGACAATATGGTTGTAATAAGAAATGAGGCCTCTGCATGGAACTGCAATCTGTTAGCCAAAGTGAAGAGCCCCTAAAAAGATTCACCTGATTACAGCTAGGGCTCCTGACTGGTTTCTATGGGCATTTTTTTCTACGAACTGTGATAAAGGGATCCTAACAGCTGATACATGCTGCCTTCTCACCTTGAGTTATAGATCTCTTCCTGCCTGTCACTCCAGGGTAGTGGGCTTGGAGAAGTTGCGGGGACCCTCATGTGTGACTAGTCTCTTGTGCGGCTCAGTCCTTGGTGGCTGTTAAAGTATTTTTTCTCTTAAACGCCGCAGCGCATCAGAGTTAACCATAGGTGACTGAGATCATACAGCTCCTGATAAATGCTGCCTCTGGATCGGGCCGCATGTATCAGCTGTCAGTTCTCATTAATGATGCACAGAAACAAAAAGCATCCTGAACTTGAAATAGAGTAATAGATTCTCTGGAAACAGGGAACTCTTAATAAAGCGTGCAAAAAATAAAAAGACAGCTTAGATGTTTTGAGCTTTTAGTCATGGCATATAGTTAAAAACTAGGTGAGAAATTGGCGCCTGTAGTGTGCGGTGTCCAGACCAGGTCCTGAGACCCCCTCCATGCTCTTTGTTACTTCTGATGCCTGTACATTCCCATCCTGCACTGTATATTGATTGTTTTCTAGGATTGTTCTTATAACTCTTGCGTCTTCTCCTTTTCTTTAATCACAGGTTGCTATAATTGCAGGAAATTTCGAACTTGCTGAAATCATCAAAACTCACAAAGAGTCCGACATTGGTAAGAGGCACGAGCTTGCCAGAAGGCAATGTGATCTCAGATTGTGGTGTAGTCCCTCTGATTCCCATAGCATCCTCTTCTTGTGAAAATAAAGCTAAAATGATCTCATTGCTTGTTTTGATTCATGTCTTATCATGCTTTTTGTGATTGTGTCGTTTTCCTAGATGTAGATACAATTTAGGTCTTGCAAAGTATTCATGTGCGGTACCACTTTTTTTCACAACATCTAAAACTGCCTCAACCCCAAACCATGAGAATTTTATAAAACATTCACTGTTTCACGTAATACACTGTGACCTGGACCTGCACATGTTCTACACCCCTTGTCTCATTTTCAGTCTTCCCTCTTTGATGTTGTCCTTCTCTTTTTCTCTTGCACTTTATGTCTTACGTCTGATTCAGACGTCCATCCAATATTTTTCACAGATAGTACACAAACACATTATAGGCTGTTCCCATGGCTGTGTTTTTCCTGATCGAGTGGCCTGGAAAAGAAAAGTGTCCATTATTGTTTCAAGTCACAAATCAAACTTGCTAATGCAAGTCTATGGGTCCATGAAAAATGATTGACAGCCCACTGGTGGCATCACTATACAGTCTTTGTGCTGTCTGTGATTAACTGCTTCAGGACCACCCATTGACTTTCATTTAAACACCCTGGCGGTCCTGCTCCTACTCTACAGTAAAATGTTACTCTACTCTCGAATATTACTACATAAGATTGCAGCTACACATTTGTAAGAGCAGTATGGTGGCTTTCAGCCAAAGACGAAATTCCCATAGAGAAGGCAGAGACGGTTTATTACCCTCAGCGCCTTCCCTGTCTCTGTATACACAGTGGTAAACAGGTGGTGTGTGCACAATAATAAGCAGCGCGGAAGGCGCTTCCTCCTCCATCATGTGATCGCTGTATATAGGGACGGAGCAGGAGCTGCTGGGCCATAGGACACCCAGACTCCTCTGTTATGCAGCCAGGAGGCTACATTTTCCCTGTAACTGAGGATAATATACAAGCCTCATGTATCAGGAAAGAAGTCTCAAACATTTCCCGAAAATGTGCCTTGTCAGGAACGGGAATAAATGACCCGGTTTTGAACTGGTTAACATTGTAATGGGTAGGAAAATGTTTGCAGGCTTCGGACGAAACACTGATGGTAAAAACTGCTAATGTACTTTTGGCTGATGAGAACTTTCTCTCCCGTTTCTCTTTCACCAGTGCCTTTTCGGGAGACTCCAAGTTATACAAAACGCAGACGTGTTGTGAGCTGTGTGGGTCTCTCATCGCCGCGTTTCCTACAGCGCTCCGCCAGTGACAACAACCTCAATTCAGATGGGGCTCATTACTCTCCAGTGCCGTCGCTCCGTGGTCTGCCCCCTCAGCTGCTCATCCGGGGTCCTGACACCCCCGGAGGGGCAGCTGTGGGGGACAGTAGCCTCGCAAGCACTGCCAGCTCCCGCAGCACACACAGCCGCTCCCCATCATTGCATCGTGCAAGAGAAGACAGAGATACCGACAGCCACACTCTGCGAAGGGGAAGGGGAAAGAGCAGGTAAATGATTCATTATTGAGTTCGGTGGCAATTGTAGAACTGTTCAATATGCCTCCCCTAGCGGTGACTCCAGGCCGGTGCAATGTTACCATAATTTTACATATTTAAGAGAGTCTGTCACCCGCAAAATTCATTTTAAACTATCTATACAGTGATCTTGGGGGCTTTGCCACTATTGATATACTAGCACTGGTATAGTACCTGAGAAAATATCTTTTAATTTGAATGCAATTGAGGAGACTTTAGGGCACCGTTGGCTTGGCCAAGTGTTCCCCATTTTGCATGTTGGGGTCTTCCCCTGGTTCTGATTCATGGCTGCACTCAGGGTGCACCAAAGCCCCTCATTTGTACACAAATTAAAAGTTCTGTTCTCAGGTGCTTATACGTGTAAGAGCTCGCTCACACGACAGTATAACACAGCCGCGTGCTCTCTGATGTTTTACTATGGGGCAGTGCTGATCTGCAATTTATTTTCTAATGAGAAAACAATGGCAGCACGCACGGGTGCATCCGATGGTTGGACCATGCACACCCATACAAGTCTATGGGTGCGTGTGAAACATCGGACTGTACTCGGCTGTCATCCGAGTGCAGGCTGACTACTGCGGACACAGAGAATGGAGAAGATGGAGAAATTGTGTTCTCCATCTGCTCCACACCGGTGAGGCGATCCTGGCATGCGAGAGCATCAGATCACACTAAGCTGACACTGTCACGGTTTATTCCGAGTGACATAAGCATAAACTTCCCGATTCTCTTACGAGGTACAGTCCTAGTATGGGCTATATCACTGTATAGCTCCTTTACAATGCATTCTGGGGTGACAGGCTTCCTTTAATAATATATCCCTACCACATGTCTACATTGTGATCTCTGCCGAGTCGACCAATGGGATCTAAGGATCGCAAAAACAAAGGGGCAGCAGCAGCCCTTGTTGGAGTGCCCCGGCCTGTTCATATACTACCAGACACAGCAAAATATGTGCTAATTGCAAAATGACAATCTGAGCAATGTGTCTGGTGTTGCAGCTCAGCCACTCTCCATTTCAGGTGAGTCTGACAGCAGGTTCATGCTGCTCATTGTCCCTGACTGTATGTCCATGTTACTTGCTCAGCAATATTTAGTAGTGTGACCCGAGTGCTATGAGACATGTACCCATGAGCTGTAGCGCCCCCTACCTCCTACTACTGACTATCTGCTTTCTTCCTGTACTGTACATAAGGATAGAGCAGAATACAGGAGGCGTTGTTGCTCCTCAGGATTGAGGACTCCGCAGCACAAATAAGTCAGGCTGGTGATTTTATGTGAACTAATAAATATTGCAAAGTAATTAACACAGCGCTGAAATCTATCAGTGATGGGGCAGCGTCCACCTGGTGCTATACCAGCCACAATGCACAGGTTACAGCTGCCAGGTCACACATTTACAGCACAGGTGAGGAATACGCCATTAAGGGGGTTTTCCAGGCTAATTTTCATCCGGCGCGGCAGCATGCCGAGTCCTAACAGTGCAGAACATGTTCTGGGTCTGCTCTGCTTGCTGGATGGAGCAGTCTTCGCTTCGCCACTCTCATGCCATTTTCATAACTGCAGTCAAGTGCTGCCGAGCATCTTTTCCTGATTCTCTCAATATTTATTGAAGAAACTAGTCAGCATTGAGAGAAGTGAGAAAAAAATCTAGTTAGAACGTGAGTGCAAGTATTCAGTCCACTCAGAAAGCAGAGCAGTGTCTATCTATCTATCTATCTATCTATCTATCTATCTATCTATCTATCTATCTATCTATCTATCTATCTATCTATCTTGTTAAATATTGGGCATGTTACAGTGCCTTATGAAAATTAGCCCTGGCCTGGAAAACCCTTTTCATGCAAAAAACATTTAAAGGGGTTGTCCAGTGATAACTTATTAATCGGTGGGAGTCCGACTGCTGAGACCCTCGCCATGGAGCGGCAGTGCTCATGCTTGACCTGCGGTCCATTCATTCCCTATGGGGTTGACGAGCACAGTGCTCTGATTTTTGCAGCCCCCTCATAGACATGGAGAATGAGTGAGAATGACAGTGAGGCATCTGACTTGCTGTTCCATCTTGTAACGGGAATAAAACTTCCCAGCAGTCTTAATAACATGATTTCTTTTGAAGCATTGAGGTATAAATGATCATTTATCCCAAATTATATTGGGTTATTATTAGTGATGAGCGAATGTGCATGCTCGGGTGGTCTCCGAGTATTTGGGCGTGCTCGTAGATTATGTTTGTGTCCCCGCAGCTGCATGATTTGCAGCTGCTAGACAGCCTGAGCACATGCAGGGATTGCCTGTTTGTTAGGGAATTCCCACATGTATTCAGGCTGTCTAGCAGCAGCAAATAATGCAGCTGCAGGGACACAAACATAATCTGCGAGCATGCCCAAATACTCGGAAAATACCCGAGCTTGCTCGGAAAACTCGAGTAAAGAGCACACTCACTCATCACTAGTTATTATAAGATACAGACGTGAAACATACTAAAGCTTTTGAGTTATTCATTCTTACATTTGCAGCCTACCCAATGTTAAAGGGGTGTAAGGAGTAATGAAATATCTAACACAAATATTGAAGGTTATTAAGAAGCAGAGATTAGCAAGCTTTAAAAATGTACCAAACTAGATCAGTAAATGGATGTTTGTTTATTTCCCTCCATCACCATCATTTTCATCATTTAGTTTTTCTCTTCATGAAGTGCATCCTTCTTGTCTATTCCCTGCATTGCTATTTAGTTTTTATTGAAATTCCGAAACTTTTAGGAAGAACACATAAGATGGAGATCCCACCCTGTGCATGTGAATTTTGCATATTGCTTGGGTTTCCATAGCACGTGCTATAGACGGCAATGTGTTGCTGTGTTCACCCTGCAGTGTCTCACAGATCTGAACTCTGCTAGAACAAAGTGCCAGATACTTTTTCTGGACAATCCTATGAATGACAATTACATTTATTAGGCTAGTTTCACACTAGCGTTTGGAGGAGCTGCGGAGGGCTGCGGACTTCGTCCGTGAAGCCCCGCCCTCGGCCGCTAGCTCCGCCTACGACTGCATGCGGCCGGTGTACCTATCTTAAACATTAGGTACGCAAGTTGTGCGGCTGTGTGCGGATGCTTCCGCCTTCGTCGTTTTGACCATGCGGAGAAAAAAAAAATTGCTTCAAGCTGCGTCCTACTCTGGTGGCCGTATCGTCAAAACGACGCATGCGGAAGCATCCGCATACAGCCCCACGACCTGCGTACCTAATGTTAAAGATAGGTACGCCGGCCGCATGCAGAAGTAGGCGGAGCTAGCGGCGGAGGTGCGGCCGAGGGCGGGGCTTCACGGAGGAAGTCCGCAGCCGCCCGCAGCGCTAATGTGAAACCGGCCTTAGCTGCCCTTGTGTTTGTCTGAAAAATATCAGAGCGTAGGTGACATAAGACATAACTGTAAAAAAAGATATAGACTGCACATCCAGATATTATTTATTGATTAATAATATCAAACTAAACGTGAGGTTCTTAGTTAACATTTTGATCAGAGTGTATAAGTACACTGCGAGGTCCTGGCAATCCTCTAAGGCTACTTTCACACTTCCGTCTTTTTTCATCCGTCGTTATGGGCAAAAAACGGATCCTGCAAATGTGCTAGCAGGATGCGTTTTTTGCCCATAGACTTGTATTAGCGTCGGATCGCGACTGATGGGCACACATCGCATCCGTCTTGCGACGGATCCGTCGTGTTTTGGCGGACACGACGCACAAAAAAGTTCAATGTAACGTTTTTTGTGCAACGTGTCCGCCATTTTCGACCGTGAATGCGTGGCCGAAACTCCACCCCCTCCTCCCCGCTCATCACAATGGGCAGCGGATGCGTTGTAAAACTGCATCCACTGCCCACGCTGTGCTAAATTTAGCACAACGTCCGTCGGGCCGACGGTTTGCAACGGCCCCGTACCGACGGATGTGTGGAAGTAGCCTAAGTGGGTCCCTAATCTGTCAGGCGTTGTGCCTTGTGACACTGAACCAGCTGGAGCAGAGACACACAGCACCCATACTTAAGGAAAAGCCACCATAATATTGGCATGTGCGTTCCCTGTTTTTTTTCTATAGTTATGTAGTTGACAAAAGATTGCTCTTAGTGGGAAAAAAAGAAAATCTAGTAATTATGATACATTTTAATGGCTAACAACAATAAAATAAATTATGTTACAAAGCAAGCTTTCAAGACTCCTTAGGTCTCTTCTTCAGGCATGGTACCTAAGCAGATATAGCTACCAGCTGCTGATGCTCCACAGGCTTGTTATACCCGCAGGTGGCGCACATGGTTCATGGATCCACTGTGCCACAGACTCGGACTGAGGCTAGGTTCACATTGCGTTAAAGCAGCCCGTTCAACACATGCGTTAAACGGGCTGCGTTAATGCAAGTGCCGACATGTCATAACGCTAGCACAGATAGAGCTAGCAGATGCTCTACCTGCGCTAGCAGTGACGGACCTGGAAACACTGCAGCCCGCGACCCAGGGTCCGTCACTCAATAACGGCACATCTCTAGCGCACGCCCATTTTGGGCATGCGCTAGCGAAGTGCCCGAAATAGAGCTCAATGGCAGTCTTAACGGACTGCGTTACACCGCGTTGTGCCGCGGTGTAACGCAGTCCGTCTAACGGACTGCCTGGACGTAATGTGAACCCAGCTTTACTTAGGATGGGCGTAACTAAGCGGCTACCTGGTGTTCACTGGAGCTTCTGATGGTGGAGTCAGGTTTGAGCTGCAGGTATCTGCTAGGTACCTTTCCTAGGCAGTACCCTTTACTGCAGCTGCTGAACACAGTGTCAGATACACAGACACTAGGTTCTGGATCCTCTGTAGAAAGGTTACAGACACGGACTCGGGCTTTGTTCAGACTACCAGGTTCAGGATCCACTGATAGAACAGTTACTGACAAGGAATCTCAGACAGGGCCGATTCAGAGACTGATAGGACAGTCTGGATACACGGAACACTCAGACAGGCAAACGTTCAGACACACGGGTCTCAGATACTGATTCAGGTACTAGCCGCATGTGGACTGGGGGACGAGGTTCAGGCACTGGCCGCATGGGGATTAGGGGCTCGGGTTTCAGGCATTGGCTACACACGGACCAGGGGATGTGGATCAGGTCATGGTCGCACTAGGCCTAGGGACTACAGGTTTAGGACTAGCCAGGGACTTCAGTTTCAGCCACTCGCCACACCAGGACCAGGTGACCTAGCAACTCTCTACTAATGAAATTCGTAACAAGGGGCCCCTCCCTTTAGAAGAGTTTGCCTTTTTAACAAGATGCCTCCCAGCTATTGGCTGGGGGCCATCTTGCAGGTGCGTGTGCTAGCCCTTTAAGAAAAGGGTAGCACGCACACTAGGTGTGCCTCCAGGAGCTACACCAGGATGCAGGGAGCACGCCCAGGGACACGCCGAGCGACGGCGTTACAATGCTGGAATAAAACCAGCAGTAAATGCATGTGATATACAGATAATTCTGCAGTGCTGATGATCAAGGAGATATTCAATGGAGGTGATGTTCAACAAAGAGCAATTTTATTAATCTATGCATTTCAGAGTTGGACAAACTCCTTCATCAGGAAAAAACTATTGCCTCCCTTTCTTCTATTGCCTCCAAATATGTTTTAGACAGCCTCTATCCATGTACTCTTATAAGTCATATACATGCGTCGGGGATGTGAGTAGGCAAATTACCTCTCTTGTAGTCCAAAAGTATCTTGCAAGAACCTCCTAAAATATTTAGCTGCTTTATAAGTCAATGCCCGACCCTTTAAGCTGCTCTGCTGGAAACTCATCTACAAGCAGCCTGTTTTAGGATGTTGGCCCCTCATCAGTGTACAGCAGAGCCTGACTCAGTGCAATACCGTTGAGGCAACGTGGGGATGTACTGGTTCTCTTTAAAGAGACCAACTGAGTATGGAGTCTTGCAGACAATGCTCCTTTGGGAGACTAGTATGCAAATTAGCTCTGTCGTAGAAATCCCACTATATTAGCCAGAGAATAGGGATGCTGGAAAAAGCAACCCAGATAATTCATTGCTTTTAACAGATGAGGTGACATATTTATATAAAAAAGCAGGAGCAGCACCAGGGTAAGGTGGGTGGAGGCAGCACGCCAAGCAATGTGGCAAAAACCGGTGGTTTATTAGTCCATAGAGATGGACTTATAACCTTGAGACTATTGATACTGTTCAACAATTTTGGTTCTCAAGTGCTCAGACAAGTCTCCTCTTTTTGTTCTCCATGCTTAATATGGCACACACAGACAGAATGCAAAGATTGAGTCACCTTTCCCCTTTTTATCTGGTTGCAGGTGTGATTTTGATATTGCCCTCACCTGTTAAGGTACCTTCACACTAAACGATATCGCTAGCGATCCGTGACGTTGCAGCGTCCTGGATAGCGATATTGTTTAGTTTGACACGCAGCAGCGATCAGGATCCTGCTGTGATATCGCTGGTCGTTGAACAAAGTTCAGAACTTTATTTGGTCGTCAGACCGGCGTGTATCGTCGTGTTTGACACCAAAAGCAACGATACCAGCGATGTTTTACACTGGTAACCAGGGTAAACATCGGGTTACTAAGCGCAGGGCCGCGCTTAGTAACCCGATGTTTACCCTGGTTACCAGTGTAAAATGTAAAAAAAACAAACAGTACATACTCACCTTCGCATCCCCCGGCGTCCGCTTCCCACACTGACTGAGCTCCGTAAAGTGAAAGTGAAAGTACAGGACAGCGGTGACGTCACCGCTCTGCTGTTAGGGCCGGCGCTCAGTCAGTGCAGGAAGCGGACGCCGGGGGACGCGAATGTAAGTATGTACTGTTTGTTTTTTTTACATTTTACACTGGTATCCAGGGTAAACATCGGGTTACTAAGCGCGGCCCTGCGCTTAGCAACCCGATGTTTACCCTGGTTACCCGGGGGCCTCGGCATCGTTGGTCGCTGGAGAGCGGTCTGTGTGACAGCTCTCCAGCGATCAAACAGCGACGCTGCAGCGATCGGCATCGTTGTCTGTATCGCTGCAGCGTCGCTTAATGTGAAGGTACCTTTACTCGCCACTGGTGAGTTTGAATGAGCATCACATGCTTGAAACAAGGTTGTTTACCCACAATTTTGGAAAGGTGCCAACAATTTTGTTAGACTCAGTTTTGGGGTTTAGTGTGAAATTATGTCCAATTTGCCTTTTTATTCTCTTGTTTTTTTTGTGTTGTTCCAATGCACACAAAGGAAATAAAAGTGTTGTAACAATGCTATTCACTTGGGAACGATCTGAGGTATCACAGGAACCATTTCTATTTAAAGTCCGGCTGGTTTATTTCAGTCCTCATAAACCACATCACAGGAAACTTAAATGCAGCCTTTGTCCGGCAAAAAGTAAAACATAAAGCAGCAAGTCCATACAATAGTTCTGGTTATCCCACAGGGGATAGAGTCCAGCTTCTTAGTCCTTTAGCAAAGGCACTCAATCCAGATATCTGCAACCTTCACACACACTTAGCCATGTGGGAGACAAACAGCTCTCAATTTACAAAGTGAACCACACCTAGGGGTGGAGATATGGTGAGCAACTCTCCCAACTCTTGAGCCACTCATAATCCATGTGTCATGGCCGATTAACCCCTTTTAGTCCTATATGTACTAAAGCGTTACTCCAAGTTTATCTTTCAACCACTAGGTGTCCGACAGCCACCTTATAGTGTATAACAAAACATGTGCAATTGCAATATTTTTCCGGGAGAAATGCTTCTGGAATTTTCTGGAACAATTTCAAGGACGCCACCACTTTTGGCCATTTGGCCATGACTATATATATATATATATATATATATATATATATATATATATATATATATATATATATATATATATATATATATATATATATATATACATGTGTGTGTATATATATATATATATATATATATATATATATATATATATATATATATATATATATATGTATGTGTGTGTATATATATATATATATATATATATATATATATGTATATACAGTACAGACCAAAAGTTTGGATACACCTTCTCTTTTAAAGATTTTTCTGTATTTTCATGACTATGAAAATTGTAAATTCACACTGAAGGCATCAAAACTATGAATTAACACATGTGGAATTATATGCTTAAGAAAAAAGTGTGAAACAACTGAAAATATGTCTTATATTCTAGGTTCTTCAAAGTAGCCACCTTTTGCTTTGATGACTGCTTTGCACACTCTTGGCATTCTCTTGATGAGCTTCAAGAGGTAGTCACCGGGAATGGTTTTCAATTCACAGGTGTGTCCTGTCAGGTTTAATAAGTGGGATTTCTTGCCTTATAAATGGTGTTGGGACCATCAGTTGTGTTGAGCAGAAGTCTGGTGGATACACAGCTGATAGTCCTACTGAATAGATGGTTAGAATTTGTATTATGGCAAGAAAAAAGCAGCTAAGTAAAGAAAAACGAGTGCCCATCATTACTTTAAGAAATGAAGGTCAGTCAGTCCAAAAAATTGGGAAAACTTTTAAAGTGTCCCCAAGTGCAGTTGCAAAAACCATCAAGCGCTGGAAAGAAACTGGCTCACATGAGGACCGCCCAAGGAAAGGAAGAACAAGAGTCACCTCTGCTTTTGGGGATAAGTTTATCCGAGTCACCAGCCTCAGAAATCACAGGTTAACAGCAGCTCAGATTAGAGACCAGGTCAATGCCACACAGAGTTCTAGCAGCGCACACATCTCTACAACAATTGTTAAGAGGAGGCTTTGTGCAGCAGGCCTTCATGGTAAAATAGCTGCTAGGAAAGCACTGCTAAGGACAGGCAACAAGCAGAAGAGACTTGTTTGGCCTAAAGAACACAAGGAATGGACATTAGACCAGTGGAAATCTGTGCTTTGGTCTGATGAGTCCAAATTAAAGATCTTTGGTCCCAACCACCGTGTCTTTGTGCGACGCAGAAAAGGTGAACAGATGGACTCTACATGCCTGGTTTCCACCGTGAAGCATGGAGGAGGAGGTGTGATGGTGTGGGGGTGCTTTGCTGGTGACACTGTTGGGGATTTATTCAAAATTGAAGGCATACTGAACCAGTATGGCTACCACAGCATCTTTCAGCGGCATGCTATTCCATCCAGTTTGCGTTTAGTTGGATTATCATTTATTTTTCAACAGGACAATGACCCCAAACACAACTCCAGGCTGTGTAAGGGATATTTGACCAAGAAGGAGAGTGATGGGATGCTACGCCAGATGACCTGGCCTCCACAGTCACCAGACCTGAACCCAATCAAGATGGTTTGGGGTGAGCTGGACCGCAGAGTGAAGTCAAAAGGGCCAACAAGTGCTAAGCATCTCTGGGAACTCCTTCAAGATTGTTGGAAGACCATTCCCAGTGACTACCTCTTGAAGCTCATCAATAGAATGCCAAGAGTGTGCAAAGCAGTCATCAAAGCAAAAGGTGGCTAATTTGAAGAACGTAGATTATAAGACATATTTTCAGTTGTTTCACACTTTTTTGTAAAATGCATGTATTATATATACCGTAGTCATTACAAACAGAGTGATCTATTTGAAGTGTTTATTTCTGTTAATGTTGATGATTATGGCTTACAGCCAATGAAAACCCAAAAATCATTATCGAAGTAAATTAGAATAATTAACAAAAAAACCTGCAAAGGCTTCCTAAGCGGTCACAAAGGTCCCTTAGTCCGTTTCAGTAGGCTCCACAATCATGGGGAAGACTGCTGACTTGACAGATGTCCAGAAGGCAGTCATTGACACACTCCACAAGGAGGGTAAGCCACAATTAATCATTGCTAAAGAAGCTGTCTGTTCACAGAGTGCTGTATCCAAGCATATTAATGGAAAGTTGAGTGGAAGGAAAAAGTGCACAAGCAACCGGCATAACCGCAGCCTTGAAAGGATTGTTAAGAAAAGGCCATTCAAAAATTTGGGGGGAGACTGACAAGGAATGGACTGCTGCTGGAGTCATTGCTTCAAGAGCTACCACACACAGACATATCCAGGACATGGACTATAAGTGTCGCATTCCTTGTGTCAAGCCACTCATGACCAATAGACCACGCCAGAAGCGTCTTACCGGGGCCAATGAGAAAAAGAACTGGACTGTTGCTCAGTGGTCCAAGGTGTTGTTTTCAGATGAAAGTAAATTTTGCATTTCATTTGGAAATCAAGGTCCCAGAGTCTGGAGGAAGAGTGGAGAGGCACACAATCCAAGTGGCTTGAGGTCTAGTGTGAAGTTTCCACAATCAGTGATGGTTTGGGGAGCCATGTCATCTGCTGGTGTTGGTCCACTGTGTTTCATCAAGACCAAAGTCAGCGCAGCCGCCTACCAGGAAATTTTAGAGCACTTCATGCTTCCCTCTGCCGACAAGCTTTTTGGAGATAGAAATTTCATTCTCCAGCAGGACTTGGCACCTTGACACTTGGCCAATACCTGGTTTAAAAACAACTGTATCACTGTGCTTGATTGGCCAGCAAACTCACCTGACAATCCCATAGAGAATCTATGAGGTATTGTCAAGAGGAAGATGAGAGACACCAGACCTAACAATGCAGATGAGCTGAAGGCTGCTATCAAGGCAACCTGGGCTTCCATAACACCTCAGCATTGCCACAGACTGATGGCCTTCATACCACGCCGCATTGATGCAGTAATTGATGCAAAGGAGCCCCAACCAATTATTGAGTGTATTTACTGAACATACATTTCAGTAGGCCAACATTTCGGATTTGAAAATCATTTTTCAAGCTGGTATTATAAAGTATTCTAATTTACTGGGATAATGACTTTTGGGTTTCATTGGCTTTAAGCCATAATCATCAACAGAAATGAACACTTTAAATAGATCACTCTGTAAGGACTTATAAATTAACTTTTTGATGATATTCTAATTTAGTGAGAAGCATTTGTGTGTGTATGTTGAAAGAAAATGAGCCAACCTCCCTGCTGATGCTGGAGCATTGGTATTACTGGAGATCACAATGCTAGTGGTGTGTTTGCAGAGGGCACATATCATACTTGTGTTCTTCTTGTAGTAAGTGGATATACGGAGGCTTTTTACAAGCTCCTTTATCTTTTAATAGTCTAGTACAATTCTCTAGTTTTACATTGTTATTTATGATTTTACAGATACAAGTGAAATAACAAGTAATCATTCTTGGCTGAAATCAGTATTGATGCAGTTTTTCTGTTGCTGCATACAAAGAAAGGCATAGAGTAAATCTGAATAATTCTCTGGGTTGTTTCAGGAATAGGCTTGTAAATAATTGAAATTGAATTTCCTTTTCAGTATTGGGGAAGCCAATATCCCGCACTTCTAGCTTCCCGTTCGCAGAAGCGTGTCATGCTGTGTTTTTCATTAGCATTCCTATGATAGGCTCAGCAGGACCTTCTGCTTGACACATGCAGGGGAAATTGTATACTCAATTAGCTAATACAATTGTACTCTATGTTAGGTTGATAAAGGCGCATGGAAGGCGTCTTGTTTCTAGGAATACCTGTAAGTTTAGCTGAAGTCCATTGTTGCGTAGTAAGGTTGGAACATTTATACTGATCAACCTTGATACTTTGATGAAGCACACCAAGAGCCCAGTATAACCTATCAGTGTAGGACGTGGCTAGAAAGATATTTAATGTGTTTTGCAGTCAGTTTTTAGAATGACCTCGACTGTCAAATATTGCTTTCATGAATTTTGACACGCATAAAATACCTGTTTTTTGACTGTTTCTTTGATCGGCAAGCATCAGCCCCAGTGTTATAAGATGCAGATCTTTTCTTGTGCTTGGTCAGTGTCACACTGCGCTCTTTCCCATGGTCAGTCAATAACTACTGAAGGATAAGCCATGAGGAAGACCTTTCACTAAGATAGGATTTGTGGTCGTTTCATTGTAAAATTAGCAGAGATGAAATACTACTAAAAAATATATTTTGGGTTCAATATTTTCTAACAGCAAAAAAAAACAAACAAAATCCTGGATATTGTCTTGGGAAATCCTGACTTGTGTCTTGCAGGGATTACCTCCATGTTGTCTTAATTACTTTCCTGTTAAGATATTTAAATATCGGACGAGTACATCCACTGTATTGATTTTATGAGAGAACAGCACCAGCTGTGCATGCTGATTGCCTTGATCTGCCTTACTGTAGGCGAAAGCTGCAAGTCATTGATGCCCTCTTATAAATGAGGAGAGTGTAGTACACCACCACCAAAACTAATAAAATGGAATCATTGTGTCTGTGCAGGCAGGACTGGACCCCCAGCTCCCACCCCCTACATAACAGTACACATGAAGCATTTCATCACTTACTTAACAAACTTCAAATGTTACTGTAGTCATATAAATGCATAGGCTGGATGCGATAAATGAGTATGCTGCCTCCCTAGTCTCTGCCTTCTCGACATTACTGCTGGATCCCCTTTCTCATTATTTATCTTTCAGCTTCTTGCTGCTTCCTTAGGCTTGCTGCTGTGTGAGCATGTATCCCTGGCTCATAGGGACCCTAATGCAAGATGTCAGGTGTTATGATCCTTAGTGGTTGAGGATCACAAATTACTCCAGCTAAGTAACAAACATAGGACAAGCTCTAGGGAGGTGGCAAACTGGACTGACCGCAAATCTGAATCTATCCAAACACACTAGAAGTAGCCAGTGAACGTGCCTAAAAATCCTAGACGTCTCGAGCCAGCCTGAGGAACTAACTACCCCTAGAGAGAAAGAAAGACCTCTCTTGCCTCCAGAGAAATAATCCCCAAAGATATAGAAGCCCCCAACAAATAATAACGGTGAGGTAAGAGGAAGGCACATGCACAGGGGTGAAAACAGATTCAGCAAATAAGCCCACTAATACTAGATAGCAGAGAATAGAAAAGGGGTCTATGCGGTCAGTAAAAAACCCTTACAAAATATCCACACTGAGATTTCAAGAACCCCCGCACCAACTAACGGTGTGGGGGGAGAAACTCAGTCCCCTAGAGCAACCAGCAAGCGAGGAAATCACATTTTAGCAAGCTGGACAAGAAACATGATGAATGCTGATAATCAAAAATGAACAAACAAAAACTTAGCTTGTCTTGGAGAGACTGGGAGCAAGGTAGTCACAAGGAATCTGAAGAGCACTGAATACATTGATAGCAGGCAAGGAACTGAGTATCCAGGTGAGCTAAATAGGAAACCAACCAAGGATAACGAACCAGCTGATGCTGCCAACCTGCAGAAAGACAACACTACACAGTACCGCTTGTGACCACTAGAGGGAGCCCCAAAATAGAGTTCACAACAGTCAGGTTACCGAAAGGGTTTCTCAGGACAGAAACAGTCTGATGCAAATTCCCCTCTGTGGGGAACTGTAACTCCCAGCATTCCCTGACAGGATTTGCAAGCATCCCATCCAGCGGCCAGAGACTACTGACCTGGTTGATCGATCTGAGCCCCGCAAATTGATCTGCCCAAATCTATTGAAACTGAAATTCTGTCAATGTCCCCAGATTTTGCACAGTATTTCTGTTGCTGTGATCTATATATTTACATCCTAATCTATTGAAAGCCTACTTTCTGATAACAGAAGCATAAAACAGCGCAGAAAGCCTGCGTGCCAAAACTTTGCTATTTTATGCTTCTATGCCAATGTTTTTTTTCCAACTTTGCCAGTGCTGTGTAATTTGTTGCACATTCACAGAACTAACACACTGAAGCTCCATTTGATATTTGTGTTACAGTGTTGTAAATAAGTCTTTGCTCCTCTGCAAATTCTTCCATTTTTACTTATTGTCAAACTTGAATGTTTCACATAAGCTGATTCTTAGTGTACAATAAAGACAATACAGTACAAGTAAGCACAAAATACAGCTTTTAAATTATCATTCCTATTAAAAATACCGATTAATTCAATACTTGTATCATCAGGGTGAAAAATTAAATACCCCCTTCAAACCTTATAGCTTGGTTGTGCCACCCTTGGCAGCAATCACTGCAATCAAACATTTGCAATAACTTGTGATGAGGAGTTATTTCAGCCCACTCTACTTGGCAGAATTTTTTTTTTAACATAGAATGGATTTATGATTTCATGAATTATGACAAGTCACCCAGATCCTGCAGAAGCAAAGGACCCCCACCTTCTGACTGTTGCCACCATGTTTGATTGCTGGTGTGATATTCTTATGGTAAAATACTATGTTAGTTTTACACCAGATGTTACAAGGCTCATGTCTTCCACAAAAGTTCTATCAATGATTCATTGGTCTACAGAATATTATTCCAAAAGTTTTGTGAGTCATCTACTTTAGATGTTTTTTGACAAATGTGAGACAAACCTTTATAAAGAACTTTTTTTTTCAAAAGTGGCTACAAGTTTCCCTTGGATTCCATTTTTGTCCAATAACTCTCTTATTGTGAAATTTACTGTGTCAAGCAAGATCTGCGGTTCTTTTGATGTTCATCTGGTTTCTTTTGTGACCTATTTGATGACTCGTTAATTCTGACCACTACTGGTAAAGTTTACAATTTTTCCATTGATGGCTAATGGTTTTTACTGTAATTTGCTGGAATCCCTGAGCCTTATCAATTGGTTTGTAACAGTTCCAACCATCTGTATGTGAATCTCTTCAGAACATTGCCTCACATGGGACTTTTGGAGACCTTCTAGGCTTTTCACATTGTCAGACAGTTTCTAGTTAATTGATATTTAGATGCAACAGATCTGGCAGTCATCATGGCTGGTCTGGTTATTGCAACTAAGTCCAATTTAATAGGTCCGTTAGTTTTTCACATAGAGCCCAGTAGGGCTGAACAGAATTTTTCTCTCAATATATTAATTATTTAAACTGGCATTTTTGTTTTTGCTTGGGTTCTCCATGTCTAATATTTAAAGTAATGTGATCGTCTGAAACTTTCGAGTATGGCAAATATGCAAAAACATAAGAAATACTTTTTCTAAGCACTGTATTCTTCTGTAATTTTACACTTGAAACCATGGTATTTCTTTTTTTTCTGCTATTTTTACATTTACATTTTGTCTCTTTTTCACACTTACTGCTTTTGAATCGCTCTCTTCCCAACCACACTGTGATTTCTCTCAATTCCTTAGCTGCAGTTGTTGTTTCTGATTTTTAGTTGCTAAACCTTTGTAGACTTTCAAGCTAAGGGAATCTAGTGAAGAAAATGGCATAGGACATGACCTTTGAAACTCATCAAAAATTTGCCAACTATTTGAAGCTGGGTCTTATGCATATGAAACACTGAGATAATCAATATCCAAGTGAAAGGAAGGGCAGTCATGAAAAAGATTGACTTTTTTGAACCCTTTAATAATTTTCCAATACATATCCATTCATTTAGTTATACTGACACAGATAATACATTTGTGGTGGTCAACTTGAAACATGGTTGCATCAAACTCCCGAAACTGCATGAGGTATAGCCATTTTCGGGACACTTACACATATGGCTCTTTTGTATTTTCACTGTGTGTTTCTTATGTGTTGCTTAAAACATTTTCTGAACAAAAAGATAAAACCTTCTTCAATGTCTGCTTTTCGACTATTAAGGCTATGTGTACACATTGCGTTTTTTTCGCGGTGAAAACGCTCACAAAACGCATCCCATTATTTTTAATGAAATTCCGCATTGTTGTGCCCATGCTGCATTTTTTTCCGCAAAGAAAAACGCATTACGGAAAAAACGCAGCATGTTCATTAATTTTGCGGAATTTCGGCGATTTTGCCGCTCTATAATTGTATTGGGACGCTCCGGAAAAAACGCGAGAAAAACGTGAAAACAATGCGAGCGGATTTCCTGCGAAAGGAGTCGGTTTTGCTCAGGAAAATTCTGCAAACATTCTACAACGTGGGCACATAGCCTAAGGGAATCTGTCCACAGGTTTTTGCCACCTGATCTGAGAGGTGCATAATGTGGAGCCACACGCTGATTCCAGGGATGTATTACTTACTAGACTGGTTACTGTAGTATTGGTAAAACTTCTGTTATATCAGCAGAAGATTATCAATGGAGAACTAGTAAACCTGCTACTATGTAGTCCTCCATATTCATGAACTCTGTATAACCCTGCCCCCACCACTGATTGGCAGCTTTTGGTGTATATACAGTGTACACAGAAAGCTTCTAATCAGTGGTGTTGGCAGGGTTATAAAGATCTCAGCATTCAGAGAACTGCTAGATCTGCAGCAGATAAAACAGATTTTATCAAAACTGTAGCAAGCAGTCCATTAAGTGATACATCACTGGAATCTTGGTCTTTGCTCCTACATGATGCTGTATAGAAACAACCTGGTGACAGATTTCCTTTAACACACCCTCCTCAAATGATCGAAGAGTCCACAACACATTGGCCGCATTCCCATCATTGTTTACCCAGGTGAACCTCGTTACATATTGTTATATCTGTGTCCTGTTTTGTTGAATGTGACTGAGTTGCATCTATCTGTAGTACCAGGCACAGCATGAGCCTTTCAATCTATTAATCTGTTGACATGCTGGAAGTCAGACCCCTACCTAATATTGATGACCTATCTTATAAATTGTTTTGAAAGAGATACTTGGCGCTCATAAAATATGTTCAACAGAAGTACTTTATTAAACGTGGAATATCCAGAAAAGAATAAGATGTTTCGGTCAACAAGACCTTCATTAGTCCTCACGATGATGAGAAACTGCATGCGGCTGAAAGGAAGTCTGCGGCATCCACCGCTTAGACTTGAAGAGCTTTATGTCTAAGCCAGAGGCGTAGCTAGGGTTTTGGTTCAGGGGGAGCAAAGCTTCTGAGTGGGCCCCTAACCAGGTAACCTTGATTACAACTCGATGACGCACCCTAATAGTGGAGGAGACCCTCAGCAGATGACCGCGCTGTTACTGAAGATAATCTTTATATAAAGACCAACATGGATATTACTGCCATATGGTCTGTGGTAGATACCAGTCCTACAGAACATATAAGAGATCACAGCACAGTTATAGATGGTGACTTATTGCTGACATTCTTTCTGAAGGAATCGTTCATTTTTCCCGTCTTTTCCATCTGGCCCAGACCGACATGACAACTTCTTCCAGCCACGACTCGGCTGCAGAGAATACAACCAAGACACGTTTCAGTTCTCATATTCCAGCCCCATCACCATCTATTCCCAACCTGCACAAACTGCTCATCCTGCTGATACCCCATTACTGAGCCGCTGCTGCCATAGGTGTCCCTATTACCGCCCCTGATACCCCAATACTGAGCCGCTGCTGCCATATGTGTCCCTATTACTGCCCCTGCAGTGTGGTTCTCCATGCCCTCTAAATTCTAAAGCAACCCTCTATAATATAGTAATGCCGGATGCAAGTGCCCTAGAAAACACTGCCCATATTTTGCCCCCTAGAAAGTAATATTGTCCTGTTTGCCCCTTTGACAGTCACAGTAACTTGAGTTCCCCTATAACAATAAATGCCCACTTTACATTTAATAATGTCACGAGTCTCCCCCCAGTACAGCTCATCTACACACAGTATGATGCTCTCTTATACACAGTATAATGCCCCCTCACTGTATAGTACCACCCACACAGTATACTGACTCTTTAATAGCCTCCAAACTGTTTGATGACTCCAACACTGTATGATTTCCCCTTCACGGTAATCCCCACACTGTATGATCACCCTATAGATACCCTCAATATAGTATAATGTGCCAGATAATCCTCCATATAGCACAAGGCAGCACCCCCATAGGCAGACCCTGTAGTATAAGACAGCACCCCTATAGGCAGACCCTGTAGTATAAGGTAGCACCCCATAGGCAGACCCTGTAGTATAAGACAACACCGCTATAGGCAGACCTTGTAGTATAAGGCAGAACCCCATAGGCAGACCCTGTAGTATAAGACAGTACCCCTATAGGCAGACCCTGTAGTATAAGACAGTACCCCCATAGGCAGATCCTGTAGCATAAAGCAGCACCCCCATAGGCAGACCCTGCAGTATAAGGCAGCACTCCCATAGGCAGACCCTTTAGTATAAGACAGTACCCCTATAGGCAGACCCTGTAGTATAAGGCAGCACCCCATAGGCAGACCCTGTAGCATAAGACAGTACCCCCATAGGCATATCCTGTAGTATAAAGCAGCACCCCCATAGGCAGACCCTGTAGTATAAGACAGTAGCCCTATAGGCAGATCCTGTAGTATAAGACAGTACCCCCATAGGCAGACCCTGTAGTATAAAGCAGCATCCCCATAGGCAGACCCTGCAGTATAAGGCAGCACCCCCATAGGCAGACCCTGTAGTATAAGACAGTACCCCTATAGGCAGACCCTGTAGTATAAGACAGTACCCCCATAGGCAGACCCTGTAGTATAAGGCAGCCCCCATAAAAAACACAATAAATAAATACTCACCTCTCTTCCTCCTTGTTGCAGCAGTGCTTCGAGGTCCCTCTCATCTCCTGACAGTGGGCGCCGGGCAGTGATGTCATCGCGGCCGCTGTCAGTGTTGGCGTTGGCGACGTCAGACGCTGACGGGGATGATGGGAGCTGTAGACGCCGATACAGCTGACCTTGCGATGACTGGCGGGGAGCCCACTGCTGGCACCGGGCCCCCTGCCTGCTCAGGGGCCCCATAGCGGTAGAGTAGGGAGATCGATTCCCCCTGCTCTGCCGCAGAATGTAACTATCGGCGCGCTGCGTAGCTACTGGTCTAAGCGGTAGATGCTGCAGGTTTCCTTTCAGCGCTGCTGCATGCAGTTTCTCATCGTGAGGACTGATGAAGGTCTTGTTGACATAAACATCTTCTTTTATGAATATTCCACGTTTACAAAAGTAAAAAAGTACTCCTGTAGAACATATTTTATGAGTATCTCTTTCATATCATTGGATCAGAATCCTATTTCTGCACATTCGTATCCAGAAGTGCCGTGCTTTTTTTTTTTCCACTGCTATCTTAACAATTGTCCTCTGCATCGTCTTGGAAAAACCATTTTAACCTTCTAATTGACAAAGTCAGGCTATTTTTGCACTAGTCACAAAGGGAGGATGGATATGTACAAAACTTCTTTTAACATATACAGTTATATGCCAGCTTGTGGCCCTGTTACCAATTTACCGTACTTGTTTACATGTACTGTTAGCGGAGGAAGTTATCCAAACCTTATCAGAGAACCCATAATTGGAAGGAAAAATGGCAGAAATAGGCTCAAAAGATGAGCTGCGGGACTTTACTCTGTCCCGTGTGTATATCTGGTACCATGTCAGAGTTGTTAACCACTTATCATAGGGGTGTGGGGTGTCGGATCCCCACAATTTGATATTGATGGCTATCCTTGCGATCATTGTAGTGGAAAATCCCCGAAGAGTGAGCCATAGTGTGAACTATGAGGTTGCAACTTTTTTTTTATTGGAAGACCATATTATGCCTGTGTAACAGATGTTCTATACCTACTTTTTTTTATTTTTTACTTCCTCCAGGTCAGTGTGCTACTACTGTAGCTTTTTTTCTCTGCTATACTCAGTTCTTCGAGATTATTCTGTTCATCTGCGTGAACTGGAACATTTGCACCTGTTGTCTCACCTTGAAAAGCAGTGTCACACTGGTGAAAATGTGACAGCGTGAAGGCCCTGAATTTGCATATTTTGTTTTGTTTCTGTGTAGAAAACTTTTTAGAAATTACCTTTTTTCTTTTTGCAAAGTTGCACAATTTTCTTTTGTAACATTCAGTCAAGCATATTTCAACATTATGCAAGCGCGATGATGTCTGGGGTGTTTCTTTCGTTACCTTCTATCAGAGTTGTTAGAAGCCAAGCTAGCTGTGCATATATCAATGATGACACAAATATTGTTTGGTACCAGCACATGAACATTTAACAAAAGATTTGATAATTATTAATGATAGCAGAGGTTAATAATCATTTAACTTTGGGCATGTCTGATGACAAATCCATCAGTTTTAATTCATCATGATTGAATGTTCCAGATTGTTTTAGTATCATAGATGTAACTATTATAAATAATCATCGATTCCCTGGTTATACATCACTTTAAATGTGTTAAAAAAGCATAATACAATGATTTAACTTGAATCTGTGTTAGAATGACAAAATCAGGCAGTCTGAGCAACTTTGACTGAAAGGGTCTCGTATTTAAAAACCTGATAATCGTCTGGCGTTTTTTTGTGCATGTAGAGAATATACTGAGAATGGTGTGATTGGAGAAGAACATCTAGTGAAAGGGTATCCTATGGATATAATAATAATTAACAAATATTTATATAGTGACAGCATATTTTGTAGCACTTTAGAATTCAGAGAGGATATATACAAACAATATCAGACATTACAGAGTAACACATTGAATGAACAAGAGGAGTGATGCCTTTGCGCACAAGCTTACAATCTGAGGAAATAGAAGTGTCAAAAGGTAAAAAGTAATTGTATCGTATTGTCCAGTCATCATTATAATAAATAAGTGTATTTACGTAACAGTGCATGGACCAGTCATCAGAGAGTATCTGTATGTCACAAGTGTGTCACGCCAACCTGGGAGATCTGAGGGTAGAATATAACAACGTATTGTGAATCGTGGATCTTCCATTTATCCTGTGTATTTGGATCCCAAAAAATAAATGAATTTGGTTTCCTTTAGTTCTGAAGAGGTCAACAACCCTTTCTATGCTGGTCAGAAACATGTATTTCCATTTCATTTGCTTTTGATCTGGTCATTAACTCTTCCTATACAACCTAGCTAGACCCTCTCTGTCTTGCCGATGAAAGCTCTGCTTCCTTGCTCTTCGGAGATGCTGTGATGAATAGGAGTTCGTTGTCGCTGTTGGAGATTTATCTTCCTGTGCTGTGTGCTAATGTTAAGTAGTTGAAGTTTGGAGTTGAAGCTGTGATGTTCTTAAGGTTGCTGTTGTACGTGTGTTTATCTCCTGTTCCCTTTTCCCATTTAGTTTATTCCTCCCTGTGCCTATCCTCCTCCCTATTGTTGGTTAGTGCTTTTGTATGATAGAGATTTTCTTGTATTCCTGTTTTGTCTTTGTGTCTGGTTTACCTTTCATTTCTGGCCCATGCCCCATGAGGTGGTGGAAGGGACAGATTAGGGTTTTTTTTCAAGATCATAGTAAGGTTGGCGACTCGAACCTCTACCTTTAGGAAAATTTAGGAACAGAAAATGGGGAACAGTTTCGTTTGACAAGTGTTGATTGGTGAGGTGAAAGGCTTGCTTAAAAAGATGGATAAAACAGTGGGTACTCAGAATTAAACTGATTTTATGGAGTAGTGCATTCCAGAGAACTGGACCAGCATGAGTTTTGTCTTGGAGATGGCACAATGAGGTTTGGATTGTGGAGAATATTAATCTTCGATCTTAAGCAGAACCGAGAGTGTGGTAGATAGAGATGATATTTGTGGGTAAGTGTGATAAGTTTGTTTTATTCAACCGCAGATGGGCAAACAGTGCAATGACTGGCAAGGGGTGGAGGCACCGGTGTAGCATCTGGATAGAGTTATGAGCTTGACTGCTTTATTCAGGATAGATTAGAGAGAAGAGTTTAGTAGAAGGAGACTGATTAGTGGAGAATTGCAGTAGTCCAGATAAGAAAAAATTAGAGCAACAGTAATAGTTGTTGCCGTTTCAAAGGTAACAAAAGGGTGGATTCTCAAGATGTTTTTGAGGAAAAGGTGACATAAGCGAATAAGTAAATGTTGTAGGCAGTGTTGAAAAGATTTGAGACATAGACAGTTGAAACCAGAAGTTTACATACACTATATAAAAAGACACATCTGCATGTTTTTCTCAATATTTGAAATGAAAACAGAATAAACCTTTCCCGTTTTAGGTCAATTAGGATTACCATTATTATTAATATTTGTCAAATGCCAGAATAATGAGAGACAGAATGTTTTAAGGCATTTTTATTACTTACTGCAAAGTCAAAAGTTTACTTACACTAAGATTACTATGCCTTTAAACAATTCTGAACTGTCCATATGATGATGTCATGTGTTTGGAAGCTTCTGATAGTTTTGTTTTTGCAACATCTGAGTTAATTAGAGACACATCTGTGGATGTATTTTAATGCACACCTGAAATGCACTGCTTCTTTGTGTAGCATCATGGGAAAGTCTCAAGAAATCAGCCAAGATACCAGGAAGAGAATTGTGGACTTGCACAAGTGTGGCTCCTTTTTGGGTACAATTTCAAGATACCCGAAGGTGCCTCGTGCATCTGTACAAACAATTATACGCAAGTTCAAACAAGACGGGAATGTCCAGCCATCATACGCTCAGGAAGGAGACAGGTTCTGTGTCCCTGGCATTAACGTTCTTTGGTCCAATATGTGCATATCAACCCAAGGACAAAAATAAAGACCTTGTGAATATTGATAACGGAAGCTGGTAAGATTGTATCAATACCCACAATGAAATGAGTACTGTATCCACATGGGCTGAAAGCCCACTCTGCCAGGAAGAAGCCACTATTCCAAAACAAACATAAGAAATCCAGATTAAGGTTTGCAAATGCACACAGGAACAAAGACCTTAATTTTTGGAGATGTCCTGTGGTCTGATGAAACTAAAATTTGAACTTTTTGGGCATAATGACCATCGTCACGTTTGGAGGAAAAAGGAAGAATCTTGGAAACCTAAGAACACCATCCCAACTGTGAAACACGGGGGTGGCAGCATCATGTTGTGGGGTTGTTTTGCTGCAGGAGGGACTGGTGAACTTCACAAAATATATGGCATCATGAGAAAAGAAGATTATCTGGCAATACTGAAGCAAGATCTCATGATATGAGCCAGGAAGATAAAACTTGGGCGGAAATGGGTCTTCCAAATGGACAATGACCCGAAGCATACTGCAAAAATGGCAACAAAGTGGCTTAAGGAAGCAAAGTAAATGTTTTGGAGTGGCCATCACAAAGCCCTGATCTCAATCCTATTGAAAATTGATGGGCAAAGCTGAAAAGGCAGGTGCGAGCAAGGCGACCTGCAAGCCTGGAGCAGTAACACCAGTTTTGTCAGGGGGAATGGGCTCAAATTCCGACCAACTATTGTGAGAAGCTTGTGGAAGGATATCCCAAAAGTTTGACCCAAGTGATTCAGTTTAAGGGCAATGGTACCAAATACTAATGAAATGTATGTAAATTTGTGACTTTGCAGTAAGTAATAAAAGCGCCTTAAAACATTCTCTCTCTCATTATTCTGGCATTTGGCAAATATTAATAATTATGGTAATCCTAATAAATCTAAAATGGGAAAGATTTATTCTGATTTCATGTCAGATATTGAGAAAAGCATCCATACATGTCTTTTCATATAGTGAATGTAAACTTCTGGTTTCAACTGTATAACCCCGAGCAAGTGTGTTGCCTGGGAGTTATGGTACAGCCACTCAAAGATTTGTAAAGTATAGGTTTTAGGAAGGTTAGGAGAGGTTGGAAAAACATGACTTTCAGTTTTGGAAACATTTAGTTTCAGATACAGGGAGGACATAATGTTAGAGAGAGTGGACAATTGTTATTTTAGTTAATTATATAATTTTAATGCTATGGTGTGTGTTATTTGTGTGTTTGGTGATTGCTTTGGTCCCCTCCCAATTTTCCTTTTTTCTTTATATGATATGATAACTCAGTGTACTGAGCTAGAATGTGATAAGGCTTAATTCTAAATTTCAAAGATCTATTGATTTTTCTAAGAAACAAGTACCCCATATAATTTTCTTACACAAGAGGCATTTCACCAACCAGAATGTGATTATTTTGAAAGGTATGTTATGATACATTGCACGCTAGGTAATTTTTTTTCTCTTTTTGTGGTTAACATTTATGTACACCCACCTTTGGACTTTTGTTCCCAAAAGGTTGCATTATTTCCAGCAAGCCATATATTATGCATGGGTGACTTTAATGTAGTTCCTGACACCACTATACACCGTACAGGTGCTAAAAGTATGGCTTCTATACATTTGAACTTCTTGTGATCAGATCTGCCATTAAGGAAACTATGACAATAGATTTTCCTAGGATTTTTATCAAGATTTATACATTTCTAAATGTGACATGCGTCCCACGTGGTAGGCTCCTTTTTGTTCGATCTGTCTTTTTGGTGCTTGTCCCATAAGTAGTTGGACGCAGTAGTTGCCCCATTTTTTGAAGAGGCAATGGAAGATTCTATTAAAGCACTACCTTCTGAGAAATCTCCTGGAACTGATGTTCTGGTAGGGGATTTGCTTAAAACACCAACTGTTTGAGCTTTGTGAGGCATTCTTTAAGCGTGACGAGCTCCCAGGTTCTGTTAGGGAGACACTAGTACTGGTTTTGCAGAAGGTATGGAAGGACTCCATGTCCCCAGATTCTTATCGCCCTATTCCCATTGCTTAGCAGAAAATTATTGATTCTTGATTGAGTCAGGTACAGTTGTCATTAATACATCCTGTCAAAAATGGATTAATTCCAGGTAAGGCTATATACATTAATATTCAACTGTTATTCTTAAATATGGGAACTGGTAGTACCGTATTTGCATTCATTACTGTCTCACCTCATGTTTGGTCCCAATTTGTGTGCTTGCATTAAATTACAAAGTGAGTATCCTCAAGTGAGAATTCAAACTAAGTTGGAGGTGTCACAACCTTTTAGTTTGTGGAGGGGGCCCCTTGTTTTTTTTTTTACTTTTCCCCGTAGCTATTGAGCCATTGGCCAGAAATCTTTTTTTTTTCCCCATGACTCAAGATGTCTTAGTAGCTGATCATTTTAAGTATTTTGGGGTTGTAATTTCTCAAAAGTGATTTCTAATTGTGTTCATAAATCTCTTTAAAATGATATATTTGCCCAAATTCTTATATTTATTTAATTTCTCCCCAGTTATGATTGTTAGAGGAACATTTCACCTCTTGGAAAGTTTGATACGGAACTTCTACTGGCAAGAGGAAATACCCAAGAATCAGCTTAACTAGTTTGTGTGCACATAAGCATCATGGAGGCTTGGCGGCTCCTAACTTGTTCTTTTACTTCCTGGGAGGCTTGGCGGCTCCTAACTTGTTCTTTTACTTCCTGGCCACTCGGTTAGTGTTCTCCCATTAGTGGTTAGATATTGATATGAGAAATGATGCTACTGCCCTAGCAGGAGAGCTGATGGGTTCTTATGAATGGTTATCTAATCTACCCTGTGGATAAAATGCAGTCTCATCAGCTCCAATTCCTTGGCAACTATAGTGTGGGCAATAGCAAAGAATATATTGAGGGACTCCAATACACGACTATTCGGGCTTAGAGTGCCGCTCTGGTTTAAACCTCACTTTCCACATTTATGCTCTCTTCCTGATGTGGTCCAGTGGGGAGCTACAATGTCAAATTCTGCTTTCATATTTTTCAGATACCTCTGATTTGCTTACTTTTGAGGATTTCCTAACTAGATATTGGGCTCCTGGTGCAGCTAAATTCCCATACTTACAATTTCATCATACAGTGCGCGCACAGTTTGCAGTCACATCAGTGTGCCTAGGTTTTTCAAAGTTGGAGGAGCCCTTGGGGACCTGTGATTTGCCTAAACCTCTCACACAAGCATATTCTCTTCTCATATTCATCTGTAATCAAGTCTTATGTGAAATGGGTGTAGGATATAACAGACTTGATGATGGAAGGAAGTGGAAGATACTTTTTAGTCCTAAGTAGTGAGTGCTAGGGACTGTTTGATTTAGACAAATTTTTAAAATTGAGTTTATTATTTACTGGAAAGATTGAGAAGGTTAGGGATAGCTTCTGAGCTGCATCCGTTTTATCATGAACACTTTGAATTTTATGGATTGTTTGGCAAATTTTTGACAAAAGGGCTCAGCGAAAGATGCGAAGCATGTTTTTTGTGTCTAAAACCCATGCTGGTGCTCCTACTAACGTGCCTGGACACACAACTTATAGCTCGGCAGCACATTTACAAATGCAAATAATTGGATCCGTAAGTAGTGAAAAATACTACCTGGTTTGATAAATCCAGATTTTTGTTGCACCTGCTGATAGAAAGGTAAAAATGTGATACTATCGATAGACTATTTCTGTCAGGTGAGAACTGATGGAGACGGAAAAATGCTATGGGGAATTTTTTATTGGCACCTCTTGGTGATTCAGTAATGCATATGGATGGACATTTGGACAGTGGAGCATTGTGACTGATCAAGTTCAACCATTCATCTTACCCTATGGCAGAAGGATACTTGTAGCAGGAGAATGCACTATGCTACAAGGCTGGTATAGTTGTGGACCGCTTACAGGAACATGACAGTGAGTTTTCTTAACTTTACTAGCCATCATATACTCCAGAATTTAGTCCTATAGAGCATGTCTAGGATGAGGTAGAAAGGGTTGCTGAGACATGTCAGTACCTCTGTCTAGTATCTAGTATAGTAGCTCTAATAGGATAGCATTTTCATAAATGAGAGTTTGGCTGATAACTTAGTGTCATGCGTCTGGATTCGAACTCTTGATCCTATCTTCTGTATTTATATAGCTTCCCCTGCTGGTGTTTACTGCTGGTGATAGTCTTTGTTGTAGCCATTCACTTAGCTGTAGTTTATGTTGGTTGCAGTTTTTTGTGTGTGATTCCTTTATTCCTTAAGGTACCTTCACACTAAGCGACTTTACAACGATAACGATAGCGATCCGTGACGTTGCAGCGTCCTGGATAGCGATATCGTTGTGTTTAACACGCAGCAGCAATCTGGATCCTGCTGTGATATCGCTGGTCGTTGCTGAAAGTTCAGAACTTTATTTGGTCGTCAGATCGGCGTGTATCGTCGTGTTTGACAGCAAAAGCAACGATGTCAGCAATGTTTTACAATGGTAACCAGGGTAAATATCGGGTTACTAAGTGCAGGGCCGCGCTTAGTAACCCGATATTTTCCCTGGTTACCATTGTAAAAGTAAAAAAAAAACACTACATACTCACCCTCTGATGTCTGTCACGTCCCCCGGCGTCCGCGCTGCTGCTCAGAGCTTCCTGCACTGAGTGTGTCAGTGCCGGCCGTAAAGCAGAGCACAGTGGTGACGTCACCGCTCTGCTGTTAGGGCCGGCGCTCACACAGTGCAGGGAAGCGGACGCCGGGGGACGCGAATGTAAGTATGTAGTGTTTGTTTTTTTACATTTAACACTGGTAACCAGGGTAAACATCGGGTTACTAAGCGCGGCCCTGCGCTTAGTAACCCGATGTTTACCCTGGTTACCCGGGGACTTCGGCATCGTTGGTCGCTGGAGAGCTGTCTGTGTGACAGCTCTCCAGCGACCAAACAGCGACGCTGCAGCGATCGGCATAGTTGTCGATATCGCTGCAGCGTCGCTTAGTGTGAAGGTACCTTTCGGGAATTGTTACTCTAGCGATTCTAGTAGCTTCTAAGGACATTCAGGATAAGCTTCAGTCGCGTAGAGGAGCCATTGCGTTATCGAAGGGTGCCAACCTCCGCGGTCAGGCAGGGCAGACCAGGGTTCAGTTATGCTAAAGGCATAATTTTGACCTTAATGACCGGGCCAATTTTTACAATTCTGACCACTGCCAATTTATGAAGTTAAAGCTCTGGAACACTGAAACGAATTCCTCTGATTCGGAGATTGTTTTTTTCGTGACATATTGTACTTCATGTTAGTGGTAAAATTTCTTCGATATGACTTGTGTTTATTTATGAAAAAAAATGGAAATTTGGCCAAAATTTTGAAAAGTTTACAATTTTCAAACTTTTATAGTTTTTGTGCCCTTAAATCAGAGAGTCGTGTCACACAAAATAGTTAATAAATAACATTTCCCACATGTCAACTTTACATCAGCGCAATTTTGGAAACATACAGGTGCTTCTCACCAAATTAGAATATGATCAAAAAGTTAATTTATTTCAGTTCTTCCATACAAAAAGTGAAACTCATATATTATATACTGTAGAGTCATTACTAACAGAGTGAACTATTTAAAGTGTTTATTTCTGTTAATGTTAATAATTATGGCTTACAGCCAATGAAAACCAAAAAGTCATTATCTGAGTAAATTAGAATACTTTATAACCCCAGCTTGAAAAATGATTTTAAAATCCGAAATGTTGGCCTACTGAAATGCAGTAAATGCACTCAATACTTGGTTGGGACTCCTTTTGCATCAATTACTGCATCAATGCTGCGTGGGATGGAGGTGATCAGCCTGTGGCACTGCTGAGGTGTTATGGTATCCCAGGTTGCTTTGATAGCAGCCTTCAGCTCGTCTGCATTGTTGGGTCTGGTGTCTCTTGACAATACCCCATAGATTCTCTATGGGGTTAAGGTCAGGTGAGTTTGCTGGCCAATCAAGTGATACTGTTGTTTTTAAACCAGGTATTGGTACTTTTGGCAGTGTGGACAGGTGCCAAGTCCTGCTGGAGAATGAAATTTCCATCTCCAATAAGCTTGTCAGCAGAGGGAAGCATGAAGTGCTCTAAAATTTCCTGGTAGACGGCTGCACTGACTTTGGTCTTGATAAAACACAGTGGACCTACACCAGTAGATGACTTGGCTCCCCAAACCATCACTGATTGTGGAAACTTCACACTAGACCTCAAGCAGCTTGGATTGTGTGCCTCTCCACTCTTCCTCCAGACTCTGGGACCTTGATTTCCAAATGAAATGCTAAATTTACTTTCATCTGAAAACAACACCTTGGACCACTGAGCAACAGTCCAGTTCTTTTTCTCCTTGGCCCAGGTAAGACGCTTTTGGCGTTGTCTACTGGTCATGAGTTGCTTGACACAAGGAATGCAACACATGTAGCCCATGTCTTGGGTACGTCTGTGTATAATGGCTCTTGAAGCAATGACTCAAGCAACAGTCCACTCCTTGTGAATCTCCCCCAAACTTTTGAATGACCTTTTCTTAACAATCCTTTCAAGGCTGCGGTTATCCCAGTTGCTTGTGCACCATTTTCTACTACACTTTTTCCTTCCACTCAACTTTCTATTAATATGCTTGGATACAGCGCTCTGTGAACAGCCAGCTTCTTTAGCAATGACCTTTTGTGGCTTACCATCCTAATGGAGTGTGTCAATGTCTACATTCTAGACATCGGTCAAGTCAGAAGTCTTCCCCATTATTATGGAGCCTACTGAAACAGACTAAGGGACCTTTTTAAACACTTAGGAAGCCTTTGCAGGTGTTTTTTGTTTATTATTCTATTTTACTGACATAATGACTTTTGGGTTTTCATTGGCTGTAAGCCATAATCATCAACATTAACAGAAATAAACACTTGAAATAGATCACTCTGTTTGTAATGACTCTATATGAACTTTTTGATGATATTCTAATTTTGTGAGAAGCACCTGTAATTTGTTTGTTGTTGTTGTTGTTAGGACGTTGTAAGGGTTAAAAGTTGACCAGGGATTTCTCATTTTTCCAACAAAGTTTCAAAACCAATTTTTTAGGGACCACATCACAATTGAAGTGACTTTGGGGGGGGGTCAATATGTCAGAAAATACTCAAGCGTGACACCATTCTAAAAACTGCACCTCTCAAGGTGCGCAAAACCACATTCAATAAGTTTATTAACCCTTCAGGTGCTTCATGAGAATTAAAGCACTGTGGCAGGAAAAAATTAACATTCAACTTTTTTCATAAAAAAATTACTTTAGAACCAAACTCTTTTATTTTCACAAGAGTATCAGGAGAAAATGGACCACAAAATCTGTTGTGTAATTTCTCCTAAGTACGCCGATACCCCATATGTGGGGGAAAAGCCATTGTTTGGGCACATGGCAGGGCTCAGACTTTTTGAACGTAAAATTGGCTGGAATCGATGGCGGGAACCATGTTGCGTTTGTAGAGCCACTGATGTTCCTAAGCAGTGGAAACCCCCAAATTCTAACTCCAACCCTAACACAGCCCTAATCCCAACCCTAACGCCAACACACCCCTAACCCTACTCACAACTCTAACCACAAGCCTAGCCCAGCACAACCCCAACCCTAACTATAACGCAACCCTAACACTAACACCACAACCCTAACCTCAACACAACTGTAACCTCAACTCAACCCTAACCCCAACACAGTCTTAACCCCAACATAACCCTATCCCCAACACAACCCTAGCCCCAACCCTAAACCTAACTGCAAAGAATGGAAAAAATTACAGTTTTTTAATTTTATTTTTTTTCCAACTAAGAGGGTGACCAAGGGACGTTTAATTTACTATGTTTTTTTTTCATTTTGATCACTGTGATAGGGTCTATCACAGTGATAAAAATGAACCAATAGAAAAAATCTATTGTTGGCGGGTAACGGCCGGCAGATCTCACCAGGCGCATGTGCAGTGCCAGATGCGGAGGGACGGAGGACGGAGCAGGAGGGTCCTGGGATGGTGGAGGTATGAGGTAGGACTTGAGGGACCCCATTTCTCTCTCCTCTGGTATGCTAGATCATATCATAGGAGAGAGAAATTAATGGAACATTTGACTTTTTTTTGCGATCGCCATTATTCAGTGAATAATGGCAATCGCATGACTGGGGACAGTAGAAACTGACCCAAATCATGTTCTCCGGGGTCTCGGCTACTCCCAGTAGCCGAGACCCCGGAGATTTTCCAATGCTGACGGGTGCTATGCCCTTATTTCTCAGCGCCGTTAAAATGCAACACAGAGGAATAAGGCCCCTTAACTGCCACCGTTGGAAGGCGTGTCGGCAGTTCTTAAGGGGATCAGGCCACCTTCACACATTAGGTGTTTGATCAGTATTTTACCTCAGTATTTGTGAGCCAAAACGAGGAGTGGGTGAAAAATGCAAAAGTGATGACATGTTTCTATTATACTTTTTCTCTGATTGTGGCTTGCAAATTCTTACCGTATATGCTCGTGTACACAAGTCATTGTCCAGAAAGCCCGAGGGGGAGCGGCGGAACCGCAGCAGGAGCCGGTGGCTGTGGCACAGTGACAGCTGCATCCGCCGGCTAACAGAAGATATCATACTCACCCTCCTCACACCATCGCCGCCTCTTCGTCCCTGCATCTTCGTTGTCCCGGCACCGGCAGCTCTTCCTGACTGTGCTGAGCGGTCACGTGGTACCGCTCATTAAAGTAATGAATATGCACGCATCTCCACTCCCATAGGCGTGGTGCGCATATTCATTACCTTAATGAGTGGTACCACGTGACCGCTCAGCACAGGAAGAGCTTCCGTCGCCGGGACAACGGGGATGCAGGGACGGAGATGCAGCGACTGTGCGAGGAGGGTGAGTAGGACAGGGAGATGTGAGCCATGCATACAACGATGGGAGGGGGAGAGCCGAGCCATGCGGGACCGGGGAAGCCATACATACAACAGGGGGAGCCACACATACCAGGACAGGACGGGGGAGCCACATACCAGGACAGAACTGGGGGGAGACACACATAGCAGGACAGGGATGAAGGGACAATGCATACCAGGCTTATACTCAAGTCAATAAGCTTACCCAGTTTTCCGTGGCAAAATTAGGTGCATCGGCTTATACTACTCGGGTCGGCTTATACTCGAGTATATATGGTATGTGAAATACTGAACATGCGAATGTGGCCTAATGCTTGTGGGATTTCGTTTTCCTAGATGTATGTGAGAAGATTGGGATGTCAGACAAGGAGTCGTGAGCTTGATTACAGTGTGCTTACTGCGTAGTGAGCGCTGACTGTTCTCTGCCCCAACACCACCCCTGTGACTGGAGCTTCATTTTGTCCCTGCTGTCACACTTTAAATTAATCTACTATACATATTTAAAACATATTTACCTGCAGATTACCATTAGGTCTGCAAGACAAATAAAAACATTTTTCTTTGCTGACTGATTCCCATTAAGAGATTGGACAGGCACTCCATTAGCTTTCCTGCTATCTGTACTCAGCAGGTGCTTCAATTACTCTAATCCATTCTTCCTTGTGACTAGTGCCATTGATATCGTAGTTATGTGTCCTCATCTTAGAGGGACAATTTATTGAATTAGAATAATATCTACAGAGTGTTTTTTAGTGCTGGATTTCAGGCAAAGTCAACAGGGAAACCATTTATTTAAAGGGAACGGTCGTGTTTTATGTTATCCCACATGATGACAATATAGTATAGAGAAGAAGTTGAGCAGAATGATCTATTGTTTTGTGGGAAATGATTCAGTATTCAGTATTGTATTTTATTTAATGAAATCCCTGGGGTCTGAATGAGTCCATATAAGTCCAGTGGGCAGTTCTACTCTGTGATTGGCAGCTATCTCTGCAGTCACAGTTATATATTGAAGACTGTCAATCACGAAATAGGACAACCCACATACAAACTCCATGGATTTCTATTAATACAAAGCAAGGTTTAGTGAAACATTTCTCACAACAATTTCTTACTTTCTTACTGGTCTATAACATACTGCCTTCAGATCAGATATCATTTTCCATGTGATTTTCCCACTTTTATTTCCTATTGAATCATCAGAAGGTTGAGAGTTTCAATATAAAATTTGATTTGTATAGTATTCAGAAAAATAATTTGGGTTAAGATACAGTATTCTTTCATAGGAATGTGAACATTGTTTGGTTATAGCATAATCAACTAAGTGTTAGGGTTTGCGGAACGCACCGAATATATTTATTGATGTGATTGGTGCGTTCGCAACCTGGGATCCACCGTGCAGGAAATATCCTGCCGCTAAGTGAATGGCGGCACAATATGGCGGTAATAACCAGCTCTGTTAGCTTCACAGAGCGGCCGAGAAAGCAAAGCTCTGTGCCCTGTTAACTCTCACAGAGGCACAGGCTAACTACCCAGACGAGAGCAGTCAGTGGTCATGCATGCACACAACACTCCTCGCCGGAGGTGCCAGCATTCTAGGGGCTTATTTCAGCCGGGTCCCTGAATACACACAAACACAATCTCCTCGCCGGAGGTGCCAGCATTCTAGGGGCTTATTTCAGCCGGGTCCCTGAACACATTCACGCATATGACCACAGTGGCGCAAAGCATGTAACTTTAGAAGATACTAGCTCATGGCCATGCGGCCCTTAAATAGCTGCAGCACGTACAGGACCTTCCAAAAGAGGACCAATGAGAGACTGCTACAGAGCCTGCGCACCTACAGGACCTTCCTAGAAGGACCAATAGATTTGGCTGCACTACCTGAGCATGTGACCCTTGATCTCCACTGAGAGATCTTACCCTGGGCATGCTCAGTGTGTGCAAAGCAGGACTTAGTCCCAGAAAAGCCTGCTCGCCGTAGATCAGTGCAGGGTACAATAGCAGAGCCTGGAGAGGCAGCAGTAACCCTTTGCACTGAATCAGACTCAGTGAGACGCTGGGACCGACGTCTCCGGTGAGCAGGCTCCACTGCGGCCGATGGAGAATGGGAGACCGCAGCAGACACGGATCGAGATTCCCCCTGTGCAGCAGAGGAAACTCGACTCCTAACACTAAGTACAGTGTTTACCTAAGAATATCCCAATGTGTATAAGCAATTGACAAGCCAAAAAAAAGTGTCAGTCCTTTTCTTTTATTTTCTTCGCAATTATTGAAAATATTTTTGGCCAAATACAGTATCAAATATTTTAGGGCTTGTCTACAGTTAGAACTTATCACACATCTACAAGGTGATAAAGATCTCAAAAATATGTTCAGTATATATTACCACTTAGTTGGTCTACCAAACCCCTCCATTCATATTATCATTAAGGTGCAGTGTATAACTGGGCTCTGTATGCCCCCACACCAAAAACACATGTATGCAGCAGCAACAACTTTGTGGTACATATGCCTGTAGGTAAAAGGAGATTATTCACACTATATCATCTCCTGAACCATCATGAGGAAAAAGCACCCATACAGATATCATCAACTTCAATATATGGATATCTATAGAGGGTTGATACCACCCATTCGATCTGTCACTAGTGTAGGGGGGAGTATCAAACCTTCCAGAGTCTGCCTCATGATGCTTCAGGAGACGAATATAGTTTTATCTCCTTTTACCTACACCACATACATTATGAATATTACTTACACAGCATTTAATACGGACATTATCTATACCACATACTTTATGGACATTAGTTATACTGCATATATTGTGGCCATTATCTGCACAGCATACTTTATAGACATTACCTATACCGCATACTATATGGACCTTGCGTATACTGTATACATTATGGAAATTACCTATACCGCACACATTATGGATATTAGTTACACAGCATTCAATATGGACATTACCTATACCATATACATTATGAACATTAACTACAGTGCGGAAAATAAGTATTTGATACACTGTCGATTTTTCAAGTTTTCCCTCCTACAAAAACTGGAGAGATCTGTAATTTTTGTCGTAGGCACACTTCAAATGTGAGAGACAAAATTTAGAACTAAAAACCAGAAAATCACATTGTATGATTTTTAAATAATTAAATTGCATTTTATTGTATGAAATAAATATTTGATCACCTACCAACCAGCAAAAATTCTGACTCTGACTAGTGATGAGCGAATATACTCCTTGCTCGGGTTTTACCAAGCACGCTCGGGTGATCTCCAAGTATTTATGACTGCTCAGAGATTTAGTTTTCCTTGCCTCAGCAGCATGATTTATGGCTGATAGCCAGCCTGAGTACATGTGGGGGTTGCCTGGTTGCTAGGGAATCCCCACATGTAATCAAGCTGTCTAGTAGCCGTTTGTTTGAGATGAAAGTTTAGAGGGACGGCCGGGTCTTGGTAGATTTGCAGTGGTATGATACTTCTTCCATTTCAATATGATCACTTGCACAGTGCTCCTTGGGATGTTTAAAGTTTTGGAAATCATTTTGTATCCAAATCCGGCTTTAAACCTCTCCACAACAGTATCACGGACCTGCCTGTTGTGTTCCTTGGTCTTCATGATGCTCTCTGTGCTTCATACAGAACCCTGAGACTATCACAGAGCAGGTGCATTTATATGGAGACTTGATTACACACAGGTGGATTATATTTATCATCATTAGGCATTTAGGACAACATTGGATCATTCAGAGATCCACAATGAACTTCTGGAGTGAGTTTGCTGCACTGAAAGTAAAGGGGCAGAATAATATTGCACGCCCCACTTTTCAGTTTTTGAATTTCCACAAAAATTTAAAATTAACAATAAATTTCATTCAACTTCACAATTGTGTTCCACTTGTTGTTGATTCTTCACCAAAAATTTACATTTGGTATCTTTATGTTTGAAGCATGATATGTGGGAAAAGGTTGAAAAGTTCCAGGGGGCCGAATACTTTCACAAGGCACTGTATAATATGGATACTACCTATATGGTATACATTATAGACATTACTTATACTGCATACATTATGTTATGGACATTACCTTTACCGTATAAATTATAGACATTACCTGTATCTCATATTATATGGATATTTCCTATACTGCATACATTATGGACGTTACGTACTGTATAACGCATACATTGTGTACATTTTCTATACTTCATATATTATGTATGTTACCTATACCTTATAGAATATACTGTAGATTTTACCTATACTGTGTATATTATAGACATTACATATACTGCATACTATAAGGACATTTCCTTTACCGCATATATTATGGACATTACTTATACCGTATACATTATAGACATTACCTATACCACATACTATATGTACATTTCCTATACTGCAAATATTATGTACATTACCTATACCTTATAGAATATACACATTACCTATACTGTATATATTATAGACATTACATATACCGCATACTATAAGGACATTTACTTTACCTCATATATTATGGGCATTACTTATAAAGCCTACATTGTGTATATTACCTATGCTCGAACTACAGACCAAAAGTTTGTACACACTTTCTCATTTAAAGATTTTTCTGTATTTTTATGACTATGAAAATTGTACATTCACACTGAAGGCATCAAACTATGAATTAACACATGTGGAATTATATGCTTAACAAAAAAGTGTGAAACAACTGAAAATATGTCTTATATTCTAGGTTCTTCAAAGTAGCCACCTTTTGCTTTGATGACTGCTTTGCACACTCTTGGCATTCTCTTGATGAGCTTCAAGAGGTAGTCACCGGGAATGGTTTTCACTTCACAGGTGTGCCCTGTCAGGTTTAATAAGTGGGATTTCTTGCCTTATAAATGGGGGTGGGACCATCAGTTGTGTTGTGCAGAAGTCTGGTATCAGATACACAGCTGATAGTCCTACTGAATAGACTGTTAGAATTTGTATTATGGATAAGGAAAGGTAAGCGGGCACCACCATATTATAAGTATCCAGAGATAATGAGAGGGGTGCTACCATAGCGTCTTACAAATGCATGTTTGAAAAGTGAAAAGAAAAAGAAGTCGCAAATAGAGGTGCACACACCAAATATGCATGTGAACAAAGGCTTTATTGAAACAATAACAAGTGCACATACATGTATAAAAAGCATTTAAAAACATCTAAAACACACACAAGTCATGGCTCAATAGGGTCATGGCGGCTAAATATAGGCAAAAAATCCATGAGTGATACTGTGAGTGCTTAGTAATCTATAAATCACGTAGCTGCTTACTAAGAGCAGTTCTAAATACTTTTTCCAAAGTTAATATTTCAGAAAATAAATAATAATAAATACAAAAAAAAATCACACTGGCGCTAGGTGACACTCCCGAAGTAAAGCTGCAGGCCCCCAGGCAGGTGGTGTGCAAGAACCTTGCCGTATTATGATAAACCAATTAAAAACTAAATGAGGGTGCCGCGCTATAGAAGAAAACCTGTAACTATTTAGTGAATAATGCCCACTCTCCTACCTTCCAGATGGAGGTCGGCGTATCCTCTGGATGAGGAGGTCGGCTAGTGCAGAGCCGCTCTTACTGCTGGTTGGCCCGTAATGTTGAAAGTGCACAAATCCAAAAAAGGGAGCGTCCTCCCGTGATGTACAAACCCCCACAACGTTCGCCGCTAGGATAGTCGGCAGGTGCCTCGGCCGATGGCGCCGCCGAACGGTCGGCACCCTCCGACTATCCTAGCGGCGAACATTGTGGGGGTTTGTACATCACGGGAGGACGCTCCCTTTTTTGGATTTGTGCACTTTCAACATTACGGGCCAACCAGCAGTAAGAGCGGCTCTGCACTAGCCGACCTCCTCATCCAGAGGATACGCCGACCTCCATCTGGAAGGTAGGAGAGTGGGCATTATTCACTAAATAGTTACAGGTTTTCTTCTATAGCGCGGCACCCTCATTTAGTTTTTAATAGGTAAATAATAATAAATACCAGGCTTAGATATAGCCTATTAGTTAAAATTCTGAAACGTATACAATATTACAAGTGAAGCACGGTTCCACTTAGAGAAAAACACTCTTATCTTATGAAAAACAGTACTCAGATACACTCATGAAGAGAAAGTGCAAAAAAAAATAATCAATGCAGAAGTCTGGTGGATACACAGCTGATAGTCCTACTGAACAGACTGTTAGAATTTGTATTATGGCAAGAAAAAAGCAGCTAAGTAAAGAAAAACGAGTGGCCATCATTACTTTAAGAAATGAAGGTCAGTCAGTCCGAAAACATTGGGAAAACTTTGAAAGTGTCCCCAAGTGCAGTTGCAAAAACCATAAACCGCTACAAAGAAACTGGCTCACATGAGGACCGCCCCATGAAAGGAAGACCAAGAGTCACCTCCGCTTCTGAGGATAAGTTTATCCGAGTCACCAGCCTCAGAAATCGCAGGTTAACAGCGTCTCAGATTAGAGACCAGGTCAATGCCACACAGAGTTCTAGCAGCAGACACATCTCTACAACAACTGTTAAGAGGAGACTTTGTGCAGCAGGCCTTCATGGTAAAATAGCTGCTAGGAAACCACTGCTAAGGACAAGCAACAAGCAGAAGAGACTTGTTTGGGCTAAAGAACACAAGGAAAGGACATTAGACCAGTGGAAATCTGTGCTTTGGTCTGATGAGTCCAAATTTGAGATTTTTGGCTCCAACCACCGTGTCCTTGTGCGACGCAGAAAAGGTGAACGGATGGATTCTACATGCCTGGTTCCCACCGTGAAGCATGGAGGAGGAGGTGTGATGGTGCGGGGGTGCTTTGCTGGTGACACTGTTGGGGATTTATTGAAAATTTAAGGCATACTGAACCAGCATGGCTACCACAGCATCTTGCAGCGGGATGTTATTCCATCCGTTTTGCGTTTAGTTGGACCATCATTTATTTTTCAACAGGACAATGACCCCAAACACACCTCCAGGCTGTGTAAGGGCTATTTGACCAAGGAGGAGAGTGATGGGGTGCTACGCCAGATGACGTGGCCTCCACAGTCACCAGACCTGAATCCAATCGAGATGGTTTGGGGTGAGCTGGACCGCAGAGTGAAGGAAAAAGGGCCAACAAGTGCTAAGCATCTCTGGGAACTCAAGAAAAAAAAATGTATATTAAACACACCGGCGCTCCCAGAGAATGTTGAACGTGGGAAAAAGCTGCTGGTGCCTAGACAGCTGCTGTGCTCAGTCTGTCATGTGTCAAAGGGAAAAAAATGTTGCTATAGAATTTAGGTCACCGCGCTACCCTAATCAGGGATAATTGACTAGGCCAGTTCAAACAATAACGTGCTTAAAAGAACCTTAGTGTTCCAGTGTCTCAGTGAATCAATAGTCAATCTTGATAAATATATCGGTTCAGCGTTAGTTAGCAGCCACCGGTAGTAGTGATAGCCGGTGCTAGAGGTATATAGGAATGATCGATCTGGGTAAAAGTTTGAGCGCTAACAATCACCCACCAGTGATAGTAAACATGTACCGGGAAGGAATGTCGCAATAATAAATTACAAATTAAGTACTTCCTATAGGTCACTGGTAGTAGTGATCATGTACCCAGTCAAGTAGTGAAATGACAAGTGAATATCCAAAAGCTGGTTCCAATTGGAATAAAATAGGACAAACACTTACTGATATTGCGTCGCTGTAGTGCTGTTACTGTGTCTGTTACGGCGTGGTGGTATGCCAGGAGAAAAAGGAGACAAGTTGTCCTCCGTGCGTCCAGAGCTGGGGGTCGGAGCGGCGGCGTGGGACGGCAGAGCTACGGGGAGCGCCGCCGCTCCGACCCCCAGCTCTGGACACACGGAGGACAACTTGTCTCCTTTTTCTCCCGGCATACCACCACGCCGTAACAGACACAGTACCAGCACTACAGCGACGCAATATCAGTAAGTGTTTGTCCTGTTTTATTCCAATTGGAACCAGCTTTTGGATATTCACTTGTCATTTCACTACTTGACTGGATACATGATCACTACTACCAGTGACCTATAGGAAGTACTTAAATTGTCATTTATTATTGCGACATTCCTTCCCGGTACATGTTTACTATCACTGGTGGGTGATTGTTAGCGCTCAAACTTTTACCCAGATCGATCATTCCTATATACCTCTAGCACCGGCTATCACTACTACCGGTGGCTGCTAGCTAACGCTGAACCGATATATTTATCAAGATTGACTATTCATTCACTGAGACACTGGAACACTAAGGTTCTTTTAAGCACGTTATTGTTTGAACTGGCCTAGTCAATTATCCCTGATTAGGGTAGCGCGGTGACCTAAATTCTATAGCTAAATCTCAGGGAACTCCTTCAAGATTGTGGGAAGACCATTTCCGGTGACTACCTCTTGAAGCTCATCAAGAGAATGCCAAGAGTGTGCAAAGCAGTCATCAAAGCAAAAGGTGGCTACTTTGAAGAACCTAGAATATAAGACATAATTTCAGTTGTTTCACACTTTTTTGTTAAGTATATATTTCCACACGTGTTAATTCATAGTTTTGATGCCTTCAGTGTGAATGTTCAATTTTCATAGTCATGAAAATACAGAAAAATCTTTAAATGAGAAGGTGTGTCCAAACTTTTGGTCTGTACTGTATGTAGCATTTAATTTGTGATTTGCGAAGTTGGATTCTCACGGATCTAGTGTTTATCACCAGTTCTGTGGATAGGTAACAGCTTTGTTTTACCAACAGACCCTTTTAGGGAACATTTCATGGTTTACATGCAGTCCGATCTGTAGACAGCATAGTATACATAATGTGAAGCTGAGCAGAATGATACATATGATTGTTGGAAAAGTTTTAGTATTACTTGTATTTTTTTTTATTGAAATCTCTGTTATGTTGTATGTAAATGAGTCTAGTTAGCGGACCTACTCAGTGATTGACAGCTATCTCAGCATGTACAGTGTTACGGTGGTAACTCGAATGCTTCTTCAGAGCCACACTACTCAAAGTGGTCACTGCGTGGCTTCTCCTCGTGTCAGGCCATCTTGCTGAGTTTGCCTCTTGTAGCAATTTTCAGCAGTGCTCCATCTGCTTGTTGTTTCCATTTGGCTTTAGGGGGGGCTTGGCCAGTCTCTGCTAGGAATTTGACCCTACTGTGTCCTTCAGAGATTAGGTTCCCTGGCCAATCAGTCACAACCCTCCTAGGTAAGCCCGGCCCATGAAACAGTGGGATCACATCCACTAGCGTTATGTACAGTCATGCAAGGAAGACTGTCAATTAGAGTTGAGCAAATTTTTCAATATTTGGTTCGGATTACGATCGCTGGCGAACACAGCCGAATGCCATTGGAGTCAAATTAGGAGTAGAAATGAGCGAATATGTTAGAAATCAATCGTCAAACATATATTCAGCACAAATAGGGTACAAATATGGCAAATTGAGATTCGACGATCAGTTCCGAACATATTCGCTCAACTCTACTGACAATCACTAAGTAGGACCACCCACTGGACAATGAATAAAATCTATTTTTTACTAAAACTTTTGCCATAGAAATGAAATGTATATCAAGCTGATCCACTACTCCCGCTCTATAACCTACTTTACTTCCTGCAGATCATATGGCAGTTTTTCTTTCGAAATCTAGTTTATTTGCGGGCACCTATTAAATCAGTTACTGCTCACAAGCACCTGGTGTTCATTTTTCGATTTTCTCCACTTTAGTTATTTACATGAGCATTACTCCACGGTTTCATGCTTGCTGAATTCAGTAGATTTGACCCGTGTTGTAGTGTAATTCTATTATCTAGCTAAAATAAAAATGTGTCTTTAATTTATGTTGTCACGGCAACTAAACAGCTGTTGTTTAATAAAGTCCCCATTATACAGTCATGGTAAATACATGGTTAAATAAATCAATTTTAGGCTTAGCCTTATTATAGATCACTCTGTTCAAACTTCAGATGAAAAAAAAAACAGAATTCATAAAAAAAATCAATTATACTGTATCACCAAATGTACAGGACTTGATGATATTACTCTGTGTAATCTCCTTTGCTTATTACTAACACTCAGGCCCCATAAAAATAGTCAGCAATTTTGTACTTTAGCCGTACCTTTATAAATACAATGTGAATGACCCCTGTCATTCATTTAGTAATGGATCTCAACAGATTCTCAGACATTACCTATATATTTACATTCTGTCACAATTTGGTCTCTATAAAGCAGACATTGGGGGCCCCAGCTACAGTGACTTTGTTATTTGAAATTTAGTATTCCTCTGCCCCTAGGATAGGCGATAACTTCTGAATTGCTGGGCATCCGATCACTGGAACCCCTACCATCTGAAGTTCCCCTCTTAAATGGAGTGATAGTTGATCATGAGCACCTCCACTCCATTTATTCTTCATGGGAGTGTGCTCGGCAAGCTCTGGTGGTACCAGAGAATGAATGGAGCACATGACTTACAACTGCTCCATCTTAGACCTCATTCAGATGTTGCACAAATGTGTTCCATCTATTCTCTTCACGGATACAACTCATGCCAATTATAATCTACTAGATGGAGGCCCGATGCTATCGTATCGGGAGAGCGGTAATGTCACGATGGGGGCTGGCATGCGGTGCTATTGTTACCTAATGGCATCCTGTGATAATCTAATGACTTTTGCATCAGGGGACTCATGTGCTTGACGCCTACGCTTATATGCATTGTTTTTGTCCAAGTGATGTTGTTGCTCTTCAAGAGTCTCATTTGCCCTTTGTTGTCTTTGACGTTGTGCATTTGCTGCTTTCCTTTCATTGTCATTGGCGTATTTTTTATGAAGAGCCATGTTGGCATTGATATTTGCTTTTTAAAGGGGTTTTCCCAAGAACAAAAGTTCATTTTAACCCCTTAAGCTCCAAGGGTGGTTTGCACGGTAATGACCGGGCCAATTTTTACAATTATGACTACTGTTTCTTTATGAGGTTATAACTTTGGAATGCTTCAACGGATTCTGGTGATTCTGACATTGTTTTCTCGTGACATATTGGGCTTCATGATAGTGGTAAAATGTCTTTGATATTACCTGCGTTTAATTGTGAAAAAAATGGAAATTTGGTGAAAATTTTGAAAATTTCGCTATTTTCCAAATTTGAATTTTTATGCCCTTAAATCACAGAGATATGTCACACAAAATACTTAATAAGTAACATTTGACACATGTCTACTTTGCATCAGCACAATTTTGGAACCAACATTTTTTTTTGTTAGGGAGTTATAAGGGTTAAAAGTTTACAAGCAATTTCTCATTTTTACAACACCATTTTTTTTAGGGACCACATCACATTTGAAGTCATTTTGAGGGGTCTATATGATAGAAAATAACCAAGTGTGACACCATTCTAAAAACTGCAATCCTCAAGGTGCTCAAAACCAAATTCAAGAAGTTTATTAACCCTTCAGGTGTTTCACAGGAATTTTTGGAATATTTAAAAAAAAAAATGAACATTTAACTTTTTTTCACAAAAAATTTACTTCAGCTCCAATTTGATTTATTTTACCAAGGGTAACAGGAAAAATTGGACCCCAAAATTTGTTGTACAATTTGTCCTGAGTACGCCGATACCCCATATGTGGGGGTAAACCACTGATTGGGCACATGGCAGAGCTCGAAAGGGAAGGAGCGCTATTTGACTTTTCAATGCAAAATTGACTGGAATTGAGATGGGACGTCATGTTGCGTTTGGAGAGCCCCTGATGTGCCTAAACATTGAAACCCCCCACAAGTGACACCATTTTGGAAAGTAGACCCCCTAAGGAACTTATCTAGATGTGTGGTGAACACTTTGACCCATCAAGTGCTTCACAGAAGTTTATATTGTAGAGCCGTAAAAATAAAAAATCATATTTTTTCACAATAATTATCTTTTCGTCCCCAATTTTTTATTTTTCCAAGTGTAACAGAAGAAATTGGACCCCCAAAGTTGTTGTGCAAATTGTCCTGAGTACTTTGGTACCCCATATGTGGGGGTAAACCACTGATTGGGCACATGGCAGAGCTCGAAAGGGAAGGAGCGCTATTTGACTTTTCAATGCAAAATTGACTGGAATTGAGATGGGACATCATGTTGCGTTTGGAGAGCCCCTGATGTGCCTAAACATTGAAACCCCCCACAAGTGACACCATTTTGGAAAGTAGACCCCCTAAGGAACTTATCTAGATGTGTGGTGGGCACTTTGACCCACCAAGTGCTTCACAGAAGTTTATATTGTAGAGCCGTAAAAATAAAAAATCATATTTTTTCACAATAATTATCTTTTCGTCCCCAATTTTTTATTTTTCCAAGTGTAACAGAAGAAATTGGACCCCAAAAGTTGTTGTGCAATTTTTCCTGAGTACTTTGGTACCCCATATGTGGGGGTAAACCACTGTTTGGGCGCATGGCAGAGCTCGGAAGGGAAAGAGCGCCATTTGACTTTTCAATGCAAAATTGACTCTAATTGAGATGGTACGCCATGTTGCGTTTAGAGAGCCACTGATGTGCCTAAACATTGAAACCCCCGACAAGTAACACCATTTTGGAAAGTAGACCCCTAAGGAACTTATCTAGATGTGTGGTGAGCACTTTGACCCACCAAGTGCTTCACAGAAGTTTATATTGTAGAGCCGTAAAAATAAAAAAATCATATTTTTTCACAAAATGAACTTTTCGCCCCCAATTTTTTATTTTCCAAAGGGTACCAGAAGAAATTGTACCCCAAAATTTGTTGTGCAATTTTTCCTGAGTACGCTGATACCCCATATGGGGGGGTAAACCACTGTTTGGGCGCATGGCAGAGCTCGGAAGGGAAGGAGCGCTGTTTGACTTTTCAATGCAAAATTGACTGGAATTGAGATGGGACACCATGTTGCGTTTGGAGAGCCCATGATGTGCCTAATCATTGAAACCCCCCCACAAGTGACACCATTTTGGAAAGTAGACCCCCTAAGGAACTCATCTACAGTAGATGTATTGTGAGAGCTTTGAACCCCCAAGTGTTTCACTACAGTTTATAATGCAGAGCCGTGAAAATTAAAATTCTTTTTTTCTTACCACAAAAATTATTTTTTAACCCCCAGCTTTGTATTTTCCCAAGGGTAACAGGAAAAATTGGACCCCAAAAGTTGTTGTCCAATTTCTCCTGAGTACGCTGATACCCTATATGTGGGGGGGGGGGGGACCACCGTTTGTGCACATGGCAGAGCTTGGAGGGGAAAGAGCACCATTTGGAGTGCAGACTTAGATGGATTGGTCTGCAGGCGTAACGTTGTATTTGGAGAGCCCCTGATGTGCCTAAACATTGAAACCGCCCCACAAGTGACCCCATATTGGAAACTAGACCCCCCAAGGAACTTATCTAGATGTGTTGTGAGAACTTTGAACCCCAAGTGTTTCACTTTAGTTTATAACGCTGAGCCATGAAAATAAAAAATCTTTTTTTCCACCAAAATTATATTTAGCCCCCAGTTTTGTATTTTTCCAAGGGTAACAGGAGAAATTGGATCGCAAAAGTTGTTGTCCAATTTGTCCTGAGTACGCTGATACCCCATATGTGGGGGGGAACCACCGTTTGGGTGAATGGCGGAGCTCGAAAGGGAAGGAGTGCCATTTGGAATGCAGACTTAGATGGATTGGTCTGCAAGCGTGACGTTGCATTTGCAGAGCCCCTGATGTACCTAAACAGTAGAAACCCCCCACAAGTGACCCCATATTGGAAACTAGACCCTCCAAGGAACTTATCTAGATGTGTTGTGAGAACTTTGATCCCCCAAGTGTTTCACTACAGTTTGTAACATTGAGCCGTGAAAATAAAAAATCATTTTTTTTCCTAAAAAATTATTTTTTAGCCCCCAGTTTTGTATTTTTCCAAGGGTAACAGGAGAAATTGGACCCCAAAAGTTGTTGTCCAATTTGTCCTGAGTACGCTGATACCCCATATGTGGGGGGGGGGGAACCACTGTTTGGGCGCATGGCAGAGCTCGGAAGGGAAGGAGCACTGTTTTACTTTTTCAACGCAGAATTGGCTGGAATTGAGATCGGACGCCATGTCGCGTTTGGAGAGCCCTGATGTGCCTAAACAGTGGAAACCCCCAATTGTAACTGAAACCCTAACCAAAACACACCCCTAATCCCAACCACACCCCTAACCCTAATCCCAACCGTAAATGTAATCCAAATCCTAACTTTAGCCCCAACCCTAACTGTAGCCCTAACCCTGACTGTAGCTCTAACCCTAACTTAGTCCCAACCCTAAGTTTAGCCCCAACCCTAACTATAGCCCCAACCCTATCCCTAACTTTAGCCCCAACCCTAACTTTAGCCCTAACTATAGCCCCAACTCTAACTGTAGCCCTAACCCTAGCCCCGACCCTAACCCTAGCCCTAATCCTAGCCCTAACCCCAACCCTAGCCCTAACCCCAATGGGAAAATGGAAATAAATACATTTTTTTAATTTTTTTATTTTTCCCTAACTAAGGTGGTCATGAAGGAGGGTTTGATTTACTTTTATGTTTTTTAGCGGATTTGTATGATTGGCAGATGTCACACACTAAAAGATGCTTTTTATTGCAAAAAATAGTTTTTGCGTCACCACATTTTGAGAGCTATAATTTTTCCATATTTTGGTCCACAGAGTCATGTGAGGTCTTGTTTTTTGTGGGACGAGTTGACGTTTTTATTGGTACCATTTTCGAGCACGTGACATTTTTGATCGCTTTTTATTCCGATTTTTGTGAGGCAGAATGGCCAAAAACCAGCTATTCATTAATTTCTTTTCTGGGGGGCGTTTATACCGTTCCATGTTTGGTAAAATTGATAAAGCAGTTTTATTCTTCAGGTCAGTACGATTACAGCGATACCTCATTTATGTCATTTTTTTATGTTTTGGCGCTTTTATATGATAAAAACTATTTTATAGAAAAAATAATTATTTTTGCATCGTTTTATTCTGAGGACTATAATTTTTTTTTTTTTTCGCTGATGATGCTGTATGGCCACTTGTTTTTTGCGGGACAAGATGATGTTTTAGCGGTACCATGGTTATTTATATCCGTCTTTTTGATTGTGTGTTATTTCACTTTTTGTTTGGCGGTATGATAATAAAGCTTTGTTTTTTGTCTTTTTTTTTTTACGATGTTCACTGAAGGGGTTAACTAGTGGGACAGTTTTATAGGTCGGGTCGTTACGGACGTGGCTATACTAAGTATTTGTACTTTTATTGTTTTTTTTTAAATTTAGATAAAGAAATGTATTTATGGGAACAATATTTTTTTTTTCTTTATTTAGGAATTATTTATTTATTTTTATTTTTTTACACATCTAAATATTTTTTTTTTTTTACATTATCACATTGTCCCCCTGGGACAATCACTATATAGTGACAGATCGCTGATCTGATTTGCAGAGCACTGTGTCAGATCAGCGATCTGACGTGCAGGGCTCCAGGCTTACAGGCGCCTGCTATGAGCAGGCGTTTGTAAGCCACCTCCCTGCAGGACCCAGATGTAGCCCCGTGGCCATTTTGGATCCGGGACCCGCAGGGAGGAGACGCTCGGTACAAGGTGAGCACATCGCCTTGTACCGAGGGTCTCAGGGAAGCATGCAGGGAGCCCCCCCTTGCGCGATGCTTCCCTATGCAACCGGAACGCTGCGATCATCTTTGATCGCAGTGTTCCGGGGGTTAATGTGCTAGGAGCGGTCTGTGACTGCTCCTGGCACATAGTGCCGGATGTCAGCTGCGATAGTCAGCTGACAGCCGGCCGTGATCGAACGCGCTCCCCCCATGAGCGCTGCCGATTGCATATGAAGTACTATCCCGTCTCTGGGAATTAAGTCCCAGGTCACCTCGACCGGATAATACATCATATGGGATTAAGGGGTTAAAATTGTCTGTGTCTGACCGTGTACCGAACATATCACAGCTCCTGGGCAGGGGAGGAAGCAAAAGACAATACTGACATTACAGCAGGAGATCGCAGAGGATTCATTTTGTGAGGTAAAATATTTTTAAAAAACAGTCAGTGAAATATTTTACCTCACAAAATGAATCCACTGTGATACCCTGCTGTAATGTCAGTATTTTCTTTTGCTTCCTCCCCTGCCCAGGAGATGTGGTATGCTCCGTACATGGTCAGACACACTCACACCTGTAGAACATAAGAAAAAATGGGGATATAGTCCAATATAGTCAGAAATTGTAAATTACAATTTACAATTATGTATATTACACATAACATATAAATAGATAAAAGTACATAGACTAGGATTAGGTAAAATGATGTGGACAATATGTCCTGACTACCAATGATCTTATTTTTGCGGGTAAAAAAGTGCTTGAGTGCCGCGAAAAAACAAACCCTTTCAGTCCAAACAATGCTATATAGTGAGGATACGGGTATCACAATAATAATGGTAAACTGCGCGCTATACCAAAAATTAGGACCGGGTTATACGCTCACCAGTGTGCTTACCCATAATATTGCTGAGTCAGGACATGTGTCCACGCCGCCACCACACTCACCTCTGTGTCTGACTGTGTACAGAACATACCACAGCTCCTGGGCAGGGGAGGAAGCAAAAGATAATAGTGACATTACAGCAGGAGATCGCAGAGGATACATTTTGTGAGGTAAAATATTTTTTAAAAACAGTCAGTGAAATATTTTACCTCACAAAATGAATCCACTGTGATACCCTGCTGTCAGTATTATCTTTTGTTTCCTCCACTGCCCAGGAGATGTGGTATGCTCCGTACACGGTCAGACACAGTCAATTTTTAGAATTAACTTTAGTTAGTGGGAAAACCCCTTTAATGTGACCGGCTTCCTCTGCCTGTAGACACGTCACGCATCTGCCACCTGGATCAGCCCAATGATTCGCATAATTCACGCAGGTGCAGTAAATCAGTCCGCTGCCATCTTTGTGCAGACAGATAGTTGTGGTCACATTAAAACTGCGCATGCGCTCCTCCTGTACAAAGATGGCGGCAGTCTGTGAATCATTCAGCTGATCCAGGCGGCGGCGTGTTTGCAACAGTGTTCTGCTGGTGGTACCACGCAAGAGGCTGCGTGAGTGTGAATGTGTGAGTGTGAGCGTTCGTGTGAATGAGAGTGTGAGCTTGTGAATGTGAGTGCGAGCGTGCATGCGTGTGTCACATGAAGTGACGCTAATCAAATGTAAAAAATTTGGCCTGGTGATGAAGGTCAAAATTGGCTCTCACTAGGGGGTTAATGTGTTTTTCAAGGCATACTATTGAATTTATGGAGAGTCACCATTAAAAAAAACTCCATACCTAAAGCATGCTGATTTTTAAAAGAAAAACCACAAAATTGATAAGTGTGTTTATAGATATTAACCCCTTTCTGCCAGCTGACGGAATAGTACGTCAGCTGGCAGATCCCCCGCTTTGAGGTGGGCTCCGGCGGTGAACCCACCTCAAAGCTGCGACATGTCAGCTGTTTTGTACAGCTGACATGTGCGCGCAATGAGCGCGAGCGGAATCGCGATCCGCCCACGCCCATTAACTAGTTAAATGCCGCCGTCAAGCGCTGACAGCGGCATTTAACTAGCGCTCCCAGCCGCGCGGCCGGAAGTACTCGCACCGCTGATCCCCGTCACATGATCGGGGGTCATCGGTGCATTGCCATAACAACCAGAGGTCTCCTTGAGACCTCTATGGTTGTTGATGGCCGATTGCTTTGAGCGCCACCCTGTGGTCGGCGTTCAAAGTACTCCTGCATTTCTGCTACATAGAGGTGATCTGTACTTCACCTCTATGTAGCAGAGGCGATCGAGTTGTGCATGCTTTTAGCCTCCTATGGAGGCTATTGAAGCATGCCAAAATTTTTAAAAAAAGTATTTAAAAATAAAAAATATATAAAAGTTCAAATCACCCCCCTTTCGCCCCAATCAAAATAAAACAATAAAAAAAATCAAACATACACATATTAGGTATCGCCGCGTTCAGAATCGCCAGATCTAGCAATAAAAACAAAGGATTAACCTGACCGCTAAATGGCGTAGCGAGAAAAAAAATCAAACCGCCAAAATTACATTTTTTTGGTCGCCGCCACATTGCATTAAAATGCAATAACGGGCGATCAAAAGAACGTATCTACACCAAAATGGTATCATTAAAAATGCCAGCTTGGCACGCAAAAAATAAGCACTCACCTGACCCCAGATCACGAAAATTGGAGACGCTACGGGTATCGGAAAATTGCGCAATTTTTATTTGTTTATTTTTAGCAAACTTTGGAATTTTTTTTCACCACTTAGATAAAAAATAACTTAGTCATGTTAGGTGTCTATGAACTCGTAATGACCTGGAGAATCATAATGGCAGGTTAGTTTTAGCATTTGGTGAACCTAGCAAAAAAGCCAAACAAAAAACAAGTTTGAGATTGCACTTTTTTTGCAATTTCATCACAATTGGAATTTTTTTCCCATTTTCTGTTACAGGGCATGGTAAAACCAATGGTATCATTCAAAAGTACATCTCGTCCCGCAAAAAATAAGCCCTCACATGGCCATATTGACGGAAAAATAAAAAAGTTATGGCTCTGGGAAGGAGGGGAGCAAAAAACGGAAAAAGCTCCGGGGTGAAGGGGTTAATATGTTCTTATCGGGATGTATTTTTCAAACTTTTCAGCCTTTGACATCATACCTCCTCAGGGTAAAAATAATACATTCATGAGCCACTAATATGAACAAAATAATCCCCAAACTAAAAGATGATCTTTATTAACAATAATTAAAATAAGATTACACATTCAACCCAGACTAACAATATTAATTCGCTCAAAGGGTCACAGATAATGTCCGTACTCAGCATTGAGCAGAGAGTAGGAGGGATGAAGGAAAAGGAGGATACTCTCCTCAGCAATGCACCCTATAGATAACCCTGCCTTACTGCGGAGGTTTGCACCCTATAAAAGCACGCAAGAATAGTTCCTCCGCTCAACACTTCTATTTTGGGGGGTATTTTGGTCATGATAGACAATATACAGTCGTGTGACACCAGCTTTAGAGTTTCTCCATGCCTCTTATCGCTCACTGCTTGAAAGCATTTTTTTTTACTGTGCTACATTGGACTATTCATAACTCTAAGCAACTCTTACAAGCACTTCTGTTTTTTGCATTACGTCCTTTATTTTATGACTATTACAGAGTTGTCATTAATCTGTGGAGCGATTAACATGAGTGCATACAATATGCACTATATTATAGGGAATCTGTCAGCAGGGTTTTCCTATTTAATCTGAGAGCAGCATAATGTAGAGGCAGAGATCCCCTACATTTCATCTATTGCAGATGAAGAATTAAATCAAAGGAGAGTGTTTAAAACTATATACTATCTGCACTTATATGTTTTGCATTGTGCAAATTGCCTCTTCAGAGAGGAAGAAGACTTGATCTCTATAGCGCCACCTGTTGGAAGTAGCGATCCTACAAGTCATTATCGACCGTTTAACGAGTCTTGCAATATGACTTACGATAAAAGCCAAATCAGAATCTCAATTTGCATGTTTTGCATTGGCATGTCATGAGTATTACATACTTTTCCGACCCATCCCCACAAAGAAGGTGTATGGATAGAAGCACCGACCATTCTACCCAACCACAATGGGACTTTTTATTACAACAATAGCTGTATGCTGTGTAGAACCAATCACACAATGGACACCCACAGACTCCACTGTGGGCTGTCTGATTTAGCAGCAGTTTTGATATGGGGAAATTTAAATGCATCTGTATTTTTCCTTCAAACTAGGGAATCTTTGACGTAGTCTTGGGTACAGAGGTAAACAGGACCTTACTCATCCATGACAAATTCCTCTATATAAAGGTTGAAGAACGCATGTTAAGCATGCAGGCTTGGGTTTTGCAGTCAGTTGTGCTTTCCATAGCAGAAAAAAAATCATGTTATGAGCCATGTGATATTACTTTAGTAGGTGGAAGGCAACTCAGATATGTCTTAAAACATATTGTTTTGTTCTTGTCTCAAGGTTATTGACCTACAAAATGTCCTTCTGTTGATAGCCTCCTTGTAAATTACTGTGGTAATGCAGCTATGGTCTTATCAGGGGTAGAGACCATATTTGGAAAGATTCAACAGTTATGTAAAAATACCTTTAAAATGTCTTACTATAATATTAGGAAATTCAAAAGTTATGTGTATACAAAATCTATACAGTCCAGGGATTGAGTTAAAAATATCAAACTTTAAAGTTTATACCCATTCTATTAAAGAAGTTCTCCCTGAACAGGAAAATAAAAATAAAATGATATTGCCGATAAATAGTTTTAATTAGTAAATCAAACTTGATGAGAGGCAATCACTATAGTACATTAAAATGGCTATAGTCTCCTCCCACTGACTGAAACTGTCCTAGAATGTTAATAGCTAATAGTTAATAATATCTCCCTGTCTGGCCATCATACCTGGCTGACTGACAGATTCTGCAGCCAACAATAGACAGTGCAAAACAGAAGCTGCGGAAGGCCAAATGTGTAACATTTTTAATGATACCCAAATGCTAAAATGTCTTAGCTCAAAATACATGCATTTAAATAAAAAAAATGTCAAAAAGGGTGGACAACCCATAAAATGGGTATTCTCATGTTATTAAATTGCTTTAGTTAGTTATCTTGTTTCTAAGTGGCTGGGCCTCCAGACCTTGGCTGAGTGTACACATTAGTAAAATTCCAGAAGAGTTAACTCCTAACATCCCTGTCATCTATTTCCAATACATTGTTCTCTATGCCGCAGTTAGCTGCTCAACTCTCTCAGCTCTTGACAGGTGTATTATCAGTCCTGCATAATTATATTTTCAGCCCTCCACATCAAAAGTTTCCAGAGCAGTTCTCCTTAATCACAGCTCTCACTTTTCTGAGCAGCCATGTGCTTTACTTAAGGTACCTTCACACGAAACGACTTTGTAACGATATCGCTAGCGATCCGTGACGTTGCAGCGTCCTGGCTAGCGATATCGTTTAGTTTGACACGCAGCAGCGATCAGGATCCTGCTGTGATGTCGCTGAATAAAGTTCAGAACTTTATTTGGTCGTCCGATCGCCGTGTATCGTTGTGTTTGACAGCAAAAGCAACGATACCAGCGATATTTTACACTGGTAACCAGGGTAAACATCGGGTTACTAAGCGCAGGGCCGCGCTTAGTAACCCGATGTTTACCCTGGTTACCAATGTAAAATGTAAAAAAAACAAACAGTACATACTTACATTCGCATCCCCCGCCGTCTGCTTCCCACACTGACTGAGCGCCGCAAAGTGAAAGTGAAAGCACAGCACAGCGGTGACGTCACCGCTGTGCCCTGCTACTGCCGGCGCTCAGTCAGTCAGTCAGTGCAGGAAGCGGACGTCGGGGGACGCGAATGTAAGTATGTACTGTTTGTTTTTTTTACATTTTACGCTGGTAACCAGGGTAAACATCGGGTTACTAAGCACGGCCCTGCGCTTAGCAACCCGATGTTTACCCTGGTTACCCGGGGACCTCGGCATCGTTGGTCGCTGGAGAGCGGTCTGTGTGACAGCTCTCCAGCGATCAAACAGCGACGCTGCAGCGATCGGCATCGTTGTCGCTATCGCTGCAGCGTCGTTTCGTGTGAAGGTACCTTAAGGCTCTGTTATCTCTATATGTAAATATAATGATAACAGTGTACACTCGGAACAAACACTGACAAACTGTTAGGTATGTGCACACGTCCGGATTTCTTGCAGAAATTTCCTGAAGAAAACCGGAAATTTTCTGCATGAAATCCGCATTTTTTTTTTTTTGCGTTTTTTTTCCGTTTTTTTTGCGTTTTTTTAGCATTCTGCAAGCGTAATTAGCTTGCAGAATGCTAAAGTTTTCCAAGCGATCTGTAGCATCGCTTGGAAAACTGACTGACAGGTTGGTCACACTTGTCAAACATAGCGTTTGACAAGTGTGACCATCTTTTTACTATAGATGCTGCCTATGCAGCATCTATAGTAAAAGATAGAATGTTTAAAAATAATAAAAAAAATTAAAAAAATGTTTATACTCACCTGCAGGCGTCCGTTCCTATAGATGCCGGTGTGGTTCAGGACCTTCCATGACGTCGCGGTCACGTGAGCGGTCACATGACCGGTCTCGACCAATCACAAGACCGCGACGTCATCGCAGGTCCTTCACTGCACACCAGCTATAGAAACCGAAGCGGCAGCATGCAGCGGAGAGGCGGGAAGACTCCGGAGGCCATCGAAGGTGAGTATATGACTATTTTTTATTTTAATTCTTTTTTTTTGACCAATTATATGGCGCCCAGTCCGTGGAGGAGAGTCTCCTCTCCTCCACCCTGGGTACCAACCGCACATAATCTGCTTACTTCCCGCATGGTGTGCACAGCCCCGTGCGGGAAGTAAGCAGATCAATGCACTCCTAGGTGTGCGGAATCCCCGCAATTCCGCATTTTAATGAACATGTTGCTTTTTTTTCCACGATGCGATTTTTTCGCGGAAAAAAAGGCTACATTTGCACAAAAAATGCGGAATACACTGAAAATAATGGGAGGCATATGTTAGCGTTTTTTTCGCGTTTTTATCACGTTTTTATAGCGAAAAAAACGCGAAAAATACTGAACGTGTGCACATGGCCTTAAAGTGTAGTAACAGAACAGAGCTTCTAACCTGAAGTTTTGCTCAAGGAGGAGCACACCTTTCCCCCAAGCAGCCAGGACGTAAGGAGACTGCAGAGCTTTTTAGCTGCTTAATAGACTTTTTGAGAATACCTCTTTGAAGCTAGCATGAGGGAGGGGGATGGAACCTTTTAGTAGGGCTGTGGAGTCGCTAAGCCAAACCTCCGACACCTGTTTCCATGAGTCCGACTCTGACTCCACCAAAATGGGCTTCGACTCCACCAAAATGGGCTTCGACTCCACCAAAATGGGCTTCGACGCCACGACTCCGACTCCACAGCCCTGATTGGACATGTTCATTGGCACCTGTGTAAGGGTCCCTTTCCACTTGCGAGATAAAAAACGGTCCGTAATCTGGACCGAAAAAACGGATGGAACGTATGCGATTTTCATGCGAGTGTCATGCGAGTACAATGCGATTTTTAATCGCATCATCCGTTTTTTATAATCGCATCATCCGTATGACATCCGTATTACTGTCCGATTTGTACGCACCGGTGTCCTTTGAAAAGCCGGCAATTCAGCGCGGTGTACAGTAAAATCACACTGACAGGTTAGAATAGAGTAGATATATACACATAGAATAGGTATATATACATATATATATGTCAGTGAGACACCTATATATGTATATTTATATTTAATGCAGCGCTAGATAGCATAAAAGCCGCTAATTCAATTGCCGGCTTTTAATTTCTCCTTCACAAACCCGACATGATATGAGACATGGTTTACATACAGTAAACCATCTCATATCCCCTTTTTTTTGCATATTCCACACTACTAATGTTAGTAGTGTGTACGTGCAAAATTTGGGTGCTGTAGCTATTAAATTTAAGGGTTAACTCGCGGAAAAAATTGGCGTGGGCTCCCGCGCAATTTTCTCCGCCAGAGCGGTAAAGCCAGTGACTGAGGGCAGATATTAATAGCCAGGAGAGGGTCCATGGTTATTGGCCCCCCCATGGCTAAAAACATCTGCCCCCAGCCACCCCAGAAAAGGCACATCTGGAAGATGCGCCTATTCTGGCACTTGGCCACTCTCTTCCCACTCCCTGTAGCGGTGGGATATGGGGTAATGAAGGGTTAATGCCACCTTGCTATTGTAAGGTGACATTAAGCCAGATTAATAATGGAGAGGCGTCAATTATGACACCTATCCATTATTAATCCAATTGTAGGAAAGGGTTAAAAAACACACACACACATGATTACAAAGTAGTTTAATGAAATAAAGACAGCGGTTGTTGTAATAATTTATTGCTCTCTCAATCCATCAGGAACACCCTCGCTTGGCAACATAATAAACGCACAAGATACATACCCTCAGATGTCAGATCACGTCCCACGATGTAATCCATCTGAAGGGGTTAACTAATATTACAGGCAGGAGCCCTGCTAATGCAGCTGTGTGCTCCGTGCCTGTAATTCCCCGGCGAATGAATGAAATGTAGGTCATTGACCTACATTTCCTTCAGTCGCGGTGATGCGCCCCCTGGTGGATGTCCTCATATGACCTGGAGCGTGGGAAAAAGTTCCCAGGCTGCAGTTTATGAGAACATCCACCAGAGGGCGCCTCACCGCGACTCAATGTAAGTACAGATCCTGCTTTCCTTTCAGCACCCGGGGGATTACAGGCACCAGTGAGTGGTTTATCGCAGCTCGTGCCTGTAATATTAGTTAACCCCTTCAGATGGATTACCTCGTGGGACATGATCGGACATCAGAAGGTATGTATCTTGTGCGGTTATTATTTTGCCAAGCGAGGGTTTCCTGATGGATTGAGAGAACAATAAATTATTACAACAACCGCTGTGTTTATTTCATTAAACTACTTTTAAATCATGTGTGTGTGTGTTTTTTAACCCTTTCCTACAATTGGATTAATAATGGATAGGTGTCATAATTGACGCCTCTCCATTATTAATCTGGCTTAATGTCACCTTACAATAGCAAGGTGGCATTAACCCTTCATTACCCCATATCCCACCGCTACAGGGAGTGGGAAGAGAGTGGCCAAGTGCCAGAATAGGCGCATCTTCCAGATGTGCCTTTTCTGGGGTGGCTGGGGGCAGATGTTTTTAGCCACGGGGGGGCCAATAACCATGGACCCTCTCCTGGCTATTAATATCTGCCCTCAGTCACTGGCTTTACCGCTCTGGCGGAGAAAATTGCGCGGGAGCCCACGCCAATTTTTTCCGCCATTTAACCCTTTATTTCAGCAGCTACAGCGCTGAAATTTTGCACATACACACTACTAACATTAGTAATGTGGAATATGCAAAAAAAAGGGGATATGAGATGGTTTACTGTATGTAAACCATGTCTCATATCCTGTCGGGTTTGTGCAGGAGAAATGAGAAGCCGGCAATTGAATTAGCGGCTTTAATGCTATCTAGTGCTGCATTAAATATAAATATACATATATAGGTGTCTCACTGACATATATATATGTATATAGACACATTCTATGTGTATATATCTAGTCTATTCTAACCTGTCAGTGTGATTTTACTGTACACCGCGCTGAATTACCGGCTTTTCAAAGGACACCGGTGCGTAAAAATCGGACAGAACTCGCATGGTGCGAGTGCTGTGCGATTTTTTTCTCGCACCCATTGACTTGCATTGGCGAGTCTCGTCCGAGAATCGCAGCAATACGCAGCATGCTGCGATTTTTTTCTCAGCCGATCCAGATTTTTCTCAGTCCGATTTCGGCTGAGAAAAAAATCGCAAATCAAAAGACACCTATTAACTAACATTGGTCCGAGTGCAATCCGATTTTTTATCGGATTGCACGCGTCCGTTTTCCTCGCAAGTGGAAAGGGACCCTAAGTAGCATTCTAGGGCATGTTTTGGTCAATGTAACAAGTCAGCTGCTATTATAATGTACTATAGTGATTGCCTCCCTAGGCAAACTAAGTAATGTTCTAATTAATTGTATTTAGGAATTTATATGTAATGTGATTTTCCTTCTTTCTTTACTTTTTCGTATTCTCGTAGATAAGCCTCTGAGGTTCATAAACTACTTGAACATCAATATTATAAGTATACAAATATTGAAATACTATTTGGGAAATATCTGCATTTGGTGCAAAGAATGTTACCCCGTTAGCTAGCCAGCTCCTATTGTCCAGGAAAGCGTATTATTATGGCTTAGTAGGTCTTTTTATTAGCAAATCCATAATCTACTGTCTATAGCACTGGCTCCTGTGTATTTTGTATAGCAGAACCCCATGCTGGACTGACTAATACGTTTTAAAGGCGGATTGTGTATATCATGACATTGCCATTTATTTTTCTCAGAACTGTAAATGACAATTTCTCGCCTACTTTTCATCTTTGACCTTTTAAAAGTTCAAATATTTCTGACTTTTTATCCGTCTCCCTTTTGGGGGCCTGCATGTTTTATTCTTATGAATGAGCAGAATTTCTTGAGAATGTATACAGTATGGTGACAACAGCGGCTTATGTGACCTGCATTGTCTAGGTAATGTCACTTCACCTAGGCATAAAGCTTGGCCTCCTAAGCTGCATGCCTCTACTGCCCTCCATTATCTCATTAGGACATGCACATACTGTGAGGCTTCCAGTCAGGAGCAGCCTCGTATTCCTTCCATCATATGAAGAAGTCACTGTCTGCCATGCCTGCTAGTGAAGCCTGCATGTGCAAACATTGACTCGGTCTAATATGGAGTGGTCTCTCTGTTTAGGAGCAGTCTCTTTCTGTCACACATTTTTGCATTAATATTCAGCTCCCATCACACTCTCTCTGCAGTAATTCAAAATCTGTCAGGCAGCCGAGAGAGGAGGGAGAAGGAGCGAAAGTCAGAGGGAGGGAGGGGGAAGAGTGAGGGGAAGAGAGAAGGGACAAATATTGTTTGAGAGGGAATAAAAACAATGGTTAAGATATCTGTAAGGCAGGAGAAGTCAGTGTGAAAGCATGGTTGTATCACTGCGAAGAAACATTGACATTGGGAAGAAATGAGGATGAAGATACAAATGGAACATAGGAAGAAAAGACACAGGAATGTCACTAGAGGTTGATAAGTGAACAGGTTGTGCAAAGCAGGGGATGAGGAAAAAAGGTATGTAAGAGGAATAAACAGTACATATTCCAAGAGGGAGTCAATGAGAAGTACTAAAGGAAGAATGAAACTGGTCAAGAAAAATTTGGATCCTATCTACATGGAGCTTCGAAAATGAGAGATTGGGTAAGGAATAGAGTAGAGGGGGAGGAAGAAGCTGTGAGAGGTTAATCAGGGAGGAAAAGAAGTGAAAGAGAGGCCAGAGAGATAGCACCAGTGATAGACGATGAAGGGCTGTCTATTGATCAAGGTGAAGATTGGTGAGTGTGGGGCGGGGGGGGGGGGGGGGGGGGGGGTGAGCAGGTCCGGAGATTGTAGAATCCTGGGGGGAGAGAGAAGCATGAATGGACAACCCCCCCTTCTCCTCCCTCTGTCCTCCCTCCTCACTCTCCCCCTCCTCTGCTGCTGACAGTTTAACTGAAACGGCAAAAGAACAGGGAGAACTGCAGACAGCCGTGCTTTCCCTCAGCTTCTTCTCCATCCAATCCTTTTGACAGTCCTTCCATCTCCCTAGCTCCTTATGTTTATCTTCTTGTGTTCCTATCTTGCTCATCTCCCCATATCTTCATTTATTTCCCGTCCATTCCTCGTTATTGCTCCTCCTCTGCCCTTTCCTCTCTCCTTTGGATTGCTACTCCCCATCATTCTGACTCACTATATCTCTGAACCACCCTTTTGTATCCTTTTTTCATCCCTTTCTCAGTTTAATCTTGTTTCCTCCAACCATCTTATTTACCAAACGCCTTCCTTAGCTTATTGCTTTTTTTCCCCAAAAAATGCCTTTTTTTATTTCGCTTTGAATTTGGTGGGCTGGGTGGAGGGGAGAGGTGATTTAAGGACAAGTGGAGAGCAAAGTAGCCCTCAATAAGGTGGGGGTAGTAGTTTGGAGAGAGAGGTTTGAAAGGGGTTTATGAACATTATGAAATTGGGGAAGTGTCTGTGTCCCAGTATGGTGGTTTGGGCCCCCATGACAAGTGTGGAGGGGTACCACCCACCCACAAAGTTGAGATGTCAGTGAAAGTTTGGAGAAGTTGTGAGCTACTGGCCACCCACATGGCACGCCCACGTCCACTCAGCACCATCACCTATGTGTTTGTTTACAGCCCAGGGCCCCTGGATACAAGGAGTACCGGCCCTCGGGGGCCCAAAAGAAAACTGTACAGCGCGGTACCTGGAAGAACATTTATAGCAGTGAAGTCATACGAACCACAAGGACCTGGAGAGATCCAACTCAACAGAGGGGAGAGAGTGAAGGGTGAGTGCAAGACTCATTTCTTAGTTCAGGGAGCTCATGAAGTGCACTTATAGACTGAAAACAGTGATTGCCTTGTTCGATGCGCCAAACTGCATAAAAAAAATGCAACACAACTGGAAGCGTTTGCCACAATGACACATACCGTAACTATTAGATCCTGCTATAAGATGAATCTCAAGTTTAATGCATGAAAATTATAAATCATAAATGCAGACTTATTAAAGAGAGACTTAAATGCAATTAAATGATAAATGCCAGTGTTTTTGGATGACCTACAGTATATATTACAGAGATGTTGTAAGATACGGTGCAAAAATGTCCATTTTGAGGAGGCCCTTGCTTCTGAAGTGGTTATATCAAGGGATGCTCACCACTCCTGAGGAGCATGTGTTTCTGAAGTCCCACCCCTGAAGTGTTTATGGCAGAGCCTTGACTATGTGTTAATCTTGGCGGTGTGTATTTAGTAACATATCTAAGAGACAAAGCAGGGGTGCTCTACAGCGAAGTCCTGATGGCAACAGGAAAAAGGAAAACCATTGGAGTTGCGCACCTGGGGAAGTTTTGCAGCTGCACGCACAACTCTGGTGACGGGTGGTGATCCAACACGCAGACTGCTGCTCCACCCTCTCAGCCAGAAAACAGGCTCATAAATATAAAATAAGGGCGGTAAGGAGAAAAACAAGTGTCGCGGTGGACACTGTCATAGAAAGGATGGAGGATATTTATATAGAAAAAGCATTTATTAGTTAGAGTAACTCATTTCAAAATTTCATTTTGAGGATGAAATGAGACCAATTTCGAAACGCGTTGTTTTTACCAATAAATGCTTTTTCTACATAAATATCCTCCATCCTTTCTATGACAGTGCCCACTGCAATGCTTTTTTCCTTCCTACTGTCTTTATTTTATATTTAGTAACAGATGGCCTTCTATGGGATGCATTCTCCACAAGCCAGCCTGCATTTCATATGTTCCTTTTATATGTATTCTGGATAATGACTTGGGGTCCTTTGTCTTTATATGAATATGAGTGAAATAAAACCACACTTTTGGTCCTCTAACTGTATACAAATCTGCATATATATACCTATTTATGATGTGATGGAAAGGTACAGTGTATTGTGTAATTAATGTGCATATCTCCACAGGTCTGTGTGATCTTTAAGTATCATAGCCGCTGTCTCCTATAGCAGAAGTTTGAGAGTTTGTCCTAAAGTACACTTTTTAATATAAAATTTGAGTAATGTATTTATTTTTTCAATTTCTTTTGTTTGTCTACAAACAAGGAACAAAAAATAACAAATTTAAAAGCTGATCTGTTACCAGATTTGACAGTACAGATTGCATTCATTATTAAGTAGATCTCTTAGTCATGATGAGGTTGGTGTACTTATTTTTAAAATTGACTTCAGAATGGCTGATTACGTCCATTGAAAAGGTTAACCTCAATCTATGCCCTCCTAGACTGTGTGACAGCTCCTCATTGCCCATCTTCCCCACCGTTGAGTTGTCACACTGCTCAGTAGAAGCTGTCAGACTGTGTGAGTGGAAACTTAGTACAATTTGATTCATGAGAGGCTTCGCTTTTTACTTGCTAATTTTAAAGGGAACTGGCCCAATAATTAATGCCGCCTCAACTATGGGCAGGAGGAATCTGAGATCTATTCCTGCATGCTCAACATCTATGGTTTACAATGAAATCCGGCAACTTTTCAGTTGAGAGCATGGTCAGAGACAAGTTGGTTAGGCAGATTCCTGCTGGGTTCTCCCCGCCTGATTTGCTAAATGGACTTATCGCCCCCTAAACACACACACATAGGTAAACCTGTCATTCTAGCAAATAGGGTGGGGAGACTTCAGGGACCTGCCTCTTGGACTCGTCACCTCAACTATGTCTTTCTCTAAAATATTGTAGCATTTCAGAGTAAACCATAGATGTTTACAATGAAGAAGTTAGTCTCTGATTCATGAAAGAACTAACAAGTTCCTTTTAATGTCAGGATTTTACAGCCATACTGACATTGATTTTCAAAGCAAGTACAGCAGCCTCATCAAGTCAAATCAATTAATTTAATAACTATTACATTATAATGTATGTATGTTGTAGTTTCATGGTTTTTAAAGTGTAAAAGGTAAACATAAGTCCATCAAGTTCAACCTATAGCCTACATGCTTGTATTATGGAATCTGGTGGAAGGTCCACTTTTAAGAGAATGTAATACCACAGTTTGCCTTATGCTTCTGGCCTCCTAGCAATGGCTGCATGTAGCCTCATATAGTTATATGATCCATTTAAAAAAAAAGAAATACCGTACTGTGCAAAAATTTCCGATAGGTGTGGAGTAAATGCTGCAAAGTAAATTAAAAGGTTAATAGTTTATTTTTAACAAAGAACAGAATTCAAAGTGAACAAACAAAAGAAAATCTAAAACTAATCTTTATTTGGTGTGACCATCCTTTGCCTTCAATCAATAACAACTCTTCTGGGTACTGTGGTGTAGTGACCAATGTTACAGCCAGGGGGTGCTGTGTGTGCGCGGCAAGATGCACTTGGAGGCATAATTCTGATGAGACAAAGTCCGGCAGTGTTGTGAATGGCCGATATGTGTCGCAGAGGAAGTCTGCGTGGTAAGTCTGATGCAATGTTGTTGTTCTGGGACCTGTAGTCCCTCAAGAGTTTGTATAGTTGCAAGGGAGACTTACTAGGCTAGTTGTGTGAGATGGGCGGGACAAACTAGCCACACATCCACACTCCCACCTGTGGGAGTGGTTAGTACTATATAATGTGACTGAGGGCTGGTCACATGGTCTTGGAGTGTGGACCTGAATGGTCTATGACGGAAGGTCCTGGAAGCCTGTGTTGAAAGTCCTGGAGAATAGGATTCCTGAAGAGCACATGGCAGGGCTCTGGACCTAGCACATGCCAGTGTGTGGAACGGTCTGATAACCATGGGCAATACTGACCGGGGTCAGTGAGAACTGCTGTTTGTGGGATACCTCTGGAAAGAAGAGGGATCCGAGAACCTGTGCGGCACCAACAGGTAACAGAAAGGGATCCGTGTTATGCTAACCGGGGATAGAAGAGAGAGACATTGTGTATGGGGCACATCTGAGGCCAAGAGGTGTCCAGGAACCTCTGAAGGTTGCCAACAGGTAACGGAAAGGGGTCCGTGTCTTATGCTGACCGGAGTCAGAGACGAACTGTGGTGAAGTTGGATATGTCCTGATGGTGTTCAAGCTGTTACCAAGTTCCTGAGGATGTGCTTTATGTTGTGCAAAATAAACCTAAAAGACTCTGTTTTATAAGAAAACCGTGCCTGAGTGCGTTAATCTCATGCCAAGTGAGTGTCCCCCAAGACACGTAGTAGGCGCTACGCTACAGTACATTTGCACACAGTATTTGAAGAAATTCGGCAGGAATGTTTTTCCAAACATCTTGGATAACTAACCACAAATCTTCTGTGGATGTTAGCTTGTGCAAATCCTTCTGTCTTCTCCTGTTTGGGGTTGTGATCCCGGTGTAAAAAAAATTGAAGTCAATAGCTTTCCTGATGGTATTACATGATGAATAAGTATTTACCTGGGTTTCTCAGCATTGAGGACACCATTAAAGCTAACCTGTCAAGCGAATCATGCTGCATGATTACAGCCAGGTTTATTATTCTCTGAAATGCTCCAGTGTTCAGAGAAGATGTGCTGTAAAGATCCATCCCGGGATCACAGCTGGAAACTAGACTGGTCTAGCTCCGTCCCCAGCCGGCATTTCCCAGCCTTGCTGCAGGTGATTGATGTTTCTCTTGTCCTGTGTACATAGAGAGACCTGTCCATCACCTGCAGTGGTGCTGGTAAGAGCCGGCTAAGGGAGGAGCCGCACTAGTCTTGTCTCTGGCTATGGTCCCTGAATGAATTTTTAAAGTATGTTTTCTCTGAAACGCCAGATCATTTCAGAGTATAATATCCCTGGCTGCAATCATACATCCAGGATTTTATTTATGCTGCTCACAGTTGGGAAGCATGAATTACCTGACAGCTTCCATTTAAACTTGACCCAATTCCCAACTCCATTTGGTGAAATGCAGCCCCACACTTGTATGGAACCGCCACCATCAATAGCAGGCGAACAAACAGCCTGCTGTTACAGCCAAATATTTCACATTTTGACTCATCAGTTAATAAAAACCACTTTGGGCCAGAGTTCGGTGAACAATAGATAGATATAGCTTGCAGTATTTAACTGATGGCACTTCTGGAGATCTTCCTTTTTAAAAGGGAAGTAAGCATGATGTGTCCTTCATCTGATGCACTAAGTTTTCTTGGCTGCTCTATGCTTCTATGGTCATCAATGTTGCCCATTTCTTGGTGCCTTATCAAAACAGCTTGAACAGCACAAATTGAATTCCCAGTATGCTTTGAAATCTTTGGCTGGGAGAGACCTTACTGATGCAGTATAGCTACCTTGTGACTTGTTGCTGTGCTCAGTCTTGCCATCGTTGTATAAAGTGTGACATTAAACTGTCTTCCACAACATCCCGCTTGTAGCAGAGTATTACTGTTCCTCACTTAAGCCTCCTGCACAACTGTTTCTGTTTCACTTAATGACTGTTTCTACCTACATATAAAAATGATGTCTTAGGCTATGTGCCCACGTTACCTTTTTAAGCGTTTTTTCTGCTGTGGAAATGCAAATGGAAAATTTGGAATTCCGCATTGTTGTGCCCATGATGCGTTTTTTTCCGCAGCGGAATTGCATTGCGGGAAAAAACGCAGCATCTTCATTAATTTTGCAGAATCGCTGTAATTTTGCCGCTATATAATTGTATTGGGACGCATGGAAAAAAAAACGCATGAAAAACGCAATAAAAACGTGAAAAAAATGCTAGAAAAACCTGGGAAGGGAGTCCGGTTTTGATGAGGAAAATTCTACTTACATTCTGCAGCGTGGGCACATAGCCTTAAGCTAAGTTCACACTAGGCGTTTTTGCTGCGGTTTTTTTCTGCAGCAAAACCTGCACTCTTGGCAGAAATGAAACGGCGTCAAAAGCGCATGTTTTGGTGCAAATTTTTGGTACATTTTTCAGGATCCTATGTTTTCGTGCGGATTTTTGGTACGTTTTCAGGATCCCAAAGTTCAGCTTTGCTTCCACCACAGAAGCATGAACACAGGTCACCAATACAAGACATATCATGAAAAAATACACATACAAATGTAACAGCTGGGGGAGGTGAATTGGTCTGGAGTAATTTTCCTAAGACCCTGGCAATGCATTGAGTTGGTAGGACACTGTTTAACTTTAGAAAGGAAGGAGGAATTCAGCAAGGAAACTTATCTTATAAATTAAACTGGTAAATATTTTTCAAAACTTGGAAGTTTTAAAAGCATTTACACGTTTCCTGCTGAATTCCTCCTTCCTTTCGGATGTTCATGCTGCAGCTGCTCTGGCTTCATTCCTATGAGGACCTCCATGCTCCACACACCCTGTCAGGTGAGCTGACTAACCTTGAAGTTTTTTCCGTTACTGTTTAACTTTCACACTTTGCTCAGCCATTGAGTTTCTCACACATCATGCAATCTCACACCTCGGTCATCCACAGGAATTATTCGATTTCACACCTTTGTAAGCCAATGTTTACTTTGTATGCATCACTAATTTAATGAAAGTACTAATCCAAACAGTCATCTTACTGTAGATGACCAAGACAAGATGGTAAACCTGGAAAAATCACAAAAATAAATGGGTTTCATATACTGCTGAATGTGCTTTTTTTCATTTTGTCAGCATTTTTTTCATCACTCATTGCTTTTAATGGTTGAAAAGCGTTGAAAGAAGTGACATGCTCTATGTCCAAAAACCATAAAAAGCACAAAATACTACAAAAAAACAATGTGTGTGCATAAGATCTCTGAAATCTCATAGACATAGCTGGTACTGTAAGACGCAGCTGAAAATTCGCATAAAAAAAAAGTAAAAAAAAGCAGCAAAAACACCTAGTGTGAACTTAGCCTTACAGATCCATCAAGGTGGATGGGATTTATAGAAATGTCAGGTCCACTGTGCATTTTTATTTACTCAGCGTAAACTGACCTGCGGTGCTTGTTTTAAATCCTCAAAATGTGAGTATGCTGAGTTTTACGGTCTGATTTTTCCTGTAGAATTGCAATAAAAAAATGAACATCTTTTTAGTACTTTTCCACTGTGAAAACGCATTAAAAACACATGTAAGCCACACATGATGATATCAACGAAGGTTAGTCAAAGCTATATTTAAAACATGGCATACCAAAAAGAGACAAAAAATGTAGCATCAAAAATGTGTGAACAAAAATTCACTAAAAAACGCAATGAAAAAAAAACCCGGAAATAACTTAATTTAACTAACAAGCATAGAAACGCTGCAAAAAATCTGCAATGTGAAAACTCCCCAAGTACTCATTATGGGGACATAGCCTAATCCTTCAAAATCCCTGATGATTATGATGATCAATCTAAATATTGATTTGATTTAGACTTTCTCTTTTGTTCATTCACTTTGCATTTTGTTTATTGATAAAAATAAGCTATTAACACTTTTTTTTCAAGCATTTGTCCAGTTCAGCATTTATTCTCCACCTTTTCCCACACCACACCTGCAGCCTACAGCTTTTGCACAGTACTGATTGTCCATCACATTGTTCTGTGCTGTTCAGCTCCATTCAATGTTTACATCCGACTCCAGCCTGTTTTGCCTATATTGAGGATAGGTCATAAATATCGGATTCCTTGGCCACACCTTTACCTGTTCCCTTTGTGACCAGCCCCTGGAGATAGGCTTTCCATAGATTCACAGTTCACATGGTTAAGAGGTCTTGTCACCTCTGGATAGTGTACCTCTTTTTGTCTTTTAAAGGGAACCTGTCAGCAGGACTGTGCTCAGTAACCTACACACAGTGTCAGGTCGGCACCATTATACTGATTAAAATGATACCTTGGTTGATGAAATCAGTCTTGTGGTTGTTGTTTAATCTTTATTTTCTGAAAAAAAAAATTCTATTGGCAATCTGATAGATGATACTGCGCAGGCGCCGGCAGCACCATCTTGATGGAGACAATTTTTTCTCATGTCGGCGCCATGTTGAGACATTTTTTTTTTTTCTGAATTTATTTATACCAGCAAATAAAATAAATGCATATTATACATGCGATCATGCTGCAGTGCAGGTGCCAACCTGCTGAAGGTGATTTTTTTTCCAATATATATAATATTTAGTATGTAAAATAGGGGTCAGTGACCTGTGATAAGCCATCAGTATGAATAGCTAAGCAGAGCACCATATGAAGACTCCCCCACAAGCCTCCCCGGAGCACGATATCATTAACTCAAAACTGAAAAGAAAGATTAAACAACAACCACAAGACGGATTTCATCAACCAAGGTATCATTTTAATCAGTATAATGGTGCTGACCTGACCATGTCTGTAGGTTACTGAGCACAATTATGCTGACAGGTTCCCTTTAAAGATTTATGGAGTCCACCCTTGTTTTATGACAGGAGTCAGTATAGCACAGATTTTCACCACATTTATTGTACAAGCCATTTATATACCGTATTGTTGTGAATTCCGTTCTCGGACTCCCTCCTGTGGTCATGAATGGTACTTTGGTTAGTTCTGCTCTTGGACTCCCTCTGGTAGCTTTGAGCGGAACTGCTGGTCTCTGAGGTTTGCTTTCTCAGCTGACCTCGTTTACTGTTAGGCTGGCTTCTCTATTTAACTCTACTCAGATCGTTACTTCATGCCAGCTGTCAATGTATCAGTATTGGTTCAGATCTCTCTTGGACTTCTCTGAGGACCTGTCTACTCCAGCAGAAGCTAAGTCTTTGCTAGTTCATTTGTTGTTACTGCTTCCTGAATATATTTCTTAGTACTGCTAATTTCTAGTCCAGCTTGCTATCATGATATTCCCTTGCTAGCTGGAAGCTCTGGGGTGCAGAGTGGCACCTCCACACCGTGAGTCGGTGTGGGGAGTCCTTTTGCTTACTCTGCGTGGTTTTTTGTAGTCTTTTGTGCTGACCGCATAGTTCCCTTTTCTATCCTCTGACTGTTTAGTGAAGTCTGGCCTCCTTTGCTAAAACCTGTTTCATTCCTGTGTTTGTGACTTTCCTCTTAACTCACAGTCAATATATGTGGGGGGCTGCCTTTACCTTGGGGGAATTTCTCTTGAGGCAAGGTTAGGCTCTATTTCTATCTTTAGGGGTAGTTAGCTCTTAGGCTGTGAAGAGGCGTCTAGGGAGAGTTAGGTACGCTCCACGGCTATTTCTAGTGTGTGTGATAGGAGTAGAGTTTGCGGTCAGCAGAGTTCCCACTTTCCCAGAGCTTGTTCCGATTACTAGTTTACTCATCAGGTCATTCCGGGTGCTCCTAACCACCAGGTCCATAACAGTACAGCTGGCCCACAAAGTGTTAATGCATCTCAAAAGAGGGATAAGAGAAGTTCTGAACCCATTTTTTTTTTTTTTGCAGTGTGTTTTGTCTCTCTTTTCCCCTTAATCTCTGGGTGGTTCAGGACTCAGGTGTAGATATGGATATTCAAGGTCTGTCCTCTTATGTGGATCATCTCACTGCAAGAGTACAAAGCATTCAAGATTATGTAGTTCAGAATCCGATGTTAGAGCCTAGAACTCCAATTCCTGATTTGTTTTCTGGGGATAGATCTACGTTTCTGAATTTCAAAAATAATTGTAAACTGTTTCTTGCTTTGAAACCCCGCTCCTCTGGTGACCCCATTCAGCAAGTAAAAATTATTTATTTCTGGCGACCCTCAAGACTGGGCATTCTCCCTTGCGCCAGGAGATCCTGCATTGCTTAATGTAGATGCGTTTTTTCTGGCGCTTGGATTGCTTTATGACGAACCGAATTCAGTGGATCAGGCAGAGAAAATCTTGCTAGCTTTGTGTCAGGGTCAGGATGAAGCAGAGATATATTGTCAGAAGTTTAGAAAATGGTCTGTGCTTACTCAATGGAGTGAGGGTGCCCTGGCAGCAATTTTTAGAAAGGGTCTTTCTGAAACCCTTAAGGATGTTATGGTGGGATTCCCCACGCCTGCTGGTCTGAATGAATCAATGTCCTTGGCCATCCAAATTGATCGGCGTTTGCGTGAGCGCAAAATTGTGCACCATTTGGCGGTGTCCTCTGAGCAGAGGCCTGAGCTTATGCAATGTGATAGCACTTTGACCAGAACTGAACGGCAAGAACACAGACGTCAGAATAGGCTGTGTTTTTACTGTGGTGACCCCACTCATGCTATCTCTGATTGTCCTAAGCGCACTAAGCGGTTCGCTAGGTCTGTCACCATTGGTACTGTACAGCCTAAATTTCTTTTGTCTGTTACTCTGATTTGCTCTTTGTCATCCTACTCGGTTATGGCATTTGTGGATTCAGGCGCTGCCCTGAATTTGATGGACTTGGAGTTTGCCAGGCGCTGTGGTTTTTTCTTGGAGCCTTTGCAGTATCCTATTCCATTAAGGGGAATTGATGCCACGCCGTTGGCCAAGTACTAGACTCAGTTGACCATGTGCATGGCTCCTGCACATCAGGAAGATATTCGCTTTTTGGTGTTGCATAATTTGCATGATGTGGTCGTGTTGGGTTTGCCTTGGCTACAGGTTCATAATCCAGTATTGGATTGGAAATCAATGTCTGTCTCTAGTTGGGGTTGTCAAGGGGTACATGGCGATGTTCCGTTGGTGTCAATTTCTGCTTCCACTCCTTCTGAAGTCCCTGAGTTTCTGTCGGATTACCAGGATGTATTTGCTGAGCCCAAATCCAGTGTCCTACCCCCTCATAGGGATTGTGATTGTGCTATAAATTTGATTCCTGGTAGTAAGTTTCCTAAGGGCCGACTTTTCAATTTATCTGTGCCAGAGCACGCCGCTATGCGGAGTTATATAAAGGAGTCCTTGGAGAAAGGGCATATTCGCCCGTCTTCATCACCGTTGGGAGCAGGGTTCTTTTTTGTGGCCAAGAAGGATGGTTCTCTGAGACCCTGTATAGATTACCGCCTTCTCAATAAGATCACGGTCAAATTTCAGTACCCTTTGCCTCTGCTGTCTGATTTGTTTGCTCGGATTAAGGGGGCTAGTTGGTTCACCAAGATAGATCTTCGAGGGGCGTATAACCTTGTGCATATTAAACAGGGCGATGAATGGAAAACAGCATTTAATACGCCCGAGGGCCATTTTGAGTACCTGGTAATGCCATTCAAGCTTTCAAATGCTCCATCTGTGTTTCAGTCCTTTATGCATGACATCTTCCGAAAGTATCTGGATAGATTCATGATTGTATATTTGGATGATATTTTGGTCTTTTCGGATGATTGGGAGTCTCATGTGAAACAGGTCAGAATGGTATTCCAGGTCCTTCGTGCTAATTCCTTGTTTGTGAAGGGGTCTAAATGTCTCTTCGGAGTTCAGAAGGTTTCCTTTTTGGGCTTCATTTTTTCCCCTTCTACTATCGAGATGGACCCTGTTAAAGTTCAGGCCATTTATGATTGGACTCAACCTACATCTGTGAAGAGCCTCCAGAAATTCCTGGGCTTTGCTAATTTTTACCGTCGCTTCATCGCTAATTTTTCTAGTGTGGTTAAACCTTTGACTGATTTGACAAAGAAAGGTGCTGATGTGGTGAATTGGTCCTCTGCGGCCGTTGAGGCTTTTCAGGAGCTGAAACGTCGTTTTTCTTCGGCCCCTGTGTTGCGTCAGCCAGATGTTTCGCTCCCTTTTCAGGTCGAGGTTGATGCTTCTGAGATTGGAGCAGGGGCTGTTTTGTCTCAAAGAAGTTCTGATGGCTCTGTGATGAAGCCATGTGCCTTCTTTTCTAGAAAGTTTTCGCCTGCTGAGCATAATTATGATGTTGGCAATCGGGAGCTGCTAGCTATGAAGTGGGCATTCGAGGAGTGGCGACATTGGCTTGAGGGAGCCAAGCACCGTGTGGTGGTCTTGACGGATCACAAAAGTCTGACTTATCTCGAGTCTGCCAAGCGGTTGAATCCTAGACAGGCTCGATGGTCGCTGTTTTTCTCCCGTTTCGATTTTGTGGTCTCATACCTTCCAGGTTCTAAGAATGTGAAGGCGGACGCCCTTTCTAGGAGTTTTGTGCCTGATTCTCCGGGAGTCCCTGAGCCGGCTGGTATTCTCAAAGAGGGGGTAATTCTGTCTGCCATCTCCCCTGATTTGCGGCGGGTGCTGCAGGAGTTTCAGGCTGATAGACCTGACCGTTGTCCAGCGGAGTAACTATTTGTCCCTGATAGATGGACTGGCAAAGTTATTTCTGAGGTTCATTGCTCAGTGTTGGCTGGTCATCCTGGGATTTTTGGGCCCAGAGATTTGGTGGCTAGGTCCTTTTGGTGGCCTTCCTTGTCTTGGGATGTGCGTTCTTTTGTGCAGTCCTGTGGGACTTGTGCTCGGGCTAAGCCCTGCTGTTCTCGTGCCAGTGGGTTGCTTTTGCCCTTTCCAGTCCCGAAAAGGCCTTGGACGCATGTTTCCATGGATTTTATTTCAGATCTTCCTGTCTCTCAAAGCATGTCTGTCATCTGGGTGGTTTGTGATCGCTTTTCTAAGATGGTCCAAGATGGTCCATTTGGTACCCTTGCCTAAATAACCTTCCTCCTCTGATTTGGTGCCATTATTTTTTCAACATGTGGTTCGTTTGCATGGCATTCCGGAGAACATTGTGTCGGACAGAGGTTCCCAGTTTGTCTCTAGGTTTTGGCGGTCCTTTTGTGCTAAGATGGGCATTGATTTGTCTTTTTCTTCGGCTTTCCATCCTCAAACAAATGGCCAAACCGAACGAACCAACCAGACTTTGGAAACCTATCTGAGATGCTTTGTTTCTGCTGATCAGGATGATTGGGTGACCTTCTTGCCATTGGCTGAGTTCGCCCTTAATAATCGGGCTAGTTCGGCTACTTTGGTTTCGCCTTTTTTTTGCAATTCTGGTTTTCATCCTCGTTTTTCTTCGGGGCAGATTGAGCCTTCTGACTGTCCTGGTGTGGATTCTGTGGTGGACAGGTTGCAGCAAATTTGGACTCACGTAGTGGACAATCTGATGTTGTCCCAGGAGAAGGCTCAACGTTTCGCTAACCACCGTCGTTGTGTTGGTCCCCGACTTCGTGTTGGGGATTTGGTTTGGTTGTCTTCTCGTTATGTTCCTATGAAGGTTTCTTCTCCTAAGTTTAAGCCTCGTTTCATTGGTCCTTATAAGATTTCTGAAATTCTCAACCCTGTCTCATTTCATTTGGTCCTTCCAGCTTCTTTTGCCATCCATAATGTGTTCCATAGGTCATTGTTGCGGAGGTACGTGGCGCCTATGGTTCCCTCCGTTGATCCTCCTGCCCCGGTGTTGGTTGCGGGGGAGTTGGAGTATGTGGTGGAAAAAATTTTGGAAGCTTCAGTACCTGGTTAAGTGGAAGGGCTATGGTCAGGAGGATAATTCCTGGGTTGTTGCCTCCGATGTCCACGCTGCCGATTTAGTTCGTGCTTTTCATTTGGCTCGTCCTGATCGGCCTGGGGGCCCTGGTGAGGGTTCGGTGACCCCTCCTCAAGGGGGGGGGGGGTACTGTTGTGAATTCCGTTCTCGGACTCCCTCCTGTGGTCATGAATGGTACTTTGGTTAGTTCTGCTCTTGGACTCCCTCTGGTGGCTTTGAGCGGAACTGCTGGTCTCTGAGGTTTGCTTTCTCAGCTGACCTCGTTTACTGTTAGGCTGGCTTCTCTATTTAACTCTACTCAGATCGTTACTTCATGCCAGCTGTCAATGTATCAGTATTGGTTCAGATCTCTCTTGGACTTCTCTGAGGACCTGTCTACTCCAGCAGAAGCTAAGTCTTTGCTAGTTCATTTGTTGTTACTGCTTCCTGAATATATTTCTTAGTACTGCTAATTTCTAGTCCAGCTTGCTATCATGATATTCCCTTGCTAGCTGGAAGCTCTGGGGTGCAGAGTGGCACCTCCACACCGTGAGTCGGTGTGGGGAGTCCTTTTGCTTACTCTGCGTGGTTTTTTGTAGTCTTTTTTGCTGACCTCATAGTTCCCTTTTCTATCCTCTGACTGTTTAGTGAAGTCTGGCCTCCTTTGCTAAAACCTCTGTTTCATTCCTGTGTTTGTGACTTTCCTCTTAACTCACAGTCAATATATGTGGGGGGCTGCCTTTACCTTGGGGGAATTTCTCTTGAGGCAAGGTTAGGCTCTATTTCTATCTTTAGGGGTAGTTAGCTCTTAGGCTGTGAAGAGGCATCTAGGGAGAGTTAGGTACGCTCCACGGCTATTTCTAGTGTGTGTGATAGGAGTAGAGTTTGCGGTCAGCAGAGTTCCCACTTTCCCAGAGCTTGTTCCGATTACTAGTTTACTCATCAGGTCATTCCGGGTGCTACTAACCACCAGGTCCATAACACCGTATATACTCGAGTATAAGCCGAGATTTTCAGCCCAAATTTTTGGGTTGAAAGTGCCCCTCTCGGCTTATACTCGAGTCACGGTCGGCGGCAGGGTCGGCGGGTGAGGGGGAGAGGGCGCTGAGGCATACTTACCTGCTTCCGGGGCTCCTGGCGCTGTCCCTGCAGTCCCACGGTCTCCGGGTGCCGCAGCTCTTCCCCTGTTCGGCGGTCACGTGGGACCGCTCATTAGAGAAATGAATATGGACTCCACTCCCATAGGGGTGGAGCAGCATATTCATTTCTCTTTTGAGCGGTAACGGTGACCGCTGATAGAGGAAGAGGCTGCGGCACCGAAGACCAGCTGTCCGGGGGAAGGAGCGGGACGCCGGGAGCAGGTAAGTATTACATATTCAACTGTCCGCGTTCCACACGCCGGGCACCGCTCCATCTTCCCGGCATCTCTCCGCACTGACTGTGCAGGTCAGAGGGCGTGATGACGCATATAGTGTGCGCGCCGCCCTCTTGCCTGATCAGTCAGTGCAGAGAGACGCCGGGACGGGACGCTGAGGAGCTGCAAGCAAGAGAGGTGAGTATGTCTTTTTTTTTTTTTATTGCAGCAGCAGCAGCAATGGCACAGCTTTATATGGTACATCTATGGGGCAATAATGAACGGTGCAGAGCACTATATGGCACAGCTATGGGGCAATAATGAACGGTGCAGAGCACTATATGGCACAGCTATGGGGCAATAATGAACGGTGCAGAGCACTATATGGCACAGCTTTCTATGGTACAGCTATGGGGCAATAATGAACGGTGCAGAGCACTATATGGCACAGCTATGGGGCCATAATGAACGGTATGGAGCATCTATTTTTATTTTTGAAATTCACCGGTAGCTGCTGCATTTTCCACTCTAGGCTTATACTCGAGTCAATAAGTTTTCCCAGTTTTTTGTGGCAAAATTAGGGGGGTCGGCTTATACTCGGGTCGGCTTATACTCGAGTATATACGGTACTTAAATAAGAGATTGTCTAACACTGAAATGTTTTAATTTGTTTTATAAGGCAGTAATGGTTTTAAAACAATGAACTGGGGCATACTCACTTTCTAGCACCCCTGTGGATTTAGCTTAGGCGGCTTCGGAGGTCTGCATCGGCTTTGGAAGCGTTGCCCCATCAGCTCAGAAGCCTAAACAGACCACTGCTGCCTGTGATTATCTGTAGTGGTCAGTTGACTAGAAAAGCGTGTCAACAGAGAAACATCTGAAGATGCATTCTCCTTGTCACCTAATTGTTGCATGCGATCACAGGTAGCAGTGGTCTTTTCAATTATGAACCATGCTTCTTGAGCTATTGCACACCTCCAGAGCTGCCTGCGATGGATTTCCGAGGGTGCTGGAAAGTGAGTGGATCACATGAGTGTATATTTTCTCCTCCGAGAGAATTGAATTGATTTTTTATGACACTCAAATCAAACTCTGGTCCGAGTTTGCTCAGAGTGTCAACTTAATGTGGTCCGATTCTCCGGGATGATAGAACCATAGCACACTGTGGAAAAGATGGAGAACAAAATTTCTCCACTGTGAGTCTGCAGAAATCAAACTGCACTTGGATGACATCTGAGTGCAGTCTGTTTTCCACTCACCCATAGATTTGAATGGGCAAGTGACATTCGATTTCTGCTGCAAATCGATTTTTTTCCTCATGCCGAATCAATATGAGAAAAAAATGGAAGTAGACTCTCGTGTGAGCGAGCACCACAAATCATTCTTGTAATTGGGTTTTATTAAAATGTTGTACCATTTTCTTCATGAGTTAACTGAATATCTGTCGTTCTGAGCTTCAGCCAGATGTTTTATCACTGAAACATAAAAGATGACTATCACAGGGAAACCAAAAGCCTGTAAATGCCAAACAGTGCAACATTTTTAATGAAGCCCAATTGTAAAAATAGATGCATTTATTTTAACCCCTTAACGACTGCCAATACGCCTTTTAACGGTGGCAGTTAAGGGTACTTAACGGCACTGAGAAAAAAGTGTATAGCGCCCCCTCAGAGTCGGAATTTCTCCGGGATCTCGGCTACCGGGGATAGATGAGACCCCAGAGAACATGATTCGGGTCGTTTGTTATTGACCCCAGTGTTTCAATTGCTGTTATTAACGGTATAACGGCGACCGCAAAAAAAAGGCAGATTTCCCATTTAATTTCTCTCTCCTCTGATGTGACCCTATCACAGTAATCAAAATAAAAAAGTAGTAAATAACCCACCCCCCCTTTATAAAATAATAAAATAAAATATATATATTTACTTCCATTTTTCCATTAGGGTTAGAGTTGGGCTAAAGGGGGTTGGGCTAAAGCGAGTTGGGCTAAAGCGAGATGGGCTAAAGTTATTTGGGCTAAAGTGAGTTGGGCTAAAGCTAGGGTTAGGGTTGGGCTAAAGCTAGGGATAGGGTAGGGTTAGGGTTGTGGCTAGGGTTAGAGTTGGGATAAAGTTAAGGTTGGGCTAAAGCTAGGGTTAAGGTTGGGCTAAAAAGCTAGGGTTGGGCTAGGGTTGGGCTAGGGTTAGGGTTGTGGTTATCCCATTACTTGCCAAATTAAAATTTTTACAAGTATTAATTTTTCAGAAAAGGGCGTCCCAATATTCAATTAAAAATGACAATGACATGATTTCCTATTTTGAAAACATTCATTTTACAAACACAACACAAAAAATTGGACATAATTATAAAAATTATAAAATCTTAGTTGCTAGAAGCTAAAGATTAGGCGTCCCAAAAAAGAACATTGGTAGATAATGGGTTAAGGTTGGGATTCCGGTTAGGTGTGTGTTAGGGTTAGGTTTGTGGTTAGGGTTATGGTTAGGGTTGGGATTAGGGTTAGGGGAGCGTTGGGGTTAGGATTGGAGTTAGAATTGGGGGGGTTCCACTGTTTAGGTACATCAGGGGGTCTCCAAACGCATCATGGCGCCACCATTGATTCCTGTCAAAAAATCAAACTGTGCTCCCTCCCTTCTGAGCCCAGCTGTGCGCCCAAACAGTGGCTTTCCCCCACATACGGGGTATCAGCGTACTCAGGAGAAATTGCACAACAAATTTAAGGTCCATTTTCTCCAGATACCCTTGTGAAATTAAAAAAATTGGTTCCAAATTAAATTTTTTGTGAAAAAAGTAAAATGTTAATTTTTTTCCTTCCACATTGCTTTAGTTTTCGTGAAGCACCTGAAGGGTTAATAAACTTCTTGAATGTGGTTTTGAGCACTTTGAGGGGTGCAGTTTTTAGAATGGTGTCACTTTTGGGTATTTTCTGTTATATTGACCCCCAAACTCACTTCAAATGTGAGATGGTCCCTAAAAAAATGGTTTTGTAAATTTTGTTGGAAAAGTGAGAATTTGCTGGTCAACTTTTAACCCTTATAATGTCCTAACAAAAAAAATTGTGCTAATGTAAAGTAAACATGCGGGAAAGGTTATTTAACTACTTTGTGTGACACCACTCTCTGATTTAATGGTACAAAAATTAAAAGTTTCAAAATTGCAACATTTTCACATTTTTTTCCAAATTTCCATTTTTTTCATAAATAAACGCAAGTTAGCTTGAAGAAATGTTACCACTAACATGAAGTAAAATATGTCATGAGAAAAACAATCTCAGAATCAGTGGGATACGTTGAAGTGTTCCAGAGCTATAACCTCATAAAGTGACAGTGGTCAGAATTGTAAAAATTGGTTTGGTCATTAAGTACCAAATTGGCTCTGTCACTAAGGAGTTAAATAAAAAATATCCTCAAAGGTGGACAAACCCTTCAAACAGATGTAGGGAATAAATTGTCGATGTATGAGAAAGTCAGCGACCCGCACCACAGATCCTGCACTATACGAGCCTGTAGATGAATGAACTCCTGCTGTCCTGCTAGGTGTCGGGAACCCGTTGAAGCGCCGGACAGGTGCGAAACGGCCGTCGTTCAACCGCCGCATTACCCTATGTACACACCCCCGTGCCGTGTCTTTATGGACTGAATAAAATTGACCTGCAAAAGAAGGTTGGTGAGTGCAGCTGCTTTCTTCATTACCGTATAGATGTAGGGAATACTTGTGGCAACTATGTGCTGCATCAGTATCACACGTTCCGGTGCCTGGGAATCAGCGGTACTGCCGAGTGCTGAAGACAGCTCACATCACTGTCCCCTGCTCGCAGGGGACAATGTTATAGTTTTATTCAGCTGATAATAGCGAGAGCAGGTGGCTGCTAATGGGAGTATTCATCAGCCACCACCTGCGCTATAAATAAATAATTAAAAAAAAAAATGATGTGGGCTTCCCCTGTATTTTTGATAACCAGCCAGCCAAAACTGACAGCTGCGGGCTGCAATCCCCAGCTGTCGGCTTTAGCAAGGCTAGTTATCAAGAGTAGAGGAGTCTCCACGCCGTATTTTTTAATTAATTAATTTAGAAGAACGACATGGGGTCTCCCCCCAATTTTGGCAACCAGTCAAGCTAAAACAGACTGCTGGGGGCTGGTATTCTCAGGGGATATAACCCCCCCACCAAGCCTAAAAATAGTAGACGCACGAATTCTGGGGCTTTGCCCAGCTCTTCGGTCGTCCTGTGCCCATTATGGGGTTGATGTCACCTTTGTATTGTCTGGTGGCATGAAGCCCACGACTAAGTGATGGATAGGCGTCTGTACATGTCACACTCATGACACAGATGTCACTTGAATGGGTCTACATGTGTAAGTGTCTCCAGTACGTGTGAAAGCGGGCACCAAACATAGTGGACACACTGACATCTGAGAGAGCCCTAAGACTTATTAAGTTCGATTTTTGATTTGACAACTTCTGTTCACAGTAAAATCAGGCTGGCTTTCACTTATTATTTTCTTTCACATACTTCTACACATACATACCGAAACAAACTCTTGGCATGTCACAAACTTTCTTTCAGCGCTTTAAACTTTAATACGCAAAAAGTATATTAACATACACACTGTATGGTATTGCGCTGCAAAGTTTCTTTTCCAGTTTTTTTCGCAATGGTACTCTAGCACACTTGCTACATCTGTATATAGAACAAACTAGAAGAGAAAACCCCTATAAAAACTTTCAATTGAATAATATTAAAACCATATGTGTGATTCATTACAATGAAATTGGCTAAAAAGAACAAAATGATCAACAATTATGCAGAATAGATGGATGCTAAGCTTACTGGTCTATCTTGACTGTGAAGAACTAGTCATGAAATTATGAAAATCACAAAATCAATACTTTTTTATGATATGCAAATTATGAAAAATGGAAACAAAATGTTAAAAAACATCTTGGTTTGTTCAGTATCAAGTATGAGAGTCATGCGTAGAAATACACTTACACTCCTTGGCATGCTGTCAGTGAGGTTATTAATAATTGTCTAAGGAAGTTCTACAAAACTAAATGCACTTGGGAATGCAAAACATCAAGGTCTGCTGCTGGCAGCTCCTTGTGCAATTGCAAACCAATGATTTCCCAGATGTGCTGGACTGAAGGCAAGTCTGGAGATGCTGCAGATTGCTCGTGTAGCCCATGGTTAGGACAGGCCGACAGGTAGATTACTCACAATAGCATAAGCAACGATCTAGCATTGAAAAAACGGCTCATGGGACACTTTGAAGAAATGGCTAAAATATTGCTTTCACGACCAAACAATGTAAAGCCGAGCTGTTCCTTACCTAAAAAGAAGACTAGAGAGGTGCAGATACCATACACTATGCCTCCCAACACCATAATCCCTGGGTAGGACCATTGTGCATTTCCTCGTGACGGCCTTTTTATGCCATTGCCCACATGGTCACCAGACCAATCTTTGGCTGTCATTGCATAGAAGACAAAAGTGGGACTCGTACTGTTTCACAACCTTAGTCTTGGCATGTGCCATCCAATTTCACTTGCAGTACATAAGGACTTATTACCAGTGGTATGGCCATTTCTCCAAAGTGCCCCATGTGCTGTTTTTCAACAAAACAACGGCAGGCTGCATGTTGCTCGTGCTTCTATGAACAGCCTGTGTGGCCTAAACCTGCTTCCATGTCCAGCATCTCAGAACTTGTCTCCAGCTGAGCACATCTAGGTCATCATTGGTCAGCAATTGCAAAGGGGAATACCAGCAGTGAATTTTCATGGTTTGCATGCTCAAGTGCATTCAGCTTCAGCAAGTCAGAATATTCCTCAGACAACCATTAATAACTTAATTGACAGCATTCCAGGGTGTGTAAGTGCGTGCACTTGTGCATGTTGTGTTCATACACAATACAGAAGAAGTCATGATGTTTTGAAAATTTTGTTTCCTTTTTTTAAACATTTGCATATCACAAACATATCTATTGATCCTGTGATTTGCATGATTCCATGACCTTTCCTTCTTTGGAAAAAAATTAATATACAATGAAAATAAGAAGCCTACACACCCTTGTTAAAATGCCATTTTTTTATAATTCAAGAAAAATTATACCAAGAAGAATAATTTCAGAACTTTTCCCACCTTTAGACTATGTGCGCACGTTGCAGATTTGCTTGTGTAAAATTCTGCGCGGTTTCTGCCTCTCTTGGCAGAAAATGCAGTTGAAAATCCACACGGTTTTTATGCGGATTTTCATGCAGATTTTCATGCGGATTTTCTTGCCTTTTTGTAAATTCATAGAGCTAAAAAAAAGATATATTATTTAAAAAAAAAAAGAATTGTGATGTCATTTCCTTTTTCAACCTCTTCAGCCAGATACCCTCATTAATATTAACCCCTTCAAGACCTTGCCCTTTTCCGTTTTTGCATTCTCGTTTTTCGCTCCCCTCCTTTCCAGAGCCATAACTTTTTTTATTTTTCCGTCAATATGGCCATGTGAGGGCTTGTTTTTTGCGGGACAAGTTGCACTTTTGAACCACATCATTGGTTTTAGCATGTCGTGTACTAGAAAACGGGAAAAAAATTCCAAGTGCGGTGAAATTGCAAAAAAAAGTGCAATCCCACAATTGTTTTTTATTTGGCCTTTTTGCTAGGTTCACTAAATGCTAAAACTGACCTGTCATTGTGATTCTCCATGTCATTACGAGTTCATAGACACCAAATATGTCTAGGTTACGTTTTATCTAAGTGGTAAAAAAAAAATCTCAAACTTTGCTAAAAAAAAATAAAAATTGTGCAATTTTCCAATACCCGTAGCGTCTCCATTTTTCGTGATCTGGGGTCGGGTGAGGGCTTATTTTTTGCGTGCTGAGCTGACGTTTTTATTGATACCACTTTTGTGCAGATACGTTCTTTTGATCGCCCGTTATTACATTTTAATACAATGTCGCGGCGACCAAAAAAACGTAATTCTGGCGTTTCAAATTTTTTTCTCAATACGCCGTTTAGCGATCAGGTTAATCCTTTTTTTTATTGATAGATCGGGCGATTCTGAACTCGGCGATACCTAATATGTGTAGGTTTGATATTTTTTTGGTTTTATTTTGAATGGGGCGAAAGGGGTGTGATTTAAACTTTTATATTTTTTTAATTTTTTCATTTTTTTTAAACTTTTTTTTTTTACTTTTGCCATGCTTCAATAGCCTCCATGGAAGGCTAGAAGCTGGCATAGCCTCATCGGCTCTGCTACATAGCAGCGATCATCAGATCGCTCCTATGTAGCTGAATTACAGGCTTGCTATGAGCGCTGACCACAGGGTGGCGCTCCCCGCAAGCCGGCATCAGCAACCATAGAGGTCTCAAGGAGACCTCTGGTTACTATGCCGTCGCATAGCTGACCCCCGATCATGTGACGGGGGTCGGCGATGCGCTCATTTCCGGCCCGATGTCCGGAAGTGCCGGTTAAATGCCGCTGTCAGCGTTTGACAGCAGCATTTAACCCTGCTGTTCTGTTTAGATTTCACATACACTTGTACTGTTCCCGGTCATTTTTGACCGTCCTTATAAAATAATCATTTTTAGCTAATCTAAGTGGTTTTTTTAAACAGTTTTTGCACTATTATATTGCTTGTGAAGATGGTTGTTCAAATACCAGAAAAAAAAATAAATACAAAGCTTGTTTTATATTTTTTTTATATCCAAAAGGGAACATGGTATTTTTTCGATTTTTGTAAAAATTGATTATTTTTGCAGATAAAAAAAAAATCTTGATCTAAATGTTAACTATAAGTAATAATATCAAACATTATGTAGATATACTTTTTTCAAAGGCAAAAAAAAAAAAAAAAAAGCTTTTTTCTCTATAAAATGGCAAAAAACGTTGTTTTTTATACACTTATACTGTTCCCGGTCATTTTTGACCGGACCTAACAAAGTTGTGATTTGTACCTAATTCAAGTGTTATTTGATTACCTGTTGCATTGTTTTACTGTATGTGAACATGGTTTTCAATAATCAGATGAAAAATTAAATCCAAAACTTTTATTTTTTGAATCAAATAAATTAACATTTATGTACAGTGTAATACTGTACAACCAGCAAACACATGGAAAATCAGAAAATCATGATTTACAATATGAAATGTTGACAACTGAATGGAACTAGATCTATATGAACAGCAGGGTAAATAAAAACCAGTGAAATAAATTGCGCATAGCTATACTGGAAGCGAATCCGTCGGCTGTATCGCAACTTGAAAATGTTGGTATGTGTAAATCTGTTCTGACCAAAAGTAGTCAGATACATTGATAAATAGTAGTAGATGCAATATATAGTTCAAAATGAGGTGATAGCACCTTTATTTTTGTCAAAAATTGTCTGGAGAGCTGAATAAAGGCCTATCGGTCATTTTTGACCGAACAGTACAAGTGTAAAAAAAATTGTACCAAATAAAGTAAACAAAAATTTAAAAAAAAAAAAATTCCCACAGAGAGTACCCCCCTAATGACGAAAAGTCAGGGAGCCTCAAGTCTCAGAATCACACGCTGAATTTTTATAACATTATAGAATTTCAAAAACGGTCATTTTTGACCTAACAGAACAGCAGGGTTAACTAGTTAATAGCGGCGGGTGATTCACAATTCCACCGTCGCTATTGCGGGCCCATATCAGCTGTTCAAAACTGGATGGAACTGATTAAGAAAATGGAGACAATATGAAAGCTAATGTTAAAAATTCAATAGGGCATATCACTCAAGCAGAACTGATCGGCTCAGGTCCACTGGCACATAGATTATTATGTAAGTCAATAACTGATAATTATTCAAAACCAAGCCTACAAGTCTATGTGGAATACTATGCACTATAGTAAGACACATAAGAGAAATCTTTCAACTGGTTCTTGCCCCTTCATCTGTGAGCAGTATGCTGTAGGGACAGAGACCCTGACTCCAGCTACATATAATTTACTGAGCCTCTTACTGCAGGTTTGATAAAATTACTGCTTTATCTGCTGCAGATCTACCAGTTCTACGAATGCTAATCTCTGTAGAAACCCGCCCATACCACTGATTGGCAGCTTTCTGTATACACTGTGCATAGGCAGAAAGCAACCAATCAGAGGTCGTGTGCAGAGTTATGCATTAGCATGAGAGAAAATACTACTTAAATAGCCAGGCAACCCCTTTAAACTTTTGAACCATCAATGTTATTATGCTAAGTGTCCTTTCTGAAATACTTGGGGCTTTTTTGGGGAACCCAATCCTGGTACTCTTCTTAGAGTTGTTCATAACTCAGTCTTTACATCTCCAGCTCTAATCTTTCTTCTTTGTTGTGCTAGAGAAGTACAGTACTTTTTGCTATCGGTTTTATATATTTTGCGCACACACAAGGTGACTGTATATGTAGTGACATTCTTCATTTCTACTAGAGAACAATGGTAGGAAATCTTTCCATTACCTGTATAGGCTCTGGGCCTGTATTATTTGTCACGTAATATTATGTTGCTTTTATGTGAATGTGAAGCCTGCTTTGTATTATACTGTATATTAGAACATTTTATGTTTCTACTATTATTATTTTGTTCTCATGTGGATTGACAATTCTTTGTATGACTGTGTTATTGTGAGAATGTTGGATGTTCTTGTGTTTTCATCTCATGCTTTGTCTCACCGACTGTTTTATTCTCCATTCTCCATTGCAGATGCTTTCGTACATAACGTAGGTAACTATCACATTCTTATCACAATTAGATGGTGCCCCTCACCCTGTGTAATTGTTAATCGCCCTTTTACCCTTTCCTTATCCTTACTTTATGTTCTGAACACCCCTTTTTAAGAGACAATAAGGAGGAATCTTAGTCTCGAAGGCTTATTTTAGGAAAATATTTAAAATTTTGACTAGATTAGGCAAGTATATTGACCAATCAGAAAAGAAGTACCATGTAACAGACGTTGGTTTATGTGTCAGCTAAAGTATACTTTTTGTTGCATGGCAGGATAATCAGGCTTCTTGTTATAACTACTGTACCTAGCCATGTTCAACACAGAACAAGTGAATATACCAGAACTTTGACAGCGTTGACTTGTGTGAATTCAGTATTTGCAATACCATAGTTTGACAAATGACTCTGTTTTTGAGTCTATAATGGAATATTTGGCAAGAAATTAATGTGTTTTCAGCCTCTGTATTTAAGCATGGGTACTGTTATATTAGGGCTAATCACTGGTGAATAACATGTTTTATATATATTTATGTTTTATATTTATTTATAAATAGATATGAGCTTTTGATGGAATTCACAGTGTTAGGGCTCTTTAAGACATCATTGTGTCAGGTACGTGTGGTGACAGTTTTCATACGTACCGGATACAATTACACACGTAGACCCATTCAAGCGAATGAGTCTGTGCACATGTGTTTCCATGGACCACGTGTTCGTGGGCAAAATACGCTGGCATGTCCGTGTTTTTAACAGCGGCACAAGCTGCAAAACATCCCGCACAGGGATGACACATGTATAACATCCATGTGTCATTAGTGTGACACGTACCGGTACCTGGGAAGCAGTGATACTGTTAGCGCTGTTCCCCGGGTGCCGAAGGCCACTCTCCTTATTCTCCCCTGCTCGCACTGCGATCGGTGCTAGCAGGTGAGAATGTTGAGAGTTGTATTCAGCTGATAACAGCGAGAGCAGGCGGCAGCTGATGGGAATATTCATCAGTCTCCGCCTGCGCTAAAAATAAATGAAAAATATGGCGTGGGTTCCCCTGTATTTTTGATAACCAGCAAGGCAAAACTGTCAACAAGGCTGGTTATCAAAAATAGAGGGGTCCCAATGCTGTTTTTTTTAATGATTTAGTTAATTTTAAAAATAAAGTGGTGCCCCCCATTTTTGTCAACCAGCGTTGCTAAAGCAGGAAGCTGGGGACTGGTATTCTCAGGCTGATAAGGGGCCATCGATATTTATGTATTGTAAATAGACACTCAGCAAGTATAAAGTCTTTTATTTGAAATAAAAACAAAACACACTTTTCCTTTTTTATTTAAAATAACAAACACTGTTATACTCACCTAACGCCCATTCCATTGAAGCCCTCGTCTCCTGCAATAAAAGAAAATAAAAAACAGTAACATCCCTCACCTGTCTGACATTTCTCACAGTGATCTGCGGTGAACTCACTGACTTTTTCTCACAGTGTTGAGGTCACCGCAGTTCAGCCCATCTGGGAACCCAGCCTCAGTGACCCGCAGTAACCTCAAAGATGTCACCGCTGGTCACTGATGTTGTGCACGCAGCAGCTCATTCTCCTGGTGGTTCTCAGCCTGGACAATTGCATCTTGGCACCATCCAGGTTGAAAACTGTTTATCCCCAGACATGGATTACGGTGTGGGACAGAACATCGGATAGGTGAGGGATATTGTTGTTTTTCATTTTTGTTGTATTACAAGAGACGAGGGCTTCAATGGAATGGGCGTAAGGTGAGTATAATGTGTGTGTTATTTTTAAATAAAAATGGAGAAGTGTGTTTTGTTTTTATTTGAAATAAAAGAGAAAAATCTTGCATGTGTTTATTTACCATATAACTATAGGATTAGTAATGGATAGGTGTCTTATTGACGCCTCTTCATTACTAAGCCATGGGTTTGATTTCACCTGACAATACAAAGATGACATCAACCTTACAAATATGAACCCCACTTGCCACCGCCACAAGGCAAGTGGGAAGAGCCAGGCAAAGCACCAGAATTGTTGCATCTAATAGTTGCACCTTTTCTGGGCGGCTGTAAGTTGCTATTTTTCTTTTTTTTCCGTGACACATTTTACTTTATGATAATAGTAAATTTAGGTTGATATGTTTTGTGTTTATTTATAAAAAAAAAAATCTGAAATTTTACAGCAATGTTTAAAAAAATTGCAACTTTCAAACTTTGAATGATTATCCATTTAATTCAGATAGTCATACCACAGAAAAACATTAATAAATAACATTTCCCACATGTCTGCTTTATGTTAGCACCATTTGTAAAATGTTATTTTATTTTGTTGGCATTTTAGGAGGTTTAAAAATGTAGCAGCAATTTTTCCTTTTTTCAAGGAAATTTACTAAATTATTTTTTTAGAAGCCTATCTAGGTTTGAAGTGACTTTGGTGGTCCTATATATTTGAAAAATCCGAAAAGTGATACAATTATAAAAACGGCACCCCCCCAACATATTGAAAACTGCTGTCAGGTAGTTTATTTACCCTTCAGGTGCTTTTCCGGAATTAATACAAAGTGACATGACAGAAATTAAAAAGTTGGTTTTTACCACCTAAATGTCGCTGACTTCTGAACAGGTAGCACTATATGCGGCAGACACTAAGGCCACTATTTGGCCGTAAAGTGCCATGGTGAACATCAGGGCCACACAATCATGATCTCAGGGTGCTAAAGGGGCTAAAGAGGAAGGCCCTGCACTCTGTTACCATTTATATGATCTAGTGACTATTGACAGCAGCATCTAAGAGCTGATATGGACGGTGCCAACACTGATCATGGCTGATGCAGCAAGTTGTCAACTATAGTGTACAGCCGACACCTGCTGGATTGTCACCTGTCTGGGGATGCTATTTGTTTATATCTCAGGTCAGAAAAAAGACGTATTGGCGGTCATTAATGGGTTAAACTGGAGAACACCCCTTTAATGTTTTATTTTGTAGTTAGTTGCCTGCCGCTTGGAAAAAGCAAATAATCAAATAATAAAACATGGCAATAATCATGTAGCTAAAACTATAGAAACATACCCTTGTGATCCTAGATTACACTGTAGATATGATACTCTCAATGACCACATTAAGTGCTCATTCACAGTAATAGGACCCCCCCTTTAACCTGAGAATAGTCGGAATTCTTCATAGCATAGATGTAGCAAAGTACAGGAAACATTTCTTTGGTGTCTGCTCCATAACGACATGATAAGTAGAAGCAGTTGCTGAACAATTATTTGCTGCTTCTTCATTCTCATGCGGGAGGTGCTCCTTTACATTGGGATCTGATGACTGTGGAGTCACCACACTGAATTCATAGTCTTCTGTGTGGAAGCTGAGATGATGTGGGTTTTCGGATATGCTGGAAGTAGCAGTTAGGACACGGAGTGACTGTAGAGAAGGATATGACATTTAATTCAGGCGGTAGTCAAGACTCTCGTGTGTCAAGATGACATTTTTTACAACACAACTACAAGTCTGAAATGTTGGCATTATGGATTCATACGGTTGATGGCCAAAGTTTGACATTTACAATTCAATGCTAGTAGTAGGACTCGAGATGTTTGTTTCGAGTTCAGTTTTTTTCCCATTGTAGCCATGGCCTCTTGCTCCTGCAGAACATGTAGAGGCCCCACATGGTTGTTTCAGTTCTGTCATCTCCCTGTCAGCTTGAGCCATCTGGTCATTCTCTGAACCCACTCATTAACAAGTTGGTTATGCCCACTTCTGTACAGCATTATCTGTAGACCCCAGAGACTGTATGAAAATGACCAAGACTAAGGTGAGCTGCTTATGTCTGATGGCCATCACGTGTTGTGCTCTTTGAGGACATCACAATGTAGAATGCATGTACTGTTGGCAATTTACAGTACCGTTCAAAAGCTTGGACCCTCCTGTTCATGCAATGGTTTTCATTTTCCTTATTGGAGTAGTCACAGTGTAGATTCAGACTGAAGGCAGCAAAATCACAAAGGAACACATATGGAAACAAGGTGTAAAGAATTCCCAAAAGTGCTTAGCAGTAGTTGACTGCTTTGCTTTCATTCAACGGTCCATCTCATCAAAGCTATCTCAATAGGGTGGAGGTCAGGTGATTGTGGAGGCCATATCGTCTGATGCAGCATTCCGTCCTCTCCTCGTTTGTCACATAGCCCTTATAAAGCCTCGAAGTGTGTTTTGTGGAATTGTTCTGTTGCACGAACACAGGTACATTTTATTGACACCATTTTGAATGCACAGAGATACCATGACGAGAGCATGAGGCCCATTGTCGTGCCATCCATCCACGACCATCATCTCATGTTGCAGCATGATAATGCACGTCCCCATGTGGCAAGGATCTGTAGACAGTTCCTGGAAGCTGAACACATCCCATTTCTTGCCTGGCCAGCATACTCAAAGCCCATGAGCATGTTTGGGATGCTGTGGATTGGCGTATACGACAGCGTGTTCAGGTTCCTACCAGTATCCAGCAACTACACACAGCCAGTGAAGAACTTTATGCGTAGAGAATGTTTTGCACTGCGTGAGGCAAATGGTGGTCACACCAGATACTGGCTGGTTTTCTAACCCCCTACAACTCCTACAATACTGTAAAACTCCGCATTTTATAATGGCCTTCTATTGTGGCCAGCCTAAGGCACACCTGTGCAATAATCACGGTGTCTTTTCAGCATCTGGATATGCCACACCTGTGAGGTGGATGGATTAGCTCGGCAAAGGAGAAGTGCTCACTAGCACAGATTTACACACATTTGGGTAGGTCTTTGAGCTAACTCATGAAAAATGGGAGCAATAACCAAGGAGTTGCCGCTATATTTTTGTTCAGTTTATTTAAAAGGGAATACTAACCTGCATTTCTATTTATAAAACACTTCATTCCCTCAAGGCATCAACCCCCCAAAAATACCCCTTTTACAAACCGTTATACACATCAGTCAAAGCAATTAAGAGATTCTGTGAAGTTATCTGTACAGAAAAACCTTGGCGCTTAAAGGGGTTGTCCTGTCTTAAAGGGAATCTGTCACTAGAAAAATGGATATTAATCTGCAGATATGGGGATAATCTGCAGGTTGATAGTGTTATTAACCTGTCCAACACCTGCACTTAGCCGAACGCTGCTGGGGGAAAATGAATTTATATTGTCACATTGGCAGCGCCGACGCGGGTTCAGTTACCGCTCTGAGTATACAAAATGGTTGGCTGTAACCGCGCCTCCAACCCTGGCTGACAGCCTGCCCCAATGTTGAGCCAGCGGCCGTGACGACATGAGGCGCAGCCAATGCTCTGTGTTCTCAGAGCGGTGACTGAAGCCTAGCCGACACCGCCCCCGTGACTGAAACCTGAACGAGGGGGGGGGGGGGTAAAGTTTATTTTCTCCCCACAGTGGTTAGTTAAGTGCAGGTGCCGGGCAGGTTCATAACGCTATTAACCTGCAGATTAACCCCATATCTGCAGGTTAATAGAGTTTTTTCTGCTGACAGGTTCCCTTTAAGCTACAAGTCTGCAGTCATTCTGTGTGACTGCAGACTTGTGAATACTCGCATATCGCGCACTTCTCGGTGTGATAATTCAATGGGGAGAGGGGTCATGTGACCGCAGATATGCAATATGCATACTCCTGAACGAGTCCGCACCCATCTAGTGGGAATCTGGCGAGAGGTATGCATATTGCATGCTTCTGGCCACATGACTGCTTGCTCCGTACATCAGAGAATCCTCGCAGCGCGCAGTGCACACGATGTGAGGATTCACACGTCTGTGGGCATGACAGCATAATTTGCAGGAGCCGATGTTATCACCGGCCCCTGCAAATCACGCACATATGTGATGCACATTTCGGCAGTGTCACTGTACCTTTGTAACCTCTTTTAGGTGAGAGGTTACAGGCCTCCTATACACATCCAATGATCGGCCAGTATCATGGAATTCTGTGATTTTTTCCCACATTAATGACTTGTATGGCCAGCTTAACTCTTGTGTCTTGTGAATTAAGTGTTAACGTGTAAGATTCACTTTTCTATTTACAATGTTGTCGTTGGAATTAGCACAGTTCCTATGATATGGATAATTCTTGGACAATGCGTCCAATGAATGAATGTCCGCCAGTTGAATTTCTATGCTGCCAATCACCGCGCTCATTGGCAACTTGTATCTTTTTCTTTCAGTCCATACTTTAGATTAAGAGCAGTTATTTTTGGGCTTGGCAAAAGCTGTAGAGCTAATGGATTTAGGCTATGGGCACACGCTGCGGATTTTGCTGCGGATCCGCAGCGTTTCCGCAGCTGCGGGTCCGCAGCAGTTTCCAATGAGTTTACAGTTCAATGTAAACTTATGGGAAGCCGAAAACGCTGTGCACATGCTGCGGAAAAAAACGCGCGGAAACGCAGCGGTTTACATTCTGCAGCATGTCAATTCTTTTTGCGGAATCCACAGCGGTTTTACACCAGCTCCAATAGAAAGCCGCAGGTGTAAAACTGCAGTGGAATCCGCACAAAAACCGTGGTAAATCCACAGTAAATCCGCGATAAATCCGCCTGAAAAACGCACAGTTTTTGCCCTGCGGATTTATCAAATCTGCTGCGGAAAAACCTGCAGTGGACCATTCTACGTCTGCACATACCCTTATAGTAAAGCATTCATTAAAACCCCCAGGTCTGGAGAGCATTGATGTAGAATAGGGGAGGATGAGCATGTGAAAGGTTATTCCCAAAATACTAGTTATCCCTTATACGGTATATTAGATAGGAGATAACTTGCTGATCACTAGTGCTCCAACTACTTGGACCTCCAGGGATCCCAAGAACAGGGATCTGAGCCATACCTTGAATGGAGCAAAGGCATAATGCTCAGTCTCCGCTCAATTCATTGGCTTTTTGAGAAAGTAGAGATGTCTGTGGGAACACCGGAGAATGCAGAGAATAAACACTCAACTATTTTCTACAGAGCCATAGACAATGTATATACTGGAGACTGAGCATCTTCACCTTCACTCCATTCAAGTCAGTGCTTTGAAAAGCTCCACTTGTGGAAGACCCCAGTGGGGGACCCCAGCTAACTTGCAGTTTTGACTATAACCCTTCAAAATAAGAAATATGGGGCAGGGAGATAGTGTAGAATGTTGGAAAAAGTCATAGTAACCAACTTAAGAAGCATCAGTATAACATGCATCATGTCATGAATGTAATTTATTGGTAGAAATCACAAGAGGTGATCTTTGCTAGTGGAGCACGTGGGTAACCTATTACCAATTATCCTGGTGTATTTTACCAGGATCAGGTGAGTAATTCTCAGAATTCTTCTTTAGAGTGCTTTCTTCTTTTGCCTTTATTTTCTTCAGCCCAGTAAGTACTTTTTAAGAGACTTTGGTCTCAATTCATCAAAGTTTTACACCAGTACGGCGTAAAAAGCTTTGAAAAGTCCCATATTTTTGGCACAATGATCATGACGAGCGGTGGGGTTCGCTATGCACAAATCTTGCTCCAGTAGGAACTGGAGTAGGATTTGTGGCGAGGCGCACACAGTGATGTGCACCACCCCTCAGACACTCCTGATTCCTGACAAGGCATACACCTCTTCATTAATTTAGGAGCCTCTGAGTCTTGAACATCCATCGGTCTTGGGGAATCGGTCCCATAATCTTGCACCCAAATAATTAACTTCTACCTTAAAAATGTCGTGATCTTCAATGTTACATGCCTAGTATTTCCCATATGTCATCTGACCTAATTTTCATTGTATTTATTATTCAGAACATCATTGTTTGAGGTTTTGTGTGTGATGGAGCAGTAGAGGTCTTTCCTTGAACAGCAGTTCATTGAATGGCGTAATGCATGTTCAGCAGGAGGTTACCTACAGTCCTTGCTCTCCATATTTTCGATATTTGCTGTTTAAACATTGTGTCTTAGTTATTAAAATGTACCTGTTGTTTTAGGTGGCTTTTCAGAATAAGCTGCCTATACATGAAGAATAACACTCTTTCTGGCCATTGTCTGCAATCTTAACCAGTTTTCCCTGAGCACGGCTCCAGAGAGGATGTAGACTGCTATATTATATAAAGTAACTACAGATAAGTGAAGATCCTGTTCCCAATCTCTGTGGCCATTTGCAAAAGCAGCAGCAACATGGAGGAGATTATGTAGCAGTACTAAGCAGTGTAGCTGTAAATCCCGTGCTGGGGAGAAACAGTTAAACACTTTCTACAAAGAAATAGCTCTATATCTGTGTCTCTTTCTGCTTTAGTCTCACTTAGCTCCTTTTTTCTCTTCCCCCTCAATAGACTTTTATAGGCAGCAACTGTAATCTAATCCTTTCATGAGCTGATAATTTATCTTTGCCGATGGAAGATTTGGACAATGAAGTCATAGTAAATGATCAGTGTAGAAGGGAGAAGGAGAGAATTCTGATAAGTGGGGTAGGAGCATTTTTCTCTAGTAAGATTTATTGCAGAGTATCTTATCTTTTCTTGCACTATTGATTTATGAGAGAAAAAAATAAACAAGTTTTATTCTTTAATTGCACTTAAAGAGTTCATAAAAATGAATTGCAAAGTGCGCTGTTGTCCCACCTCTATAACTGTATATAATAATATTATAAAACTGAGTATACAAGTCAATAAAATTCCTACTTGCTAACTGGTGATCCAGAGTTCCAGTTGTCCAAAATGTTAATATACTGAAGAATGTCTCAACACGCTCACTGGCGTTCCTGCTGCAGATTAGTGGTGTCAGTTTAAATGATCTGGAATGGAAGGGGGAAGGGAGCATTACATGTCCAAATGCTTCTTATTGGGAGACTCTCAGTATGGCGTGGAAAAGTCGCTCCTGTATCTCCAAGTGTTGGAGCGGCGCTCTGGCCGGCAGCACCAGATCAAACTGAATGTTACGGAGCAAACGTTTCCGTGATCCGTGACATCATCAAACTACAGAAAGGTCCATAGAGTAAAAGGAAGCTGATGATCCTATTGGGATAGATTCGGCAGATCCCTTGCTCATTGCAGATTTGGTATACACACCTGGGTGGGAGCTTTTACTGTTTTTGACAGTAAGGCTATGTGCACACGTTGCGGATTTGTTGCGTTTCCGCAGCGTTTTTCCGCTCGGACATGCTATAAATCCGCACTAGATTATTAAAGCAATGTTAATCAATAGCATTCCTGAATTGTTGTGCACATGCCGTGGAAAATTCCGCCCTTATTCTCAGCGTTTTATTTTCCGCAGCATGTCAGTTCTTTTTGTGGATCTGCAGCGTTTCTGCACCCATTGACTTCCATTGAGTCAGTCAAATTGGCAGCAAAACCGCAGGTGTAAAAAGGTTTGCGGATTTGCTGCGGATGTGCCGGCAAAAACGCTGCAGAAAGGAAATGATTATTTCACATCTGTCCCAAATTTCTTAAATAATGTGGGGTGCTAGATAGTGATGAGTGAATATACTTGTTACTCGAGATTTCTCGAGCATGCTCGGAGGTCCTCCTAGTATTTTTTAGTGCTCGGAGATTTAGTTTTTCTTGCCGCAGCTGAATGATTTACATCTGTTAGCCAGCATAAGTACATGTGGGGATTCCCTAGCAACCAGGAAACAACCACATGTACTTATGCTGGCTAACAGATGTAAATCATTCAGCTGCGGCGATGAAGACTAAATCTCCGAGCACTAAAAAATACTCGGAGGGCCCCCAAGCATGCTCGAGAAATCTCGAGTAACGAGTATGTTCGCTCATCACTAGTGCTAGACAATTCCACCATAACAATATCTCCTTTTGTAAGCAGTTATATAGCTTTCTTTACTACTTAACCAAAAAACGAAAAGATTCTAGCATAAAAAAAATTAGAATATTCTTTATTATTCGAAAACAAATAAAACATAAAACACCAATCAATAAATAGACAAAATGACACAATCAGAATGGTACAGGTACAGGCAATGGTACACAAATAAGCTGCCCACTAAGGGAAAAAGGTAAAATCAACATCAATATATAGAAATCCTATGTATTACTCATCACATATGCCCAGTGGTAGGCTTAAGGTGCCAAAACAATTGCCAAATGCTAGATTTAAAGTGCCAAGTGCAGTGTAAACCCAGACAAAATTAATTTACAAGCGTCTGAATCATCCTATATAATCAACCTAATCAACACACACCCGGAAGAAGCTTGGATGCGAAACGGCGTATGGGTTGGGGCGGTACGGCTGTTCCCCTTCTTTCCACTATGAGATCTCATTCTGATTAATTGATTCAGGTGATGTACTTATAACTTAATGCATTTCACGATATGTTTTTTGCCCCATGGTTTCACTTGAAATTTGATGCTTTGATGCCTTTTTTTCATAGTTTTATGAGTTGGATTGATTATCATAGCTAGGTTGATTATATAGGAGGATTCCGACGCTTGTTAATTAATTGTCTGGGTTTACACTGTCACTTACGGCACTACCGCTGTGTGAGAACTTTCCCATGCAGCGGTGCCGTAAGTGAGAGCACTGGAGCTGATCAGCTGATGAACTCCAGTGAACTCTCATGGCAGTGCGGTGATACACTGCCGAAGGGATTACTGCTGCTGAGAGCTGATGTATTTCGCCTGGGGGGGGGCAATATCCATGGCCCCATCACCTACTAATATCAGCCCACAGCTTCTGCCTAGTCTTTGCTGGTTCGATTTTATAGGAGGACCCCATGTCAATCTTTTTCTGGGGTCTGTAAGCTAGCCAGGAAAGGCTAAGCAAACAGCTATGAGTTGATATTAATTGTCTGGGAACCTTTATGGCTATTGGCTCCTTCCCAGAATATTAACATCAGCCCTCAGCCGTCGGCTTTCCCTCTGCTGGTTATTGGAGCCCACACAATTTAAAAAAAAATGTTTTTGAAAAATAAACATATTGCATACAGTGATGGATGTCAGTCACTGATAGAACCACCCGCCGGACCAAAAACCCCAGAAAGAGCAGAGAACTAATTGCTGAAAACAGGTTATATTGAATCTTCTCTCATATAACTATATATCAATCTGCTCGGCCCTCCCTACTCTGTAACATGGTCCCTGCAGATTGGATTGTAATTTCATGGTGACAGGTTCCCTTTAATCTATATTTTGAATATAGAATAGAAACCTCTACTGCGTTATCAGTGGAGACATCCCTAGTGCATTCATTGGCAACATTCATTTCATGATAAGTCTTAGAAATTATAGTTTAAAAAAATCTGAAAATGATCCATTACTTACAACAACTCACCTATACATTTTCCCTGGTGAACCTTATTGTCCCATCTTGTTTAAGTAATTAATGTCGGTGTATAGAAATATTCTAGTTTATATCTAGAAGCTGAAAACCAATCCAGACCTAAACTACCGTAATATATATAATTATTGAATTATCTTTTATAAATGTATGATAAATGCTGTTTAAAGCACCTTTGCATGATGTGCAGCTAGCTGGTAGATTAATTGCAGGATGTTAATTTTTTGGGGGGTAATGTTGTGAAAGTGAAAAAAAAGTGTTCTAGTTTTTCCCAGTCTTACATGAGCAGTAACATTAAGGTGTTCTAGTGTTGTACATTCAGTTGTGGAAATGAAAGGGCATAGGAGGAGGTGCAAGATTTTTTTTTTATTAGTTATTTTATGCTTTCAATTCAAACCCAAATCCCTGTTCCAGAATGTCGAATCCATTTGTTTTATTCCGCCATGCATGTGACCTTAAGATATCCTTTCCCCTACTCTCCTGTTTCCATTACTGACCTAACCTTCCTCTTTCAGCTTATGTCAACCAAGCAGTTATATTGCTTAAAGGGGTTGTCCAACCCTGTTGGAATATTTGTCAAGCATTGGAGCTTTGTGAATCCTAAAACCGTGTAGTGTGCACACTGTTAGGATTTATCTAGGCTTGCTGGTTCTAGCAGTCATCATATGATGGCAAGTGTGCAAACTGAATGGTCACCTGTCGACTAGATCTGATCTGAACATTGAGAGATTTGGCTGAGAATTTAGTTGGCAAGTGGTCGCATGTAACAGATGTCATATAGCAGTAGCAGAGTGGTACCCACATGACAGTGTGTCTGTGACACCACAAGTATATACTTATATAACCTTAAGGCCGGCGTCACACTAGCGATTTTTACGGACGTATGAGCGCAGAAAATACGTCCAGAACATACGCATTGCACACGGCCCAATGATTCTCTATGGGGCAACTCCTATCTGCCGTATATTATGCATCCGTTATATATGGTATGTTACGGGCGTAGAAAATCGCAGCATGCTGCGTTTGTGAGCGTATTGCGCAAAAAAATACGCCAATGAAAGTCTATGGGGGCGAGAAAAATACGGATTACACACGGACCATGCGTGTGACTTGCGAGAAATACGCACCGGTGTTCTATAGAAAAGCCGGCAATTCAGTGCGGTGTGCAGTAAAATCACACTGACAGAATAGAATAGGTAGAATAAATGTGCACACATAGAATGTGTATATACACTCACTGGCCACTTTATTAGGTACACCTGTCCAACTTCTTGTTAACACTTAATTTCTAATCAGCCAATCACATGGCGGCAACTCAGTGCATTTAGGCATGTAGACATGGTCAAGACAATCTCCTGCAGTTCAAACCGAGGATCAGTATGGGGAAGAAAGGTGATTTGAGTGCCTTTGAACGTGGCATGGTTGTTGGTGCCAGAAGGGCTGGTCTGAGTATTTCAGAAACTGCTGATCTACTGGGATTTTCACGCACAACCATCTCTAGGGTTTACAGAGAATGGTCCGAAAAAGAAAAAAAATCCAGTGAGCGGCAGTTCTGTGGGCGGAAATGCCTTGTTGATGCCAGAGGTCAGAGGAGAATGGGCAGACTGGTTCGAGCTGATAGAAAGGCAACAGTGACTCAAATCGCCATCCGTTACAACCAAGGTAGGCCTAAGAGCATCTCTGAACGCACAGTGCGTCGAACTTTGAGGCAGATGGGCTACAGCAGCAGAAGACCACACCGGGTACCACTCCTTTCAGCTAAGAACAGGAAACTGAGGCTACAATTTGTACAAGCTCATCGAAATTGGACAGTAGAAGATTGGAAAAACGTTGCTTGGTCTGATGAGTCTCGATTTCTGCTGCGACGTTCGGATGGTAGGGTCAGAATTTGGCGTAAACAACATGAAAGCATGGATCCATCCTGCCTTGTATGGAGCATCTTTGGGATGTGCAGCCGACAAATCTGCGGCAACTGTGTGATGCCATCATGTCAATATGGACCAAAATCTCTGAGGAATGCTTCCAGCACCTTGTTGAATCTATGCCACGAAGAATTGAGGCAGTTCTGAAGGCAAAAGGAGGTCCAACCCGTTACTAGCATGGTGTACCTAATAAAGTGGCCGGTGAGTGTATATGTCAGTGAGACACATATATATATATATTTATATTTAATTCAGCGCTAGATAGCAGAAAAGCCGGTAATTCAATTGCCAACTTTTGCTTTCTCCTTCCCAAACCCGACAGGATATGAGACATGGTTTACATACAGTAAACCATCTCATATCCCTTCTTTTTTTGCATATTCCTCTTTACTAATGTAACAAGTGTCTCTGTGTAAAATTTTGGGTTTCTAGCTATTAATTTAAAGGGTTAAATCCAGGAAAAAATTGGCGTGGGCTCCCGCGCAATTTTCAACGCCAGAGTGGTAAAGCCAGTGACTGAGGGCAGATACTAATAGCCTAGATCGGGACCATGGTTATAGGACCCCCCCTGGCTAAAAACATCTGCCCCTAGCCACCCCAGAAAAGGCACATCTGGAAGATGCGCCTATTCTGGCACTTAGCCTCTCTCTTCCCACTCCCCTGTAGCCGTGGGATATGGGGTAATGAAGGGTTAATGTCACCTTGCTATTGTAAGGTGACATTAAGCCAGGTTAATAATGGAGAGGCGTCAATTATGACACCTATAAAGTATTAATCCAATAGAATGAAATGGTTAATAAAACACACACATTATTAAAAAGTATTTTAATGAAATAAAGACACATGGGGTCATTTTACACCCAGGAGCTCTGCTAATGCCCTCTGCTGGATGAACTCATATGAACTCGAACATTGGAAAATATTCTGAAAAGTTCCCAGTCTCGAGTTCATGTGAGTTCATCCAGCAGAGGGCGCATCACCGCGACTCGAGGTAACTACAGGACATTCCCCTGCATTCCTTTCATTCACAAAGTTTTACAGACAGGAGCACAGCTGCATTAGCAGAGCTCCTGGGTGTAAAATGATTTAGCCCCTTCAGATGGATTTACAGCGTGGGACAAGACTGAACGACGGAAGGTATGGAATATTGTTGTTTGTTTTGTTTAACTTTATTTCAGGTGACAAGGGTCTTCAGGTGGATTAAGAGTATAATAAAATATTAAAACACCCTGTGTCTTTATTTCATTCAAATACTTTTTAATAATGTGTGTGTGTTTTATTAACCATTTCATTCTATTGGATTAATAATGGATAGGTGTCATAATTGACGCCTCTCCATTATTAACCTGGCTTAATGTCACCTTACAATAGCAAGGTGACATTAACCCTTCATTACCCCATATCCCACCGCTACAGATGAGTGGGAAGAGAGAGTCTAAGTGCCAGAATAGGCGCATCTTCCAGATGTGCCTTTTCTGGGGTGGCTGGGGGCAGATGTTTTTAGCCAGGGGGTCCTATAACCATGGTCCCGATTTAGGCTATTAATATCTGCCCTCAGTCACTGGCTTTCCCACTCTGGCGTTGAAAATTGCGCGGGAGCCCACGCCAATTTTTTCCTGGATTTAACCCTTTAATTTAATAGCTAGAGACCCCAATTTTTACACAGACACTTGTTACATTAGTAAAGAGGAATATGCAAAAAAAGAAGGGATATGAGATGGTTTACTGTATGTAAACCATGTCTCATATCCTGTCAGGTTTGTGAAGGAGATAGCAAAAGCCGGCAATTGAATTACCGGCTTTTATGCTATCTAGCACTATATGAAATATAAATATATATGTATATGTGTCTCACTGACATATATACTGTATATATGTTTTTAAAAATATTTGAGCCGATGGATCCATGATATGTCCATTTTGCAAGCCTGCGCAAAAAAATCACCGTACGGAAGCCATACAGATGACACACGGATAAATTTGTGCGTAAAAATTGCATCCTCGCATTGAATACGGAACAGTGTTTTGGGACAATTACTGCGTATTACGGCCGTAAAAAATGGACCGTATTGTCTTATGCCTAGTGTGATGCCGGCCTTATACTTAATCTTACCTCCTGAAAGATAGGCATCTGGTGGCCAATTGTCTAGCTACACCCTTCCAAAATGTATATTTTCTTACCACTAGTAAACCCTACTAACTAGTAACATCAATGTTGTACTTAAAGTGTAAACCCTGGAATACTACTTACATATTTTATAAAAGCTGTAAGACATGCAGTGCACATCTTTAATATGTATCTATCCTAATTTATTCTTTGTTTGTCTTTTTTATCATTTTTTGCTCCCTTAATTGAACACGATGTTCATTTTACTGTCGTGCAAAATAATTAACTATTTGATACTAAATGTCACTAGATAATATAATACACTTATTATGTAACAATGAATGTACAGTATAAAAAAAAGTTAATGTGTCATGGAAAACTGTGTATGATACATTCAAAGAGGCTGTCGCATCTTCTGTCTTCAGGAGAAACCCCCTCACCTGGCTTCCTGCTTGCTGAGAGGGCGCTGAGTGCTCCTGAGGATTGACAGTTTTAGACCCATGGTGTAGCGGGTCCAATCTGTGCGATCTCTGATGATGCAGCTTTGTCTCTGCCACATCAGAGAAGCACAGAGGCACTGAAGCTCACCGGATCCGGACACAGAGCAGCACTTCCAAGCTGTATAGAAAAGAGCTTGGAAGTGCTGCACTCCATGCCTGGCCAAGTCTAATAGACTGCAGCGGTGGTTGGAAAATTAGGCAATGAGGAGTAATTATAATTCTCTTCATGCTGGAGAACAGAGAAAGTTACTTACTTTCCGATACAGTATGTTCTATTATGATTCTATCCTGTGTCCATCAATAAACCCGACGTTGTGCATCATTCCAAAACTTAATTGTAAGAAAATAGCGGCACTCACCAGTTGGCTGATCCACAATGTTTAATCCATGTGCAGGTTAGTACAAACACATCTTGGAAAGTGCAGAGGGTGCGGGGAGTGCAGCGGGACGACAGCCGTTTCGTGCGATTAGCACTTCTACGGGTCCAGGACGTAGGACGTTGGACCCGACGTTGTCCCTTTATCTGTGGGCTCACTTACATGTATTTTTTAGTCTAATTTTGTAACTGTTTTTCTATTTGCAGTGCTGAGTATTGGTGAAGGCGGATTTTGGGAAGGATCGGTAAAGGGTCGGAGTGGATGGTTTCCAGCAGACTGTGTGGAGGAAGTGCAGATGAGGCAGCCAGATCCGCGTCAAGGTATGACAAATACAGCGGTATCCTTCAGGGAGACCTGTATAGAAAATTCTATCCACAGGCATTCATTGATGGACGATTTTACATTTTTTCCTAATGATTTTACTATAAAGTGTCTGCTTATGTAGTACGTATCAGTAAGTGCTTCAAGGCTGTACAATAACATGGGCTAGGACTTCATTTTGTCTCACACATAGTTGGCTCTGTCTTTTAGAAACTCGTGAAGATCGGACAAAGCGTCTGTTCAGACATTACACAGTTGGATCCTATGACTCCTTCACTTCTCATAGGTAAAATCAGTTTATCATACAGTTATACTCAGTTTTCAAAATCCATAAGCTGTCGTTGTTCTCAGCAGCACAGGTCCTGTTTACACAGGCTGACCCAGCTTCAGATACACACTGAATGATCACTAATGGATTGATCAGTGCCCATAGACTGCCAGTGATCTCGGCAGCACAGGTCCTGTTTACACAGGCTGACCCAGCTTCAGATACACACTGAATGATCACTAATGGATTGATCAGTGCCCATAGACTGCCAGTGATCTCGGCAGCACAGGTCCTGTTTACACAGGCTGACCCAGCTTCAGATACACACTGAATGGTCACTAATGGATTGATCAGTGCCCATAGGCTGCCATTGATCTCGGCAGCACATGTCCTGTTTACACAGGCTGACCCAGCTTCAGATACACACTGAATGGTCACTAATGGATTGATCAGTGCCCATAGGCTGCCATTGATCTCGGCAGCACAGGTCTTGTTTACACAGGCTGACCCGGCTTCAGATACACACTGAATGGTCACTAATGGATTGATCAGTGCCCATAGGCTGCCATTGATCTCGGCAGCACAGGTCCTGTTTACACAGACTGACTCGGCATCATATGCGCATTAAATGATCAGTAATATATTGCTAAATATTGATAAATTGACCTTGTTCTCGGCAGCACAGATCCTGTGTACTCGGCACGATACACTGCTGTAAACGATGATCTTTGGTGCAGCACCAATGCTCATTGTACCCAATAAATGAGTGCTTTGTTTTGTTAGACTGCAATAATATCATGAAGTAGAGTTGCTAGTAAGTCTTCCTCAGGAAACTCTTGCAGTATAAATGGACCTTTAGTTGGAAATATACCTTAGAAAGCTGCCGGCTGAACGAGACAACTCGGGTAATGGCTTCTCTTCTGTGAGTAGTAAGGCTTGGCGTCTAACACCCAACATGGCCAAGCCTCGTCCACATTTGGCGGATGACAGGTCCTGCTGAAAGTGACTGCTTGGGCCATTTAATACATAGGGGCCCCAGTGCATTGACAGTAGTAGAGCTCACCAATATTGTGATGGTGATTTCACTTTGGTTCTGTAAATTGTGATTGGATTAACGTTTGTGCACAATGCTCGGATTTGTAGTAAGATGGAGACTCTTCTGATATACAGAACACCAGCTTCTCTTTTGCTTTTTTTTTTCGTGGTATTGATCTGTCATGTGAATTTTTGCAGTGATTATGTCATCCAGGAGAAGGTTGCACGGCTGCAGAAGAGGGAACTGGAGGGATTTGGTTTTGTGTTAAGAGGAGCAAAAGGTATGTCCGACTAGCGAATCATACTGCATGAAAGGTTGTGGCTGTAGGATTATTACATGATAGCTTTACATAGTTGGGACACTAGCAGGGATAGCTTCTTTAGATGAGGAAATCGGTTTCCAACACATTTATAACAGTTTGCCAAGACCGAAGCAACAAATCTAGTTTGCTCCTTTGATATCAGTAGTCTCAGCCATCACTAGGCTGGTGCCAAAATACAACCGGTCTTAGTACATTGCTCGTAGCGGGTTCCCATTATGAGCAATAGGAGTCAATTCCTGTCTTTCTTGCCTCTGAGCTTTATTCAGTGTAAGCCTACGTTCCCATAGGTGTTTGGTGAGTTTTTGATGTTGCAGATTTTTGGCATCACCTCTGCCCCTATTAGGTACATTTCCATTTTTGAGTGCATTGTTAGCATGTGTTGTTTTGACGCTGCAGCTTTTTTGGTATGACCTGTCATGTTTTTAATAAAGCTACTTTGCTTTGATAGTTTCTGGTATTTGGCTTTGACAAAACCTTATTGATACAGTCCTGTGTGTGGATTACATGCTTTTTTAGTGAGTTTCCCACAGCGAAATGCACAAAAAACAGACATGTAATTTCTACCTGCAGATTTTCCGCACCTAATGCAAATCTATGGAAAAATCTGCACTTAAACCTCACAAGAGGAAATGACATGTTGCGGATTTGAAACCCCCGCCGCAAGTTAATTTACGCTGCGTAAAAACATTGCACAGGGGCCATGAGATATTTATACATCCCATCCACATTGCTGGAACTGTAAGACGCCGCGTCAAGAACTCACCAAAAACTCATCGTAGGAACCTAACCTAAAAGCACTGTGTCTTATTACGGAGAACTCTCTATAGGCACACAGTAAAGGGCCACCAACCACATAATAATGATCCAACTACATATACATAGTACTGTGCAAAAGTGTCGCATTTTGTCAGTTGGTAAAAATAAACTATTATATCTTTATTTTTGAAAGCCTCCTTTCTTTGCAGCAGTTTTTCCATGCCTGCTTAGAACATTTGCACAGTATTGTATGCATGTGTGTATATATATATATATATATATATATATATATATATATATATATATATATATATATATATATAATATATATAATTTGCTGCTAGAAGATTAGAAGGTGCTTATTTCATTTAACCTATTGAAAACACATTCACTGACAGGCAGACCTAAAGGGGTATCCCCATCTTGAAGATCCTATCCCAATATGTGGTAGGTACAATAATAACAATATTAGGAAATATCTCCAATTAGAAATGTAGTATAGTTCTTCTAATTCACTGTGTCGCTTACCCCATGTAGACAATTGTAGTAGCTTAGGTATCCATGGGTACGACCACTCATATAGTGACAGTAGTTGTAACCATGGATATATACGCTATTGCAATGCTGTGCACATGGAGTGACATAGCAAATCAGAAGTACTGTACTATACTACTTTTCTAATTGGAGGCATTTGCTAATATTATTATTATTATTATTATTTTTATTAATAAACCTACTACATATTGTGATAGGATTTTGAAAATGGGAATACCCCTTTATTCATGGTTAGGAGGAATAGCATTTGATGAAACGTTCATTCTCCTGCCAGGTATGTAGGGTGTAAGTGCACCTAATATTCATTGAATCTTTAGCTGGCCATACTGATTAGATAGTTGTTGGTTGAGCAATGCTTTGGCCGATCTTTTGGTTGACAGCCATCTCAGCGGACACTCACATACACAGAAGCACTCATTCGGTCGAAGCTGCCAGCTGAGATATCGGTCATCAGTTTATCTCAGGGAGAACAATGCGATCGGCACTCCGAAATCAGACACGCATGATCAATGTCTCTCATGACAATCAGTCAGACAGTGTCCTCCTATACAAACCTGAGGATATCGGCAGGTTCAGACCACATTAGTCTATTGTGCATGGGGGCCTTTACGGTCACATCATGTGATGAAGTGTCACTGCAGCTTTGGGCGTGGATTACTGGCTGGGGTGATGTGCGATTGACTGTTTCCCATACCAGCCACATACCCTGTCACTGTGGCGGCTGCACCATTAAAACAGCAAATTAGGGAGCCCCGTTGGAGATAGGTGCAGGTCCCAGTGATGTAGACCCACACCATGCCATATCTTGTAGTTATGCCATAAATATGTGTTAGGAGACAACCCATATAAAGCAGATGTATCAGCATATTTCATAATACAAACTGCATACATTAATAAATAAATAGATCTCTCAGACGTGATAATTCTCAGATATTTACTGTGAAAATACATGTCAGAATTGCTGTATAATTCTAAAATAAAAAATGAGTATTTTATGAGTACTGAAAGAACTCAATGTAATACTTGGCAAGAAAACTTCCAAAAATGATTTTATATTGATTTTCATAGTAAGCACACCAGACTCATCAATTCTTCTATTTAGTAATGTATGCAGTTTGTATTCTGAAATCTGATGACAAATGCCCATCTGTATGCAGAGTAGAAACCTTGCAAAATAAATCCAACTATTCGGTATGTGGTTATGTATTAGGTGTCCTGGCACAGTCTACCTATTACATCATTCAAGCTTTCAGTCTTAGACCTCATTAAGTGTTTGCATGAAGTCCAGCCCAACTGTGGGTCTGATCTCTAATGGCTACAACTATCAGGACCATGAAGATGTAGTTAGTCCAAGATTTGTGACTATATTTTGGGTAAAATTACTTCACGTTTTGGATGTTTTTTTAAAGATGTATTGTATTTCCCACTCTATACACTTAATGGGGTTTTCCCATGAACAAAAGTTAATTTTAGTCAATAGATCTTGGAATAATAATAATTTCCACAATTGGATGTGAGTAAAACAAATGTCCCTGTGCTGAGATAATCTTATAAATGTGGCCCTGCTGTGTACTGTGTAATGGCTGTGTCTGATCGTACAGGGACATGGTCTGAGCATACCACAGCGCCTGGGAAAGTGAGGAAGCAAAAGAGTATACAGACATTACAGCACAGAATCACAGCTGATTCTTTCTTTGAGGTAAAGCATTGCTTAAAAACAGGCAGAGAAATGTTACCTCACAAATAGAACCAGCTGTGATCCCATGCTGTCCTGTCTGTATACTTTTTCTTCCTCCCCTGCCCAGGAGCTGTGGTATGATCAGACCATGTTCCTGCACGGTCAGACACAGCCATTACACAGTACACAGCAGGGGCACATTTATAGGATTATCTCAGCACAGGAACATTTTATTTTATCACTTCATATTGTAAATCTTATTTTCATTCCAATATCTAGTGAATACAATGAACTTTAGTTTGTGGGAAAACCCCTTTAAGTATATAGAATATGGACTATGGCATGAATGGCAGGATAGAAAATGAGTAAATAGTAGTTTATGAATTTGCTTGCTTTTTCCAGTCCTATTCATACAAATATTTAGAACAAATTATGGGATGTTTAAAATTAACATATTAATTTATTGTCAAAATAAATCTTCTTGTAGCAGAGACCCCAATCGAGGAGTTCACACCTACACCAGCTTTCCCTGCTCTGCAATATCTGGAATCTGTGGATGTCGATGGCGTAGCATGGAGAGCAGGTCTTAGGACAGGAGACTTCTTGATCGAGGTGTGGAATCAGCATGCAGTCTCATACCTTAAGGCCATATTCACACATGGTAGTTTTGCTGCTTTTTCATCTCTGACTTCAATGTGGCAAAATTCAGCATTGAAAGCTGCATGTAAAAGCACCTTCTCTGCATACTACAGCGCGACATTCTGTATACACAGTGAGTAACTCGAGCATGACTGTGGCAAAACCGTGGTACATCCACCTGTTTCGCCAAGTGTGAATTCACCCTATTGAATCCATACTGCAATCATCCTCGGATCTTCCTATAAGTGCCAAGAAAATTAAGTCTTTTCTAACCCCGACTTTTCGATCAGTTGCTGTGGTCAGATTCTCCACTTTTTCTTTGCACTTACATATTGTCTCCTCTTCATTTTTGTATCTTTTTGTCCATTCTGTTCAATCCCAGTAACATTATACCCAGTAGGAAGGATTGAAAAATAACATTATGATCTATGTAAATGTAGTGGCATGCTGAATGTGTACAGAAATGTTTTCCAGTTTTTTTGTCTGCTTCATTAGGTTGCTTGTGTCTCAAGGCAAGATTATATTTTTGGAATACTTAATACATGAACCAGATAAAATTCCTTATGCCACAGTCTATAGCTAATCCATCCTCACCTGCTGCTCTATAACGATCGCTCTCTAATTTCCGTCTGATTACCGCCATCTGTTTTCTGCAGGTGAATGGCGTAAATGTTGTGAAGGTCGGTCATAAACAAGTGGTGTCACTTATTCGCCAAGGGGGGGCTCATCTTACCATGAAGGTGGTGTCTGTGAGTCGCAAACCTGAGAGCGAGGAGGCCCTGCGTAGAAGGGGTAAGAATAGATCTATGAATATATGAAATCACACATTTTTAAGACATGTAAAAAAAAAAAAATCATACCAAGAAGAAATATTTCAGAACTTTTCCCACCGTTAATGTCACCTATAATCTGTACAATTCCAGTGAAAAACAAGCCTAAATATTTTCGAGTGGAAAAACAAAAATACAGGAATAATAACCAAGTATAATGTGGTTGCATAAATATGCACAGCCTCGAAGGGGTTTTCCCGCAAACAAATTTAATTTTAATCAACATTTTAATTAATAACTCTTTTGAATGATAATCATTTCCATAACTGGATGTGTTTTAAAAAAAATGTTCCTGTGCTGAGATAATCTTGTAAATGTGCCCCTGCTGTGTACTGTGTAATGGTTGTGTCTGACTGTACAGGAACATGGTCTGATCATACCACATTTCCTGGGCAGGGGAGGATGGAAAATAGTATACAGACATTACAGCACAGGATCACAGCTGATTCTTTATGTGAGGTAAAACATTGCTTAAAAACAGGCAGGGAAATGTTTTACCTCACATAAAGAATCAGCTGTGACCCACTGCTGTCCTGTCGGTATACTTTCTTTTGTTACCTCATTTGCCCAGGAGATGTGGTAGACCATGTTCCTGCACATTTAGAAGATTATCTGAGCACAGGAGCATTTTATTTAAACACATCCGATTTTTTAATTTATTATTATTCCAAGAACTATTAATTAAAATGAACTTTGTTCGTGGGAAAACCCCTTTAGACTGACACTTTGTTGAAGTGCCTTTTGAATTCGTAACACCATTCTTCATTTTCAGTAGTAGTCTATCAGCATGAAATTTAAATCTTCGTCCACTTTTCCTTGCAGAAGGGCTACATATCTGTTATTTGTGTGGTCATCTCCTGTGTACAGCGCCCTCTTCAGGTTAAACCACAGATTTTCAATTTGATTCTGGACACTGGCTATGCCATTCCAAAATTTTGATCTTCTTCTTGTGAAGCCATTCTTTTGTTGATTTGGAAGTATGCTTAGGGTTGTTATCACGATGAAAGGTGAAATTCCTCTTCATGTTCAACATTTTAGCAGAGGCCTAAATGTTTTGTTGCAAAATTGACTGATATTTGAAACTTCATAATTCCTTCCACCGTGAATAAAGCTCCAGTTCCAGGTGCTGAAAAACAGCTACATAGCGTAATGCTGCCTCCACCATGCTTCACTTTGGGTAAGCTGTACACTGATTACTATGTAACACGAGGTTAAATGTGATTGGCTATTTCTGAACACAACCACATCCCCAATTATAAAAGGGTGTTCACACTTATGCAACCACACTATTTTAGTTGTGTTATTTTTGTTTTCCCTCTCAAAATTATTTCAGTTTCTTTTTCAATGAAGTTGTACAGAATTTTGGTGACAGTAAAGGAGGAAACCGTGTGGTATAGTATGGTATTATTTTTTGTACATTACCAAAACCTGTAATGTGTGCAGAGGTGTTTAGACTTTTTATGTCCACTGTATGTAGCAAGTCCAAGTAATGACGTTATAATTCTAGTCCTGTTGGCTGATGTATGGAAAATTTTGAAGATTGATTTAAGTCAAACATGTAAATGTTATCTAAGGCTACGTTCACATTTGCGGTGTGCGCCGCAGCGTCGGGCGCCGCAGCGTCGCCGCATGCGTCATGTGCCCCTATATTTAACATGGGGGCGCATGGACATGCGTCGCACTTGCGTTTTGCGCCGCATGCGTCCCTGCGGCGCCCGCGTCTGGGCGCAGAGGACGCAGCAAGTTGCATTTTTGCTGCGTCAAAAATCAATGAAAAAAAGGACGCATGCGGCGCAAAACGCAGCGTTGTGCATGCGTTTTGCTGCGTTTTTGTTTGCGTTGTGCATTGCGGCGCCGACGCTGCGGCGCACAACGCAAATGTGAACGTAGCCTTTAAGGGTATTTTTACATACTTTATGATAGATAAGATATACTATGAAAGGAATTTATTAATTTGGTGGATTTGATTTCGATTTTATTTATTGCTCCTGGCCCCTTTATAAGTCTTAACTGTTTATTTTTCTCTATCCACATTTTGTGTCTCTTTCAGCGAGGCACCATTTATCATATATAATTCTTATGAAGTTTTTTTCTAATAAACATTTCTTTTAGTATACATCTTAGCATGGTTCACTTCTTGTCTTCAGAATACGCATAGAGTCTTAGGGCGTTGTTTATTGTATCTATATTGAAGTGCCATGCTACAATTAATTAATATGTGAATTGAAGGTACAAGGTAAACTTTTTAGTTTTAATTTGGCATTTTTAATACCTTTTCTCACAAACATAAGTGTTTTATGTAGTTTTAAAGCAGTAATACGGTCTCATAAATTGATGGCAAATCGCTAAAATATGCAATCACTATATGATCCATGGGTAGTTGGGATGGGTGGATGCATGGATGTTCGGGTCTGTTGGGTTCAGCCAAACTTTATTAAAAAGTTTGGTTCTGGTACCAGAGCAATACCCAAACTTGAACCCGAACATCCGGCGGTTCCCACGCAGTCATGTGTGTGACACCGTGAGAAACACCGGCTCTCGACCTGCAATAACCTTACTGAAGTCACCGCTGGTCACAGCCGCTGAGTATCGCGGTTCCCACACTGTCACACAGAGCACAGCATGTGAACCACTAGCTGTGATCGGCGGTGAAAGGTTACCACCAGTCAAGTGTTCGCTGATGACTACTACTGTCATACTGTCATCAGCGTCAAGTGCTCTAGCTGATAGTGAGAGCAAGCGACTCTGATTATTATTATTATACATTTTTTATAGCGCCATTTATTCCATGGCGCTTTACATGTGAAAAAGGGGGCAAATATAGACAAATACAACAAATATGAGCAAAAAACAAGGCACTTACAGGTACAGAAGGAGGGAGGACTCTGATGAGAGTATTCATCAGCCGACGCCTATGCATAGCTGTACTGCTATCCACAGGCACAGGAGACAAAGAAGATAATGGACTTGGAATTGCGATTTCTTTGTGGGATCATTTCATTAATAGATGGGTATACGAGATGTGGGGGAGTCTTTATTCAAATATTTTTTTTCTGTGTGTGTTTATATTTCCTACTGGGTAAATAATGGGGGCGTATGACTGACACCTCTCTATTACTAACCCCCAAAACAATTATCCTGATTGTTACCGCACCAGGGCAATCAGCAAGAGCTGAGGCTAAGCGCCAGAATTGGCTCATCAAATATGATGCGCCACTTCTGGGGCAGCTACACGCTGATATTTGTAGGTTGGGAATGGCCCAATAACCATGGTGTGGGGAAACGGGGGGGGGGGGTCGACGGGTGCCCAAGTCTGCTAGCCGAAACCGCATGGACCAGGGATCGTCCCGCCTAATTCCGCTCTCCCGTCAGGGTGAGGGTAAAAGAGTGTGGCAATACTTTATTGAACCACAAAACAGGCAGATAACACAGCAATTCCAGCAAAATTCCCCAAGATGGTGCACATTACAGAGTCTCACCCTTCCGCTGACCCACCGGCTTTATGGCAGATGTTACATCAGAGCTCCCAGGGTCGCTACTCCACCTGTGATACACACACAGAAGAGGTAATGACAAGCGTAGGGAGATGACAGTCCATACAAGGTCCAAAGCCAGTTGACTCGAGAGTCACCACCTGGCTTAGCCAAACATCTCCATGGAGCCAGGCAACCAGCGGGTCCCAATCCTGGCATTAGGTGCGCCAATCCTGGCACTTAGACTCAGCTCTTCCCGCTTGCACTGGTGCGTTGGCAAGTGGGGTGATGGTTTGGGGTTGATGTCAGCTGTGTAATGTGCGCTGACATCAAGAATCAGGGGTTAGTAATGTAGAGGCTTCAATGGGACACCCCCAGTACTAACCCCATAGTCAAAAGTAATAAACACACAGAGAAAGGTCTTTTAATTGTACAAGACTCTCCCCAACCTTATTTTACCCATTTGTTACCTTAAAAAAAAAATAATCAGGGGTCTGCCATAAATCCATCCCACAACGATCCTTGACTCTTCTACATCCGGATGCAGTGCTGGGTGGTGACATCAGTAATGTGACAGCTCAGCACAGGAGCCAGAACACAATGACAGCAGTGTGTGAATCCGGCTGCTGTGAAGAGCACCGACATCAGTGAGCTTATCGCATTTCATAGCCAATGAACTGCGGTAACCTTACTGATGTCATCACTCACAGCATGAGAAAATTCTCACCCTGCGAGCGGCGACATCATTAACGTTACTGCAGTTCATCAGCTGTGAACTGCGATAAGCTCACTGATGTAGGCGCTCTTCACAGCAGCCAGATTCACACCCTGCTGTCATTGTGTTCCAGCTGCCGTGCTGAGCTGACACATTCGGGGATCGTCATGGGATGGATTTATGGCAGACCCCTTTGCCTGTTTTACCTGCGCTTGTTATCAAAAATAGAGGGCAAGTATTGGCTTGGCTGTGATGCAGGTTGACGTCCCCGCGCCAGAAAAGATTGTTGATTGGCTGCAGCCTTTCAACAAACTTTGTTTGGGCTGCCGAACCCGAACAGTAACGGACTTCCATGAGAAGTCCTTGTTCGGGGTCCATGCATTGACACTAGATGTCCTGTACAGACCACAAACTTCACTGCTCGGATTTGCCCATCCCTGCTGGGCATCAGCACCTCGCCTGTCATAAAGTTGTGGCATGTCTTAATGATACTGTTAAAAAAAAGCTACAAAGTCCGGAATCAGTGCTTATCCCTTGTCTGACATTTGACATACAGTTACGTCATATGCTGGGTCCCTGTGTTTGATGCAGGCTCGCAAGCGGAGCCCTCATCTTTCCCGTCAGATAATGGAAATTCAGCCATCATCTACCTCTAACAACCTTGGGTGGAGCGGAGTAGAATGTACTGTGGTTAACCTGGTAAATGCCACTGTCAATCTCTGACAGTAGCATTTAACACACACCTTTCTATGCGCCCATCAACGTGACTGTGACGTGCGGGGCACCCATGAGTCTGCTGAAGACCTCCGTGCTTGTCATGACGATTCTCCTATGAAAGACAGTGTTTAGCTGGCATTCATAGTGGCATTCATAGGAGTCCGTGATTTTACATTACAAGATTTTATATTACAAGCAATCGGATGATCGCAGCTTCAATTACCGTAACGACAACAAATACAGCACAAAGTGAAATTTTTTTATTTTATTTTTTTAATTACAGAAGCTCAAATCACCCCCCTTTGTCCCATTTAAAATAAAGCAATGTAAAAAAGAATATATGCATATTTCATATCGCTGCGTTCTTAAAAAGTCCAATCTATCAAAGTATAATATAGATTAATCTAATTGGTAAATGGCGTAATTAGAAAATAATTGAAATTCCAAAATTAGTTTTTTGGGGCCCAGCAACATTGTAATTAAATGCAATAAGAGGCAATCAAAACATCGTATCATCCTCGAAATTGTATCAATAACATTCTCAGCTCAGGGCGCAAAAAGTAAGCCCTCACACAGCCACACATCCCGAAAAATGAAAATGTTACATGTTTTGGAAATTGGCGACAGAAGCAAAATTTATTTATTTTATTTTTTTAACAAATTTCCAAGTTTGTTTTCACAACTTAAATAAATGTTTTAAAAATGTCATGTTTGGTATCTGCGTAATCATACTGACCTGGAGAATAATATTGCCAGGTCAGTTTTGCCATATGATGGACCAACTGTAGAATTTCATTTTTTTTTTTGCAATTTTAGCATCACATGATAAAATGTATGTGTCTTTTAAAAGTACAACTTGTCTCTCAAAGAACAAGCCCTCACATGGCTATGTGGACAGAAAAATAAAAAACGTCAAAAAAAAAAAAAGAATAGCTCAGTCATTTAGGGGTTTAAATGACTTGTCAGTTCTGCTTACATGTCTGTTTAATAAGTACCTGTGACAACTGGGTGTTTCCTGTTGGGGGTGTGTCCCGACACAGTGACATCGTCCAATCAGTGCTCACAGTGTCAAGGCAATGTAAGGACACGCCTCTTTCACGAAAGGTATACTGACACCCAGTTGTCAGATTATCCATAATAATGGAGGATCAGCATAGCACAGAGTTGTATTAGATGCTCCAGAAGTGTTACTTCATAGGTAATAAAACATTTTTTTCTAAAACAGACGTCAGAAGTGGTGACAGGTCCTTTTCAAAGTGTGGCACGGTTTTCAGGAAATATATGGAAATTGCTTTCTTATTGCCAATGACAGATGCCAGCTTCATTTTACAACAGCCTGGAGACAGCTTATGGGCCTTGGACTTCAAGCTTGTGTAAAATCTGCCGCATCTATAGTTGGAGAGGGCAAACTGCAATAGTAATATTGAAATATTCCGCAGCTGTGTGGACGGATAGTCAGATAACTAGTTGTATTTTGGAAAACGTTGTTGAAAATCATTTCAAATCATATTTTTTATAAATATTTTAACAAAACACACTGATATCTAACCTCTTCTAATATTGCTACATATAGGCATTTCTTAGGTGGGAGATTTTCCCCACAATGCTTTACACGTACAGCATGTCGTTGTGATCATGCGGGCACAGCAGCTGTGTCTGAGCGAACACCAGCGGGAGTGAAGCTGTGATTGAGGAAACTCCATTTCCAACCATTTAACTCTTAAAGATCAATACGAAACGCACTGGAGACAAAGGTATTGGGTTACCGTACTTTGACTTGTGCCTGAGTGCCCAGCATTGCAATCTCCGAGACGAATGTTTCTGATAGCATTATTAAAATAATTAACAGTACATCACATACCTTAGGTGCGCCCTAACATGTAGACTTTTCCTGCACGGTAGTTTCGATTAAAAAAAGTGCACTTTAAAAAAAGTGCACTTTGATGCTGGTCTCTTAAAACCCTCTCCAACAGGAGAAGGGCCCAAAAAACCTTTCCATGTCCCTCTGAGCCGAAAGGCCACAGTGAGGGTTAGGGACTCAGTCGTCTCCCTCAGCCGAAGCCAAGCGAACCTCAGTCACACACTCAACCCCTAGACCTATCTGAAGGGAACCGCGTCTGAGAAATCCAGGTGTCAGACCCACGTGAAAAAGTGAACACACAAACATTGAAAATGTTTCCACAGCGTAACGCTACCTGGATTTTACATTACAAAATTCCCCTATCCTTGCCAGAAAGCCTGGATTAAGGGTTTGTGCTTAAATAGTAAGAACATTTGAAGTGCAGTGCAAATGTGCCAAAATCTGTGGGCTTACCAGATCCAGTGAATTAAGGCACCCCAGGGTCACCACTTCGGGGGAACTTTTCACTTCGGGCTTTTTAGTTTACCCCTCCCAATAGCATCGATCCTGGGGGCCATGCTTTCCACCAAATGATTTTATGAGCCACCTGGCGTACTAACTAGCGCACCAACCCAGTGTGCATTGTATGAGTCTACTAGGGTGGCCCACACCAAAGTTGCATTTTCCAAAGATACTACACTTGACCTCAGCCAAAAGGCCGAGAAGTGAACTATCAGGTAAATGAGTTTACTTGTGTTTATTCATTGTGTTTTTTGAGGGTGTTTCTTTTGTACATGGAGTTTTACCACTTTTCTCTAAGGGGTAAGGTTTCTCCTTGTGGAGAGTGACAAGCCAGGTCTGGCATGTCAGAGTAAAGAGACTTACAAGCCATGCATGCTCTTCGGAGAAATGAAGTATGCAAATTAAAGAGGCAATTTGCATATCACTTTTTTAATGCTGTGTATTGTGTCCCTTTTTTTGCCATGCCATATTTTCAATGAAGCTGTCTTTTTTCCTGATATTTGGCTTTGGCACAACTTTATTGATAGAGTCCTGTGCGGATTACGTGTATTTTTACCTGCGGATCTTCTGCATGTAATGCAATTCTGTATGGACAATTTGCGCATAAAACTCAGTATTACTCGTCAGAGAACATGCCATATAGCAAATTTCAAACACGCACCACAGGTCACAGGTTTATGCTGCATAAAAAAAGTACAGTGGGCATGAGATTGCTAATAATAAGAAATAAAGACAAAAGACCATAAAAAATAATCGCATTTGCAACAAGTTTTTTTTTTAACTTTAAATAAAAGCATCTGCATTTGAAAGCATACAGCATACATACTATGTGTTGTTGTAGTCATAATGACCTGTGCAGCCGAGTTATGGCATCTATTTGGTGAACTGTAAAAAGCTAAAAAATGAAAAAAGTTTGCACCATTATAAAAAGTACAGTATATCAATGTATATAACACAATCAATGGTCAATAAAATACACAGGTTATACAGCTCTGGCAAAAAATTAAGAGACCACTGCATAATGTTCAGTTTGTCTGATTTTCTCTTTATAGGTATATTTTTGAGTAAAATGTAAATTGTTCTTTTATTCTATAAACTTCTGACAACATGTCTCTGAATTTCCAAGCAATCAATTTTGTATTTTTTTTTTTCTGAAAAGGAGAAATGGTCAAAATAAAAAACCCCAGTGCTTTCAGACCTCAAATAATGCAAATAAAACACGTTCATAATCATTTAGAAACCACAATACTAATGTTTTAACTCAGGAAGAGTTCAGAAATCAATATTTTGTGGAATAACCCTGATTTGTAATCTCAGCTTTCATGCGTCTTGGCATGCTTGCCACCAGTCTTTCACACTGCTTCTGGTGCAAACATTTAAGTAGTTCTTCTATGTTTGATGGCTTGTGACTATCCATCATACTCTTGATTACATTCCAGAGGCTTACAATGGGGTTCAGGTCTGGAGATTGGGCTGCTCATGACAGGGTCTTCATGTGGTGGTCTCTTAATTTTTGTCAGAGCTGTATAGTTAGTAAATGCTACACTGTTATTTTTTATTTTAATCTGTGAAATCTCAAAAATCAATACATTATGGAAGGAAACTGGAAATGAAGGGTTAATCCGAAAACGTTTTGGCATTTTCTATCACACTTAGAGTGCATATTCAGGGCTCAGCAGCTTCCTTATGTGTCTCTCTGGATTCACAGACGAGCTGTTCCGCTCAGCAGACAGCGTGGGTACAGAGGGAATGTGGGCACAACCTTTTATAATTAGTGTTATTTTAGTAGCTCTTTAACTCCTAGAAATTGCCTTTTACTTAACAGTTTTTACAAGATTTATAGAAGGCAATTTTGTAATGTGAGATTTTATTATTATTTGTATGTTTTTGTTATATTAATTTGTTTACTGTGGTAATTTGTATATACCATCCCACTGGCAGGAAGGTTTTAATGCCAGAATTTGCTTGATTTTCTCTGTATTTCTGATGAAGGGAGATTAAACTATCCACGATACTACATGCTTTTAAGGACCAATGATATGTTTTATCATCTGCTAGATGACACCTAAGGCCATGTTCACACGGTCAGTATTTGGTCAGTATTTCACATCAGTATCTGTAAGCCAAAACCAGGAGAGGAACAATCAGAGGAAAAGTATAATAGAAACACGTCACCATTTCTGCATTTATCACCCACTCCTGGTTTTGGCTTACAGATACTGATGTAAAATACTGACCAAATACTGAACGTGTGAACAAGGCCTTAGGCAGAATTACAGGACAGCCTAGGGATCATTTCATGGGGCCTATTACGCTTGAAAAACAGATAAACCTATATTATCACTTTAGTAAGATTCACAGCAACTTGCCTAAAGGAACCAAGATTATACTGTTATATTTTCTGCTGTATTTTGGAGTGGGCCATATGTACAGCTCACACCGCACTACACACAAAGCCTGTAGGCCCCATACACATTACATTCTGCCAGTGGTCTGATATGTATGGGGGGCACCGTCTCACTGATGGGGGGATGTGATCATGTATATCCAATTTTTAACTGCTGATCTCACTGTTCTCTCATGTCACATGTCAGACAGCGGCTTTCTCATAGAGAACACCAGGGCGCTCAGTTGAGCTCTTGTGTATGGGAGAGTCAGATGTTGGCTGAACGATGGGCTGAAGCATCGTTCGGCTGACAGCTATCAAATATGTATGGCCAGCTTAAAAGCGCCTCCAGTAACGGCACATCTACACCTAGTATAATCGGCATTCACTGTTTTGAGCAATTGTAATGGTAGTAAGATCAATGCTAAAACTACTTGTCTTAACATTAATTATATCTGTAATATTCATAAAAACAGATTTACAGTTGGCCTTGCCTCCTAGGGTTCAGTGGTGCGGACTGTGTTCCCAAAGAGTCTTGTGCCGTATTCGGAATTACACCGCACACCATGCTATGCCAGAACCTGGAAACTGTATAGATCAGGCCTACCTCCAAAGACAAATAATTAGTCTGTCTAAACATTATTACCATAACATGAATGGTTAATAGCGCTGTAGTGTTACTATGTAACACCATACTGTGACTTGTTAGCACCATAGCACAGTAAATAATACCACCAAACCGTCAACTGGATAACACCACCATACTGTTTATGACGAAAAATATATATTGTAACATCAACTGTCAGTGAGTATTATCATCATATTAAGATTGAATCGTGAGCACATAGTGGTGATTTGTTAGGTCCGACGAAAAATTGGACATGTGAACGGCAACATAGAAGACTATGGGTACAAGTGCTATCCGTGAAAACCACGGGTAGCACTCGTCCGATAAAAATGATTGTGTGCACGAGCACTAATAGTAGCAGCGTAGGCAGGCGGCGGCTCCTTCCTAAGCGGGGCAGCAGCGCTCAGTGTAATGGTGAGCAGTCAGCCCATTCATTTGTGGAGCAGCCCTACTACGACTCTACCACTCAGCGCTGGGCACACTGATTACACAAGGCAGGGCTCTTATCTCTCCTATTTCTCACTGATTAATGCCGTGACTGGTCATCACTCCCTGCCTTCCGGTCCCCAACAGTCAGGCAAGAGTAACAGGAGCATGTGGTGATTGTTAGCACCACCCCATTCTAGTGGCAAACACGGCCTTGATTTTAGGCATCAATTCTACTGTTTGACATATTGGTTTTATTTGAAGGAAGAAAGCTGACACAGCCGTAATCGTGCACTTAACAATGCTTTGGAATCTGATTTGCTACGTTAATTAATTCTTATGGTTATCTGCGATTATCATAAGTGTATTAAGTTGCTTCCTTTCATGTTTAAAGATCAGATGGAGTTCCGTAATCTCGTACATTTAATAGAAACGCTGTTTTTTCTTTCTGATGTTGAATCATTCTGTGACATTGTTCCTTGGCTGCTTTAGGTTGTATACGACTCCAGGTTCTTTCATGTACTTACGATAAATACAGCCGTCAAAGAATAAAAAGCTTCGCTTTATTTCTCTACTGTAAACAGATCTGACAGATGCAATAAAATGCATTTAAAGGGTATTTTCAGATGAAAAGTATTTCAATATTCAATCAGCATTCATGTACAAATAAGGCGGAAAGGTTGATAAATACAAATCAATCTCTTGGAATGTTTTCTTTTGGTAAAGCGTAAAATGTAAACAGTCCCCGTTCCCTGGAGGACTCCTGGTTGGTGGAGAAGCAGAGAGACCACTTATGCACATTGCCACCCGTAGTGCTACATTTCATGCCAGTGACATTACTCACCACATTCTCAGACTATGTTGTTGATGACACAGCTGAGGTGAGATTTCTTAGTGGAGTAGTGAACCATACTTGTCCTTTGTATTGTAATGCGACATGTTATTTTGAAGAGTCTTTATCCGATGGGCATACGACAGACGATGGGAAGATAGGTGGATTTTAATAAAAGTCAACATGAAGCACAAACCGGTCTCAGAGAAGTCAGGGTCATAGAATTATAGACTAGATTTAATGTAAAGCACAAACCAATAGTAAAAGTGTTGGGATACTTCAGATGTGCCCAAAGTCAGGGGAGGATTTCATAGTGCAGAAGGGAGGAGTTTCAAAAAATGCCCCTCTGTCCTGGTAGATGGGCAGTTGTCCAGCCGACTGCTGACAGCGCTGATGTACTCCGTAGCATTCACTTAGGCTCTTCTGAACTTGGTACTTTTGTGCTTGCAATTTATGTGTCGTTAAACTGGGATGCATATGGACACCATAGATAGGGGTTCCAAGTTTGCTCTGTAAGGCTACGTTCACATTAGCGTTGTGCGCCGCAGCGTCGGGCGCCGCTGCGGCGACGCATGCGTCATGCGCCCCTATATTTAACATGGGGGCGCATGGACATGCGTTGTGTTGCGTTTTGTGACACATGCATCTTTTTGGGCGCACGCGTCAGGGAGCATAGGACGCAGCAAGTTGCATTTTTTTTGTGTCCAAAATCATGCAAAAAAAGGACGCATGCGTCACAAACCAATGCGTTTTGCATGCGTTTTGCATGCGTTGTGCGTTGCGTCGCCGATGCGTCGCCGACGCAACACACAACAATGCAAATGTGAACGTAGCCTTAGCCAGAACGGACAAGGGTCCATTTACTGTACACTGTGAAATGCAGCATTAAACAACCACTAGACGGCCACAGGTTTGCCAGGCGGCAGTCATTTAATTGCACAGGGCCGACCCTGCTTCATATACCCTTTAACAATCTGTAATATCAGATCGTTCAGTATGCATAGGCTGACATTTTTGCCAGGTCTTCTTTATGCAGGACAGTGTGCTGCCCAGAGCAATGATATTTTTGTACTAACCAAAAGATAATTTCAAAACGTTCATCCATCAGATGATCGCCAGCCTGTTTAGGCCTGTTTATCTTGAAACAAGCTTTCCTAAAGTCCCAATCTGGCACACCTAGCCGTTCATATTAGCATTTCCCCTACAAAGGCCAGTCGTGACTCCAGATCTTATTGCTAGCCATTAGGGAAACCAGACGCCGCGATCAGCTTCAGGCTGTTAGTTTCTAATTTTTATTGTCTCCACCCAAACCGAATGCTAGTCTGCATTAGTTACGCATATTCACTGTTCTCTTTCATGCCCATTCCTTTCTTCCATGGGGTAACTAGACAGCAGCCACTTTAATGGGTCCACTGGCTTCTTTAGCAGCCTTCCTAGCCCCTCAGCAGCTTAGAAATTGAGGCTACTTTCCATTCTGGGTATCTACATTGATTTACCCTAAAGTAAGTATAATTACTAATATGTATTTCCTTCAAAGGACACTTATGGACTACAGGAGGCAAATTTCTAGCTGCTTTATTCTGTGTGCACATTTCTTCTCTCATTATGATCATGGTTCCTCTTACTCCATGGTGGTGGCTGCTATCTTCTGAGGATGAAGTGGGTTCAAGTTTGTCTATGGAGTAGTTTCCTCACTAATTAGTACTTTCCTTTGAAGCAGGGAAAGTGCTCATTAGTACCTCCAGCACTGGGCAGCATTGTCAGAATGGCTGTGCTAAGAACACCTTTAAAGAGGCAGCATTTCTTTTAACATTAAATGGCACTTTCTCTTTGAAGATCTGGATGGCATCCTACACAGCTGCCTATCCTGTCTACACCTTGACCTCTCCCAGAATATACGAGGGGCAATCCAAAAGTAATGATAATCAATACTAAACACAATGAATATAGTCAAATTTTTTTTTTATTTTTCTACATAGTCTCCTAACAAGTCTATACATTTAGTCCATCTCTTTTCTAAACTTAGAATTCCCTTCGAAAAAAATTCTTGATCTTGACCCTCAAAAAAATCCCCAACAGCGGTTATCACGTCGCTATTGTCGTCAAATTTCTTGCCCCGGAGGTGTTCCTTGAGCCGAGGAAAGAGAAAGAAGTCACTGGGGGCCAGATCTGGCGAATAGGGGGGGTGTTCCACCAGTTCAAAGCCCGCTTCTTGAATGGTAGCCATGGCAACTGCAGCTTTGTGAGCCGGCGCGTTATCTTGGTGAAACAGCACTCCAGCCCGCAGTTTGCCGCGCCTTTTCTCCTTGATAGCCTCCCGCAATCTTCTTATTTGTTTTGCGTAGTAGGAGCCCGTAATAGTGGCTCCCTTCTCCAAATAGTCCACCATAATAATTCCTTCAGCGTCCCAAAAAACGGACGCCATAACCTTCCCTACTGAGCTTGACAGTTTGAATTTCTTTGGCGTCAGTTCGTCGGCTCGTTTCCATGTCACCGATCGTTGTTTAGTTTCGGGATCAAAGTGGTGGATCCAGGTCTCGTCCATGGTCAAAAAACATGACAAAAAATTTTCCTGCTTGGAACTTTTCGAGATTTGCTATTGAAATGTCAACTCGTTTCTTCTTTTGCTCGTCGGTTAACATTTTTGGCACCCAACGCGCGGAGACCTTTCTCATATGCAATTCTTTTGCAAGGATTCTTTGAATACTGCCATATGAGATCCCTGTGACCTCAGCTACATGCCTGATAGTCACTCTTCAATCTGCCAATACGACTTCTTCAACTTTTTTCACGTTTTCTTCATTGAGGGACGTGGATGGGCGTCCTTCACGATGTTCATCTTCCGTCGATGATCTTCCCAGCTTAAATTCCTTGGCCCAGCGTGCAACTGTGGAATATGGAAGAGAAGAGTCCCCCAATGTTTCCACCAAGTCGCTGTGTATGTCTTTGGTAGTCATTTTTTTCAAGCAGAGGTATTTGATGACAGCTCTGAGTTCGTTTTTTTCTATTTTGATGTTCACTCCTCGGCAGTTCATATTCAAATGAATGTAGCTCCCGGGAATCGTGGTCTATTTAAGTGATTTTTTTTTTTCCTGGACTAGTGGGTACCTAAGAGAGAAGAAAACATTTTATTTTAATTGCTGTGTGCAATAGAAATAACCAATTATAATCATTACTTTTGGATCGACCCTCGTACATATTCTATAGGAGGCAACACATATGAAAAGACAGGTTACATTAAAGAAAACACTGGATTCTAGATGCTTAAAGGGTAATTTAAAAATAATCCCCATTCCGTAGGATGAGGGATAAGTTGCTGATCTCTGGAGATGTGACTGTTCAGACCCCCAACAATCCCAAGATCAGGGCTTTGTAACTCCAAGAACTTGGCTCTGCAGGCTCATCTTAAAACGAGCATTGGGGCTTATACTTGACCTCTGCTCTATACTTTGTCAATGGGACCATAGGAAATAGCTAAGTACAGAGCTTTCTCCGGCAGTCCCAGGGTCAATAAATGGAGTGGATGTCAATCTTCCTCACCTCTATTCCATTCAAGATGGGATCTGAGTGCTCTGGTTTCTTTGTCCCAGAGCGTCAGTCTTTATATTTCTGGGGGTACCATTGAATGAACAACCAGTGATCAGAAGGTTCTCCTTGTTTTGGGGGGTAAATAATCCTTTAAAGTGGCCAGCAAATCCAGAGAATTATAGTATAACAAGGAACTGAACTCAGTCGTGTACCTCCGCTTGCAGATATAATCAGCCAGTTCACATTGACTGTTCCTTGGCTTTCGGCCCAGCAGTCTGCTGCCACCAATGCACCCTACACCTACTGCAGATACAAAACCTTCTCTGCTAACTAAATTCCAAGGAAACAGAAAAAATACTCTGCAGCATAAATGCCTGTATTCTTATTGCTATAGATTCACGGTATGTTTCTGTGTATAAGCTCCAGCTTTATGTGATTTCTATGTCAAGGCAAAAAGATAATAAAGGTCATTTACAAAGATCGATTTACACATACTATTTACAAAGAAAAATGTGGATGTCAGAGGGTTAATAATAATAGCAAATCTGTACTTTATACATAGATTTAGTATATATTGCTATATGTAATAGGTAGTCTGCCGAAGCTATAACATTATATTTAGTTCATGTTGGAATCTTATCATATTCTGCTCTAGAAACGATGTTTGCATACGATTTTATAGATTATTATATTAAGAAAAAAGCTTTGAGCCGTGATAAAAAAATATAATCTTTATATAAATAGAAAGGAAAGCGCAGGGAGGGGAGCAGAGAGGCTCAGAGAGGGAAATCCCGTACTAAGTGTCTGAGTCTCGCTGAGCAGCAGGAACGAGCTCTCCTTGGTATTGAATCCGATCTGCAGGATAGTGTTTGGGAGAGAAGGAAGGAAAATAAGATATGAAAGTATGTAACAAAAATTCATGTCACTTTGTAAAGCCTGATCAGTATATATATATATATATATATATATATATATATATATATATATATATGAAAAAGGTTTAGTAACTTTAAGAAATGTAGCAGAACTCACTGGAAGAATCATTGGCTTGCATGTTGTTTTTCAAAGGTAGTAATACTCCAAATCTGTTATTTTTGCCAATAATGCGTTTGTCATAATTTACAGTTTTGCTTCAAAGATTAAAAGCGTGAATGTATTACAAGATGTTTTCTTAATTCTAATTCTGAACTTAACGATAGGGGTTCAATTATTCCTCCTACTCACATAATTGCTGCTCATCCACAGACCTGTCTGCCCTGTTGCAGTAGGCTTAGAGGACTGCTAGCTCTCCAGCTCTTTCAGGCTGTTTGCCCATTTGTTATTGATAGAACTGTGTAGAATTGAGTTTATGACGCCTAACCAAGTCAAGCAGTCGTGAAATGTCTCATTTTCAAGTCTTGATGTTTTTTTTCGCACTTTAAGAAATCTGATGGCGCTGACTCAACACACGGACTTTGAGGAACTTTTGGCTAATTGATCCATATCATAATCATTCTTGGTGATCTAAAATACTTTTGTAAATGGAATAATATTTCTGAATATTTCTCGCAATAAGAATAATACCAAACAATATACCTAACTCTTGGCTGACAATCAATTTCTAATAGGCTTCATTATTTGAAAAGCATCTACAGTGGTGTGGAAAATTATTTGCCCCCTTCGTGATTTCCTACTTTTTTGCATGTTTGTCACACTTAAATGTTTCAGATCACCAAACAAATATAAATATTAAACAAAGATAACACAAGTAAACACAAAATGAAGGACTTTATTAAGGGAAAAAGAAGAATCCAAACTAACTCCCATGTAAAAGTGCAATATAATGGGATGATGGGGGCTGCGCAGCCAATGTCCATCTCATCACTAGCCAAACTAGGTGTTACATGGACAGGTACTTGTCAGCTGTCATTGCTCACTGTGCCCTGACAACAAGATCCCTTGGTTTCTGTTTATTTGTGAATATATTTTTGATTGCTGATTTTGATTTGGTGTGGGCCTCTCCATGAATCTGCCTTATTTTTACTGACTGCCTTGACATCTGTTTATCATGAAGTATGAACTGTGTCAAATCTGACCTATCTTTTTGTTAGTTGGTTCTGGTATCTGTAAGCAGGTTTTTTAGCTATGTTTTCTGAGGACAGCATAAGGCAAGGATTAAAACATTGAATTCAACGAACCGTCACTTATTAGGCTGGGTGCTGTTGATTACTTACAATTAAGGTTTTATCACAAGGATATTATCATTTCTTTGATTAGCTTCTTCCTGCCAAGTCGTCTGACTCCTCGCCCTTCTGTGATAATCAGCTCACTGTAAGTAGATAATGTACATACAGCGCCTGGAGTGGGCGGGGTTAGCTTTTGAGCTCTGCTGCATTTTATATCTAAGACCTCTGATTGTGTCACAACTGCTGCACCGAGTAAACTAAGTGATACATCACTGGGATCAGGGTCTCTTTTACTATATAATGCTGCTCTCAGATGAGGTAGCAAAAACCTGGTGACAGATTCCCTTTAAGGTAAACTTTGTTAGACCCCTTAAAGGGGTTGTCTATGACTGGACAACTCCCTTTTTAATGCCTGCAGTGTGCTTATTAAAAGTAAAAAAAGCATATTGTCTCCTGGACCAGTAATGCTCAAACTCTCCAAGCGCTCTGTCCCTTTGGTAATCTTATGACATTGTTTATGTCTACTGATTTAAACAAGATTGCTGGGGGGCACAGCGTTCAAAGCGGAGTAGCGTTGTCCGTCTGGTAGGTAAATATGATTTTTTTCTTATATTATTAAGCACACTGGGGGCATTCAAAAGGGGTTGCCATATAGTGAGCCTCCCTTTTAAATAGGTGTACCCTCTTGTTTGGCTTGATAAAGGCCCTGCATGACTGAAACGTCACCTGTCAGTGTTTTTTGTGTGTACACTGGTGTCAATAAAACTTTTTGGAATGAGACTACCCGCTGCCTTGGATTTTTGGATTGTGTGCAGGCAGCATGTATCAGACACTGGCTGTATGACTTCAGCCAGATATGTTTGACCTTGAAACATTGCAAGGTTTTGGAGAAAAATATACTTTGTGAGCCGCCGGGAACCAAGCTGCATAGGAGACCAGTCAGACAGCCGTCAGCTTCCGCCTGTCCACTCCCCTTCAGTGACGGGTCTCTCACTGCATGCGTGTATAGGAAAAGACCTGTCGGTCATTGGCATCGGGCTGGAAGAAGCCACTGGGGACCTGCCTATCTGACTGGTCCTTATTGGCTATTAAAGTTTGTTTTCCTCTGAAACACCACAGCGTTTCAGTGTCAAACATACCTGGCTGAGATCATACAGCCAATGTATGATACATGCTGCTCATGGGTCAGGCAGCATGTTTCAGTGGTCTGGTTCCTTTTAAGCCTCTGACTTTATAGTTATGAGCCATTGGTGCCTTTAGTAGAGTCATTTTAGCTGAACGCCCATGCAAAATACATTACATGTGTTAAGCGGTTATAAAAAAACCTTCTGATTTATCAGATTTTATGGATAGAACTTGTGAAAAGTCAACTCAAGATATAATGAAACCTTTGTGATCATGTGCATTTCTTAAATGTACCGTAATAATAACATATGACCAACACTCATGGGAATATGCAGACTGTGCAGGCTCATCTGTTGTAGTGTGACACTAGTCACTACTCACGGACAAATCGTGAGGCAGGATAGTCAAACGTTTTGGGGTCAGATACCCTGACAGCACGTAGTAAACTAAAGGGGAAAGACAAAGGCAAAGTCAGGTCTCAGTACAGGATCAGAACACCAGGAAGATAGCAGATCATATCAAAGGGGCTAGGCAAATACATGGTCAGAACGAGGTCCAAGGTCAGGCAGCAGATCAACAAATAAAGCACAGGAATACTAGGTTAACATGCACCACCAAGCAAATGTTGAGTCTGGCTGTGATCTGGGATTGACAGCTAAGTAGCTGGGTAAACACTTGGAACAGGTAACACCGGAAGGAAACTCCACACCTCTCAGTCTCATATTGGGTGGCTGAGCTGTCAATCAAAATACTGACAGCTCAGCACACCCATGCACTAGATTGGACGACTGAGCTGTCAGTCACCATCCAAGACACTGACCCAAGGAATCGTGACAGTGAGTGGTCTATATAAAGCACTGTAATCCTTGCAGTCCCCCTCTATGATCCTCCTACAAGCATGGATACAGCTCACTGCTCCCCCTTTTGGCTGTACAATATATGATATAATGGTAGAATGTTATGCACAGACACTTTGTAACATCTATTCAGATTGTTACAGAAGCAACATTAGCTACTGTATAATGCTAACGATAATTATAGTACTTGTTTACTGTGATCATGCAAGTAAAGATGACTGAGAATACATTGACACAAGTGGACCAGCACTACCCCAAGGGCCTAGTCAGAATTACAGTAGTTACATCATGTTATCTTAGCATAATGATAGTAATGACTTTACTCTGCTAGACTGTTACTATAGTGACAAGACATAGCATGTCCTTAAATAAAGGCACTTTATAACAGTGTCTGATGAGGAGCAAAAGGTGAACAAAACACTAAATAAATGTGGCAAATGTTCAATTTGAGACATAATTCAGGCACATGTCAGTTACTAAACTCTTCTGCAATAGACTTTGTTAGTACTTTTGCAATTAATACTGATTATGAAATTAAGAAACAGAGAAGGACACCTTAGTTCATCACTTTAACCCTAGGGTTGTTTTATACAGGCTGCCAACGTCCTTTGAATAGACTTTAGGGTTGTCATGTGATAATGCTTATTAGAATATTTGTATACCTTAAAGGGATTGTCTATATATATACATATCACCTATCCACAAAATAGTTAATACAGTATATGTTCACTGTAAATCTGAATGCTGATTCTTCCACTAATTACATGATTGGGGTTTCTGCAGTCCCCAATGTGATTGGAGTGAATAGTGTGTGTATGTCTGACCACTGCTATATTGATGGTCTATCGCAGTCTATCGTGTAGTTGTAACAAGGTGGCACGGGGTGGTAGTCGTGGGCGAGTTCACTAAGCGACAGTCAGTGAGCATCCCGGCACCTTGCACATGAAAAAACAAGTGATGTCCCAGTGCTGTGATACAGTCAGATACCTTCAGCGCACGTTCACTTCGGTTGCAGAGGACGAGATCCCAGGAAATACCACAAGCCACAGTTCTGTTCCAACGGTTAAACTTTACTGAACACGGTGCAAACAAGATAATGCTTCCTTTACTTTCCCTGCAGCCTCTGTATGTTGCGTGCCACCAGCTCCTATCCGGGTCCCGAACCCCACATTTCTCCTAGGGGTGATCCCGCAGGGCCATTGTCTATCGACGATGCCCATCAAGCTAGGTCAATGTTTATCCCCACAACCGGGGAATCCTCTGTTCTTGCTATGGTACAGGTCTCACCATGGGCAAGCCTGCCTGGGCTCTACTCTAAGAGCAGGAAGTACCTTACCTAAGTCCCCGAGGCTTTGCACCATCTCCCTTTTAACTCCTCCCAACGGTTTAACCCTTCTGTACCCCATTCTGTCCCTGAGCTAAAGCACCTAGGTACAAATACATTTACATTATGGTAATAAGACATTAAGAGAACATAACATTATTAAACTGCACATTACATTAATAAAATGTTAGGAAACCGCACGTAACACATGTGCTCGTTACTCAGGAGAGAGAAGGCAATTGAGGGCCCCTGCCACCTCCTTACATAGTCACACGTGCTTACTATCACTTTATTCATAGAAAGGACTTTGGAATTGGTGGGAGTCTCAGCTGGTGAAAGTCAGCCTATCATACATTTATTATTTTTTTAATCTCTCCGGTTGTAGGTAAGTGATAAATGTTCTTTTATCACACTACAACGTTATTTACTACAATAAATAGGTTTTATCTCCGGCATATACAGTGGTGTTTGAAAGGTTGTGAACATTTCAGAATAATCCAGATTTTTGCACAACTTTGACCTAAAAACTATCTCAGAGTTTCACACAAGTCCTAAAAGTAGATAAGAGCCAAATCAAACAAATTACCATAGTTAAAAATATCAGACATTGTAATTAGTTAAATTGAGAAATATATCTAATATCACATGCCGGTGAGTGGGAAAAGTATGCGAAAACTTTGCTTTCAGTATCTGTTGTAATCTAATCGCATTGTGCATCGCTAACTGCACCAAAGCATTTGCGGTAATTGTTGTTTAGTCCTCCTGCACATCAACTTGGAGAAATTTTAGCCCATTACTCATAACTCTGTTATGCTGGTGGGTTTTCTCCCATGAGCTCCTTATTTCAGGTCCTTCCACAATATTTCCATATGAAAAAGGCCAGGACTTTGATTTAGACATTCCAAAAACTTAATTTTATTCTACTCTAGCCATTCTTTTGCAGAACAACTTTAGTTTGTTGTTTTGTTGCTTAACCCTTGATCGTTTAAGATTCAGCTCACGGACAGATTGTCATGGGGTTACCGCGACATAGAGGTACCGGAAGACCACACCATCTGATTTATCCTACTTTTGCACTGACTAGAAGCACTTCACCTTCATATTGAACGGTGCAGGTTTCTTCAAGCAGTGCAGGTGTTAATCTACTCAGTTGAGAGCTCCTGGAAGCTTACCTGCCTAAAGGCTCTCAGCTGTTCTCCTTGACCACTCCCATCTCCTATGTAAACTGGACTCTGGCAAGCAGGCATTTTCCTTTATCTCTGTTTATATTACCTTGTTAGTCTGGTTGGTCTATATCAATACGCTGCTACTCCCCTCTTCCTTGGATGGGGGGAGGGAACAAACTGGGAGGGAATTCAGAAGCTCAGCAAGGTACGTGGCCCCGGCGTCTTCGCCATTAGAAGTAATCCATTAGGGACAGGGAAGGAGTCCCTGGGCAAGGGCTACCCAATAACAGAGTTGTGACACCGATGTTCTGATGTTTTCTTTTAGAATTTTCTTGTAGGATTCAGATTTCCTTGCTTCATCAATCATGGCAAGGCTTCCTGGCCCAGATGCAACAGAATAGGCCCAAACCATGATACTACGACCACTGTGTTTCACAGATGGTATAAGGTTTTTATGCTGTAATGTATTGTTTTTTTAATCCAAATATGACCCATCACATTTAAATCAAAAACGCTCTATTCCAGTCTCATCTATATACAAAACATGGTTCTAATAGTCTTTTGGCTTGTCCAGCTGATTTTTAGCAGTAGCTTTACCCTTACAATTTAACCATGCACACCACTGTTGCTCAGTGTCTTCCTGATGGTGGACTAATGAAGATTAACATTAGCTAATGTGAGAGAGGCCTTTAGTTGCTGAGGTTACCTTGGGTTCCTTTGTGACCCTACACCTTACACTTGGAGTAATCTTTGTTAGTTAACCACTCCTGGGGAGGGTAAAAATGGTCTTGAATTTCTTCCATTTGGACCCAGTCTGTCTAACTGTGGATTGGTGGAGTCTAAACTTTTTAGAGATTTTTTTTCCAGCCTGATGAACATGAACTCTTCTCACATCTACTCCTATTTTATTTCCACTGTATCCCTGAGTAATTACTGTAATTGTTTTCTTTTTCTAATTCCGCCACATGGTTCGAGAGTTATGGGCCTTTTTATTTAGTTCTACTTTTTATGGTCTTTACTACAGGTGTGTGGTTAAGGGTAATTATGCAAAGCAGAGTTAAGAAAGACATGCTTCCAGAGAATTCTGTGAGCCACACCTCAGAAGTAAAGACCATAAAAATTATCACTAAATAAAAAGATGCAAATCTGGAACTATATGACGGATTTAAAAAACCTAAAACCAGAATACCCGATGGAGCAACGGGAATATATTAAGAGGGTAAACTGGATACTTTTGAACTGGTAACAGATCGTCTTTAAGACCCCTTTCTATGAGCCAAAGGACTCAAGCCTTTATTATTGACCTTTTATTTGAATGGTTGACATGTAATACTATATTTTTCTTGTAGTGGCCACTACTGGGTGACCAATTGTGTTGATAGGAATTAACCCTAAAAAAAAACAACCCAAAAATGATGATTTTCTCAGCTGGGCCTAGTGTGATCACTGTGCTGGCTTCACACAAATAAAGAAAATAAATCCTATGGGAAGAAGGCAAGTTAGCGGCGGCAGTGTGATGCTGGGAACAATGCTTTGATACATGCCTCCTACCTGAGCATTGCTGCAGACCAACTACATCTCTTGATGGTAAAGGCAGTGGTCTTTTTCAGTAGGAAAATGGTCCTTGTTGCACTGCAAAAAAAAATTGTTCAAGAATGTGAGGAACATGAGTTTAAGGTGTTTACTTGGCTTCCAAATTCCTAAGAAAGGATGCCAGATACCACAGAGAACCTTCAGAGGTCTTATCTGGTCGAGTCAACTGCAAAGTATGAGTCAGGTGGTTAATGTTATATCTGACCGGTGTGTGGGTACACGGTGTTAATATGAAGCAGCCATAGCAACCCGATCACTTGACTCATTATCAACCTGAACTTGATGAAGTTCCAGATTATAACTGGCCGCAGTAGAAAGCCGCTCCATCTCTATTGCACCGATGTAGCCTGTGGGTGCACACACCATGTAAACCCAAGAAAACCTTTATTTTGGGGCGTCTATTAGGACATTTCGTGAGTGAAGCTGTCTGTTTTTAGGTAATCTACATGGATTATTGATCATTTTAATCAGTCTGACAGTTTTTCTCCTAATATGTGACAAATGTGTGCTCAGTTCTTCCATGCCGTGGAGTTTCTCCCTCCTTAGCAGAGGCTGGTTGTCTTGCGGTAGGTAGTGTGAGGTCTTTAAGTGTCAGTGTCTCTTTGTGGCGTAGCCTGTCTCTCTCTCCACCTCCCTCCATCTGAAGCGTGAAGCGAGAGTTACCATGGAAACGCAGCGAGAGCTGCTAACTGTATTCCAGTGCATTCAGGATAGAGGGAGGGAGAGAGACAGAGCAGAGGATGTCTAAAAAGAGGGTGATAAGGAAGATGGTCTGAGGACAATTAAGAAACAAAGAAGTTGTAAAATAATGAGACCGCGAGAAGAAGGAGGCACAGACAAAAGATGGGAAGGCTGTCGTAACTAGACAACAAGCTGTAATCAGTATTGCGGAGACCTGTGGAGCTGCTGCAGGCGACGCAGGGAACCTGCAGGACAGAAATCTGTTGCTGTAGATAGGCAGAAGCCCTAAGTGACTGCAGAGCATCCGCGACCCCGTATGGCTGGGCCAGGGGTCTCAGTAATAGGCGCCCAGAATGAAGTCAAGGCGCAGGGTTGGGAAGCTGCTAGCGCAGTGCGATCCCTCGTCTCGGGAGTATGAGGAGATGGTTTTGGAAAAGCGGCGGCTCCTTCCAGACCCTCGCCGCCTGCTGGATATGACATGTAAGGTCACTTCTCTTTTTCTTCCAGCTCCTCCACCTCCAAAGAGAGCACCAAGCACCACTCTTACCCTGCGATCTAAGTCCATGACAGCGGAGCTGGAGGAACTAGGTAAGACGATGGCGGAGGGGGGCAAATGTGGGTTAAACTTCCATTACTTGTATGCTAAGACCAACAAGTTACCAGTGCTTTATTTATTGGTTTCCATTAAATAGAGAATTTAAAAAGAAAGAAATGTTAAGAATGTTTAATTATTCAAAGGGAGAAATTCTTCTTGTTTGTGACCACTACCTAGACGATTACAGTATATACCTGTGAAGGATACTGTACACCTATTTCAGCAATTTTTAGCATCATGTCCATGTGGAAAACATATCAGATCATAACAGGCAAGATATGGCTATAGACCAGAGGGTTTAGGACTACGGAACACAACCGGATGATATTTGTAGGTTTTCAGGGCAAAATGTCAGGATTGTGTAATGTTGAATAGACTGGATGTGGTGGCTGGGAAGTGAGCGTGCAGGATGACGGTGCATTAACGGGTAGAAGCCTGCAGACTCGTACACATGTCCAAGATGAAATGTTTCATAATGGGCTCATGTCAGGGTTTCTCACCTTTCTTGTATCGGCTGTATGCATTGTAAATGCTTGCTAAGTGCTTGATATAATAGATGACTTTAGTTATAAAACCCTGACTTGTGATGTGCTTTCATCAAACCCTTTATGTTTTAAATATTTTAAAAGCTACATATTATATTAAAAGATTTAACTTGAACTCGCTCAATTTATGAATTATGTTTTAAAAGTGCATATTCACATTCACTCTGATATACCCTTGAGAATACACACAGCAGGTTGGGCCGCCCTGTTACTCATTGTTGGATATTCTAGTCTATTCTACAAGTAATTTGTGGCTGTCACTGGTCTTATTGGGTAAAGTACACCTGGGCAGGACTAAAGTCGACATTACATGTATCTCTATACCTACGTAAATGAAGGGTTTGTTCACATGTCACATTTGTGCAGCTTTATTTTTTTTCCTACACCAAAAACCAGAGTGGTGGCGGGAAAAAAATGTTAATGGGTTTTTGATGCATTCATTTGAATGGGGGAAAAGCGCAGCAAAAACGCTGAAAGTATTGGCATGCTGCGGTTTGGCTAAAATGTACATACATTTAAGAGATCTCAATCATTATGCTCAAATACTCAGCAATAAAAAACACAGCAAAAATACTGCAAAAACACCACGTGTAGACATACCATTAGCTATGCACTGTGACAATGCAACAGTGACAGCATGAAGCATGTTTTCTTGTAATATCTTACTGTGTTGTACAATGTCAGTTGTGTACTGACTTACTGTTACATTATATCAGAATATGGCAGCATACTATCATAAATATATACACTCTCTTTTATGTTGTATTCATGAGGAAACAAACATTTCACTTGATCTTGACAGACATGATTTTAACCACTTAAGTAATTATTTGTGAATTCTAATACTGTTTATTATTTTCCCATAAAGTTATTTAAAAAATAAATAAAAATGACGTTCTCATTTTGCACAGTTTTCCAATTTTCCTTGTATATTGGGAAATAAACTTGTTTATTGCCTCCAGAACGATTGGATGAGATTTTGGTGGCTTCTGATCCCTCCATGAGGCCAGAGATTGCTGAAGCTGACTCAAGAGCCGCTACAGTAAAACAGCGACCAACAAGCAGGCGCATCACCCCAGCTGAGATAAGTGTAAGATCGAGCAGCAGCCTAACCTAATTCAATTTGTTACAGCGTCAGACTGACTGCAAGCTCTTCAACATAACTATCGATTTTAAGTTACCTTCTTCATCTATCTGTTCATTTTCTCTTTTTTCTATTCATCAATTGTAGTCGCTGCTAGAAAGACAGGGGATTTCTTCACATGCAATATCTCAAATCCCTGGTCAAAAATCTCATATTCCTTTCCATCATGTGATGTCTCGGACAAAGTCTGTAGGTAAGTTATAGTGTATCTTTGATCAAAAATGAAAGCTTGACAGCCTTACTTCCATTCCAAAAAATTAGTCCTACGGCCACCATAGACATTGGACTAATGTTGGCCAAACCTGCAAAGTGTAGTCCAACAGACAAAATGTGTATGGAGGTCTTCTTCCTCTCTCAGATGATGTCAGGGAATATAAGGGCCCAGCATGTCTGATTTTGGACTTGATGAGATAAACCACTGCCAGAGGAGCCTGGTGGCGATTCTCAGGAATTAGGCTCAGCAGAGCTAGCACTCCTGTGTATGGAGCAGTCGAGTGAGATAATTGCCACATGAACCAAACCATAGTTCCGCCGACAGCTATCTTTGTGGACCTCCTAATCCTTTTAGGTAGTTCAGATTATTGATGGAAATGTTGATTAATTGGATGATACACATCTCCTTATCAAGTTTATCTCTTGAGGCTTGATTGATAAGGAGAATTTGGTGTTTAAAATATTTGTCCACCCTAACTAATAGAGTAGCTATTAGAGAGGACTTTCCTGTACATTTGCTATGCAGTGATTTAGGAGCCCAGTGACTTTTGCCTACTGAATCACTTATAGGGGGTAACTTTGATTGAGAGCCACCTCCTGCATTAATGGCAAGGATATTAGAAAATTATCATCCAACCTTTTAATTTATGTGATCACTTATGCCAATCAATGGTGAATGCTTATGCAGTTGGATTGTCAGCCTTGGCTATATCATTTGGACTGGCCGGTGACAGCATTTACAGTAGACTGTAAATTATTATTTCCCATAATACCTTCAAAGTTATCATGCAGTATAATTAAAAAAAATACTTCCTAGTATGAAAACTATGGTTGTAATGTTGTGTTTGCCTTTAGGTGAAGATGAAAAACTATCAGATCCATTCTTTGATGGAAGATTCCCTCGCAGCACCTCAATGCAAGATTCTTTAAGAGAAGGCCCTATAATTCCACCACCTCCACAGAAATCTGCTCCCCTTCCTCCATCCCCATATTACTTTGACACTGGGCCACCACCAGCTTTTTCCCCACCACCCCCTCCTGGTAGGGGATATGATACAGTGCATTCCAGCTTTAAACCAGGATTTGAAGCCAGACTCCATGGGCTTCCACATGGAATGGGTTCTGCAGAGCTGTTAAGCATGGATCGTGCTCTCCCTCCTCCTGATCGGCAGAAGCGTGCTCGTTCCATGATCATTCTTCAAGATACATCTCATCTCCCAGTGGAACCTACAAGTATTCCTCGACCTGGCCCATCTCCGACTCCTCCAGAAAAATTAAAAAGAAGAAGTCGGGCAGTGGACAATCCCTATGCTAATATGGGTTTGTTTGCACCAATGAAGCCACAACGCAAAAAGAGTCCCCTTGTGAAACAGCTTCAAGTGGAAGATGCACAGGAACGAGCTGCTTTAGCCATGGCTGGGGGTTATTCACGGGATCCTTCACCATCTCGACGCAGCCCACGACAGAGTATGATGGAGTTAGGAAGTGCCCACCACGATCCATTAGGTAGTCCTTTTGCAACAGCACTTGCTGGAGTAATGAAGGAACGTGAGCGACGGCTGGATGAGAAGCGAAAATCCACAGTCTTCCTCTCGGTCGGAGCATTGGAAGGAACACCACCTTCTCCAGACCTCCCCTCTCTGCAACCATCACGCTCTGTTGATGAGCGATTGTTGGGGAGTCGTGATGTCCTCCTGCCTTCTCCAGGTTCTTCACTTAAGTCTTTGATGTACAGCAGTCCCCATTCTACATTTATCCACCCCCTTACTGGTAAACCCCTTGATCCGAATTCACCTCTTGCACTTGCGCTGGCCGCAAGAGAACGTGCGCTTTCTGCCCAGGCACCCTCTCCTCCTCCACCAAGGACACCTACTCCAGTAAGGAGCCCAGATTCTGATAGAGCTCCTCCACTCTTTCTGGAAATTCAAACCAAAGAGGGGGAGGTGGGAATGGAAATAGAAGGGTCAGCATCACCTATATATAGCCCTTCTGGGGCATCTGTAAAAGGCCAGTGGGGTGTTCCATTTAGGAGAGATGGAGAGCGTCTTGCTCAGAAAAGTCCAGAACGACCTGAAGGCAGGGTGGAGGAAAGGAAACCTATGATTCTAAGCATTGTTGACACCTCTCAGCAGAAAACAGCAGGGCTTATAATGGTGCACGCTACCAGCAATGGGACCGAAGATAAAGATCAGGAGGCTCCAGCTACAACTGACCAGAAAGAGGCTACACAGCCACAAGATACTGAAGAGAAGGCTCCATCAAGCTCTTCTTCTGATAAAACTCTTGGTCAGGGAAGCTCAGAGGAAGAAGTAGAGCCTTTTGGCGCTAATAATCTACCACCAGCGATGCTGTCCTCAAGTGATGAGGAAACAAGAGAAGAGTTAGCAAAAATTGGGCTATTGCCTCCTCCTGATGCTTTTGCCAATGGAGTCCTGGTCACTAAACCTGGCACCCCCATCAGCCAATTGTCTCGACCCGGTACCTTGGCTGTGCCATCTGCCAAGCAAGCTAGTGGTGCACCATCCTCAGGGAAGCCTTCTGATGCTCCTCTTCCGCATCCAGAGTCAGCTACTGACTCAGGTGTAGAGGAAGTGGACACCAGGAGCTCGAGTGACCACCATCTGGAAACCACGAGCACCATCTCTACTGTGTCTAGCATGTCCACTCTGTCCTCAGAGAGTGGGGAGCCCACTGACACCTACACCTCGTACGCCGACGGTCAAACTTTTATACTCGAGAAGCCGCCAGTGCCTCCAAAGCCCAAACTCAAGTCACAACTGATGAAGGGCACCGTGACCTTCAGGGACCCCCTGCTCAAGCAGTCCTCGGACAGTGAGCTTATTGCCCAGCAGCAAATTGCAGCGGGCCGTCCGCGCTACCTCTTTCAGAGAAGATCTAAGCTATGGGGAGATCCAATAGAGAGTCGGCCTCTATCACACGGGGGCCCTGTGGAAATAGAAAAGCCGTCTGTAATTGGGGAGATCAGTTCTCGACTTCAGCTGCTAAACAAGGACACAAGGTCACTTGGGGAGGAGCCATCAATCCCGGGAATGGACCCCGGCAAGAAATCTCCAGTGGTGGCAGCTCGGTAAGAAGGACCAGTTAGAATAAATGTTTTTTAGATTAAAGTATAGTTGGTGAGAAATTAGTGTTAATAGATCTGCTGTTTATAGCTATAATAGGACAGATTAGCGCAAGATATAAGACCAATTAATTGGTGCGATACATTGAAAATTTGTAGCTATAATTATAGGTAGTTTATTTTTATTTGTGATTATTTGTCTTAGAATTTCACAATATAACAACAGTGTTTTGTGTCAGTCTTCTCATTACACAGCAGTACCTATGAAAAGTATTCCTTACTTCATTGATTTGTTTCATCTTTTATTGGATGGAAGTGGATTTAATTTTTATTACACGGTAGAATAATGTCATAATGAAATCAAATCTTTACATTAGTTACAACCAGTAGTTGTAAAATAATTGAATGCATAACTGTTCATCCCCTTCATGTGCATGGCTTTCAGAACATTTTCTGTCTACAGTAAATAGTTAAATTGTCCATTGTATTGAATTCTAAACTCTTGGCCACACTAGAACATGAAAGAGGTTTTTGGGGAATATTTTTTCCTTAGCGCACAGCCTTCGAATGGTTAGAAACCACAAAGGACTTTACTCACCATCCCTTGCTCCATCCTGCCTTTCCGCTGCTCCTACTGATTGTTTGCAGCCTGCAGCAGTGAAGTCATGACTGCATAGGACATGACCACTGCGGCAAATCATTGGGCTCAGTGGCTCAGCAGATGCAGACAGCACAAGCCATTGAGCCCAGTGATTGGCTGCAGCGGTCTTGTGTGCTGAATTCACCATTGCAGCTTGTAAATAGTCACCATGGATAACCTGAGCTGGTGAGTACACCTCTGTTTAAATAGTTGTTAAGGGGAATAAAAATTATTTTAAAAAGTGACAGCAATTGTTGTTTGTTTGTTTTTTCATTTATCTGTATTAAATGTTCTGGATTATTTTAGCAGTTTCTGTACTTGTAGGATAGAAATGTTATACTTTCTTCAACCTTGACACCATGGAAAATAAATCTTGTAGGTCACCGCCCCACTAGTCTGCCCTGGTGGCCATGGGAAAACACATGACCACAACGTAAAATAAAAAACGCAAAATAAAATCTAGGTGAAGAACTCTGTGGTCACATGACTATTTAACGCTGCTGGTGTGGTGGATTAAGAATAATGTGGGAAAGACTGCCACAACTCAACTAAACTGTGGGAGGGCACATTGTAAGAAACAGGATCTGTTATCTCTTGTATCTAAACTAAAGAAAGTAGGGAGAAACTGCTAAAATAATTCTGAATTTTTTATCTATTGCTGTGAATTTTAATTCTCCAGAACACTTAGAAGTAGATGTGCATTATTGGTTTCTGTTTATGGCATGTAACTTTCTAAAGATTTGTTGTCATTTTGACATTAGTTTGGTGTGAAAAAGTGTAATGAAATGCCTTCACCATCCACACAATAATCCTGAAGAAGGCCTAAATTAGGAAATTACTTGTTATAGGTGCTGTCTATCATTATGTCTTATATGTCTTCCATTCTTCACAAACTTACCTGTTGTATGCTAAAACATCCTACAGTATTCAGGTATTGGTTTCTTTTCTGACATTGTATTCCTGCATATACACTTTGTAGTATACATTATATTCTTGTCATGTAGATGTGTTGTCTCCAAACCAACACCATAAGACTTAGGCTATGTGCACACGTCAGGATTTCTTGCAGAAATTTCCTGAACAAAACCGGACATTTTCTGCAAGAAATCCGCATGCGTTTTTTGCCCGTTTTTTTGGCAGATTTTTTGCGTTTTTTTCCGGGGACTTCCCAATACAATAATATAATGGGAAGTCCGCAAAAAATCCACAAAAATTAATAAACATGCTGCGTTTTTTACCGCGATGCGTTTTTTTCGCAGAAAAAATGCAACATACGCACAAAAATTGCGGAATTCATTATAAAGGATAGGATGCATATGTATGCGTTTTTTAAGCGTTTTTATAGCGAAAAACGCAAAAATACTGAACGTGTGCACACAGCCTTAGGGTTACACAGCAGCTTTAGCCACAACGTACTGTAGGTCGTGCGGTTAAAGTTCGGTGTGTGCAGCTACTATATTGAAGAGAAATGCAGATGAATGGAATTGCATTGGAACTCTTAGGAGATCCCGACAAGCAAGTTGAAAAAAGTCGGAATCAATTGGATTTTTTGATACTTATTTGTCACTTTATCCTACAGTCTCAGTGTGACCCCATTTACCTGCATTATGCTGCAATGTAGCAGCTGCACTGCAATATTTGTCCATGCAATCTGTGTTGTAGTCAAAGTCACCAACTAGCCCCAGCCTAAAATTTATAATGTATCTTCATCAGCAAATAGTCTCACTAATTACTGTACAATTATCTCACTACTTTCAACGTGTACATAGATGCATGTCCTCTTTATTATATGTATATATAGGGCCTCAGTACTTACTGTTACCCATAGGTTGCTTATCCGTGCTCGTCATATTGACTCTTTATTCATTGAGATGCTTATTTTTCTGGCTATTCTTTACTATGTTGCGCAGCTTTCCCATTGCGTTGTAGTGACGTGCACAATCTGCTCTTGACTTCCACCTCCATCATCAACCATTCACTGCTTTTTAAACATTCTTGTTAACGCTTGCCAAGCCATCCATTACTTTATTGTAACTTCCAAATATATTTCTTTTTCGAAGGCTATTGGTTTTCTAGTTGGAAAAAGCAGTCAGTTTAAAGGGTGCCTGCCACGAGGATGACGTTGGTTTTAGATGAGGTTCTTGGAATGGTGTCCCAGTTCACCCAGAAGGCACTAAATGTCATCTGTTGGCTCTGCTGGATGGTTGGAAGACTTATCATAGGGAGTTACATGGCTGTATATTTTCATTTCTTTCATAGTCACTTCAGAAAGCTCTTCAGTAATTGAAATTGTGCCCTGTAGATCATTCAGTCTGTTATATAGTCAGAAAAGCAAAAGTGGTCCAACTGGTTCCCTTTAGCCCCATCACTGGTTGTAGTTTGGTATTTTTTAAGGTATGGTCATCTAAAATATATTTTAACTACCGGTTTCACTAATGAGAATTTTTATGTAGGCAGCACTCTGAGACATTGGCACACCAGCTAGTATAGCATTTATTAACCCCAAAGATATGAAATAATACACTATATCAAGTTGGTTACCCCAAAGGGAGTTCTTTTGTGCTCGCCAGATCCCATTCAACAATGTGTCCTTTAAAAAATGTTATTACGTATGCCTAATATGACTTGTATTATGCTTCTTTAGAAATACGGGGTGAAACGTCTGAGTGACTGGCTCCATGTTTAAGCAATGTTACCCATCATTATTATCACCAGGTCATAATATAGGGTTGGACTTGTGGAATCAGAGTTAGTTTGGGGTGGATTTCGAGTTGGTAGAAATGTACCAACTCCAACTTAAAAAATAAATTAACATATTACAGGGGTAGTCTCAAGTTTGAAAGTTATCCTGATAGCTGTGAGTCTGACTACTGGGACCCACACCAATCAGAAAGCGAGGGGAGCCCTGTGCGAATGGAGTGGTGATCAATCATGCTGTTCCATTCATTTTTAATGGGACACCAGAGATAGCAGATTTCATTGTAGATCTGTTTTTTGGCATTCCCATAAGAATGATTGGAGCATCAGTGCTCATGATCGACCACCGCTCCGTTCACATGCTGCTATTTGGAGCCTCTGTTCTCGGGGTTGGTGTGAGTCCCAACGATCGGACCCCCAGCAATAGGGAATTTATTACCTATCCTATGGATAGCAGATAACTTTTAAAGGGTATCTGTCACCCCCAAAATCGAGGGTGAGGTAAGCCCACCGGCATCAGGGGCTTATCTACAGCATTCTGGAATGCTGTAGATAAGTCCCCGATGTATTCTAAAAGATGAGAAAAAGAGGTTAGATTATATTCACCCAGGGGCGGTCCCGCTGCTGGTCCGGGTCCGGCGCCTCCCATCTTCATCAGATGACGTCCTCTTCTTGTCTTCACGCTGCGGCTCCGACGCAGGCGTACTTTGTCTGCCCTGTTGAGGGCAGAGCAAAGTACTGTAGTGTGCAGGCACCTGGAAAGGTCAGAGAGGCCCGGCACCTGCGCACTGCAGTACTTTGCTCTGCCCTCAACAGAGCACACAAAGTACGCCGGAGCCGCAGCCTGAAGACAAGAAGAGGACGTCATCCTATGAAGATAGGAGGCCCCAGACCGGACCGCGATGCCCATCGGACCCAAGCCGCGACGCCCATCGGACCCGGACCGCAGCGGGAACACCCCTGGGTGAGTATAATCTAACCTCTTTTTCTCATCTTTCAGGATACATCGGGGGCTAATCTACAGCATTCCAGAATGCTGTAGATAAGCCCCTGATGCTGGTGGGCTTACCTCACCATCGATTTTGGGGGTGACAGACTCCCTTTAAACTTGTGAAATCCCTTCTATTTTCATAGGAATTTTGACATTTATTAAAATGTTAATATTTCAATCTAAGGCCCTATTTCAAAATGATGATACGATGATGTTACCATTTTAGTGAAATAAATTTGTTATTACTAATGGCCATTTATGAAGGATTCATAGCCTGATTCAGAGTGTGAAAAAATATAGCATTCGGAGTCAGAACCTTGATTTTCCAGCTCCACAGCACTGGCTACTAGAGCAGCAAGAACAGTGGGCCTGACCTACATACACAAGATGTATCCCAAGATTGTGTGTAGGTTGGCACCAAATTGCCATATTAAGTAAACTTGCTTATTTCACAGTAATGTGTGTAATCATCATGTAGTTTTTAACTGGGTCATGGCACTTTTTAGTTCTATGTACCTACTGTATACAATTAGCCTTGGATATGGTGGGCAGGCCAACAGACCTATTGTAGTGCTAGCAGAGTTTCATGGTACCATTGATTGATTCTAAGCAATTGACCCAATCACAGGGAACTTTGCTCAAACAGTTCTCATCTCTAATGTTGGCCAAGCACTGGAGTGTTTTTTTTTTTCATTTTTATAGGAAGTCAGTTCTTGTCATTATGGTATGTGTTATATTATTAAGTAGAAGCCTCATTGTTGGGGAATCAGGCCAGCACCCAGGAACTCTATAACAAATGTCCTCCATATCTTATGCATCTGGATTTATGAAATTAACATTCACATACAAAAATTGATTAAATATAACAATGGACTAATGTTATATTTTGTATGTCCAAGGTTTGATTTGGAGGTCCTGAGAAAACAATTTGGTGGAGATCACTATCCAACCTCTTGATCTTCATTCCATGTCAACAAGTTGCTTGTGTCTGCATGTGGCCCCCGTTTCGTAAAGGGGTTCACTGGGAATTGAAAAAATTAATAACTAAAGTATATGTAATTATAAGTAAATGCCTAAATATTTTTAATTAGAAAATGACAATTGTTTAGTCTAGAGATAGAGATAATCACTATAGAATTAAAATGGCTACTGCCTTGTTACACTGAAATAAACCTGTTCTAGAATGTTAGGATAGAAGCCATTGAGCATGCGCAGTAAAAAGCTCCACCCCACATTCCCTTCATGTGTAAGGTAGATGTGATCCCAGTGGATAAGCTGAAGTAACTCTAAAGATGCCAGGAGTGCTGAGGTATGAATAGGCTGCTCACACTGCTGTCCACCATGTCTTTCGATGTCAAACTGTTGATACCAGGAATGCTGAGATAAGAAGAGTGCATGCACTGCTACCGTGCCTTTCTGATTTAGTACTAGAGCTACCAGTGGTGCTGATGTAAGAAGACACTTCTCACTGCTAGCCACCCTGCCCTTTCTGATCTAATGCTAGAGATATCAGAGGTGTGATGTACAGTACAGACCAAAAGTTTGGACACACCTCATTTAAAAAATTTTCTGTATTTTCATGACTATGAAAATTGTAAATTCACACTGAAGGCATCAAAACTATAAATTTACACATGTGGAATTATATACTTAAAAAAAAAGTGTGAAACAACTGAAAATATGTCTTATATTCTAGGTTCTTCAAAGTAGCCACCTTTTGCTTTGATGACTGCTTTGCCCACTCTTGGCATTCTCTTGATGAGCTTCAAGAGGTAGTCACCGGAAATGGTCTTCCAACAATCTTGAAGGAGTTCCCAGAGATACTTAGCACTTGTTGGCCCTTTTGCCTTCACTCTGGTCCAGCTCACCCCAAACCATCTCGATTGGGTCAGTTCTTGTGACTGTGGAGGCCAGGTCATCTGGCGTAGCACCCTATCACTCTCCTTCTTGGTCAAATAGCCCTTACACAGCCTGGAGGTGTGTTTGGGGTCATTGTCCTGTTGAAAAATAAATGATGGTCCAACTGAACGCAAACCGGATGGAATAGCATGCCACTGCAAGATGCTGTGGTAGCCATGCTGGTTCAGTATGCCTTCAGTTTTGAATAAATCCCCAACAGTGTCACCAGCAAAGCACCCCCACACCATCACGCCTCCTCCTCCATGCTTCACGTTGGGAACCAGGCATGTAGAGTCCATCCGTTCACCTTTTCTGCGTCGCACAAAGACATGGTGGTTGGAATCAAAGATCTCAAATTTGGACTTATCAGACCAAAGCACAGATTTCAACTGGTCTAATGTCCATTCCTTGTGTTCTTTAGCCCAAACAAGTGTCTTATGCTTGTTGCCTGTCCTTAGCAGTGGTTTTCTAGCAGCTATTTTACCATGAAGGCCTGCTGCACAAAGTCTCCTCTTAACAGTTGTTGTAGAGATGTATCTGCTGCTAGAACTCTGTGTGGCATTGACCTGGTCTCTAATCTGAGCTGCTGTTAACCTGCGATTTCTGAGGCTGGTGACTCAGATAAACTTATGCTCAGAAGCAGAGGTGACTCTTGGTCTTCCTTTCCTGGGGCGCTCCTCATGTGAGCCCGTTTCTTTGTAGCACTTGATGGTTTTTGCCACTGCACTTGGGGACACTTTCAAAGGTTTCCCAATTTTTCGGACTGACTGACCTTCATTTCTTAAAGGGCCACTGTCACCCCCCTCCAGCCGTTATAAACTAAAAGAGCCACTGGTGTCCTGCGATTAGGGCAATCACATGGCAGTGACGTCACCGCAGGTCCTACAGCTATTTGCTGTGCTGCAGATCCATCCTGCTGTTCTGTGGATGTCTTTTTTTCTCTGGTATCAGCCATTACACGGAATATTCTGTATAGGTGGAACCTTTGGAATCCCCGCCCCGCACTGTGCATAATGCATAACACAGTGCGAGGCGGGGATTCCAAAGGTGGCTGGCCGCAATGCCCGCGCAGGCGCAGTATGCAAGCCTGGCGGGGACGTCAGACGGCCAGAGCTTACTGCGTCTGCGCGGGACACCAGTACACAGCGCAGGTGCCGGTTTTGAAAAGATAACAGCGCTGAGGGGGCGGCGCCGAAAGCGCAGGAAGATGTGAGTGACGGCAGAGGAGCTGGCCAAGCTGGGGAGTGAGGACTCGCCTACGTGGCTAGAGACAGGAATTGTGGCTAAGTATAAAAACGCTTTATTTGGGGTATACTTGAACCTAAAACTAAAAGAGCCACCTTGTTAGAATGCAGCATTACTGCTGCACAAGGTGGCTCTTTTAGTTTATAACGGCTGGAGGGGGGTGACAGTGGCCCTTTAAAGTAATGAACAGGCCACTCGCTTTTCTTTACTTAGCTGCTTTTTCCTTGCTATAATACAAATTCTAACAGTCTATTCAGTAGGACTATCAGCTGTGTATCCACCAGACTTCTGCACAACACAACTGATGGTCCCAACCCTATTTATAAGGCAAGAAATCCCACTTATTAAACCTGACAGGGCACACCTGTGAAGTGAAAACCATTTCCGGTGACTACCTCTTGAAGCTCATCAAGAGAATGCCAAGAGTGTGCAAAGCAGTCATCAAAGCAAAAGGTGGCTACTTTGAGGAACCTAGAATATAAGACATATTTTCAGTTGTTTCACACTTTTTTGTTAAGTATATAATTCCACATGTGTTAATTCATAGTTTTGATGCCTTCAGTGTGAATTTACAATTTTCATAGTCATGAAAATGCAGAAAAATCTTTAAATTAGAAGGTGTGTCCAAACTTTTGGTCTGTATTGTAAGAAGATGCTGCTCATGCTGCTGTCCACCCTGTTTTTCTGAATGACTATGCATGGTATGGGTTATCTCCAGGTCGTTGCAGTGGTGCTGTCTACCACACATGCTCACTGGCACCTGTCCTATTAACATTCGAAGACAAGGTTCTAACAAAGGTGTGGCCATTTTAATTCTATAGTGATTATCTCCCTAGACTAAACATTACTAAAAAGTATTTATTTATAATATTTCCTTTAGTTATGAATCTTTTTTCTATTCCTGAAGAACCTCTAAAGAAATATTTCAACCTTAGACATCTCTCACCTATCCAGTGGAGGTCTGATAATCAGATCCTCACTGGTCACCACAATTGAAGTTCCCATTTCCCCAGCCCTCACAAACTATATGATTTTGAATTGAGCAGCATCATGCATGTGCTTTGGTACTCTGTACAAAATCTGTGAGACTTTACAGCAAATCTATTCAGACTCCTTCTTGCATTAGAAACAAAGGAGACCCAAGCACATTTGTGTTCACCTCTTCTCAGCTGGATAGGATGAATGATTACCCATTAGTGGATTCTTATTTTCCAGAGAGTTGGCATCCCAGTGGTTAGCAGTGTTTATACTGCCAATAGAAATAGTGACAAGCAGAGGCATAGCTAAAATCGCTAGGCCTCAGCACAAATGTTTTAAAGGACTTCCAACTTTTACATTTTGTTACAGGCCTTTATAGTGATGAGAAAAAAATAAGTACGCAGTCTTTGAATTCTATGGTTGTATATCAGGACATAATAAAAACTCTGGTCTTTAGATGATCTTACAATTACCGATAATAATAATCTTTATTTATATAGTTCCAACATATTCCGCAGCGCTTTAGGTAAATACAACATTTCAATTGGGTTGAAGTCTAGATTTTGACTGGTCCATTGCAACAACTTGATTCTTTAATATTTCAGGCCCTCTGTAGTAGATTTGTTGGTGTGCTTGGGATCATTGTCCTGTTGCATATTCCAGTTTTGGTTAAGCCTGACACTAGAGCATTTTCATACACAGAGGAGTTCACAGTCAACTCAATGAGTGAAAGGTACCCATGTCCTGTTTCTGCAAAACAAGTCCAAATTATCATAGTTTCACCGCCATGCTTGACATTTGATATGAGGTATTTGTGCCAATACACGGAGTTTGGTTTTCTCCAAATGTGGCGTAAGTTAAACATTTCCATTTTGGTCTCTTTTTTTCAAAGAACATTGTTGCAAAGTCCTTGTAGTTTGTTAAGATGCAATTTTGAAAACGTTATCGTGCTGCCTTATGCTATTTAGAAAGAAGAGGCTTACCCCTAACAACCCTTCCAACCAAGTCTTACCTGTTTATTCTTTTTCTAATTGTATTGTCATGAACTTGAACATTTAACATTTCAACTGAGGCCTTTAGGGTCTGAGTTGTAGTTCTTGGGTGTCTTGCAAGTTCTGCATATTCTGACCTCTGGATGGACTTGTGGGATGTCTGCTCTTCCACATGTGAATAATCTTTCTCATTTTAGAATGATGGACTCCAAATTGTGTGTGTGGAAATGTCCTTATAATCCTTCCTTGATTGCTGGGCAGCAACAATTGCTTCTTCTTTGTCATTGTATTAAGGGTACCGTCACACAGTGGCATTTTTATCGCTACGACGGCACGATTCGTGACGTTCTAGCGATATCGTTACGATCTCGCAGTGTCTGACACGCTACTGCGATCAGGCACCCAGCTGAGAATCGTACGTCGTAGCACATCGTTTGAAACTTTGTTTCGTCGCTGGATCTCCCGCTGTCATCGCTGGATCGTTGTGTGTGACAGCGATCCAGCGATGCGTTGGCTTGTAACCAGGGTAAACATCGGGTAACTAAGCGCAGGGCCGCGCTTAGTAACCCGATGTTTACCGTGGTTACCAGCGTAAAAGTAAAAAAAAAAAAACGTACATACTCACCATTTGATGTCCGTCAGGTCCCTTGCCGTCTGCTTTCCGCTCTGACTGTCTGCCGGCCGGAAAGTGAGAGCAGATCACAGCGGTGACGTCGCCGCTGCGCTCTGCTCTCACTGTACGGCCGGATCTCAGTCAGAGCAGGAAGCAGACGGCAAGGGACCTGACGGACATCAGATGGTGAGTATGTACTGTTTTTTTTTTTTTACTTTTACGCTGGTAACCACGGTAAATATCGGGTTACTAAGCGCGGCTCTGCGCTTAGTAACCCGATGTTTACCCTGGTTACCCGGGGACTTCGGCATCGCTCCAGCGCCGTGATTGCAACGTGTGACCGCAGTCTACGACGCTGGAGCGATAATCATACGACGCTGCGACGTCACGGATCGTGCCGTCGTAGCGATGAAAATGGTACTGTGTGACGGTACCCTAACACACTTGATGATAAACAATTAATTAAGGGCACTTGATTAGCAGGACATGACTGCTTTCAACCCTCTTACTTTCAATGGAGTTAATAGCTGTAAGGGTGTACTTACTTTTCCACACACTGCTTCTTCCTTTTTCACTGCTTTTCGTTAGATGAGTAATGACACGCTGCAGTTTTTCACATGTTGTTCTTCTGAGGTTGTGTTAACCTAATTTTAAGACTTTTTAAGGAAAACATTTTTTAATATGTCCTGATATGTAAAGTAGTAGAATTCACAAAGGGTGTACATTGTTTTTCTCTTGACTGTATATATGAAGTAACAAACAAAAACATTGTTTGTTTTTTTTTCTGTGATATTTGGGGCTACTAAATGTTGCACCAGATGGTATGCTGATGTTTGAGTGCTTATTACAGGTCAGCGAGGACCAACCATGATATTTGTACTCACAGACCAGTAAACTCTATTGATGGAAGTGTTGGTTGGTGATGCACTAGCCTAAAGCTACAATGAAGACTGTCAGCCAAGACCTACGGTATATCAGATTTATCAAGCAGATAGTTTCAGTGTGGTTCAGTCTAGTACATTAGCTCCAAGTGCATTCAGTGATTTAGGGGAATTCTTTACTATTCTATAATTAAAATGCAGAAAAGTGTTTAATTTGCTGTCATTCATTAGAGACTAACAATGTCCGTCAGCTGACACAGATTAGACATTTCCCTGGGAGTGGATTGTGGTAGACTGTGTCACAGCGAGCAGAGCAGAATCCTATGTAGACACACACACATATATTTGATATATATTATAATATACAGTATGGTTTGAACTATGGAACCAGACTATATTATATAGTCATAACAACAAGCATAGTAATGGAAGCTGATTCCTCCTCCTAAAGTCATGCCAATCCTTTGTGATTGAGCATGTATCATATTTTTGCGTTATTCACACAGTACATCTGACTATATGATACTTTGTAATAAATCCTGCTAGGGGAAAGTGTGATGCTTGTCACCGACTTGCATCCAATAGTGCTGCTTTCTTAGCCTGCAGGCAAATTTTCAGAAATTCCCAGTCCTCAAATAATCTATAATGCATGGAAATAGAAGGTGGGGAGCACAGCTGCAGATTATTTTTATCTCTCCTTTACCTCATCTCTTCAGCTGTTTGAAGAGACTGATTTTCTTTAATGGGAGATATACTTTAAAGGGAATCTATCAGCAGAATTTCACCCACACCCCCCGAAAGCCAATTTATATGCACATGTTGCTCTTTCAATGATAAGTCCAGCAATACTTTTACATGGCCAGTCCGTTCCTCCATTACTGAGAAATCAACGTTTGAATTGATATGCAAATGAGGCTGAAAGCTATAGTAGATTGGAAGCCTCTGTCACTCCAGCTCTGTTTCCCACCTAGCACTGCCTCCTCCTGCTTGACTGGCAGTCTCTATGCTGTGTGACTAGGCAAAGGAGTCATCAGTCACGCAGGAGGAGGATTAGAGCGGGAGTGACAGAGGCATCGGGTCTACAACCTCATTGGCATATCAGTTCAAATGCTGATTTCTCAGCAACAGAGGAACAGACTGCCATGTAAAGGAATTGCAGGACTTGACTTTAAAAGAGCTTGAGGCACAGATAAATAATTTTTGGTGGCAAATTGTGTTGACAGATTCCTTTGAAATGTAAATGTTAATGAGCTCTCCTATAGTAAGTGTTTGCACACTGTTCCCTACCTTTTTGGATAATGATATATACAAAACAAGAACATAATGAGAAACTAGAAATAGGACATCCGCTGACCACTGGCACAGCTGGCAAAAGAGCTTCCAAAGCTATCCAGAACCAACACACCTGTGATGGATCTGTCTTCAAACAAACAAAAGTAGGCAGAAAATACATTTATGGGCATAATTAGGTAAAAAGTTGGGACATCCAGGTCCTCTTTGTTCTTAATTGAAGAGAAATATCTAATGTCTCCCGACAATCCTTCTGAAGGTCCCGACAGAGAAAGACAGAAAAGTACTGTCTACCTGAGCTTTTACCGTACTTAGATTATTTAATTATTTAGCATTTTCAGAGAGTAGTGGTAGAAATTGATGTCATAAAATAATACCGTATGATAAATTGTGTTACACACATATAAAGAATATTCTGCCTTAAGTAGACAGACACATCACCTAAAAAGCAGATTTCCTCCTGTCCGGTCAGACATAGTGCATGTATCTGCAGCACAAGCAATATCTTATGAGAACTCCTGTTACCCGTTTGTTGGAAGCACATTACAGCGACACTAGAAATAACTTGGCATCATCCATCACTTTCACTTCCTTAGACCACTCACAGGGTGCAGTGTCAATCTGAGCCAGCGCTTGCTGATAAATGTTAGCAGGTCATCAGCCTGGTCATGCTAATACTAACCCTTTTCTCTTGGCTTACAAACACAGCAACAAATGGGTGACTGAAACCATCCATAAAGAAAGAGAGCAGGAAACAAAGTCTTGAAAATTCTACCGCTCTTGTTATTACTCTTCGCTATTGTTATTGTTGCCTTTGACTTTCACTAGAAAAGCACATGTCAAGGCTTTAAGACCCAGTTTTAATGATTTGGATGTTTAGTATTTGATAGACATTAAAGATGGTACAAATTGATTTGTAGGACCCAGTCCAGCGGCACATCGGTAATCTGATGGGAGCTCTACAAATCGCCTCGTACCTGCTTGTTTCCGACTCTTTTTTTTATTATTAGTTGGCCTTCTGTGACGTCACATACGCATAATGCTGCAACGATAATGTCACGACAGGCCAGCTAATGAAAAGAGGAGTCAGGAAGGCTGTCAAGTAAGAGGCGATTCGTAGGGCTCCTGTCTGGTAGCCACAGATGTGGCCGACTGTTGTGGCCGCTTGATTTGGGCCTGCAAATCGATTCGCAGCAACTCTAGTAGATTAGTAGTACTAAGTGTTAGGAGTACTTATATGTAAATGTCAACTTAAAGTATTTTTAATGTTGCAATCTCCTAAAAAGAAGCCAGCAGCATAAATAATTTGGAACATATTCCTGATATGGCTATGGTGCTTCTAATATCATGGAGGGTACGTGCCACCACATGGGGAAGTCTTTATACTACTCGGGTCACAGTCAGGATCAATAGATCGGCTCACTAACTGCAGCAAAAGGTAGTTGACATTTCCTATATCTATGGGGAATTGGATAACAATCTCCATACCCCAAAAAAGCGTAGTACCATAGCCATATCACGGATATTATGTAAAAGATACACCTATTTTATTGGTTAGTTTCGTCAAATTGTAATAGTAAAGATTGTTTAAAAGAAATTAACTTGCAAAGCCTTGTAAGATGAAGACAATTATTATATATAGGGAGATAAACAAATCCTTTTTGAAACTGATTACTTTTTCATATTACCTAACTGGGATTGGGATGTCAATTACTTAGCCTTAGGGTAGAACATCAGAATCAGATTGGTGGGCACCCACCTCAGTCACCCAACAATCAATGCCAGGTGTATGGAGTACAGCTTCATACACTGGGTAGTGGCCATTCTCGGGTACGTCACGCACTACAAAGCCCCTTTTCTGAGACTGTTAGGGGTCCCAGCAATCAGCTGATTATAACTTATTCTATGGATAGGTATAACCCCTTTTAACTTGAGATAACGCTTACTGCATACCATATAAATATATTGTTCAAAATGTGCTAAGTATATTACAAGCTTCATGTCCACCAGTGGTGTTTGAAGGCAGTTAGCATTTACATGTGAATGTAATTTGGAGCTCTGTATCAGAAAAACCGAGTTTGTCCATTACCAAAATTCATGAAGAAAACCTTACAGAATTCTGGATATTATTAGACTACTAAAACAAAATAAAAAAACATAGACATCACCATGTACCAATAGTAATTAATTGCTTTTAAAATTGCGTAAGGGTTTATACAGACATCACTTTTTCTCATTATGAGTCCCATTTGTGTTTTTCTTCTATGGGTGCCATCTGTGTTTTAGACACTCTTATCTATGATAGCCTATGGAGTAGATCACATTTTCCTCAGAGTGGTCCACACAAAACCAGAGACTTGTCCATTATTTATCCGAGTGTTAGATCAAACTTTCCAAATCAAGTCTGTAGATCCGCAAAAAAAGTAAGACAGCACTCAGATGCCATCCATGTGCTGTTCATTTTTCACAGAATATTGGATAGGAGAAGCTTGGGAAATCTCCCATCAGTCCATTTTTTCATCCAAGAAAAACTGATAAAACTCTTACCAAACTCCGATGATAAAAACTGACACTTGACAAAACTCTGCTGAAACGCTGATAAAGAACAGTGATTAAACTCAGACTGGTGTCTGCATATGAGAAAAATGACTAACGTCTGAGTGAGACATTAGGGCTTGCTCACATTAGCGTATAAATCGGACTAGTGCCAGGTGAGAAAAAAATCGCATTGCACTCTGACCAATATTATTAAATGAGTCAGTGCTCATCTGAGAGTTTTCACGACATGCTGCGAGTTGCCACATATATTGGACAGGACTCATCAATGCAAGTCAATGGGTGTGAGAAAAATAACGAACGGCACACTGACCATGCATTTGCATCTCAAAGGAAACCCGAAATTTCATCAGCCAAGTACAGGAAGTTCACATCCCGAACCGTCAAAATTAGATAGATGGATAGTTACAAGTGCTTCTCACAAAATTAGAATATCATTAAAAATCATCAATTTGTTTCAGTTCTTCAATACAAAAAATAAAACTCATACATTACAAACAGAGTGATTTATTTCAAGTGTTTATTTCTGTTAATGTTGCTGATTATGGCTTACAGCCAGTGAAAACCCAAAAGTCATTATCTCAGTAAATTGGAATAATTAACAAAAAACACCTGCAAAGGCTTCATAAGCATTTAAAAAAGTCCCTTAGTCTGTTTCAGTAGGCTCCACAATCATGGGGAAGACTGTTGACTTGACAAATGTCCAGTCATTGACACACTCCACAAGGAGGGTAAGCCACTAAAGGTCATTGCTAAAGAAGCTGGCTGTTCAGAGTGCCCTATCCAAGCATATTAATGGAAAGTTGTGTGGAAGGAAAAAGTGTGGTATCATGATTAAGGGTGCTTAGTCACCGGAAACGCGTTGATCTTGGTTTTTAACCCTTTTGTATGCTGATGTTTTGTCCTTACACCATGCTATTTTCGAGGTGAAATAAAACTATGGACTTTTCACTATATCGTTGAGCTGGATCTTCTCCTTTTTTCCTGTTTGTTCACGCCCTGACACAGCGGTTCCGTGCTCCGAGACCTGGGGAATGTCGGTATGGTGAGCTGGACTTTGTTCCTTTACTCAGAAAAAGGTGCACAAGCAACTGGGATAACCGCAGCCTTGAAAGGATTGTTAAGAAGAGGCCATTCAAAAATTTGGGGAGAATAACAAGGAATGGACTACTGCTGGAGTCATTGCTTCAAGAGCCACCACACACAGACGTCTCCAGGACATGGGCTACAAGTGTCACATTCCTTGTGTCAAGCGACTCCTGACCAGGAGACAACTCCAGAAGCGTCTTACCTGGGCTAAGAAGAAAAAGAACTGGACTGTTGCTCAGTGGTCCAAGGTGTTGTTTTCAGATGAAAGTAAATTTTGCATTTCATTTGGAAATCAAGGTCCCAGAGTCTGGAGGAAGAGTGGAGAGGCACACAATCCAAGCTGCTTGAGGTCTAGTGTGAAGTTTCCCAATCAGTGATGGTTTGGGGAGCCATGTGATCTACTGGTGTAGGTCCACTGTGTTTTATCAAGACCAAAGTCAGCGCAGCCGTCTACCAGGAAATTTTAGAGCACTTCATGCTTCCCTCTGCTGACAAGATTTTTGGAGATGGAAATGTCATTCTCCAGCAGGACTTGGCACCTGTCCACACTGCCAAAAGTACCAATACCTGCTTTTAAAACAACAGTATCACTGTGCTTGATTGGCCAGCAAACTCGTCTGACCTTAACCCCATAGAAAATCTATGGGGTATTTCAAGAGGAAGATGAGACACCAGACCTAACAATGCAGACGAGCTGAAGGCTGCTATCAAAGCAACCTGGGCTTCCATAACACCTCAGCAGTGCTATAGGCTGATCGCCTCCATGCCACACTGCATTGATGCAAAAGGAGCCCTGACCAAGTATTGAGAGCACTTACTGAACAAGCATTTCAATAGACCAAGATTTCAGATTTTAAAAGTTGTTTTCAAGCTGGTGTTATAAAGTATTCTAATTTACTGAGATAATGACTTTTGGACTTTTGTGTATTCATTGGCTGTAAGCCATAATCATCAACATTAACAGAAATAAACACGTGAAATAAATCACTCTGTTTGTAATGACTCTATATACAGTAATATAGTAGTTTCACTTTTTGTATTGAAGAACTGAAATAAATTAAGCTTTTGATGATATTCTAATTTATTGAGAAGCACCTGTAGATAGATATCCAATACATGGATGGATAGATATCCAATAGATAGATATTTTATAGATGTATAATTTCACAAGCTCCTACACATTATAAACTTGTAACCTTTAGTGCGTTTAATGTGTAGTTTATTGTTGAGCTTTTTAGGCTTGTTTATCCTTATAAATGAAAAAATTACTTGGGGGGCCCCCCTATTTTATGAAACTAGCAAAGGTAAAGCAGACAACTGGGGCTTATATTATCAGTCCGGAAAGATCCATGGCTTTTGAACCCTTCCGAGCCTTAAAATGCCAGGCCGCAGCCACCCCAGAAGTGGCTCATCACATTAGATGTGCCAGTTCTGGTTCTTCTCCTTCACTCTTCCCAGTTGCCCTGGTGTGGTGGCAATCTGGGTAATGCAGCTTGGGTTTGATGTCAGCTGTGATTTGTCAAAAATCACAGCTGTCGTCAAGCCCTGGTGTAAGTAATGGATAGGTGTCTATCAGACACCCCATTACTAATGCAGTGATAAAAAAAAAAAAAACACAAAAAAAAATACTTTATTTGAATAAACACTCAACGACACTTTCCTTGGTTCACCAATTTATAAAAAAAAAAAAAAAAATTAAACATGCAGGTCCAACATAGTCCACAAATGAAAACCTGAAAAACATAAAAAGAGAGAAAAAAAAACCAAGACACTGTATTTTGTTCACTAATTTATTCGAAAATATGGGTTCCATGAAGGTCCGGCATAGTCCAGCGCTTCGTACGATATCCCCTTTTTCCGTTGTTAAAAACCTATGGAGACTCGTTCTGAGTCTCCATAGGCTTTTAGCAGCAGCCACTCCCAGCTCTCGCTGCCCTACGTGAGTCCCAGCGGCACAGAGGGCAGCATGACCCTGCGACTCTGTTGACCACTATCGTTACTGACGTCACCGCTCTCCAGAGCCCCTTCTGATGTGCAGCATGAGACGGCAGTGGTTGCTGCTAAAAGCCTATGAACACTTAGAACGAGTCCTAAACAAAGCAATAGTATAAGGATAATAAAATATTACTCATAGAAATTTAAACGAAATTTGAAAAATTTAAAAAAAAAAAAAGTTAAAAACTAATAATTTGTTGGCTGGGGGACCCTTGACAATAAACAGATCACAACATTTTTACCTTTTCCCACTCCAACTCTAGTTACGACTCCTTCTTAAATTGCCGGTAATTAGTAATAACAAATTTACTGTAGTAACATGGTAACATTATTGCATCACTTTTTATAGGGACTTTAGCGTGATAGAACATAAAATATAAATTAACATTTCTAAACTTCTGAATTAACCAATATTAGTAACGGAAAATTATTTATTTTTTTAAAGTTGGAGTCAGTACTTTCCTATACACTCCACCCACAACCATTTCCAGTTCCAACTCCACAGCCCAAGAACAGTGCGCACATCTGTCCTCAGGTTGTTTGAGGTATTGCAGGTTAGTCTTGTTCACTTTAGTGAAGAGGAAGCTGAGCTACAATATCAGAGACAACCCATGAACAGGTGAACAGCTGTTTCTGAAAGAAAGCCATTTTTTTTATTAGTGTTTTTTTTGTAATTCTTAGACAATCCTATAAATTCAGAATCAAGTTGTCTGTTAAGGTTATTAATAAACTGCACAGTTACAGGGGGTACGGAAAGTATTCATTCACCTTTAAATTTTTCACTCTGTTCCATTGCAGCCATTTGGTAAATTCAAAAAATTTCACTTTTTTTCCTCATTATTGTACACTCTGCACCCCATCTTGACTGAAAAAAACAGAAATGTAGTAATTTTTGTAAATTTATTAAAAAAGAAAAACTGAAATATCGCATGGTGATAAGTATTCAGACCCTTTGCTTAGTATTGAGTAGAAGCACCTTTTGAGCCAGTACAGCCATGAGTCTTCTTGGGAATGATGCAACAAGTTTTTCACACCTGGATTTGGGGATCCTCTGCCATTCTTCCTTGAAGATCCTCTCCAGTTCGGTCGGGTTGGATGGTGAACGTTGGTGGACAGCCATTTTCAGGTCTCTCCAGAGATGCTCAGTTTGGTTTAGGTCAGGGCTCTGGCTGGGCCAGTCAAGAATGGTCACAGCGTTGTTCTGAAGCCACTCCTTTTTTATTTTAGCTGTGTGCTTACGGTCATTGTCTTGTTGGAATGTGAACCTTCAGCCAAGTCTGAGGTCCAGAGCACACTGGAAGAGGTTTGCATCCAGGATATCTCTGTACTTGGCCGCATTCATGCTTCCTTCAATGACAACAAGTCGTCCTGTCCCTGCAGCTGAAAAACACCCCCATAGCATGATGCTGCCACCACCATGTTTCACTTTTGGGATTGTATTGGGCAGGTGATGAGCAGTGCCTGGTTTTCTCCACACATACCGCTTAGAATTATCACTAAAAAGGTCTACCTTCGTCTCGTCAGACCAGAGAATCTTATTTATCATAGTCTGGAAGTCCTTCATGTGTTTTTTAGAAAACTCTACTGGTACTTTCATATGTCTTGCATAGAGGAGAGGCTTCCGTTGGGCCACTCTGCCATAAAGGCCCGACTGGTGGATGGCTGCAGTGATAGTTGACTTTGTGGACCTTTTTCCCTTCTCCCTACTGCCTCTCTGGAGCTCAGCCACAGTGATCTCTGGGGTTTTTTTTTACCTCTCTCACCAAGGCTCTTCTCCCACGATTGCTCAGTTTGGCTGGACGGCCAGGTCTAGAAAGACTTCTTCCATTTAAGGATTATGGAGGCCACTGTGTTCTTAAGAACCTTGAGTACTGCAGAAATTCTGTTGTAACCTTGGACAGATCTGTGCCTTGCCACAATTCTGTCTCTGAGCTCCTTGGCCAGTTCCTTTGACCTCATGATTCTCACTTGGTCTGACATGCACTGTGAGGTCTTATATAGACAGGTGTGTGCATTTCCAAATTAAGTCCTATCAGTTTAATTAAACAAAGCTGGACGCCAATGAAGGAGTAGAACCACCTCAAGGAGGATCACAAGGAAATGGGCAGCATATGACTTAAATATGAGTGTCTGAGCAAAGGGTCTGAATACTTATGTGTTGTGAATTCTGTTCTTGGGCTCCCTCCGGTGGTTGTTTGTGATAGTGCAGTTGTCTCTGGGTTGTAATCCGGGCAGGTGTTTCTGCTGATTGCAGCTCTATTCGGTATTTAGGTGTGCTGGATTCATTAGTCAGTGCCAGTTGTCCATTGTTCTTGGAGGGTTTACATCCCTGTCTGGTTCCTTCTGCTCTGCTGCCAATTCAGCCAAGATAAGTGTCTTGTTTATTTTCCTGCAGCACACATGTAGTGTGCTTTTCAGTTCAGAACAATTTATTGTTTTGTCTTGTCCAGCTTAGACTTGTTTGGATTTTTTCAGTCATGCTGGATTCTCTGGAGATGCAGATATACATTCTATGTCTTTAGTTAGATGTGGAATTTTTGTATTTTCTGCTGTGGATATTTTCAGAGTTTTAATACTGACCGCTTAGTACTCTGTCCTATCCTTTACTATTTAGCTAGAAGTGCCTCTTTTGCTAAATCCTGTTTTCAGCCTGTGTGTGTCTTTACTCTTATATTCACCGTCAATATTTGTGGGGGGCTGCCTATCCTTTGGGGTTTCTGCTCTGAGGCAAGATAGAATTCCCATTTCCATCTATAGGGTTATTTAGTCCTCCGGCTGTGTCGAGGTGTCTAGGATGTGTTAGGTACACCCCACGGCTACTTGTAGTTGCGGTGTCAGTTTAGGGTTGCGGTCTGTACAGGTACCACCTTCTCCAGAGAAGGTCTCATGCGGCTCCAAGGTCACCGGATCATAACACTTATGACCATGTGATATTTCAGTTTTTCTTTTTTATTAAATTTGCAAAAATTTCTACATTTCTGTTTTGTTTCAGTCAAGATGGGGTACAGAGTGCACATTAATGTAAAAAAAATGAACTGTTTTGAATTTACCAAATGAATGCAATGAAGCAAAGAGTGAAAAATTTAAAGGGGTCTGAAAACTTTCCATACCCACTGTATATTCTTGCTGGCTTCCGAGGCTCCCTTAACTGGTACTCTGCTGAGCTCTGTGTAATCTAACCTCCTGGGGTGATGTTTCGCTAAAGGTACCTTCACACGAAACGACTTTACAACGAGAACGACAACGATCCGTGACGTTGCAGTGTCCTGGATAGCGATATCGTTGTGTTTGACACGCAGCAGCGATCTGGATCCTACTGTGATATCGCTGGTCGTTGAATAAAGTTCAGAACTTTATTTGGTCGTCAGATCGCCGTGTATCGTCAGGTTTGACACCAAAAGCAACGATACCAGCGATGTTTTACGCTGGTAACCAGGGTAAATATCGGGTTACTAAGCGCAGGGCCGCACTTAGTAACCCGATGTTTACCCTGGTTACCAGCGTAAAAGTAAAAAAAACAAACAGTACATACTCACCTGCGCGTCCCCTGCCGTCCGCTTCCTGCTCTGACTGAGCGCCGCTGTTAGGGCCGGCGCTCACACAGTACAGAAAGCGGACGCCGGGGGACGCGCAGGTGAGCATGTACTGTTTGTTATTTTTACTTTTACGCTGGTAACCAGGGTAAACATCGGGTTACTAAGCGCGGCCCTGCGCTTAGCAACCCGATGTTTACCCAGGGACCTCGGCATCGTTGGTCGCTGGAGAGCGGTCTGTGTGACAGCTCTCCAGCGACCAAACAGCGACGCTGCAGCGATCGGCATCGTTGTCGCTATCGCTGCAGCGTCGCTTCGTGTGAAGGTACCTTAACAGAGGCTTCAGTTGTCACCTAGGACTACCTGCTTGGCTGCTCTGAGAGGGTACAAGGCAAGGGGACCTCTGAAGCTCCAGGGGAGGTAAGTACGGTGTTGTTGCACATTGCTGCTATGGCTTTTCAGATGTTCCTATATATTCTTATAGACTACTGCTGAAACATCCCTCACATATTCTTCTGCTTGTGGACATACCCCAACAAAGTATTTGATTTCATGATAACTGAATAGAACTAAACCTGGTGTTCATCATGTGACCCAATGCATTTAGATCCCAATGCATTGTCAATCTGTAGAACAGGTTCACAGGGACATGCAATAGAACTACATTGGAATAATGATTATTATTGTTATTAATAGAACAACCATTTGTATTCACTTATATAACTATTGAAGTTTATCAATATGATTTACTTTTTAGTTTAAAAAAAAATGCTCTTACAGACAGGACGAACAGTAGAAAGATGCTCCTGCATAGAAAATAATAGACAAGCTGTGATGTGTTGTGCTCCTTCTGGACAATGCACCCACAGTAGATAATCCACTGCTGACAGCGAAACCCTACCTCAGTCATATGAGTCTGCCCATATTCTATGTCATATAACCCTGTTGCTAACTGAATTCCAGGGGTCACATAACTAACCTGTCAGCCCAAAGATACATTACACATGATTAATTGATCATATGCACCATTTTACTGTGTAGGGACACAAGACAGAAAAATGGATATTTATCAGTATTTAATGGAGTTGGCCACTTTCTGATAAAGTTTCAGACAAAAAGTAACCTGATGTGAAATGTATAAAATGCTGAATTATGGCATTGGTAAGTCAGGAACGACTCTGATGCCTCTACAGCGTCCCCAAGGAATGTGTGTATACACTAGACTAGACGTGTCGGCTGCTTCTAAGTTGGTGGCAGTCGCAGATTTTACCCACCTGACCTTCACAATGGCTATGTCCCTTTCACTGATCATGCCCCGGTTCAAATTTCCTGCATCTGCACAAGTCCAGGTGAAGATCATGTGGATAAGTTGTAACAAATTCTGTATCCGTGATACCCTTGGGCAAAGAGAGAGGGTGGAGACATCTGGTCATGGTATTTCTGAAATCTAGTGTGAAAGTAGCCAACCACTTTAATACACATAAACATCTCAACATTGCAACACCAAGAAGGAAAAGTTGCAGAATTATGGAAATCACAGGATGGATAGACTTGTTAAGGGTATGCAAATTATGAACAAATTGAGACAAAATTTTCAAAACATCTCACTTTAGTTAGTATCAAGTATGAGCACCACACATAGAAAAAGATGCACTTATATGCCTTGTCATGCTGTCAATATGGTTATTGTTCTGCCACTCTAAAGACACTTCAGCACACAGATCATCAATATCTGATGGTGGCAGCTCTCTTTGCAATTGCCGACTTTTAACATTCCACATGTGTTCAATGGGAGACAAGTCTGGAAACACCGCAGGCCATAGTTGCACATGTAGGCCTTGTTGTCTGCTCACAGTAGCATATATGGCATTGCCATTGCTTATTTGACTTTGCGTGTGAAAAAATGTCTCTTGGGATACTTTAGAGACATGGCCGTACTACTGGTTTCATGTCCAAATTAATGTAACTCAAGCTGTTAGTTTACCTGGAGTGAAGACAATAGGGACCTGACTACCATACATTTTACCACCCCACACCTTAATCCTTGAAGTAGACAAGGTGTGATGTTCACTTATGACGACCTCTTTAAGGCGTTACCCAAATGGTCTCCAAGTGGAGACCAGATGTTGGAATTGCGCAGTGGAGGCCGGAATAGGTCCTTTTTAATGATACCAGCTTGTTTTGGGTACAATGATTGCTAGAGAATACTTGGGCAACACCATGAAGAGCCCTCTACGAAGGAACTTCACACTGGTCTTACTCCTAGGATTATGGTGTGAGGTGACATAATGCATGGTAGGTTGACCCCTTTAGTCTTCATTCCAGGTACACTAACAGTTCGGTGTTACAATGTTTTAATTGTGTATCCAGTTGTATGGTCATTTCCCCAGAGTGTCCCAGGAGCAGTTTTTTCAGCATGGCAATACAATGTTGCTTATGCTACTGTGAGCAGTCTGTGTGCTACCATGGGCTGCACCATCTCCAGACTTGTCTCCTATTGACCACATCTGGGACATCATTGGATGGCAATTGCAAAATGGAGCTGCCAGTAGCGGATCATCGTGATTTGCGTTCCCAGGTGCATTCAGTGTGGCAGGAAATGTCTCAATCATTAATTACCTCTTTGATAATATGCCAAGACGTATAAGTGCCTGTATTTCTGGGCATAGTGCTCATACTGAATAAGTCTAAATATTTCTCAAATTTAGTTTCTATTTTTTCATCATTAACAAATCATTAACATGTCTGTACTGTGATTTCCATAATTCCACAACTTTTTCTTCTTGGTGATGCAGTTTCAATGTTGAGGAGGTTTATGGCTTTGTAAAAAATCTTCATTTAGTGGTTGTACGGAATTGTTATAGAAACTGAAATGAAAATGTGAAAGCCTCATATATAGAAGATAGTCCAGAATCAGTCCAGGTTTGTCGTATAGGAGGTCTCTATGTGTTATGTTCTGTGTGATGGCTGACCATGCATCTTGCCTGACTGTAGTGTGGTAATAGCTCCTCTGACAACTCATGGAGGAGACTGTCATGATTTATTTGTTCTTGGTGCTGCAATGTTAACATTTCTCTCTCCCATCCCATTTTTCACTCCATCTCCTCCCTATCCCTCTTTTTCTGTCTTGCTATATCCCTTTTTCTCTCCAATTTTTAACCCTGGTTTTAACCCTAATTTGTTATCTATCTCTTGCCCCTTCCTTCTCTGGCTATCTTGCTTTTTCTCTTTTCCTCCCTTTTGCTCATATTGCATGTTGATCCGTCTCAGACACTCAGATGTTCGGAATTTTGGCACATTGTGTAAGTCTTTGCATGCAGCCACCAATCAGCGGCAGGCTCTGTCTGTGTGTCTGTCTTCTTCCTTGACCTGTCTTGTGATCTCCAGCCCGAGGGTCGGGGGGGTCAGTTTTCCTTCTCCGAGGTCAGTGGAGTAATATTTGGGAGTTTTATTTTCCTTGTCTATAAGCTTTTCATCAAAAATGTAAATACAAGGGAAAAATCTGTCATTGAGATTATCTTACAACTGAGGAGAATTGATGCCATTTGCTAATCCCTTCTGTCATAATCATGTCCCACACGTGTAAAATGCCTGTATATAGATTGTAAAATGCCTGTATATAGATAAGGAAACCTCTCCAGCCATTGCCAGTGGCCAGAGAACGCTGGCTATAATATTCCCTGGGTGTAACTATGTATCATACTTCCCTCCATGTACAGTGTCAGATTCTGTAATGCTTCCTGAGAAGTCCCAGGAGCAGTCATGCTGCCATTTCCTTCTTCCTTTCACTCCTTCCATAGACCCACAGTTACTAAACGGTGGTAAGTGAATATGTGCAAAGTGCGTGGCCCTCTTAGTGAATGAGGGTGACATACCGTAGTTATTTTACACATATTCCATTGTTAGAAAACCATGAATCATTTCCTTTACACTTCACAAATACTTGTTTCTTTGTGTTGGTATATCACATAGATTCCCAATAAAATATACGGTATTTAAGTTTGTGGGTGTAATGTGAAAAAATGTGGACAAGTTAGTGGGGGTATGAATACTTTTTCAAGGCATTGTATAGATAAGTGTATGAAGGCGTGAATTGGAAAACGTGCTCCAAGCCTGCTCCAATTCTATATGTACCGTCAACACTGATGACATTGTCATTGGAGAGTTCTAGAGCAAGAGTACCCAACCTTCTCTCCAGTTGGCCATGATTGTGACGTTTCTATATTACTTTGATGTAAAAATATCCATGTGGTTTCCAAAGGAATCTTATGGCTCTATATAAGTAAGCATACTAAATAATTAAGGAGACTGCTGTCTGTGCAAACATGTAATGTGTTATACCTATCCCCATCTGTCCGAATTAGGACCATGTTTTAGATGTGCCTATTTGCATCATGTGGTGTGGATAAAGTTCTCATACGTTATGATGTATGTCGCCATATTCATTGACACCAACTGTACTTGTTTTATATATTGAGAAGCAGCCCCATGTGCAGTGTATTGTTGCAGTGCCCAGGCTTGTACTGTGCATCACATGCTGTATGCTCCATAGCCTCCATGACAATGGCAGACAGAAGGGAATTGTAAAGCACATGCGCTCACACACTTTGATCATACTTGTGGTACTGCCGTTTAGTAACTGCCTAAACACTTATGTGGTTTCATAGTTCATGTTACACCCACATTGATTTCTTCTTTTCATTCCGTGTCTCATTTAAGTGTTTTCTTCCATTTCCCATGCCCCTCAAAGAATAGGGTCTTAGAGATGCTTAAAGGGATATGATGTTAAAAAGTTTAGATTATATTTAACGCATATTACTTTCTCTCTCCTTTTTGCTCATTGTGTCTCCTTCCTTGTTTCCTATCGTTTTACTATTTTGTTGCATTGGTAACATTTCTTCCTTTATTATATGTCTTTACTTATGTGACCCCCTTCCTCTTTTTTTGTAATCTGACCTAATAATATCTGTGTTCCTCTTTTTCCTAAAATGTCATATCCTACTTTTCTTATTTTCATTTCTAACTGTCCACTTGAATTATCTAATCTTTTGCTTTTATCTTTTCTGACCCATTTCTTGTGCACTTCTATGTGTTTCTTATTATTTTTCTCATTGGTCGTCTTGCTGTCTGCATCTGATTTCTTCCTGCTATCTCCCTACATTTCTCAATCCCATTGATTGTTTCTCTTTATTGCACTTTCCTTTTTTCCCATTACTTTGTCCTCTCTACTCCCTCTCCTTATATGTTTTCTTTCCCTATCACAGCTTGTTCAGCAGTCTTGGAGAGTTGCACACTATTTCCCAGCGCAGCTATGGAACGTCCTACACCGTGCGCCCCGGAACCCGACACCCCTTGACTCGGCGAGCACCTAGCCCTGTGTCACCTTCATCAGAGAGGGTGGATCCCTTGGGTGGAGCACGTTCCTATACGCTTACACCCCCCACCATCCTGAAGTCCTCCAGTCTTTCAATTCCTCATGAACCCAAGGAGGTGCGTTTTGTTGTAAGGAGTGTCAGTGCCCGGAGTCGTTCTCCTTCCCCATCTTCTGGGCATCCCATGCACAGTTCTCGCCCATTCTTGCAGAAGCCCCTTTCTATGTGGAATAAGTATGATGTAGGTGACTGGCTAGAGAGTTTGAACCTTTCAGAACACCGTCTTAAGTTCCAGGACAACGAAATAGAGGGCTCCCATCTACCTGCTCTTACCAAGGACGATTTTGTAGAGCTGGGGGTAACCCGAGTGGGTCATCGCATGAACATCGAGCGTGCCCTTCGTCAACTAAGCACCAGCTGACCCGGTCAGGAGCTGCGGTCCCATCTCCCGGGAGGGCAACTCCGCACCGCTGCGGGGGGAGGAATTACTTTACATTCACATAAGGACAGTCACCGCTCAGAGTATGTGAAACACACACCTATTGATGTACACAAATCCGAACAAGTAGCAAATACAGAATGCCTTGAACATACTGGAAATGGTTCGCATTGCTCCGAGCCTTTAAATTGCTGTTCACACACACATACCGTGACTATTACATGTGCTAGCTTAATCACACTTAACCTGTCCCATGCAGACACACTTACTCTGACACACACTGACACACAAGTGTTGACCCACACACTAACTGAAGGGAGACCATGTACAATAAGTGATAAATCAGATGCATAATATTCTGAAAGTATACACCACATGTAATGCCACAGAAATAATCCTCTCCTTGTGCGGTGCAATGGGGCCCAGTAATTGATCCCCCCCTCCCTCTTTCTGTGCCAAGGAGGGGAGGTGGGATCAGTCACGGGGTCCCAAGGCCAGGCCACTGTGTGTTAATGCCACCTTTTTTACCTGAATCAACAAAAGAATCGCAGTCAGACAGTGAGATCAGTCTGCAGGGGAACGGGGTTGAGCTGCAAACCTCCCATACCAAGATCTGACTCAAGTCCTGGAGAGAAATCCATGGATTGGGCTGGAAGAGGCCGCAGATTCCAGCCACCGCCACTGTGGGACGCTTTTTATGCATCTTTTTAATTAGCTATATATTTGAAGAAAAAAAGGACTTTACCTATATATATCTCATATAAATATATAAATATATATATCTATATATATCTATATACACGACACCCTCTCACTGGACTTTTTTATATCTGCAGATCTGGGGGTATTTAGAGGTATATGCAGATACTGCAGTACCTCATTTTGGGGTTTTGAATTTCATTTGATTATTTTTTCTTTTTATTGGAAGTAATGAGCGTTTTTACAATAAACCCCTCACCATGCCACCTGCATTCTTTAGAATGGAACATGCATCTCGACATCCGATTTCCATTTCAAAAAGGGAAATCATATTTGGGGTTACTTTCATTGGTTTCTTACTTCATTTCAATGTCATATTTATTTGCACATGGGTATTCATTAAACTTGGGTCATTCATTTAACAAAGGTGGAAGATTTGTCCTTAAGTTGTGACTATTATGTCTGACTGTTCTGGGATATTTCTTATTGTAATATTTCATATTTCCTTTAATGTAATATTCCATAGGGGTTACAGTTATTCTAGCATTTGACGTGACTTTTTATGGTTAACTCATTGGTTGGACATTTAGTTTATAATTCGGGGGTCACATTTGGATATATGGTTTTCATTTAAATTGAAAGCTTATTGAATTATTCCAGGGTTTTTGTCTATTCAGGTGTTCAGAATTAGCAGTTATTTCCTCACATTGCTTTGTGTGGTTTAGCCGGAGAAAGAATAGACCCCCCATATAAACGCGTTGAAATTGATGTACATATTCCCATACAAAATGTCACCAAGGGTCTCCCCCCCCCCCCCCAGATAATTGGCATCCCAGAAACAAATGGAACTGCAATGGATATTTTGGAGATGTCCCCGCATCAATGGTCAGTTTTCTTCAGTACATTTTGTATTGTTATGATTGAGGCCACTGGTGAGAGAGGAGGGAGGATCACGGAGCCGGCTGGGTCCTCTCATGTACTGTGTCCCTGTTCACCTGAGGATGGATTACCCGAGGGTGACCAACCTGGATCCGGCGTGCCTTATTGCCATGATAATCGCTTCAGGTCCCGAATGGGGAGAAGCAGTGTAATGTTATCCCATTTCCTGCAGTGCCTTATCGCCATTGTGGAGCTTAGACAAGACCCTCTAACTGTGTTACTCTAGCAGCTGCCGATGGAGCACATAAATATACAGTCCACAAGATGGAGTTATGGCTGCTGCTTCTCTGACTGGATCTCTACAGCCCAATCCCTACACACCAATGGAGCCTCATGGACAGGGTTGTCTATCCAGTTAACTGCTTAGCAGAGGGATGTCAAGGAGCGAGGCTCTTAAGGCCACATGCTTCTGCAAGGAGAGACAGGACACTCAAAATTTCAGTGTAAATTCGCCCCACTGACTATGCTTCAATTATGTGAAGATTATTTTGTCAAGTGTCACCTCAGTTTCCAGGTTGACCCAGCAATGTAACACCAAACATTTGTTGTGAAACGTTCCAGTACAAAAAAAAAGTTGTCCCCTTTCTCATATTTTTGGGAGTCGAGAGGAGATTTTTTTTCTACATGGAGTACGAACGTTTGCCCTCTTTGACACATCACATAGCTTCTTACTATCTGCTACATCTTGCAGGAATCCAAAACGCTAAATTTACTAAATAACCCTAGCTTCCAGAAACCAATTTAAAATCCATAAATGTATATTATATATATAAAAAAAAAAAAAAGTTCACAGCCGACTGGGAAATGTAATACATTTTTTTCCACCAACAAATAAAACCACAAATTTACCTGATCGAAAGAAAAAAAAAAAACTAAATCGTGAAGTAAAAGTAAAAAAAAAAAGGGAAAAAATATCAATAGAATAAAAAAAAAAAAAACTATACAACTCCAGTGATGAAACACTTAAGAATTAATATATGGAATTTACCGAAAGCATGAGAGAAATGATGTGCCAAATTGAAGATAATAACCTGTAAAAAAAAGGTTTGCATATTTTTATCTTTCTATAAACCGCTTCTTTTTGTGTTGACCCCTGTTACACTGTGTACAATGTATATAGAACCATATATCTACTCTGTAAAAATTCTACAAAGCTCATCCCTGATTTGTGTGAATCCTCTCCCATCCGTGTACCTTTGACCCTATTTTCGGCACCATACCCCTATGTTACACAGTCCGTTCCTACCAAAATCCATGTGTAACTTTGAAATGACGTTCCAGACCCACTCTCTTCTTTTTCCGGCTTTGCCAAAGCTTGAAGGGGAGGGACCGATGTTAATGTCTGATTGGGGAATGGGGATCCTGCCATGGGGTAAATATCATCTGGTGCTAAAAAGAGAGGGTTGCGGTTTAATCTGCGCCTCTCGTATCTTAATGTTTTTAAGGCTTTCATACAGACAGTGTGTTTCCCACAGAGCATTGCACAGCTACTGGGGCACTTGTTCCATGTGTTGACCGTGGACCTAGAGCAATGGAGGAGTAGATCGGGTTGTGACTAAACCGTGTGCTGAAAATGATGGCTCGTTTGGCCGCAAAAGCAAAGTAGAAGCTCGATGTACAGGCTCTTGCTTCCCCAGATTATTTTACATATATGGCTGCATGGGATGGATAGCATGAGCATTACATTATGTTGTGGGACTTTATGACCAAAGAAAAAAATATTAGGACATTGCTGCTAGTAAAGCCACAGGGCACAGTGGAAACTGGTATACAGTTTTTATGTATATATACATACATATATATATACAATAGGTGTTATTTCTATTTCTAAATGTCCTTTGAGACAAGTGGTGCCCAATTAGTCCAACCGGCCTCTGCCCATGCCACCCAACAATATTCTCCGTCCAGTGTTATCCACGTGAACATCATGCATTGATAATGAGCACAACCGAATGATTATGTTTAATTACTCAACCGCTATCTCTACTACTCGTAGCCCACCGTCATCCGGTTCATTTATGGTATTTCAGCATCTTGTTTTGCATATTAACTTTTTTTCCTCAAAAGCCATTCATTGTGGCGCCTAATTGTGCACCATTGCAATACCGCATTACCATGTTGATAAAAATGAAACTGTGATACTTATATATATATATATATATATATATATATATATAGACCAAGGTCTTACAGTTCAATGCCATCTGGTAAATTACAGATAGTACACAATGTTTAAGCACTTGAAATATTCTTAGGAATCCAATGTATATATGTCTGTGATTGAACTTGCCATGAAGTATTAGGGCAGTACTAGAGCACTTTGGTGCATGGATTTTACGGTGCACCAGCTTCACTGATACAGTTGCGAAAAAGAACAGAGAGCCTGGTGTTCATGGTCAGTTTGCTTATCCAGGTTTTTGCACCAGGCTTTAGCTTTATGCACTCTGGCAACAAGCACCTATAAGAGAATAAAAAACTGATGACCCTTCCATAAACCACTAGTCATTTCACACTGCTGGTAAGAATACCTGAAAAATCTACATTCCAGTACTGAGGACTGACGGTGAAATGCATGGGTGAAAGAGAATCCATCAGCAGGTTTTTGCTATGTAATCTGAGAGCACCATGATGTCGGGGCTTAGAGCCTGATCACAGTGATGTGTCACTTATTTGGTTGTGTTAAATCAGGGTTTTATCAGCAGGAGATTATTACTACAGGACTAGATGTTTAATTCCTCCTGGTTAATGGCTCTGTGTAACCCCAACTCCATCTTTCTGCCTATGCATAGAGTACACAGAAAACTGCCAATCAGTGGTGTGGGTGGGGTTATACAGAGCTCAGCATTCAGAGCACTGCTGGATCTGCAGCAGAGAAAACAGTGATTGTATCAAAATGATAGCAAGCGGCCCATTAAGTTACACATTGCTGGAGTCAGGATCTCATCCCCTATATCATGGTGCTCTCAGCCTACATCGTAACAACCTGGTGACAGATTCCTTTGAAATGCTGGTGGCACTTGGCAGTCACCCTCTAGTGGTGCCAGCTGCTTGCAAACATTAACCAGCAGAGAGCCCGGAGGATTCCCTCCATTTTTACCCGAATTTCCTTTAGCATTTTCTCTATTGCATTATATTTTGCTTATGTTAGTAGAAGCTTTTAGCAATTCTCACCATGTCAGACGTGCCAACATTTATTTTCATTCACTTCATCCCACAAGTTCATATTCCCAAGCGATTCTTGAAATACTGTAAGCAGTGATCTAAGGTTGTGGCTTGTGCAACCCTCCAAGGAGAACTTCAAGCCTTTACAGTTACTATTCCTCTGAACATTGCAGCTAAAGAGCGGCATATATCTGGGTGACGGAGATCTGTCCGCCAAGCTGCAGGAGGCTTTTTTGGGATATTAGCGCCTCATATTGCACTGACTTGCCCTCTACTCTGGCTTGCACTATGGTTTTTAAGCTAATATGAGCCATTTCTGGGTTTGATTATTGTAGTACTTGTCAAACAGTTTCATGCAAGTAAGGTGCTCAACCATCCTGATACATTCATATGGCTGCCATAGCGGCCTCACTTCTGCCCCTTCCGCATTCATGACGGACACTCCATCCTGTGCAGTATACAGCTCTGGCAAAACTTAAGAGACCCCCACATCAAAACCCTGTCATGGGCAGCCCAATCTCCAGACCTGAACCCCATTGGAAACCTCTGGAATGTAATCAAGAGGGTGATGGATACTCTCAAGCCATCAAACAAAGAACTGCTTACATTTTTGCGCCAGAAGCAGTGTGAAAGACTGGTGGAAAGCGTGCCAAGACGCAGGAAAGCTGTGATTAAAAATCATGGTTATTCCACAAAATATTGATTTCTGAACTCTTCCTGAGTTAAAACATTAGTATTGTGGTTTCTACTGTAAATGATTATGACCTTGTTCTCTTTGCATTATTTGAGGTCTGAAAGCACTCTTTGTTTGTTTTTATTTTTACCATTTTTCTTTGTCAGAAAAAAATAAAAAATGTATTGCTTGGAAATTCGGAGACATGTTGTCAGAAGTTTATAGACTTAAAGAACAATTTACATTTTACTCAAAAATATACCTATAAAGAGAAAAATCAGACAAACTGAACATTTTGCAGTGGTCTCTTAATTTTTGCCAGAGCTGTATATTCATGATGGAAATGATTGTAGATGCCAATGCATCCCCTATGGGAAGGAAGAAAGCATGGCTGTGTGGAGAATAACCCTGGATCTAACACACTTCTATTTCTCTAGGTGAAGCGGGATGAAAATATTAATGTTTTTTAATAGATGATCTTAATCATTTTCTGTCACATTTTCGAATTCTATAATGAACAATTGCATGTATCTATGGCTGAACCATCATATGATTGTACAAATATGTGATATAACGCACATGCACCTAAAATATAGTATACAGAAATATTGCGGGAGTCGTTATTGTTGCCCTTACTGCATAGGCTGACGGTCATTTATTATTCTTCACCTGTTGATGACGTCCGATCTGAAAATGATAAATCATTGGACCAGTACAAGGATGCCGACGTAGCAGAGCTGGGTTTGTAACCTCACTCATTTACATATTGAGTTAAGATAATGAGCTGGGTTTGGCTGCAGGTTTATGTAATGAGTTGTCCTACGCTCCTCTATGCATTATATACGGTGTGTACAAGGTGCAGAACATAATGAATACATCAATGTAAAGGAATCATTTTTCTGCTGTTATTCAGAGAGAAATCATTTGGTTAGGCACAGGGTTATTCTCTATCTGTGTTTTTTTCTTTATTGGAGGGGTGGGGGGATAGGTAGACACCTATAAAAGTGATTTTATCAACTTAATGCCAACACTGCAAGTATGTTGTCCTTGTCATTGATTTGGTTGACCCTGTTTAGTGTGATATGACGTGCGGCTCCTTTGATGGTAATGTAGTGGGATGCATTGGCTCTGCAGCAAGACCGCTTTATTTATACAAGATAATTAGGACACATTATTAAAGGATTTCTACTAGAAGGGTAAATGTGTTTGCCTGCTGGACTAATTGCCGTAAGCTCAACATCATATTGTAAAATGAATAGAGGATTAGAGGAGATTAACATTGGTACACAGATTCAAGTGCTTCTTCAGATGGCTAGTGCAGGCTGCATGGGAGGACTCCTGCCTCTGCCCTCCGAGAAAGGGTCAAAATGGACTGAAAGGCTTTTTGGGGCCATTTCTTTCTTCCTTTGTGTACACAGATGAAATGTACGGTATATGTAGACACAGCATATTCCCAGTGCATGTATAAAGGTAATGTAAATCTTCCCGATGTGTTTGAGCAGGCAATAATTGACAGTGGGAATATGTCACTTTGAAGGGTTGAGCCTAAGAGAGTTGTTGGCACGGTGTTTCTTGGAATTCATAGGGTTCATATTAATAGTAGCATGATATATGTACGCTAACCAAAGCAGGGAATCATTTCTGTTACCTACTGCTTTTTTGAGGCCTACTCCCATTATACATGCTGCCATCATCAGCAGTGGAATATGGCAGGTCCACACTAATAACAATTTGGACGCCATCTGGGTATTTGACAGTTATCATGAAATAGATCCATCAACATACATGCAGTTAATACAGTTTTGGGGTGTCCCATTTAGGTGCTCATTCTTGATGCAGAGCTTGAAGGAACTGAGGATGCACTATCTAGGATTTGATGGCGGTTTGGGAATTCTTCCTTGATGTTTGTGTCGGCATCAGGTAGTCTTTATTTTGGCGATGATGTTAAGGGCGGGGCGTCTGGATTTCTTCTCTTACCCCTGCATAGGGTGTCACTTAGTGTGCTGGATGACGTAATAAATTTATAACAAATTTAACCTCTGTCGTTGTCTTTATTTTTTAATTCTGAATTAAAATGAAGTTGCTATAAGTAATTCATTAACTTTACTAAACTGCTATCTATTGCCTTGGAATGGATCCCTGAAAAAATAAAAAATGTGACAAAACTCTGTGCTTGTCCTTTGACTCTTAGATAATCTGATATCCAACCTCTACAAGTGATCTTATATTCACTACAGAATATATGGGGTCTATTCACATAGAGCAGCCAAACAGCTGCAGCAGAATGCAATGATTTTGCAATTTAGACATTTTACTGTGATTTTCCTATGATCTTGGCAATAGCCCTCAATTCAGTTGCATCTTGTGACAAAGCCCCAAGGAAAGTCTGCCCAGAAAAGAGGTAAGAGGAAGAGAAAAGCGCTCCCTGTGTGAATCGGCAACCGCATAGGACAAGGTCCAAGTAAGTATTGCTCACCTTCACTTGTTGTGCTGGACTTTAGGGCACAAAAAGGAGGATTCTTGTGATCAGATTGCGCCCTGACCATCAACTCCCCACCCTCTCCGGACAGGAGTTGTACAGAATGAGAACACTCTTGGATATGACGGATGACTTCACCGATCAGTTGCCGCACCAACCTCCAATTCCACACACTCCTGGGCAGGAGCTGGAGATGCAATTCAGGAGGAAAAATAAGGGGGCAGATATGTTGCGGGTGCTGTGATGGAAGAAACCAGCGTATTCATAAGGTGAAACGTTTAATGGCACTATACATTTCAGGCTCGGTCTGTCTCCTTGAACACATGCATACAAATAGAAACAGCCTTTTTGGGCCAAGATATAAACAGTAATTTAAATAACATGTTCTACATTAACCATCATAGGAAGCAGAAAAGGATCCCAACATTTTTATATGTGAAGCGGACAGACCGTGCTGTCAAACATCTCATCTTGTGAATAGGCTGGTTTCCTCCATCGCAGCGCCCAGAGCATATTCGCCACCTTCATTTCCTCCAGAAAAGAGTAAGATGCCTTAAACAACTCCTGATGATTGTTTATTTATCTCCATTCCTTTTTAATATCAGAGACAGTATTGTGCAAAGTTTTAGGCTGGTGTGGAAAAAATTGCTGCAAAAGTAAGACTGCTTAAAAAAAATGGAAGTGTTAATTGTTTATTCTTATCAATTTAAAGATGCAAAGTGAATGAACTTAAGAGAAATCTACAGTCAATATTTGGTGTGACCATCATTTACCATAAAAAAAAAAGCATCAGTTTGTCAAAGTAACCTTGTATACAGTTTATGAAAGTACTTGGCAGGTAGGTTGCTCCAGACATCATGGAGAACTAACCACAGATCTGTTGTAGGTATAGGCTTACACAAGTCCTTTTACCTGTCCATGTAATTCTGCTCAGACTCAGTGTTGAGATCAGGGCTCTGTGGTGGCCGTATCATCACTTCTAGTGCTCCTTGTACTTTTCTCTGAAGATAATTCTTAATTACATTGGATGTATGTTTGGGGTCAAAAGGCTATTGAAAGCACAATTCCTCCCACATAGATAAAATGCAGGACCATGTAAAGCTAGCTCTGTTAATAAAATGAAGCAGGAGGGGTGCAAGGTTGCTGGATAGGCTGAGCAATGCTGCCCTGGACCATCCACGGTGCACAGGTATGTAAGTAACCCATGGAGTTTGGAACTACTTTCTCAAAGCGGCCTACGTAGACATGTGCTTACTAAATATGTGATTTTCCCTGACATAGTACCCTTTGCCAAATAATTGTAGATTTCTTTTGCAAATACTGTTGTTTATTGACGGTCTTTGAATCAGGAGTTTGGTAGCCTTCTGCACTTTTGCTCTGGCCCCCAGTTTCATAAACATGCTTCTCACATAGCACGCCTCCATCTCTCAAGGGGCAGTAGTGTTTTTTTATTCACTTTTTTTGTTGAAGGTATTGATTGATTTTAGGGCCTTGTAGGGGGCAGTGCAGCTGAGTTTAGCTGTGTCACATTGCAAGCAATTTTATCAGCTCTACTGATTACTGCACTGAGTGAGAGCATGGCTGTCATTACACCTCTGTTATGGACTACTGCTGTTTAAGATGTAGTGACACATTGCTCTGCTCTCAGTGCAGAGCAATTATAAGTTTAGCACAACAGATTTAAATGTTATTACTGATACATGTCTGGACTGGCAGTGTGGGATAGGGGCAGTACAGCAGAGCTGACAGTGAAAGGAGAGCTGATAAGGGTGTGCAATGTGACCCAGCTAAACTCAAGTGTACTGCCCCTCCCCCCATGCTGACTTATGCCAGAGGTTAGAGCAGGAGATCAGAACTGTTTTATTACATCTCACACGCTGAGAAATCTGCTTTAAACTATGGTGGGAGGCGTGATCTTTCTCTTGAGTGTTACTGCCTGCATATGATTGATCATACAAGAAGAAGTACATGCCCCCAATGAAAACTTTGAAAACACCCACTTGGACTTAAAAAAAAGTTAACTTATTAGTTGACAAATACTTCGCTAATATCTCCAAAACAGAGAGGTAAAATAAAAATAAAGTTGTATTCTGCTGAGCAGCCACTTTTAAATCATGTGTCCAACATGAAAAATTTGATGTAAGGTCCTCTTTAAACTCATGTTAAATAGTATTCAATACACTGCTGCCATCATTTAAAGTGATTCCAATAGATTCCATATATAGTTTAGCTGTTCTAGTTGGATTTTCCTGACAGTTTCTTAGATGCATTTTACAGAAAATGTGGTCTGCAAACCCTTACAACACAGCAAAGGGATGTCAATATTGAAAGTGAGTACCAAAGTTTCCAAGGCATTAGGTATACTATGGATCATTGAAGACTGTCATCAACAGTGACATTACCTAGAATTTGATGTCTCTGAAAATGGATGAAAAATAATTGGTCTGAGAGATTGCAAAAAGCCTACAGAAACATTGAAGAAGCTGCAGGAATTTCTGGCAAATACTGGATGTGTACTGCATGTGCCAACGATCTCCCAAATGTGTCTTGTGCTTTAGGGTAGCAATACAGAATCCTTTTATTACTAAACATCTAAGCCTGGCTATGTTTTTCCAAAATCTACATTAAGACTGCCCAAAGCATTTAGTAAAACATGTTATGTCTGATGAGACGAAGGTTAAACTTTTTTACCACAATTGAAAAATGTTTAGCTCAAAACCAACACAGCCATTACAAACAAAAACGACCATAGTGAAGTATGGGGGAGGCAATATTATGCTTTGGGGCCCTTTTTTAGCAGCTGGAACTGGGGCTTTAGTTAAGATGCAAAATATAAACACCTCCAAAACTCGGTCAATTTTGCAACAAAGCCTTCAGGCCTCTTCTGAAATGATGAAGCGGAATTTCACCTTTCAGCATGACAACCCTAAGCATTCCTCCAAATCAACTGTTAAGGTACCTTCACACTGAACAACTTAACAACGATAGCGATCCGTGACGTTGCAGCGTCCTGGATAGCGATATCGTTGTGTTTGACACGCAGCAGCGATCAGGATCCTGCTGTGACATCGCTGGTCGGAGCTAGAAGGCCAGCACCTTATTTCGTCGCTGGATCACCCGCTGACATCGCTGAGTCGGCGTGTGTGACACCGATTCAGCGATGTCTTCACTGGTAACCAGGGTAAACATCGGGTTACTAAGTGTAGGGCCGCACTTAGTAACCCGATGTTTACCCTGGTTACCATTGTAAATGTAAAAAACCCCCAAACACTACATACTCACATTCTGATGTCTGTCACGTCCCCGGCGTCCGATTCCCTGCACTGTGTCAGCGCCGGCCGGCCGTAAAGCAGAGCACAGCGGTGACGTCACCGCTCCGCTTTCCGGCAGCGCTTACACAGGATGCAGGAGGGGTGCAGGGAAGCGGACACCAGGGGACGTGACAGGCACCGGAATGTGAGTATGTGGTTTTTTTTTTTACATTTACACTGGTAACCAGGGTAAACATTGGGTTACTAAGAGCGGCCCTGCGCTTAGTAACCCGATGTTTACCCTGGTTACCTGGGGACTTCGGCATCGTTGGTCGCTGGAGAGCTGTCTGTGTGACAGCTCTCCAGCGACCACACAACGACGAAACAGTGACGCAGCGATCGGCATCGTCTATATCGCTGCAGCATCGCTTAATGTGACGGTACCTTTAGAAGATCAAAGTTTAAGAAGACCCATTAAGACCCCAATCCAATTAAAAACTTGTGTTGACCTAAGAAAGGTGCTACACAATTGAGATGCCCCTGCAATTTGATGAATTAGGAATACTACTGCAAAGAAGAGTGGGCAAAGATTCTAGATGTGTCATGTGTTGTGAATTCTGCTCTTGGGCTCCCTCCGGTGGGTGTTGGTGGTAGTACAGTTGTCTTGGGGTTGTAATCCAGGGCAGGTGTTTCTGCTGATTGCAGCTTTACTAGGTATTTAGGTTTGCAGGATCCATGAGTCCTTGCCAGTTGTCCATTGTTCTTGGAGGGATTGCATCTCTCTGGTTCCTCATGCCCTGCTGCCAATTCAGCTAAAGATAAGTGTCTGGTTTTTTGTCTCTGTGCACACTTGCAGTGTGCTTTGCAATTCATTGTGTTTTTGTCCAGCTTAGACTTTGTTTGGATTTTTCAGTCATGCTGGATTCTCAGGAGATGCAGATATACTTTCTATGTGTTTAGTTAGATGTAGAATATTTGTATTATCTGCTGTGGATATTTTTAGGATTTTAATACTGACCGCTTAGTATTCTGTCCTATCCTTTTCTATTTAGCTAGAAGTGCCTCTTTTGCTAAATCCTGTTTTTCTGCCTGCGTGTGTCTTTCCTCTTATACTCACAGTCAATATTTGTGGGGGGCTGCCTATCCTTTGAGGTTCTGCTCTGAGGCAAGATAGAATTCCCATTTCCATCTATAGGGGTATTTAGTCCTCCGGCTGTGTCGAGGTGTCTAGGACGTGTTAGGTACATCCCACGGCTACTTCTAGTTGCAGTGTTAGTTTAGGGTTTACGGTCAGTACAGGTACCACCTACTCCTGAGAAAGTCTCTCATGCAGCTCCAAGGTCACCGGATCTTAACAGTACAACTGGCCAACAATGAGTTAAATGCATCTCAGAAGAAGGGAAGAAAGCCATTTTTTTTCTGTAGCCTGCTTTGTCTTCCCTCTTTTCCTCTGGGTGACTGAGGAGTCTTGTGCTAGCATGGATGTTCAGGGATTAGTTTCTCGTGTAGACCAGCTTGCTGCTAGGGTACAGGGTATTTCTGATTATATTGTTCAGACTCCGCTTTTAGAGCCTAGGATTCCTACTCCTGATTTGTTTTTTGGGGACAGGTCCAAATTTTTGAGTTTTAAAAACAACTGTAAACTGTTTTTTGCTCTGAAGCCTCGTTCCTCTGGTGATCCCATTCAGCAGGTTAAAATTGTCATCTCCCTGCTGCGTGGCGACGCTCAGGATTGGGCATTTTCCCTGGAATCTGGGAATCCGGCCTTGTTTAATGTTGATGCCTTTTTTCAGGCTCTAGGATTATTATATGATGAACCAAATTCTGTGGATCAAGCGGAGAAGACCTTGTTGGCCCTGTCTCAGGGTCAAGAAGCGGCAGAATTGTATTGTCAGAAATTTAGAAAATGGTCTGTGCTGACTAAATGGAATGAGGATGCTTTGGCGGCAATTTTCAGAAAGGGTCTTTCTGAATCTGTTAAAGATGTTATGGTGGGGTTTCCCACGCCTGTTGGTCTGAGTGATTCTATGTCTCTGGCCATTCAGATTGATCGGCGCTTGCGGGAGCACAGAACTGTGCGCGCTGTGGCGTTGTCCTCAGAGCAGATGCCTGAGCCTATGCAGTGCGATAGGATTCTGTCTAGAACGGAACGACAAGGATTCAGACGTCAGAATAGGTTGTGTTTTTATTGTGGCGATGCTTCTCATGTCATTTCAGTCTGCCCAAAGCGTACAAAGAGAATCGCTAGTTCAGTTACCATCGGAACCGTACAACCTAAATTTCTGTTATCTGTGACCTTGATCTGCTCATTGTCGTCATTTTCTGTCATGGCTTTTGTGGATTCAGGTGCCGCTTTGAACTTAATGGACTTTGAATTTGCCAGGCGTTGTGGTTTCCCCTTGCAGTCTTTGCAGAACCCTATTCCTTTAAGGGGCATTGATGCTACACCTTTGGCTAAAAATAAACCCCAGTTTTGGACACAGGTGACCATGTGCATGGCGCCAGCCCATCAGGAAGATTGTCATTTTCTGGTGTTGCATAATTTGCATGATGCTATTGTGCTGGGTTTTCCATGGTTGCAGATACATAATCCTGTGTTGGATTGGAAGTCTATGTCTGTGACTAGTTGGGGTTGTTAGGGGGTTCATAATGACGTTCCTGTCATGTCAATCTCCTCTTCTGAAGTTCCAGAGTTTTTGTCTGATTTTCAGGATGTATTCGATGAGCCCAAGTCCAGTTCCCTTCCACCGCATAGGGACTGTGATTGTGCTATTGACTTGATTCCAGGCTGTAAGTTTCCTAAGGGCCGACTTTTCAACCTGTCTGTGCCTGAACATACCGTCATGCGGAGTTATGTTAAGGAGACTTTGGAGAAAGGGCATATTCGGCCATCTTCACCGTTGGGAGCGGGATTCTTTTTTGTTGCTAAGAAGGATGGTTCCTTGAGACCCTGTATTGATTATCGCCTCTTGAATAAGATCACGGTCAAGTTTCAATGCTCTTTACCTTGGCTTTCCGATTGTTTGCCAGGATTAAGGGGGCTAGTTGGTTTACTAAAATTGACCTTCGAGGGGCATATAATCTTGTTCGTATTAAGCAGGGTGATGAATGGAAAACTGCGTTTAATATGCCCGAAGGCCATTTTGAATACCTTGTGATGCCATTCGGGCTTTCTAATGCTCCATCTGTTTTTCAGTCCTTCATGCATGATATCTTCCGGAATTATCTTGATAAATTCATGATTGTATATTTGGATGACATCTTAATTTTTCCTGATGATTGGGAGTCTCATGTGAAACAGGTCAGGATGGTATTTCAGATCCTTCGTGATAATGCTTTGTTTGTGAAGGGGTCTAAGTGTCTCTTTGGAGTGCAGAAGGCTTCTTTTTTGGGCTTCATTTTTTCTCCCTCATCTATAGAGATGGATCCGGTTAAGGTTCAGGCCATTCATGATTGGATTCAGCCCACATCCGTGAAGAGCCTTCAGAAATTTTTGGGCTTTGCTAATTTTTATCGCCGTTTCATTGCTAACTTCTCCAGTGTGGTTAAACCCCTGACCGATTTGACGAAGAAAGGCGCTGATGTAACGAATTGGTCCTCTGTGGCTGTCTCTGCCTTTCAGGAGCTTAAACGCCGATTTACTTCTGCCCCGGTGTTGCGTCAGCCAGATGTTTCTCTTCCGTTTCAGGTTGAGGTTGACGCTTCTGAGATTGGGGCAGGGGCCGTTTTGTCTCAAAGGAATTCTGATGGTTCCTTGATGAAACCGTGTGCCTTCTTTTCCCGTAAGTTTTCGCCTGCTGAACGCAATTATGATGTCGGCAATCGGGAGTTGTTGGCTATGAAGTGGGCGTTTGAGGAATGGTGACATTGGCTGGAGGGAGCCAAGCACCGTATTGTGGTCTTGACTGATCATAAAAATCTGATTTACCTCGAATCTGCCAAACGGCTGAATCCTAGACAGGCTCGATGGTCCCTGTTTTTCTCCCGTTTTGATTTTGTGGTCTCGTATCTTCTGGGTTCTAAGAATATTAAGGCTGATGCCCTCTCTAGGAGTTTTTTGCCTGATTCTCCTGAGGTACTTGAGCCGGTCGGCATTCTGAAGGAAGGGGTGGTCCTTTCTGCCATTTCCCCTGATTTGCGACGGGTTCTGCAGGAATTTCAGGCTGACAAACCTGACCGCTGTCCAGTGGGGAAACTGTTTTTTCCCGATAGATAGACTAGTAGAGTGATTTCTGAGGTTCATTGTTCTGTGTTGGCTGGTCATCCTGGTATTTTTGGTACCAGAGATTTGGTTGGTAGGTCCTTTTTGGTGGCCTTCTTTGTCGCGTGATTTGCGTTCTTTTGTGCAGTCCTGTGGAACTTGTGCGCGGGCCAAGCCTTGTTGTTCCCGTGCTAGTGGGTTGCTTTTGCCTTTGCCGATCCCTGAGAGGCCCTGGACGCATATTTCTATGGATTTTATTTCGGATCTTCCGGTTCCCAGAGGATGTCGGTTATCTGGGTGGTTTGTGACCGGTTTTCTAAGATGGTTCATTTGGTGCCTTTGCCTAAATTGCCTTCCTCTTCTGATTTGGTTCCGTTGTTTTTTCAGCATGTGGTTCGTTTGCATGGTATTCCGGAGAATATTGTGTCCGACAGAGGTTCCCTGTTTGTTTCTAGGTTTTGGCGGGCCTTTTGTGCTAGGCTGGGCATTGATTTGTCTTTTTCTTCCGCATTTCATCCTCAGACAAATGGCCAGACCGAGTGAACTAATCAGACTTTGGAAACTTATTTGAGATGCTTTGTGTCTGCTGATCAGGATGATTGGGTGGCTTTCTTGCCATTGGCCGAGTTTGCCCTTAATAATCGGGCTAGTTCGGCTACCTTGGTTTCGCCCTTCTTTTGTAATTTTGGTTTTCATCCTCGTTTTTCGTGTGGATTCTGTGGTTGATAGGTTGCAGCAGATTTGGGCTCATGTGGTGGACAATTTGGTGTTGTCTCAGGAGGAGGCTCAGCGTTTTGCTAACCGTCGTCGGTGTGTTGGTTCCCAGCTTCGGGTTGGGGATTTGGTCTGGTTGTCTTCCCGTCATGTTCCTATGAAGGTTTCTTCCCCTAAGTTTAAGCCTCGGTTTATTGGTCCTTATAGGATTTCTGAGATCATCAATCCGGTGTCTTTTCGTTTGGCCCTTCCGGCCTCTTTTGCCATCCATAATGTTTTCCATAGATCTTTATTGTGGAAATATGTGGTGCCCGTTATTCCCTCTGTTGATCCTCCTGCTCCTGTGTTGGTTGATGGGGAGTTGGAGTATGTGGTTGAGAAGATTTTGGATTCTCGCTTTTCGAGGCGGAGGCTTCAGTACCTTGTCAAATGGAAGGGTTATGGCCAGGAGGATAATTCTTGGGTTTTTGCCTCTGATGTCCATGCTGCTGATTTGGTCCGTGCCTTTCATCTGGCTCGTCCTGATCGGCCTGGGGGCTCTGGTGAGGGTTCGGTGACCCCTCTTCAAGGGGGGGGTACTGTTGTGAATTCTGCTCTTGGGCTCCCTCCGGTGCTTGTTGGTGGTAGTGCAGTTGTCTTGGGGTTGTAATCCTGGGCAGGTGTTTATGCTGATTGCAGCTTTACTAGGTATTTAGGTTTGCAGGATCCATGAGTCCTTGCCAGTTGTCCATTGTTCTTGGAGGGATTGCATCTCTCTCTGGTTCCTCATGCCCTGCTGCCAATTCAACTAAGATAAGTGTCTGTTTTTTTGTCTCTGTGCACACTTGCAGTGTGCTTTGCAATTCAGTGCAATTCATTGTGTTTTTGTCCAGCTTAGACTTTGTTTGGATTTTTCAGTCATGCTGGATTCTCAGGAGATGCAGATATACTTTCTATGTGTTTAGTTAGATGTAGAATATTTGTATTATCTGCTGTGGATATTTTTAGGATTTTAATACTGACCGCTTAGTATTCTGTCCTATCCTTTTCTATTTAGCTAGAAGTGCCTCTTTTGCTAAATCCTGTTTTTCTGCCTGCGTGTGTCTTTCCTCTTATACTCACAGTCAATATATGTGGGGGGCTGCCTATCCTTTGGGGTTCTGCTCTGAGGCAAGATAGAATTCCCATTTCCATCTATAGGGGTATTTAGTCCTCCGGCTGTGTCGAGGTGTCTAGGACGTGTTAGGTACATCCCACGGCTACTTCTAGTTGCGGTGTTAGTTTAGGGTTTGCGGTCAGTACAGATACCACCTACTCCTGAGAAAGTCTCTCATGTGGCTCCAAGGTCACCGGATCATAACAGTAATGCTGATAGACTCCTACCCAAAATGACTGAATACTGTTGTGAATTCAAAGGATATTTTAACAAAGTATTAGTTTAAGAGTGTGTATATTTATGCAACCACGTTATTGTAGTTCTTTTCTTTTTCCACTCAAAAGGATTTCAGTTTATTTTTCAACTTTATAAATTATTGATGTTAGAAGTGGAAACATTTCTGAAACTATCCTTCTTAGCATGATTTTTATTATGTGACAAAAACCTGTCATTTTAACGGGTGTGTATACTTTTTATATCCATTGTAGCAGTGGGAGGTGTGCAGGTAACTTGCAGTAAGTACCCTTGTTTTAAATAAAGCAATCTAGTGTATGAGAGAACAATTTGCTGAGACAATCTTGGCATTTAATTGGTATAATTCCACAAGAAGTGAACAATAAACCAAAACATGAAAATAAACTATTTTATAGCTCAACAGCAGCATGCAAATCAATAATACATTGTTTGATTACACTTCCCCTACCCACAACTAAGCTTTTTTCATGAAAATCTCTCATATTTTTATATAGACTGGACAGATTTTTCTTTATCAAATGATAGTCAAACAGTTCTTCTGCATTCGGATTAATTTCATACACTGCTCAAACTGAAAACCATTTTTAAAGTGATTAAAGAGTTAGTCCTCCAAAAAAATGTTAATGCCTTTTCATAGGATAGAGGATCCTATCAATAGGGGATAACTTGCTGATTACCGGAGATCCAACAACTGCGACACCCAGGAATCCTGAGATTTGGCTTTATAATGAGTTACTGCTGTCCAGAACCAAGGGGTGCGCAGCCTCGTTTTTAGGGTTCTAAAGCTATTATGTTGGGATTGCTTGGGGTTTCTTCAGTTGGAATCCCAGTGATCAGCAATTTATCCGCTATCCATGTTTTTTTGGGGGAATAACCCTTTAACATCTTGGTACATTGAACAATTCATATAGTAGCGTTCAAAATAATAGCAGTCCAGTATGACTAACCAGATTAATGACTGTTTTTGGTATAAATTATATTACCACGTCACACAATTTACCAGTTGGTGCTGTAGATTCTAAGAAAACCAACAGACTCCGCAGTCATGATCTTCAGGTTTTTGAGTCTGTATTAGAATAATTGAAAGGGGGTGTTCAGAATAAAAGCAGTGTGGGGTTCAATTAGTGAGGTCAATCATTCTGTGAAGAAACAGGTGTGAATCAGGTGGCCCTTATGTAAGGGTGAAGACAGGACATGTACATGCATTTCTTCTTGAAAGCCTGAGAAATATGGGTTGTTTGAGACATTGTTCAGATGTTTTGCGTACTTTGATTAAAAAGTTGATTGGAGAGGGTAAAACTTATAAAGAAGTGCAGACAATGATAGCCTGCTCAGCTACAATGATCTCCAATGCTTTAAAATGGAAAGTCAAACCAGAGAGACGTTGAAGAAATTGGAAGACTACCATTCGAATGGATGGAAGAATAGCCAGAATGGCAAAGGCTCAGCCAATGATCAGCTCCAGGATGATCAAAGACAGTCTCAAGTTACCTGTGAGTACTGTGACAGTTAGAAGACGCTGGTGTGATGCTAATCTCTTAGCAAGAAGTCCCCCCAAAGTCCCACTGTTAAAATAAAGACGTACTGGAGCGGATACAATTTGCCAAAGAACACATCAACTGGCCTAAAGAGAAATGGAGAAACATTTTGTTACTGATGAAAGTAAAATAGTTTTTTGGTCCAAGGGCTGCAGACAGTTCATCAGACCGACCCCCAAACTCTGCATTCAAGCTACAGTACACTCTAAAGACAGTGAAGCATAAAAATAAAGATTATTATTAAGCATGGTGGTGCAAGCATCATGATATGGCAGGTTTCTCTTACTACGGTGAACTATTTGCCGCATATCAGGGATCATGGACCAGTTTGTATACAGTTCAGACCAAAAGTTTGGACACACCTTCTCATTTAAAGATTTTTCTGTATTTTCATGACTATGAAATTTGTACATTCACACTGAAGGCATCAAAACTGTGAATTAACACATGTGTTATTATATACTTAACAAAAAAGTGTGAAACAACTGAAAATATGTCTTATATTCTAAGTTCTCCAAAGTAGCCGCCTTTTGCTTTGATGACTGCTTTGCACACTCTTGGCATTCTCTTGATAAGCTTTGATATGGAAATTTGGTTTGGATAAATTTATCCCTGTGTGTGCTGCGGCCGTTCCCAATAAGACTGAGTATTTTGAGCGCTCATCAAGAATGGACTGTACACCATTGTGACAGAAAAGCATTCCATCAATAATGATACTTTATTGTACATACATAGTTTTATAATTGCATATAGAAAGGAGTGGTTAGTTAATTACCATATTGTCTAGCTCCTCTGTCATTGGTTATCTAAACATATATGGAATATTGTGATTAATGCACATATGAATGCTGATTAAGCAACTAAAATTGAGCTCTCTGCATCTAGGATAGTTGAGACATTGATCAGCACTTAGTACATCTGGCGTTCCGCTTTTGAGATGGAAAACCCCATGCAATCTGGCTTATATCAGTTTATGTCAGCCATTTTAAGCCATTGATTATAATGTATATATTAGCTGTGAGTATATGATTTAAAGGAGTATACATGCAAGTGAGATCTATATGATATATATATTTCTATCACAAGCCCCCCTTAGATATCACTTGCCCTAATCCTAGCCTCCTGTCCCAAAGCGCTGCAACTCTTTTGCACTGCCGGTGAACTGATGCAAGCTTAACGCCTGCGCCCCACTCCGTACAGACTTTTCGCAAATGGGCGGTCAGGAGATCTGTCCCTAACGGGGGTTCGTTGCAATCAGTCTCTTAGTCAACAGCATGTGTAGTGAGCGGTCTGTATTCTTTATCAGTTAGGTTATCTATTCGGTCAGGCAGGGCATCCACAACATCATTCTCACTTGGGTGTCATCTTCTGGTAGGGGATCTTTCTTGCAATAGGATGAGTGGATCCAAGTGGGTCTTCCCTCCAGTTTCACAGAGTTTAATGTCAGCAGCACTTGAACAGGACCATCAAATCTGGGATCGAGTGGTGTTCTCCTTACACACTTTTTTCACCAACTCCCAGTCTCCTGGCTTCAAGGAGTGTATACCGGACACTGAATCTGGATCTGGCAATGAAGAAAAAAACTCGAGAATGGATATTAGCAAGTTTCTTGGTGAGTTCAATTACATAAGCAAACAAAGTATCATATTGCATAATCAGCTGCTGAGGGAAAGGATACCCCTAACCTGGGACTAAACCCAAACAAAATTTCATATGGTGACAGCTTTTCTGGGCCTCTGGGAGTGTGCCTAACACTGAGTAGTGTGATTGAGAGTGTAGGCCTAAGTCTGACCCTACTGCTAACCAGATCTCTCATGTGAGACTTGCTGTGAATGCGGGTCCCTGGTCACTCTCTGTCACTTCTGGGACCCCATAGCTGCATATCTCGTCTCTGAGAGTAGCTTCTTTGCAGTAGTCTTTGCTAACTCGTTCTTCACTGGGAAAGCTTCTGGCCATCCTGAGAAAACGTCCACGACCACAAGGGCATATTCGAAACCTCCACTTGGCGGCATCTGGATGTGGTCTATCTGGATCCTCTGGAAGGGGTACAGTGGTCTGGCAAGATGATGGATGGGAACTTTCTCCATTCTTCCAGGGTTGCATTTGCCGCAGGTCAGACAGTTGCTAGTGAACTTGGCTGTTAGGGTGGGGATCCCTGGAGCAAACCAGTAAGCACCAATCAGATCATTCATTTGTGTCTTTAATCTGTGTGGGCCCATGTGCCCACTGGACCACGATAGGGTACATGCTTTGGGGTAAACAGGGTTTGTAGTCCATTGAGTATACCCTTCTTCATGTGTTGCTCACTTCTGCATCCAGCATTCCTTCTTGTCCTTTGGGGCTTGCTCTTGCAGCTTTTTGAGCAGATCACAGGACGTCATTTGGTCAGGTTTCTTGTCTTCAGTCGTCATGTAGTAGCCGTCCGGCTCTACGACCTCTCCCACTTCTCCATATTGTCTTCCCTTGACTGCTTCTTTGGCTGCCATATCCGCCATGTTGTTGCCTCGTGCCTCTACTGTGTTTAGTTTTCCATACGCTTTGACGTTTAGTACTGCCACCACTTTTAGAAGTTGAAGTGTGTTCAGCAGGTCCTTAATGGCTCCATGATGCTTCACGGTTGTTCCGCTTGCTGTGATGAAGTCCCTTGCAGCCCAGATGGGCCCAAAGTCATGTGCTATGCCATGCGAGTACCTCGAATCGGTATACATTTTCACAGTCTTGTCTTCTGCCATCTGGTAGGCCTTCGTCAGCGCTATCAGTTCTGCTTCCTGGGCTGACAGACTAGGCAGCAGACTTCTGGACCACAGGATCTCTTGATTGCTGGGCACTGCACATCCCGTGTGGAATCTTCCTTCATCATCTGCAAATCTGGAGCCATCCACATAGAGGATCAACTCTGGGTTGGTCAGTGGCTCTTCTGCCACCTTGGGTAGTCCTGCTGTTTCCTGTTGCATGATGCTGAGGCAATCATGGTCATCCGTCCGGAGCAAATCCAGATCCCTGCGGAAGGTATGCAGATTTTGATCTTGATCAGAATTTTTATCTGAGGATCCATATCTGTATCCCCCCTTGGGAGTGGGAGTAGAGTGGACGGATTGAGGACTGTGCATCTGCAGTTGGTGACATTGTCGGGCAGGAGTAGAGAGCACTGGAGGCAAAGATGTCTGGCGGTGGAGAGATGTTTTGGCTGGGTTTGGTTGAGGATTGCTGAGATGTCATGCGGAGCCAGGATTTCCAATGGTTTTTCCAATGAGGTCGTGTGCTGCAACTGCTGCTCTCATGCAGGAGGAAGAGGCTCCCCTTGCAACTGGATCCAGGTGAGCTGAAAAGTAGTCCAAAGGTCTCTGCTTTCCCCCCTGAAGCTGCGTCAGTACTCCAGTAGCAAGGCCTTCTTTTTCCATCAAGTAGAGACTGAATGGCTTCTCGTAGTCAGGTAGGCCTCGTGCTGGCGCCGAGACTACAGAGTCTTTTAACTTCTTGAATGAGCTGAAGGCTGCATCTGTCAGGAGGAACGGGGTCACGCTGACATATTCACACAGAGGCTGCATTAGGACTGAGGCATCAGGGATCCAGGCTCTGCAATACGAAACTAGACCAAGGAAGGCCTGTAGCACCTTTGGAGTTGTTGGAGGAACCATCTTCTCCACTGTGGTCTTCCGGTCATCTGTCAGGCGTTTCGCCTGGTGAGCAATACAGTGTCTCTGGAACGTAACTTGCTTCAGACACCACTGGACTTTGTTCTTTGAGACTTTGCAATGCTGCTCCACCAGGTAGAGTAGGAGATACAAGAAATGGGCCAAAGCCAACTGCACAAAGGAGTAGATCGTCCACGTATTGTAGCAGGGTTACTTCTGCATGTTCTATGACCCAGTTGGTGAGGACTGTGGACATTGCTTTGGTGAACTGTAAAGGGCTGTTCTGGGCTCACTGTGGCATCACTGTCCATATGTGGTGCCCCCCTGGTGCGTTAAGGCAAACAGGTACTGGTCATCCAGGTGAAGGGGAACACTGAAGAAAACATTAGCCAGGTCGGTCACTGTGAACACTTTTGCTGTGGCAGGCACATTTGAGAGCAGAGTGTGCGGATTCGGCATAATTGCAGTTTCAGACAATGTGGCGTCATTCACAGCTCTCAGGTCATGTACTATTCTGAACTTGGCTGGCTCTCCTTTTACAGTCTTTTTCTTGACCGGGAACAGCGGGGTATTGCAAGGCGATGTGCAAGGAACAATGATTCCTATTTCCAGGTAGACCTTCAGTTGGTCAGAGGCAGCTTGACTCTAGGCCTTATGAGGGTACGGGGTACCTGGCTTGAGTGACACCCGTACTGGGGCAACTTGAGGTTTTCCCACGTCCTGGGGTCCCATAGACTTTCTGGTACTACGTCCAGTACCTCCTTGGGTAGGCCTCATCGGTTGTTTAAGGTTCTTGTAGGGCCGCCAGCATGACTCTTCTTGGGTCAGGGATGAAGAAAGTGTCACTGTCCCATCTTCCTGAAACACTGTGGTTGCCTTCAGCTTCTGCAATAGGTTCGCTCCCAGCAGGTTGAGTGGAAGGTCCTTGACACCACAAACGGGGACAGGATAGAGTGTCCTGGCTGACTGCACATGCACAGTGGCTTTGTAAGCTGAGAATGTCTGACTTGACCATCAATGCCCATGCGAGACACAGAGGATTCTGATAGGTGGGATCAGCGAGTTCCACAGGTCTCATCACACTTGCACCGGTGTGCAGAAGAAAAGATCTGACAACACCATCCACTTTAAGGGTAATTTGAGGTATTGGTCTTGCAGATGAAGTTTTACATGTCAGGAGCGTAGTGTCTTTCGGACCTGACTTGCTTGCCCCTGTCCTTTGGACAGGGTACTTCACTGCTTTCTGCACTTCCTTGACCTGTTTCTCTGGACCAACTCTTGGGTTGCATGGGTCCAGTCTCTTTGGGGGCGTGGGTGCTTTGCATGGGTTCTGGAAATGGCCAAACTTGCCACAGATGTAACACTTGACACTTCTGTCTTCGTAGGGTGGTTGCGCTTCCAGGTTAGTGGTGACCATGAGAGGGGCCGTCCTCTGCACTCCTGGTTGGGACTCAGTCCCTTTGGTTACTGTGGATAATGGCATGATGGGCACTGTAGCGGCAACGGGGTCCGGCCTGCTGATTGAAGCTGCGGTGGTAAGATGGGGCCTGCAGGTGCGTCAGTGGCGAGGCCCGGGGGTGCCATGAGACCGGCGGCTGCATCCAACCCAAGGTCTTGGGGCATTACAGGGGCTGCGGCTGCATCTGCCATCACTTTTTCCCCCTTTGCTAACCTTATTGAGGTCGGTGTCTCCTCTCCGGAGTCTGCAGCGGTTCTTCCGGTGTGTTGATCGGCACTTTGCAGCGTCTTCACCTTTGGCTCCCCTTCTGGCGTTCTAAGCAGCACAGCACCCGTTTCCTTCTTCGCACTCTTTGTGGTGCTATAATGGCGGCAGTTTTGGCAACAATTGGCAATAAACAGTCTCCTAGGCGTACATAAACCATTTTGCTGGGTCAGTCCACTGCCATTGACCTATTCTCAGGCTTAGCCACTATCAGTGGTTTCCTGATTGGCTGTCTCAGTCCATGCACAAAGGCCTGTGCCAACATTTGCCTGTGTATCTGGTCATGAATGGTGAAGCCCAAGTCTTGGAATACTTGCATTACTCTGCCATGAAACTTCTTTACAGACTGTCTTGTCTTGGCTCATGTCATGTAAGCTGAGGGCTTGTCCTGCCAATCTGCCTTTGGCCCACTCTCTGAGCTGTTCAATTAGCTGTGGCCGTGACTCCCAAGCATGTACATCTAATTATGCTGGAAGTTTGAATTGTTCCTTCATGATTGGCCAGAGTGCATTACCTGCTTCTATTTCCATTCATGGCCCAGAGATCATTCCAGGTGGCTGCATATGTTCGCTAGTTCTGCTACATTCTTCAGTAAAATGGCATGGGATGCATCCCTGGGTCTGGAAGATTGTCATCTGACTTGAAGTGCAGTGCACATAGTGTAATGGTGGTGCCTCTATCTGCCCCTGCATTCTTGGTGCCTGTGGGTTTCTTTCCCTAGTACTGGACAGCATGTATGATGTTCTATCTTCAGAGGAATAGTTGTGATAGCGTGTACTGGGGTCATACACTGGCTGATATTGGACTTAGAAGTTGCCTTTTTATGAGAGGATGTCTCCCCCCTTGCTGAAGCTGTGATGGATTAGGCTTATAGTTCCATGTTGGTGTGAAAGTAGGCAGCTCTGACCGGTGCTGAAATTGTACATTATCAACAAATGGTGATGTCAGTACTCCCACCCCTCTGCACCCATGGCTGAGCTGTCTGCTGCCTGATGTGTCCGGGGGCTGCCCACTGCAGGGGGGGATTTTCACCTTCTTTCGCTGATATCACAACTGGCAATGACTGGATTGTGCCAGGGACATAGAAGGGGAACCTTGTGCTGTAAGCACCACATTGTTTGAATTGGGCGTTGGCCCAGCAGAAGAAGAGGAAGAAGGAGGAGGGGTTGATGAAAAGAGTATGGGAGGAAGAGGTGAGTGAAGAAGGAGGAAAGAGGTGTGGAGAAGGAGAATGAGGAGATAGAAAGGTGTGGTAAAGAGAAATGGGAGAATCAGGGTGTGCAGAAGGAGGTGGAGAGAGAAAGAATAAACAGGAGGATTGGTTGAAGGGAGTAAAAGGAGGGAAGAGGTGTGGAGAAGAAGGAGATGGAGGAGTGAGGAACAAAGGGAGGAGAAGATGAGAGGTGTGGAAGAGAGAAGGAGAGGAGTGGAGATGGGTGTGGAGAATGAGGAGATAGGTGTGGGGGAGTGGAGAAGGAGGAGAGAGAGAGGGTGAGGAAAAGAGGGAGGAGAAGATGGGAGGTGTGGAGGAGAGAGAAGAGAAAAGTGTGGAAAAAGGAGAGAAAAGGAGAGAGAGAGAAGAATGAGGAGAGAAAGAGAGAGAAAAAGGAGGATAGAGAAGAACAATAGAGAGGAGCAATCATACCTTCTCCCTGTAGGGAGGGACGGGGCACGCCACATACTGTGCAAAAATGACTCCCTATACCATGGATTTTGCTGAGAGCAGACTGCGCAGATCCAATATCTCCCGTCTTATACACACAAAAATCACTTCCTGGTTTGCTCACATATCTTTCTGTACCACCTAAACGATGTAAGCTCTGCTGCTACTTCATACCATGTATTAGTATTCAGCAATTTAACATCAGCTAACTTCCCTTATTTTCCTTTCTACGTCATGCCATTCCGCAGCTTGAAGTCTGCCATTCTTATAAATTTCACATACAGTCATATGAAAAAGTTTGGGCACCCCTATTAATCTTAAGCTTAATGTTTTATAAAAATGGTTTTTTTTGCAACAGCTATTTCAGTATCATGTATCTAATAACTGTTGGACACAGTAATGTTTCTGCCTTGAAATGAGGTTTATTGTACTAACAGAAAATGTGCAATCTGCATTCAAACAAAATTTGACAGGTGCATAAGTATGGGCACCCTTATCATTTTCTTGTTTTAAATACTCCTACCTACTTTTTACTGACTTACTAAAGCACTTTTTTTGGTTTTGTAACCTCATTAAGCTTTGAACTTCATAGCCAGGAGTATGCAATCATGAGAAAAGCTACTTAAAGTGGCCACTTGCAAGTTGTTCTCCTGTTTGAATCTCCTCCGAAGAGTGGCATCATTGGCTCCTCAAAACAACTGTCAAATGATCTGAAAACAAAGATTATTCAACATAGTTGTTCAGGTGAAGGATACAAAAAGCTGTCTCAGAGATTTAACCTGTCAATTTCCACTGTGAGGAACATAGTAAGGAAATGGAAGAACACAGGTACAGTTCTTGTTAATGCCAGAAGTGGCAGGCCAAGAAAAACATCAGAAAGGCAGAGAAGAAGAATGGTGAGATCAGTCAAGGACAATCCTCAGACCATCTCCAGAGAGCTGCAGCATCAACTTGCTGCAGATGGTGTCACTGCATCGGTCAACTATTCAACACACTGTTTTTTTGCCGCCATGCATAACACCTTTTTGTATTACCAAACAACTCAATCTTGGTTTCATGAGTCCACAGGACCTTCTTCCAAAAAGAAATTGGCTTCTCCAAATGTGCTTTTGCATACCTCAGCCGACTCTGTTTGTGGTGTGCTTGCAGAAACGGCTTCTTTCGCATCACTCTCCCATACAGCTTCTCCTTGTGCAAAGTGTGTTGTATAGTTGACCGATGCACAGTGACACCATCTGCAGCAAGTTGATGCTGCAGATCTCTGGAGGTGGCCTGAGGATTGTCCTTGACTGATCTCACCATTCTTATTCTCTGCCTTTCTGATGTTTTTCTTGGCCTGCCACTTCTGGCCTTAACAAGAACTGTACTTGTGTTCTTCCATTTCCTTACTATGTTCCTCACAGTGGAAATTGACAGGTTAAACCTCTGAGACAGCTTTTTGTATCCTTCCCCTGAACAACTATGTTGAATAATCTTTGTTTTCAGATCATTTGACAGTTGTTTTGAGGAGTCCATGATGCCACTCTTCGGAGGAGATTCAAACAGGAGAACAACTTGCAAGTGGCCACTTTAAGTAGCTTTTCTCATGATTGCATACACCTGGCTATGAAGCTCAAAGCTCAATGAGGTTACAAAACCAAAAAAAGTGCTTTAGTAAGTCAGTAAAAAGTAGGTAGCATTTAAAACAAGAAAATGATAAGGGTGCCCATACTTATGCACCTGTCAAATTTTGTTTGAATGCAGATTGCACATTTTCTGTTAGTACAATAAACCTAATTTCAAGGCAGAAACATTACTGTGTCCAACAGTTATTAGATATATGAAACTGAAATAGCTGTTGCAAAAAAAAACATTTTTATAAAACATTAAGCTTAAGATTAATAGGGGTGCCCAAACTTTTTCATATGACTGTACTTTATACCTTCCAAAATTCTTCACATACTTAACACCTTCGTGTTCTGCCACTATCTGGGGGGCTGTTTTCTCATCAGGAAGTAAAAGACCCTCCTGTTGCTGGGCCACCTTATACCCCATGGCAAAAAACAAAATAAACAAACAAAAAAGGAAAAAAACAGCAAAAACTTCTAAAAAATGAGTATATAAAAACTCCAAAAAAAACCCCAAAAGAACAGAAAACCATCAAAAACCTGGTATACGATCAAAAACTCAAAATTTTGATACAAAAGAAAAAACTTTTAAAAAAGGTAAAGAGACAGATAGGATAACTTTGGAAAACAATAAAAACTTTAAAATGAAAAAAAAACAGAAGGTAAACCTTCAAAACAGCTATATATATTTTTTCTCTGCGCTCAAACGCAGTCAGAGACACACACTTCCCTTTTTCTTATGCTATTGTATCCAATGTCACTACAATCACGTATCTGAAAACACGTATGTCACAGCAAAAATGATAGATAGCACCTAGTTTAATTTCATCACAAATAGCTACACCATAGTCTGCATTTCAGAAACAGACAGAAAAAACAAATGTGACAGTGTGATTTACAATGCATATATCTCTGCAGCGTGGAAAAGGGGAAGTTCAGAAGAGAGAAAAAAAACTTTCTTTTACAATTGTATGCACTTAAAGTAGCGATACATGACTCGAAGCAAACAGATACAGACGTCCGGGAGAATCCCCTTTATTATGCTGTGACACGTGCAGGTTGCGCTGGGAACAGACTACTGCCAATCGCACTGGGCACACCTGTGCCCGGGCTGCCTGAGTGAGAAGCACAACAAGCGGGAAATCTACCGGTCCGGTGGTCCTAACTGGGTCGCCGGCACTACGGGAATCTGCAGTAGCCCTCTAAGTTATCACTACCCGTGCCTGGAGCCTGGGACTACCTGCCCCGGGACTCTACCTGTCCGTCCTATGCACGGGAATCCTGCAATAACTTATCGAGCGATTTGACCTGCGGTCTGTTACCCAGCAACCACAAGCAAAACAGTCACTGTTCCTTTCTTTTCCCAGATCTTACACAAACACAACACATACATGGCACACAGCAGACACCTTGACTTATATCCCAGGGTTTGGATACAGGCTTTGGACTTTTTACACTACCTGGGAATGCGGTGGTGACCACACCTGACCGGCAAGAGGCATAGACCCGGACTGGGCACAGGGGACTTTCAGGTAAGATGATAACATTTTCTTACCTTATGGAGCTGCGCAGTCTCCGTCCCGTGAACCAAGGCCGTGGCCAACACCTCCGTCTCTCCGGTCAGCAGGGTCCCGTGTTTCGTCCACGCCTCGCGTTGGGCGCCATTTGATATGGAAATTTGGTTTGGATAAATTTATCCCTGTGTGTGCTGCGGCCGTTCCCAATAAGACTTGAGTATTTTGAGCGCTCATCAAGAATGGACTGTACACCACTGTGACAGAAAAGCATTCCATCAATACTGATACTTTATTGTACATAGTTTTATAATTGCATATAGAAAGGAGTTGTTAGGGGTGGTTAGTTAATTACCATATTGTCTAGCTCCTCTGTCATTGGTTATCTAAACATATATGGAATATTGTGATTAATGCACATATGAATGCTGATTAAGCAACTAAAATTGAGCTCTCTGCATCTAGGAGAGTTGAGACATCTGATCAGCACTTAGTACATCTGGTGTTGTTCCGCTTTTGAGATGGAAAACCCCATACAATCTGTCTGGCTTATATTAGTTTATGTCAGCCATTTTAAGCCATTGATTATAATGTATATAAGCTGTGAGTATATGAGTATATATGATTTAAAGGAGTATACATGCAAGTGAGATCTATATGATATATATATTTCTATCACGGCTTCAAGAGGTAGTCACCGGGAAGGATCTTCCAACAATCTTGAAGGAGTTCCCAGAGATGCTTAGCACTTGTTGGCCCTTTTGCCTTCACTCTGTGTTCCAGCTCACCCCGAACCATCTCGATTGGGTTCGGGTCTGGGGACTGTGGAGGCCAGGTCATCTGGCGTAGCACGTTATCATTCTCCTTGGTCAAATAGCCCTTTCACAGCCTGGAGGAGTGTTTGGGGTCATTGTCCTGTTGAAAATTAAATGATGATCCAACTAAACGCAAACCGGATGGAATAGCATGCCGCTGCAAGATGCTGTGGTAGCCATGCTGGTTCAGTATGCCTTCAATTTTGAATAAATCCCCAACAGTGTCACCAGCAAAGCACCCCCACACCATCACACCTCCTCCTCCATGCTTCATGGTGGGAACCAGGCATGTAGAGTCCATCTGTACACTTTTTCTGCATCACACAAAGACACTGGTTGGAACCAAAGATCTCAAATTTGAACTCATCAGACCAAAGCACAGATTTCCACTGCTCTAATGTCCATTCATTGTGTTTTTAGCCCAAACAAGGCTCTTCTGCTTGTTGCCTGTCCTTGGCCGTGGTTTCCTAGCAGCTATTTTACCATGAAGGCCTGCTGCACAAAGTCTCCTCTTAACAGTTGTTGTAGAGATGTGTCTCCTGCTAGAACTCTGTGTGGCATTGACCTGGTCTCTAATCTGAGCTGCTGTTAACCTGCAATTTCTGAGGCTGGTGACTCGGTTAAACTTATCCTGAGAAGCAGAGGTGACTCTTGGTCTTCCTTTCCTGGGGCGATCCTCATGTGAGCCAGTTTCTTTATAGCGCTTGATGGTTTTTGTCACTACACTTGGGGACACTTTCAAAGTTTTCCCAATTTTTTGGACTGACTGACCTTCATTTCTTAAAGTAATGATGGCCACTCGTTTTTCTTTACTTAGCTGCTTGTTTCTTGCCATAATACAAATTCTAACAGTATTCAGTAGGACTAACAGCTGTGTATCCACCAGACTTCTGCACAACACAACTGATGGTCCCAACCCCATTTATAAGGCAAGAAATCCCACTTATTAAACCTGACAGGGCACACCAGAGAAGTGAAAACCATTCCTGGTGACTACCTCTTGAAGCACATCAAGAGAATGCCAAGAGTGTGCAAAGCAGTCATCAAAGTAAAAGGTGGCTACTTTGAAGAACCTAGAATATAAGACATATTTTCAGTTGTTTCACACTTTTTGTTAAGTATATAATTCCACATGTCTTAATTCATAGTTTTGATGCCTTCAGTGTGAATGTACAATTTTCATAGTCATGAAAATACAGAAAAATCTTTAAATGAGAAGGTGTGTCCAAACTTTTGGTCTGTACTGTATGTTAAAATACTTGGAGAGGTCATGTTGCTTTATGCTTAAGAGGATACGCCCTTGAAATGGGTGTTTCAACAAGACAACGACCCTAAACACACCAGTAAACAAGCAAAATCTTTGGTTCCAGTCCAACAAAATTGAGGTTATGGAGTGGCCAACCCAATCCTCGGATCTTCACCTGATAGAACGCTTGTGGGGTGACATTTAAAATGCAGTTTCTGAGGCAAAGCCAACAAATGTCCCAAAATTGTGGGTTGTAGATGCATCCTGGGCTGGAATAACAGTTGACAGGTGCCAGAAAGTTGGTTGAGTCTATGCAACATAGATGTGAAGTAGTTCTAAAAAACTGTGGGTATACAACTAAATATTAGGTAAGTGGAAAAAAAGTACATATTGTGAGTTTGTAAAGACAAATGCATACACTGCTATTTTTTAGAACAGCCCAATGCTCATTTTTTGTTATTTTTTGTAAAGTTTTTAAAAAATATATACTGTATTTTTTGGACTATAAGATGCATTTTTTTCCTCCAAAAATGTGGAGGAAAATGAGAGCGCGCCTTATAGTCCGGATGTCCCTGCTCTTGCTGTGTTGGGGAGGTTTGAGAGCAGCAGCGGCGACTGCGGCTAACTCCTGTGCCTGCTGCTGAAAAAAAAGAATATTCACTGCATTCCATGCCCATGGGCGTGGAGGGCAGTAAATATTTATTTCTCTTTAATAGCATCCTGGTATGTACGGCCCCATCCTTATCCTGGTATCATTGGCCTCCATCTCCGTCCTGTTACGAATGGCCCCATCCTTATCCTGGTATGATTGGTCCCCATCCCAATCCTAGTATGGATTTCCCCATCCTTATCCTTGTATCATTGACCTCCATCTCTGTCCTGGTATGATTGGCCCCCATCCTGGTTTGCAGGGCCCCAACTAAAACAAAAAAATTACACTTACCTTTCTCCGCTCCCTTGCTGTGTCTTGTTCCAATGCCAGCAGCTGCTTTATGCTTGTAAGCAGCACATGGCAGTAAAGTCATGCGCTGCTTACAACCCGAGCACAGCTGCTGGAATACTTACTGCTTTGTGTGTGGAGTGCAGTGAGTATTCATTGCTCTTTAGCATGCAGTGTCAGCCGCCGGGTTCCTGCAGCTGCCTGGCTTTCAGGTGTCCCCGCTACTAAAGGGAATGAATATTCACTGCTCTCCACTCCCATAGGCGTGGAATGCAGTGAATATTCATTGCCTTTAGTAGCGTCACACGTGATCTCTTTTCACTAGCTTCAGCCATGCAATGCATAGCTAAAATGATCACAGAATCATACAATATTAGCGTTGGAAGGGATCTCAAGGGTCATCATGTCCAACCTCCTGCTCAATGCAGGATTCACTAAACCATCTCAGACAGATGTCTATTCAGCCATTAAAGACTTTCATTGATGGAGAATGATCATCTGCTATGAGTGCCAGCCGCAGGGCTGTGCTCAAAGCAATCTGGCCATGACAACCACAGGAGTCTCCTGCAGACCCCGAGTTGTTATGCCAACCCATCTGGGACACGGGTGTCAATGGGCGGGGTTTGTGGCGAGCATGTCAAATGTTTCTGTCAGAAATTGACTGCGGCATTTAAAATGTTAACAGTTGCGTATGGATCGGAATTCCACCCATGGCTGTTAGGGGCACATGTCTCAGAACCAGAGCCCACATGTAGTGCGGGGACACGAACTATGATATACTGATACGTCATAGATCATAAAGGGGTTAAGTCGGGGGAAAAAACAAGTGTGTCCATAAGATATCTGTAATCTAAAGCTTTTCCTGTTACAATAAAAAGCAATTTGCATAAAAATGCCACATCTGAACATAGCCTTTTTATATCGGGGACATACAGGCATGCCTTCAGATTGACTATGCAAATTGCCTCTTTAGAGAAAACGAATAGAACTTTAGTGCCACCTGTCACTCTCCACAAGGAGAAATGTTACCCCTTGAATCCCGTTCAGATTGACTTACATAGGTATAGATAAATATTCTTTTAAATATTTATGTTAATTAGTAATTATGTAATTATAAGTTTGCGCTAACCCTTTTATGTTTGTAAAAATGTGCATCGTACAAATAGGATAGATACCAATAATAAAAAGTGTATTAGCATATATCAAGGAGATGCCATATTCACAGCAAGCCTTACTGAAACCAAGTGTTTTATAAATACTTATGTGACCAATTTATGATAATGCAAAGTACTACATGAAAACCTTGTCTGATTTCCCTCCCAGCCTTTTCTTTTCTTTTGATCTAATAATGTTAACAAAAACATTAGATTAAAATTAATCGAAACAGAATGAGAAAGATCATTAGTAGCATAAGCGAGAGAAAACGACAACTGTCATATGTCAAACAGTTTTTAATAAGCGTGGCTTGTTAAACTGAAGAGAGCTGCTGCATCAGCATTACTGATCTCGTCTCTAGGTTGTGATGGAATAGGGGGAGTTTTGTTTCCTCCACTCCTCGCTCTCCTCTTGGTCTACCCAAATTCAGTGGTTTCAGTGTGCCTCCCTTTTTATATACAAATAAGCTGACTCACCTACCTCAGACACATGAAGAATGTAGCTTCAATAATCTTGTCTGTTAGAGGTCCATTGGTTCTAATTTGGGTGCATATGTTGCAGTCTAGTAGAATTTGGATACTGGCTTCAAAGTCTATGTAACAGTAGACCTCATCTTACACAAAATCTGTTCCATTACTCAGAAGAATTGGATTCTACATTCACCACGTTCCAAATTGGATTTATGTACCATAAAGATGTAAGTTTTTTGTTTTTTAAACAAACTCATTGATGGTATTGTGTATCAGGGCTCTTTCTATCTCAATCACTTGTGATTAATTAGTTTTCCAGATGAGCCCAATTAAAAGAAAACTACTTAAGAAGGATGTTCCACATTATTGAAGGTGTATTTGTCGCTCGTATAGTGACAGCTGTCAGTGGTCAGAACCATGGATACCTAAGCTACTGCAATATCCTATACATGGGGTAAGCGACATAGTGAATCAGAAGAACTATACTACATTTCTAATTGGAAGCATTTGCTAATGTTATTACAACTACTACATATTGGGATAGGATTTGGAGATTGGAATACTCCTTTAAGTATTCCACAGGTTTTAAGCAATATGGGAAAGAAAAATGATCTCTGCTGCCTGGATGACTAGATGATGTGCTGCCTAGAACAAATTATGAAAACATTAGATAATTCATGAAAACTTAGGTGTGATCATTGTACTGTGAAGAGATTTGTGGCTGATATAAAGAAAAGACAGGTTTGTGCAGATAAAGGCATAACAAGGAAGATTTCTGCCAGACAATTTCATTGGAATAAGAGAGGTGCTGCTAAAATACCACTGCAAAACAGAAAACAAGTATTTAAAGCTGCTGGTGCCTCTGGAGTTCTACGAACATCAAGGTGTAGGATCTTCCAGAGGCTTGTGCATAAACCTATTATGATACACCTAAACAGTGCTCACAAGCAGAAATAGTTGCAGTGGGCCCAGACATACATGAAGACTAATTTTAAAAGTCTTGTTTACTGATGAGTGTTGAGCAACCCTGAATATTCCAGATGGATGGAGTAGTGGGTGGCTACCATGTCACAAGAAGGCTCCAACATCAGCAAGGAGATGGCGGAGTCATGTTTGGGCTGGAATCATAGGGAGAGAGCTGGTAGAACCCTGCAGCGTCCCTGAAGGTGTGAAAATGGCGTCGACAAAGTACAGTTGTGTTAAAAAAGTATTTGCCCCTTCCTAGTTTCCTATTATTTTGCATGTTTGTCACTTAAATGTTTCAGATCAAACTTAGTTAACCCCTGAACGACCACCGATACGCCTTTTAACGGCGGCAGTTAAGGGTACTTAAACCACAGCGTCGTTAATTAATGGCGCTGTGGAAAAAGTGAATAGCGCCCCCCAGAGTTGGACTTTCTCTGGGGTCTCGGTTGCTGGGGGTAGCCGAGACCCCAGAGAACATGATTCAGGGGTTTTTTACCTACCCCCCAGGTTGCGATCGCCGGTAATTAATCGTTTACCGGCGGTCGCAAAAAAAAGCAGCGCGATTTCCCATTTAATTTCTCTGTCCTCTGATGTGATCGCACATCAGAGGGCAGAGAAATGGGGTCTCCGATTGCCCCCCGATACTCACCTGTCTCCCCCGGTGCTCCTCATGGCTTCCGATGGCGCTGTCATCTTGTTCTGGTCAAAAAATGGCGGGCACAGTGCGCCGACCGGCACCCGGAAGATCTTTGGGGTCTCGGCTGCCGGGGGTAGCCGAGATCCCAAAGAACATGATCGGGGTCGGTTTTTACCGATCCCTGTTTTGCCATCGCCGGTAATTAACTGTTTGCCGGCGTCCGCAAAAAAAAAAAGCGGTGTGTTTTCTCTGTCCTCTGATGTGATTGCACATCAGAGGACAGAGAAATAGGGGGATTCGGGGACCCTATTATACTTACCGGTGTCCCTGGGTCCTCCTGCGCCCCCTCCTGGCCGCCGGCTTCTTCATCCGGTAAGAAAATGGTGGGCGCATGCGCAGTGCGCCCGCCATGATTTGCTGGCCGGCAGCTAGAGGAGTTGGGCTAAAGTTAGGGCTGGGGCTAAAGTTAGGGTTGGGGTTAGAGTTGGGGATAAAGTTAGGGCTAGGGTTGCTGCTAAAGTTAGGGTTAGAGTTGGGATTAGGGTTTGGATTAGGGTTGGTATTAGGGTTAGGTTTGGGATTAGGGTTAGGTTTGGGATTAAGGTTGGGATTAGGGTTAGGGGTGTATTGGAATTAGGGTTAGGTTTGAGGTTAGGGTTGAGATTAGGATTAGGGGTGTGATGGATTTAGGGTTTTGATTAGGGTTGGTGTTAGGGTTGTGATTATCGTTAGGGTTGTGATTAGGATTATGGATCGGGTTGGGATTAGGGTTAGGGGTGTGTTGGAGTTAGAATTGGGGGGTTTCCACTGTTTAGGCACATCAGGGGGTCTCCAAACGCCACAGCCAATTTTGCGCTCAAAAAGTCAAATGGTGCTCCCTCCCTTCTGAGCTCTGCCGTGCGCCCAAACTGGTTTACCCCCACATATGGGGCATCAGCGTACTCAGGACAAATTGGACAACTTTTGGGGTCCAATTTCTCTTGTTACCTTTGTGAAAATAAAAATTTGGGGGCTAAAAATCTTTTGTGGAAAAAAATATTTTTTATTTTCACGACTCTGCTTTATAAACTTCTGTGAAGCACTTGGGCATTCAAAGTTCTCACAACACATCTAGATAAGTTCCTTGGGGGTCTAGTTTCCAAAAAGGGGTCACTTGTGAGGGGTTTCTACTGTTTAGGTACATCAGGGGCTCTGCAAACGCAACATAACGCCTGCAAACCATTCTATCAAAGTCTGCATTCCAAAACGGCGCTCCTTCCCTTCCGAGCTCTGCCATGCGCCCAAACAGTGGTCCCCCCCACATATGGGGTATCAGCCTACTCAGCATAAATTGCACAATACATTTTGGGGTCCAATTTCTCCTGTTACCCTTGCGGAAGTAAAAAGTTTGGGGTGAAAAGATCATTTTTGTGGAAAAAAATATTTTTTTAATTTTAATGGCTCTACATTATAAACTTCTGTGAAGCAGTTGGGGGTTCATAGTGCTCACCACACATCTAGATAAGCTCTTTGGGATGTCTAGTTTCCAAAATGGGGTCACTTGTGGGGGGTTTCTACTGTTTAGGTACATCAGGAGCTCTGCAAATGCAACATGATGCCTGCAGACCATCCCATCAAAGTCTGCATTCCAAGCGGCGCTCCTTCCCTTCCGAGCCCCGATGTGTGCCCAAACAGTGTCCCCCCTACATATAGGGTATCAGCATACTCAGGACAAACTGGTCAACAAATTTTGGGGTCCAATGTCTCCTGTTACCCTTGAGAAAATAAAATATTGTAGGCTAAAAAATCATTTTTGAGGAAAAAAAAAAGGATTTTTTATTTTCACGACTCTACGTTATAAACTTCTGTGAAGCACCTGGGGGTTTAAAGTGTTCACCACACATCTAGATAAGTTCCTTAAGGGGTCTAGTTTCCAAAATGGTGTCACTTGGGGGGTTTCCACTGTTTAGGCACATCAGGGGCTCTCCAAACGCAACATGGTGTCCGATCTCATGTCCAGCCAGTTCTACATGGAAAACGTCAAACGGCACTCCTTCTCTTCCAAGCTCTGCGGTGCGCCCAAACAGTGGTTTACCCCCACATATGGGGTATCGACGTACTCAAGACAAATTGAACAGCAACTTTTGTGGTCTAATTTCTCCTGTTACCCTTGTGAAAATAAGAATTTGTGGGCGAAAAGATAATTTTTGTGTAAAATGCGATTTTTTATTTTCACGGCTCTGTGTTATAAACTTCTGTGAAGCACCTGGGGGTTTAAAGTGCTCACCACACATCTAGATAAGTTCCTTAAGGGGTCTAGTTTCCAAAATGGTGTCACTTGTGGAGCGTTTCCATTGTTTAGGCACATCAGGGGCTCTCTAAACGTGACATAGCATCCGATCTCAACTCCAGCCAATTCTGCATTGAAAAAGTCAAACGGCGCTCCTGCTCTTCCAAGCTCTGCGGTGCGCCCAAACAGTGGTTTACCCCCACATATGGGATATCGGCGTATTCAGGAGAAATTGCACAACAAAATTTATGGTTACATTTCTGTTTTTACACTTGTGAAAATAAAAAAATGGTTCTGAAGTAAAATGTTTGCAAAAAAAGTTAAATGTTCATTTTTTCCTTCCATATTGTTTCAGTTCCTGTGAAGCACGTAAAGGGTTAATAAACTTATTGAATGTGGTTTTGAGCATCTTGAGGGGTGCAGTTTTTAGAATGGTGTCACACTTGGTTATTTTCTGTCATATAGACCCCTCAAAATGACTTCAAATGTGATGTGGTCCCTAAAAAAATGGTGTTGTAAAAATGAGAAATTGCTGGTCAACTTTTAACCCTTATAACTCCCTAACAAAAAAAAAAATTGTTTCCAAAATAGTGCTGATGTAAAGTAGACATGTGGGAAATGTTATTTATTAACTATTTTTTGTGACATATCTCTCTGATTTAAAGGCATAAAAAAAACAAAGTTTGAAAATTGCAAAATATTACAATTTTTTGCCATATTTCTGTTTTTTTCATAAATAATCGCAAGTAATATCGAAGAAATGTTACCACTAACATGAAGTACAATATGTCATGAAAAACAGTCTCTGAATCAGCGGGATCTGTTAAAGCGTTCCAGAGTTATAACCTCATAAAATGACTGGTCAGAATTGTAAAAATTGGCTCGGTCATTAAGTACCAAATTGGCTCTGTCACTAAGGGGTTAAATATTAGTCAAAGATAACACAAGTAAACACAAAATACAGGTTTTTTTTAATGAAGGTCTTTATTACTAAAGGAAAAAGAAAAATGGTGACACCTGGGAGACATATTGGATACAGCAGAAGTCCTAACTGTCCGTCCCACCCCCCCAAAAAAAAAAAAAAATACATTTTTGGCAGGGTAACAGAAGAGCAAATCTCAAAACTTTGCACCCCTTAAAAAATGATATTGTGTTTACTGTAGACCCCTAGGGCATGTGCGCACGTTAAGTATTTGGTGCTGAAGTTTCAACACCATTTCTGCATCTCTGGGTATGGCCGGCGTCACACTGGCGAGTTTTACGGACGTAAGAGCGCAGAAACTACGTCCGTAAAACTCGCATAACATACGGCACAATTATTCTCAATGGGGCTGCTCCTATTAGCCGTATATTACGGTTCAGTATTATACGGCTTTCTACGGCCGTACAAAATCGCAGCATGCTGCGTTTGTCAGCGTACTGCGCAAAAAAATCGCCAATGAAAGTCTATGGGGGCGTGAAAAATACGGATTCCACACTGACCAGCAGTGTGACTTGCGAGAAATACGCAGCGGTGTTAGTGAAAAGTCGGTAATTCAATTGCCGGCTTTTAATTTCTCCTGCACAAACCCGACAGGATATGAGACATGGTTTACATACAGTAAACCATCTCATATCCCCTTTTTTTTTGCATATTCCACATTACTAATGTTAGTAGTGTGTATGTGCAAAATTTCAGCGCTGTAGCTGCTGAAATAAAGGGTTAAATGGCGGAAAAAATTGGCGTGGGCTCCCGCGCAATTTTCTCCGCCAGAATGGTAAAGCCAGTGACTGAGGGCAGATATTAATAGCCAGGAGAGGGTCCATGGTTATTGGCCCCCCCCCCCGTGGCTAAAAACATCTGCCCCCAGCCACCCCAGAAAAGGCACATCTGGAAGATGCGCCAATTCTGGCACTTGGCCACTCTCTTCCCACTCCCTGTAGCGGTGGGATATGGGGTAATGAAGGGTTAATGCCACCTTGCTATTGGAAGGTGACATTAAGCCAGATTAATAATGGAGAGGCGTCAATTATGACACCTATCCATTATTAATCCAATTGTAGGAAAGGGTTAAAAAACACACACACACATGATTTAAAAGTATTTTAATGAAAAAAACACAGCGGTTGTTGTAATAATTTATTGTACTCTCAGTCCATCAGGAACACCCTCGCTTGGAAAAATAATAAACGCACAAGATACATACCTTCTGCTGTCAGATCAGGTCCCACGAAGTAATCCATCTGAAGGGGTTAACTAATATTACAGGCAGAGCTGCGATAAACCGCTCGCTCGTACCTGTAATCCCCGGGTGCTGAAAGGAAAGCAGTGATCTATACTTACATTCAGTTGCGGTGATGCGCCCCTGCTGGATGTTCTCATGAACTGCAGCCTGGGAACTTTTTCCCACGCTACAGGTCATATGAGGACATCCACCAGGGGGCGCATCACCGCGAATGAATGAAATGTAGGTCAATGACCTACATTTCCTTCAGTCGCGGTGATGCGCCCCCTGGTGGATGTCCTCATATGACCTGTAGCGTGGGAAAAAGTTCCCAGGCTGCAGTTCATGAGAACATCCAGCAGGGGCGCATCACCGCAACTGAATGTAAGTATAGATCACTGCTTTCCTTTCAGCACCCGGGGATTACAGGTACGAGCGAGCGGTTTATCGCAGCTCTGCCTGTAATATTAGTTAACCCCTTCAGATGGATTACTTCGTGGGACCTGATCTGACAGCAGAAGGTATGTATCTTGTGCGTTTATTATTTTTCCAAGCGAGGGTGTTCCTGATGGACTGAGAGTACAATAAATTATTACAACAACCGCTGTGTTTTTTTCATTAAAATACTTTTAAATCATGTGTGTGTGTGTTTTTTAACCCTTTCCTACAATTGGATTAATAATGGATAGGTGTCATAATTGACGCCTCTCCATTATTAATCTGGCTTAATGTCACCTTCCAATAGCAAGGTGGCATTAACCCTTCATTACCCCATATCCCACCGCTACAGGGAGTGGGAAGAGAGTGGCCAAGTGCCAGAATAGGCGCATCTTCCAGATGTGCCTTTTCTGGGGTGGCTAGGGGCAGATGTTTGTAGCCACGGGGGGGCCAATAACCAAGGACCCTCTCCTGGCTATTAATATCTGCCCTCAGTCACTGGCTTTACCATTCTGGCGGAGAAAATTGCGCGGGAGCCCACGCCAATTTTTTCCGCCATTTAACCCTTTATTTCAGCAGCTACAGCGCTGAAATTTTGCACATACACACTACTAACATTAGTAGTGTGGAATATGCAAAAAAAATGGGGATATGAGATGGTTTACTGTATGTAAACCATGTCTCATATCCTGTCGGGTTTGTGCAGGAGAAATGAGAAGCCGGCAATTGAATTACCGGCTTTTAACACATATCGCGCTGAATGAAATCTAAATACAGAATATATATATATGTGTCTCAATGACATATATATATATATATACTGTATATATGTTTTCCCGAACATTTGAGCACATAAATCCATTAGATGTCGGTTTTGCAAGCCTGCGCGAAAATCTCGCAGTACGGATGCCATACGGATTACATACGGAGGATGCCATGCGCAAAATACGCTGACACACCCTGACTACGGATCACTATTTTGGGAACATTTCACCGTATTTCGGCCGTATTACGGCCGTAAAATACGGACCGTATTGTCTTACGCCGAGTGTGACGCCGGCCTATGAGAAATGCAATGTAAAATAGGTGTGTTTTTTCATGCTTTTTTTTACATGTGTTTTTGTTGCAGATTTCTCCCCACTCATTTGTATGGGTGAAATCTGCAGCAAAAACGCTGAAAGAATTAACATGCTGCAGATTTAAATCTGCAACAAATTTGTAAGTCAAAAATAAGCAACGTGTATTTGAGACTTCAGGATTCTCATTCACTTTGCTGGCATCAAGAAATCCTTCACGTTTTTTGCCAAATCTACATGGAGATAAACACGACAAATCTGCAATGTGTGCACAGGCCCTTAATATTTCAATGGACTACATGGCTCCCATAAAGTTTGATACCACCAAAACACATTATGATTAGTGATGAGCGAACGTGCTCGCCACTATTCGTTACTCGCCCAAGTATCACTATGCTCAGTGTACTTGGCGAGCAGCGTGCATTTCTGGGATTATTCGTCGGTAACTGGTGTCTCCACCCAGCGTTTTTGGCGGACTTTAGAGACCCAATCACGGTGCAGGGATTGTCTGCCAGGCCATGAAAGGCTGCAGCCATCTTTGTTGTGGTCGTGCAGTGATTGACTTAGACGCACAGCATCATCCCGAGTATAAGACCTGGCGCCGCCCTGCTCACCTCATTCTGTTCCTGATTCAGAATCGGGTCAGAAATCGTGGTTTTTAGAGTTAGTGTAGGTCTGCAACTCAAATCCACAACTCAGAAACCAAAAGTCCTTTTTAGGGCTAATTCGTGGGTCCCGATATTGCAGCGCTAGGTAGGCAGGGCTCAGCATATCCACATCAGTGCAAAGCCTGCAGGCACTGTATGTGCGCCCATTGCTCCTACTGCATCCTTCCCAAAGCTCCATAACTCTGCTGCTGCAGCTTCCTTACTATATACCTAAAAAGAGAACGATGGGGGCACCACGATCAATGGGACTCAAACCAAGGCCTAAGAACTGCTGAGTACAATGTATGAAGAGAAAAAGGTAGGCCTTACAAAACGGGAGTCACCACCATATAAATACAAAAACACAGCTTTATTATACATGTATGCAAAAGGCCTGTAGCATTTGTTTGGCTGGTCTCATGCTTATGTTTATTGTTTTTTTGCATATTTTGTCTCATTTACAGACCTTATGGCCCAGCATTATGGGGTGTTTGTCTAGTTGCTTTCAGGCATACACCTTGTCTTTTCACATGAGTGATTGCATGGGACCAGGGGGGCTGGCTACTTTTAGCCACTATACTATTATCTAGGCTAGGCTACCTACATTTATAGGCATGTGTATTTTACCCTGCATGGTTTGGTGCGGTTGTATGGCCTTATCACGGGCTTTTGTTCATTCAGGGATATGTTACATCCCCTTGTTTTAAATGCTTTTAATGTGTTCTGCCTTTTGCATACATGTATAATAAAGCTGTGTTTTTGTATTTATATGGTGGTGACTCCCGTTTTGTAAGGCCTACCTTTTTCTCTTCATACATTGTACTTACTATATACCTAGTTGCATTTTTTTTTCAAAAATTCACCTCAAAAATATACAGTCTGCTCTAGACTGATGCCTGTTGTAAAATCATAGTTTGTCAAGCTTACGTAACATAGTTGTGTGTGCCAGCCTTGTGCCACTTTTTTTTGTGTGTTTTAAATTCACCGAAAAAGGCCTCATATACAGTACAGACCAAAAGTTTGGACACACCTTCTCATTTAAAGATTGTTCTGTATTTTCATGACTATGAAAATTGTAAAATCACACTGAAGGCATTAAAACTATGAATTAACACATGTGGAATTATATACGTAACAAAAAAGTGTGACACAACTGAAAATGTCTTATATTCTAGGTTCTTCAAAGTAGCCGTCTTTTGCTTTGATGACTGCTTTGCACACTCTTGGCATTCTCTTGATGAGCTTCAAGAGGTAGTCACCGGAAATGGTTTTCACATCACAGGTGTACTCTGACAGGTTTAATAAGTGGGATTTCTTACCTTATAAATGGGATTGGGACCATCAGTTGTGTTGTGCAGAAGTCTGGTGGATACACAGCTGATAGTCCTACTGAATAGACTGTTAGAATTTGTATTACGGCAAGTTGTATTACAGCAGCTAAATAAAGAAAAACAAGTAGCTATCATTACTTTAAGAAATGAAGGTCAGTCAGTCCGAAAAATTGGGAAAACTTTGAAAGTGTCCCCAAGTGCAGTGGCAAAAACCAACAAGAGCTACAAAGAAACTGGCTCACATGAGGACCGCCCCAGAAAAGGCATACCAAGAGTCACCTCTGCTTCTGAGGATAAGTTTATCGGAGTCACCAGCCTCAGAAATCGCAGGGTAACAGAAGCTCAGATTAGAGACCAGGTCAATGCCACACAGAGTTCTAGCAGCAGACACATCTCTACAACAACTGCTAAGAGGAGACTGTGCAGCAGGCCTTCATGGTAAAATAGCTGCAAGGAAACCATTGCTAAGGACAGGCAACAAGCAGAAGAGACTTGTTTGGGCTAAAGAACAAGGAATGGACATTAGACCAGTGGAAATCTGTGCTTTGGTCTGATGAGTCCAAATTTGAGATCTCTGCAGAAAAGGTGAACGGATGGACTCTACATGCCTGGTTCCCACCGTGAAGCATGGAGGAGGTGTGATCGTGTGGGGGTGCTTTGCTGGTGACACTGTTGGGGATTTATTCAAAATTGAAGGCATACTGAACCAGCATGGCTACCACAGCATCTTGCAGCGGCATGCTATTCCATCCAGTTTGCGTTTAGTTGGACCATCGTTTATTTTTCAACAGGACAATGACCCCCAAAACACCTCCAGGCTATGTAAGGGCTATTTGACCAAGAAGGAAAGTGATGGGGTGCTACTCCAGATGACGTAGCCTCCACAGTCACCAGACTTGAACCCAATCGAGATAGTTTGGGGTGAGCTGGACCGCAGAGTAAAGGCAAAAGGGCCAACAAGTCCTAAGCATCTCTGGGAACTCCTTCAAGATTGTTGGAAGACCATTTCCGGTGACTATCTCTTGAATCTCATCAAGAGAATGCCGAGAGTGTGCAAAGCAGTCATCAAAGCAAAAGGTGGCTACTTTGAAGAACCTAGAATATAAGACATATTCAGTTGTTTCACACTTTTTGTTAAGTATATAATTCCACATGTGTTAATTCATAGTTTTGATGCCTTCAGTGTGAGTTTACAATTTTCATAGTCATGAAAATGCAGAAAAATCTTTAACCCCTTTACCCCCAAGGGTGGTTTGCACGTTAATGACCCGGCCAATTTTTTCAATTCTGACCACTGTCCTTTTATGAGGTTATAACTCTGGAACGCTTCAATGGATCTTGGCGATTCTGACATTGTTTTCTAGTGACATATTGTACTTCATGACAGTGGTAAAATTTCTTCGATATAACTTGCGTTTATTTGTGAAAAAAACGGAAATTTGGCGAAAATTTTGAAAATTTCACAATTTTCCAAATTTGAATTTTTATGCCCTTAAATCACAGAGATATGTCACACTAAATACTTAATAGGTAACATTTCCCACATGTCTACTTTACATCAGAACAATTTAGGAACCAACATTTTTTTTTTGTTAGGGAGTTATAAGGGTTAAAAGTTGACCAGCAATTTCTCATTTTTACAACACCATTTTTTTTTAGGGACCACATCTCATTTGAAGTCATTTTGAGGTGTCTATATGATAGAAAATACCCAAGTGTGACACCATTCTAAAAACTGCACCCCTCAAGGTGCTCAAAACAACATGCAAGAAGTTTATTAACCCTTCAGTTGTTTCACAGTAACTTTTGGAATGTTTAAATGAAAATGAACATTTAACTTTTTTTCACACAAAATTTATTTCAGCTCCAATTTGTTTTATTTTACCAAGGGTAACAGGAGAAAATGGACCCCAAAAGTTGTTGTACAATTTGTCCTGAGTACGCTGATACCCCATATGTGGGGGTAAACCACTGTTTGGGCGCATGGCAGAGCTCGGAAGGGAAGGAGCGCCATTTGACTTTTCAATGCAAAATTGACTGGAATTGAGATGGAACGCCATGTTGCGTTTGGAGAGCCCCTGATGTGCCTAAACATTGAAACCCCCCACAAGTGACACCATTTTGGAAAGTAGACCCCCTAAGGAACTTATCTAGATGTGTGGTGAGCACTTTGACCCACCAAGTGCTTCACAGAAGTTTATAATGCTAAGCCGTAAAAAAAATCATATTTTTTCACAAAAATTATCTTTTTGCCCCAATTTTTTATTTTCCCAAGGGTAAGAGAAGAAATTGGACACCAACAGTGGTTGTGCAATTTGTCCTGAGTACGCCGATACCCCATATATGGGGGTAAACCACTGTTTGGGTGCATAGCAGAGCTCGGAAGGGAAGGAGCGCCATTTGACTTTTCAATGCAAAATTGACTGGAATTAAGATGGGACGCCATGTTGCGTTTGGAGAGCCCCTGATGTGCCTAAAGATTGAAACCCCCCAAAAGTGATACCATTTTGGAAAGTAGACCCCTTAAGGAACTTATCTAGATGTGTGGTGAGCACTTTGACCCAACAAGTGCTTCACAGAAGTTTATAATGCAGAGCCGTAAAAATAAAAAATCATATTTTTTCACAAAAATGATCTTTCGCCCCCAATTTTTTATTTTCCCAAGGGTAAGAGAAGAAATTGGACCCCAAAAGTTGTTGTGCAATTTGTCCTGAGTACGCGGATACCCAATATGTGGGGGTAAATGACTGTTTGGGTGCATGGCAGAGCTCGGAAAGGAAGGAGCGCCGTTTGACTTTTCAATGCAAAATTGACTGGAATTGAGATGGGACACCATGTCGCGTTTGGAGAGCCCCTGATGTGCCTAAACATTAAACCCCCCACAAGTGACACAATTTTGGAAAGTAGACCCCCTAAGGAACTTATCTAGATGTGTTTTGAGAACTTTGAACCCCAAGTGTTTCACTACAGTTTATAACGCAGAGCCGTGAAAATAAAAAATATTTTTTTCCACAAAAATGATTTTTTAGCCCCCAGTTTTGTATTTTCCCAAGTGTAACAGGAGAAATTGGACCCCAAAAGTTGTTGTTCAATTTGTCCTGAGTATGCTGATACTCCATATGTGGGAGGGAACTGCTGTTTGGGCGCATGGCGGAGCTCGGAAGGGAAGGAGCGCCATTTGGAATGCAGACTTAGATGGATTGGTGTGCAGGCATCACGTTGCATTTGCAGGGCCCCTGATGTACCCAAACAGTAGAAACCCCCCACAAGTGACCCCATATTGGAAACTAGACCTCCCAAGGAACTTATCTAGATGTGTTGTGAGAACTTTGAACCCCCAAGTGTTTCACTACAGTTTATAACGCAGAGCCGTGAAAATAAAAAATCCTTTTTTTCCCACAAAAATGATTTTTAGCCCCCCAAATTTATATTTTCCCAAGGGTAACAAGAGAACTTGGACGCCAAAAGTTGTAGTCCAATTTGTCCCAAGTACGCTGATGCCCCATATGTTGGGGTAAACCTCTGTTTGGGCGCACGGTAAAGCTCGGAAGGGAAGGAGCACTGGTTCACTTTTTCAATGCAGAATTGGCTGGAATTGAGATCGGACGCTGTTGTGAATTTGGATTCTGGGCTCCCCCGGTGGCTACTGGTGGAATTGAACTGGTGTCTTCATCTTCTCTGTTCACCTGTTCCCATCAAGATGTGGGAGTCGCTATATAGCCTTGCTGCTCTGTTAGTTGCTTGCCGGTCAACAATGTTATCAGAAGCCTCTCTGTGCTTGTTCCTGCTCCTAGACAACTACTAGATAAGTTGGACTCTTGTCCATGTTTGCTTTTGCATTTTTGTTCCAGTTCACAGCTGTAGTTTCGTTACTGTGTCTGGAAAGCTCTTGTGAACAGGAATTGCCACTCTGGTGTTATGAGTTAATGCCAGAGTTTTAAAGTAATTTCTGGATGGTGTTTTGATAGGGTTTTCAGCTGACCATGAAAGTGTCCTTTCTGTCTTCTGCTATGTAGTAAGTGGACCTCAAATTTGCTAAACCTATTTTCATACTACGTTTGTTATTTCATCTTAATTCACCGCCAATACATGTGGGGGGCCTCTGTCTCCTTTCGGGGTATTTCTCTAGAGGTGAGCTAGGACTAATATTTTCCTCTGCTAGCATTATTTAGTCCTCCGGCTGGTGCTGGGCATCTAGAATCAACGTAGGCATGCTACCCGGCCACTGCTAGTTGTGCGTTAGGTTTAGTTCATGGTCAGCTCAGTTCCCATCTTCCAAGAGCTAGTTCCTTTATATGCTGATGCTATGATCTCTTGCCATTGAGATCATGACAGTTTGACCGGCCCACTAAAGGGTTAAAATCCTTGGCTGAGAAAGGAGAGAAATAAGTAGTCTGCTGAAATTTTTTTTTTTTTTTTTTTCTCTCCTTCTAATCTTTGAATGGTTCTGTGTCCACCTGTTTGTAATGGATCTTCAGAGTGTAACTGCAGGTTTGAATAATCTCGCCACGAAGGTACAAAATTTGCAAGATTTTGTTTGTCATGCACCTGTATCTGAGCCGAGAATTCCTTTGCCGGAATTTTTCTCGGGGAATAGATCTGGGTTTCAGAATTTTCGAAATAATTGCAAATTATTTTTGTCCCTGAAATCTCGCTCTGCCGGAGACCCTGCACAGCAGGTCAGGATTGTGATTTCCTTGCTCCGGGGCGACCCTCAAGACTGGGCTTTTTCATTGACACCAGGGGATCCTGCGTTGCTCAATGTGGATGCGTTTTTTCTGGCCTTGGGGTTGCTTTATGACGAACCTCATTTGGAGCTTCAGGCAGAAAAAACTTTGATGTCCCTATCTCAGGGGCAAGATGAAGCGGAAATTTACTGCCAAAGATTCCGTAAATGGTCTGTGCTTACTCAGTGGAATGAGTGCGCCCTGGCGGCGACTTTCAGAGAGGGTCTCTCTGATGCCATTAAGGATGTTATGGTGGGGTTCCCTGTGCCTGCGGGTCTGAATGAGTCCATGACAATGGCTATTCAGATCGATAGGCGTTTGCGGGAGCGCAAACCAGTGCACCATCTGGCGGTGTCCACTGAGAAATCGCCAGAGAGTATGCAGTGTGATAGAATTCTGTCCCGAAGCGAGCGGCAGAATTTTAGACGGAAAAATGGGTTGTGTTTCTATTGTGGTGATTCTACTCATGTTATATCAGCATGCTCTAAGCGCACTAAAAAGCTTGGTAAATCTGTTTCCATTTGCACCTTACCGTCTAAGTTTATTCTATCTGTGACCCTGATTTGCTCTTTGTCATCTATTACCACGGACGCCTATGTCGACTCTGGCGCCGCGTTGAGTCTTATGGATTGGTCCTTTGCCAAACGCTGTGGGTATGATTTAGAGCCTTTGGAGACTCCTATTCCTCTGAAGGGGATTGACTCCACCCCATTGGCTAATAATAAACCACAATACTGGACACAAGTAACTATGCGTATTAATCCGGATCACCAGGAGATTATTCGCTTTCTGGTGCTGTGTAATCTACATGATGATTTGGTGCTAGGATTGCCTTGGCTGCAATCTCACAACCCAGTCCTCGACTGGAGAGCTATGTCTGTGTTGAGCTGGGGATGTAAGGGGGCTCATGGGGATGTACCTGTGGTTTCCATTTCATCATCTATTCCCTCTGAAATTCCTGAGTTCCTGTCTGACTATTGTGACGTCTTTGAAGAATCCAAGCTTGGTTCGTTACCTCCGCACCGAGAGTGCGATTGTGCCATAGATTTAATTCCGGGTAGTAAATACCCAAAGGGTCGTTTATTTAATCTGTCTGTGCCTGAACATGCTGCTATGCGAGAATATATAAAGGAGTCCTTGGAAAAGGGACATATTCGTCCATCGTCATCTCCCTTAGGAGCCGGTTTTTTCTTTGTGTTAAAAAAAAGACGGCTCTTTGAGACCATGTATTGATTATCGGCTTTTGAATAAAATCACTGTTAAATATCAATACCCATTGCCGTTGCTGACTGATTTGTTTGCTCGCATAAAGGGGGCCAAGTGGTTCTCTAAGATTGACCTTCGTGGGGCGTATAATTTGGTGCGAATCAGGCAGGGGGATGAGTGGAAAACCGCATTTAATACGCCCGAGGGCCATTTTGAGTATTTAGTGATGCCTTTTGGTCTTTCAAATGCTCCGTCAGTTTTCCAGTCCTTTATGCATGATATTTTTCGCGATTATTTGGATAAATTTATGATTGTGTATCTGGATGATATTCTGATTTTTTCGGATGACTGGGACTCTCATGTCCAGCAAGTCAAGAGGGTTTTTCAGGTTTTGCGGTCTAATTCTTTGTGTGTGAAGGGTTCTAAGTGTGTTTTTGGGGTACAGAGGATTTCCTTTTTGGGATATATTTTTTCCCCCTCTTCCATTGAAATGGATCCTGTCAAGGTACAAGCTATTTGTGATTGGACGCAGCCCTCTTCTCTTAAGAGTCTTCAGAAATTTTTGGGCTTTGCTAACTTTTATCGTCGATTTATTGCTGGTTTTTCGGATATTGCTAAGCCATTGACCGATTTGACTAAGAAGGGTGCTGATGTTGCCGATTGGTCCCCTGATGCTGTGGAGGCCTTTCGGGAGCTCAAGCGCCGTTTTTCCTCTGCTCCTGTGTTGCGTCAGCCTGATGTTGCTCTACCTTTTCAGGTTGAGGTTGACGCTTCTGAGATCGGAGCTGGGGCAGTGTTGTCGCAGAAAAGTTCTGACTGCTCCGTGATGAGGCCTTGTGCCTTCTTTTCCCGTAAATTTTCGCCCGCTGAGCGGAATTATGATGTTGGGAATCGGGAGCTTTTGGCCATGAAGTGGGCTTTTGAGGAGTGGCGCCATTGGCTTGAGGGGGCCAGACATCAGGTGGTGGTATTGACTGACCACAAAAATTTGATTTATCTTGAGACCGCCAGGCGCCTGAATCCTAGACAGGCGCGCTGGTCATTATTTTTCTCTCGGTTTAATTTTGTGGTGTCATACCTACCGGGTTCTAAGAATGTTAAGGCGGATGCCCTTTCTAGGAGTTTTGAGCCTGACTCGCCTGGTAACTCTGAGTCCACAGGTATCCTTAAGGATGGAGTGGTATTGTCAGCCGTTTCTCCAGACCTGCGGCGGGCCTTGCAGGAGTTTCAGGCGGATAGACCTGATCGTTGCCCACCTGATAAACTATTTGTTCCTGATGATTGGACCAGTAGAGTCATCTCTGAGGTTCATTCTTCTGCGTTGGCAGGTCATCCTGGCATTTTTGGTACCAGGGATTTGGTGGCAAGGTCCTTCTGGTGGCCTTCCCTGTCACGAGATGTGCGAGGCTTTGTGCAGTCTTGTGACGTTTGTGCTCGGGCCAAGCCTTGTTGTTCTCGGGCTAGTGGATTGTTATTGCCCTTGCCTATTCCTAAGAGGCCTTGGACGCACATCTCGATGGATTTTATTTCAGATCTGCCTGTTTCTCAGAAGATGTCTGTCATCTGGGTGGTGTGTGACCGTTTCTCTAAGATGGTCCATTTGGTTCCTCTGCCCAAGTTGCCTTCTTCTTCCGAGTTGGTTCCTCTGTTTTTTCAAAATGTTGTTCGTTTGCATGGTATTCCTGAGAATATCGTTTCTGACAGAGGGACCCAATTCGTGTCTAGATTTTGGCGGGCATTCTGTGCTAGGATGGGCATAGATTTATCTTTTTCGTCCGCTTTCCATCCTCAGACGAATGGCCAGACCGAGCAGATTAATCAGACCCTGGAGACATATCTGAGGTGTTTTGTGTCTGCTGACCAGGATGATTGGGTTGCTTTTTTGCCATTGGCGGAGTTCGCTCTCAATAATCGGGCCAGCTCTGCCACTTTGGTGTCCCCGTTTTTCTGTAATTCGGGGTTTCATGCTCGATTTTCCTCTGGTCAGGTGGAATCTTCGGATTGTCCTGGAGTGGATGCTGTGGTGGAGAGATTGCATCAGATCTGGGGGCAGGTGGTGGACAATTTGAGGTTGTCCCAGGAGAAGACTCAGCTTTTTGCCAACCGCCACCGTCGTGTTGGTCCTCGGCTTTGTGTTGGGGATTTGGTGTGGTTGTCTTCTCGTTTTGTCCCTATGAGGGTCTCTTCTCCTAAGTTTAAGCCTCGGTTCATCGGCCCGTATAAGATATTGGAGATTCTTAACCCTGTTTCCTTCCGTTTGGACCTCCCTGCATCCTTTTCTATTCATAACGTTTTTCATCGGTCATTATTGCGCAGGTATGAGGTACCGGTTGTGCCTTCCGTTGAGCCTCCTGCTCCGGTGTTGGTTGAGGGTGAGTTGGAGTACGTTGTGGAGAAAATCTTAGACTCTCGTGTTTCCAGACGGAGACTCCAGTATCTGGTCAAGTGGAAGGGATACGGCCAGGAGGATAATTCTTGGGTGAATGCATCTGATGTTCATGCCTCTGATCTGGTTCGTGCCTTTCATAGGGCCCATCCTGATCGCCCTGGTGGTTCTGGTGAGGGTTCGGTGCCCCCTCCTTGAGGGGGGGGTACTGTTGTGAATTTGGATTCTGGGCTCCCCCGGTGGCTACTGGTGGAATTGAACTGGTGTCTTCATCTTCTCTGTTCACCTGTTCCCATCAAGATGTGGGAGTCGCTATATAGCCTTGCTGCTCTGTTAGTTGCTTGCCGGTCAACAATGTTATCAGAAGCCTCTCTGTGCTTGTTCCTGCTCCTAGACAACTACTAGATAAGTTGGACTCTTGTCCATGTTTGCTTTTGCATTTTTGTTCCAGTTCACAGCTGTAGTTTCGTTACTGTGTCTGGAAAGCTCTTGTGAACAGGAATTGCCACTCTGGTGTTATGAGTTAATGCCAGAGTTTTAAAGTAATTTCTGGATGGTGTTTTGATAGGGTTTTCAGCTGACCATGAAAGTGTCCTTTCTGTCTTCTGCTATGTAGTAAGTGGACCTCAAATTTGCTAAACCTATTTTCATACTACGTTTGTTATTTCATCTTAATTCACCGCCAATACATGTGGGGGGCCTCTGTCTCCTTTCGGGGTATTTCTCTAGAGGTGAGCTAGGACTAATATTTTCCTCTGCTAGCATTATTTAGTCCTCCGGCTGGTGCTGGGCATCTAGAATCAACGTAGGCATGCTACCCGGCCACTGCTAGTTGTGCGTTAGGTTTAGTTCATGGTCAGCTCAGTTCCCATCTTCCAAGAGCTAGTTCCTTTATATGCTGATGCTATGATCTCTTGCCATTGAGATCATGACAGGACGCCATGTCGCGTTTGGAGAGCCCCTGATGTGCCTAAACAGTGGAAACTCCCCAATTCTAACTGAAACCCTAATCCAAACACACCCCTAACTCTAATCCCAACCCTAATCCCAACCGTAAATGTAATCCAAACCCTAACTCTAACCCTAACTTTAGCCCCAACCCTAACCCTAACTTTAGCCCCAACCCTAACCCTAACTTTAGCTCCAACCCTAGCCCTAACCCTAATGGGAAAATGGAAAGAAATACATTTTTTTAATTTTATTATTTTTCCCTAACTAAGGGGGTGATGAAGGGGGGTTTGATTTACTTTTATAGCATTTTTTATTGTGGATTTTTATGATTGGCAGCCGTCACACACTAAAAGACGCTTTTTATAGCAAAAAAGTTTTTTGCGTCTCCACATTTTGAGAGCTATAATTTTTCCATATTTTGGTCCACAGAGTCACGTGAGGTCTTGTTTTTTGCGGGACGAGTTGACGTTTTTATTGGTAACATTTTCGGACACGTGACAGTTTTTGATCGCTTTTTATTCCGATTTTTGTGAGGCAGAATTACAAAAAAACAGCTATTCATGAATTTTTTTGGGGGGAGGCGTTTATACCTTTCCACGTTTGGTAAAATTGATAAAGCAGTTTTATTCTTCGGGTCAGTATGATTACAGCGATACCTCATTTATATCTTTTTATGTTTTGGCGCTTTTATACGATAAAAACTATTTTATTATAGAATAAATAATTATTTTGGCATCGCTTTATTCTGAGGACTATAACTTTTTTATTTTTTCTTTGATGACGCTGTATGGTAGCTCGTTTTTTGTGGTACAAGATGACGTTTTCAGCGGTACCATGGTTATTTATATCCGTCTTTGTTATCATGTGTTATTCCACTTTTTGTTCGGCGGTATGATAATAAAGCGTTGTTTTTTGCCTCGTTTTTTTTTTCCTACGGTGTTCACTGAAGGGGTTAACTAGTGGGACAGTTTTATAGGTTGGGTCGTTACAGACGCGGCGATACTAAATATGTGTACTTTTATTTTTTTTTATTATTTAGATAAAGAAATGTATTTATGGGAATAATATATATATATTTTTCTTTATTTAGGAATTTTTTTTTATAATTTTTTTTTACACATGTGGACATTTTTTTTTTTTTACATTTTTACTTTGTCCCAGGGGGGGACATCACAGATCGCTGATCTGACAGTTTGCACAGCACTCTGTCAGATCGGCGATCTGACTTACAGTGCTGCAGGCTTACCAAGCGCTTGCTCTGAGCAGGCACTCGGTAAGCCACCTCCCTCCCTGCAGTACCCGGATGCAGCCCCGCGGCCATTTTGGATCCGGGGACTGCAGGGAGGAGACGCTCGGTACAAGGTGAGTACATCGCTTTGTACCGATCGTCTCAGGGAAGCATGCAGGGAGCCCCCTCCCTGCGAGATGCTTCCCTGTACCCCCGGCACACCGCGATCATGTTTGATCGCGGTGTGCCGGGGGTTAATGTGCAGGGGGTGGTCCGTGACCGCTCCTGGCACATAGTGCCGGATGTCAGCTGCGATAGTCAGCTGACAACCGGCCACGATCAGCCGTGCTCCCCCATGAGTACAGCCGACCGCGCTGGACGTACTATCCCGTCGGTAGTCATACGGGCCCACCCCACCTCAACGGGATAGTACGTCCAATGTCAGAAAGGGGTTAAATGAGAAGGTGTGTCCAAACTTTTGGTCTGTACTGTATCTGCGTGCTCCAACTTTCGGCATTGTAGACCGGTGGACCCTTTTTTTGCTGTTTGTTACTGAAATTATATACAGCACTATTTAGCATAAAACAAATGGAAATACCACACTGGCAAATATGTGCCCTTTTTATGTGTCAGCCCTCATATATCTGCATGCTCCAAGTTTGGTCATTGTAGGCTGGAGGACCACTTTTTTTGCTGTCTGTTACTGAAATTATATACAGCACTATTTAGCATAAAAAATATTAAAAGGGCACATATTTGCCAATGTGTTATTTTCATGACAGCCCTCATATCTGCGTGCTCCAAGTTTGGTCATTGTAGGCTGGAGGACCACTTTTTTTTGCTGTCTGTTACTGAAATTATATACAGCACTATTTAGCATAAAAAAAATATTAAAAGGGCACATATTTGCCAGTGTGGTATTTCCGAGAGAGCCCTCATATTTGTGTGCTCCAAGTTTGGTTATTGTAGCTTTTTTTTGCTGTCTGTTACTGAAATTATATACAGCACTATTTAGCATAAAAAAAATATTAAAAGGGCACATATTTGCCAGTGTAGTATTTCCGTGACAGCCCTCATATACCTGCCTGCTCCCAGTTTGGTCATTGTAGGCCGATTGACCCCTTTTTTTGCTGTTTGATACTCTAATTCTATACAGCACTATTAAGCTTCCAAAATTATAAAAAGGCCACATATTTGCCAGTGTGGTATTTCCGTGACAGCCCTCATATCTGCGTCCTCCAAGTTTGGTCATTGTAGGCCGGTGTACCTCTTTTTTTGCTGTCTGTTGCTCTAATGCTATACAACACTATTTTGCATTTTTTTTTAAAAAGCCACATTTTTGCCAGTGTGGTATTTCCGTGACAGCCCTTATATATCTGAGTGCTCCAAGTTTGGTCATTGTAGGCCGGTGGACCCCTTTTTTTTGCTGTCTGTTGCTGAAATTATATACAGCACTATTTAGCATAAAAAAATATAAAAAGGGCACATATTTGGCAGTGTGGTATTTCCGTGACAGCCCTCATATACAGTATCTGCGTGCTTCAAATTTGGTCATTGTAGGCCGGAGGACCACTTTTTTTGCTGTCTGTTACTGAAATTATATACAGCACTATTTAGCATAAAAGAAATAAAAAGAGCACATATTTGGCAGTGTGGTATTTCTGTGACAGCCCTCATATATCTGCGTGCTCCAAGTTTGGTCATTGTAGGCCGGTGGACCCCTTTTTTTTGCTGTCTGATACTCTAATTCTATACAGCACTATTTTGCATATAAAAATGGCCACATATTTGCCAGTGTGGTATTTCCGTGACAGCCCTCATATGTCTGCGTGCTCCAAGTTTGGCCATTGTAGGCTGGTGGACACCTTTTTTTTGCTGTCTGATACTCTGATAGCACTATTTAGCATAAATTTACTTCACAAAAAAGCCCCCAAAAATTGAATACAGTCTGTTATATCAGGCTGAGGCCTGCCTGGTGTTTGGGTTTGAAAAATCATAGATTTGCAGGCATACTGATCAGATATTATTTTGGTACTAATAAATATATTTGTGTTGAGCATTTGAAATAGTGCAGTAGTCCATTTAAAATGGGCAAGGCAAAGGACGGGGAAGTGGACGTGATGATGGTGCATGCAGAGGTCGATGCTGTGGCCAAGGTGAAAGTGGGCAACAACAAAGACCCACATCTTCTCGCTCGACCTTCCTGTCCCAGTTTCTAGGGGACCGCAGCACACCACTATTGAAGCCAGAGCAGTGTGAAATGGTTGTTGGTTGGATTCCTCCCACCATGCCGAGTGCCCTGAGACAACTGATCCCACACTTGGACACTCTGAAGAGCTGTTCAGTTTTCCATTTCAAGATTCTGAACTCTTGGCTGGTCAGCTTAAAGTGGGGACAGATGAGATCGCATGTACAGATGCCCAAAGCTTTGACCCGCCCCGGTCACGCGAAGGCGATGGTGGGGAAGTGTCAGAAGAGGTGGACGATGATGAGACACAATTGCCAGAAAGTCAGGAGGAGGAGCAGGATGCGGATGTGGAAGACGAGGTGGTGGATGACATAGTGACTGACCCAACCTGGCAGGAGGACATGCATAGCGAGGGCAGCAGCACACATGGGGAAGGAGGCATATCACCACAACAACCAGGAAGAAGCAGTGTGGTGGCCACAGACAAAAGGCGTGCATCTGTTCCCCGTAACACCAACATTAGGGAAGTAGCCATTCCAACTGTTAGATTTTCCTGAGTCTGGTTATTTTTTAAAGACTCTGCCGATAACGTCAAACAGGCCATTTGCAGCACCTGCCATGCGTGCATCAGCAGGGGTAGCAAAACAACCAGCCTGACCACCACCAGCATGATCAGGCACATGGCAGCAAAGCACCCGACTTTGTGGGCCAAAACGCAGGCTCCAGGACCACTGCCTGCAGGTCACACCACTGCTTCTTCGACTGTTTTGCAGAGAAGCCAATCCCCAGTACACCGTGCATGTGAAGATGCCTCTAGCCCTGCACCTGTTGTGGCCCACAGTCAAGCAGCACCATCATCAAGCCCATCCACGTCCTTGTCTCAGCACAGCCTTCAGTTGTCTATAACCCAGTCTTTGGAACGCAAGCGGAAATACCCCGCCAACGCCCCACAGTCCTAAATTCTAATATTTCTCTTCTGCTTGTGCTAGAAATGCTGCCTTTTAGGCGCATTGAGACAGGAGCTTTCCACAACCTGATGGCAGCCGCCGTCCCAAGGTACTCGGTCCCCAGTCACCACTATTTCTCCCGATGTGCCGTACCGGCATTACACCAGCATGTGTCCTGTTGTGAATTCCGCTCTTGGGCTCCCTCCGGTGGTTATAAGTAGCATTTTTGTGAGTTCTGCTCTTGGGCTCCCTCCTGTGGTTTTGAGTGGTATGGCTGCTTCTTGGATTTAGCATCAGCAGCTGTTTTCACTGATCGTCTTTCTGGCTCTGCTATATTAGTCTGGCCTTTTCCCTAATTCAATGCCAGTTGTCAATTGTTGAGCTTGGAGTCATGGCTCTCTGAGGATTTCCCTGTCACTCTGACCATTTCAGCAAAGCTAAGTCCTTGCTTGTCTTTTTGCAGTTCACTTGTTGTGGACTTTGTTGTTTAGCACTTTCTATGTTTTGCTCATTTGACCAGCTTATCAGTATGTATCTAGTCAGCTAAGCTGGAAGCTCTGGGCAGCAGAGTTTGCCCTCCACACCTTTAGTCAGGTGTGGAGATTTTTGCATTTCTCTGCGGTGGACTTTTTCTAGTTTTTATTACTGACCGCACAGTGTTCTGTCCTGTACTAATTCTTTCTAGCTAGTAGTGGCCTCCTTTGCTAAATTTTGTTTCATACTACGTACAGTTAGGTCCATATATATTTGGACAGAGACAACATTTTTCTTATTTTGGTTATAGACATTACCACAATGAATTTTAAACAAAACAATTCAGATGCAGTTGAAGTTCAGACTTTCAGCTTTCATTTGAGGGTATCCACATTAAAATTGGATGAAGGGTTTAGGAGTTTCAGCTCCTTAACATGTGCCACCCTGTTTTTAAAGGGACCAAAAGTAATTGGACAATTGACTCCAAGGCTATTTCATGGACAGGTGTGGGTAATCCCTTCGTTATGTCATTCTCAATTAAGCAGATAAAAGGTCTGGAGTTGATTTGAAGTGTGGTGCTTGCATTTGGAAGGTTTTGCTGTAAAGTAAACAATCGGTCAAAGGAGCTCTCCATGCAGGTGAAACAAGCCATCCCTAAGCTGCAAAAACAGAAAAAACCCATCCGAGAAATTGCTACAATATTAGGAGTGGCAAAATATACAGTTTGGTACATCCTGAGAAAGAAAGAAAGCACTGGTGAACTCATCAATGCAAAAAGACCTGGGCGCCCACGGAAGACAACAGTGGTGGATGATCGCAGAATAATCTCCATGGTGAAGAGAAACCCCTTCACAACAGCCAACCAAGTGAACAACACTCTCCAGGAGGTCGGCGTATCAATATCCAAATCTACCATAAAGAGAAGACTGCATGAAAGTAAATACAGAGGGTTCACTGCACGGTGCAAGCCACTCATAAGCATCAAGAATAAAAAGGCTAGACTGGAATTTGCTAAAAAACATCTAAAAAAGCCAGCACAGTTCTGGAAGAACATTTTTTGGACAGATGAAACCAAGATCAACCTCTACCAGAATGATGGAAAGAGAAAAGTATGGCGAAGGCGTGGTACAGCTCATGATCCAAAGCATATCACATCATCTGTAAAACACGGCGGAGGCAGTGTGATGGCTTGGGCATGCATGGCTGCCAGTGGCACTGGGTCACTAGTGTTTATTGATGATGTGACACAGGACAAAAGCAGCCGAATGAATTCTAAGGTATTCAGAGCCATACTGTGTGCTCAGATCCAGCCAAATGCAGCCAAACTGATTGGTCGTCATTTCATACTACAGATGGACAATGACCCAAAACATAAAGCCAAAGAAACCCAGGAGTTTATTAAAGCAAAGAAGTGGAATATTCCTGAATGGCCAAGTCAGTCACCTGATCTCAACCCAATTGAGCAGCATTTCACTTGTTAAAGACTAAACTTCAGACAGAAAGGCCCACAAACAAACAGCAACTGAAAACCACTGCAGTGAAGGCCTGGCAGAGCATCAAAAAGGAGGAAACACAGAGTCTGGTGATGTCCATGAGTTCAAGACTTCAGGCAGTCATTGCCAACAAAGGGTTTTCAACCAAGCACTAAAAATAAACATTTTATTTAAAATTATTGAATCTGTCCAATTACTTTTGGTCCCTTTAAAAACAGGGTGGCACATGTTAAGAAGCTGAAACTTCTAAACCCTTCATCCAATTTTAATGTGGATACCCTCAAATGAAAGCTGAAAGTCTGAACTTCAACTGCATCTGAATTGTTTTGTTTAAAATTCATTGTGGTAATGTCTATAACCAAAATAAGAAAAATGTTGTCTCTGTCCAAATATATATGGACCTAACTGTATGTCATTTCCTTCTCCTCTCACAGTCAATATTTGTGGGGGGCTGTCCTATCCTTTGGGGATTTTCTCTGAGGCAAGATAGCTTTCCTGCTTCTACCTTTAGGGGTAGCTAGATCTCCGGCTGTGACGAGGTGTCCAGGGAGTGACAGGAACATCCCACGGCTACTGCTAGTGTCTGTGTTAAGATCAGGAACTGCGGTCGGTATAGTTACCACCTGCTCAGAGCTAGTCGCATGTCGCTCCTTAATCACCAGACCATAACAGTACAACTGGCCAAAAATGAGCTGAATGCATCTCAAAAGAAGAAAAAGAGTTCTGAGCCATTTTTTTTTCTTTAGTCTGTTTTGTCTTTTTCCTTCCTCTTAATCTCTGGGTGATTCAGGATTTGGATGCGGGCATGGATGTTCAGGGGTTGTTTTCTCGTGTGGATCAGCTTGCTGCAAGAGTACAGAGTATTCAAGATTATGTTGTTCAGACTCCGGCCTTAGAGCCTAGAATTCCTACTCCAGATTTGTTTTACGGGGATAGATCTAAGTTTTTGAACTTTAAAAATAACTGCAAATTGTTTTTTGCTCTGAAACCTCGTTCCTCTGGTGACCCCATTCAGCAAGTAAAAATAGTTATTTCTCTGCTGCGTGGTGACCCTCAGGACTGGGCATTCTCCCTTGAGTCAGGGGATCCGGCATTGCTTAATGTAGATGCATTTTTTCAATCGCTTGGATTATTGTATGACGAACCTAACTCTGTAGAGCATGCTGAGAAAACACTGTTGGCCCTGTGTCAGGGTCAGGAAGCGGCAGAATTATACTGCCAGAAATTTAGAAAATGGTCTGTGCTCACTAAATGGAATGAGGACGCTCTGGCAGCAATTTTCAGAAAGGGTCTTTCTGAAGCCCTTAAAGATGTTATGGTGGGGTTCCCCACGCCTGTTGGTTTGAGCGAATCTATGTCTCTGGCCATTCAGATTGATCAGCGCCTGTGCGAACGCAAAGTGGTGCACCATATGGCAGCGTCCTCGGAGCAGAGTCCTGAGCCCATGCAATGTGATAGGATTTTGACTAGAGCGGAACAGAGGAGATACAGACGTCAGAATGGGCTGTGTTTTTACTGTGGGGATTCTGCTCATGCTATTTCTGATTGCTCTAAGAGGGTTAAGAGGGTCGCTAGATCTGTTACCATTAGTACTGTGCAGCCTAAGTTTCTCCTGTCTGTGACCCTGATTTGCTCATTGTCATCTTTTTCTGTCAAGGCATTTGTGGATTCGGGCGCTGCTCTGAACTTAATGGACTTAGAATTCGCTAGGCGCTGTGGTTTTTCTTTGCAGCCTTTGCAGAGTCCCATACCCTTAAGGGGTATTGATGCTACACCGTTGGCCAAGAATAAACCTCAGTATTGGACTCAGCTGACTATGTGCATGGCTCCAGCACATCAGGAAGATTGCCGTTTTCTGGTGTTGCATAATTTACATAATGTTGTTGTACTGGGTTTTCCATGGTTACAAGTACACAATCCAGTGCTGGATTGGAAATCAATGTCTGTGACTAGTTGGGGTTGTCAAGGGGTACATAGTGACGTTCCTTTAATGTCAATTTCCTCTTCCCCCTCTTCTGATGTTCCTGAATGTTTGTCAGATTTCCAGGATGTATTTGATGAGCCCAAGTCCAGTTCCCTTCCTCCACATAGGGACTGTGATTGTGCTATTGACTTGATTCCTGGCTGTAAGTTCCCTAAGGGCCGACTTTTCAACCTGTCTGTGCCTGAACATACCGCCATGCGGAGCTATGTAAAGGAGTTTTTAGAGAAGGGGCATATTCGGCCGTCTTCGTCACCATTGGGAGCGGGATTCTTTTTTGTTGCCAAGAAGGATGGCTCCTTGAGACCCTGTATTGATTATCGCCTTCTTAATAAGATCACGGTCAAATTCCAATACCCTTTACCTTTGCTCTCTGATTTGTTTGCTCGGATTAAGGGGGCTAGTTGCTTTACCAAGATTGACCTTCGAGGGGCATATAATCTTGTTCGTATTATACAGGGTGACGAATGGAAAACTGCATTTAATACGCCCGAAGGCCATTTTGAATACCTGGTGATGCCTTTCGGGCTTTCTAATGCTCCTTCTGCATTTCAGTCCTTTATGCATGATATTTTCCGCAATTATCTTGACAAATTCTTGATTGTGTATTTGGATGATATGATTTTTTCTAATGATTGGGACTCTCATGTGAAGCAGGTCAGGATGGTATTCCAGATCCTTCGTGATAATGCTCTATTTGTGAAGGGGTCTAAGTGCCTATTTGGAGTTCAGAAGGTCTCTTTTTTGGGGTTTATTTTTTCTCCTTCGTCTATAGAAATGGATCCTGTTAAGGTCCAAGCCATTCATGACTGGATTCAACCCACATCTGTGAAGAGCCTTCAGAAATTTTTGGGCTTTGCTAATTTTTATCGCCGTTTCATTGCCAACTTCTCTAGTGTGGTTAAACCCCTGACCGATTTGACGAAGAAAGGCACTGATGTGACTAATTGGTCCTCTGACGCTGTTGAGGCCTTTCAGGAGCTTAAACGCCGATTTACTTCTGCCCCTGTCTTGCGTCAGCCGGATGTTTCTCTTCCTTTTCAGGTTGAGGTTGACGCTTCTGAGATTGGGGCAGGGGCCGTTTTGTCACAGAGGAATTCTGATGGTTCCTTGATGAAGCCATGTGCCTTCTTTTCCCGAAAGTTTTCGCCTGCGGAACGCAATTATGATGTCGGCAATCGGGAGTTGTTGGCTATGAAGTGGGCATTTGAGGAGTGGCGACATTGGCTTGAGGGAGCCAAGCACCGCATTGTGGTCTTGACCGATCATAAGAATCTGATTTACCTCGAGTCGGCCAAGCGGCTGAACCCTAGACAGGCTCGGTGGTCCCTGTTTTTCTCCCGTTTTCATTTTGTGGTCTCATATCTTCCAGGATCTAAGAATGTTAAAGCGGATGCCCTCTCTAGGAGTTTTTTGCCTGATTCTCCTGGAGTCCTTGAACTGGTTGGCATTCTTAGGGAAGGGGTGATTCTGTCTGCCATCTCCCCTGATTTGCGGCGGGCGCTTCAGGAATTTCAGGCTGATAAACCTGACCGCTGTCCTGTGGGGAAGCTGTTTGTTCCTGATAGATGGACAAGTAAGGTAATTTCTGAGGTCCATTGTTCTGTGTTGGCCAGTCATCCTGGGATTTTTGGTACCAGAGATATGGTTGCTAGGTCCTTTTGGTGGCCTTCCTTGTCGCGGGATGTGCGTTCTTTTGTGCAGTCCTGTGGGACTTGTGCCCGGGCTAAGCCTTGCTGTTCCCGCGCTAGTGGGTTGCTTTTGCCTTTGCCTGTCCCGGAGAGGCCTTGGATGCATATTTCCATGGATTTTATTTCGGATCTACCTGTGTCCCAGAGGATGTCTGTTATCTGGGTGGTTTGTGACCGGTTCTCTAAAATGGTCCATTTGGTACCTTTGCCTAAATTGCCTTCCTCCTCTGATTTGGTTCCATTATTTTTTCAGCATGTGGTTCGTTTGCATGGCATTCCAGAGAATATTGTGTCTGACAGAGGTTCCCAGTTTGTTTCCAGGTTTTGGCGGGTCTTTTGTGCTAAGATGGGCATTAATTTGTCTGCGTTCCATCCTCAGACAAATGGCCAAACTGAGCGAACTAACCAAACCTTGGAAACCTATTTGAGATGCTTTGTGTCTGCTGATCAGGATGATTGGGTGGCTTTCTTGCCGTTGGCCGAGTTTGCCCTTAATAATCGGGCCAGTTCGGCTACTTTGGTTTCGCCTTTCTTTTGTAATTTTGGTTTCCATCCTCGTTTTTCTTCAGGGCAGGTTGAGCCTTCTGATTGTCCTGGTGTGGATTCTGTGATGGACAGGTTGCAGCAGATTTGGACTCATGTGGTAGACAATTTGACGTTGTCTCAGGAAAAGGCTCAGCGTTTTGCTAACCGCCGTCGGTGTGTTGGTCCTCAGCTTCGTGTGGGGGATTTGGTCTGGTTATCCTCTCGTCATGTTCCTATGAAGGTTTCTTCCCCTAAGTTCAAGCCTCGGTTTATTGGTCCTTATAAGATTTCTGAGATTATCAATCCAGTGTCTTTTCGTTTGGCCCTTCCAGCCTCTTTTGCCATCCACAATGTTTTCCATAGATCTTTGTTGCGGAGATATGTGGTACCCGTTGTTCCATCTGTTGATCCTCCTGCCCCGGTGTTGGTTGAGGGGGAGTTGGAATATGTGGTTGAGAAAATTTTGGATTCTCGTTTTTCTAGGCGGAGGCTTCAGTATCTTGTCAAGTGGAAGGGTTATGGCCAGGAGGATAATTCTTGGGTGGTTGCCTCCGATGTCCATGCCGCCGATTTGGTTCGTGCTTTTCATTTGGCTCGGCCTGGGGGCTCTGGTGAGGGTTCGGTGACCCCTCCTCAAGGGGGGGTACTGTTGTGAATTCCGCTCTTGGGCTCCCTCCGGTGGTTATAAGTAGCATTATTGTGAGTTCTGCTCTTGGGCTCCCTCCTGTGGTTTTGAGTGGTATGGCTGCTTCTTGGATTTAGCATCAGCAGCTGTTTTCATTGATCGTCTTTCTGACTCTGCTATATTTGTCTGGCCTTTTCCCTAATTCAATGCCAGTTGTCAATTGTTGAGCTTGGAGTCATGGCTCTCTGAGGATTTCCCTGTCACTCTGACCATTTCAGCAAAGCTAAGTCCTTGCTTGTCTTTTTGCAGTTCACTTGTTGTGGACTTTGTTGTTTAGCACTTTCTATGTTTTGCTCATTTGACCAGCTTATCAGTATGTATCTAGTCAGCTAAGCTGGAAGCTCTGGGCAGCAGAGTTTGCCCTCCACACCTTTAGTCAGGTGTGGAGATTTTTGCATTTCTCTGCGGTGGACTTTTTCTAGTTTTTATTACTGACTGCACAGTGTTCTGTCCTGTACTAATTCTTTGCTAAATCTTGTTTCATACTACGTATGTCATTTCCTTCTCCTCTCACAGTCAATATTTGTGGGGGGCTGTCCTATCCTTTGGGGATTTTCTCTGAGGCAAGATAGCTTTCCTGCTTCTACTTTTAGGGGTAGCTAGATCTCCGGCTGTGACGAGGTGTCCAGGGAGTGACAGGAACATCCCACGGCTACTGCTAGTGTCTGTGTTAAGATCAGGAACTGCGGTCGGTATAGTTACCACCTGCTCAGAGCTAGTCGCATGTCGCTCCTTAATCACCAGACCATAGCAGTGTCCCACATTACCCGTGACCTCAACAATGCTGTTACAGGGAAAGTCCACCTAACCACGGACACGTGGACAAGTGCTTGTGGGCAGGGACTGTATATCTCACTGATGGCACACTGGGTTAACATAGTAGAAGCCGGGACCCAGTCAGACCTTGGGATGGAACACATCCTCCCCACGCCGAGGATTGCTGGCCCTGTGCAAATCAGAGTTGCCCCCACAGTCTACAGCTCCTGCACCTCCTCTTCATCCTCCATCTCTGAAATCATCACATCAGTCAAGCTGGAAGCACTGCAGCACTGCCTCAGCCAAGCAGCAACAGGCTGTGCTGAAGCTAATCTGCATAGGTGACAAACCGCACAATGCAGAAGAGTTGTGGACAGCACTGAAAGAGCAGTCAGATGTGTGGATGACACCGCTGAACCTACAGCCAGGCATGGTGGTGTGTGACAATGGCCGTAACCTGGTGGCGGCTCTGATGCAATGTGAGTTCACACACGTACCTTGCTTGGCCCATGTGCTTAACCTCGTGGTTCAACGTTTTCTGAAAGGCTACCCGGAGCTGCTACATCTGCTAGTGAAAGTACGCCATCTGTCTGCCCATTATAGAAAGTCAGCTACTGGTTCAGCCACCCTTGCCGTGCTTCAACAGCATTTGCAGCTTCCAGCTCACCGGCTGGTGTGTGATGGCCCCACGCGCTGGAACTCTATGCTGCTTATGTTGGAAAGGCTTTTTGATCAGAAGAGGGCAGTTGTTGACTACCAACATCAACAAGGCCGTTGATATTCAGTTCAGACTTCACACATAAGACCTCAGGAGTGGACATGGATGTCCAACATATGTACCATCCTCCAAAACTTTGAGGACTGCACCAAGATGGTGAGCGGCGATCACGCCATAATTAGAATCACCATCCTGCTTCTCAGCATTCTGAAAACCTCTCTGCTCACAATTAAAGAGGATGCATTGCAGGCAGAGCACGAGAAGAAGGAACCATACAGGGGGATTATACTTAGCCCACCCTAATGTCTTCTCACCGTGGATTGGTAGTCAAGAGGAGGAAGAACAGAAGCTACTTTCATGCGCTATAGATGGTACTACAAACACAACTGTCATACCGTCTGTTCAGCAGGCATGGCCTGAGGAGGAGGACAGCATGGTCAGTTGTCCTGTTGGTGAGGACACAAAAGTCTTGCCTGTTAGCAGTATGGCATGCATGGCTGACTTTATGTTGCGCTGTGTTTCACGTGACCCTCGCATTACAAAACTTTTGGGTGACACTCAGTACTGGTTGGTGACACTTCTAGACTCACGCTACAAGGAGAACTTTCAATTTCTTCTACCAGAGGCAGAGGTATACTACAATGTTGCCGTACCAGAGGGCCCTTGTAGTGGAATTACTTAGAAAATTCACATGTGAGAACACTAGCAGCAGACGTCAGAGTTTGCTGTACAACTAAGGAGTCCAAGCGAGAGAGACAGAACTGCAATCCAGCTCAGGCAGGGGAACAAAGTTCTAGGACAGTTTTCTCAGACCCTCCCATTGTGACGGCACAGAGGCAAGGGGTGCTGTCACAAGAAGTGCAATCTTTGTGAAGATGGTGAGGGAGTACCTTGCAGATTGTACAAATGTCCTCCGTGATTCCTTTGTGCCTTTTAATTATTGGTTATCCAAGCTGGACACATGGCATGAACTGGTTCTCTGTACCTTGGAGGTCCTGGCCTGCCCTGCTGCTAGCGTTCTGTCAGAGCGGGTTTTCAGTGCCGCTGGTGGAATTATAACATAAGCGCATCCGCCTGTCAACTGAAAAAGCTGACAGGCTGACTCTTATAAAAATGAACAAGGGCTGGATTGGGAAAGACTTCTGTACACCACCAAGTGAAAACAGCTAAACATAACCTCAAATACATTCTCTCTTTTGGGGAGGTGTATTCTCATGCACCTCTTCTTAACCACACATGGGTATACGCTTCCACATTTGGTCTGTTTGTTGTTATCCTCCTCCTTATCCTCATCATCCAGAACCACCCTAGATGACCAGGGTGAATGTGCTCTGTACTGTTATAGGCCGGTGAATTTTGGGCGCGGGGGCTGTGAAGGCACTATTTTATTTAGTAAAAACAGGACCCCACATTGGGGAATTGGGCATTACATCACATTGGGCCTTCTTCTTGTCTCCTGCAGTGTGTCCTTCACCTGCCACTAGATCACCAGGGTGAACATGCTCTGTACGGTGCATTTTGGGCAAGGGGGCTGTGATGGCACTATTTTTTAATTTGTAAAGAAAGGACCACCCATTGGGGAATTGGGCATTACATTACTTTGGGCCTACTTCTTAACTCTGTCTCCAGCAGTGTGTCCTTCACCTGCCACTAGATCACCAGGGTGAACGTGCTCTGTACGGTGCATTTTGGGCAAGGGGGCTGTGATGGCACTAGTCTATTTTTAAAAAAGGTACCCCCATTGGGGAATTCTTTGGCAGCTCATGCACTGCATTACAAATTTCAGAGACACACACCACTACATTGGGCCTAATTCTTAACTCTGTCTCCTGCAATGTCTCTTGTTTAACTGCCACTAAATCACCAGGGTGAACGTGCTTTGTACTGTTATAGGCCAGTGAAGTTTGGGCAAGGGGCCTAGCATATTTTTAAAAAAGGTACCCCACATTGGTGAAACCTTATCCTTGTTAGAAAAGACTTCATAACGTGTGTACCTTAAAGAGCTCCCTTAAAAAGCTTTTTATGTTGTCTGGTTGCTCACATTGGACACAATACACTTCATATAAATTTGATAAAGCAATGCTGTTAGTTTGGCTCATTAGTTCATTAAAAATATAGCTTTGTCCACTATATTAGTTACTCCTTGAGAGCCATAACTTTGGCTGCCTCAAATGTACAAATGGCGATTTGTAACCAAGATTTAAATACTGTATACCTAATGCATTCAGACAATCACATAGCGGCATTTCCTGTAAAACATTTACAGATATGACAGACAATGCTCATAGTGACACAATCTTGAGAAATGTTTGTTTATTCACTTCACAAACAGTTCTAAGCCTCTATATGTTTTCTGTTTGTCATTGTAAAACATTAAGGTTTACTGAAACTATGCCGGTGGTGGTTTGATCTAAATCCTTGTGGCTTTTATTTTCTAGGGGTTTTTGGCCCCTCGTCTGATGACTCCATGATATCTCAGTTTCAACCAACCTTGAAAAGTGGCCACTTGAAGGTCTAGGTGAAACTAGAGTTACTACATAGTGTAAATCACTATATAAAACCAGAGAAACATGACTAAGACAGATGCCATAACTGGGTACCTGTACATGTACAGTGTGCTGATACCTGCATAATTGGGGACGCCCATGCAGTGTAGGTAATCTCACAGGGGTTCTCTGTCTTGGTGTTGCTTCTCTGATATTCTAGACGGATGATGTTTAAAAGCATTTTGGTGATGATCTAAGTATACTGTATGTAGTTAATCTTCATATATATGTAATCACTATATTTATTTAATCATTATATGTACTTATTAACCTGTGTATGTTAACATATACTAAAGTGTACGCACTCACACTATTCAATCATACTATTCCTTGAATTTTGTAGTTTGCAATAAAATTGCATTGTATTGCAAGTATTAGCCTTTTTTAAAGCTGTATCTGGACCTTAGTGTTAAAAACATGGCAAATAAAATTGCCAAATTCTCCTGTAAATAATTGTGCAAAGAGGGAACCATCATACCATTAAAAAATACGAGTGGATTTTCATGAGCCCATCCAGTACGTGGGTTCCAAGGCATAATGGGGTGCATATGACTGACTATGCAGCAGGGCTGGCCTTGCTGCCAATGTGTAAAACAAAGGAGTACGGGAGTACAAAATGCATATTGTGAAGTGGATTTTCCTGGGCCCATCCAGTATGTGGGTTCCAAGATATAATGGGGTGCATATGAATTGGTAGCAGGGCAGGCCTTGAGTTCAATGCAACACTTTTTCAGGAGTCCCCCCTGGACATCTTATGACAGGGGTATTGTGGTGCGTCATAATTCTTGGCAGCCCATCCACTCACAGCATAGGCTACAACATTTTAGGAGACCCACTGTTTCATAATGGCCCTTTAAGAAGATTAATGCCGCCTGATGCACCAGTAAAAATAGGCTCTGTGACTTTAAGAATCTCTCCTTCATAAATGAAACAAGATGGGTCTGCTTATGTGTCACACACCACATGGCCAGCTAGGGTTGTTAAATGTTACAATGACATTTCCCAGTGAATTCATTTGTAGTGGTTGAAAGCAATCTTAAAGTTGAAAAACGCTTCAAAAACGCTGCGCCTGAACTAAGCCTAAGTGGGGGAGGAAATTTTCGGTCTGGGGTTAAATATTTGGCCTTACAAGCAAGTCATTAACCTGCAAAGGATGTACCTTGACATATTTCCAAGCAAAACCCGTTTTGGTTTCGTTTTAATGTTTTTTTTGTGGCACCGGGAAAAAAGGCATGAATCTTGGAAAAAATGGTTTAAAGCTGTGAACTAGGAGTCATGAATGCTTTCAGGGGCGATCCCCATGATGTTCCTGTGTCATTTGAGCAGTGTTTCCATCATTTTCAGACGTTTTTAGACCTTAAAAGGACCCCCAAGGGGGATCGCAGTAAAAATTCTTGGGTCTCCCATAGACTTACATTGGGCTCGTTGCTCAGGTCGAGTACCCGAGTATACCAATCTGCTCAACCCGAACTATGAGCACGCAAGCATTTTAGTGCTTGCTCATCCCTAATTATGATACACCCACAGTTAATTTTTCCACAGTATCCTCTGCATGCTGAGTATGATGATCCTACTGTACCCCTCCCCCCGCAAAGTATGATACCCCCACAGTGACCCCAACACAGTATAATGGCACACATACAGATTATGATAGCCCTCAAAACAGCCTTCCACACAATGACATTCCCTCAGAACCCTTCATACAGCATAATGGCCCTCTATACAGTATGATGGCTTCCACACAGTATGATGATCCCAACTCTCCACACTGTATGATGGAATCAACACAACCCTCCATGCTGTATAGTGGCCTTAACACAGTATAATGGCCCCTAGTAGTCCTCCAAACAGTATAATGTGTAACGGGAGAGCCTGGAGGGGCATGACTAAGTGAGCACCTGGCTCTTCACTAGAGACTCTAATGATGGGGTTAGGCTTGGCTCCCAATGGAACCAGGTTCTACTTCAGGACAGACCACAGATGCACGGCAGCTGACCTGCAAGGGACAGGTAGCTGGATTGGCTCAGTAGGAGAATATAGCTGATACAGGCAGGAACCACAGACACAGATGGGTCTGGCTGATATATAGATTGGCAGGTGCAGGTGGGATTGGCAGATATACAGATTGGCAGGTGCAGGTGGGTCCGGCTGATAAACAGGCCAGCACCGCAGGTGGAGGCAGGTCTGGTTGATATACAGACTGGTATGGCAGGTACAGGTGGTTCCGGCTATAAGACAGACTGACAAGGCAGGTACTAGCAAGGACAAACAGGAACAAGGCAAGAACCAGCAGGTAGGGCTAGGAAAGCAAAGACTCTAGCAGGTACTAATGGACTGGGACCTAAGAACTAGCAAGCGAGTTGGGAACCAACTAACAACATTGCACAGGTACCTCCATGCAGGTGGAGGTGCCTTAAATAATAAGTGTCTCCCAGCCATTGTCCCTTTAAGAAGGGAGTGCGCGCACCCCAATCACAGTGCCCGGGGCCTGCATGCCTTGCGTAGACCCAAGGCAGCAGCTGGAGAGGACGGAGAAGGAAGTGCGGGACGTGCCACGGCGGTAAGTCACTTGGCATACCTGCCGGAGGGGAGAAACGTGCAGGGATGATGGTGCTACATGATGGCCCCTCACAAAGAAATTCAAACAGTATAATGGCCTTGACATAGTATGATTGACCCCAAATAGCCCTCTAAATAGGATAATGGCCTCCAACATAGCCTTCCAAAACAATATAGTGGCTCCAAAATGTACACCTTAATTTTTTTTTAAAATACCTCTCCCGTTCCCCATGTACCAGCCTCTGCAACATGTGGTCTGACACTCTGCAGTGCTCTGCATAGCAAAATGATGTACTGACGTCATCACTCCCGCTGTGCTGAGAGGTCGGAGCTCAGACGCACAGGGAAAATAATGGAGGAGTTTGCTGATGACTCCGTGTACCTTCATTGCTTTCAACTGCATCTTCATCAAGACACAGATACATAAATGTACATACAGAGCCTGGTGGGGGCAGGGTTAGCTTTCTCAGTTGTGCTGCATTGTTAAATCTAAAAGCTCTGATTGTATTTGTAACTGCTGCACCCAGTAATCTAAGTGATACATCGTTGGAATCAGGGTCTCATTGCCTACATCATGCTGCTCTCGGAGGAGGTAGCAAAAACTTCTGACAAATTCCGTCAAAGCACTGTCAGTCAGAATGACTATCGGCAACTCTGCACCTCTGCTTAAATATAAGCACAAGTAAAACCAAAGTTACAGCTTTACTGTGTTACTTTGCACTTAGTAAACAATTTCTTTATAGGGAACTTTTTTTTCTCATTGACTAGAATAAAAATAATGAATACCCTGCAGCCCTGCAGTGAGTGAATAAGTAGTAACTAACATAGGGTACTTAGATGATACTATTTTGATTAAAAGAGCATAAATGCCATCCCACCATGCCAAGGTGTACCCAACCAGGATGGTCCCTAACTTCAGTGACCCACCTCTTTGTGTAAACAAGCCCAAAAAATGGATGGAGGCAGAGCAGGACCTAGATGGAATGCTTTTACGCTCTTATGATCAAAATGGTGTCAAGAAGGTACCCTGTTTTTTAACATTATCACTTTGTTTTCTTACTGCAGGGTATCGATTAATTTAGTTTTTGTCTGTTAATAGCTGCAGTGTGAATGTGCACCTACAAATTAGACTATAGTAATGGCCCAGTTTTTCAGTTTTGGTTCTCAACATATGTAAATTAATTTTGGATTTTTAAAAACAACAAAACAGAAACCAGATAATCATTCCGTTATACTCATAAAGTCACTGTCCAGGTTCTACTTCTATTATTTTTTTCTTATATGCCACCAGGTGGCAGAACTCACTGACATTCTATAAACCCAGCGAAACTACTCTACAGCAATGCTCTGAAGATAGTTTAACATGATGCAATAAAGTTTTGCCAAGTTAAGCAGCTAAATACATGAGCGAGTACAAAACTTTAGCCCCAATTTATCATTTCCTTTGCACCTGTTTTTTGTCTGCACCAATTATTCTATTTGCTTCTTTTTTAAGTCTATTTTATATGTGCTTGCCTGAATGTTGCTTTCTTTTTGTGCTGTGTGGGCGGAGTCTAACAATTCCAGATGTTTTTGCTTGATTTTTTGGATGTTTTTGATGTTGATTTGCAACTTTTTATAAAGTCTCAAAGTATGGCGCAACTTCTTTCCAGTCTCCCCATGGTGTATTTTTGAGTATGCCAGCAATTTTTTTGTCTTGGTTCAAGACAGACAGAAAGACCATTTTCCTTTGCACCGAATTTGTGAATCGCTTGCATCATTTTAATGAGTTTAATGTGCAAGAAAAGTTGTCTCCAGCGACCACAGGTGAAATGATTCTTAAAACTTGACGTTTATTTATCATCACATTAAAAAGCACAGATATGCAGATGAGCAATCCCAGTGCAAGGAATGAATCTTACGTTTCAACATACACGGTCTTAATCATGGATTGCATCTTATATGCATACCAGAACGTCAAAGGGAGTGGTAAGACAAGTTAATTATTATTTATTTATTAATTAATTATTATTACTATTAATTAGTCAGAGCCCTGACTCAATCCTCCTTTTACATCATAAATATTCTTTTTGTAGAATATTTAAATCAAAATTCTTTAAACTTAAAATTTACTTTTTTGTCAAAAAAAAACTGACATTAGCTTGACGTCACCTTTAAAGGTCTGGAGGATAAAATAATGGTGCTGCCGTATCGTAAAGATAGTGATACTAACTCCATATTGGAGGCTACATCTTGCCACCTGGCCCATGTTACTAAAAATATTCCGGTGGGTGAGCTGATCAGAACGAAATAAAATTGTTCAGGTAATGACTTGTATAATCTGGAGGCTGCAAAATTTGAATGCATCAAAGGAGTTAACCCGACCTGGAGCTTGACAAGAGCTAAAAAAAATAGTGGAAAAAAATGATAGAAAAACTTTTCTATCAAGCAATAAAAAAAACTATATAACTACTCCTGGTCAAACAATGAAGAAAGGGAATATTACTTTTTCCACAGATTTTTCACCCCAATTTAACGAAAAACAAATGTTATAAAAAATATGTCCCTTTGTTATACAAAGATAAAAAATTGTGTGATGTCATGTTTCACAATAATATCAGATTTGTGGCAAAAAAAATCTCCCACTTTGGCTAGCATTTTATCTCCCAGTAATATAGTCAATGCTGACTCCAATCCTCCTCCAATTTGACTCTCTTGCAATGGTTTCTTTGGTTGTGGTCACACGCAATCAAAAGTAAAACTTTTGCCTCGGCAGTAACGCAAAAAAGGTTTTCAATTAAGGGTTTTATCAATTCCCAATCAATCAATTTCATTCAATATCTGATATGATATTTTCAATATCAATTTTTATCAATACCCCAGGCGTTATTTACCTAATAGAGTGGCTTGCAATATTCAATATGTAGGCTGTACCATAGGTCCACTAAAAAAAGCATAAGGAGACATTTATCTGATACCGTGAACCCAGAGAAATTAAATGTCTCTTCTGTTTCTAAACATTTCATCACTTGTCACAACCGGGATACAAAACATTTCAAATTTTGGGTATTGAAAAGGTAAAAAAAAAAATCAGCATGGGGTGGTAATTTCCAACGCAAATTGTTAAACCGAGAGTTGTTCTGGATCTTTAAATTGTTCTCAAGGGTCTCATCAGGTCTGAACATCATGCAAGATCTCATCCTACAATATAACTAATGTTCTCTGAATATTCTCTTTCTACATAAATTTCTTAAGGTATAGTGTTTATACTATGCGACTGGCAATAATTAATGTAACGTTTCTTGCTTATCCTGATGTATATGGTTTTTTTAAATGATATATTGTTTTTATGTGTACACTACTTATTTTCAGATGTCAAAGGAGGATTGAGTCAGGGCTCTGACTAATTAACCTGAATTAATTAACTTGTCTTACCACTCCCTTTGACCTTCTGGTATGCATATATGTCTGTCACTCTAAGATGTAATCCATGATTAAGACCGTGTAGGTCGAAACATGTAGGATTCATTCCTTGCACTGGGATTGCCCATATATGCATATCTGTTTTTTAACCCCTTTCTGTCATTGGAGGTACTATTCCATCCATGTGGGGTGGGCCCTACTTCCCAAGGTCGGAATAGTACGTCCAGCGCAATCGGCCGCGCTCACGGGGGGGGAGCACGGCCGATCGCGGCCGGGTGTCAGCTGACTATCGCAGCTGACATCAAGGTGTGCTCACCTTGTACCGAGCGTCTCCTCCCTGCAAGCCCCGGATCCAAAATGGCCGCGGGGCTGCATTCGGGTTCTGCAGGGAGGTGGCTTCACAGCACCTGCTCAAAGCAGGCGCCGGGAAGCCTGGAGCTGTGCACGTCAGATCGCCGATCTGACACAGTGCACAGCAAAGTGTCAGATCGGCGATCTGTCACTTTACTGTGATGTCCCACCCTGGGGACAAGTAAAAGTGTAAAAAAAAAAAAAATTTCCTAAATAAATAATAATAAAAAAAATATTGTTCCAATAAATACATTCCTTTAGCTAAATAAAAATTAAAAAACAATAAAAGTACACATATTTAGTATCGCCGCGTCTGTAACGACCCGACCTATAAAACTGTCCCACTTGTTAACCCCTTCAGTGAACACCGTAAAAAAAAAAAAAAAACCCGAGGCAAAATATGCTTTATTATCATACCGCCGAACAAAAAGTGGAATAACACGTGATCAAAAAGACGGAAATAAATGACCATGGTACCCCTGAAAAGTCATCTTGTCCCGCAAATAACGAGCCGCCATACAGCATCATCAGTGGAAAAATAAAAGTTATAGTCCTCAGAATAAAGCGATGCAAAAATAATTATTTTTTCTATAAAATAGTTTTTATCGTATAAAAGCGCCAAAACATCAAAAAATGATATAAATGAGGTATCGCTGTAATTGTACTGACCCGAAGAATAAAACTGCTACATCCATTTTACCAAACGCGGAACGGTATAAACGCCCCCCCCAAAAAAAGAAATTCATGAATAGCTGGTTTTTGGTCATTCTGCCTCACAAAAATCGGAATAAAAAGCGATCAAAAAATGTCACGTGCCGAAAATGTTACCAATAAAAACGTCAACTCGTCCCGCACAAAACAAGACCTCACATGACTCTGTGGACCAAAATATGGAAAAATTATAGCACTCAAAATGTGGTAACACAAAAAACATTTTTTGCAATAAAAAGCGTCTTTTAGTGTGTGACGGCTGCCAATCATAAAAATCTGCTAGAAAACCCACTATAAATAGTAAATCAACCCCCCCTTCATCACCCCCCTTAGTTACGAAAAATTAAAAAATTTAAAAAAGTATTTATTTCCATTTTCCCATTAGGGTTAGGGCTAGGATTATGGCTAGGGTTAGGGCTACAGTTAGGGTTAGGGTTGGGGCTAAAGTTAGGATTGGGGCTAAAGTTAGGGTTTGGATTACATTTACGGTTGGGAATAGGGTTGTGATTAGGGTTAGGGGTGTGTCAGGGTTAGGGATGTGGTTAGGGTTACAGTTGAGATTAGGGTTAGGGGTGTGTTTGGATTAGGGTTTCAGTTATAATTGGGGGGTTTCCACTGTTTAGGCACATCAGGGGCTCTCCAAATGCGACATTGCGTCCGATCTCAATTCCAGCCAATTCTGCGTTGAAAAAGTAAAACAGTGCTCCTTCCCTTCCGAGCTCTCCCGTGCGCACAAACAGGGGTTAACCCCAACATATGGAGTATCAGCGTACTCCGGACACATTGGACAACAACTTTTGGGGTCCAATTTCTCCTGTTACCCTTGGGAAAATACAAAACTGGGGGCTAAAAAATAATTTTTGTGTAAAAAAAAAAAAAAATTTATTTTCACGGCTCTGCGTTATAAACTGTAGTGAAACACTTAGAGGTTCAAAGTTCTCACAACACATCTAGATAAGTTCCTTGGGGGGGTCTAGTTTCCAATATAAAGTCACTTGTGGGGGGTTTCTACGGTTTAGGTACATTAGGGGCTCTACAAATGCAACGTGACGCCTGCAGACCATTCCATCTAAGTCTGCATTCGAAATGGTTCTTCCCTTCCGAGCTCTGCCATGCGCCCAAACGGTGGTTCCCCCCCACATATTGGGTATCAGCGTACTCAGGACAAATTGGACAACAACATTTGGGGTTCAATTTACACTGTTTCCCTTAGAAAAATACAAAACTGGGGGCTAAAAAATAATTTTTGTGGAAAAAAAAGGATTTTTTATTTTCACGGCTCTGCATTATAAACTGTAGTGAAACACTTGGGGGTTCAAAGTTCTCACAACACATCTAGATAAGTTCTTTGGGGGGGTCTAGTTTCCAATATGGGGTCACTTGTGGGGGGTTTCTACGGTTTAGGTACATTAGGGGCTCTGCAAATGCAACGTGACGCCTGCAGACCATTCCATCTAAGTTTGCATTCCAAATGGCGCTCCTTCCCTTCCGAGCTCTCCTATGCACCCAAACGGTGATTCCCCCCACATATGGGGTATCATCGTACTCAGGACAAATTGGACAACAACTTTTGGGGTCCAGTTTCTCCTGTTACCCTTGGGAAAATACAAAACTGGGGGCTATAAAATAATTTTTGTGGGGAAAATAAAGATTTTTTATTTTCATGGCTCTGCGTTATAAACTGTAGTGAAACACTTGGGGTTTCAAAGCTCTCACAACACATCTAGATGAGTTCCTTAGGGGGTCTACTTTCCAAAATGGTGTCACTTGTGGGGGGTTTCAATGTTTAGGCACATCAGTGGCTCTCCAAATGCAACATGGCGTCCCATCTCAATTCCAGTCAATTTTGCATTGAAAAGTCAAATGACGCTCCTTCCCTTCCGAGCTCTGCCATGCCATGGTTTACCCCCACATATGAGGTATGAGCATACTCAGGACAAATTGGACAACAACTTTTGGGGTCCAATTTCTTCTCTTACCCTTGGGAAAATAAAAAATTGGGGGCGAAAAAATCATTTTTGTGAAAAAATATGATTTTTTATTTTTATGGCTCTGCATTGTAAACTTCTGTGAAGCACTTGGTGGGTCAAAGTGCTCACCACACATCTAAGGACACATCTCAGGACAAATTGTACAACAACTTTTGGGGTCCATTTTCTCCTGTTACCCTTGGTAAAATAGAACAAATTGGAGCTGAAGTAAATTTTTGGTGTAAAAAAGTTAAATGTTCATTTTTATTTAAACATTCCAAAAATTCCTGTGAAACACCTGAAGGGTTAAAAAACTTCTTGAATGTGGTTTTGAGAACCTTGAGGGGTGCAGTTTTTAGAATGGTGTCACACTTGGGTATTTTCCATCATATACACCCCTCAAAATGACTTCAAATGAGATGTGGTCCCTAAAAAAAAACGGTGTTGTAAAAATGAGAAATTGCTGGTCAAATTTTAACCCTTATAACTCCCTAACAAAAAAAAATTGTTTCCAAAATTGTGCTCATGTAAAGTAGACATGTGGGAAATGTTACTTATTAAGTATTTTGTGTGACATATCTCTGTGATTTAATTGTATAAAAATTCAAAGTTGGAAAATTGTGAAATTTTCCAAATTTTCGCCAAATTTCCATTTTTTTCACAAATAAACGCAGGTAATATCAATCTGCGACTTGCATTTTAAAACTGGAGAGCTATGTACAGGAAAACGGTCAGTGGATCATGCATGACGTCAGCATCACATGCGCTGTGAAGAAGTTCCATTTGACTAACTGTTGAAGCAGAACACATATTTCTTTGTCATCTGCTAGAACTAGTGTTTGTGCACCCAAAAACATTAGCTTGGAAATTGGTTTATGAAAAGCAAAGTCATCACGGGCATTATTGCAGAATTTTGAACTCTATTTTCATAAGTGACAATACTACTGCGCCTCCACACACTTCACTAAGTAACAGTTCTATGGCGCCACCACACACTTCACTATGTATCAATTAACCACTTCATGACCGCCTACGGTAGATAAATGTTGGTGCTAGCTTGGCTTTGTGCAGCACCGTTTGTCTACAGTCAGCGGTTTTGTGCTCACCGAGACCACCACGTACCTTATAACGAGGGGATTCTGGTGCACAACGTTTTCTGTGACCCCTGACCTCATCGAGACCTAATTGGTTCAGGTACCAATTATGTCAGCGTCACACCAGCCAATGAGAAAAATCACTGGGAAAGTTTGTTGTAGCAACGAACTTTCCCGGGCGATCTGACTCATAATAATGCTGTTTCTCCTCTGATCTCCTGTCAGAGATTAGAAGAGAAACAGTGTAACAAGTGCTGCTGGCAACAGCTGTGCCAGTCAGCGATCATGATATAAAGTTAAAAAAACAGATAAGGCAGGTTAGGGTTAGTGCTATAGTCAGGATTAGTATAAAGCTAAAGTTAAGGTTAGTGTTAGGCTAAAGTTAGGGTTTATTCTAAAGTTAGGGTTAGTGCTAGGATAAAGTTAGAGTTGGGGCTAAAGTTAGGATTAGTGTTAGGCTAAAGTTAGGGTTGGGGCTAAAGTTAGGGTTGGGGCTAAAGTTAGGGTTATGTTTGGGGCTAAGGTTGGGATTAGGGTTAGGTTTGTGGTTAGGGTTATGGTTGGGATTAGGCTAGGGGTGTGTTGGGGTTAGGATTATTGTTAGGGTTATGGTTGGGATTAGGGGTGTGGTGGTGTTAGGGTTATGGTTGAGATTAGGGTTAGGGGTGTGTTGTGGCTAGGGTTATGGTTAGGGTTGGAATTATGGTTAGGGGTGTGTTGGGGTTAGGGTTGGAATTAGAATTGGGGGGTTTCCACTGTTTAGGCACATCAGGGGATTTCCAAACGCGACATGGCTTCCGAGCTCAATTCCAGCCAATTCTGCATTGAAAAAGTCAAACGGTGCTCTTTCCTTTCCAAGCTCTGCCGTGTGCCCAGTGGTTTACCCCCACATATGGGATATCAGCGTATTCAGGAGAAATTGCACAACAAATTTTGTGGCTTATTTTCTCTTTTTACACTTGTGAAAATGAAAAAAAAATGGTTCTGAAGTAAAATGTTTGTGAAAACAAGTTAAATGTTCATTTTTTCCTTTCCACATTGCTTACGTGCCACATTGCACGTAAAGGGTTAATTAACTTTTGAATGTGGTTTTGAGCACCTTGAGAGGTGCCATTTTACAATGGTGTCACTTTTGGGTATTTTCTGTCATATTGACCCCCCAAACTCACTTCAAATGTGAGGTGGTCCCTAAAAAAATGGTTTTGTAAATTTTGGTGGAAAAATGAGAAATCGCTGGTCAATAAGGGTTAAAAGTTAACCTTATAACGTCCTAACAAAAAAAGGTTTCAAAAACTGCGCTGATGTAAAGTAGACATATGTGAAATGTTATTTATTCATTATTTTGTGTGATATGACTGATTTAAAAGCATAAAAATTAAAAGTTTGAAAATTGCAAAATTTTCCCCAAATTTCCATTTTTTAACAAATAAACGCATGTCATATTAAAGACATTTTACCACTGTCATAAAGCACAATATGTCACAAGAAAACAGTCTCAGAATCACCGGGATCCGTTGAAGCGTTCTAGAGTTATGATCTCATAAAGTGACACTGGTCAAAATTGAAAAAATTAACCTGGTGCCAAGGCAAAAACAGGCTCTGGCGCGAAAGGGTTAAAATCACTTGTGCCAAATGGGAGGCGTTCACATCCAAAAAAAAAAAGATCATGCAATATGCTGAAAAAGAGAATGGACAGCACCTTCAAAAATCATACATTGTTCTAAAGCTGCTAGGCAAAAATATATATAACTGAACATGAGGTTCTTAGTTTAACATTCTGATCAGGCTATTTTATTTATTCTATGAAGTCCACTGCGACGTCACAGCAAACCTCGTAGTGGGTCCCTATCGCCCTAATGGAGTGGAGCTGTGCACCGACCACCGCCACAGCGGCAATGCAGCGGCAGGGCAGATGGCTTGGTGCCTCACAGCACCCATGCTGCAAGTCTGAGACCCCATGACTCCAGACCAAGCCACTCCACCAGCACAAAGCCACAGCAACAATGGCCGCCACACAGCACCAACACAAATGAAAAGAGCATTGAAACTCACCTTCCTCAAGCTCTTCAGTGAGCAGAAATGGGCTGTGTTCTACTGCACTACCACACACTTCACTATGTAACAATTATAGTGCGCCACCACACCACTATGTAACAATTATACTGTGCCACCACACACTTCACTATGTAACAATTATAGTGCGCCACCACACCACTATGTAACAATTATACTGTGCCACCACACACTTCACTATGTAACAATTATACTGTGCCACCACACACTTCACTATGTAACAATTATAGTGTGCCACCACACTTCACTATGTAACAATTATAGTGTGCCACCACACTTCACTATGTAACAATTATACTGCGCCACCACACACTTCGCTATGTAACAATTATACTGCGCCACCACACTTCACTATGTAACAATTATACTTTGCCACCACACACTTCACTATATAACAATTATACTTTGCCACCACACACTTCGCTGTGTAACAATTATACTGCACCACCACACACTTCGCTATGTAACAATTATACTGCACCACCACACTTCACTATGTAACAATTATACTGCACCACCACACACTTCGCTATGTAACAATTATACTGCAGCACCACACACTTCGCTATGTAACAATTATACTGCCCCACCACACTTCACTATGTAACAAATATACTGCGCCACCACACACTTCACTATGTAACAATTATACTGCACCACCACACACTTCACTATGTAACAATTATAGTGTGCCACCACACTTCACTATGTAAGAAATATACTGCGCCACCACACACTTCACTATGTAACAATTATACTGCACCACCACACACTTCACTATGTAACAATTATAGTGTGCCACCACACTTCACTATGTAACAATTATACTGCGCCACACTTCACTATGTAACAATTATACTGTGCCACCACACACTTCACTATGTAACAATTATAGTGTGCCACCACACTTCACTATGTAACAATTATACTGCGCCACCACACACTTCGCTATGTAACAATTATACTGTGCCACCACACTTCACTATGTAACAAATATACTGCGCCACCACACACTTCACTATGTAACAATTATACTGCACCACCACACACTTCGCTATGTAACAATTATACTGCACCACCACACACTTCGCTATGTAACAATTATACTGTACCACCACACTTCACTATGTAACAAATATACTGCGCCACCACACACTTCACTATGTAACAATTATACTGTGCCACCACACTTCGCTATGTAACAATTATACTGTGCCACCACACTTCACTATGTAACAATACTTTGCCACCACACACTTCGCTATGTAACAATTATACTGCACCACCACACACTTCGCTATGTAACAATTATACTGCACCACCACACACTTCGCTATGTAACAATTATACTGTGCCACCACACTTCACTATGTAACAAATATACTGCACCACCACACACTTCACTATGTAACAATTATACTGCACCACCACACAATTCGCTATATAACAATTATACTGCACCACCACACACTTCGCTATGTAACAATTATACTGCCCCACCACACACTTTACTATGTAACAATTATACTGCACCACCACACACTTCACTATGTAGCAATTATACTGCCCCACCACACACTTTACTATGTAACAATTATACTGCACCACCACACACTTCGTTATGTAACAATTATACTGCACCACCACACACTTCACTATGTAGCAATTATACTGCCCCACCACACACTTCGCTATGTAGCAATTATACTGCGCAACCACACACTTCACTATGTAGCAATTATACTGCCCCACCACACACTACGCTATGTAACAATTATACTGCGCCACCACACACTTTACTATGTAACAGTACTACTGCGCCACTACACTTCACTATGTAGCAATTATACTGCGCCACCACACTTCACTATGTAGCAATTATACTGCCCCACCACACACTTCGCTACTTAACAATTATACTGCGCCGCCACACACTTCGCTACTTAACAATTATACTGTACCACCACACACTCACTTCACTATATGACAATTATACTGTGCCACCACACACTTCACTATGTGAAAATCATACAGTAGCTGCAGGATGAGACCCGGAGGGTGGGAAGAAGGCAGACATGACCTGGGGCAGGGAGCGAGTGACGGTGGTATAGGGAGATTGGAAAAGAAAGCGGGGGGGGGGGGGACAGAAGTGAGGGAATGAAAGGGGGGAGGAAATGACACTAGGCAGAGGGGAAGGGGGGGTCAGAGGGAACAAAAAGGATGTGGGGAGGGGCCGTAGCCCTCTTTGTTCCCAGGACGTCCAGACAACAAGTCACCCACCACGCTCCCCCACCATGCAGGCCCTTGTTTCCTTACAGGAATGGACGTGATTTCCAGGCTTCAGGCGGCTGCCAGTGCTCACCCCCGTGATGGCTGGAGAGCATGGCTGGAGAGCATAGCGGAAGGTATCCTGGGGGTGGGCGGTGGTGGGCCTGGTCAGGACACACGGGCGGCTGCAGAAGGAGCAGGTCCGGGGTCTAGGAGTGAGCGGAAAGCAGGGTCCCGGAGGAGGAGGAAGGCGGGGGGTCCCTTCACAGACAGCGGCAGTAGGAGAGTATCGGCGGGCAGGCACCAACCGGCGGATGCGGCACGCTCTGCCGTGCAGCCAGAGTGCCTGGAATCAAGGTCGGGAGCTGGCGGGTGCAGGAGTGAGACCGCGGCAGCCCCCCACATTGCAGCAACAGGGCCAGGGATCTCCGGGTATTATCTGGCAGCAGTTCCTGCTGTACAAGCGGCCAGGGGACAGCGATTCCCCCCGGTCGAGCGGGAGAGCTGTGGCACATGGGCGGCACCATCTTGTTTCCAGGTTCCTTCACAAAGGACCCCGGAAGCCAGGCTGTCTAACAAGATGCCTGGTGAAAAAATTAAAAATGCGGGGCTGTACAGGGACATGCCTGAGGGGGAGGAAAGGGCCAGGAGACCAGCCCGCAGGACTAGGCCCCCTGAAAGGCTGTCCCTCAAATGCCGGTCAGGGCGCAGTAGCGGAGGTGAAGGAGCCCCTCAAAAGAGCCCAGGCCTGGCCATAATGGGAGGCGCTGGCCCCGGGCGGATAGCGACCCCAGGCAGCTAGGGGGCCCCTTAGGGTGCCAAGGCGAAAGCCACCATCAGGAAAGCAGAGGGGTGGCCGGGCAGACAATGAGAATAAGGGAAAGCAGGGCCATTACGCGGTGCAGCAATAGGAACCAAGGAGGACCACGAGGAAACGAGGGCGCTGAGGACGGGTGCCTATCGTAAGGACCCACGTGGCCCCCATCCCTGGACGTGGACAGCGATGATGACAGCGGGAAGGACCACAGTGGCCAGTGACTCCCACGCAGCCTGGTAATTATGATTCCATGTTTTGTTCATCCCCTTATGCAGGCCCACTACAAGGGGGAGGGGGGAGTCAGGGATCACAGGGGGATAGCGTAGTACCCAACATAGGGTCCCTAGAGTCCACCGCCTGGGAAATGAAGGCAATGTTAAGGAGTTTAACAGACAGAATGGACCGCCTAGAGGGACACGGGCCGGCACATTTAGCAGCTTGAATGAGCCCATATGGTCCTCTCGGTGCCACAGTGGGTAGGGAAGGTATTATCAGGGGCTCCGAAACAATGTCAACAGGGAAAGAGGAGAACGGTCAGTTAGCTGACAAGGTGCGGGGAGAGGTTTATATTTGCTTCTCGGGTCCCTTGGGTGCCCACCTTAAAAAAGAAGTGAAGGAAAAAATCTGGAAAGAGGAGTATGTGGACATTTTTTCGCTGTTGCAACTAGATAGGTTGAGTGCAGGGAAGTCAGGAAAAGAAGGGGGGAAAAAGGAGGAGGAAAGACAAGAGTACAGTGGTACCGCAAACATTTTCAAACTGGTTCCACGCCTTACGATCTTAGCTAGTGTCATAGGGAAAAAAGCACCTGAAAACTGCTGTCAATTGTTTTGCTACATGGACTCCATTGGGGAGTCTTACAAAGCGTATGGGGGCAAGCGTGGCTGCGGTATGATGAACAATTTGGTCAGCGCAAGGTCATTCGACCACCCATTAGATGGGACCAAAAGGATATAGGCCTGTGGCTTAAGATTATGTCCCTGAACCACAGATATGGGAACTCCTTTCGTGGGGGGTGGAAATGCCGGCCAAACAGGGTACAGCACAGGAGGTCAGGCAGCGGGAAGCTTTCAGAGCTGGGGCGGGATTCAGAAACTCAGGCTGTGCTGGCAATTCAATGAGGGACAATGTAAATTTTGAACAGGTTGTAAATTTAGGCACCTCTGTTCCACCTGTAATGGAGTGTCGCATGGGGCCAATAGGTATGCCAGAAAGTACAGTGGTAGGGTGGGAGGAGCCGGCCATGGTCAGGGGGCAAACACCAGACAAACTACATGTGATGCTCCCCTACCTAAATAGGTACCAGGATAGAAAAAAAGCAGACTTATCCAGGGGCTTCAGAAACAGGTTTATTATCCCTTCCCCGGCGTTCCAAATGCCACGGAAGTTGAAGAATCTGAGTTCGGCCTATTAGCACCCTGGCGTGGTAAAAGAAAAACTGAGGAAAGAGGTGCTGATGGGCCGAATGGCAGGTCCTTTTAAGTTCCCACCTGTATCGGGCTTGGTGGGTTTTCCTTTGGGCATTGTCCCGAAGAAGGAACCAAGCAAGTACCGAATGATCCATCACCTGTCATACCTTCGTGGTAAGTCCTTCAATGACGTAGTGTTTCAGAGTTATGTTCGGTACTATACGCATCATTTGACGAGGCAGTAAAATGGGTGAGAAAATGTGGAAGAGGGGTGCTGATGGACAAAAACCGACGTGGAGTCAGCTTTTCGGTTATTGCCGATACATCCGGATAGTCAGCGGTTGCTCGGGTGCTATTTGGAGAGTACTTTGTGAACAGATGCCTACCAATGGGATGCTCTTTGTCGTGTTCGCTGTTTGAGGCCTTTAGTACCTTCCTGGAGTGGGTAGTAAAGGACATCACGGGGCTGTGTTCGTTGAACCACTACTTAGAAAAGGCAGGAAGGATAGCAGGAGGCCTGTGTCATTCAGTCTGTTGGAGAAACTAGGATTACAGTTAGAGACGGTGTGAAGGTCACGTTATTTTAGTTGGGCCTGTTTAGGCTGGCCTTTTCACTGGCATTCTTGGGGGCGATGAGGATAGGGGAATTAGTAGCACCAGGCAGAGCGATAGCGGGGGGCATTTTAGCCGAAGATATCAGGGATACGAATTTTGGATCCGATCAAAAACAGATCAGGAGGGAAAAGGAAAAAGGGTGTTGTTGGGAAATGTGAGCGGTTCTGTCATGTGTCCTTGGAGATGTTTTGTGGGATTCATGGCCAACAGGCCTTGACAGGGTGGACCGCTGCTATGTCACGAGGATGGGTCCTTCTTGTCCAAGTACCAATTTATTAGAGTATTCCAGATGTACTTGGTAAGGACAGGAGTACTTATAGTACACCTCACTATTTTTTCTTTGGTTTGTTGCAGGACAAGTCCCAATCGTTATCTGGATTTTAGGACATTCTTACGTTTTCTGGGGAGCACAGCGGGCTGACAGACGGACGGGAGAAAGTTAGGTTTCACAAGGGAAATGGCGGTGATTAGGTGGCTTGGGTATAGGGGTTTGACATGAGGCCGGGTGCTCCATGAGTTTTATCGGGCAGTGTACCTCTATGGAGTCCCGAATGAATTAGTCTTACATGTAGGGGGTAATGATTTGGGATCTAGCTCGGGAAAGGGACTGAGTATCAACATCAGAAGGGATTTAAGGCAGCTGGTATTGACGTGCCCAAGTATGAGAGTGGTATGGTCTGACATGGTACCTAGAAGGAAATGGCGGGGGGCACGTTCAGTGGAAAAGATTAACAAAGCTCGGGTTAAAGTCAACAAAGAGGTATCTAAGTTTGTAGCGCAGAACTCAGGAGTGGCGATACGTCACGCAGGGTTAGATTTTACGGAAAAAGATTACTGGTTAGCAGATGGGGTGCATTTAAACACACTGGGGATGGATTTGTGGATCGAGGGCTTACGGGAGGGGATACAGAGGGCCACAGCAGGACTGGTTGGTGGGGTCTCGAGCACTTGAAAGGTGGGTCAAGTTGCTTTCGGTGTGGCGTTGGTGGGTCCTCGAAGCTGGCAAAAATTTATGGAATAGGGGATTCTTGCATTGCGGGGATCCCCTTCATTGGATGGTTATGGGTTGTTGGTGGTCTGGTGAGACTTGGGTGATACCCAATGAGGCAAGACGGGGTCACATTATTATGAGACCGGGGGGGGCCACCCGATGTTGGAGGTCGGGTGCATGGTAACCAATGGGTGGGTACCCGACGACTGAAGTCGGGTACAGGTTAACGGTGTGCAGGCAACCTCTTCCCTCAATTCATGGTGCTTCCGAGCCTGGGAAAAACACGGCTGGAAGTAAGGCTGGGAGGGAAGGGGCAATGCCGACGGAACAATCACCAGACCAGGATCGTGGTAGCTTCTAGGGCCCCACCAAGTGTCTTTAATTATTAATAAAATTGGCTGCTGTGGCCATTCTTATCCAAAAAGACTAATGGTTGTGGCTTGTTTATTCAGGGGGAGAGAACATCGGGAGGAAAAGGGGGGTAGGCGTTTGGGAGGTAAGTCACAGGGAGTCGACCTTGCTCAGGGTCAAGTAGCCGCCGGATGACACCCAGAGGAAGGGAAGGAGGCGGACATGACTTGGGGCAGGGATCGAGTGTCGGTGGTATCGGGAGATTGGAAAAGAAAACAGAGGGGGGACAGAGGAAGGAAAGGGGGAAGGAAATGACATAGGGGAAATGACATGGGGAAGTGACCTAGGCAGAGGGGAAGGGGGGTGGTCAGGGGGAATAAAAAGGATGCGGGGAGGGGCCGTAGCTCTCTATGTTCCCAGGATGTCTGGACAAGTCCCGCCCACACACTCCGGAGAAGAATGACTGGATCGCAGTGGCCGCATCAACAATGTCAATAACGATGTTAATACAATATGCATGTGGAGTTATTTGGCAGTTACCTTTAAGCCCAGGGGAAGGGCAATCCGTCGCCATGGTTCCCTGGAAGTTTCCCCCACAGGGGGTTTTTCCTCTCCTGACTGGCGGCAGATGGCTCTTTGTGAGCCGGAGGTTCTGTTATACTCAACGTAATGATAATTTGAGCCTTGGTGGGTCCTCGAAGCTGGCAAAAAATTAGGGAATGGGGGATTCTTGCATTGCGGGGATCCCCTTCATTGGATGGTTATGGGTTGTTGGTGGTCTGGTGAGACTTGGGTGATACCTGACGAGGCAAGTCAGGGTCATATTATGAGACCCGGGAGGCCACGCGATGTTGGAGGTCGGGTGTGCGGTAACCTATGGGTGGGTGGGTACCCGACGACGGAAGTTGGGTACAGGTTAATGGTGTGAAGGCAACCTCTTCCCTCAATTCATGGTGCTTCTGAGCCTGGGAAAAACGCGGCCGGAAGTAAGCCTGGGAGGGAAGGGGCAATGCTGGAACAATCACCAGACCAGGATCGTGGTAACTTCGTGGGCCCCACCAAATGTCTTTAATTATTAATAAAATTGGCTGCTGTGGCCATTCTTATCTAAAAAGACTAATGGTTGTGGCTTGTTTTTTTCGAGGGGGTGGGGGAAGGGAGAGAACATCGGGAGAAAAGGGGGGGTAGGCGTTTGGGGGTGAAAGTCACGGGGAGTCGACCTTGCCAGGGTCATGCGTCACCACACACTTCGCTATGTAACAATTATACTGCGGCACCACACACTTCGCTATGTAACAATTATATTGCGCCACCACACACTTTTCTATGTAAAAATCTACTGTGCCACCACACACATCACTATGTAACAGTTCTACTGCGCCACCACACACTTTGCTATGTAACAATTATACTGCGCCACTACACACATCACTATGTAACAGTTCTACTGCGCCATCACACACTTCACTATGTAACAATTATACTGCGCCACCACCCACTTTGCTATGTAACAATTATACTGCAACACTACACACTTCACTATGTAACAATTATACTGCGCCACCACACACTTTACTATGTAACCGTTCTACTGCTCCACCACACACATCACTATGTAACAATTATACTGCGCCACCACCCACTTTGCTATGTAACAATTATACTGCGACACTACACACATCACTATGTAACAGTTCTACTGCGCCATCACACACTTCACTATGTAACAATTATACTGCGCCACCACCCACTTTGCTATGTAACAATTATACTGCGACACTACACACTTCACTATGTAACAATTATACTGCGCCACCACACACTTTACTATGTAACAGTTCTACTGCGCCATCACACACATCACTATGTAACAATTATACTGCGCCACCACCCACTTTGCTATGTAACAATTATACTGCGACACTACACACTTCACTATGTAACAATTATACTGCGCCACCACACACTTTACTATGTAACCGTTCTACTGCTCCACCACACACATCACTATGTAACAATTATACTGCGCCACCACCCACTTTGCTATGTAACAATTATACTGCGCCACTACACACATCACTATGTAACAGTTCTACTGCGCCATCACACACTTCACTATGTAACAATTATACTGCGCCACCACCCACTTTGCTATGTAACAATTATACTGCGACACTACACACTTCACTATGTAACAATTATACTGCGACACTACACACTTCACTATGTAACAATTATACTGCGCCACTACACACATCACTATGTAACAGTTCTACTGCGCCATCACACACTTTACTATATAACCGTTCTACTGCGTCACCACACACATCACTATGTAACAATTATACTGCGCCACTACACACATCACTATGTAACAGTTCTACTGCGCCATCACACACTTTACTATATAACCGTTCTACTGCGTCACCACACACATCACTATGTAACAATTATACTGCGCCACCACACACTTTACTATATAACCGTTCTACTGCGTCACCACACACATCACTATGTAACAATTATACTGCGCCATCACACACTTCACTATATAACAATTATACTGCGCCACCACACACTTTACAATGTAACAGTTCTACTGCGCCATCACACACATCACTATGTAACAATTATACTGCGCCACCACCCACTTTGCTATGTAACAATTATACTGCGACACTACACACTTCACTATGTAACAATTATACTGCGCCACCACACACTTTACTATGTAACCGTTCTACTGCTCCACCACACACATCACTATGTAACAATTATACTGCGCCACCACCCACTTTGCTATGTAACAATTATACTGCACCACCACACACTTCACTATGTAACAATTATACTGCGCCACTACACACATCACTATGTAACAATTATACTGTGCCATCACACACTTCACTATGTAACAATTATACTGCGCCACCACACACTTTACTATGTAACAGTTCTACTGCGCCATCACACACATCACTATGTAACAATTATACTGCACCACCACCCACTTTGCTATGTAACAATTATACTGCGACATCACACACATCACTATGTAACAATTATACTGCGCCACCACCCACTTTGCTATGTAACAATTATACTGCGCCACCACACACTTTACTATATAACCGTTCTACTGCGTCACCACACACATCACTATGTAACAATTATACTGCGCCATCACACACTTCACTATATAACAATTATACTGCGCCACCACACACTTTACAATGTAACAGTTCTACTGCGCCATCACACACTTTGCTATGTAACAATTATACTGCGACACTACACACTTCACTATGTAACAATTATACTGCGCCACCACACACTTTACTATGTAACCGTTCTACTGCTCCACCACACACATCACTATGTAACAATTATACTGCGCCACCACCCACTTTGCTATGTAACAATTATACTGCACCACCACACACTTCACTATGTAACAATTATACTGCGCCATCACACACTTCACTATGTAACAATTATACTGCGCCACCACCCACTTTGCTATGTAACAATTATACTGCGACACTACACACTTCACTATGTAACAATTATACTGCGCCACCACACACTTTACTATGTAACCGTTCTACTGCTCCACCACACACATCACTATGTAACAATTATACTGCGCCACCACCCACTTTGCTATGTAACAGTTCTACTGCGCCATCACACACTTCACTATGTAACAATTATACTGCGCCACTACACACATCACTATGTAACAATTATACTGCGCCATCACACACCTCACTATGTAACAATTATACTGCGCCACCACACACTTCGCTATGTAACAATTATACTGCGCCATCACACACTTCACTATGTAACAATTATACTGCGCCACTACACACATCACTATGTAACAGTTCTACTGTGCCATCACACACATCACTATGTAACAATTATACTGCGCCACCACACACTTTACTATGTAACAGTTCTACTGCGCCATCACACACATCACTATGTAACAATTATACTGCGCCACTACACACATCACTATGTAACAGTTCTACTGCGCCATCACACACTTCACTATGTAACAATTATACTGCGCCACCACACACTTTACTATGTAACAGTTCTACTGTGCCACCCCACACACATCACTATGTAAGTAATACAAATGACACACAGCATTGACGCAACTCCTTTTTTTTATTTAATGCTGAAAGGAAAAAATATGAGCTATGACATGAAAAAGACAAAATGCCGTTATCTCTTCAAATGTCCTTTTTGTAGTCCGAAGTTCTTTATTCGTAGAACAGAGCAGGTTTTAAAGATTTCTACCCAACAACCAGAGGACTTATAATAAATAGCACAAGTTTAATTTCTCCACTTGACGTGACCACTGGTGGCTACTATTTACTATTTTCTCTTAATGGGATCTGACAAACCTGCATTTGGACTTTGAGATCGTTTTAGTTCATTCCTGTATTCAACCTTCGTTTTTCCTAATGAAATGTCCCCTATAACACACAAGATGCATATGAATGCTTTACATAAAAGCACTTCCATAACAATGCACTATCCTCGTGGACAATGTTTATATGATATTTATATGACTTGCGATGTTGTTCTCATCCTCCAAGGAGACTTCACGATGTTAAGTGTTGGTTTAGTCTCTACCTAATGTCTACATAGACGTCATGCTATACTTGAGGTGTCTTCATGCCATCAATTCCTTTTTCTGCAGGTGTGGCATGAATATGATAAAGCATAATATTAGAAGGGAGAATGATCTGCAAACACTAGGACAGGTAAAGGAGTAATGAGAGGCTCATCTCACACTAGGGGTGATTGTGAAATGAACGGCAGATCGTCTATGGTACTCTCCGAGTGACTGCTGATGTGACAACTAGGACCTCACCCCTACCAGCATTTACACAGAATGTCAATCACAACTGTATTATCTCAGTGGATACTGTAACAGAAAACATTGCTTTAAAACCTTTATTATATCTACCAGCAACATAGAAAGTACAGATTCAGACAAGTCTCAGCAATACATTTTACGAATGCCTTACATTTTGCTGCCTCCCATTTTCTGTTGCCGGAGTAAGCAGTTTTAACCTGCCACGTTAAAAAGTTACCAACTGGTACTATGTAAGATGGACAATGGTGGTTTCCAGGTCACTGCTATGAGAAAATATAAGTGAACGAAGAACTACAGGTCACCGGAAGCCAAAGGACTACTACAGTCGTAGGCAAAACCGTAGCAAAAACTGTACATCACTGAAATGCAGGAAGAGTATTTGACACGGGAGCTGCAGGCTTGTCAGATCATATATGAATAAAAGGGACAGGCCTGCTCAGAACCAGAGAGACTGAGAGGCCATCAGTAAAGAAGACATCATCTACAGGGACGTGCTAGGCAGATACTAAGATCAGAAAATCAGCTGATCTTTATGATAAAATGTGCAGCAGGAAACATGGCTAACTGGAATCATTTGCATGTGTTGTGCACTGCAGTCTACCATGTGAGGCGTTAAGGTGGAACATTCTGCAGGATAACAGTTAACCCAACATGCTCTGCAGTCAGAAGCAAGGAAGGGGTTACTCCAAAATGCTCTACAAATAGGAGCCAGGATTAATTTAAGGTGCTCTAAAGGCAGATGAAGGAAAGGGGTTGAATTCAGGAGATAGAGAGAAGGCCTAAAGGAGAGTAACTGGTCTCTGATTGTAGGAAAGGGTTACTGTATAATCTGTATGATAGAAATTATATTACTCCTACTAAAGATTTGTGATGGGGGATGGCAGGGTTCATGCAGGCGCACGGCTTCTTGTGTCCTGGCTGAATGATGGTGACATGAAATTTGTATATATATTTATATTCCCAGAGCCCCCTCCCCCACCCCACCAATTCCCATTTTAATATCTACAACCCCCAAGTTACTCCAAGTAAATGTCTTCTGTGGGACAACTGAATTCCACGTGTTCCTGATAGAATTCCGAGAAAGCCCGACTAGGAAAAAAAAGAAGAGAACAAGGTAAAGTCATGGGATTATGCACTGCTCAAGCTATACAATACGAAAAGTCTCTTATATCAAGCTACCTGCCACCCCATACCTAAGGATTGTGATGCAGTGACCCCTGTGGCAGCTAGGGGGCGCTGTGTGTGCTCCTTGGGATATGCATGGAGGCATATCTGTTGTGATAATGGTGGTGAAACAGTGACTGGCAGAATTGTGAGTGGCCGATATGTGTCGCAGAGGGAGTCTGCGTGGTAAGTCTGATGCAATGTTGTTGTTCTGGGACCTGTAGTCCCTCAAGAGTTTGTATAGTTATGAAGGGAGACTTACTAGGCTAGTTATGAGAGATGGGCGGGTCAAACTAGCCACACCCACACACTCCCACCTGTGGGAGTGGTTAAAGGTATATAATGTGACCAGGGTGTGGGTTACATGTTCCTGTGTGGTTTCCTGTATGGTCACTGAGTGTGGATCTGAATGGTCTATGCTGGAAGGTCCTGGAGAGCCTATGTGTTGGAAGTCCTGGGAGTAGACTTCCTGAAGAGCACAACCTGTGTTGGATCTCCTGGGAGTAGGAATCCTGAAGAACACATGCCAATGTGTTGGACGGTCCCATGTGGGATGGACGTCCTGAATAGCGCACAGTAAGACTATGGTCCTGGACAGTCTGTGTTGGAAGCTCCTGTGAGTGGAGTCTTCCTGGAGCACCTGAGAGGCTGTGGACCTGGATGGTCTGTGTTGGGGAAGCTACCGTCCTTCGGTGGCTCTGGACTGACTGATGTGTGCCGGCAAGGCAAGTTGGTGAACCCCATAAGGCAGTTTCCCCAGGAGAGAGGACTGATGGCGAGTCAGCAGGTGGAGCAGGGGCTCCCATAAGGTACCATTGACTGTTGGTGCTTGTGATAGTCTATGAACTGTGTGGTCTCCCACGGTAACTGAACGAAGTGAGGTTCAGCGTGTTTAGAGACCGCGACCCAATGTCATATGCGCTATATGACTAGGGACATTGGTGAACTGTTCGGCGTACGGACACCCATGGTAACTGGACGAAGTGAGAGGTCCAGCATGTTTAGTGTCTGTGAGACAAAGCCGTATATGAAGTGTCTAAGGCTAGGTTCACATTGCGTTAGGGCAATCCGTTTAGCGCTAGCGGATTGCGCTAACGCAATGTTTATTTAGGGGCCGCGCTAACGTCCCCGCTCTCGCAGATCCCCGATCTGCGAGAGCGGGGAACGGACCTCGGGCGCGCCGCGGACGCTGCAAGCAGCGTCCGAGGCGCGCCACAGAAGAACGGCACATCGCTAGCGCGAGCCAAAAAAGGCACGCGCTTGCGATGCGCTAGAGGGAAACTTCACATTGCTGTCAATGGGTGCGCTAACGGACCCGTTGCACGGCGTTAATTGCGACATTTTCGCCGTGCAAAGCTGTCCGTTAGCGTGCACACATTAACGCAATGTGAACCTAGCCTAAGATAAAGCTGCAAGTTAATATCACCAGTTGGTGCCTATTGTGTTCTATGAAATGTATATAATGGACTGTGCATAACCCGGTTTATGACACTTTAATAAACCGCATGGACTGTTTTGTGTGAAAAACCGTGCCCGTGTGCTCGAATCTCGTGCCAAGTGAGTGTCCCCCAATACACTTAGTAAGTGCAATCTTACAGGATGTAATGACATTAAGGCCCCGATTCATTAAGACAAGACTTTTGCATGTCAGTCTTGATGAGGGAACCAGGGCTGTGGAGTCGGTAAGCCAAACCTCCGACTCCTCAATGTCCCTGACTCCCGACACCACAGCACGGCCTCACTACTGAGCATGTACATAAAGTGTAGCGCAGATTCATCTCAACTAGAAGCCCAGATCCTTAAATCAGGAACAGAACAGACAATTATAGGATATTTCATAATGTTCCCAAATTATTATGAAAAAATATTCAGCACATCCTGCATTGTACTACTGTACCCATTGTATTATATATTTTAGGAGTCAGTCCATTTTATACCAACTCCACCAAAATGGACCCCCACTCCATGACTCCGACTGCACAGCTGTGGAGGGAACTGCAGAAATAAGACGCAACTAATTCATTAAAAGGTGCATACCACTTAATGAATTAAACAAATGTGATCAGTAGCATAAGCCTTCATGTTCCTTGCCAGAAATGTTACTCCAGTTGAGGACTAGAGTGACATTTCTGGCATAAGAAATGCCGCCAATTTAAATGAATTTGTTGAAGTGGGCACTGCCACACCCTGTCCTGGCTCCTCCATAGCTCTGCCCAATTTGGCAGTTGTTTATTGAATGTATTACCTTTCGTTTGACTTTAGAAATGTTAATAATATGAAAATATTTTTTTTCTATTAATCTAAAGCCCCAAATTATGAAAAAAAGACAGTGATAAACAGGGTATTCGAGTGGTGATTAGAATCATAGAATAGAATGGTAGAGTTGGAAGGGACCTCCTGGGTCATCTGGCCCAACCCCCTTCTCAAAGCAGGATTCACTAAATCATCCCAGACAGATGTCTGTCAGCCTCTGTTTGAAAATACCACGATAAGGAAGGTGCTGACATGGATATGAGGTGCTCAGGAGAAAACAATAATATATATGAGAAAAACTCCGGCACACTGCAGTTCAAAAAGAATTCTAATAGTTTATTTTTTAAATTTCCAACAATGTATTGCAAATAATAGGATTTCCAAAAATAAAGTTCTTCTGTACACTTTGCTTGGACATATATAATTTCTTTCTCAACGTTTCGGCTTAAAAGCCTTTTTCAAGAGATTAGATGTCCCTCTGAAATATACATAAGAATAGTTTTAACACCATATAAAGACAAAAGCCACAAGGGGAAAAAAGGGAGCTAGAGAGAGCATTACCATCATGTCCTCCCTATGCGTTATGACGAAGTATGATAAATAAAACATAATGTCATCTGACAAATATTGAATTTATAGGAGGCTTATAACATGACATAGAAACAATATACCTATAGAGATAGCGGCATTCCCAGAAGAAACAACATGAATACAAAAAAGAACATTATAGTCCGAAAAAGCGACAATCGCCAGACAAAGTTCCAATGTGTATATATACGTACACACTGATATGTGCATTCCGTTTAGCCGAAACGTTGAGAAAGAAATTATATATGTCCAAGCAAAGTGTACAGAAGAACTTTATTTTTGGAAATCCTATTATTTGCAATACATTGTTGGAAATTTAAAAAATAAACTATTAGAATTCTTTTTCAACTGCAGTGTGCCGGAGTTTTTCTCATATATAGCCTCTGTTTGAAGACTTCCATTGAAGGAGAACTCACCACCTCTCGTGGCAGCCTGTTCCACTCATTGATCACCCTGTCAAAAAGTTTTTTCTAATATCTAATCTGTGTCTCCTCCCAGTTTCATCCCATTGCTTCTAGTTTTTCCTTGTGCAAGTGAAAATAATGATGATCCTTCTACAATGTGACAGCCCTTGAGATATTTGTAGACAGCTATTAAGTCTCCTCTCAGTCTTCTTTTTCGCAAGCTAAACATTCCCAAATCCTGTAAACGTTCCTCATAGGACATGGTTTGCAGACCTATCACCATTCTGATCGCTCTTCTCTTAACTTGCTCCAGTTTGTCGATGTCTTTTTTAAAATATGGTGCCCAAAACTGGACACAGTATTCCAGATGAGGTCTGACCAGAGTGGAGTAGTGGGCAATAATGACTTCACGTGATCTAGACTGTATGCTTCTGTTAATACATCATTTTGACTTTTTTGCTGCTGCATCACACTGTTGACTCATGTTCAGTCTGTGATCTATTATTATACCCAAGTCTTTTTCACATGTGCTGTTGCTTAACCCTATTCCTCCTATTCTGTATGTTTTTTTCATTTTTATTGCCCAGATGTAGTACTTTGCATTTTTCCCTGTTAAAAACCATTCTGTTAGTTGCTGCCCGCTGCTCCAGTTTATTTATATATTTTTTAATCCTCTCTCTCTCTTCTCTGGTATTAGCTATCCCTCCTAGCTTTGTGTCATTAGCAAATTTAATCAGTTTACCCTCAATTCCTTCATCTAAATCATTGAAAAAGATGTTGAACAATACAGGGCTCAGGACAGAGCGCTGCGGTACCCCACTTGAGACATTCTTCCAACTGGAGGTGCAGCCATTTACGAACACTCTTTGGGTCTGATCACTAAGCTAGTTATGAATCCACTTAACAGTTGCCTTGTCCATTCCATACTTAGTCATTTTTTCAATAAGGATTGTGTGAGATACTTTGTCAAATGCTTTGCTGAAGTAAAGATATACTATATCTACAGCATTTCCCTGATCCACCCAGTCAGTGATTCTGTCATAGAAGGAAATTAAGTTAGTCTGACATGACTTAGTAGTTACAAACCCAGGCTGACTCTGTTTAATCACTTCATTCATCCAGGTAGTAACATACATGTTGTTTAATAATTTGTTCAAAGATTTTTCCTGGTATAGATGTCAGGCTCACTGGCCTATAGTTCCCTGGATCCACCTTCTTCCCCTTTTTGTAGATAGGAATAACATTTAATCTTCTCCAGTCTTCTGGGACTTCTCCAAGAATTTTCAAAGATTATGGAGAGTGGTTCAAAAATTTCTTCTGCTATCTCCTTCAGTACTCTGGGGTGTAATTCATCTGGACATGGAGACTTGAATTATGTTAGCTAAGTGTTTCCTCACTATCTTTCGGTTTACAGATATCCTGGATTCTTCTATTTCCTTAATAGGACAGTGCAAATCAGTTGATGTTACATTTCCTTTCTGAGAGAAAACAAATGCAACAAATCCTATAGCATCTTTGACTTTTCTTTTACTTTTGACACATCCCCAAAATCCTTTTTTATTGCTTTTGACGTCTCTTGCAAGCCTTAATTCATTGTCAGCTTTAGATAATCTGATTTGCGCCCTGCAGGTTCTGCAGACAGCATTATATTCTTCTTTAGATATGCCTCCCTCTTTCCATTTGATAAACATTTCTTTCTTCCTTATTTAGCATGTGTTTAAATTATATGTTCATCCATCCTGGTTTCCATAAATGCTTCCTATTCTTCCCTCTTTTCGGAATTGTTAACGATTGTGCTTTGAGAATCTAATTTTTTAAGATTTCCCAACCTTCCTGGACATTTTTGTCCTTAAGGATATCCAGCAATTGGATCCCTCTGATTCTCTTTCGGAGTCCCTTAAAATCTGCCTTTCTGAAATCTAACCTTGATGTCTGAGTCTTCACAGGTCTTCCTCCTCTAGTTATCCAAAATTCTAAAATAGCAAGGTTGCTACCTCCTAGGGTCCCAGATACTCTTACCTCCTCAACCATTTCCTCCCTATTTATAAGGATTAGATCCAAGGTAGCAAATCCCCTTATTTTCTCCCCTACCTTTTGGAAGATAAAATTGTCAGCAAGAGAGGATAAGAATTTGCTTGATCTGTTAGTTTTGAGAGAGAGAGATTCCCAACATATGTCTGGATAGCTAAAATCTGCCATAACAACTATGTCATATATTTTGGAGAACTTGGCCATTTGATGCATAAGGAGTTCATCCATATCTTCAGCTTGCACAGGCGTCATGTTGTAAATGCCTACAAAGGTGTCCCCTTTCCATTGTTCTGTCCTTGTATTCTTACCCAAACAGTTTCCACAGAACTTCCAGTCTCTGAAGCTCTAATCTCTGTGCAGATATATGCTTTTCTAACAAACAATGCAACACCTCCTCCTCGTTTATCAAGTATGTTTCTTCCAAATAAGTTGTATCCTTCTAGCCTTGTATTCCAATCATGTGTATCTTCCCATCAAGTTTCAGTGATTCCAATGACATCATATATCTTTTCCTGCGTTAGTAGTTCCAATTCTCCTTGTTTGTTGCCCATGCTTTGTGTATTCGTATAGATTTACCTGCAGAATCTTATTCCATCTCCTTATTCCATGGCCATACACTGGAAGGATGGAAGAGAAGACTGTTGTGAATTCTGTTTTTGGCTCCCTCTGGTGGCTACTGGTGGTACTGGCTTACTTTTGTCTTTTGTTTCCAGTGCACCTGTTCCCATCAGGGTTTGGGAGTTTCCTATTTAGTTTGGCTTCTCAGTCATTCTAGTGCCGGCAATCAATGTTATCAGAGCACCTCTGTTGCTTGCTACCTGCTCCAAGTCTGCAATTCAGCTAAGTTGGATCTTTTGTATTTTTGTGTTTGTTTTGTCCAGCACGCATTTATACACTCTTGCTGCTGGAAGCTCTAGTGATCTGAAATTACTACTCCGGTGTCATGAGTTGATATCGGAGTTAAAGTAATTTCAGGATGGCTGATTAGGGTTTTGAGGTGACCGCGAAGTCCTCTTTTGTATTTTCTGCTATCTAGTCAGAGGGCCTCTCTTTGCTGAACCTATATTCATACTGCGTACGTGTTTTCCTCTTACCTAACCGTTATTATATGTGGGGGGCTACTATCACTTTTGGGGTTTCCCTGGAGGCAAGTCAGGTCTGTGTATTCCTCTACTAGGGGTAGCTAGATCTCCGGCTGGTGCGAGACGTCTAGGGATAAAAACGTAGGCACGCCCCCCGGCTACTGTTATTTGTGTGTTAGGTTCAGCATCGCGGTCATCTGAGTTACCATCTTCCTAGAGCTAGTCCGTTTTTGCCTAAGTCCCTGCCATTGGGAACCATGACAGTATTGCCGGCCAAAATGTATTAAAGGTATTGGCTGAAGAAAGAGAGAAAAAAGAAGTTTCTGACACTTTTTTTTTTTTTTACTCAGAAGTTCTGTCTAGCCATAATTTCAATCTGCTGGTTTTTTTTTTCTCTCCTCTTAATCCCTGAATGGCTCAGATCTCAGCTGTTGAGAAATGGATATCCAGAGTTTAGCTTCAAACCTGAATACTCTTGCCTCTAAAGTTCAAAATATCCAAGACTTTGTTATACATGCTCCTATGTCTGAACCCAAGATTCCTATACCTGAGTTTTTTTCTGGAGATAGATCTCGTTTTTTGAATTTTAAGCACAATTGTAAATTGTATCTTTCTCTGAGATCTTGCTCCGCTGGAGACCCCGCTCAGCAGGTTAAAATTGTTATTTCCTTGTTACGGGGTGACCCCCCCAGAGTTGGGCATTTGCATTGGCACCAGGGGATCCTGCGCTGCTCAATGTGGATGCGTTTTTTCTGGCACTGGGGTTGCTCTATGAGGAACCTAATTTGGAGATTCAGGCTGAAAAAGCCTTGATGGCCCTCTCTCAGGGGTATGATGAAGCTGAATTATATTGTCAAAAATTTCGAAAATGGTCTGTGCTTACTCAGTGGAATGAGTGCGCCCTGGCGGCGAATTTCAGAGAAGGTCTCTCTGACGCCGTTAAAGATGTCATGGTGGGGTTTCCTACGCCCACAGGTCTGAATGAATCCATGACTATGGCTATTCAGATTGATCGGCGTTTACGGGAGCGCAAACCTGTGCACCATTTGGCGGTGTCTTCTGAGCAGGCACTGGAGAATATGCAATGTGATAGAATTCTGTCCAGAAATGAACGGCAGAATTATAGACGTAAAAATGGGTTGTGCTTCTACTGTGGTGATTCTGCTCATGTTATATCAGCATGCTCTAAACGCACAAAAAAGGGTGATAAGTATTTTGCAATTGGCACTTTACAGTCTAAGTTTATTTTGTCTGTAACTTTGATTTGTTCATTATCATCTATTACCGTGGATGCCTATGTGGATTCTGGCGCTTCCTTGAGTCTTATGGATTGGTCCTTTGCCAGACGCTGTGGGTTTAGCCTAGAGCCTTTGGAAGTTCCTATCCCTCTGAAGGGTATTGACTCCACACCATTGGCTAGGAATAAACCACAATACTGGACACAAGTGACTATGTGTATGACTCCTGACCATCGGGAGGTGATTCGCTTCCTTGTGTTGCATAACTTGCATGATGTCTTAGTGCTTGGATTGCCATGGTTGCAAACTCATAATCCAGCCCTTGACTGGAAAACAATGTCTGTGTTAAGCTGGGGATGTCAGGGGGCTCATGGGGAAGTACCTTTGGTTTCCATTGCTTCATCTACTCCCTCTGAAGTTCCGGCATTTTTGTCTGACTATTGTGATGTTTTTGAGGAGCCTAAACTTAGTTCTCTCCCCCCTCACAGGGAATGCGATTGTGCTATAGACTTAATTCCTGGCAGCAAGTTTCCTAAGGGTCGTTTGTTCAATCTGTCTGTGCCTGAGCATGCTGCTATGCGAGATTATATTAAGGAGTCCTTGGAAAAGGGACATATCCGTCCATCCTCATCTCCTTTAGGAGCAGGTTTTTTTTTTCGTGGGTAAAAAAGATGGCTCCCTGAGGCCCTGTATTGATTATCGCCTGTTGAATAAGATTACAGTCAAATACCAGTATCCTTTGCCACTATTGACTGATTTATTTGCTCGTATTAAAGGGGCAAAGTGGTTCTCTAAGATTGATCTTCGGGGTGCGTATAATTTGGTACGGATTAAGCAGGGAGATGAGTGGAAAACTGCATTTAATACGCCCGAGGGCCATTTTGAGTATTTGGTAATGCCTTTTGGTCTTTCTAATGCCCCTTCAGTCTTTCAGTCCTTTATGCACGATATTTTCCGTGAATATCTGGATAAATTTATGATTGTGTATTTGGATGATATTTTGATTTTTTCGGATGACTGGGAGTCGCATGTTCAACAGGTTAGGAAGGTTTTTCAGGTTTTGCGGGCCAATTCTTTGTTTGTAAAGGGTTCGAAGTGTATTTTTGGGGTTCAGAAGATCTCTTTTTTGGGGTACATTTTTTCCCCTTCTTCTATTGAGATGGATCCTGTCAAGGTTCGGGCCATTTGTGATTGGACGCAGCCTACTTCCCTGAAGAGTCTTCAGAAATTCTTGGGCTTTGCTAATTTCTATCGTCGATTTATAACTGGGTTTTCAAGTGTTGCTAAGCCTCTGACTGATTTGACTAAGAAGGGTGCTGATGTTGCCAATTGGTCCTCTGCGGAGGCCTTTCGGGAGCTTAAGCGCCGCTTTTCTTCTGCCCCTGTGTTGCGCCAGCCTGATGTTTCGCTCCCTTTTCAGGTCGAGGTTGATGCTTCCGAGATTGGAGCGGGGGGCGGTTTTGTCGCAGAGAAGTCCCGATTGCTCAGTGATGAGACCATGTGCATTCTTCTCTCGAAAGTTTTCACCCGCCGAGCGAAATTATGATGTCGGTAATCGGGAGCTCTTGGCTATGAAGTGGGCATTTGAGGAGTGGCGTCATTGGCTTGAGGGTGCTAGACATCAGGTTGTGGTCTTGACTGATCACAAGAATCTGATTTACCTTGAGTCTGCCAGGCGTCTGAATCCTAGACAGGCGCGCTGGTCGCTGTTTTTCTCCCGGTTTAATTTTGTGGTTTCATACTTGCCGGGTTGGAAAAATGTGAAGGCAGATGCCCTTTCTAGGAGTTTTGAGCCTGACTCCTCTGGTGATTCTGAGCCTACGGGTATCCTTAAGGATGGGGTGATTTTGTCTGCTGTCTCCCCAGACTTGCGACGTGCTTTGCAGGAGTTTCAGACTGATAGGCCTGATCGTTGTCCATCTGGGAGACTGTTTGTTCCAGATGAGTGGACCAGTAGAGTCATCTCGGAGGTTCATTCTTCTGTGTTGGCAGGCCACCCTGGAATCTTTGGTACCAGAGATTTGGTGGCCAGGTCCTTCTGGTGGCCTTCCCTGTCTCGGGATGTGCGTACTTTTGTGCAGTCTTGTGATGTTTGTGCTCGGGCCAAGCCTTGCTGCTCTCGGGCTAGTGGATTGTTGTTGTCCTTGCCTATTCCGAAGAGGCCGTGGACGCACATCTCTATGGACTTTATCTCGGACCTCCCGGTTTCTCAGAAAATGTCCGTCATTTTGGTGGTGTGTGACCGTTTTTCTAAGATGGTTCATTTGGTGCCCTTGCCCAAATTGCCTTCTTCATCGGAGTTGGTTCCTTTGTTTTTTCAAAATGTGGTTCGTTTACATGGTATCCCGGAAAACATCGTTTCTGACAGGGGATCTCAATTTGTGTCTAGGTTCTGGCGAGCGTTCTGTGCCAGGATGGGCATTGATTTATCTTTCTCGTCTGCTTTCCATCCTCAGACTAATGGCCAGACGGAGCAAACTAATCAGACTTTGGAGACTTATTTGAGGTGTTTTGTGTCTGCTGATCAGGATGATTGGGTCGCCTTTTTGCCGTTGGCAGAGTTTGCCCTTAATAATCGGGCCAGTTCTGCCACTCTGGTTTCTCCTTTCTTTTGCAATTCAGGGTTTCACCCTCGTTTTTCATCTGGTCAGGTGGAATCTTCGGATTGCCCTGGAGTGGACACTGTGGTGGATAGACTGTACCAGATTTGGAGTCATGTGGTGGACAATTTGAAGTTGTCTCAGGAGAAGACTCAGCAGTTTGCTAATCGTCATCGTCGTGTGGGTCATCGTCTTCGTGTTGGGGACTTGGTGTGGTTATCTTCTCGTTTTGTCCCTATGAAGGTCTCTTCTCCTAAGTTTAAACCCCGGTTCATAGGTCCTTATAAGATTTTGGAGATTCTTAATCCTGTATCTTTTCGTTTGGACCTACCAGCATCTTTCGCCATTCATAATGTCTTCCATCGGTCGTTGTTGCGGAGGTACGAGGTACCGGTTGTGCCTTCTGTTGAACCTCCTGCTCCTGTGCTGGTGGAGGGTGAATTGGAGTATGTTGTGGAAAAGATTTTGGACTCTCGCGTTTCCAGACGGAGACTCCAATATTTGGTTAAATGGAAGGGATACGGGCAGGAAGATAATTCTTGGGTGACTGCCTCTGATGTTCATGCCTCTGATTTGGTTCGCGCCTTTCATAGGGCGCATCCAGATCGCCCTGGTGGTTCTCATGAGGGTTCGGTGCCCCCTCCTTAAGGAGGGGGTACTGTTGTGAATTCTGTTTTTGGCTCCATCTGGTGGCTACTGGTGGTACTGGCTTACTTTTGTCTTTTGTTTCCAGTGCACCTGTACCCATCAGGGTTTGGGAGTTTCCTATTTAGTTTGGCTTCTCAGTCATTCTATGCAATCAATGTTATCAGAGCACCTCTGTTGCTTGCTACCTGCTCCAAGTCTGCAATTCAGCTAAGTTGGATCTTTTGTATTTTTGTGTTTGTTTTGTCCAGCACGCATTTATACACTCTTGCTGCTGGAAGCTCTAGTGATCTGAAATTACTACTCCGGTGTCATGAGTTGATATCGGAGTTAAAGTAATTTCAGGATGGCTGATTAGGGTTTTGAGGTGACCGCGAAGTCCTCTTTTGTATTTTCTGCTATCTAGTCAGAGGGCCTCTCTTTGCTGAACCTATATTCATACTGCGTACGTGTTTTCCTCTTACCTAACCGTTATTATATGTGGGGGGCTACTATCACTTTTGGGGTTTCCCTGGAGGCAAGTCAGGTCTGTGTATTCCTCTACTAGGGGTAGCTAGATCTCCGGCTGGTGCGAGACGTCTAGGGATAAAAACGTAGGCACGCCCCCCGGCTACTGTTATTTGTGTGTTAGGTTCAGCATCGCGGTCATCTGAGTTACCATCTTCCTAGAGCTAGTCCGTTTTTGCCTAAGTCCCTGCCATTGGGAACCATGACAGAAGACCACCTGCGCTCCCAGTTCTTTCACTTTCTTATTTAAGTTTTCAAAGTCAGTGCAGATGGTTTCCAGTTCATTTCTTGCGGTGTCATTTGTCCCCACATGTACTAGCAGGAATGGGTAGTCAACTGTAGGTCCGAAGAGTTCTGATATCCTGTCAGACACATCTTTAATTTTTGCACTTGAAAGACAGCACATTTCTCTTGAGGTTATATCCGGTCTGCAAATTGCGGCCTCTGTTCCTCTCAACAGGGAATCCCCCATGACCAAAACTCTCCGTTTCTTCTTCACAACATTTTTCTTTCTCCATCCAGGAAGACTCTGAGGACGTCCAAGGTTGTTCTTTGTGGGCAAAGTCTTATCTTGATGTATTTCTTCATCGTTCTTCTGCGTGAGAGCCTGGTTTTGGTTCCTGAGCAGTATGGGTGCTGACTGCCTCTTGATCCTGATTGCAAATTACCGAATGTTTCGGATTATAAGACGCACCCCCCCCCCCCCCCAAATTTGGGGGGAAAATAGGGTTGCATCTTATATTCCGAATGTAATTACCGGGAATGTGGCGGCAGCAGGAGTCGAGCGATTCTGCAGGCCCTGGGCTGAGAAGAGGGGGTATTCGGTAATTCGAGCATCCCACGGTGGTGCGGCAGGTTTGGCAGTGCTCGATTGTGCTGGGACTCAGCCAACATATTCTGAAAGCCTGGAGCCCCCGCACTTCTATTCCTGCAATGTGAGGGCCTCCAGAGGCGGCGCATGCGCACATTAAGATCTCGGCAATGAGATCTCATCCCAAGATCTTGGGAGACGAGATTTCTGTGCAGAGATCTCAATCTGCGCAAGCATCGCCTCTGGCGGACAATTTCCCGAGGCCACCGCATTGCAGTAATGGAAGTGTGGGGGCTATGGGCTTTCATAAAATGTTGGCAGATTCTCTGCACCAAAGAGCACCACCGAACCTGCCGCATTAGCGTTGAATGGGAGTCAGATCATTGCCAGACCACCGAACACCTCCTGTGACCTCGCTCCACTAGCGCTGCCGATCCCAACTCCCCTCTACCCGGTAAGCTGAATTCAGACTGTAAGACGGACCACCATTTGACCCATTCATTTTTTCCCCTATTTTCCTTCTGAAAATTTGGGGTATGTCTTATGGTCCGGTGCGTCTTATAGTCCAAAAATACGGTAGTTATCACCTCCCTTGTGTTCTCACGTGCCTTATACCAGGAATTTTGATGCTTCTTTGAGGTTCTTATATAAAAATGTATGTGAATAGCATTTGCAATTATTGCTAATTATTGGCCGTTTGTGAAGGAGTCAGAGTTTGGAAAAATAGAGGAGGATGAGTAGGAATTTTGATTTCTGACTCCACCTCTCTGGTCTTGTATAAGAATCTAGAAAATAAAACTCACCCCACACACTCAGCCACACGTCGCATTGAGTCTTGGGAAACGAAGACATGGCAAGCAAATCGATTCAAAACGGGGTGTTTCGTAATGAAGCCGAAATAACTAAAAGAACAAGTGAAATATACAAAATTAGGAAAATCACATTCAGTGGTATGTAAGAGTTTGGGCAACCCTGGTCAAAATTATTGTTATTGTAAACAGTTAAGCAAGTAAACATGAAATTACCTCTAAAAGAGCTAACGTTAAAGATGACACATTTCCTTTGTAATTTAGGCAAAAAAAAATACATATATTATCATTTTTTACATTTTAAAAATTACAGAAATGAAAATGGGCTGATGCAAAAGTTTGGGCACCCTTGGAGATTTGTGTGCTCAGATAACTGTGACCAAGATTTCAGACCTTAATTAGCTTGTTAGGGGTATGGATTGTTCACTATCATTGTTAGGAAAGTTCGGGTGATGCAAATTTCCCAGCTTTATAAAAACCCAACCTCCTCTAACCTTGTGCCAAAAAGCAGCAAGCATGGGTTCTTCTAAGACCAGCACTCTGAAAATGAAACAGAAATCATATAATGAGCAAAGAAAAGCACCAGACAACCGTTAAATTATAAAATGTAAACCTTTATTCCAAAAAATCATAAAAACCACATATAGCTGAAGAGGAAGGTAATGACAGTAACTGGCCAGAATATGCAACTGCAACCAAAAACAGGCAACAAGCAGGAAATAATAAACAGATTGTCTAATGCTCAATGAGTTATAAGTGCGTGTGCAACCAAATGTTCCTGTATGAAGTAAAACAATATAAAGCGGAAACATTATAAATAAATAGTGGTAGGGTCAAAACAAAGTTGTAAACAATGTTGAGAAATCAAAGAGTAAAACAAAGGAGATATGCAATAAATGACTGGTGTTACATGGAGGTTGCGGTGATACTGCCCCAATGCGCGTTTCAGCAAAGTGCAATCAGTTTATTACTGCCTGCTTGTTGCCTGTTTTTGGTTGCGGTTCCACATACTGGCCAGTTACTGTCATTACCTTCCTCCTCAGCCATATGTGGTTTTATGTTGGTTTTGAATAAAGGTTTACATTTTATAATTTGGTTCCCTGGTGCTTTTCTTCGCTCTTTATATGATTTCTATGGTCTTTGAACCTACTGCACTAATCCTTTCATCCCTGTATACTGGTCACTGGACTGTATATTTTCTTGGGGTGCTTTGCCTGTATAGGATTTAAATGGAAATAGTGGAGGCCCAAAAAGAAGGAGAAGGCTATAAAAAGATAGCAAAGCATTTTCAAGTGGTCCTTTTCTCAGTTTGAAATGTAACTAAAAAATGGCAGTTAATAGGAACAGTGATAGTCAAAATAAGGTCTGGACGACCAAGCAAAATTTCAGTGAGAGCTGCTCATAGGATTGCTAGAGAGGCAATCAGAATCCCTGCTTGACTGCATGAGACCTTCAGAAATATTTAGCAGACTCTGGAGTTACGTTACATTGTTCTACTGTTCAGAGATACTGCACAAATACGGCCTTCATGGAAAAGTCATCAGAAGAAATCCTCTCCTGCGTTCTCACCATAACATTCAGCATCAAAAGTATGCAAAAGAATACCTAAACAAGCCTGATGCATTTTGGAAACGAGTACTGTGGACCGATGAGGTTACTTAGCACTCAGCTTATTAGGCAATAGCACACACTGCAATACATATTGAACACCATGAGGCACCATACTATGTTAGTATAAATAGCATGTAAAAGGCAAATGTTTATATTATGGTCATGATAGTCAATGGTGTGAAAACCACTTTAAAGTAGCATAAGAACTTAGAATAAGAATAATCTCTAATGGTCCTTGCCAGTCAGGAGGACAAGGGAATGGCACTGTCTTTGCCACCAAGAGAAATCAAGGTGCAAAAATTTCAGGTTGCTTGTAGGTAATATTTTATTCAAACTGATAAAAAACACATAAAAAGTATATACACAACGCATTTTGGCTGTTTGCAGCCTTCTTCACGTGTATGGAGAAAAACATTTCTGCACCTTGATTTCTCTCGGTGGCAAAGACAGCGCCATTCCCTGTTCCTCCTGTCTGGCATCTACTTCAAGGGATACTCCTGCTTCAGGGTCAAATCCCTCCTCACCAGGTCGGCAGCAGTCTCTTGCAAATATATCCATACTTCAAGTTGGAGTTGTGCCTTTGTTTGCACAACCGCATCAGGTGAGCAATTTCCTATAGATACCTTCTCAACTGGTTATATCTTACTACGCTTAGATAGCGCCACATGGTTTCTGTTTTAGGAACTTTAACACTGCTCTAATGGTCCCTGTAATATGAGGCTGTCGTGGCATCAAATCTCCAACAGTCACCTGAACCTACAGCTAGTATATAGCTAGCTGTCTCTAGTACAAGGTTTAATGAAAGTTTAGTGAATGAGAAACTTCCTCAACTCATACTGATCCACTTTCATTTGCCTGTGTACGTGATGTAGAAAGTGGACTGTAAGCTCTGATGCCCATTTAGATATTCTGTCCACTGCCAGCGGACAGGTATCAGACCACTTCTTACCAGCTGTTGCGTGGATGACAACCACAGAAGGAAATATTTTTCATTTGGAAAAAGTGACTGCAACGTTCATCCTGCAAAACAATGATGGAAAAGGCAAAGAGAACTAGTGTGAATAGGATGTTATCCATACTTGCGTACAACTCCATATGTTACTGAAAGCGCAGTAGTCTGCTGTACTTTCCGCTGCAAAGAAACGTATGATATGCAGTATACATGTATTTAGAACGGGTCTCTATGGTGCGGAAGAGCAGTGCTATTACAGTAACCTGCTGTATGTCCACACTGAAAATTGTAAACCGTCCAAATTACCTCTAACAGGGCATTTTATTATAATACGTAGACTGCCTGATGATGATACTGGGCTCAGAGGACATTACAAATCTTCAACATGGACAGATAACATAGCAGTGCATAGGAGCATATATAGTGGTGAAAGTAAGTATTTGATACACTGCCGATATTGCAAGTTTTCCCACCTACAAAGAATGGAGAGGTCTATAATGTTTGTTAAAGGTACACATCAACTGTGAGAGACAGACACTAAAAAAAAATAGAAAATCACATTGTATGATTTTTAAATAATTAAAGTTGCATTTTATTGCATGAAATGAGATCACCTAGCAACCAGCAAGAATTCTGGCTCTCACAGACCAGTTAGTTTTACTTTAAAAAGCCCTCCTACTCTGCACTCATTACCTGTATTAATTGCACCTGTTTGAGCTCATTACCTGTATAAAAGACACCTGTCCGCACACTCAATCACACCCCAACCTCTCCACCATGGCCAAGACCAAAGAGCTGTCTACGGACACCAGGGACAAAATTGTAGACTTGTACAAGCCTATGAAAGGCTACAGCTTGGTGAGAAGGCAACAACTGTTGGCATAATTATTAGAAAATGGAAGAAACACAAGATGACTGACAATCTTCCAGAGTAGGCATGGGAGATGGTCATGTGGTCAGATGAGACCAAAAGAGAACTTTTTGGTATCAACTGCACTTGCTGTGTTTGGTGGAAGAAGAAGGATGAGTACAACCTAAAGAATACCGCCTCAACTGTGAAGCATGGTGGGGGAAACATCATACTTTGGGGGTGCTTTTCTGCAAAGGGGACAGGACGACTGCACCCTATTGAAGGGAGGATGGATGGGGTCATGTATCACAAGATTTTGGCCAACAGCCGCCCTTACCTTAGAAGATGGGTCGTGGCTGAGTCTTCCAGTATGACAATGACTGAAACACACAGCCAGGGCAACTAAGGAGTGACTCGGTAAGAAGCATTTCAAGGTCCTGGAGTGTCCAAGCCAGTCTCCAGACCTGAACTTAATAGAATATCTTTCGAATGAGATGAAACTGAATGTTGCCCAGTGACAGCTCTGAAACATGAAAAAACTGGAAAAGATCTATATGGAGGAGTGGGCCAAAATCCCTGCTGCAGTGTGCGCAAACTTGGTCAAGAACCACAGGAAACATCTGAGCTCTGTAATTGCAAACAAAGGATTCTGTACTAAATATTAAGTTCTGTTTTTCTATTGTATCAAATACTTATTTCATGCAACAAAATGCAAATTAATTATGTAAAAATCATACAATGTGATTTACTGCTTTTTATTTTTAGATTTTGTCTCTCACAGTTGAAGTGTAAAAATTACAGACCTCTCCATAAGTGGGAAAACTTGCAAAATTGGCAGAGTATCAAATACTTATTTTCTCCACTGTACAACATTTTACAGGTATCGTTAGGAGTATGAAAAGGAGGATCTGGAGCAGAAGATAATTTTTCCTGATATTAATAATTAGTGTAATGTAATCACATGAAAACATTATTTTAATAAACGTTCCCCATATTGAGTAGCTGGTAACAGGAAGGTCTTGAATATATGATCTGAAGAAAAAGGTGGAGTCAAAAGTTACCCCAAAGCATCAGACTTGGGAGAACGGAAAATTTTCAAGTCATCAACAGTTATTGTGAAGACTCGTGGGATATTTCGGGGTAGTGGAGAGGGAAGATAAGGAATTCAGTTTTCACCACATTCAATGTACGAAGAAAGAGGAGAAGAAGATGGCTACAGCTAATAGGCACGGTGGGATTCTGCCTTCGCACATGCCTTTTAATAGATTTGATGCATCTTGGATGCGCCAGTCTACACCAACTCACACACACAGTAAATATGACTGTTCACAAGTTGATGTCATTCTATACATTCTTTCTGTGATCTCTAAAGACTAACACTTGCAGTTTCTTTCTTCTGTCTTACCTCGGGCCTGTCGTTTCCTCTCAGAATGAGCTTGACACCACGCAAGGAAATCTCCAGTTCACAGCTCGCAGGCGGCCGCAGGTGCACTGTCAGCTTCCTTGCAGTTGCAATCTGGTGGTGGTATAAAATCCAATATTAACTAATAAATGCAGAGAATGTAGTGAGATATATAACCTGCAATAACTCATATCAGGATTTGGACCTACACAATTATACATCATATAAGGATTCTTTCACTTTGCTGAGCATGTCATCAGAAGTACATAGAAACCAGATACTCTGGGTACTATAGGAAGTCCTTTACTCTACAATAATTAACATTGAAACAATGGAACGTTCTCATTACATTCCTTCTTAACGGGAACCTGTCATGTCCAGAAAAGTTATTTACCTACAAATTTGGAGGGAAACTACTGGTAAAAAGTCTTTAAATCTTGTATAGCCAGCTTACTAGAGAAGCCACAACTGGTAGAAAATTAAGTTTATTCTCCCTGCAGCCGGTCGGTTCTAGTCATCGAGACTATGTGATGAGCTGATAAAGTCACCACTCACTACACCCCAAGAGCAGCAGTTGTCACTTCCCAGGATTTTTATTGACAGCCTACTATGCACACATACGCTGCACAAACACGTTGCAGGGCAGGCTATCTATCAAAGTGCCTGGATGTGATTAAAAGCACTAGGTGTATAGTGAGCAGACAATATAATTTCATTTTCTGGTTCGTCACATTGGGGGGACACAGAACCATGGGATAGTCTGCTGCCACCTAGAGGCTGACACTATTCTTGTAATTGAATAAAATTGGCTCCTCCCCAGCAGACTATACCTCGCCTGCTGGAGCCAGGCTTCCTCAGTCTTCTGCAGTGTCAGATGGAGGCAAGGTCTGTCAGATCTGTCTTAGACGCTAACCATTTTGCTTTTGTTTTTCACATAGATGTCACAGGGTAGCAGAGTGTAACTGTGCACTCTGTTACACCCACATAGTGGTGGAGCGTACAAGCTGTAATTGTTCAGTCCGTATCCTCTCGCGTCGGTGTGGCTGGACTAATGGACCTTGACACTGCTGGTAGTCAGGTACGGGGGTGGAGGTCCATAAACCAAGTAGCTCTTGCCTGCCGTCCCACATAGCGTGCGTGTGCATGGAGAATAAGTTAAAGGGATCCGGATCTTCAGGATAAGTTGTAAGTACAACCATGTCATGAGCCCTTTCTTTCCTTACTCCCCCTCTAGCTCCCCACTCCTACCTGGGCGGTGCTAATAGCAGTCCGGCAATGACATCCACAGGGGTCTCCTGCAGACCCCATGTTGTCATGTCAACCCATCGGCGACCCGCGGCATGTGACACGGGTGCCGATAAGTGAGATTAGTGACGTTTTTCTGTCACGATTACATTAAATTCCGCTGTCAGCGATTGACAGCAGCATTTAACAGTTTTACAGCCGCGGGTGGATTGCAATTTCACCCGCGGTTCTTAGGGGCACATGTCAGCTGTTCAAAACAGCTGACATGTGCAGGGAAAGATGTGGGCTCTACGCCAGAGCCCACATCAAAGGGAGGGACACAACATGCGCGTACATGTACTGCGCATGTCGTGAAGGGGTTAAGAGACTGGGAAATAAATTAGGAACAGTATGAGAACACCACCTAATAATTATGGGATCATACTGGCACATACTAATGAAGATATAGTCAAAGGAAAAAAGAAAAAAGGAATATGCAAAAGCTACGAGATCAACTCTTAAAAATATCAATTTATTGAATACATTAGTGACAAACCAAAACAGTACATTATATTAAAAACATTTAAAAGAGGCTACAAGCCCAAACAATGTAACACATAGGTGACATAATATAATAAGACAAGCACCTAACCTCATTTAGCCATGTAGATAATGTGATGCAGTGACTCCTGTTACAGCTAGGGGGCGCTGCATGTGCTCCTCAGGATATGCATGGAGGCCTATCTGTAGTTGTAATGGTTGAACTAGCCACACACACCTCCCACCTATGGGAGTGGCTACAAGTATATAATGTAACCATGTGGGTCACATGGGGAAAAGATGGATGGACCTGAGTGGTCTGTGTGCCAGGTCCTGGGGGGCCTCTGTGTTGGGAGGTCCTGGGAGTAGGACTAGATCCCTGAAGAGCACATGGGGGAGGCCTTGGACCTGGGGGCCTGTGTGTTGGACGGTCCCAGATGGGGATGGACATCCAGAATAGCGCACAGAGAGGACGCGTGTGCAGAATCCGTGATGGCACTGCGTTTGGGGAACCTACAGCCCGTCTGAGGATCTGGACTCTCAGGTGGCCTGGTGAGCAAGGCATTGCCCGGGACGGTGATCCCAGTTCGGCAGCTTCCCTGAGAGAGAGAGAGTACTGACAGGAGTCAGCGTATGGAGCAGGAGCTCCTGGAAGGTAACCCAGCGTATGGGGAACCGTGCAGTCACCCACGGCAACTGGACAGAGTAAGGTCCAGCATGATTAGAGACTGCAACCTAATGTCGTATGTTGGTGCCTGTTGTGCTCCATGGACATTAATGAATTGTATGGCGTGCGGTCACCCACGATAACTGCACACAGAGGTACGGCGTGTTTAGTGACTGCGTTTCAAAGCCGTATACTATGATGTGAAGATTGATGTAAAGACTGTGTGCTTGTTGTTCATATTTATGTAGCTTATGACTCCATAATAAACCACATGAACTGTTAAAGTGAAAACCCGTGCCTAAGTGCTTGAATCCCGTGCCAAGCGAGTGTCCCCCAATACACTCAGTAAGTGCAATCTTACAATAAAAAATATATGACACACAAGGTATCCATAGGTTGCAGAATCGAAGATATATCAAATGCACTAAGCAAATAGACACAATATATAATGCAATGCAAAAGGTACCAAAAAATGTTCAATCAGGGCTAAAATTTACATGATAGTCATCAGAAGCCAAATGGCCAAAGTACCTAGGTAAAAATAATGTGAAAAAGCATAAGGTACACCAGGCGTAGGAGGCAAAATGTGAGCCTAAAAGATAAGGAACCTTTGGACAAGGCAAAGAATATGAAATGAGGGATGAAGACCCCATGTGTATCTCCACACCTGCTGTGGCTTCCTCAGGGGTAGGGTGGAATCAATATACATCCTGGTGTCACTTTTATATAGGCACAAATCAAATGGAATATGAAACACACAAATTATAAAAATACCTATCCGAGGCAATGATGGAGACCGGGAGCAGCAAGTCGGCGTCCAGAACTCCTAATTGCGCATGTGTGACATGTCAGAGGGTCAGTGCACAAGTACACTCAGTAACTTACACTGGGCATGCGCTAAAAGTCCAGGATCAGTGCATAAATCAAACGATGTCAGTGCTGTCATAACCCATAGCACGCGTGCACCACTACGCCAAAGCTAATGAATAAATTACATGGCATTGGAGTTCACGTTAGGTTGAATGAATGAGACACCTAGTTCACAATGTGCATGCGCCAGGATGCAAGAAGCAATAACTACTTTATATTATACAGCATCAGCACTCTTGTAACATATATTATATGCACGCTAGGTTATGTGGAATATTCAAAGAGCTACATAAGTCAATACCATCCAAAGGATGCCCACATGTAAATCATTGTGGGAAACAGAAAAATCCAGCCTGACAAGATGATGTAAAAAAGTGCATACCATACCATTGCCTGCTGGATCAAGCTGGCTATTATCCATGCCTATAGGGCTACGACCAGGGTGGCCCTATTTAGGATTAGGGCGTAAGCTACGTGAGCGGTGGGAGCTTCCTGGGCGGCTCGTCATCAGGCATTGGCTTTACAGCTCTGTAAATCAGCTACTTGGGCAAAGGTGCATAGATTTTCTAAGTTTTACAGGGTCCACACTTTTGACAGATATACAGTTATATGAAAAAGTTTGGGCACCCCTATTAATCTTAAGCTTAATGTTTTGTAAATATTGGGTTTTTTTGCAACAGCTATTTCAGTTTCATATATCTAATAACTGTTGGACACAGTAATGTTTCTGCCTTGAAATGAGGTTTATTGTACTAACAGAAAATGTGCAATCTGCATTCAAACAAAATTTGACAGGTGCATAAGTATGGGCACCCTTATCATTTTCTTGTTTTAAATACTCCTACCTACTTTTTACTGACTTACTAAAGCACTTTTTTTGGTTTTGTAACCTCATTGAGCTTTGAACTTCATAGCCAGGTGTATGGAATCATGAGAAAAGCTACTTAAAGTGGCCACTTGCAAGTTGTTCTCCTGTTCGAATCTCCTCTGAAGAGTGGCATCATGGGCTCCTCAAAACAACTGTCAAATGATCTGAAAACAAAGATTATTCAACATAGTTGTTCAGGGGAAGGATACAAAAAGCTGTCTAAGAGATTTAACCTGTCAATTTCCACTGTGAGGAACATAGTAAGGAAATGGAATAACACAGGTACAGTTCTTGTTAAGGCCAGAAGTGGCAGGCCAAGAAAAACATCAGAAAGGCAGAGAAGAAGAATGGTGAGATCAGTCAAGGACAAACCTCAGACCACCTCCAGAGAGCTGGAGCATCAACTTGCTGCAGATGGTGTCACTGTGCATCGGTCAACTATACAACGCACTTTGCACAAGGAGAAGCTGTATGGGAGAGTGATGCGAAAGAAGCCGTTTCTGCAAGCACGCCACAAACAGAGTCGGCTGAGGTATGCAAAAGCACATTTGGAGAAGCCAATTTCTTTTTGGAAGAAGGTCCTGTGGACTGATGAAACCAAGATTGAGTTGTTTGGTCATACAAAAAGGCGTTATGCATGGCGGCAAAAAAAAACAGCATTCCAAGAAAAACACTTGCTACCCACAGTAAAATTTGGTGGAGGTTCCATCATGCTTTGGGGCTGTGTGGCCAATGCCGGCACCGGGAATCTTGTTAAAGTTGAGGGACGCATGGATTCCTCTCAGTATCAGCAGATTCTTGACAATAATGTTCATGAATCAGTGACAAAGTTGAAGTTACGCAGGGGATGGATCTTTCAGCAAGACAATGATCCAAAACACCGCTCCAAATCTACTCAGGCATTCATGCAGAGGAACAATTACACTGTTCTGGAATGGCCATCCCAGTCCCCAGACCTGAATATCACTGAACATCTGTGGGATCATTTGAAGAGGGCTGTCCATGCTCGGCCACCATCAAACTTAACTGAACTGGAATTGTTTTGTAAACAGGAATGGTCAAAAATACCTTCATCCAGGATCCAGGAACTCATTAAAAGCTACAGGAAGCGACCAGAGGCTGTTATTTTTGCAAAAGGAGGATCTACTAAATATTAATGTCACTTTTCTGGTGAGGTGCCCATACTTATGCACCTGTCAAATTTTGTTTGAATGCAGATTGCAGATTTTCTGTTAGTACAATAAACCTCATTTCAAGACAGAAACATTACTGTGTCGAACAGTTATTAGATATATTAAACTGAAATAGCTGTTGCAAAAAAAAAAAAATTTTAGAAAACATTAAGCTTAAGATTAATAGGGGTGCCCAAACTTTTTCATATAACTGTAAGTCTTGGTGGGAAGATACTGCAGGCGGCAGTAGCCCAAACGTTCGCTTGAGTTACGGCAGGAAGACTAAGTGGTAACTATGATATTTAATTTTTTTCCACCCTATGAACAGCTTTAGGACGTCCCATGGTTCAGTGTCCTCCAACGAGAGGAACAAGAAAAGTATATTTTTGGTACTTACTGTAAAATCTGTTTCTCGTAGTCTTCATTGGTGGACACAACCTCCTCTCTTAGTTGCCTGGTTATGTTTCTCTTTTCCTTAATTCTATTTTTTCTCCTCCTACTGCTTTCTCACAAAACTTAGGAATCCTGACTCCAGTAGGCGAGGTATAGTCTGCTGTGCAGGAGCCAATTTTATTTAAATGCAATAATAGTGTCAGCCTCTAGGTGGCAGCAGACTATCCCATTGTTCTGTGTCCCTCAAGGAAGACTAGGAAAAGCAGATTTTACGGTGAGTACCAAATATCTACTTTTCTCACTGTATCTGCTGGTCCAGGAAGCTGGATAAACATGAATTAAACAATATTTACCTACAGATTATCACCATATCTGCAGGTAGATAGCATTTCTGGAAGAGACAGGTCCCCATTAAAGAGGACCTTTCACCAGTTTTAACAAGATGAAGAGGCTGCAGTGCTGAATAAAATGTTGTTTTTCATTTTTTATTTCTCATCTTCATTGTGGAAATATTAGCTTGTAAAGTTTAAGCAAGAGGGATTTAGCAAAGATTCGTCTCTAGAGGGCTGTTACTTTTTTTCCTGAATGAATTTGACCAATCATAGGCAAGAGGCATTACACCATAGGAGATTGCCAAAACCGTCTTTCTCTGTGTGAGACATGTAATAACACACAGACCTGCTCTCCTAACTGATCCCACTGCCGGCATCTACTGTGATTACAAGTGTGGAATGGGAGAATAGCAGAGAAGAGCTGTGTGCTATTACAACCACCTCTGCAGCTGCAGCGCTCATCTCACAGCTGTCTCTACTACCCCTCCCAACATACTGACAGTGCATTGAGATGAGAGCTGCAGATGCAGAAGTTTAACATTTTTGTTATGATACACATCTCTACTTTTCTCCCCCCCAGTTTGTAATTACAGTAGATGCAGACAGTGACATCAGTGAAGAAGAGCAGGGCTGTTTGCTATTACATGTCTCACATAGAAAAAGCCAGGTCTGACATTCTCTGGAGGCATATTCTCTTTTTCCTTGCACATAACGTCCCCTGCTTATAATTAGTCAATGTCATGCAAGAGTAAAAGTACATGCCCGTAGAAAAGAATCTCTGCTAACGCCCCCTTGGATGAAGGGGAAATTGGAATGTAAACTTATAAAACTAATACCTCAGTAACAGAGAAGAGAAATTAAAACTATATTTTACTCAAGATCTTCAGTCACTATTCTAATATGTGACCAGCTTAACTTGCAAAAACTGGTGACTTTTCCCCGTTCAAGACTAACAAATGTAGTAAGCAATATATATTGTATTCCCTGGTGGTAAACATGTATATCAGTTTTGCTTGTATTGTATTTGTATTGTATTTGCTTGTAATTATAACCATTATATCACTTCGTATTTGGTAAAATACTATGTTAGTCTTCCTGATACAGCTGCTAAAAATTCCTCGCCTAATCTTGTCAAATGCCCTCGCATTGCAACAGCATTACGTATTCTTGCATTACACATTCTTCCAATTAGCCATATGGATTTGATTAATATGTATGGTAAATGTTATTAAAAGCTGGGATATATGGAAACCCGGAACCAAAGCCTATTATCTTACTTCCTTACCTTTTGCATGGCTGCACAAAGAATTCCATTGCCCTGGTGATGTGGAACTTCAACAGAACCCAGAAACTGCACATCAAACATCTGGACCCAAGGAGAATTGCCTTTAATCACTGTACAGAAATTATGAAATGCATTATTAATATGGTAGAAACATACTGTAGATAAAGGGCAGTAAGCAATTAGAAAACATCTAATCGTCTACACTGTCATCATTGCATTTGAAGATCAGGACAAAAATCTGGAGAGATGAAGATAGTGTTGTTTTCAACCCTGATTTCTCATACATGATTTTCCATGAACAAACATTCATTTTAATCAATAGATCTTGGAATAACAACAATTTCCACAATTGGATGTGTTTTTAAATAAAATGTTCCTGTGATGAGATAATCTGATAAATGTGCCCCGGCTGTGTACTGTGTAATGGCTGTGTCTGACCGTGCAGGGACATGGTCTGATCATACCACAGCTGCTGGGCAGGGGAGGACACAAAAGAATATACAGACATTACAGCACAGCTGATTCTTTTTGTAAGGTAAAACATTTTCCTGCCTGTTTTTAAATAATGTTTTTCTTAAAAAAAGAATCAGCTGTGATCCCGTGCTGTCCTGTCTGTATACTCTTTCCCTTCCTCCACTGCCCAGTAGCTGTGGTGTGATCAGACCATGTACCTGCACGGTCAGACACAGCCATTACACAGTACACAGCAGGGGCACATTTATAAGATCATCTCAGCTCAGGAAGATTTCATTTAAACATATCCAAATGTGGAAATTATTATTCTTCCAAGATCTATCGATTAAAATGAACTTTTGTTCGTGGGTAAACCCTTTTAAGCATGGCTGTCAACATGGGTCTCAAAGAGCATTCTGTGTGTTAGGTCCACAGTGAATTCCAGAGAAAATGGCGCATGAAACCATCTTTTAGTCACTTGTCTATAAAGGATTCAGGGTCGGTTCCTTCAGCTCATTTTGCAATTTTTCCCCAGAAAAGGCAACAGTGAAAAACTATCACAAGTGGCAAATAATGAAATGTATAAGGTCAAAATGGCCTTTGTAAATGAGGCATAATGAGAAAATTCTGGAATCCTAAAACATACTATCAACTTTCAGATGTCCACATACCTTAAGGGATATTCCTAGCTCAGATATTTATCTCATATCCACATGGTGGGGAAGGGGGGGGCTACCTTGTCAGGCAGGATAGGGTTTCATAAACCGACTTGCGTCTATTAGACATTTGTGGAATATGAGATAGATGTAGGAGATGGGACTCCCCCTTTAAAACACAACATCATATTTATCTGTTCAAGATTCAACCTATATAGAACCTTACCAACATTCTCCTTCACTGGACATACAACTTCATGGGCATAAAATGAGGGGAAGATCCCTCTCTCTCCCGTCCTCATGTTATAACCACGACACCATGAACCATCCTCACATTCTACCAGTAATGGGTCATCAACATCTAGTTCAAGCTCATCTTCATGACGAGGAATAAACCTAAAAAACAGAGTCACAGAAAGTAAAAAAGTAAAATGAGTGTCTTCCCAGCGTAACTGCATACACTACAGGGAACCTGTTACCTTGTTAATTATCATCAATTACAGTGGTCTTGTCCTCATTATTATCTACCTTTCTTTTTTTTTTTAACGGCCTTCAGCCCAATCTCGAGCCATGGCAACTTGATGGATGAACAATCTGTAGGAAGATCAATCTTGTGCAAATATAGATAAGTCCACCATAGTCTTCTCTGCAATTTTCAATAGTATCAAGCCATGAGGTTGCTGGTCTTTCTTTTTGCCTTATTCCTTCTAATCTTCTGACCATGATGTCCTTCTCTAGTGATTGTGCTCTTCATATGATGCGCCCAAAGAAGTCAAGTCATAGCTTGGTGATCATTGCTTCCAGTGGCATGTCTGACTTGATTTGTTTCAAAATTGATTTATTTGTTCTTCTGGTCATCCATGGTATTGATAACATCCTTCTCCAGCATTGCATTTCAAAGGTGTGGATTCTTCTTCTGTCTTGTTTCTTTATTGTCCGGAGTTTGCATTCTTTTTTTTCTTTTTTTTTACAGAAGTCAATATTACCACTAAATAGGCTCTGAAGAAGCTCTTTTCTAAGTGATACACTTCTCTGCACATGCAAATGTTTAGTCTTGATGTTTTCAAGTAATGTAAAGGCCATCAGTGATTTTGCCGAGCTTAGTACCCAATAATCATTTTTTTGGAGACCGAAAAAAGAATGATCAATGAATGCCGATTTTGCCAGTGACAACACAGTACCTCCGTATACAAGTGGTAAATCGATGTTGACTATTTGCTTCAAATGGTAGATATCCTGTGTACGGATGGGGTCTGTATGATACAGCTGCTACGCTTTCTTGGTATTCTGGGCAGTAATTGTTGGCAGTAATTTGTAACTCTGTTATTTTCACATTATTATATGATGCCATTTGGCTATTCTGAAGATAACGTCCTATATCCAGTTACACTTTTATGATTGCTTAGACCAAAAATTGAAGAATAAATCAATTAATTTGTGGATTTATGATGGCAATGATGACATGGAAGCAACCCTTTATAGAAGAACAATTCTTTACTTTCTGTAAAGTTTATTCATTTGTCAACCTTTACTGGTAACAAAATAATTTTTCCAAAGAGAAATCAACAGCTAACATTTAAGATTAGAAGGATTAAAATAACATAATACTTTCAATCAGCCACAACACCTAAAACAACTGCCTAATATACAGGTCTCCCCTCTTCTTGCCAAAACAGCTTTGACTCGTCCTAATAACATCTTAGGCCACGTTCACATGTTCAGTATTTTGTTACTATTTTATATCAGTGTTTGTAAGCCTAAATCAGGAGAGGAAGAATCAGAAGAAAAGTATAATAGAAACACGTGCACCACTTCTGTATTTTTCACATACTCTTGATTTTTGCTTACGAATACCGATGTAAAATACTGACCAAATAATGAACGTGTGAATGTGGCCTTAGGCAGGAGCTACACAAAGACATGTGTTACGCAAAAGCCAATCGCTGTGATTTCAGTGTCATGCAACACATGTTGACCGTGTGGCCCTACCCTAATATTGTTCTGCGGTATTGGCCACCAAGATATTAGCTGAATTCCTGTTAATTGTCGGGTGGGACCTCCACAGGTTCAAATTGTTTTCAGAGTAACCCAAAACCACTTGATCGGACTGAGATCTGAGGAATTTGGAGGCCAAGTCAATACCATGAATGCTTTGTCACGTCTCCCAAACCATTCCTGAACAATTGCTGCAGTGTGACAAGGAGCATTATCCTACTAAATAAGGCCATTCCGTAGGATTGAACCAGACGGCCTAGTTTTTGTTCCACACGCACATCAATTAATCGTGATGTATTCTTGAGGGTTCATAAATCCTTTGCTGGTTCAATTGTTGTCTTTCCCTGAACCACTTATGGTATCTGCTTACTATTGTGGACTATTAAGGCAAAGAAGAACCTTAGTGAAGTCGCTCAGATCAATAAGCTTTGTTTGTTACTCTTTGAGAATTGCCATTCTAACTACCGTATATACTCGAGTATAAGCTGAGATTTTCAGCCCACTTTTTTGGGCTGAAATTGCCCCTCTCGGCTTATACTCAAGTCATACCGGGGGTCGGCAGGGGAGGGGGAGCGGGGGCTGTCTAAAAATACTCACCTAGTCCAGGCGCGGTCCCTGCTTCCCCGGCGCCGGCAGCAGCAGCTTCTTCCTGTACTCAGCGGTCACATGGTCCCGCTCATTACAGTAAATGAATATTCGGCTCCACCTCCCATAGGGGTGGAGCCGCATATTCATTACTGTAATCAGCGGTACCATGTGACCGCTGAGTACAGGATGAAGCGCTGCGGCGTCGGGGAAGCAGGATCTACACAGCGGCAGGACCAGGTGAGTATACGGGGAGGGGAGCGCTGCGCTGCGCGATAGTCACCTGCTCCTCGTTCCGGGCGCCGATCTGTCTCCAGCAGTGACGCTGAGGTCAGAGGGCGCGGTGACTTGGTCAGTGCGCGCCCTCTGCTGAACGTCAGTGCTGGAGACAGATCGGCGCCCGGAACGAGGAGAGGTGACTATTGAAAGTGCCGGGGGCCTGAGCGACGGAGAGGTGAGTATGTGATTTATTTTTTTTATCGCAGCAGATGGGGCAAGTGTCTGTATGGAGCATCTATGGGGCCATAACGTTCCTGCAGCACTATATGGGGCCATAACATTCCTGCAGCACTATATGGGGCCATAACATTCCTGCAGCACTATATGGGGCCATAACATTCCTGCAGCACTATATGGGGCCATAACATTCCTGCAGCACTATATGGGGCCATAACATTCCTGCAGCACTATATGGGGCCATAACATTCCTGCAGCACTATATGGGGCCATAACATTCCTGCAGCACTATATGGGGGCCATAACGTTCCTGCAGCACTATATGGGGCCATAACATTCCTGCAGCACTATATGGGGGCCATAACGTTCCTGGAGCACTATATGGGGCCATAACATTCCTGCAGCACTATATGGGGCCATAACATTCCTGCAGCACTATATGGGGCCTTAACATTCCTGCAGCACTATATGGGGCCATAACATTCCTGCAGCACTATATGGGGGCCATAACGTTCCTGCAGCACTATATGGGGCCATAACATTCCTGCAGCACTATATGGGGGCCATAACGTTCCTGGAGCACTATATGGGGCCATAACATTCCTGCAGCACTATATGGGGGCCATAACGTTTCTGCAGCACAATATGGGGCCATAACATTCCTGCAGCACTATATGGGGCCATAACGTTTCTGCAGCACTATATGGGGGCATAATGTTTGTGCAGCACTATATGGGGCAAGTGTCTGTATGGGGCCATAATTAACGTTTGTAGGGCACTACAGCATATGGGTCCCCAGAGAGGCAATGTTTCCTAAATAATCGGGTATTGCTTGGGGAGATGGATGTCCAACGCTTGATGTGATATCTGAACTTTTTCAGCGGTGCCTAAAGTTTTCCAGAAACCTGCAGATGAGTATCAATGCTGTGATATTAACTTTATGGCGATGGGGATGATTGTGTCCTTATTTAGGAAACATTGCCTCTCTGGGGACCCCGGGCTTGAGGGACGTACTGGACATATTCTTATATCATGTTTGAGCAGTATCAGTATTATCTGCTGCTCTATAGATATGTCATGAGCACCTGTTGATTGTAATTAATATTGTATACTGATTAAGTGCTGGTTCCATCCAGTTTTCGTTTCCTTGTCTATTTAGGAGTGGATATTCCAACTGTTATTTTTTGTATTTCACTATCATTGGAGTGATGTTCTTATATCATTGAGACATCTGCTATTCCTATACTCCTTTATCCAGGAAACTGAATATTTGTTATATCTTGGACAATATTGATATCAATACATCTCATTCACCTACTTATTGATATATATTTTTGGGGGGCTTACAAGGGCATATCCTGTTTTATCTCAGATGCCTAATGTCTAAGAAAAGAACTTTTCTGTACAAGAGTTGAGACATTGCCTGATCTTTTCATCATTTTTTCCCTGTTCCTGTCTTTTATGTTATTTGAACTTTTGGTGTTTGGGTGTTGTGGGACACTTCTTTATTTTTTATTCCCTATTTAGGGACTTTGTAGGGTCCTTAGGGTCAGTCGACGTGGAGTGGGGGCGTCTACCGCTTCACATTAGGGCGCCTACCCCCACTCCTAGGTAGTGTTTTTCCTATAGGGTCTTTCTAGTGCTCTTTTAGGGTTCCGTAACTATGGAATCCTAGGGATTTTTTGAGGGTAAGTCGACGTTGAGTGGGGGCACCTACTGCAGTAATTTAGGGTGCCTACCCCCACTGCTAGGTAGAACTAAGCGTAGTTGCTCCTTAGGACCCTTTAGGTACATACCTTGTTGCCTTTTATATTTTCTTATTGTTTATGAAAAGAGTTTTTTTATAGCTGTTTAATAAAAGTTACATTTTAGGGATCCTTGTTGTTTAGGTTTTGTAGTTTTCTAGGCTCCCGACATATACTGTTTTTGGTTGGTTTTCTGTGCGGTGGACTCCAGGAAAATGGCAGCTGGGGGGCGGAGCATACACAGATGGAGATCTTGGGCACAGCCGGGCACCCGCAGCACCGACGGACACCCCCTCATCACAGCCTGTGGCCTTAAGCAATGGTACCGGTAAGGTATATCCGCATTATAAGATGCACCCCCATTTTCCCTCAAAATTTGGGGGGAAAATAAGTGCATCTTAGAATCTGAAAAATACGGTAATAGTCAGTAAAATTGATTTGTGAATTTCTATTAAACTGAGAAATTTTACTAGATAAATTGTAAGGAAAAATGATGCTCAAATTGATTACTTTGGAATAGTTTATAATGCAGGCAGTCCAATAACAAAGTTAAGAACATGCTTAATAAAGAAGTACTATGGGGTAAAATTCTCATACCTGAAAACAGCTCTGTGTGTCTGTTCTCGTTCTTCTCCATTAAGTACACAAGAAAATAACCCAAATGACTCGGTACCTGTGAGAAGACCAATTAACAACATAATCAACAAATCGTGCAAGGCACAATAAATAAAACACTGTACATATATCAGAAAATATCCTTAGGATAGGTCATCAATATCAAATCAGTGGGGGTGCGACCCCCGAAATTCAGCTGTTCCTGACACCAGCAGCTGCGTATGATCAGTTGTGGAAACACACAACTCCGTCAACTGAATCATGGCCATGGATAGGCACTGTATATCTGCCCCCTATTCGAATCAATAGGGGGCAGATTTGCAGTACTCGGGTGTGGCAACTACGCATTTGGCAGAGCTGTGTAGTTCTGCTCCGAGACGTTGTGCAGGACAGTTTGTGGATTAAGTCCGCGCTACCACAATAATACAGATTCAAATGTAATGAAAAGCTCTGGTGGTTTATTTATTTATTGAATAAACCACCAGAGCTTTTCATTACATTTGAATCTGTATTATTGTGCAGCGTGGACTTAATCCACAAACTATCCTGCACAACGTCTCTGAGAAGGTCGCCTGGGTGGCCCGTGGATCTGCAGCAGCCGATACGAACATGCTTTTGCCTTACACCATCAGGTGAGCAGCTCCCTGTTAAAAAACTGCACTTAATCTGAGGATAAGACCCTATATGCGCTTTTTGTCTCCCTAACCTACTAGTTCTGCTCCGAAACTGAGTACATCCGGTTGGCACAGGAAACAACTGATCAGCAGGGCTGCCAGGTGTCACGCCCACAACAATTAGATATTGATGACCTGTCCTAAGGCTAGGCCATCAATATAAAAGTCCAGGACAACCACTTTAACTAAAACATGCACCTCAAGAGTAACGATAAGACCTCTTTAAAATTACAAACTAATGATTCATCACACACATACTGGTCATAAATCATTAACTTACTTGATGATCGTGATGTGCTGTTAACGAAAACATTGAGAAACTTCTTGGAGAAAGGCATGTTAGGCTCTGGCGATGAGTCTTCAGATGAAGATTCATTTTCATGGACTTCCACATCATCTCCAAATTCATCTTCATCCAAGTCACATGCATCACATGCTCTAAGAAGATCACTGCCATCACTCAGTATAGATGTACATCTCTGGAGACTAACCAGCTCAAGTTGGGTGTGCTCATCCACCACCAAAGTGTATTTCATTGAATCGTAGGCCAAAGAGTCATCTAGGATTCTCGATTCACCTGTAGACCGCTCCGGAAAAGTTTCTTCCCCAGCACAATTATGGTAAGGTGAACTCTTTAGACTTCTGTAATATGGAATATCTTCATCTTCCTCACCCGTAAAATCTAGGTTAAAGCCATGATTAGTTTTTGCTGTTGAAATGTCCAATGTGGGTTGATTTTGGTCCAGCTCTTGACAAAGATCATCACATAGATCATTATCCTCTAGAATGCCAGAATCTAAGTCACGATCAATATCCCAACCATCTCTTCGTTCCTGAAGAATTTGTTCTGTCCCAGGCCAAGGTTTCTGTTCAGTTATATGCCCTGGAGACTGTGGACGACACTTTGTTGTATGGGATAATCCCTCCAGTTGTACAGGAAGTCCCTCGAAAATTGGAGTTACAGTGTCACATGAGTCATGCAGAACATACAAACCAGGACCACTTTCCTCTATATCAAGACGATTAAGAGAATGTTGTAGTGTCTCCATATCTACCAACTCTATACTCTGTTCATCTGCTTCTATCTCTTCTGAGGGCTCCTTGGAACTTGCAAGTTCAGCCTCAATGTCTGCATCAACTGTCTCAGGATCCAGTTCAGAGGCAGGAGAAAGTGTATCACATGATGGACTTGTCTGCCTTTGAAAACACTCATCTGGACATGAAATGGGATATGATCCTTCAGAAATCATCTTATTTACCAGGTTGCTGAGCAGCCAAGGGGAGTCTGAGTCCTCACTTAGGTCAGCTTCTGATTCAGAGTCGGAGTCATATTCACTATTAGCATCTGTTTCTGGCATAAGCTTAGGTCCAACAGGTAAGTAGAATGAGCGCCGTATACTTTCCAGACTACGTTTGTTCTGATCTGCTTTCTCCTGACATAGACCTTCTTCATTCCATGTGCTATATTTCTCTTCTGGCTCCATCATCAATGGTCCACGTTCTTCTTCCTTGTCAAGTAAGATAGAGTCTTTGATTCCTTGACGGCCTCTGTCACCCACATGATCTGGTTCTGGATCAGAGGTTGGAGAACTTGCCTCTTCAATAGAGTTGGTAAGGTGAGAAGACCTTCCACTGCTTGACTCACTGGTTAAGTCCAGTTCTGTTTCTGATATTGATGAAATCATATTACCAACAAGTCTACCTCCTTCACAAGCAAAGGCTGCTTCTATTTCACCTTCTATGTCTGAATCCGAGCCTGGGGAACTCAAGTCCTGACTACAATGTCCTGTTAGCAGGAATCGACCTCGACTAGTCAAATCAGCCTCAATACCAGGATCAGAAGATGGAGACGTTGTTTCGTTAGAAGAATTTGATGGATGTCCTCTTGTGTTTCCTCTCTGCTCAGGACTCAAATCTTCCAGATTTTCTTGCAGTGGTGCAGATACTCTCAACTCTAAATCTGATGACCAAGGCCCTCCTTGGCTAGATACATGATGTCTATCTGGAACAATCCTTGAAACCTCAGTGACTTCTTCACTATCCAAATTTGTCACAGCATTTTCACGGTCCTCTTCTTTTTGAGATGCCAGATCTGCATGGGTAATCTGGGTATGGGATGCCAGTTCTGTAGATTCAAAATTTGGTCATTAGTTTAATATATATTGACAATCAATAATTACATATGGGGAGTTTAAACCCCCAAAATATATGCAACTAGCATACTGCACCTTGAGAAAGAGTGTGATATTAAAACATGAGGTGAAGGGAGCAAATAAATGAATTTCATTCTACAACAAATTATTTTAAGATGAAAAAAGAAACATTCTCACCCATGAGGACGACATAAAACTAATACAAATGAAGAAATCGAGGAAAGTATTTATAGACAGCCATGCAAAGAATGAGTCTAACTCTCTCACCAGTCTCATTCCTCTCAGGATCTGCCCAGCTGTCACTCTGAGAAATGAATCCACCGTTGTTGTTAAGTGTGTCCTGAGATTCAGAGAATAGAATATCTCAAAATAATCTAATGTCATTGGTGGCACCCAACATATGGCAAAATAACCACAATAAGTACATTTTCATAAACTCCCGTAAGAATTGAGTTGTGATCTTTTGTTTGTTATTTCTGCTGGAACTTTATAAATAAACTGACAAGTAGATGTGGCCATTTGCCTTATCAAAGGGGCATGGCTATGTCCAAAGTGCAAAGGTGTACAGTCAGCACCGACTGAACAGTGTCAGTGTGTAGAGACACACCACCAACAGGTAACACCCAGTTGTCAATTTATTTATACACTTGTAGAAGGAATAGCAGAGGAGTAGCTCAATGCAAAGTTTAAAGTTCACATTTGATATGACCATAAATCAGTTTAGAAGCAAGTTCAAGAGATGGGGTTACAAACCCAGTCAAAAGAAGCTCATGGACAGATACACTATTAACTCATTCTGCAGCCAGAAGAAAACAGTGATACTTAGAGGCTGTAGAAGCCAAAAGGCTCAACAGAGTGTATCTAAAATGTTTTGTTTTTCTTTTTTAAAGTGAAAACAAAATGCATGCATTTATATTAGTTTCCCCAAAATATCAAATCCCTACAATTATTAATAAATTTATAAAAAAAACTACAAGGCAACGCTAGAAAATCTAGTGATTATAGGAGGAGAATGAAGGAACTGATTAAACACAATAGTGGTGTATCTCCATTAAATGTTTCTTATACAAGTTCTAAGAATTAAAAAAAAGACATGAAGTGGAATCCAAATGGATGCAGAGTAGTAAGGAAAAGGTCAACAAAAGAAAATCTGAAAGGTCAATGAAAATAAGGGAGCCAGACTTTACTTTATTATCACTACATAATAAGCCTTATTGATAAGAGTATTTCTAACAATTTATTACTCTTTTAACAGCACAATTAATTGTGGTATAATTCTCGGACATTTATTATTTATCTCTCGTCGCAGAGTGTACATCCAATGTGTAAAACCTACACTTTGACTATGCCATATGTTAATGGGGGCAATCAAGTATCCATATAATTTATAGGTCCACCTCTTTATGGTTATAAATTTATTTCAAGATGTGTTACTTTGTATAAATGTTATGTGTTATCTCCTAGCCATGGCATAACTAATTGATTGGAGGGGTTCAACCAAAGTGACCCCCAATGATTCAGAGAACGAGGCTCTAGATCCCAGGAACCGAGCACTGCAGAGCCATGTCTTCAATAAAGCAATGGTGTGCATGCGCAACCTCAGCTTCAGTCAATATATATGGGACTGCATTAAATAGCCAAGCACTGTACTCGGCTTTTGAACTGTACTCGGCTTTTTCCGCAACTCTCATAGACAATGAAGCAAAAGTGGAGAAAACACACGTCTGCTCCATTAAAGACAGTGCTATTCAGAGTCAGCCTCCCAACAGGATCCAGGGCTTATTCTCAAGCTCACCAGAGTGGTAGACTGCTAAGACTTCCAGCGATCAGTAAATTATCCCCTATCTTTTAGTTAGAGGACATCTTACAATTTTCAGACTAGCCCTTTAAATAACAGAAAACCACTACTTTAAAAGCTATAACTTTGGCATGGACAAAATTATTTTATACATGTTAGTGATTACCTTTAGTTAATAAAATTGTTTCAGTTACAGTCTGCAGTCTTGATTCCTTCATTCATTTCAGACCTCATGATATGCTCTTTGCAGCCTGCTTCAAATGTTGTTCTTGTGAGAGTCTATCTCCCAGTAATATAGGCTGGATGTCAGGACTGTGTGTGTGAAGGATTTTTTTCTTGTGAGAGTGTCTCTCCCAGTAATATAGGCTGGATGTCAGGACTGTGTGTGTGAAGGATTTTTTCCTTGTGAGAGTGTCTCTCCCAGTAATATAGGCTGGATGTCAGGACTGTGTGTGTGAAGGATTTTTTTCTTGTGAGAGTGTCTCCCCCAGTAATATAGGCTGGATGTCAGGACTGTGTGTGTCAGGACTGTGTGTGTCATTTTCAGACCCCCTGAAAGGCAGTTTGGAGCATGCTTCAAGTTTCAATTTTTTTTTCTTCTGAGAGTGTCTATCCAAGTAATATAAGCTGGATGTCAGAACTGTGTGTGAAGGATACTCATTTCTTTTTCATGCACTTGCCTCCCTTTATGACACCTATTTTCTCTGCCCTCACTGAGATTGTACATGCTACAAAGCACTAGCACTAAGCTACAAAAAGGACTTACAGACATCTGCAGTAGCAAAACGGTAGTAAATTTTTAATGAAGATTATTTAGAAAGTTGCTTGTCTTTGCATTTGGGAAGCAAATGAACAATAAGACTATTTTGTATTAAGCCTTTAAAAATAGTTAATCACTATTCTACAACGTATATCCAGATTTGTAGGCTCTGTACAATAAAAAAACTCTTCCCGAATGCAGTGCATGAGACAGTTCTACATTATATAAGCTTTGCCAACCTTTTTGTACCTTTAGAGAATGATGGCTCAATGGCTAGCAGTGTAGTCTTGCAGCGCTGGAGCCCTGGGTGCAAATCCCACTAAGAGTGACATCTCCAAGGAGTTTGTATGTTCTCTACTTGTTTGTGTGGGTTTTCTCCCACACTGTAAAGACATACTGAGAGGACGTTTAGACTATGAGCCTCAATGGGGACAGCGATGATGTCACTATGTAAGTAAGTAAAATATATAGACTGTAGACTGTGTCTATTACTTGAGTGCTGACTAATTCCAGTAGGTTTTGTTGACGTCTGCATCTGCTTCTATGGATTGTTAGTGATTTCACTGAACTGGAATCTGTGTTTGGTATGATCTCTATACAGAACAAGCAGGTAATTCAGTGTTCCAGAAAAAATTAATAATGTGACAGTCTGAGTATCTACTTTTTATGACTACGACAATGTGTAGCATTCATGCAATCTATACTCTCTTCCTAAGTTTTTATATATACAATCTTTCAATGTCTTACCTGTGTTCCAGGGGCACTGAGTCTCAAGGTGCATGGCCTGTTTTTAAGGGTATCTTCAGGTGGAAGGGGAGAAGGACTAGGTGATGGAGGTGCCTCCACTTGTTTCCTGTTTTCTTGAGGTGGGATCTCATCTTCCTCCTCTTCCTCATCCTCATCTTCTTCCTCATCAATCATTTCAAATTCCTGGAAATCCTCTTGGAAAGTGCAGATGGCACGTGAAGGATCACATCTCCCAAAGCCAAGACCCTCCTGAAAAATAAAATAGTCATAATTTTGACATCAGTTGCAGACAAAAGTGGTTAATGCCTAACGACAGCCCAACATGTAAGGGTTGCTTTTTTAAATGACAGATAACTTTGTTCCTTCAGTACCTGTGATTTATAACGGAACCATATAATAAATTTAAGTTGTTTAATGAAATGGAGCAGGCTTATTTTTAAGGATTATTTTGTAGGTGAACCCCTTTAAAATCATGCCAATGCTATGGTCATCTTAATTTTTTTTATGTTTTAAAGGGATCTTAAAGTAATTGAATATTTGGTATCGACTGTCTAATGTGTATGGGCTCCAGACAATTAATTGTCTGTGGAATTAAGGATCCAGCATGTCCAATTTCGGACTGCAAATCTTTTCGTTTACTGGGAGATAAGCCACTGGCAGAGATGTCTGCCAGCACCTCTCAAAGTGAACACAGGAGCATTCGGCATACAGCTGTATAATGTACATGGCGGACTTAACAGCCAATGAACAAATTTTGCCTTGTCTAATCCTGCATATATATCTCCTCCATCTGCTCTGTACTTTCTCGGTGGTGTACCTGAGGGGTGCAGGATGGTCATTTTGCCCTAGACACAGTTGTTGGGCTTCCTGTGGTGGTCTGAGGTGTCTCCCAGGCAGCAGTATTTCCTTCACCCCCCTCCTTCGTTTGAGAGTCAGCTGTTAGTCAAGTCAGCTGTCAAACAGACAGCCAGCTCAAGAAAGGTGTAAAATGCTGTCTGGCTCCCAGACAATGTTTGAGGAGACAGTGGGAGGGCGCTTTGAGAAAATATTTGAGGTGACAGTATGGTAAAGGGGGGAAGGTTGTAAGGAGACAGTATGGAGAGGAGGGGAGGGAAAAATATGTGAAAAGACAGGTGGGGAGTAGAGGGGTGTGAGGAGATATTATAGAGAATGGGTAGAATGGGGGTATATAGAGGTGGGCAGCATGGGAAGGCAGTGTGGGGGGAGAAAAGTGTGCTGGGACAGTATTTTGGGAGAAAAGTGTGAGAGGACTGAGAGGGGAGAAAGATGTGCAGAGACCAGCTGTGGACGTGAAAAGTCATTATGGCATTTGTACAAGATGAAGAAGAAAAGAAAGGGAACAATAATAATCTTTGTGGTACTGACTATGCCTCATCAGTACTGTTGTTCCTGTGATGGCTGTTAACAACAACCTGATAGCAACAACTCCAATAATTTCTTTATGGCCAGGGTCACACTTGCAAATGCCATGCGAGAAACTCGCACGAGTCTCTCACATCAATACCCGGCACAGCCGCCGGCACTCGCATTCAGCAAAGCATCGCATTAGACAAGCATCAAGTTAAAGGGCAGTTATTCCATGGCAGTTAGTCAGGGCAGGAGTCAGGTAACCCACACTCTGCTCTCCCTTCTATCCATGTGCTTTATTCCTATCCTCCTATGTTCCCTTGCTATCCACATTTACCGCCCAATACCCCCTCCATTACGACTCATATACATCAGCTCCTCTCTCCTTCCCTCTCCCATGTACAGCTCCCATGCACTTCTCACCTTCCTGAAAAACATCAGCCCATCTTGCCCAAACACACTGCACAAAAAAACTTCTTACAATTCCAAAAACTTCTTGCTTTTTATCTTACAACTCCTACTGATTTCGGGAGACATCTCCCCCAACCCTGGTCTACCATCCCACAACCTCAACCGCTACCCTACCTCACATAAAAACCATTCTAACCTTATTAATATTACTTGCACTGCCTCATCTCCTTCTTTTAATTGTGCCCTTTGGAATCCACGGTCTGTATGTAACAAGCTTCTCTTCCTGCACAACTACTTTCTGAACAACTCTCTAAATCTATTGGCCCTCACTGAAACCTGGATCCAGGATTCTGACACGGTCTCCCCTGCTGCCATTTCCCATGGTGGCCTACAATTCTCCCATTCCCCGAGACCCACAAACAGAACTGGTGGTGGAGTCAGCATACTCCTCTCCCCACAAGGCACCATACAGGTCATCCTCCCAGCTCCATCATTCTTATTCCCTTCTTTTGAGGTCCACACCATCAGGCTCTACCGTCCCCTCTCCCTAAGTATAGCGGTCATATTCCGGTCCCCAGGCTCACCCACCCACTTCCTGGACCATTTCTCTGCCTGGCTGCCGCACTTCATGTCCTCAGAACTCCCAACCTTTATCCTGGGAGACTTCAACATCCCCATAAAAAAGCCCACTTCCACATTTGCATCCCAGCTTCTATCACTAACCACATCACTCGGCCTCTCACAGCTCTCAACCCTTGACCTGGTCTTTGTCCGGCTGTGATCAATCTCCTACCTAAATAAATCACCGCTTCCCCTCTCTGACCACAACATTCTCTCCTTCACACTCACAAATCCTCGCCCACCCCAGCACACTCCTACCTACCATTCAGTCAGAAATCTACAAGCCATTAACCCTCACCCTCATACACTTTCAGACTCCTTACACTCATCACCTCCTCCCCACCCTCACCACCACACTTATCCCATCCCTAACCCACCTCTTCAACCTATCACTATCTTCTGGCACCGTCCCTTCTGCTTTCAAACATGCCACAGTCACGCCTATCCTTAAAAAGCCAACCCTCGATCCAACTGCTATGTCCAGCTATCGCCCAATATCACTGCTCCCATTCGCTTCCAAACTCCTGGAGCAGCACGTCCACTCTGAACTTTCCTCCCACCTCTCATCTAACTTGCTCTTTGACAATCTACAATCTGGTTTCCGCCCCCATCACTCAACTGAGACAGCCCTGACCAAAATCACTAACGACCTACTTACCGCCAAAGCTAATGGACAATACTCTGTACTCCTCCTTCTAGACCTGTCCTCTGCTTTCAAAACAGTTGACCACTGCCTCCTACTACAGATCCTCTCCTCCTTTGGCATCAAAGACCTCGCCCTATCCTGGATCTCCTCGTACCTTTCCAACCGCACATTCAGCGTCTCCCACTCCCACACTACCTCCTCATCCCATCCTCTCTCTGTTGGAGTCCCCCAAGGCACTGTTCTAGGACCCCTACTCTTCTCAATCTATACACTTAGCTTGGGACAACTCAAAGTCCCATGGATTCCAGTACCACCTCTATGCTGATGTCACTCAGATCTACCTCTCTGGCCCAGACGTCACCGCTCTGCTGTCCAGAATCCCAGAGTGCCTATCAGCCATATCCTCCTTCTTCTCCTCTCGCTTCCTCAAACTCAATGTGGACAAATCTGAACTCATCATCTTTCCTCCATCCCATAGATCTTCCTTACCTGACCTATCTATCGCAATCAATGACATCATGCTTTCCCTCGTACCGGAAGTCCGCTGCCTCGGAGTAACCTTTGACTCTGCCCTGTCCTTCAAACCGCACATCAAAGCTCTTTCCACCTCCTGTCGCCTCCAGCTCAAAAACATCTCCAGAATCCGTCCTTTCCTCAACCGTCAATCTACTAAAATGCTTGTGCATGCCCTCATCATCTCCCGCCTTGACTACTGCAACATCCTTTTCTGCGGCCTCCCTGCTAACACCCTTGCATCTCTCCAGTCCATCCTTAACTCTGCTGCCTGACTAATTCATCTCTCTCCTCGCTACTCCTCTGCTTCCCCCCTCTGCAAATCTCTTCACTGGCTCCCATTCCCTCAGCGTATCCAGTTCAAATTACTAATACTGACCTACAAAGCCATCCATAACCTGTCTCCTCCATATATCTCTGAACTAATCTCCCGATATCTTCCCTCACGTAATCTCCGGTCCTCCCAAGACCTCCTTCTCTCCTCCACACTTATTCGCTCCTCATCCAATCGCCTCCAAGACTTCTCACGAATATCCCCCATCCTCTGGAATTCTTTGCCCCAACACGTCCGACTATTAACCACATTCGGATCCTTCAGACGGAACCTGAAAACCTATCTCTTCAGGAAAGCCTACAGCCTGAACTGACCCCGCTGCCTCCTCATCACTACTGAAGCTACCGCCTCACCAACACCGGAGCTGCAGCAACCCTCAACTTATTGTCTCCTTCCCCATAATCCTGTAGGGCAGGGTCCTCGCCCCTCTGTATCAGTCTGTCATTGTTAGTTTGTTTACTGTAAGTGACATTTGTAACTTGTATGTAACCCCTTCTCATGTACAGCACCATGGAATCAATGGTGCTATATAAATAAATAAATAATAATAATAATCACTGTGCCCAATCTCCTCTTTTTCCTGTCCTGATCTGGCAGTACATCACTACAATGACTCTTAGAAGCACCCTAGACCAAGTAGCTCCCCTCACCCTCAGAACCTCCAAACACAGAGTAAAACAGCCCTGGCTCACATCGCAAACCCGATTTCTCCAGCGATGCTCTAGGAGTGCTTAACACTTACGGAGGAAAACTCGCACACCAGAAGACTTCATACACTTCAAATTTATGTTAAAAACCTATAACTCTGCCCTTCACCTCGCCAAACAGATCTACTTCACCACCCTGATCTCCTCACTATCCAGCAACCCCAAGAAACTTTTAGACACATTTCACTCCCTCCTCAGGCCTAAAGCACAAGCCCCTATCACAGACATTTGTGCTGATGACCTGGCCTTCCACTTTATAGAGAAAATAGACAATATCCATCAGGAAATCCGCTCCCAATCACCAAGTTCAGTGACTCCCATCCCTCTCTGCATCTCTCCTGGCTCACTCTCCACATTTGATCCCATCACAGAAGAAGAAGTCTCCAGGCTCCTCTCTTCTTCTTGTCCGACTACATGCACTACCGACCCCATTCCCTCTCATCTCCTCCAGTCTCTCTCTCCAGTCGTCACTACTCACCTAACTACAGTCTTTAATCTCTCACTCTCCTCAGGCATTTTCCCATCCTCCTTCAAACACTATCATTACTCCGTTACTAAAGAAACCTGCCCTCGACCCATCCTGCACAAATAACTACAGACCAACCTCCCCTTCATCTCTAAACTCTTGGAGCGCCTAGTCTACTCCCGCCTTACCCGTTACCTCTCCATTCACTCCCTCCTAGACCCCTCACAGTCCGGCTTCCGCCCCCTACACTCGACAGAAACTACACTCATCAAAGTGACCAACGACCTTCTGACAGCAAAACGTAACGGTGACCACTCTCTGCTCATTCTTCTCGATCTTTCTGCAGCTTTCGACACTGTTGATCACCCTCTCCTACTCTCTAGGCTCCAGTCACTAGGCATTAAGGACACTGCTTTCTCCTGGTTCTCCTCCTATCTTTCTGACCGCTCCTTCAGTGTTCTGTTCTCTGGCTCCACTTCGTCTCCTCTTCCTCTCACTGTTGGGGTACCTCAGGGCTCAGTCCTTGGCCCCTTCTCTTCTCTCTCTACACAGCCCCAATTGGACAGACCATCAGCAGATTTGGCTTTCAGTACCATCTTTATGCCAACGACACACAACTATACACGTCATCCCCTGAGCTTACTCCCACTGTACTACAGAACACCAGTGACTGTCTGTCCGCAGTCTCCGACATCATGTCCGCTCTCTATCTGAAACTCAACCTCTCCAAAACTGAACTTCTTCTGCTCCCACCATCTACTAACCTCCCTAAACATGACGTTTCCCTCTCCGTGGGTGGCACCATAATAACACCCCAGCATCAGGCATGCTGTCTGGGTGTTACATTTGACTCCGATCTCTCCTTCACATCCCATATACAATCTCTTGCCCGCTCGTGCTGCTTACACCTAAAGAACATCTCTAGAATCCGCCCTTTTCTCACTATGGAAACAACAAAAACCCTCACTGTCACCCTGATCCACTTCCGCTTGGACTACTGCAATGCTCTATTAATTGGCCTCCCTCTTACTCGACTTTCCCCTCTCCAATCTATCCTTAATGCAGCAGCCAGGGTTGTCTACCTAGCTAATCGTTACTCGGACGCGTCCGCTCTTCGCCAGTCGTTACACTGGCTGCCCATTCATTATAGAATCCAATTCAAAGTACTTGTTCTCACCCACAAAGCTCTTCACAGTGCAGCACCCACTTACATCTCCTCCCTCATTTCTGTCTATCGGCCTAACCGACCTCTGCGCTCTGCAAATGACTTTCGACTAACCTCTGCACTAATCCGTACCTCCCACTCCCGACTCCAAAACTTCTCACGTGCTGCGCCAATCCTCTGGAATGTTCTGCCCCAAGATATTAGGACCATTCACAGTTTGCATAGTGTTAGGCGCTCGCTCAAAACACATTTGTTCAGAGCGTATTATCACGTTCCCTAATCAGTCATTTTATGTTTGTGTGTAGCCCATTCACTACTTCCATCTACCCCCCACCCCCTGAAGATGGCAGGACCATCATTGTAAATACATCATTGCAAATACACACCTGTACTTTGTATCTCCCCCACCTCATTGTAGATTGTAAGCTCTCACGAGCAGGGTCGTCTTATTGTGCTTTAATTATTGTATTGTTAACGTTACTTATGACTGTTGTGTTTGAAACGGTTAAGCTGTAAAGCACAGCGGAATATGTTGGCGCTATATAAATAAAGATTATTATTATTTCTATGCAGCTGAACGCTCCGGGCCCGAGTGACGGCGGCAGTGCCGGGTATTGATGCGTGAGTTTCTCACATGCATGGCACTCGCAAGTGTGACCCCGGCCTACCATTGTTAATGACATACCTGGAATTGTAGTAACATGTGATACATTTGTATATGGGATTGAATATGGGGCTGACCTGACATTATACAATCGTACTAAGTTTGGTGATGTAGTCATATACTAATAATGGATCTGGTTATGTATTTCTGTACTGATGGTGGTTATGGTAATGTATTCATATACTAATGATGTATTCCTTTAATGGTGGTGGTTGTGGTGCTGAATTCCTGTACTGATAGCTGTCCTGGTGGTGTATTTATGTACTGCTAGTGGTTCTGGTGATGTATTCATGTACTGATCGGGCTTCTAGTGCTGTATTCCTGTGCTATTATTGGTTCTGATACTGTATATATGTAACAATCCAACACCTGTTAGACAAAGGCCATCTGATAAGTTAAAGCGATAAAGTATAATTTAATTAATATATAAAATAATAAAAATAACCTCCACAATTGGATGTGTTAAAATGTTACTATCCCAAGATCATCTAAATGTGCCCCTGTGTAATGGATGTGTCCAACCATACAGGAACAAGGTCAAATATGCCATAGCTCCTGGACATGGGAGGAAGCAAAATAGATTATACATATATTACAGCATGGAATCGCAGCTGATTCTTTCTGTGATGTAAAACAAGTTTTTAAACAGGCTGGGAAACGTTTTTCCTTACAGAAACCAGCAACTGTGTTCCCATAAAGTCCTATCTGAACCATCAAAGCAAAAGGTGGCTACTTTGAAGAACCTAGAATATAAGACATATTTTCAGTTGTTTCACACTTTTTTGTTAAGTATATAATTCCACATGTGTTAATTCATAGTTTTGATGCCTTCAGTGTGAATTTACAATTTTCATAGTCCTGAAAATACAGAAAAATCTTTAAATGAGAAGGTGTGTCCAAACTTTCGCTCTGTACTGCATATATTTATAGCTTGGTTGCCATAAAATGATGGGGCCCAAACACATTTCTTGCACAGGGGCCTCAAGCTGTCAGTATCCACCCCTGACATAGTGATTACATAATATACAGCAGGGGCACATTTATAATATTGTCTCAGCACAGGAACATATTTTTAACACATCCAATTGTGAAACTTATTTTAATTCCAAGATCTTTTAATAAAAGTGTACTTTGTTTGTGGAGCAACCCCTTTAAAGGTTACTTAATCTGTGTTTATAGCAGGAGCATTAATTATGAAATTAAACCCTGTAGCTTGCCAAATTCTATACAAACTGTCAGGATACAGCTCTGCTTGCCGATTCCACTCATATACATACTTACAGTCACGTGCCAAATAGCTTCTCTTCCTGCTTTTCTCAATGAGACAGGGGCTGTAGATTTTCATTGAACATTGAGAGAATAAGGGAAGACGATAGGCAGCTGTACAAATCAGATCAGGATCGCAACGCAATGCACGGACTGGCCGGTGGCTCTCCTGATCCAAGCATGACTTCTGCACAGAAATACATGTTGTCCCGCATGAGTCGATGGCCAGTCTGAACATTGCATTGAGATCTTCGTCCAAGTAATACGGCAGTCTGACTCTTCCCTTAGGAAGTGCAACTAGTCGGTATGTGATGTGAGTAGGCAAATCGCTTAAGAGCAGTTGCATAACGACTAATCACACCGCCTAAGCTATGTATAGGACTGGACGCCACACTGACTTGTTGGGCCCCACCACCTCCGGGCAAAAAAAAATTAGATTCGCCTCTGACTTTTTATCAACATATATTTGATAGATAAGACAGGTACAGGACAGACTGGAAAAGAATATGGGTCCGCTTATATATAGTATGACCTGGGCAAAAAATGACTGCTATTCAGTTGTATGATTGCTGATCATCAAATGTTTAATAGCCTGTTTACCCATGCCGACCCCAGTTCAGGTGAATATTCATGAGCAACCATTGTAAGTAGAGAATACAACTAGAACTCAGAAGGATTGTCATGTAAGTAACGTGAAGAAAATAAACCTCACATAGTCCAAAATATATTTATGATATCATTATAAGATTTGTACAAAAACATGGAAAATGAGAATATTGGTGAGTGATACTCTTTTGTTACGTATCTAGATGAGAATATAAGTACTACTAAACTGAGGAAATCAGATTAAAATTGTGACTAGGAATTTTCAGTCATAAAACTCTCAAGTCCTTTAATCACTTCTTGTAATAAGCCGATTATAATAATCTACTCACAAAAATGTATTCAAGAAAAGAGTCTGAGGCTAAGTAATTAATTAAAAAAAGCTATCTGGCCTGACCATGAGCGCAGCAATTAAAACCGCTTCAACCATGTTAAAGGTAGGTGACCTTGACAAATGCTAATCGCACTGTCTTAGAGCTTGTTCACATGCAGCATTATTGCTGTAGCTTTTTTTTTATTTCTAAAATCTCATTCACACAATTTGCTTTTAGCTGCGGCTTGTTTATTGAAAGCTGCAGCATGTCAATTCTTTCGGCTTCTTTGCAGCATTTTTTTTACGCATTCAATTGAATGCATAAAAAGGCATCAAAAATATGTGTAATGCATAATGCATTTTTTCCTGCCAACACTGCATTTGACAAGAGGAAAAAAACACTGCAAAAAAAGCTCTGTGTGAACATAACCTGAGGCTACATTCACAGATCCGAGGGTCACTATTTGACTATGAATGGCAATGTATGGGCTGGCTGCAGGCTTCCTCACCAAATTCAATAGCCTCATATTTGTTTCTACACACCGACCCACAAATGTGTGAATGTAACGTTAAACATTGTCACATACACACTTCTCGGCATGTGACATGGGGTGCACCTACAAGGGTTAATCTTCTCACTCAATCAACACCCAACCTCTGTTCTAGGCTATAAAGTGAGAACAATGACACCCCGACAGTCCACACACCTAAAAATTTCAGTTGTGTCTAATATATTTAAAGGGAATCTATCAGCAGGTTTTGGCCATCTAACCCGAGAGCAGCATAATGTAGAGACAGAGACCCTGATTCCAACGATGTATCACTTACTGTGCTGCTTAGTATAGTTTTGTTAAAATCACTGTTTTATCAGCAGAAGTTTATCACTAGAGGACTAGTAAACCTGCTGCTAGGTAGTCCTCCATATTCATGATCTCTCTATAATCCCACCCCCAACACTGATTTGGTAGCTTTTTGTATACACTGTACATGGGCAGAAAGCTGCCAACGAGTGGTGTGGGCGGGGTTATACAGAGCTCAGCATTCAGAAAACTTCTAGATCTGCAGCAAATAAAATACTGATTTTATCAAAATGACAGCAAGCAGCCCAGTAAGTGTTACACCGCTGGAATCAGGGTCTCTTTCACTATATTATGCTAGTTTCAGATAGTTACATACACATACTGACCAATGATCAGTTTATTAAACTGCATTAAATCAAAGAGTGTTGTAGTTTTTTAAAAAGTTACAATTTTATTAACATATATGCCAACAAACAAAACATACATATTAAAATAGTGCCTCAAACCACTAAAAATACTGTGTTAGTAGGTACGCGTAAGGAAATATAATTCCAGTGAACATTATAATCATTTATAAAAGTTTCCACTTTTTGTAAAAAGAACAGGACTTTAGAAACGCACAATTGCTGAACAGGCTTTTAGTAAGTGAGCGCCCCAATAGCAAGCTTTTAATGTGAATGAACAATACTGCAACAACAGTTTTAATAGCTGCATCTAGATGATAAATTGCTCTAAGGCACCCGTGTATCTATCAAAGGAAATTAGCTAGATAAATATAATAGATGGAACACACTTGTGACCCGGTCAAGCCCGTTAATACCACTGATAAATAAATCTAAGTTGTAAAATAAGTCACACTGTGACAGCCAAATTCCTACCCGCAATATCGCTAAATTTAGCAGTACTACTACGAAGGATTAAAGTAAGATAAGATAAGATAGCGCTATGAGAGCAAAGTCAGTAGCTATGCATTAATCACAATATCGCTAGATTTAGCAGAATTACTACGTAGGCTTATAGTAAGTTTACACATAGTTTCAGATAGTGTGACAAAAACCTGGTAACAGATTCCCTATAAAAGAATAGCTGACTACTGTTTTCATGTGTCTTCAGGACAAAAAAGTCTGCAGAAGGGCTCATTCATACTTCAAGTTTTTTTTATTATGAATGTTATCCATGTTTTTCATGGATTGCACTCGTATCTAAAATAGTGAACTGAGCCATTCACATGTCAATGATTTTTCACAGATCAAGTGGGCCATGCAAAATTGCAGAGATACGTCGGATATTCATCTGACAGTTGTCCATTTTCACGAACTGCTAGATAGGAAAAATAAATACTTTTTTTATTTTGTTTCTCGAAAAAAAACTGATGAAACTTGGACCAAATTCTAAGGCTATGTTCACACGTTGCGTTTTTGCTTTGTTTTTTTCTGCAGGCAAAACCTGCTCTCTTGGCAGTAAAGAAGCGCATGTACTTTTGCTGCATTTTTTCTGCATTTTTCAGAATACCAAAAGTACAGCTTTGCATCCACCACAGAAGTATGACAATGCAAGGTATTAGGTCAAGACATATGGAAAATCATAAAACCATTTTTGGAAAAAATGTAAAATTGATTAAATTATTTAGTGGAAAAATATTTTTATGGCTGAAAAAAAAGTGACTAATCAGGATAAAAAAGTTCATGAAAAAATACAGAATTATAATTGTAATAGCAGGGGGAGTTGAATTGGTCGGGAATAGTTTACCCAATACATCGGCAGAGCACTGATTTCGTAGGACACTGTTTACTTTCACACTTTGGTCAGCCCTTGAGCTGGTCAGGTATGGTTCAGTTTTACACCTTCGTGAGCCAATGTTTGTGTCACACATATCACTAATGTAATTAAACTACAGTAGTAATCCTAACTGCCATCGTCAGGTGAGGAGACTAAAGGTACCGTCACACTAAGCGACGCTGCAGCAATACAGACAACGATGCCGATCGCTGCAGCGTCGCTGTTTGGTCGCTGGGGAGCTGTCACACAGACCGCTCTCCAGCGACCAGCGATGCCGAGGTCCCCGGGTAACCAGGGTAAACATCGGGTTGCTAAGCGCAGGGCCGCGCTTAGTAACCCGATGTTTACCCTGGTTACCAGTGTAAAATGTAAAAAAAACAAACACTACATACTCACCTTCTGATGTCTGTCACACGTCCCTCGCGGTCCGCTTCCTGCACTGACTGAGCTCCGGCCCTAACAGCAGAGCGGTGACGTCACCGCTGTGCTGTACTTTCATTTTGCGGCCAGAGCTCACAGTCAGTGCAGGAAGCGGACAGCGAGGGACGTGTGACAGACATCAGAGGGTGAGTATGTACTATTTGTTTTTTTACATTTTACACTGGTAACCAGGGTAAACATCGGGTTACTAAGCGCGGCCCTGCGCTTAGTAACACGATATTTACCCTGGTTACCGTTGTAAAACATAGCTGGTATCGTTACTTTTGCTGTCAAACACAACGATACACGGCGATCTGACGACCAAATAAAGTTCTGGACTTTAACCAACGACCAGCGATATCACAGCAGGATCCTGATCGCTGCTGCGTGTCAAACACAACGATATCGCTAGCCAGGACGCTGCAACGTCACGGATCGCTAGCGATATCGTTTAGTGTGACGGTACCTTAAGACATTATGTTTAAACTTGGGAAAATCACAAAAATAAATGGGTTTCACATACTGCTGTACCTGCTTTTTTTCACTAAAATTGCAGCAAAACCTGATACCTGTATTTTAACACTTATTACTTTCTATGGGTGAAAAAACGCTGAAAGAAGTGACATGCTGCAGTTTATAAAAAAAATGCAATAGTTTTCCAATTCAGTCAGGAAAAAAAACAAGGTGTGTGCATGAGATATCTGAAATCTCATAGCTTTTGTTGCCACTGTAAAACGCAGCCTTTAATTTGCATAGAAACGTGCAGCAAAAACTCAACATGTGAACATAGCCTTATGGTAAAAACTGACATACTGACCAAACACTGATGACACTCATATCGATTTTCCTGTATGAGAAAATCACTGACGTGTGAATTAGCCCTGAGTCCTGCGGGACCTATTTAATCGATGGTACCTGAACACTCCATCATTTTACCCCTACCAAGAGAGCATAACTTGATAAACAATCCCCTTACCTATATAAACTTGAAGTCTTGAACCTTGAAGGCTACAACTTATGTATTAGAAACAGGATTAACAAGAGGGAAGGAGGTGTTGCATTTTATGTTAGGAAAACGTGTATCTCCACAGAGATCCAATCTTCAGAGACTGGTAGCTCTGTATAAACTGTTTGGGTAAGAATACAAGGAGAGAAGAACAAAAAGGACACTATTGTAGGTGTTTACTATAGGCCACCTGGACAGACTGAAGATATGGATGAACTCTTTTTACATCAGATGTCTGTTCTCAAAAAATTACAACATAGTGATCATGGGAGATATCCAGATATTTGTTGGGAATCTCTCTCAGGCAAAAGTAATGGGTCCAGAAAATTATTATCTTCTCTTGCTTAGAACTTTATCTTTCAAAAGGTACAAGGGAAAACAAGAGGATCTGCAATCTTGGACCAAATTCTTACCAACAGGAAGAAAATGGTTGAGGAAGTAAAGGTGGCTGGTAATTTATGAGGTAGCAATCATATTATCCTAAAATTTTGGATTAGAAGAGGAGGAAGACAGTGAGGACTCAAACTTTAAGGTTGGGATTCAGAAAAGTATATTTTAATGGACTCAGAAAGAGGGTAGGAAAAGTCCAGTGGCTGGATGTGCTAAAAGACAGAAATGTCCAAGAAAGATGGGAGATTTTTGCTAAATGAAATTCTCACTGCACAATCGGTAAAAATCCCAAAAAGGAAGTATTGGAAGCGTCCCCTTCATGACCTTGCCGTTTTTTGCAATTCTGACCAGTGTCCCTTTATGAGGTAATAACTCAGGAACGCTTCAACGGATCCTAGCGATTCTGAGATTTTTTTTTCGTGACATATTGGGCTTCATGTTAGTGGTAAATTTAGGTCGATAATTTCTGAGTTTATTTGTGAAAAAAACGGAAATTTGGCAAAAATTTTGAAAATTTCGCAATTTTCACATTTTGAATTTTTATTCTGTTAAACCAGAGAGTTATGTGACACAAAATAGTTAATAAATAACATTTCCCACATGTCTACTTTACATCAGCACAATTTTGGAAACAAATTTTTTTTTTCCTAGGAAGTTATAAGGGTTAAAATTTGACCAGTGATTTCTCATTTTTACAACAAAATTTACAAAACCATTTTTTTTAGGGACCACCTCACATTTGAAGTCAGTTTGAGGGTTCTATATGGCTGAAAATACCCAAAAGTGACACCATTCTAAAAACTGCACCCCTCAAGGTGCTCAAAACCACATTCAAGAAGTTTATTAACCCTTCAGGTGTTTCACAGCAGCAGAAGCAACATGGAAGGAAAAAATTAACATTTAACTTTTTAGTCACAAAAATGATCTTTTAGCAACAATTTTTTATTTTCCCAAGGGTAAAAGGAGAAACTGGACCACGAGCGTTGTTGTCCAATTTGTCCTGAGTACGCTGATACCTCATATGTGGGGGTAAACCACTGTTTGGGCGCACGGCAGGGCTCGGAAGGGAAGGAGCGCCATTTGACTTTTTGAATGAAAAATTGGCTCCAATCTTTAGCGGACACCATGTCGCATTTGGAGAGCCCCCGTGTGCCTAAACATTGGAGCTCCCCCACAAGTGACCACATTTTGGAAACTAGACCCCCCAAGGAACTTATCTAGAAGCATAGTGAGCACTTTAAACCCCCAGGTGCTTCACAAATTGATCCGTAAAAATCAAAAAGTACTTTTTTTTCACAAAAAAATTATTTTAGCCTCAATTTTTTCATTTTCACATGGGCAACAGGATAAAATGGATCCTAAATTTTGTTGGGCAATTTCTCCTGAGTACACCAATACCTCACATGTGGGGGTAAACCACTGTTTGGGCACATGGTAAGGCTCAGAAGGGAAGGAGCGCCATTTGACTTTTTGAATGAAAATTTATCTCCATCGTTAGCGGACACCATGTCGCGTTTGGAAAGCCCCTGTGTGCCTAAACATTGGACCTCCTCCACAAGTGACCCCATTTTGGAAACTAGACCCCCCAAGGAACTCATCTAGAGGCATAGTGAGCACTTTAAACCCCCAGGTGCTTCACAAATTGATCCGCAAAAATGAAAAAGTACTTTTTTTTCACACAAAATTTCTTTTAGCCTCAATTCTTTCATTTTCACATGGGCAACAGGATAAAATGGATCCTAAAATTTGTTGGGCAATTTCTCCTGAGTATGCCGATACCTCATATGTGGGGGTAAACCACTGTTTGGGTGCACGGCAAGGCTCGGAAGGGGAGGCGTGCCATTTGACTTTTTGAATGGAAAATTAGCTCCAATCGTTAGCAGACACTATGTCGCGTTTGGAGAGCCCCTGTGTGCCTAAACATTGGAGCTCCCCTACAAGTGACCCCATTTTGGAAACTAGACCCCCCAAGGAACTTATCTAGATGCATAGTGAGCACTTATAACCCCCAGGTGCTTCACAGAAGTTTATAACGCAGAGCCGTGAAAATAAAAAAATAATTTTTCTTTCCTCAAAAATGATTTTTAGCCCAGAATTTTTTATTTTCCCAAGGGTAATAGGAGAAATTGGACCCCAAATGTTGTTGTCCAGTTTGTCCTGAGTACGATAATACCCCATATGTGGGGGTAAACCACTGTTTGGGCGCACAGCAGGGCTCGGAAGGGAAGGCACGCCATTTGGCTTTTTGAATGGAAAATTAGCTCCAATCATTAGCGGACACCATGTCGCGTTTGGAGAGCCCCTGTGTGCCTAAACATTGGAGCTCCCGCACAAGTGACCCCATTTTGGAAACTAGACCTCCCAAGGAACTAATCTAGATGTGTGGTGAGCACTTTGAACCCCCAAGTGCTTCACAGAAGTTTATAACGCAGAGCCATGAAAATAAAAAATAATTTTTCTTTTCTCAAATATGATTTTTTAGCCCACAATTTTTTATTTTCCCAAGGGTAACAGGAGAAATTGGACCCCAAAAGTTGTTGTCCAGTTTCTCCTGAGTACGCTGATACCCCATATGTGGGGGTAAACCACTGTTTTGGCACACGTCGGGGTTCGGAAGGGAAGTAGTGACGTTTTGAAATGCAGACTTTGATGGAATGCTCTGCGGGCGTCAGGTTGCGTTTGCAGAGCCCCTGATGTGCCTAAACAGTAGGAACTCCCCACAATTGACTCCATTTTGGAAACTAGACCCCAAAGGGAACTTATCTAGATGTGTAGTGAGCACTTTGAACCCCCAAGTGCTTCACAGAAGTTTATAACGCAGAGCCGTGAAAATAAAAAATGTGTTTCCTTTCCTCAAAAATATTTTTTTAGCCCAGAATTTTTTTATTTTTGCAAGGGTAACAGGAGAAATTGGACCCCAAAAGTTGTTGTCCAGTTTCTCCTGAGTACGCTGATACCCCATATGTGGGGGTAAACCACTGTTTTGGCACACGTCGGGGTTCGGAAGGGAAGTAGTGACGTTTTGAAATGCAGACTTTGATGGAATGCTCTGCGGGCATCAGGTTGCATTTGCAGAGTCCCTGATGTGCCTAAACAGTAGGAACTCCCCACAAGTGACTCCATTTTGGAAACTAGACCCCCAAGGGAACTTATCTAGATGTGTGGTGAGCACTTTGAACCCCCAAGTGCTTCACAGAAGTTTACAACGCAGAGCCGTGAAAATAAAAAATCATTTTTCTTTCCTCAAAAAAGATGTTTTAGCAAGCAATTTTTTATTTTCACAAGGGTAACAGGAGAATTTGGACCCCAATATTTGTTGCCCAGTTTGTTGTGAGTACGCTGATACCCCATATGTGGGGGTAAACCACTGTTTGGGCACACGTCAGGGCTCGGAAGGGAAGTAGTGACATTTGAAATGCAGACTTTGATGGAATGGTCTGCGGGCGTCACATTGCATTTGCAGAGCCCCTGATGTGCCTAAACAATAGAAACACCCCACAAGTGACCCCATTTTGGAAACTAGACCCCCGAAGGAACTTATCTAGATGTGTGGTGAGCACTTTCAACCCCCAAGTGCTTCACAGAAGTTTATAACGAAGAGCCGTGAAAATAAAAAATAATTGTTCTTTCCTCAAAAATTATGTTTTAGCAAGTAATTTTTTATTTTTGCAAGGGTAACAGGAGAAATTGGACCCCAACAGTTGTTGCCCAGTTTGTCCTGAGTACGCTGGTACCCCAAATGTGGGGGTAAACCACTGTTTGGGCGCACGTCGGGGCTTGGAAGGGCGGGAGCACCATTTGACTTTTTGAACGCAAGATTGGCTGGAATCAATGGTGGCGCCATGTTGCGTTTGGAGACCCCTGATGTGCCTAAACAGTGGAAACCCCTCAATTCTAACTTCAACACTAACCCCAACACACCCCTAATCCTAATCGCAACTGTAGCCATAACCCTAATCACAACCCTAACCCCAACACACCCCTAACCACAACCCTAACCGCAACACAACCGTAACCCTAATTCCAACCCTAATCCTAACCCTAATCCCAACCGTAACCCTAATCCCAACCCTAACCACAACTGTAACCCCAACACACCCCTAACCCTATCCGTAACCCTAACCACAAGCCTAATCTTAACCCTATTTCAAACCCTAGCCCTAATTCCAACCCTAACCCTAAGGCTATGTGCCCACGTTGCGGATTCGTGTGAGATTTTTCCGCACGATTTTTGAAAAATCTGCAGGTAAAAGACACTGCGTTTTGCCTGCGGATTTACAGCAGATTTCCAGTGTTTTTTTGTGCGGATTTCACCTGCGGATTCCTATTGAGGAACAGGTGTAAAACGCTGCGGAATCCGCACAAAGAATTGACATGCTGCGGAAAATACAATGCAGTGTTTCTGCACGGAATTTTCCGCACCATGGGCACAGCGGATTTGGTTTTCCTTAGGTGTACATGGTACTGTAAACCTGATGGAAAACTGCTTCGAATTCGCAGCGGCCAATCTGCTGCGGATCCGCGGCCAATCCGCTGCCAATCCACTGCGGATCCGCGGCCAATCCGCTGCCAATCCGCTGCAGATCCGCGGCCAATCCGCTGCGGATACGCTGCCGATCCGCTGTGGATCCGCTGCAGATCCGCGGCCGATCCGCGGCCGATCCGCTGCCGATCCGCGGCCGATCCGCTGCGGATCCGCGGCCGATCCGCTGCCGATCCGCTGAGGATCCGCGGCCGATCCGCGGCCGATCCACTGCCGATCCACGGCCGATCCGCTGCCGATCCGCTGCCGATCCGCTGCGGATCCGCTGCCGATCCGCTGCGGATCCGCAGCCGATCCGCTGCGGATCCGCGGCCGATCCGCTGCGGATCCGCTGCCGATCCGCTGCGGATCCGCTGCCGATCCGCTGCGGATCCGCGGCCGATCCGCTCTGTGTGCACATGCCATAACCCTACCCCTAACCCTAACCCTACCCGTAACCCTAACCCTACCCCTAACCCTACCCCTAGTTCTAACCCTAGTTCTAACCCTAACCCTAGTGGAAAAAGAAAAAAAAATATTTTCTTTATTTTATTATTGTCCCTACCTATGGGGGTGATAAAGGGGGGGGGTTTATTTATTATTTTTTTATTTTGATCGCTGTGGTAGAACCTACCACAGCGATCAAAATGTACTTGTAACGAATCTGCCAGCCGGCAGATTCTTTGGGCGCACTGAGCATGCGCCCGCCATCTTGGAAGATGGCGGCGCCCAGGGAGAAGACGGACCGACTTCGGGAGGATCGGTAAGTATGAGGGGATGGTGGGGGGGTGGATCGGAGCACAGGGGGGGGGATCGGAGGACGGGGGGAGCGGACAGGAGCACGGGGGAGCGGACAGGAGCACGGGGGAGCGAACAGGGGACGGAGGGGGGTACCGGACAGAACGGAGGACTGGGGAGGAGATCGGGGGCGGTGGGGGGGCCAGAACATGATTTCCAGCCATGGCAGATGCTATTGCAGCATCGGCCATGGCTGGATTGCAATATTTCACCATTTTCATAGGTGAAATATTGCAAATTGCTCTGATTGGCTCTTGCACTTTCAACAGCCAATCAGAGCGATCGTAGCCACGTGGGGGCAAAGCCACCCCCCCCTAGGCTGAAGTACAACTCCCCCTCTCCCTGCAGATCGGGTAAAATAGGAATTAACCCTTTCACCCGATCTGCAGGGATGCGATCATTCCATGACGCCACATAGGCGTCATGGGTCGGGAAGGGGTTAAAGACACCAAGATGGATGAACAAAGAACCTAATCACTTGTTAAACAGGAAAAAAGAAATGTATATTACCGTATATACTCGTGTATAAGCCGAGATTTTCAGCACATTTTTTTGTGCTGAAAGCGCCCCCCTCACAAGTTATTGTCCCAGAAGATGGCGGGGGAGCAGCAGGTCACAGGAGGCAAGAGCCGGCTGCTACGGCTAAAGCATGTGCCCGCTGCTAAAGAGAAATTAATATTCACTGCACTGGCATCTTCAAGAATGTACCACTTCCCAGCCACAAGGCTTTCTGTTTGCATGGGAGGGCCAAGCTATTCCTGAAGATTGACAGTTTGGACCAGCGACATAGTGTACAAACTGCATAAACTCAGATGCTACAGCAGCAGCACCAGACTCTTATCCTGGTTTGATTGTCTCCTCAAAGGATCCAGCCAGTTTAAGATCATTGTATTTAGTGATTTAATAAAAAGATAAGCACTGTGCATGCTTGGCCAAGCTGATAGACTACAGCAGTGGTCGGTGTTCTATGCAACAAATATTAAACATTAAAATGAAAGGTCCTTTATTCTGGTGAACGGTGAGTTTATTGAATAAGATTAATCTTGCAAAGCTGATTGTTTTACAAATACTTACAAATTTTAATTATTATTCATGTCGGGACAAACTCCTTAAAGGGAATCTGTCACCAGATTGTTGCTAACTTATCTGAGAGCAACATGATGTAGGCAAAGAGGTGCTGAATCCAATTCATGTATTACTTAGTTTAGTGGGCACAGCGGTTCTGACACAGAGTTCTTAGATTTAGCAGTGCAGCAGAGCCGAGAAAGCTAGCCCGGCCCACACCAGGTTTTGTATTCACATTGTCTATTGACAGTGAGTTGTTTATCACAGGAAGGGGCGGAGTCGGACCAGTGCTCACATGCTTCCCTAGTCTGGGCAATGATAATCCCCAGGTGATGAAACCCTCATTGTAAATAAACAACAGCATCCAGCTTGACATGTAACATAATACTGAAAGCTGTGTTTTAACCCATACCTCATAGTGTCCTCAGGTTACATAGTAAACATCTATTGACAGATTCCCTTTAAGAAATGTAAGCAGATAACTAATAGAGGTTCGGCAAGTCTTTATATAGAAAAGTCAGACAGAAAGAGCTGATGGAAGCTGCAAATCACTTTTTATTTTGAGGACAGGGCCACCCTCACCCCTTATCCAAAGGTGCAACCCATCTTAGCACATGTGCTTGTAGTACTACCCTGATATCAATGATAGCAGCAGCAATAATGTGGATGGTCCAGGTTACCTACTGCGAGATGCTTCCTGGTACCCTCTTGTCCTAATCGGCTATGTGATTGACATTGTTTGACTTGTTTTTATGCACTATTACTATCTCATTGCATTACCTTGTCACAGTGGTCTGAGTCATAGTTCAGTCCAATTCCGCAGTCATCTGTAATTTCTGATAAATCTTCATCATCAAATTCCTCCAAACTGATATCTTGTGATGGCCTAGTTACAAAAGTGACAACAACATGTCAGTATCCCGAGCAGTGACAAAGTGTAGGAGAAAATGGTAAATGGGTCAAATGGACAAATATCTCCCATCAAAATAAAAAAAAACAACTGACATTTTTTGTATGAAAAGCTGTGCTACATACCGTAAATTGCATTAAACATATTTTATCTACAGGGATTTCCTGGGCATCACCAGCTTTAGAGACGCAGTACAGTCAGTTTTCCTTTGCATTTAGAAACAGAGTGCATTAGATTCAGATCTGCTTTGTCTGCATTCTTTCCTATAAAAGCCTGTCAATGTAAATGTGAATGGCTGATGCTTCACTAATGGATGCACCTTGTGCTCGCCTTCAGGACTCTCATTGATGGCTTTCCATTGAAGTATAGAAAGCCGGAGGTAAAATCAGTGCACCCTGTGGTGAAACTAATAGGCATTAATAGTTAAAAGGGGCTGTACTAGATGTGATAATTACCAAATCAAAACATGATAAAGACTGTTAATTGGCTTATATCACTATTAGATCGTAGTTGTCAACTGATATAATTTAGAAAACAATGCTACTGTGTCTAGATCTTGCCATTACATGTTATAGCACCCCCAGGTGTTCATTGCATCCCACTCAATGCATGTAAAGAGTTTGTCTGGAAAATTAATACTGATGACCTATCCATGGAATAGGTCAAGATGGGTGGGTAGTCCGAGTCCCAGCACCCCCACGATCAGCTGTTATTAGCTCCACTTGTGGCCTGATGTAAACACTGAACAAAGCTGTACAGCACATTTGACTGTGCTGCCGAGAACTGCGCATCAACTCCTTTTTTAAGAGAATGTTGACATCCGTCCGCCGCTGGAGCTAATTACATCAGATCAGTGGGGGTACCGAGTGTCGAACCAATCTATCCCTATCCTAAGATTAGGTCATTAATACTAGATATCTGGACTAATTTCTTAAATGTATTGGGTGAGATCAAACAGGGTGCCCTATAACAAATATGTAAAGGCAAGATCTAAATACATGAACATTGTTTTCTAATTGATTCCTATGGGTAGGTTAACAGTAGATGGCTGGACAACACCTTAACGTATTTAGTGCTGGTAAGAAAATGCTACTTCTACTGCACGTATAATAATCATTGACTGGTCTGAACAACAGCAGGAATCACCGCTGCCTGTATAAAGAAGGATCCAGGTGGTGGGTTTGGGCTATGCTCACGTGTGACCACTTATGACGTATGGCCAAGTGTGACCTGCACTGAGCATCCATGGATGTTCTAAGAGAGTATCAAGGGCACAATAACACTTATACAACTCTACATCTTCGGCCTAGGACAGCTCATAGAATCCCACGGTATGCAGTACCATCTCTACACCGATGACACGCAGACCTACCTATCCGGACCTGACCGGACCGGACCTGTCTGTCTGCTATCTCGGCCTTCTTTTCTGCTCGCTTTCTAAAACTGAACATGGACAAAACAGAATTCATCATCTTTCCCCCATCTCACTCTACCCCTCCACCAGACCTATCCATCAATGTCAATGGCTGCTCACTTTCCCCAGTCCCATACGCCCCGGTGCCTCGGGGTGATCCCCGACTCTGCCCTCTCTTTCAAGCCACATATCCAAGCCCTTGCCTCCTCCTGCTGTCTCAAACTCAAAAATATCTACCAGATACGCGCATTCCTTGACCGCGACACCATAAAAACACTAGTGCATGCCCTTATCATCTCCCGCCTTGACTACTGCAACCTCCTACTCTCCGGCCTCCCCTCTCGCCCTCTGGCACCACTCCAATCCATCCTAAACTCTGCTGCCCGACTAATCTACCTATCTCCCCGCTATTCCCCAGTCTCTTCCCTATGCCAAGCCCTTCACTGGCTTCATATCACCCAGAGACTCCAGTTCAAAACCCTTACAGTGACATACAAAGCCATCCACAACCTGTCTCCTCCATACATCTGTGACATGGTCTCCCGGTACTTACCTACACGCAACCTCTGATCCTCTCAAGACCTCCTTCTCTACTCCCCTCTCATCTCTTCTTCCAACAACCGCATCCAAGACTTCTCCCGTGCTTCCCCCGTACTCTGGAACTCTCTACCACAACACATAAGACTCTCACCTACCATAGAAACCTTCAAAAAGAACCTGAAGACTCACCTCTTCTGACAAGCCTACAGCCTGCAGTGATCCTCAACCTAGTGGACCGCCGCAAAACCAGCTCCACCCTCTCCTAGTGTATCCTTACCCATCTCCTGCAGACTGTGAGCCCTCGTGGGCAGGGTCCTCCCTCCTTATGTACCTGTGTGTCTTCTTTTTGCTCATGTTTAGTTGTATTTGTCTATATTTGCCCCCTTTTCACATGTAAAGCGCCATGGAATAAATGGCGCTATAAAAATGTTCAATAATAATTATACACCCATATGAAAACTAGGAAAAACTTTTTGCAAGTGATATCAAATTTTAAAAAATGTGTTTTGCATGATTAAACAGAGAAATGTTATTTTTCAGCTTGGGACAACTCCCTAAAAATTTAACTATTAAAGCAAATGTTTGACCAGTTCTAAAATTCTAAGCACCTCTTACCTTTCTAGCTTTAGTACCCCAAGACTGCATTTAAATTCTGCAGTCTTCCAAGCCAAAATGTAACATTACCCTATTTCTGCACAAAACCAGTTCTGATGAGTTAATGCAATGTATTTACCAAGTTATTTAACATTTTTGTAAATTATGCCCCTATAAAATATAAAATGGCGTGTAAAGCTCTATATATAACCAGTACCTCTGAAACAAATGAGGTACGCGGCACAAATTCCTTTCCATTCTATGTAGAATAATTTCATAGATAACCATTCATAAGGTGCACATTGTCTTCCTGCTTTCTTCTCCGCCTTCCTCATTCCATGTCTGTCAGTCTTGAGTATAAACCCATGGACTTGTCCCTGTGCTTTCTATGCCTGCTTCTAAAGGACTCCATACATCTATAGTAGCTGCAATACAACTATTCTTCCCACCCTAAGGATAAGAAACCAAACCCGCAACTCCATTTTCTGACATGTGTTTCTGGGTGTTTGCCCCTTATTAGTGCAAAACAAGAGGTACATTTTTGTGGAGAACACAAAATCATTGCAGAGAGACATGCGCCTCTAATATTTCTGGCACATCTTTTAGCTGCCACATGCTACTGTAAGAAATGTACTCCGATTGAAGACTGGCATACATTTCATAATTTACGTAATTTTTGTGGCATAAATTATAATTAATTTGTCAGTGCTCTTGGCACATCTGGTTCCACCCAAGCACCAAACACTTTTCAAAAAGTTGGCGGAGATGTCTGTGGTTGGTGCACAAATGCCCAAAAGTTTCTACATTTTGTGTAGTTTTGAAATGAGCAAAAACTTGCGACATTTCAAGCAGTTTTAGATTAAAATTCCGGTGAAAATAGCTTGATGAATGGGCCCTTAAGTGTTCTTGGTGTTACCTCAAAATCAGTGTTTCTTCAAACATGGGATCTAATAACAGTTATTAGCAAGCCTGTCTGTATAATGTTGTGACTGGAGCACAGTAGTCAGAAACAACTGCAAGGAGGAATTGCAATGTTCCCACAGCTGTAGATTTAACCATCAAAGCCCTGTGTTACTGTATCTTGCGCCTGACTTAATTTTCATCAGAGTCCACAGAGCGCGCTTTATATGTGACCCACTTTAGGTCAGACTTGGATGACCATATTTTCAGTCAATGGGTGTCTAGGTATGCAATGGATCACATATGGGCAGCCCACTGACCAATGTTAGTCAACATGGAAGTGCACATGAGCAAACATAGATCTCGAACAAAAAATGTAGGCAGGCGGCGGGCCCGGGAAATCAGAAAGGGAGGAGAAGACCCAGTGCACAGTCCGGCCCCTGTGCACCAAAATCTAATTAGCAGAAAACTTCAAATGGTGATTAAAGAAGAACAACAAAGCGGATTTCTTAATCAAAGGTATTAATTTAATTAGTATTACAGCGCCATTACAGCCATGAGTTTACTTTATATAACAAAATCATGCAGACAGGCTCTCTTTAAGTGAGCAGAATGCTAAAGAATACTGGACATTTACGGTATATAGTGTACTTATCATTTTAAGCAGAACTAAACCTTTCTGAATGCAGCAGTACAAAGGGCGACCCAACTGGGAAATATACTCCCCGCTCACACACTCCAACTACCTCCATATGCTCTAAAAGAGAAACCACTTTTTTCTTACATTATTCTAAAATCAAAGACATTTTGTGACTAATCTTTACTACAATTGTCCTGCTATTTCATGCATTCATGTGTCTCAAGGATTACTGTCTACATGCAGATCCAGAGAATAGACTCTATGACCGTCCTAGGTTTTTCCTCACTTTTGTCTCCCAAAAAAGTATCCTTTCAAGAAGTCTGAACTGCATTTTCCTAAAAAAAACATCAGTGATTTAATCCACTATATTGACTGAACTTCAGAACAGCCTTATTTAATGGAAGAACCACTGTACAGGGAAAGCAATAAATGTGGAAAAAGCACTAAAATAGCTCATTTATTCTCAGAATCAGTGAGGATACCAGAGATAGCATTTCCAACTATGAGTAATTTGAGCACTAAACTTGGAGCACTACCAGCAGGCAAAGCAAACATATCTTAAAAATAAAGGAATTATGCGTAACCCAGTTAACAACATAGTACAATCTGAAAACGCTCCATGTCCTAAGCAAATCATTAGCAATAAATGGCTGTACTTGTTAATGGTAACATACTGTATAGATTCATCGCTTATTGCAAGATTTGAGCATATGCATTAGACAGAACCAGACAGAATATTGTCTAATATCGGTTTCCTGGTATCACTTACATTATGAAAAAGAGTTAAAATGACCTGCTGGCATTTGTTAATCTGCAATATATAAGAAACTAGCTATTGAACCCGTTCTACGCCCGGGTGGCGAGCATTTATATTGGTATATGGCCTCCATCCTGGTATGTGTTGCTTCCATCCTGCGCCCTAATCTTGTCATGTGCTGCTACCATCTTGCGCCCCCATCCTGTCACGTGCAGCCCCCATCCTGTTTTATGTGCCTCCATCTTGTGATGTGCTACTGTCTTCCAGAGCACTTATCCTGTCACATGCTCCCATCCTGTACCCCAATCCTGTCATGTGGTGCTCCCATACTCCACCATAATCCTGTCATGTGCTGCTACCATCATGCGCCCCCATCCTGTTATGTGCTACTATCTTCCTGAGCCCTTATCCTGTCATGTGCTCCCATCCTGCGCCCCCATGCTGTCATGTGGTGCTCCTATTCTGCACCCCCATGTTGTCATGTGCTGCTCCCATCCTGCGCCTCCATTTTGGTTATGTGCTGCTCCCATCCTGCGCCCCATCCTTTCATGTGCCGCTCTCATCCTGCTCCCCCATCCTGTCATGTGCTGCTCCCATCCTGCGCCCTTATCCTGCCATGTGCTGCTCCTATCTTGTGCCCCCATCCTGTCGTGTGCTGCTGCCATCCTTCTCCCCCGTTCTGTAATGTGCTGCTCCCATCCTACCCCCCCCGTTCTGTCATGTACGGCTCCCATCCTACGCCCCAGTTCTGTCATGTGCTGCTACCATCCTGCGGCCCCATTCTGTCATGTGCTGCTCCCATCATGCGCCCCCATTCTGACATGTGCTGCACCCATCCTGCGCCCCCATTCTGTCATTTGCTGCTCCCATCCTGCACCCCCATCCTGTCATGTGCTGTTCCCATCCTGCGCCCCCGTTCTGTCATGTGCTGCTGCCATCCTACACCCCCGTTCTGTCATGTGCTGCCCTATTCTGTCATGTGCTGCTCTATTCTGTCATGTGCTGCTCCCATCCTGCGCCACCATTTTGTAATTTGCTGCTCCCATCCATATGCCCCATACGCTGCTCCATAAAGGTTGTTGGCCCCCATAAGATGCTCCATAGGATTATATGCCCTGTATGCTGCTCCATTATGGTTGATGGCCCCCATAAGATGCTCCATTGGATTATATGCCCTGTATGCGGCGAAAGGTGCGGACTGCTGCTCTAGGAATCGGCGCCTGCGCAGTCTGCTCTTTCCGGTGCCATTTTCTTGAAGACACACTGAGGTATCCAAGAAAATGGCGCCGGAAAGCGCGCATTGCACATGCGCCGATTCCGGGAGAAGGGAGACATTCATGGCCCGGAGTCAGGGGGCCTAAGTAAGAAATCGCTGTGGCATGAAGTGCCACAGCGTAATGAGGGCGGGATCCTGTGCACACGCTACCTGATTCCTTTCCGCCACCATTTTCTTGGTCCTCCTGCTGCCGGAATCGGCGCCTGCGCAGTCCGCGCTTTCCGGCGCCATATTCTTGAAGACATACTGCATTGTGTCTTCAAGAAAATGGCGCCGGAAAGCGCGGACTGCGCAAGCGCCGATCCCGGCAGCAGGAGGACCCAGAAAATGGCGGCGGAAAGGAATCAGGTGGCGTAAGTAACAAATTGCTGTGGCATGAACTGCCACAGCATCATCAGGGCGCAATCATGTCCACGGTGTCTCCACGGATCATAAATGTCCCCCTGCTCCCGGCAGTCCGCGCTCTCCGGCGCCATTTTTATTTTTTTTTCTGGCACTGGTTATAATATAACGCTAGGAGCGTCACGCCTGCGCAGTTTATAAAGGCTTCGGACAGAGTGACGCTCCCAGCGTTATATTATAGATGCTGTTAACCCCATTCACCTCTGAGCAGGGGCGTAACTACCGCGGTCGCAGGGGTCGCAATTGCGACGGGGCCCGCAGTGCTTAGGGGCCCACCCAGTCCAGCAGACTGGGCGGGCTCCTAAGAACTCTAAGCTACAAAATGGGCCGCCGGCCCTTTAAATAATTCTTCCTTACAGGCCCTGCTGCGCGTGCACTCGCGATCACGGGTGGGACTGCACTTGACCCGCAGCAGGGCCCCTCCACCGCAGAGAGCCGCACACCACTACTATAGCTGCCACTGCTCTGTGCGCACAGGACCTGTGCTGAGGTCACAGGAGGGGAGGAGTTGGAGTCACATGATCAAGGGCTTCCGTGTAGTGCAGGACAGTAGTGCAGTGCTGTTTGTCATCATGCTGGAGGAGGGTAAGCTTTTGTGTGAGGTCAGGAGGGGTTTGGGTGAATGTAGCAGAGCCGGGTGTGTACGAGGTGTACGGAGCGGAGCCGGGTGTGTACGAGGTGTACGGAGCGGAGCCGGGTGTGTACGAGGTGTACGGAGCGGAGCCGGGTGTGTACGAGGTGTACGGAGCGGAGCTGGGTGTGTACGAGGTGTACGGAGCGGAGCCGGGTGTGTACGAGGTGTACGGAGCGGAGCTGGGTGTGTACGAGGTGTACGGAGCGGAGCCGGGTGTGTACGAGGTGTACGGAGCGGAGCCGGGTGTGTACGAGGTGTACGGAGCGGAGCCGGGTGTGTACGAGGTGTACGGAGCGGAGCCGGGTGTGTACGAGGTGTACGGAGCGGAGCCGTGTGTGTACGAGGTGTACGGAGCGGAGCCGTGTGTGTACGAGGTGTATGGAGCGGAGCCGTGTGTGTACGAGGTGTACGGAGCGGAGCCGTGTGTGTACGAGGTGTACGGAGCGGAGCCGTGTGTGTACGAGGTGTACGGAGCGGAGCCGTGTGTGTACGAGGTGTACGGAGCGGAGTCGGGGGTGTACGGAGCGGAGTCGGGTGTGTACGAGGTGTCGCATCTCTGCTTCAGGAAAATGGCCGCCGCGATCTCCATCTGGGCACGCGCGGCATCCTGCGGCCATTTTCCTGAAGCCGCGGCCAGCAGAGCGCCGCTTCTGCGCACGCGCGGCCAAAGGAAGATGGCCGCCCCCACCGATCACCAATGAAATGTCGCACATCACGCTATTTTCACTCCCCTGTGCAGTGGATTCGGGACCTTGGGCATGCGCACACCACTACGCCACCAACGGAAAACTAAGCAAGATCTGGGGGAAGACACCACGCCCATCTGACCAGACCAGCCTGATTGACAGGCGAAAACGACTACTTTGGTAACGTATTTCGGCAGCATAGGTGGGGAATCGGGGTCCACAAAATACACTATTGCAATGCACAGCTCAGGCCCTATTTAACAGTATTTTTATCTCATACGGAAAAAACGGGGTGACAGGTTCCCTTTAAGAGAAAGCCAAAATAACCCCGGGACAGAAGGCGAGAGCAGGGGGGAGGTGCGGGACAGAGCCGCTTTAGGCTAGTTTCACACTAGCGTTAACTGCAATACGTCGCAAATGCGTCGTTTTGCCGAAAATACGCATCCAGCAAAAGTTCTTGCTGGATACGTTTTTTCGTCATAGACTAACATTAGCGACGCATTTGCGACGCATTGCCAAACGTCGTGTCCGTTTTGCGACGCTTGGGCGTGTGGTAGTGGACCGTCGGGAGAAAAAAACCTTACATGTAACGTTTTTTGCTCCCGACGGTCCACTTTTTCCGACCGCGCATGCGCGGCCGGAACTCCGCCCCCACCTCCCCGCACTTCCCCGCACCTCACAATGGGGCAGCGGATGCGTGGGAAAAATGCATCCGCTGCCCCCGTTGTGCGGCGGAGACCACACTAGCGTCGGGAACGTCGGCCCGACGCACAGCGACGGGTTGTTCCCGACGCTAGTGTGAAACTAGCCTTAGTCAGGAGAAGCTGAGGAGCTGCAGCCGGTTTACATCAGCCACCCCTGTACCAGAGAGGAGATTGTGAGTTGTGTATATGAGCTGGTATCTCTGGTGTGTGTGTGTGTGTGTGTGTGTGTGGTATCTGTAGTGTGTGTGTGATAACTGTAGTATGTGTGTGATATCTGTAGTATGATGTGTGTGTGTGTGTGATATCTGTAGTGTGTGTATGTGTGTGTGTGTGATATCTGTAGTGTGTGTATGTGTGTGTGTGTGTGTGTGTGATATCTGTAGTGTGTGTGTGTGTTATCTGTAGTGTGTGTGTGTGATATCTGTAGTATGATGTGTGTGTGTGTGTGATATCTGTAGTATGTCTGTGTGTGTGTGTGATATCTGTAGTATGTCTGTGTGTGTGTGTGATATCTGTAGTGTGTGTGTGTGATAACTGTAGTATGTGTGTGATATCTGTAATATGATGTGTGTGTGATATCTGTAGTGTGTGTAATAACTGATGTGTGTGTGTGTGTGTGATATCTGTAGTATGATGTGTGTGTGTGTGATATCTGTAGTGTGTGTGTGATATCTGTAGTATGTGTGTGTGTGAGGCAGCGGCGTAACTACTACGGTCGCAGCTGCAAGCGGCTCTGGCAGGTCAGGGGGCCGTGAGTCCCCTTGAGCCTGTCTCCCTTATGCTTGTGTCCCCATGTGCCAGTCTCCCTTGCCCATTAGTCCCTGTGTGTCCCCATGTGCCTGTCTCCCTTGTCCCCTTATGCTTGTGTCCCTTGTCCCCGTGTGCCAGTCTCCCTTGCCCATTAGTCCCTGTGTGTCCCCTTGAGCCTGTCTCCCTTATGCTTGTGTCCCCGTGTGCCAGTCTCCCTTGCCCATTAGTCCCTGTGTGTCCCCATGTGCCTGTCTCCTATGTCCCCTTGTGCTTCTGTCAGTCTCCTTTGTCCCCTTGTGCTTGTGTCAGTCTCCTTTGCCCACTAGTCCCTGTGTGTCAGTCTCCCTTTCCCACTTGTCCCTGTGTGTCCCCTTGTGCTTGTATCCCTTGTCCCCTTGTGTCAGTCTCTTGCTCACTAGTCCCTATGTGTCCCCTTGTGCCTGTCTCCCTTGTCCCCTTGTGCTTGTCCCTTGTCCCCGTGTGTCAGTCTCCATTGCCCACTAGTCCCCTTGTATCAGTCTCCCTTGCCCACTATTCCCCGTGTGTCAGTCTCCCTTGCCCACTAGTCCGTGTCCCCGTGTGCCAGTCTCTCTTGTCCACTAGTCCCCGTGTGCCCTTTGTGTCAGTCTCCCTTGCCCACTTGTGTCAGTCTCCCTTGCCCACTAGACCCCTTGTATCCTTCTCCCCTGCCTCCTAGCCCCCATGTGTCCCCTAGTGCCTGTATTCCTTGCCCCCTTGTTCCCTCTCCTCTGCCCCCTCGTCACCATTTGCTCGTGTCTTTGTCACTGCCCCTGTATGGAGGGGCTGCATTATACTATGAGGGGGGGCTGCATTGTATTCTATGGGGCTTACATTGAATTTTATGGCGGGGGGGGGGCCCCATTTGGAAGTTCGCACCGGGGCCCATAACTTTGTAGTTACGCCACTGCCTCTGAGCCAGTTTTCACCTTCATGACCAGGCCAAATTTTACAAATCTGACCAGTGTCACTTCATGAGGTAATAACTCTGGAACGCTTCAACTGATCCCAGTGATTCTGAGATTTCTTTCTCGTAACATATTTCACTTCATGATAGGGGTAAAATTTGTTTGATATGACTTGCGTTTATTTGTGGTAAAATTGGAAATTTGGAGAACATTTTGCAATTTTCAAAGTTTTATCCCCTTAAATCAGAGAGGTACAGTGGGTATGGAAAGTATTCAGACCCCTTTAAATTTTTCACTCTGGTTCATTGCAGCCATTTGGTAAATTCAAAAAAGTTATTTTTTTTTCACAATAATGTAGACCCTGCACCCCATATTGACTGAAAAAAAAAATGAAGACATTTTTGCAAATTAAAAGAAAAACTGAAATATCACATGGTCACCCTTTGCTAAGACACTCATATTTTAAGTCACATGCTGTCCATTTCCTTGTGATACTCCTTGAGATGGTTCTACTCCTTCATTGGAGGCCAGTTGTGTTTAATTAAACTGATAGGACTTGATTTGGAAAGGCATACACCTGTCTATATAAGACCTCACAGCTCACAGTGCATGTCAGACCAAATGAGAAACATGAGGTCAAAGGAACTGGCCAAGGAGCTCAGAGACAGAATTGTGGCAAGCCACAGATCTGGCCAAGGTTACAACAGAATTTCTGCAGTACTCAAGGTTCCTAAGAGCACAATGGCTTCCATAATCCTTAAATGGAAGAAGTGAAGTTTGGTGAGAGAGGTAAAGAAGAAACCCAAGAGCACTATGGCTGAGCTCCAGAGATGCAGTAAGGGGATGGGAGAAAGTTCCACAAAGTCAACTATCACTGCAGCCCTCCACCAGTCGGGCCTTTATGGCAGAGTGGCCCGACGGAAGCCTCTCCTCAGAGCAAGACATATGAAAGCATGGAGTTTGCTAAAAAAAAAAACACATGAAGGACTCTCAGACTATGAGAAATAAGATTCTCTGGTCTGATGAGACGAAGATAGACCTTTTTGGTGATAATTCTAAGCGGTATGTGTGGAGAAAACCAGGCACTGCTCATCACCTGCCCAAAACAATCCTAACAGTGTAACATGATGGTGGCAGCATCATGCTAAAGGGGGTGTTTTTCAGCTGCAGGGACAGGACGACTGGTTGACATTGAAGGAAACATGAATGCGGCCAAGTACAGAGACATCCTGGAAGATAACCTCTCCCAGAGTGCTCTGACCTCACACTTGGCCGAAGGTTCACCTTCAGCAAGACAATGACCCTAAGCACACAGCTAAAATAACAAAGGAGTGGCTTCAGAACAACGCTGTGACCATTCTTGACTGGCCCAGCCAGAGCCCTGACCTAAACCCAACTGAGCATCTCTGGAGATACCAGAAAATGGCTGCCGCCTACGTTCACCATCCAACTTGACGGAACTGGAGAGGATCTGCAAGGAAGAATGGCAGAGGATCCCCAAATCCAGGTGTGAAAAACTTGTTGCATCATTCTAAAGAAGACTCTTGGCTGTTCTAGCTCAAAAGGGTGTTTCTACTAAATGCTGAGCAAAGGGTCTGAATACTTATGACTATGTGATATTTCAGTTTTTCTTTTTATTAAATTTTCAAAAATTACTACATTTCTGTTTTTGTCCAGTCAAGATGGGGTGCAGAGTTTATATTAATGAGGAAAAAATGAACGTTTTTGAATTTATCAAATGGCTGCAATGAAACAAAGAGTGAAAATGTAAAGTACCGGTAGTCTGAATACTTTCCGTACCCACTGTATGTCAGAAAAATAGTTAATACATAACATTTCCAATAAGTCTACTTTACATCAGCACAATTTTTGAAATTTTTTTTTGTTATGATGTTAGAAGGGTTCAAAGTTGACCAGCGATTTATAATTTTTCAACAAAATTTACAAAGCCATGTTTTTTAGGGAACACTATAATTGAAGTGACTTTGAGAGGTCTATATGGCAGAAAACGCACCGTTTGACTTTTAATCGCAAAATTGTCTAAAATCGAGAGCGGATGTCATGTCACATTGTGAGAGCCCCTGATGTGACTAAACAGTTGAAACCCCCCACAAGTGACTCTATTTTGGAAACTAGACCCATCAAGGAACTTATCTAGATGTGTGGCAACCACCTTGAACTCCCAGGTGCTTCACAGAAATTTATAATGTTGAGCAGTGAAAATAAAATAAAAAATTTTCCACAAAAATCTTTTTTTAGCCACAGTTTTTTAATTTTCACAGTAATAACAGGAGAAACTGGACTCAACAGTTGCTGTGCAATTTCTCCTGAGCATGCTGATATTCAAATTATGGGGGAAAGCTACTGTTTGGGCACGCGGCAGGGCTCGGAAAGGAAGGAGTGATGTTTGGAAAGCAGACTTTGATGGAATGATCTACGGGCATCATGTTGCTTTTGGCGAGCCCCTGATGTGCCTAAACAGTGGAAACCCTCCACTAGGGACCATATGTTGGAATTGATCTAGTGTTTTTCTGATATGTGAATTTTTTTATGTGGTGGCATACGTGAGTTGTGTAGAGGTTGACATATGTGGGTTGTGTAAGTCATAAATACATTTATTAGTCCATGAATGAGTGGTAGACTCTGAAACAGTCTTTCATAGACAGACGAAGTTTGTCAGGGCAGGTGTTACACTGATAAATGGTGTCCTTTTGTATCCCCCTTCCGCAACACATTGTGCACTTTTTTGCGCCCTTCCTCTCTTTTCAGTTTGAGAGACCTCCCTGGGGAAATGTTGTATGGTACAACGCAGGCACCTTCATTTCCAAAAGTACTGGGGCCCGCTCCTTCCATCTGATGGTCAAATAATAGGGCCTTGATCACTACTTCCTGGAACTGAAAGAAAGTCCTGGTCTGGAATGCACATTGTGATAGCACAGAAGGGTTGTACATTGCCATCTGTAAAATGTGCATGGCCAGCTTCTTGTACCACACCTTTCTCATGGCACTTGATGAGAAAGATCAACTTCCCCAATGTTGATTTTTGTATTACAGTACACAGTTTGGTTTGTGAACCTGTGTAGAGGTAGCTTGTACAGTAGTGGGGGTGCTACCATCACCATGTATGGTGGTCAAGAAAAAGACATCCTTTTTGCCCTTTTACTTGACCACCAGCATGTTATTGCTACATTAGGTTCTGCTCTCACTTTCTCTGAGCAGCTGCCCAAGTAGCGTCCTAAGGAGGCCTCTCTGATTTTCGCAGACAGTACCGCATGCTGCGGTAGCTCGCGCAGATAAGGACTTGAAGAAGGGGATGCTAGTGTAAAAGTTATCTACATAGAAGTGATAACCTTGATCCAGCAGTGGATGCTCCAAAATACCACACAATTTTCCCACTTACTCTCAGGACAGGGGGGGCAATCAGGGTGTCCATCCCTTCATAAACCCTAAACTAGTGGGTGTAACCTTAGGTAATCTTACACAGTTTGAAGAGTTTCATTCCTTACCTATCCTTCATACTGGGCCGGTACTGCCAGAATTTGAGCCTCCCCTTGAAAAGTATTAAGGACTCATTCAAACAGATGTCCATTTGGTGAACGTACACCTCAGCAAACTTGTAGTTGAAGTGGTCAATGACTGACTTGAAAAGTCAGTCAAAGTTGGGGTCACCTCGAGAACTTTGTGCATTATCACTGTAATGCAAACATTTGTGGATGGCCTAAAAGCGTGTCCGGGGCATAGCCATAGAGAACAGTGGAGTGTTATACAAAACGTCAAGATTCCAATATTGTGGAATTTCTGTCGTCTTCACTATTCCCATGTGAAGAACAAGGCCCCAAAACATAATTTCTACGGCGTCTACAGGGGTCAACTTGGCAAATGATGAAGTGGGATTTGGGTTTAAAAATTGCTGAGCATATAAATTTGTCTGGGACACCATAAGATTTACAAAATCCTCAGAGAAAAAGACTGTGAAAAACAAATTGGATTCCTGATTGCACCAGGAAGCAGTGGCTCATAATTTTCGGGAGATGACATATCTCAACCTAAGAACCCAGTCAACAACTATCTATGGCATCATAGCAGTAACAGGAGGTAGGCTTACCAACAGAGGGGTGAATAGGAGGGACACAGCCGGAGAGTAGATGTCATCCCCTTGAGAAAGTGGCATGGCAGTGCCGCGAAACGCGCGTCGGGGGTCTACTCTCCGGCTGTGTCCCTCCTATTCACCCCTCTGTTGGTAAGCCTACCTCCTATTACTGCTATGATGCCATAGATAGTTGTTGACTGTCTTCTTAGGTTGAGATATGTGATCTACTTACCGGTTCTATATTTTTTCTACGTGGGCTTACTGATTTTTATACCCTGTTTGGGGATCGCACTGTGGCCTTTTTCCCCTGGGTTACTACTTAGCATTATGGGGGTGCATTGGAGTGGTCGCTCTCCTTCTCTTGTTCATTGGAATGTAAATATTATGACATATTACCGATGGTTATTTTAATATTTATATTAATAAAGATTTTGTCTATACATAATCCCATTGTATGCTCCTTATTCTCCTCTTTTCATAAGTATTGAGCATCATGTGTGGCCATTATACAGTATGGAGCGTCATGTGGGGCCATTATACAGTATGGAGCATCATGTGTGGCCATTATATAGTATTGAGCATCATGTGGGGCCACTATACAGTATGGAGAATCGTGTGGCCATTATACAGTTTTGAGCATCATGTGTGGCCATTATACAGTATGGAGCATCATGTGGGGCCATTATACAGTATGGAGCATTATGTGGGGCCATTATACAGTATGGAGCATCATTTGGGGCCATTATACAGTATGGAGCACTGTGTGGCCATATTTTTTTGTTTATAATTATTGTTTATGAAACAGTGTGATCAGCAGTACTAAATGGGTGTGGTTGGGGCGTGGATATGGGTGTGACTAGTTGTGAAATGGGTGTGGTAAGAGGCGCGGCTTAAAATTTGCCGCGCTATGCGCGCCGCAAACTTTGTCCCTCTTTCCCTTCTTCACAAGTTCGGAGGTATGGTACCGCATTTGCCGGATCACAGCAAGTGCCACAAATGTCCGCAAATCCATTAGGGATTGAATGAGGCCGAACGCAGTGTTGCCGTAAGCAGGGGTGGGATTCAAATTTTTAACAACAGGTCCTCTAAGTCGCGGCGGCTGGAATTTTGGCCACGCCCATTTTCAATAACCCCGCCCATACTAATAAGCCACGCCCAGTGGCACGATTCATATTTTTGGAAGCAGTTTAGCCACGGCAGTGCCCCCAATAGTCATAGCGCCCCCAATAGCCACACTGCCCCATGCAAAAAAAAAAAATGTTTGAACTCCCATACTTACAAACGGCGCTCTCTGCAGTCTTCTCCTCTCTCTCTGCAGTCTTCTCCTCTCTCGCTGCAGTCTTCTCACTCCCTGTAGACAGAGTATTCTCGCTCCCAGCCGCAGCCTACGAGGTGCCGGAGAAAGCTCCCTGCACGGAACGACGTGTACAGTGACGTCGTCACGTCGTCCCGTGTAGGAGGCTCGTCCCGGGATCGCAAGCTGATAGGCTGCTGCTGGACGGAGGAACCCGGCGGTGAGGTGAGTGAACTTTTTTTTATTTTCTTATCTTCTGCCGCGATCGGGTCACACAGCCTGGAGGACCCCTTCTTCCACGATCGGGTCCCGCTCCTCCCGGGGTGAACAATCCCCACCAGCAGGGCTGCCACTAGAAATTTCGGGGCCCCATACTGGCAAAATTTTGGGGGCTCCCTTGAGACTCCGCCCAGGCTCCACCCCAGCCCCGCCTCCACGCTCCACCCCTCAAACTGTCCACAGTCCCACCGCTCTCTCTTGGAAAAACTCCACTTCTCACCAATCACACATTGAGGGTACGTGTCCACCTTCAGGATGGCCGGCGGTTGCGTCGGAGCGGCAAACCCGCTCGGCGCTAAGCCCCGCCCCCTACTGTGACGCGATGATGCCGGATGTGTTCATTGCACACATCCGGGATCATCGCACCCCACACATAGGGCCCTGTGTTATAGCTTGCGGCGGCGCAGCTGCCGCAAGGAACACGGACATGCTGTGATCTTAAAAGAAGCGCCGCATGTCCGGAGTCGCAGGGCCGCAGGGTGCGTGTTACCACGCATAGTGGAGACGGGATTTCATAAAATCCCCTTCACTACGCTGGAACATCTGGACGCTGCGTGTTTGACGCTGTGGCCCCACGCAGCGTCAAACACGCAGCGCTTACTTAACGTGGACACATACCCTAGCAGTTCCCATCACCAGATCACACATATAGCCGGCAGCTTTTGTTTTGGCCAAAAGATTTTGTAAGCCGCCACCATTACACGGTAGACTCTTTTGGTGAGGCCCTACTCTGCTGTAACCTATTAAATATTTGTTAAAATATGCAATACAATTTAGGTATATTTTTATTTATTTTTCAATTTTTAAAATGACCAATAATATCACATAAAAAGAACAAATACCGCTACACCATGACCAGATGACATATTACCACCACAGTGATCGAATAATATCACATACAAGGGACAAATACCGCTACACCATGACCAGACCGCATATTACCACCACAGTGATCGAATAATATCACATACAAGGGACAAATACCGCAACACCATGACCAGACCACATATTACCACAACATAGTGACTGAATACTACAATTCTGATCAGTAATAAAAAAAAAGCACCACACTATCACCATAAGTGCCATTATACACAGGAGATCTGTACTTAGTATGCAGTGTCTGTGTACAGATAATACAGTGATCACTAGTGAAATTATACACAGGAGCTCTGTATATAGTATACAGTGTATAGTGTCAGTGTATAGGTAACACTGACTTACCAATGACGTCTCTAGGTGAAGTCCTTCATCTTTCATCCAGCACAGACCGCCATCATGTCTTCCAGCCAGGACTCGTTTCTGCAGGAAATAACACAGTTATCTCGAGCTCCGCTTGTAGAACACATTACTTAATTTTTCCCAACTTCTACATTACACCGCATAAAGAAAAAGAGGCGACATAGTGTCACTCTACACAGCAACAGGACCGCCCCCTCATTTAAAACAGTGTCCTCAAAAAATAAATACATCACTGCAGTAATAATATCCCTTAATTAGTCCCTATGGTAATAATATTCCCCATCCTGGCCCCCGTGTGTCTCATTCCTGGCGTCAGCCATATGTTCTCCCATCCTGCCCTCATGAGTATCCATCCTGCCCCATATGATCTCCCCATCCTGCCCCATCTGTCTCCATCGTATCCATCCTGCCCCATGATCCTGCACAATCTGTCTCCAATTCTGCCCCCAGTGTCTCCAATCCTTCCCCATCTGTCTCCAGTCATGCCCCCATGTCTTTCATCATACCCCATATCTCCATTCTGCCCGTGTCCAGCATCATAGCCCGTGTCCAGCATCATTCATAGCCCCTGTGTCCAGCATCTCTGCCCCTTTGTCCAGCATCTCTGCCCCTTTGTCCAGCATCTCTGCCCCCTGTGTCCAGCATCTCTGCCCCCTGTGTCCAGCATCTCTGCCCCCTGTGTCCAGCATCTCTGCCCCCTGTGTCCAGCATCTCTGCCCCCTGTGTCCAGCATCTCTGCCCCCTGTGTCCAGCATCTCTGCCCCCTGTGTCCAGCATCTCTGCCCCCTGTGTCCAGCATCTCTGCCCCCTGTGTCCAGCATCTCTGCCCCCTGTGTCCAGCATCTCTGCCCCCTGTGTCCAGCATCTCTGCCCCCTGTGTCCAGCATCTCTGCCCCCTGTGTCCAGCATCTCTGCCCCCTGTGTCCAGCATCTCTGCCCCCTGTGTCCAGCATCTCTGCCCCCTGTGTCCAGCATCTCTGCCCCCTGTGTCCAGCATCTCTGCCCCCTGTGTCCAGCTTTCTGCCCCAGCGCGTCCAGCATCTCTGCCCCTGTGTCCAGCTTTCTGCCCCAGCGCGTCCAGCGTTCTGCCCCGGGCCCCAGCGTGTCCAGCGTTCTGCCCCGGTCCCCACCCCCCTGGGATCGCCGCTCTCAAAAAAAAACAAAACAAGCTCTTACCTTGCCATGCTCCTGCGGCGGGGAACCTCACTTCCTCCACGCAGGTGAAGGACGCACTCGCCGGCGGCTGACAATGACGTCAGACGCCGGCGAAGTGCGACTGCGCACTGCGGCCGCCAGCCTCCGACTGGAGGGGGGGGCCCGCAGCGCCGGCAGGTGGGGGGCCCGCAGCGCCGGCAGGGGGGGGGGGGCCCGCAGCGCCGGCAGGGGGGGGCCCGGTGAGCAGATTAGACGGGGCCCGATGCGGGCCCCCTCTGCTCACCGAGCCCCATACGCCAGTCATGGCTGTCATGCCCTGATGGCGGCCCTGCCCACCAGCAGCACAGCAGGCAGTCCGGGGGCGTGGTAACCATTTTCAATTACCGGAACGCTGGCAGATAGAAATTTTAGTAAACGGCTGCCCCGTACCGGGTCGTACCGGCTGAATCCCACCCCTGGCCGTAAGTGATCTGTTACGCGACAGATGCGGAAAAACTGCCGGATCTGCTGCAAAAGGCTACTTTCACATCAGCGATTTTTGCCAAAGTCACTGCCGATAGTGTCATACTCACCAAAGGGGGAGGCAGCACTAAAAGTGCCTAGGGCAGCATAAACTCTAAATATGGCCCTGGATAGATGTTATCGTTGATCGCACCAATCAGAGCTGGCCCTGGTGACGACATGGTTGCTAGGCTCCAGGATATGACTAGTGCTCTTACAGCACTGATCGTAGTCTGGACATCAATGTTTCAGGCAATTTCATTGCCTGAAACACTGAAAATGCTGTGATTGACTGTTCAGAATTGAACAGCCAATCACAGTGATCATAGTTACAGGAGGCGGCGCCACCCCAGGGATGACAACTCCAGGTGCCCTGCTGGTACCTTCATGCGATTACTGTGAGCTTAAGCCTCTTTCACACTTGCGTCGGTACGGGTCCGTCGCTATGCGTTGGGCCGACGTACCGACGCACGTTGTGAAATTTGTGCACGACGTGGGCAGCGGATGCAGTTTTTCAACGCATCCGCTGCCCATTCTGAAGTCCGGGGAGGATTGGGCGGAGTTTCGGCCGCGCATGTGTGGTAGAAAATGGCGAACACGACGGACAAAAAAAGTTCACTTGAACGTTTTTTCGTGCCGACAGTACGCCAAAACACGACGGATCCGTTGCACGACGGACGAGACATGTGGCCATACGTCGCAATCCGTCGCCAATACAAGCCAATGGGGAAGAAACACATCCTGTGGGCACATTTGCAGGATCCGTTTTTTTCCCAAAACGACGGATTGCAACGTACGTCACACGACGCAAGTGTAAAAGAGGCCTTAGTCACGGTGATCACAAGAATGACATGACATGACGTGTATATACTGCATTGGTCGGGAAGTCCTTCCCAACCATGACGTATATATACTGCAAATGTCAGGAAGGGGTTAATAATGTTCAAGATACTCCCAGTACATTGCACATAATATATTCAATATGGTATCATTTGAACTCTTTATATTAAAAACAAACAGCACAAATGAAAAATGAATGCGCCTACCAATCATGTTAAGCCTTATGGCCAAAAGCTATTCGTAGTGACATTCACCATATAATACATGTATTTTCCAAGTGGAGAAGGCCATAAGCTGCTGCCAGGCACCTTTGGAGGTGGCTCATCTCCCATTAAAACAAAAGGATCAGACATAGTAAAATCCAACACACCTAACCCTTTTTTCCCCTAACATCTGGGGAAAGTCATACACATAAAGTGGCTGGCCAGGTTCAGGCGACTTCTAATGTGAATTTCCACCTTTACATTGCAGCTATAGGGAATACCAGAAATGCAAGCTACACTAAATGAATGTATGATAAAAAAAAAAAAATAATAAACCAAGCTAAATTAAAACCAAATACCAAGAAATCTAAAATATTGTCCGAGTCATTCTTAACTTGGCTAGCATGAAATATATAGCATGGCATAAATATACACAACATTAAGACATCTTATATGCTTAATGAAGGTATGTTTTGATGAGTCTGCTTATAATCTAGAATATTAAATAGTAAAAAAGTAAAGGCATCTCCAAGAGACACCACAGATGTACCGTAAACGCCTTGTGGTCTAAAAAGTTAAACAGAGATAACATTAGCTTAATATGTACATGTGCTTTAAAATGCCAGGAGGCTGTACGTAAAGGAGGGCAGGCTGGAGTCATCAGTCTATAAATCTGCTTTTATATATATTTATGCCATAAATTCAGTTCTACAGTTGAAGCTGGTCTATGTGCCATACTACATATCCACTCTAAAATTGTCTTTATGAAGTCATGATCCTACTATGGGGTGATAGGTTTTTAGCCTTGGGTTGGTTGAAGGATAAATATGAATAGTTTACGGTTTTTACTTAAAGGCGATTTTTGGGATATTGGGATAACAATATTTATGGCCTACCCTTAGGTTAGCCAATCAATATTAGAATGGTGGCAGTCTGGCTCTGTAAATGGTTGATAATGATTTGGAGGTTTGTTGCTTCCAACAGGTAGGTGGTGCTAATAGAGCTCAAGTCTTCTTCCTCTCTGAAGAGGCAATTTACATATTAAATTTCCCAGAGGAGCATTGCATGGCGAATAAGCCTCAGTACATTAACATGCCAGGGCCGCTATGTCACTCCTCACAAAGAGAAATGTTATTCCTTAGACCTGGCTCTGTAGGGGCATTTACACACAAGATAATCGTGAAAGAGTGTTGTTAAAATGCTCATTTCACCTTTATCTTGTCATACAAACATACTGCCGATCACCCAATGAAAGAGCAAAACACTCGTTCATAGGGTGAAATCATGTTTTGTGCAAACAAAAAGAAAATCATTCTCGGATGGGAATCATCCTATGTCTCGTTCTTGGGGGTGAATCATCCTATGTCTCGTTCTTGGGGGTGAATCATCCTATGTCTCGTTCTTGGGGGTGAATCATCCTATGTCTCGTTCTTGGGGGTGAATCATCCTATGTCTCGTTCTTGGGGGTGAATCATCCTATGTCTCGTTCTTGGGGGTGAATCATCCTATGTCTCGTTCTTGGGGGTGAATCATCTTATGTCTCGTTCTTGAGGGTGAATCGCCCTATGTAGACAAGACTCACCTTGCCAAGAAACATGGCAGCCTATGTCCACTGAGTGATCCAGTGTAGACTGGTATTCAAATGACTGCCGATCAGTAAAAGTTTACCAATCGGTCGGTCCGTGTAAAAAGACCTTTAGCCAATTAGTTGATCAATGGGGCCAAATCCCTGGTTTGACCCTAGGAAATTAACAAGGAATGTTTCAGTCTTGTTGGCAGCTGTAACATGACTATAAATCCAAACAAAAAGCCCAGTCATAAACAGCTCATCCACAATCACGAGAGTAACCGAAAAAAAATGGACAATAGAGCGTATATCAAAAAACAATTACAATATAAGCTGACCTGAGTATAAGCTGAGGCACCTAATTTTACCACAAAAAACTGGGAAAACTTATTGACTCAAGTATAAGCGTGGTACGTATTGTCCCCTCATCCCCATCCTGGTATGCATGACACCCTCATCCCTATCATGGTATGCACTGTCCCCTCATCCCCATCCTGGTATGCATGGCTCCTCATCCCTATCATGGTATGCATGGCTCATCATCCCTATCCTGGTATGTATGGCTCCTCATCTCTATCTTGGTGTGCAAGGCCTCCTCATCCCCATCCTTGTATGCATGGCACCCTCAGAACCTATTCTGGTATACATGGTTCCTCATCCCTATCCTTGTATGCATGGCTCCTCATCCCTATCCTTGTATGCATTTGTTCCTCATCCCTATTCTTGTATGCATGGCTCCTCATCCCTATCCTGGTATGCATGGCTCCTCATCCATAGCCCGGTATGCATGGCTCCTCATCCCTATCCTGGTATGCATGGCCCCCATCAGAAAAACATAAAAAAATAAAAGTAAACGATCCTACTTACCGTCCCTGCTCTCCCTCGCAACGTCTTGTTCCGATGCCAGCAGCTGCGGTGTTGGGGAGATCACGTGTGTCCACTGAAAAAGAGAAATCAATATTCACTGTGCTCAAAGTGAATATTCATTTTTCTTAAGTAGCGGGCACACGTGATCGCCCGGCAGCTGCTAGAAGCCGGAGGCCACAACTACTGTCTCCGCTATTAAAGAAAAATTAATATTAATTGCAAGCACAGTGAATATTAATTTCTCTCTAGCAGCCATCACAGGCTTTAGACGCGGCAGACGATTCCTGCCTCCTGTGACCCGCTGCTCTGTTGCTGCTGCTACGCCTCCGGCTTCTGGGACCCACACTCGAATATAAGCCGAGCGGGGCTTTTTCAGCACAAAAAATGTGCATATGACCAATTGGGACATATGCATATGACCAATGGGGCAGTGTAAAGTCCTTAGTGCATGTAGGATACATATAATTGCTGCCAATCATGAGATGCATAGGTAGCCGGGAGAAAACACTAAACAGTGAATATGGTCAGATAGACCTAATGATAGTTGGTTAAAGGGAACCTGTCACCTGAATTTGGCGGGACCAGTTTTGGGTCATATGGGCGGGGTTTTCGGGTGTTTGATTCACCCTTTCCTTACCCGCTGGCTGCATGCTGGCCGCAATATTGGATTGAAGTTCATTCTCTGTCCTCCGGAGTACACGCCTGTGCAAGGCAATATTGGCTTGCGCTGGCGTGTACTCCGGAGGACAGAGAATGAACTTCAATCCAATATTGCGGCCAGCATGCAGCCAGCGGGTAAGGAAAGGGTGAATCAAACACCCGAAAACCCCGCCCATATGACCCAAAACTGGTCCCGCCAAATTCAGGTGACAGGTTCCCTTTAATACCCAGCTGAAAGACAATGACAATCCAAAAAAGGCTAAGTGAACATAGTACAAAAATCCTGATGGGAGTACCCGTGTTCTAAAAAGGTATATTATTTGAACCAAGTGACCAACCTGCAGAACATGGGAGAGGAAAGCCCCAACGTGCGTTTCGCAACTTGCTTCTTCAGGGAGTGTTTATATCTTGTACTCTATCTGTGAGTCTGCCCAAACGTGGCACTAAGGTGTCGCTGCCCTTTCAGTCAGTATTTGCATTTCTGTTTTTATGAAAATTATCAGAATAAAGTTATTTATTAATTGTAACATCACTATAGTCTATCTGCTGTGGCATCATATGTGACTTTTGTCAGAACAATTACTGGGATATCACAAATGGGAGTCAGTTTGAGGAGATACTGTAACAATACAGGGCTGGGACCCACAACTACCTCCAGAACGAGGTTCTTAAGGGAGTTAAAACAAAAACTAGTGTGCTTAGCTGTTTTCAGGAATTCCCATAAACGTGACAGTGGCTGCAGCACCAGCCAAAACTGGAGTACATGCCTTGCACCAGACTTAATACTGTATGTGTTTTTGACAGTTTGAACAATTAGTAATTTAATTATGTCACAAATCAAAATTTTGGAACGTGCCATTAATAAATCTACCACATTTTAAAATATTAGTGTAAAATAAGTCAACTAAGAGGTTGCATAAGTAAAAGTGACCTAAATATGCAGCAAAATGCACCAAACTTATCGCACAGTGTTAGCCTGTATGAAAAATTGGATGCAGCTTCTGCCTGACCTGGTTTTCAGCTAAATTATAGACAGTAATAATAAATTCCCCCCCACCACCACCTATCCAGCTCTCTTTGCAGGATGGTAATCTGTGCTGATCTCTATGCTGTATTGCAATTCATAACAGATGGAAAGATTGAGAATAATAGATTAGAGGAATGGACGGAGGATACGGAGGCATCCATATCAGATGATGGAATCTCCTATGGTCTCTACTGTGAACATCTTCATTATTGGTTTTCAGTACTTCGGTAACTGCAGTAATAGTAACTGAGTTTGAGTTTATACTGTTCATTCTATTTAAGGATTGATCGTTTTGTTGTTAATGTTGTGAATTATAATTTTACTTTAGTTTTTTTTTATCAAAGTCGTTCATCCATTATTTTCCCATAAGCTCAGAGATGTATAAAATAAACTGAGCTCTTACTCATCCTCCCGAGTCAAGCCATGCCTCTAAATCAATGTTCTGGGCTTTGCTGATGCAGCCTGCAGTGATGACAATACGTCGACAATGCTGTAGCCAATCACTGAGCGCTATGGAAAAGCAGTTGAGCTCAGTATTTGGTACAGTGCTGATGACATGAAGTCATCACTGCAGACTATCAACACAGACGGAAGAGCCATGGGGAGGCATTGCTGGACCAAGGAGGATGAGTAAAAGCTCAGTTTATTATTTTGTATATAACTGACCCAATGGACTAATAATATTCAAAATGAGACAATCAATTTGTATAAGAGGAAAGATAGTGTTCTCTTCATTAGCAGTAAATGTAAAATACAGGACCAATCTTTGATATTGGTAGCTACAGGGATTTCTTAAAAGGGTGGTCCAATACCAAGACCACCTCCTCCTTAACAAACTGTGATCAGCACCAGCAACAAATAGATATAAACAGTGAGTGCAGCAGACACCATGGCTTCGTACACCGTTTAGTGGCCGCTAAAGGGTCCTGCAGATCCGTTCCTATTCAAAGGCTCATATACTGTATATAAGGGTATCTTCTAATAGGGCATAAAGTTATCACACTCGGGAATAACTGCTATTGGCCGGAACAGACTACATTTTCCCTGCAGCATTTGCCGCAGTGTGCTGGGGAAATGTACAGAGATATAAGTCACAATGGAGGTATGGAGATATAAGTCACAAATCTATGGAAGCATCTACTTTCTCCTTTAAGCACAGCATAAAAAATAAGGTTAAGAACTCCTTAAATTCTGCATTTTTAGATTACTGGTTTAGAAAGCATATGGTCACAAGTTAAGCTACAAAGACTTAATTCCACCCACAGTTATTGAGAAACAGAAAGCAACAAAATCAGAACCTAACTAGAGTCCTTTGGTAAGTAAAAAAAACAACACAAGGGTATCATGTAATATTACAGAAGTGTTCTACCATAATTTTGCTTAATTTGACTAGCGATCAAGGATTCCTGAAAATCCATTGTATGGTGGGCTACAGTAGTATGTAGGAAAATGAAAGATTATGGGCATGTGCACACGTCCGAGATGCATGCAGAATTTTCCTGAGATAAACCTGAGGTTTTCCGCAGGAATTCTGCATGCGTTTTTTTCACGTTTTTAGCACGGATTTTGTGCGTTTTTTTGTGTGGATCTTTTGCGTTTTTTTCAGGACACTTCAAAACAATGGGAAATCCGCAAAAAATCCGCAAACATAATGCACATGATGCTTCTTTTCCCGCAATGCGTTTTTTTTGCGGAAAAAAATGCATCATGTGCACAAAAATGCGGAATGCATTCTAAATGATAGGATGCATATGTATGCGTTTTTTATGCGTTTTTATAGCGTAAATTCCTGAACGTGTCCACATACCCTTAGATTACCAATATTATAGATGACATCCAAGCTCTTGTGTCATGTTGATTTCAGTGAATACCTGAATCATCCTGTGATGAGTAAACTGACAAAAGGGTGCAACCATTCCCAATATTAACACCTTCACGCTGCAGCCCTTTTTCATTTTTGCGTTTCTATTTTTCTTTCCCCTCCTTCCCAGAGCCATAACTTTTTTATTTTTCCGTCAATATGGCCATGTGAGGGCTTGTTTTTTTCGGGACAAATTTTAATTTTGAACGACATCATTGATTTTACCATGTCGTGTACTAGAAAACGGGAACAAAATTCCAAATGCAGTGAAATTGCAAAAAAAAGTGCAATTCCACAACTTTGTTTGGATTTGTTTTACCATGTTCTCCAAATGCTAAAACTGCCCTGCCATTATGACTCTCCAGGTCATTACAAGTTCATAGACACCAAACGTGTAGGTAGTTGGTGAAAAAAAAAATCCAAAATTTGTTAAAAAAAAAAAAAATCGCCATTTTGCAAGACCCGTAGCATCTCCATTTTTCGTGATCTGGGGTTGGATGAGGGCTTATTTTTTGTTTGCTGAGCTGACATTTTTAATTATACCATTTTGGTCCAGATGTGATCTTATTACATTTTAATGCAATGTTGAAGCAACCCAAAAAATGTAATTCTGGCGTAGTTAACTTTTTTTCTGCTATGCCATTTACAGATCAGATTCATTCTTTTTATAGCTTGATAGATCAGGCAATTCTGAAGGCGGCGATTATGAATGGGGCAAATTGAACTTTTATATTTTTTTAAAACATTTTTTTACTTTTGCATGCTTCAATAGTCTCCATGGGAGACTAGAAGCTGCAGTTGTCCGATCGGCTCTGCCTGTGTGTTGCAGAAATGCTCACTTGCTATGTGCACCGACCGCTGGGCGGCGCTCATAGCACTCTGCAAATTACAACCACATGGGGTCTCCTACAGACCCCGGGTTGTCATGCCAACCCATCGGCGGCCCGCATTCATGTGACATGGGCGCCGATGGGCGGGATTAGTGACGTGCTTCCGGTGCGATCAGATTAAATGCCGCTGTCAGAGATTGGCAGCGGCATTCAACAGGTTAACAGCCGCGGATTGATCACGATTTCACCCGCGGCTGTTAGGGGCACTTGTTAGCTGTTCAAAACAGCTGACATGTGCCGGGAAAGATGTGGGCTCAGCGCCAGAGCCCATATCAAAGGGAGCGACGCGACATGCACAGTACATGCACGGCGCATGTCGTGAAGGGGTCAAAAGGCTGTGTCCCTACATGACACCGATGCTGCGGACGGCCAATAATAGAGACAATCTACAGAGAAATAGCCAAGCAACACCCAGCTGTAAATTTGTTCATGCATTTCCATGAGAAATAATGGAGGAACTACACAATCCAGAGTTCAAAGAATAAGTGCTTCTATGGTAATTTCATGGAAAATCCAAAATGTTCTTAACAGTTCATTTACATATTAGGATCTATGGGCTGGAGACAGATCTCACTGAGAGTCTGCCCCAAGAGCTTGTTTTAAATGAAAGGGGGCATTCCCTGGGTGAGACATGTAATGACTGAAAGCTATAATCATACTGAGCAGAACTGAGCTTTGTCTCTTTACAAACATATCTACAGCTGCAATCGTCCCCTCACAGTGATGTCAGCTCTGCTGTGCCTTATTACAAATAACACTTGGTCAGCTTCTATCTTACAGGCAGCTTATGTGGGTGTGGGGGTGGGGTACAGCAAAGCTGGAAAGCAGGAGAGGAGAGCTGAAGCTGCAAATGTGTTTGTAATGAGACAAAGCTCTGCTCTGCTGTACTGTGTTAGTTATATTCACACTCAGATTTATGATGAGATCAGGAGATCAGACTGTCAGTCATTACATGTCTAACACTGGTAACACCCCCATTGATGTAAAATAAGTTGTAGAGGCAGATTTTAAGGGAGATCTGTGTCCAGCCCATAGGTCTAAACAGTTAATTTACATATTAAGAAAAACGTGGATTTCTTGTTACTGCTGATCTGAGCCGGAAACAGATATGGTGACGCTTCGTCTCTGGGAGAGGGCAGAGGTTGCGGCAATGACTACAGCCTTTGCCCCCTGTTGACTCTTCATTTCCGTGTCCCAGCATGCACTGGGATTCTCAAACAAAGCAACATGGAAAAAGGAAGTGGTAACAAAAAAAAGTAGTTAGATATTGTATTAGGGAAGGGTAGATCATTTTTAATTCAAGTATATTACAAAATAGTTTAGATTATAGCATTAAATAGTGATTTAGGATGAAAATTACTTTGTACGTCGGACTACCCCATTAAACCAATTTTGAGGCGTACATTATGATGAATTTGACAGCTATGCTCAGCAATGCTCCCAGCAAAGCTCTGCACTACTTTTCAAAAAAGTTGACGGACTTGGTTGGGACCGGTGTAAAAACTACACATCACAACAACTACATGTTGTGCAACGTTTTCAGCATATTTCAAAGACTTTTACAACAAGATTCTGGTGAAAACTGTTTGACAAATTCGCTTCTCAGCTACTAAGTGCAAAAAAAGAGCCTATCCTTTTTATTATTTTTATTAATCATAGACTTGTTAGTGCAGAATTTTTAAATCTAAGCTACTTTTCGTTGTAATGTGTAAATATAAGATTTGGAGATTCTGGTCAGCAATCAAGTTTCTTTTTTCCTGCGATGTGAATACTTTTCTGCCTAATGAAGACAAACGTATTCTAGGAGTGATTAGGCATTTTCTTACATATGGAGAGGCAGTGGGAATGATGTTCTTAGTTATGTGGAGTCAGTCTGGTGGAGGTGTGAATTGTATCATGTAGTGACTCATAAATCCAGGTGTGGAGTCCTATTGTCAAAGAATTGAACATCTTCATTAGTTTGAATTGCCAAATTTGTCTTTCTCTGTCATCCTTAAAATGACCTTTCAGTATTAAGACTTTTAAATCTGTCATACTGTGTGTGTTTTCCTGCGGAAATTCATTTCTATAATAAAAATATGATGTGTGAACCCTGACTTCATTGTCCCTCTTCAATTATCGAGAAGGACAATTTTAGATGCGTAATGGAGATTCAACAAATCGATCAATGGCTTTTGACCTTTCAACCAACTAGGCCAGTGTTTGTCCACCAGGATTCCCAAAAACTGTGGACTTCCTTGATCCATAAACCATGATTCCTCAGAACACAGTAGCACCAAGAGTGGTCACTTGTAGGCTAGGTTCACACTTGTACTGCGCTCTACACAAAGCACTACTTTAAGGTTTCCATTGGAATCCCCAAAAACTATATTCCAATGGGAATCCCAAGTCATCAATTTGAAACGAGCCACCATGGACACTGCTTGGCCTCCGTCCTGACAGTATTCGACTTTTTCAGACATGCAAAAAAACATGTTTAATCTGTATTCAACAGCTCTCAAATATATATAATAGGATCCATAGGATTCACCTCCAAATGTAATAAAGAAAAGGACTTGGCATTCCAAAATGGTGCAAAATTCGGGAGTAATTCATTTCATAATAGTAATCCTTTGTATATACAACTTTACGTTTCGGCCATCACTCGGGCCTTCATCATAAACATATTGAGACGTATAGGGAAGAACCAGGAGATGCAGCACTAAGGGACAGGCTTGAAATGCCGTGTAGAGAAGCCCATACTTCACAATCTTCACCTGATGAAGGCCAGAGTGATGGCTGAAATGTAATGTAGTATACACAGAGGATTGCTATTCTGAAATAAATTACTCCCGAATTTTGGAGTGCCAAGTCCTTTTCTTTATCCCTGAGGTTACCCGTCAGAATACAGCTTTTCATGAATCAGATGGAAACAATAACATAGTGTTCGACATACAGCACTTTACAAGTGTGAACGTAGCCTAACAAAATGGGAAAACAAACCGATTGCATACTGTTAAAAGATGCTTCTCAAAGTAGATAACATGTCTGATCTGAAATCTAACACCAGATAAGAAATAAATGCTTTCTCTGCCCCTATATCAGGCATCTCTTATGTAGGAGTGGGATTAAGGATAACCAAGCAGGGTAAAAAGTGTTCATGGGTTCCCCTAAGGTAATAAGGTTGGGAATCACTGCGCTAAGCAATGAGAAAAAATGTAGTAATAGACTTTAATTCCACTAAATCCTTGACCATAGTTACATAATAATCCCGTCGTTCCTAAGCTGAAGCAGTGATCAGTCCATAAAGACCTGGAGAGAATCAAATATGAAATGGTTTTATGTAAAAAAGCTGCTAATATGCAGCACAATTATACCCGAAGGTCTCTGAATCTAAAACTGCTTGGTTTTCACTCATTTTCTTTTCATCATTACTTTCTTCCTCTTGTCATTATCAGTGACGACTAATAAATCAGGCTTCCATTTGCAGATATTGATTTCATGTTATGAGTCATTTCCGGCTATAGAAAACTAAAAGACCTTCTTTTGTGAGTCTGTCGTATGAGTCTATAAGATTTTGCACTAGTGGTATGTTTTTTATAGGGAAAAATCCCGAAAAAATGTCTTGTTCATCAAATATAACAAACACTTTTACATTTTGAAATAATTTTGAATGTAGAATGTAGTCATTAAAGATAAAACTTCATTTTATTATGTTTAAAGGGAATCTGTCAGCAAGTTTTTGCTACCTCATCTGAGAGCAGCGTAAAGTAGGGAAAAAGACTCTGAATCCAACAATGTATCACTTAGATTACTGGGTGCAGCCGTTGTGTCACAATCAGAGTTTTTGATGTAGAATTCAGCAGAGCTGAGAGAGCTAATCCCGCCCGCACCACAGCTCCCCACCCACATCAGGCTCTGTATGAATATTGTCTAATGACAGTGAGCTGCTTATCACAGGAGGGTCAGAGTTGTACTAGCAATTGCATGCACATAAGAACTTGCAGTGATAATGTCCTAGTGACAAAACCTTCACTGTAAGCAAACAACAGCATGGAGCTTGAAAATGATACATAGTTGAATTCAGCATTTTAACCCCTACTTCATGCTGTCCTCTGATTATGTAGCAAACTGTGCTGACAGATTCCCTTTAACAGTATACATGCTCATGGTAGGATGGTGGCTCAGTGGTTAGCACTATAGACTTGCAGAGCTGGGGTCCTGGGTCCACCAAGGTCAACATCTGCAGGAGTTTATATATTCACCCTGTGTTTTAGTTGGTTTCATGCCACACTCCAAACAGATAATTATAGGAAATCTAGACAGTGATAATAATGTCAGCAAAGCTGAGGAAACTAGTGGTGCAATATAAGAGTGTAAAATAAATTAAATTATAAGGAATATGGCTGTAAGAGCATAATCCCTAAAATTTCCCTTAATAAACATCAATTCCTTGGAAGTTTGTTATGTTCTATGGTTAAGGGTCCACCACAGACTACAAGTGACTTAGGCTACTTTCACACTAGCGTTAACTGCAATACGTCGCAAATGCGTAGTTTTGCCGAAAATACGCATCCAGCAAAAGTTCTTGCTGGATACGTTTTTTCGTCATAGACTAACATTAGCGACGCATTAGCGACGCATTTGCGACGCATTGCAAAACGTCGCGTCCGTTTTGCGACGCTTGGGCGTGTGTTAGCGGACCGTCGGGAAAAAAAAACGTTACATGTAACGTTTTTTGCTCCCGACGGTCCGCTTTTTCCGACCGCGCATGCACGGCCGGAACTCCGCCCCCACCTCCCCGCACTTCCCCGCACCTCACAATGGGGCTGCGGATGCGTGGGAAAAATGCATCCGCTGCCCCCGTTGTGCGGCGGAGACCACGCTAGCGTCGGGAACGGCGGCCCGACGCACAGCGACGGGTTGTTCCCGACGCTAGTGTGAAAGTAGCCTTACAGGCCAATATAGCAGGATCAGTAGCGTAGCTACCGGGGGGGGCAGAGGATGTCCAATACAGTTACATTCTGCGGCAGAGCAGGGAGAATCGATCTCCCTGCTCTGCCGCTATGGGGCCCCTGAGCAGGCGGGGGGCCCGGTGCCAGCAGTGGGCCCCCCGCCGTCATCGGAAGATCAGCTGTATCGGCATTTAGCCGATACAGCTGATCGCATTGATGGGAGAAGGAGTGCTGCGCTCCTTCTCCCATCATCCCGTCAGTGTCGGCGTCTGACATCGCCGACACTGACAGCGGGTGCGATGATGTCACTGCCCAGCGCCCGCTGTCAGGAGATCAGTGGGAGCAGCGCAGGAACCAGGAAAAAGAGGTGAGTATTTATTTATTCATTTTTTATGGGTGCTGCCGCCTTATTACAGGGTCTGCCTATGGGGATTTGCTGCCTTATCAAAGGGTCTGCCTATGGGGGGCTGCCTTATTACAGGGTCTGACTATGGGGGCTGCCTTATTACAGGGTCTGACTATGGGGACTGCCTTATTACAGGGTCTGACTATGGGAGTGCTGCCTTATTACAGGGTCTGCCTATGGGGGGGCTGCCTTATTACAGGGTCTGACTATGGGGGCTGTTTTATTACAGGGTCTGACTATGGGGGGGCTGCCTTATTACAGGGCCTGACTATGGGGGCTGCCTTATTACAGGGTCTGACTATGGGGGGCTGCCTTATTACAGGGTCTGACTCTGGGGGGGCTGCCTTATTACAGGGTCTGCCTATAGGGGTGCTGCCTTATTACAGGGGATGACTATGGGGGTGCTGCCTTATTACTGTGTCTGCCTATAGGGGTGCTGCCTTATTACAGGGTCTGACTATAGGAGTGCTGTTTTATTACAGGGTCTCCCTATGGGGGCTGCCTTATGCTATAGAGTCTGCCTATGGGGAGTGCATTATACTATATTGTGGACTATTTGGTGCATTATGCTACTGTATATGGAGGCTATCTAGGGGGCCATCATACAGTATGGAGATTACAGTTAGGGGGCCATCATACAGTATGGAGATTACAGTTAGGGGGCCATCATACAGTGTTGGAGCCATCAAACGGTTTGGGGGCTACTAAGGGGTCAGTATACTGTGTGGGTGGTACTATACAGTGAGGGGGCATTATACTGTGTATAAGAGAGCATCATGCGGTGTATAGGGGAGCTGTACAGGGGGAGACTCGGGACATTATTAAAGGTAAAGTGGGCACTTATTGTTATAGGGGAACTCAGGTTACTGTGGCTATCAAAGGGGCACACAGGGCAATATTACTTTCTAGGTGGCAAAATATGGGCACTGTTTTCTAGGGCACTTGCACCCGGCATTACTATATTATAGAGGGGTGCTTTAGAATTTAGAGGGCACACATAACCACACAGCAGGGGCAGTAATAGGGACACATATGGCAGCAGCGGCTCAGTATTGGGGTATCAGGGGTAGTAATAGGGTCACATGTGGCAGCAGCGGCTCAGTATTGGGGTATCAGGTGCAGTAATAGGGACACATACGGCAGCAGCGGCTCAGTATTGGGGTATCAGGTGCAGTAATAGGGACACATACGGCAGCAGCGGCTCAGTATTGGGGTATCAGGTGCAGTAATAGGGACACATATTGCAGCAGCGGCTCAGTATTGGGGTATCAGGTGCAGTAATAGGGACACATACGGCAGCAGCGGCTCAGTATTGGGGTATCAGGTGCAGTAATAGGGACACATACGGCAGCAGCGGCTCAGTATTGGGGTATCAGGTGCAGTAATAGGGACACATACAGCAGCAGCGGCTCAGTATTGGGGTATCAGGTGCAGTAATAGGGACACATATTGCAGCAGCGGCTCAGTATTGGGGTATCAGGTGCAGTAATAGGGACACATACAGCAGCAGCGGCTCAGTATTGGGGTATCAGGTGCAGTAATAGGGACACATACGGCAGCAGCGGCTCAGTATTGGGGTATCAGGGGCGGTAATAGGGACACATACGGCAGCAGCGGCTCAGTATTGGGGTATCAGGGGCGGTAATAGGGACACATACGGCAGCAGTGGCTCAGTATTGGGGTATCAGCAGGATGAGGAGTTTGTGCAGGTTGGGAACAGATGGTGATGGCTGGAATGTGAGAAGAGAAATGTGTCTGTTGTATTCTCTGCAGACGAGTTGTAACTGGAAGAAGTTGTCATGTCGGTCTGGGCTAGATGGAAAAGACAGGAAAAATGAACGATTCCATCAGAAAGAACGTCAGCAATAAGTCACTATCTATAACTGTGCTGTGATCTCTTATATGTTCTGTAGGACTAGTATCTACCACTGACCACATGACGGCAATATCCATGTTGTCGTTATATAGAGATTATCTTCAGTAACAGTGAGGTCATCTGCTGAGGTTCTCCTCCACTATTAGGGTGCCTTACCCAGTTGTAATCAAGGTTACCTGGTTAGGGGCCCACTCAGAAGTTTCGCCCCCTGAACCAAAACCCTAGCTACGCCTCTGAGCAGGATAATTGCATGGGACTATTTCTCCAGTGCAGCTTTGACATAGCATTGTTAACAGCAGAAGCAGAAAATATAGGGAAAAAAATGTTCTTCTCTGTAATAACTGACTCCCACACACAGTGCTAAATGCAGAACAATTGTGTGATACATTAAAAAAAAACCAATACCTGTCAGTGAACTAAACATAAACCTGCCCTTTAAATATGTATTAGTGCTGCTTGCAGAGATTGCAGTGTGGTTGCTCTTGTGATCCTGCAGGCATCTATGCGGATGGCCCTAAACAGCTGTAGCATATGAGACTGCTTTCATCTCTCTCTGGTTCTAAGAACTTTTTGGATAATGGATTTCTAATCAAATCCATAACTAGTGGTGATTTAAAACCCGCCGCCCGTATCAGAAAACTGCAGATGTAACATCACTCCAGTGAAATCAGCCTGTGCACTCAGCATTATGTGACTATAAAAGTGATACATTATAGTGATTATTTATGAGCTGTCCATCTTTGCTATTTTAGGCTATGAATGAGCTCCCAAGGTACAATATGCCTTAGAATCAATGTAAAATCACTTGTTATTAGAGAATAACAATACAATGTGGAATTATAGAGGATACAATGTTGCGCTTTCTCTTTGTGAATCTATTTTGTTGCTTGTATCGATAATACAAGCTGAGCATCTCCATTAATAACAATGATCTGACTGCATTTGAATAATATTGATCTATATGGGACTTGTACTCCTTTATGTTTTTGGACAGGCTTAAAAAATGTAGAACCGGACCATTAAATCGCAGAAACTTGCACTCAGGATGGCACCGCATAGCCCTGAACATACAGCTGTATGCGGTTATGCAGCTAGGCTGGGCTATGCAGTAAAATCCACGATAGGATTTTTTAAATTCGATTTTCATCCTTGTCTTTGTACAATGTGTATGTCTTAGGCCGGTTTCACACGTCAGTGGCTCCGGTACGTGAGGTGACAGTTTCCTCACGTACCGGAGACACTGACACACGTAGACCCATAAAAATCAATGCATCAGTTCAGATGTCATTGATTTTTTGCGGACCGTGTCTCCGTGTGCCAAACACGGAGACATGTCAGTGTTCGTGGGAGCGCACGTTTTACACGGACCCAATAGAGTCAATGGGTCCGCGTAAAACACGGACCTCACACGGACATTCTCCGTCTGGGGTCCGTGTGCGTGCAGGAGACAGCGCTACAGTAAGCGCTGTCCCCCCCACATGGTGCTGAAGCCGGTATTCATATCTTCCCTGTAGCAGCGTTTGCTATAGAGAAAATATGAAGAATAGTGTTAAAAATAAAGATCCATGTGTCCGCCGCCCCCCCACCCCCTGTGCGCCCCCCCGCTGGTCAGAAAATACTTACTCGCTCCTTCCTGGTCTAGCCGCGCCTCCTACTGTATGCGGTCACGTGGGGCCGATCATTTACAATCATGAATAGTCGGCTCCGCCCCTATGGGAGGTGGAGCCACATATTCATGACTGTAAATGATCGGGCCCACGTGACCGCATGCACTAGAAGCCGCGGCCAGACCAGGAAGGAGCGACAGCCGACGGGGGACCCGGGTAAGTATTTTCTGACCAGCGGGGGGGCGCACAGGGGGTGGGGGGGCGGCGGAAACCTAAATCTTTATTTTTAACACTATTCTTCATATTTTCTCTGCAGCAAACGCTACTGCAGAGAGGATATGAATCGCAGCTTCAGCACCATGCAGAGTGGGTACCACACGCTCCGTGTGGTACCCACTCGCCATACGGGCGGCACACGTGTGCCGCACGTATGGCCTCCGTGAGTTCCCAGGCACACGGACACGGATAACTCCGGTACCGATTTATTCCGGTACCGGAATTATCTGGACGTGTGGGACAGCCCTTAGGCCGGTTTCACACGTCCTAATATTTCGGGTACCGGAAAACATGGTACCGGAGATATCCGTGTGTCCATTTGTCACATCTGCGTGGCATCCGTGCGCTGTCCATGTATTGAAACAATTTGTTTCAATTTTAACCCTACGACTTTAAAAATGCACACGGACGGCACACGGACGGCATCCGTGTGCAGTACGTGTTTACATGGACCCAGTAGCGTAGCTACTGGGGGGGCAGAGGGGGCCATCGCCCCGGGCCCTGTCACATGAAGGGGCCCACCGGGAGCCAGGGCAGGGCCACTTCTGTGCCGAGGGTCTGACAAGCTGCAAGCTGGCTACTAGCACAGAGGCCGGCTGCAGCCTCCCTCCTGCAGTGAATGGTTTCGCCCCTCTGACCTGATCATGAAGCTTTTCCTGGCTGCAGTTTTCTTCACTCTGTGCACGCTGGGATTGGCTCAGGCACGCTGGGTCCTAGTGCCCACCATGCATTTCACTACTTCCTGGTCCTGCCTGCGAACCTTATCAGTAAGTGGGGATGGAACTTATTAGGTTTATTAAATTCAGGTATGTCACTGTGAGACCGTTGGGGTATTGTGGGCGCTGAAAGTGGGTGAGGGGGAACAGGGTACTGGGGGGTGAATGTGAGACCATGGGGGTATTGCGGGGGAGGGGAGACAGGGTACTGGGGGGTGAATGTAAGACCATTTGGGGGTTGTGAGGGCAGAAGGTGGGTGAGGTGGGACAGGGCACTGAGGGGGTGGATGTGAGACGATGGGGGTATTGGATACTGAAGTGGGGGAGGGGGACAGGGCACTGGGGGGTAAATGTGAGACCATGGGGGTGTTGTGGGGGCTGAAGGTGGGTGAGGTAGGACAGGGCACTGAGGGGTGGATGTGAGATGGTGGGGGAGGGGGGACAGGTCACTGGGGGCTGAATATTATAATGTTTTGTTATTATATGTGCTCCATCATGTAATATTTGCTGTCTGGAGAGGCTGGAGATGGGGGCTTTTGATACGTACCACCTGGGTCTTTTATGAGTATTAGTATAAGGAGCCCGCATACAGTAACCAAGAGCTGCATCACATTTACAGCACCACTCCGGCATTATTTTTTATTTCACTGCTGGTCAGAGCTGGAAATCCCCGTCCCCTGTTCCCTGTCTGATACTCACCTTCTGGCGTCTTCATCTGTTTTTGTCTCCGCTCGGCTCCGTCTCCTGCAGTTTGTGACCTGTCCGCGGCTCTAGTGTTTCATGGAGCAGCGCAGAGGTCACTAATCAGTGTGAGTCTGTGGGAGCCTCGTTCTGGCCTCTTCCTCACTCTCAGGCTATGTGCACACGGTGCCGATTGGCCACTGCGGATCTGTAGCAGTTTTCCATCTGGTTTACTGTACCATTTAAACCTATGGAAAACCAAATCCGCAGTGCACATGGTGCGGAAAATACCACGCGGAAACGCTGTGTTGTATTTTCCACAGCATGTCAATTCTATTTGCGGATTCCGCAGCGTTTTACACCTGCTCCTGTATAGGATTCTGCAGGTAGTAAAACGCAGGTGAAATCTGCACGAAAAACACAGGAAATCCGCAGTAAATCCGCACAAATCCGCAACAAGTGCACATAGCCTCATAGTCTTACATTGAGCGATTGTGACATAGCTTCTAACTTCTGGCCAGTCAGAAGCTGCGCTCACAAGTTTGAGCAGTGGGACTGCAGCAGTGCCACAAAATAGTGAATACGCCGGAGGATGAGTAAATGACCGGGACATCCAAATCATTACAGGGAGCTGTGAGTCCATCATACTGTGTATAAGGGAGCTGTGGGCCCATCACACTTTGTATACGGGAGCTGCGGGCCCATCATACTGTGTATAAGGGAGCTGCGAGCCCATCATACTGTGTATAAGGGAGCTGTGGGCCCATGATACTGTGTATAAAAGAGCTGTGGGCCCATCATACTGTGTATAAGGAAGCTGTGGGCCCATCATACTGTGTACAGGGGAGCTGCGGGCCCATCATACTGTTTGACGGGAGCTGCGGGCCCATCATACTGTGTATAAGGGAGCTGTGGGCTCATCATACTGTGTATAAGGGAGCTGCGGGTCCATCATACTGTGTACAGGGGAACTGTGGGGGACATCATACTGTTTGACGGCAGCTGCGGCCCCATCATACTGTGTATAGGAAACTGTGAAGGCATATTGTGCATATGGGAGCTGTTGGCCCATTACACTGTATATAGGGGAGCTCTGGGGGGCATTATACTTTCTATAGTGGAGTTCTGTCAGCATTATACTGTGTATAGGGGAGCATTGGGCTCATATTATCTATAGGGGAGCAGTGGGAACATCATACTGTGTAAAGGGGAGTTATAGAATCATCATACTGTGTATAGGGGAGCTGTGGGGGCCTTAGAATGTGTATAGGGAAGCTTTAAGCTCACCATACTGTGTATAATGGAGCAGTACATGGGGGAACTTAGGGGACATTATTAAATGTTAAGTGGGCACTTAAGCATTATTGTTATAGGGGCACTCAGAGTATTGTGACCATCAAAGTTGCATATGGTCACAATATGGCAGTAAAGTCAATGTTCGTTTTTGTATATAGATTTATTTTCAATAACAGTGCGGTCATATTCTGAGATTCCCCTATATTCACAACTAGAGTGCGCAACCATAGCTGTAATCAGGGTTAGCTGGTTAGGGGCCCACTCAGATGTTTCGCCCCCCCTAAGTTGAAACCCTAGCTACGCCTCTGCATGGACCCATTGACTTGTATGGGTCCGTGTGATCCGTGCAGACACACAAAAACAGACATGTCAACAAGTTTTGCACACGGACACACGGTTCGTGAAAACACGCTGACATGTGCATAGACCTATTCATTTGAACGGGTGTACGTGTGCCAGTGTCTCCGGTACGTGAGAAAACTGTCACCACACGTACCAGAGACAATGACGTGTGAAACCGGCCTTACCATCAGTTATTTTTCTTGGCAAAAACAAAAACGTTTCCAAGCTTCTGGCACCCTACCTATTAGGCTGGTTTCACACGTCCTGATATTTCCAGTACCGGAAAAACCAGTACTGGAAATATCCGTGTCCGTGTGTGTACTACGTGTGGCAACCATGTGCCACCCGTGTGCTGCATCAGTACCACACAGACAGCCGCCGGGGGAAGAAGCGCTACAGTAATCGCTGTTCCACGGTGGCTGGTGCTGAAGCCGGCTCTCATCATTCTCCCCAGCTCTGCCGGCGAGCAGAGGAGAATGATGAGCGTTATATTAAAGTCCGAATGACAGCAGGTGGGGGCTTTTGGGATGGTTATCCCCATCATCTGACACCTGCTGCCGCTCATAACAGTGACAGTAGGTGCGGATGATCAGGGTATTCCACAGCCGCCGGCTGCGATTCATTTATTTCCGAACAATGAAAAACCCGACGTGGGTTCCCCCTATTTTATTAACCAACTAGACAAAACTTACAGCTGGGGGCGGCAACCCTCAGCTTTCAGCTTCTGCGAGGTTGGTTATCAAGAATAGAGGGGTCACCAAGCGTTTTTTTTAATTATTTGAATAATTTAAAAACGGCATGGGGTCCACCCATTTTTGACAACCAGCCTTGCTAAAGCTCACAGCTGGGGGCTGCTATTTTCAGACTGGTAAGGGGCCATTGATATAGGCCGCCCCTAAAAACAGCAGCCCGCAGCTGTCCAGAAAAGGCGCATCTATTAGATGCACCTTTTCTGGTGCTTTGCCAGGCTCTTTCCACTTGCTCTGTAGCGGTGGCAAGTGGGGTAATATTTCTGGGGTTGATGTCACCTTTTAGGTGACATCAAGCCCACGGCGTAGTAATGGAGAGGCATCTATAAGACACCTCTCCATTACTAATCCTATAGTTGTAATGTTAATTAAAGACACGACCAGAATAAAGTCTTTTATTTGAAAAAATTACACAGACACCTTTAGGCTATGTGCACACGTAGGAAATGTGGTGCAGAATTTTCTGCACTAAATCTGCATCTCCTGGCAGAATCCGCAGGTGCGTTTTTTTATGCGTTTTTTATGCGTTTTTTGTGCAGTTTTTGTGCAGATTTTACCACTGCAGATTTCTATTAATGGAGGGGTGCAGAAACGCACAAAAGAAGTGACATGCACTGCGCAGATTTTTCTGCACCATGTGCACAGCTTTTCTTTTTTCACATTGATTTACATTGTACTGTAAATCACAGTGCAGTTCTGCAGCGTTTCTGCAGCAGAAAAATCTGCTGCAGTTCTGCACCAATACTGCACTAAATCTGCATCGTGTGCACATACCCTTAACGTTCTAAATTAAACCATACTTACTGCAACACCTAATTCCCCGACGCCCTTGATCTCCTGTAATAAACATAAAATAATAAACCAACAATATACCATACCTGTCCGTCATCGTGTCCCACGCTGTAATCCAAGTCTAGGGGCTAATTAGTTTTCAACCAGGACGGTGCCAAGATGCAACCATCTCGGCTGAAAAACACTGGTGAATGAGCTGCAGAGAGCGCAGCATCATTCTTCAGCGGTGACATCATCACGACCGGCCTGAACTGAGGTGACCTCTGGACCGTGGGAAAAAGCCGGTGATGATGTCACTGCTGGGGAATGATCCTGCACTCCCTGCTGCTCACTCATCAGTGGTTTTCAGCCGGGATGGTCGCATCTTGCCAGCATCCTGGTTGAAAACTATTTAGCCCCCAGACTTGGATTACAGCGCTTATAGTAGAGCTTCTACCCTGCAGCCGTCCGTGTCACACAGAGGACATCACAGTGTGTTCTCCGTGTGCACATGTGCTGGACGTTTTACCGTCCGTGCTGACGGCAAAAACGGACATGTCAGCATGTTTTGCTAACGGACACACAGTCTGTGGAAACACACTGACATGTGCACAGACCCATTCATTTGAATGGGTCTACGTGTGTACGAGTCTCCAGTATGTGTGAAAACTGTCACCACACGTACTGGAAACACGGATGTGTGGAAGGGGCCTTAGATAGTGAAAAATGGATACACTAGGAAATAAGATGGATTGAAACTGTGCGTGGTTTTACTCACTGACCCATTAACTTAAAAGAGATTTAATGAGTCTACAAAAAACATGTGAACAAAAAAAATTGAAGAAAGAAAGGATAAAATATATACGTGAAAAACGGATGTGTGAATGACGTCTTAGTCTTGCGCAACCAATATATTCCTATGTAAACTGCACAGATTTTATATTGGCACAATTTTTCGATGGCTTGAAAGAAAGAAAAAAAAGAAATATTTTTGAAAAAGTCACATAATGCGATATGAGTGATACACAATATTCTTTGGGCATGCAGTATTAAAGAGAATCTATCAGTAGATTGACCCTCCAAAGTCGTCTACATGGACATGCAGGTGATAGGAAAGTGAATAAAATGATAACTTGATATCTATGATCCAATGTCTTATTCCAGAAAAATCTATTTTTTTAATAAGTAAATGAGCCATTTTAAAAATTAAATTAGGCGCTACCTCCAGCAAAATGACGGTGGCACCGCCTGCGCAGTAGCATCTATCTCTTACCAATGGCGGCGCATGTGCAGAAGCAGCTATCTCTTACCGATAGATGCTACTGCACTTGTGCCGCCATCATGGTAGACATGACCCTACAGGTTTTTTCCCCATGAAAGACAGTTCCAGCTCTCCCCAGGGGATGTTTTCCTGCCCAACTACTAATGCTCACAAGAATGTAACACTGGAAACCTTGTTATTTATTTTTTCCTTATTATTTCGTTGTTGTTGTAAACAAATTTGTCTCTCAGGCTGCAGTTTTCTTATAGACTGCAGCATGTTTTACTCCAGCGGTTCCTTGTATTTTACCCTCAATCTATACAAGTCTTATGTGGCCTGCTGCAAAATTACTGCAGACCACTTATATTGCTATGTTTTATGGTTAGAAGTGTGCTTCTATTGCTGTGCAGTATTTGACAAACATCACATTTATCATTTTATCTGCCGAAAGCTCACATTTAGGCTGGCTGCAGACAAGTGTAAGAACAATCGTGAAAACTTTACTGTTTTTTGATCCGTGTATCTGTTTTTTTCATATACAGCTTTCTAGGTTTAACATAGAATTGTATCTGCAAAAATCAGATCGCACTCAGATGTTTTGGGGTTTTTTATGGACCCATAAACTTGAATGTGTGAGTCTCATCTCAGGTCTAAGGGGTAACGTTTCTCCTTGCAGAGAGAGACATAGTGGCTCTGGCATGCCAAGATAAGGAGAAGCAGAGCCCGCATGTCACTCTCCACAAGGAGAAATGTTACCCATAGACCTCAGTCCAGAGTCTCTCACCTAGCCAAATCAGTTCTCATACTTTGCACTGACGAGGGGCAATACCCCGAAACACTGTGTTTGTAAACTGAGATTCTGATTTAACTTTTATCTTAAGTCATATTGCAAGGCTCGCTAAAGGGTCGATAGTGACTTGTAGGATCGCTACTTCCAACAGGTGGCGCTATAGAATTCAAGTCCTCTTCCTCTCTATGAAGAGGCAATTTGCATCTTGAGTCCCATCTGAAACTCGGAGGAAAGTAGTGCATGCTGTGATTATTTTTCTCACGGATAGATGGACAAAGAAGAGAATTGTTCATCTGAAAAGCACTATTGAATAACATGGGTCAGTGCGCTATCTGATCGCACACGTCCCATTTCTACGCTCGTCTGCATGAGCCTTTTGTCTCATCAGTCCACAGGGCCTCTCACATGACATCACAGCTTCCCACTTTTGGGAAGCCTATGTGATAGGCTAAGGTGAGATTCACAGAACCATGTCATGTCTATTTTTACATCAGTGCAAAACAATTTTTTTTTGTGTCATCTGCTTTGCCTCTGTGTTGCATCATCCGTTTTAAAAAACTGAAGCAGGTTGACTGTCTGCACTTTTATTTATCTACTAGCACCACTCCAGCATATTGGGTTTTTTTCACCAGCACTGGAGTGGTGCTACTAAACTAGGTCCCTGCCCCGTTGCCTGCTGCCAGTGGCGTATCCAGGGGGGGCAGCCGGGGCATGTGCCCCGGGCGCAGCCGACAGGGGGGAGCCAGCGGGCTGCCTGATGATGCCTCCAAGGAGGGGGTTGGCAGGTCCAGGGAGCGGGGGCTGTCTTATTATACTCACCTACTCCTGGCGCGGTCCCTGCAGGTCCCTGGTTCCCCGGCTTCTTCCTGTACTGAGCGGTCACATGGTACCGTCATTACAGTAATGAATATGCGGCTCCACCTCCCATAGGGGTGGAGCCGCATATTCATTACTGTAATGAGCAGTAATGGTGACCGCTCAGTGCAGGAAGAAGCAGCAGCGCCGGGGAAGCAGGGACTGCACCGCGCCAGGAGCAGGTGAGTATACGGGGAGGGGAGCGCTGCGCGATATTCACCTGCTCCTCGTTCCAGCCGCCGGTCCATCTTCTGCAGTGACGCTGAGGTCAGAGGGCACGATGACGTAGTTAGTGCGCGCCCTCTGCCTAAACGTCAGTGCAGAGGAGGCGGAAGATAGAGCGGCGGCTGGAACGAAGTCAGGTGAATATTGAAAGTGCGGGGGCCTGAGCGACGGAGAGGTGAGTATGTGATTTTTTTTTTTTTTTTTATAACAGTAACAGCAAATGGGACAAATATCTGTATGGGGCATCTTATGGGGCCATAACATTTGTGCAGCACTATATGGGGGCCATAATGTTTGTGCAGCACTATATGGGGCCATAATGTTTGTGCAGCACTATATGGGGGCCATAATGTTTGTGCAGCACTATATGGGGGCCATAATGTTTGTGCAGCATTATATGGGGGCCATAATGTTTGTGCAGCACTATATGGGGGCCATAAACTTTGTGCAGCACTATATGGGGCCATAATGTTTGTGCAGCACTATATGGGGGCCATAATGTTTGTGCAGCACTATATGGGAGCCATAATGTTTGTGCAGCACTATATGGGGGCCATAATGTTTGTGCAGCACTATATGGGGCCATAACGTTTGTGCAGCACTATATGGGGGCCATAACCTTTGTGCAGCAATATATGGGGCCAAATGTTTGTGCAGCACTATATGGGGCCATAATGTTTGTGCAGCACTATATGGAGGCCATAATGTTTGTGCAGCACTATATGGGGGCCATAACGTTTGTACAGCACTATATGGGGGCCATAACGTTTGTGCAGCACTATATGGAGGCCATAATGTTTGTGCTGCACTATATGGGGGCCATAATGTTTGTGCAGCACTATATGGGGGCCATAATGTTTGTGCAGCACTATATGGGGCCACAATGTTTGTGCAGCACTATATGGGGGCCATAATGTTTGTGCAGCACTATATGGGGGCCATAATGTTTGTGCAGCACTATATGGGGGCCATAATGTTTGTGCAGCACTATATGGGGGCCATAATGTTTGTGCAGCACTATATGGGGCCATAATGTTTGTGCAGCACTATATGGGGGCCATAATGTTTGTGCAGCACTATATGGGGGCCATAATGTTTGTGCAGCATTATATGGGGGCCATAATGTTTGTGCAGCACTATATGGGGGCCATAAACTTTGTGCAGCACTATATGGGGCCATAATGTTTGTGCAGCACTATATGGGGGCCATAATGTTTGTGCAGCACTATATGGGAGCCATAATGTTTGTGCAGCACTATATGGGGGCCATAATGTTTGTGCAGCACTATATGGGGCCATAACGTTTGTGCAGCACTATATGGGGGCCATAACCTTTGTGCAGCAATATATGGGGCCAAATGTTTGTGCAGCACTATATGGGGCCATAATGTTTGTGCAGCACTATATGGGGCCATAACGTTTGTGCAGCACTATATGGGGGCCATAACCTTTGTGCAGCACTATAACGGGGCAAGTGTCTGTATGGAGCATCTATGGGGCCATAACATTTGTGCAGCACTATAACGGGGCAAGTGTCAGTATGGAGCATCTTATGGGGTCATAATGTCTGTGCAGCACTATATGGGGTAAGTGTCTGTATAGAGCATCTTATGGGGCCATAATCAACGTTTCTGCAGCACTATATTGGGCAAATGTGTCTATGGAGCATCTTATGGGGCCATTATTAACCTTTATGCAGGATTATATGGGGCTCCTGATTCAATATGGATATTCAAAAACACTTAACCTACTGATGTCTCAATTAATTTTACTTTTATTGGTATCTATTTTAACATTATGGAGATTCAAGAATGTACCTTGGCTTCTTCATACAATTTCAATAGAGTTAAGGTTCAAATGGGGGAGGGTTTGGGGGGGGGGCGCCAAACTGATCCTTTGCCCCGGGTGCTGGAAAGGCTAGATACACCTCTGCCTGCTGCTATCTTCCCCTTTTTTCCGCTCTGGTTAAGTTGTGACCTCCTGATCGCCCAGCAAACACTGGAGTGATCTAGTAAGTCACAAACTGCCAAAAACCAAAGATAGCAACAGCAAAAGAAGGTGAAGATGGTGGCAGGTAAGTATCAGACTAGTGGCAGGGGCCTTAGATTAGTAGCACCACTCCAGCACTGCAATAACAAAAATGCTGGAGTAGTGCTTTAATTGGTAAATGGCATAATGAGCAAAAAAAATCAAAACACCAGAATTATTTTTTGGGCACCGCAACATGGCAATAAAAGAAGATTAAAACATTGTATCTACCCCAAAATAGTATCAATAAAAACATCAGCAAAAAAATAAGCCCTCACCCAGCCCCAGATCATGAAAAATGAATACGCTACAGGTCTTGGAAAATGGACCCATTTTTTATTTTCTTTCCAAACTTTGGATTTTTGTTTCACCGCTTAGATAAAAAAGAACCTATACTATATGTCTGCGAACTCGTAATGACCTGGAGAATCATAATGGCAGGTCAGTTTTAGCATTTGATGACAATGGTAAAAAAAAAAAAACGATTGCGGAGTTGCACTTTTTTGTTCACTGCACTTGGAATTTTTCCCCAATTTCCAGTACATTGCATGGACACGGGATGTGTGAATATAGTCCAAGTGGCAGTTGTACCTTCCAGATACAGATGTATTATACAACAATTACGTTACATAACAAAAGGGATCATCATTTATCTGCTTATGTGAATTCTAAAACTATTTGTCAATTCTTGGGTTGATTTAAATCGTTCATAGTAAGGGTGCAGTCAGATGACGGTATAAATCGGACCAGAGATCGAAACGCAGTGCACGGACTAGCCAGCGGCTCTCCTGACCGGACTGTGACAGCTTCATATACAGTGGGGCAAAAAAGTATTTAGTCAGTCAGCAATAGTGCAAGTTCCACCACTTAAAAAGATGAGAGGCGTCTGTAATTTACATCATAGGTAGACCTCAACTATGGGAGACAAACTGAGAAAAAAAAAATCCAGAAAATCACATTGTCTGTTTTTTTATCATTTTATTTGCATATTATGGTGGAAAATAAGTATTTGGTCAGAAACAAAATTTCATCTCAATACTTTGTAATATATCCTTTGTTGGCAATGACAGAGGTCAAACGTTTTCTGTAAGTCTTCACAAGGTTTCCACACACTGTTGTTGGTATGTTGGCCCATTCCTCCATGCAGATCTCCTCTAGAGCAGTGATGTTTTTGGCTTTTCGCTTGGCAACACGGACTTTCAACTCCCTCCAAAGGTTTTCTATAGGGTTGAGATCTGGAGACTGGCTAGGCCACTCCAGGACCTTGAAATGCTTCTTACGAAGCCACTCCTTCGTTGCCCTGGTGGCGTGCTTTGGATCATTGTCATGTTGAAAGACCCAGCCACGTTTCATCTTCAATGCCCTTGCTGATGGAAGGAGGTTTGCACTCAAAATCTCACGATACATGGCCCCATTCATTCTTTCATGTACCCGGATCAGTCGTCCTGGCCCCTTTGCAGAGAAAAAGCCCCAAAGCATGATGTTTCCACCACCATGCTTTACAGTAGGTATGGTGTTTGATGGATGCAACTCAGTATTCTTTTTCCTCCAAACACGACAAGTTGTGTTTCTACCAAACAGTTCCAGTTTGGTTTCATCAGACCATAGGACATTCTCCCAAAACTCCTCTGGATCATCCAAATGCTCTCTAGCAAACTTCAGACGGGCCCGGACATGTACTGGCTTAAGCAGTGGGACACGTCTGGCACTGCAGGATCTGAGTCCATGGTGGCGTAGTGTGTTACTTATGGTAGGCCTTGTTACATTGGTCCCAGCTCTCTGCAGTTCATTCACTAGGTCCCCCCGCGTGGTTCTGGGATTTTTGCTCACCGTTCTTGTGATCATTCTGACCCCACGGGGTGGGATTTTGCGTGGAGCCCCAGATCGAGGGAGATTATCAGTGGTCTTGAATGTCTTCCATTTTCTAATTATTGCTCCCACTGTTGATTTCTTCACTCCAAGCTGGTTGGCTATTGCAGATTCAGTCTTCCCAGCCTGGTGCAGGGCTACAATTTTGTTTCTGGTGTCCTTTGACAGCTCTTTGGTCTTCACCATAGTGGAGTTTGGAGTCAGACTGTTTGAGGGTGTGCACAGGTGTCTTTTTATACTGATAACAAGTTTAAACAGGTGCCATTACTACAGGTAATGAGTGGAGGAAAGAGGAGACTCTTAAAGAAGAAGTTACAGGTCTGTGAGAGCCAGAAATCTTGATTGTTTGTTTCTGACCAAATACTTATTTTCCACCATAATATGCAAATAAAATGATAAAAAAACAGACAATGTGATTTTCTGGATTTTTTTTTCTCAGTTTGTCTCCCATAGTTGAGGTCTTACCTATGATGTAAATTACAGACGCCTCTCATCTTTTTAAGTGGTGGAACTTGCACTATTGCTGACTGACTAAATACTTTTTTGCCCCACTGTATTTCTATGTAGCTGTCACACCAGCCAGTCTGTGCTCCATACAATTTATACAGCCATTTGACTGTAACCGAATAAAAATAAATAGTTTAAGAATTTCATCAACTGTTTTAATAAACTTAAAGATTATTTATACCACTATTATAGATTTATGAAAAAATAAATACCGTACATAAATTAAAATTACAATTACTCTGTATCAAAACCCACTATGATTTAGGTGTTCCAACATATTATTGAAAAAATTGAAGACAACAATTGCTATTAGATATTATTAATTATAAGCTAATACATACTAACATAATTTTACACAGCTGAAGATTAAGGGGTGGCGGGGTAGCTTTAAAGGGAACCCGTCAGCAGGATTGTGCACAGTAAACTACATACAGTGTCAGGTCGGCGCCGTTATACTGATTATAATGATACCTTGGCTGAAGAAATCTGTCTTGTGGTTGTTGTTTAATCCTGTTTTTTAATTTTGAGTTAATGATATGCCCGTATATAATGAATATTATATATACAGTATATATTGAAAAAAACAAAAACCCTTCAGCAGCAGGTGACAGCCATGGCACCTGCGCTGCAGCATAATCGCAAATATACTGTGCACACAATTAATATGTTTGAGGTTCACCTATTTAAAAAAAAAAAACATTTGAAAATGACATCCACCGCGCCTGCGCAGGAGCAGCTATCGGTGTATATAGAGGTGATCCGATAGCTGCTACTGCACATGTGACGGCGGAGCCATCTTACTAGAGGGAAAAAAAAAATCCTCCTCCAAGATGGCGCCACTGGCGCCTGTGCAGTAGCCGCTATCGGCAATTGCCAACAGCCGCTATTGCGCAGGTGCCATCTTGCTAGAGAAGAGAAGAAAAACATTTCCTCCTCCAAGATGGCACCGCCGACACATGCGCAGTAGCAGCTATTGGATCTCTACACACACCGATAGCTGCTACTGCGCAGGTGCTGCGGACGCCATTTTCAAATAGATTTTTGTTATATATCAGGATAACCTCAAACATATTAATTATATACACAGCACACATGCGATTAACCTGCAGAACAGGTGCCACGGCTGTCACCGGCCTGCAGACAGGTTTTGTTTTGTTTTTTTTCAATATGTATATATAATATTCATTATGCAGAATAGGGGGCAGGTCAGTGAGGGATCAGTCACCTGTCAGAAGCCATACAGATGAGTACCTGATCAGAGCACCACATGAAGACCTCCACAGGCCGCCCGGAACGCGAGCGTATCATTACATCAAAACTGAAAATAGAGAGTAAACAACAACCACAAGACAGATTTCATCAGCCAACGTATCATTAATCAGTATAACGGCGCCGACCTGACACTGTCTGTAGGTTACTGTGCCCAATCCTGCTGACAGGTTCCCTTTAAAGGTAATAATAATACATTTTATTTCTACATCACCAACATAGTCTGCAGCGCTTTATTCCAAGTTCAGGCAGATCACACAGCCTTGATAGCTAACATAAAACATTTTAAAATAAGTTCAAAACATACCGAAACTTTAATAAAAGTCCAACATTAAAATGTATGACTCAACTTATCAAATAAGAAATAAAGATGAAAGTTTTTAGCTGAATCAGTAACTTTTCTGTGGAGATATTAGCGCCTTACAGCTCAAGAACAGCTTTATACTGAAATATGCGACTAATCAGAGCGTGGTGACGTCAGTGTCGGCACATGGAAGCACGGACTGTCTGCTATGTGTGGTCCAGGCCCAGCGCATTGGGCAGATAACTGCAGCAGCCATGGCCCTGAACTGGTTACTGGCCAACAGGCAGACATTACTTAGGGCTGTCCCACACGTCCAGATAATTCCGGTACCGGAATAAATCGGTACCGGAGTTATCCGTGTCCGTGTGCCTGGGAACTCACGGAGGCCATACGTGCGGCACACGTGTGCCGCCCGTATGGCGAGTGGGTACCACACGGAGCGTGTGGTTCCCACTCTGCATGGTGCTGAAGCTGCGATTCATATCTTCCCTGCAGCAACGTTTGCTGTAGAGAAAATATGAAGAATAGTGTTTAAAATAAAGATCTATGTGTCCGGTGCCCCCCCACCCCCTGTGCGCCCCCCCGCTGGTCAGAAAATACTTACCCGCTCCCTCGCTGCTTCCTGGTCTGGCCGCGGCTTCTCCTGCATGCAGTCACGTGGGGCCGATCATTTACAGTCATGAATATGTGGCTCCACCTCCCATAGGGGCGGAGCCGACTATTCATGATTGTAAATGATCGGCCCCACGTGACCGCATACAGTAGGAGGCGCGGCCAGACCAGGAAGGAGCGAGGGAGCGGGTAAGTATTTTCTGACCAGCGGGGGGGCGCACAGGGGGTGGGGGGGCGCACAGGGGGTGGGGGGGCGCCGGACACATGGATCTTTATTTTTAACACTATTCTTCATATTTTCTCTATAGCAAACGCTGCTACAGGGAAGATATGAATACCGGCTTCAGCACCATGTGGGGGGGACAGCGCTTACTGTAGCGCTGTCTCCTGCACGCACACGGACCCCAGACGGAGAATGTCCGTGTGAGGTCCGTGTTTTACGCGGACCCATTGACTCTATTGGGTCCGTGTAAAACGTGCGCTCCCACGAACACTGACATGTCTCCGTGTTTGGCACACGGAGACACGGTCCGCAAAAAATCAATGACATCTGAACTGATGCATTGATTTTTATGGGTCTACGTGTGTCAGTGTCTCCGGTACGTGAGGAAACTGTCACCTCACGTACCGGAATCACTGACGTGTGAAACCGGCCTAAGATTTACCGCGTTCTCAGCAAAAGGACAAATACACTATACACACAGTATATATTTATGTCATGTAGATAGAGGATAGATATAGGATAGATAGATAGATAGATAGATAGATAGATAGATAGATAGATAGATAATGGATAGATGCTATGTGGGAGCGCAGGACCCCGGCACCAGGGACCCCCTGCCCTGGGCACATGTGCAGGGTCACACAGGCTTTCCCCAGCTCTGCCCCTGACTGTGTGCCCGGGGCCCTGGTTGTTTAGGTGCCAGTGTCTACAATGTCTGGCCCGAGTCCCCGTGCAGTCACTGTACCATGGAGGGCAGCCATGTCACGGGATGCAGCCACTGGTCCATGGCCAGCCCCCCAGCAGACCGATGCCCCCACACTACGCCATGCCAGAAGCCGGCTCTCACCTGCAGCCCGGGGGGGAGAGGGAGTGGAAGGTGGAGAGAGAAAACATCTCAGCCCGATCCGCCATCTTCAGCCCGAGAGGAGCTGGGGTGAGCGCGGCTCGTACACTGACACACCCTGGGGACGAGGAGAGCCCGGCGGGCGGCAGAGGCCTGAGGAGGACGAGCGGGGCAGCGCCCAGCGACAGCTCTGCGGAGGAGTCACAGCAGAGGCGCCATCTCCCTCCTCTCTCCCGCCGCCCAGCACGCTCTGCTCCGGAGGATGGCCGCCGTCTCTTCGCCTCTCAGATCGCGATGGCTCCGCTGCGGTTCGATGCAGTCACATCCAGGAGAGACTGCACAAGCTGGTAACCAATGCACAGAGTGGGGGAGGGGAGGCAGGGAAGGAGGAGGATGGATGGAGGAGCGCCCAGTGATGGAGAGGAGCTGTCCGCCGCCCTGTGGTGCTGAACCTGCTGTCCGAGCATGCGCAGCTCCACGAGCCGTACACAGGCTGCCCCGGGGATATCTGCGCCACACGCTCCCGGCAGCGGGAACAACGGGCACAGGGTTGAGCGGCACTGACGTCACCTCACAGCTCACAGCCTAGGAAAACACCTAATCCCCTGCTCTGGGATTTTTGCTGCATAGATTAACAATAACCCGGCATATAACATAAGCCCAGAGCCAGCTGCTGGGAGGCCGGCCAGTGCTACAGCATAGGGGGCTCTGCACCCTGGGGTAACAGTGACCACTGCTGGGATCATTACTGGGGTGGTCACAGCACCCACCATCCCTATACAAGGCAATGGCCAGGACCAAGGGGGAGGAGGGCACATCCCTAACAAGGCAATGGCCAGGAGTAATGGGGAGGAGGGCACATCCCTAACAAGACAATGGCCAGGACTAATGGGGAGGAGGGCACATCCCTATACAAAGCAATGGCCAGGAGTAATGGAGAGGAGGGCACATCCCTATAGAAGGCAATGGCCAGGACTAATGGGGAGGAGGGCACATCCCTATACAACGCAATGGCCAGGACTAATGGGGAGGAGGGCACATCCCTATACAAAGCAATGGCCAGGACTAATGGGGAGGAGGGCACATCCCTATACAACGCAATGGCCAGGAGTAATGGAGAGGAGGGCACATCCCTATACAACGCAATGGCCAGGACTAATGGGGAGGAGGGCATATCCCTATAGAACGCAATGGCCAGGAGTAATGGAGAGGAGGGCATATCCCTATAGAACGCAATGGCCAGGAGTAATGGAGAGGAGGGCATATCCCTATAGAACGCAATGGCCAGGACTAATGGGGAGGAGGGCACATCCCTATACAAGGCAATGGCCAGGAGTAATGGGGAGGAGGGCACATCCCTATACAACGCAATGGCCAGGACTAATGAGGAGGAGGGCACATCCCTATACAAAGCAATGGCCAGGAGTAATGGAGAGGAGGGCACATCCTTATACAAGGCAATGGCCAGGACTAATGAGGAGGAGGGCACATCCCTATACAACGCAATGGCCAGGAGTAATGGAGAGGAGGGCACATCCCTATACAACGCAATGGCCAGGACTAATGGGGAGGAGGGCACATCCCTATACAACGCAATGGCCAGGAGTAATGGAGAGGAGGGCACATCCCTATACAACGCAATGGCCAGGACTAATGGGGAGAAGGGCACATCCATATACAAAGCAATGACCAGGACTAATGGGGAGGAGGGCACATCCCTATACAAAGCAATGGCCAGGACTAATGGGGAGGAGGGCACATTCCTATAGAAGGCAATGGCCCGGACTAATGGGGAGGAGGGCACATCCCTATACAAAGCAATGGCCAGGAGTAATGGAGAGGAGGGCACATCCCTATAGAAGGCAATGGCCAGGACTAATGGGGAGGAGGGCACATTCCTATAGAAGGCAATGGCCCGGACTAATGGGGAGGAGGGGCATCCCTATACAACACAATGGCCAGGACTAATGGGGAGGAGGGCACATCCCTATACAAAGCAATGGCCAGGACTAATGGGGAGGAGGGCACATTCCTATAGAAGGCAATGGCCCGGACTAATGGGGAGGAGGGCACATCCCTATACAAAGCAATGGCCAGGAGTAATGGAGAGGAGGGCACATCCCTATAGAAGGCAATGGCCAGGACTAATGGGGAGGAGGGCACATCCCTATACAACGCAATGGCCAGGACTAATGGGGAGGAGGGCACATCCCTATACAAAGCAATGGCCAGGACTAATGGGGAGGAGGGCACATCCCTATACAACGCAATGGCCAGGAGTAATGGAGAGGAGGGCACATCCCTATACAACGCAATGGCCAGGACTAATGGGGAGGAGGGCACATCCCTAACAAGGCAATGGCCAGGACTAATGGGGAGGAGGGCGCATCCCTATACAACGCAATGGCCAGGAGTAATGGAGAGGAGGGCATATCCCTATAGAACGCAATGGCCAGGACTAATGGGGAGGAGGGCACATCCCTATACAAGGCAATGGCCAGGAGTAATGGGGAGGAGGGCACATCCCTATACAACGCAATGGCCAGGACTAATGAGGAGGAGGGCACATCCCTATACAAAGCAATGGCCAGGAGTAATGGAGAGGAGGGCACATCCTTATACAAGGCAATGGCCAGGACTAATGAGGAGGAGGGCACATCCCTATACAACGCAATGGCCAGGAGTAATGGAGAGGAGGGCACATCCCTATACAACGCAATGGCCAGGACTAATGGGGAGGAGGGCACATCCCTATACAACGCAATGGCCAGGAGTAATGGAGAGGAGGGCACATCCCTATACAACGCAATGGCCAGGACTAATGGGGAGGAGGGCACATCCCTATACAACGCAATGGCCAGGACTAATGGGGAGGAGGGCACATCCCTGTACAACACAATGGCCAGGACTAATGGGGAGAAGGGCACATCTCTATACAACGCAATGGCCAGGACTAATGGGGAGGAGGGCACATCCATATACAAAGCAATGGCCAGGACTAATGGGGAGGAGGGCACATCCCTATACAAAGCAATGGCCAGGACTAATGGGGAGGAGGGCGCATCCCTATACAACACAATGGCCAGGACTAATGGGGAGGAGGGCACATCCCTATACAAAGCAATGGCCAGGAGTAATGGAGAGGAGGGCACATCCCTATAGAAGCCAATGGCAAGGACTAATAGGGAGGAGGGCAGATCCCTATACAACGCAATGGCCAGGACTAATGGGGAGGAGGACACATCCCTATACAACGCAATGGCCAGGACTAATGGGTAGGAGGGCACATCCCTATACAAAGCAATGGCCAGGACTAATGGGGAGGAGGGCACATCCCTATACAAGACAATGGCCAGGACTAATGGGGAGGAGGGCACATCCCTATACAAGACAATGGCCAGGACTAATGGGGAGGAGGGCACATCCCTAACAAGGCAATGGCCAGGACTAATGGGGAGGAGGGCACAGCCCTATACAACGCAATGGCCAGGACTAATGGGGAGGAGAGCACATCCATATACAAAGCAATGGCCAGGACTAATGGGGAGGAGGGCACATCCCTATACAAGACAATGGCCAGGACTAATGGGGAGGAGGGCACATCCCTATACAACGCAATGGCCAGGAGTAATGGGGAGGAGGGCACATCCCTATACAACGCAATGGCCAGGACTAATGGGGAGGAGGGCACATCCCTAACAAGGCAATGGCCAGGAGTAATGGAGAGGAGGGCACATCCCTATACAACGCAATGGCCAGGACTAATGGGGAGAAGGGCACATCCATATACAAAGCAATGACCAGGACTAATGGGGAGGAGGCCACATCCCTATACAAAGCAATGGCCAGGACTAATGGGGAGGAGGGCACATCCCTATACAAAGCAATGGCCAGGACTAATGGGGAGGAGGGCACATCCCTAACAAGGCAATGGCCAGGAGTAATGGAGAGGAGGGCACATCCCTATACAACGCAATGGCCAGGACTAATGGGGAGAAGGGCACATCCATATACAAAGCAATGACCAGGACTAATGGGGAGGAGGGCACATCCCTATACAAAGCAATGGCCAGGACTAATGGGGAGGAGGGCACATTCCTATAGAAGGCAATGGCCCGGACTAATGGGGAGGAGGGCACATCCCTATACAAAGCAATGGCCAGGAGTAATGGAGAGGAGGGCACATCCCTATAGAAGGCAATGGCCAGGACTAATGGGGAGGAGGGCACATTCCTATAGAAGGCAATGGCCCGGACTAATGGGGAGGAGGGGCATCCCTATACAACACAATGGCCAGGACTAATGGGGAGGAGGGCACATCCCTATACAAAGCAATGGCCAGGACTAATGGGGAGGAGGGCACATTCCTATAGAAGGCAATGGCCCGGACTAATGGGGAGGAGGGCACATCCCTATACAAAGCAATGGCCAGGAGTAATGGAGAGGAGGGCACATCCCTATAGAAGGCAATGGCCAGGACTAATGGGGAGGAGGGCACATCCCTATTCAACGCAATGGCCAGGACTAATGGGGAGGAGGGCACATCCCTATACAAAGCAATGGCCAGGACTAATGGGGAGGAGGGCACATCCCTATACAACGCAATGGCCAGGAGTAATGGAGAGGAGGGCACATCCCTATACAACGCAATGGCCAGGACTAATGGGGAGGAGGGCACATCCCTAACAAGGCAATGGCCAGGACTAATGGGGAGGAGGGCGCATCCCTATACAACGCAATGGCCAGGAGTAATGGAGAGGAGGGCATATCCCTATAGAACGCAATGGCCAGGACTAATGGGGAGGAGGGCACATCCCTATACAAGGCAATGGCCAGGAGTAATGGGGAGGAGGGCACATCCCTATACAACGCAATGGCCAGGACTAATGGGGAGGAGGGCACATCCCTATACAACGCAATGGCCAGGAGTAATGGAGAGGAGGGCACATCCCTATACAACGCAATGGCCAGGACTAATGGGGAGGAGGGCACATCCCTATACAACGCAATGGCCAGGAGTAATGGAGAGGAGGGCACATCCCTATACAACGCAATGGCCAGGACTAATGGGGAGGAGGGCACATCCCTATAGAACGCAATGGCCAGGACTAATGGGGAGGAGGACACATCCCTATACAACGCAATGGCCAGGACTAATGGGGAGGAGGGCACATCCCTGTACAACACAATGGCCAGGACTAATGGGGAGAAGGGCACATCTCTATACAACGCAATGGCCAGGACTAATGGGGAGGAGGGCACATCCATATACAAAGCAATGGCCAGGACTAATGGGGAGGAGGGCACATCCCTATACAAAGCAATGGCCAGGACTAATGGGGAGGAGGGCGCATCCCTATACAACACAATGGCCAGGACTAATGGGGAGGAGGGCACATCCCTATACAAAGCAATGGCCAGGACTAATGGGGAGGAGGGCACATCCCTATAGAAGGCAATGGCCCGGACTAATGGGGAGGAGGGCACATCCCTATACAAAGCAATGGCCAGGAGTAATGGAGAGGAGGGCACATCCCTATAGAAGCCAATGGCAAGGACTAATAGGGAGGAGGGCAGATCCCTATACAACGCAATGGCCAGGACTAATGGGGAGGAGGACACATCCCTATACAACGCAATGGCCAGGACTAATGGGGAGGAGGGCACATCCCTATACAAAGCAATGGCCAGGACTAATGGGGAGGAGGGCACATCCCTATACAAGACAATGGCCAGGACTAATGGGGAGGAGGGCACATCCCTATACAAGACAATGGCCAGGACTAATGGGGAGGAGGGCACATCCCTAACAAGGCAATGGCCAGGACTAATGGGGAGGAGGGCACAGCCCTATACAATGCAATGGCCAGGACTAATGGGGAGGAGAGCACATCCATATACAAAGCAATGGCCAGGACTAATGGGGAGGAGGGCACATCCCTATACAAGACAATGGCCAGGACTAATGGGGAGGAGGGCACATCCCTATACAAGACAATGGCCAGGACTAATGGGGAGGAGGGCACATCCCTAACAAGGCAATGGCCAGGAGTAATGGAGAGGAGGGCACATCCCTATACAACGCAATGGCCAGGACTAATGGGGAGGAGGGCACATCCCTATACAAGACAATGGCCAGGACTAATGGGGAGGAGGGCACATCCCTATACAAGACAATGGCCAGGAATAATGGGGAGGAGGGCACATCCCTATACAACGCAATGGCCAGGAGTAATGGAGAGGAGGGCACATCCCTATACAACGCAATGGCCAGGACTAATGGGGAGGAGGGCACATCCCTATACAACGCAATGGCCAGGAGTAATGGAGAGGAGGGCACATCCCTATACAACGCAATGGCCAGGACTAATGGGGAGGAGGGCACATCCCTGTACAACACAATGGCCAGGACTAATGGGGAGAAGGGCACATCTCTATACAACGCAATGGCCAGGACTAATGGGGAGGAGGGCACATCCATATACAAAGCAATGGCCAGGACTAATGGGGAGGAGGGCACATCCCTATACAAAGCAATGGCCAGGACTAATGGGGAGGAGGGGCATCCCTATACAACACAATGGCCAGGACTAATGGGGAGGAGGGCACATCCCTATACAAAGCAATGGCCAGGACTAATGGGGAGGAGGGCACATTCCTATAGAAGGCAATGGCCCGGACTAATGGGGAGGAGGGCACATCCCTATACAAAGCAATGGCCAGGAGTAATGGAGAGGAGGGCACATCCCTATAGAAGGCAATGGCCAGGACTAATGGGGAGGAGGGCACATCCCTATACAACACAATGGCCAGGACTAATGGGGAGGAGAGCACATCCCTATACAACGCAATGGCCAGGACTAATGGGGAGGAGGGCACATCCCTATACAAAGCAATGGCCAGGACTAATGGGGAGGAGGGCACATCCCTATACAACGCAATGGCCAGGAGTAATGGAGAGGAGGGCACATCCCTATACAACGCAATGGCCAGGACTAATGGGGAGGAGGGCACATCCCTAACAAGGCAATGGCCAGGACTAATGGGGAGGAGGGCGCATCCCTATACAACGCAATGGCCAGGAGTAATGGAGAGGAGGGCACATCCCTATAGAACGCAATGGCCAGGACTAATGAGGAGGAGGGCACATCCCTATACAAAGCAATGGCCAGGAGTAATGGAGAGGAGGGCACATCCCTATACAAGGCAATGGCCAGGACTAATGAGGAGGAGGGCACATCCCTATACAACACAATGGCCAGGACTAATGGGGAGGAGGGCACATCCCTATACAAAGCAATGGCCAGGACCAAGGGGGAGGAGGGCACATCCCTAACAAGGCAATGGCCAGGACTAATGGGGAGGAGGGCACATCCCTAACAAGGCAATGGCCACGACTAATGGGGAGGAGGGCACATCCCTAACAAGGCAATGGCCAGGAGTAATGGGGAGGAGGGCACATCCCTGTACAACGCAATGGCCAGGACTAATGAGGAGGAGGGCACATCCCTATACAAAGCAATGGCCAGGACTAATGGGGAGGAGGGCACATCCCTATACAAAGCAATGGCCAGGACTAATGGGGAGGAGGGCACATCCCTAACAAGGCAATGGCCAGGAGTAATGGAGAGGAGGGCACATCCCTATACAACGCAATGGCCAGGACTAATGGGGAGGAGGGCACATCCCTGTACAACACAATGGCCAGGACTAATGGGGAGAAGGGCACATCTCTATACAACGCAATGGCCAGGACTAATGGGGAGGAGGGCACATCCATATACAAAGCAATGACCAGGACTAATGGGGAGGAGGGCACATCCCTATACAAAGCAATGGCCAGGACTAATGGGGAGGAGGGGCATCCCTATACAACACAATGGCCAGGACTAATGGGGAGGAGGGCACATCCCTATACAAAGCAATGGCCAGGACTAATGGGGAGGAGGGCACATTCCTATAGAAGGCAATGGCCCGGACTAATGGGGAGGAGGGCACATCCCTATACAAAGCAATGGCCAGGAGTAATGGAGAGGAGGGCACATCCCTATAGAAGGCAATGGCCAGGACTAATGGGGAGGAGGGCACATCCCTATACAACGCAATGGCCAGGACTAATGGGGAGAAGGGCACATCCCTATACAAAGCAATGGCCAGGACTAATGGGGAGGAGGGCACATCCCTATACAACGCAATGGCCAGGAGTAATGGAGAGGAGGGCACATCCCTATACAACGCAATGGCCAGGACTAATGGGGAGGAGGGCACATCCCTAACAAGGCAATGGCCAGGACTAATGGGGAGGAGGGCGCATCCCTATACAACGCAATGGCCAGGAGTAATGGAGAGGAGGGCACATCCCTATAGAACGCAATGGCCAGGACTAATGGGGAGGAGGGCACATCCCTATACAAGGCAATGGCCAGGAGTAATGGGGAGGAGGGCACATCCCTATACAACGCAATGGCCAGGACTAATGAGGAGGAGGGCACATCCCTATACAAAGCAATGGCCAGGAGTAATGGAGAGGAGGGCACATCCTTATACAAGGCAATGGCCAGGACCAATGAGGAGGAGGGCACATCCCTATACAACGCAATGGCCAGGAGTAATGGAGAGGAGGGCACATCCCTATACAACGCAATGGCCAGGACTAATGGGGAGGAGGGCACATCCCTATACAACGCAATGGCCAGGAGTAATGGAGAGGAGGGCACATCCCTATACAACGCAATGGCCAGGACTAATGGGGAGGAGGGCACATCCCTATAGAACGCAATGGCCAGGACTAATGGGGAGGAGGACACATCCCTATACAACGCAATGGCCAGGACTAATGGGGAGGAGGGCACATCCCTGTACAACACAATGGCCAGGACTAATGGGGAGAAGGGCACATCTCTATACAACGCAATGGCCAGGACTAATGGGGAGGAGGGCACATCCATATACAAAGCAATGGCCAGGACTAATGGGGAGGAGGGCACATCCCTATACAAAGCAATGGCCAGGACTAATGGGGAGGAGGGCGCATCCCTATACAACACAATGGCCAGGACTAATGGGGAGGAGGGCACATCCCTATACAAAGCAATGGCCAGGACTAATGGGGAGGAGGGCACATCCCTATAGAAGGCAATGGCCCGGACTAATGGGGAGGAGGGCACATCCCTATACAAAGCAATGGCCAGGAGTAATGGAGAGGAGGGCACATCCCTATAGAAGCCAATGGCAAGGACTAATAGGGAGGAGGGCAGATCCCTATACAACGCAATGGCCAGGACTAATGGGGAGGAGGACACATCCCTATACAACGCAATGGCCAGGACTAATGGGGAGGAGGGCACATCCCTATACAAAGCAATGGCCAGGACTAATGGGGAGGAGGGCACATCCCTATACAAGACAATGGCCATGACTAATGGGGAGGAGGGCACATCCCTATACAAGACAATGGCCAGGACTAATGGGGAGGAGGGCACATCCCTAACAAGGCAATGGCCAGGACTAATGGGGAGGAGGGCACAGCCCTATACAACGCAATGGCCAGGACTAATGGGGAGGAGAGCACATCCATATACAAAGCAATGGCCAGGACTAATGGGGAGGAGGGCACATCCCTATACAAGACAATGGCCAGGACTAATGGGGAGGAGGGCACATCCCTATACAAGACAATGGCCAGGACTAATGGGGAGGAGGGCACATCCCTAACAAGGCAATGGCCAGGAGTAATGGAGAGGAGGGCACATCCCTATACAACGCAATGGCCAGGACTAATGGGGAGGAGGGCACATCCCTATACAAGACAATGGCCAGGACTAATGGGGAGGAGGGCACATCCCTATACAACGCAATGGCCAGGACTAATGGGGAGGAGGGCACATCCCTGTACAACACAATGGCCAGGACTAATGGGGAGAAGGGCACATCTCTATACAACGCAATGGCCAGGACTAATGGGGAGGAGGGCACATCCATATACAAAGCAATGGCCAGGACTAATGGGGAGGAGGGCACATCCCTATACAAAGCAATGGCCAGGACTAATGGGGAGGAGGGGCATCCCTATACAACACAATGGCCAGGACTAATGGGGAGGAGGGCACATCCCTATACAAAGCAATGGCCAGGACTAATGGGGAGGAGGGCACATTCCTATAGAAGGCAATGGCCCGGACTAATGGGGAGGAGGGCACATCCCTATACAAAGCAATGGCCAGGAGTAATGGAGAGGAGGGCACATCCCTATAGAAGGCAATGGCCAGGACTAATGGGGAGGAGGGCACATCCCTATACAACACAATGGCCAGGACTAATGGGGAGGAGAGCACATCCCTATACAACGCAATGGCCAGGACTAATGGGGAGGAGGGCACATCCCTATACAAAGCAATGGCCAGGACTAATGGGGAGGAGGGCACATCCCTATACAACGCAATGGCCAGGAGTAATGGAGAGGAGGGCACATCCCTATACAACGCAATGGCCAGGACTAATGGGGAGGAGGGCACATCCCTAACAAGGCAATGGCCAGGACTAATGGGGAGGAGGGCGCATCCCTATACAATGCAATGGCCAGGAGTAATGGAGAGGAGGGCACATCCCTATAGAACGCAATGGCCAGGACTAATGGGGAGGAGGGCACATCCCTATACAAGGCAATGGCCAGGAGTAATGGGGAGGAGGGCACATCCCTATACAACGCAATGGCCAGGACTAATGAGGAGGAGGGCACATCCCTATACAAAGCAATGGCCAGGAGTAATGGAGAGGAGGGCACATCCCTATACAAGGCAATGGCCAGGACTAATGAGGAGGAGGGCACATCCCTATACAACGCAATGGCCAGGAGTAATGGAGAGGAGGGCACATCCCTATACAACGCAATGGCCAGGACTAATGGGGAGGAGGGCACATCCCTATACAACGCAATGGCCAGGAGTAATGGAGAGGAGGGCACATCCCTATACAACGCAATGGCCAGGACTAATGGGGAGGAGGGCACATCCCTACACAACGCAATGGCCAGGTCTAATGGGGAGGAGGGCGCATCCCTATACAACACAATGGCCAGGACTAATGGGGAGGAGGGCACATCCCTATACAAAGCAATGGCCAGGACTAATGGGGAGGAGGGCACATCCCTATAGAAGGCAATGGCCCGGACTAATGGGGAGGAGGGCACATCCCTATACAAAGCAATGGCCAGGAGTAATGGAGAGGAGGGCACATCCCTATAGAAGGCAATGGCCAGGACTAATGGGGAGGAGGGCACATCCCTATACAACGCAATGGCCAGGACTAATGGGGAGGAGGACACATCCCTATACAACGCAATGGCCAGGACTAATGGGGAGGAGGGCACATCCCTGTACAACACAATGGCCAGGACTAATGGGGAGCAGGGCACATCTCTATACAAGGCAATGGCCAGGACTAATGGGGAGGAGGGCACATCCATATACAAAGCAATGGCCAGGACTAATGGAGAGGAGGGCACATCCCTATACAACACAATGGCCAGGAATAATGGGGAGGAGGGCACATCCCTATACAACACAATGGCCAGGAATAATTGGGAGGAGGGCACATCCCTATACAAAGCAATGACCAGGACTAATGGGGAGGAGGGCACATCCCTATAGAAGGCAATGGCCCGGACTAATGGGGAGGAGGGCACATCCCTATACAAAGCAATGGCCAGGAGTAATGGAGAGGAGGGCACATCCCTATAGAAGGCAATGGCCAGGACTAATGGGGAGGAGGTCACATCCCTATACAACACAATGGCCAGGACTAATGGGGAGGAGAGCACATCCCTATACAACGCGATGGCCAGGACTAATGGGGAGGAGGGCACATCCCTATACAAAGCAATGGCCAGGACTAATGGGGAGGAGGGCACATCCCTATACAACGCAATAGCCAGGACTAATGGGGAGGAGGGCGCATCCCTATACAAGGCAATGGCCAGGACTAATGGGGAGGAGGGTGCATCCCTATGCAACGCAATGGCCAGGACTAATGGGCAGGAGGGCACATCCCTATACAACACAATGGCCAGGACTAATGGGGAGGAGGGCGCATCCCTATACAACACAATGGCCAGGACTAATGGGGAGGAGGGCGCATCCCTATACAACACAATGGCCAGGACTAATGCGGAGGAGGGCACATCCCTATACAACGCAATGGCCAGGACTAATGGGGAGGAGGGCGCATCCCTATACAAAGCAATGGCCAGGACTAATGGGGAGGAGGGGCATCCCTATACAACACAATGGCCAGGACTAATGGGGAGGAGGGCACATCCCTATACAAAGCAATGGCCAGGACTAATGGGGAGGAGGGCACATTCCTATAGAAGGCAATGGCCCGGACTAATGGGGAGGAGGGCACATCCCTATACAAAGCAATGGCCAGGAGTAATGGAGAGGAGGGCACATCCCTATAGAAGGCAATGGCCAGGACTAATGGGGAGGAGGGCACATCCCTATACAACACAATGGCCAGGACTAATGGGGAGGAGAGCACATCCCTATACAACGCAATGGCCAGGACTAATGGGGAGGAGGGCACATCCCTATACAAAGCAATGGCCAGGACTAATGGGGAGGAGGGCACATCCCTATACAACGCAATGGCCAGGAGTAATGGAGAGGAGGGCACATCCCTATACAACGCAATGGCCAGGACTAATGGGGAGGAGGGCACATCCCTAACAAGGCAATGGCCAGGACTAATGGGGAGGAGGGCGCATCCCTATACAACGCAATGGCCAGGAGTAATGGAGAGGAGGGCACATCCCTATAGAACGCAATGGCCAGGACTAATGGGGAGGAGGGCACATCCCTATACAAGGCAATGGCCAGGAGTAATGGGGAGGAGGGCACATCCCTATACAACGCAATGGCCAGGACTAATGAGGAGGAGGGCACATCCCTATACAAAGCAATGGCCAGGAGTAATGGAGAGGAGGGCACATCCCTATACAAGGCAATGGCCAGGACTAATGAGGAGGAGGGCACATCCCTATACAACGCAATGGCCAGGAGTAATGGAGAGGAGGGCACATCCCTATACAACGCAATGGCCAGGACTAATGGGGAGGAGGGCACATCCCTATACAACGCAATGGCCAGGAGTAATGGAGAGGAGGGCACATCCCTATACAACGCAATGGCCAGGACTAATGGGGAGGAGGGCACATCCCTACACAACGCAATGGCCAGGTCTAATGGGGAGGAGGACACATCCCTATACAACGCAATGGCCAGGACTAATGGGGAGGAGGGCACATCCCTGTACAACACAATGGCCAGGACTAATGGGGAGAAGGGCCCATCTCTATACAACGCAATGGCCAGGACTAATGGGGAGGAGGGCACATCCATATACAAAGCAATGGCCAGGACTAATGGGGAGGAGGGCACATCCCTATACAAAGCAATGGCCAGGAGTAATGGAGAGGAGGGCACATCCCTATAGAAGGCAATGGCCAGGACTAATGGGGAGGAGGGCACATCCCTATACAACGCAATGGCCAGGACTAATGGGGAGGAGGACACATCCCTATACAACGCAATGGCCAGGACTAATGGGGAGGAGGGCACATCCCTGTACAACACAATGGCCAGGACTAATGGGGAGAAGGGCACATCTCTATACAACGCAATGGCCAGGACTAATGGGGAGGAGGGCACATCCATATACAAAGCAATGGCCAGGACTAATGGAGAGGAGGGCACATCCCTATACAACACAATGGCCAGGAATAATGGGGAGGAGGGCACATCCCTATACAACACAATGGCCAGGAATAATTGGGAGGAGGGCACATCCCTATACAAAGCAATGACCAGGACTAATGGGGAGGAGGGCACATCCCTATAGAAGGCAATGGCCCGGACTAATGGGGAGGAGGGCACATCCCTATACAAAGCAATGGCCAGGAGTAATGGAGAGGAGGGCACATCCCTATAGAAGGCAATGGCCAGGACTAATGGGGAGGAGGTCACATCCCTATACAACACAATGGCCAGGACTAATGGGGAGGAGAGCACATCCCTATACAACGCAATGGCCAGGACTAATGGGGAGGAGGGCACATCCCTATACAAAGCAATGGCCAGGACTAATGGGGAGGAGGGCACATCCCTATACAACGCAATAGCCAGGACTAATGGGGAGGAGGGCGCATCCCTATACAAGGCAATGGCCAGGACTAATGGGGAGGAGGGTGCATCCCTATGCAACGCAATGGCCAGGACTAATGGGCAGGAGGGCACATCCCTATACAACACAATGGCCAGGACTAATGGGGAGGAGGGCGCATCCCTATACAACACAATGGCCAGGACTAATGGGGAGGAGGGCGCATCCCTATACAACACAATGGCCAGGACTAATGCGGAGGAGGGCACATCCCTATACAACGCAATGGCCAGGACTAATGGGGAGGAGGGCGCATCCCTATACAACACAATGGCCAGGACTAATGGGGAGGAGGGCACATCCCTATACAAAGCAATGGCCAGGACTAATGGGGAGGAGGGCACATCCCTATAGAAGGCAATGGCCAGGACTAATGGGGAGGAGGGCACATCCCTATACAAAGCAATGGCCAGGAGTAATGGAGAGGAGGGCACATCCCTATAGAAGGCAATGGCCAGGACTAATGGGGAGGAGGGCACATCCCTATACAACACAATGGCCAGGACTAATGGGGAGGAGAGCACATCCCTATACAACGCAATGGCCAGGACTAATGGGGAGGAGGGCACATCCCTATACAACGCAATGGCCAGGACTAATGGGGAGGAGGGCACATCCCTATACAACGCAATGGCCAGGACTAATGGGGAGGAGGGCACATCCCTATACAACGCAATGGCCAGGACTAATGGGCAGGAGGGCACATCCCTATACAAAGCAATGGCCAGGACTAATGGGGAGGAGGGCACATCCCTATACAAAGCAATGGCCAGGACTAATGGGGATGAGGGCACATCCCTGTACAACACAATGGCCAGGACTAATGGGGAGAAGGGCACATCTCTATACAATGCAATGGCCAGGACTAATGGGGAGGAGGGCACATCCATATACAAAGCAATGGCCAGGACTAATGGGGAGGAGGGCACATCCCTATACAAAGCAATGGCCAGGACTAATGGGGAGGAGGGCGCATCCCTATACAACACAATGGCCAGGACTAATGGGGAGGAGGGCACATCCCTGTACAAAGCAATGGCCGGGACTAATGGGGAGGAGGGCACATCCCTATAGAAGGCAATGGCCAGGACTAATGGGGAGGAGGGCACATCCCTATACAAAGCAATGGCCAGGAGTAATGGAGAGGAGGGCACATCCCTATAGAAGGCAATGGCCAGGACTAATGGGGAGGAGGGCACATCCCTATACAACACAATGGCCAGGACTAATGGGGAGGAGAGCACATCCCTATACAACGCAATGGCCAGAACTAATGGGGAGGAGGGCACATCCCTGTACAACACAATGGCCAGGACTAATGGGGAGAAGGGCACATCTCTATACAATGCAATGGCCAGGACTAATGGGGAGGAGGGCACATCCCTATACAACGCAATGGCCAGGACTAATGGGCAGGAGGGCACATCCCTATACAAAGCAATGGCCAGGACTAATGGGGAGGAGGGCACATCCCTGTACAACACAATGGCCAGGACTAATGGGGAGAAGGGCACATCTCTATACAACGCAATGGCCAGGACTAATGGGGAGGCGGGCACATCCCTATACAACGCAATGGCCAGGACTAATGGGGAGGAGGGCACATCCCTATACAACGCAATGGCCAGGACTAATGGGGAGGAGGGCACATCCATATACAAAGCAATGGCCAGGACTAATGGGGAGGAGGGCACATCCCTATACAAAGCAATGGCCAGGACTAATGGGGAGGAGGGCACATCCCCATACAACGCAATGGCCAGGAGGGCACATCCCTATACAAAGCAATGGCCAGGACTAATGGGGAGGAGGGCTAATCCCTATACAACGCAATGGCCAGAACTAATGTGTGGGAGGGGGTGTCACTACCTAAACAAGGCAATGGCCAGGATTAGTATTGGGGTTGTGGTAATGGCCAGGACTGGTGGGGGGTCACATCAACTATACAAGGCAATGGCCAAGACTAATGTAGAGGATCACATCATTGCCTTGTATGGGGATATGGAGGTAATGTGACACCCCCTTCCCCACAGCCATTGCCTTGTATAGACAAGGCAATGGCTGTGGGGAAGGGGGTGTCACATTACCTCCATATCCCTATACAAGGCAATGGTTAAGACTAGTGTGAATGTCACATCACCTATACTAGGCAATGGTCAGGACTAATTTGTTGGGGGAAGGGGTCACATCACCTTCAGATCCCTATACAACGCAATGCCAAGGATTAGTCTGGGGGCTAGAAGGATCATGTGAACTATACAAAGCAATGGTCAGAGCTAGTGCGGAAGCTGAGGTGATCATATCACCTATAAAAGGCAGTGGTCAGAACTAGTGTGGTTTCATAGAATGTTAGAGTTGCTGCATCATACTGTTGACTCATGTATAGTCTGTGATCTATTAGTATACCGAAGTCTTTTTCACAAGTTCTGTTGCTGAGTTCTATTTCTCCCATTCTGTAAATTTAGTTTTTGTTTTTCTTGCCCAGATGTAGAATCTTGCATTTCTCCCTGTTAAATACCATTCCATTAGTTGTTGCCCATTGTTCAAGCTTATCTAGATCTTCTCTGAAGATCTGAAGTAAACCTATGGAAAACCAAATCCACTGTGCCCATGGTGCGGAAAATACTGCGCGTAAACTGTACGTCGTATTTTCCACAGCATGTTAATTTTTTGTCAAGCATGGAGGCAGAAACATTATGTTTTGGGGGTGTTTCTCTGCTACGGGCACAGGACTACTTCACCGCATCAATCTCCCATGAGCCATGTACCGTAAAATCCTGAGTGACAACCTCCTTCCCTCCACCAGGACATTAAAAATGGGTCATGGCTGGGTCTTCTAGCAAGACAATAACCCAAAACATACAGCCAAGGCAACAAAGGAGTGGCTCAAAAAGAAGCATATTAAGGTCATGGGGTGGCCTAGCCAGTCTCCAGACCTTAATCCCATAGAAAACTTATGCAGGGAGTTGAAGCTCCGCATTGCTAAGCGACAGCCTCAAAATCCTAATGATTTAGAGATGATCTGCAAAGATGAGTGGACCAGAATTCCTCCTGACATGTACGCAAACCTCATCATCAACTACAAAAAAAGTCTGACTGCTGTGCTTGCCAACAAGGGTTTTTTTCCACCAAGTATTATGTCTTGTTTGCCAGAGGAATCAAATACATATTTCTCACTGCAAAAATGCAAATAAATTTATATAATTTATACAGTGTGATTTTCTGGATTTTATTTTTGATATTCTCTCAATGTTAAAATTAACCTACCCTTAAAATTATAGACTGTTCATGTCTTTGTCAGTGGGCAAACTTACAAAATCAGCAAGGGATCAAATACTTATTTCCCCCACTCTACATTTCTTTTTAACAAGTGATTAATTTCTGTGTTCATCCACCCTGGTCTCTTTAAATGCTTCCAATTCTTCCTTCTTTTCAAGATAGTTACCGATTGTGCAGTGAGAATTTAGCAAAATCTTCTATCCTTCATGTACATTTCTGTGCTTTAGAACATCCAGCCATTACACCTTTCCTACCATCTTTCTGAATCCATTAAAATCTGTCTTTCGGAAGTCCTACTTTAAAGTCCTCATTTCCAAGGGGACATCCTTATGCAAAGCAATGACCAGGACTAGTGTGGGTGCTGAAGGGTCACATCAACTAATCAATCTCTATACTGATGACACCCAATTATACACATTGTCTCCTGACATCACCTCTGCATTACAGTGATTGTCTTTCTGCCATCTCTAACATTATGTCCTCCCTCTATTTAAAGCTGAATCTGTCAAAAACTGAACTCCTTGTATTTCCTCCCTCCACTAATCTACCTATACCCGACATTGCCATTTCCGTGTGTCGATCTATTATTACTCCCCAGCAACATGCCTGCTGTTTTGAGGTCATATTTTATTCAGATTTTTCATTCACCCCTTACATCTGATTACTCACTCGCTCATGTCACCTACACCTCAAAATACTAACTACTCAACTACTAATCGGTCTCTCTCTTATAAAACCTGCCCTCTCCAATCCGTCCTTAATGCTGCAGCCAGGATTGCATTCCTTTCCAACCGCTATACCGATGCATTTACCCAGTGCCAGTTGTTGCACTGGTTTCCCATGCGCTACAGAGTCCAATATAAACATATCACTCTGTTCGTAGGCGGATTATAATAAAGGCGATCTGGGCTACCGCCAGGGGCCCAATGCTCCATGGGAAACCAGGCCCAAATTGCCCTCATCATATTTTTTTTTGTCCACCATCAGCAGCGCTTATCGCCGGTGGGGAGCATTCTCCTGTTGCTCCACTGCAGGCAATACAAAGATGCGGACTTACTGCACACAGGAAGCCAACGTCGCCTTCTCTATGATGGAGCCGATGCGATGACATCATCGTACTAGCTGTGTCATTCAGCATGTATGCACTGGCATTGCCTGGCAAGAAGAGGAAGGATGCTGAGCAAGGGAATTGCTAGGAGAGGTAAGTTTTTTCTTTGAAGTGAATGACCCGGGGTGAGAGAGAGAGCAAAACATGATGAATTGAGGCTGGGTGTGACAGCTAAACAGTATGATAATTGATTGGGAGTGGGAGAGAGACTAAATAGTGTGATAATGAATTGGGTGTGGGAGAGAGACTAAAGCTGGAGTCACACTAAACGACTTACCAACGATCACGACCAGCGATACGACCTGGCCGTAATCATTGGTAAGTCGTTGTGTGGTCGCTGGGGAGCTGTCACACAAACAGCTCTCTCCAGCGACCATCGATCAGGGGAACGACTTCGGCATCATTGAAACTGTCTTCAACGATGCCGAAGTCCCCCTGCAGCACCCGGGTAACCAGGGTAAACATCGGGTTACTAAGTGCAGGGCCGCGCTTAGTAACACGATATTTACCCTGGTTACCATTGTAAAAGTAAAAAAAAAAACACTGTAAAAAAAAAAACACTACATACTCACATTCTGATGTCTGTCACGTCCTCCGCCGGCGTCCACAGGGTTAAAACTGCTTTCGGCAGGAGCGCTGCTAATGCACGCGCTGCTGCCGAGAGCTTCCCTGCACTGAATGTGTCAGCGCCGGCAGTAACAGCGGTGACGTCAATGCTGTGCTCTGCTTTACGGCCGGCGCTGACACAGTCAGTGCAGGGAAGCTCTCGGCAGCAGTGCGTGCATTAGCAGCGCGCCTGCCGAAAGCAGTTTTAACCCTGTGGACGCCGGGGGATGTGACAGACATCAGAATGTGAGTATGTACTGTTTTTTTTTTTACTTTTACAATGGTAACCAGGGTAAATATCGGGTTACTAAGCGCGGCCCTGCGCTTAGTAACCCAATATTTACCCTGGTTACACGTGAACACATCGCTGGATCGGCGTCACACACGCCGATCCAGCGATGATAGCGGGTGATCAGCGACCAAAAAATGGTCCTGATCATTCCCCAACAACCAACGATCTCCCAGCAGGGGCCTGATCGTTGGTCGCTGTCACACATAACGAGATCGTTAGCGGGATCGTTGGTACGTCACCAAAAGCGTGACATTGCAACGATATCGTTAACTATATCGTTATGTGTGACTCAGCCTTAAAGGGTGTGATAATGAATTGGGGGTGGGAGAAAGAGCAAATAGTGCAATGATGAATTGGGGGTGGGAGAGCAAATATTGTGATAATTATTTGGGTTGAATGAGAGAGCAAATAGTGTGATAATTGGGGAGAGAACATAGCATTATAATAAGTTGGAAAGGGTGGGGAAGAAAACAAAGACAAGGTTAATGAATTGGGTGTAGGAGAGAGCACAGAGTATTATAATGAATTAAGGATGGTGAGGTGGGGAGAGCACCGAGTATTATAATGAATTGAGGATGGGGTGTGAGAGAGAGCACAGAGAATGATAATGAATTGGGGTTGGGGTGTGGGAGAGAGAGAGCACAGAGTATCATAATGAATTGAGTGTGGGGGGTTGGAGAGTACAGAGTATTATAATGAATTGAGGGTGGGGTAGAAGATAGAGCACAAAGTGTTATAATCAATTGGAGATGGGGGTGGGAGAGAGAGCACAGAGTATTATAATGAATTGAGGGTGGGGGTGGGAAAGAAAGCACAGAGTATTATAATGAATTGAGGATGTGATGTGAGAGAGCACAGAGAATGATCATGAATTGGGGCTGGGGGATGGGAGAGAGAGCACAGAGTATTATAATTGAGTCTGGCGGTTGGAGAGATTGAGCAGAGTGTTATAATGAATTGGGGGTTGAGGTGGGAGAGAAAGCACTGAGTATTATAATGAATTGAGGGAGGGGGACAATGGAGGATTATAAATTAATATTATAAATGATAGGTTGCAAAATGGCTACTTATACATTAATGGTGGGTGCATGTCTATATTTTGTAACACAGGGTGGTGGATTCTTTTTTCAAGAAACTGATGTAATATATATGTGACCTTTTTATTTTCAGTGGCGCAGTGATCAGTGAGCCAAACTCTGCAGTGACCACATCACGGCTATAGGACGTCGAAAAGAAGGTTTGACAAGATGGAGAAGAAACATAGAAAATGGAGGTAATCAGACGAGACATAAGCGGCAAGCTGCAAATGTTGATTCTGTGTTTGCACGATACAAAGGTCCAGCGTTGGACTGGAGCACCTTGGGCCCTCCAGAGAAAATCATTCTTGGGGCCCACTATGTAGCTACATAGAAATAGATACAAGACCACCAATTGTGCAGTAAAAAGCGCTAATATCAGGGTATAATATAAGGTAGTTTACGTCTTAATTATGTAGCAAGGGTTGGGGTAGCCCCCTCGCAGAATATAATTTAGCCCCCTCACAGAATATAATTTAGCCCCCTCATAAAATATAACGCAGTCCCCTCTCATAGAATATAATGCAGTACCCCACAAAATATACTGCAACCCCCTCAGGTATAACGCACTCCCCACCATAGAATATAATGTAGCACCCTCATATAGTATAATGCAGCCACCACAGAATATAATGCAGCCCCCCATAGAGTATACTGTAGCCCCCTCATATAGTATGATGTAGCCCCCATAATATAATGTAGTCCCCTGAGAATAATGCAGTCCCCCCACAGAATATAATGTAGCCCCCTCATAAAGTATAATGCAGCCCCTCTCCACCCCCATCATTGTCCTCATCACCACCTCCATCATTGCCTTCTCCCCCACCACCCCTATCATTCTCCCCCACCACCTCCATCACTGCCCATTCCACCACCTGCATCATTGCCTCCTCCCTCACCATCATTGTCCATTTCATCACCTCCATCATTGCCTCCCCCACCACCATCATTGCCCATCACCTCCATCATTGCCTCCCCCACCACCATCATTGCCCATCACCTTCGTCATTGCCTCCCCCAACCACCATCATTGCCCATTTCATCACCTCTATCACTGCCTCCCACACCACCATTGCCCATCACCTCCATCATTGCCTCTCCCCCACCACCATCATTGCCCATCACCTCCATCATTGCCTCCCCCACCACCATTGCCCATTTCATCACCTCCATCATTGCCTTCCACAACCACCATTGCCCATCACCTCCATCATTGCCTCCCACCACCATCATTGCCTCCCCACTGTCATGTTCTCAATGGCAAGAGAACATAGCATCAGCATATATAGGAACTAGCTCTTGGAAGATGGGAACTGAGCTGACCATGAACTAAACCTAACGCACAACTAGCAGTGGCCGGGTAGCATGCCTACGTTGATTCTAGATGCCCAGCACCAGCCGGAGGACTAAATAATGCTAGCAGAGGAAAATATTAGTCCTAGCTCACCTCTAGAGAAATACCCCGAAAGGAGACAGAGGCCCCCCACATGTATTGGCGGTGAATTAAGATGAAATAACAAACGTAGTATGAAAATAGGTTTAGCAAATTTGAGGTCCACTTACTACATAGCAGAAGACAGAAAGGACACTTTCATGGTCAGCTGAAAACCCTATCAAAACACCATCCAGAAATTACTTTAAAACTCTGGCATTAACTCATAACACCAGAGTGGCAATTCCTGTTCACAAGAGCTTTCCAGACACAGTAACGAAACTTCAGCTGTGAACTGGAACAAAAATGCAAAAACAAACATGGACAAGAGTCCAACTTATCTAGTAGTTGTCTAGGAGCAGGAACAAGCACAGAGAGGCTTCTGATAACATTGTTGACCGGCAAGCAACTAACAGAGCAGCAAGGTTATATAGCGACTCCCACATCTTGATGGGAACAGGTGAACAGAGAAGATGACAACACCAGTTCAATTCCACCAGTAGCCACCGGGGGAGCCCAGAATCCAAATTCACAACAGTACCCCCCCCTCAAGGAGGGGGCACCGAACCCTCACCAGAACCACCAGGGCGATCAGGATGGGCCCTATGAAAGGCACGAACCAGATCAGAGGCATGAACATCAGATGCATTCACCCAAGAATTATCCTCCTGGCCGTATCCCTTCCACTTGACCAGATACTGGAGTCTCCGTCTGGAAACACGAGAGTCTAAGATTTTCTCCACAACGTACTCCAACTCACCCTCAACCAACACCGGAGCAGGAGGCTCAACGGAAGGCACAACCGGTACCTCATACCTGCGCAATAATGACCGATGAAAAACGTTATGAATAGAAAAGGATGCAGGGAGGTCCAAACGGAAGGAAACAGGGTTAAGAATCTCCAATATCTTATACGGGCCGATGAACCGAGGCTTAAACTTAGGAGAAGAGACCCTCATAGGGACAAAACGAGAAGACAACCACACCAAATCCCCAACACAAAGCCGAGGACCAACACGACGGTGGCGGTTGGCAAAAAGCTGAGTCTTCTCCTGGGACAACCTCAAATTGTCCACCACCTGCCCCCAGATCTGATGCAATCTCTCCACCACAGCATCCACTCCAGGACAATCCGAAGTTTCCACCTGACCAGAGGAAAATCGAGGATGAAACCCCGAATTACAGAAAAACGGGGACACCAAAGTGGCAGAGCTGGCCCGATTATTGAGAGCGAACTCCGCCAATGGCAAAAAAGCAACCCAATCATCCTGGTCAGCAGACACAAAACACCTCAGATATGTCTCCAGGGTTTGATTAGTCCGCTCGGTCTGGCCATTCGTCTGAGGATGGAAAGCGGACGAAAAAGATAAATCTATGCCCATCCTAGCACAGAATGCCCGCCAAAATCTAGGCACGAATTGGGTCCCTCTGTCAGAAATGATATTCTCAGGAATACCATGCAAACGAACAACATTTTGAAAAAACAGAGGAACCAACTCGGAAGAAGAAGGCAACTTGGGCAGAGGAACCAAATGGACCATCTTAGAGAAACGGTCACACACCACCCAGATGACAGACATCTTCTGAGAAACAGGCAGATCTGAAATAAAATCCATCGAGATGTGCGTCCAAGGCCTCTTAGGAATAGGCAAGGGCAACAATAATCCACTAGCCCGAGAGCAACAAGGCTTGGCCCGAGCACAAACGTCACAAGACTGCACAAAGCCTCGCACATCTCGTGACAGGGAAGGCCACCAGAAGGACCTTGCCACCAAATCCCTGGTACCAAAAATGCCAGGATGACCTGCCAACGCAGAAGAATGAACCTCAGAGATGACTCTACTGGTCCAATCATCAGGAACAAACAGTTTATCAGGTGGGCAACGATCCGGTCTATCCGCCTGAAACTCCTGCAAGGCCCGCCGCAGGTCTGGAGAAACGGCTGACAATACCACTCCATCCTTAAGGATACCTGTGGGCTCAGAGTTACCAGGCGAGTCAGGCTCAAAACTCCTAGAAAGGGCATCCGCCTTAACATTCTTAGAACCCGGTAGGTATGACACCACAAAATTAAACCGAGAGAAAAATAATGACCAGCGCGCCTGTCTAGGATTCAGGCGCCTGGCGGTCTCAAGATAAATCAAGTTTTTGTGGTCAGTCAATACCACCACCTGATGTCTGGCCCCCTCAAGCCAATGGCGCCACTCCTCAAAAGCCCACTTCATGGCCAAAAGCTCCCGATTCCCAACATCATAATTCCGCTCAGCGGGCGAAAATTTACGGGAAAAGAAGGCACAAGGCCTCATCACGGAGCAGTCAGAACTTTTCTGCGACAACACTGCCCCAGCTCCGATCTCAGAAGCGTCGACCTCAACCTGAAAAGGTAGAGCAACATCAGGCTGACGCAACACAGGGGCAGAGGAAAAACGGCGCTTAAGCTCCCGAAAGGCCTCCACAGCGTCAGGGGACCAATCAGCAACATCAGCACCCTTCTTAGTCAAATCGGTCAATGGCTTAGCAATATCCGAAAAACCAGCAATAAATCGACGATAAAAGTTAGCAAAGCCCAAAAATTTCTGAAGACTCTTAAGAGAAGAGGGCTGCGTCCAATCACAAATAGCTTGAACCTTGACAGGATCCATTTCAATGGAAGAGGGAGAAAAAATATATCCCAAAAAGGAAATCCTCTGTACCCCAAAAACACACTTAGAACCCTTCACACACAAAGAATTAGACCGCAAAACCTGGAAAACCCTCCTGACTTGCTGGACATGAGAGTCCCAGTCATCCGAAAAAATCAGAATATCATCCAGATACACAATCATAAATTTATCCAAATAATCGCGAAAAATATCATGCATAAAGGACTGGAAAACTGACGGAGCATTTGAAAGACCAAAAGGCATCACTAAATACTCAAAGTGGCCCTCGGGCGTATTAAATGCGGTTTTCCACTCATCCCCCTGCCTGATTCGCACCAAATTATACGCCCCACGAAGGTCAATCTTAGAGAACCACTTGGCCCCCTTTATGCGAGCAAACAAATCAGTCAGCAACGGCAATGGGTATTGATATTTTACAGTGATTTTATTCAAAAGCCGATAATCGATACATGGTCTCAAAGAGCCGTCTTTTTTTGACACAAAGAAAAAACCGGCTCCTAAGGGAGATGACGATGGACGAATATGTCCCTTTTCCAAGGATTCCTTTATATATTCTCGCATAGCAGCATGTTCAGGCACAGACAGATTAAATAAACGACCCTTTGGGTATTTACTACCCGGGATTAAATCTATGGCACAATCGCACTCTCGGTGCGGAGGTAATGAACCAAGCTTGGATTCTTTAAAGACGTCACGATAGTCAGACAGGAACTCAGGAATTTCAGAGGGAATAGATGATGAAATGGAAACCACAGGTACATCCCCATGAGCCCCCTTACATCCCCAGCTCAACACAGACATAGCTTTCCAGTCGAGGACTGGGTTGTGAGATTGCAGCCAAGGCAATCCTAGCACCAAATCATCATGTAGATTATGCAGCACCAGAAAGCGAATAATCTCCTGGTGATCCGGATTAATACGCATAGTTACTTGTGTCCAGTATTGTGGTTTATTATTAGCCAATGGGGTGGAGTCAATCCCCTTCAGAGGAATAAGAGTCTCCAAAGGCTCTAAATCATACCCACAGCGTTTGGCAAAGGACCAATCCATAAGACTCAAAGCGGCGCCAGAGTCGACATAGGCGTCCGTGGTAATAGATGACAAAGAGCAAATCAAGGTCACAGATAGAATAAACTTAGACGGTAAGGTGCAAATGGAAACAGATTTATCAAGCTTTTTAGTGCGCTTAGAGCATGCTGATATAACATGAGCAGAATCACCACAATAGAAACACAACCCATTTTTCCGTCTAAAATTCTGCCGCTCGCTTCGGGACAGAATTCTATCACACTGCATACTCTCTGGCGACTTCTCAGTGGACACCGCCAGATGGTGCACTGGTTTGCGCTCCCGCAAATGCCTATCGATCTGAATAGCCATTGTCATGGACTCATTCAGACCCGCAGGCACAGGGAACCCCACCATAACATCCTTAATGGCATCAGAGAGACCCTCTCTGAAAGTCGCCGCCAGGGCGCACTCATTCCACTGAGTAAGCACAGACCATTTACGGAATCTTTGACAGTAAATTTCCGCTTCATCTTGCCCCTGAGATAGGGACATCAAAGTTTTTTCTGCCTGAAGCTCCAAATGAGGTTCGTCATAAAGCAACCCCAAGGCCAGAAAAAACGCATCCACATTGAGCAACGCAGGATCCCCTGGTGTCAATGAAAAAGCCCAGTCTTGAGGGTCGCCCCGGAGCAAGGAAATCACAATCCTGACCTGCTGTGCAGGGTCTCCGGCAGAGCGAAATTTCAGGGACAAAAATAATTTGCAATTATTTCGAAAATTCTGAAACCCAGATCTATTCCCCGAGAAAAATTCCGGCAAAGGAATTCTCGGCTCAGATACAGGTGCATGACAAACAAAGTCTTGCAAATTTTGTACCTTCGTGGCGAGATTATTCAAACCTGCAGTTACACTCTGAAGATCCATTACAAACAGGTGGACACAGAGCCATTCAAAGATTAGAAGGAGAAAAAAAAAATAAAAAATTCTCAGCAGACTTCTTATTTCTCTCCTTTCTCAGCCAAGGATTTTAACCCTTTAGTAGGCCGGTCAAACTGTCATGTTCTCAATGGCAAGAGAACATAGCATCAGCATATATAGGAACTAGCTCTTGGAAGATGGGAACTGAGCTGACCATGAACTAAACCTAACGCACAACTAGCAGTGGCCGGGTAGCATGCCTACGTTGATTCTAGATGCCCAGCACCAGCCGGAGGACTAAATAATGCTAGCAGAGGAAAATATTAGTCCTAGCTCACCTCTAGAGAAATACCCCGAAAGGAGACAGAGGCCCCCCACATGTATTGGCGGTGAATTAAGATGAAATAACAAACGTAGTATGAAAATAGGTTTAGCAAATTTGAGGTCCACTTACTACATAGCAGAAGACAGAAAGGACACTTTCATGGTCAGCTGAAAACCCTACCAAAACACCATCCAGAAATTACTTTAAAACTCTGGCATTAACTCATAACACCAGAGTGGCAATTCCTGTTCACAAGAGCTTTCCAGACACAGTAACGAAACTTCAGCTGTGAACTGGAACAAAAATGCAAAAACAAACATGGACAAGAGTCCAACTTATCTAGTAGTTGTCTAGGAGCAGGAACAAGCACAGAGAGGCTTCTGATAACATTGTTGACCGGCAAGCAACTAACAGAGCAGCAAGGTTATATAGCGACTCCCACATCTTGATGGGAACAGGTGAACAGAGAAGATGACAACACCAGTTCAATTCCACCAGTAGCCACCGGGGGAGCCCAGAATCCAAATTCACAACACCCCACCATCATTCATTAGAAAAAATACCAGTGATTTAATATATCCAACTATTTAGAATCACTCATGCATAGACTATATAAAAAGGAGAACCAAGAGTTCGCTAAATATAATCATTTATTACTTCAAAAGATTTAATACATAATAAAATTGGATAATATACATCAAATACATATTAGGTGAACTACCCAAGTGAGTACAACTGACCGAAAGTCCACAGAGGGTAACCAACTATGAGGGAGTGTCTCCAGAAGTACTGGAGTGTACTTATGACTGATCCAACACTCTCTAAGCTCCTGAAAGATCGTCCAATGATGACGTCTAGAAGGAGTAGAAATCTCAAAGATATTCTGGTATCCAGCCATTATGTTCCCTCCCTCCCAGGAAACAGTTTTGGCTCAAAAGGCCCACCAATGGGATGTTTCCCATGCGGAAACTGCATCTCATGTAAAAATATCAGTCGAACGTCTGAATTTGAGTCAGTGGAAGGAAAAAATTACCGCATAAAACATCATATAACGTGTAACACGACTCAAGTTATTTATTATGCGGTATGCAGTTGTCCCAAAATCTACATTGGGTTAACATCGAGACGTTTGGGTACCCGCACACGAGAGCACGTCAGGGACATTATGGCGGCGGAAACAGAAAAGGATGTTCTAAAACTTAAAACCATCCCGCGCCATTTCAAAGAATATCATAAATGTAACCCTGGGGTGCTCCGTGTTAGGGGTATCGAACATATTCAATGTGGGATCAGAGGAGGTGATATTCACCGCCTATTAGCACAGAGGGAATGTAGGTGGATCACCATCCTGGGAACCCTTACCCCTAAAGGTCTGAATGAGACACATGGTTTCTCATCCTATCTGTAGTCTTGGCTGGCATTCCCCCCCCCCCCCCCCCCCCCTGAATATAACATCCCCCTTTTCCACTAAACTCCATCCAGATTTTAATCTTGTCTCAGTTTATGTGCTTTTAATTGTATATTTATTGTTATTTTTGTTGTTTATCATTTTTAATAGCTGTGATTGATACACGGTGAATGAATCATGTATATGAAACAAGTACACTAAGAGATACGTCACCAGTACTTGAGAGAGGAAATAAGCAAGATGGGATCACCATGAACAAAAGGAATCTGATGTGGACATGCTGGATATGGAGCCTCTATATTGGTCATGTGATATAAAATAGTAAATGGTGATTGTTGTGTCTTGATCTAATTCTTGTACTTATATGGAATTCTTTTGTGATTATATTCTAAATGTATTCAATTACTGGCCTTTTATCTTAATGTTATGGATATAATATTGATAATACTCTTAAAAATATTTTTTTCACTATTTAATGCAAAATAAGCAAGCACTGTTTTATCACTATATATCGTCATGATATTGTTAGACCGGTCATGTTAATCTACAATTATGACATGCAATATTTGGCATGTAAAAGCACTATTTTGTATTGTTTTTATAAGCACTAATTAGCACCTTTGATTATATTAATCCGCTGTTGCTGTTATCTTCTGGAGGGTAACCTGTCACATTTGGTTACCATTGTGATATGTGATAATTGGCACTTAGCACTTTTTGTTTATGTATAAGCACTAACAAGCACTTTGTCAGCATGTTTACCTGCGACTGTTCTCTCTGCACTGTGCAGTCTCCGTCCTTCTAGGGGCGTGATGTTGGCCTGGCGCCGGCCCGCTCATGTGACCTGGTGGGCGGAGCTGCACTGTGTGGACAGACGGAGCATAAAGAACAAGACTAGTGCAGGTCATGTGACCTGGTGGGCGGGACCACACTATGTGGATAGACGCAGCAGGAATATGTAAGTTCAACGCTGGTGGAACATCGGAGAGACACATTTTATAAGTATATATTCACGGCGGTCATGCGTCATGGATTATTATGACAGCATGGCGCGGATTTTATTATACATAAACACAAGTACTGCAATTACTTTCTGCACAGTAACGGGGGTTAACCCTGAGTTTCTATGGTTACAGGGCGCTTAGATTAGCGCATGCGCACTTTGTATAGGTAGGGATAGGTTGTTGCAGAACCACATGACCGGAATGGTTTAGTATTAAAAGGCACTGGGATTGAGATGTAGCCACGCCCCCTGAGGAAGCGAGGCTGTTACAAGCACGCGAAACGCGCGTTGGGGTGATCGGGGTCCTCACAGGAGTTGGATACCAACGAATGGGTAATTATTACAGTTATTTTTTACACGTAAACAGGCTGGTATACTAAATATAGGCATGGGAGTAAGGTGGACGGTTTAGAGAATGAGCATTTAGCTGCAGTGTCACAGTTTACTTTGAGAAAAATCACACTAAGCTGTTACCACCTACCACACTTATGTATTAGCCTGTTTGGGTATATTTGGTTACCCTCTGTGGACTTTCGGTCAGTTGTACTCACTTGGGTAGTTCACCTAATATGTATTTGATGTATATTATCCAATTTTATTATGTATTAAATCTTTTGAAGTAATAAATGATTATATTTAGCGAACTCTTGGTTCTCCTTTTTATATACCCCACCATCATTGCCTATCACCTCCATCATTGCCTCCCCCACCATCATTGCCTCTCCTCACCCTCATTGCCCATCACCTCCATCATTCCCTCCCTCACCATGATTGCCCATCACCTCCATCATTGTCTTCCCCACCATCACTGCCCATCACTTCCATCATTGCCTCCCCTCACCTCCATCATTGCCTCCCCACCACCACCATCATTGCCCATCACCTCCATCATTGTCTTCCCCCCCACCATCATTGCCCATCACCTCCATCAGTCTCCCTACCACTATCATTGCCCATCACCTCCATCATTGTCTCCCCCCACCAATATCATTGTCCTTCACCACACACACACAGCTCACCGCAGCTCATCTCACACACACACTCTCTCTCTCTCTCTCTCACACACACTCTCACACACACATAACACACAGACACACACACACGCAGGCACACAGCACAGCTCACCCCACCCCACGGCAGCAGCTCATTCCAGCAGCCTCTTCCTCGCTGGATTCCTGGAAGCTTTCTGACTGAGACAGCAGCACGCTGGATGATGACGTCATCCAGCTGGGCTGTCTCAGACAGGAAGCAGTATGCCGAGAGGTGGGCTGCTCTGTGAGTCTGTGTGCCTGCGTGTGTGTATGTGTGCAGTGCTGTGTGTGTGTGTATGTGTGTGTGCGGTACTTTGTGTGTGTGTGTGTGTGTGTGTGCGTTGCGGCTTTACATGCGGGCAGTGTTAGCTGCACCCTGCAGCTAACGCTGCCCGCTATTAAAGAGAAATGGTATTCACGCCCATAGGGGCGTGGGGAAGCGTGAATATTCATTTGGCTTTAGCAGCAGGGACAGGATCCTGTCTCCAGCTGCTGCTACTGGCACAGGGCGGGCCCCCTTGACTTAGGGGCCCTATAGCCACTGGCAAGGGGCCCATGGAGCAGTGTGGGGCCCTAGGCAGCTGCTGGCCAGTATGCCAGCAGGTGTCAGTGCCTGGGCCCACCGGAGAATCCTCCGGTTCTCCGATGGGCCAGTCCGAGCCTGCAAAGGTCTCTGTTTACATGAATGACTGGCGGCAGTAAACTACGCATGTTTGGTAAACCATTATCGATCGGTGGTCGTTCAATGGTCTGTTTACACAAAACCTAAGATAGAAACAAAATGAGCATATACCCTGTAACTAAATAAGTAAAAGCAAAAGCCATCCCACCAACATCAAGGTATAATCAAATTTGACGCTGGTGGGATGGCTTTTACACTTTTTTTTTAATTTTTTTTATTAAAAAAGCTGTTTACTAAGTTCCCCATGTTATTTATATGCAGGGCTGACTGGCCCAGGTGGCAAAGAGGCAAATGCCCCCCGGGCCGCTCCCCCAGCAGCTGTTCAGGGCTGGCTACCTGGTGGTGGCTACAGCCACACAGCAAATTGTGCGCAGCCATGTCTGCTGTACTGTGACACAGCTGGCAGCAGACACAGCCGCATCACAGTTAGCACACACGTCTGCGCTGGGGCCAGGAGCTATGCTTGGCTGTCACCTTGATGGCTGTGCAGCTACTGCTCCCTTCATGTTCTCTATACTTCCAGGTTAGGTGTTGGGAATGCGCGATGGCGTCCTCACGCACACGCCGACATGACCCGGATGCTAGAAGCAGAGAGGCACTGCAGGGGAGCGACTGGTGAGGTAAGTATGAAGAACTTTTTGGTTTTCTTTATAAAATAAATTTTATGGTGGGTAACTGCAAGTTATGAAGTGGGGGGTGTAAGGAGGCTGCACATGATGGAATTTGGGGGTTAAAGGAGACTGCACATGATGGAGTGAGGGGGTAAGTGGGGCTGCACATGATGAAGGTTGAGTGGGGCTGTACATGATGGAGTGGGGCTGCACATGATGAAGGGGGAGTGGGGCTGCACATGATAGTTTAGTGGATAAAGGAGACTGCACATGATAAAGTGCGGAGAGTGGGGCTGTACATGATGGAATGGGGCAGCACATGATGATGTGGGGGTAAGGGGGATTGCGCATGATGAAGGGGGAGTGGGGCTGCACATGAAGTGGGGGGTAAGGGGGACTGCACATGATGAAGTGGGGGGTAAGGGGGACTGCACATGATGAATTGGGGATTAAAGGGGACTGCACATGATGAAGGGGGTAAGGTGATCTGCACATGAAGTGGGGGGTAATGGGGACTGCACATGATAAAGTGGAGTGTAAGATGGACTGCACATGAAGTGAGGGGTAAGGGTGACTGCACATGATGAAGTGAGGGGTAAGGGGACTGCACATGATGAAGTGGGGGAAGTAAGGGGACTGAACATGATGAAGTGGGAGAATGGGACTGCAGGACTGCACATGATGAAGTGTGTCTGATGTGGGACTGCTCATAATGAAATGGAAGGGGGATAGGGGGCTGCAAATGATGAAGGGGCACTGCAGATGAAGTGAGGGGGTGATAGGGGACTGCAATGAATGAAGTAAGGGGACTTCAAATTAAAGTGGGGGTACTGCAAAATGATAAATTCAGTGTGAGGGACAGGGGACAGCAATTTAATTGAAGGTGGGGGTGGGGAGAGCAAATGATCAATTGAAGAGGGGGTGGGGAGAGCAAATGATGATCTAGGGGAAGAACAAATAATGAATTTTAAGGGTGGGGGAGTAAATGATGTATTGAATGTGGGGTAGAGCAGTTGATAATGAATAGGGCATGTAACTATAATGAATCGGGGTTAGGGTTAGAGTGGTAGGTACATAGTGGGGGGTGTTGAGGATGAAGTGACTGGTAATGAATTTGGGGAAAGAGTACAGGTGCTAATTAATTTATATATTAAATGGGGAAAGTGGCTATTTATAGTTAGTGGGTGCACAGTGGTGGATTATAATTTATATTTGGAATGGTCGGTTAATAATAATAATTATGATAATTTTATTTCTATAGTTCCAACACTTTACATTTTAGAGGGGACTTGTACAGACAATGGACATTAAGCATAACAATAAACACATAGATCAACAGATACCAAAAGGAATGAGGGCCCTGCTCGCAAGCTTACAATCTATGAGGTTGCATAATAACCAATTATATATTGTTTGTGGGTGCACCTCTGTATTCAGATGTCTAGTGTACACCATGTTCCAAATTATTATGCAAATTGGATTTAAGTGTCACAAAGATTTAATTGTTTTGTTTTTCAAATACACTCGTGGATGGTATTGTGTCTCAGGGCTCAATGGATCACTGAAATCAATCTTAAACACATGTGATCATTAGTTTTCCAGGTGATTCTAATTAAATAAAAATTACTTAAAAATGATGTTCCACATTATAAAGCAGACCACAGGTTTCAAGCAATATGGAAAATAAAAAGGATCTCTCTGCTGCTGAAAAGCATTAAATAGTGCAATGCCTTGGTCAAAGTATGAAAACATTAGATATTTCACGAAAACTTAAGAGTGATCATCATACTGTCAAGAGATTTGTGACTGAAACAGAGCACAGACAGAGTTCATGCAGATAAAGGCATAATGAGGAAGGTTTCTGCCAGACAAATTCATTGGATAAAGAGAGCAGCTGCCAAAATACCATTACAAAGCAGCAAACAGTTATTTGAAGCTGCTGGTGCCTCTGGAGTCCCTCGAACCTCAAGGTGTAGGATCCTTCAAAGGCTTGCTGTGGTGCATAAACCTACTATTCGGCCACCCCTAAACAGTGTTCACAAGCAGAAACGGTTGCAGTGGGCCCAGACACACATGAAGACTGATTTCCAAACAGTCTTGTTTACTGATGAGTGTAGTGCAACCCTGGGTGGTCCAGATGGATGGAGTAGTGGATGGTTGGTGGATGGCCACCATGTCCCAACAAGGCTGCAACGTCAGCAAGGAGATGGAGGAGTAATGTTTTGGGCTGGAATCATGGGGAAACAGCTGGAAGGGTCCTTTAAGGTACCTGAAGGTGTGAAAATGACCTCGGCAAAGTATATAGAGTTTCTGACTGACAACTTTCTTCCATGGTATAAAAATCAGAATTGTGCCTTCAGGAGCAAAATCATCTTCATGCATGTCAATGCACCATCTCATGCTGCAAAGAATATCTCTGAGTCATTGGCAGCTATGGGGATAAAAGGAGATAAACTCATGGTGCGGCCACCATCTTCCCCTGACCTCAACCCTATAGAGAACCTTTGGAGTATCATCAAGCAAAAGATCTATGAGGGTGGGAGGCAGTTCACATCAAACCAGCAGCTCTGGGAGGCTATTCTGACTTCATGCAAAGAAATACAAGCAGAAACTCTCCAAATACTCACAAGTTCAATGGAAGCGAGAATTGTGAAGGTGATAACAAAGAAGGGTTCCTATGGTAACATGTGACTTGGCCTGTTAGGATGTTTTGGAGTTAAATAGCTTTTTTGTTCAGTGAATGTGACCTCCTAATGCTGCAAATTCCACAAATGAGCATTTTCAGTTCTTTAAAACAGATCAAATGTTTAGAAATTCTACTGTGCCTAATAATTTGGAACAGTGCATTTTGAGTTTTTATTCATTTTGGAGATTATACTGTTATCATTGGGAGGTTTCGCCAATAAAATTCGATGTATACTCTAATGGGTGATGACTTTTATTAGATTGACTGTCATTTGCACCAACCATTTAGGAAAATCCGAGAAAAATATAATTTGCATAATAATTTGGAACATGGTGTAGAAGAAACGGAAAAAGTGGGGAATGCGGTCTGGAAGCCGTGCTCTAGGTAACTGTGTTATTTTATGCAGAGACGAGTCCTGGCTGGAAGAAGTGATGGCAGTCTGTGCTGGATAAAAATGAAAAGCAAAGATGAAGGACTTCAGCTAGAGACATCAGTAGTGAGTCAGGGTATTACCTGTACACTGACACTATACACTGTATACTATATACAAAGCTCCTGTGTATAATGTCACTGGCAGTGGTGATCACTGTATTACCTGTACACTGACACCTTATACAGATCTCCTGTGTATAATGTCACCAGTGATCACTGTAGTATCTTTACACTGACCGTAAATACAGAGTTCCTGTATACAATGGCACTTAGTGTTGTGCTTTTTTAAAATTAATGATTAGTATTGTAGTATACTAGTAGTAAAATAGTATACCTATAATATGGGCACTCAAAGTAAATGCTCCGCCATCGCAAATGATCATATAAACCAAAGAAGAAATGGACACCAAAGCTAAAAGTAACAACTTTATTAGAAGACTATTAAAACAATACATAGATGTACAAGTAAGTATATAAATAAAACCGATGCAATAGAAAAAATGAATGAAAGGCGACACTAGTGCCACGTACAAAATAACAAGCTACCCAGCAGAGAGAGGTTGGTATATCCTAGTCCCACAAAAGGTATACAAAAGGTGCAATGATAAATTTATATAAGCCTTAAATATTGGTGGTGACAAAACCAACCGGACATAAAGTCAGGATTATTCATGTAATAGTTTTGCTGGTAATAATCAGGTGCGGGGAGAAACTGAGTGTGCAAATAGATTGAAGTATAAATAAATAAATAAATAAAATACAATGCAATATCTAATATAAAAAGTAATGATGCGGCAAACGTGCCCTATCCTGCCAAACCATCCTCAGCACATCAGTGCACATATACAGGGAAAGTCCCGAAAGGGTATGAGGGAAAGACAGTATACTTACTAAATATTAGATGCACACACAGAATCCCCCTGCGGCCGTACGTGGACAAAGGAGCCCCGACGCGCGTTTCGCAAATGCTGCTTCCTCGGGGGGCGCTCAACCGAGGAAGCAGCATTTGCGAAACGCGCATCGGGGCTCCTTTGTCCACGTACGGCCGCAGGGGGATTCTGTGTGTGCATCTAATATTTAGTAAGTATACTGTCTTTCCCTCATACCCTTTCGGGACTTTCCCTGTATATGTGCACTGATGTGCTGAGGATGGTTTGGCAGGATAGGGCACGTTTGCCGCATCATTACTTTTTATATTAGATATTGCATTGTATTTTATTTATTTATTTATTTATACTTCAATCTATTTGCACACTCAGTTTCTCCCCGCACCTGATTATTACCAGCAAAACTATTACATGAATAATCCTGACTTTATGTCCGGTTGGTTTTGTCACCACCAATATTTAAGGCTTATATAAATTTATCATTGCACCTTTTGTATACCTTTTGTGGGACTAGGATATACCAACCTCTCTCTGCTGGGTAGCTTGTTATTTTGTACGTGGCACTAGTGTCGCCTTTCATTCATTTTTTCTATTGCATCGGTTTTATTTATATACTTACTTGTACATCTATGTATTGTTTTAATAGTCTTCTAATAAAGTTGTTACTTTTAGCTTTGGTGTCCATTTCTTCTTTGGTTTATATACTAGTAGTAAAAGTTGTACACTCCCTGACAGAAGTAATGTCGCTTATCCATGTTATGTAAATAAAAGCTTATAACCTGATGTTAAATTCATCCATTGGTTGTATAAATTATTCTTTTGAAAGCTGAAACCTTCCAAAATGTGGTTTAGGTTAAGAAAATAAATTGACATTAATGCAGAAATATTGATCAGTTAATGGACACAGAATGGTCAGATTTTAGCAAGACAAAAGTTTTGTCGCCTGGTCATATAATGCACCCAATCCTAGTTTACATCCTCACTAGTGTTGAGCATTCCGATACCGCAAGTATCGGGTATCGGCCGATACTTGCGGGTATCGGAATTCCGATACCGAGATCCGATACTTTTGTGGTATCGGTATTGAAACAACATTAATGTGTAAAAGAAAGAATTAAAATAAAAAATATTGCTATACTCACCTCTCCGACGCAGCCTGGACCTTACCGAGGGAACCGGCAGCGTTCTTTGCTTAAAATGCGCGCGTTTACTGCCTTCCGTGACGTCACGGCTTGTGATTGGTCGCGTGCCGCCCATGTGGCCGCGACGCGACCAATCACAGCAAGCCGTGACATAATTTTCTCGTCCTGAATGCAGAATTAGGCATTCAGGACCTGAAATTATGTCACGGCTTGCTGTGATTGGTCGCGTCGCGGTCACATGGGCGGCACGCAACCAATCACAAGCCGTGACGTAATTTTAAAATGCGCGCGTTTCCTGCCTCCCATGACGTCACGGCTTGTGATTGGTCGCGTCGCCCATGTGACCGCGACGCGACCAATCACAAGCCGTAACGTAATTTTCAAATCCTGAATGCCTAGAATTAGGCATTCAGGACCTGAAAATTACGTCACTGCTTGCTGTGATTGGTCGCGTCGCGGCCACATGGGCGGCACGCGACCAATCACAAGCCGTGACGTCACGGAAGGCAGTAAACGCGCGCATTTTAAGCAAAGAACGCTGCCGGTTCCCTCGGTAAGGTCCAGGCTGCGTCGGAGAGGTGAGTATAGCAATATTTTTTATTTTAATTCTTTCTTTTACACATTAATATGGATCCCAGGGCCTGAAGGAGATTCCTCTCCTTCAGACCCTGGGAACCATCAGGGATACCGTCCGATACTTGAGTCCCATTGACTTGTATTGGTATCGGGTATCGTATCGGATTAGATCCGATACTTTGCCGGTATCGGCCGATACTTTCCGATACCGATACTTTCAAGTATCGGACGGTATCGCTCAACACTAATCCTCACCTGTGCTCAGTAGATGATCAGTTATTTAGTGTGTGTGTATAAAAAGAAACCCAGCACCCCAGACCTTCACTTGAACTGCAACTTGAGCTCTTGACAACATGCCAAAAATCCACCCTGCGACCAAAGCCTGGATTATCAAGAGGGCTGAAGACCAGATCCACTGCAAAGGTGGCGGGCACCTTTAATGTGTCTCAGCGTCAAGTACAAAGAATTAAAACAAAGATTTGAAGAGACTGGAGATGTGTTTGACTAGCCCAGGTCTGGCAGACCCCGCAAGACAACTGCTCAGGAGGAATGTTTGTTGGTTAAAAAATCCAAAGCAAGCCCCTCTTCCACAGCAGCAGAGCTCCAACAGGTCTGGTCACCTCAAGTCCCTGTGTCAACTAGTAAAAGTTAAATTCACCGCACGTGACACGCCGATCGTTAGCAAGGTGCGGGAGCGCCGCTTGTCATAACAGACACTGTAGGTCCACACTACTGGACAGGATCTTCCATAGGCGGACATTTAGATTACAATAGAGCTTATATTGCACCGCTGAGACTTTCCGCCTTCTCTGTATATCACTATCTTAGCTGGAACAAGCGATTACGTGACAAAGGCTCTGGTTGAGCCGAAACGTTGTATATAAAAAATCACAGATGCTGTAATATTCTGTTACGCTCCCAGTTTATGTATAATAAATTTATACCAGACTTTGCATAAGAAACCTAGAGAGAGTGCAGTGAGTTTAACTTTTACTGTTATTCTGGGCCATTGGTCCGTTACACCAGCACCTCGCCATATTAAGGCTGAGTGCACACCTAAACCTTTACCTGTGTCAACTAGAACAGTTTGTAGGATTCTGTCTCAAAATGGCCTCCATGGTCGAATCAGTGCCCAGAAGCCAGCACTAAACAAAAGGCAAATAAAAAAACGTGTGTCATTTGCAAACTCCCACAGCCTGCTAAATAGATGGACACGTGAAAAGTGGCAGAAGATGGATTTCTCTTCAGTAGAATTACACCACAGCTGCCACAAACACTGCAGGAGACTTACTGGAGCCAGTATGGATCCAAAATACACCCAGAAGACAGTTACATTTGGTGGTTGAAAGATCATGGTCTGGGGTTACATTCAGTATGGGGGTGTGCGAAACATTTGCAAGGTGGAAGGCAATATCAATAGCCTAAAATATCAAGAAGTATTAGCTACCGCTTATATTCCAAATCATAAAAGAGGTCAAATTCTGCAGCAGGATGGTGCTCCATCTCATACATCCATCTCTACAACAAAGTTCCTCCAGGCAAAAAAGATCAAGGTGCTCAAGGACTGGCCAGCCCAGTCACCAGACATGAACATCATTGAGCATGTTTGGGGAAGGATGAAAGAGGAAGCTTGGAAGACAAAACCAAAGAATCTAGATGAGCAGCACAACTTCATTCACCAATGTTATTCAACATATATTTGTATTTTAAGTTAATTATTTGTCTGTGGGCAACAAAAATTTTGTCTTGCCAAAATCTGACCATTCTGTGTCCATTAACTGATCAATATTTCTGCTTTGATAACAATTTATTTTCTTAACCTAAATCACATTTTGGAGGGTTCCAGCTTTCAAAAGGATAACTTATGCAACCAATGGATGAATTTAGCATCAGGTTATAAGCTTTTATTTACATAACATGGATAAGCGACATAACTTCTGTCAGGGAGTGTATGGTGGCATCATTGGTCTTTGTATAGAATGTAGTTTCATGTAGATGTAATGGTGATATTATAATATTATGTATTCTCTGTGTAGTGGTGATAGTACTAGGCACTGTGTAGCTGTATTGTTGTGTGTATGTTTGTAAGTAAGCTCCGTTATGACACCATATCTAAGCAGTAAGCTTGGTTCTGGTACTCTATCAATGTAGTAATCTAGATTATGGTACTGTATGTATGTCGTAATCTCAGTTCTGCTCCAGTTTCTATGTAGCAGACTTGGTTCCATGTAGTAGACTTATTAAGCTCGGTTCTGCTCCCTTATCTCTGTAGTAAGCTCGGTTCTGCTCCCATTTCTCTGCACTAAGCTCGGTTCTGCTCCCATATCTCTGTAGTAAGCTTGGTTCTGCTCCCCTATCTCTGTAGTAAGCTCGGTTCTGTTCCCCTATCTCTGTAGTAAGCTTGGTTCTGCTCCCTTATCTCTGTAGTAAGCTCATTTCTGCTGCCATATCTCTGTAGTAAGCCCCGTTCTGCTCCCATATCTCTGCAGTAAGCTTGGTTCTGCTCCCATATCCTTGCTGTTAGCTCGGTTCTGCTCCCATATCTCTGTAGTAAGCTCGGTTCTGCTCCCATATCTTTGCAGTAAGCTCGGTTCGGCTCCCATATCTCTGAATCTAGTAAGTTCGGTTCTGCTCCCATATCTCTATAATAAGCTCTGTTCTGCTCCCATATCTCTGTATTAAGCTCCGTTCTGTTCCCATATCTCTGGAGTAAGCTCGATTCTGCTCCCATATCTATGCAGCAAGCTCCGTTCAGTTCCCATATCTGTTTACCAGCCTGTTTTTAAAGCCTGTTATCTCTGCTACTTTAATGCAGTGGCCAGATATAAGCAGGGAAAAGGAGGGCCACTGCAACTCGAGGGCCACTGCCTTGTGATTGCCCCCCAGGCTGAAAATTGCCAGCCAGCCCCTGTTTATATGCACTATTGCTTTTACCTACAAGTTCCTTTTGTTTCTATCTTAGGTTAAAGCTGGAGTCACACTAAACGACTTACCAACGATCACGACCAGCGATACGACCTGGCCGTGATCGTTGGTAAGTCGTTGTGTGGTCGCTGGGGAGCTGTCACACAGACAGCTCTCTCCAGCGACCAACGATCAGGGGAACGACTTCGGCATCGTTGAAACTGTCTTCAACGATGCCGAAGTCCCCCTGCAGCACCCGGGTAACCAGGGTAAACATCGGGTTACTAAGTGCAGGGCTGCGCTTAGTAACACGATATTTACCCTGGTTACCATTGTAAAAGTAAAAAAAAAAAAAAACACTACATACTCACATTCTGATGTCTGTCACGTCCGCCGGCGTCCACAGGGTTAAAACTGCTTTCGGCAAGAGCGCTGCTAATGCACGCGCTGCTGCCGAGAGCTTCCCTGCACTGAATCTGTCAGCGCCGGCAGTAACAGCGGTGACGTCACCGCTGTGTTCTGCTTTACGGCCGGCGCTGACACAGTCAGTGCAGGGAAGCTCTCGGCCGGAGCGCGTGCATTAGCAGCACTCCTGCCGAAAGCAGTTTTAACCCTGTGGACGCCGGGGGACGTGACAGACATCAGAATGTGAGTATGTACTGTTTTTTTTTTAACTTTTACAATGGTAACCAGGGTAAATATCGGGTTACTAAGCGCGGCCCTGCGCTTAGTAACCCGATATTTACCCTGGTTACAAGTGAACACATCGCTGGATCGGCGTCACACACGCCGATCCAGCGATGACAGCGGGTGATCAGCGACCAAAAAATGGTCCTGATCATTCCCCAACGACCAACGATCTCCCAGCAGGGGCCTGATCGTTGGTCGCTGTCACACATAACGAGATCGTTAGTGGGATCGTTGCCACGTCACCAAAAGCGTGACGTTGTAACGATATCGTTAACGATATCGTTATGTGTGACTCAGCCTTTAGTCTGTTTAATGGCCAGTGTGAATATGTTCCTACATTGTTTACACAGACAGACCACAGTAAACAATGCACACTGAGTGATCTGATTGTTTACTGCACAGAGGCTGCCAGGTTCTCAGCAGGGCGAGTCTTGTTTAGAGGATGATGCACTACAGAGAATGATGATCTTTTGTGCTGCGCGGATCATTTTACCCAATGAATGAGCGTTTTGCTAATTTATTTAGTGATCAGCAGTTTATTTACACTGAAAGAATATACAGTGCCTTGCAAAAGTATTCGCCCCCCACCCCCCTGGAACTTTTCAACCTCATGCTTCAAACATAAAGATACCAAATGTAAATTTTTGGTGAAGAATCAACAACAAGTGGAACACAATTGTGAAGTTGAATGAAATGTATTGGTTACTTTAAATTTTTGTGGAAATTCAAAAACTGAAAAGTGGGGCGTGCAATACTATTCGGCCCCTTTACTTTTCTGTGCAACAAACTCACTCCAGAAGTTCATTGTGGATCTCTGAATGATCCAATGTTGTCCTAAATGCCTAATGATAATAAATATAATCCACCTGTGTGTAATCAAGTCTCCGTATAAATGCACCTGCTCTGTGATAGTCTCAGGGTTCTGTTTAAAGCACAGAGAGCATCATGAAGACCAAGGACCACAACAGGCAAGTCCGGGATACTGTTGTGGAGAAGTATAAAGCCGGATTTGGATACAAAATGATTTCCAAAACTTTAAACATCCCAAGGAGCACTGTGCAAGCGATCATATTGAAATGAAAGGAGTATCACACCACTGCAAATCTACCAAGACCCGGCCGTCTCTCTAAACTTTCATCTCAAACAAGTAGAAGACTGATCAGAGATGCAGCCAAGAGGCCCATGATCACTCTGGATGAACTGCAGAGATCTACAGCTGAGGTGGGACAGTCTGTCTAAAGGACAACAATCAGTCGTACACTGCAAAAATCTGGCCTTTATGGAAGAGTGGCAAAAAAAAGCCATTTCTCAAAGATATCCATAAAAAGTGTTATTTAAAGTTTGCAACAAGTCACCTGGGAGACACACCAAACATGTGGAAGAAGGTGCTCTGGCCAGATGAAACCAAAATCGAACTTTTTGGCAACAATGCCAAACAATATGTTTGGCGTAAAGGCAACACAGCTCATCACCCTGTACACACCATCCCCACTGTCAAACATGGTGGTGGGAGCATCATGGTTTGGGCCTGCTTTTCTTCAGCAGGGACAGGGAAGATGGTTAAAATTGATGGGAAGATGGATGGAGCCAAATACAGGACCATTCTTGAAGAAAACCTGTTGGAGTCTGCAAAAGACCTGAGACTGGGACGGAGATTTGTCTTCCAACAAGACAATGATCCCAAACATAAAGCAAAATCTACAATGGAATGGTTCACAAATAAACGTATCCAGGTGTTAGAATGGCCAAGTCAAAGTCCAGACCTCAATCCAATCGAGAATCTGTGGAAAGAGCTGAAAACTGCTGTTCACAAACGATCTCCATCAAACCTCAATGAGCTAGAGCTGTTTGCCAAGGAAGAATGGGCAAGAATTTCAGTCTCTCGATGTACAAAACTGATAGAGACATACCCCAAGCGACTTGCAGCTGTAATCGCAGCAAAAGGTGGGGTAACAAAGTATTAAGTTAAAGGGGCCGAATAATATTGCACGCCCCACTTTTCAGTTTTTGAATTTCCACAAAAATGTAAAATAACCAATAAATTTCATTCAACTTCACAATTGTGTTCCACTTGTTGTTAATTCTTCACCAAAAATTTACATTTGGTGTCTTTATGTTTGAAGCATGATATGTGGGAAAAGGTTGAAAAGTTCCAGGGAGCCGAATACTTTCGCAAGGCACTGTATGTTAAGAATGCTTGTTCAACAATAATTATCTTTGTGTGTAAATGCAGCGACATTTGCAGTTACTGAGTGGTCCAAGGAAAAGATCATCAGTGACATGTCCAATTTTGATCCAAGTGTTGGATCAAAATTGCCAATGCAAGTATACGGGTCAGTGGAAACCATTAGACCAAATTCAGATGACATCAGAGTGTGGCCTTATTTACATAGGCTTTCAGAATGGAGAAGGTGGAGAATTTTGTTTCTTTTTTTCTCTCCATCTCTGAGAAAAACTAATGTCACTCTGATAAAACTCTGATTAAAGTCTGATCAAAATAATCGGACCATTTTTCTCAGATTTAAAGCACCGTCCCTTAGCATATAGGGTTTTAGTTTATGTTCAGCGCCGTCCCTTGTTATATATTGTGCTGTCCCTTATTGCAAATTATCCTCTATTGTTATGTGTTACGCTGTATTTAAAGGACAAAAGTCTGTCAGTCTCTTTACATCTGAAGATCTGCACCAGAGCATCTGTATGTTTATCATGTGACCTATCACATGACCTCCCCAAAATGTCATGTGACATGTCACATGACATATGTGCAGGGGACCCACGCACCCTAAACTGCCCGGGCCCTGACTACCCTTATTCTGCCCCCCCCCCCCCGACTCTGACCCATAAATCTCTCCATGGTTCTGCACCACAACACATCTCCCTCATCTCAGTCTACCACCCTACCCGTGTCCTCAGTTACGTTAATGGTCTAAGACCAACATCTTCCACCATTCAGACTTCCTACTCTCATCTCCAAGACTTCTCTTGTGCTGCGCCAAATCTTTGGAATGCACTACCCAGGACAATTCAGTTAATATCCACAGTTTTAAACATGGCCTTATAAAATCTTTTCTTTAGACTGGCTTATCGCTTCACCTTACTTATCTAACTATCCCTGTTTTGCCCATACAATTTTTTTTTTTTTAAATTAGGACCCTCATAGCATTTGTTCACACACCCTCAATCCACTTAATAGCCCTCTGTGTCTATACTGTACAAATACTGGCTGGTGAACGGTTCATGCAGCATTATGTGCATACCCTATTAATTATATTATGACTGTATCGTACAATATAAGCACATTTCATAATTTTGTGTTACCCCTATTTCCTCATAGATTGTAAACCTGCGAGCAGGGCCCTCACTCCTTTTGGTATCTGAGTTATGTTTTATTCTGTAATGTCTTTATTGTCTGTACAAGTCTACTCTAAAATGTAATGTGCTGCGGAATATGTTGGCACAATAGAAATAACAAAATATTATAATAACTATACAAAGCAATGGCCAGGACTAGTCTGGGGAAGGGAGTCACATCACTCCCACATTCCTGTATAATGCAATGGCCAAGGCTGATGTGGACGCTGGGATGGGTGTCACTATATATTATATTTAGACGCAGTAATAGACTCTTCTGATTCCGAGACACAGTGATGCCATTTCTCTGGTGATACAGTGTGTGGATAATCAATGCGAGATTAGCCCATGATGCATATGAGCCTTCTCTCAGACTACAAGTACATTAAACAATCTGAATAATGCTCTGGGTTGCCAACCATTCCGAATGTATTGTGAAGTCAATAAACTATGACACCTTTTTCTCCCATCTTTAAAACAAATTGGTGTTATGGAGTAGGGTGATTTTTTTGAAGTTGGAGAAATTTGTATATGTATCATCATTTTCCAAAATAGGAACATTCTCCCAGAAGGTCAGAACATGCTTTCTCCAGTGAGACATGTAATGATAGAGAACCCTGTTCTCAGCACTGATGTTTACAGTTACTGTATAGAGCAGAGCACAGCTGAGTGTCATTACAAACAACTCCAGCTTTCATCTCAGGGCAGTGAGTGTTAGGGGAGGAGAGTACAGCTGAGCTGAGTGTTATTACTAATAATAATTTGCTCAGTGGTACTCCCATCTTACACACTGCTGTGAGATGAAAGCTGAAAGTACTTCTAATGACACCTAGCTCTACTGTACTTCCGTCCCACGTTGTTTGCTGTGAGATGAAAGTTGGAGATGTTTGTAATGACACTTAGCTTTGCTCTACTCTACACAGTAACAGCAAAGATCAAGGCTCACAGCAGGGCTTTCTGTTATTTTATCTCACAGGAGAAAGCATGTTCTTCTGACCTGATGGGGTTTTTGTGTTTTTTTCCTGCATAACTCATCCTGCTTGCGATTGTTCAACCTCATGCATGGGAAGAAGTATACATAACAGAGAAGAATCTTTGGTATTGCCCTGTTGGGCCTATTATAGATTCAGAGATCATATCATAAATTATAATCTAAATTTTACAAGCTAGTATCTCCACAACAGTGATGAGAAATGAAAAAAATAAAAACTATTTTTACTCAACTCTGCAGCCACAATTCCTTAATTTGGCTGGTTTAGCACTTTAAAATTGATGACAGATCCTCCATTTTTGGGTTAATATAGTGCATTTACAGCAATTTTACTGTAGTAGTATCCACTCTTTAATAGACCTTGCAAGCTTCTGCCGTAACAGCTGGGTATAGCATAACACTGAACTGGAGCAATCAGTGTTCTTATAAGCAAAATCATTGCTTCAGATATCCAGCAGATGCCATAGCAACCTGTGATGACATGGATGACGCTGTGAAGATTTCTTGTGGCAGAGAGGGCCTGAGGTCAAGCACAGAGGACATGTTCTGTGTCTTCTCTGAGTGTTGCTGTACATAGATGTCAGTTGTGACCAAAAATCTCCTATAGGTATATATCATTATAACTATATATAAAGGGTTGAAATCCTGAGGTCAGTCACATCTACATATTGTGGACAGGTATAGGAGCCATTTAATATACCACTGTCTAATGTATACAAAACGCAAGAGACTAGTGCATTCTGCGATTTTCAGCCCGTGAAAAATTGCTTTTCTGGTCTTGTATTTTGACTAACATTAACCCATTCAAGACATGCAACGTACATATAAGGCGCTTGTCGGGTCTCTCCCTTTGATGTGGGCTCCAGCCCATATCTTTCTGGCACATGTCAGCTGATTTCAACACCTGACATGTGCCCTTAACAGCCGCAGGTGGAATCGCGATCTACCCGCGGCTGTTAACCTGTTAAATGCCGCTGTCATATGACATCGGGTCGCCGATGGGTTGGCATTAGAACCCGGTGTCTGGAGCAGCTGTTGGCGCTCATAGCAAGTGAGCAATTCTTCTACATAGAGCAGGCTGAAGCGGAATGATTGGATGATCGCAGCTTCTAGTCTCCCATGGATGTTAAATGTTTTTAAAAATATTTTAAAATATAAATATATAAAAGTTTAAATCACCCCCCCCCATTTGCCCCATTCAAAAAAAAATAAAAATAATTACACATATTTGGTATCACCGCATTCAGAATCGCCCAATCTATCAATATATAAAAATAATTAATCCAATTGTTAAATGGCGTAACAAGAAAAAAGTCAAAATGCCTGAATTGTTTTTTTGGTCGTCGCAGCATTGCATTAAAATGCAATAACGGGCGATCCAAACATCGTATCTACACAAAAATTGTATCAATAAAAACATCAGTTCGGCAAGCAAAAAATAAGCCCTTACCTGGCCCCAGATCACGAGAAAGACACTATGGGTCTTGGAAAATGATGCTTTTTTTAATTTAGCCCCTTTCTGACCTCGGACAGGATAGTACGTCCGAGGTCAGATACCGTGCTTTGATGCAGGGCTCCGGCGGTGAGCCCGCATCAAAGCCGGGACATGTCAGCTGTTTTGAACAGCTGACATGTGCCCACAATAGCGGCGGGTGAAATCGCGATTCACCCGCCGCTATTAACTAGTTAAATGCCGCTGTCAAACGCAGACAGCGGCATTTAACCGGCGCTTCCGGCCAAGCGGCCGGAAATGAGCGCATCGCCGATCCCCGTCACATGATCGGGGGTCAGCGATGCTTCTGCAGAGTAACCATAGAGGTCCTTGAGACCTCTATGGTTACTGATCCCCGGTAGCTGTGAGCGCCACCCTGTGGTCGGCGCTCATAGCACACCTGCATTTCTGCTGCATAGCAGCGATCTGATGATCGCTGCTATGTAGCAGAGCCTATCGCGTTGTGCCAGCTTCTAGCCTCCCATGGAGGCTATTGAAGCATGGCAAAAGTAAAAAAAAAAAAGTAAAAAAAAATGTGAAAAAAATAAAAGAAATATAAAAGTTTAAATCACCCCCCTTTAGCCCCATTCAAAATAAATCAATTAAAAAAAAAAATCAAACCTACACATATTTGGTATCGCCGCGTTCAGAATTGCCCTATCTGTCAATAAAAAAAAGCATTAACCTGATCACTAGACAGCGTAGTGAGAAAAAAATTCGAAACGCCAGAATTACGTTTTTTTGGTCGCCGTGACATTGCATTAAAATGCAATAACGGGCGATCAAAAGAACGTATCTGCACTGAAATGGTATCATTAAAAACGTCAGCTCGGCATGCAAAAAATAAGCCCTCAACCGACCCCAGATCATGAAAAATGGAGACGCTACGGGTATCAGAAAATAGCGCAATTTTTTTTTTTTTTTTTTAGCAAAGTTTGGATTTTTTTTTCACCACTTAGATAAAAAATAACCTAGTCATGTTAGGTGTCTATGAACTCGTACTGACCTGGAGAATCATAATGGTCAGTTTTAGCATTTAGTGAACCTAGCAAAAAAGCCAAACAAAAAACAAGTGTGGGACTGCACTTTTTTTGCAATTTCACCGCACTTGGAATTTTTTCCCGTTTTCTAGTACACGACATGCTAAAACCAATGATGTTGTTCAAAAGTACAACTTGTTTTGCAAAAAATAAGCCCTCACATGGCCAAATTGACAGAAAAATAAAAAAGTTATGGCTCTGGGAAGGAGGGGAGTGAAAAACGAACACGGAAAAACGGAAAATCCCAAGGTCATGGAAGGGATAAATTTGGATTTCTATTCACCACTTAAATAATAACCTATACATCTTTTGTATCTACAAATTCGGAATGACCTGCAGAATCATAATGGCAGGTCAGTTTTAGCATTTGCTGAACATGGTTAAAAAAAACAATTGTGGACTTGCACTTTTTTTTACAATTTCACCGCATTTGGATTTTTTTCCCCCGTTTTCCAGTACACTATCTGGTAAAACCAATAGAATAGTGTCATTCAAAATTACAACTTGTCACCCCCCAAAAAAAGAAGCCCTCACATGGCCATATTGACGGAAAAAGAAAAAGTTATGGCTCTGAAGGTGAGAGAAAAACAGGAATGCCAAAACGAAAAATGGCCTGGGGATGAAGGGGTTAAAGTATTGTGCGTGGTGGTCCATTGTAACATGTAGTTGGGACACACAATGTGTGCACTGGCACTTATAAAGAACTCACAAAGTAAAGGTGATATAAATCCATGCTGTGACAACTTGGACAAGTTAACTCATGGGATTGTGGCATAGAAAGAGCTTTCTCTCCAACATACTGGATAAGGTTTAAAACTGTCCACAACCTCAGCAGATTCCTTTCACTAAGGCCGGCGACACACTGGCGAGTTTTACGGACGTATGAGCGCAGAAAATACATCCGTAAAATTCGCATTACACACGGCACAATTATTCTCTATGTCCCAGCTCCTATCAGCCGTATTTTACTGATCCGTATTATACGGTCCTCTACGGCCGTACAAAATCGCAGCATGCTGCGTTTGTCAGCGTATTGCGCAAATAAATCGCCAATGAAAGTCTATGGGGGCGAGAAAAATACGGATTCCACACGGACCAGCAGTGTGACTTGCGAGAAATATGCAGCGGTGTTATTGAAAAGCCGGTAATTCAATTGCCGGCTTTTCATTTCTCCTGCCTAAACCCGACATGATATGAGACATGGTTTACATACAGTAAACCATCTCATATCCCCATTTTTTTTGCATATTCCACACTACTAATGGTAGTAGTGTATTAACAACTAGAGAACATGGAGTAAAGAAACACCAATAAATTGAAAAGATAAAACATAATACTTTATTGGTACATACAAAATCTATAACATAAGCCCAAACATGGGGCAAATACTCAAAAAGGAGGGTATCCAAGGAACCTGCTAGTTCAGCAGGTGAACAGGACCAGTATAATATCACATATGGATAAGTGTGGCAAGGTATAGACAATAGGAAAAAAGGGGGGGAGAAAGGTAAAGCAAGGGTGATCCCACAAGCTCCAACATCAGGGTTCAGGCCAGAAGACTCCTACAGACGCTGCCAAGAGCAGTGGGATCCCAGACCCCCCTTAACAATCCCAATGAAAGGCCATCACTTACCCATAATAACCAGTAAAAAAAGGTCCTCCTGCTGACCCCTTGACGCGCGTTTCGCGTGAGTGCTTCTTCAAGAAGGGGAGTAGCGTCTGTTGTGTCCCCTGAGTTTAAATAGCAGTGGCCCCAGACGCCAATGAATGCGGCGCACGCGCCTTCATCACCGCAAAACCGGAAGTATACATCTCATCTAAAAGCCGTCAGTGCGGTCTGCGCATGCGGCAAAAGTTTGCCAAATGACGTCATGAGGCATGCGCAGATCGCCACAGGAGATAGCCACTGAGATGGATGGGCGGTGCGCGGGTGAAACAGCGCGCGCGCACTATGGCGACAATGCAGAGGGAAGCCAAAGCGGCGGCCATATTGGTGAAGAGCAGTAAGTGGGGGACAAAGTGACTGTGAGAATAGAAACGTAATTAAGTGATGGCACAATTATAGATACAAGTGAAAACATGAAATGCCGACTAGTGGGGCAGAAGAAACTCCCCACATATCGCCTATTTAAAGATAAATAGTGACAGTAATACATAAATAAATAAATAAATATATACATAAATATAACTATCCCACTGAAGGGGGCAAGTTATTGAATATATCAAAGCCTACAATAATCACCAAGGATCTATATATAAACCTAAGTAAGCATAAAGTGACATAGTGCTTAACATGATAATGTTCGCGTTATAATATACATAATACAATAGTATAATATGAATAATAAAACACAAACAACAACACGAACATACAACCGCCATCTATAGCTAAAACGAAATGTCCACTCGGCACGAAAAAATCCTGGAAATTTGTGGAGAGTTGATATATCTTCAATAGGTCCATATTTGGTATGTGTGGTATCACTGTTGAGATGCATTTTAGATGGATGGAATAATAGTAGATAATGCAAGCACAACGAGGGGTGAACGCCAGACATCTGGGGCAAAGGATAGATAGAACACCAAAAAGCTAAAAACAAAACACAACACAATTAATTAATAAAAACGCTAAAAAGTAGGGTGGAAGAGAGGAGAAGATACCATGAATACAATGAGAACTCTGCTGCATGGCTACCACAAACAAGAGTGGACACAGACTTCAATAATATACAAGGGATCAAAAACGGGGGCGAAATTATAAAAAGGGGGCAAATGATAGCTTCTCATTTAGGCCATTAGGGGCCATGGTGTCCAAGGTGGCAATCCACCGGCACTCATGCTGTGCTAAGATCTGGCACACATTACCCCCTCTAATTCCACTGTGAATTTTGTCAATGCCCCGTACCTTCAGACCGCTGGGATCAGACCCGTGAAAGGATCTAAAATGTTTGGGGAGTGTCTTGAGGGACGCCAACGCCTCGGCATCTACAATATCTTTGGCTGCCCTAATGTCCCGTACGTGTTCACGTGTCCTGACTTTGAGTTCCCTCGACGTCAGGCCAATATAGATGAGGGAGCAGGGGCAAGTAGCGTAATAGATTACGTGCGTGGTGTTACATGATATGTACTCACGAATCTTATACTCCCTGCTCCCATCCGATGACTGAAACGTGCCACACCGCAGGACATTAGGGCAGGCAACACAAGACCCACAAGGGAAACAACCTACCCGCCTATTAGTCGAGCCAAAAAGTGTCGGCTGTTTGGTAATATAGTGGCTTTTGACAAGATAGTCCTTCAGGTTTTTCCCTCTACGTTGGGTCATTAAGGGACCAGATGGATAGGTGTCATAATTGACGCCTCTCCATTATTAATCTGGCTTAATGTCACCTTACAATAGCAAGGTGACATTAACCCTTCATTACCCCATATCCCACCGCTACAGGGGAGTGGGAAGAGAGTGGCCAAGTGCCAGAATAGGCGCATCTTCCAGATGTGCCTTTTCTGGGGTGGCTGGGGGCAGATGTTTTTAGCCACGGGGGGGCCAATAACCATGGACCCTCTCCTGGCTATTAATATCTGCCCTCAGTCACTGGCTTTACCACTCTGGCGGAGAAAATTGCGCGGGAGCCCACGCCAATTTTTTTCCGCGATTTAACCCTTTATTTTAGCAGCTACAGCGCACAAATTTTGCACATACACACTACTAACATTAGTAGTGTGGAATATGCAAAAAAAAGGGGATATGAGATGGTTTACTGTATGTAATCATGTCTCATATCCTGTCGGGTTGGGGAAGGAGAAATGAGAAGCCGGCAATTGAATTACCGGCTTTTAACATATATCGCTCTGAATTAAATATAAATACAGAATATATATATATGTGTCTCAATGACATATATATATATATATATATATATATATATATATATATATATATATATATACTGTATATATGTTTTCCCGAACATTTGAGCACATAAATCCATTAGATGTCGGTTTTGCAAGCCTGCGAGAAAATATCGCAGTACGGATGCCATGCGGATTACATACGGAGGATGCCATGCGCAAAATACGCTGACACACCCTGCCTACGGATCACTATTTTGGGAACATTTCTCCGTATTACGGCCGTATTACGGCCGTAAAAAACGGACCGTATTGTCTTACGCTGAGTGTGACGCCGGCCTAACATGCTCTGAGCCTAATGGCTAGATCACTAAAACACAACATCATAGTCCATACCATTCATCATGGTAACTCCCACAGGCGTTGGCGGCAGGCTGTGGAGTCGGTAAGCTAAACCTCCGACTCCCGACTTCCTCATACATGGCTCATATTTAACGGATACATTTACTGTAGTAAAATGGTAATTTCAGGTTTTTAAACCCCATTATGATACAATAATCAGTCTATTTAGATAGAACAGTATATATATTTATTGGAATACAACTTTTGAACACAACAAAATTAATAAATTGTAAATATGCAATACACTATGCAGTAAGCGGGGGAAAAAAAACCGTTTTCAACAAATACATACTGAATAACATTTGTGCAGTCTATGAATTTGTTCTGAAAAATAATATCACCTCCATCAGATCCTCCTTCATAGATGACCTCAAATCTGATCTAAATTTCAAATAAGGCTACCAGGTACACATGAATTGGCCAATTTATGCACTAAACGCTCTCATTTTTTCATATTTCTAGTGCAGTAATGCAGTTCAGTTTTCATGTTTGATGTTTGCATATTTTAGTGCCGCAGTGTGCTACCTTATCTATTTGACTGTATACGAGTTGGTGACTATAGGTTCAGCACCTGTTCACACTTTAGTTTATGTTTGGATGTGACGGTCAGTTTTTTGAAATTTGTATTCATTAGCCTTCTGACTGAGCACTCCGCCTCTTAGCCGCAGGTGTTTTGATTGCAACAGGTCCATTACCCCTCCACAGAAAAAAATTTAGTCTAAGAAGAGGTTTCACAGGTACCCATTCAGATGAAGACGTTTATTCTCAGCGAGGAAAGGAAAGTTTAGGACCTGGTATACGAGAGATGCCCTAATGGCTACCAGGTACACATGAATTGGCCAATTTATGCGCTAAATGCTCTCATTTATTCATATTTCTAGTGAAGTAATGCAGTTCAGTTTTCATGTTTTAGCGCCGCAGTGTGCTGCCTTATTTATTTTACTCAAATCTGATCTAGTTCTTTAACCCTCCGTCAGGGGCAACTGATCTGACAGGCGCAGCTCACTTAGTTTCATTTCTCTATTTTCAGTGGTTTGTCTGGGAAACACCATCCTCCCAGTACCTTCCTAACTTTAAAGGCTGTGTGAAACCTGAGAAGCCTCTTGTGCTGCAGATCAGATATCAGTGTTTTGGCTTCTCAGGCTCATTGCCCCTGAACGCGTCACACATTTGACGATTAGAATTTGCTGTTTTTATTCATCCCAATTGTTTTTTTAGCTTGTTTTATGAATAGCTAGTGCTAAATTTGTGGATTTGTCATAAAAGGTTTTGTTAGAAATAAGATTGTGCTTCTCAGGCGCCTTAACATATTCTCTCTCTTTCTTCAGCTTTTCTTCTGAAATGGCGAGGAGAATATTTGACTTGCCCAATGCCCTTCATGTTGAGCAAGTGCAAAATATACTGCTTGATGATGAGACAGACCCCTTACAGCTAGAAGATTTAGGGGAAGAAAGTGACATTGCTTCAGAAGATGATGTGGAAGAATGTCCAGATGTGTCTGATACAGGTCAAGATGGAGAGAGTGAGGAGGATGCTCAAGACATAGAAACATATTACTTTTCTGGTTATTAAACATTTTTTTTTTACACCTGATTATGTGTATTCTCATTTATTACATTCCTATTAAGGTAACTGATCACTTTTAGAGCATTGCAATTTTTAAAAAAGGAAAATATAGCCAATTTTCTAGCCTGTGCCGGACAGGCGCAATGCCCTTAAACTCGTTATGAAACATATTGCCCCTGACGGAGGGTTAAGGCTAGAGAACAACCTCTCTACGCTAACTTGGGTTGGTGGCAAAGCGGTAACCACTTCTCACTTTTGATGAACAGTTGAACTCTTCTACTTCTTTGAGAGTAAGTGAAAAATTTTGCTGATATTTGGTCAATTTGTTTGCTATGGGAGTGGAATCTTTATCCCTGCGGCCACACTTTGCCTCCTCCATGTTGTCCAAATACTTTTCAAAATTAAACTCATCTGATGAGGCTGAAGATATGGTAGCAATAGCATCAGCAAGACCCAAGTCCCCTTGCTTTTGGCAGTCTTGTAGCCCATTCATCCTAACTGCTACTTAAGTCAGAGCTTCTTTTCCTTTAGTAAGCTGTTGATCATCCAGCAATATACAATAACTTGGATCCACATAAAAAGCTGCAAGAATAATTTAAATTTCTAATAGCAGCGTCTCTCCATTTCATTGAAACAGCAATGCCATTTGTGAGTAAACCTCCTCTTTGGGACAAGAAAAACCACAAGTTCTTCCACTCCTTTATGGAAATGCCACAAGTTAAATCCTCAACTTCTAATTTTTAGTTACTGTAAATGGGTGATGAAGCAATTCCTTCAGTTCAGCCACCTGTGTCCAATGTCCTTCATTTAGAGTTACCTGAGGGTTGGCCATATCTACAAGGAAGGGTTTCAGCTCAAGCAATTGCACAATCATTAAGTAGGTGTTGCCCCACCAAGCGGCTTGATCCACAATTGCCCCTTTTCCAGCACGTCTCTTCAAGATGGAATCAATTTTAGAGGTTCTGGCCGCAATAACCAATTTTCTTACTTTGCCAATCAGAGTTCCAGCATGTCCCTCTTGGAAACTCTTTTATTGCTAGCTGCAGCATGTGCACAACACAGCGCATATGATGAATGTGAGAAAGCTTTAACAAGATCATCTAATTGTAAATTAGTATTTTGCTGTTCTTCTGCAGCAATATCTGTTTGTTCCTCAGTTACAGAACTTTGGCTTTCCATCTCAAAAATGCTGAATCTGAAGTTTTCTTCTAGCTCCTGTTCACCTTCATTATTCTCATTCATCAGTTTACTTCTACTTATGTTTGAAGCATTGTCAGTTGCAATAGAAAGAACCTGTTCTTGTTTTTGTTCATAATGTTGCAGACCTTCTTCCACTAAGGCCTGGAGAAACCGGCTGGTGTGAGCTTTAGTATCTATCTTTCACTGCCAATGTCTTGGTAACAATTGACTGGTCACAAACAAGTCGAATGTTGATAGCAAAATAGTTCACTGTGATGTGTGCAGGCATCCATTTTAAGAAATATAAAGTGTCTCTTGAGAGTATTTTTAAGATCAATCAATCTTCAATCACTAATTTTCTAATACTTTCCAGAGAAACACCAAGTTTGCAGGCCATTTCTCAATTAACAGCTGTAAAAGATAGCTGTGCAAATAATGATAATGGTACACTGTCTTTCAAAACAAGCTCGATGCGCTGTCTTTTAAACATATCTGCTGTCAGTGTTACAGTAAGGGTACCGTCACACAGTGGCATTTTCATCGCTACGACGGCACGATTCGTGACGTTCTAGCGATATAGTTACGATCTCGCAGTGTCTGACACGCAGCAGCGATCAGGGACCCTGCTGAGAGTCGTACGTCGTAGCAGATCGTTTGAAACTTTCTTTCGTCGCTGGATCTCCCACTGTCATTGCTGGATCGTTGTGTGTGACAGCGATCCAGCGATGCGTTCGCTGGTAACCAGGGTAAACATCGGGTTACTAAGCGCAGGGCCGCGCTTAGTAACCCGATGTTTACCGTGGTTACCAGCGTAAAAGTAAAAAAAAACAAACCGTACATACTCACCATCTGATGTCCGTCAGGTCCCTTGCCGTCTGCTTCCCGCTCTGACTGACTGCCGGCCGGAAAGTGAGAGCAGATCACAGCGGTGACGTCACCGCTGCACTCTGCTCTCACTGTACGGCGGCACTCAGTCAGAGCAGGAAGGGGACGGCAAGGGACCTGACGGACATCAGATGGTGAGTATGTACGGTTTGTTTTTTTTACTTTTACGCTGGTAACCAGGGTAAACATCGGGTTACTAAGCGCGGCCCTGCGCTTAGTAACCCGATGTTTACCCTGGTTACCAGCGAACCTCGGCATCGTTGGTTGCTGGAGAGCGGTCTGTGTGACAGCTCCCCAGCGACCACACAACGACTTACCAACGATCACGGCCAGGTCGTATCGCAGGTCGTGATCGTTGGTAAATCGTATAGTGAGACGGTACCCTAACTTTGTCACTTACAAAATATCTTGTAACTGATGTTTGAGATGCTCTTTCCTCCCTTTGCATGGTGGAAAGTGCTGGGCACTGGTTTCTTGGTGTTGCTGTAATCTTTCTCAGTCACAGCTTTGAAAACTTCTGAGTGTAAGCATTGTAAATGTCTTTCTAGATTGCAAGCTCTCGTAGAAGCTTCTTTTTTTATCTCTGAGTATGCACTGATTTTGAGCTCACAGCATTTGATTTCATCTATCATACACTGACACACAAATATTTTTTATCTTGAGTTAATGTGAAATGCTGAAATACAGCTGACATCATAGTAAGCTTCCTAGTCATTTTGTAATCATAAAATTCGCTCTCAAAATAATTTTATTCTATAAAAAAAATTAAGGTACGGTATATTGTAATTCCTGCAAGAATAGGGAATCGTGTATAATTTTGGATAGAAATAAAACAAACTTTGCATAAATCAATAGTACAGTTGATGACAAATAAAAAGTTTTTAATATATGTTATTAGATAGCTTTACTCTGAACTTTCAATCTCAGGCGTTTCTCAGGGTACAGCTCAGTAAATGTTTCACATCATGATACTTCAGTCTATGAAGAGGTGAGTAAGTAGAAAGCAAGTTTGTGCTGAATCATACTCCAGAAAGAAACTGAAACTGCTAGCAGAGCTAGTAACATGAAGAGCATCAGATCAACTAACCTCTCCATACATGAGCTCAGAGGAAAAGTAAACGAAAACATGAAGCATACAGAGAAAACATACATTGGACTATTTATGCAGTTTATTTTATGTTTAGATATGCTTTAAAAAGTACTTGCCTTAATCCTGTTGACGCTAGCAGTTCTTGAGATGAGTGCAGAGCTGCAGGCATTCCTTATCAGTGCGGTTTTGCTCTGATCTGTAGAGGAGGAGCTATACGACTGAGCATGTACATAAAGTGCAGCACAAATTTATTGTAGCTAAAAACTAGAAAAGGAGTCACGGCATCAGTATATTTAAGGTTCCTATAGTGACAGACCAATAGCCAAAGAGCTGAAGCGGTGCATCGAATGGTGTTAGGTGCTCGGCATCAAAGAAACTGTAAATGATAGCTGAAGATTCAAAGAATATGCGGCACTCAAAAATTCGGTAGAGCATATAAGTCCTTTATTCCGTGCTGCAGGACATGAACAAAGACGAGGAGTGCAGGTTACAGAAGAATGCGGGAAGAGACAGAAAGGAAGATGGCCGTTTCACGTAACAACGCTTCCGTGGGTCCAGGTGCGTCATTAATTGAGGTCACTCCCTTTTAAGAGGCTGGCCCTCTGGTATATAGTGAAGGAAAAACAAAAAAACATAATTAAAGTAATTACCATTAAAGCTGAAACACGCACATAAGAGAAATACGGACGGATCTAGTCTGTAATTTAAACTAATAGGATCTTGTGCATTGGTTTTCATGATAAACCTCGCTTCATGTCTTAACCCTTTAGTGACAACCAAGATCTTTTTACTGACCTCACATACCAGACAATAGCATCCCCGACTGGTGAAAATGCATCAGCTGTCACCTTGCTGTATCAGCCTTGATTGCTGTTGTCACCAATCATGGCTTTTTAACCCCATAGATGCTGCTGTCAATAGTGACTACAGCATATAAATGGTTAACAGGCTCCCTCTTTATCCCCATCAGCGCCCCAAGATCATGATTGTGTGGTCCTAATGTTTGCCATGGAAATTCACGGCATAATAACTGCCTTAGAGTCTGCTGGCTATAGTGACCTGTTCAGAAGTTAGCGACATTTAGGTGGTAAAAATAAAATTTTTCCTTCCTGTCATGTCACTTTGTATTAATTGCTGAAAAGAACCCGAATGATTAGTAAACTACCTGACAGCAGTTTTGAATATGTTAAAGGGTGCGGTTTTAAAAATGTTCTCACTTTTGGGGATTTTTCGACATATAGGTCCGCCAAAGTCACTTCAAAACTGAATAGGTCCCTAAAAAAGTAAATTTTGTAAATTTCCTTGAAAAAAATGAAAAATTGCTAACAGCCTAACAAAATAAAAGGATATTTAAAAAATGGTATCCCAGAGTGATGGCATATCCCAGTGTTGGCGTATCCCAGAGTGATAGCGTATCCGAGTGCTGCCCCAGAGTGATAGCGTATCCCACAGTGTTGGCGTATCCCAGTGTGCTGCCTTAGAGTGATGGCGTATCCCAGTGTTGGCGTATCCCAGAGTGATGGCGTATCCCACAGTGTTGGCGTATCCGAGTGATAGCGTATCCCACAGTTGGCGTATCCCAGAGTGATAGGGTATCCCAGTGTTGGCGTATCCCAGAGTGATAGCGTATCCCAGTGTTGGCATATCCCAGAGTGATGGCGTATCCCAGTGTGCTGCCCTAGAGTGATGGCGTATCCCAGTGTTGGCATATCCCAGTGTGCTGCCCGAGTGATGGCGTATCCCAGTGTTGGCGTATCCCAGAGTGCTGCCCCAGAGTGATGGCGTATCCCAGAGTGATGGCGTATCCCAGAGTGATGGCGTATCCCAGTGTGCTGCCCCAGAGTGATGGTGTATCCCACAGTGTTGGCGTATCCCAGAGTGATGGCGTATCCCAGAGTGATAGCGTATCCCAGAGTGCTGCCCCAGAGTGATAGCGTATCCCAGAGTGATGGTGTATCCCAGTGTGCTGCCCTAGAGTGATGGCGTATCCCACAGTGTTGGCGTATCCCAGAGTGATGGCGTATCCCACAGTGTTGGCGTGTCCCAGTGATGGCGTATCCCAGAGTGCTGCCCAGAGTGATAGCGTATCGCAGTGTTGGCGTATCCCAGTGTGCTGCCCTAGAGTGATGGCGTATCCCAGTGTGCTGCCCCAGAGTGATGGCGTATCCCAGTGTGCTGCCCCAGAGTGATAGCGTATCCCACAGTGTTGGCGTATCCCAGAGTGCTGCCCCAGAGTGTTGGCGTATCCCACAGTGTTGGCGTATCCCAGAGTGTTGGCGTATCCCAGAGTGATAGCGTATCCCAGAGTGCTGCCCCAGAGTGATAGCGTATCCCAGAGTGATGGTGTATCCCAGTGTGCTGCCCTAGAGTGATGGCGTATCCCAGTGTTGGCGTATCCCAGAGTGATGGCGTATCCCAGAGCGCTGCCCCAGAGTGATAGCGTATCCCAGAGTGATGGCGTATCCCAGTGTGCTGCCCTAGAGTGATGGCGTATCCCAGTGTGCTGCCCCAGAGTGATGGCGTATCCCAGAGTGCTGCCCCAGAGTGATGGCGTATCCCACAGTGCTGCCCCAGTGATGGCGTATCCCACAGTGTTGGCGTATCCCAGAGTGATGGCGTATCCCACAGTGTTGGCGTGTCCCAGTGATGGCGTATCCCAGAGTGCTGCCCAGAGTGATAGCGTATCGCAGTGTTGGCGTATCCCAGTGTGCTGCCCTAGAGTGATGGCGTATCCCACAGTGTTGGCATATCCCAGTGTGCTGCCCCAGAGTGATGGCGTATCCCAGTGTGCTGCCCCAGAGTGATAGCGTATCCCAGTGTTGGCGTATCCCAGAGTGCTGCCCCAGAGTGATGGCGTATCCCACAGTGTTGGCGTATCCCACAGTGTTGGCGTATCCCAGAGTGATAGCGTATCCCAGAGTGCTGCCCCAGAGTGATAGCGTATCCCAGAGTGATGGTGTATCCCAGTGTGCTGCCCTAGAGTGATGGCGTATCCCAGTGTTGGCGTATCCCAGAGTGATGACGTATCCCAGTGTTGGCGTATCCCAGAGCGCTGCCCCAGAGTGATAGCGTATCCCAGAGTGATGGCGTATCCCAGTGTGCTGCCCTAGAGTGATGGCGTATCCCACAGTGTTGGCGTATCCCAGAGTGATGGCGTATCCCAGTGTGCTGCCCCAGAGTGATGGCGCATCCCAGTGATGGCGTATCCCAGTGTGCTGCCCCAGAGTGATGGCGTATCCCACAGTGTTGGCGTATCCCAGAGTGCTGGCGTATCCCAGTGATGGCGTGTCCCAGTGATGGCGTGTCCCAGAGTGCTGCCCAAGAGTGATAGCGTATCGCAGTGTTGGCGTATCCCAGTGTGCTGCCCTAGTGATGGCGTATCCCAGTGTGCTGCCCCAGAGTGATGGCGTATCCCAGAGTGCTGCCCCAGAGTGATAGCGTATCCCACAGTGTTGGCGTATCCCAGAGTGCTGGCGTATCCCACAGTGTTGGCGTATCCCAGAGTGATGGCGTATCCCACAGTGATGGCGTATCCCAGAGTGCTGCCCCAGAGTGATAGCATATCCCAGTGTTGGCGTATTCCAGAGTGATGGCGTATCCCAGTGTGCTGCCCTAGAGTGATGGCGTATCTCACAGTGTTGGCGTATCCCAGAGTGATGTCGTATCCCAGTGTGCTGCCCCAGAGTGATGGCGCGTCCCAGTGTTGGCGTATCCCAGAGTGATGGCGTATCCCAGTGTTGGCATATCCCAGAGTGCTGCCCCAGAGTGATGGCGTGTCCCAGTGTGCTGCCCCAGAGTGATAGCGTATCCCACAGTGTTGGCGTATCCCAGAGTGATAGCGTATCCCACAGTGTTGGCGTATTCCAGAGTGATGGCGTATCCCACAGTGTTGGCGTATCCCAGAGTGATAGCGTATCCCACAGTGTTGGCGTATTCCAGAGTGATGGCGTATCCCAGAGTGCTGCCCCAGAGTGATAGCGTATCCCACAGTGTTGGCGTATCCCAGAGTGATGGCGTATCCCAGAGTGCTGCCCCAGAGTGATAGCGTATCCCACAGTGTTGGCGTATCCCAGAGTGATGGCGTATCCCAGAGTGCTGCCCCACAGTGTTGGCATATCCCAGACTGCTGCCCCAGGAGCAAGGCATACATACTATTTCACTGGTATTTTTGACCAGCTCCTTTCCTTCACATTGGTCGTTTTTGGTTCGTCACCAGTCGTTTTTGAAAGCCTTAAAACAAAAAGATCCTATCACACCCTAATAAATTCTTAACCTTTTTCCAAACAACTTTATTACATTTTTTAACACAACACAGGTTAAAAGGGGTAAAAGAGGGAATTGGGGTAGGTCGAGAAAGTAACGCTTTATTGGGGAACAAAACAAAAAATAAATTCTTAACCTAACCCTGAATAGTATAGAATTATATCCATAAATGTCAGTTACCTTTTTTCTTAAAGTTTTTATTCATGTTTGTCATACAAAATCACAAAAAAAAACTAAAAAAGCCTAGTGACAGAAACTTGATAGGAATAATACAGTCTGAAAAATAAACGCAATGAACCTCTAAGGGCTGTCCCACACGTCCAGATAATTCCGGTACCGGAATAAATCGGTACCGGAGTTATCCGTGTCCGTGTGCCTGGGAACTCACGGAGGCCATAAGTGCGGCACACGTGTGCCGCCCGTATGGCGAGTGGGTACCACACGGAGCGTGTGGTACCCACTCTGCATGGTGCTGAAGCTGCGATTCATATCTTCCCTGCAGCAACGTTTGCTGTAGAGAAAATATGAAGAATAGTGTTTAAAATAAAGATCCATGTGTCCGCCGCCCCCCCACCCCCTGTGCGCCCCCCCGCTGGTCAGAAAATACTTACCCGCCTCCCTCGCTGCGTCCTGGTCTGGCCGCGGCTTCTCCTGCATGCGGTCACGTGGGGCCGATCATTTACAGTCATGAATATGTGGCTCCACCTTCCATAGGGGCGGGGCCGACTATTCATGATTGTAAATGATCGGCCCCACGTGACCGCATACAGTAGGAGGCGCGGCCAGACCAGGAAGGAGCGAGGGAGCGGGTAAGTATCTTCTGACCAGCGGGGGGCGCACAGGGGGTGGGGGGGCGGCGGACACATGGATCTTTATTTTTAACACTATTCTTCATATTTTCTCTATAGCAAACGCTGCTACAGGGAAGATATGAATACCGGCTTCAGCACCATGTGGGGGGGACAGCGCTTACTGTAGCGCTGTCTCCTGCACGCACACGGACCCCAGACGGAGAATGTCCGTGTGAGGTCCGTGTTTTACGCGGACCCATTGACTCTATTGGGTCCGTGTAAAACGTGCGCTCCCACGAACACTGACATGTCTCTGTGTTTGGCACACGGAGACACGGTCCGCAAAAAATCAATGACATCTGCACAGATGCATTGATTTTTATGGGTCTACGTGTGTCAGTGTCTCCGGTACGTGAGGAAACTGTCACCTCACGTACCGGAGCCACTGACGTGTGAAACCGGCCTAAGGGTGTGTGCACACAGTCTTTTTTTTCTAGCGGAAACTGCTCAAAAGAATGAACAAAAGCATTTCTATGTAAAAAAGAATTGATGTTCACATGTTCAAGCTTTTTGTGTGTCTTTTAACCATTTCCTGTTTCTAAAAATAACAAATGGGTAACAGAAGTGGCATACGTTTATACTTGCGTTTTCCACTTGGACTAGATGCTCTGTAGTTTGCAATACAAGTCAATGGGAAAGCTCAAAAGATGTCCAGACATCTTATGGAGTGTATTGACATAATTTTTGCTTAAAAAAGTTACCATTTCATCATTATTCAATAGTGAAAAATAAAAAAACAGGAAAAAAAGATGATGTTCTCAAACCATGGGAAATCTCTCCCAAAAAATGCCGGTGGCCAAAATGTCGGAAATGAACTATGGAACCTACAGTGAAAAAAACAAAACAAAACAAAAAAACGCCAGTTTCCTAAAACATCTTTTGCTTGAATGCATCAGCAAGTTTGCTTGAGTTCAAAAGGCATCATGTGCACATACACTAATAAAACTCTGATCAGGTGTGAGGCGGAGAGTTGTTTTTATTATGTTACAGAATAAGAAAAAAAAAACAACAGATTCGCTCTCTTCGCGGAGCAACTCATATGAGAGAAGGACAGAGAATAAGCACAAGTTCCATGCTAGACATGGTTTTAACACATTTTAACATTTGTGAAATCACGTGATTGTATGTTAGTGTCTGATTTTTCCTCTGGGCCCTATGCTACCACCAGCAACCGATGTCACACAGCTTTATATCCTCTCATTGGTGCTACCTTACACTCTAGTGGTATGGGAAAACAGCTGTTTCTAAAGCCCCTTTAGAGGCAACTAAAAATAAGGTATATTGGAACTGAAGGGTAAAAATACTCTAAACACTTATGTTTCCTGTATATTACCCTAAGATCGAAATAGTAATGCCTGCTTATACAGCTCCAAAGTTAAAACAAGCATTAAAAACAGGTGAAGGGGTAAGGCTACTATTGTACTGTACTTCTTATGTTGACATCTACATTATTCACTTGCTCTAATTCTATGATTTATCATAAAAGTCTCAGAAAATTGATCAGCATTTGTTGAGGTCTTGTAGCAGGTCCATGTAGGCTCCTGTAAGTAGATCATCCTGTGAAATCTTCAGAGAGTTCATCAACCCTTGTGCTATCAGATCCCCATCCTGTGCCGTCTGGGAATCCACGAGAACAACCTATATAAACACATCACAAAGGGAAAACACAAAATAAAAAACAGAGAAAGTTATCAGAGAAAAGCAGAGAAAATATCTAATCCAAGTGACAAATCACTCATTTCCAAGCACAAGAACAGTAAGTAAACAAAGACACTTCTAGATAGGACTCAAAAGGGCATTTGTTTTTTTTTTGTTTTTTTTTACAAACTGGGCTCCCATTTATGTGCTACACTAGACCTGCAACAGTATTCTGTACTACTTAAGTACATATTAGAATATGTCCTTTTTCTTAATGAAGATAAGCATAAACATGGCTACCAGAATGGGAATCTATCAATTAGGTTCATGGTGTCCAAACCACGAGCAGCGAGAATCAGAGCCTGGAGGCACTATTGCTGTCAAATATGTATTTTTCTGAAACTCTACATTATTGCAGAGAAAGCATAGTTTGAAAAGCCAGGGACTATAGTGGAGGGGGGACACCTGTCTGGTCCGGCAAATTCCTCTGATTGCTTCTCCCAGCCCCACCCCAGTTGATTGACAAGTCTCTCCTTATGTATAGACATGGGAGGGATCGGTCAATCAACTGGGGTGAGATGGGGAGAAGCAATCTGATAGCCACACCAGATTAGTAAGGTCTCTTCTTATAGTCCCAAAAGAGTGTTTCAAACTATGTTTTTTGTAAAATGCTGCTACGTTTTAGGCCGGTTTCACACGTCAGTGGCTCCGGTACGTGTAATGACAGTTTTCTCACGTACCGGAGACACTGACTCACGTAGACCCATTCAAATGAATGGGTCTATGCACATGCCTGCGTGTTTTGACGGACCGTGTGTCCGTGTGTAAAACACGGAGACATGTCTGCTTTTCTCCGGCAGCACAGTCCGCAAAGCGTCCCGCACACGTGCACACGGAGAACAGTGTGCACTCTCCTCCGTGTGCTCGTACCGCCGCAGGAGAAACAGCGCTACAGTTAAGCGCTGTCCCCTGCGTGTGGTGCTGAAGCCGTCATTCATCCCTTCTGTCCTGCTCGGCTGAAAGCAACGCTTGCAGGAGAGAAGGGATGAAAGATCATGTTTTTTTTAGTTAAAAATTAAGTTTGGGGTCACCTCCCGCCTCCCACCCCCCGTGCGCCCGTCCACCCATAGGGGTAGAGCCGCGTATTCATCACTGTAATGAGCGGTACCACGTGACCGCTCACACAGGACAAGCTGCCGGCGCTGAAAGGAGGCATCGCTGGAGCTGGGTGAGTATTTCTTCTGCAAGCGGGCGGGCGCACGGGGGGTGGGAGGGTGACCCCAAACTTTATTTTTAACAAAAAAAAATAAAAAATTGATTTTTCATCTCTTCTCTCCTGCGAGCGCTGCAGGGTACAAGAGATTAATGCCGCCTTCAGCACCACAAGCTGGGGACAGCGCATACTGTAGCGCTGTCTCTCCTGCACGGTCCGCGTGGTCCTCAGGCGGCACACGGCTGCCGCACGTGTGCCACACTGATGTGCCACGTGAGCACACGGACATGGATAACTCCGGTACCGTTTTCTCCGGTACCGGAATTATCTGGATGTGTGAGACTGGCCTTAGAGTGAAACATACTTGGCTGCAATCATGCAGCCAGATGGATTCATGCTGCCTAAACCAAAGGGATCATGAATCTCGTGACCGATTCTCTTTAAGTCATACAGATAGATTACAGAGTGAATACATTTACTTTGGTTGTGTTATGTAGATAAGCATTACTTGATAAATTCAGTACAATACTTATGTACTTCATTCATACAATCTGCATTACATACCTCCAGCTCTACAAAGTCTCCTAAATCCTTTACTCTGTCAAGATGAATCCTGGTTTGTCCCACCAAAAAGAGAAAGCGCTCTTTTATAACTTTACCACGGACTCCGAGAGCTTCAGCCAGTACAGCCTAGAGATATAAAGGAGACCCACCTATACAGTTACTCACAAGTGTCTTATGTTTCAGCATTTTCATAAAAACATTAGAAATAATTCCCTAAACTGTACTGTATGTTACAAAAATGACTAAATAATAGAGAACAAAAATGCAGCTGGTGCTAAATTGTGGAGACAGACAACATTTCCAATGTACCGTAATTTTTAGTCACCCAATTACTTGATGCCAAGTTTTCCCATTAAGCTGCTCACCTTCACCAAAAAGCTGCACCATCGTCCTACTTGGCAACTCCATCATTTGGCTGCTAATATATGGGCTTCTAGAGAAACAAAGTCTGCTAGCGATCACGTCTAGAAGTCTACACATGGGTGGAATGATTTTAGTCATGTTGATTGCCATATTTGATATATGTATTTTCTCTGTCTTTCTGACCTAGGAGCAGCTTAGGAGATACCTACTGAGCAGGAACCATACCTCAAGTCCATGAGGATCAGCTGTGTTAGAGATCGAGTAGTTGGACAGTTTGGGCCCAAGTTGATCAGGACGCTCGTAGTATATCAGTTGGCCATTTCCATCCTGCATTAACACAGAAATAGATCTCACTAGGCCACAAGATACATCATATCACTTTGGCGCCGTCACTATGAAGTTATTTCCGTGCATGTATCTACTCTTGGCTTCACTCCATGACTGAGTTAGAAAATATGCAATTACTGGGAAATACAACTCTTACTTAGAAGCAGTGTAATATTATATAGAGGGGTTAAAAACTCAAAGGGGTTGTCAGGTTCAGAAACCCTTTAAGAAAATTGTAACAATAGATTGGGTCCTCTATTCGGTATCATCATCTTTTATAAATAAAAAAATGTCCATCTAAATAGATGAGATAGGCCAAACAGGTGACCTAGTGATATTTCATGTAACAAACATTGGTTGTGTGCAAAAAGTGTTACCAAAAGTATTTATTACAATCCTTGTCAAAGGTGAGGAGATGTGTGAATAAACTACAGTTTGCTACATAAAAAAACCTCAGATGATAAGAAAACACAGCATTTACTTACTGATGTATGTGAAGCCATGCGACCCTTTACAGCTGTACTTCAGCTGTACTTTATTTTTCCCTCTAAAATGCAGCATAGGTCATTTATAATCCATTTAGGTTAAATCTGATAGTATAAAAAAGCCCAGAATCCCAGATTCATCATGGAATCAACTTCAAAATGTCACAGTTTTTTTGCCCAACATGAAGTTGCACAAGAATGTTGCAACTTTTGGAGTTTTTCACTCCAGTTTCAGGCATCTCTACCAAACTGGACAAATCTGGGCAGTCCCGGACTGTAGTAAAATGTCAGGCTAAGTGGCCATACCAGGATGCACAGAGCACCCTAATTAGCATGCGCAGGCCACTTAATGAATTAGGTGAATTTTATCAGTGGCATACACCTCTTAATGAATTAGGATCATTTTATTCAAGCACACCTATCATTAAGGCTGGAGTACGAAATGCCAATGTTAATGAATCAGGGCCATAGCTTGTGCCTATAAAAATCACAACTTTAGTGCTCTAATCTAATTGCCTTTGTTGTACAGAAATGGAAGTTTAATCAAGCATGCTAATTAGGGTGCCCAACGCACCGCACCCTGGTGTAGTTAAGTCTCAGTGCCCCGTCCTGCCCTCTGGTCTCCTCCAACACCAGTGATTGACAGCAATGACTTACCTGGACTGAGCACTGTCTGCAGAGAAAGACAGGGATCTGGAACCAAGGGTGCACTGAAAACCCTAATTAGAATATTCAATTAAAGTTCATTTTCTGTAGAACAGAGGCAGCGATTAGAACATTAAAGGTGCAATTTACAAGGCTATGTGCTAAGTTTCTACTGTTAGTTCAGCCGGAAGAGACCCTGTACGTAGGCAGATATTTTGGGTCTTCAGGACACCAGACTTTTTTCTTTTTAAATATCACTATATCAATAGGCATAGCGGTTTCATTTTTCCACTGTAGGTGGCTTGTTTTTTTGTGGGATGAGTTGGTGAGGAGCTGGAGAGCTTTGGGGTATTTTTACAGCATTCACTGTACAGTACAAATGACAGATTCACTTTTCTTTATACCTCAGTACAATTATAGGGCAATACATTTTTATTTTTTTTTAAATTGTTTTTTAACATTTTCTCACTTTTGTACTAATTTTTTGAAAGATGAGTAAATATTTTTATTCATGTTATTTTAACCCCTTCATGACCCAGCCTATTTTGACCTTAATGACCTGGCCGTTTTTTGCAATTCTGACCAGTGTCCCTTTATGAGGTAATAACTCAGGAACGCTTCAACAGATCCTAGCGGTTCTGAGACTGTTTTTTTCGTGACATATTGGGCTTCATGTTAGTGGTAAATTTAGGTCGATAATTTCTGAGTTTATTTGTGAAAAAAAACGAAAATTTGGCGAAAATTTTGAAAATTTTGCAATTTTTACAGTTTGAATTTTTATTCTGTTAAACCAGAGAGTTATGTGACACAAAATAGTTAATAAATAACATTTCCCACATGTCTACTTTACATCAGCACAATTTTGGAAACAAATTTTTTTTTTGCTAGGAAGTTATACGGGTTAAAATTTGACCAGTGATTTCTCATTTTTACAACAAAATTTACAAAACCATTTTTTTAGGGACCACCTCACTTTTGAAGTCAGTTTGAGGGGTCTATATGGCAGAAAATACCCAAAAGTGACACCATTCTAAAAACTGCACCCCTCAAGGTGCTCAAAACCACATTCAAGAAGTTTATTAACCCTTCAGGTCTTTCACAGCAGCAGAAGCAACATGGAAGTAAAAAATGAACATTTAACTTTTTAGTCACAAAAATGATATTTTAGCAACAATTTTTTTATTTTCCCAGGGTAAAAGGAGAAACTGGACCACGAACTTTGTTGTCCAATTTGTCCTGAGTACGCCGATACCTCATATGTGGGGGTAAACCACTGTTTGGGCGCACGGCAGGGCTCGGAAGGGAAGGAGCGCCATTTGACTTTTTGAATGAAAAATTGGCTCCAATCTTTAGCGGACACCATGTCGCGTTTGGAGAGCCCCCGTGTGCCTAAACATTGGAGCTCCCCCACAAGTGACCCCATTTTGGAAACTAGACAACCCAAGGAACTTATCTAGAAGCATACTGAGCACTTTAAACCCCCAGGTGCTTCACAAATTGATCCGTAAAAATGAAAAAGTACTTTTTTTCACAAAAAAATTCTTACAGCCTCAATTTTTTCATTTTCACATGGGCAACAGGATAAAATGGATCCTAAAATGTGTTGGGAAATTTCTCCTGAGTACACCGATACCTCACATGTGGGGGTAAACCACTGTTTGGGGCACATGGTAAGGCTCGGAAGGGAAGGAGCGCCATTTGACTTTTTGAATGAAAAATTATCTCCATTGTTAGCGGACACCATGTCGCGTTTGGAAAGCCCCTGTGTGCCTAAACATTGGAGCTCCCCCACAAGTGACCCCATTTTGGAAACTAGACCCCCAAGGAACTTATCTAGAAGCATAGTGAGCACTTTAACCCCTTAACGACCTTTGACGCATACGCTGCGTCATGAAAGTCGGTGCCAAAACGACCTATGACGCAGCGTATGCGTCATGGAATGATCGCGTCCCTGCAGATCGGGTGAAGGGGTTAACTCCTATTTTACCCGATCTGCAGGGAGAGGGGGAGTGGTGCTTCAGCCCAGGGGGGGTGGCTTCACCCCCCCGTAGCTACGATCGCTCTGATTGGCTGTTGAAAGTGAAACTGCCAATCAGAGCGATTTGTAATATTTCACCTAAAAAACTGGTGAAATATTACAATCCAGCCATGGCCGATGCTGCAATAACATCGGCCATGGCTGGAAATACTAAAGTGCCCCCCCCCACACCCACCGATCGCCCCCCCAGTGCTCCGTTAGTCCTCCGGTCCCCTCCGTCCGCCTGCCGGCTCCCCCGTCCTGCTGTCCGCTCCCTCCTTGCTCAGATCCCCCCCCCCTGTGCTCCGATCACCCCCCCTGTGCTCCGATCCACCCCCCCCACCACCCCTTCATACTTACCGATCCTCCCGGTGTCCGGCCGTCTCCTCCCTGGGCGGCGCCATCTTGGAAAATGGCGGGCGCATGCTCAGTGCGCCCGCCGAATCTGCCAGTCGGCAGATTCCTTACAAGTACATTTTGATCGCTGTGGTAGGTTCTATCACAGCGATCAAAATAAAAAAAATAATAAATAACCCCCCCCCCCCTTTATCACCCCCATAGGGACAATAATAAAATAAAGAATTTTTTTTTTTTTTTTTTCCACTAGGGTTAGGGTTAGAACTAGGGTTAGAACTAGGGGTAGGGTTAGGGGTAGGGTTAGGGTTACGGGTAGGGTTAGGGGTAGGGTTATGGCATGTGCACACAGAGCGGATCGGCCGCGGATCCGCAGCGGATTGGCCGCGGATCCGCAGCGGATCGGCAGCGGATTGGCCGCAGATCGGCAGCGGATTGGCAGCGGATCCGCAGCGGATTGGCAGCGGATCGGCAGCGGATTGGCCGCGGATCCGCAGCGGATTGGCAGCGGACCCGCAGCGGATTGGCCGTGGATCCGCAGCGGATCGGCAGCGGATTGGCCGCGGATCCGCAGCGGATTGGCAGCGGATCCGCAGCGGATTGGCAGCGGATCGGCAGCGGATTGGCCACGGATCCGCAGCGGATTGGCAGCGGACCCGCAGCGGATTGGCCGCGGATCGGCCGCTGCGAATTCGAAGCAGTTTTCCATCAGGTTTACAGTACCATGTACACCTAAGGAAAACCAAATCCGCTGTGCCCATGGTGCGGAAAATTCCGTGCAGAAACGCTGCGTTGTATTTTCCGCAGCATGTCAATTCTTTGTGCGGATTCCGCAGCGTTTTACACCTGTTCATCAATAGGAATCCGCAGGTGAAATCCGCACAAAAAAACACTGGAAATCTGCTGTAAATCCGCAGGTAAAACGCAGTGCCTTTTACCTGCAGATTTTTCAAAAATCGTGCGGAAAAATCTCACACGAATCCGCAACGTGGGCACATAGCCTTAGGGTTAGGGTTGGAATTAGAGTTAGGGTTGGAATTAGGGCTAGGGTTTGAAATAGGGTTAAGATTAGGCTTGTGGTTAGGGTTACGGATAGGGTTAGGGGTGTGTTGGGGTTACAGTTGTGGTTAGGGTTGGGATTAGGGTTACGGTTGGGATTAGGGTTAGGATTAGGGTTGGAATTAGGGTTACGGGTGTGTTGCGGTTAGGGTTGTGGTTAGGGGTGTGTTGGGGTTAGGGTTGTGATTAGGGTTATGGCTACAGTTGGGATTAGGATTAGGGGTGTGTTGGGGTTAGTGTTGAAGTTAGAATTGAGGGGTTTCCACTGTTTAGGCACATCAGGGGTCTCCAAACGCAACATGGCGCCACCATTGATTCCAGCCAATCTTGCGTTCAAAAAGTCAAATGGTGCTCCCGCCCTTCCAAGCCCCGACGTGCGCCCAAACAGTGGTTTACCCCCACATTTGGGGTACCAGCGTACTCAGGACAAACTGGGCAACAACTGTTGGGGTCCAATTTCTCCTGTTACCCTTGCAAAAATAAAAAATTACTTGCTAAAACATAATTTTTGAGGAAAGAACAATTATTTTTTATTTTCACGGCTCTGCGTTATGAACTTCTGTGAAGCACTTGGGGGTTGAAAGTGCTCACCACACATCTAGATAAGTTCCTTCGGGGGTCTAGTTTCCAAAATGGGGTCACTTGTGGGGTGTTTCTACTGTTTAGGCACATCAGGGGCTCTGCAAATGCAATGTGACGCCCGCAGACCATTCCATCAAAGTCTGCATTTCAAATGTCACTACTTCCCTTCCGAGCCCTGACGTGCGCCCAAACAGTGGTTTACCCCCACATATGGGGTATCAGCGTACTCACAACAAACTGGGCAACAAATATTGGGGTCCAAATTCTCCTGTTACCCTTGTGAAAATAAAAAATTGCTTGCTAAAACATCTTTTTTGAGGACAGAAAAATGATTTTTTATTTTCACGGCTCTGCGTTGTAAACTTCTGTGAAGCACTTGGGGGTTGAACGTGCTCACCACACATCTAGATAAGTTCCTTGGGGGGTCTAGTTTCCAAAATGGGGTCACTTGTGGGGGGTTTCAACTGTTTAGGCATATCAGGGGCTCTGCAAACGTAACATGATGCCCGCAGACCATTCCATCAAAGTCTGCATTCCAAAACGTCACTACTTCCCTTCCGAGCCCCGGCATGTGCCCAAACAGTGGTTTACCCCCACATATGGGGTATCAACGTACTCAGGAGAAACTGGACAACAACTTTTGGGGTCCAATTTCTCCTGTTACTCTTGCAAAAATAAAAAATTCTGGGCTAAAAAAATATTTTTGAGGAAAGGAAACACATTTATTATTTTCACGGCTCTGCATTATAAACTTCTGTGAAGCACTTGGGGGTTCAAAGTGCTCACCACACATCTAGATAAGTTCCCTTGGGGGTCTAGTTTCCAAAATGGAGTCACTTGTGGGGAGTTCCTACTGTTTAGGCACATCAGGGGCTCTGCAAACGCAACATGATGCCCGCAGAGCATTCCATCAAAGTCTGCATTTCAAAACGTCACTACTTCCCTTCCGAACCCCGACGTGTGCCAAAACAGTGGTTTACCCCCACATATGGGGTATCAGCGTACTCAGGAGAAACTGGACAACAACTTTTGGGGTCCAATTTCTCCTGTTACTCTTGCAAAAATAAAAAAATTCTGGGCTAAAAAAATATTTTTGAGGAAAGGAAACACATTTTTTATTTTCACGGCTCTGCGTTATAAACTTCTGTGAAGCACTTGGGGGTTCAAAGTGCTCACCACACATCTAGATTAGTTCCTTGGGAGGTCTAGTTTCCAAAATGGGGTCACTTGTGCGGGAGCTCCAATGTTTAGGCACACAGGGGCTCTCCAAACGCGACATGGTGTCCGCTAATGATTGGAGCTAATTTTCCATTCAAAAAGCCAAATGGCGTGCCTTCCCTTCCGAGCCCTGCCGTGCGCCCAAACAGTGGTTTACCCCCACATATGGGGTATCATCGTACTCAGGACAAACTGGACAACAACATTTGGGATCCAATTTCTCCTATTACCCTTGGGAAAATAAAAAATTCTGGGCTAAAAATCATTTTTGAGGAAAGAAAAATTATTTTTTTATTTTCACGGCTCTGCGTTATAAACTTCTGTGAAGCACCTGGGGGTTATAAGTGCTCACTATGCATCTAGATAAGTTCCTTGGGGGGTCTAGTTTCCAAAATGGGGTCACTTGTAGGGGAGCTCCAATGTTTAGGCACACAGGGGCTCTCCAAACGCGACATGGTGTCCGCTAACGATTGGAGCTAATTTTCCATTCAAAAAGTCAAATGGCACGCCTCCCTTTCCGAGCCTTGCCGTGCACCCAAACAGTGGTTTACCCCCAAATATGAGGTATCGGCATACTCAGGAGAAATTGCCCAACAAATTTTAGGATCCATTTTATCCTGTTGCCCATGTGAAAATGAAAGAATTGAGGCTAAAAGAAATTTTGTGTGAAAAAAAAGTACTTTTTCATTTTTGCGGATCAATTTGTGAAGCACCTGGGGGTTTAAAGTGCTCACTATGCCTCTAGATGAGTTCCTTGGGGGGTCTAGTTTCCAAAATGGGGTCACTTGTGGAGGAGCTCCAATGTTTAGGCACACAGGGGCTTTCCAAACGCGACATGGTGTCCGCTAACGATGGAGATAATTTTTCATTCGAAAAGTCAAATGGCGCTCCTTCCCTTCCGAGCCTTACCATGTGCCCAAACAGTGGTTTACCCCCACATGTGAGGTATTGGTGTACTCAGGAGAAATTGTCCAACAAAATTTAGGATCCATTTTATCCTGTTGCCCATGTGAAAATGAAAAAATTGAGGCTAAAATAATTTTTTTGTGAAAAAAAAGTACTTTTTCATTTTTACGGATCAATTTGTGAAGCACCTGGGGGTTTAAAGTGCTCACTATGCTTCTAGATAAGTTCCTTGGGGGGTCTAGTTTCCAAAATGGGGTCACTTGTGGGGGAGCTCCAATGTTTAGGCACACGGGGGCTCTCCAAACGTGACATGGTGTGGGCTAAAGATTGGAGCCAATTTTTCATTCAAAAAGTCAAATGGCGCTCCTTCCCTTCCGAGCCCTGTCGTGCGCCCAAACAGTGGTTTACCCCCACATATGAGGTATCAGCGTACTCAGGACAAATTGGACAACAACGTCCGTGGTCCAGTTTCTCCTTTTACCGCTGGGAAAATAAAAAAATTGTTGCTAAAAGATCATTTTTGTGACTAAAAAGTTAAATGTTCATTTTTTACTTCCATGTTGCTTCTGCTGCTGTGAAACACCTGAAGGGTTAATAAACTTCTTGAATGTGGTTTTGAGCACCTTGAGGGGTGCAGTTTTTAGAATGGTGTCACTTTTGGGTATTTTCAGCCATATAGAACCCTCAAAATGACTTCAAATGTGAGGTGGTCCCTAAAAAAAATGGTTTTGTAAATTTTGTTGTAAAAATAAGAAATCACTGGTCAAATTTTAACCCTTATAACTTCCTAGCAAAAAAAAAAAATGTTTCCAAAATTGTGCTGATGTAAAGTAGACATGTGGGAAACGTTATTTATTAACTATTTTGTGTCACATAACTCTCTGGTTTAACAGAATAAAAATTCAAAATGTGAAAATTGCGAAATTTTCAAATTTTTTGCCAAATTTCCGTTTTTTTCACAAATAAACTCAGAAATTATCGACCTAAATTTACCACTAACATGAAGCCCAATATGTCACGAAAAAACAATCTCAGAATCGCTAGGATCCGTTGAAGCGTTCCTGAGTTATTACCTCATAAAGGGACACTGGTCAGAATTTCAAAAAACGGCAAGGTCATTAAGGCCAAAATAGGCTGGGTCATGAAGGGGTTAAACCCCCAGGTGCTTCACAAAAGTTTATAACGCAGAGCCGTGAAAATAAAAAATAATTTTTCTTTCCTCAAAAATGATTTTTAGCCCGGAATTTTTTATTTTCCCAAGGGTAACAGGAGAAATTGGACCCCAAAAGTTGTTGTCCAGTTTCTCCTGAGTACGCTGATACCCCATATGTGGGGGTAAACCACTGTTTGGGCACACGTCGGGGTTCGGAAGGGAAGTAGTGACGTTTTGAAACGCAGACTTTGATGGAATGCTCTGCGGGCCTCACGTTGCGTTTGCAGAGCCCCTGATGTGCCTAAACAGTAGAAACCCCCCACAAGTGACCCCATTTTGGAAACTAGACCCCCCCAAGGAACTTATCTAGATATGAGGTGAGCACTTTGAACCCCCAAGTGCTTCACAGAAGTTTACAACGCAGAGCCGTGAAAATAAAAAATCATTTTTCTTTCCTCAAAAATGATGTTTTAGCAAGCAATTTTTTATTTTCTCAAGGGTAACAGGAGAAATTGGACCCCAATGGTTGTTGCCCAGTTTGTCCTGAGTACGCCGATACCCCATATGTGGGGGTAAACCACTGTTTGGGCACACGTCGGGGCTCGGAAGGGAAATAGTAACGTTTTGAAATGCAGACTTTGATGGAGTGGTCTGCGGGCGTCACATTCCATTTGCAGAGCCCCTGATGTGCCTAAACAGTAGAAACCCCCCACAAGTGACCCCATTTTGGAAACTAGACCCCCCAAGGAACTTATCTAGATGTGTAGTGAGCACTTAGAACCCCCAAGTGCTTCATAGAAGTTTACAACGCAGAGCCGTGAAAATAAATAGTAATTTTTCATTCCTCAAAAATTATGTTTTAGCAAGCAATTTTTTATTTTCGCAAGAGTAACAGGAGAAATTGGACCCCAAAAGTTGTTGTCCAGTTTCTCCTGAGTACGTCTGTACCCCATATGTGGGGGTAAACCACTGTTTGGGCACAAGTCGGGGCTCGGAAGGGAAGTAGTGACCTTTTAAAATGCAGATTTTGATGGAATGGTGTGCGGGTGTCACGTTGCATTTGCAGAGCCCCTGATGTGCCTATAGAGTAGAAACCCCCACAAGTGACCCCATTTTGAAAACTAGACCCCCCCCAAGGAACTTATCTAGTTGTGTGGTGAGCACTTTGAACCCCCAAGTGCTTCACAGAAGTTTATAACGCAGAGCCGTGAAAATAAAAAATAATTTTTCATTCCTCTAAAATTATGTTTTAGTAAGCAGTTTTTTATTTTCGCAAGGAGAAATTGGACCCCAATAATTGTTGCCCAGTTTGTTCTGAGTATGCTGGTACCCCATATGTGGGGATAAACCACTGTTTGGGCGCACGTCGAGGCTCGGAAGGGAGGGAGCACCATTTGACTTTTTGAACGCAAGATTGGCTGGAATCAATGGTGGCGCCATGTTGCGTTTGGAGACCCCTGATGTGCCTAAACAGTGGAAACCCCTCAATTCTAACTCCATCACTAACCCCAACACACCCCAAACCCTATTCCCAACTCTAGATATAACCCTAACCCCAATACACCCCTAACCACAACCCTAACCCAACACACCCCTAACCCTAATCCCAACCCTAACCCTAATCCCAACCCTAACCACAACCCTAACCCCAACACACCCCTAACCCTAACCCTAACCACAAGCCTAATCTTAACCCTATTTCCAACCCTAGCCCTAATTCAAACCCTAACTCTAATTCCAACCCTAACCCTAAGGCTATGTGCCCACATTGCGGGTTCGTGTGAGATTTTTCTGCACCATTTTTTAAAAATCCGCAGGTAAAAGGCACTGCGTTTTACCTGCGCATTTACAGCGGATTTCCAGTGTTTTTGTGCGGATTTCACCTGTGGATTCCTATTGAGGAGCAGGTGTAAAATGGAATCCGCACAAAAAATTGACATGCTGCGGAAAATACAACGCAGCGTTTCCGCGCGGTATTTTCCGCACCATGGGCACAGCGGATTTGGTTTTCAGTAGGTTTACATGGTACTGTAAACCTGATGGAACACTGTTACGAATCCGCAGCGGCCAATCCGCTGCGGATCCACAGCCAAATCCGCACCATGTGTGCACAGTCTAATGTAACCCTAACTCTAGTTCTAACCCTAATTCTAACCCTAGCCCTAACCCTAACCTTAACCCTAGTGGGGGAAGAAAAAAAAAAAAATATATATATGCTCTTTATTTTTATTATTGTCCCTACCTATGGGGGTGATAAAGGGGGGGTTCATTTACTATTTTTTTTATTTTGATCACTGTGATGAAGAAGACGGACGGACACCGCGAGGCTCGGTAAGTATGATGGGGGGGGGGGAATCGGAGCACGGGGGGGGGATCGGAGCACGGGGGCGGGGGGGATCGGAGCACGGGGGGAGCGGACAGGAGGACGGGGGATCGGGCAGGCGGATGGAGGGGAGTACGGGGCAGAAAGGAGGACTGGGGAGGCGATCGGTGGCGGTGGGCAGATTAGGTTTTCCAGCCATGGCCGATGATATTGCAGCATCGGCCATGGCTGGATTGTAATATTTCACCATTTTCATAGGTGAAATATTACAAATCGCTCTGATTGGCTGTTTCACTTTCAACAGCCAATCAGAGCGATCGTAGCCACGGGGGGGCGAAGCCACCCCCCTGGGCTGAAGTACCACTCCCCCTGTCCTTGCAGATCGGGTGAAATTGGAGTTAACCCTTTCACCCGATCAGCAGGGACGCGATCATTCCATGACGCCACATAGGCGTCACAGGTCGGATTGGCACCGACTTTCATGACGCCTACGTGGCGTCACAGGTCGGGAAGGGGTTAAGGTACATATGATTTTCTTTATAATTGTTTTTAATTCGATCTTTGAGAGGATGATGAATGAAAAACAGTATTTTTGTAAATAAATGTTAAAACTGGTGAAGGAGAAACAAACAATGTATTTTTCACTTTTTATTTTAATCCTACTAATGTATTTAAAACATTTAAAGGGCACCTGTCACCCCGTTTTTTCAGTATGAGATAAAAATACTGTTAAATAGGGCCTGAGCTGTGCATTACAACAGTGTATTTTGTGGACCCCGATTCCCCACCTATGCTGCCAAAATACGTTACCAAAGTAGCCGTTTTCGCCTGTCAATCAGGCTGGTCTGGTCAAAAGGGCGTGGTGTCTTCCCCCAGATCTTGCTTAGTTTTCCGTTGGTGGCGTAGTGGTTTGCGCATGCCCAAGGTCCCGAATCCACTGCACAGGGGAGTTAAAAGAGCGCGATGTGCACTATTTCATTGGTGATCGGTGGGGGCGGCCATCTTCCTTTGGCCGCGCGTGCGCAGAAGCGGCGCTCTGCTGGCTGCGGCTTCAGGAAAATGGCCGCGGGATGCCGCGCGTGCGCAGATGGAGATCGCGGCGGCCATTTTTCTGAAGCAGAGTTCATCTCGGCTTCAGGAAAATGGACGCCGCGATCTCCATCTGCGCACGCGCGGCATCCCGCGGCCATTTTCCTGAAGCCGCAGCCAGCAGAGCGCCGCTTCTGCGCACGCGCGGCCAAAGGAAGATGGCCGCCCCCACCGATCACCAATGAAATAGTGCACATCGCTCTCTTTTCACTCCCCTGTGCAGTGGATTCGGGACCTTGGACATGCGCACACCACTACGCCACCAACGGAAAACTAAGCAAGATCTGGGGGAAGACACCACGCCCTTTTGACCAAACCAGCCTGATTGACAGGCGAAAACGGCTACTTTGGTAACGTATTTTGGCAGCATAGGTGGGGAATCGGGGTCCACAAAATACACTGTTGTAATGCACAGCTCAGGCCCTATTTAACAGTATTTTTCTCTCATACTGAAAAAACGGGGTGACAGGTGCCCTTTAAGTGCTTGATCGCTCACAGAGCCATACTAAACCTCGGACCAGTCATGGCTGCAAATTGCACAATGGCTGCCTACTGTTGGCATGTACTAGCCTGCTCTGTATGAGAGACTGGTACATGCTAAAAGTTTTTCACAGTGGACTATTGTATTTTTAACATTATATCTTGATACTATTGATGCTGCATAGGCAGCATCAATAGTAAAAAGAGAGAGAGCAAGCGAGAGAGAATTTCCCTGACTGGAAATTCTTCCACGCATGCTCAGTTTCAAAAGTCGGAACCTGTCACTGGATTCCTGCTTTTGACAAGGGATCCTGTGCCCATAGGCTTCCATTATAGCCAGCGTCAGGCAGCGCAGGATCTGTCACTGAGCGATTTTCTGACGTGCAGAAAAAACGTCCCTCTGGATGTATTCTCCACCCGACGGACAGCGATTTTCCGACGGATCCAGTGCACGACGGATGAAACGGATGGCCATCCGTCACAATCCGTCGCTAATACAAATCTATGGGGAAAAAACAGATTCCAGCAGAAAAATTTGCTGGATCCTGTTTTTTCAAAAATCGACGGAAACAAAAAGACGGAAGCGTGAAAGAGGCCTTAATATTTGCTCCTGTGAACAGGACTAAGATAGAGCAAAATGTGCCCGACTCCATGATAGATTAGAGCACAATCTGCCAAACCTGAAAGTCCCGAAGCTTGAGGCGTCCTTTTGTGGTATTGAAGAAAACATCTCTCTGCAAGATCTTCTCCCCATTGCTTCCACTCAGCTGCTGGCAGACTTGAAGAGAGCCTTCCCAGTCATGAATCCTTGCTTTAACTTCTACGTTTCGCGGCATCTGTAAGAGACAAATCAATGGCTGAACATTGATATCATTGCTAGGTTGTATTTGTAATTTTACAACACAATAATATAGAAAATCACAAAAATAGAAACCCCTAGGCTATTTACTCCTTTTCGCAGAACTTTTGTAATTTCTATAAAGTTATATACCTGAAAGAGTCAGGTTATGTACATGTCACTAATTTCATTATATTTGATAGGGAAACCAGAGCTGCATGAAACACTATTGTTTCACCAAAATGGAAACTTTTGGACCTCTCTGTAAAGTAAGGCAGCTTATTGGATGCCCTTGGCATCATTTACTCAATGGACCAGACATTGTTGTGGCTTTCTTTATAAGTGGAAATTCAAAATGAACAGAATCTTTGGCCCCAAAACCCATGATATCACACATAACAGGTGGAGATTGTGCTTGGTTAACTCAAATCATCTCTACCCTCAACATATCTCCATTACAACCTACTGTATACTTTCAGATAAAGGGGACAGCAATGGGGGCAAGTCTTGTTCAAGGGATACATTTTGAAAAATATCTACAGCATGGGATTTACATCAAGTATTTACATCAATGACCTTTTTATCATTTGGGAAGGAACAATAAAAAGAAGCCTACTACTTTGTTTTTTTTTATCAGGCTAAGGTTACATGGCAATTTTGGTCACCTAAGAGCAAGTCTCAAATAGTGCGGCTAAAAAGCGAGATTTGTCTACAACGAGCTGTCTCATCTAGTGATAGTTACTATTTGGCAGTTAAAAAAACAAAATTGCAGGCAGGTTACAAGCAGCATCCAGTGAGGTCTGTGGTGATAAAGCTTTGTGCAATTTAATATTTGCAACTAAAAATCCAGCTGATTTGGATTTTTTCTGTTACATAAATCTCATAATGTCAGTTTTGTAATACAACCATAACATTAACCCAGATTACATGTAGTGGTTTCAGTGTCAGAATACAAGAGGCAACATTTCCCACAAATGGGGAATCAATTTTACTTGAAATATATGCCACCAATCCTTTAACCCCTTCACGACCAGAGGTATTTCAGGTTTTTGCATTTTCATTTTTTGCTCTCCTTCTTCCCAAAGCCGTATCTTTTTTATTTTTCTGTCAAAATGGCCATGTGAGGGCTTATTTTTTGTGGAACAAGTTGTACTTTTGACCGACACCCTTGGTTTTAACATATTGTGCACTGGAAAAGGGGGAAAAAATTCCAAGTGCGGTGAAATTGCAAAAAAAGTGCATTTCCACAGTTGATTTTTTTTTTTTACCATGTTTACTATATGCTAAAACTGACCTGCTATTATTATTTTCCAGGTCATTATTAGTTCATAGACACCAAACATGTATAGGTTATTTTTTATTTATGTGGTGGAAAAAAAAAATCCAGACTTTGTCACTAGAACAAAATTAGAGACAGTTATACAAAAGTGAAAGCTTCGTAAAAAGATAAATAAGTATCACAGAAAGACACAAAATGTTATATATATATATATATATATATATATATATATATATATATATATATATATATATATATATATATATATATATATACACTCACCGGCCACTTTATTAGGTACACCTGTCCAACTTCTTGTTAACACTTAATTTCTAATCAGCCAATCACATGGCGGCAACTCAGTGCATTTAGGCATGTAGACATGGTCAAGACAATCTCCTGCAGTTCAAACCGAGCATCAGTATGGGGAAGAAAGGTGATTTGAGTGCCTTTGAACGTGGCATGGTTGTTGGTGCCAGAAGGGCTGGTCTGAGTATTTCAGAAACTGCTGATCTACTGGGATTTTCACGCACAACCATCTCTAGGGTTTACAGAGAATGGTCCGAAAAAGAAAAAAAATTCAGTGAGCGGCAGTTCTGTGGGCGGAAATGCCTTGTTGATGCCAGAGGTCAGAGGAGAATGGGCAGACTGGTTCGAGCTGATAGAAAGGCAACAGTGACTCAAATCGCCACCCGTTACAACCAAGGTAGGCCTAAGAGCATCTCTGAACGCACAGTGCGTCGAACTTTGAGGCAGATGGGCTACAGCAGCAGAAGACCACACCGGGTACCACTCCTTTCAGCTAAGAACAGGAAACTGAGGCTACAATTTGTACAAGCTCATCGAAATTGGACAGTAGAAGATTGGAAAAACGTTGCTTGGTCTGATGAGTCTCGATTTCTGCTGCGACATTCGGATGGTAGGGTCAGAATTTGGCGTAAACAACATGAAAGCATGGATCCATCCTGCCTTGTATGGAGCATCTTTGGGATGTGCAGCCGACAAATCTGCGGCAACTGTGTGATGCCATCATGTCAATATGGACCAAAATCTCTGAGGAATGCTTCCAGCACCTTGTTGAATCTATGCCACGAAGAATTGAGGCAGTTCTGAAGGCAAAAGGGGGTCCAACCCGTTACTAGCATGGTGTACCTAATAAAGTGGCCGGTGAGTGTATATATATATATATATATATATATATATCCCCGAGCCTTGACATGACGCTTTGAAAGTAAAGGTACCTTACGGGCTCGTCTGGAACGGAGACCACTGCGGTGGAGTACGTTACTTATGGTATTGACTGAAACCAATGTCCCCACTGCCATGAGATCTTCCCGGAGATCCTTCCTTGTTGTCCTTGGGTTAGCCTTGACTCTTCGGACAAGCCTGGCCTCGGCACGGGAGGAAACTTTCAAAGGCTGTCCAGGCCGTGGAAGGCTAACAGTAGTTCCATAAGCCTTCCACTTCCGGATGATGCTCCCAACAGTGGAGACAGGTAGGCCCAACTCCTTGGAAAGGGTTTTGTACCCCTTGCCAGCCTTGTGACCCTCCACGATCTTGTCTCTGATGGCCTTGGAATGCTCCTTTGTCTTTCCCATGTTGACCATGTATGAGTGCTGTTCACAAGTTTGGGGAGGGTCTTAAATAGTCAGAAAAGGCTGGAAAAAGAGATAATTAATCCAAGCATGTGAAGCTCATTGTTCTTTGTGCCTGAACTACTTCTTAATACTTTAGGGGAACCAAACAGAATTCTGGTGGGTTGAGGGGTTGAATAGTAATTGACCCTCTGAAAATACTTTTCACAATTTAAAAAAAAAAATAAACAAAGAAATAACATTCTTTTTTGCTGCAGTGCATTTCACACTTCCAGGCTGATCTACAGTCCAAATGTCACAATGCCAAGTTAATTCCAAATGTGTAAACCTGCTAAATCTGCAGGGGGTTGAATACTACTTGTAGGCACTGTATATATATATATATATATATATATATATATATATATATATATATATATATATATATATATATATATATATTTAAACCCACTTTTCACATCATGCCTGTCTTAACTCATTTGGCTTCTGCCTTCATTAACATTTTACTATGATCTCCCCCTTGTGGTGGAAGTGGGATCTGTTCTATACTTTTATGGATCGATTGTTCATTTTCATAGTGCACAACCTCGCCATGCTATAACTAATTTCTACATTTGTGGAAAATACACACACAGTCAGGATGATAAATGTATAGAACATATAAAATGAACCCGGCACTCAACTTATGGTGAATCTCTTAGGATTTATTAAGCAAGAAACGTTTCGGCCTGTATTGGCCTTCTTCAGTCAACGTGCTGCCTGTGGGAGCTGTAGAAAATGAGGCAGTGAGAATCTGCCAGTGCTGTTAATCAGAGAATTAGTGTGTGCAGGCTCACAGGGTCCGTCGGTATAAAGGTCTAGGATGTCCTGGGTGGCCAGGACTCGCACGCTCACTGAACTTCATCTTCACAGGCCACCCAGGACATCCTAGACCTTTATACCGACGGACCCTGTGAGCCTGCACACACTAATTCTCTGATTAACAGCACTGGCAGATTCTCACATGGTCCAAAATCGCAATGGAATCTGATCAATTTCTATGAAGAGGTAAGTTCCGGACTGGACCAAGGGAACCCAGTGGACGTACTGTATATGGACTTTTCAAAAGCTTTTGATACGGTGCCACACAAAAGATTGGTACATAAAATGAAAATAATGGGGATAGGGGAAAATATGTGTAAGTGGGTTACGAGCTGGCTCAGGGACAGGAAACAAAGGGTGGTTATTAATGGAGCACACTCGGACTGGGTCGCGGTTAGCAGTGGGGTACCACAGGGGTCAGTATTGGGCCCTTTTCTTTTTAACATAATTATTAATGACCTTGTAGGGGGCATTCAGAGCAGAATTTCAAGATTTGCAGATGACACTAAACTCTGCAGGGTAATCAATACAGAGGAGGACAATTTTATATTACAGGATGATTTATGTAAACTAAAAGCTTGGGCTGATAAATGGCAAATGAGCTTTAATGGGTATAAATGTAAGGTCATGCACTTGGGTGGAAGTAATAAGATGTATAATTATGTGCTTAATTCTAAAAATCTGGGCAAAACCGTCAATGAAAAAGACCTGGGTGTATGGGTGGATGACAAACTCACATTTAGTGGCCAGTGTCAGACAGCTGCTTCAAAAGGCAAATGAAATAATGGGATGCATTACCAGAGGCATAGATGCTCATGAGGAGAACATAATTTTACCTCTATACAAGTTACTAGTTCGACCACACTTAGAATACTGTGTACAGTTCTGGTCTCCAGTGTATAAGAAAGACATAGCTGAACCAGAGCGGGTGCAGAGAAGAGCGACCAAGGTTATTAGAGGACTGGGGGGTCTGCAATACCAAGATAGATTATTACACTTGGGGCTATTTTGTTTTGAAAAACGAAGACTAATGGGTGATCTCATTTTAATGTATAAATATATGAGGGGACAATACAAAGACCTTTCTGATGATCTTTTTATTCACAGACCTGAGACGGGGACAAGGGGGCATCCTCTACGTCTGGAGGAAAGAAGGTTTAAGCATAATAACAGATGCGGATTCTTTACTGTAAGAGCAGTGAGACTATGGAACTCTCTGCCGTATGATGTTGTAATGAGTGATTCATTACTTAAATTTAAGAGGGGACTGGATGCCTTTCTTGAAAAGTATAATGTTACAGGTTATATATACTAGATTCCTTGTTAGGGTGTTGATCCAGGGAACTAGTCTGATGTGGAGTCGGGAAGGAATTTTTTTCCCCAAAGTGGAGCTTACTCTTTGCCTTCCTCTGGATCAACATGTTAGGTTAGGCTATGGGTTGAATTAGATGGACTTAAAGTCTTCCTTCAACCTTAATAACTATGTTATGTTATGCAAGGTAATTCAATGACAATCCTGAAGTGTTGTGCACATCAGTAAATTTCTGTGCTTTGCATATTTGCAGTGTTTTTTTCTGCAGCATGTCAATTCTTTATGCGTTTCTGCAGCATTTCTGCAACCGTTGACTTCAATTGAGTCAGTCAAATCCACAGCAAAAACGCAGGTATAAAAATATTTGCGGATTTGCTGAGTTTTTGCAATGCGTTTTACCATCTTTCTATGGTGTTTCCCATGCTGTCATCTGTGTGACAGCGTGGGAAACACCGTCAGGGTGGTTCTTATCGGCGGTAACGCTACCGCCGGTAAGACAGTCGGTGAGAGCGCTGCGGGATCATGCTGTATGATGTTAGAGTGACCCCGCAGCTGTGACTGCGACCTGCGGTATCGCTACTGCAGACTTCAGTCAGAGCGCTGTGGGGTCATGCTGGCAGATGTCAGCGTAATCCCGCAGCTGACTGACCCGCAGCGGTGACCTGCAATAATAAGCTGGCGTGTGTGGAGACTGCTGCTCCCACTGTGCTATGTCTGCTGTCACTGATAACAGTGACAGACAGCAGGTGCCGCTGATGGGAGAGTAGTATCATCTCCCGGCACCTGTGCTCACAGTCTAAAAAAAAAAAAAAAAAAAAAGTTAAATTATATACATACTCATATAAAAATACAAAAACCATTATACTCACTAACACCCAATCCCCTATGCCATAGTCTAATAGAAATAATGTAAACTAATAAAGCAACATATATTCACATGTCCGTATAGAACTGCTCTACCCGGCCGCCGGCGATACACTGACAGGAGGTAACCGCTCCCGCAGTATGTCACTGAGCTGCCGTGAGAGTTCACTAGAGTTTATCAGCTCCGATGCTCTCACTTACGGTACTGCTGCGTGAGAACTTTCCCACGCAGAATTAGTGCCCTAAGGGAGATCACCGGAGCTGATCAGCTGATGAACTCAGGTGAACTCTCTCATGGGAGATCAGTGATTCACTGCGGAAGCGATTACCTCCTGTCAGTGTATCACCGGCTGTCTTTGAGAGCAGTCACATTACTGATTTGACTGCTCTCAAAGTGATCAGGATCGTCATGGGACATTATGGATTACCTTCTCGGCGGACAGGTGAGGAATATTTGTGGTTTATTATTTTATTTTTGTTGCAGATGTTGGCTTCGGTGGATTAGGCATTTGGGGAGTATGGTTTAACTAAGATTCATTAAAGGAGTCAGTGTCATTATTTCAAATAAAGGACTTTATTTTGGGTGTTTTTATACAATTGTATGCCCCCTGTGGCACGCGTACCATAGGTTCGCCATCACTGCTCTAGGGATTGGAATCGTAGCCTCATTCTCGTTTCTGGGGTCATTACAAAAAGAAGGTAGAATGATCTCTTGAGACCTGTGAAAGGATGAGGACACCTTAGGGAGAAAGAGTGGTTATCAGACCAAACCCAGCCTATCAGAGAGAATATTGGTAAATGGTTGGTAATTCCTTCTAGCTGAGGTAATGGCCACCAGTAGGATAGTTTTATAGGTAAGAATTTTAGGCTGTACATCCATCCACTAAAGGCTAAAATGGGGATCCAGTTAGGGCGTCTAAGACTATAAAATGTCCAATGGTGGAACCTGAGACAGAGCTACCAGCCTAGACCTGCTCACTGACCATATGAACCTCACTACCTATGGGTGGTCAGCAGTTTTTTGATCAAACAGGATGCCCAAAGCTGATATCTATACCTTAAAAAAGTATTAACGGACAGCCTTAGCTTCGGTCCTTTCTATAAGAATGCTAAGATCTTAGCCCATGGTACTGGGTTACTCACAAAGGCATTTATCTGAGCAAATTAAAAAAAAACTCTTCCAGACCCTTGCATAAATGTTAGTTATTACATTATTTCTACACCCCATAAGGGTAGAAATTAAGATTTTTGAAAAACCCCTTTGACTCCAGAAGCTGCCGCTCAAACACTATGCTGTTAGATGGAAATTCCTTACCCCAGGGCAAAAGACTGAACACTGGGACAGGAGGTTCCTAAGTACCGGGAGAACCCATGGATCCCCCACTGCCATCAGTCTTCACCAAGTGAACCATGTTCTTTGGGGCCAAAAGGGTGCTATCAGGATCACCTTGGGTTGGTCTGACCAAATCTTCCTTAGAACTAACGGAATCAGTGAGACTGATGGAAAGGAATACACTATCTCCTGTGTCCATTTGTGGACCAAAGTATTCACCCCAAAGGGGGATTCCCGTGGATCTACAGAAAAAATGTGCCACCTTCCTGTTGATCTTGAATGCAAAAAGGTCTAAATGAGGCTGGCCCCATGGTACTACTGTCTTATAAAATATTGCCAGGTTCAGTAACTGACATAGCTGGTAACGGCTTAGATAGTCTACTTTGATGTTGTCTTTTCCTTTTAGATAATCTGCTTATTTAGATAGGAGATTCTCTTCTGCCACCACTGTAAGTTTACCTGTTTCGGCCACCAGAGATCTGTAATTTGTTTATAATAAAAAACTGATGTCCGGTTTTCTGAAAGGATCTTTACATTTTGTTATTTTTTAGACCAGGTAATGCTTGTACAAGAGCCAACCCGACAGCTGTCAGTTCCTTCAGATTAGAGGAAGTTGGTCTCAGAGCCAGTGACAACTGCCCCTGAAAAGCTGTTTTCCAATTAATCAACCTACTCGAAGGGAGTTGCATCCGTGGTGATAACAGACAGATTCCAAATCTCCCAGGGAACGCCATGTAACAGATTCTCCTAACAGAGCCACCAAACCAAGAACTCCAGAGTTGTTTTGACACCCGTATTCTCTTGTCTAGGTGTCTCTTGCATCTCTTTTCTGTCTCCAGAACTTCCCAATGGAGCGTTCTGAAATGTGCTTGTGCCCATGACACTGCCAGAATGCATAAGGACAGGGACCTCAGGATTGACATGGTTTTCCTCAGTGATACTATTGGATTCCTGATCAGACTAGAAACCAACAAAGTTACCGTATATACTCATGTACAAGCCGACCCGAGTATAAACCGAGGCACCTACCATATATACTCGAGTATAAGCCGAGCCGAGTATAAGCCGACCCCCCTAATTTTGCCACAAAAAACTGGGAAAACTTATTGACTCGAGTATAAGCCTAGGATGGAAAATGCAGCAGCTACCGGTGAATTTCAAAAATAAAAATAGATGCTCCATACCGTTCATTATGGCCCCATAGCTGTGCCATATAGTGCTCTGCACCGTTCATTATTGCCCCATAGCTGTACCATAGAAAGCTGTGCCATATAGTGCTCTGCACCGTTCATTATTTCCCCATAGCTGTGCCATATAGTGCTCTGCACCGTTCATTATTTCCCCATAGCTGTGCCATATAGTGCTCTGCACCGTTCATTATGTCCCCATAGCTGTGCCATAGAGTGCTCTGCACCGTTTATTATTGCCCCATAGCTGTGCCATAGAGTGCTCTGCACTGTTCATAATTGCCCCATAGCTGTGCCATATAGTGCTCTGCACCGTTCATAATTGCCCCATAGCTGTGCCATATAGTGCTCTGCACCGTTCATTATTTCCCCATAGCTGTGCCATATAGTGCTCTGCACCGTTCATTATTTCCCCATAGCTGTGCCAGAGTGCTCTGCACCGTTCATTATTTCCCCATAGCTGTGCCAGAGTGCTCTGCACCGTTCATTATTTCCCCATAGCTGTGCCATAGAGTGCTCTGCACCGTTTATTATTGCCCCATAGCTGTACCATATAGTGCTCTGCACCGTTCATAATTGCCCCATAGCTGTGCCATATAGTGCTCTGCACCGTTCATTATTGCCCCCATAGCTGTGCCATATAGTGCTCTGCACCGTTCATTATTGCCCCCATAGCTGTGCCATATAGTGCTCTGCACCGTTCATTATTGCCCCATAGCTGTGCCATATGGTGCTCTGCACCGTTCATTATTGCCCCATAGGATGTGCCATAGAAAGCTGTGCCATATAGTGCTCTGCACCGTTCATTATTGCCCCCATAGCTGTACCATATAGTGCTCTGCACCGTTCATTATTGCCCCCATAGCTGTGCCATATAGTGCTCTGCACCGTTCATTATTGCCCCATAGCTGTGCCATATGGTGCTCTGCACCGTTCATTATTGCCCCATAGGATGTGCCATAGAAAGCTGTGCCATATAGTGCTCTGCACCGTTCATTATTGCCCCATAGCTGTGCCATATAGTGCTCTGCACCGTTCATTATTGCCCCATAGCTGTGCCATATAGTGCTCTGCACCGTTCAGAATTGCCCCATAGCTGTGCCATATAGTGCTCTGCACCGTTCATTATTGCCCCATAGCTGTGCCATATAGTGCTCTGCACCGTTCAGAATTGCCCCATAGCTGTGCCATATAGTGCTCTGCGCCGTTCATTATTTCCCCATAGCTGTGCCATATAGTGCTCTGCGCCGTTCATTATTTCCCCATAGCTGTGCCATATAGTGCTCTGCACCGTTCATTATTTCCCCATAGCTGTGCGATAGAGTGCTCTGCACCGTTCATTATTTCCCCATAGCTGTGCCATAGAGTGCTCTGCACCGTTCATTATTTCCCCATAGCTGTGCCATAGAGTGCTCTGCACCGTTTATTATTGCCCCATAGCTGTACCATATAGTGCTCTGCACCGTTCATAATTGCCCCATAGCTGTGCCATATAGTGCTCTGCACCGTTCATTATTGCCCCATAGGATGTGCCATAGAAAGCTGTGCCATATAGTGCTCTGCACCGTTCATTATTGCCCCCATAGCTGTACCATATAGTGCTCTGCACCGTTCATTATTGCCCCCATAGCTGTGCCATATAGTGCTCTGCACCGTTCATTATTGCCCCATAGCTGTGCCATATGGTGCTCTGCACCGTTCATTATTGCCCCATAGGATGTGCCATATAGTGCTCTGCACCGTTCATTATTGCCCCATAGCTGTGCCATATAGTGCTCTGCACCGTTCATTATTGCCCCATAGCTGTGCCATATAGTGCTCTGCACCGTTCATTATTGCCCCATAGCTGTGCCATATAGTGCTCTGCACCGTTCAGAATTGCCCCATAGCTGTGCCATATAGTGCTCTGCACCGTTCAGAATTGCCCCATAGCTGTGCCATATAGTGCTCTGCACCGTTCAGAATTGCCCCATAGCTGTACCATAGAAAGCTGTGCCATATAGTGCTCTGCACCGTTCATTATTGCCCCATAGCTGTGCCATATGGTGCTCTGCACCGTTCATTATTGCCCCATAGGATGTGCCATAGAAAGCTGTGCCATATAGTGCTCTACACCGTTCATTATTGCCCCATAGCTGTGCCATATAGTGCTCTGCACCGTTCATTATTGCCCCATAGCTGTGCCATATAGTGCTCTGCACCGTTCATTATTGCCCCATAGCTGTGCCATATAGTGCTCTGCACCGTTCAGAATTGCCCCATAGCTGTGCCATATAGTGCTCTGCACCGTTCATTATTGCCCCATAGCTGTGCCATATAGTGCTCTGCACCGTTCATTATTGCCCCATAGCTGTGCCATATAGTGCTCTGCACCGTTCAGAATTGCCCCATAGCTGTGCCATATAGTGCTCTGCACCGTTCATTATTGCCCCATAGCTGTGCCATATAGTGCTCTGCACCGTTCATTATTGGCCCATAGCTGTGCCATATAGTGCTCTGCACCGTTCAGAATTGCCCCATAGCTGTGCCATAGAAAGCTGTGCCATTGCTGCTGCTGCTGCAATAAAAATAATAAAACACATACTCACCTCTCTTGCTTGCAGCTCCTCAGCGTCCCGTCTCGGCGTCTCTCCACACTGACTGATCAGGCAGAGGGCGGTGTGCACACTATATGCGTCATCGCCCCCTCTGACCTGCACAGTCAGTGCGGAGAGAGAGACGCCGGGAAGACGGAGCGGCGCCCAGCGTGTGGAACGCGGACAGGTGAATATGACATACTTACCTGCTCCCGGCGTCCCGCTCCTTCCCCCGGACAGCTGGTCTTCGGTGCCGCAGCCTCTTCCTCTGTCAGCGGTCACCGGCATCGCTGATTAGAGAAATGAATAGGCGGCTCCGCCCCTATGGGAGTGGAGTCCATAGTCATTTCTCTAATGAGCGGTCCCACGTGACCGCTGAACAGGGGAAGAGCTGCGGCACCGAAGACCGTGGGACGGGCAGGGGGAGCGCCAGGAGCCCCGGAAGCAGGTAAGTATGCCTCAGCGCCCTCTCCCCCTCACCCGCCGACCCTGCCGCCGACCGTGACTCGAGTATAAGCCGAGAGGGGCACTTTCAGCCCAAAAATTTGGGCTGAAAATCTCGGCTTATACTCGAGTATATACGGTAATTTTGCTACAAAAAACTGGGAAAACTTATTGACTCAAGTATAAGCCAGGTATGCATTATTCCCTCATCCCTATGCTGGTCTGCATGGCTCCTTATCCCTATCCTGGTCTGCATGGTTCCTCATCCCCATCCTTGTATACATGGTTCCGGATCCCCATCCTTGTATGCATGGTTCCTCATTCCCATCCTTGTATGCATGGTTCCTCATCCCCATTCTTGTATGCATGGCCCCCTTATCCCTATCCTGGTATGCATGGCTACTCATCCCTATCCTGGTATGCATGGTTCCTTATTCCTATCCTGGTATGCATGGTTCCTTATCCCTATCCTTGTATGAATGGCCCCCACAATAAAAGAATAAAAAAGAAAGAAAAAATAAACAACATCCTACTTGCCTTCCCTGCGCGCCCTCGCTGCATCTTGTTTCAGTGCCAGCAGCGTCCGGGCGGTCACGCGTCCCCGCTCGTTTAGGTAATGAATATTCACTCCACTCCATGCCTCTGGGAGTGGAGAGAGGTGACTATTCATAACTCTTAAGTAGCGCGCACCCGTGATAGCTGGGCAGCTGTTGGAAACCGGCGGCTGCGACTGACACTTTGCGCACTATAAGGCTGGGGTCACACATGCGTGTTTTACGTACGTAAGAGCGCAAAAACTACGTACGTAAAACTCGCATTACATACGGCACAATGCTTCTCAATGGGGCTGCTCCTATTAGCCGTATATTACGGTTCAGTATTATACGGCGTTCTACGGCCGTACAAAATCGCAGCATGCTGCGTTTGTCAGCGTATTGCGCAAATAATACGCCAATGAAAGTCTATGGGGGCGAGAAAAATACGGATTCCACACGGACCAGCAGTGTGACTTGCGAGAAATACGCAGCGGTGTTAGTGAAAAGTCGGTAATTCAATTGCCGGCTTTTCATTTCTCCTTCACAAACCCGACAGGATATGAGACATGGTTTACATACAGTAAACCATCTCATATCCCCTTTTTTTTTGCATATTCCACACTACTAATGTTAGTAGTGTGTATGTGCAAAATTTCAGCGCTGTAGCTGCTGAAATAAAGGGTTAAATGGCGGAAAAAATTGGCGTGGGCTCCCGCGCACCGCGACTCAATGTAAGTACAGATCTAGCTTTCCTTTCAGCACCCGGGGATTACAGACACGAGCGAGTGGTTTATCGCAGCTGTGCCTGTAATATTAGTTAACCCCTTCAGATGGATTACTTCGTGGGACGTGATCTGACATCAGATGGTATGTATCTTGTGTGTTTATTATTTTGCCAAGCGAGGGCCTGGAAATGGATTGCGAGAACAATAAATTATTACAACAACCGCTGTGTTTATTTCATTAAAATCCTTTTTAATCATGTGTGTGTGTGTTTTTTAACACTTTCCAAAAATTGGATTAATAATGGATAGGTGTCATAATTGACGCCTCTCCATTATTAATCTGGCTTAATGTCACCTTACAATAGCAAGGTGGCATTAACCCTTCATTACCCCATAGCCCACCGCTACAAAGAGTGGGAAGAGAGTGGCCAAGTGCCAGAATAGGCGCATCTTCCAGATGTGCCTTTTCTGGGGTGGCTGGGGGCAGATGTTTGTAGCCAGGGGGGGCCAATAACCATGGACCCTCTCCTGGCTATTAATATCTGCCCTCAGTCACTGGCTTTACCGCTCTGGCAGAGAAAATTGCGCGGGAGCCCACGCCAATTTTTTCCGCCATTTAACCCTTTATTTCAGCAGCTACAGCGCTGAAATTTTGCACATACACACTACTAACGTTAGTAGTGTGGAATATGCAAAAAAAAAGGGGATATGAGATGGTTTACTGTATGTAAACCATGTGTCATATCCTGTAGGGTTTGTGCAGGAGAAATGAAAAGCCGGCAATTGAATTACCGGCTGTTCACAGATATCGCGCTGAATGAAATCTAAATACAGAATATATATGTGTCTCAATGATATATACAGTATATATATATATATATATATATATATATATATATATATATATATATATATATATATATATATATATATATATATATATATATATATATGTTTTCCCTAACATTTGAGCACATAAATCCATTAGATGTCGGTTTTGCAAGCCTGCGCGAAAATCTCGCAGTACGGATGCCATACGGATTACATACGGAGGATGCCATGCGCAAAATACGCTGACACACCCTGACTACGGATCACTATTTTGGGAACATTTCTCCGTATTACGGCCGTAGTACGGACGTATAATACGTGGCGTATTGCCTTACGCCATGTGTGACTCCAGCCTAAGAGAAATGAATATTCACTGCCAATGCAGTGAATATTTATTTCTTTTAGGCAGCGGGCTCAGAAGTTAGCCGAAGCTGCCGGCTCCAGCCTCCTGGGACCCGCTGCTCCCCCTTCTGGGACAATGACTCGAGTATAAGCCAAGTGGGGCGTTTTCAGCACAAATAAATGTGCTGAAAAACTCGGCTTATACAGTATCTTGTCTACTTTCCCCCCTGGGAGAAAATACTTTTTTACATGAATCTAGCAGAATTCCCAGAAAGTCTTGTACTCTGCTCCGGAATAACTTTTGATTTCCTTGCATTTAACAACCATCCCAGGGAAGTTAGGACCCTGGTCAGGTGATCTACCACCTGACTGTAGTTTAGTCTTGTTTTCCCCACTATCAGGAAGTCATCTAAATATCCCCTTCTGTACCAAGTACAAGACTTCCTGCTCTATGGCCTGTTCTGCTTTTGAGGTGTGGATTTTTTTAACCAAGAATCTTTCTGTCGGCTGGGAGCTGAATTCTAGCATTAAACCCAGCTCTAGGGTCTTCGACATCCATCTTATTGCTTTTGTTTTCTTTTTTTAATTTCTACCCAGGCAGGAAGAAACCTTTTTAACTTTCCACCTACCTGGGACATGGCGTCATTGGTTTTGAGGTCTTTTTGGGGTATCAAAGGCAAAAGAGCATAATTAACCCCTTCATGACCTTGGGATTTTTCGTTTTTCCGTGTTCGTTTTTCACTCCCCTCCTTCCCAGAGCCATAACTTTTTTATTTTTCCGTCAATTTGGCCATGTGAGGGCTTATTTTTTGCGGGACGAGTTGTACTTTTGAACGACATCATTGGTTTTAGCATGTCATGTAACTAGAAAACGGGAAAAAAATTCCAAGTGCGGTGAAATTGCAAAAAAAAGTGCAGTCCCACACTTGTTTTTTGCTTGGCTTTTTTGCTAGGTTCACTAAATGCTAAAACTGACCTGCCATTATGATTCTCCAGGTCAGTACGAGTTCATAGACACCTAACATGACTAGGTTATTTTTTACCTAAGTGGTGAAAAAAAATTCCAAACTTTGCTAACAGAAAAAAAAAAATTGTGCCATTTTCCGATACTCGTAGCGTCTCCATTTTTCATGATCTGGGGTCGGTTGAGGGCTTATTTTTTTGTGTGCCGAGCTGCCGTTTTTAATGATAGCATTTTGGTGCAGATACGTTCTTTTGATCGCCCGTTATTGCATTTTAATGCAATGTCGCGCCGACCAAAAAAAAACGTAATTCTGGCGTTTCGAATTTTTTTCTCGCTACGCTGTTTAGCGATTAGGTTAATGCTTTTTTTTATTGATAGATCGGGCGATTCTGAACGCGGTGATACCAAATATGTGTAGGTTTGATTATTTTTTTTTAATTGATTTATTTTGATTGGGGCGAAAGGGGGGTGATTTTTTTTTTTTTTTCACTTTTGCCATGCTTCAATAGCCTCCATGGGAGGCTAGAAGCAGGTACATCACGATCGCCTCTGCTACATAGCAGCGATCTGCTGTTCGCTGCTATGCAGCAGAAAATCAGGTGTGCTGTGAGCACCGACCACAGGGTGCCGGGGATCTGTAACCATAGAGGTCTCAAGGACCTCTATGGTTACCATTCTGAAGCATCGCCGACCTCTGATCATGTGACGGGGTCGGCGATGCCGTCCTTTCCGGCCGCCCGGCCGGATGCGGTAGTTAAATGCCGCTGTCTGCGTTTGACAGCGGCATTTAACTAGTTAATAGGCGCGGGCAGATCGCGATTCTGCCCGCGCCTATTGCGGGCACATGTCAGCTGTTCAAAACAGCTGACATGTCCTGGCTTTGATGCGGGCTCACCGCCGGAGCCCGCATCAAAGAGGGGCTTCTGACCTCGGACGTACTATCCCGTCCGAGGTCAGAAAGCCTTTCCCCTTCATTGGGCCCTTCGATCTTGGGTGCCTGGTCCTTGTAAACGCAAACTTCCTTCTTCCAGAACAACGAAAGAAGGACCTCTTCTAAAAGGAATTAGTGGGGAATTCATTCTCGACATCTGCCGCCTTCTCCAGTATCTCAAAAGAAAATAAATTCTCCTTTGCATGGAATAACGCAAAATTTACTTTTTACTGAAGATCTTCAGCCCATTTCTTTAACCAAAGAGCCCGGCGAGCAGAGTTAGATAAAGAGCACGAGTGGACCATAAATCTTATTGCGTCCCCGGAGACGTCCGCTAGAAAATCATCCGCTTTTGAATAGTTGGAAAACTGGCTAAAATCTGATCCTGTGGGCACTTATCTTTTATCTGAGAATGCAGTTGACCTAACCATATAATCAGGGATCTTGCTGTGCATGTTGCAGTGACATTTGGCTTAAATGCTTCAGACCCCAGACTCCGGCCCTTTTTAGGAATCTTTCTGCCTTGTTCCTTGTTAGGTAAGGGGTCTTTTAGGAGCGCTGAGTCATCTAAAAGTCAAGACCGATTTTAAGGACACATTTCAAATGTCTTTTTGGGGCCTTTACCCAACACTCAGAAACATCTGCTTCAAAAGGGGTATTTTCTTTTAACTCCTTTGGGAATAAAACCGCTTATCTGGCTTCTTCAATTCCTTCTTTATCAGGGAAGATACGTTCTTATGTAATGGGAAACATTTCTGTTTCCTCACCTCCAACGTCACCCAAACATCATGGTATGGTTTTGGACTCTTTAATGTCCTCAAAATTCATTGTGGCCCTAACCACCTTGTAAACTTGTGTTCTCGGCCAGGAAACAAGGATGGCCTTCGTTATTGTCTGAGAAGGATGAAGATGAAGCATCCAAATAAAACACATCTTCCAAGTCCTCGTCCGAGGTTGTATCCAACTTCTCAGCAGGAACATAAGTGGACCTATTGTTACTGTAAGTCCCTTTAGCGAATTCCTGACCTCCGTTTTTACAATAGCATTCAAGTTATTCATAAGAGACAAGGATACCTCTACCATTGTCTTTTCTATGCAAAGCTGACAACTTTTTCTTATAGGACGGCAACAATTTAACTCTACAAAGCGAGCATTCTTTTATTCTTCGCCTTACTTAGTGCTTTTCTAGGCTTGTCCCACAATAAACCGTATTCACGGGGTACAGCATTAGTGTAAAGGTAAAAAGGGGGAATTTAACTCACCCACCCCAGCAGGAGTAAACTACCATACACGGAAAGGCTGCTTCTTTTGCGGTATTTTTAGCCTGGTTCTCTTCCTCCATTCTGACAATCCACTGGTGCAGCCAAGAACGGTAGGGGAAGAGCACCATTTATAATATGAGGTGCCATTTTCAAAATTTCTGCCTGTGTGGCACCCGCGCCCCCGGAAATTATGTCAGACGCCGGTCACTTTCCTTTGTGCGCATGTGTGTGCAACATATGGCACCCCCTCACACCCAGACGATCCACCAGAAACTCTGGCAACTGCTTCAGCCTCATGCACCAGAACAGGTGAAAGGAAAAATTAAATGGTGCACTCAGTCTGACGCTCTGGGGAAACTGGTATCCAAAATCATTGGTATCTCCATGGAATGTAGGTCACCCTCCAAGGACAGGAAACCACTGAAGCAGAATGAAAGGCTCCGCTTTGTAAATCTGTACGTTTCCTGTCCTTGGGGTAGATCCTCTCTCTCTCGAACAATGCTGTCGTGGGGATAAAAAAAATGCAGACATGAATTTTTATATAAAGAATACAGTTTAGAATACAAATAATGGATACCATATGGAGAAAGTGGACAGCTAATTATGAATTAAACTGGCTCAGGCTACTGCTGGCAAAGGAGGTTGCCATTTTTGAGCTTGGAAATAAAAATGGAAGGTTGTTGGCTTACTTGGCTCATGTTGAGCGGCCTCCTGTGCAAACAAAAAGACTGGCACCATTTAAATATGCATACCTCAGGCAAATCAGATGGAACTATATACACCTAAAAGAGAGCGCCTCATATACCAATTTCAAAAACCAAAACAAGAGGAGGAACTAAAATACCTCCACATCATAATATACACCAATAGAGAGACAAATTGGAGGAGTAGTTTCCAATATATATTATTTATTAGTTAAAATACCCACAATACAAAAATTCATTAAATTTCTAATATACACTAAAGAGTACAACTCAGATGGAAAAGACCATCTGTGGATAAATATCAGCAGAAACAGAGAATAACGGGAGCAGAACACCAGACCTGACAGACCTGGGTGCAGTGTCCAATGTGCTGTATAATGAACCAGCTGAAAAATATAAATGCCTGAAATAGTCTATGTATATAATTTCATAGGACACAGAGGCAGTCTGTAATATAATACTGCCATCTATCCTGCATCTATATTGCACTTGCCCTGAAGCCTAAAAGACCTGTTGGGCCTCTAGTCTGACCTTGACCATATCATCAATACAAATAGAAGGGCAATAGTATATGCGATATACCTGTGGTCATGTTGGTCCAATGATCTGCCCCGCACTAATGCACCTCGACGCGCGTTTCTCCACGCCTGTGGCTTCGTCAGGAGGTAAGTAGGCTATAAATGTAATTCCTTATATATACGGTGGACATGATTGTAATCCTCCTCAGCTCTGTGTGGCGCGCCGCCGCCATGTTGCGTCGCTGCCGAGGAGTGAGGCGCTCATGATGCGCGTCACCACGCTACGCGGCGCCGGTCAGCTGACCCGCACCGCGACCATGGCAACGCGTCACCATCCAGAGCGCCCCCCACCTCAGCGCGAAGCAGCGCATGCGCGGTACGCGCTCTGGCTGAGTGAGGAAGGTGAAGTGAATATACTCGTAGTGCACCTAGATTTAGATGCGTTGCCATGGATGGATGGTGACGCGTTGCCATGGTCGCGGTGCGGGTCAGCTGACCGGCGCCGCGTAGCGTGGTGACGCGCATCATGAGCGCCTCACTCCTCGGCAGCGACGCAACATGGCGGCGGCGCGCCACACAGAGCTGAGGAGGATTACAATCATGTCCACCGTATATATAAGGAATTACATTTATAGCCTACTTACCTCCTGACGAAGCCACAGGCGTGGAGAAACGCGCGTCGAGGTGCATTAGTGCGGGGCAGATCATTGGACCAACATGACCACAGGTATATCGCATATACTATTGCCCTTCTATTTGTATTGATGATATGGTCAAGGTCAGACTAGAGGCCCAACAGGTCTTTTAGGCTTCAGGGCAAGTGCAATATAGATGCAGGATAGATGGCAGTATTATATTACAGACTGCCTCTGTGTCCTATGAAATTATATACATAGACTATTTCAGGCATTTATATTTTTCAGCTGGTTCATTATACAGCACATTGGACACTGCACCCAGGTCTGTCAGGTCTGGTGTTCTGCTCCCGTTATTCTCTGTTTCTGCTGATATTTATCCACAGATGGTCTTTTCCATCTGAGTTGTACTCTTTAGTGTATATTAGAAATTTAATGAATTTTTGTATTGTGGGTATTTTAACTAATAAATAATATATATTGGAAACTACTCCTCCAATTTGTCTCTCTATTGGTGTATATTATGATGTGGAGGTATTTTAGTTCCTCCTCTTGTTTTGGTTTTTGAAATTGGTATATGAGGCGCTCTCTTTTAGGTGTATACCTTTACCTTATCTGTGTTTCAGATGCCTCTAATACAGAGTACATGGATTTTAGAAAACGTGATAGAAATTGGATCCCACAATTAGGATCATTATTTGGTAATAAAGTGGACGCGGAAACTGAGAATTGTGACATTAAGGATTTGAAACTTAACATTAAAGATCTACTCAAAAAACGTACGAAATTGTGGTGGAACAAGGTCACTTTGGAAAATTACCTCCAAAAAGACATTGTCCCAAGAGGTCTAAGGATCCAAATATATCCAACATTGGATGACAGTGACCCTACCTTTACCAACAAGTGGGAGGAGACCCTAACCAGGTGTTCACGTACACTTTTGGAACTATTGATTGGCTCCGATCGTAAGGCATTAGAAAGTGTGGAGAGTGAGATAGATACTTTGAAAAATAAAATACAAGCCACCCTATCAGCTGAGGAATGTGCTAAATTTGATAAAGATTTGGAGGGGGACCTCACTAAATGGGAAAAGGATATACAGGCCACTAAAGTCCGAAAATTTCAACGCGATCTACAAGACTACTCATCTAATAGAGTATATAGGTGGCAATACCAAAAGACACATCTCAAACCTATCTCACGCTCCTCATCAATCACGTCATCTATATCGGAGGAACAATGTGGAGACCATTTTTTAGGAAGAAGGGGTGGAGCTACAGAGGCACACAGGGTAGATGCAGCTCCGCACACACCCGCAGCCCCACCCCCTCCAATGCGTACCCGCACGTACCACAAGAGACAACACAGGCGAGGGCGGTAAACATGCAGGTAATTAATCTATCTAGCATTCAATTATCTCATGCACAAATTCGGGTGTTGGAGAAAGGTCTTACCTTTGCACCATCAGCTAGTTTCAACTATTTTACTATGGTGAAGGATTTGGAGCTATTTGCCAGGAAATTAGCCTATAAAAAATATTTTGCTAACCAATTGAAAAATGTTTCTCCTATTGATGTAGAGAAACAGGCTTTGGAGGACTTGGAAACACTGCTTGCTGAACAGACTACGAATGAGGACACGAGGACACCGATACATCTGCATCCCCGATCACAGCATTTCCCCCCCCCAGGTACTTGCTCCAATGTGGATATTTTTCTAAAATTGGTTAAGAAGGATCTTGTTCAAATTCCTGAAAATAGAGGGTCTTATAATCTTACTTTCCAACAGAATAAGGCCATTCAGGAATTACGTAATCTTAAACAAATAGTTATCAAGCCTGCTGATAAGGGGGGAAATGTTGTGATCTGGCCTTGTGTGATGTATGAACGTGAAGCGTTTAAACAACTTCACAATAAGCAGTGTTATAGGAGACTGGATAGCAATCCACTTGACCGATACAAAAGAGAGCTTGATGAGCTTCTACAGAGTGCGTGTCAAGATGGGATCATTACAGGTAGAATGTTGGAGGGGCTAATTACACCGACACCGGTCATTCCAACATTCTACCTAATACCTAAAATACATAAAGACATGACGAACCCGCCGGGCCGCCCTATAGTCTCGGGGATTGGAGGCATCAACGAGAACATTTGCCGCTTTGTTGACTTCTATCTCCAGCGTTGTGTAGAGACCCTGCCTTCATATATACAGGACACCACAGATATCCTTACACGTCTGAACAATGTACAATTAGAGCAGGATATGTTTCTTGTGGTATGTGATGTTGAGTCCTTATATACATCGATATTTCACGACCACGGGATCGCGGCATCGAGGTCCTTCCTGGAGATGACAAATTTGGACAATTCTTTGATTTATTTTATTTTAGACCTTCTCAAATACATTTTGACCCATAATTTTTTTACATTTAAAGACCGATTTTTCCTACAGCTCCAGGGAACAGCGATGGGGGCGACTTGCGCGCCCTCGTACGCTAATTTGTTCCTGGGGCTGTGGGAGAAAGAGGTGGTCTATGAGAAGGGGGACTTCTCTGCCGTGGTCTCGTGGTCCAGATATATAGATGACATATTATTCATATGGCAGGGCTCTGAGACATCGCTGGAGGCATTTATGACAGAATTGAATGATAATCCATTTAATATCAAACTTACCTATAAATATAGTAAAAAGGAGGTGGAATTTCTTGACGTCCTTATCCAAACAGACAATTATGGATATTTGACTACGGATGTGTATCGGAAGAGCACGGCGGTAAATGCTCTCCTTCATGCCTCTTCAGCACACCATCCCCAGACGACCAGGGCGATCCCGGTGGGTCAGTTTCTCCGCATGAAACGCATCTGTTCTGATGAAAACAAATTTCAAAAACAAGCAGGAATCCTTACCAGACAGTTACAACAGCGTGGGTATAACCATAAATATATACGTAAAGGTTATAGGAGAGCCACAGGGACACAAAGAGGACAACTATTAGTAAAAAGGAAAGTACAACATCAATATGACGAATCGATTAGACTAATTACAACGTTCAACTCGAGATGGACCGATATCTTGGATGTTTTGCGAAGGTACTGGTCCATTTTGAGAACAGATGAAGATCTGAGCAAAGTTTTACCTGTAAATCCCTCAGTAACTTGGAGACGCTCCAAAAATCTCAAAGATCTGTTGACTCGAAGTCACTATGTGGCACCACAAAGGTCCTATTTCTCCACAAGGGCAGGGCCAGCTTGGGGGTCTTTTTGTTGCGGTGACTGCTCTGCATGTCAATATATGGAAAGATCATTCACATTTAACAACAGTGACGAAACCAGGACTTACAAAATTACATACCATATTTCCTGTACGACGGATATGGTAATCTATTATGCCTATTGTCCATGTAAATTAATTTACATTGGCATGACAACGAGACAACTTAGGGTTAGGACCCTGGAGCATGCCAAGGACATTAGAAATGCAGCTTCAGCTCATGATCTTTCAATCTTAAAACCGATCCCCAAGCATTTCCGGAGCCACCACAATAGCAATCCAAAAGTACTAAAGGTCAAAGGCATTGATAGGGTACAGTTAGGAATCCGTGGAGGTGACTATAAAAAGGAATTACTTAAAAAGGAGACAAAGTGGATGGTCTGCCTAGACACGGTGGCCCCAAATGGCCTTAATGAGGCATTAAGTTTCAAATCCTTTCTATAAAGGGTAGGCGCGAATTTTAAGATATGTCTTTGTAGTTTAAACATTGCATATGGTGTGTTAGGTTTTAATCATTTCTCTCTTATTTTTAGTATTGTAGTTTAGATCCATATTTCCGCAACATATATAATTTTGGAATAAATCCTTTGGTGGACACCTTTGCAAAGGTGAATGATGGACCTCTGGAAGATCTGATGGACTCTTACAACTTTTTATGGTCGGCCAGCTTACCTACCATCCCATTACAACATCTAATTACCACGACTTGGGCTGTCTGGACATAATGTATAATGCTGTATGTCTTATGAATGTATAATGATACTCAGTTTATTATATGATTGCATAATTTCCAACAATTATAGCATATTGAGTATGTACATATGTTGTCACTATCCATAGTAATGGGGTAGCAACAATATTCACAATATATATAACATGAGGAGACCACTATGGTATGTTAAGATATAGGGCTTTAGCAACTACGGTCGGGTGGATATTTTATACCCGAATCTTATAGTTGGTGCATTGAGAACAGCCCCAGAACAGCATTTATGCAGCACTTTGTCCGGTACTAGTCTAACAGATAGGTCCCCTTCCAATCTTACATAAAATCTAGGTGCACTACGAGTATATTCACTTCACCTTCCTCACTCAGCCAGAGCGCGTACCGCGCATGCGCTGCTTCGCGCTGAGGTGGGGGGCGCTCTGGATGGTGACGCGTTGCCATGGTCGCGGTGCGGGTCAGCTGACCGGCGCCGCGTAGCGTGGTGACGCGCATCATGAGCGCCTCACTCCTCGGCAGCGACGCAACATGGCGGCGGCGCGCCACACAGAGCTGAGGAGGATTACAATCATGTCCACCGTATATATAAGGAATTACATTTATAGCCTACTTACCTCCTGACGAAGCCACAGGCGTGGAGAAACGCGCGTCGAGGTGCATTAGTGCGGGGCAGATCATTGGACCAACATGACCACAGGTATATCGCATATACTATTGCCCTTCTATTTGTATTGATGATATGGTCAAGGTCAGACTAGAGGCCCAACAGGTCTTTTAGGCTTCAGGGCAAGTGCAATATAGATGCAGGATAGATGGCAGTATTATATTACAGACTGCCTCTGTGTCCTATGAAATTATATACATAGACTATTTCAGGCATTTATATTTTTCAGCTGGTTCATTATACAGCACATTGGACACTGCACCCAGGTCTGTCAGGTCTGGTGTTCTGCTCCCGTTATTCTCTGTTTCTGCTGATATTTATCCACAGATGGTCTTTTCCATCTGAGTTGTACTCTTTAGTGTATATTAGAAATTTAATGAATTTTTGTATTGTGGGTATTTTAACTAATAAATAATATATATTGGAAACTACTCCTCCAATTTGTCTCTCTATTGGTGTATAAATCAGATGGAACTGCTTGCAGCTAACCTACACCATGGCTAAAAGGTGCTCCACCCAGGAAAAGAATCTTTACAAATTGGAGCTGAGAAGGAAGAGGTGGCACTCTTTGTCACATAAAATACTTTTATATTCAGACACGTTAAAATATGGAACTTGGGAAGCGTATCCCCATGGATGACGGCTGTTTCATTTCTATGAGGACAGCCCCTTTATAGAGGTTACACCTATTCTACCACATCACAACAACATCATTAAAAACGATTATTAACAAAAACTATTGAACAGTTCAAGTTATAAAAACACTGCCATGCCAATTTAGTCATTAAAACAAGTGGACCTTGGGCTTTTGACTAAATAATCCATTCTGCTTCTCTATGCAAAATCTCAGTTCATACCTTTGGGGTTTTTTTCTATGCAAAAGCAGCCTATTCAAATTTCTTTCCTGATCAGGTAGGAACACCCTCTGAAAACTGCAAACCTGAGAACTTTTGAGTTTGAATTTGAACCTCGCGTATATGCTCAATGAGTCTGGTAGATCCTTTACCAGTGGATATGGATTTATAATGTTCTCTAGATGTCATAAAATGTGGTCTAATGGTTTTACCAATGTAAAATCTTTCACAGGGACAGAAAGTTATGAAGACAACAAATTGGGTTTTAAAAATGAAATGCCTTCCACTCTGATCAAGAAAGACAAGTGCAAGCTGAACCTGGATGGTATCCAGTTAAGTTATAGGTTCATAAGAAACAGCCGCACACAAACTTTGGAATTTTCAAATGCAAAAAAAGGGATAATTTATTGTATTCACCACAGTAGCATAGCGATGTTGAGGTAACGTTTCGGCCCCGTAGAGGGCCTTTGTCAAACCTCACTTGTTGTAGAAATAATAGCGGAAGATATTGCAGTAAGAGACCCCGCAATGAAGAGACAGATAATTTTTTGTAATAGGCAGGCTCCAAAGTAGAGCTATTGGCGTCATGCAGAGTAAGATAAGGTCTGAGAAGGGGGCGCGATCCCAGTCCGAGCTGCGGGTCCGGGGTGTTAGAATCCCTGTGGTGGTCCGGGGATTCACACTCTATATAGGAGGCTATGTGGGGGCTCACACTGTATATTGGAAGCTATGTGGGAGCTCACACTGTATATTGGAGGCTATGTGGGGGCTCACACTGTATATAGGGGGCTCTGTGTGGGCTCATACTGACAATTCTGAAGTGAAATGTGTGATGTGTGGCAAGCTCTGCAGATAGAAGTCATGGCTGCGATCTAGCGGTAATATCGGGCACAGTACTTACACAGTATTCGTCCCCATTAGCATGGTCAGCTGCTGAGGAGCCTCTACAATTCGAGCTCTCCTCTGGCGGTATAAACAAGTATTAGGCTAGTTTCACATTTGCGTTTAAATCCGCAGAGTTTAATCCGCATCCGCAAGTGGTGGAAAAAAACGCATGTAAACGCGTACAAACGCGGCGTTTTTACGCATTTATATGCATTTTTTCCTGTGTTTGCGTTTTTGGTGAGCATGATGCGAAATTTCACAAGAGAAAAATCAAGATAACCAGACACCGCCAATGGGACTACAGAGGGCGTGTATTATGGGATTTCTTTATATAGACCCCTGAACAGCTGTAATCTTCAGATTTTGCTCCTGTATCCTGTGTTATGATGGATCTTCGCATGGAGAGCTTTTATTTCAACCTGGATTTAAGCATCAAGCTGTTTCTTGCCTGTGCTTTTGCTTGGGAGCAAGACAGAAATCGCGAAAGATGGAGGAGACAACGTAAGCGTTTTTGGAGACACCCCATTATCGAACTACGTGAGAGCCGTGGAGCCTATCACACGCTGTATGGCGAGCTTAATGCCAACCCGGAGAAATTCCATGAATATACAAGGATGTCGCAAGACTCGTTCCGGGATTTGCTTGCTAGTGTCCAAGGAGCCATACGGAGACAGGACACCCAGCTCCGTAGAGCGATTCCACCAGAGGAACGTCTGCTGGTTACATTAAGGTACGTTCCAAATCTAAACCAATGACAGTCCAAATTTTGTGTTTTCTGACATGTATGTTTTGGGTATTTTCCTTTCTTTCTTTAGCGTAACCACACCATAAATAGAATAGTTTGTAATTTTTGAGGGGTTTCTTTTTCTTACAGATTTCTGGCAACCGGAGACAGTTTATCATCCCTCCACTTCCAATACCGGCTTGGAATATCCACCCTGTCCGGAATAGTTGCGGACACCTGTCGGGCTTTGTGGAATGCACTCCGGGATGAGTTTATACCCCTACCCACCATCGACATGTGGCTTGAAATTGCGGAAAAATTCTGGAGTGTGTGTGATTTCCCCAACTGTTTAGGAGCGGTGGATGGAAAGCACATCCGCATTATCAAACCTGCCAGAACAGGATCGGAGTATTTCAACTATAAAAAATATTTTTCTGTTGTGCTCATGGCAATAGCTGATGCGAACTGTCGCTTCATCGCCGTGGACATTGGAGCTTTTGGCCATGGCAACGATTCCCAGACTTTCAAGAACTCGGATATGGGCCGCCGTGTGTATGGCAAAAATTTCAATTTTCCCCGCCACAACCTCTCCCCAACACTCAAGGTCCACCGATGCCATTTGTTATGGTTGGGGATGAGGCCTTTCAGATGTGTGAAAACCTACTGAAGCCCTATTCCAGTCGGGACTTGAACCACACTAGAAGGATCTTTAACTACAGACTGACCAGGGCCCGAAGAACAGTAGAGTGTTCCTTTGGCATTCTGGTCTCTAAATGGCGCATTCTTGCATCAGGCATAAATCGAAAAGTGGAAACAGTCGACGAGGTGGTCAAAGCCTGTGTGGTTCTGTACAATTATATAATGGCTAAGGAGCAACCCAACATTGAACTGGATGAACCAGTTGCGCACCCACTGCCCGATTTCCAGCATCACCCGCTGCGGTCAACTGCAGCAGTTGGTCACATGCGGGACCAATTTGCTGCCTTTTTTGATTCAGATATTGGACGTGTGTCATGGCAGGACAATGTTGTGTAAATGTCCTGTTGTAATTCGATTTGTACCAGTAATTTTCTGCAATGATAATATTTCTCATTAATAAACTTTAGTTTTGGTTGTGTTGACCGTGTCTCCTATGTTTTTCCTCTACAAACCAAGGCTGTCCTAAAACTAGCAGTATTTGGTCTGTATTTAAAGTATTTGTAATCCAAAATCAGGAGTGGGTGATAAAGGCAGAGGTGCAAGTTATTATGTTAATATCATAATTTACCTCTAATTGTTCCCTCCTTGTTTTGGCTTACAAATACTGATATAAAACACTGGCCACATACTGCTAGTGTTATGGCAGCCATGTTGCTTTATTGGTAAGCTTGTTGACGTCATTGCGTCCTGATTCTGTTCTGCTGTATCCATTGGACACAGACTGACGAGACAATGACTGTCACACTAAAGAGATCTATACTCATCAAGTCAGGTGTCAGAAATAATGAATTCATGATGCACATATAACAGCTTCATGAATTCACTATTTCTGACACCTGTGCAGGTGAGCATAGATATGCCGTGTGTGATCACCATCGTCCCTTCAATTTGTGTGTAATAGATCATGTACACAGAAGAGAAAATGGAGGTTATACAAGGCAGTTCTCTACTCACCAGGCCAGGTGTCCTAACTAATGAGTTTTTTTACACCTGACCTCTTCAGTAGAGTTCTGCACTGTATGTCCGCCATTTTCTCTTCAGACTGCAACACTAGTCACAGACAAAGCAGAAAGAAGCAGGGTGGATAAAAATCAATGTTTTTTTAAAAAAATCAAAAAAATCGGATTTTTTTTATTTAAATCTGATTTTTTTTATTTAAATCGGATTTTTTTCAATAAACTGCTTTTTGAGGAAAATATTTTACCATCCAAAGGTTCTTCCATCATGAGATAAAGCTGAGTTGTTTAACTCAGTAGAATAAAGGCTGTATATGTGTAACATTCACAATGCCATGCTCTTCCAGAGGTTTCTGTAGGACGCTGACTATCCAACAAGTTTGGGCATGTCAACTGAATGGAAAAAGAAACTAAACCAAAAGTGAAACCAAGCTAGAAGTGTGGAATTAAAGGGGCAGTATGAACAAAATGTGGAGGCTATTAATAGTTTATACAATTAAGACATGCTGCTTTTAAACACCTACCTATTGCCATATAGTAAAACAAAAAAGATTTTTACTTACTTTGGGGTCCCCCCCTCACCCTGGCGTTAGATCGTTGCCCCTAGTTTTGTCCGTGTAACTATGGGCGCACATGCGCACTGCTCTCACTTCTCATTTTAATCGTGATTTATATTAAAAAAAACCTTTTGATTTAAATCAGTGATTTAAATCATGATTAAAATCATGATTTAAATCGATCCGATTTAAATAGAAAAAAATCTTTTGATTTAAATCGGCGTGATTTAAATCAATCCACCCTGGAAAGAAGAGATTATGGAGATAATACAAGTATACATTTTTTGGCCCACCTCATATCTCTATACTAAAGACACACAAAACTGCAGTCTTTTTTTTTTTTATAACTACTGGAGATATGATGTGGCCTAAAAATAAAGTGTGTGTGGCGAAGTTTCTTATTTGGCGCACGGCGTGTGCTGCGGGTGGCGGAAGACACAATAAACTAAACATAATTGGGGCAAATCAAGTTTTTTATTTTTTAACAACCCAAAAATTTAACTGCGCCGGCTTGGGGTAGTGTGATGTAAACAGGGGGTGTGAAGCACTGAGACCTGGCTAACCGTGGACGACGCAGAGGTGGCAGGAGAAGGGGCAATGAAACTAGTAGGGTCTGGAAGTTCGGGGATGGGGCTTGACACATGAGAGGCTTGAGACTCACTGGAAGGGTGAGACAAACCTGACATTACAGACACATTGGGAGGTGAAGGGGGAGGAATACTAAGAGTCCTCTGGTTTTTTTTTGTGCTTTTTTGGGGGGTTTGCCGGGTTCTGGGAAGCCTTGCTGGGCTCATATGGCGTGGCGTAGTGGTGGGTGACCTGTCAGGGTCCGGCTGCACCATGACAGAGTCCATAGTGCTCGTAGAGCGTGCAGCCATACCAGAGTCCATAGTGCTCGCCAGAGTCCATAGTGCTCGTAGAGCGTGCAGCCATGCCAGAGTCCATAGTGCTTGTAGAGCGTAAGGCCATGCCAGGGTCCTGCTGCATCGTGGTGGTGGCGGTACGGAAGGCCATGTCAGGGTCCTGCTGCATCGTGGTGGTGGCGGTACGGAAGGCCATGCCAGGGTCCTGCTGCATCGTGGTGGTGGCGGTACGGAAGGCCATGCCAGGGTCCTGCTGCATCGTGGTGGTGGCGGTACGGAAGGCCATGCCAGGGTCCTGCTGCATCGTGGTGTCAGTGGAGGAGGTCCAAGCAGGAGCAGCGGTTGTCATGGTGGTGGGATGTCCAACTGCACTCGGCATGGTGGTGGTGCTGTAGTGGTGTCCGGCAGTGCTAGGAATTGAGGTGGCCGTGCAGTGGTATGCGGCAGAGGTCGGCATTGTGGTTAATCGTGACAGTGAAGGCACAGGTGGATATGCTGACACTGTCTGCTGGAAATACCGACTCTGCTCCATAGCCTGCATGTAAGCAGCATTGCAGGCCTGCATGACTCAGCTGGAGATCAGGAGTAAGGTGTTCCGACATGCCCTGCTCAATTTGGTTAAAAAAAAATGATGTGCTGGCCTCTGGAGGTCGGCTTTCACTTGGTCAAGGTTTTTGGTGACCTCCTGGATACGTGCATTCAAGAGGTTATGTGAAATATCCATTCGGTCACCCAAAGCCTTGATTGCTTCGTGTAAAACCGAGCTCAAGTGCAAAAACTCAGGCATGAGTGTCCTGTCCGATGCCCTCTGCCGCTGCTGGGAAGAGCCCAAAAATAAAAGGGGCAGTGGAAGAGGACTGCGAAAGGGGAAGACCTGGTCTCCAGTTAGTGTGGAAGGCCCACTTGCTGCAGCGCTGCTGGATGGCTGGGACAGGTCCGTGGCTGTCGGATGAAGGACCGCTCCAGAACCTGGGCCAACAGTTGTGCTCCATGTGCTGGGAAAAAAGGAAAAAGAAAATACCAAAAAATAACCAGACGCAAAATCCTGTGGAATAGAAAAATACAGATTATGGCAATAGAATACAACCTAATGCACGTGATAAATACTTACGTTCTCTGGGCAAGGAACGGTCTTAAAAATGCCAGAACTCGATGGTATTTGTATTTTCTGATCCTTGCTCCTGAACCACTGGGAACACGGCTCTCTTGACGCAGGTCCTTGTTGAAGCGGTCCTTCATCGAACGCCAACGTGTTTTGACTTTGGCCACTGTTAAAAAAAATAAATAAATGGTCAGAAGAAGGACTTTTGGCCACGCTCACAACTGTGTGATGAGAGAAACTCCTGAGAGTTTCTGTCATCACACACAGTCGAGTGAGCACGGCCAAGGTCTCTGCTGCTTCACACTGCAGTGCAATACTTACCAAATGCATTTCGGACCCGAGTCGGGGCGTTGTCCCAGCCATCCCACATCTCTTTGGCCACCTCATTCCATAGGCGCCGGATCGTGACGTTGTTTGAGTGCAGTGGATCCCGGGTGTCCCACAATGGGACTCGCTCCTGGACCAGGGAGATGAGGAGGTCATTTTCAATTAGGTCATCCTCCCGTTGTGGAACCTAAAAATTAATAAAAAGTCATTAAAGTTTAGTGAATTAACATAAGGAAAAAAAAAAGAAAAAAAGATGCTGAGAAATGGCATGAATAGGAAAGTCAACATACAAAAGGATTCCAGAAAAAAAAAAAGTTAAGAAATAGGAATGGAAAGAAAAGCAGATTCAAGATTACACTGAGGATACAGTAAACAGTCAGCCTTGTATACGTACCCTCTGCCGTCTTTCCACCCGACCTTGAGTCCACTGCTCCTGCCCAGTTTGTGCTGCAGTTGAGGAAGAGCTCTAAAAAAGTGAAAAATTCAAATTGTCACATGTGTAGATGTGACAGTGAATACTTACCAATCTGATGAGGCAAGTACTCACCTCACTGACATACTCGACTTCCGACTGCCCAGGACGAAACTCCTCATCAGAAGAAGAAGCAGAAGACATTCTGATGCATGTAGAAAGAAAGAAATGCAAGAATTTAGGACATGTAGAGACAGAAAATAGAAAATAAAGGCATTGGCTAGGATATACTCACATTGTTCAGGGTCTTGTTTTCCTCCAAGATGTAGCCTGTGTCTCGTCTGCTTCAGTGTCTGCTGAGTAGTGACCTGCAAATGTCCACTCCCTCCCTTTATCACCTTGTATGTGGGGGGTGGCTTATCAGTGTCTAGACATGTTTTTCTCTTTTGAAACACATGCGTTCACATAGACAGCAATGCGGTTTTTTGCCGCAATCCTTGCGCAATCGACCGCATGCGTTTCAAGGCGGCAAATTGACGCCTCTAAAAATTACTACATGTTGCATTTCCGCGCCAAGCCGCAAACGACGCATGCGTCTTCAAACTGCTGTACAGAATCCCAGAGTGCCTATCAGCCATATCCTCCTTCTTCTCCTCTCGCTTCCTCAAACTCAATGTGGACAAATCTGAACTCATCATCTTTCCTCCATCTCACAGATCTTCCTTACCTGACCTATCTATCGCAATCAATGACATCATGCTTTACCCTGTACTGGAAGTCCGCTGCCTCGGAGTAACCTTCGACTCTGGCCTGTCCTTCAAACCGCACATCCAAGCTCTTTCCACCTCCTGTCGCCTCTAGCTCAAAAATATCTCCAGAATCCGTCCTTTCCTCAACCTTCAATCTACTAAAATGCTTGTGCATGCCCTCATCTCCCGCCTTGACTACTGCAACATCCTTTTCTGTGGCCTCCCTGCTAACACCCTTGCACCTTTCCAGTCCATCCTTAACCCCTTCCCGACCCATGACGCCACGTAGGCGTCATGAAAACCTGTGCCAATCTGACCCATGACGCCTATGTGGCGTCATGGAATGATCGCGTCCCTGCAGATCGGATGAAAGGGTTAACTCCAATTTCACCCGATCTTCAGGGACAGGGGGAGTGGTACTTCAGCCCAGGGGGGGTGGCTTCATCCCCCCGTGGCTACGATTGCTCTGATTGGCTGTTGAAAGTGAAACTGCCAATCAGAGCGATTTGTAATATTTCACCTAAAAAACTGGTGAAATATTACAATCCAGCCATGGCCGATGCTGCAATATCATCGGCCATGGCTGGAAACACTTATGTACCCCCCACCACCACCACCGATCTCCTCCCCGGTCCTCCGTCCGGTGCTCCGCTCCCCTCCGTCGTCCTGCCCGCTCCCCCGTCCTCCTGCCCGCTCCCCCCGTGCTCCGATGCCACCCCCCGTCCTCCGATCCACCCCCCATGCTCAGATCCCCCCCCTCATACTTACCGGGCCTCCCGGTGTCCGTCCGTCTTCTCCATGGGCGCCGCCATCTTCCAAAATAGCGGGCGCATGCGCAGTGCGCCCGCCGAATCTGCCGGCCAGCAGATTCGTTCCAGGTATATTTTGATCACTGAGATATAACCTATCACAGTGATCAAAATAAAAAAAATAGTAAATGACCCCCCCTTTATCACCCCCATAGGTAGGGACAATAATAAAAAAAACTCACTAGGGTTAGGGTTAGAACTAGGGTTAGGGGTAGGGTTAGGGGTAGGGCATGTGCACACAGTGCGGATTTGGCTGCGGATCCGCAGCGGATTGGCCGCGGATCCGCAGCGGATTGGCCGCTGCGAATTCGTAGCAGTTTTCCATCAGGTTTACAGTACCATGTACACCTATGGAAAACAAAATTCGCTGTGCCCATGGTGCGGAAAATACCGTGCGGAAACGCTGCGTTGTATTTTCCGCAGCATGTCAATTTTGTGCGGATTCCGCAGCGTTTTACACCTGTTCCTCACTAGGAATCCGCAGGTGAAATCCGCACAAAAAAACACTGGAAATCCGCAGGTAAAACGCAGTGCCTTTTACCTGCGGATTTTTCAAAAATTGTGCGGAAAAATCTCACACGAATCCGCAACGTGGGCACATAGCCTTAGGGTTGGAATTAGAGTTAGGGTTGGAATTAGGGCTAGGGTTGGAAATAGGGTTAAGATTAGGCTTGTGGTTAGGGTTACGGATAGGGTTAGGGGTGTGTTGGGGTTACAGTTGTGGTTAGGGTTGGGATTAGGGTTAGGGTTGGGATTAGGGTTACGGGTGTGTTGGGGTTAGGGTTGTGGTTAGGGGTGTGTTGGGGTTAGGGTTGTGATTAGGGTTATGGCTACAGTTGGGATTAGGGTTAGGGGTGTGTTGGGGTTAGTGTTGAAGTTAGAATTGAGGGGTTTCCATTGTTTAGGCACATCAGGGGTCTCCAAACGCAACATGGCGCCACCATTGATTCCAGCCAATCTTGCGTTCAAAAAGTCAAATGGTGCTCCCTCCCTTCCAAGCCCCGACGTGCGCACAAACAGTGGTTTACCCCCACATATGGGGTACCAGCATACTCAGGACAAACTGGGGAACAACTATTGGGGTCCAATTTCTCCTGTTACCCTTGCAAAAATAAAAAATTACTTGCTAAAACATAATTTTTGAGGAAAGAAAAATGATTTTTTATTTTCACGGCTCTGCGTTGTAAACTTCTGTGAAGCACTTGGGGGTTGAACGTGCTCACCACACATCTAGATAAGTTCCTTGGGGGGTCTAGTTTCCAAAATGGGGTCACTTGTGGGGGTTTCCATTGTTTAGGCACATCAGGGGTCTCCAAACGCAACATGGCGCCACCATTGATTCCAGCCAATCTTGCGTTCAAAAAGTCAAATGGTGCTCCCTCCCTTCCAAGCCCCAACGTGCGCACAAACAGTGGTTTACCCCCACATATGGGGTACCAGCATACTCAGGACAAACTGGGGAACAACTATTGGGGTCCAATTTCTCCTGTTACCCTTGCAAAAATAAAAAATTACTTGCTAAAACATAATTTTTGAGGAAAGAAAAATGATTTTTTATTTTCACGGCTCTGCGTTGTAAACTTCTGTGAAGCACTTGGGGGTTGAACGTGCTCACCACACATCTAGATAAGTTCCTTGGGGGGTCTAGTTTCCAAAATGGGGTCACTTGTGGGGGTTTCTATTGTTTAGGCACATCAGGGGCTCTGCAAACGTAACATGATGCCCGCAGACCATTCCATCAAAGTCTGCATTCCAAAACGTCACTACTTCCCTTCCGAGCCCCGGCATGTGCCCAAACAGTGGTTTACACCCACATAAGGGGTATCATCGTACTCAGGAGAAACTGGACAACAACTTTTGGGGTCAAATTTCTCCTGTTACCCTTGGGAAAATTAAAAAATTTTGGGCTAAAAAAATATTTTTGAGGAAAGAAAACATTTATTATTTTCACGGCTCGGCGTTATAAACTTCTGTGAAGCACTTGGGGGTTCAAAGTGCTCACCACACATCTAGATAAGTTCCCTTGGGGGTCTAGTTTCCAAAATAGGGTCACTTGTGGGGAGTTCCTACTGTTTAGGCACATCAGGGGCTCTGCAAACGCAGCGTGACACCCGCAGAGCATTCCATCAAAGTCTGCATTTCAAAACGTAACTACTTCCCTTCCGAACCCTGGCATGTGCCCAAACAGTGGTTTACCCCCACATATGGGGTATCAGCGTACTCAGGAGAAACTGGACAACAACTTTTGGAGTCCAATTTCTCCTGTTATCCTTGGGAAAATAAAAAATTGTGGGCTAAAAAATCATTTTTGAGAAAAGAAAAATTATTTTTTATTTTCATGGCTCTGCGTTACAAACTTCTGTGAAGCACTTGGGGGTTCAAAGTGCTCACCACACATCTAGATTAGTTGCTTGGAGGTCTAGTTTCCAAAATGGGGTCACTTGTGGGGGAGCTCCAATGTTTAGGCACACAGGGGCTCTCCAAACACGACATGGGGTCCGCTAAAGATTGGAGCCAATTTTTCATTCAAAAAGTCAAATGGCGCTCCTTCCCTTCCGAGCCCTGCTGTGCACCCAAACAGTGGTTTACCCCCATATATGAGGTATCAGCGTACTCAGGACAAATTGGACAACAACGTTCGCGGTTCAGTTTCTCCTTTTACCCTTGGGAAAATAAAAATATTGTTGCTAAAAGATCATTTTTGTGACTAAAAAGTTAAATGTTCATTTTTTACTTCCATGTTGCTTCTGCTGCTGTGAAAGACCTGAAGGGTTAATAAACTTCTTGAATGTGGTTTTGAGCACCTTGAGGGGTGCAGTTTTTAGAATGGTGTCACTTTTGGGTATTTTCAGCCATATAGAACCCTCAAACTGACTTCAAATGTGAGGTGGTCCCTAAAAAAATGGTTTTGTAAATTTTGTTGTACAAATGAGAAATCACTGGTCAAATTTTAACCCTTATAACTTCCTAGCAAAAAAAAAAAAAAATTTGTTTCCAAAATTGTGCTGATGTAAAGTAGACATGTGGGAAATGTTATTTATTAACTATTTTGTGTCACATAACTCTCTGGTTTAACAGAATAAAAATTCAAAATGTGAAAATTGTGAAATTTTCAAAATTTTCGCCAAATTTCCATTTTTTTCACAAATAAACTCAGAAATTATCGACCTAAATTTACCACTAACATGAAGCCAAATATGTCACGAAAAAACACTCTCAGAATGGCTAGGATCCGTTGAAGCGTTCCTGAGTTATTACCTCATAAAGGGACACTGGTCAGAATTGCAAAAAACGGCCAGGTCATTAAGGTCAAAATGGGCTGGGTCATGAAGGGGTTAACTCTGCTCCCCGACTAATCCATCTCTCTCCTGTTACTCCTCCGCTTCCCCCTCTGCAAATCTCTTCACTGGCTCCCATTCCCTCAGCGTATCCAGTTCAAATTACTAATACTGACCTACAAAGTCATCCATAACCTGTCTCCTCCATATATCTCTGAACTAATCTCCCGATATCTTCCCTCACGTAATCTCTGGTCATCCCAAGACCTCCTTCTCTCCTCCACACTTATTCGCTCCTCATCCAATCGCCTCCAAGACCTCCCGAATATACCCCATCCTCTGGAACTCTCTGCCCCAACACGTCCGGATATCCACCACATTCGGATCCTTCAGACGGAGCCTGAAAACCCACCCTTCCGGAAAGCCTACAGCCCGCACTGACCCCTCTGCCTCCTCACCACTACTGAAGCTACCGCCTCACCAACACCGAAGCTCCTGCAACCCCCAACCTACTGTCTCCTTCCCCACCATCCTGTAGAATGTAAGCCCGCAAGGGCAGGGTCCTCGCCCCTCTGTATCAGTCTGTAATTATTAGTTTGCTTACTGTAAGTGATATCTGTAACTTGTATGTAACCCCTTCTCATGTACAGCACCATGCAATCAATGGTGCTATATAAATAAATAATAACGCGGCAAAACACGATAAAAAAACGCATGCGTCCCTAATGTTAAATATAGGAATACACAACGCATGTGGATATATGCGGTAGAAACGCTGCGGACACAACCGCAAATGTGAAAGCGGCCTTAGCTGGGTAAGGGACCACTCACATATCTCCCCTATACACTACCAGCAGCACAGGTGATCGCTTCCCGGCACCTAGTCTGTACACGGATATGACAATAACCTGTACAGAATGGCTCATCGCTTCCTCAGACACACTGACATTCTGGAAGGTATGTGGAACTACAAGTCCAGCCTACCCTGCTAGCTATACGTATATGGTGTCTATGGCGACACACAAGTCATGCGGGTGAACGCCTCTGGAGCCCGCCGCTAGGAAACTGGACAGTAGACACTGTAATAGAACGCGTCATCCTCACCTTACAGTATGGAAATCTCCCGCCAAAGCAAGAAGCCTCGCGATGACACGCAGAAGGGGCGTGGCTTGCCTTTACACGTCCTTACACATCAAGTCTTCAATAAAATGGCGGCGGCAGAGGCAGACAGAGTCTGAGGTTGGAGTATATAATAAGTTAGCTGAGCAGACGTCACGTGACGTCTTAAGGCGTCATTATTGCCTGGTGTTCAGTGGAGCCTGCGGAGAAGTGGGCGGGTCCGCGCTCTGATTGGATGCAATAGATGTCTCCAGATAGAATAGCCCTACAGGATGCCGGCAGTCATAGTGTCAGCGCCGTGATCAGCGCCCGTGCCGCCCCGGGGGCGGGTAGAATAGCTGGCAGTGCCCGGCATGCCCTGGGTGGCGGGCACAGCAGATGGGGTGACTGCAGTGTGGTGTCCTATTACCGGCAGTGACTGACGCCGGCACAGCTGGCACTACTGCGCGCACCATGGCCTCAGCTAACGGGGCGCCGGTGCCGCTGTCCCCGGGAGGGCGCCGCCTGGAGCTGAGCGAGCAGCTGCCCAGGAGAGCGCACGCCCTGTGCCGGGAGTACCTCCGGGGAGCGTGGCGGAGCATCAGCCCGGAGCAGATGAGGGTGTCTGTGGTCAGGTAACAGCCGGGGGCAGGGGGAGCGCCGCCATGTGGGGGTCCTCCGCCATGTGGGGGTCCTCATCCGGGTCACTAGTAGCGCCGTGCTCACTGTGCGAATGTGGGGTCTGTAGCACATTAACTGTATAAATGCTGGCCGTTTCTCTGCTTACTAATAGTATGTATATATATATATATATATATATATCTATCCGCAGCGCTGCATATAGCCCAGCCGTCATGACATCTGTCATAGGTGTCCTACCTTTATAATAGAGGGTGCCATGACAGTGTGAGCCAAGCCTTGGGGCGCGCTGAGCCCCAGCGATAAAATCAGCTACATAGCGGCCAGTCGGATGGCGTTTAGTTGCCCGATTACACAGGCCGGCCGCTCTTCAGTGTGCCCAGGACAGGTGCACATAGTTTAGGCTGTGTGCTCACGCTGCGGGTCCCCAGCAGTTTCCCATGCGCTTACAGTACAATATAAACCTATGGGAAACGCAATCCGCAGTGCCCATGCTGCAGAAAAAAACACGCGGAAACGCAGCAGTTTACATTCCGCAGCATGTCACTTCTTTGTGCGGAATCCGCAGCGGTTTACACCTGCTCCAATAGAAAACCGCAGGTGGAATCCGCACAAAAACCGCGGTAAATCCGCAGGAAAAAAGCAGTGCTATTGCCCTGCGGATTTATCAAATCCGCTGCGGAAAAATCCGCAGTGGACCTTTCTACGTTTGCACATACCCTTACTATACACAGACCGCCAAAATACTCAGCAGCACATGTCCTGATCATACACGATATGCTGCCGAGAATGATGGAGCTGTAAACGGAATCTCTCGCCAGGTTTTGCCACCCTGGGGTGCGACGCCTCTTACACTACTAGGGTATATGCCCATTTTGCTTCTATCTTGGGTATAGTCTATATAGGTAAGGGGCGGCTGCTGCAGGGGTTAATGGGAAAGTGTTAGCTCATTCGCCCCCACTTGTAGACAAGGTGCGGGGCTTGTTTTTGAGTGGTCGACTACCATCGTGCCGTAGCAGTCATGGCGACTATTCCGGATCTCTGCACCACAGAGAAGCTGCCTGTTATTCTGTAGGTGTGCCAGTGTTATATAAGGGTAAATGATGGTGGTCCGTTCCTGGCGCTGGAGAGAGGACGGAGGGCGACATCTGCCAGTCACAGGCTCCTAGTCCTCGTCCTCCTTCCTATCTCTGACCTTTCACAGTGGTGGAGAGTCAGGCTTGACGTCACCCTCTGGTTACATGGCAAGTACAAAGTTAACTGATTATTGTGCTATGTTGTATACGTGTCTCCTGACCTGCTGTAAACCGAACTCTTAAAGAAGCACTGCTCCTCCTCCCATCAAAGTGTTTATCCTCTTAAAGGGAACCTGTCACCACGTTTTTGGAAGATGGGATAAAAATAGCGTTAAATAGGGGCAGAGGTGGGCGTTACATTAGTGTGTGTGTTATGCGTTTATTACCCACCTAAGTTGCCGAAATAACTTTGCAAAGTCTCCGTTTTCGCCTGTCAATCAGGCTGGTCTGGTCAAAAGGGCGTTGTCTTCCCCCAGATTTTGCGTAGTTTTCCGTTGGTGGCGTAGTGGTGTGCGCATGCCCAAAGTCCGGAATCCTCTTCCAGGGGATTTAAAATAGCGCGGTGTTCGTTATTGCATTGGTGATCGGTGGGCGCGGCCATCTTCCTTTGGCCGCGCGTGCGCAGAAGCGGCGCTCTGCTGGCCGCGGCTTCAGGAAAATGGCCGCCGCGATATCCATCTGCGCACGCGCGGCATCCCGCGGCCATTTTCCTGAAGCCGCGGCCAGCAGAGCGCCGCTTCTGCGCACGCGCGGCCAAAGGAAGATGGCCGCGCCCACCGATCACCAATGCAATAACGAACACCGCGCTATTTTAAATCCCCTGGAAGAGGATTCCGGACTTTGGGCATGCGCACACCACTACGCCACCAACGGAAAACTACGCCAAATCTGGGTGAAGACACCACGCCCATGTGACCTGACCAGCCTGATTGACAGGCGAAAACGGAGACTTTGCAAAGTTATTTCGGCAACTTAGGTGGGTAATAAACGCATAACACACACACTAATGTAACGCCCACCTCTGCCCCTATTTAACGCTATTTTTATCCCATCTTCCAAAAACGTGGTGACAGGTTCCCTTTAATATATTCCAGTCATCATATTATATGGCACTGTGTACTTGCAATTTCTCATTTTGCTTTTCTACCCATTTAGTTATTCTCTTTTCCATTAGGTCTGTGACTTCACGTGATTAAAAGCTGACTAGCTGAATCCTTCTAAGCTCCATGTAGAAACAGGAGGTCAATTTTCTCTGTGCGAGTCACTAGTCACTGCCAACGTCCCTGGCGACGGGTGTTGGAGCTGCTGGGTCAGGAGTTGGAGGGGAAAGAAATGCAGGGACAAGGGACTTCCTGTAGAGCAGAGAAAGGAGAAGAATTTGCTGGGTAGAAAGATAAAATGAGCAATTGCAAGTACACAGTGCTATATAATGATGATTGCAATATATTCCGAAGATAAAGGCTATGATGGGAGGGTTTTGTTAATGACTTTGCTAAGGTGGGAGCGGTAAATGGCAGAATCTCGCCTGTCCTTAATTGCACAAGAAGCCAATAGTGCAGATCAGGTGGCACAATATGCGGCACCAACCCTAAGCCTGGCACTGTGATGCTGGTGTGCACTGGTATAGGGGGAGCAGTGGGACGTATGTCTGATTTATATTGGACCTGACGGAGAAACACGGGCAGCCTGAATCAAGAGACAGGCTGTGATTTACACTGAAGAGCTGCGGTCTTTCAGAGAAATCATGCCTGTAAAACCTGACCAGGGAACGTGCATCTGGCCACAGTGACTGGTCCCGGAGGCGGGTCCCAAGCATCTTCTCCCCACCCCCATCTCACAGACTGACATATTGAAATGGACCAATCATATGTCACTTCTTCATGTTCTTGTGCTCCGAGGTTTGCCATTCCAGCCTTTTTTTCTGTGTGCTCCTCAGCAGTAACATGAACTCCTCTTCTCAAGGTCATCGGGGAGGTGGTGATGAATTGCTGACAATGTCATATGGCAGCTAAAGGCGATGCAGCCTGCATATTGCTGGCCTGCTCCCCAGACCACATACACATGTGCAAACCAAACCATGACCAAAGTACATACTGTCACTACTTCGGACATCTAAAAGCAGTAGTTGATAGCATGGCCACCCTTGTCAGGTTGTGAACAGCTACGTTCTTTAGGAGCTCACTGCTCTTCTGCTGCCTTGTAGCCCAGGAGGGGGCACTACTGAGTGACATGGCAGCTTTTCTGTCCAATGCTGCATGCAAGGTCCACTCCAGCTTCAGTGCCAGTGTTCACAAGCTCGCCTGCACAGAAGCTGGATGAAGACACTGCCATTAGACAGGGTGGCCAAGGTACCCATAATGGCGTGAGGGCATGCGCAGGAGTACCTCACCACAGATCAGTTTGACGTGCATGGGAGGGGGTAGTATTGTAATGGAGAGGAGACCTAGATGTCTTCTGAGCACCGCACGCCCCAGAGCCTGGAAGAAATCATTAACATAAAGATTAAAAGTGCATTTCTCAACATCCAGACTGCAGCAATGAGGCATACAGGTAAGACTGGTTTAACCATTGTATTACCTGTATGCCCATAGGAATAGCTAGCTTAAAAGCATCCAGGGGATGACAGATTCCCTTTAAGGACTTTTGGTTAGCAGCACTTAGCGGATACTTGCCCTCTTAATTCCTAGGGAAGCAGTAATGGTGTACTTAAAGGGAATCTGACATTACTTAACTGTAAATATGGTTATACAGGATATAGAATGCTGAAAACAGTCCTCCCATGTGTGTCTCATATCGGCTGTGTTGTTGTTGTTGAGAAATCATCTTTTATCACTTTTTATATCCCGTACATACTTGTGTATAAGCCAAGATTTTCAGCACAATTTTTTTTTTTTTTGTGTGCTGAAAACGACCCCCTCGGCTTATACACGAGTCTGTTGTCCAGAACGCTGGCTTGGGAGGGGGAGCGGCATAGCAGTGGCAGGAGCCGGCAGCTGCGGCACCGTGACAGCCGCAGCCGCCGGCTAACACAAGACATCATACTCGCCCTCCATCGCTGCATCTCCGTTGTCTCTGCGGTTCTGGTTTCCTGTGCTGAGCGGTCACGTGGTACTGCTCATTAAGGTAATGAATATGCACGTGTCTACACTCCCATAAGCATGGAGTTGGAGCGCATATTCATTACCTTTATGAGCGGTACCACGTGACCACTGAGCAGAGGAGAGCTGCCGGGACAATGGAGATGCAGGTGCGATGACTGGGAGGGAGGGGGGCAATGTGAGCCATGCATACAACCAGGGGAAGGGGGGAGCTGAGCAATGCGGGACCGGGGGAGCCATGCATACAACAGGGATGCCACATGACAGTACAGGGGGAACCACGCATAGCAGGACCGGATGAGGGAACAATGCATACCCAGCTTATAATCGAGTCAATAAGCTTACCCAGTTTTCCGTGGCAAAAGTAGGTGCCTCGGCTTATACTCGGGTCGGCTTATACTAGAGTATATACGGTAAGTCGCCTCTTCCAGGCTCCAGGACAGATGATGCCTGGAGATAACTCTGCCTCCAGAGATTATTATAAATGAAGGAGGAGTTAACAATGTGTATTGTAATGGCCGCTCTCTGCTCTCCTGAAAACTGACAAGTCTGCAGGTTCCTCTCCGCTCCAGCTCACATACAGATAGGGCTGTAATATTGTTGCAATACAGCAGCACTCGGGGAGAAGCAAGGAATGTGTTTGCAAGGAGACAAATTTCACTTCTCCTGTTCTGTGTTGGTTACTTGTCTCACGCTGGTAACTCTCCCTTCATGTAAAATGAGCTCTGGAGGCAGAGCTTATCTTCCAGGCAACGTCCTCCTCATATCCCGGTTTATTGCCTGTACGCCCATATTAATAGTTTAGATAGGTCAAATATGGTGACAGATTCCCTTTAATCTTTCACACTCCTTCTGTATTTTCGGCCTACATTTTGCCATGTGTTTTTGTTCTGAAGTTGTAGTTACCTAATTTTAAGATCTTGCCATAAAATTCAACGAGTGTGTATTCTGTTTCTCTTGTGACTGGTTTTGCTGTCAGTTTATCAGCATATATATATATGTACGATAATGCACAAACATAGGCCCTGCTTCATCAAGACCTGCGTTATCACCAGTCTTGTTGAGCAGGCGTGCTGGAGTTAGAGGCTCCTACATCATTAAAGAAGCACTCCTCCTCCCATCAAAATTTGTATCCTCTTACTATATTTCAATCATCATATTATCTAGCACTGTGTACTTACAATTGCTCGTTTTACCTTTCTACCCAGCTAATTCTTTTCTTTTTCCATTAGGTCTACGATATCACGTGATTAAAAACTGACTAGCTGAATCCTTCTAAGCTCTATGTAGAAGCAGGAGGTCAATTTTTCTCTGCACAAGTCATGAGTCACTGCAAAAGTCTATGGGAGGGGCAGCAACTGAGTAAGGAGTTGAAGAGGGGAATGATAAATGCAGGGACAACAGACTTCTGGTTTCTATATAGAGAAGTTAGATGGGTAGAAAGGCAAAATGAGCAATTGTAAGTACACAGTGCTGTATAATATGATGACTGCAATATATTAATAGGACACAAAGTTTGATGGGGAGAGTGCTTCTTTAAGGGGTTATTCGTGAAAAGAGTAAACTTACTAAAGGAAATGTAACTAAATTCCTAAATACATTTAACTAGCTGATCGCCATAGTTTTGCTGAGGTCAGTAATCACTACAGAATTAAAATGGCCGCTAATTGCCACAGAATTTTAGCGCAGCCTGGAGTTGTGGCAAAATGTTGCTACTTTTCAAATATTTTTTATACCTTAATTCTGGTGTTAAAGTTTTGATGAAGCCGCCCCACAATGTTCCCTTTTGCACTCAGCGTATTTACACTTTAACAAAGTCAAATTCCAAACTGTCATTGAGAAGGTTTCTCGCAATGTTCTCCCTGGGCTGGCAAATTAACTAAGACTCGGTGGTGCATTGTGGATAAAGTCACCCGTAATCCACATGGTCACATGTGGTTCTTCAGAAGGATTTATTTGTGGTCCTGTTAACCGCTTCACTTCTGTGTTTCAGTGGCGGCCTCAGTAACCTGCTGTATAAGTGTAGTCTGGCAGACACCGTACAAACGCAATCCACAGAGCCACGTCAAGTGCTGCTGCGGCTTTATGGAGCCATTCTGCAGGTAATCTGTTTCTCGGGTGCATATTTTATAGTTCCAGGACAAATATATAAATAATATATACAGTACATAACTTTTTTTTTTTTTTTTTTTGTCTTAACATAAGGCTTTGTGCCCATGAAGAGTTTTTGTTGCTTCCAGTGAAGTGTATGTCATATCCCCCTCCCCCCTTCTTAACGCTAAATTGACTTGCGGTGCGTGATTCAGATCCACAACATGTCAATCTCTCTTGTGATTACTCTTGTTATGTGCAATTTTTTTCCCATAGACTTGGGTTAGATGTGGAAATACCGCACATGCGTCTTTAGTGTTTCCGCAATGGAAACGCGTCAAACGCATATAATCCACACGTGACTGTATCGGTAACGGTTTGTCAAAGCCAAATACCATGAAATATCAAAACAAATCCGCTATATTTAAAGCATGACACACCAAAGATGCATGTTAAAACAAGAAAACGTGCTCAAACGCAATGGTGAAAAACACATGTTACCTAATGGGTGCAGAAATGCTGCAACAGCAGAAACTCCTTGTGAGCACACAGCCTGAGCAGCTGATGGTTTTGAAAGCTGGTTGTATCTTATTAACAAATCGTTACCTCCACTTTTATAAGAAAATGATTACCGTACAATAATTTTTTAAATTTTCTGTATTGCTCTATTAGGAGTATTTTCTGATAACATGGAGCACCCGAAGACTGTGCTGCTAAAATATGCAGCGTCCAACATCATCTTCGCTATCGTCTTAAGTGCGTGCGTGAGTGAATGTTGTGCAATCCTACGATGCTCCCGCACTGAATACAGAAGTGTGGTTGCAGCAGGACGCTCTTTAGTGTATCCCACAGCACAGACTTTGGGTGGTCCGTGTTATCAGTAAAAGTTACAAACGCTCTTAGTGCAGGACTCTGCCTTATCAGTTTTCTAAGGCTACTTTCACACTAGCGTCGTGCACTGCATGTCGCAATGCGACGTTGCGACGTACCGACGCATACTGTGGAAGCGCCGCACAACGGGGGCAGCGGATGCTGTTTTTCAACGCATCCGCTGCCCCATTGTGAGGTGCGGGGAGGAGGGGGCGGAGTTCCGGCCGCGCATGCGCGGTCGGAAATGCTGGACACGACGCACCAAAAAACGTTACATGCAACGTTTTTTGGTGGCGATGGTCCGACGCAACCGTCGCACGACGGTTGCGACGTGTGGCAATGCGTCGCTAATGCAAGTCTATGGAGAAAAACCGCATCCTGCAAGCACTTTTGCAGGATTCATTTTTTCTACAAAACGACGCATAGCGACGTGCAGTGCACGACACTAGTGTGAAAGTAGCCTAAAAGGATAGGCACTAGTGATGAGTGAACATGCTCAGATAAGATCCTTTCCAAGCATGCGTGGGTGCTGAGTGTCTTCGGTGTGCTGGGAAAATGTTTGATTCCCCACGGCTGCATGTCTCGTGGCTGTTTGACAGATGCAACAGATTGCCTGTTTATTAGGCAATCCCCGCTTGTGTTGCGGCTGTCTAAGAGCCACGAAACATGCTGCCGCGGTGAATCAAGCATATTTTTCGAGCACGCTGAAGACTCTCAGCACCCGAGCATGCTTGGATAGGATCTTATCTGAACACGTTCACTCATCACTAGTAGGTATGCTTTAAATCTATCTTCTGCTTCTTTCTGTCTTGCAGGGTGTGGACTCTCTTGTCCTGGAGAGCGTAATGTTTGCCATCCTTGCTGAACGCTCTCTGGGTCCACATTTGTATGGTGTTTTTCCACAAGGCCGTCTGGAAGAATACATTCCGGTGAGAAGTGCTGGCTGGAAAGCACCAAATTTAGAATTGTTAATATACAAGTCTTTTCTGTAATTCTTCTACACAACATTCAGGTGTGACTATGTTCATACTGTATTTGGATGAGCTTGTTCGCCATGTGTAGCCATGAGTCCCCATGTACCATACCCATCCAATGGCTGACCTATGCCTCTGTATAGCAGGAGAGTAGCAAAGTGTGGTGTGAACAGAGCCTTAGCCTGCATTCATGTTTTACTAAGCAACAGCTTAGTCACTAAAACTGAACTTGGAATACTAATGCACAGCGTCAGACGTCTGTTCTAAAATATTACATAAATTTATAGTAATAGCACCCTCCAAAAAAACCAAATGAAAAGTAAACCTCGTTTAAAGTGATACTTTGGTACAAACCAGAAGCTTGAAAGAGCCGGCCATATGTTCATAATCCTTGGCATTAAACTGTATGAGATGCAGAACCTCCATTAACATGTCCCACCTGCTTCCTTCTTGTGGATCTGTCATAAATGGCTTCAGTGGTTAGAGTACCGGCTATAATATTTAATGAACAGGACTCTATTCACATGTGGTCATGTTTCCATCAGTTTATTGTATGTGATTGGGATCTAGATTCTCTCTCTATTTTGTTCCCTCAGAGTCGTAGACTGGTGACCCCAGAACTTAGTGTTCCTGAAATCTCTAGTGAGATCGCCCAGAAGCTGGCCAGATTCCACATGATGGAGATGCCATTCAACAAAGAACCGGTTTGGCTATTTAAGACTATGGAAAAGTACGTTCAACTTTTTGGTAATTTTTAGATTCTTTGTGACAAGCAGTTTTGTAGATAACCGCGCTCACTGTAAAACGCCCTATATGAGGGTACACTGAGTGTTTAGAATACTGAACTGTATGTGACACACAGAAAATATGTGCACAAGGTAATTCTAGTGTCTAAAAAATGGGCAGCTGGGTTTACCTATATTATTGGTGGATCCTGGCTCCTTCCGTATGGGGGGGGGGTAAACCTAAATAAACAACTGGTGTAATACAATAGGAGGTTGGTAGGCAGAAAGTGAAATATAAAACTCACAAAAATTAATACATATGCGTGGCCGAGAGACAAGGATTGTTATATCTCTCCCAATATTTCTGTCCGAAACAATAGGACAGTCTAGGAAACTCCCCAATAAATACAAAACAACAGAACGGAGTATACAAGTCCCAATACGCATTTTATTTAAAAATTGTATAATTTTATTTATATTATCAAAATATATAATTCAAACTGAGTAATCAAATATAAATACAATACATATAAATAACAGGATTAGTGGAGGAGGAAACACTATAATAGTGGCGGAGCGGATGACAACACCTATCACATCATATCACAAGGACTGCTATTGTGGGAGCCATAGTATGAAAAAAAAAAAAAAAAAAAAAGTTGCAACAGTGCAGGTTATATCACTAGCTAAAGTGCCATAGTGCCTACAGGACTCATCACCTCATATCATATAAAGCAGCTTACCCATTAGGTCTGAGATGTCTCACCACGCTCCACACACCACCCCCTTGACGCACGTTTCGCGGTCGCTTTCTCAAAAAGGGGTTTGAGAAAAACCCCTTTTTGAGAAAGCGACCGCGAAACGTGCGTCAAGGGGGTGGTGTGTGGAGCGTGGTGAGACATCTCAGACCTAATGGGTAAGCTGCTTTATATGATATGAGGTGATGAGTCCTGTAGGCACTATGGCACTTTAGCTAGTGATATAACCTGCACTGTTGCAACTTTTTTTTTTTTTTTTTTTTTCATACTATGGCTCCCACAATAGCAGTCCTTGTGATATGATGTGATAGGTGTTGTCATCCGCTCCGCCACTATTATAGTGTTTCCTCCTCCACTAATCCTGTTATTTATATGTATTGTATTTATATTTGATTACTCAGTTTGAATTATATATTTTGATAATATAAATAAAATTATACAATTTTTAAATAAAATGCGTATTGGGACTTGTATACTCCGTTCTGTTGTTTTGTAGAAAGTGAAATATGTCCGACCACAGGTGCAAAGAAGATGGCTACCGTGTCCTGAATAGTAATCCCAAATGGAGGGATCTCTAATGCGGCACTGTAGGAGTGTGCTGGGCAAGATTTGATATAAGTAGGAGACCTATTGTCTCCTTCCCCACAATCCTGTAGAATGTAAGGGCAGTGTCCTCACCCCTCTGTATCCGTCAGTAATTGTTAGTTTGTTTACTATAAGTGATATTTGTATTTTGATGTAACCCCTTCTCATGTACAGCACCATGGAATCAATGGTGCTATATAAATAAATAATAATACTAATAAAGTCTGTCCTTGAAGATGAAGTCTATCACTGTACGCTGTAGTGTATAACCGGGAAGCCCCGTCCACACGTTCCTGGTAAAACCATTCTTCTTTCTGGATCCGGCGTGTGATATCACTGGCTCCACAGTACAGTGGCCTGTAAGAGGCAAAAACATTCTTCAGGAAAGGAGAAAAATCATCTAAGGAAGAAGGAAAAGAGGATTTTTCCAGTGTATCTTTATCTTAGTTTATTAGCGATTGTATCACATCCACTTTCAATATATTTCCACATTCCCAGTAAATATTTGTAGGAAACCTAACTCGCGTAATGTGTTATCAGTTGCATCATTGACAGCACGGTCAAGGACCGTTGACATTTGCATTATTATTGACTTAAGGCTTGTCCCAAGATTTAAATGTTGGGCAAGTTATTGATGTTTTCAAATACATTACTTTTAAAAAGAAGAAAGCACTAAGCAGTTCTTTCCTCCGCTAGAACGCCATGCTGAGCTTCTGCTGTGGTCCCTGAATGCGACATGAAGTAGTCCAAGCTTTAACCGTTAAAGTCTGCATAGTTCTTCCTTCATCTTTTCCTTCTACTTTGACAGCGGCATTTAACAAGTACATCTGGCTGGAAATGCGCACATCGGTGACCCCCGTCACATGATCGTGGGTCATCGGTGCGTCCGCATATCAACCAGTGGTCTCCTGCAAACCTCTATGGTTGTTGATGCCAGATTGCTGTGAGCGCCACCCTGTGGTCGGCGCTCATAGCAATGCTGTAATTCAGCTACATAGGGGCGATCTGAGCATCGCTCCTATGTAGCAGAGCCGATCAGGTTATGCCAGCTATGAAGCATGGTAAAAGTAAAAAAAAAGTTTTAAAAAATCTGAAAAAAAATATATAAAAGTTCAAATCACCCCCCTTTTGCCCCATTTAAAATAAAACAATAAAAAAAACAAACCTACACATATTTGGTATCACCGCATTCAGAATCGCCCGATCTATCAATAATAAAAAAAATTAACCTAATCGCTAAATGGCGTAGCGAGAAAATTCAAAACGCCAGAAATACGTATGGGAGATCAAATCAACGTGTCTGCACCAAAATGGTATTAAAAAAGTCAGCTCGGCACGCAAAAAATAACCCCTCACCCGACCCAAGATCACAAAAAATGGAGACGCTATGGGTCTCAGGAAAATTGCACAATTTAATTTTTTTTTTATTTATTTTTTAGCAAAGTTTAGAATCACCACTTACATAAAAAAAATTAAATAAAAAAAAATAACCTAGACATGTTTGGTGTCTATGAACTCGTAATGACCTGGATAATGGTCAGTTTTAGCATTTAGTGAACCTAGCAAAACAAAAAACAACTGTGGGATTGCACTTTTTTTGCAATTTCACCGTACTTGGAATTTTTTTTCCCGTTTTCTAGTACACGACATGGTAAAACCAATGGTGTCGTTCAAAAGTGCAAGTCGTCCCGCAAAAGATAAGCCCTCACATGGCCATATTGACGTAAAAAAAGTTATGGCTCTGGGAAGGAGGGGAGCGAAAAATGAAAATGCAAAACCGAAAAAAGCTCCGGTCATTAAGGGGTTAAAGAACCGGTACCACTGAAAACTGCTGAGCTTTTACCTTGGCTGGTGACTTGCACTGTATTAGTAGTCGTGCGATGCTTTCTGCTGTGGATTTTAGCTCAGATTATATCGTGAGACTTGACCGGTAATCCACTGTATTTGCATTAGCACATCACTACCGTCTTGTAACTGCCTCGTGTGTAATGCACTTTCTTCTAGATACATGTCTGAGATTTCTACTCTATCGTTCACGCGAGCAGCCCTGGTGGAGAAGTTCAACAAGTTGAAGAGTTTTCACTTAGAGGAAGAAATGAAAAGTCTTAAGTAAGCCCTTGAAAAGTTGTTTTATAAAAATGGCTTGAAGAAGGCAATGGAATATTTCTGGTCATGCCTTATGTCCATGAATTCTGTACCTAACCAAATACAATGCTTGGGACTATCACTCAAAGGGAACCGGTCACACTAAAAATGCCAGACAGTGTGTCGGCTACATGTTATGTGGCAGGAAGACCTGAGGAGATTGTAGAAAAGGTTTAGCCAAACTTGCAATTTATTAAAGATGTACTCCCATGAACTATTTTTTTTTTTTTTTGTCCTCCTGTATCTGTGTATATTATGTATGTACTATAGTGTAGTATATTAATATTCTCCCTTACTGTCTCTGGTGCCCTGCGCTGTTCCTGTCCTTTTCTAAGTGACCTCACCGCTCTTCAGACTCTCGGGCGCACGTTGCGCTCTGTGTGACCCGGAAATGGCTTTTACAATGTAAGCCTATGGAGCGTCACAGCGAGACTTGCGGCTCACTCATAGGGTGAACGGAGCGTGTAAAGCGCTGTTGTGTGACTCGGAGGAGGAGCGAAGTCATGCTTGATACCTGAGACAGTGGTTAGGAAGTATAGTAACCATCCGACACTACAGGTTAGGGGAGGCAGACGTTCATGGGAGTGCGTGTTTGATTCTAACCTCTACTCACTCTGGGCTTTTGGAAACCTACTTGGTGGTTGACCACTGTCTCTACATAATGATTGACAGTCTCTTATTGATTTATAGTCGTGCCCATTTCGGCTTAGGAGTCCAGTGGGTGGATATACTCAATTTAGGCTAGGTTCACATTTGCCGTTGAGTAGAGTAGGGATTGGTGTGCACTCAAGGTCACTGTAGAAGCGTGGTGCTGGTAAAACGGACCGTGGTGGTCCCTGAAATAGCAAAAATTCACCGCACACTCTAATGGAATGATTTGCAACCATCTGTGGAATTTTATTTTAGACAAAGAAAAGAAGTGCCAAGTTACAAAAATTGGTCCAAAACCCAGTAAAGTAGAGACACCCGACGTTTCGACCTTCCCTGGTCTTAATCATGGGGTTTACTAAAAGACAAAGGGTAAACAAATAAAGGACATGTACATATATATAAGAAAATTAGGACATACAGAAAAAAACAATATAACAATAATAAAAAAAAATAATTTCTCAAGGTGCAAATGGCACAAATAGAGTTGCAACCAGGTCTAATACATTAGTCGATATCTAGCTACATAATACAGAGCCATATGAATAGGAATAAGGTAGGGAATAAGCCATACAGTATCAACAAATTTATGAGCATGCTTGAGTCCTAAAGAGGTAGGTGTAGGCCATAAAAGACCTAGGAGGTTCCAATAATAAAGAGAACCAACCAGGAAGCAAGGACAAGGGAAATAATTCAAAATAGCATTTGTATGGTAAATACCTTGGGTTTAAAAGGAATAGGGAATAGCCGTATATAAGCTTCCATGCTAGAGAATATGGTAGAGAAACATATTGTAAGAAAAAGGTCTCCAAAGGATTTCCAAGATCTTATTCAGTAGTGGTAGCAGGTGGGGCAATTATCAAAGTATAAAAAGTGATTTTTTTTTATTTTTTTTGCGATAAATACTGTGACGTTTTGCTTGAAATAAACATGTTAGTGATGCAATGTGCATCACTAACAAGACATTGGGGGTAGTTTAATAGCAAAAAAGGACCTGACAGGTTCCCTTTAAGTGGATTGAAACTTAAGAAAGATGATTTCCACTTATGTGCTATTTGGTTTTATAACTACCGCTACATCTGAAACTATTTAAGGTCTGTTTACCTGGACCGACCAGCGGCACGATACAACTGCCAATCAGTAAACTTTTACTGATCAGCGGTCATTTAAATGCCTGGTTACACAGGCAGACCAAAGCCAATGATGCACACTGAGCGATCTGAAAAAATTAAACTAATTCTGTCAGCATGTTTTTATTATGTAATCTGACAGCAGCATAATGTAGGGGCAGAGACCCTGATTCCAACATTATATCACTGTTTCTTTGCTGCATAGCTCGGAATGTTCGGCTTCGTATAACCTCACTGACGCAACTAATTAGCAGCTTACTGTCAATATAAATTGTTACAATCAGTAGTTGGACTACGAGACAAAAGGCCAGGTGTACTGTAGTGATAATGTTATGCTAGTAAAACACTGGTTTTATTTAAAATGCAAAACACCACTTAGCTAGGGACACATCACTGGAATCGGGGTCTCTGACCCTACAACACTCTCTTCTCTCAGATTAAAAGGCAAAACCCCTCTGACATTCCTTATAAATGTTTACTACTTTTAAAAATTAGCCAAAAGACCCGTCGTTTAACTCTTTTAGAAAAGAAATGTTTATGTTGTGCTCTGCTTGCATATGCTTCTTTATGGGCTTATGACAGGTCACTGATCCCTGGGTGACCTACCCCCTATTTTACATGCTGCATATACTATTTGATTTTACTGTTGATAAAATTCTTGATATTCAGTATTGTTTTTAATAACTTTAATACTGTGGTTATTTGTGAGGTTTAGAAAAAAAAAAGTACATCCTGAAAACGGGCGCCTGCGCAGTAGCATCTATCACTTACCGATAGATGTAACTGCGCATGCGCAGCCGACTTCATTTTGTTGGAGAAAAATTTTTTTTTTTTTTGCTGCAGAAAATGGTGGTAGCAGTAGCATCTATCGCTTGCAGACCGATGCTACTGCGCAAGCGCCGCCATTTTGCTGCAGCTAAAATTTTTTTTTTTTTAATAAATACGTACTAACATCTATGCGTAAGAGATGCTACTTCACTGGTGCCATTTTTCTGGATGTAAATTTTCTTTTTTTTCTAAGCCTCACAATAACTGCTATATTATAGGTATTATCAACAATATTCCATATCAACACTATTATATGCAGAATGTAAAATATGGGGCAGGTCACTGAGGGATCAGTGTACCTGTCACAATACCATAGAGATGCATATGTAAGCCGAGCACCAGATGAAGACACCAACCCCCTCCCCCGGCTACTGGAGTATGAGAATCTCGTTAACTGACAACTACAAATAAAGGTTAAACCAGTTACGGGCTGATATTGATAGTCTGGGAGGGGGCCAATATCCATGGCCCCTTCCTAGGCTAAGAATATCAGCCCTCAGCCGCCCCAGAATTGGCACTTGGCCTCCGCCGCTCTTCCCACTTGTCTTGATATGGGGTAATAGTATTGGGGTTGATGTCGGCCTTTTAATTGTTAGCTGACATCCAGCCCAGGGGTTAGTAATGGAGAGGCATCTATAGGACGCCCCATTACTAACCGCATAGTCAAATGTAATAAAGACAAACACAGAAAAGACCTTTATTTGAAATAAAAACTCTCCAACCATCTTTTACCTATAAATTAATATAAAAATAAAAACACCAAGTAATCCTCACCTGTCCACAGATAATCCTTCTGTGATGATGCTGTCCCATGAAGACCTCCTGCTCTGCTATATCCGGATGGTTTGTGGAGCTGTGGCATGATGCCACCGCTCAGCAGCCAGCCGGAACACGCTGAGACCGCAGCTTGAGAAAGCTCGTGCAGCATCTAGCACTTATGTGAGTAAGGTCCCCGAGTTCATAACCGATGAACCCCAGTCTCCTTACTGACGTCACAGCTCTCATCATGACAATTTTCTGTACGATACAGAGGATTACTGTATGTAAAAGGTGATGTTAAAAATGCACTGCAGCCGCATGCTACTTAGTAAGAATCGTATTGTACTCGTCCTCTTCCTTTTCAGAAACGACATCCGACCTAATTTATTTACGCTGATGAGTGTGATCCTTAATTCAGGTGGTCAAACACGATCGGGCCAGAATTCACATCAATAATACAAGAACATTCATGTGGAATTTCGTCCAAGACTAAATTATCTTTGGATTCTTTTGGTTATGTGAAAGTGATGCAAGCAAGATTGTAAGCTTGCGAGCAGGGACCTCACCCCTAATGTCACTGTTTAAATTGTCTTAACTTGTACTGAATTTATTGTCTGTACATGTCCCCGCTTAATTGTAAAGTGCTGCGGAATATGTTGGCGCCATATAAATAAAAATTATTATTAAGCATCACCCCATATGGTTTCCATAGTTGCCTGTGGTAATGTGATTTTGAGCGAGAACTCTGAGGATACTACTTTATGTTCACATGTGGCAAATTTGTGTTATTGCAGTCCATGCCGTACATCTGACTGGTGAAGATTTTTCAGGATATGTGTAGACCTCTGATGAGCAACGCAGACAGACATTTGTGCTGAAGATCTGCAGACCTTTACTGACTCTTCCCTGTGTTCTCTTATCTTTCCAGGGTTCTGCTGGAGTCTACACCATCTCCTGTTGTGTTCTGCCACAATGATGTTCAGGAAGGTAGGTGACCACTAGCCTCTTCTAGAATGGAGATGAAATGCAGCAAGTTGTCGGAGCGGATTTTCATAATGTATATTGTTCAGCAGCTGGGAAACTAGAAACTAACCAAGAGCCCTTTCTATGATGAAGACTATTTCTCAATACTTCTTCACATAAGCGAACATATTTTAGTGTCAAGAAATTGCTTGAAACAACTGTTCTAAATTCAGTTTTTGCAATCTTCTAGAACTTCTCATTGGAAGACATTATTATTTGAAATCTGACATGCCAAATTAATATTTAGGGCTCTCATTCATCTGCGGAACTAAAATTGCTCTGATGCTTATCTTGAAAATTAGGGCGAGTGTCATGCGAGTACAATACAATTTTTCTCCAGTACCATCTGTATGACGTTAAAAACACATTGCATACAAACATCAGCCTTTACATACTGTTAATCTGCCATTTTAAAGCTAGTTTGCAAACTAATAAAGCAATGATTATAAAGCAATGATATTTAATGTCAAAAGCCCCTTACATATAATAGACTAGCACCCTTTTTAGCCCCTTTCATGTGGCACTAAAGGGTATTTAGCCTTATTAAACCTATTCATTTTAAAAAATTAAAAAAATGGCGTGGAACCCCTCTTATCTATATATAATCGTCTAAGGGACACTTCCGTCTGTTTGTCTGTCTGTCACGGAAATCCCGCGTTGCTGATCAGCGACGGGCACAGTCCGGCCACAAATTCGCCCCTTCCTACTCTGTCAGTGCCCCCCTCCAGTTAGCGCTCACACAGGGTTAATGGCTGCGTTACACCGCGTTATGCTGCGGTGTAGCGCAGTCCGTTAACGCTGCTATTACCCTGTGTGCCTATGCAGCATCAATAGTAAAAAGATCTAATGTTAAAAATAATAATAATAAAAAAAAAAAAATCATTATATACTCACCTTCCTGCGCCTTTCCCACTCCTCGCGACACTCCGGGCCATGCATTGCGGTCTCGCGAGATGATGACGTAGCGGTCTCGCGAGACCGCTACGTCGTCATCTCGCGAGACCGCAATGCATTCTTGGGACCGGAGCGTCGTGAGGAGCATCGCTAAACGTCTCACCTGGATCCGGGGGCCGCCGGAAGGGGAGTATATAACTATTTTCTATTTTAATTATTTTTTTTAACAGGGATATGGTGCCCACACTGTTATATACTGCGTGGGCTGTGTTATATACTGCGTGGGCTGTGTTATATACTGCGTGGGCTGTGTTATATACTGCGTGGGCTGTGTTATATACTGCGTGGGCTGTGTTATATACTGCGTGGGCTGTGTTATATACTATGTGGCTGTGCTATATACTATGTGGCTGTGTTATGCAATATACATTGCATATTTATATGCAAATGAGAACGAGCTCTTACCCTGACAATAAATTGCCTGGGGTTCCCATACATGTTAGACTGTTGGCTGAACCCGTCAATGCACATGCTATTTTGTAATGTGTATTTTGGCCACACAGCTTGTACATGAGCAGGCTCCAACTAGCCACAGGTGAGTCCCCAGTGGTCCTCTTCGCAGTAGTGGGCCCCCACCCTTCTCTATAGGCAGTAGTTGGTACAATACACTGGTTTCCGAATATACGGGCAGCATCTCATCATCCATCCCAATACACTGTGTATAATAGAAGCAGAGGTAAAATGATGAATGAGGGGGGCAGGTAACTGAACAGGAGGCCCCCAGAGTCGATGTAACTTGGTGGGCCCTTGGCACCAGAGCCCAACACTGTACATGAACTTGGTTGCCTTCTAGGATCTCACGCTTTCTATATAAAGGTGCATAGATCTTCAACATTCTGGTTACAATATGATTGTGCCCATAGATTGTCAGTCAGTGACACTTCTGTTATTCAGGATATCCATGTGGCTTAGACTTTGATCCGATACCTGTAAAGAATGCCCTTTCTACCTAAAGTCACTGATTTGTCTTTCTCTGATAGGAAATATCCTGCTTCTGTCGTCCCGTACCTCCCACCCATCAGATAAACTCATGCTCATTGACTTCGAGTACAGCAGCTACAATTACAGGTCAGGAAAGTCCGCATGAGCTTGTTTTCTCAAATATTTTGTAAAAGACCGTCTTTAGACAACCCCTTTTAGCACGAAAATGCTACATAAAGGGAGTGAGACCTCTCTTAGTGTGCTCAGGCCTTTGTTTTGTTTTGAATAGTCACAACCATTAATAAATCTAGGGAGTGGGTAAAAGTAGGAAGACCTCTGACTACTGAATCCGAAGCAACAGGCAGCACCAGTCAGGTCCCTGGTCCGTGTGTGGCATTGCAGCTCGCTCCATTGAATGAAGTGCAGTGCCAAACACCGCATGTGGACGAGTGTGGTGCTGCCGGGCAAGAAAGCCATGTATTTCTAACCGAATACAATCCATTTAATTAAATGAAGCTGGAAAGACTGCAGGTACAGCTTTGTTCTACTTAAGGTACCGTCACATTAAGCGACGCTGCAGCGATAGCGACAGCGATGCCGATCGCTGCAGCGTCGCTGTTTGGACGCTGGAGAGCTGTCACACAGACCGCTCTCCAGCGACCAACTATGCCGAGGTCCCCGGGTAAGCATCGGGTTGCTAAGCGCAGGGCCGCGCTTAGTAACCCGATGTTTACCCTGGTTACCAGCGTAAAAGTTAAAAAAACAAACAGTACATACTCACCAGCGCGTCCCCCAGCCTCTGCTTCCTGACACTGACTGAGCTCCGGCCCTAACAGCACAGCGGTGACGTCACCGCTGTGCTTTCACTTTCAGTTTAGGGCCGGCGCTCAGTCAGTGTCAGGAAGCAGAGGCTGGGGGACGCGCTGGTGAGTATGTGCTGTTTGTTTTTTTTAACTTTTACGCTGGTAACCAGGGTAAACATCGGGTTACTAAGCGCGGCCCTGCGCTTAGTAACCCGATGTTTACCCTGGTTACCAGTGTAAAATATCGCTGGTATCCTTGCTTTTGCTGTCAAACACGGCGATACACGGCGACCTAGCGACCAAATAAAGTGCAGACCTTCTAGCAGCGACCAGCAATTTCACAGCGGGATCCAGATCGCTGCTGCGTGTCAAATACAGCGATATCGCTATCCAGGTCGCTGCAACGTCACGGATCGCTGGCGATATCGCCTAGTGTGACGGTACCTTTACACTGGTAGTCCAGCTCCCGGCACATCAATATGTGCCATCACAACAAGGTTTGCTATGCCTCCAGGCGCAGTCTCAAGATCATGGAGCAGATTAGTAGGGTCGGACATGGCCGCAGTAGGGAATCAAATAAAGTGGCACAACTTTTCATGAATTAGATGAGCGTAGCCATGCCCAGGCTGCGCCCATTTGAGAAGTTGGCCCGGACTGGCGTGAAACCACCAATAGTAGTTAACATTTTTTTTTTTTTTTGGCAACATCTGAGTTGCATGGAAAGTTTGCGACTTAAGGTGTTTTACATAAGAAAACGGGGCTCGATTTCATAAAGGTGCTTACGCCAATGTTTGTGCACAATTTTCCAACAGATTCGCCAAAATGTATCATGGCGTACAACAAATTGCCAACTATCTGTATTGGGATCTGTTTACTCTGCTCTAATCTTCTGAAAGAGTTTAGTACCTGCTTCTAAGGGTACCGTCACACAGTGCAATTTTGATCGCTACAACGGCACGATTCGTGACGTTCCAGCGATGCATTTACGATATCGCTGTGTCTGACACGCTACTGCGATCCGGATCCCCGCTGAGAATCGTACGTCGTAGCAGATCGTTTGAAACTTTCTTTCGTCGTCTAGTGTCCCGCTGTGGCGGCATGATTGCATTGTGTGACACAGGTTGTATACGATGTGCGCACAGTAACCAACGGCTTCTACATCGCAAATACGTCATGAAATTATCGCTCCAGCGCTGTGTATTGCAACGTGTGACCGCAGTATACGACGCTGGAGCGATACTTATACGACGCTGCAACGTCACGAATCGTGCCGTCGTAGCGATGAAAATGGCACTGTGTGACGGTACCCTAAGAGCTGAGGCTTTTCCTTAGTTTGTCCCTGTGCCTTACCTGTAGATAAAACTACTTATAGGTCTGGACAGCATCACGATGCCTCGGGGAGTCCTGCTTATTGCCAAGAGTAGGACTGTAATGTCCACGTTGGTTAAAGCCTAGGAGAAAAGTTCCGTCCCTTCTGTGCTAGACTGTTGCTTCTGTGTATTTGTTTGACATTTGCCATTTTTCATGGTATACTTACCGCCATTTCTCTTTTCTGTCCTCAGAGGATTTGACATGGGAAATCACTTTTGCGAGTGGGTATATAACTATCAACATGATGAGTGGCCTTTCTACAAAGCACAACTGAGCAACTACCCCTCGCGGGAGCAGCAGGTATCTGTTAGATCTTCCACTAGATATGTGTACAAGTTGCATCTGGAGAATTGTACTATTGTATCACGTCCAAAAAGCTGGCAGCAGCACCAGAAAACCCTCACTGCTTGCAATGTGAGGATTCACAAGTCTGCAGTCACATAGTGACATATAGAGAGACTGCAGACTTGTAGATGAAGACTCATTAATGACCCATGAAGTACATATTCGTCATTGACCCATGAAGTACATATTCGTTATTGACTCATAAGGAATGTATTAAGCCAGTTCAGAAGCTAAACCCACTCTATATACTGAGCGGATGCCAGCCGTGTTACATGGCAGACGACATGCAGCGGCTGGAGCTTATTTCAATTGTCGTGGTTTAACCATTTCAATGCCGCTGTCACTCACAAAATTAGCATTGAAGTTATGTCAATGCCATGGGACACGTGCGCACCAGCTCATGTCTGCCCCAGCGCATGATCGCGAGGAACCTGCTGAAGGCCCCTGTAAGGCCATCTTGTGTTTTCATGTGAAGTTTAGCCACATGCTGAGCTTGATAGGAGAACCGCTATTTTTTCTATGTACCGCAATACCAGAATACTGCGGTATATAGTATAAGCAATCAAACACTTGCAGGTAGAAGTCCACTACAGGGACTAAAAAATAAAGCAAAGATGTGAATGGTGGAAATGCTATATCTATGTATGTATGCATATGTGTATGTGTGTATGTATATATGTGTGTGTGTGTGTGTGTGTGTGTGTGTGTGTGTGTGTGTGTGTGTATAATATATGTGTTTAATGCCGAAAACATTACAAATAAAACGACGTGCCGCTACACTTCCCCAGGACAGCCATATTTACCACAAAATGGTGTCCATATAAATCAGCTCTGCACAGAAAAGAACACACAAACCCTTGCCCAACTCCATGGGCAGAAAAATGTTTTTGTGTTTTTTTTCGTTGTATATATTATTTAACTTACTTTGTGTTGAAAAATAAAACAGGCCCAGGTTGCTATCGCTGTAATCTTATTGACCTGGAGAATCCTGTTGCCAGGTCCCTTTCACCGCACGATGAACGCCATAAAACAAAATATATAAACCAGTGCAACATAACAATTTGTTTTTTTTCCTTGTAGTTTTACTTCACTTGCATTTAAAAAAAAAAAAAAAAAAAAATGTACACACCTTTCTGTATATCATATGGTAAAATGAATTTATAACGACAACTCTTCTATTAACCATATTTTTTTTTTTTTGGTGGACTCGACAAGTAAAGCTAGGAAAAAATTAAGTGTGGAAAATTCTCAGGTTAAGGACTTAAAGGAAGCCTGAGGGATGGCTGATGCTCTGCCCATGGTTCAGGCGGCATCAGTGATCGGCTACCTTACTGAGCCTGGTATACATCAGTGTTTGAGTGTAACTAACATGGCTGCAGTAACGGAGCCGGTGTGTGATTTGTGCTGCCTGTGGCTTGGACAGCATGACTCTACCATCAGGCTCTCTCTTAAATGAGCTCCATATGTACACAGCTTTACAGGGTCTTTGTATGCAGCTGAGTTCAGTATGTCATCTCTAAGGCTACGTTCACATTTGCGTTGTGCGCCGCAGCGTCGGCGCCACAACGCAAACAAACGCAGCAAAACGCATGCACAACGCTGCGTTTTGCGCCGCATGCGTCCTTTTTTTCATTGATTTTGGACGCAGCAAAAATGCAACTTGCTGCGTCCTCTGCGCCCAGACGCGGGCGCCGCAGGGACGCATGCGGCGCAAAACGCAAGTGCGACGCATGTCCATGCGCCCCCATGTTAAATATAGGGGCGCATGACGCATGCGGCGACGCTGCGGCGCCCGACGCTGCGGCGCACACCGCAAATGTGAACGTTACCTAAGTATCAAGCTCCTAAGCAAACGCCCCACAGTGGCTGTAGAGGGTTTGGATCACTTTATAAAAGGGTCTATTTAAATCATTGGTGTTTAGCTTTCCATGCAAATTATTCAGCACCAAATTTCAATCTGTTTACACCTTTTTATGGTTTAGTTCATTTATTCATCATTTACTATTGTCATTTCCTCAGCTTCACTTTTTCCGATCTTATTTGTTGGAAATTTGCCCAGAACTTGGTGAGGAGGAGCGGTGTGTTCAAGAGGCTGCCATGGTTATTGAGGTGAACCGGTAAGAAGGCTCCGCTTTATATCTGGTATTCCTTTAACTTCTTCTTTTCCTGTAGGTAGAGTATTGTGAGGAGTCTTGGTTCATGGAATAGTGATTGTAAGGTTGGGGTCACACCAGCGAGAGCATCAGATGCATATGACTATAAGACGCACCGGGCTATAAGGCGCACCCAGGTTTTAGAGGTGGAAAATAGGGAAAAAATATTTGAAGTAAAAAAATGTGGTAAAATATTTAATAACATACTATTATATGTGGTGTTATTATATATAACACAGGTCAACAAAAAAAATTTTTTTTTCTGGTGTCCAAAATATTTTAATGAATTTGGGGTATTTTTGGGGTGCTGATTCTGAATATGCTATCAGTTTTGCCAGATTGGCTCAAGTTTTTGACATTTTTGGTATCTTATTTATAGCACTTGTTGGTAAATGCGACGCATCATCTCATTAATTTCTTTGGATTAGTACTTGAACTGAGCAGTTCTCAATATAGTTTTGTGTTAATTAGTGTTCTAAAAGTTTGTTCATAGCTTGATTTTTGCACTAACTTTATGTTGTTGTCTGTTTTCCAGTGAAAAGCATGAACTCATCAAGAAGAAGTTGTCTTAACGATCCAGACTCATTCTGTTACATTTGTGGTGAATACACACTGCCAAAACATAGAAGAAACATAACAGACTTCGTAAAAAAAGTGTATTTTGCCTATTTTGGGGTTATGCTTGGGGACCAAGACAAGTTTTGGGCACCACACATAGTGTGCAAAGCATGTATCGAATTATTACGAAAATGGAGCAAAGGACAAAGAAAAAGCTTCAAATTTGGTGTTCCAATGGTGTGGAGAGAGCCAAAAAATCATCATGATGACTGTTATTTCTGTGCAGTGCAAGTGCAAGGATTCAATAAGCATAAGAAACGAAAATGGGAGTAACATGGAATCTGCAAGAAGGCCTGTCCATCATTGTGAAGATGTGCCTGTACCTGTGTTTACCATAAATAACAGTCATCATGATGATTTTTTGGCTCTCTCCACACCATTGGAACACCAAATTTGAAGCTTTTTCTTTGTCCTTTGCTCCATTTTCGTAATAATTCGATACATGCTTTGCACACTATGTGTGGTGCCTAAAACTTGTCTTGGTCCCCAAGCATAACCCCAAAATAGGCAAAATACACTTTTTTTACGAAGTCTGTTATGTTTCTTCTATGTTTTGGCAGTGTGTATTCACCACAAATGTAACAGAATGAGTCTGGATCGTTAAGACAACTTCTTCTTGATGAGTTCATGCTTTTCACTGGAAAACAGACAACAACATAAAGTTAGTGCAAAAATCAAGCTATGAACAAACTTTTAGAACACTAATTAACACAAAACTATATTGAGAACTGCTCAGTCCAAGTACTAATCCAAAGAAATTAATGAGATGATGCGTCGCATTTACCAACAAGTGCTATAAATAAGATACCAAAAATCTCAAAAACTTGAGCCAATCTGGCAAAACTGATGACATATTCAGAATCAGCACCCCAAAAATACCCTAAATTCGATGAAATATCTTTGGCACCAAAAATGCTGTTGACCAGTGTAATAGTATGTTATTATGTTGGAAGCTGCGGGACCAGTGTGGTGTCTGTGAAGTACTATATGAAGATGCTGGAGGGTGAGTATAAGAATAGGGGCACAAGGCTTATATTGAAAGCACCACTCCAGCACTGCAAAATAACACTGGAGTGCTGCTTTAAAATCCCATGGGAGAACTATAACTCCCAGCATGTCCTGCAGATCCTATGACATGCTGGGAGTTATAGTTCACCAAAGGAGTGGCAGAGTGCTTTATTGTGTTTTGTAAAGCCTAACCTCTTAATTGTGGCAGCCAGCCACACTGTGGTGAGGTAAAAGCATCCCATGACTGCACAGAGCCCTCCCTCTTGTTGCCTTTCCACAGCACAGGTTATAAGAGGAAGCCTGCAGATTCTAGTGGGGAGTCAGAAGGACCTGTGATGATGTCAAGAAGAGGGAGGGCTTTGAGCTGCCATGTGGTGATCCAGCCCGCCCACTTCTGACATCACACAGGTCCTCCTTGTGCACAGCGTTCAGCACAGCCCAGGCAGGTATGCAGCGATCTCCTCTCCCCTGGCCCCTGCTGCTGCTGCCTCCTCCTCCCTTGGACACACAGATCTCCCCAGCTGCTGCAGGAATCCAGTGCTGAGGAAACCATGTGTGTCCCTGCTTAAGTGGAGTATTCACTTGCTGCTCCCAGCTCATCGCTCAGCTGATAGGTGGGCGGGGAAGCAGCTAATAAATATTCACTGCACTTAATCATCGGGATCACAGGGTTTCCCCAGCGCTGATTCTGGGCAGTGGGGACATTTTTCTGCCTCCTGAAGAGGGATAACAGTGCGATCCCACTCGCTGCTGCCCCCCTCCCGACATGCTACATCACTACCATAAGACGCACCCACACTTTCCTCCCAAATTTGGAGGAAAAAAAGTGCGTCTTATGGTCAGAAAAATACGGTACTAATGACCCTCGGCTCCTGCCCGGCTGCGAGCGTGATCCGAGTGTCAGCGCTCTGTGCTCCTTTCTCATGTGAGAATTGCAGCACAGCTGCAGAGAAGACTGAGAAAGTAATTTCTTCATCTCCTTCATTGCCGGCGTCCACGGGAATCGCACTTTATTTAGACGATACCTGAGTGCAGTGCGATGTTTCACGCTCACCCATAGACTTGTATAGATGAGTGCAATCTGATTCTCAGCTGCAATGGCAGCATCGGCATGAGAAAATAAACGAGATGTGAGCTGCCCCATTGTTTAAAATTGAGCCGAGTGCAATTCGATATATATATATATATATATATATATATATATATATATATATATATATATATATATATATATATATTTTTTTTTTAAATTATTGGATTGCACTCCCCCGATTACATTGCATGTGTGAACGAGCCCTTAGGCTGACAACTGCATTTTGTGCCATGGAAAGCAGGGAAGAACCCATTTTTAAAACACTGGGGGGTGTAGTGCAGCCATTGATCAGGTACTGTGCTATGTTTTCCATTATAATTTGAGGCGATGACCTAGTCTAAGTCTGTTTCCCGTACCAGTGACTGGGAGTAGGATTACTCAGTCTATTCTCTGTTAGGCTACTTTCACACTAGCGTTAACTGCAATACGTCGCAAGTGCGTCGTTTTGCCGAAAATACGCATGCAGCAAAAGTTCTTGCTGGATACGTTTTTTCGTCATAGACTAACATTAGCGACGCATTTGCGACGCATTGCCAAACGTTGCGTCCGTTTTGCAACGCTTGGGCGTGTGGTAGCGGACCGTCGGGAGAAAAAAACGTTATATGTAACGTTTTTTGCTCCCGACGGTCCGCTTTTTCCGACCGCGCATGCGCGGCCGGAACTCCGCCCCCACCTCCCCGCACCTCACAATGGGGCAGCGGATGCGTGGGAAAAATGCATCCGCTGCCCCCGTTGTGCGGCGGAGACCACGCTAGCATCGGGAACGTCGGCCCGACGCACAGCGACGGGTTGTTCCCGACGCTAGTGTGAAAGTAGCCTAAAAGCACCACTCCTGCGTTTTCTTTTATTGCAGTGCTTCTTAAACTAAGTTCCCCGTCTTATACTTACCATCTTCATCTGTTTCTGGCATCACTCCTGTCTGTCTCCAGCAGGTTGTGACCTGCCAGATTGCTCCAGTGTTTTCTGGAGCACTCTGGAAGTCACAAATCAATGCAAGTCTACAAGAGCCTGAATGAAGCCTTCATAGACTTACAGGTGCTTCTAACAAAATTAGAATATCATCAAAAAGCCAATTTTTTTTTCAGTTCTTCATTACAAAAAGTGAAACTCATATTTTTTAGAGTCATTACAAGCACAGTGATCTATTTCAAGTGTTTATTTCTGTTAATGTTGATGATTATGGCTTACTGCCAATGAGAAACCAAAAGTCATTATCTCAGTAAATTAGAATACTTTATAATACTAGCTTGAAAAATGATTTTAAAATCTGAAATATATGTTCAGTAAATGCAGGAAGTTCTTGGTGGGGGCTCCTTTTGCATCAATGCGGCATGGCATGGAGACAATCAGCCTGTGGCACTGCTGAGGTGTTATGGAAGCCCAGGTTGCTTTGATAGCATCATTCAGCTCGTCTGCATTGATGGGTCTGGTGTCTCTCATCTTCCTCTTAACAATATCCTATAGATTCTCTATGGGGTTAAGGTCAGGTAAGTTCGCTGGCCAATCAAGCACAGTGATACTGTTGTTTGTAAACCAGGTATTGGTACTTTTGGCAGTGTGGACAGGTGCTAAGTCCTGCTGGAGAATGACATTTCCATCTCCGAAAAGCTTGTCGGCAGAGGGAAGCATGAAGTGTTCTAAAATTTCCTGGTAGACGGCTGCGCTGACTGTGGTCTTGATAAAACACAGTGGACCAACACCAGCAGATGACATGGCTCCCGAAACCATCACTGATTGTGGAAACTTCACACTAGACCTCAAGCACCTTGGATTATGTGCCTCTCCACTCTTCCTCCACACTCTGGGACCTTGATTTCCAAATGAAATGCAAAATTTACTTTCATCTGAAAACACCACCTTGGACCAGTGAGCAGCAGTCCAGTTCTTTTTCTCCTTGGCCCAGGTAAGATGCTTTTGGCGTTGTCTATTGGTCAGGAGTGGCTTGACACAAGGAATGCGACACTTGTAGCCCATGTCCTGGATACGTCTGTGTGTGGTGGCTCTTGAAGCAATGACTCCAGCAGTAGTCCACTCCTTGTGAATCTCACCCAATTTTTTGAATGACCTTTTCTTAACCTTTTCTTTAACCTTTTCTTGACCTTTCAAGGCTGCGAATCCCGGTTGCTTGTGCACCTTTTTTCTATCATACTTATTTCCTTCCACTCAACTTTCCATTAATATGTTTGGATACAGCACTCTGTGAACTGACAGCTTCTTTAGTAATGACCTTTTGTGGCTTACCTTCTTTGTGGAGTGTGTCAATGACTGCCTTCTGGACATCTGTCAAGTCAGCAGTCTTCCCCATGATTGTGGAACCTACTGAAACAGACTAAGGGACCTTTTAAACGCTTAGGAAGCCTTTGCCGGTGTTTTTGTTAATTATTCTAATTTACTGAGATAATGACTTTTGGGTTTTCATTGTCTGTAAGCCATAATCGTCAACATTAACAGAAATAAACACTTGAAATAGATCACTCTGTAATGACTCTATATAATGAGTTTCACTTTCTGTATTGAAGAACTGAAATAAATTAACTTTTTGATATTCTAATTTTGTGAGAAGCATCTGTACACTGTGACCTTGTGACCATTATTTCTGACTTACGGTCAGAAGTTGTGGTCTCGAGATTGGGGACTGGCATTGGAGCTGCGGGAAGAGCTGATGGTGGCGGCTGGTAAGTATCGGACTAGGGTTGGGGAACATGGTTAAGTAGCAGCAATCTAGAGGTGAAATAATAAAAAAAACAACAAAAAAAACAAACACTGGAGTGGCCTTAACAATTATGTTCAACGTCCTAAACAACTCTGCTGCTGTCTGTCTGCTTGTGGGACAGAGGACTGATAACTGGACAGGCTGTCTGATCTCACAAAGGATTTAATCCTAGTATTGAGGTTTAGGGAACATGAGGAACTTCTCCAGGGTTCTGATAAGGACTCTCCTGATGGGTCCTACCTTGTAAATTAAAGGGGGTATTCCCATCTCAAAGATCCTATCCCAATATGTACTAGATATAATATTAGTACCGTATATACTCGAGTATAAGCCCACCCGAGTATAAGCCGAGGCCCCTAATTTTGCCACAAAAAAACTGGGAAAACTTATTGACTCGAGTATAAGCCTAGGGTGGAAAATGCAGCAGCTACTGGTAAATTTTTTAAAAATAATAAGATACCAATAAAAGTAAAATTATTTGAGACATCAGTAGGTCAAATGTTTTTAAATATCCATATTGAATCAGGAGCCCCATATAATGCACCATAAGATGCTCCATACGAAAATATACGCCCCATATAATGCTCCATAAAGGTTAATGATGGCCCCATAAGATGCTCCATAGAATAATATGCCCCATATAATGCTCCATAAAGGTCGAGTATATGCCGAGAGGGGCACTTTCAGCCTAAAAAACGGTCTGAAAATCTCAGCTTATACTCTAGTATATATGGTCATTGCTACTGATTAGAAATGTAGTATAGTTCTTCTGATTTCCTGTGTCGCTTACCCCATGTGCAGGGCATTGCAGTAGCTTGGGTATCCATGGTTACAACTACTCATATAGTGACAATTAATGGTTGTAACCATGGATACCCAAGCTACTGGAATGTCCTGCCCATGGGGTATGTGACATAGTGAATTGGAAGAACTATACTACATTTCTAATTTGAGGTATTTGATGCTGATTATTATGAATAATAATATGCCTACTACAGATTTGTGATAGTATCTTTGACATGCAAATACCTCTTTAAGCAATGACTTACAGTATGTAAGGCTATCTAATTAACCATTTATAAATATGTAACATACTGGAACCACTGTCTTACTTAGCCTTCCAACTTAGCTATATATCTTCGAAGCTAATTTTATACATTTCTGAGGGAACTGTCATATCTAAAAGATTATAAGGAGCTCGAATGGTTTGTATGGAGAAAAGGGGATTATAGGATAAAGATTACTGTGAGCTTACACTTGCTAAATTCTGCAGACAAGCAGCATTCCATTGTGAGAAAAGCGCTTTACAGATGTTTCTTCCTGAGATCTTCGCAGAAATTAGGAGAAATTCTATGATAATAGTTTCATATAGTAATGCTTGGGTCGTGATGCTATGAAATTATAAATGTAGAATAAGGATTAGCTTAAACCAAGTGCTCCACAGCATCTCCTAAATTTAGTCTTGGTGCCCTTTTACGCCTCTGTGGCCAAGCAATGGATGACTCAGTGCTGAAAATAAATACATTGAATTTCAACTTTGGAGAATGGGGTTTTCTTATTTTCAGGGCAGACACAGATTGAAGACTTAAAGGGGTGTTCCCATCTCCAAGATCCTATCCCAATATATAGTCTGTGTAATAATATTTGCAAATGCTTTCAATTAGAAATGTAGTATCATTCTTCTGACTGGCTATGTCACTTACCCTATTGCATTGTATTTTCATGGGTATCCATGGTTATGAGTAGTGATGAGTATTTGTTAGTGTTCAGAGATTTCGTTTTCATCGCCGCAGCTGAATAATTTACAGCTATTAGCCAGGCTGAGTACATGTGGGGGTTGCCTGGTTGCTAGGGAATCCCCACATGTAATCAAGCTGTCTAGTAGCCGCAAATCATCCATCTGCGGCAAGGAAAACTAAATCTCTGAGCACTAACAAATACTCGGGAGACGACCTGAGCGTGCTGGGGCAAACCCGAGCAACGAGTACACCCGCTCATCACTAGTTATGAGCACTAACAGCTTGCTAAGTAACTCGGTATGAGTGCTTGTAACCATGGATACCTAAGCTACTGCCCTGCACATGGGGCGAGCAACATAGCAAACCATAAGAACGTTTCTAATTGGATGCATTTGCTAATATTATTACTGCATATTGAGATAGGATATTGGAGATGGAAATACCCCGTTAAATGTTTTAAGACTTACATTGTATCTGATCAGAATAATCTGCCCGGTTTTCTCGGATGTGGAGAAATCGGTTGTGTTGCCCTACTCTGACTGTTACTGGGTTACTAGGAATCCCTCCAACACTTCAGTTGTCATAACTGATGGAGTCCGTTTGTATTTTAGTGTCCGGAATTTTAACTTGTTTTTATTTCTTCTAGATTTGCTTTGGCTTCACATTTCTTTTGGGGTCTTTGGTCAATTTTACAGGCAAAGATGTCCACTATTGAGTTTGGATACCTGGTGAGTATGCATTCCTGTGCTTAGGGAAGAACGAACACATTATTTATAAGCTGGGAGAAAACTTACTGATCACTAAGGATCTCTGACCACTTGGACCCCACCGATCCCAATAATTGGGCTCGAATTGGTAGAGCTTCAATACCTCATTGCTATTTTTCACTCCAAGAGAAAGGTCCCGAGAAGGAATCTGTTCTGTGATGTCCAGTCGCCAGTTGTGTTTCGCCCTAGGCCCGGGTCACACTGCCTTTCTCCAATGTTTCCCTGAAACCGGATTTAGACAAACCCCCAGTAGGGCGATAGAATGTAATGGCGGAGGTGGAGGTCCAATGAAATGGTGTTTCTCCTCTTGACAGTATCTGTGTTTTAAAACTGAGTAAACATTAACTTCATTTCTCATCACATCCTATTGACCCCATGAGAGGTTTATCTGAATCCCGATATTAGGGGGATTCAGGCCGAAGCCCGCTGCCCCCATTTACATATATTGTGAAACCAATTAGCGATTGCATGTAAGAAGTCAGTCTTGTACGCCGCGTTACCTTAGGTTTCATCTTTATTGTATGACCTCTTTAATTCAAAGATCTCTGTCCTGTATTGGCAGTACAAGGGGCATATGTAGGCTCTTACTTTCTATTTTAGTGCATCTGCTCTTGTTCTGCTCAGAAATGATACTGTTTTGCAGTATTGCTAATACTGTCATTATGGAGCAGCAGCCTATCGTATGGAGAATTAAAGGGGTATTCCCATCTCCAAGATCCCATTCCCATATGTAGTGGGTATAATATTAGCAAATTCCTCCAATTTAGTATAGTTCTTCAGATTTCCTATGTCACTTACCTCATGTAGGGCATAGCAGTAGCTTAGGTGTCCATGGTAAGGACCACTCATATGACAGACAGCTCTTAGTAGTTGTAACCATGGACCCCTAAGCTACTGCAATGCCCTGCACGTGAGGTAAGAGACATAGCGAATCTGAAGAACTATACTACATTTCTAATTGGAGGTATCTGATAATAATAATAATATTATATTATTATTATACCTACTACATATTGGGATAGGATCTTGGCGATGGAAAATCCTCCCCCCTCCCCCTTTAACTTACTCCACAAGTTTACTTTGCAGCCACCTGGCCCATAATCTGAAAAAAATAAGGAACATGGATTGAAATAATGTATTAGAGGGTTATGACCATCTCTACTTCTGTAACTTCTATTGGAGTTGCATACTTCTGATTCTATATCCCCCCCACCACTTTATAGACAGATTGGATGGCTGTACCCCTTTTTGAATGGGGTAAGTTAACAAACATGGTAACTCACAGCTCACCCTCTGTTCCCAGGTAATAAGCTGGCACTTTAAGAAGAAAATATGCCAGCAACCAGAGAGCTGTTAAAACAGTCTTAGGGCTTGTTCACACGATCCTTTTTTCACTGCGGATTTTTCAGGTCCTTTTTTGGGAAAATCCGCAGTGAAAACCCGCGGTGCTTTTCACCGCGGATTTGTGTCCTTTTTCTACTGCGGATTCCACTGCGGGTTTCCAACTGCAGTTTCCTATTGGTGCTGTTGGAAACCCGCAGCGGAATACGCAGAAAGAATTGACATGGTACTTCTTTTTTTCTGCAGGCAAATCCGCGCGGATTTGCCTGCGAAAAAAAGGATCGTCGGCACAGCGGATTTTGTTTTCCATAGGGTAACATTGTACTGTACCCTGCATGGAAAACTGCTGCGGATCCGCAGCTGCAAATCCGCTGCGGATCCGCAGCAAAAACCGCATCGTGTGAACATAGCCTAACTTTCTTCTTTAATAAATGTAAAACCTCACTGCTCAAGAAACAATCTGATCAAAAGAATCCACTTCTGACACGTTTTGGCCATCTGTCCATATTTGTAATCCTTTTTTATTTTATTGTAATAATTGGGTCATATCCAAACATGTTTACCTATGTATTTCCCCCACATTGGCTTCCGCTAGTTTAATTTTAATAAACTCTGCGTTTCTGACTGCTGCAGCCAATCACTGGGCTCAGGGACGTGTGCCTGGAACATCAGCTGTGCTGTAGTCGAGACCTCACTGCTGCAGTCTGTCAGTAAGACTCGGGCAATAGTGGAAAATCGGCCCTGTATCTGGGGAAGGTGAAAAACACTGGAGTTCCCCATTGTAACCAAGTGGAAGCCATTGGGGAGGCAGGAGCTATTACAGACAGCCTACTTTACTGATTCCAACTATATACCAGACGGGCAATCATTTGGGGAACTTGAAGAGGTATTTGTAAATTGATGTAGCATATTTCTAAGTCTATGTATGGGAAATTAGACCTTGATAAAGGGCACAGGTCCTAAATGTAACTTTTTTCCTCATTGCATTCTAGGGTGCACAAAATTAGTACTGTATGACTGTTCTTTAAAAGGGAGTGTAATAAAGCCACTTAAAGGGGTTGTCAACTACTAGTAAAACACCTTGTCATACCCCACGCTTCTCCCAGATAAAATAATAAAAGACCTATACTCCCCTCACATGCCGCTCCTGTTCACGGGGTGTCAGCACTTGCTCTCCCGGGGCTTCGATGCGGCTGTAGGACACGTGATGCCTGGTGTCCAATCAGCTGTGGCGTCACTGTCCCTGCCTTCCTACGTATTGAACATGAAGAGGAAGTGCGGGATCAGCTGCATTCCAGACTTCCTCTTCATGTTTAATTTGTCCGAAGGTGAGGACAGTGACACAAGTGCTGACTGGGTGCCGGGGACACGTGTCACAACACCCCACAGGATCACTGGGTAGAAGCGAGTCCCGACAGCATGGGAACGGCGCGGGAGGGGAGTATACATTTTTTTTGTTTGTTTGTTGTTTTTTTTTTTTGTCGAGGCCAAGAAGGAGACCACTTCTTTAAAGGGGTTTGTAGGGAACTTGACCCCTATCAAAATCATAGCTGTAGTATAGAGTTTAGTGGTTGGGTAGCCAGAAAAAAAAGTAATATGCAAATTTGGGGGCTCTCATTTTTATAGGGGCGAAGTCCTATACATACCTTCTTTTTTAAAGAGGTTTCAAAAGCGTTTTGGGGCTGATGAACTCCCTTTTAAAGCGGTTGCCTCAAGTTCTTGGTGGTTAAAATTTCAACATGCTTGCAACTAAGTAACTTCTTAATCAAAATTCTCTCTGTTTTCAAGAATGGGTGGATTTTTAATTCTAGAGTTTACAACTCGTTGCCTAGGTTACAGACCACCCTGCAGTCTGAGGTGTGAGATACCTAGGCAATGAGTGCTGCTTGCAGGTTCTGTTTTTTTAGCGTTGGCCAGATCGCTTTTCTCAGCCAACTACAATCTCCATATACTTTTCCAATGCTGCAGAGATAAAAGCTACTTTTGTTAGCTGCACTAGTTGGCACCAGCAACACGGCTATGCTGCTGGCCCGATCTGTCAGTCTTCAGGAGTGGTAGGCCGTGGTGGACTCTTGAATACATAAGATAAACCTTAGAAAACTATTAAGAAGTTTCTGAATTTTACAGTTGAGCCTGAAGAATTTGAACTGTTTAAAATCCACACTAAATGTTCACAGCAAATTTTCTTTTGATAAACTAATTAAAATTACAATATTTGCCTATCTTTGCATGTCCCCTTTTTGGAAATGTAGATAAAGGAAGTTTAAAAAAAAATTCTTTTTTTTTTTTCCCTCAGACTTAGGTCGGCGTATGAGGAATCGTCCGAGTTTCATCCAGAAAACTCAATTCTTTTTCTAATTTACATCCAATTTTCATCCATATGTCTGTCCAACAGGCTGCGGGTGGATCGCAATTCCACCCACAGCTGTTACACATTTGGTATCGCTGCGGTAAACGGCGTAACGAGAAAAACAAAAAGCAAATCAATGTCAGTTTTGTGGGGGGTTTTTTTGTTTTTGTTTTTTTTTTTATCGTTGTAATGATATGCAACAACCCGTGATCAAAACATCGTGTCTAAACTAAAATGATATCAATAAAAATGTCAGCTCGGTGTGCAAAAAAATAAGCCCTAACCCCCAGCCCCAGATCCTGAAAAATAAACTTAGTTGTTGTTTTTTTTTTTTTACCACTTAAATAAAAAAGAACCTACACATGTTTGATATCTGTGAACTTGTAATGACCTGGAGAATCATAATGGCAGGTCAGTTTTAGAATAATGAATATGATTAAAAATAAAATTGTGGAATTGTACTTTGTTTGCAATTTTGCCACACTTGGAATTTTTTTTCTATGTCTTGAATGAGCTCTGGCACTTGCGTCTCTTACAGTTATAGATTAACCTACAGTTTATTGTCACATTCACTTCTAAACCTACAGTCTGGTAGGATCATTCTAGGTATAACCTGTTCATTGGGTGTAACAGAAATATACTATGTGTATTATCAGGCAACAGGTGCTAATGGAGCTTCAGCAGGTAAATTAAATGTAGACGTCATAAGTGAAGGTGACTCTAGTATTTGGAGATCTTAAAGGGGATCTGTCAGGATTTCACCTCCCAAACTATTTATAAGTGCATGTAGCGCTTTCAAAAAATAAGTCCATCATAACCTTTACTTGGTTGGCCCATTCCTCCAATACTGAGAAATCCGCTAATCTAATGTAATTCTTGATCTGACTTTGCAGAGTTGTAATATTCCCCCTCACAATGTCTTGCTTCCTTTTCTCTCTGCTGGACGGGCCGTATAACCTGCTGGGTTCATTCACACAAGAGTAGATTGTTTGAGCTGCAGGACTATCAGTTGTACTCCTGTGTAAACCGCTCGCTTCCTTTCCTCCATGCTCACACACTATTTGCAGAGGTTCTTGTCTGAGCATGGTGGAGGAGCACGGAGAAGCTAACATTGCTGTACGGATATTTTATAAACCTCCAGTGGCGAAACTTATTTTTATGTGTATGAACACAGCAGTCGAGTCAGTCCCTTCACCATTGAGCCTGAGCGAAAAGGAAGCAAGATGATGTAATGGAGCGTACTACAATGACTTACAACTTTGCAAAGACCGATCTATGGTAAACGTATGTTAATGTAGTAATTCAAATTACACTTTTAAAGGGGTTATCTGTGACTTGCATTAGTTGTAAGTATAGTGCTAAGAACTAAAAGGCAGGTAGTTGCTAACTTCCTACCTGTTCTGCCTGGTGACTATCCCCGCTAGTTTTGAGTGGTCACCAACTGCTTCTGTCGGCGATTTTCCCCGCTTCCACTGGAGTCATGTTGATAGAGCAGCGTCTTCTCTTCTCCTCTGCTCTGTTGAATGAATGTCTCGGCTGATACCTTGCTGATTCACAGCCTGCTGCCTAACTGCTGGGAGCTGGCTGTTTAATTAGCATTACGTCAGCAGTGATGCCCCGTTGACAGAGCAGACCGGAAGAGGAAGAGCTGCTCTGATAAAGAGTTATTAAAGGGAACCGGTCACCCCCAGAATCTAAGGTGAGCTAAGCCCACCAGCATCAGGGGCTTATCTACAGCATTCTGGAATGCTGTAGATAAGCCCCCGATGTATTCCAAAAGATGAGAAAAGGAGGTTATACTATACTCACTCAGGGGCGGTCCGGAGCCTCCCATTTTCTTACGATGACATCCTGTTCTTGTCTTCACGCTGCGGCTCCGGCGCAGGCGTACTTTGTCTGTCCTGTTGAGGGCAGAGCAAAGTACTGCATTGCGCAGGCGCCAGACCTCTCTGACCTTTCCCGGCACCTGTGCACTGCAGTACTTTGCTCTGCCCTCAACAGAGCAGACAAAGTACGCCTGCGCCGGAGCGTGAAGACAAGAAGAGGACATCATCGTAAGAAGATGGGAGGCCCCGGACCGGACCGCCCCTGGGTGAGTATAATCTAACTTCTGTTTCTCATCTTTCAGGATACATCAGGGGGCTTATCTACAGCATTACAGAATGCTGTAGATAAGCCCCTGATGCCGGTGGGCTTAGCTCACCTTCGATTTTGGGGGTGACAGGTTCCCTTTAACCAAAGAAAGGATCAGTCAAAAGAGAATCGCACTTCCTATCATAGTAGGGATCCCCAAAAAAAACAGAAGTAGAGAGTGAACTAACACATATGATAAGAAGCGCCTCCACGCCGTGTCTTCCATCAGATGGGCGCATGGTCTAGCATATATAAGGAGCCCTCGTCTCTCCCTACACATAACCCCCAAAGAAGCTGACGTGAAACACGCATTGGAGTTTGCCACACCTCGTTGCCAGGTAATCAATTAGGCACTTTGCCTTCATATGTTTATGGGTCTTAAAACCGTGCCCTTTACCACTGCAGTCTGATGGACTGTTTGTATGACACATGATGTACTTCACCTTCATTTATGCAGGGGTTTACTAGCCGTGTATTATAGAGCTGAACTCTGATGGCTGACTGAGCTTCAGTGCCTTCTTTTTGTTTAGGATTCCTTTCCTTGTTATTGAACACTCCTTGTGTAGCCTTTTATTATTTTTCTATCAGTCATTTTCTTTATACTGATTGATGACGATTTTTGTATCATTGTATATAGGTTGAGTACACTGTTATCCACTGATTTTCCCAGTGTCATCAGCACTCCCCTCTCTGTACACTCAGATATACATGTTATGCCTGTAGACCTTATGTGTTCCTGGTCGTGACACTCCATCACTCTACTAATTTTTTAACTTTGTTGTTAATTGTTCTTTTAATAAAATGTGGTGTTTTATCAAGTGTTTTTTGGGGGGGATTCCCTTTGATAAATAGAGGTGAAATGAAGCAGAACAATTGCCAGCTGAGCCAGGATAGATCGCTCCTCTGCAGAACAGGAAGGTAGATAGCAACTATGATTGTTCGAAGCCCCATACACAAAAATATTCCCTTTTAAGAGAAAGTGAAGTTGGTGTTTTTCAGTTATTTGCCAAGGCCACTGTGGAATTCAAACCGTTCTGACACTTCTACTTACACAGCAGATGAAGAGTCACAAGTCTGTTGTATAAGAAATCGAAAGAGAGGAAATATTTGACTTTTATGAAGTTTGTCCTTTTATTGTAGGATTACGCCCTCTCTCGATTTGAGGCATATTTTCAACAGAAACGTCTGTGGTCCTGAATTCCAGATGACTGACTTTCCAACCTCTCCTCTTCGATCTGCTGAGGACTTTCTCCTACCCGTCCAGCCGCACTGATGCCAACTATAAGCACTGGAAGAATGAGCGGTATAAGAAACCCTACAGAAGGAAATCTTCTCCAGCTCTTCTTCCGCCTGTATACATCTGACAGCAGCTGAGAATATGCAGTTACTAATATATACATTTTTGGTATCTCATGAACTCCCTATACAGTAACTTATCCACCAGCTGGCATGTGCGGCGTGCTCCCTGGTTATGCAGCAGCACTTCACCTTTACCCCAAGCCGGTCGCTCACACCATTGTTTCTAATTTGGCATTTACTGAATCATTGTATAATTTTCAGAATTGACCAAGCCCTAAAGAACACGGGTTGCAATGTAAATTTAGACAGAACGGACGTGAACTGTCTGAGTTATGACCAATGTTCTTCAGTAGGGCTGGTCAGATGACAGGTTTGTTTTGTGAATTGCAGCATGCACTATTCTCTTCCGTATATCTGATGAGAATCGCCTATACAAGCCTATGGGTGTGCAAACAGAAATCCGATCCCATACTGATCATCTGTATTGTATCCGATTTTTACATATGCACTGCTGTTATCAATATAAGAAACCAATCATGTCCATTTTAAAATATTGACGTATAAATATGAATACCACATGGATGCTAATCGGTCACGTTTTCTGGATGAAGTTTTGCTGATTTTTCATAGGCCTATCTGACCCTGGCCTTCTATTTCAGTGTATAACCCAAACTGGAACTTAAGCATATGATCACACCGCTCTTGTACGCAGCATCTTTTTACATGGAAAATCTATTCTAGTGCAAGCATTGCGGATGACAACTTAAAAAATGTCCTGAACACGCTGCAAATACATTTTCAGTGTAATCTATATGGTTTGTGAATAAACCCTTAAAGGGGAATCTGGTGTGGGCGGGGTTAGCTTTGTCAGCTCTGCTTCATGCTAAATCCAAAAGCTCTTGTTTCTGTCAGAACGGCTGCACCCAGTAATCTAAGTGATACCTCTTTGGAATCGGGGTCTCTTTGTCTACATCAGGCTGCTCTCAGATCAGGTAGCGAAAATCTGCGGACAGATTCCCTTTTAAGGTTTCTAATTGTGCACTTATTTCATTCAATCGAGTCTTCGCATGTGTATTGCTAAAAATTACGAGAGATCGGGAGTGATCAGGTCATTTAATGTAGCTATCATGGGAGATGTTCTTAGCCTTTGTACATACAGATTTCTGTCAAATATTTACATTCATGTGAGTGAATGCCAAATGATTCTAAAATCCATCTGTCTTCACAACAGTGAACGGTTGAAAGGTCTGTCTGCCCGTTTCCTTCATTGTAGCGTGTAAATGCCCTCTGTGGAACAATCACATGTAGATAAGCCTGTTGGCCTCATTATGATGGCAGCGTTGTGGGCACATGTCAGCATTAGTGATGAGCGAGTGTACTCGTTGCTCGGGTGATCTCCGAGTATTTATGACTGCTCGGAGATTTAGTTTTCGCCACCTCAGCTGAATGATTTACATGTGGGGATTCCCTAGCAACCAGGCAACCTCCACATGTACTCAGCCTGGCTAGTAGCCGTAAATCATTCAGCTGAGGTGACAAAAACGAAGTGTCCGAACACTAACAAATACTCGGAGATCACCCGAGCGTGCTCGGGAAAACCCGAGCAACGAGTATACTTGCTCATCACTAGTCAAGTACCTGCCTGATACCAAGTCTGCTTGCCCCAACAAGCCACATCATGCTTCCCAAATATACTGTTAACGCAGGTTTTTATACCTGTAAGATCTGCCTGCATTACTGCTGTGCCTCTACAAGGCGGTTTTTAGGTCCGTTTTTGAACTGAAGCTAAAGTTGGATGAAGTGGAGGGAAATGCAAGTCCGTTCTTTAGATTTCCCATTCTCTATCAATCTACTTGTGGATAAGTTAAAGGGATCCTGTCACCTGAATTTGGCGGGACCTGTTTTGGGTCATATGGGCGGGGTTTTCGGGTGTTTGATTCACCCTTTCCTTACCCACTGGCTGCATGCTGGCCGCAGTATTGGATTGAAGTTCATTCTCTGTCCTCCGGAGTACAAGCCTGCGCAAGGCAATATTGCGGCCAGCATGCAGCCAGCGGGTAAGGAAAGGGTGAATCAAACACCCGAAAACCCCGCCCATATGACCCAAAACAGGTCCCGCCAAATTCAGGTGACAGGTTCCCTTTAACAAAAAGCTGCCACAATAACTGATTTCATGTACTACAAAAAAAAACAGATCTTAAAATTGGTCACATCTGTTAGTACACTCACAAAATTGTTGAAGTCAGATTTTATTTAGCCATAATATCAGACGAGCCCACCCATGTATTAGTGTTGGATGTTTATTATATAATGGCTGCCTTGTAAGTATTAGTGATGAGCGAGTGTACTCGTTGCTCAGGTTTTCCCAAGCACGCTCGGGTGACCTCCGAGTATTTGTTATTGCTCGGAGATATCGTTTTTACGGCTTCGAAATACGCTGAATACATGTGGTAATTCCCTAACAAACAGGCATTCCTCACATGTATTCAGCGTATCTGGAAGCCGTAAATCCTGCAACTGAGGTGATGAAAATTTATATCTCTGAGCAATAACAAATACGCAGAGGTCACCCGAGCAATGAGTACACTCGCTCATCACTAGTAAGGATACATTTATAGCAGTATGTAGGCCAAGCTCCTATTTTTTCATGGTGATCAGCTTTAAACAATGGTTGTTTGTTTTGTTTTTTTTGCTACGGTTATTAATGCTTGTTTTCGAAGGACAATGTGTAACAGAACAATGGCTGCTAAATAAGGATTCTGATTATTTTTCTGTGAGGCTGCATTCACATATCCGTGATTCATAGACGGGCCATGGATCTCGTGACCCAAACATGAGCACGTCATTTATGCCCATAAGGCTGTCTACTTGGGGTCAGGAGACCTGTGGCCTGACCGTGGTACTAAGGTGTGTGAAATGTGAGGAAATGTTCCTGATGCTTCATTTGTGCACTTAATTTTTCCAGATCTGCTTGTCTATGTCCAATGACTGAATTTTAATGATGCCAGTATAATTTATTCATTGTTTTTAATAAAAAAAATATTATCCGAATATATAACTTTTCTTTAATCACTTGTGTCTTGCTGTCCTCTGTCTGAAAGGCGTTGTCCCACATGAATAGATGCGAGGAGCGCATGCTCCACCTTCGCTCTGTTCAGCCAGGGCCTGACAAAGTCCTGTTCTCGTGGTTTATGTTGTCTCTTAGACATTGTACACATTAAAGGAGTTTTCCGGTTTAAGATGAAAAGTCTGCAGTCCCTGTGACTGCTGAAGCGTGACAGTGGGCCCCATGCGAGTGAGCAGTCTGATGAACGCATGTATGGAATTTGCGTACTTATGATCACATAGACTAATCTCGTCTTGCTTCTCTCAATAAGAATTGTGATCAGCTGGTTGAGACTAGTCGGCACGGGACTTTAAGCATGTCAGTCACATACATGTGATCATGTGACCGCCTACTCGCAGGGAGATCGTGACAGTGCGTGCATTCACAATGAGACCAGTGGACACACTTTTTTTAATTAGACTGGAAAACTCCTTTAAATGGAGACAAAAGATGTGAGCAGGGCCTTAGTGCCAGTGAATGAGAACACTTGTTCATAAACTGAGGCTAATGACCCCTGTATAGCTAATCCTGGTGTCAGCTGAGACGCAGATAGTTGTAGCCAATCTAGGCATTCTCTGTGAGCTAAATGTGAAGGACAGCTGCACAACTCTGGTAGTTTGCTACAATGAGTCATTGAAAAGCCCAGGCTGGTTAGCTCAGGCTATGCATGCTTATGTATAAACTTTCATTTTACGATGTATTCAAATTAAGCCTCATGTATGAGAAGCTAATACATAATCTCAAGAAGCACCTTGATTTTTCTTTATTCATCTCAAAGCACTATTCGTAAAAACTTAGCAAACCTGCATTAAAATACTCAACGAATGCAGCCTTCCCCAGTTTCCAGCATTGCACCTCTTCTGGGTCACGTGACATCATATCGACCGTGCTGGCTTACATGGGATTAGATGTGGACTGGACGTCTTTCACAGAGTAAGTCTATGGAGCCTTATTTTGAGGCATACAGTTGTGGCCAAAAGTATTAACACCCCTGCAATTCTGTCAGATAATACTCAGTTTCTTCCTGAAAATGATTGCAATCACAAATTCTTTGGTATTATTATCTTCATTTAATTTGTCTTAAATGAAAAAAACACAAAAGAGAATGAAGCAAAACATTGATCATTTCACACAAAACTCCAAAAATGGTCCAGACAAAAGTATTGGCACCCTCAGCCTAATACTTGGTTGCACAACCTTTAGCCAAAATAACTGCGACCAACCACTTCCGGTAACCATCAATGAGTTTCTTACAATGCTCTGCTGGAATTTTAGACCATTCTTCTTTGGCAAACTGCTCCAGGTCCCTGATATTTGAAGGGTGCCTTCTCCAAACTGCCATTTTTAGATCTCTCCACAGGTGTTCTATAGGATTCAGGTCTGGACTCATTGCTGGCCACCTTAGAAGTCTCCAGTGCTTTCTCTCAAACCATTTTCTAGTGCTTTTTGAAGTGTGTTTTGGGTCATTGTCCTGCTGACCTCTGAGGGAGACCCAGCTTTCTCACACTGGGCCCTACATTATGCTGCAAAATTTGTTGGTAGTCTTCAGACTTCATAATGCCATGCACACGGTCCAGTGCCAGAGGCAGCAAAGCAACCCCAAAACATCAGGGAAAACCTCCACCATGTTTGACCGTAGGGACCGTGTTCTTTTCTTTGAATGCCTCTTTTTTTTTTTCTCCTGTAAACTCTGTTGATGCCTTTGCCCAAAAAGCTCTACTTTTGTCTCATCTGACCAGAGAACATTCTTCCAAAACATTTTAGGCTTTTTCAGGTAAGTTTTGGCAAACTCCAGCCTGGCTTTTTTATGTCGCGGGGTAAGAAGTGGGGTCTTCCTGGGTCTCCTACCATACAGTCCCTTTTCATTCAGACGCCGACGGATAGTACGGGTTGACACTGTTGTACCCTCGGACTGCAGGGCAGCTTGAACTTGTTTGGATGTTAGTCGAGGTTCTTTATCCAACATCCGCACAATCTTGCGTTGAAATCTCTTGTCAATTTTTCTTTTCCTTCTACATCTAGGGAGGTTAGCCACAGTGACATGGGCTTTAAACTTCTTGATGACACTGTGCACGGTAGACACAGGAACATTCAGGTCTTTGGAGATGGACTTGTAGCCTTGAGATTGCTCATGCTTCCTCACAATTTGGTTTCTCAAGTCCTCAGACGGTTCTTTGAGCATGGAGAAAAGAAAGAAGACCAATGTGCTACACACAAGGACATAAGACAGAAGTTGAGTCAACTTTAATCCATGTCAACTGGCTGCAAGTGTGATTTAGTTATTGCCAGCACCTGTTAGGTGCCACAGGTAAGTTACAGGTACTGTTAATAACACAAATTAGAGAAGCATCACATGATTTTTACCCTTCGCCACGACAGCACCCCACATGAGAGAGAGAGGGATCCGCCCCATAGGAACAAGAAACCTACAGAATAAAAGGAGGCGGTCCCCTCTCCTCAGTTTAGGTTTCCTGTTCCTATAGGGACCCGACTTACCTACAGATGAAGAGGATCCCTGGGCCATGCACCCGCCTGCGCCGGTGTCCGAGGGAACGACAGGGGCTGCGGTTCCAGAAGCAGCGGCGGGGGAGCCCCTGCTTGCAGCCTCCCCCCTCGTCTGGCCGAACATCCATGGTCCGTGTCCGGTCACCGTGGGTCCGCCTGGCACCATGAGGATGCGCGCGCTGCAGCGGCCAGCTTAATACTTCTGGCCGCCGCATGGTGAAGTGAGAGCGGCGCGTCTAACCCGGAAGTCGCTGGAGCACTTCCGGGTTGGTCCGGGGAGGCAGGAGATTCGGCGGCAGATTCAAAAAGCAGCGCTGGCGTCGGACCGGTGTGTGTAAGATGGCTTCCCCGGCCGACGAAGCGCACCTGTCCGCAGCAGAACAGCGCTCTCCCAGTAAGGAGAGAAGCGCTAGGAGCAGCACAAAAACTGGTGGTTGACCTCCAGAGAAGGGATCTACCACCAAACGAAATCCGCCTCCAGAACCGGTACCTGTCAGCTTCACTGGGTGAGTTTTTGAAAGAATCTCTTCCTATATGCTGATATATATTCCTCCTGTATCCCTTCCTCTAGACTAAGAAAAGGACACACAAGTCCAAGCACAAGGAATGTGCTTTATGTACGCAGCCCCTCCCGGATGATTATGCTAAAAAACTGTCAAGAATGTATCATACAGACCTTGCGGCAGGAGAATATAATGACTCCATCAGATGTCAGAGCCATAATCCGGGAAGAAATGCAGGGTTTGGCGCGGACAAGTAGCGCCAGTACCCGTCAGCCTAGCAGGTCCCGATCCCCAGTTAGTTCTGAGTCAGAGGATGTACATACTGTATATCCTCGGGCGAAGCAGGATCTCAGCCGAGCTCATCCGAAACTGAAGGGGGGCTTTGTCTACCCAATAGCAGTGTGGATAACTTAGTGAAATCTGTCAGGAGCACGATGGGGTGCTCAGACGAGAAGAAAAAGAAATCGGCTCAGGACATAATGTTTGCGGGGCTTGGACAGAGAAAACGTAGATCCTTCCCCGTCATACAAACTATTAAAGAAATTATTAAAAGAGAATGGGAGAAGCAAAACACAAGAGGTTTCCTACCATCATCCTCTAAAAGACGCTATCCCTTCAGCGACGAGGAGCTGAACTCCTGGTCAAAGGTGCCAAAGGTTGATGCCGCAGTAGCCTCCACAACCAAGCAGTCTTACCAGTGGAGGATTCAGGGGTCCTCACAGACCCGCTGGACCGTAAAGCAGAAGCTTTACTAAAAAGATCGTGGGAAGCTAACACGGGGGCGTTCAGGCCCGCCATATCTAGTACCTGCACTGCAAGGTCGCTACTAGTGTGGATGGAGCAACTGGAGGAACAGATTAGAGGTAGAACTTCGAGAGTCAATCTTGCCAAAATTCCCTCTAATTAAAGAAGCAGTAGCATTCCTGGCTGATGCCTCCGTGGATTCGCTACGCCTAGCAGCCAGGTCAGCCGGCCTAGTGAACACAGCCTGGCGAGCACTCTGGTTAAAAAACTGGAAAGGGGACGCACAGGCCAAAGCAAAACTTTGTGCGATCCCCTGCCAGGGAGAGCCTTCAGGAGACGCCCCTTTACCAGGAACAAACCGTTCGAACAAAGGGAGAGATGGGAGTCAAAGGACCCGAAGAAAAAAGGTGCCTTTTTTAGCGGGTCCCATAACCCAAAACGCAAATACCGCTAACCAGAAAGTGGGCGGCAGATTAAAATTCTTCCTTCCCAAATGGGAACAAATAACATCTAGCCAATGGATTCTGGACATTGTGCAATACGGCCTAAAATTGGAGTTTGATCGAATCCCTTGGGATTCTTTCATAGTAACATAACCAAAAGGACGAGATCAACAAAGGGCTCTGGAATCAGAGATCCTATCTCTTCTATCTAAAAAAGTCCTGATAGAAGTTCCCCAGGATCAAGAAGGGAAGGGATTCTATTCCCCTTTATTCTTGATCAATAAGTCAGATGGTTCATTCAGAACCATCATAAATCTCAAAAGATTAAATTCCTTCCTGCGTAATCATACCTTCAAAATGGAATCCATTAGTTCTACCATAAAACTCTTATTCCCTAGGTGTGTCATGGCCGGAATAGACCTAAAAGATGCCTATCATCATCTTCCTATACATGCCGAGCATCAGCGGTACCTAAGGGTAGCAGTCATCCTGGAGGGACAGGTTCGTCACTTTCAGTATGTAGCAATGCCATTTGGGCTTTTTATGGCTCCACGCATCTTCACTAAGGTGATATTAGAAGTGATGGCTCATCTACGCCAACGGGACACCTTGATAATACCCTACCTAGATGATTTTCTAGTAGTAGGGAACTCTATATTTCAGTGTAAAGCTCGTTTATCTAATACGATCTCGTCCCTACAGGAGTTAGGTTGGATTGTCAACTTCGAAAAATCCCGGCTGAATCCAGAGACCGTTCAAACATTTCTAGGAATCCAGCTAGACTCCGTAAGTCAGAGATGCTTCCTTCCTCAGTCAAAAAGACTGACTATACAATCAAGGGTATCAGAGGCAATGAGAAACCCCTACATGACACTAAGGAAAGCCATGTCTTTACTGGGATCATTATCATCATGTATCCCAGCTGTGCCGTGGGCGCAATTTCACACTCGTCAATTACAGTATGAACTATTGTCAGCTCAGGGAAAAGATGAACATCTGGAAAGTAAAATAACTCTGTCCAAAGATGTCTTAGAATCTCTATCCTGGTGGCTAGACATGGAACACCTTTCAAAGGGTGTACCATGGATAATAGACCCTTCTAAGATAATTACCACCGACGCCAGCCCTATTGGGTGGGGTGCATATATGGAAGATAGTCTGGCCCAAGATACTTGGGATCAGGCAGAATTGACGTGTTCCTCCAATTGGAAAGAATTAAAAGCGGTAGATTATGCCTTAAATCATTTTCTTCCGCAGATTCAAGGAGCAGATGTAAGAGTTTACTCGGACAATTCCACCACAGTGGCATATGTGAACCGTCAGGGTGGTACAAGGTCAGGAAGTCTAATGACCATAACAGCAGACATCTTCCAGCTGGCAGAGACTCATTTCGCATCCCTAACAGCCCTGCACATCAGAGGTGTAGAGAACATCAGGGCAGACTACCTCAGCCGAAACGAGTTACGTCAAGGGGAATGGACCTTAAACAAATCCATATTCAGAATGATAACGGAATCATGGGGGATACCACAAATAGACCTATTTGCCACAAGAGACAATCGGCAAGTAAAAAGGTTCGCTTCCCTGAACTACATGGATCACCCAGATATGTTGGACTCTCTCCACCATCCTTGGAGGTTCAAGCTGGCATACGCCTTTCCTCCGATGTCTCTGATTCCACTAGTGATCAGAAAAATCAGGAGGGAACAAGCAAGAGTGATCCTCATTGCACCATTCTGGCCGAAAAGACCATGGTTCTCTTGTCTCCAGACCATGTGCCTATGCGACCCATGGATTCTCCCATCAGACAAGGAGCTGCTGTTCCAAGGCCCCTTTTTCCACCCGCAAGTGAAAGGTCTTCACTTGACGGCATGGAATTTGAGAGGCAACTATTAAGTTCAAGAGGGTTCTCAGTAGAACTAGTAAACACCCTCTTATTGAGCAGAAAAAGATCTACCACCCTAATATATAGTAGGGTGTGGAATAAATTTCTGGATTTTTACACAGTACCGTTCACTAAACAAGTTCCGATCACACCTATTTTAGAGTTCTTGCAAAAAGGCCGAGAATTAGGATTATCTGTAAATACCTTGAGAGTTCAGGTCTCAGCCTTAGGAGCCCTATATGGATGCAATATAGTGTATATATATATATATATATATATATATATATATATATATATATATATATATAGATATATAGATAGATATATAGATAGATATATATATATATATATATATATATATATATATATATATATATAGATATATATAGATATATATAGATATATAGTGGATCTCCAGATTCATAAAATCTTGTGAACGTAGTAAACCGGTCCATATTCCCCGTCTACCTCCGTGGGATTTTAATCTAGTACTAGAGGCCTTAACCAGCTCCCCATTTGAGCCACTAGATTCCATACCTTTAAATGTCCTGACATATAAAGTAGCCCTATTGGTAGCTCTAACCTCAGCTAGAAGGGTTAGCGACATCCAGGCCCTATCAGTAGACCCACCCTTCTTACTGATATTTCATGATCGGATAGTCCTAAAACCAGACCCCTCATACCTCCCTAAGGTAGCATCCACCACAGGTCACAAGAGATATTTCTCCCTTCCTTTTTTGATTCACCTATAACTCCAGAACAACATAAGTTCCACACCTTAGATGTCAGAAGAGCCATCCTGACTTATATAGAAAGGTCTCAGACATGGAGGGAGAGTAGGGCTCTGTTTATCTCCTTTCAGGGCCACAAGAAAGGACATGGGGTCACAAGAGCTACCATATCTCGGTGGATCAGAGAAGCTATCTGCTTGGCCTATACGTCAAAAGGCGAGATTCCTCCAGTGGGTATAAAAGCGCATTCAACACGAGCCATGGCTTCCTCCTGGGCGGAACAAGCAGATGTACCGATCCATTTAATATGTAAGGCCGCAACTTGGTCTACACCTTCTACCTTTTACAACCATTATAGACTCGATCTATCTACATCTTCTGATCTGACCTTTGGTAGAGCTGTTCTTGGTACAGTATTCCCACCCAAATAATGACTCTCTGAAAATCTCTCATGTGGGGTGCTGTCGTGGCGAAGGGTAAAAAGCCGGATTACTTACCGGTAATACTCTTTTAATGAGTCCACGACAGCACCCATTTACTACCCTCCCTAAATTATGCACAGCTCTTTCTTTTAAGTTCACAAATAATGGTTGTATAGAGTTTTTAAGATATTTTTGTTGCTGAATAAGAATTAATACTAAAGCTTTTGCGGTTCCCTTTTTGTACTCTGTAAACTAAACTGAGGAGGAGAGGGGACCGCCTCCTTTTATTCTGTAGGTTTCCTGTTCCTATGGGGCGGATCTCTCTCTCTCATGTGGGGTGCTGTCGTGGACTCATTAAAAGAGTATTACCGGGAAGTTATCCGGCTTTTTTGAACAGTGCCAATACTTTTGTCCACCCCCTTTTTTATATTTGGTGTGGAATTATATCCAATTTGGCTTTGACAATTCTTTTTGTGTTTTTTTTCATTTAAGACCAATTAAATGAAGATAATAATACCAAAGAATTTGTGATTGCAATCGTTCTCAGGAAGAAACTGAGTGTTATCTGACAGAATTGCAGGGGTGTCAATACTTTTGGCTACAACTGTATATTGGTGAAAATAGCACTGCCACCCTCGACTGTCCCTTAGTGAGCTGGTAAACTGCAGATCAGGCAGCTTGAAACCAGAGAAGGCAGTGATTCTTATTACAGCTATACTACATCATGTATTTAGAAAGAAATGGTAGATACAATTTTTGCTGCAAGTGCTTTTCTGTTACAAGCTTTATGTAACCACAAATCAAAAGTGTAGGCTAAAATCAAAGACCCCTTATTAGGTTGATAAGCAGTAAGAAAATGATTGTAATTTGCTTTCTGTTATAGAGAAGCTGTCTGAAGGTTTTTGCTACCCCATCTGGGAGCAGCATTATGAAAGGGCAGAGACTCTGATTCCAGTGATATGTCACTTATGGTTATTGTGTCTGCTGCAGATCTAGCAGTTCTCTGAATGATGACTTCTGCATAACGTTGCCCACACCACTGACAGCCTGCTGTGTACACTGTGCATAGTCATAAAGCTGCCAATCGATGGGGGTGGGGTTACTCAGAGATAATGAATATGGAGGTCCACATGACAACAGGTTCACTAGTCCTGCCTGAGCTATGTGATTTTATCAACAGCAAAACTACAGCAAACAGCTCAGTAACGCATTGCTGGAATCAAGGTCTCTGCCCTAACCTTATACTGTTCTCAGATTAGGTGGCAATCATCTGCTGACAGACACCCTTTCCGAAATTACCTCACTCACCACCATGACCTGCTGGCTCTACTTCCTGTAGAGAAGATTGAGGGCACCTTGCAAATATGGTGATGGCCTATCATTTGACTACGGCATTAAGCATCCATTTGTGGACACTACATCACCGCATCGTACAAGCATTAGAGTTTAGAAACCAAGATTCTTTACTTTAATTACTCAAAACTGATGCAAAAGAGTAGTTGTCCAAAGCAAGAAAAACAGTTGTCATTGTAGAGTATGATTGCCATAGCTAAAGGGAACCTGTCTCGTTTGATATTTACCTGCATATACAGGGTTAATCTGCAATTTAAACTGTCTCCTCCTTACATCTGTGACCTCATCTCCCGGTACTTTCCTACACGCAACCTCCGATCCTCACAAGATCTCCTTCTCTACTCCCCTCTTATCTCCTCCTCCCACAATCGTATACAAGATTTCTCTCGCGTATCTCCCCTACTCTGGAACTCTCTACCGCAACATATCAGACTCTCACCTACCATCGAAACCTTCAAAAAGAACCTGAAGACCCACCTCTTCCGACAAGCCTACAACCTGCAGTAACCACCGATCGACCAAACCGCTGCATGACCAGCTCTATCCTCACCTACTGTATCCTCACCCATCCCTTGTAGATTGTGAGCCTTCACGGGCAGGGTCCTCTCTCCTACTGTACCAGTTATGACTTGTATTGTTCAAGATTATTGTACTTGTTTTTATTATGTATACCCCTCCTCACTTGTAAAGCGCCATGGAATAAATGGCGCTATAACAATAAATAATAATAATAATAATAATAATTTACTAGCGTTAGGCTATGTGCACACGTTGCGGATTTCCTGCGGAACCGCAGCATTTTTTTCTGTGCAGAAACGCTGCAGATCTGCAAGTGGAATTTTTTTTGTGACATACTGTACTTTATGGTGGTGGCAAAATTTGTTTGATATGACTTGTGTTTATTTCTGAAAAAAATGGAAGTTTGGCAAAAATTCAGGAAATTTTGCAATTTTCGAACTTTAAATTTTGTACTTTTAAATCAGAGAGATATGTCACACAAAATAGTTAATAACATTTCCCACATGTCTACTTTACATCAGCACAATTTTTAACATTTTTTTTTTGTTAGGAAGTTAGAAGGGTTAAAAGTTGATCAGTAATTTCTTATTTTCCCAACAAAATTTTGAATTTTTTTTTTTTCTTTTTTAGGGACTACCTCACATTTGAAGTGACTTTGGGGAAGGGGCTTTATGACAGAAAATACCCAAAACTGCATCCCTCAAAGTCCTCAAAACCACATTCAAGAAGTGTATTAATTCATCAGGTGCTTCACAGGAATGAATGCCATGTGAAGGAAAAAATTAACATTTTACTTTGTGAATTTTTTTTGTGGAAAAAAAAAAATAATTTTATTTTCACAAGAGTAACAGGAGAAAATGGACCCAAACATTTGTTGTTCAATTTAACCTGAGTATGCAGATACCCCATATGTGGGTGAAAACTACTGTTTGAACGCAAAATTGGCTGGAATCATTAGCACATGCCATGTTTGGTTTGGTGAGCCCCTGATGTGCCTAAACAGTTGAAACACACACACACACCATTTTGGAAACTAGACCCCTCAAGGAATGTATCTAGATATGCAGTGAGCACCTTGAAGCCCCAGATGCTTCACTGAAGTTTATAACATTGAACATTAAAAAAATAAATTGTTCCTGTAAAAATGCTGGTTTTGCCCCAAGTTTTTCATTTTCACATAGGTAACGAGCAAAACAGACCATACAATTGTTGTGCAATTTCACTTGAGTGCACCAATACCCCATATCTGCTTGAAAAGTACTTAAACAAAAAAAAAAAATGTAATTTTTTATTGGGTTTATTCATTTACGAAAACCTTAAAACAACATTCACAAAATTTACAAGAAATGAAAAGAAAAATACACATGAACAACAATTGCAGAGTAACACAAAGGGAAAGGAGAGGTGAGGGGGAGCCCAGGACATCTCCTCATAATCAAATCATTGTCACAGCATGAAGGTATACACATTTGGATAAGGTTACATTAATCAGTGAACTTTTGAAAAGCTGGACCACTGAGACCAACGCTTATCGAAAATTACTTTTGAGGCACAGTGCAAAGCTCAGAAGGTAAGAAGCCCCACATTAGAGTTCAGATTCTGCTGGAATGGTTTGAGGGCGCCATGTCACATTGGCAGAGCCCCTGAGGTAACCTCACTTTACAAACTACACCTTTCAATTAATTAATCTAAGGGTGCAGTGAGCTTGTTGACACCACATGTGCCTTACAGAATTTCATATTATTGGGCGGTGAAGAAAGAATACTTACATTTTTACAGCTAAAATGTTTTTAGCTCCAAATTTTTAATTTTTATAAGGTCTAATAGGGAAAAACGGTTCTCAGTTTGTTGTGCAAGTCTCCAGAGTATGCCAATACACCTTATGTAATCGGGAACTACTTTTGAGGCACCGTGCAAAACTCTGAAGCGGAGGAGAGTCATAATTTAGTGCATATTTTACATGTTATGGTTTGCGGTTGCCTTGACCCACTGGGAGAGCCCCTGAGGCAACAGCAGAACCCCCCATCATTGACCCCACTTTATAAACTACACCTCTCAATGAATTCATCTAGGGGTGCATTGATCATATTGACACCATGGGTGTGTCACAGAATTTTATACCATTGGGCAGTGAAGAAAAAAATGACATTTTTACCACATAAATTTTGTTTTAGCCCCAGATTTTACATTTTTACAAGGGGAAATGGATAGAAAAGTAAATCTCCAAATGACGTGATTTAGAAGAAAACACAGACGGATCCATTCACTGAAATGAGGCAGCAGAGTTACTCTGGACACCGTCTGGCCTCTGGTCAGCGGTGTCTTTTTCAGAGGTGCACAAAACTGTGGTTGACGGCACATTTATGCAGTCCTAAAAAGACGGACACCACAGGATCATAGGTCAGCCGGTGTCCACAGTGCCTCCATCTGCCTCATTATAGGGAATCTTTCACTGAGGGGTTCCGTTTGAATCCTGTACGGAAAACCTGATGTAAGTGCTCAGCGTAGAGCGGAGTAGTTTAGGGTATCTGTGTACTCGAGAGAAATTTCACAACAATTTTTGAGTTCCATTTTCTCCTGTTACCCTTTACGTAAGTAAAACAATTCGGGGCTATAGTAATATTTTTGTGAAAAAAGTAAATTGATTTTTTCCTTCCACATTGCATTAATTCCTGTGACGCATCTGAAAGGTTAATAAATTTCTTGGATATGGTCTTGAGCAGTCTGGGGGGAGCAGTTTTTTTGTCAAAAAGGCCCCACAAAGTCAGTTCAAATGTGAGGTGGTCCCTAAAAAATGGTTTTGTAAACTTCGTTAGAAAAATGAGAAATTGCGAATCAATTTTAACCCTTTTAACTTCCTAACAAAAAAAAAATTATGTTTAAAAAATGATGCAGAAGAAAAGTAAGACACGTGGGAAATTTATTTAGTTATTTATTAACCATTTTGTAAGACACAATTTTCTGGTTTAAGGGCATAAGAATTAAAAAATTGACATTTCCAAAATTTTCCATATTTCTGATATTTTTACAAATAAACGCAAGTCATATTGAGCAAATTTTACCACTATCTTGTAGTACAATGTCATAAAAAAAAATCAGAATGAGTGGAATCCTTTGAAGTGTTCCAGAGCTATAACCACATAAAGTGACAGTGGTCACAATTGTAAAATTTGGCCTGATCAGGAAGGTGAAAACAAGCTTGGGGGTGAATGGTTATAATTAGTGTTGAGCGATACCATCCGATACTTGAAAGTATCGGTATCGGAAAGTATCGGCCGATACCGGCAAAGTATCGGATCTAATCCGATACCGATACCCGATACCAATACAAGTCAATGGGACTCATGTATCGGACGGTATTTCTGATGGTTCCCAGGGTCTGAAGGAGAGGAAACTCTCCTTCAGGCCCTGGGAACCATATTAATGTGTAAAATAAAGAATTAAAATAAAAAATATTGCTATACTCACCTCTCCGACGCAGCCTGCACCTTACCGAGGGAACCGGCAGCGTTGTTTGCTTAAAATTCGCGCTTTAACTTCCTTATGCGAAGTCCCGGCTTGTGATTGGTCGCACGCCGCCCATGTGGCCGGGACGCAACCAATCACAGCAAGCCGTGACGTAATTTCAGGTCCTTCAGGATTTTAAAATTACGTTCCGGCGTTGTGATTGGTTGCGTCGCGGTCACATGGGCGACGCGACCAATCACAAGCCGTGACGTCACGGGAGGCAGGAGACGCACGCATTTTAAAATGAAAAAAAAACTGCCAAAAGAATGATTTAAAAAAAATACATGTAACATAGAAACCTGTATAAAGCAATAGGTCATTTTCTGATGATGAATTCTCTTTAAGCAATGCATTTTCCCTATTGCCCACACATTGCAGGGATTTTCTACCACTCAAGCAGCTCATAGTGGTGTATGGTGGCACATTGCTTTCCATGGCTGCCTTTATATGGGCACTCATGACTTGTGTAGTCATTACTGTGGCTGATTATGTTTAGCTGCTTTCTTCTGTAGGAAATTAGCCAACTGTCATTTTAATAAGTTATTCTCTGGGATTTGCTTCCCGTGAAGGTGGAGGAATGACGTTACTTTGGTTCGCAAAAGTTCACCTTGGAAAAAAAAGAATAATGTGAATGCAGGTCAGGTTCCTCAGCAATGTTTTGGGTCTAGCAGAATGTACACAAGGAACATTACAAGTCAGTAATGTTCCTGCTTCCTTCTGCCTGTATAAATTCTACAGCTCCTTTCTAAGTGTTGGTCTCAGGTTACACTGCCTGGTTTTTGGCTGGGACTTGCACACATACTAGTGTACTTGAGGCTGAAGGACACAGAGGACGGAAGGCAGCAGCTGCGTAGCTGGGTGTCTTCTCTATGCTGGAGCTCCAGGAGCCCTGAAAAAGTGATAATCAGGTGAGTTCTTGGAACTTTTCTCCATTACATTTCTTTTCTTTCTTTTTTTTAAGCTATTTGGCAGTTGTTTGTGGTTGCATGTGTCATATTATACTATTTAGTTTATACACACATTATACTTGGCCATAATTTGCCATTTTTTTTTGTTATCTCTATGGAGGAGAAGTTGTGACCTAGTTGTTAATGGACTTTTATGTCTCTTTGGAACTTGCTCTAATTGTTTAACCTTTTGTACTTGATATTCAGCTTTCTGGTATTTTCCATTGTTTAGATTCAGCATTGCCTAATTTTAATGAGGTTTAAAATGCTGAACAACCTTACAAGCAGGATGTTGTTCTTAAAGGCTTCGTAAAGGGGTTTTCTGGGAGTCTGAAAATTAAACTGGTTGTAGGAAATTTAAAAAAAATATATATATACACAACTTTCTTACTAAGGCTACTTTTTCACATACCGTGTTTTTTGTGGCCCGTTATTGCGGGTCTTTTTTTGTGGGCCATATTGCCCCAATTTTCAAGGTCTGCAGCAATAACAGAATGCAAAAAACTTGCGGATCGCAGTTTTCCAGGTTTCCAATAGTATAGCAAAAGTATTGGGAAAAAAACGGCGGTCCGCAAAACAGGAAGTGACGGCGCACCACAAAAACAACCTTCCGTTGTTTTTGCGCCCCGTTGATTTACAATGGGGGCCATGTCCGTTAGGCCTCTTTCACACTTCAGTTGTTTGGCGTCAGTCTAAATCCGCCATTTTCCTCAAAAAACGGATCTGTTTTTTTTTCGACGGATCCGTTTTTTCCCCCATAGACTTGCATTAGCGACGGATTGTGACGGATGGTCGTCAGTTCCATCCGTCATGCGACGGATCCGTCGAAATTTGGCGGACATCATCTAGACATTGACGGTCATTGCAACGTTTTTGTCTGCGTTGAAATGGCGGATCGCGTCCGTCATTTCATAGAATGGCCACCTATGGGCGACGGATCCGTCGCGACCGTCATTTCAGCGGATCCGTCGCCCCAATCCGTTTTTTCAATTTTTTTTCAATTGCGCATGCTCCAAAAAGTATATACAACCCCCGAGTAACGGATCCGTCAAAAAAACGGATCCGTTACATCCGTTTTTTCAACTATTGTGACGGATCCGTCGATCCGTCATTATGTCGGAAGTGACTGACGCCAAAAAACTGAAGTGTGAAAGAAGCCTTAGCCGTGAAAAAGATCGAGCAAGCTCGATCTTTTTTCACCGCCGTAAATACGGCCCTCACGCCATATGGCACACGACGCACCGTGGAATTATTGCAGCCCGTTTTTGCAGCCCCATAGAAATCTATTGGGGCCGCAAAATCAACGGCAAGTGTAAAAGAAGCCTAAATCCCTTGCCACTCAAGTACTTGATTTACCAGTTGTCTCCTCTGGTCTTCGTTTCCTTTTCTAGTGCATCGATGTACCATAGTGACATGTGATCGCAGCAACCAATGACAGGCCTCGGCAGTAGTGCTGGCATTAACAGCACATGACCACTGAGACCCTTGATTGGTTGCAATGGACATGTCATCACTCCTGGAAAATAGAACACTAGAACTAGAGCATTGATCCTGGCGTATTGGAAGATATTACAGGTAGGTATTGTTTGTTTGTTTTATTTTATTTTTTATAACATTTACTGGAACTAGTTTAGCTTCTTTAATAACCTCTTCAAAAGGGTTGTCCAGGCGCGGTATAAGTCTGCAGTCCCTCTGTATGACTGCAGACTGCTGAATCATGGCAATGTGCATGCTGTCGCGATTCCCAGTATTCCAGGTGTGAGCTGGCGGTCACTTGTTCTCCCATATACAATTTGAAGAATTGCGGTCACTTTCTAAGTCTCTTAGTTTCTTAGTCTCCTCCGACTTCTATAAATTCACTTCTATTGTGAGAAGCTGAATACGTCTAGTCAACATGTGTCCGCAGGTAAGCAATCCACATGCATGAGGCCACGAGGCCGCCTGCTTGCACAGGGAATACCAGAAAATTGCAACAGCATGCAAAACGCACGCTATTGAGATTTGCCAGTCTGCAGTCAGTGTCTGCAGACTTTTGTCCCAAGCCTGGACAACCATTTTAAGTCTTTGAGACTTGACATAGTATTTTAATGACAAAAATAGCTTAAGGTATAGTGATCAGAAAGAAGTGATATTATGTATTCAAGTCATATTAGATAGAGTTCATAAATCACCAATTAATGAAGAAGGTTCATCCCTAACAATTGAGTATTGTATTTTAGGTGAGTGCATCTTATTGACAGGAGAGTCCCTTTGCCACTAACATAATTCTGAAATGGATTTTCCATAACTTTGTTAATGGGACACTAATTATTCATAAAGTCTACATTTGAGTGTGCTGTATAGACCCCACAGCCTTACCCATGCTACATGCTGGTCTCTTACGGCAGCCAAACCCCCATGTGGTCATAATAAATTCCGGGAGGTTATCGTAGCTTGTTTTGTGGGGGGTGGGGGGTCTTTTGACATCTAGTATATAGATGGCATATGAATGTTAATGAGCCCATCTCTCTACATGTATTAAAATAAGAAAGACTTTAGAGGAGAATAAGCATCACTATAATACAGAAAATCTGTGCATGTTTTTATTGATTGATTTCATTTGATTTAATAAAACCAAACATTAGTGAAATGTGGAGATTTTGTATCTATTACAGGATTATGCAAAAGCTGCAAGTGTTAATCTAAACTGTAGATCGGCCATTTTCTATAGGTTTGTCATTTTTTCCTTTGGTAATATTCTGCTGTTTTACACCCTTTTTCTCATCATTCTACCAGTCTATTTTGAACCTGAAGTCTTGCAAGTCTTGATTCTCTCTAACCTTTCACATACTTGGATGTCATCCAAAGCTTCCATGTGCAGATACATTTACAAGTTATGTTGCTGCTGCTGCTAGGGAATGTGGTTGTAGCCCGGAGAATATATAGACAGACCAAGAGCACACTGTCAAATATTTTTTGTGACGTTTCACAGGATAATATGGAGAAATACTGTACAATTTATAGAATCCATAACTTCTAATGTCACACTAAGTTCTCACAGATCTACAGTAGTTCAGGAATCTGCAATAATTGATGTGAGGGATATCTACTTCTGGGTCATGTCATAGGGGCCTTTCATGATCTGGACTAGAGATGAGCAAATAGGTTCAGAAAACAATCGGCGAAACTGAATGTGCCGAATTTATATTTGATGATAGTTTCTGAACATATTCACTCATGTTGAAGTTCTTACTTTACAAGTTTTCCAAAACGAAATACCTGGCTGCAGTATATTTGAGCTATTTTAGGTCCCCATTCTAGAACATTTTCATTTGAGAAGAACCGTCAGTTTGTTGAGTATCATATGTTTTTCCATGTCTGACTATTGTGTACCGGAAGAAATCCCTTAGGCTGAATTTACATGTATTTTTTATGTGTACAAACTTAGCATGAGCGTTCAGTATCAGTGGGTTGTTCTGGGGTTGTGTTACCCTACGTGCATTTCCCTTTTGTGAAGGTCACAAGATGGCAGAAGCTCACCAGGCTGTAGCCTTCCAGTTCACTGTGACACATGATGGAGTCGATCTACAATTGGGTCGTGATGTTCTGCGACATCTCTATTTATCTGGGCTGATTGCCTGCCGAAAACGCCTGATCACACTTAAGGTAATTAAGAGGAGTGTACTGCTCTGTGACCTTGTCATGAAAAGTAATGCTGGCAGCGTAGGTTGCAGATATACAAAACTGCCTTCATAATACCCCATGAACTTTTGATTCCGGTTTTGTGAAAGTTTTATACGACTGGATGATTTTTTTGTAGATCAGTTGATCAATGTAAGAGGGATAGCTTTGAACTAGGCACATCATAGAAGTGCCGTGCATCTCCGGCAACTATATTGGCGTAAGTCTTCACAAAATTGAAGCCCCATCCTGCCCATGCGCCACTCATATTGGCATGGAGTTACACACAAATTTTGCAACTTATTATGGTGTTTTACACCAGAATTGTGGCATAAACGTCTTAATGATCCAGCCCATAGTTGGCAGAAATAAATGTACACTGGCGAGCAATGTAAAAAGTCTGCACAATGTCAGGCAGCAGCTCCTTTTTCGTTTGCACTACTAAATAAAACTCTTTACGAATTTCTCTCTGTGTTTCTTTATGACAGAGCTCTGTACTTAGTGGGGTCTATCCTGCCAGCCCTTCCACATGGTTTGCTGTTGTAGCGGTGACACTTGGCTCTTTATATGGGAAAGTGGATATATCATTCGGACTCATTAACAAGATCAGTAACCTCTTACCTGGACAGTAAGTCGCCCTAACGCAACAGATGAGAATATTTACAATAATAAAAACACATTTTCCACCATTATATTCCATTTCTAAACTGTACATGGTTACTGGGATTTTTATGAGACCTAAATTGCTCATTAAAGTGATTCTTGTCCAGGTACAAGTTTCGTATCTGGCAAGAACAAAGTAAATTGCTGCTTATAAAAGCTCATGGACAAGCTGTGCCTGACACAGGGGCACAGGGTCTCCTACCAGCTTGTGTTAGGCTATGTGTACACTGAGTCTCTAAGACCCTGGCACAAGAAAATGTTGTTTTCGCTAGGAAAAATGGTCATTTCCAAACCCTGAATTGGTTTAAAGTAGCATAAGGTAGAACATGCAATGTTGACACTGATGGGCATTATGTTAACTTTCTACTGCGCTTTTCCATACGGATTCGGTCAAAATCTACATAAAAAAAAATGCTGTGTGCACATAGCCTTAGAGACACAAAGCTCCTTGTGCAGCAGTATGGTGCCTCAGTGAGTAGATGCTTATGGAGATACATTATGACCCCATAGAATGTTGCCCTATGCTTGAAGACTTATGGGTTTAGTCATTTTGTTAGTAATATCATTTTATTCCTTAGAGATCTATCTAAAAGGTATTCTTCAAGAATGTAATAAAATGGCCCCTGTTACAATATACAGACTGCAGCCCATCTTTTCACATATCAAGGGAAACACAGTTCCTGAGACCTGTATCTCTCCTATGACAGATGATGAGCTGTATTGTAAGCACACATACGGAAGATGCATGAGAAGTCTGTGAAAGAAGAGAAAAAAATTCTCGACTGAGTGAGTATAAAGGATTTTTTTTCCTGTATTAGTTCTCTGTGCTCAGTTAGCTGAGGAGAAGATTTATTTCTACTCCCGTCACACACTTCCCCTCTGCTCACAGAGGTTGATATGTGTATGATACAGTTTCTCTGTCAGTTCAGACACAGGTCTCAGGAGCAGTGTTTCTTCAGACCGCAGACTGTCCTGACATATGACCAGGGGCTGCAGTTTGAATTATGTGACGGGGCCATTTTATTACATTGTATGGGAAACCGTTAAAACAGGGAACTTTCGTCCTATGTATATGGACAACCAATCATTTAATTGACTGGCATGTTATACGACTTTGTGGCTGGTACAAGGGAACTCCATTTCTGAATTCATATGCCACCACCACAATCTGTTAGTCTCCAGGCTGGCTTTAACCAATCAGTCTGCAGTTGATTTAGGTCAAGTTTATGCACAAATATTGAAAATTTTAAAGGGCTCATAAACTTGAAACACTAATATGAGCTAATCAAGGTAGCAGCACCACCCTTTTTTAGATATAGACCATCTGACTGCAAAGTGCTCATCAGGGAGTCTGATAAGGAATCAAGATTGTAGACTGGAGCTCAATGTAATGTTATTAGCTAAATGTAACCAGCAACATGTCAAAGATAGTTACATACAATAAGTAAACTATTTTTTCTAGAATATAGTTAGAGGAATCATTTCTTGGTGATTATTTTTCAATTACGGTTACCACAGTAAGTATTTCATTATACAGTGGGGCAAAAAAGTATTTAGTCATTCAGCAATAGTGCAAGTTCCACCACTTAAAAAGATGAGAGGCGTCTGTAATTTACATCATAGGTAGACCTCAACTATGGGAGACAAACTGAGAAAAAAAAATCCAGAAAATCACAGTCTGTTTTTTTATCATTTTATTTGCATATTATGGTGGAAAATAAGTATTTGGTCAGAAACAAAATTTCATCTCAATACTTTGTAATATATCCTTTGTTGGCAATGACAGAGGTCAAACGTTTTCTGTAAGTCTTCACAAGGTTGCCACACACTGTTGTTGGTATGTTGGCCCATTCCTCCATGCAGATCTCCTCTAGAGCAGTGATGTTTTTGGCTTTTCGCTTGGCAACACAGACTTTCAACTCCTTCCAAAGGTTTTCTATAGGGTTGAGATCTGGAGACTGGCTAGGCCACTCCAGGACCTTGAAATGCTTCTTACGAAGCCACTCCTTCGTTGCCCTGGCGGTGTGCTTTGGATCATTGTCATGTTGAAAGACCCAGCCACGTTTCATCTTCAATGCCCTTGCTGATGGAAGGAGGTTTGCACTCAAAATCTCACGATACATGGCCCCATTCATTCTTTCATGTACCCGGATCAGTCGTCCTGGCCCCTTTGCAGAGAAACAGCCCCAAAGCATGATGTTTCCACCACCATGCTTTACAGTAGGTATGGTATTTGATGGATGCAACTCAGTATTCTTTTTCCTCCAAACACGACAAGTTGTGTTTCTACCAAACAGTTCCAGTTTGGTTTCATCAGACCATAGGACATTCTTCCAAAACTCCTCTGGATCATCCAAATGCTCTCTAGCAAACTTCAGACGGGCCCGGACATGTACTGGCTTAAGCAGTGGGACACGTCTGGCACTGCAGGATCTGAGTCCATGGTGGCGTAGTGTGTTACTTATGGTAGGCCTTGTTACATTGGTCCCAGCTCTCTGCAGTTCATTCACTAGGTCCCCCCGCGTGGTTCTGGGATTTTTGCACACCGTTCTTGTGATCATTCTGACCCCACGGGGTGGGATTTTGCGTGGAGCCCCAGATCGAGGGAGATTATCAGTGGTCTTGAATGTCTTCCATTTTCTAATTATTGCTCCCACTGTTGATTTCTTCACACCAAGCTGGTTGGCTATTGCAGATTCAGTCTTCCCAGCGTGGTGCAGGGCTACAATTTTGTTTCTGGTGTCCTTTGACAGCTCTTTGGTCTTCACCATAGTGGAGTTTGGAGTCAGACTGTTTGAGGGTGTGCACAGGTGTCTTTTTATACTGATAACAAGTTTAAACAGGTGCCATTACTACAGGTAATGAGTGGAGGAAAGAGGAGACTCTTAAAGAAGAAGTTACAGGTCTGTGAGAGCCAGAAATCTTGATTGTTTGTTTCTGACCAAATACTTATTTTCCACCATAATATGCAAATAAAATGATAAAAAAACAGACAATGTGATTTTCTGGATTTTTATTTCTCAGTTTGTCTCCCATAGTTGAGGTCTACCTATGATGTAAATTACAGACGCCTCTCATCTTTTTAAGTGGTGGAACTTGCACTATTGCTGAATGACTAAATACTTTTTTGCCCCACTGTATATACAATCAGCTCTTATTGTCAAAACAGCTTTTTGTCCCTCCCCTATTGCTTCACTGTTTGGTGTCAGTTTTCTTGATGAGCTTTTGACATTACTTTAAGAAATAGTTCATTTAAAGAGTATCTGTTTTTAATTTTATTTTTCCTACATCAATAGTACACGTGAAAATAATAAACTTTCCGATATATCTTATCAGAGAAGTCTGCTTTTTTTGCTCCTCCTGAACTGATCATTATATTCTCAAAACTGTCAGTTCATAAGTAAAATCTGTACAGTATTCAGTGAATACAGATTTTATCCTTTAATGAGAAAAGAGATGGCAATTGGTGCTTACAAAGTTCTATGGAGAACAATAAGTGATGTTTCAGGAGAACTTGCAGCAGAATGTCTGTCTGCCTGTAACGCATTCCTCCTCCTCCCCTCTCACCTCCATAGCTGTCATCTCCTATCTCAGTAATGAGAAAGCGTGGCTCTCTGAATACAGTTTTTACCTGTGAATTCAATGTTAAAGATCAATTCAGGAAGAAAAAGTTACCAAGTTCATATTTTCATGTGATTTATGAAGTAAAAGTTAAATCGACAGTTGTTCTTTAAAGTAATACACAACGGCTCATGATGGACATTGCTATAGGCTTTTCTTAGAAAGATTTGCTTTACGTTTTGCTGTCTACGCATTTATTACAGTGTTCTGTCTCTTCACTTTTTCCATCTGTCTGATATAGATCTGTAGTTTCTCCTGTGTCCCGAACTGTGACAAGCGCTGTTATATTCTCATCAGGCGTTTGGGTCTCTGGGATCCTTATCTACCGTCAAGTTCTGCGTATCCTTCTTTCCTACCATGGATGGATGTTCGAGCCACATGGAAAACGGAGTTTAAAAACCAAAGTCTGGGGAGTAAGTCTTTTATTGTTATCCCTGTACTTAAAAATTCATTTTTTTAAACCACATCACAGAAATTAACAGGCTAATTGCAAACCATTTCTGTGCTATTTAAATGTCATTGTGAGCTATTGTGTGAAGTGCTATGGCCATGATTGTGGTGAAACCGCGTGTATGTGTCCAAATTGACGCTGATGATAAAAATGGATGACGGACGATATTCTTCAGGTATTTCGAGGTCATGTAGGACCTCTTCCTCAGGACAAAACATTAAAAAAAAGCTGCCAGCAAGGGAAACTGACATTAACCCCTGCTGGACTGAAAGGAAAAAGCTACATTTAAAATTATAGTGGAACTAGAGCTGCCATGAATCCAAAAATGGATAGTGAAAATGTAGGCCTAGATTGTGAGACTACCATGGATTGCTCAAAACACATGTGCTCCAGAATCACTGAGCTCCCGCAGAAGCATGTGCACCATGGTGTACAAACCCACAGACTTGTTATTTTCCCTTACAGCATTATGTGTGGGTATAGCTAGGAGCTGATCACTTCTCCGCTTTGGTTTTTGCGATACATGGGGTCTCTGCTCTCAGACACCAAACGATGTGGCGGTTGTTTAAAGTGCTGCATCATGTAAAAAAAAATCTATAAAGGTGGACTTACACTTTAACCCCTTAATGCAATATGACAAACATGTATGTGATTGTGGGGTTGATCACATGTGTAGGGGACTCAGGAGATGAGTTTCCTTCACATGCGGCAGTCTCTAACAGACGTGGACAGATATGAGATCCGGTCGAGGCTGTTTACCATTTATACGCCGCGGCATTTAAATGGAATGCGTGCCTCTCCTGTGCTTAATGGCTCCCATCAGCACCCTGTGACACCCAGGGGCCTAATGAAGGTATTCTGAGCTTCAAAGGAGACTGGGATTTACACTATATGCTGATCGATTGCAGGTTCAAGTGCCCCAAGAGGACTAAAAAATCTAATAAGAAAATAAGAAAGTTTTGAAAAATATAATAAAACAAATAAGAATATATGAAAGTTTGAATGACCTCCATATAGAAGTAGTACAAAAAAATGATTTGTTATCACCATGTTCATAAAAGTCGGAACTATTAAAATATAAAATTAATTAACTTGGTCAGTAAATGCCGTAATGAAAAAAATTAATCAGAAACCCGAAATGTGAAAGAAAAAAAAAATAAAAGAAAAACTGATCAAAATAGCATATGTAGCCAAAAGTGGTATCAATAAAACCATCTGCCTATCAGGCAAAAAATAAGCCCTCACTCAGCTCAATAAATAAACAAAAATGTTACTAGTCTGGAAATATGGCAGCATGAACAAAAACATTTTTTTGACAAATTTCTGAAATTTGTTTTTTTTCCAATTAAATAAAAAAAAATCTATACAAGTTTGGCACTGTGATAATGATACTGACCTGGAGAATCATGATTCAAAATATCTTTCCACAAAATATATGCCGTAAAAACAAAAAAAAAGGCAAAATTGGATGTTTTTCCCAACATTTTTTGCCTCTTTTAGTACATTGAATGGTAAAATGAATGATGTCATCCAAAACTACAACTCGTCCTATGTGGACGGAATAGTTTGTCCAAGGACCTGGTTGGTTGGCATATGTAAATTATTAAAATTTACTAATATAGTTCATTTATAAAAGATGAAGAAACGTCTACTTCCGCATTCATTCCGACACAAGCAGAGAACGTCCTCCTTCTCTCTGTTTTTATGATCAACCTGAAATATTCTGACTATCTGATTCAGTTCATTAACTAAACCAATCCTCTTCTGTCCGCATCAGCCATGAAGAAATAGGGGGCTTCACTTAAGCTAATGACCAAACAGAATTTCAGATAATAAATATTTCCAAACTAGTTAAATAAGTTTTTATGTTCCTGGAAAACCCATTTAATAATATTTTCCCAACAAGACATTTTTTGTTCTTGCTTGAAATGTGTCTGTTCTAGGGTTGCATGAAGATCATGGCTAGACGACAGCCAATGCTTTACAGCTTCCAGATGTCTCTCCCCAGGCTGCCTGTACCACGTCTAGGAGAAACTATAGACCGGGTATGGAAGCCATGCATGTTACCTTAACTTACTTGTCTACAGTTCTAACATGGAGGAAGAACTCTATTACCTTGATTTTGTGTGCTCCAGAAAATTAGATTTTTAGAGATTTTTAGAGGTTTAGTGATGTGGGTAAGCCAAAATCTATTAAAGTGCATCTGTCATTAGTATCGGTCCTCCATTCAGGCATGCAGGTCATAGAAAGCTGAATAAAATGATACTTTGATATCTGCGATCCAATGTTTTATTCCAGAGAAGCCCACACTTTTCTTAATATGTAAATGAGCTGTTAAGATCTATTGGTCGGACACAGATCTCCCTGAGAATCTGCCTCCAGAGCTTATTTTAAATGAAAGTGTACATTACCAGTGTGAGACATGTAATGACTGACGGTCTGCTCTCCTGATCTACATGTCTCATACTGGTAACTCCACCTTTCATGTATAGTAATCTCTGGAGGCAGATTCTCAGGGAGACGTGTGTTCGGCCCATACATCTTAACAGCTGATTTACATATTAAGAAAAACATGGATTTCTCTGGAATAAAACATCAGATCAAAGATATTAAGGTATAATTTTTTTCAACTTTCTATGACCTACATGCCCATACAGATGGCTATGTATACATACAGATGTACAAAATTGTTAGTATCCTTTTGTTAAAGTAAAAAAAATCCACAATGGTCACTGAAAAATAACTTGAAATTGGCAAAAGTAATTTTCAACTTAAATTTACTGAATATCGCTTTATGAAATCAGACATTACTTTGGAATTATGACTCAGCAAAAAATAAATAAAAAACAAACTAATAAAAATGGTCTGGACAAAAATGATGGTAAGAAATCATTTGACCATAGGGACATGTTCAACTATGGAGTGTCCTGTAATTAGCATCCCAAGTGTCTTACTTTAAAGGGAACGTGTCACCCCCAAAATGGCTGGTGAGGTAAGCTCACCGGCATCAGGGGCTTATCTACAGCATTCTGTAATGCTGTAGATAAGCCGCCGATGTTACCTGAAAGAGGACAAAAAGACGTTAGATTATACTCACCCAGGGGCGGTCCCGGTGCGGTCAGGTCGGATGGGTGTCTCCGGTCCGCTCCGGCTCCTCCCATCTTCATTCCATGACGTCCTCTTCGGGTCTTTCCGGCGCAGGCGTACTTTGCCTGCCCTGTTAAGGGCAGAGCAAAGTACTGCAGTGCGCAGGCGCCGGGCCTCTCTGACTTTTCCGGCGCCTGCGCACTGCAGTACTTTGCTCTGCCCTCAACAGGGCAGACAAAGTACGCCTGCGCCGGAGCCGCGGCGTAAAGACCCAAAGAGGACGTCATGGAATGAAGATAGGAGCGGACCGGAGACACCCATCCGACCGGACCGCAGCGGGACAGCCCCTGGGTGAGTATAATCTAACGTCTTTTTCTCTTTCAGGTAACATCGGCGGCTTATCTACAGCATTACAGAATGCTGTAGATAAGCCCCTGATGCCGGTGAGCTTACCTCACCAGCCATTTTGGGGGTGACAGGTTCCCTTTAACAGAAGGGCACTAACATTTTTGTCCATGTGTGTATGCGTGTATATAATACCATTGCTTGATCTCGTTGCAGTACCTAGAGTCTGTGCAGCCATTACTCAGTGAAGAAAAGTTCAATCGCATGAAGGAACTGTCAGAAGAATTCCAAAAAGACTTAGGACGCAAGCTTCAGAAATATCTTCATCTCAAGTCTTGGTGGGCAACAAATTATGTAGGTGCAGTATATGTTCTATTTAGTATTATTCACCTACATTAGTTTCAGAAATGAAATGATGACGTATACATCTGTGTACCTTGTGAGATAGGAAATGTTTGAAGTTTGTCTTTTTAAGATATGAGCACTTTTTTATTTTAGTAATATATTATAAAGTAGTTGTCTACTCCTGACAAATTCCATCCAAATAAGCTGGACTAGTTAAGGGAGGAATTATTTGGCACACACCAAGGCAAAGAACCAAATCCAGCTTGGCTGCATGTTCTGAGTGTGTTATGATCCGGTGACCTTGGAGCCGCATGAGACTTTCTCAGGAGTAGGTGGAACCTGTACTGACCGCAAACCCTAAACTGTCACCGCAACTAGAAGTAGCCGTGGGGTGTACCTAACACATCCTAGACATCTCGACACAGCCGGAGGACTAAATACCCCTATAGATGGAAATGGGAATTCTATCTTGCCTCAGAGCAGAACCCCAAAGGATAGGCAGCCCCCCACAAATATTGACTGTGAGTATTAGAGGAAAGACACACGCAGGCAGAAATCAGGATTTAGCAAAAGAGGCCACGCTAGCTAAATAGGAAAGGATAGGACAGAATACTAAGCGGTCAGTATTAAAACCCTAAAAATATCCACAGCAGATAATACAAAAATTCCACCATCTAACTAAAGACATGGAATGTATATCTGCAATCTCCTGAGAATCCAACTTGACTGAAATATCCAAACACAGTCTAAGCTGGACAAGAAAAAACATTGAATAGTACTGAATTGTAAAGCACACAGCATGTGTGCTGCAGAAACAAAACCAGACACTTATCTTAGCTGATTTGGCAGCAGGGCAGGAGGAACCAGACAGAGATGCAAAACCTCCAAGAACAATGGACAACTGGCAAGGGCTAATGAATCCTGCACACCTAAATATCCCAGTCAGAGCTGCAATCAGCAGGGACACCTGCCCAGGATTGCAACCCAGGGACAACTGCATTACTATCAACAACCACCGGAGGGAACCCAAGAGCAGAAGTCACAACAGGGTGACGGCAATTATTTATGAAAAAATGCTACAAACTAGATAAACTGTAAAAGAAAAAAAAAAAAAGTATGTGACATGATGATGGCTTTACAGTTACATCTACTGTATTTTCCATTGATTTCCATATCAGCATCATGATGGATATCTTACTTTAAATTGAATCCTTACATTATCTTCACTTTCAAGACATTTGAAAAACGTATATATATCCCAGTTGTCAACTAGAAATGCAGATTCTGTAATAAATATATGTAACTCATATGGTTTATGTCAACATCTTGGGCCAGATTAATTTTGTTTTGCTTTAAAAACTTGAATTAGTATTATACATGCTGTAGAAATATCTATGAGCATTATATCACGTGTGGTACCGTGCATTTCTTACTTTCTGCAGGTCAGTGACTGGTGGGAAGAGTATATTTACCTTCGTGGTCGAGGACCAATAATGGTGAACAGCAACTATTATGCAATGGTGAGACCCTACAGGGTGATCAGGGGGACAGGCAAGGCTTGTCCTTGTGCAACTTAAATACAGGCAGCAAAATTCATACCGCAAATACAACCATGAATTTCTTCCTCCATGAGATGACTTTATTTTCAGCTTGGTGCCCCATCTAACCCATCAGGGGCCTTTCAAGAAAGACAAAGTACCTGAGCGCTTCATACATTTTTAGATATCTGTATGTGGAGATTGGAAAACATTTACATTGTCTATCTGTACAAGATAATAGGAGTCAGTGGATGTTGCAGTGCTGGCTGACTTGATTTGGACTTTAAAGGAATCCGTCAGTAGGCTTTTAGTATGTAATCTAAGAGCAGCATGAATAAGGACCAGGGACCCTGATTTCAGCGATGTCACTTAAGACCCCAATTCACATTAGACTAATGTTGGCCGAACCTGCCAATATCAACTGGTTTGTCTGACTGTCTAATGTGTATGGGGACGTCATCCGATTGATAGTCAGGCTTGATGATGATCGAGCATGTCCAATTTTGGGCATACAATCACATTGTTCTCCCAGACAAAAGTTACCAGCTGTCGTATCGGTCAACGACTTTCTCATAGAGCGCACATGTGTATGGGAGAGTTGGCTAAGAAGGCTGTTGGCCGAACTATCCGCTGAAGCATTGTTTGGCAAACAGCTATCTAATGTGTGTGGCTAACTTTACTGCGCTGCATGTTGTAGTTTCAATAAAATCAAGTCTTTATCAGCAGGGGATTACCACTTTAGGACTAGATGTCATGCTCTGTGTAGTCCTCTTGCTTTCTGTAACTCTACCCCCACCACTGTTTAGCCACTTTCTGCCAATGAACAGTATATACAAAAAGTTATCAATCAGTTGTGTCGGTGGGGATATACAGAGCTCAGCATTTAGAAAACTACTAGATATGCAGCAAATATAATGTTAATTTTATAAAAACTGCATCAAGCAGCTCAGTAAGTTACACATCAATGGAATCAGGGTCTCTGCCCCTACATTATGCTGCACTCGGATTACATAGCAAAAACTGTGGGACAGATTCTCTTTAATCAATAACCAACAACAGTTTCTGCTAGATTTCAGAACATGATGACAAGCCAGTGACTGTACTCATAGAATCAAGGAATCAATTGCATTGTAAATGAATCATGTACAGTGTAAGGCATGGGGGTACTCATGCAAGTTGCTTTGATAACAGTCATGCAGATATAAAAGTAACCCAGTATGTCAAGCCTGTGCATTTCTTACTGGTCTTTAGGCCAACTCTAAAAGCAAATGATAGTATATATAAAACGGTCACAAGTCCATTTATATTAATATTTAACCCCACTAGCTTGTTTTTAGAAGCCAAACATCTTGAGAGCATTATGTCCTGTCTGACTACATGTCCCTTGATGAACCTGTTATAGACATGGTAAAAGTGTTTGCACTTTGCATATTAAAATTAGGGGTTTATTACATAGGGCGCCAACTGACTATGAACAGAATTTGCTGGATGTCATTTGTTTGATTTTGATGATTTAAATTTGTAGCTAAAAATTATGTGTTGATGGTTGTCTGTACACAGGATGTAAGGTGCATTTACACTGCACAGTTTTCGTGAATGAGTGTTATTAACATCTCACGATAATCTTGCAGTCTAAGCCGGCAGCCGATCACACAACGAGTGAGCAAAACGCTTATTTGTCAGGTGAAATTATCTTCTGGTGTTTAGAAAGATCTTCTTTTTTGGGAGTCCATCATCCTGTGTAAACAGGATCTGTGCCGCCAAAACAATGACAGCCTATGCGCACTGAGTGATCTATTACTGATTGTTCAGCGTACACCTGAAGCTTGGTTGGCCTGTTTAAACAGGCTATTAACTGACCGTCGATCAGCAAACCTGTCGCTTTTCAGCTGTTGCATTGCACAGTCTGAATAGACACTTAGCACTGAAGAAAAAAAATGTAACTCATTTTGAAGACCAAACTGTTCTTATATAAATTGTTCCTAGTTGGTTCACTTAAACTGACAACTTACTATCTGCTCCTAGTAGACTTTTGAAAATGTTCCAAATAAATAATGTATAAAAATAAGCAACCATGTGTACATCTACGTATAGCCTTCACTTATTTGACAATTGCTTTTGTATGCATTTAGTTTATTTTTTAATGTATATTTGTCTCTATAAAATAGGATTTTTTAACTGTGAGTCCCACCACAAACCAAGCAGCACGAGCTGGTAATGCCATACATGCCATGCTAATGTACCGCAGAAAACTGGAAAGGGGCCTCATACCGCCAGTAAGTGAAGCCAAAATGAAGCTTGTCACAATCTGTTATCTTCTGTTCATAAAAGTAGGCTGAAGCCATCACAAGGGTGGGATGGTGAGATGGCCATGGAGGGTTTCCAACACAGAAGATGAAAATATAACTTTTACCTCGTCCTGGAATGTAATCTGGTTAATAGCTATAACCTACTTTTGTCTCCAGGTCATGGCTCTTGGCATAGTCCCCATGTGCTCATATCAGATGGAGAGGATGTTTAATACTACAAGGATTCCAGGAATGGAGACTGGTAGGTACCAACATAGGAAAGCACAAAGACACAAGTCATCCAATTTCCCATCCCATGTATTTTTGGCTTTTAGGTCATAGATATATGGTGCAGTACTGCTAAATAAATATGAAGAATGTGCTTGCACTGCTGGATCATCACTACCACATTCACTATTATTAGTTGCCATTGTAGCAGCGCAGCATTGCAATCTTAATAATTCTTGGCAAAGGTCACTGTCTAGCCCTTATAATACAGGAAAGATATGTATCTTGGTACCGTGTTAGCCAGTAGATAGAAAAATATTTAGGATTGAGAGTCCTCAGTGGTTTATTACGTTTTAATGGCTAACTGAAAAGATGGTAACAAATTGCAAGCTTTCGAGACTACACAGGTCTCTTCATCAGGCAAAGATTAAAAGAAATTCTGAAGAATCACATATAAAAGAATAGATCTACCTGTGGCAATACATTTTTGTCTCCCAAATCATAACATTATGGACATGAAATTACTTGTGTTAAAAGGTAGCTTCAAATCTAAGAGAGACAGAAGAGTATGGGAATATAAACTGATGACGACCTTTGACAGTCTTAGTGCAGGAATGAATGTGTCGCATGGATTTATGTCTTTTTACATCAACTAAGGAACTTGCCCCTCAGACTATGAGGGGTCATAACAACAGAACCAGACCCCAATCAGGACAATAAAACATTCCTTATCTAAGAACTGGTCCAATATTTATGGACATAACTGTTTATCACTCATGGTAATTCTGCTTCATGTCACCTGTCTTATCCATGTTTTTTTTTCTTTATACTATGTTGTGCATAAATATGTGATTCTTCAGAATTTCTTTTAGTCTTTGCCTGATGAAGAGACCTGTGTAGTCTCGAAAGCTTGCAATTTGTTACCATATTTTCAGTTAGCCATTAAAAGGTATCAACAACTGAGGACTCTCAAATCTAAATATTTTTCTAGCCCTTATAATAAACTTATATTTCAATAGCTGGGGAAAAAAAATTCTGATGTCCATTAATTTTTCAAAATTAAATTTGTAAATGTTATTTGTAAACTCCCACGCAAAATGGGCAGTTAAAAGCAAATATTGAGCAACATTTATGTTAAAATAAAATATCCCTCAATCTCTCTTCTGTGTGTTTATCCACAGACCACCTCCAGCATCTGGTTGAGAGCCGCCATGTATGTGTGTATCACAAAGGCCGTTACTACCGGCTATGTCTATATGATGACAGAACACTCCTTAGCCCAAGTCAGTTGCAGACACAAATTCAGCGCATTCTTGATGACCCAAGTCCACCGCAACCGGGTGAGGAGAAGCTGGCTGCACTCACAGCAGGGGACCGGTGAGCACATGACAGTAGAAGGGAAGAAAATATTGTGCTGTTTTTCTGAAAAATCTGAAATCAGCATTCGAGGATTTATTTTTATGTTGAACAGGTGATCACAAGTGCAGTTTCAGTTTCACATCGCCATCCAGAAATTGTAGAAGCAATGCACACTTGAGATGTGTCTACTGTCTTGTGACTATTATGTGATGTCATAGGCATCACTGAAACATCGTGGGATGATACACATGCTTGGAATACAAATCCTGAAGGCTACAACTTATTTATTAGAAACAAGATTAACAAGAAGGAAGGAGGTGTTGCATTGTATGTTAGGAAAACGTACATCTCCACAGAGATCCAAGCTTCGGAGACTGGTAGAAACTGTTTGGGTAAGAATTCAAAGAGAGAAGAACAGAAAGGACACTATTCTAGGTATTTCTTATAGACCACATGATCAGACTGAAGATATGGATGAACTCTTTGTACATCAGATGGCCATGTTCTCAAAAAGTATGACATAGTGATCATGGGAGATTTAAACTATCCAGATATTTGTTGGGAATCTCTCTCAGACAAAAGTACTAGGTCCAGAAAATTATTATCTTCTCTTGCTGACAACTTTATCTCTCAAAAGGTAGAAGAGAGAACTGGAGGATCTGCAATCCTGGATCTAATTCTTACCAACAGGGAGGAAATTGTTGAGGAAGTAAAGGTGGCTGGGAATTTAGGAGGCAGCGATCATGCTATCTTCAAATTTTGGATTACAAGAGAAGGAAGACCAGCGAGGAATCGGACTTTAAGGTTGGACTTCAGAAAGGAAGATTTTAATGGACTCAGAAAAGAGGGTAGGAAAGGTCCAATGGCTGGATGTTCTAAAGGACAGAAATGTCCAAGAAGGATGGAAGATTTTGCTAAATGAAATTCTCACCGCACAATCGGTAACAATCCCCAAAAGAAAGAAGAATTGGAAGCATTTAAAGAGACCAGAGTGGATGAACAAAGAACGTAATCATTTGTTAAAAAGGACAAAAAGAAATGTATATTAAATGGAAAGAGGGGGGAATCTCTAAAGAAGAATATAATGCTGTTTGCAGGGAATGCAGGGCAAGAGTTAGAAGAGCTAAAGCCAATAATGAAGTAAGGCTTGCAAGGGAGACCAAAAGTAGCAAAAAAAAAAAAGATTTGGGGGTATGTCAAAAGTTAAGGACAATTCAAAAATGCTATAGGATTTTTACAGGATGAAAAGGGTGAATGTCAAAAATGATGTTGAGAAGTCCGAACTTTCAAAGTTTCTATTTTGCATCTGTGTTATCTGAGAAAGAAAATCTAACATCATCTGATCTTCACGGTGCAATCGAAGGAATAAAAGAATCCACTCTATCCATAAACAGAGAGATGGTGAGGGAACACTTATCTAATTTAAATGAATTTAAATCTTCTTGTCTAAATGAATTACATCCTAGGGTACTGAAAGAGTTAGTGTTACGACACAGCTGTTGGGTGACCCAGGACCAGGGGCTCCTTCCCCTCTCCCTAACACTAGGAGGTGCCCTAGCTCGCTCTACTCCCCAGGATACTTCTGAAGGTGAAGATACCGGGGCCTCCGCCCTGGCCTTATCTCCTGAGTTAGCCCTCCATCTGTTCTGTTTCCCCACCCAGGGAAAAGGGACGCTACTGTACTGGTGTAGTACACCAACCCGACAAACAAGGCAACACAAACAAGGGTTAACAGATAACTCCAGGCATACAAAATATTTACTCACATATAACAGAGGAATGCATCAGGGTGTAGAGTTAGGGGAATAAACCAAAATAGAGAAGGATAGGGAATTACCACACATACAAACCAAGCAACAGTCATTGGTAACTCCTCCAACGTTCCTTCTCATGTGAACTCTTCTCCCTCCGTTAGTCATGCAGCAAATGCTAGCTCTGACAAGGATTTGTATCAGAGCCCAGATTATAAAGGGGAAAGCAGTGGCTAACAGATCTCAGCTGTGTGAGCACATGGATTTCCAACATGGCCGATTAACCCCTGTTCTGCCAGAAGGAATAAACACCATTAAAGTGAAGGAGAAGTGCTTCTTCTCAGCGACGGAGTAAGAGCAATCAGACACTGAGGCTCCTCACTGTCGCAGTAACAGTTAGCAGAGGAGATTTCAGAACCACTAGCCAAAATATTTTAAAAATCCTGGAAAACAGTAGAAGTCCCAGAAGATTGCAGAAGGGCAAATGTTGTTCCTATCTTTAAAAAAGAAAGAAGACGGGGCCAGGAAATTGCAAGTCAGTGAGCCTTACTTTTATACCAAGAAAGATATTTGAACAAATTAAACAGCATGTATGTAAGTACTTGGATAAGAATACAGTAATTAACCAGAGCCAGTATGGGTTTGTAGCAAACAAGTCATGCCAGACTAGTCTAATTTCCTTCTATGATGGAATGACTGACTGGGTGGATCAGGGAAATGCGGTAGATATAGTAAATCTCGACTTCAGCAAATCATTTGATAAAGTATCTCACACTATCCTTATTGAAAAAATGACCAAGTATGGGATTGACAAAGCCATGGTTAGGTGGATTCATAACTAGCTCAGTGATCATACTCAAAGAGTGGTAATGGTTGCATATCCAATTGGAAAAGTGTTTCAAGTGGGGTACCACAAGGCGCTGTCCTGGCCCCAGTGTTGTTCAACATTTTGATAAATTATCTAGATAAGGGAACTGAAGGTAAACTAATCAAATTTGCAGACAATGCAAAGCTAGGAGGGATAGCTAATACTAGGGAAGACAGAGAAAGAATTCAGAAGGATCTATATAAGCTTGAACAATGGGCAGTGACTAATAGAATGGTATTTAACAGGGAGAATTACATCCATAGAATGGGAGAAATAGAACTAATTAACAGCACGTGTGAAAAGACTTGGGTATACTAATAGATCACAGACTGCACATGAGTCAACAGTGTGATGCAGCAGCAAAAAAAGGCAAACAGTGCTAGGATGTATTAAAAGAAGCCTAGATTCTAGATCACATGAAGTAATTATTGCCCTCTTCTCCTCGTTGGTCAGGCCTCATCTGGAATACTGTGTTCAATTCTGGGCACCACATTTTAAAAAAGACATTGAAAAATGGAACAAGTTCTGAGAAGAGCTACCAGGATGGTGATCAGACTGCAAAGTATGTCCTTCGAGGAATTGTTAAAGAACCTGAGAATGTTTAGCTTGCAAAAAAAGAAGGCTAAAGAAGACTTAATAGCTGCCTGCAAATGTCTGAAGGGATGTCACAGTGTAGAGGGATCATCATTATTCTCATTTGCACATGGAAACACGAGAAGCAATGGGATGAAACTAAAAAGGAGAAGATAACAGATTAGATATTAGAAAAAACTTTTTGACAGTGATCAATGAGTGAGGCTGCCACTAGAGGTGGTGAGTTCTCCTTCAATAGAAGTCTTCAAACAGAGGCTGAACAGACATCTATTTGAGATGGTTTAGTGAATCCTGCATTGAGCAGGGAGCTGGACATGATGATCCTTGAGGTCCCTTCCAATCCTAATATTCTATGATTCTATTATGAATGTATAAGTTTTAGAGTATATTTGTTCCAGAAAAAGTGAGAAGGCTATTGTGTAAGTCTACATTCCCACAATGAGTTTTTGGTTAGTTTTTGATGTTGCAGATTTTCAACACAGTTTCTGCACCCATTATGTAAAATAGGTTACTTGCATTTTTTTAAATACACACCAAAATAACCAAAAACTCATTGTGTGAACATAGCCTAAGCAGGGTGAATCTCAGGAAAGTTACAAGGTTGTTTTTATTTAGCTCATATATCTGCATACAAGTTGTGAAATAGTATTTGGATGGTAAATTTCCATTAGTGCCTCTATATAATGTAAAATATATCTATTTAAAAGTATCTGTGAAGAATCTTGTTAAAAAATGTACATGAATGCAATCTAGTAAAAGCAAAACTCTTATCTTTAGAGCTCCATGGGCTCGGGCTCGGGCTCAGTTCTTCACTCATGGTGTGAATCGGGTCTCGTTAAGTAGCATTGAGCGGGGTGTCTTCTTTGTCAGTCTGGATTCTGAAGAAGGAGGGTTTCAGGAGAGCGACAAAAACTCCCTGAGTATATATGCAAAGTCTCTGCTACATGGAAACTGCTACAACAGGTCACTAAGTTTTATTATTACACTTACCATTATGTATTGCTTAAATCATGTAGTGTTTTCTTTAATAGTGATATTGATATTTATACTTGTATATAAAACCATTAAGATATACTACTGAGAATCATTAAAATGATAAATGGTTATCATGTACCTTGACAATTATGTTGCAGGTAGAATTTCAATGGCATCCACTGTTATGCTACTATGGCATCAAGTAGATGACCTCTTTGAATGAGATGTCCATAAGGAACCCAGAATATGTGACAGAGTTATATATATATATATATATATATATATATATATATATATATATATATATATATATATATATATATATATATATATATATATATATATATCAGAAAATCTATTTGTGGCCTGTTCAATACAAAACCACATATTTTGCCTGATTTGAGTGAAATTTTGCACGGCCCATCTTTAACACCAAATATACTGTGAACATTGCAACTCAAAATCTGTGTTCGCAGTTGGAGCGTGGGAAAGGTAAGTGTAATGGTTTTTTATTTTTTATGTTTTCTGATGGGGCCATGCATACCAGAACTGGACTGGGGGCCAATCTTACTGTCATGATTGGACTGGCAAGTAAACTGGGACCAGGGCACCTTTCCTGGCCCTAGCACTAGGGGGTGCCCTAACTCGCCCTGTTCCCCGGGATACCTCAGATGGCGAGGATGCCGGGGCCTCCGCCCTTGCCCTGTCTGCTAACTGCAGCCCTGTGTCTGTCCCCTCCCCCACCCGGGGAAGAGGGGTGCTACCGTGTACCGTAGTACACAAACCCGACAAACGGGAACCAAGACAAGGGTAAAAGAAAACTCCACTCACACAAAATATACTCTCACAAATAACAGGTAATCACCAGGGTGTGAAGGACAGGGGAAGAAAATAAGGCAGGTAAGGATGAGGAATTTCCAAGCGTACAAACCAAACAACTGTCTCACAATAAGCTCCTCCAGCTCTCCAGACACCAGCTCCTCACTACTCCAGGTCTACCTAGCAAGTGATATCTCAGATAAGGATCTGGCCAGAAGGCCTAGCTTTTATAGGAGAGAGGAGTGGCTAACCGAGCACAGCTGAATGCAGGGATTACCACATGGCCAATTAACCCCTTTCCTGCTGAAAAAAAACAAACACATTCAATATACTGGAGAAGTGCTTCTTCTCAGCGGTGGAGCAGGAGCCGTAAGACGCTGCGGTCTTCTGGTACAACTCTGTCGCGGTAACTCGGTGACACTTACCAGGTTATGTATAGGACCCTGCATAGAAGGATAGGGTGATCATTCCTGCCAGGAAAGGGATGAGGAAGCCATGCATACCGGGATAAGGATCAAGGGGCCATGCATACCAGGATAGGAATCAAGGGGCCATGCATACCAGGATAGGGATCAAGGGGCCATGCATACCAGGATAGGGATCAAGGGGCCATGCATACCAGGGTAGGGATGATGGGAGCACATGCATACAAGGATAGGGATGAAGGGCCATGCATACCAGGGTAGGGATGAGGGGACCATGCAGACCAGGGTAGGGATGAGGGAGCAATGCATACCAGGATAGGGATGAGGGGAACATGCAGACCAGGGTAGGGATGAGGGAGCAATGCATACCAGGATAGGGATGAGGGGAGCATGCTTACCAGGGTAGGGATGAGGGGACCATGCATACCAGGATAGGGATCAAGGGGCCATGCATACCAGGATAGGGATCAAGGGGCCATGCATACCAGTGTAGGGATGATGGGAGCACATGCATACAAGGATAGGGATGAAGGGCCATGCATACCAGGATAGGGATGAGGGGACCATGCAGACCAGGGTAGGGATGAGGGAGCAATGCATACCAGGATAGGGATGAGGGGAGCATGCAGACCAGGGTAGGGATGAGGGGACCATGCATACCAGGATGGTGATAAAGGGGGGGCCATGCACACCTAGATAAGGATGAGGGAGCCATGCATACCAGGATAGGGATGAGGGGGCCATGTGTATCAGGATCGGGATGAAGGGACCATATTTACCAGGATAGAGGATATTAAGTACCACATTTTTTGCTTCAATTTTTTTCTCCAAATTTCCTCCTCTAAAACCTAGGTGCGTTTTTTAGTCCAAAGAATATGGAATAATGTAAATCACTGACAGGTCCTTTATGTAAGTGATGTCACTGGTGCCCAATGGAACTTTTTGACATATGGGTGGGTTTATTCAGGTTACATAGTAGTTACATAGTAGTTACATAGTAGTTTCGGTCATTTTCATGGGAAGATTAGCGCTACAGACAGAACTATTCTTTGTATAAACTATACTAAAATGGACGAGGGAGGCTCCAAATGGAGTGTGTGAAGTTAGTAAGAACAGAGGAAGAACATAGCAATGTACTAGACAGAATGCAAAATGTAAGATTGTGGATATTTTCTTTATTGGGGATACAAGCCAAGTTAAATTCGTAGTGCAATGCTCACTTTTATTTTCTACCTAGGTTTTGCAGGCAGCATCTTGTCACTTGTGAAATGCAGTCTCGTGTTATAAAAGTCTGAGACACAAATGGACACTGCTATTACCCCCATTAGGAGCGTGCATAGATTTTGTTTGTACTTCTTTTCATTTCAGGTGGTTTGATAAGTCCTTCAGTCTGGTGGTGTTTAGTAATGGGAGGCTGGGTCTGAACGCTGAGCATTCCTGGGCTGACGCGCCAATCATTGGACATTTATGGGAGGTACTTTGTTAAAATGACTCTGATTTCAACCCACACAGCGAGACGTTATTTATTAAAATAAATTATATATGGATTTTCAGGCAGTGACATGGCCTGACTAATAGATGTAAGAGTCTAAAGTGTAACTCGCCTCTCAGACAGTGTTTCTATTAAGTCTTTAAAGCTTGTGAACATAGCGGTGAGGCTGGATTCTGAGGAGCGCGTTTCCGGTCAGTGTGTAGATTATGTGAGCAACAGAAAACGCGGCCAGCATTCTGACCTATGTTAGTCAATGTGCTAATGCATAGGAGCTATTTTCCGTACATTCAACATTCATATAAACCCGGCATTAAGGAGCGATTTCTCCTCTATGCTGGGCCAAAACAGCCTTAAGATAATGTTATCATACGATAATAAAAAAAAAATTATATACACTACAGCCAGACACTCCGGATATAGAATAGTCATATAACAGCCAAATATATTGTCATACAGCATCTAAAATAATGAATTCTGCTTTCTTATAGATGGCACATACAGAGTCTGAATAAATAGTGACATATGGCAAAAGCCTGCATAAATGCTTGGCAAAAGGCCAGATGGCTGCTGTTGTCTTCTGCTAGTTTGGAGCAAATCCATCTAATGCAGAGATGCCTCAATCCCAGGGCTCGATGCCTCAATACAGTGTGCTACTAGTAAGATCGTTCCCTCATTGATAGACCGTAACCACAGCCCCTGCTGCCTCAAACTGATGAAACATGTTTCTAGTCGCAATACCATTTTATTATGGGGTATATGAACCCAAGAGTCACAAACCACACATCCAAAACTGTCACTCTATGGGTAGGTTCATGTTAGCATATACTAGATACGCAAAGCCCATTAGTGGTAAAAAAAGAAATCCAGTCAATCTCAGTAGGGGTAAGCAGGATCAGATGCCATAGATAAAATACAACTTTTAATATTCCAGATTAAAATATGGGTAGCCAATACCTCAAAAATGACATATACAGTCATTAATGTGATGAAGTGAACTAATTCTCAATTAAGAATTAGTTGGATCTTACCATTAGAAGTTTTCAACAGGCAAAAACATCATGCAGGAGGGAGAAAGGGGAAATCAAGTCAGACTGGTAAAACTGCATTCCCTGTCATGCCCAATGCAATATCTCCTGTCAGTGTCCAAGTGTGACCTCTAAAAATGTCCTTGTACAAAGCCTCCCTACACGTTTCATCACCCTGTGGTCTGGAACTCCTCAAGGGAGATGAATGTATATAAAGGGAATAGACTGTGGAGGGTCCTGGGTAATAGGGGCTCTCCTAAGTTTCATAAAGGACAATTTTGGCGGGGGGGGCTGTAATGAAATAGCCCCTTTATGGGGCAGAATGCTGACCGAGTGCTGTGCAGCACATGCATCAGGGTGTGTACAAGGACATTTGTAGAGGGATAGGTCACACTTGGGCACTATCCTTGGGCATGACAGGGAATGCGGTTTTACCTGTCTGACTTTATTTCCCTTTTCTCCCTCCTGCATGATATTTTTGCTGATTGAAAACTTCTAAAGATCCAAATATTTTTTCATGGAGCACTGGTTCACTTTAATATTCAAGATTAAAATATGGGTAGCCAATACCTCACAATGACATATACAGACATTACAGTGATAAAAGTGAAATTTTATGAATGCTATCTGATCCTTTTTACTTCTACTCAGCGTGTACAGAAATCATTTAGAGTTTCGTCCAGAAAAATGGGACGATTTTTTTCTCACTTGTCATCAGTGTGTTGTCCGTATACAATCCGTTTTTTGTTTTTTTTTTTTAATAGTAGCAGCTATTATACATTTACAGGACCATTTACAGTTTGGTATTTTCCCATTTTTTTACACATCCATAGACTTGAATAAGTGAGCCTCATCCAATTCACGGAAGAAACTAATGCATGCTGAAATTTTTTTTCACGCCAAGAATCGGTCAGTGAAAAAAAAATATCACTCATCTGCACTGCCCGCTAAATAACATTGTTCCAAGTGCTGTCTGTTTCTTTTGACAGACAGTATTTGGACCTAAAATATTGTCTTGTGAACAAGAAATACCAAATACTGCATAGAGACTCTATACTTTAAGATAAGGGCCATGTTCACACCATTACCTGGTGGTAAGGTTGGTAGTTTGGAGGCTTTGATAGTCCTGTACAGCTACTGGCATTTGCTTAATGCCGCCACTGATGACAGGTCAATATTCAGACAACTGAAGCCACCCTACTAGCTTACATCTTTGGGCATTAAGTTGTGCTTCTTCTTATTTCATTAAAACTCCTTACCATTTTTTATAATCTAATCTATGAATCTTATGTTCTCTCTTCACTGAATCTAGTTTATGCTGGCTACAGATTGTTTTGAACTTGGGTACACTGAGGATGGGAACTGTCGTGGAGATTCTGGACTCTCATTGCCACCACCCTACAGACTACACTGGGAAATTCCACCAATGGTCAGTATTTTAAAAAGCATTTTAGTGAATTTGAGTAAAATTGGGAAATTTCCCCTTACCCCAATTAAGATTCAATAGGTTTTAATACGTATCATGTGCTAGAAAACAGATTCAATTCTTTGTTATTTTAGAGGTTCACTGTCTCTGGTAGGCATTAACCATTAAGCCTTAGGTAACATTTTCCCAGGCAATGGAGTATTGGTCTAAACATGTGCAGGTTTTTTTTGCTTGCCACAGGTTGCACAGCACCAAAACAAGCTCATAAACATAAATCCCTAGCCTTGTCCAGGCACTACCTAAACAGATCAGACTCTGGCTACTTGTACACGGCTGAGCTAGCCCCAGCTCGGTCAAACCAAATAACTACTGTCCACAGTAACCACTGATACTTGTGGTTCTCTGCACACGGCCTGTGTAGACTCGTCTGAGAGGAATTCTGTCCTGTCTCTCTCTTCAGCTCCAAAACACATCCATATGGTCAGATTCCCCCAGCTGTCTGACTTATATGAACACCTAGCCTGGTTATATGTAGAGCTAGTCAGGTGTACTAATCAGCACCTGTAGAGCTAAGATTTAACCTTAGCCTACCTGGCATTGCTACATAATGTAAAATTTTGCATATTTGCAGAAATGATGGATAACAGTAATATTTGTTTTCTCTACAATTTCAATTTCAGTTTCAACAATTTATTATAATGGTTATTGCTCATTAGCTAATATTGGTGCTTTGCTGATGTTACAGAAGTATGTATGTCTTCAGGAGATTGAATATGCTGTGGCTTTCCGTTAACCCAGTTATGAGAATATCTTTGTAGTGCATGTAAAGGGCTTTAAGGGTAAAATGTTACTTTCTGTATCAGATAAATGTTTGAAAAAACGTGGAAAATACCTTTTGTCTCTTCTCTAGTGTCGAGATGTCATTGAATCGTCCTACTTCACAGCAAAAGCGTTAGCAGAAGATGTGGATTTTTACTGCCTGCGCTTCACAGATTTTGGAAAAGGACTCATCAAAAAATGCCGGAGCAGCCCTGATGCCTTTTTGCAGATTGCTCTCCAACTGGCTCACTACAGGGTAAATCCACCACCAAACTTTTCAGTGAAAACTGTTTACATCTTTCTTTGCTGCTTTAAGGTTTAAAACGGTTAAAGAAGTTGTCCACTACTTGGACAACTTCTTGCCATACCCCTCGTTTTGCGCCATTAAATAATAAAGCTTATACTCGCCTCCCGAGCCGGTGCTGCAGCCTGGACTTCCTCTTCATGATCGATTTGTCTGAAGGTGGGGACAGTGATGCCAGCATTGATTGAGTGCCAGTGTCACGTGTCACAACACCTCACGAGAGCCCTGGGGAGAGCAACTGCCGACTCCACGGGAACGGTGCTGGCACGGGAGGTGAGAAAAGGCTTTATTATTTTATGAGTGCCAAACATTTTGATCAAGAAGGGGTTGTCCTAGTAGTGGGCAACCCCTTTAAATATTAAGAGTTGTCCACTATAAACATGCTCCATATAAAGGAAGAAAACAACACAAATACCTCCTGAACCAGCATCATTCTAGCGATATCGGATCAGCACTATGTCTCCCGCTTGTCATGTGACATTATGGTTCGTGCAAAATCAACATTACATCAGAGTGCCCATTGTGGTCATATGACATGCGAATGTACATGACCATCGTGGGAGACAAAGTGTCGACATTGCTGGAAATAGTACACATGTATACAAAGGGATACCCATGTGACCAGTCTAGTTACACTTTAATTTTCTTGTTCTGATTTTGTTGCTCAAAGCTGACAGACAAAGAAATTATCATTGTCTGGTAGATATTTTGGTCAAAAGCATCTTAATTGTGCACAAATATCAACAGCTTTTTACAACATTGTATAATATCTGTTGACAATTGGTTTGCTGGAGAAGCAGGGGGAATTGGTTTCAGTTGACAGTTGCCTAACCGTGGGGAGCTGGCTGTCAATCAGCATGACATTGGCAATCACACACTGTCTACAGAGCAGCCTGGAAGAAAAAGAGATGCTCTGTTGAGGTGGAGCAACTGAATCGCCGGAAGGAGCGTTCGGTGCCCACTGAGTCAGCACCTTGTAGAACAGGCAGATAGTTGGCAACTAACCTGCCTGTTCTTTTTTAGGCCCATAGTAAAAAGTAAAAAATTAAATAGAAATCCTGAATAACCCCTTTAAGCTTATTTCATGCTAATGTTGACTTCTCTTTTGACTTTTTTCTACTTCTATTGAATGTGTTATGGCAGGATAAGGGTCACTTCTGTCTGACATACGAAGCCTCAATGACTCGCCTGTTCCGGGAAGGTCGAACTGAAACTGTTAGGTCTTGCACCTCCCAGTCATGTGACTTTGTAAAAGCCATGGAGGATCCCAATCAAACTGTGTGTATATAATTAGTTTTTGTATGTTTTCTCCATTCTTGATGTGCATATTTGGATGAATTCACTGATCATTATGCCTTTTTACTCAGAAAGAGAATCGTCTGGCTCTTTACCGAGCTGCGGCTGAGCGTCACCAGCTCATGTATCGTTTAGCAATGACCGGTAAAGGAATTGACCGTCACCTTTTCTGCCTGTTCCTTGTATCTAAGTATCTGGGAACCGAGTCTCCTTTTCTTCAGCAGGTGAGAACTAAAAACAACTTGTGCATGTAGAAATATTTTAGTAACAGTACAGATCAAAGGGAACTTGTCAGCAAATTAATGATGTCCTAACCCACGGGTTGCACAACCAATGGCCCGAGGACCACATGCGGCCCGCCATGCTATTCTTTGAGGCCTCCAACTACCCCTGATTTCTCTGGATTCAGTAGCTGTCATAAGCTATGGGGATACCATTGTTCATTGTATGGTCATCTTGACTCCTTTTTTCTGGACTGCTAAGTAAGGGAGCAGAGTGCCCTCTTTTTCTACATTAGTGGATGTTCCAAAATGAAACCCAAACTTAATAGATTATGTCACATATAATATGGTTGATATAGATCTCATATCAGAATACCCCATTACATTTTTTGTGGCGCAATCACCAAATTTGGCACCCTTGTGATTCTGCCCAGGCTCCACCCCAGCTCTGCCTCCACCCTTCGAACCTTCCACTGTACCACTGCCCACTCATGGAAAAACTCCACTTCTGTATCATGCCCTCACCAATCACACATTAACAGTTCCCATCGAACACCTGGTCACATACAAAGCCAGCAGCTTTTGTTTTGCCCAAAAGATTTTTTAAGGCACCACTACGACAACATAGACTCTTTTGGCCAGGCCCTACTTTACTGTAACCTATTAAACATTTCTTTAAATATCCAATACTTTTTGTAGGTATATTTTTATTTATTTTTCGTTACGGGAATGTGTTACATACATGTTTAAAATGACCAATAACACCACATATAAGGGACAAAACTACCATCACACCATGGCCAGACCACATATTACCACCACATAGTGACTAAATATTACCATGTACAAGTGATAAATACTGCCACACAATGATCAGACCACATATTACCACCGGATAGTGACAGAATAAGACCACATATAGGGACAAATATCACCACACCATGGCCGGATCACATATTACCACCACATAGTGACTGAATAATACAACTTACAAGGAGCAAATACCACCACACTGTGATCAAATTACATATTAACACCACATAGTGACCGAATCATACCGTATACAACGAACAAATATCGCCACATCTTGACCAGACCACATATTACCACCACATAAGGACCGAAAACTACTATACTAAATTGTATATTAAATAAACATTAATAAAAAACCACAATCCTAATATTACCAATATACACCAGAGCTATATGTATAGTGTATAGTGTACAGGTATTACAGGGATCACCAGTGCCATTAGACAAAGGAGCTCTGCATATAGTGTCAGTGTACAGGTAATACAGTGATGCGTGCCAGCACACACTACTTTATTATACCATGGGGCTGCCAGCACTGGAGAATCCTCATAGCGTGCTGTGATGGATGTGAGGCTTCAGAATTCTATAGTCACATTGAGTGACTGTGGGCCTTTGGGGAAAAACCAGGACAACCCCTTTAACCTCTTAGTGACAGAGCTCATTTTGACCTTTAATGACCAGGCCAAATGTTTTAAATTTGACTAGTGTCACTTTATGTAGTAATAACTCTGGTACGCTTCAGCAGATCTCAGTGATTCTGAGAATGTTTTTTTGTGACATATTGTACTTCATGTTAGTGGTAAATTTTGGTCAATAAGATTTGTGTATATTTATGAAAATATTGATAACTAGATAAAAAGTTTGAAAATTTCACAATTTTCAAACTTTAAATTTTTATGCCTTAAAACGATTTTTTAGGGAACACATCACCTTTGAAGTGATTTTGCACCCTTTAAAGTGCTCAAAACCATATTGAACCATATTAAAGAAGTTTATTAACCCTTCCGGTGTTTCACAGGAATTAATGGTATGTGGAAGGAAAAAAGGAATATTTAACTTTTTTTGACAATTTTGCTTTAGCCCCAAATTTGTTACTTTCACAAGGATAACAGGAGAAAATGGACCCTTAAATTTTTTGAGCAATTTCTCCTGAGTATGCCGATACCCCATTTGTGGGGTAAAACTACTGTTGGGTCACACAACAGGGCTCAGAAGGGAAGGAGCCACGTTTGAGTTTTTGAACGCAAAAATAGCTAGAATCGTTAGCGGCCACCATGTCGTGTTTGGAGAGCCCCTGATGTGCCTAAACAGTGGAAACCCCCCACAAGTGACTCTATTTTGGAAACTACACCCCTTAAGGATTTTCTGCAGAGGTATATTGAGGATTTGTAACCAAAGGTACTACAGAAAATTTGATAACATTAGGTCGTCATATTGAATATGTTGTCATTAGTATTGAGCGCAAGTGCTCGCTACTCGAGTTTGCATTGGGTGCTCGGGTATGCACAGAGTATCGTGGGTGCTTGTGCAACCCCGATGCCAACTCGAGTAGCAAACACTTGCGCTCAACACTAGTTATCATATCGTCATAATGTTTTTTTCTTAACTCTTGAAAAAACCCTAGCCCTAGTGGCCTTCATACAGTCTGATCAGAATGTTAAACGAAGAACCTCATGTTCAGTTATATATATTTTTGCCTAGTGGCATTAGATCAATGTATGATTTTGCCCATCTTCTCTTTCATATTGCATGACTAGTCCAACTTAACCCTAGTCCAACTCTAACCCTAGCCTAAACCTAATGGCAAAGAAAGAAATTCAAATTCTAAAATAAAAAAAATGTAATCTAAGGGGATGACATATGAGGGTTACATATTAATTATTGTCTTTTGATCACTGTGATAGGGTCTATTGATTGATGTGATCAAAATGAGCCAATAGGAAAATTCCCTGCTGGGACTGGGGGATGGCGGAGGTACTGGGGGGGGGGGGGGTGCTTGGGGACCTCATTTCTCTCTCCTCTGACATGCATTTGATAAGTTTCTACAAGCTTTCCACATCTCCACATCTTGCCACTGGGATTTGTGCACGTCTCAATGTAAAACTTGCTCCTTCTCTTTCAAGTTAGATGGTTTGCTCTGTGAACCGCAATCTTCAAGCCTGACCACAGACTCTCAATTGGATTAAGGTCTGGGCTTTGACTAGGCAACTCCAAAACATTTACACTTTCCCCCTTAACCCCTTAGTGACCAAGCCAATTTTGACCTTAATGACCAAGCCAATTTTTACAATTCTGACCACTGTCACTTTATGATTTTTTAGCTCTGGAACGCTTCAACGTATTCCACTTATTCTGAGACTGCTTTTTCGTGACATACTGTACTTCATGATAGTGGTAAAATTTCTTCAATTTGACTTGCATTTGTTTATGAAAAAAAATGAAAATTTGGCAAAACTTTTGAAAATGTTGCAATTTTCAAAATTTTTATTTTTCTGCCCTCATCGTCTGCTCATCACTACTGCCTATCTATCTGAAACATTCTTGTTATATTTATTTTTATGGCTGTTCACAAAATCCCTCAATGGTGTGCAACTCAGCTGGTAATTATAATATGGGAATGAGCATAGCCCTGTCCCACTGACATCACAGACAGCAGAAAGCTCTATATATCCCCACAATTGCTAGAATGGGAGTATCATTCCCCCATTATTCCTCACTGTAGTTGTACCCAGAGTTGCTGGTTTGCATGTGACGTCTGCCAATCCATTCTTCCTTTGGGATTGATGACGATAGCTGAGCATTGTACTCGGCTGCCTCCGTCAATCCCATAGACACTAAATGGAATGGCAATGGTCATGGGCGACAGTGCACTCCTTCCAATAAACACCACACTGAGAAGTAAAGATTGACCTGACACCTGTTCTAGTGACTAGTAGAGATCACAGCAATCACATATTTAGCACTTAACTCTTTAAGCCCAAACCTCTTTGGATTGCAGTTTCATACAGTATAGCATCAATGTGTTGCTGGTATTTTTATTATTATTAGAACAATGCTTATTGTTATCATATAGAAATGATTAAAGAAGCACTACCGTTACATTTTTATGTTCTAAACTTATAGGAACATATGTGTAGTCAGGGGTGGATTAAGGGTAGCCAGGGCTCTGGGCTGTTCAGACACTGTGGGCCCCCTGGTCATGTGACGGGCTCATGTGATGGGGTCATGTGACGGGGTCATGCGACGGGGTCATCATATACCTGAACCAGATTATTCCAGAAAAATAGTTGCTGTGTGGAACTATAACCTGTCAAACATCCATTGATCTAGTCAATTTACCCTTCAGTGCCAGTATTCACAGGAGATCTGTACTTAGTATGCAGTGTCTGTGTAGGGGTAGTACAGTGATCACAGGTGACATTATACACAGGAGCTCTGTATATAGTATACAGTGTATAGTGTCAGTGTATAGGTAACACTGACTCACCAATGACGTCTCTAGGTGAAGTTCTTCATCTTTCATCCAGCACAGACCGCCATCACTTCTTCCAGCCAGGGCTCGTCTCTACAGGAAATAACACAGTTATCTCGAGCTCCGCTTGCAGAACACATTACTTAATTTTTCCCAACTTCTCCATTACACCACATGAAGAAAAAGAGGCAACATAGTGTCACTCTACACAGTAACAGGACCGCCCCCCCCATTTAAAACAGTGTCCTCAAAAAATAAAATAAATACATCACTGCAGTAATAATATCCCTTAATTAGCCCCTATGGTAATAGTAATATTAGTAATAGTTTGGCACACTAGATAGTTTGGCTCCCAGAGGACTCAATTACGAAATTGAATTGTTTGCCTTATAACAGGTGGGGTCGTTTTTAAATTTGCATGGGTTTTTAAATTTGCGTGGGTTCCAATAACCAAAAAAACAGCATATTTTTATGGTTGGAGGAGGTTTCACGTGTTATAATTATTATAATCATTAGTCCATAAGATTTTTAAAATTGTTTTAAAGTTGTTTAAATAAAAACATTTTTTTAAATAAAGAGAATGGATTTTTTTTAAAAACGGCGTATCAGTTATCCCCATGTGTATAATTTTGGGACTTAGAGATCTAGGGGTGGGGTTCACTATTAGTTTTTGGCAATTTTTTAATATATGAGTAATTGATAGGTTTTAGTGTGAGTAATGGGTTTAGGGTAACTTATTTTTCTATGAAGGGGTTTATACCATGTATTATAAGGTTTTTAGAGGTTAATAAAGATTTAGTTTTAAAGAGAGCTTTGGTCACGGGATAGCAGGAAGGGGTATCTTCCATGGGGAAGAGTGGCGTAATAAGTATTTTTTCCACTGATATTTTTTTCCCCTGTTATCATCACAGGATTTAGGTATCCTCCAGTGGGTCACCCGAAGGGGTGGCCAGTATGCATCTGGTTTTTGCGGACGTCCCCAGCTTGTGGGTGGCTCTACCCTGTATATGACATCAGGAGGTGTGGCTATAAAGTAACCAGCGCTGACAGGGAGGCCATACCTTGAGAAAGAGGGTCGGTACCCTCGAAACGCGTCGGGATTGGCCCATGTTAGTGTCCGTCATACGGACTGGTGACGTCACCTTAGTAGCCACGCCCCCCACCCACCACGCCACTGCACGGTGGCGCTATCGGCCGTAGCTGCTTGCCGGGGATTACAGCGGCGAGACTGGTGGGGTTTCAGCACTACGGGAGGACGCTCCCCGGTTGGTAGTGCATTACCAGCGTTGCTGCACCGTGTGGATCACGGATCTTCCAAGGACAGTCTGCAGCAGCCCAGTGTCCCAAGTGGACACGTCAGTTCACAACAGCGAGGTAGGTGACTGAGATTCATTCCTAGTCACAGTTCCTCCTGCTAGCGCGGCACTTGTTTATTGATTTTAATAGTAATATCCCCCATCCTGGCCCCGTGTATCTCATTCCTGGCTCCAGCCATATGTACTCCCATCCTGCCCTCATGAGTATCCATTGTGCCCCATATGATCTCCCCATCCTGCCCCATCAGTCTCCATCATATCCATCCTGCCCCATGATCCTGCACAATCTGTCTCCAATCCTGCCCCATGTCTTTCATTCTGCCCCGTGTCTCCAATCATGCCCCGTATCTACATTCTGCGCATGTCTCCAATCCTGCCCCATCTGTCGCCAGTCCTGCCCCCAGTGTGTCCAGCATCTCTGCCCCCAGTGTGTCCAGTATCTCTGCCCCCAGTGTGTCCAGCATCTCTGCCCCCAGTGTCCAGCATCTCTGCCCCCAGTGTCCAGCATCTCTGCCCCCAATGTCCAGCATCTCTGCCCCCAGTGTCCAGCATCTCTGCCCCCAGTGTCCAGCATCTCTGCCCCCAGTGTCCAGCATCTCTGCCCCAGTGTCCAGCATCTCTGCCCCCAGTGTCCAGCATCTCTGCCCCCAGTGTCCAGCATCTCTGCCCCCAGTGTCCAGCATCTCTGCCCCCAGTGTCCAGCATCTCTGCCCCCAGTGTCCAGCATCTCTGCCCCCAGTGTCCAGCATCTCTGCCCCCAGTGTCCAGCATCTCTGCCCCCAGTGTCCAGCATCTCTGCCTCCAGTGTCCAGCATCTCTGCCTCCAGTGTCCAGCATCTCTGCCTCCAGTGTCCAGCATCTCTGCCCCCAGTGTGTCCAGCATCTCTGCCCCCAGTGTGTCCAGCATCTCTGCCCCCAGTGTGTCCAGCATCTCTGCCCCCAGTGTGTCCAGCATCTCTGCCCCCAGTGTGTCCAGCATCTCTGCCCCCAGTGTGTCCAGCATCTCTGCCCCCAGTGTGTCCAGCCTTCTGCCCCCAGTGTGTCCAGCATTCTGCCCCCAGTGTGTCCAGCATTCTGCCCCCAGTGTGTCCAGCATTCTGCCCCCAGTGTGTCCAGCATTCTGCCCCCAGTGTGTCCAGCATCTATGCCCCCAGTGTCCAGCATTCTGGTCCGGGCCCCCCGGATTGCCGTTCGCAATAAAAAAAAACCAAAAAACGAGTTCTCCCCACCTGTCCGCGCTCCAACGGCGAAGCTCCCTCCAGCAGCGTGCACTCGACGGCGACTGACAATGAAATCAGACGCCGGCGACGTGCGCGCTGCGGCTGATGTCAGCTGCCAGCCTCCAATTGGCTGGCGGCTGTTAACTATTGACGTGCGGGCGTGCCGGTAAGGGCCCGGTGAGCAGATGAGACGGGGCCCGATGCAGGCCCCCTCTGCCCACCGGGCCCATACGCCAGTCAGGGCAGTAATGCATTGCAGAACTTTTATGTAACTTTTATACTTCTGATTTTCATGATATATTAGTTTGATATATTCCTTTAACTGGGGTAATTCTATGAAAATTTTGAAAGGATTTGCATCACTGAATGTCATGACCACTCATCTTGACCTGTGGCATTTATAGGTTTTGTCGGAGCCCTGGAGACTGTCCACATCTCAGACCCCACAGCAACAGCTGAAATTATTTGATTTGGAAGAATTCCCAGAACACATTTCAGCTGGGGGAGGATTTGGACCCGTAAGTAATAATATGGGATAATGGGAAAAAATAGTTGGCCACAAAAAAGCATTTTCCACATTTACAGTAGAAGTGATATATGTATTGATTATTATGCTAGACTCTGCTTAATGTCCATTTATTGTAAACTACATTCATACATGAACCATCAATGCATTTGTATACATAAATAGATGGTGGCCCGATTCTAACGCACCGGGTATTCTAGAATATGTATAGTAGTATATATTACAGCCCACGCCGTATATAACACAGCCCACGTAGTATATAACACAGCCCACATAGTACATAACACAGGCCACGTAGTATATAACACAGACCACGTAGTATATAACACAGGCCACATAGTATATAACACAGGCCACGTAGTATATAGCACAGCCACGTAGTATATTGCCCAACCACGTAGTATATTGCATAGCCACGTAGTATATAGCACAGCCCACGTAGTATATAACACGCCATGTAGTATATAACACAGGCCACGCAGTATATTGCCCAGCCACATAGTATATAGCACGGCCACGTAGTATATAGCACAGTCACGTAGTATATTGCCCAGCCACGTAGTATATTGCCCAGCCACGTAGTATATTGCATAGCCACGTAGCATATAGCACAGCGATGTAGTATATAACACAGACACGTACTATATAGCACAGCCCACGTAGTATATAGCACAGAGACGTAGTATATAACACAGGCCAAGCAGTATATAACAAAGCCCATGCAGTATATAACACAGCCACGTAGTATATTGCACATAATAGTTATATACTCACCTTCCGGCGGCCCCCGGATCCAGCCCAGGCGTTTAGCGATGCTCCTCATGACGCTCCGGTCCCAAGAATGCATTGCGGCAATAACACGTGATGATGTAGCGGTCTCACGAGACCGCTACGTCATCATCTCGAGAGACCGCTACATCATGTCCTGTCATTGCTGCAATGCATTCTTGGGACCGGAGCATCGCGAGGAGCGGGAAAGGCGCCAGAAGGTGAGAATATAATGATTTTTTATTTTTTTTATTATTTTTAACATTAGATTTTTTTTTACTATTGATGCTGCATAGGCAGCATCAATAGTAAAAAGTTGGTCACACAGGGTTAATAGCAGCGTTAACAGACTGCGTTACACCGCGTTATGCCGTGGTGTAACGCAGTCCGTGTAACGGACTACTAAACCGCTATGGGGGCACTGACTGGGGAGTAGGGAGGGGGGACTGACTGGAGGGCAGTGGGGAAGGGCGAATTCGTGGCCGGACTGTGCCCGTCGCTGATTGGTCGTGGCCGGCCGGCTGTGACCAATCAGCCACGAGGGATTTCCGTTACAGACAAACAGACGGAAGTACCCCTTAGACAATTATATATATAGATTATATTTGAAGTTTAGCTGTCGCTTTTGTACTCTGTAATTGAACACGTATCATTAAAAAAGTTTGATTATAACCAGTGGTGCAATAGTTAAAGGGACTCTGTCACCAGGTTTTTGCTATGTAATCTGAAAGCACCATGAAATATGGGCGGAGACTCTGATTCCAGTGATGTGTCACTTAATAACCTGTGTTTTGCAGTTCCAATAAAATCAGTGTTTTACCAGCAGATTATCACTACAGGACAAGTTGCCCAAGTGCCTCCTAGTCCAACTATGCCCCCTCAACATTTGAGCTCTGCTAGAAAACTGTGATTCTATCACAACAGCTGCACCAAGTAAACTAAGTAATGCATTGCTGGAATCAGAGTCTCTGTCTTTACATTATGCTGCTGCCAGATTACAGATTGCTGCTGAGAGATTCCCTTGGATTTGATGATCCAAATTCACTATGGGAAACATTTACCTTATTGCAGGTGGCTGACGATGGTTATGGTGTATCATACATCTTTGCGGGAGAGAACATCATCACTTTGCACATTTCTAGCAAATTCTCCAGCCCTGAAACGGTATGACTCCTTTGGGTTTCTTAGAATGTAATTAAAGTGTCGTGTAGACCTTTGCTAAGGGGTATTTTGCAATATTAAAGAGATGTTTAACATATAAGGTAGGTAATGAAGATGAAAATAATTATTCGATCTACCAGTTGAAGACCATGTTTAACCCTATGTGTTAACAATGCTTCCAAATAAGGATGAAAATTGCCAAAAAAAAACTAATGCGGCATTTCCCATGGATATCTTAAAGGAAGTGTGTCATCGTAAAATGGCCTATTTTTTATATCCAGTTTCAATGTTAAAAGTTTTTGTGTTTCTATTTCTTTATGTTCATTTAAAAAAAAAAACAAAAAAAAAACAATCAAACATTAAAGAATCAGAAATATTACCATTTTCACAAAGGCCATCTGTACAGACTCATTGTCACGGGAGACCTAGGTAGGCAAGAGCTAATAACCCGGGCCCCTGTGATTTCCCTCAGACTAGGGAAACCCTGACTGACCCTCTCCCAGAGTTTACACTGATGGTGTGCATGTCTGGGCCTCCATCCTCACCCTGTCTCCTGTTTCAACCCTAGGCTGAAACCACCACCCAGTGAAGAGACCATACACCAATACCCACAGTAAGCACAGACAAGGATAACGGAAAAATATGCACCACGCCGCAGTCACTCAGGAATATACTATAAGGGCACAGGGCAAAACAAATACAAATATAGGAAGGATAAAATAAGACAAAGGGAAATACACCACCAGATTCGATACTCCAACTCCTAGCTCACCACTCCAGACCGAGATAACCTAGCACAAGACAGAAGCTATAATCGGCAAAGCCCAATGTTCAGAAGAACTATTTAAAGGCAATGGGCGTGGCCCAGCTTCCAATCCGAGCACCAGGTAAATTAACCCCGGAACAGCTAAACAAAAACTAGCCGAAGCCACTGAGCGCATAGTGGACAAAAGCGGAATTACCGCTGTCTGTCGAACGCCCTAGTATGAACAGCGTCCGACATGACATTACCCCGCCTTCTACGAGGGACCCCAGGGCCCTCACGACTTATAGGACCTGGCTTGTCCAGATGGCGGCGGTGAAACATACTGACCAGCCGATCCGCATGAATGTCCGAGGCTGATACCTAGGACCTTTCCTCAGGCCCATAACCACGCCAGTGTACCAAGTACTGTAAAGTGCGGCGCACTACACGAGAGTCAACCACCTTGGAGACTTCAAATTCCAAATTACCATCCACCAAGACTGGAGAAGGCATTGGTGTCGCGTCCACAAGACCCACCATCTTTTTTAGCAACGATCTGTGGAACACATTGTGTATCTTATACCCCGAAGGAAGCTCCAATCGGTACGCTACTGGGTTAATGACGGCGGCGACCCTAAATGGACCAATAAACCTTGGACCCAATTTAAGAGATGGTATCTTGAGTCTTATGTTTTTTGTGGATAACCACACCCAGTCATCCACACTCAGGTCCGGACCTGGCACACGCCTACTGTCAGCCACATGTTTGTACCTAGCACCCACGCTCAACAGGCGCTGTTTAACTCTCCTCCAGACTGATGATAATTGTGCTCCTAACTGGTCTTCCTCCGGGACGCCGGAAGAGCCCCCCTGACTCAAAGTACAAAATTGAGGATGTAGCCCGTAAACACAAAAAAACGGAGACTCCCCAGACGACTCCTGGCGGTGATTATTGATGGCAAACTCAGCCAAAGGAAGGAACTTCGACCACTCCTCCTGGTTATCAGACACAAAGCAGCGTAAGTACTGTTCCAAATTTTGGTTCATACGCTCGGTCTGACCATTTCACTGAGGATGAAACGCCGAAGAATGAGACAACTTGATCCCCAGCCGTGAGCAAAATGCTTTCCAAAATTTTGCCACAAACTGAGTACCCCTATCAGACACGATGTCAGACGGAACCCCATGAAGTGTGACCACCTCCTGCACAAATACCTGAGCCAGAGTCTTAGCGTTAGGCAACGAAGGCAAAGATACAAAGTGCGACATTTTTGAGAACCGATCAACAATCGCCAAGATGACCGTGTTCCCAGCTGAGGAGGGCAAATCAGTGATAAAATCCATGGAGATTTCCGTCCATGGCTTACTAGGTACCTCGAGAGTTAGTAGTGTGCCAACAGGACGGGAGCGGGGCGTCTTAGCCCTAGCGCACGTGGTGCAAGCTGACACGTATGAGACCACGTCCTGTCGGATCTTGGGCCACCAAAACCGACGTGACACCAACTCCAAGGTACCCCTAACCCCTGGGTGACCAGCCAGGACAGCATCATGATGCTCCGCCAAAACCTTTAAGTGGAGATGAAGCGGTACAAATGATTTGTTGATGGGAAGCGCAGATGGTACCTCCTCCTGAGCCTCGGCAATCTCAGCCTGAACCTCGGTAGTGAGAGCCGAAACCACAACACCCTTTTGGAGGATGGGTACTGGATCTTCCCGAGGTTCTCCCCCCGGAAAACACCTGGACAGAGCATCCGCCTTAGTGTTTTTAGACCCAAGTCTGTAAGTGACAACAAAGTTGAACCGCGTGAAAAACAACGCCCAGCGAGCCTGCCTGGGAGACAGAAACTTGGCAGACTCCAAATAAAGCAAATTCTTATGGTCGGTAATAACAGTAACCTGATGAACTGACCCCTCCAAGAAGTGTCGCCATTTCTCAAAAGCCAACTTGATTGCCAGCAACTCCTTGTTGCCGATATCGTAGTTACGTTCGGCGGGCGACAGTTTCTTGGAGAAATAGGCGCATGGACGCAAATCGCTCAAGGATGAGCCTTGTGACAGTACTGCCCCCACACTAACCTCAGACGCATCGACTTCCACAACAAAAGGTTTTGATACGTCTGGCTGCACAAGAATGGGGGCCGAAACAAAACTGTTCTTAAGATATTCACATGCGCGCACAGCAGCCTCAGGCCAAACGGAGAAATGGGTACCCTTTTTAGTCATGTCAGTTAGCGGTTTAGCAATGATAGAAAAATCTTTGATAAACTTCCTGTAGTAGTTAGAAAACCCAAGGAACCGCTGAAGTGCTTTCAGGTTATCAGGACGTTCCCAATGCAGCACCGCTTGCACCTTAGTGGCGTCCATTTTAAAACCAGAAGCAGACACAACATAACCCAAGAAAGGCAACTCTTGAACCAAAAATACACATTTCTCAAGTTTTGCATATAGTTTATTCTCTCTGAGAAGCTGTAACACCTGTCTGACATGATCCAAATGAGTATCACGGTCGCAAGAATATATGAGAATGTCATCTAGGTACACAATAACGAATTTCCCCAAAACATGCGAGAACACATCATTTATGAAATGTTGAAACACTGCAGGTGCGTTAGTCAATCCAAATGGCATCACCAAATTTTCAAAATGACCCTCAGGGGTATTAAAAGCCGTCTTCCACTCATCACCTTGACGGACTCTTATGAGGTTGTACGTGCCCCTGAGGTCAAGCTTGGTAAACCACTTAGAACCTGCCACCTGATTGAACAAATCCGGTATCAATGGCATAGGGTATGGATCACGAACTGTAATCTGGTTCAACTTCCTGAAATCCAGACACGGGCATAGTCCGCCATCTTTCTTCTTAATGAAGAAGAACCCTGCTGCCACAGGCGAAGATGAAGGCCTGATGTGCCCTTTGCTCAAACTTTCAGCAATGTAATCCTTTAGCGCTTGTCTCTCCGGACCGGAGATGTTAAACATCCTTCCTTTAGGCAATTTGGCCCCTGGTTTAAACCTGATAGTACAGTCATAGGGGCGATGTGGTGGCAACTCTGAACAACCCTTCTCAGAGAACACATCTACAAAATCCAGAAGTGACTCAGGAACGCTTGAAGTCACCGCAGAAACACATGTGGCCAGGCAATTCTCCTGGCAGAATTCGCTCCACTGAATTATGTCCTGAGTTTTCCAATCAATAACCGGGTTGTGCATGGACAACCATGGAAAACCCAGAACCATTTGTGCAGGAAGACTCTTGAGCACCTTACATGTAACCTGCTCGAAATGAAGAGCCCCAATGTGGAGTTTTACCTCAGCCACAAACTCAGTAATCTCCCCCTGTGGGAGAGGAGCAGCATTGATGGTGACCACGCGGATAGGATGAGGCAGTTTTTCGATCCTGAAACCGGCAGTGCGCGCAAACTCTCATCAATGAGATTTGTGGCAGAACCACTATCCACAAAAGCAGTGATTGGCAGCTCTCTGCCAGCAACAATAACTTTAGCAGGGAGCATGCATTGAGAAACCACCATGGAGGATATACATAAGCTCAGACTGGCCTCCTCCACACTCTCTGAGCTTAGAAGTTTTCCGCTGTTGCGTTTTTCTTAGCCAGCAGATGACAAATATTAACAAAATGACCAGTTTTACCGCAGTAAAAACAGGCTCCCTGCTTCCTGAGCACAGGGGCTCGATGCTTAATATGTGACACCCCTGCGATTTGCATAGGTTTTGTGGGCTCACCTGTAGCAACCTCACGTGAACCTAAACCTTCTCCCACAGGCGGTGTCTCATGCTCCCCCTGACGCAAACGGCGATCAATGCGGACCACAAGACTCATAGCGGAATCTAGTGAAGCAGGAGTCTTGTACATCAGGAGGGCTTTTTTAACCCTTCTAGAAACCCCATGAATAAACTGACTTCGCAGCGCGGGATCATTCCACTGTGTGTCGACCGCCCAGCGGCGAAATTCAGAACAGTAATCCTCTGCAACACGCTTCCCCTGGCGAATAGTACGTATCTTAGATTCTGCTAGAGCCATTCTGTCAGGATCATCGTAAATGTGTCCAAGAGCCGAAAAAAAACTCTCCACCGAGTTAAATGTAGCAGAATCAGATGGCAAAGAAAACGCCCATGCTTGCGGATCTCCGTTTAATAATGACAACACCAGGCCCACACGCTGAGCCTCATTACCTGAGGAGATCGGGCGCATACGGAAATACAGTTTGCAAGCCTCACGAAAAGTAACAAATTTACTGCGTTCCCCAGCAAACTTTTCAGGCAAAGGAAACTTAGTCTCAGCAACTCTACCTGTCACTCCGGCTTGCACATTAGATACTGCTAGTCCCTGTTGCTGCACTACCCCCCTCAACTCAGTGACCTGTAGGGACAGCGCCTCCAACTGGCGGGTTATGGAAGTCATGGGATCCATGGAAATAATGTTGGCCGATTTATAATGTCACGGGAGACCTAGGTAGGCAAGAGCTAATAACCCGGGCCCCTGTGATTTCCCTCAGACTAGGGAAACCCTGACTGACCCTCTCCCAGAGTTTACACTGATGGTGTGCATGTCTGGGCCTCCATCCTCACCCTGTCTCCTGTTTCAACCCTAGGCTGAAACCACCACCCACCACCCAGTGAAAAGACCATACACCAATACCCAGAGTAAGCATAGACAAGGATAACGGAAAAATATGCACCACGCCGTAGTCACTCAGGAATATACTATAAGTGCACAGGGCAAAACAAATACAAATATAGGAAGGAGAAAATAAGACAAAGGGAAATACACCACCAGAATCGATACTCCAACTCCTAGCTCACCACTCCAGACCGAGATAACCTAGCACAAGACAGAAGCTATAATCGGCTTGTAAACAGTAATTTTTTTTTCTTCTAACTTTATGTGTGCACATTGCAACTAGCAGATCAAGGCACAGGAAACATGCACAATGGCTTGTCATTGGCTGCTGAAATCACATGTCCCTCTCCATTTAAAGAGTGGACATCTTGTTTTAGCACCATTTTGACAATTTAACAGTACAGAGATGCTGCTCCTGATGCTGGCAGTGTTAGCAGGTAGATTTTTAGGCAGTTAGCTAGGCGGTTGTTTCTTAGTCAGATAGTTTAGTTAACTAGTGTCCTGTATGGCTGTGAAATCAACCTACCAGCAGATTTTTTTTTTTGTGTGCCATTACTGAGGTCCACAGACAAAGACAGAAGGGCACATGTCATGCAAGTGTGTTGTGCACTGCTTCTATTGTGCTTCATGCACAAGTAGATCGTTCTAAATCTTATTTTTTAACTTGGTAAATGTGATACAACATACCATATCCCACCTTGTCATTTAGTAGTGTGGTGACATTGTTCTGTGATTTCAGCTGTTGTGCATGAAAAAATGGGGGCAGTTGCTAATGTGATTCACCATGCCATATCTCACCTGGTATTTTAGTCTCGGTGAAATTCCACAGTGTGCATAGCTCATGCACATAAAAAAAAATTAATAATCTTTTCTGTTGCAAGACGTGATACAGCCTGCTGTATCCCACATTGTAATTTTATGGCGGTGATATAAAGCTGTCTGCAGACCTCACGCACATTAAAAAAAATATTTTTTTTCTGTTGCTAAATTTGATATAGCCCACCATATTCCATGTTGCAATTTTGTGGCGGTGAAATTGTTGTGTGAGCAGAACTGTTGCACATAAAAAAAATTGGTTTTACAAACGTGATACAGCAATCCAGGGAAGGCCGTCCAGGGAAGGCCGTGTCCGATAACGGTGCATACCTGGTGGTGGCTCTACGGCGAGGCAAGCTCACACACGTGCCTTGCATGACTCACGTCCTCAGCCAAGTGGTACATCGTTTTCTCCGCCCCTATGCTGGCCTGAAGAGCTGCTGCAGAAAGCACTGAAGCTGTGTGCTCACTTCCGCCATTCGCACCCCTCAGGTCATCGACTTGCATTGATACAGAGGTCTCTGTCCATACCAGTTAATAGGTTGATACACGATGTATCGAAACGGTGGAATTCCACTCTGCACATATTGCAGCAACTGTGGCGCTAGCAACGAGCCTTGACGTGTCATGTTGTATAGCCTGGGCCAACGCAGTACGGACATGGCATATATCACATTTACGGAGTGGGCACAGATTAAGACCTCTGCACCCTTCTGCACAGTTTAAAAATTGCTACTAAGATGGTTAGCGCTGATGATGCTGTCACCAGCATCACTATTCTGGTCATCTGTATGCTGGAGCAGATTTTGAATACTCTGCGGGAGGAGGTAGTGGTTCCAGCGGAAGAAGCAGAGGAGGATGCTAAAGGGATAACCTTGTCTCAAAGTTCCAGACTGTGTCACACAAGTGGGTGCCAAGGGAGAGTGGATTACTGCTATCAAGGGATGCTGGTGATAACAGACAAGCTGTTAAGGTACCTTCACACTAAACGACTTTGCAATGATAACGACAGTGATCCGTGACGTTGCAGTGTCCTGGATAGCGATATCGTTGTGTTTGACACGCAGCAGCGATCTGGATCCTGCTGTGATATCGCTGGTCGTTGCTGAAAGTCCAGAACTTTATTTGGTCGTCAGATCGGCGTGTATCGTCGTGTTTTACAGCAAAAGCAACGATGCCAGCAATGTTTTACAATGGTAACCAGGGTAAATATCGTGTTACTAAGCGCAGGGCCGCGCTTAGTAACCCGATATTTACCCTGGTTACCATTGTAAATGTAAAAAAAAAACAGTACATACTCACCTTCTGATGTCTGTCAGGTCCCTGGCCGTCTGCTTCCCGCACTGACTGTGTGAGCGCCGGCCGGCCGGCCGTAAAGCACAGCACAGCGGTGACGTCACCGCTGTGCTCTGCTTTTACTTTACGGCCGGCCAGCGCTCACAGTCAGTGCGGGAAGCAGATGGCCAGGGACCTGACGGACATCAGAAGGTGAGTATGTACTGTTTTTTTTTTTACATTTACAATGGTAACCAGGGTAAAGATCGGGTTACTAAGCGCGGCCCTGCGCTTAGTAACCCGATGTTTACCCTGGTTACCCGGGGACTTCGGCATCGTTGGTCGCTGGAGAGCTGTCTGTGTGACAGCTCTCCAGCGACCACACAGCGACGCTGCAGCGATCGGCATCGTTGTCGATATCGCTGCAGCGTCGCTTAATGTGACGGTACCTTTAGTGAAGGTGCAAGATCCAAGGAACAAATGGAGGAAGAAGAGGTGATGGGTGAGCAACTGTCAGGAGATGAAGAGGATAATCATCCCCTCTCTGTTGTTCGTGGTTGGCAGGAGGGAACGGAGGAAACAAGCATCAGTGTTACCCAGCCACCAACAGAGCTTGGGCTTGGACCTCATGGAAGAACCTGACATATGAGTGCCTTCTTGCTGCACTGTCTGCAACATGATCCCCGTATTGGTATGATTCAAAATAGTGCTAACTACTGGGTTTCCATTCTGTTAGATACACATAATAAGACCAAATTTTGCCAGATGCTTCCCTCCCTAGAAAGGGACCCAAGAATGCTGGAGTATCGAAACACGATTTTACACAAGTAAGATAGGTTTTCCTTAAGACAGCAGTGAGGCACGCAGTGTGCATTGGAGCTCCAGCCTTCAAACCTCCGGCACGTCAATTCGTCAACACCAAAACATCAGCAGCAGGAGCAGCAGCAGCTGCAGTAGTGTAAGTGGAAGAAGCAATTCAGTGAGTTCTTTGACACATTTTGTACACCAGCTCATGCATCAGCAGAACAGAGTCCAAGTCTTACACGTGGTGAACGAATGGAGTAGATGGTGCAGGGGTATCTAGAACTGAATATCAATACCATCAGGTTTTGGACCATTTTGTCATTTTGGTCTTCAAAAATGGATGAGTGGCCTGAGCTTGCCTCTCACAGCTTGGAGTTTTTATCATGCCCTGAATCCAGCGTTCTCTCAGAACGTGTCTTCAGCACTGCTGGTGGTGTCCTGACGGATAAGCGCAGCTGGCTATCCCCTGAAAGTGTAGACCACCTCATTTTAATCAAGATGAAGAAGTCATGGACCTCCAAGGACTTTTGCACCCCAATCGCAGACAGTACAAACTAGGCCATGTTGCATTTTTTAGTGTGCTGCATTAATCTCGCGTAATTGCACTCTGTGATTTCTATAGTGTCACTTCTGTGCCTGCTGTTGCTGCTGCTGCAGATGTTAACACGAATTTGTGGAAATTGTGAACAGTCATGGTTGATCCCCATGTGCTGAGTTGGCTGAAGTGGAAGACGTGTCGGTCCCTATTATACTATTTCTACTCTTGTGAAATTTAGGCCACTTCGGTGGTGTCAGGTCCTCATTTTTTTAAATTTGAACTCCTGATTGGAAAATGTGTTGGTCCCTATTATATTATTTCTACTCTGGTGAAATTGATGCCACTTCAGTGGTGTCAGGCCCTAATTTTTGGAAATGTCAACCCTCCTGCTTGGATATCCATGTGATGGGTTGGCTGTAGTGGAAGAGATATCGATCCCTATTATACTATTTCTACTCTTGTGAAAATGCCACGTTGGTAGTGTCTGCCAATAATTTTTGGAAATGTGGAGAGTCCTGATTGGGTCTCTCCATCTGCTGAGTTGGCTGAGATGAAAGAGATATCATTGTCCATTATATTATTTCTACTCTTGTGAAATTGATGCCACTTTGGTGGTGTCAGGCCCTAATTTTTAAAAATTTGAGCACTCCTGATTGGGTGTCCATGTGATGGGTTGGCTGTTGTTGATGAGATGTCGAACCCTATTATACTATTTCTACTCTTGTGAAATTGATGCCACTTTGGTAATGTCTGCCAATAATTTTTGGAATTGTGGATAGTCCTGATTGGGTCTCTCCATCTGCTGAGTTGGCTGAGGTGAAAGAGATATCATTGTCCATTATATTATTTCTACTCTTGTGAAATTGATGCCACTTTGGTGGTATCTGCCACTATTTTTTGTAAATCTGTAGACTCCTGGTTGGGTATTCTTCATGCGTGTTGCCTGTAGCAGTAGACCTCTGAGACGATCAGACCTCCACTACCTTTGAGTCAACTACCCGTGTTACTATCCTTAGAATTTTCTGACAATAGTAGTCTGCGAAACTGATATTTGAGCCACCTGAGTGTGGCTGAACATGAAAGCAGGTTGAGCTTTGCATGTGGTATCAGGGCTCCCAGCACAGCAGACCCACATCAATCCCTCACCCACCTCATCTTAATTTGACGTTCAATTCAAAGCTGTAAATGCTGGCCCAGACCCCGATACCTCATGCATGGCTGATTGCTGCCGTGCAATGCTACAATTTGTACTGTGTGTTAATTGATGCCACTTTCCTGGTGTCTCCCCCTAATTTAATGTGTTTTGACAGCTTTTGGGGCCTTTGAAGGTGTCGTGCATGCGTTTATTTTGCCTTCCATTGACTGTAATGGCGTTTGGTGAATATTCAACAAATAAATTGGGGAATATTGCTAATTCGGTGATCGTAAACTAAACATTGAAATATTCGTTCATCTCTAATTATAAACCTAATATTAGACATTGTGGCTACTGTGAACATTGAAAGATTTCTGTGTTTTTTTTTTTTAATACAGTTAAATAGAAAATAACAAAATTATAACTTTTATTTGTAACACATTTAACATAGACTCCTGACTTATTACATCATTTTCTGAAGATCCTCTCCATTAAAACTTTGTATGAAGTGCTAATCCTAGCAAACGAAAATGGCACAGGAATTTATTAGCAGAATGGACAACAACTGGTACATTAATGAACAATAAAGAATCCTTGTTAAATCAGTGGAATTTGTCTTAAAGAGGATCTATCATCTGATATGAGTCGCCCACGGGGCAGTGGGGTACTCAGTACCGGGTCCGGTCGCAAGGGGGATGTCACGGTGGCTGCGACCCGGTCCGTGGCCCTGGGCCTCAGCCTTAAAGGGGAAAATGTTTAAAGTTTGTTGTGACGCCACCTGTGGAGTTCGGTCAGTAGTAGGACCGACACTGCATTAAAGGGGTCCCCTGGGGGATGTTGTGGCAGCACAGATGTTACACTTACCACAGGTGAAGCGTGGTCCTATGGTGTGGGGCGTAGATGGTATACCCGGTGAATAAATGAGAGGAGACAAGTTGTAAGTCTTTACCATGTTTACTTGTGGATGACAGAAGATCCCTGCTGCCACTAAGTGTCCTAAGCAAAGTCCTTATTCGTTCTCCTGTCCAGGGACAGGTACCTGTATGGCACGCAGCTTGCTAAGCCGTGCTTACTGGGGTCTTTTCACGGTGACTCCATTCTCCAAGATGCTGCTGTGCCACAGGTAAATATGGCCAAAGTCCATGTAATTCAATGCCCTCCGGTTCTGCTCTGTGTCTTATAGTCCACAAAAGCCTCGGGCTCCCGATACCCAGATACTGCGCTCTGACTCCCTGGAGGCCTTCCTAGTCCCCTCCTGGAGTCCTGTATCTCCACTGTGCTTCGTCCCTGTCTGTCCTCGCACACAGACTAACCTAGCTCCTCCAAACCAGGATCTTTATCCAGGGAAGCTGCCCTAAAACAGGGTTTTGAGCTCCCCTCCTGGCCTGGATTCAGAAGGTGTTGTGTGTGTGATAACCTGCCAAAGGGAATCTCACTTGTTTCCAGACATAACACTACCCTCCCTGAGAGGAAGGCAGCACTACTGTGGTACCCGAACTCCTGGGGTGCCACAGATCAATGCTGCCCAAACTGTGGACAGCATGAATCACATCCTTTCTGCATGATTGTAGCTAGATATATTTTTCTCTGAAATGCTCTGTTGTTTCACAGATAAAATGCTTTAAAGATCCACATGGGAAACATAGCTGGAGACATTCTTAGTCTGGCACCACGCTCAGCTGGCTTCTCTCAGCACCACATTAGGTGATTGACATGTCTCTTGCTATGGAAGAAACTTGTGAATCACCAGCAGAAGTCCTGGGAAGTCTCTGGCTGTGATTTGGTCACCATGAATGAGGTGACAGATTCCTTTTTAATATTTGTTTCCAACTATTGTGGTGTGAAATACAATGAAAGCAGACCAAAACTGTGTTTAAAGTGAAGTGCTATCTAGAATTTAAGGGATTTTTGATATGACTTAAACTTAAAAATTGTCATATGTTTGAAAATTAGAATTGTGTTTTCTTACACTTGTTCAGCTCGGTAAATGATAACTGTCAGTCTTTTTTATAAGAGACTATCAGATTCTTATGACAAGTTTAGATGAGACAATAAAAGTGAATCGAGTGTTCATTAGATCATTAGTGGGTGATTATCACCTTTTGTAAACAAGCTGACAACCGCCCAATAAACGAGAAAAAAAGTATCCGTTGGGTGAGTGGATTTTTCATGTCGGTATTAATATCATCATTGTAGGCCGCACATCGACTCTTATTAACAGGACATGTTCTGCTGATACCGGTGATATTCTGTGCATCCTTAGTGATCATATTAATGATCATTCAGAGCACATAGAGTTCTAGTTGGCCTGTCGAAATGAGCACTATCGTTCGGCTTGTATGTTTCCAATTGGCAGTAGTTTACAAGCCACGATCAGAAAGTGCAAATACAACTTGCTGCGATTAACCATTATTAAGACATTCTTAGCTAATGAGATAGAAATTGTTTTAACCCATTATGAAATATGCAGTACATTTAACACCAAGTACTGTAAATATACAGGTTGGAAATGACAAGGGAAAGCATTACTCAGTTGCCTCCACATTGCATTTATGTAGCTTTGGCAGCATAGGGGCTTAAATGGGTTGTCTAGTCTTGTGGTGAAAGTCTGTAGTCATTCTAGTTGAGTGCAGACATCTGAATCCTTACAGTGCAATGCACGCTGTCAGGATTTTCCAGTGTCTGCTGAGAACAGGTGTTACATGACTACAAGTATTCGATTAAAATACTTGTGGTCACTTGTAGACAAAACATGCTTCGATCCACTAAATACAAGATAATCGAATGAGAATTGAGTAAGTCTAGTAAGAATGTGGCTGGAAGTAAGAAAATCACAAACTTTCGGTTACATGTCCATCCGCTCTCGGCCACGACATCAAATAATTCTAACAGCGTGCGAGGATTCAGAAGAGTTTTCCCACTAGCGTGGACATTCCCTTTAACAAAGGCTACCGGTCTGCCATGTTTTTGAACCTATTAGGACCCACCAGTGAAAAGCTGAAGACAATTTCAAAGTAAAAAGAAAACAACAAAATAAAATGATTAAAAAAAAAAACCCCCACAAAAAATTGCCACAAAATCATAGTGTTTATCCTATATAGTGATAATTGTAAAAATTGTAAATAAAACAGGGTTTTAAAAGTATTGTGTAAAAGTAGCAAAATGTATAAAAAAATTACCCCTAAAAAATTAAATATATTACTTGTGTGTTTGTTAATTAAATGCAATTAAATATGAATTTTTTCAATATATAGTGTATTTCTTTATCAATTCCTTATGGTTTTTAGGATCTCTGCTTAATTTTGACCAACAGGAACCTTGATATTTTTGTCTTTGAAAAAGTAAAAATCTGAATAGTCAAATGTCAGTAGAAAGTGATTAAATAGTAGATTAAAATTTGCAAAAATAATTTTATTATCTGATCCTGAAAGCAGGTAACAAAAAGATAAAAAGTGCTTAACATTTTAAATAATTACATATTACACATCAAGTATATCCCATAAAATATTGCACATTAAATACAATTCATCTCTTTTGTCATACTTGAACTACTGTGTTATGTAGCAATTTTTGCAGTGTAAACTATACCTCCCGGACATAAAAAAGATTAAGAGAAAGTCAGTGATGTTTTAAAGCAACATAAAAATAGCTTGCTGTGACTCTTGTATGTGCAATGTGTATTACTCTTTTAATTGATGTGACATTTCTGAGTTATCTGTCATCTTTGTTCCTTTTGCACCTACAGATATGGTCACTGTAATGCAGCTAACATTTACTACAGTGTCACTGGCTTTATATAGCTGACAGTCTCATTATACTCCACCTACACTATGTCCTATGTAAGGGAGTCTCAGAGTATTCTGGTGTATCTTCAGCCTGTGTTTCCTGCCTCCTGCTTGTGATTTTTCTACATGTCAGCTCTTTCTAAAGCTACATCTCATTGGACACACTGGAGGTTCTGTATAGAGTAGTCACAGATAGTACAGATAGTGTGAGACAGAAGAGTTTTAGACCTATGTAGATAATTTTTGTAATAACTCATCCTCTGTATAACTTTCTTACATAAAGTAAGGCAGAACTTATGTCTAATGCTACGTTCACATTTGCGTTGTGCGCCGCAGCGTCGCCGCATGCATCATGCGCCCCTATATTTAACATGGGGGCGCATGGACATGCGTTGCGTTTTGGGACGCATGCATCCTGTTTGGCGCAAGCGTCATGGCGCAGAGGACGCAGCATGATGCATTTTTTTTGTGTTCAAAACTAGAACGCATGCGTCGCAAAACGCAGCGTTGTGCATGCGTTGTTCCTGCGTTGTGCGTTGCGTCGCCGATGCTGCGGCTCACAACGCAAATGTGAACGTAATAATAGATTCCCTGGGAATATATTTTACTAACTTATATAGCTCCATTAATTCCACAGTGCTTCACAGACATCATCAGAACTGTCCCCACTGGGGCTCACAATTTTAGTACCTTATCAATATGTATTAGGAATGTGGGAGGAAACCAGAATACCCAAAGGAAACTGACGCAAACACGGGGAGAACATACAAACTCCTTGCAGATGTTGTATGCGGTGCGATTTGAACTCTGCACCCCAGAGCTGCAGGGCTACAGTGCTAAACACTGAGCCAATATACACAGTGTATATATATACATGTTGCCGTGCTCCAGATTTATTGCAGCCGGTGTTCACTTCTATGGCCGTCATCCTTGACCTGGCATTGACTCATATCATGACGACCCATGAGGCCTATTGACTATGACTAAGCCTCATTCAGTGCCATGATGTCACAGGGCCTAGTAAGCACCAGAGGTGTCCAGGATGCCTGGTCAATTGTGCCTATAGAATTTCTTTGAGCTTCTTGAGTGAATATACAAAAGTACAAGAAAGAGAAAACTAGATGGGAAGGAAGGAGTCTGAGAACTACCAGGAGATATATATATATATATATATATATATATATATATATATATATATATATATATATATATATATATATATATATATATATATATATATATACACACAGTATATATATATATATATATGTAGTTTATATAATCAGAAAAAAACAGGCAGCACTCCAAAAATCAAAATGAAAAAATGTGGCTTTACAGATCCAATAGCATTTCTTTAATTATTTTATTTATATAGGAGGGTATGTGCTACACTGGCAGTCAGTTTGCAGACCATCCGCCACAGCTGCCCATAATGACAGGGTTTAAATGTCCTGATGGAACGGAGTTGAGTGTAAGTTAGACAGCTAAATATTACAATTGCGTTAGACACATAAATGCAGCTGTATGCTATGAGATCAGGAATATGAACAAAGTAAATAATTCCTTAAAGGAAAGCTTAAAGGGGCTCTCCATTGCTTTCATGTCGATGGCTTTTCCTTTGCATAGGAGCTGAATTGCAGTTCTCATAAAAATGCACTTAACCGTGTGTAAAATGGTGGTGTTCTGCTCTGTACACTGATAACATCCTATAGACACCCAAGTAAGGATAGCTGATCAGCGGAGGTGTCAGTCCCCATTGATTTGATATTGATCACCTAGCCTAAGAATAATCCATTAATACACAATGCCTTTAAATAGAATCTGTCACCAGATTTTTGCCACCTTAGCTGAGAGCAGTATGATGTAGCTTTATGTGTATACTGTATGTGGGCAGAAAGCGGTAGTGTGGGCGGGGTTATACAGAGCTCAGCATTTAGAGAACAGCTAGATCTGCAGAAGATAAAACACTGATTTTATAAGAACTGCAGCAAAAGCACAGTAAGTGATACATCGCTGAAATCTGGGTCTCTGTCCCTATGTTGTTGCAGTTAGATGCGGTAGCAAAAACCTGGTGACAAAATTACCTCAGTAAACTTCTGGAAAACAATTCTAAACTATTCTAATAGTGATATTCTGAGCAGTTGTTAGCATTGACTCACTAGGGGACCTGTTTCTCTTAGGACCTGTCTGTTAGAGCGTTACATTGTGCTGTTCCTCTGCTATTCCCCCTACAGATGTATAAAGAAATTGGCAATTGCTTGGCAAAGTCAGACTGTGCGGTGACGCAGCTCTTTCACAAGGCCAGTGGTATAGCGCAATGTCAATGTATTCATACATTTCTAAGGGGAACTGCCGAAGAATGACACACAAAAAAAAAGATGTTCGGAGAGATGACAGGTCCATTTTGACATACTAGAGCCTTGACTAGGTGGACATATGGTTTTGTCCTAAAACGTTGTTTGGCAAGTGTTCCCTGTGGTGAGAATTGTCTGTGCAAATATAACTGCCTCCACCGCATATTACTAGGTGGGCAGCAGAATCCGTCAGACCAGGTGTCCCTCTTGTGGCATCATCACTGGTCAGGATTACCTCATGGAACTGAATATTAGTATGAGGCAGGTGAGGCTTGCTGGGAGTACAGTGGATTTTCCTGCATGATACTATTGCCTATTAACATTCTGATATACAGTATTCTTTATATATGTCCTCTAAACTCGCTACTTAAGTGCAAACAATTAAAAAAGAAAAAGTAAGAAGTAGCGTCAAATTCCCTTGGCTAGTAACAGTATAGCTTAGAAATATAGGCTAAGCAATAATTGCTGTAAATTGCAGTGCATTATATTGATGAGGTGATTAACATTTGGTCATAAAGTGCCCGCTGGAACTTCAGGAGGATGTAAGCTCGTTTTCTGCTGCTAAATTAGACTCCTTTTGATTTGTCTTCCTTCAGAACTCCCACCGTTTTGGTCAAAGAATCTGTCAGTCCATGCGTGATTTGGCTGAGCTCCTCACTGTCCCACCTCGTGGTGAACGCTGACACCCAGCCACTGTACAGGATCACAGGACACATCACAGAACCCGCATTATTTTTTGCTCCCTCCATGCCTAATCTACTTGTTATAGAGAAAGCAATTATGCCAACGTCTTGTGTTACTGATGATAGGATGCTGCCACATGGTCAATCAATATATATATGGCTATTATCTGCACTCGAATAAAAAAAAAAATTTGAATGTATGTAAATAAATTTTATTATGCCAAACCACCAAATACCATTGCTTGTTCTTTCTACAGATGTACAATAATTCATGTTGGAAAATTCCCAGTAAACCCCATATTGCAGCAGTAATTAAGCAATTACTGAACACCATTGATTTGGGTAAAGATATTTTATTCTGATTTCCAGCGTGCGTGTGAAAGGACATATTGTGCCCGCTTCCTGGCATTTCCCAGAGTATGATCATGCTCTTACGGTTTGTATTTGCACACAAAGTGGTTTTGTTCTTTACACGGGGCGTCATTCCACTGGTGGAAACCTGCGAACAAAGAAAGAAATATGAATATTCGTGGCCAATAATACTTTTATGTTGTGTATAGAATGCTGGTCCTCAAACAAATGGAGTGCCATATCCTTAATGTGGCGCGTTAGCCAAATGCCATTTTTCCACTAGTCTAGGATTCTGTTTAAGAGCTTGTTCACATGGTGCATTTTTGCTGCGGAACCCCCCACTCGCCAGTGTTTTACAGTACTATCAAAATAAATTAGATTCCTGAAAACTCATCCACATTCTGCTTATTCTTTTGTTCCAGATTTGAACCATCAAAGCATTTTTTTAATCCGTAGCTTGTCAATTCGGTTATCGGTAAACAGTTTATCACTCACATAATGATAATTCTGCTTCATGTCACCTGTCTTATCTATGCCATTTTCTGTGCTGTGTTGTGCATAAATATGTGATTCTTCAGAATTTCTATTAGTCTATGCCTGATGAAGAGACCTGAGTAGTCTCGAAAGCTTGCAATTTGTTACCTTCTTTTCAGTTAGCCATTAAAAGGTATCAACCACTGAGGACTCTCAATTCTAAATATTTTTCTATCCACTGGCTAACACGGCACCAAGATATATATCTTTGCTGCGTAATTAGAGGCTTTTACAACACAGAATTTCACGGTGAATCAAACATTTCAATAAAACTTTGGCAATTTTTAATTTCAGCTGATTTTCTCATCTCTAGTTATCATATTTCAGTAACATTTTTTTTAAAATAAATCCAACAGTCTATTTCTAAACGTTCATATGGAATCAAGGAATCTTTTTTAGTATATACTTCTATTTGTTCTATGATCAGGCTTACTACGTAAAATGCTTTTTGTATTCTAGCAATTCACCTTTGTTTGGTGCTTGGGTGCTGTAATATGTTTTCGGTATTCAAAGTTAATGTTTTTCTCAGCTTGGGTTCTCAAGAACTCACCAGCAAATTCTATTGGACATTACAGCCATTGTTCTGCAATCAATATCACTTACTTGTTTCTATGGTCAGTTCCCCACAGTACTCGGCGTCATTCAGGTTATTAGGCTCTCCATTCTGCCATGAACGATAGTTATACGCTGATCCATCATTCCATTTCCAGCGACGGTTCTAAAACAACAAGTAAAGTCGATATGACAATCTGATGAGCAAACGAGCAAACAAAATGTATGATTCACATGACGTGTATAAAGGTTCGCGCTAGAAAGAACAAGTGTATCCACTAAAAAGCTGTCTGTATAAAGGGTCTGTCGCATACAAATAAAAAATATATAATATGTCGGTCCCAATAAAGCTGCTGCGTGGCTTTGGAAATGATTGTAACTCACCCACTGCAGTAAGGGTAACACAAGGCGGCTGGTGATCCTGTCCTGTTGCAGCAAGTGTCCATCCAAAGGAATTTTCTAGTGTAGTAAGTCCAATAGTAACCCCAAACTTTTGACTGCTCCGGCCGAAAGCAGTCACAGTTCACCGGACAGCAAGTAAAGGCGGTAGTCCAGCTAAACCGACGACGCGTAGGATAGAGGTCCTCACCGCATTCCGTACTTACCACCGGACTCTAGCGGCGGTCACGTGAGCGTTACGTCACACAGGTCCTGCACCGTCGCTGTGCGCACTGTTCGCTTCACACGCGGCGTCGGTTTAGCTGGACTACCGCCTTTACTTGCTGTCCGGTGAACTGTGACTGCTTTCGGCCGGAGCAGTCAAAAGTTTGGGGTTACTATTGGACTTACTACACTAGAAAATTCCTTTGGATGGACACTTGCTGCAACAGGACAGGATCACCAGCCGCCTTGTGTTACCCTTACTGCAGTGGGTGAGTTACAATCATTTCCAAAGCCACGCAGCAGCTTTATTGGGACCGACATATTATATATTTTTTATTTGTATGCGACAGACCCTTTATACAGACAGCTTTTTAGTGGATACACTTGTTCTTTCTAGCGCGAACCTTTATACACGTCATGTGTATATATATATAATATTTCTCTTATCTTACAATTTTTTTGTGGGGAATTGTTGGTTTCGCCGCAGGATTTTTACAATTGTGACACTTTGCGCCACTGTTTTATTATTAATTTAAAATGTATGATTCGTTTACTGAAATGGACTGATTCTCTCTTTAGAGTTTTCTGAATTAATGCATCTAAAACATTATTCATACATTTTGCCCAGGGTATTAGTTTAAGGCTACATTCCCATCATGAGTATTTGTTGAGTTTTTCATAGTGCAAATTTCCTGCACTGCTTCTGCACCTATTAAGTAAATTAGGTTACTTGCGTTTTTCATTGCGATTTTATTGCATTTTTGATGCTGTCATTTTGGTCTCATTTACAATACAGATTTGTCCTGCTAACGTTGTAGTGTAGCATTAACCTGAAATTCGTTTGTGTTTTATTAATGATGGAAGTCAAAGCTGCTGAACATTTTACTTCTTTAAGCTCTCGAGTTTTTCATTTTTCTCTATTTAAGAATTTATTTCATGACCTTAGGGTCTCTCCTATAGCTGAGGCTACCCAATATGTACATTGTCCGCTACTTTTACCTGTTCGGGGTCATGAAGTCCAATCCAGACATCTACTTTGGGGGAGTAAGCGGCCACATGACTTCCAATAATTGATGCTTCTGAGTCATCTATGATTGAAGCCAAATGTGCACCATGTCCATAGCTGACACACTCAAACTGCAAGAAATGAACGTTATGGGTCATTAATGTATAGAACAAAAATACAATATCTTTGTAATAAATGTAGGTGTTCTGCTCGCTTCTCTCACCTCAGCCTCAGACCAGGGCAGTCTGAACCGGAAATATCCATAACAATGAGATTTGTAGAAAAACCATCCAGAAGGACATGATGAGCGAGGTGCTCCTATAGAAAATATTAGTGTTAAATAATTTTTACATAGCAATAAATATTATATAAATAAATAATAAGAAGAATAATAAAAAAATAATACATTTTATATAGGGGGAAGCCAACTGCTTACTGTATGTCACATTTCTAGTCTATGGCAATGTATTATGGCTGAGGAAAAGAAGTAGGTTCTGGTAGCCTCACGGGTGGAGCCAAAAGGGGCTGTGAAACTGTAACACGGTGTGTAGGCGGCATTATTCGTGCCATGCTACAAGAAAGTGAGGGTCCTAGCTAGGTGTGTGTGCTGATGTTATATCAGCGATACGTCTTTGCAGACTGCGTGCTGCCGTTGTACTTGGCAGGCATGGACCAGATGGTCTGGAGATGAAAGTAAACTTTCTTTTTTTTAAAATCAGATATTTTTATTAAACAATAAATGTGATACATGAAAATTACATCACTGTGAACAGTGTACCAAGGTATTTTTCATTTTAAGAAATTTTTTAAACCCCAAACCCAACTCCCACCTCCCCTCCCCCCCACCCCTAGAGACCTGACAAAAACCGCCCCAAGTTGCTACGTTGTACATAACCATACAGAAAAAGGAAGACAATACGTCAACATTTCCTCCGAGTAGGCAAAAAGTCCAAGAACAGAAACAAAGTCACTTAAATCACGCTGATTTGAGCCAAGGATTCCACAGCTTACTGAAAAGGTCCATCTTGTTTCTCTTAAGATAAATACTCCTCTCCAGAGCAATAACGTGATCCACTTGTGTCATAAAGTCCCTTCTCGATGACGGCTCTTCCCTAATCCAGAACTTGGCAATCAACTTTCGCGCAATAAACAGCAGTCTAGCAATAGCCAGTTTATACAGATTGTCAGTTACAACCTCTTCTACATAACCCAAAACACATACCAAAGGATCCCGTGGTAGAGAGCAATTATATATCAACCCCACCCTATTTAGTACCACAATCCAAAAGGAGGACAACCTGGGGCACTGCCACATCATATGGAGGATATCCGCCTCGGTCTGCGAGCACCTGGGGCACTCTGAATTAGGTCTCAGACCAGCTTTGAATAGCATGTTCAGAGTTCTGTAAGCCCTATGAATGACAAATAGTTGTGACAACCTCCCAGGCTCACTCAATGAGATCCTGGGCACATACTCCAAAATTGAATCCCAGCATTCGTTATCAATCACCCCCAGGTCGGCCTCCCATTTCACCCTCGCTTTAATAGGATGTCCCACTAAAAAGGAGAATAAAAGAAATTCGTATATGCCCGAAATCACCCCCTTCGTGCCTCCCCCTGTAAGAGTGAAATCCAGCATAAGGTCAACCTGAATCTCCACAGGTCCTCTCTTACACTGTGCCTGGTACGCATGTAAGATGCAGCTATACTGGTACAGCTCAGAATTTGGCAGTAAAAATTCTTCCTGCAATGCCTCAAAAGTCCTGATCCTGCCCTGATATAGTATTTGGCTAATCCGAGATATGCCTGCCTCCCTCCAGATATGAAATCCCGCCATCTGTCTGAATTCTGGTAGGAAGTAGTTGTTCCAAATAGGTGAGAACCTGGTAAGTGCCCTCACCCCCCTAATGACCTTTACTGTATCCCAAACTTTATGAATAAGCCTAATAGTACAAAATTTGGAACCCAACTCACGGAAATGCCCACCCTCCAGGCCATCACTCAGTACCCTTGACCCAATCAACGTCCTCAGACTACAGGGTATCCGTTCCCCACCCGACTCCACACCCCAACCTCTAAGGTGCTGACACTGTGATGCCAGAAAGTATAGCCATGGATTAGGTAATGCCACCCTACCCTCCGTCTTAGGTCTTTGTAGAATTTCCTGTTTAAATCTAGGACTTTTCCCACCCCAAATCAGCTCACCGAACAAAGATCTAATCCTCCGAAATCTGCCCCTTGGTATCCATACAGGAGAGTTGTGTAACACATAAAGAAGCTGCAGCATCACAATCATCTTTATAAGATTTACCCTACCAATCACCGACAAGCGTAACTTTTTCCACGCCTGGATTTTAGTGCGTATTTTCTGCAAAAGTGGTACCAAGTTCAGGTCCTCAAAACCAGTCAAAGGGAGAGCAATCTGAATCCCCAGATATTTGAATTTATCCACTGACCGCAACCTAGTAGAGGAGTCACACAACTCACTATCTCCATATACCCCATCAATCAGCATCATATTGGACTTATCCCAATTGATTCTTAGGCCCGAGTATCTCCCAAATTCCTCAATAATGGCCTCCGCCCCAGCTAGGGCCCCTTCAGAATCCTCCAGGAAAAGCAAAATATCATCAGCGTATAACGCCACTTTTTCTTCTAAATCCCCGTACAGGAAACCTCTCACCTCCCGGGATCCTCTAATTTTGGCAGCAAGGGGCTCCACCGCCAAGGCGAAGAGCAGCGGGGACAACGGGCAACCCTGTCTAGTACCCCTAGACAGTGCAAAAGTTTCAGAAAAGGTGTTATTCACTCTAATTTTGGCCACTGGAGAAGAGTATAACAATCGCACCCATGAGATGAATTTAGGTCCAAACCCCAATCGTTCCAGTACTGTCCACAAATACCTCCACTCCACACAGTCAAAGGCCTTATGAGCGTCCAAGGAGACCACAACTCATTTGCCGACATTATCGGAAGGGATTTGCAAATTTAAAAACAACCTTCTCAAATTGAGTGCCGTTGACTTGTTGGGCATAAAGCCTGACTGATCAGGGTGAACCAATCTGTCAATAACCCTAGTCAGCCTATTCGCCAAGGCCTTTGCCAAAATCTTAATGTCGGCAGTCAGCAATGAGATTGGTCTATAAGATTCTGGTAGTTGTAGATCCTTGTCGGCTTTAGGGATAACCACCACCACGGCTTCTCTCATCGACAAAGGTAATTCCCCTCTTTCCAATGAACTATTGCAGACCCGAAAGTAAACTTTCTTTACTTGACAAGAACTTGAGGAGAAGCAGTAGCGTAGCTCAGAGGGGCCACCTGGAGTTACCACCACTCAGTATAAACAGTATTGGCATGCGCAGCGTGTGGGGAGGCTACTAGGGGCCATCATAGAGTGTGGTGGGAGCTACTGAGGGCCATCATACATTGTGGGGCCTACTGAGTGCCTTCATGCAGTGTATTCATTATGCTGTGTATGTGGGAGCTGTGGGGAGCATCAAGCTATGTAGAAAGGAACTATATATAGGGGAACCATGGGACATTATTAAATGTTAACCCATTATCTACCAATGTCCTTTTTTTGGGACGCCTAATCTTTAGCTTCTAGCAACTAAGATTTTATAATTTTTATAATTAGTTCCAATTTTTTGTGTTGTGTTTGTAAAATGAATGTTTTCAAAATAGGAAATCATGTAATTGTCATTTTTAATTGAATATTGGGACGCTCTTTTCTGAAAAATCCGTACTTGTAAAAATTTTAATTTGGCAAGTAATGGGTTAAGTGGGTGCTTAACAAGCATAATTGTTATAGGGTCACTCAGGGTATTGTGTCTGGCAAATGGGCACATTCAGGCCATTATTCGTTTCTAGAGTAAAATGTGGATACAGTTTTCTAGGGTGCTTGCACAGGGCATTAATATTTTACCATCTAGGGGGACCAAAGGGGCATTATACTTTGTAAGAGGCACAGTGGTGGGCATTATTATGTGGGTTAGTAAGAGGATCAGTAATAGGGACACACGGCAGCAGCTCAGCATTGGGGTGACAGCAAGATGACGCTCCCTCTTTCGTCATTGATTTCAACTGTATCGGCATCCAGGACGACAATACAGTTAAACTTGCAATGATGGGCGGAAGGGGCCTAGTGTCAAGCACTGGCACCAGGCCCCCCAAATGACGGGCCCCCTAGCAGCAATGTGGCAGTGCAGGGAGACTGATGGAGAGTTTAACTGTATCGGCGTGTACAGTGCAGTTAAAAGTAATGTTGATCTGGGTGGGCCCCTCAGAGAATGGACCACAGGGTGATCGCATCCTCTGCAACTGCATTAGCTACACCACGGGTGCTATGTGATTGTCAAATTTTTGGGTGAGCCTGTCCAAAACAGATCAGATGGGATAGGGAAAAAATATTATTTTGGGTTTATTGAAAGGGTCCTTGATGTGCCTAGTGGAGTGTTTTAAAAATTATTTGCGTTTAGGGGTGGTTCGGACTGGCCCATTGTTGAAACACAGTAATGGATCTTTTCTGTCATGACATCAGTTCATGGTAGTTTTTAGGATATGCTTGGAATCTTTGGGCCTGGAGGCGAATAGGTTCTCCTCTCACTCATTCTTTCAGAATCAGAGCCACAACTGAGGCTGAAAAGTTAGGCCCTTCCAGCTGAGGTGGTACAAAAAATAGGTAGGTGGGGATCTAGGAGATATAAGCTTTACGTGCGTTCTCATTTGGTGTGACAGAGGAGTGAAGGGGGGAACGAGCTAGGCCTGGGGATCGAAGCTATTGTGATATTAATGTTGTATTAAAGTATATATTTTATACATAGTCAGCCATTTCACCCCTCCCCTCCTTCTCTCCCTATCCTCTTTTTTCTCTATAGGCGGAGCATGGCTAGTTTGGATTTTGGGGCCTCTTGTGTATTGGGGTGTGTTGAGGGCTTATGTATGAAAAATGGGAGCCAGTTAGGCTTTCCTAGAAGTGAGGTTGTAGTTGGGTGAATTGGATTTCGTGGTATGAACTGACGGCAGGTATTACTGGATTTTCATAATTTCGCATGATTGGATTGTTATCCCGATGTGCTGGTATTGCTTGGTTGGGGGTACAGATCTGGAGATTCAACCCTGTAGAGATTTGATTAGGGACTTGTGCTGGGATTTTCTGCACCCATGTGCATCTTATCCGAATATGAGGACGATGTGGTCGGACATAGTGCCCAGGAAAGCATGACACACTGCTTGGTCCATGGAAAAGATCTAGAAGACCAGAATAAAGGTGAACAGGGCAGCAGGTAGTTTTGTAGCAAGGAATGGAGGTGTGGTAGTAAGACACAAGGATTTGGAGTCTGGCAAGGGGAATTTGTCTTGGAACGATGGGGTGCACTTGAATGCAATAGGGATTGATTTATGGGCCTTGGGGATTCAAGAAGGTGCAGAGCTGGAACTTCTGTTGGTGGGGTGACTCGCATGATGAGGGGAAATGATTGCTGAGTTGGTGGCAAAATTGTGCTGGGGGTTGTACATTTCGTAGATAGTAACCTTCCAGTTATGTTCAAATTTGGTTAATTGCCTGGCGGATTTTGTGACTCTTAAAGGTGGGGTCCTGAGAGTTTGTGATATGGAAAAGGCTTTCTGGCAACAGAGGTGCCCCCAAGCCTGTGGTCACAGCTGGAGATAATGCTGAATGATTTATTTATTATAATGCTTCCACTATGTTTTGGAGCTCCAAGAGCCCCCTCACCTTTGTTATTTACTATTGTAATGTTTGTTTTAATAAAGGCCAATTTGGCCAAATTAATTCAAAACGGTGGTCTGTCTGTTATTGGGGAGGGATCCAGGGAAGAGTGGCGAGGTTTTAAGGTGGATGGTAGAGGTGTCAGCGAGAGGGGAAGCCTCTGCAGTACAGCAGTCAAGACAGTTTCCCCACATTTATAGTATAATTACAGATACACCCAGGGACATGAACAAGGTGAGAATGGTCCTTACTCTTTACCTGGTTCATACTCAAGATAGATAGAACATGCTGCATATCCTGCACTATTTTTTTTCCACTGGATTCTCTTAAATTTGATTTTATGTTCAGATTTATTGGATGAAAATTCTTCTGTGTATTATATTTAACAGCTCTGTATATTGCATCGCATGCATAAACTACATAAATTAACTGGTGCTGTGAATTTGAAATGTGCAGCATGTCCCTTTATGCTGTTGGTGTTACTTCAGATCTTACACATTGCAATGCAACAACTGAAATCCACACATACTGCAGAAATGTCCTGTGTACATGCCAGTAAGGCATGAAAACCACTGCTAAATTATTTAAAATCCTGAACATGCAACCAAAGGGTAGTGGGTGAAAGGGTAAATGGAGACCAAATGTGTTCAAGGGGGTTGTATGATGCGGTTTAATGTTTTAATATGTTCTTGTGTGTGAATAAAAGGTTTGATTTTATTCCTACGGCTGGTGTTGTTTGGGTCTCCTATAGGCTTTGCTTTAATGCCGTTCCTGGGAATGCAGGAAGTATGTCCACTAGGGGAACACATTAGGTATAAGAATATAGCTTGCACAGCACAGGGAATTAGGTAGTTAATAGTGTTGGGATTAGCTCATTTTTTTTAAGGGTTAAAGGAGTTTTATAAGAAAAGTGTTTTGAGGGTTTAGAACAGTATGAGTTCTAGTTCTGGAGAAGGAGAGAGTCTAGACAGGTGTGAGTGAGTAGAAGTAAGGCTAAACATTACAGTGCTAACAAAGAAAAGTAGATGCAGCAAAGGCGGGCAGGTTCTGTCAGTTCGTTTCCTCTCAGCACGAGGGCACATCCGAAGTTTCATCTGGACACCGAGAAAGTCTTGCGTCTAAGGTCCAGAAGAGGTACTGAGTGTCGTACCTCTTTCCCCCCGGTTACGAAGATGTTGGCTGGGTCTCAGAGAAAGGGAAGGATGGTGGTCGTCAGGGAAGCTGTTATGTCAGAAGGAGAGTCCCTATGGTCAACAAGAATAGTTGGGCTAGGGACAAGTTGGGCAGAATGTAGACGAAGATGAAGAAAACAAAGGGAACACCACTAAAATGGGACTCTGCCTTATTCTGTATGCTGCAGCCATGTGGAACCGAATTGTACAGTAAAGCTGAACCTGTTAACCCGGCCACAAGGTCTCCCGTCTTGTCTGAAGCTACAGCCAGACCCAGTCCCATGGACGGGGACATAACCAGTACTCCTGAAGGACCAGTAAGTAAAGAACGAACTCCACAGCGCAACACCCTACACCTGTCTGACTCTCTTTTAGAAAAGGGGTTTCAGTGCGAAGATAACTCAGTTCAGGCCCACAGCAACAGGCCCTGTACCCCCCTTCACAAGCCTTAGATCAGACCCAAGCAAACATTTCCGACATTTCCACTGTTCCTGTTTGGCCATAGACTGAGACAGCCAAAGGGTTGGAAATCATGACGTACTGCACCATGTGACCCACCCTCAACTTAAAATCTTAATTTTAACAGTATTTTAATTCTCAGAATGCAGATTCATTTGAATGCAGTGGTGGAGGAGAGAGCTGTCATCCACCATTCAGTCTGTGCGTGGGAGTCTCTGCGCAGTAGGCACAATGACTAGAGATGAGCGAATTTGATTGGGTCAGTAGTGATGAGCGAGTGTACTCGTTGCTCGGGTGATCTCCGAGTATTTGTTAGTGTTCGGAGATTAAGTTTTCATCACCTCAGCTGAATGATTTACAGCTATTAGCCAGGCTGAGTACATGTGGGGGTTGCCTGGTTGCTAGGGAATCCTCACATGTAATCAAGCTGTCTAGTAGCTGTAAATCATTCAGCTGAGGTGATGAAAACTTAATCTCCGAACACTAACAAATACTCGGAGATCACCCGAGCGTGCTCTGGAAAACCCGAGCAAGGAGTACACTCGCTCATCACTACGGGTCAGGGCTTATTGGGAAAGCTATAGTGCTTATCGAATAAGCTGAATGAACTCGGCTTCCTGGATCGCTCCTGCTGATCAGCTGTTCTGCTCCACCGCTGCATGTGTCGCATGCATGGAGAGCCTGTTTTTTTGGCTCTGTGTCGTGACTGTCACACAGCTGTGACAAATTTAGGTATGGTGCTGGACAGCTGATCACCCGGAGCGATCCAGGAAGCTGGGTTCCCTCTGCAGCTTATTCGGTAAGCGCTATAGCTTGCAGAATAAGCCCTGACCATATCAAATTTGCTCATCTCTAACAATGACATCATTAGATTGCACCTGGTGTATGGACCCTGAGTGCGGAGCAGCGCATCGAGGGAATGGGGAAAGATGAATGTTTTTTTTTGTCAGAAGTTCTAGGGGGCTTTGGGGTCATCATACTGTGTGGGGGTTGACTGAGTGAATCATCCTATGTGTTTGTGGGGGCTATGGGAGCATCATACTGTTTGTGGGATGAGCTGGGGGCATCATATTGTGTGTGGGATGTAGGGTAATAATACTGTGTGGAAGGAGCGGTTGGTCAAAGTGCATCTATACTACTATATACTTAAAGAGGATCTATCAGCAAATATAATAATGTAATTTTCTATATGTGTTCGCTTGTTTTAGATAGATGCTAACTGCTTTGAAAAGTCAGTATCTATGGAAAAACTTTTGATTTAAATAACTATTTTCCAATGGAAGTGCGCCTGCATCTTGTGGATGCCAAGGCTTCTCATTGATCAATCTGCACCACGCATGCTTCTAACACTATTTAAGGCTAAATATCATAAGTTGTATGATTTACAGGTCGTTATCAACTTTATGAAAATCGGTAGGTAATTTGGTTTTGATTGGCTGCTACAGATAAAATACATGTTACAATAAACCTTATCATGTATATTAGCAGTAGCAGCAAGTCAACTGACTGCATTCAGGTCACTATAAAAAAAAATAATAAAAACGCTGAAAATTTTTACCAAAAACGTTCTTTGAAATATATAATAACAATATTTAGCAAAATTAATAGCTTATTGGTTTGGCCTTCCACAATAAGGCTAAGTTCACACTGGATGTCTTTGTTGTGTTTTTTAAATGCTTTTATATAATTTTCAGCTGCTTTTTACAGCACCAGCAAAGCCTATGAGATTTCAGAAATCTCATGCACACACATTGTTTTTTTTGTCATCAGTATTTTGTGCTCTGCATGGCTTTTTGGACATAGAGCATATCACTTCTTTCAGCATATTTCACCCATTGACTTGAATGGGCGGTGAAAAAACGCTGAAATAACGCACCAAAAATACAGGTGACATGTTTTTGGCACGTTTTGTGCCCAAACCGCATTTTTGGGAATATTGGAATTTTTCAACACTAAACTTTATCAGCATACACAAGAGACATATCTAGCAAGAAAAAAAGTTTTAAAAAAACACCACAAAAAAAACAAGAAAAACCAAGGAAAACACGCTTTTTTTTTAAGCTTGTTTCCTGCCGAGAGATCAGGTTTTGCCGCAAAAAAAAAAAAATCGCTGAAAAAATGCTTTGTGTGAACTTACCCTAATGGTCTCTCACATGGCCTATTGCGAAAATGATTTGCCAACCCTGCCTGAGACGATCTGCATGTAATAGTGTCTGCACTCTGGCGAAAGGTGAACATTACATGCAAGATGTTTAGCTTTTACCAGCAGGTGTCAGGAAGCTTTACATGCAGACAGCAGAGGAAGGGGATAATTACATGGCTGCTGGTTTGGTCAGTCCTATTTTGATAAGAGATGAGAGGACCTATGCAAGTTCTGGTTCTGGTACCCAACCAAACCTTATGTCCAAAGTTTGGTTCGTGTACCCAAACTTGAACATTAACCCGAACCCCATTGAAATGTATGGTGACCCAAACTTTGAAAATTTCTCTCTCTATTCCTCTCTCCTCCCAAACTTTCCCCGGAACTCCAAAAATTAAAATGGACTTCCAGGAGAAGTCCAAGTGCGGAGTTTAGCACCGGGTGCCAAGTGCTCGGTACGAACCCCAAACGTTAAAGTTTGGGTCCGCTCATCTCTAGTCCTGATTTGTAGATATAGATAATATACAGTATGAATACAACGTGTATTATATATATGATTTCATGCATTCGTATGTTCATAGAAAGGAATACTCTTGTCTATCTTGCGTGCACCCTGAATAAACCATAAATATCTAGTATGAAGATGTTCCATCACTGCAGCCCCTTCTTTTGGGAAAAATAGAGTCCGTCATGAGAGCAGCTTATGCACAAGTCTGCTGCCTTCTAGATTGAAACATCAGTGTAATTTTGAGATATGTTGCTATTATCTAGTTTATTTTACTCACCTTCTGACAGAGAAACCCCAAGGACCAAAAAGCCCAGAATGGCAAGGTACATGGACGATGACATCCTGGTGGTAAAAACAAGGTTTGGGGTGTATGAAGTTATTTTTTCAAAATATAGCAGAAATGAATATTAGATCTTATAAAGCCAGGGTGCCCAAAGTGTCCCAGCCATCTATGAAGGCATCAGCAGGGGTAGCATGCACAGGCAATGTTTCCACAAAGTGCCTTGTGTAGTGTGCAGTAGGAAACAGACCAAATGTCTTCTGATTGCTGCATAAAACGTACTATGAGATTAATAAATGTCATAGTAACGTTTTATAATCACAGGACTTTGGTGCTACTGGACCACTAATCTATTTACCACCTCTGTCTGTATTCCCATTGACCCATAGATCCTTACCTGCTTCAGAAAAGTAGACCAGGTGAGTGTGAGGTAAGGTTTTCAGGCAGGACCCTTATATAAGCACATGATCCCCCGTGTGCCCTGTGCTAATTAGAAGGTGGCATTAGGTGGCAGATGGAGAGCAGGTAACAAGGACAGGAACAAGCAATAAGGATATGGATAGTAAAGTGAATTGGAGGGCATTATCTTCCCACCTGTACAATAAACACACCCAAAGAATACAGTATATCAATATAACCACGCAAGTCCTATTATTAGTTATATGCTCCTGGAGCATGATCATTTATTTCAACAGATCATATAAATTGTTATTGAGGTTTTTGTTAAAATGGTTTTCCCCAAATTAAATGTTTTACCCCATAGGCTCTCACTGGTTAAATATAAAAACCCCACTTTATTCACCCTCACAGTCCTGGACTGGGACTGAATTTCAGTCCTAGCATTTCAGAGCACACAGACCCACTTGCTGTGCTGTCATAGTGAAATATGTGTGGGTTATGGCTAATCAGGGTGTTTATCACACTAGGTAATTATGAATGAAAATGAGGGAAGGGGAGAGGAATTATTCATCTCACTAGGACCCGAAATGCATAGACTCATGTATCCCCCCCTTCTGTGTCTACGTCCCCTTCTCCCCCATTTTTTATGGCATATTTTTGTTCTTAGAATTAAATTTTTTTTCTCATTAAAACTCATGTTTTAACTCTACGTAATTAAGCCTATTCTGGAACCCCCTGGTCTTTCCTCTGTTTATCACACTTACAGAATACAAATAGTCATTTAGCTAATAATACCAGCAATCACCACACTGCTACAAAATCCAGTACAAGATAAATATTACCAATAATGCCAGGATATAAATACAAAAAAACACACCACGGCCACATATTACCACCAGGTAGTGACTGAATAATACCACCATGCCTCCATTAACAAAAACCACTGCACCAAGGAAAATTTAATCAGAAAAGACTACAAAATTAGGGGCAAATAATGTTACCAGTTCCAGACGATAGACTTTTACTGATCATAGAATGTTTGAGTTGGAATGGATCTCAAGGGTCATCGTGTCCAGCCCCCTGCTCAAGGCAGGATTCACCAAACCATCTCATGATCATTAAAGGGTTGTATTCACCTTGAAGTTTCATGACTTTTGGATATGGGACAGATCCCCACTCCATCTTAAGACAACCATAGCTACAATAAACCTATACACTGGAATAAATGCATTATTTTGGTTGTCAAAATGGCCACAGCTTTATTTAAATCACAAGATGAAAACAATCACAGTAGGAGTCCAGTGAAGTGCTAGTACATTGGGATTCACAAGTACTTTGATATCCCCAGCTGTCTACATACCAGGACAGACAGCCATAATGGGGCGGCACACACTGGCTTGCTATTCAAGCAGAGCCAGTAAACTTTCAGGGCACCAATGACCCTATTATTCTTACTCCTGTGCTTAACCGCTGAGCCCGCCCTTGATTAACGTTACCATTACAACATACTTGAGGCTGGCCACCAAAGCCGAGCCTGTTCACCACCATGAGGTTTTACATCCTCTATTAGTTAAAATGAGTCCACCTTAACTTGTCTGTAACTTCCAGCTGACTCCTAAACTGCCACCAAAGAGGCCATTTGACAACTTAAATGGACTCGACCACCATTAACCATGCCTAATAAAGCCATCATCCAGTTGTTTTTTTAATAAATCACTTTTGTAAACTTATAATGTAGAAGTCCCTGCAAAAGTATTAAAGGGACTTAACTTGGCAAACCTCCGATTCACAAATAGTCATCCTACAGTGTTCATCAGAATAAAACCCCCTGACAAGGAAACCTCTAGGGAATTGTGGCTGAAGGATTGCATTTCCCTTGGGCTTAGAGGTTAATGCTAATGTTAACTCTTTATAGCCATGATAAAATTGGACCTTGTACAAGATATAAAATGGCTAATTAAGCAAATACATTCATCATTATGCAAGCATTAATTAAAGAAAACATTTTAGGGCAGTGATTATAAAAGGGCGGGAAGGTGGGTGATGTTTTCTCCAATTCATCCGGTGAGAGAAAGAGGAAGAAAGATAGATGTGGTGCCCCTGCGGTCCAGTCACCACAGAGATGCTGCACCTCACCCAGAGGAGTGGTATCCCACTCTCCGGTAAGGAGGGAGCACCATCCAGTACTCTATCACTCACATCCAACACACACCAGTTCAGTCAGGGCATCTGGGTGTACCCTCATCCCAGGCTGGATAGGAAAGGGTGTTGGGGAGTGGGTGGGGTAGGTAGAGTAGGGGAGAAGCTAATTAGGAGGGAAAGTTAGTCAGATTGTTAGAAGACGGAGAAGCAGGAAGATGTGCTAAGAAGGGGCTCCCTGTCAGACGGGGCTAGAGAGAGATTGAGAGAGAAGTGGAGATGAGAAGATGTGCGGTTCTGCAGCTCCTGACAGACAGAACAGAGAAGTGAAAGGGAGAAGCAGAAAGAAGCTCCCAGAAGGACTGAAGGGGTCCTAGGGGCACGGGTAGTGCAGAAGCCACCCGTGGGGCCACATTCAGAGTGGAGGGACTAGGTTGCAGGCAAGGGGACCGGCCCCAACTTAGTGAAATACTTTAAGTTCAGCTAAGAAACCGCAGAGCAACATCCACCCATACTTCGCCGAAAAGGCAGCCGTATAGAATGCAGGGGACTCAGAGAATGTCGTCAGACCAGGTTCGTGGCTGCTGGCTTGGGACACTGTGGGTAAGGCACTGGGCAGGAGAAGAGGAAAGCCAGTGTAGTGAGACAGCCAGAGAAAGGCATACGAAAGGAGTCCTGGAAAGGTGCATCCCAATTTGCCTGGGAGTTTGCTGGACCACTAACCTGAAGAACATAGCATCAGGCTTGCGTTTGTGGACTGGAGAACTGTGAGTAAAGCATTGGAAACTGCACCTTGCTGTCTCCTTGTGTCCTTTCTACAACACCTGCCCGGCTTACTACAACCACCACACTTGAATAAATAGACAAAACACATTATTTTGGTTGTCAAAATGGCCACAGCTTTATTTAAATCACTGGATTAAAACAATCATCGTAGGAGTCAGGTGAATTGCTATTACATTGGGATTCACAAGTGCTGTGATACCCCCAGCTGTCTGACATACAGCACCAGGACAGACAGCCATAAAAGGGCGGCACACACTGCCTTTACCCCCCGAAACACAGTGTCTGCAAATTGAGATTCTGGTTTGGCTATTATCCTAAGTCATGTGACAAGGCTCGTTAAAGAGTCAACATTGACTGTTCGGATTGCTACTTACCTGTTCAAGGCCTCCAACAATTGCACTACCCAGGGTGCACCAGGCCCAAGTAAAGATAGCAAACAACACAGGTGCAAATAATACCGATGCAGCCAACCTACAATCAGGAATTGGCTGCTTGGAGCACCCATGCAAAAAAATAGTCTGTATGTGGCATGTTCACACAGGACTGCAAAGTATATGGTGAAAAGCCTATTAATGACGCCATAAATATAGCGGGCTAACCATGATGCATCCTGTGTGAACAGAGGCCACAGTGTACAGAGCCATCTAGGGCCCAGGCGCACCCTGGAAAAATGTACAGCGCACCAAAAACACAACAATGTATGCAAGGTATTGGTTGATATTATGGCCACAATATTGAAGCTGCCAACCCACGTCAAGGGTCCTTGTATCTTGGCAGTCCTAATCTAAAAAAACACCATTGGAGGAAAACCTCCACTAAACTCAAAAAAAACACCAGAACACAGGCATGCTTACCTGTTCAAGGCCTCCAACAATTGCACTACCCAGGGTGCACCAGGCCCAAGTAAAGATAGCAAACAACACAGGTGCAAATAATACCGATGCAGCCAACCTACAATCAGGAATTGGCTGCTTGGAGCACCCATGCAAAAAAATAGTCTGTATGTGGCATGTTCACACAGGACTGCAAAGTATATGGTGAAAAGCCTATTAATGACGCCATAAATATAGCGGGCTAACCATGATGCATCCTGTGTGAACAGAGGCCACAGTGTACAGAGCCATCTAGGGCCCAGGCGCACCCTGGAAAAATGTACAGCGCACCAAAAACACAACAATGTATGCAAGGTATTGGTTGATATTATGGCCACAATATTGAAGCTGCCAACCCACGTCAAGGGTCCTTGTATCTTGGCAGTCCTAATCTAAAAAAACACCATTGGAGGAAAACCTCCACTAAACTCAAAAAAAACACCAGAACACAGGCATGCTTACCTGTTCAAGGCCTCCAACAATTGCACTACCCAGGGTGCACCAGGCCCAAGTAAAGATAGCAAACAACACAGGTGCAAATAATACCGATGCAGCCAACCTACAATCAGGAATTGGCTGCTTGGAGCACCCATGCAAAAAAATAGTCTGTATGTGGCATGTTCACACAGGACTGCAAAGTATATGGTGAAAAGCCTATTAATGACGCCATAAATATAGCGGGCTAACCATGATGCATCCTGTGTGAACAGAGGCCACAGTGTACAGAGCCATCTAGGGCCCAGGCGCACCCTGGAAAAATGTACAGCGCACCAAAAACACAACAATGTATGCAAGGTATTGGTTGATATTATGGCCACAATATTGAAGCTGCCAACCCACGTCAAGGGTCCTTGTATCTTGGCAGTCCTAATCTAAAAAAACACCATTGGAGGAAAACCTCCACTAAACTCAAAAAAAACACCAGAACACAGGCATGCTTACCTGTTCAAGGCCTCCAACAATTGCACTACCCAGGGTGCACCAGGCCCAAGTAAAGATAGCAAACAACACAGGTGCAAATAATACCGATGCAGCCAACCTACAATCAGGAATTGGCTGCTTGGAGCACCCATGCAAAAAAATAGTCTGTATGTGGCATGTTCACACAGGACTGCAAAGTATATGGTGAAAAGCCTATTAATGACGCCATAAATATAGCGGGCTAACCATGATGCATCCTGTGTGAACAGAGGCCACAGTGTACAGAGCCATCTAGGGCCCAGGCGCACCCTGGAAAAATGTACAGCGCACCAAAAACACAACAATGTATGCAAGGTATTGGTTGATATTATGGCCACAATATTGAAGCTGCCAACCCACGTCAAGGGTCCTTGTATCTTGGCAGTCCTAATCTAAAAAAACACCATTGGAGGAAAACCTCCACTAAACTCAAAAAAAACACCAGAACACAGGCATGCTTACCTGTTCAAGGCCTCCAACAATTGCACTACCCAGGGTGCACCAGGCCCAAGTAAAGATAGCAAACAACACAGGTGCAAATAATACCGATGCAGCCAACCTACAATCAGGAATTGGCTGCTTGGAGCACCCATGCAAAAAAATAGTCTGTATGTGGCATGTTCACACAGGACTGCAAAGTATATGGTGAAAAGCCTATTAATGACGCCATAAATATAGCGGGCTAACCATGATGCATCCTGTGTGAACAGAGGCCACAGTGTACAGAGCCATCTAGGGCCCAGGCGCACCCTGGAAAAATGTACAGCGCACCAAAAACACAACAATGTATGCAAGGTATTGGTTGATATTATGGCCACAATATTGAAGCTGCCAACCCACGTCAAGGGTCCTTGTATCTTGGCAGTCCTAATCTAAAAAAACACCATTGGAGGAAAACCTCCACTAAACTCAAAAAAAAACACCAGAACACAGGCATGCTTACCTGTTCAAGGCCTCCAACAATTGCACTACCCAGGGTGCACCAGGCCCAAGTAAAGATAGCAAACAACACAGGTGCAAATAATACCGATGCAGCCAACCTACAATCAGGAATTGGCTGCTTGGAGCACCCATGCAAAAAAATAGTCTGTATGTGGCATGTTCACACAGGACTGCAAAGTATATGGTGAAAAGCCTATTAATGACGCCATAAATATAGCGGGCTAACCATGATGCATCCTGTGTGAACATGCCACATACAGACTATTTTTTTGCATGGGTGCTCCAAGCAGCCAATTCCTGATTGTAGGTTGGCTGCATCGGTATTATTTGCACCTGTGTTGTTTGCTATCTTTACTTGGGCCTGGTGCACCCTGGGTAGTGCAATTGTTGGAGGCCTTGAACAGGTAAGCATGCCTGTGTTCTGGTGTTTTTTTTGAGTTTAGTGGAGGTTTTCCTCCAATGGTGTTTTTTTAGATTAGGACTGCCAAGATACAAGGACCCTTGACGTGGGTTGGCAGCTTCAATATTGTGGCCATAATATCAACCAATACCTTGCATACATTGTTGTGTTTTTGGTGCGCTGTACATTTTTCCAGGGTGCGCCTGGGCCCTAGATGGCTCTGTACACTGTGGCCTCTGTTCACACAGGATGCATCATGGTTAGCCCGCTATATTTATGGCGTCATTAATAGGCTTTTCACCATATACTTTGCAGTCCTGTGTGAACATGCCACATACAGACTATTTTTTTGCATGGGTGCTCCAAGCAGCCAATTCCTGATTGTAGGTTGGCTGCATCGGTATTATTTGCACCTGTGTTGTTTGCTATCTTTACTTGGGCCTGGTGCACCCTGGGTAGTGCAATTGTTGGAGGCCTTGAACAGGTAAGCATGCCTGTGTTCTGGTGTTTTTTTTGAGTTTAGTGGAGGTTTTCCTCCAATGGTGTTTTTTTAGATTAGGACTGCCAAGATACAAGGACCCTTGACGTGGGTTGGCAGCTTCAATATTGTGGCCATAATATCAACCAATACCTTGCATACATTGTTGTGTTTTTGGTGCGCTGTACATTTTTCCAGGGTGCGCCTGGGCCCTAGATGGCTCTGTACACTGTGGCCTCTGTTCACACAGGATGCATCATGGTTAGCCCGCTATATTTATGGCGTCATTAATAGGCTTTTCACCATATACTTTGCAGTCCTGTGTGAACATGCCACATACAGACTATTTTTTTGCATGGGTGCTCCAAGCAGCCAATTCCTGATTGTAGGTTGGCTGCATCGGTATTATTTGCACCTGTGTTGTTTGCTATCTTTACTTGGGCCTGGTGCACCCTGGGTAGTGCAATTGTTGGAGGCCTTGAACAGGTAAGCATGCCTGTGTTCTGGTGTTTTTTTTGAGTTTAGTGGAGGTTTTCCTCCAATGGTGTTTTTTTCGGATTGCTACTTCCAATAGGTGGCACTAGAGTTCTAGTTCTCTTCCTCTCTGAAGAGACAACAAGCACAGCCAGTAAAATTTTAGGGCACCAATAACCCTTTTATTTTCACTCCTGTGCTTAACCACTGTGCCCACCCTTGATTGATATTACCATTACAACGTCCTTGAGGCTGGCCACCAAAACCAAGCCTGTTCACCACCATGAGGTTTTACATCCTTTATTAGTTAAAATTAGTCCTTCTTAACTTGTCTGCAACTTCCACCTGACTCCTAAACCGCCACCATAGAGACCATTTGACAACTTAAATGGACTCGACCATCATTAACCATGCCTAATAAAGACATCAACCAGCTCTACATGCTATGGAAAGACTGTACATATATGTAACAAAATTCCAGAGCAACGAGAGATTAATTTTATCAATGCAACTCTACCAAATTGTGATCGATAATACGGTAACTAAAGTGAAATAACAGTTGCTGTTTAGGATGTTTATCCTGCAATGAGGATTCCATAATAGGGACTGTGGAAAGTAAACCATAATAAAGGGGGTAGCCACTGTCTGAATACCTGTATAATGACATCTGTCATGCCTCAAAAGCTATTATACTGCATGTATTGTAGCCAGCTCTAATAATTCACCAATTCACAGTTTTTGGTTCTAGAAACCACCATTATATACAGTAGCTGTGCTGTGCAGTAATAATTTCTTAAACCCACTTACTACTACCCGAAAAGTGATATAAAAAGTATATAAATATAAAGAGAAATCTATTATAAATAGGGAGTACTTAAAAGCTCTACACATTATAACATCAACATTATAACCGACCATTAAATAACTTTCATAATATTTGGTCATAGTAATTGAAATAAACCTATAGCAGAAAAAGTCTGCAAAGGCATTATTAATAACCCTGCCATGCCATTGTCAATTGTTTTTCAGGCACTTGATGACATTTACCATTAACCACTCCCACTGGGTCAAAAGCATTGAGGATTGGTATATTGCCCTTAGTGTTAATGCACTTGATTACTTTACCCTTAGCAGATCCCACTAGATCAAGGCCACCGGAATAGGCATATTGCCCTTTGTGTTAAGGTATTTGATTACTTTACCCTTAGTCACTCCCACTGACTCAAGGGCACCAAAACTAGGTACATTGCTCTTCAATTTAATGTACTAGATTACTGCATTGTCCAGACGACAACCTTATGACCCTATGTCAATTATTTTCTGGGATTCCCCTGTAAACTAGCCAGTAAAGGCTAAGCAAACAGCTGTGTGATATTAATAGCCTGGGAACCTTTATGGCTATTGACTCCTTCCCAGAATATTAACATCAGCCCTCAGCCATCAGCTTTCCCTCTGCTGGCTATGAAAATTATGTGGGAGCCCACACAATTTTTTTTTTCATTTATGTTCTTTAAAATGAACAGTTGCTGTTTGATTACAGCCTACTACAGCTCTCTTAACGCCCCTACATAGGCTAGTGACAATGTTTGTTTGTATGTGTTTGCTTGTGTGTGTGTTTGTGTTTACTTATCGGCTTACTAATGAGGGTGTCCAGCTGATACTTTTCATTACTAAGCCTAGGGCTAGGTGTCAATGACAGCTGCTGACACCAAGCCCTAATCCCATTACTCTGATGCCACTGCATCAGCATGAAAAAGGTGGTGTTGACCCGAGAAATTACATCACAAAACTTTTTTTCAAATATCTTAATTTAGCTCAAAAAAGCCTTCATTGCTATACAAAAACGCATGCAAATTGCGTGGGCTCCCATGTAATTTTAATAACTAGCAGAGGGAAAGCCAATAGCTGAGGGGCCCCCTTTAAAATCTAACCAGCAAAGAATAGGCAGACAGCTGCGGGTTGATATTAATAGCCTAGAAACGGGCCATGGATATTGGCCCCTTCCCAGACTAAAAACATCAGCTCTCAGCCGCTCCAGAAAAGGCGCATCTATAGGATGCGCCAAATCTGGCTCTTAACCTCGCTCTTCCCACTTGCCCTGTAGCAGTGGCAAGTGGGGTTCATATTTGTGGGGTTGATGTCACCTTTGTATTGTCAGGTGACATCAAGTCCAAAGGTTAGTAATGGAGAGGCGTCTGTAAGACAACTATCCATTAGTAACCCCATAGTGATATTGTATAAAAGCACAGACACCCAGAATAAAGTTCTTTATTTGAAATAATGACACAGAATCCTTTAATGAATCGTAATTAAACCATACTTATCGAACGCCTAATCCACTGATGTCAACGTCTCCTGTAACAAAAATAAAATAATAAACCACAATATTCCTTACGTTTACTCAGAGAAGATAATCCATAATGCCCCACGATGATCCTGTTGTCTTTGAGAGCAGTCACTGATGTGACTGCTCTCAAACGCAGCCAGTGATACACTGACAGGAGGTAATTGCTCCCACAGTGTATCACTGAGTTGCTATGAGAAAGTTCTCACAAAGCGGTCCCTAAGGGAGATCCCCGGAGCTGATCAGCTGATAAACTCTGGTGAACTCTTTCGCAGCAGTTCAGTGATACACTGCGGGAGCGATTGCCTCCTGTCAGTCTATCGCCGCCAGGGTAGAGAGGTCACATTTTTATACTTGCGTTTTTGCTGTGGATTTGACTGACTCAATTGAAGTCAATGGGTGAAAAATGCTGCAGAATCGCACAAAGAATTGACATGCTGCAGAAACAAAAGCACTGCAAATACTCAAAGGAAATTAACTGATCATGTGAATAACTCTTCAGGATTGTCATTGAATTAGCTTGCATGATGATTCCATAGCGTTTTTGGCCCATTTCTGCTCAGAAAAAACGCCACGAAGACGCATCTAAAGGGCACTGTGTGAAAACAGCCTATTAGTCGTGGTCAGTCCCTTTGCAACAAGCTGCAAACAATAAAATACTAAAATGCAGATAGCAGGAGACTGGTGCAACATAGAAAAGGCAAATAATTGCAAACTAGTTTATTTTAAGACTGTTGGCCAATCTCAATTTTATGCCTTGGAATAACACTTTAACATAAACCACTACAATAAGGGTAGATATAAAAAATCTATACAGGGTCTCTATAGACAATATACAGTGGCGTGTAAAAATTTGGGCATCCCTGGTAAAAATTACTGTTATTGTGAATAGCTAAGCAAGTTGAAGATGAAATGATCTCTAAAAGGCCTAAAGTTAAAGATGACAAATTCCTTTTGTATTTTAGGCAAAAATAAATATTGACATTTTTTACATTTTAAAAATTGCAAAAAGGAAAATGGGATGATGCAAAAGTTTGAACACCTTTTGGAGATTTGTGTGCTCAGATAACTTTGACCAAGGTTTTAGACCTTAATTATCCTGTTAGGGTTATGGCTTGTTCACTATCATCATTAGGAAAGGCCAGGTGATGCAAACTTCCCAACTTTATAAAAACCTAGCCTCCGCTAACCTTGTGTCAAAAAAACAGCAGCCATGGGTTCTTCTAAGCAGCTGCCTAGCACTCTGAAAATGAAAATAGTGTAGGCTCACAAAACAGGAGAAGGCAATAATAAAATAGCAAAATATTTTCAAGTTCATAGAGTTATGTCACACACAATAGTTAATAAATAACATTTTCCCCATGCCTACTTTACATCTGCACAATTTTTGAAACATAATTTTTTTTTGGTTAGGAAGTTAGAAGGGTTAAAACTTGACCAGCGATTTCTCATTTTTCCAACAAAACTTACAAAACCATTTTTTTAAGGACCACATCCCATTTGAAGTGACTTTGAGTGGCCTATATGGCAGAAAATACCCCACATTGACAGATTTCTAAAAACTGCACTCCTTAAGGTGCTCAAAACCACATTCAAGAAGTATATTAATTAGATGGTGGTGGTTTTGATATTGAAACCTGGAAAGAATCCATCCCTGCCTGATTAAACCCATCTCCCTCCTCCAAAACTACATCAAACTGCTGGCTAAGATTCTTGCAAATACACTGTGTGCAGAATTATTAGGCAAGTTGTATTTTAGAGGATTATTTTTATTATAGATCAACAACTATGTTCTCAATCAACCCAAAAGACTCGTAAATATCGAAGCTTAATATTTTTGGAAGTTGGAGTGTGTTTTTTTTAGATTTGGCTATCTTAGGAGGATATCTGTGCAGGTAACTATTACTGTGCAGAATTATTAGGCAACTTAATAAAAACCAAATATATTCCCATCACACTTGTTTATTTTCACCAGGTAAACCAATATAACCACACAAAATTTAGAAATAAACATTTCTGACATGCAAAAACAAAACCCCCCAAAATTAGTGACTAATATAGCCACCTTTCTTTATGATGACACTCAACAGCCTTCCATCCATAGATTCTGTCAGTTGCTTGATCTGTTTACGATCAACATCGCGTGCAGCAGCCACCGCAGCCTCCCAGACACTGTTCCGAGAGGTGTACTGTTTTCCCTCCCTGTAGATCTCACATTTTTTGAAAAGTCAGTCTTAAGATATTTCTTGGCCCAGTCTTGACGTTTTATCTTATGTTTCTTGTTCAAAGGTGGTCGTTTTTCAGCCTTCCTTACCTTGGCCATGTCCCTGAGTGTCGCACACCTTGTGCTTTTTGATACTCCAGTAATGTTGCAGCTCTGAAATATGGCAAAACTGGTGGCAAATGGCATCTTGGCAGCTTCACGCTTGATTTTCCTCAATTCATGGGCAGTTATTTTGCGCCTTTTTTGCCCAACACGCTTCTTGAGACCCTGTTGGCTATTTGCCATGAAACGCTTGCTTGTTTGGTGATCACGCTTTAAAAGTTTGGCAATTTCAACACTGCTGCACCCCTCTGATAGACATCTCACAATTTTGGACTTTTCTGAGCCCATCAAATCTCTCTTCTGACCCATTTTGCCAAAGGAAAGGAAGTTGCCTAATAATTAAGCACACCTTATATAGGGTGTTGATGTCATTAGACAACACCCCTCATTACAGAGATGCACATCACCTGATTTACTTAATTAGTGGTTGGCTCTCAAGCCTGAACAGCTTGGAGTAGGACAATATGTATAAAAAGTATCATGTGATCAAAATACAACTTGCCTAATAATTCTGCACACAGTGTAGATTATCCAAGGTGATTGCAAGGGTAATACACGATGTCAAACTGGATTTATACCAAGCAAGTCCACCTCAAATAATATAAGCACCTTGAACCCCCAGGTGCTTCACAGAATTTTACAACGTTGATCTTTTATCTATCTGTGAAAATGGAAAAAAATGTATTTTTTCACACAAAAATGTTGTTTTACTTTTAACCAACAAATGTTTTCATTTTCACAAGGATAGCAGGAGAAAATGGACCCCAAAACCTGAGTATGCCGATACCCAATATGTGGTTGAAAACTACTTTTGAGGCACAGTGCAAAGCTCAGAAGGGAAGAAGCGCCATATTGGAGTTCTGATTTTGCTGGATTTGTTTGAGGGTGCCATGTCACTTTGGCAGAGCCCCTGAGATGCCAGAACAGCAGAAAGCCCCCCATATGTGACCTTCTTTCACAAACTACACCCCCAATGAATTCATCTAGGGGTGCAGTGATCATATTGATACCACATATGTCTCACAGAATTACATTACATTTTTACCACCAAAATTTTGTTTTAGCCCCAGATTTTACATTTTCACACAATAAATTGGGTTAAAATAGCATCAAAATGTGTCCCACAATTTCTGCTGAATGTGGAAATACCCCATATGTAGTTGTTCAGTACTGCTTGGCCATACGATGAAACTCGGGAGGGATGGAACGCTATTTGCCTCCAAGAGTGCAGATTTTCCTAGCCCCTAAGTGCTAGAAGAGTAGAATATCCCCTCTAGTGACCACATTTTTAAAATTATACCACTTTAGTAATACCAAATTATACCATATTTTACAGGTGTAGTGATGATTTTGACTCCATTGCTGTTTTCAAGAAACAGCAGAAGTGGATATTGGTGGGTAAAAATTGCAAACTGCCATTGTAGTCCCCAGTACGTTGTAGTCCCCAGTATGATGTTGTTCCCAGTACGTGGTAGTGCCCAGCTCATACTTCTAGAGACACCCCCCCCCATAAATGAGGGTGGCTCTCATCGCTACAGAAATGTCAAACATATGCATGATAAATGTGGTATAGGCACACTTGGGCTCAGAAGGGAGGGGGCATTATGATTTGGGATTGCAGAATTTTTATCCTGCGTGCTACGCCGAGTACTTATATTGGGGTTTTCATCTAAATCTCCGAGTGACCTGATTCAGATGTTACCCCTGAAGGATCCATTCACTGTAATGAGGCAGCAGAGTTACTCTGGACTCCTTCTGGCCTCTGTTCAGCGGTGTCCTTCTTTTCAGAAATATACAAAACTATGGCTGATTGCACTTTTTTGCACATCTAAAAAGATGGACACCGCTGGATCAGAAGTCAGATGGCATCCACAGTGCCTCCATCTGCCTCATTATAGGGAATCTTCCGCTGGGGGTTCTGTCTGAATCACGTATTTAAATGATTTACATGGAAACCTTGGTGTAAGTGGTCACGCAGAGCACAGGATAAATGTGATAAATGTGTTTGGCTGCTGTCACACAGTAAAAGACGCTTTTTTTGTGCATCACCAAATTTAGATTGCTATAATTTTTCCATATTTTGACCAACAGAGACATATGAGGACTTGTGTTTTGTGGGACGAGTTGCAGTTTTTATTGGTACCATTTTCTGGCACATGAAATTTTTTGATCACTTTCTATTTCGATGTTTGGAAGGCAGAATGAACAAAAACCAGCAATTCAGGAATTGTTTTATTTGAAGCCATTCCGCATGTGGTGAAATTGATAAAGCAGCTTTAGGGTATGTGCAAACGTCGCGGATTTTGCTGCAGATCTGCAGCGGATTGGCTGCTGCGGATTCGCAGCAGTTTTCCCTGAGTTTACAGTAGCATGTAAACCTATGGAAAACTAAATCTGCAGTGCACATGCTGCGGAAAAAAACGTGCGGAAACGTAGCGTTGTTTATTTTGCAGCATGTCAATTCTTTGTGCGGATTCTGCAGCGGTTTACAACTGCTCCATAATAGGAATCCACAGGTGTAAAACCGCAGGTGGAATCCGCAAAAAAAATCAAGGTAAATTCAGTGCGGTTTACCTGCGGATTTACCTAAATCAGTCCGGAAAAATCCGCAACACTTTCTGCAACGTGTGCACGTGGCCTTATTCTTTGGGTCAGTACAACTGCAGCAATATTACATTTACATATATATTTTTAATGTTTTGGTGCTTATGCACAATATAAACTATTTTATAGAATTTGTTTGCATCACTTTATTCTAAGAGCTATAACTTTTTTATTTTTCCACTGATGGAGCTGTATGACAGCTTGTTTTTTACAGGACAGTATGATATTTTCAGCCATACCTTTTTTATTTATATCCTTCTTTTTGATTGTGTTTTATTCTACTTTTTGTTCGGCGGTATGATGATAAAGCATTGCTTTTTGCTTGCTTTTTTATTTAATTTTTTTATGGTGTTCTTTAAAGGGGTTATCTAGTATTTTTTTACTTTACAATTGCCAGTGCTGCATTGACACAAATTGGTTATATCACACTGACAAGTTAGTATATCACACCAATGATAGACAGATGTACTCGATGAGAGACAATTTTGGAGATGCTGCAGGCCATGGAAGCATGTTTAGTTCACGTAAGCAGCTCAGGGTCCATGGCCATCCTGCAGATCCATTGAACGAAGGAGGCACCTGAGGAGTAGTCAGCTAAATTGTTTATGTGTCATACACATAACAATACTTATTGCTCTTCCAAACTTTTTTGTAACTGCAGCGCCCCAGAGTCCTGGTCGTTGCAGTACTGTCGCTCTGCCACTAAGGGGAGTGATGTTACGTCTGATTGCACTAAAGGAGTTCACCTGACCAGGTATCACAGTCACACATTACACTTCACACTCCGGCCACCAGGGGGAGCAAAGGGTTCTATGTATTAGGCCACTAATCACACTTTGGTAAAACTGGGGGCTGGATAGGAAGTTAGGGAGAAGCTGACTGGGTTTTGCCCGGGCAAAACCTGGTGAGAGAAGAGGTTGCTTGGGAAGATTCAGGGGGGTCCCTGTCAGGGGTGGGATCCTGACAGAGGCCTAGCGAAAAGGACAGATCATTACGGAGCCTCGCCTGCACTTCATTGCGGCGGTATCTTAAGAAAGGACAAGAAGCGAGGTTTATTGTGGAGAAGTGAGAAACATGATCACAGCACAAAGGCGATAGAACCAGTAGGAGTCGTGCCCCGAGATCGGCAGCATCCTACTGAGGCGCGTAGCCGGTGGCCGGAACGCCGAGGAAGTATTGTGCTCCACGCATTACTTCAAACCAATGGCAGGGCAGTTAATTACAGGTTGGCTGCCTCACCTAAATCACCTAATGAAGACAACGGAGGCAATTGTGGGAGAGGGATGTCTCTAGGGTCCCAGAATAACTCCAGGCCTACCCCGTCATACGGGTGCGTCCTATCCATATCATCTGGGGGATGGAGAGAAAGAACAGAAACATACACGACAGTTGTGAGGACTATCCTGTGGTGCTCAGCAGGGAAGTACTACAACACCCAGGCGGTAGTAGGTAGGCACTGATTTCCACCTGCAAAGGGAACTCTGGATGTGCCTTCGGACTGGCCGGTCTCAGCCAGCCCTGTTAGCAGTGCTCTGGATTGCGGACCCTGAAGCCTTCAGTAAAGAGGTAAAGACACTGCAACCCTGTGTCCTCGTTATTCATCGTGCCTTGCACCATGCACCATCATCACCCCTTTCATTGGACACCCCTTAGCAGGGTCACGGACCAGGTCTAGCCACTGTGACAACCCCAGAACCGAGACAGAGAGGCCCGGTACCGAGTACCCCGCGGCCCTGCGTTTGGGGGGCGCTCCATAACCATCCCTCTTTACATTCTTTGAAACTTTCAACCAATTCTTATCTGTGCCCTCTAAGTCATGATCTTTCAACCAATCACCATTATTCTGTATAAACCTTTCCCATTTAACATAATTTTTAAACACCATTCAAAGGCATTCCTGCCTTTCTCAACAACTTTCTCCACTGCATCCTTTGATTGTCTGCTCTCAACTTTCTGATATGCAGTTCTGACAATTTTATTTTCATTGCCAACTTTTTCCGTCTGCAGATTGCTTCCCATCTTGCTTTATTATACATGTATTTCTCTCCTGAAAACAACTGAACAGTACTCTTATTCCAGAATTTCAAAGCAAGGCAAACAGCTGCAGGGCTAAGGTTCCTTCATTCTCCCTTTCCATCCTACCTTAGATTTTAGTCCATTTGGCTCATACAGAGACAGCAGGGGGAGCTTCTACCCTTTGGTCACAACCAATGCAGAATTATATGGGGTGGGAATCCTTCAGCTATTCTCTTATGTACTCTTCAGACCAACCAAAAATCAAAACATTTAAGTGTAATTAAAAACAGCACAGAAGCAAACAGCGATCGACTTCTTTGAAGAATGGCACAGGAAAGATATATATCTTGGTACCGTGTTAGCCAGTAGATAGGAAAATATTTAGACGTGAGAGTCCTCAGTGGTTGATACTTTTTAATGGCTAACTGAAAAGATGGTAACAAGTTGCAAGCTTTCGAGACTACACAGGTCTCTTCATCAGGCAAAGACTAAAAAACATTCTGAAGAATTACATATTTATGCACAACACAGCACAGAAAAAAAAGAGCTAGCATTAAGACTGTCAAAGGTCATCATCAGCTTATATTCCCAGACTTATGTCTCTCTTAGATTTGAAGCTACCTTTTAACACAAGTAATTGTAAGTCCATAATGTTATGATTTGGGAGACAAAAATGTATTGCCACTGGTAGATCCATTCTTTTTCTCTTATTGTGTGGCGGTGAGAATTAATTCTTGTTCTAAGCTTTTGCCCTGTCTCCCCCACATACAGACCCCCAGTTGGACATTTAGTACAAATAATTAAGTACACCACATTAGAAGTGACGCAGCTGAAAGTACCTGGTATCTTGTAGTCCTGATGTGAATTGGGGATATTTATGTCCATGATCATTATAAATGGACAGGTTTTACATTTTTTCTGATTGCAAGGAAAGGTACCTGCAGCTGTTGGAGAGGACAGGGAGCTCTTGACAATGATGCTTCTTAGATTTGGGGGATGCCTAAAACACAGTAGTGGGGGGTCTGGAAAAAAAGATTGTAATTGGGCATCTTTTTGTAGTAAAGTTTGTAATTTCCATGCAGCTCCCTTTAGCACCTCCAGATTTGGATTGTAGGTAACTACTAGAGGTACCCGATTATTTTCTTCTTTAGCTTTGAAATGTAGCAGGTGAATCCATGATATTCTGGTGGCTCTTGTAATCTGGTTTTCAATTATTCTTGGATCTTAGCCCTGATTCAAAAAGGCCTTTCTGAGGCGACCAAGGTGTTCATCCCTATCCATTGGGTTGGAACATATACGATTGTATCTGATGGCTTGGCTGTAGACAGTGGAGTTTTTTATGTGTTTTGGATGGAAACTGTCCTATTTAAGGTATGTTGGACGGTCGATTGGCTTCTGATACAGGGATGTCTCTATTTTATTGTTCTGCAGCTTAATGATGGTGTCCAAAAAGTTAATTTCAGTACAGGAGTAGTTGAGTGTCAAGTTGATGGTAGGATGAAATTGATTAAACTGTTCATGGAATGTCTTTAGCTGTGGTTCAGACTCCGTCCAGATGATTAAAATGTCATCAATGTAGCAGTAGTACGCCAGAGGCCTGGTGGGACATGAGGACAAAAAGTCGCTTTCAAGCTTGGCCATGAAAAGATTTGCATACTGTGGAGCCATTTTACTTCCCATTGCTGTGCCAGTCTCCTGTAGATAGATCTTCTTGTCAAATTCAAAGTAATTGTGGGTGAGGAAGAATTTTGTAAGTTTCATCACAGAATTTGCATCCGTCCCTGTGTTTTCCAGGAAGAATTTGCAGGCATTTATTCCATCCTGGTGTGGGATATTGGAGTACAAAGATTCCACATCCATTGAGGCCAGGATGGTTCCTTCTGGTAGAGGACCTATTGCTAATAGTTTATTCAATAGGTCAGTTGTGTCCCGAATGAAGCTGGGTGTATCCTTTACCAGGGGTTTAAGAATACCTTCTACCCATCCAGATACCTGCTCAGTAAGGGTGCCCACACATGAAATAATTGGTCTTGCTGGATTTCCAGATTTGTGGATTTTGGGAACCATGTAGAATGTCCCTGTTCTTTGACTTTCTGGTATCAGGTCATTGGCTCTTATGGATTCGTCGGGCAGATAAGATACCAACTTGTTTAGTTCCTTGTAATAGTCCTGTGTAGGATCCGACTCCAATTTTTTGTAGTAGCGTGTGTCCATAAGTTGTCTGTTTGCTTCCTTCATATAGTCTGATGTGTTCATCATGACTATTGCACCACCCTGGTCAGCAGGTTTGATGATGATTTCTTTGTTGGTTTTCAGAGACTGTATGGCCTTTTTCTCCTGGGCACTGATGCTGGATGCTTGTCTCCTGTTAGTATCTATGATGGTGAATTTTATCAAATGTCTGAAGGAGTCTATATATTTATCCAAATGAGGGTTGCGTCCAGGTGGAGGTGTCCAGTCTGACCTCTTCTTTGTTGTTAGGATCCCTTTTCCTTCAGTCCAGGTGGGTTCTGAATCTTCTGTATCATTGAAATCCATAAGAGCCAATGACCTGATACCAGAAAGTCCAAGAACAGGGACATTCTACATGCTTCTCAAAATCCACAAATCTGGAAATCCAGGAAGACCAATTATTTCATGTGTGGGCACCCTTACTGAGCAGCTATCTGGATGGGTAGAAGGTATTCTTAAACCCCTGGTAAAGGATACACCCAGCTTCATTCAGGACACAACTGACCTATTGAATAAACTATTAGCAATAGGTCCTCTACCAGAAGGAACCATCCTGGCCACCATGGATGTGGAATCTTTGTACTCCAATATCCCACACCAGGATGGATTAAATGCCTGCAAATTCTTCCTGGAAAACACAGGGACTGATGCAAATTCTGTGGTGAAACTTATAAAATTCATCCTCACCCACAATTACTTTGAATTTGACAAGAAGATCTATCTACAGGAAACTGGCACAGCAATGGGAAGTACTGAAATTAACTTTTTAGGCACCATCATTAAGCTGCAGAACAGTAAAATAGAGACATCCCTGTATCAGAAGCCAATCGACCGTCCAACATACCTTAAATGGGATAGTTTCCATCCAAAACACATAAAAAAACTCCATTGTCTACAGCCAAGCCATCAGATACATTTGTATGTGTTCCAACCCAATGGATAGGGATGAACACCTTGATCGCCTCAGAAAGACCTTTTTGAATCAGGGCTACCATCCAAGAATAATTGAAAACCAGATTCCAAGAGCCACCAGAATATCATGGAATCACCTGCTACATTTCAAAGCTAAAGAAGAAAATAACCGGGTATCTCTTGCAGTTACCTACAATCCAAATTTGGAGGTGCTAAGGGGAGCTTCACAGAAATTACAACCTTTACTACAAAAAGATGCCCGACTACAATCCTTTTTTCCAGACCGCCCCACTACTGTGTTTTAGGCAGCCCCCAAATCTAAGAAGCATCATTGTCAAGAGCTCCCTGTCCTCTCCAACAGCTGCATGTACCTTTCCTTGGAATCAGAAAAAATGTAAAACCTGTCCATTTATAATGACCACGGACAAGATAAAGATCCCCAATTCACATCAGGACTACAAGATCCCAGGTACTTTCAGCTGCGTCACTTCTAATGTGGTGTACTTAATTATTTGTACTAAATGTCCAATTGGGGGTCTGTATGTGGGGGAGACAGGGCAAAAGCTTAGAACAAGGATGAATTCTCACCGCCACACAATAAGAGAAAAAAGACTGGATCTACCTGTGGCAATACACTTTTGTCTCCCAAATCATAACATTATGGACATGAAATTACTTGTGTTAAAAGGTAGCTTCAAATCTAAGAGAGACAGAAGAGTATGGGAATAAAAACTGATGACGACCTTTGACAGTCGTAGTGCAGGAATGAATGTGTCGCATGGATTTATGTCTTTTTACATCAACTAAGGAACTTGACCCTCAGACTATGAGGGGTCATCACAACAGAACCAGACCCCAATCAGAGGACAGTAAAACATTCCTTATCTAATAACTGGTCCAATATTTATGGACATAACTCATGGTAATTCAGCTTCATGTCACCTGTCTTATCCATGGTTGTGTTTTTGGGTTTTTTTCTGTGCTGTGTTGTGCATAAATATGTGATTCTTCAGAATTTCTTTTAGTCTTCGCCTGATGAAGAGACCTGTGTAGTCTCGAAAGCTTGCAATTTGTTACCATCTTTTCAGTTAGCCATTGAAAGGTATCAACCACTGAGGACTCTCAATTCTAAATATTTTGAAGAATGGCTTAATTTACTCACACATGAGATCTCTTTGTATACAGGATAAGTGACCGGATTTAGTATACAACTCAACCAGTCAGAAAGCATCACCAGAAAGGTGCAGATAAATTGCAAGAAAAAGTTTCTGACCTTGCCATTTGTAAGCGGCTGCTTTATCTGTCCATTTTGGGAGACATCAATCAAAGTAGTCTAGATGGGGTACATTCCTTCGGCACCAAATTTTCTGTGGGCGTAATGGCCCACCAGAGTTGATGTGCAAGGCTGGATTAGAGGTGCTGTGATTAACTACCTCGAAGAATCAATAGAACACACACACACACACACACACACACACACACACACACACACACACACACGAGTGGGGATTATATACACCCCTGACAGAAAGGGCTTTATGCCAAGAAGCAAGCACCTATTTAATGGGGTTTAGAGTTAGATGTGTCTAGGTTTCTTTTTGATTCAGTTTCCCAAGCACTTGGTATATGTAGGAGGGGTTTCTGTGTAATGGTGCTACATGATAGGTTTACAGATTAAAATGGGGACTGACAAGACAAAATGGATCCTGATTTTCTCTGCCTAATGTAATAAGAAATAAATTCTCCAGATCTACTAGTCTCATTTATGCTGAATAAATTTGCTTTCCTTTTATTTATTTTTCAGATATATTTTTAAGTTAAAGTATTAGGCTATGTGCACACGTCAGGATTTCTAGCAGAAATTTTCCTGACAAAAAACGGACATTTCTGCCAGAAATCCGCATGCGTTTTTTCGCGTTTTTTCATGCATTTTTTATGCGTTTTTGACGCGTTTTTTGTGAGTTTTTTTCCAAATGCATAGAATTGCTGTAAAAACACGGAAAATATGCAAAATTAATGAACATGCTGCTTTTTTTTTTGTCACGGAAAAAAACGCACCTTGTGCACAAAACATGCAGAATGCATTCTAAATGATAGGATGCATAATGTATGCGTTTTTAATGAGTTTTTATAGCGTTTTTATCACGAAAAAAACGCGAAAAAACCTGAACGTGTGCACATACCCTTATACTCATCTTAGCAAGTTGATTTCTAGAGAACACCATTGTATTCAAGTATCTCTGGCAGTCTCACAGAGAAAGAATGGAGCACTGGCATGCATTGCTAAAATGGGAATTACCCTCTAAAAAAAGGTTTGAATATCATCTCAAGAGAAAAGAGAAATTCTCCCTAATGCAATTTTATACAATGTGTCCTTCTCACTTGCATTGAGTTCCTCCGTTAGATTTAAAGATTTAAAACTCATATTGAAAAGCAGATCTCCCAAATGTGAGTATAAGGGCATTGGGTTGGAAATCATTTTGCCAAATTGCTAGACAATGTATTCGATAAGTTTAGTTTGGCCCTATTCATGTGGCAAAAACATATGGCAATTGATATTTTGTTGCTTAGGTTGTTAATCACACTTGTCGAAAAACATAATATCTATATTTATTAACAGTAACAAGCAGCATATATATATTACATATACAGTCCACATTTACACACATGGGAAAGTGATGATCACCACATCTTTATTAGAGCAAAGAAAACATTATAAAGCGGCATCAAGGTTTGAATTTACAGACGTAGTTCCTGAGTCCTCCACATCCAACATCATTCCATTTCTTATATTCTAAAGAGAGAAGAGAATGTCACAAATGATAAACTCTTTACACACAAAGTCTTATGCTTAGGATAAATATTAAAATTGAGAGTCCTCAGTGGTTGATACCTTTTAATAGCTACTTTAACTGGAAAGATGGTAAGAAAGAGAAAGCTTTCCGGACTTCTCAGATCTCTGTGCTTGCTACTTCTTACCATCATCTGAGTTAGCCATTAAAAGGTATCAACCACTAAGGATGCTAAATATTTAATATTTTCTGTTACCTAACAGAGTGCCACAATATATTTTTTATGCTTGGAATGTAATAGAACAACTGTGTCTACTGACATTGAGTACAGGAAATATAACAAATGTAAGTTTAAGTGGCAGGCTTTCCATGTTAAAGGCTATTTCATACTGTTTTGCTGTTTGTTAAAGGGGTTGTCAACGGGGAGTGGTATAGTGACTGGCCATGTGGTTAATGGGCGGTATGTATCGCAAAGGTGGGTGGACCTGTGATGAAAGCCTGAGCTTGTTTTGCTCAGCAGATCTACTGCTGAGGGTCTTGCTATACATTGTGAAGGCTTCCAGGTGACTTGGAGAGATGGGTGGGTCCAGTCACCTACATACCCCACCCAAGGGTGTGTGTCTGAACACCCAAGATGGAGTCTGTGTGTTTGTGCACAGGCGGCAGTACTGGCTAGTCTGAGCCAGTGTGAGGAGGCCTGTGTTATTCCTCCAGAGAGGATGCCTCTAAGGATAAGAAGTATCCTGGAACCTATGCGACTGTCATGGACAGTTAACAGATGCTAATCTGTGTTAGGCACATCGGGCTCAGCAAGGAGTGTGGGTACTGTAGAGCCGAACGGTTGCCGGATAGTGCAAGGAGTGCTGTATGTTTCCAAGTTCCTGAAGTAAAGTTTATGCTGTACTAATAAACCAAATTGACTTTTAACTCTGAAGGTCCTGGGTATATTCTTCAACGACCAGCCAAGTGAGTACTCCCCGTCCACAGATAGTGGAGAGCGTCACAAGGGTGTTTTATAAATGTATGATTGTTGGGTGCCTGCCTGCTAGATCCCCCCCACCAATCACAGTAATAAGGGTTCCATAATCCCTTGTGTGAACGGAGCAGTAGTGCACATACTGTACATATCAAGAACATGAAATATATTTCCAAGTTGCAGGGAATCACTCTTGGAAAGCTTCTACTAAGAAAGGTAGTATATTTATGAGCAATCCACTTTCAATGAAATATGTTGCACTTTAATTTCAATATTCACTCACTTGATCCACTGACTAACGCAACACAAAATTCTTTCCCTTTGGAATTATCTGGAACACCACTTTTCCAGGCATGATAATTGTACATGGATCCATCTGTCCATTTCCAGCGGCCGTTCTGCAAATAAAACCATTTAAAATTAGTTACAGTGTGGGTAACTTAGCATTTCTGGCAATTCTAGGTGGCTGCCACAAGGACTTCATACATATGTCACCTCCATAAACAATATTTACCCGCAAATATAGTGGTAATGTGCAGATAAGTATCATTTAAATTGTGTGTTTCCAACTTAATGGAGCAGCAGGTACTGGGAGAAAATTAATTTATTTCCTCCCTACAACCACTTGCTTTCAGAAATCTGGGCAGAGAAGGGTGCAGGTTTAGTCACTGCCCCTTGCACAGAGAGCGCACTCTAATCACTCTCCTGCACTCTGATTGACAGCCTGCTCTTCACACATGCTACATACACATGCTGCATAGCTGGCTGTCAATCAAAGTGCCAGGGACTGATTACAGCACACTTAAAATTTTGTGAGAAGTGACTGTAATTCCTCCATGCACCCCCCAATGACTGGAAGTGAGCGGCTGCAGGGATGATGTAAGTTTATTTTCTCACTGTATTCGCTACTCTAGTAAGCCAGCTAAACAGGATTTAAATGCTATTTACCTGAATTTGACCTCTATATCCTTTAAAACAAAACAATTTCCATATGTGCCTTGGATGTGAAATGGCACTCCTATGCTTTACAGTCTGTGCAGCACCCCCTTACATCTCCCTTATTTTTGTCTATCGGCCTAACCGACCACTGCACTCTGCAAATGACTTTCGACTAACCTCTGCACTAATCCGTACCTCCCACTCCTGACTCCAAGACTTCTCCTGCGCTGCGCCAATCCTCTGGAATGCTCTACCCCAAGAAGTTAGGACCATCCACAATTTGCATAGTTTTAGGCGCTCCCTCAAAACATATTTCATCAGAGCAGCCTATCAGATTCCCTAATAAAAGTCATTTTATGTGTAAGGGCGTGTGTGTAGCCCAATTCACTATCTCCATCTATCCCCCACCCCGTGAAGATGGCAGGACCATCATTGTAAATAAGCTCCTGTACTCTGTATCTCCCCCACCTCATTGTAGATAGTAAGCTTTCACGAGTAGGGTCATCTTATTGTGCTTTTATTTTTGTATTGTTAATGTTGCTACTTATGTCTTGCATTTGAAACTATAAAGCGCTGCGGAATATGTTGGTGCTATATAAATAAAGATTATTATTATTGTTATTATTATTATTAAAATGCGGGCTGCCTTTTGTCATATTCTGTGTATTAAACTATGGCAAAAAAATTGTAGGACATGCCTGGGAAATCATGAATATTTATGAACACATGTACATTTTATTATTTGGTTATAGACACTTTTTAAGTAATTGATGTTACAAACCTTGTCGGGGTCATGTAGGCCTATCCACACTCCTTCTGAATCTTGGCCAGCAGACACGTGGCTTGCAATAATGGATGCTTCTGAATCATCCATGATGGAGGCTAAATGGGCCCCATGTCCATAACTTCCACACTCATACTAATAAAAAAGGAAAGTTATTACTTAAAAGGAATCTGTCAGTAGGCTCAACCCTCATAAACTATCTTTATGGATATGCAGATCATACAAAGTTGAATAAAATTATACCTTGATATCTATGATCCGAGGTCTTATTGCTGAGAAATCCACATTTTTATTATATGTGAATGAGCTGTTAATATCTATCGGTTGGACACAGATCTTGCTGAGAATTTGCCTCCAGAGCTTATTTTAAATGAAAAGTGGAGTTACCAGTGTGAGACGTGTAGATCAGGAGAACAGACTGTGAGTTGTTACATGTCTCACACTGGTAACTCCCCCTTTCATTTAAAATAAGCTCTGGAAGCAGATTTTCATGAAGATCTAGGTCCGGCCCATAGATCTTAATAGCTAATATTAGCTACATATTAAGAAAAATGAATATTTCTCTGGAATAAGAAATTGCATCACAGATATCAATATATCATTTTATTCAACTTTCTATGAACTATAGGTCGCCATTGGACATCCCTGTGTTAATGAGCCCAATAATGTGAAAAAAAATTATACATACTTCTTTTACCAGCTTTGCTTCTGCAGCAGAATGACTGCAGTGTTCACGTTCACATCCCACTTGATGTTGATCCCAGGAAATCAGCAAAGGATGCAACACTGAATACAGAAGAGTGGCATTGGTCTGAGCGATGACTATTTTTGTTCATTCTATTGTGCCCATTAATAAAGGGTTAGCAGCGAAGGAGGATGACAATAGTAAGAAGCGTGGAGGCGCCAAATCAAGACCAGATGCCAATTGGACCAGATCGCACCATATATAAGTATAATAAAAGCTTTTAGTGCCTTGTAGAGACGGTTGGGGACATATATACAGCATGCTAGAATTCGGTAACTGAGGGCTGAAAGATGCTGGCCATACTTTATATGGGGAAAACCTGTGACAGGTTTCCTTTAAATGTATTAACAGTTCATATATAATGTTTGCCTGCACTGGACAATTTGATATTATAACAAACACACATAAATGATTGTACAAATAGCAGATAACACGATATTATATACCTCTGCATCAGCCCATTTTGCTGGCTGCTTCCCTACAGCATAGCAGTTTGATCTGTAGAAGAACCAACCAGGAGGACATGAAGAGCGAACAGAAGCACCTTAAGCAAAAAGACATCACATGTATTATATATAGTGAGTGGGAGTATTTCTGTTTGTATTTTGTAAGCTGTTTTTTTTCATAATTGTTTTTTAATTCTTAATTATAATTGTCATCATTATTGCTACTAATGACCAAAAAAGATAAAGGGTTGCACTCACCGGTGTTAAATAAAAACTTCCTTTATTGGTACACTTAATACATGCCCTCAGGAAGGTACTCACGAGATTATCTCGTGAGTACCTTCATGCGGACATGTTTTAATAAAGGAATAAAGGAAGTTTTTATTTAACACCGGTGAGTGCAACCCTTTATCTTTTTTGGATATTATTTGCATAGCTTTTCTCATGGTCTGCACCCAGTCATCCAGGGGCATGGTGGAAATCACTGTCAGCTAAACCAGCTAGCCACAGGTGTCACAGCAGTGCTGGTTTGTCGTCTGTTACTGCGATCATTATTACTACTATTTGTCTTTCAATTAATAATTTTGAATGTATTAAAAATAAGCAAAAACAACAGAGGTTATCATTTAAATGGATTATAACACAAGCCTATTGTGGCTATCATGTAAGACCACAGTCACTGTGCTATGCTCCTCGAATTGCAGTTTTTTGAGACATTAGCAGCATGGTGGCCTTCCAATGCTTGTGTCCAGGGTTCAAGGAATTTGTATGTTCTGTCCATATTTGTGTGGGTTTTCTCTGGATTCTCTGTTTCCACCCACACTCCAAAAACAAACTGATAGGGAATTTAGATTGTGACTCCTGGTGGTGATGATATTTGTAAAACGCTGTTAACCCCTTCACAACATATAATGTATATATATATCATATGTCGTGTATCTCCATTTGATGCGGGCTCCAGCGCTGAGTCCACATCTTTTGCGGCACATGACAGCTGATTTGATCAGCTGTCATGTGTCCCTAACAGCCGCAAGTGGAATCACGGTCCACCCGTGGCTGTTAACATGGTAAATGCTGCTGGCAATCTCTGACAGCGGCATTTAACACAATTGCACCAGAAGCGTGTCACATCGGTGTCCCTATCACATGATCACGGGGTGCCAATGGGCTGGCATGACAACGGAGGGTCTGCTGAAGATCCCCATGCTCGTCATTGTAGATCTCCTGTGAAGCCCTGCTTTGTAGCGCAAGCAATGAGATGATAGCAGCTTCAAGTCTCTGACTGACTATTTTACTGACTATTGAAGCCAGTAAAAAGTAGAGGAAAAATGTTATTACAAATCTTGAATAAGTTTAAAAAATATAAAAGTTTAAATCGGCCTCCTATCAAAATAAAACAAAGAAATAAAGAAATACACATTTGGTATTTCTGCTTTCAGAAACACCCGATCTATTAAAATATAAAGTAAATGAATCTGATTGGTAAACAGCATAAAGAGATAATATCAAAACTCCAGAATTCCTTTTCTTTTGGTCCCCACAACACTGCAATAAAATGCAATAACAGGAGATTAAAACATCATATCTACCCCAAAATAGTATCAGTAAAAGCATCAGCTCGGAGCACAAAAAATAAGCCCTCGCCCTGCCCCAGATGCTGAAGAGTGAAGGCGATATGTGTTTTGGAAAATGGCGCCATTTTTTTGTGTGCAAACTTTGGATTTTTTTGTTGTTACTTAAATAAAAAAATAACCTATTCATGTTTAGTATCTGCAAACTCATAATGACATGCAAAATCATCATGGAAGGTCATTTTTAGCACTTAGTGAACATGGTTAAAAAAAACAAACAAAAAACAATTGTGAAATTGCACTTTTTTTTTGCAATTTCTCCGCGCTTGGATTTTCTTTCCCGTTTTCCAGTACACTCTATGGAAAAATCAATGGTGACGTTAAAAAGTACAACTTGTCCAGCAAAAAACAAGCCCTCACATGGCCATATTGACAGAATAATAAAAAAAAGTCATGGCTCTGGGAAGAAGGGGAGCAAAGAAAAAAACATCACAAACAAAACGGAAAATCCAATGTTCGTGAAAGGGTTAAAGTTTTCTATATTTAGATTTCAAACCCAGTTTTGGCTAACAAGTACTGATACAACATACGGTAATACCTAAAACAGGTGCTTGTCTAAGATCACACATTATAGATTACCGTAAGTCTAAAGATTAATTAAAAATATTGGATAACTCACCCTCTGTGATGCCCACCATGATGAATAAAAATGCCATGATAGCAAGGAAGCACCCTGAGAAGACAGCCATTGGGTATTGCTAGCTAACTAAGTCTTGGGAGTAAAGGTCTGTTATGATGTCTGATATTTCTTTACAAAAGTATCGGCATGTTTTTTTTTCTTTCACTCTTTATAGTATAGACTTACAAGGGTAGTCATTTAGCCTGGGAGTGGTCTTTGTTGAGCCAGATATTGGAAACACCAATATAGTTCATGGATTAAGCACATATGTTCTTGTTCCTAAAGACACACCCTGATAAGAAAGGTCAACTGTTAAGCAATGCTAATAATAGCAATGCGAAATCCGCTCCGTTACATTCGAAGAATAAAAAGATAAAACTGAAATAAATGAGAAATATTGAAACCTTGACAAAAATGTGTTGTCATTGCTAGCAGTGATGAGCAAACGTGCTGGGATAAGGTGTTATAGGATAAGGTGTCAGCAGAGCATACTTGGGTGCTAAGTGAGCGTCTTTGGCATGCTCAAAAAATGTGTTTGAGTCCCCAACGGTTGCATGTCTCGTGGCTGTTCGACAGCTGCGACACATGCAGGGATTTCCTGTTTGTTAGGCAAACCATACATTTGTTGCAGCTGTCGAAGAGTTGTGAGACATGCAGACGCGAGGACTCACACATATTTTTTGATCACGCTGAAGACACTCAGTTAGCACCTGAGCATGCTTACCCTATAACACCTTATCCTATAACACTTTATCCGAGGACGTTTGCTAATCATTAAAGGGAACCTGTCACCCCTAAAATTGAAGATGAGCTAAGCCCACCAGCATCAGGGGCTTATCTACAGCATTCTGAGGTGCATAATGCATAAAATTCAAAAATGATCTGCTGGCTCCTTAACTGCAGAGTTTCAGACATCATCTGGCATTAATGTCAACGCAAGGATTCTGTGCCGGGAAGAAGCTCTGTAAAGCACGCGACCACTGGATTCTGGACCAGTGGAAATGTGTTCCACTATCAGTCCTTAGCTGACTTGAGTCTGGGTTTGTCAAACGTAAGGAGACCATTACATGATTTACTACAATGGACCAACTGTAAAGCTTTTCAGTGGTTTGTCTACATCCCTAAGTTCCAGTGAGTTGACATCTTAAAGGAGTTCTCTGTTAACATTCAACAGAATAGGAGCTGTTGTACAGTACCTGGAAGTGGCCACTACCCATTGAACAATGCTATTCAGTTGAGTTGCTGAAGCTCAGAGTAGTGGCCAGATGGTGGACCCCTCCACTGATCGCCTATCTAAAACAGGTAATCGCTATCATGTGACCACAGAACCCCTTTAATGTTTCCGCATGCCAAGATATTTTGGGTAATTGTAAGCTTTCAACTGTGTGGGAACAGCTTTGGGATTTTTTTTTTCTCTTCCAGCATTTCTTTGTCCCAGTGCACAAAGCAAGGTCCATAAGGTCTATAGGGTGGATGAGATTGATGTGGAATAATTTAACTGGCCTGCACAGAGCCAGACCTCAATTCCAGCTAACACTGTTGATATGAGCTACATTAGAAATTGAGAGCTAGGCCCTCTTGTTCCAACATCAGGGTCAGTGTGAACAGGCTAACGATCACCCAACAAATAAGCAAATCGCTAGTTTGTCAGGTGAAATGATCTTTTGGCTAGCTGAAATAATCATTGTTGTTGGCAGCACCTTGTCCTGGGGAAACAGGACAGGAGCTGCCAAGAACAAGGACAGCCCATACTCAGAGAACCATCTCATGATGCTCATTTTGTGTGCATTGTAAGTACAGTCAATTTGTCTATACAAACTATTAAATGACCGTTGATCAGAAAAAGTGTTGCTGATCAATGATTGTTTTCTGCCACAGTGTAAACTTCCCTTAAAGAGTAACTGTCATTTTAATTTGTATTTCATAAACCAATAGTACAAGTAAAAATAAGAATCTTTGTAATATATCTTTTCAGAAAAATTTCCTTGCTTCTCTACCAGAATTGATCGATCATTATCCAAATTCTCGATTCTGAGGTTAAATCTGTATTCAGTGAAGACAGACTTTCCCATTACTGAGATAGGAGATGAGATTTGCTAAGGCTACAATTCTATTTAGCGAGATGGAGGGAGGAGCTAGAGACAGAGCTTCTCCTCCCTCCTCCACCTCCTATCTACATAGAATCTTATCAACTCTCATCTCCTATCTCAGTAATGGAAAGTCTGTCTGCACTGAATACAGGTTTCACCTCAGAATTGATTTTCGTATAATTTTGGCAGAGAAAGAAGCACATTTTTCTGATAAGATATAATACAAAGTTGCTTATTTTCATGTGTACTATTGATTTATGAAATAAAAATTAAAAAGATGGTTATAAAATGTCTCCCTCCAACCTTGATCCATCAGTGTATCATAAGCTACCATATGTTAACCCCTTCATGACCCAGCCTATTTTGACCTTAATGACCTGGCCATTTTTTGCAATTCTGACCAGTGTCCCTTTATGAGGTAATATAAGAATAAACGCGTGCATAGCCGTTAGAGAGGTGCCAGAGTAGGTTCCAATATCATGAATAATAGCAAAAAACTTGGCACTCAGACTTAACTTAATCAGATAAAGTAATTTAATGGTGTCCACGGTAAATAACAGAAGAAACGTTTCGGTCCTATAGCCGGACCTTCATCAGTCACAATGTTTGATCGTGAACGGAAGCTAGTGGACCCGAAAGATTATGGGTTTTCATTAAGGTCATAGATATAGGTGGCACAGCCAGTATCTCAGGGGGATAAGTCCGGCGGTATTGCCTTCTGTGGTATAGAGCCTGCGTGTCCTGGTCAGTAGAGGACGCGGTATCCACTTGCTTCCGTTCACTATCAAACATTGTGACTGATGAAGGTCCAGCTATAGGACCGAAACGTTTCTTCTGTTATTTACCGTGGACACCATTACATCACTTTATCTGATTAAGTTAAGTCTGAGTGCCGAGTTTTTTGCTATTATCCTTTATGAGGTAATAACTCAGGAACGCTTCAACGGATCATAGCGATTCTGAGATTGTTTTTTCGTGACATATTGGGCTTCATGTTAGTGGCAAATTTAGGTCGATAATGTTTGCGTTTATTTTTGAAAAAAATGGAAATTTGGCGACAATTTTGAAAATTTCGCAATTTTCACATTTTGAATTTTTATTCTGTTAAACCAGAGAGTTATGTGACATAAGATAGTTAAAAAATAACATTTCCCACATGTCTACTTTACATCAGCACAATTTTGGAAACAAAATTTTTTTTTGCTAGGAAGTTATAATGGTTAAAATTTGACCAGCGATTTCTCATTTTTACAACAAAATTTACAAAACCATTTTTTTTAGGGACCACCTCACATTTGAAGTCAGTTTGAGGGGCCTATATGGCTGAAAATACCCAAAAGTGACACCATTCTAAAAACTGCACCCCTCAAGGTGCTCAAAACCACATTCAAGAAGTTTATTAACCCTTCAGGTGTTTCACAGCAGCAGAAGCAACATGGAAGGAAAAATGAACATTTAACTTTTTAGTCACAAAAATGATCTTTTAGCAACAATTTTTTTTACCAAGGGTAAAAGGAAACAGTGTTGTATCCAGGGGGGGCAGCCGGGGCATGTGCCCCGGGTGCAGCTGACAGGGGGGTGCCAGCAGGCCGCCTGATGATGCGGCGGTCCAAGGAGGCTCCTCGGCGGCGGCATTCTGCCGCCCCCACACTGAGATAAACCCGTTCTCTGAGCCGGCTGTCAAATTGACAGCCGGCTCAAGGAAAGTGCTGGGCGTCGAATCCCAAGTGTACAGTGCCGCCGCCGACACTGTCGCTAGTACCCTTGGCTTGCCTTGTGATCCATTTGTAAGCCCTGACCGCTGACCGCCGCTGGCACTTCCGTATCAGTAAAGCACCAGCAGCGGCTGACGTTACTCTTCACAGACACACAGCAGGGCACAGGCTGTGTTGCAGTTGGTGGTAAGTGCTCCAGCTCCAGACCGCGGGGTAATGGAGCTGAAGACACTGACCGAAGAATCAGATAATGTTTGAAATTTAAGGGGGCTGGTTGGGGTCGGCTATATGGAGCCTGCAGGATAGGAAGGGAGCAGGGGCCAGGGGCAACGGTAGTAAATTGTGTGTGTTGTGCGTGTGTATATATAGAGGTGAGAGGTGTTGTGTGTGTGTTGTGCGTGTGTATATATAGAGGTGAGAGGTGCTGTGTGTGTGTTGTGCGTGTGTATATATAGAAGTGAGAGGTGCTGTATGTGTGTTGTGCGTGTGTGTATATAGGTGAGAGGTGCTGTGTGTGTTGTGAGTGTGTGTATATAGGTGAGAGGTGTTGTGTGTGCGTGCATGCGTAGCGCTGCAGGTGAATGTGCAGAGACATAAATGGTTTTGTGTGTGTATGGGGAGGAGAGGCAAGGGCAATGATGGGGCTGACAGGGAGAGGGCAATAATTGGGATGGAGGGGGAGGAAATGATGGATGTGGTGGAATGGGCAATGATGGTGTAATAATTATAGGGGATAATTCAGGAGACTCTTTGCGTGGAACAAGACAACAGGACACAGTTTTATAAGTGGTAAAGTTTATATTATCACACGGTGATTCAAGCAGGTGCAGAGAGAAACTCAAGTCCACAACACTTGGTGCAAATAATAAACGCAGCTTAGCAGTCAATAGGAAACTTCAGAGGTAGATGCAAACAAACCGAAAGCCTATGAAGCACAGTTATTCTTGAGGAAACTTGACACGAATAGATCCTTGACTTAGTCCAGACACAGATAGATATGCTATTAGGCAGTTCAAATCATATCTTAGCTCAACCAGGGAGGCCTGGTTAATAGCCTCAGGTTTTGCAGAGCAGAAACAGCTTACATGTCCAGCAAATGCAGATGGAAGTAACACGAGCAGCAGATGAAGGAGGATTACTGAACACTGGTGTATGCAGCAGGAACTCAGAGCAGAGTGGCAGGATCTCCAACACAGGTTCACAGGAGCAGGTGCAGGTGCAAGGCCAGGGAGTAATCAGGAGCTGGATGCAAAGCAGAATAATCTAGCACAGACTGAAGGCTGGGGTGGAGTTTTATAGCAGGAAGACAAGTGCACATGAGACCAAAGACGCCATGTTGGAAAAGGGCAGTAATGCACAAAAGATAAAAAATGTTCAGAGTCCTGACAGATGGGGGTGGGGGGAGGAAATGATGGAGGTGGTGAAATGGGCAATGATGGTGGTGGGGGGAGAATGCAATGATGGTGGGGGAGGAGGAAATCATGGAGGTGGTGGAAAGGGCAATAATGAGGGGGGAAGAAATGATGGAGGTGGTAGAATGGACAAGGATGATGGTGGTGGTGGAAAGCACACTGATGATATTGGAGGGGGAGAAAATGATGGAGGTGGTGGAATGGACAAGTATGGTGATGGCGGTAGAAAGGACAATGATGATGGTGGTGGAAAGGGCAATGATGGGGATGGTGAGGGAAGAGAAAATGATGGATATGGTGGAAAAGGCAAAGGAGGAAATGATGGAGGTGGTGGAAAGGGCAATGATGGGGATGGTGAGGGAAGAGAAAATGATGGATATGGTGGAAAAGGCAAAGGAGGAAATGATGGAGGTGGTGGAATGGGCAATGATGGGAGTGCTGGGGAAGGAGGAAATGATGGAGGTTGTGGAATGGGAAATTATGGGGTGGTGGGGGAGAAAGCGATGATAGTGGTGGTGGAGAAAACAAAGATGGAGGTGGTGAAGAGAGCAATGATGGGGTGGGGTAGAGGAAAATAATGGTCATATATGAGGAAACAGTACAGGAGAATGGGGGGCATGTATGAGGAAACAGTACTGGGGAATGGGGGGCATATCTGAGGAAACAGTATGGGGGATGGGAGCAGACAGTATGAGGAGCGAACGGGGGAATGTATGTGGACACAGTATGAGTAGCGATGTGAAAAATGTATGTGGCAGAGTACGGGGAGTGAGGGTGATGGGATGTGTGCAGACACAGTATGGGGAGTCAGGTGAGCAGGCAGTACAGAAAGTGAGGGGGTAAATATATGAGGAGACAATATGGTGAACGGGGGATGTGAGAGGAGACAGTATGAGGAGGAAGGGGAATAGTGTGAGGAGCCAGTATGGGGGGAGAAAAGTGAGTGGGCACAGAATAGAAACTGAGTAGTGGGGACGTAGCATGAGGGGACAGTGTAAGGGCTCAGCCAGGAGGGGACAGTATACCAAGGAGGGGGAGTGTGATGAGAGTACAGTATAAATACTGGGCCCTATAGGGGGACACAGTATGAGAGGACAGTGTGAAGAAGGGGCCGGTATAGAAAGGAGAGGTCAGTGTGAAGAGCATGTACCATAAGAGGGACAGTGTGGGGGGTCATATTTTGTGCAGACAATATAGTGAGGGGCATTTTTTTATTCAGGAACATTATAATGACACTTATATTTTTAAGGGCATCATGTGGAGATTTTTTGCAAAAGAGCGGAGAAGATGGAAGTCTGCAGAGACAAGCTGTGGATGAGAAAACTCATCATGGGGTCTCGACAAGATGAAGAAAAGGAGAATGACTCCAGAGACGACGTCATCTATAAGGTACGTGGATGTAAATGTTATTTGTGATACTAACTAACTCTCATGTTTTTATTTATGTTAGGAGCATTAAAGGGAACCTGTCACCACGTTTTTGGAAGATGGGATAAAAATAGCGTTAAATAGGGGCAGAGGTGGGCGTTACATTAGAGTGTTTGTTATGCGTTTATTACCCACCTAAGTTGCCGAAATACCTTTGCAAAGTCTCCGTTTTCGCCTGTCAATCAGGCTGGTCTGGTCAGATGGGCGTGGTGTCTTCCCCCAGATCTTGTTTAGTTTTCCGTTGGTGGCGTAGTGGTGTGCGCATGCCCAAGGTCCCGAATCCTCTGCCAGGGGATTTCAAAGAGCGCGGTGTCCGTTATTGCATTGGTGATCGGTGGGCGCGGCCATCTTCCTTTGGCCGCGCGTGCGCAGAAGCGGCGCTCTGCTTGCCGCGGCGCTCTGCTGGCCGCGGCTTCAGGAAAATGGCCGCCGCGATATCCATCTGCGCACGCGCGGCATCCCGCGGCCATTTTCCTGATGCCGCGGCCAGCAGAGCGCCGCTTCTGCGCACGCGCGGCCAAAGGAAGATGGCCGCGCCCACCGATCACCAATGCAATAACGGACACCGCGCTCTTTGAAATCCCCTGGCAGAGGATTCGGGACCTTGGGCATGCGCACACCACTACGCCACCAACGGAAAACTACGCAAAATCTGGGGGAAGACAACGCCCATCTGACCAGACTAGCCTGATTGACAGGCGAAAACGGAGACTTTGCAAAGGTATTTCGGCAACTTAGGTGGGTAATAAACGCATAACAAACACACTAATGTAACGCCCACCTCTGCCCCTATTTAACGCTATTTTTATCCCATCTTCCAAAAACATGGTGACAGGTTCCCTTTAAAGGGGATGTCCAGGTTTGTAATGAGTCTGCAGTCATTCTTTGTGACTGCAGACTAATGAGTTCTCAGAGTGCGCACTGCACGCTGTCAGGATTCTCTCGTGCTGGCGATTTACATGACATAGGGTATACGTGAGTTCCGTGACCTGGAAAAAATTCCCCCAATCCTCCTAAACAGGCCCCCTTTCATACATAACCCCCCCTAAAGAATAAACTTCTATCGTACGCAAATCAACAGACTGAGACATATGTTGGATTTAATTGGCCACAGCAGCCATTTTATTAAAATAAATGATAACAGAACTTTTATAACAACCCAGAATAGGAGGGGCGGTCCTCGAAGCCCCAAAGTTATAAACCCAAGCATCCCAAATTCCACAATGTTCAGCCCAGGATAAGTCTTACCCCCAGCCGTAAAGCACCAGCTCAGGGATAGATAACAACCAATCCTCGTCCACCGAACCCACCCCCATGCCAGGGGCCCATAAATCCACCTCATGCTGGATAACCGAACCGCGCCTTGTTAAATTCTCTCATGGGGGGTCCAGGACCTCTCAAGATCCCCCCCTATTGAACCACTATTTACCATTTCCACCGACTTCGGGGACCTCCACCCCTGCCAAACTGCTGTGACAATACCCTAACAGCATGCACAGACCAAAAAACAAGTACATTTAGGTACCTCTTAAAACAACACCCAAAAAACCTCACGGGCCGAATTCACCCCCTTTACCCTAACCAAAAAAGGGAGGGCAGGCGGGAGATTACTCACTTGTCACGCAGGCACCTAAAATGGATGCCCGCGTGAGAAGCGTGCCCCCTTTTATGTGCCCCCTCCCCACAGTCCCTTAGTCCCACCTCCTCACATTCAAAAAATGCCATTAACCCTCCCCTCATATCCTGATTAACCCTTACCTCACTACCTCATCTAAACTGCTCCAGCTCCCCAGGTCCCACGTAACCCCGTCATGGCGGCCTCCCCTTAAGTGCCGTGGGCCCCCCAGTACGGCCTTTCTTACATGCGGTCACGTGCTGACTAGACATGTGTGGCCTCACTCAATGAAAATGAACTGAGCGAGGCCGGGCATGTCTAGTCGGAATGTGGTCAGAAGTATACAAATCACATTCTTGTGTTGACATGACTGTCCACCGGCAAGGGAAAATCCTAAAAGTGTGCAGTGCATTTGTTGTGAGAATTCAGAAGCCTGCAGTGTCAGGATTCAGCTCTGTAGGATCCAGTAGTCGTCACATGGACACTTCACTCATATGTGATTTTCATACTTATTGTCCTGTGACAACGAGCTTCTCTTCTGCTTCTCTCGGTTTTTCACTGACTATTGAGAGCATTAGGGAGAGAGGCTCGTCGGTACATGACTAAGTATGCAAATCGCATATGTCCTTGGGGGGGGGGGGGGAGCGCGCCAAAATGAATTCTTGCCCTGGGTGCCAGAAACCCTAGATACGGCTCTGAAAGGAGAAACTGGACCCCGAAAGTTGTTGTCCAATTTGTCCTGAGTACGCCGATACCCCATATGTGGGAGGGAACCACTGTTTGGACATACGGCAAGGCTCGGAAGGGAAGGAGCGCCATTTGACTTTTTGAATGAAAACTTAGCTCCAATCATTAGCGGACACCATGTCATGTTTGGAGAGCCCCTGTGTACCTAAACATTGGAGCTCCCCCACAAGTGACCCCATTTTGGAAACTAGACACACAAGGAACTTATCTGGATGCATAGTGAGCACTTTAAACCCTCAGGTGCTTCACAAATTGATCCGTAAAAATGAAAAAGTACTTTTTTTTCACAAAAAAATTATTTTAGCCTCAATTTTTTCATTTTCACATGGGCAACAGGATAAAATGGATCCTAAAATGTGTTGGGAAATGTCTCCTGAGTACACCAATATCTCATATGTGGGGGTAAACCACTGTTTGGGTGCACGGCAGGGCTTGGAAGGGAAGGAGCACCATTTGACTTTTTGAATGGAAAATTAGCTCCAATCGTTAGCGGGCACCATGTCGCGTTTGGAGAGCCCCTGTGTGCCTAAACATTGGAGCTCCCCCACAAGTGACCCCATTTTGGAAACTAGACCCTCCAAAAAATTTAGCTAGATGTGTGGTGAGCACTTTGAACCCCCAAGTGCTTCACAGAAGTTTATAACGCAGAGCCATGAAAATAAAAAATATTTTTTCTTTCCTCAAAAATTATTTTTTAGCCAGCAATTTTTTATTTTCACAAGGGTAACAGGAGAAATTGGACCCCAAACATTGTTTTCCATTTTGTCCTGAGTAAGCTGATACCCCATATGTGGGGGTAAACCACTATTTGGGCACACATCTGGGCTCAGAAGGGAAGTAGTGACGTTTTGAAATGCAGACTTTGATGGAATGGTCTTCGGGCGTCATGTTGCGTTTGCAGAGCCCCTGATGTGCCTAAACAGTAGAAACCCCCCACAAGTGACCCAATTTTGGAAACTAGACCCCCTAAGGAACCTATATAGATGTGTGGTGAACACTTTGAACCCCCAAGTGCTTCACAGAAATTTATAACGTAGAGCCGTGAAAATAAAAAATCATTTTTCTTTCCTCAAAAATGATTTTTTTTAGCCCCCAATTTTTTATTTTCACAAGGGTGACAGGAGAAATTGGACCCCAAAAGTTGTTGTCCAGTTTGTCCTGAGTATATTGGTACCTCATATGCGGGGGTAAACCACTGTTTGGGCACACGTCCGGGCTCATAAGCAAGGGAGCACCATTTGACTTTTTGAACGCAAGATTGTCTGGATTCAATGGTGGTGCCATGTCGTGTTTAGAGACCCCCTGATGTGCCTAAACAGTGGAAACCCCTCAATTCTAACTCCAACACTAACCCCAACACACCCCTAACCCTAATCCCAACTCTAACCATGACCCTAATCACAACCCTAACCCCAACACACACCTAACCACAAACCTAACCCCAACACACCCCTAACCATAATCCCAACCCTAACCACAACCCTAAACGCAACACACCCCTAACCCTAATCTTAACCCTAATTCCAACCCTAAAAAAATCTGCAGGTAAAACGCACTGCTTTTTACCTGCGGATTTACAGCGGATTTCCAGTGTTTTTTGTGCTGATATCACTTGCGGATTCCTATACAGGAACAGGTGTAAAACGCTGCGGAATCCGCACAAAGAATTGACATGCTGTGGAAAATACCGAGCGGTATTTTCCGCACCATGGGCACAGCAGATTTGGTTTTCCATGGTACTGTAAATGTGATGGAAAACTACTGCGAATCAGCGGCGGCCAATCCGCTGCAGATCCCCAGCCAAATCCGCACCGTGTGCACATAGCCTAATTCTAACCCTAACCCTAATTCTAACCGTAATTCTAACCCTAATCCTAACCCTAAAGCCGGAGTCACACACAACGTATAAAAATACGGTCCGTTTTTGATGGCCGAGATACACAGAAAATTTCCTGAACGGTGATCCGTATTCAATGCGAGGATGCGATTTTTTCTCCAAAAATTATCCGTGTGTCATCCGTATGGCATCCGTATGACATCCGTATGGCGAGATTTTCTCGTGGTCTTGCAAAATGGACATAGAATGGTTCCATGGCCTCAAATATTCGTAAAAACATATATACAGTCTATATATATATATATATATATATATATATATATATATATATATATATATATATGTCAGTGAGACACAAAGAAGTCTTACATAGCAAATAGATCAATGGCTGCACTCAAGTGTTCACACTAGGCAGTCAGGTCAGGCACCTATCCGATTTGAGATTACCTTGACGTTTGGTGGATGGGCTCACATTTTTTGGCCAAATCTTGTGCTAAGCATCTCATGTGTTTTTTCATAGATTTCACAAGCCATTAAGCTATTCACATTTCATGTATCGCACATTTCCTTGCTTTAGTACAGTTGAGTGCAGCCTTTGATCTATTTGCTATGTAAGACTTTTTTGGTTATGCACCAGTTCAGACTAGATTGCTGTTCAGTAGTGTTGAGCATTCCGATACCGCAAGTATCGGGTATCGGCCGATACTTGCGGGTATCGGAATTCCGATACCGAGATCCGATACTTTTGTGGTATCGGGTATCGGTATCGAAACAACATTAATGTGTAAAATTAAGAATTAAAATAAAAAATATTGCTATACTCACCTCTCCGACGCAGCCTGGACCTCACCGAGGGAACCGGCAGCGTTCTTTGCTTAAAATGCGCGCTTTTACTTCCTTCCGTGACGTCACGGCTTGTGATTGGTCGCGTGCCGCCCATGTGGCCGCGACGCGACCAATCACAGCAAGCCGTGACGTAATTTTCAGGTCCTCAATGCCTAATTCTAGGCATTCAGGAATTTAAAATTACGTTCCGGCTTGTGATTGGTCGCGTCGCGGTCACATGGGCGACGCGACCAATCACAAGCCGTGACGTCACGGGAGGCAGGAGACGCGCGCATTTTTAAAATTACGTCACGGCTTGTGATTGGTTGCGTGCCGCCCATGTGACCGCGACGCGACCAATCACAGCAAGCCGTGACGTAATTTCAGGTCCTCAATGCAGAAATAGGCATCAGGACCTGAAATTACGTCACGGCTTGCTGTGATTGGTCGCGTCGCGGTCACATGGGCGGCACGCAACCAATCACAAGCCGTGACGTAATTTTAAAAATGCGCGCGTCTCCTGCCTCCCGTGACGTCACGGCTTGTGATTGGTCGCGTCGCCCATGTGACCGCGACGCGACCAATCACAAGCCGGAACGTAATTTTAAATTCCTGAATGCCTAGAATTAGGCATTGAGGACCTGAAAATTACGTCACGGCTTGCTGTGATTGGTCGCGTCGCGGCCACATGGGCGGCACGCGACCAATCACAAGCCGTGACGTCACGGAAGGAAGTAAAAGCGCGCATTTTAAGCAAAGAACGCTGCCGGTTCCCTCGGTGAGGTCCAGGCTGCGTCGGAGAGGTGAGTATAGCAATATTTTTTATTTTAATTCTTTATTTTACACATTAATATGGTTCCCAGGGCCTGAAGGAGAGTTTCCTCTCCTTCAGACCCTGGGAACCATCAGGAATACCGTCCGATACTTGAGTCCCATTGACTTGTATTGGTATCGGGTATCGGTATCGGATTAGATCCGATACTTTGCCGGTATCGGCCAATACTTTCCGATACCGATACTTTCAAGTATCGGACGGTATCGCTCAACACTACTGTTCAGTCAGTTTACTTATATTTACTATGTACTATTTTTTCTAACTTGAACGCCCTGCCCTTCACCATGCTGTGATTTTAATTACATCCAAACACAGTTGGTTCTGACCTTCCTATAAATGCAGGCTTTACCATGTTATTAGCCATAGGTAAGTGTTCACACTAGGCAGTCAGGTCAGGTACCCATCCGATTTGAGATTACCTTGACGTTTGGTGGATGGGCTCACATTTTTTGGCCAAATCTTGTGCTAAGCATCTCGTGTTTTTTCATAGATTTCACAAGCCATTAAGCTATTCACATTTCATGTATCGCACATTTCCTTGCTTTAGTACAGTTGAGTGCAGCCATTGATCTATTTGCTATGTAAGACTTTTTTGGTTATGCACCAGTTCAGACTAGATTGCTGTTCAGTCAGTTTACTTATATTTTCAATGATATTGAAGTCAGGAAACTGAGATGGCCACTCCAGAACCTTCACTTTGTTCTGTTGTAGTCAAGAACTGTCATCCCACTCAGGACACCCCCACTTTCCACACTTATGGAAATATATGTGCCAGTAACACCCAGAAACTTATGAAGAATTTGCAGTCATCATTGGCCCCAATCTCCTCCATCTCATGTCCTGACTCTGCACTGAAACATTATAATGAAACACTGCAAAGTGCCCTGAATGAATCTGCACCTCATATATATAGAACAACTTGGCATAGACAGCATAGATCAATGGCTGCACTCAAGTGTTCACACTAGGCAGTCAGGTCAGGCACCCATCCGATTTCAGATTACCTTGACGTTTGGTGGATGGGCTCACATTTTTTGGCCAAATCTTGTGCTAAGCATCTCATGTGTTTTTTCATAGATTTCACAAGCCATTAGGCTATTCACATTTCATGTATCGCACATTTCCTTGCTTTAGTACAGTTGAGTGCAGCCTTTGATCTATTTGCTATGTAAGACTTTTTTGGTTATGCACCAGTTCAGACTAGATTGCTGTTCAGTCAGTTTACTTATATTTACTATGTACTATTTTTTCTGACTTGAACGCCCTGCCCTTCACCATGCTGTGATTTTAATTACATCCAAACACAGTTGGTTCTGACCTTCCTATAAATGCAGGCTTTACCATGTTATTAGCCATAGGTAAGTGTTCACACTAGGCAGTCAGGTCAGGTACCCATCCGATTTGAGATTACCTTGACGTTTGGTGGATGGGCTCACATTTTTTGGCCAAATCTTGTGCTAAGCATCTCATGTGTTTTTTCATAGATTTCACAAGCCATTAAGCTATTCACATTTCATGTATCGCACATTTCCTTGCTTTAGTACAGTTGAGTGCAGCCATTGATCTATTTGCTATGTAAGACTTTTTTGGTTATGCACCAGTTCAGACTAGATTGCTGTTCAGTCAGTTTACTTATATTTTCAATGATATTGAAGTCAGGAAACTGAGATGGCCACTCCAGAACCTTCACTTTGTTCTGTTGTAGTCAAGAACTGTCATCCCACTCAGGACACCCCCACTTTCCACACTTATGGAAATATATGTTTCATTAACACCCAGAAACTTATGAAGAATTTGCAGTCATCATTGGCCCCAATCTCCTCCTTCTCATGTCCTGACTCTGCACTGAAACATTATAATGAAACACTGCAAAGTGCCCTGAATGAATCTGCACCTTCTATACATAGAACAACTTGGCATAGACAGCGACAACCCTGGCACACTCTGCAAGCAAGTTTTCTACAGCGGTGCTCCAGGTGCTTCGAACGTCTGTGGAGAAAATCCAATCTGCCCAAAGATTTCATCCATTTTAAGTTTAGGCTTAAAACATACAACTCTGCACTTCACCTCTCCAAACAAACCTATTTCAACACCCTCATCACCTCACTCTCCAATAATCCTAAACATCTCTTTGACACTTTTCATTCCCTACTCAATCCAAGAATGCAAGCCTCAACCACAGATCTCCACGCTGACGAACTAGCCAATTATTTCAATGAAAAAATTGACCATATTTAACAGGAAATTTTCTCCCAGTCCCCTCATACCATGCACTGTCCTCCCTCCCCCACTGCATCTAGCTCACTCTCTGACTTTGAACCAGTCACGGAAGAAGTGATCAGACTCTTTGCATCCTCTCATCCTACTACTTGCACCAGTGACCCTATTGCCTCACATCTCCTCTAGTCTCTTTCTGCTGCTGTCACCACTCACCTAACAGAAATATTTAACCTCTCTCTCTCTTCCTGTATCTTTCACTCCTCATTTAAACATGCCGTCATACATCCATTACTTAAAAAACATCCCTCGACCAAAGCTGTGCTGCTAACTATAGACCTGTCTCTAATATTCCCTTCATCTATAAACTCCTGGAATGCTTGGTCCACTGCCATCTAATCCGCTATGTCTCATATCATTCTCTTCTTGACCCTCTTCAATCTGGTTTCCGCTCTTTACACTCTACCGAAACTGCCCTCATTAAAGTCTCTAATGATCTACTAATAGCTAAATCTAACGGTCACTACTCCATGCTAATTCTCCTGGATCTCTTTGCAGCATTCGACACTGTGGATCATCAGCTCCTTCTCCCCATGCTCCCCTCCATCGGCCTCAAGGACACCGTTCTCTCCTGGTTCTCCTCCTACCTCTCTGACCACTCCTTCACTGTATCTTTTGCTGGCTCCTCCTCCTCTCATCTTCCCCTTACTGTTGGGGTTTCTCAAGGATCAGTCCTAGGCACCCTCCTATTCTCCTTGTACACTGCCCCTATTGGACAAATAACACTGGTCAACACAAAAAATCATCAGTAAAGGTAATATGTCTGTTTTATGGAGTTTGATGTGCTGATTCCAAAACTATGCTTAGTTTTGCTCTATCACATAAAGTTTGAGATAGAAGTATTTTTATTATGTTACTTCTGCATTTTCAATGTATGTGGTTTTTCCTATGTTATTCTCATTTCTATGCTAGTCTTAATTAATTGTGAATTTTATTACAGGGACAACATCAGTAAAGGTTTTAGTGAGTTTTATAGGAAGGAGTATTGACAGCGCAGTCAACCAATGACTGCTTCTTGGAAAGTCACATGTTATGGGGAGCAGCTAACTGTTATGAAGTGGTAAGATTTCAGTCAGTCAGTGAAGGATGGTGATTTCAGCAAGGACTGGCATGTGAGACTCTGACAGGAGACAGGCCTCTTTACAGTGATCTGAGCCCTGCCACAGGGAGATAGAAGGGTAGGCAGCAGACACCCGTCATTGTGAGAGGATTTTCACTGCATTTCTGGGAGGGCAAGTTGCCTCAGAGGGAAGAAAACAGCTCAGCCACTGAGGTGTAACTGAGTGAGGGTCTCCGCAGAGAGAGAACCAGAAAGCAGCCAATATCACACTGAGAAACCCTCTGTCTGCAAATGTTCATCTGTAAGGAATAGGGTGACCTGTTTACCTCACAAGTGAGTGCAGCGCCCCAGAGTCCTGGTCGTTGCAGTAATGTCGCTCTTCCACCAGGGGGAGTGATATTACGTCTGATGGTACTAAAGGAGTTCACCTTGCCAGGTATCACAAGTCACCAGGGCCGCCATCAGGGCATTACAGCCGTGACTGGCGTATGGGGCCCGGTGAGCAGAGGGGGCCCGTATCGGGCCCCGTCTCATCTGCTCACCGGGCCCCTACCGGCAGCCGCAGGCTGAACCGGGCCCTTAGCGGCGGCCGGCGCTGCAGCTGTTTAACGCTATTGACGTGCGGGCCCGTGCCCGCACGTCAATAGTTAACAGCCGCCAGCCAATCCGAGGCTGGCAGCTGACGTCAGCCGCAGCATGCATGTCGCCGGCGAGTGCACGCTTTAGCTGCGTGGAGAGAGCAGGAGTGCGGCAGGTAAGCAGAACTTTTTTTTTTTTTTTTTAATGAGAGCGGCAATCCGGGCGGCCCAGGGCAGAAAGCTGGACACAGGGGCAGAACGCTGGACACATGGGCAGAAAGCTGGACACAGGGGCAGAAAGCTGGACACAGGGGAAGAAAGCTGGACACAGGGGCAGAACGCTGGACACAGGGGCAGAAAGCTTGACACAGGGGCAGAAAGCTGTACACAGGGGCAGTAAGCTGGACACAGGGGCAGAAAGTTGGACACAGGGGCAGAACGCTGGACACAGGGGCAGAACGCTGGACACAGGGGCAGAAAGCTGGACACAGGAGCAGAAAGCTGGACACGGGGCAGAACACTGGACACAGGGGCAGAAAGCTGGACACAGGGGCAGAAAGCTGGACACTGGGGCAGAATTCTGGACACTGTGGCAGAAAGCTGGACACAGGGGCAGAAAGCTGGACATTCGGGCAGAATTCTGGACACGGGGCAGAAAGCTGGACACGGGGGCAGAAAGCTGGACACTGGGGCAGAACGCTGGACACAGGGGCAGAAAGCTGGACACAGGGGCAGAAAGCTGGACACAGGGGCACAAAGCTGGACACAGGGGCAGAAAGTTGGGCACAGGGGCAGAACGCTGGACACAGGGGCAGAACGCTGGACACGGGCAGAAAGCTGGACACGGAGCAGAAAGCTGGACATGGGGCAGAACGCTGGACACAGGGGCAGAAAGCTGGACACAGGGGCAGAAAGCTGGACACAGGGGCAGTAAGCTGGACACAGGGCAGAAAGTTGGACACAGGGGCAGAACGCTGGACACAGGGGCAGAACGCTGGACACGGGCAGAAAGCTGGACACAGGAGCAGAAAGCTGGACACAGGGGCAGAAAGCTGGACACAGGGGCAGAAAGCTGGACACAGGGGCAGATTGCTGGACACAGGGGCAGAACGCTGGACACAGGGGCAGAAAGCTGGACACAGGGGCAGAAAGCTGGACACAGGGGCAGTAAGCTGGACACAGGGGCAGAAAGTTGGACACAGGGGCAGAAAGCTGGACACAGGGGCAGAAAGCTGGACACAGGGGCAGTAAGCTGGACACAGGGGCAGAAAGCTGGACACAGGGGCAGAAAGCTGGACACAGGGGCAGAAAGCTGGAAACAGGAGCAGAAAGCTGGAAACAGGAGCAGAAAGCTGGACACGGGGCAGAACGCTGGACACAGGGGCAGAAAGCTGGACACAGGGGCAGAAAGCTGGAAACAGGAGCAGAAAGCTGGACACGGGGCAGAACGCTGGACACAGGGGCAGAAAGCTGGAAACAGGGGCAGAAAGCTGGACACTGGGGCAGAATTCTGGACACTGGGGCAGAAAGCTGGACACAGGGGCAGAAAGCTGGACACAGGGGCAGAAAGCTGGACATTCGGGCAGAATTCTGGACACGGGGCAGAATGCTGGACACGGGGGCAGAAAGCTGGACACTGGCCCGTGCCCGCACGTCAATAGTTAACAGCCGCCAGCCAATCCGAGGCTGGCAGCTGACGTCAGCCGCAGCATGCATGTCGCCGGCGAGTGCACGCTTCAGCTGCGTGGAGAGAGCAGGAGTGCGGCAGGTAAGCAGAACTTTTTTTTTTTTTTTTTAATGAGAGCGGCAATCCGGGCGGCCCAGGGCAGAAAGCTGGACACAGGGGCAGAACGCTGGACACATGGGCAGAAAGCTGGACACAGGGGCAGAAAGCTGGACACAGGGGCAGAACGCTGGACACAGGGGCAGAAAGCTGGACACAGGGGCAGAAAGCTGTACACAGGGGCAGTAAGCTGGACACAGGGGCAGAAAGTTGGACACAGGGGCAGAACGCTGGACACAGGGGCAGAACGCTGGACACAGGGGCAGAAAGCTGGACACAGGAGCAGAAAGCTGGACACGGGGCAGAACGCTGGACACAGGGGCAGAAAGCTGGACACAGGGGCAGAAAGCTGGACACTGGGGCAGAATTCTGGACACTGTGGCAGAAAGCTGGACACAGGGGCAGAAAGCTGGACATTCGGGCAGAATTCTGGACACGGGGCAGAAAGCTGGACACGGGGGCAGAAAGCTGGACACTGGGGCAGAACGCTGGACACAGGGGCAGAAAGCTGGACACAGGGGCAGAAAGCTGGAAACAGGGGCACAAAGCTGGACACGGGCAGAAAGTTGGGCACAGGGGCAGAACGCTGGACACAGGGGCAGAACGCTGGACACGGGCAGAAAGCTGGACATGGAGCAGAAAGCTGGACATGGGGCAGAACGCTGGACACAGGGGCAGAAAGCTGGACACAGGGGCAGAAAGCTGGACACAGGGGCAGTAAGCTGGACACAGGGCAGAAAGTTGGACACAGGGGCAGAACGCTGGACACAGGGGCAGAACGCTGGACACAGGGGCAGAACGCTGGACACGGGCAGAAAGCTGGACACAGGAGCAGAAAGCTGGACACAGGGGCAGAACGCTGGACACATGGGCAGAAAGCTGGACACAGGGGCAGAAAGCTGGACACAGGGGAAGAAAGCTGGACACAGGGGCAGAACGCTGGACACAGGGGCAGAAAGCTTGACACAGGGGCAGAAAGCTGTACACAGGGGCAGTAAGCTGGACACAAGGGCAGAAAGTTGGACACAGGGGCAGAACGCTGGACACAGGGGCAGAACGCTGGACACAGGGGCAGAAAGCTGGACACAGGAGCAGAAAGCTGGACACGGGGCAGAACGCTGGACACAGGGGCAGAAAGCTGGACACAGGGGCAGAAAGCTGGACACTGGGGCAGAATTCTGGACACTGTGGCAGAAAGCTGGACACAGGGGCAGAAAGCTGGACATTCGGGCAGAATTCTGGACACGGGGCAGAAAGCTGGACACGGGGGCAGAAAGCTGGACACTGGGGCAGAACGCTGGACACAGGGGCAGAAAGCTGGACACAGGGGCAGAAAGCTGGACACAGGGGCACAAAGCTGGACACAGGGGCAGAAAGTTGGGCACAGGGGCAGAACGCTGGACACAGGGGCAGAACGCTGGACACGGGCAGAAAGCTGGACACGGAGCAGAAAGCTGGACATGGGGCAGAACGCTGGACACAGGGGCAGAAAGCTGGACACAGGGGCAGAAAGCTGGACACAGGGGCAGTAAGCTGGACACAGGGCAGAAAGTTGGACACAGGGGCAGAACGCTGGACACAGGGGCAGAACGCTGGACACGGGCAGAAAGCTGGACACAGGAGCAGAAAGCTGGACACAGGGGCAGAAAGCTGGACACAGGGGCAGAAAGCCTGGACACAGGGGCAGATTGCTGGACACAGGGGCAGAACGCTGGACACAGGGGCAGAAAGCTGGACACAGGGGCAGAAAGCTGGACACAGGGGCAGTAAGCTGGACACAGGGGCAGAAAGTTGGACACAGGGGCAGAAAGCTGGACACAGGGGCAGAAAGCTGGACACAGGGGCAGAAAGCTGGAAACAGGAGCAGAAAGCTGGAAACAGGAGCAGAAAGCTGGACACGGGGCAGAACGCTGGACACAGGGGCAGAAAGCTGGACACAGGGGCAGAAAGCTGGAAACAGGAGCAGAAAGCTGGACACGGGGCAGAACGCTGGACACAGGGGCAGAAAGCTGGAAACAGGGGCAGAAAGCTGGACACTGGGGCAGAATTCTGGACACTGGGGCAGAAAGCTGGACACAGGGGCAGAAAGCTGGACACAGGGGCAGAAAGCTGGACATTCGGGCAGAATTCTGGACACGGGGCAGAATGCTGGACACGGGGGCAGAAAGCTGGACACTGGCCCGTGCCCGCACGTCAATAGTTAACAGCCGCCAGCCAATCCGAGGCTGGCAGCTGACGTCAGCCGCAGCATACATGTCGCCGGCGAGTGCACGCTTCAGCTGCGTGGAGAGAGCAGGAGTGCGGCAGGTAAGCAGAACTTTTTTTTTTTTTTTTTTAATGAGAGCGGCAATCCGGGCGGCCCAGGGCAGAAAGCTGGACACGGGCAGAACGCTGGACTCATGGGCAGAAAGCTGGACACAGGGGCAGAAAGCTGGACACAGGGGCAGAACGCTGGACACAGGGGCAGAACGCTGGACACAGGGGCAGAAAGCTGTACACAGGGGCAGTAAGCTGGACACAGGGGCAGAAAGTTGGACACAGGGGCAGAACGCTGGACACAGGGGCAGAACGCTGGACACAGGGGCAGAAAGCTGGACACAGGAGCAGAAAGCTGGACACGGGGCAGAACGCTGGACACAGGGGCAGAAAGCTGGACACAGGGGCAGAAAGCTGGACACTGGGGCAGAATTCTGGACACTGTGGCAGAAAGCTGGACACAGGGGCAGAAAGCTGGACATTCGGGCAGAATTCTGGACACGGGGCAGAAAGCTGGACACGGGGGCAGAAAGCTGGACACTGGGGCAGAACGCTGGACACAGGGGCAGAAAGCTGGACACAGGGGCAGAAAGCTGGACACAGGGGCACAAAGCTGGACACAGGGGCAGAAAGTTGGGCACAGGGGCAGAACGCTGGACACAGGGGCAGAACGCTGGACACGGGCAGAAAGCTGGACACGGAGCAGAAAGCTGGACATGGGGCAGAAAACTGGACACAGGGGCAGAAAGCTGGACACAGGGGCAGAAAGCTGGACACAGGGGCAGTAAGCTGGACACAGGGCAGAAAGTTGGACACAGGGGCAGAACGCTGGACACAGGGGCAGAACGCTGGACACAGGGGCAGAACGCTGGACACGGGCAGAAAGCTGGACACAGGAGCAGAAAGCTGGACACAGGAGCAGAAAGCTGGACACAGGGGCAGAAAGCTGGACACAGGGGCAGAAAGCTGGACACAGGGGCAGATTGCTGGACACAGGGGCAGAACGCTGGACACAGGGGCAGAAAGCTGGACACAGGGGCAGAAAGCTGGACACAGGGGCAGTAAGCTGGACACAGGGGCAGAAAGTTGGACACAGGGGCAGAAAGCTGGACACAGGGGCAGAAAGCTGGACACAGGGGCAGTAAGCTGGACACAGGGGCAGAAAGCTGGACACAGGGGCAGAAAGCTGGACACAGGGGCAGAAAGCTGGAAACAGGAGCAGAAAGCTGGAAACAGGAGCAGAAAGCTGGACACGGGGCAGAACGCTGGACACAGGGGCAGAAAGCTGGACACAGGGGCAGAAAGCTGGAAACAGGAGCAGAAAGCTGGACACGGGGCAGAACGCTGGACACAGGGGCAGAAAGCTGGAAACAGGGGCAGAAAGCTGGACACTGGGGCAGAATTCTGGACACTGGGGCAGAAAGCTGGACACAGGGGCAGAAAGCTGGACACAGGGGCAGAAAGCTGGACATTCGGGCACAATTCTGGACACGGGGCAGAATGCTGGACACGGGGGCAGAAAGCTGGACACTGGCCCGTGCCCGCACGTCAATAGTTAACAGCCGCCAGCCAATCCGAGGCTGGCAGCTGACGTCAGCCGCAGCATGCATGTCGCCGGCAAGTGCACGCTTCAGCTGCATGGAGAGAGCAGGAGTGCGGCAGGTAAGCAGAACTTTTTTTTTTTTTTTTTTAATGAGAGCGGCAATCCGGGCGGCCCAGGGCAGAAAGCTGGACACAGGGGCAGAACGCTGGACACATGGGCAGAAAGCTGGACACAGGGGCAGAAAGCTGGACACAGGGGCAGAAAGCTGGACACAGGGGCAGAACGCTGGACACAGGGGCAGAAAGCTGGACACAGGGGCAGAAAGCTGTACACAGGGGCAGTAAGCTGGACACAGGGGCAGAAAGTTGGACACGGGGCAGAACGCTGGACACAGGGGCAGAACGCTGGACACAGGGGCAGAAAGCTGGACACAGGAGCAGAAAGCTGGACACGGGGCAGAACGCTGGACACAGGGGCAGAAAGCTGGACACAGAGGCAGAAAGCTGGACACTGGGGCAGAATTCTGGACACTGTGGCAGAAAGCTGGACACAGGGGCAGAAAGCTGGACATTCGGGCAGAATTCTGGACACGGGGCAGAAAGCTGGACACGGGGGCAGAAAGCTGGACACTGGGGCAGAACGCTGGACACAGGGGCAGAAAGCTGGACACAGGGGCAGAAAGCTGGACACGGGCAGAAAGCTGGACACAGGGGCAGTAAGCTGGACACAGGGGCAGAAAGTTGGGCACAGGGGCAGAACGCTGGACACAGGGGCAGAACGCTGGACACGGGCAGAAAGCTGGACACGGAGCAGAAAGCTGGACACAGGGCAGAACGCTGGGCACAGGGGCAGAAAGCTGGACACAGGGGCAGAAAGCTGGACACAGGGGCAGTAAGCTGGACACATGGGCAGAAAGTTGGACACAGGGGCAGAACCCTGGACACAGGGGCAGAACGCTGGACACAGGGGCAGAAAGCTGGACACAGGGGCAGTAAGCTGGACACGGGCAGAAAGTTGGACACAGGGGCAGAAAGCTGGACACAGGGGCAGAAAGCTGGACACAGGGGCAGTAAGCTGGACACAGGGGCAGAAAGCTGGACACAGGGGCAGAAAGCTGGAAACAGGAGCAGAAAGCTGGACACGGGGCAGAACGCTGGACACAGGGGCAGAAAGCTGGACACAGGGGCAGTAAGCTGGACACTGGGGCAGAATTCTGGACACTGGGGCAGAAAGCTGGACACAGGGGCAGAAAGCTGGACACAGGGGCAGAAAGCTGGACATTCGGGCAGAATTCTGGACACGGGGCAGAATGCTGGACACGGGGGCAGAAAGCTGGACACTGGGGCAGAACGCTGGACACAGGGGCAGAAAGCTGGACACAGGGCAGAAAGCTGGACACAGGGGCAGAATGCTGGACACAGGGGCAAAATGCTGGACACAGGGGAAGAAAGCTGGACACGGGCAGATTGCTGGACACAGGGGCAGATTGCTGGACACAGGGGCAGAAAGCTGGACACAGGCAGAAAGCTGGACACAGGTGTAGGGGACAGGGACCTGGTGAGCTGTGCAGACGGGTGGAACCATTGTTGCCGGGAGTCAGGGTTCCGGGGGACGGATTTGAGGGGCGCATGGGAAACCAGGCTCATGTGACAGGAGGCAGAGTGACGCAGGGAGAGGAGAGGATAAAAAGCAAAACGCGCGAAAGCAGGGACAGAGAAGCGCGGGAAATCTCTGAGGAGAGGAAACTGCAGCGCAGTTGTTGTGTGTGTGCAGGCCGCAGTGAGACTTGCTGGAAGCAGGGGGAGAACGTGCAACAGACACTGCGGGCAATTACCAGAGCCCCCAAAGAGAGGCGCACTCGTCGTCAGCGACCCCCCAGGCAGAGGGGTAGCGCTGATCAGCTCAGGGACAATATTACCGTGCTCCCCGGGAGCATCTTGCCACAGAGTGCTCCGGGCCCTCCTGGGTTTTTCTTAGCTGTGACTGATACCAATTATTCTGCTAATTCTTCTCAAAAAGACCCCTCTCTGGACGTGGAAACTGTTACCCCGGATCAACGTCCGCCTGTGAGAGGTAACGCAGCACCGCAAAAGACATTCTGGACTCGAATCTACACCTGGGCCCGTCAACGGAGGACACCTCCTTCCCCCGCCATCAGGACTACGTCGCTGACGGAGCTTCACCATCAGGACTACGCCGCTGACGGAGCTTCACCATCAGGACTGCATCGTTGAAACAACGCTGATAAGTGAACTTGGTTGACTTGTTCTTGTTAGTGGGTCACTAGTGAGGCGCTGTCGTGTTTCGCGGGTTTAGTTCAGGGCACCTATATAGTAGATAGGATTTACTGTGAAATTGTGATTGTGTACCTAAGTTCCCTGCGTGGAAAACTGTTGTTATTTCTTTGTTGGGTTGGAAGTTAAAGGAAAGTTAAAAAAAAAAACGTTATTTGCTTTCTGACTCCTCTTTGTCCCTGCATCCTTCTTTATCTGCGGTCTCTACATTTGGCGTAGTCGGCAGGATGCAGGATCCAAAAAGGGAGCCAGAAGATACGGAGGATGGGGCTGGCCCGAGAGCGTCTCTCTCATTGGGAGCCATGTTGAATAACCTGCCCAAGTTTAATGGGAGCAACATGTTGTTGTGGAGTTGGACTGAAAGGATGCGGGGGCTGCTGAGGATGCATCCTATGACCCCGGCCCTGGAAGCAGAGGTGGCCATTATGGCCTTAGACGGAGAGGCCCGAGATTCAGTGATGTTGAGACCCCCCACAGAGCGGAATACTTTTACCGGGGTGTTAAATGTGTTAGAGGGGACGCACGGGGATCCCACCGACGTGGGAGAGCTGCGGGCCCGGTTGTTTGGACGGCGACAAAAAGAAGGCGAGACTGTCACTCAGTACATGAATGCTCTGCAAGAGCTAAACATTGCAATCGTGCGGAAAGATGGTATGGGGATGGGACATGTTGACGTGACCCTGCGCGACCAACTGGTGACGGGACTGCGAGATGAGTTGACCAAACAGGCTCTACGTGAACGAGTGCGGGTCGACCCGCGCCTGACTTTCTCCGACATAGGCAATGAGGCCCGCACCCGGGAGCAAGAGAGGGGGGTGACGGTCCTGACAGGAGAGACTCGGGTTATCCAGACCGCTGCACCAGGAGGGGGTGAGCCGTCGTGGGTTCAGGAGATGCGGCAGGAGCTCAAACAAATCAGGGACGAACTGGCTGAAGTTAAAAAGAATGCGCAAAGCCCAAGGGAGCTACCCCGGGGGCAAGGGTCTGGGAGTCCAGCTCGTGGCGCTCGTCCAGGATATTATCCGGTCCCCGGTGCTTGCTATGGTTGCGGGGAGGCAGGACATTTCGCACGGGAGTGCCCCCGGAGAGGGAGGGCCTCGTCCCGTCAGGCGTTAAACTAGAGGGCTCCGAGCTAAGGGGACGACGCTCGGAGCCAGAGTCCCCGCGGATGGGTGGTGAAAGTCCCGGAAATTTGGTTGCCAGCTGCCCCCTGGTTTGGGCAGAGTTTGAAGGGCGGGCTGTCCGTTGTCTGGTGGACACCGGGTCCCAAGTCACGACTATGCCCGAGGCTTATTTTAGAAAACACTTTCCTTTGACAGTCAGACCCCAATGGGGTCCCGTAATTCGGTTACAGGCTGCCAATCAGCTGCCCATCCCAGTGGAAGGGGTCACCTGGATGCAAATATCTTTATGTGGGAAGGACCTGGGCCGCCGGGGGGTTGTGTTAACACGGGGAGATCCCGGCCCACAACATACTGTGACCTTGGGGATGAACGTATTGAAAGATTTTGGCAGTTTTCTGTTAGGGGAGACTACGCAAGAGACACTCAATCAGTGGGGGACCAGTACACCTCAGGGCTCCGTGTTCAGACAGTTAGTGAGGGAAGTCCGAGTACAAGAGACCTGTCAGGAGGGAGACATACTAGGGAGAGTAATTACTTCCTCGACAGCAAAGGTGACGTTCCCCCCAGGACAGACTGTTATATCCCTGCCCATACGAGCTCGCATCCCTCTAGAAGGAGTACAAGTACAGATTGAGCCCACCTTTACATCCCCTTTGCCCACAGGACTGCTGGTGGCCCGATCCCTGGCTACTGTTAAAAATGGGGCCGTACCAGTGCGATGTGTGAATGTGGACGAACAAGATGTCGTGCTACGGGTCCGAAGTGAGATGGCCAAAGTGTTACGACCTTTAGAAGTGATGCCCCCTCCAGATACTTTGCAGTTAACGGTGGATTCCCCTGATCCCTGGATGGTCAGTGTCCGGTCTACGCAGGATCCTGAGCCAATAGCGTTTCGAAAGGGTCAAACTATTCTGGAGCACATGCGGATGGAATTGTCGGGCCTGGATCCATCACAGATCTCACAAGTGCAGCGACTCCTTGGACATTATGCTAAAGTGTTCGCACAACATGAAGATGATTTTGGCTGTACCACGGCCATCGAACATGGAATTCCGACCGGAGATACAGTGCCCATCAGGGAGCGGTACAGACAGATTCCCCCACAGATGTACCAGGAAGTAAAGACGTTGTTAGGCCAGATGCTACAAAAGGGAGTGATCCGCGAGAGTCAGAGCCCGTGGGCTGCCCCGATCGTGCTGGTGCGGAAAAAGGACGGCACGCTCCGGTTCTGTGTGGACTATCGTAAGCTAAATGCATGCACCGTCCGAGACTCTTATCCACTTCCCCGTATCGAGGAGTCTCTCTCCGTGCTGGGTCGGGCCAAATATTTTTCCACCTTAGACCTAGCCAGCGGATACTGGCAGGTCCCGATGACAGAAGCAGATCGTCCTAAGACAGCGTTTATCCTTCCCATGGGACTATTCGAGTTCAATCGAATGCCGTTTGGGCTGGCCAACGCTCCAGGCACCTTCCAACGATTAATGGAGCGGTGTCTGGGGGATTTGAACTTCGAGGCCACTCTCATTTATCTGGATGACATCACCATCTATGCTCCAACATTCGAGGAACATCTGTGCCGACTGGAGCAGGTACTAGACCGGTTGCTGAAATACGGGCTTAAGGTGAAGCCCCAGAAGTGTCACTTGTTCCGGGAACAGATCGAGTACCTGGGGCATGTGGTGTCCGCCGAAGGAGTCCGGCCATCGCAGGAGAAGATTGCCGCAATCCAGGAGTGGCCCACACCGGAGACCGCCAAGGATGTACGGGCGTTCTTGGGCCTCGCTGGGTACTACCGGCGCTTCGTGAAGAACTTTGCTCGCCGTTCTCACAATCTACAAGTCCTGCTGAAAGGAAGCTCCCCCAAGGAACGGGGAAAGAAGATACAATGGCAGGAGCCACAAGAAGCAGCGTTCCGGGACTTGAAGACAGCTCTCATGGAGCCGCCGGTGTTGGCTTATGCGGACTTTTCGCAACCGTTCATCCTACACACCGACGGCAGCTCTCAGGGATTGGGGGCTGTGTTGTCTCAGGTTCAGGATGGGCGGGAGAGAGTGATCGCCTATGCGAGTCGGTCTCTTCATGACTCTGAGTTGAACCCGGACAATTATAGTTCTTTCAAGGTGGAGCTGCTGGCGGTGTGTGGGCTATGACGGAGCGGTTCGCTGAGTACCTGGCCGGTTCCGAGGTGCTGATACGCACGGATAACAACCCATTGGCACATCTGGAAAATGCGAAATTGGGTGCCCTGGAACAGCGCTGGGTAGCCCGGATGGCCAAGTACAGATACCGTATCCTCTACAAGCGAGGAGCGGAGAATGTTCATGCTGACGCGTTATCTCGTCTGCGGAAGAACCCCCCAAGAACTAACCGAGATGAGGAGCTGGAGGGAGAAGAAATCCCCTACGCCATCGGGGGCGCTGCTCGGACGGCTGTGAGCCGGAAACAGACCGGGAACGGAACGGCTACAGGACTGTTGGTTCAGAGTCGGGACGAATGGATACGGCTGCAACAGGAAGACCAGGAACTAGCTCCATTGCGACAGTGGATAACGAATGGTCTATTGCCCGTGAGAACCCCTGGACAAACTCTCCCGTCAGACCTGAACCTTCTTCTGCGGCAGTGGGAGCGCCTAACTCTTCAGGACGGGCTCTTATGCCACTTAACCATGGCTCGGGCAGATTCCGAGCCGACCTGGCAGATGGTCTTACCAGGGCCCGTGGTGGCCGCAGTTGCTAAACAAGCTCATGAGTCCGGGGCACACTTCGGAGTGAAGAGGACGTTTAAGTGGCTGCAAACTCGGTTCTATCATCCTCGGCTGCTTGCGGAAGTACAAACTGCCTGTAGACAATGTCGACAATGTGAGCTAACCAAGTCACCGGAGGAAAGGGCGCCTGTGCAGAGCATCACGACGTCTGCCCCTTTTGAAGTATTAATGATAGACTACATTACCATTGGAGCAGCGCATCAAGGCTACGAACACTGCCTCGTTATGGTAGATCATTTTTCAAAATTCGCGGTAGTCACCCCTACACGTGATCAGACAGCTGAGTCGGCGGCGAGCGCTATCTGTAAGAACTTTATTCAAGTTTACGGCTGTCCGAGGCGAATACATTCGGATCAAGGCGCCTGTTTCTTGGGCAAAGTCATGGAAGAGCTGCATCGCCTCTACGGCATTGATAAGTCACGCACCACACCGTATAACCCCCAGGGAAATGGGGCTTGTGAGCGGTTTAACCGGACTTTGCTTCAAATGCTGCGTGCGCTAGAACAAGATCAGAAGGCCCGCTGGCCGGAGTATGTGTCTGACCTAGTGTGGGTCTACAACAATAGAGTTCATCAAGTCACAGGACGCACCCCGTATGAAGTGGTCTTTGGGCGCCCAGGAAAAGGCATGACAGATCTGGAACTGTCTTCAGAGGAAGAAGGCCCCCGAACAGGGATGGCTTCGTGGGTGCGTGATCATCGGCATCGGCTGCAGACCTTACACCGACTGGTACACACTCGAATTCGGGAAGTGGAGCATCGGAGCACCCCTACAGCAAAACCCCCAGAGTTCCGGCCAGGTGATCGAGTACTCGTTCGAGAGCAAAGACCGCAAAACAAGTTAGACCATCGTTGGGAAAAAACACCCTATTGGGTGCTTCGCCGTATAGACCCGCATGGACCTGTATATGAAGTGCAGTCTGAGGCCCCCGGAAGTACAGGTACTCGCATTCTTCATCGCAACATGCTCCGGTTGTGTCGCTCTGTTGACTCGGACACCCCGGAATCCGCAATCAGGGAAGAGCCACCTACGACTGAGTCCCCCAACAACCATTGGTGGGATGAAGAAGATGATGAAGAAGAAGAACGGCGTCAAAATACTCCCCCTATCTCGACTACTACACTACCCCTGACCAGTCACCCTTCCGCTGACGACATTCCCCCAACACCCCCTACACAAGGACCCGAGCCACGACGTTCTGAACGTTCTACTGCCGGTAGACCCCCAACTCGCTACAGTCCTGACTTACACACTAGACAGACCCAAGTGTGGAACAACCCGTCAGATGGGCGACCTGTCAGTGCGAAGGCCTCGCCCGGGGACTGGCGAGCATACAGGGTGGGGGAATGTAGGGGACAGGGACCTGGTGAGCTGTGCAGACGGGTGGAACCATTGTTGCCGGGAGTCGGGGTTCCGGGGGACGGATTTGAGGGGCGCATGGGAAGCCAGGCTCATGTGACAGGAGGCAGAGTGACGCAGGGAGAGGAGAGGATAAAAAGCAAAACACGCGAAAGCAGGGACAGAGAAGCGCGGGAAATCTCTGAGGAGAGGAAACTGCAGCGCAGTTGTTGTGTGTGTGCAGGCCGCAGTGAGACTTGCTGGAAGCAGGGGGAGAACGTGCAACAGACACTGCGGGCAATTACCAGAGCCCCCAAAGAGAGGCGCACTCGTCGTCAGCGACCCCCCAGGCAGAGGGGTAGCGCTGATCAGCTCAGGGACAATATTACCGTGCTCCCCGGGAGCATCTTGCCACAGAGTGCTCCGGGCCCTCCTGGGTTTTTCTTAGCTGTGACTGATACCGATTATTCTGCTAATTCTTCTCAAAAAGACCCCTCTCTGGACGTGGAAACTGTTACCCCGGATCAACGTCCGCCTGTGAGAGGTAACGCAGCACCGCAAAAGACATTCTGGACTCGAATCTACACCTGGGCCCGTCAACGGAGGACACCTCCTTCCCCCGCCATCAGGACTACGTCGCTGACGGAGCTTCACCATCAGGACTACGCCGCTGACGGAGCTTCACCATCAGGACTGCATCGTTGAAACAACGCTGATAAGTGAACTTGGTTGACTTGTTCTTGTTAGTGGGTCACTAGTGAGGCGCTGTCGTGTTTCGCGGGTTTAGTTCAGGGCGCCTATATAGTAGATAGGATTTACTGTGAAATTGTGATCGTGTACCTAAGTTCCCTGCGTGGAAAACTGTTGTTATTTCTTTGTTGGGTTGGAAGTTAAAGGAAAGTTAAAAAAAAAACGTTATTTGCTTTCTGACTCCTCTTTGTCCCTGCATCCTTCTTTATCTGCGGTCTCTACACAGGGGCAGAAAGCTGGACACAGGCAGAAAGCTGGACACTGGGGCAGAAAGCTGGACACTGGGGCAGAAAGCTGGACACTGGGGCAGAAAGCTGGACACTGGGGCAGATTGCTGGACACTGGGGCAGATTGCTGGACACTGGGGCAGAATGCTGGACACTGGGGCAGAATGCTGGACACGGGGCAGAATGGAGAAATGGGGCATGATTGGAGACACAGGGGCCAGGATGACAGACATGGCGGCATGACTGGAGACACTGGGGCATTACTGGAGACAGATGGGGCAGGATTGGAAACAGATGGGGCAGAATTGAGACACAGGGGGCATGATTGCAGAAATGGGGGCATGATTGGAGACGGTGCAGAATGGTGATACGGGCATGATTGGAGACACTGGAGGCAGGATTGAAGACAGATGGGGCAGGATCATGGGGCAGGATGGATACGATGGAGACAGATGGGGCAGGATGGGGAGATCATATGGGGCAGAATGGATGCTCATTAGGGCAGGATGGGAGAACATATGGCTGATGCCAGGAATGAGACACACGTGGGCTAGGATGGCGAATATTATTACCATAGGGGCTAATTAAGGGATATTATTACTGCAGTGATGTATTTATTTTATTTTTTGAGTACACTGTTTTAAATGGAGGGGCGGTCCTATTATTGTGTAGAATGATACTATGTCGCCTTCTTCATGTGGTGTAATGTAGAAGTTGGGAAAATTAAGTAATGTGTTCTGCAAGTGGAACTCGAGATAACTGTGCTATTTCCTGCAGAGACGAGTCCTGGCTGGATGAAGTGATGGCGGTCTGTGCGGGATGAAAGATGAAGGACTTCACCTAGAGACGTCACTGGTGAGTCAGTGTTACCTATACACTGACACTATACACTGTATACTATATACAAAGGTCCTGTGTATAATGTCACCAGTGATCACTGGATTACCTATACACTATATACAGAGCCCCTGTGTATAATGTCACCACTCACCAGCGATCGCTGTATTACCTCTACACAGACACTGCATACTAAGTACAGATCTCCTGTGTATAATGGCACTTATGGTGATAGTATTGTCGTTTTTTTTATTATTGATCAGTATTGTAGTATTCAGTCACTATGTGGTGGTAATATGTGGTCTGGTCATGATGTTGTGGTATTTATTACTTGTATTTGATATTATTCGATCACTGTGGCGGTGATATGTCATCTGGTCATGGTGTGGCGGTATTTGTGCCTTGTAGATAGTATTATAGGTCACTGTGGTGATAATATGGTGTCTGGTCATGGTGCTGTGGTATTTGTTCCTTGTATGTGGTATTATAGGTCATTTTAAAAATTGAAAAATAAATAAAAATATACCTAAATTGTATTGCATATTTTAACAAATATTTAATAGGTTACGGTAGAGTAGGGCCTGGCCAAAAGTGTCTACCTTGTCATTTTGGTGGCTTAAAAAATCTTTTGTCCAAAACAAAAGCTGCCGGCTATATGTGTGATCTGCTGATGGGAACTGTCAATGTGTGATAGGTGAGAAGTGGAGTTTTTCCAAGAGAGAGCGGTGGGACTGTGGACAGTTTGAGGGGTGGAGAGTGGAGGCAGGGCTGGGGTGGAGCCTGAGCAGAGTCTCAAGGGGGCCCCAGAAATTTTGCCAGTATGGGGCCCCGAAATTTCTAGTGGCAGCCCTGCAAGTCACACACTACACTTCACACTCCAGTCCACCAGGGGGAGCCTTGCTTCTATCTATTAGGGCACTCCTCACACACGGGTAAAACTGGTGGGTTGGATAGGAAGTCAGTCAGAAGCTGCCTGGGTTTGACCCAGAGAGGACCTGTCAGGCAGACAGGGGGAGAAGGAGGAACATCTGAGCTGCAGACAGAGGGTCCCTGTCAGGGTTGGGATCCTGGCAGAGGCCTAGCAAGAGAAAAAATGCTACGGAGCTGCGCCTGCACCCCATGCGGCAGCATCCTAAGAAAGGACACAAAGCAAAGTGTATTGTGGAGAGTGAGAAACGAAGTCACAGCACAAGGAGATAACACCGGGAGGAGTTCTGCCCCGAGATCGGCAGCCTCCTTCCGAGGTGCGTAGCCGGTGGCCGGAACACCAAGGGAGTAATTGACTCTACGCATTACTTCAGAGACCGGCAGGACAGTCAATTCCAAGTTGGCTGCCCGACCTTAATACCTAAGAAGACACGGAGGCAAATTGTGGGAGAGGGGCGTCTCTAGGGTCCCTATAAATAAGCTCCAGGCCTACCCCGTCATACGGGTTGTCCTATCCATACCATCTGGGGGACAGAGAGAGAGAACATCAGAAACATCCACGAAAGTTGTGAGGACTATCCCGTGGTGCTCAGCAGGGAGGTACTACAACACACAGGCGCTAGTAGGAAGGCTACTGATTTCCACCTGGTTAAGAGAACTCTGGATGTGCCTTCGGACTGGCCAGACTCTGCCTGCCCTGTGAACGGTACTCTGGACTGTGGGTGCTGAAGTCTTCAGTAAAAGGTAAAGAGACTGCAACCTTTGTGACCTCGTTATTCATTGCGCCTTACAACGTCCACCATCACCACCTACACATCAGGGAAGCCCTGGGGACATACTTCACCTGTGGGAAGGTATACCAACTAGCTGCCATTCCATCACCCCCAGCGGACCCCTAAGCAGCGTCGGTCACCCTGACCGAATACCACAGGTGGCGTCACGAACACCAGACAAACTTCCCCTTTTATTGGACGTCCCTCAGAAGGGCCACGGACCGGGTCAGGCCACCGTGATATCCCCAGAAGAGAGAGAGAGATAGACCCGGTGCCGAGTACCCCATTGCCCTTAATGTGGGGGGGATCCATGTATATAGTTATCTACCAGATTATCTCAAGTAAAATCAGTTCTAAATACAAGCTGCTTGTGTCATCTCTGGGTAAATATCTACACATAGTCGGTCGGCTCATTGCATTTTTTTTTAGTTTGTCACCACCATTGAACTGAACTTACTCTACTGTTTGATCTGATTTAAAGGAGAAAAATACCCCGACAGTGTATCAATCATCCAAACAGATTCTGGAACGTGTGCGATTCTTTTACACCAAAAGGCCAAGTACGTTCAATCATTCATAATATTAAAAAGATGTACCAGATGTACTTTAAGTGTCCACTTGGTGATCAAGACAAAAGCTGGGCACCCCATGTGATATGCTCAAGTTGTTCAAATGGTCTTCGTGACTGGTTGAACATGAGGAAAGTGGCTATGCCATTTGCTGTTCCCATGATTTGGAGAGAACCCAAAAATCACAGTGATGACTGCTACTTTTGTTTTGTCAAACTGAAGGGCTTTTCTACAAAGAGCAAACATAAGATTAATTGCCCTAAACTTGAATCTGCGATTAGGCCAGTTCCATATGATGGTACTTCGCCAGTTCCTGTACCACCATTTACAGTATGGGATGAAAATTAAGTAGAATATGAAGACTATAGAGCTGAAGCTACTGGTGAAGACATGAAGACCTCAAGTCAAGATGAGTATGTACCTGATGGAGCAGCCAAGCAACATGAATTAAATGATCTCATCAAAGACCTTTCATTGTCAAAAGATAAAGCTGAACTTCTTGTATCTAGGTTGAAACAGAAGAATCTTCTTCATGATGATGTCAAAGTGTGTTATTACCGAAACAGAAGTAACCATTTAACACAATTTTTCACAGTGGATGGACCAATGGTGTACTGGAACAATCTGAATGGCCTCTTTGAAGAACTGAATCAAGAGTATTTTGTTGCAGATTGGCGATTGTTTATTGACTCATCCCAGAGAAGTTTGAAAGCAGTGTTGCCTCACAATGGAAATATGAAACCATCAATCCCTATTGCTCAGTCATGTCATCTAAAGGAAAGTTATGAAAATCTGTCAGTTGTTTTGGATGCTATACAATATAATTATCATCAATAGAATATTTGTGGAGACTTGAAATTGATTGGTCTGCTAATGGGAATGCAAGGAGGTTTCGCAAAATACTGTTGCTTCTTGTGTTTTTGGGACAATAGAAATAGAGTAGAGCATTATGTTCGTCATGATTAGGGACAGAGAAACATCTATGCTCCAGGTAGAGACAATGTTCAGCATAATCCTTTAGTTGCTTCAACAAAAATTTTTCTTCCTCCACTACATATAAAGTTGGGATTGATTAAAAACATTGTAAAAGCCATGGCAAAGACAATTTCACAAGGTTTCCAGTACATTTCAGAGAAATTCTCCAGCATTTCACCAGCATAACTGAAGGAAGGGGTAATGGAACACAGCTACCAGGGTTTTTGAAATGACTCAATGATGGCAGATTACTGTTGGATGTTATATAGGGACATCCCTGAAAAATCGTATCAGCGACCGTCTAATGTCAAGCACTTTTAATTTCTGCTCAATGGGAAGCATTTTTTTTCTGATATGTAGATTACTGTTTTCTTAATGTCGCCAGTATATTTCCTATACCTTATAGTAATGATGCTGTTCCAAGGAAACTATACGTGCTACAGAAAAACTATATACATTTTTGAAATCAGGAAAAAAGATGATTCAGAAAAGTAGTCACCTTCGATGATTACAAAAAATATTTTTTGTAGACCTGTGTAATCAGTAGATTTGGTTTCCAGTACCATCTCTATGCTGATGACACCCAATTATACACCTCTATTCCTGACATCACGCCTGCATTATTACAAAACACTAGTAATTTTCTTCCCACTGTCTTCAACATCATGCCCTCCCTCTATCTGAAACTGAACCTGTCAGAAACTGAACTCCTTGTGTGTCCTCCCTCTGCTAACTTACCTATACTTGACATTGCCATTTCCATGTGTGGTTCTATCATTACTCCACAGCAACATGCCCGCTGTCTTGGGGTCATACTTGATTCAGAGTTTTCATGCACTGTCCACATCCGATCACTGGCTTGCTCTTGTTATCTGCACCTCAAAAACATTTCTAGAATTCAAACTTTTCTTACTTTCGACTCTGCAAAAACTCTTACTGTTGCTCTTATTCATTCTCATCTGGACTATCGCAAAGCTTTACTAATCGGTCTCCCCCTTTCCAAACTCTCCTCTCTCCAATCTGTCTTGAATGCTGCAGCCAGGATCATATTCCTCACCAACCATTACACCCATGCCTCTACCTTGTGCCAGTCATTGCACTGGTTACCCCTCCACTCCACAGTTCAATATAAACTTATCACTCTCACCCACAAAGCACCACCCTACATCTCTTCTCTCGTCTAAGTCTACTACCCTACCCCAGCCCTCCATTCTGCTAATGACCTAAGCTTAACATCCTCAATAATCAGAGCCTCCCACTCCCATCTCCAAGACTTCTCGCATGCTGTGCCAATTCTTTGGAATGCACTACCCAGGACAATTCAATTAATCCACAATACCCACAGTTTTAAGCGTGCCCTAAAAATGCATTTCTTAAGACTGGCCTACTGCCTCAACACATTTATTTAACTATCCCGGTGTTACGCATTCAAAATTTTCTTCATAACCTGGACCCTCATATCATGTTCATTTAATAGCCCTATGTGTCTGTACTTTTACAAATTCTGGCTGGCAACCACTTCATGCAACATTACATAAACTTTTTTTGGCGCCATATTCCAAGACCCGAAACGTTCTCATTTTTCAGGATCTGGAGCTGTGTGAGGACTTATTTTTTGCACCCTCAGTTGATGTTTTTACTGATACCATTTTGAGGTAGATACAATGTTTTGATCGCATTTTATTGTATTTTATTAAAATGTTGCAGTCTACCAAATGAAACCATAATTCAGAAGTTGAGATTTTTTTTCTCGTTACGCCGTTTACCGATCAGATTAATTTATTTTATATTTTGATGGATTGGACATTTCTGAAAATGGCGATTCCAAATGTGTATTATTTTAAAAATTGTTTTATTTTTAATGGGCAAAATGGGGGTAATTTGAACTTGTGTGTTTTTAAATATTCTTAAAAACTTTTATTTTTAATTTTTACTGTATTTAATAGTCCTTTTAGGAGATTTTAAGCTGCGATCGTCCAATCACCTGTGCTATACGTAGCAGGGCTTCAGCTATGAATAGCAAAAAACACGACCTCCTATGAACACATGAGGATCGTGATGACAGGCATGGGGTTCTCCAGCAGATTAGTTAGAGGCACTTGATGGCTGAATAAAGTGAGCCTGCATCAATGGTAGGGACACGGTCGATGACGTAAATATATGTCACGGTCGTGAAGGGGTTAAGGTGGAAAAAGTTCTAAAATGAATCTTTTTGTTATGATTTTTTTCATAACAAAAACCTGACATTTTAAAATGTGTGTGTAGATTTTTTATATGCATTATATATAACATATGTTTGCATATTGGCCAAAGCTTATTAATACACCTGTAAATTAATTTAATAATAAAGTTGTGAAGGCTTTTTTGTGTTTTGCTTTATTGTGTTTTCTGGTAGGTGTGTGGTGCTCTCCTTTAACCCTTTAACGACCGCCGATACGTCTTTTAACAGTGGCAGTTAAGGGTACTTAAACAGCACCGTTAGTTAACATGCATAGCGCCCCCCAGAGTCGGAATTTCTCCTGGTTCTCGGCTACCGAGGGTAGCTGAGACCCCAGAGAACATGATTTGGGTCGGTTTTTACCAACTCCGGTGTTGTGATTGCCAGTAATAGGCCGGCGTCACACTAGCGTATTGCATCGGATGCGAGATCATCGGATGCGATATGCTAATGACACTCGGCTCCTGCTCGCAGCAGAGCAGGAGCCGAGTGTCATGCGTCTGTGCTCCGAGCCTCTCGCACAGAGAGGATCGGAGCACAGCTGCGGAGGAGGCGGAGAAATAAATTTCTCCATCTCCTCCATTGCCGGGGTCCGCTTATAACGCACATCACTCGGATGATATCCAAGTGATGTGCGTTGTCTCACTCGCACCCATAGGCTTATATGGGTGCGAGTGAGCCGAGAGTTTTCCTCGGTCTGAGACAATTGCAACATGCTGCGATTGTCTCGGACCGAGGAAAACAGCGGACAAAAAGTCGGCTGGTGGGAGCTGCCCCATAGCTTAACATTGGTCCGAGTGCAATGTGATATTTTATCGCATTGCACTCGGCCGTTTAAAATGCCAATGTGACGCCGGCCTTAATGGTATAACGGCGACCACAAAAAAAGTCAGATTTTCCATTTAATTTCTTTCTCCTCTGATGTGATTGCACATCAGAGGAGAGAGAAATTGGATCCAATGGTCCCCGCCGGTACCTGGTGTCCCTGCATGATCCCGTGAAGTCCCCCTGGCCGCCGGCGTCTTCTTCCGGGAGAAAATGGTGGAAGCATGGGCAGTGCACCCCCCAAGATCTGTCAACCGACACCCGGCAACAATAGGAGATTTTCATTTTCTCCTGATACCCTTGTGAAAATAAAAAAAATTGATTCCAAAGTAAATTTTTTGTGAAAAAGTAAAATGTTCATTTTTTCCTTCCACATTGCTTTAGTGTTCGTGAAGCACCTGAAGGGTTAATGAACTTTTTGAATGTGGTTTTGCGCACCTTCAGGAGAATGGTGTCACTTTTGGGTATTTTCTGTTATATTGACCCCTTCAAATGTGAGGTGGTCCCTAAAAAATGGTTTTGCAAATTTTGGTGGAAAAATGAGAAATCGCTGGTCAACTTTTAACCCTTATAACGTCCTAACAAAAAAAAATATGTCTCCAAAATTGTGCGGATGTAAAGTAGACATGTGGGAAATGTTATTTCTTAACTACTTTGTGTGACACCACTCTCTGATTTAACTGCTTTCTGACCTCGGACGGGATAGTACGTCTGAGGTCAGATCCCCTGCTTTGATGTGGGCTCCGGCGGTGAGCCCACATCAAAGCCGCGACATGTCAGCTGTTTTGTACAGCTGACATGTGCGCGCAATATGTACCCCAAAGGCACCCCAAGATATTATATAGGCCACAGAATGTTTAGTTCAAAAGATATAAACTTTATTTTTATCAATAAAATTATTACATTTCTATAGTATCCATTTTATAATGTGCAGAAGTACCTCCAATCCAAAAAACTGGTCATATATGCTAAGAAATTGATAATTGTAACAATCTGACTACCAGTTAATATTACATAAATTTCTTTTTGTCAGATCAATGTTTTGCTATGTCCTCAGGTAAATATACTTCAATTCCAAAAAATACCGTTATACATAAGTAAATAGTAATGCCCAAAAAGCTATAACAGCCTAGTTGAAATGATGCCTTAATTAACATCCATATATAAATAAATAGAGTAAGGCTATTTGCCATTTGAAGTTTTTCCCACAAAGGTAAAAACCTATGCCGGATTTGTCCCATGCATTTTGGAAGAGAAGGGAAAGAGTAGCTAAGTATGATATAAGTTATCTAAACATATTTACCGTACAAGCACATATGAACCAGGAACCCCTACGCGCGTTTCGATTTCTCTTCTTCCGGGGGCGTGTATTAATGAGAGAAAGGTAGGTCTATTTAAGCTCACAGCCAGCCAATCGCTGCTACGTTACAGTTATCCAATTGCTATCCATCTACCAAAAGGTTTGTCTCGACCTATAGTACAAGCCGAATCTCAATGCCGTACATACTTCCGGTTTAGTGGGGATACGTTGCCATAGATATAAGCAGCGTGTCATGCATATTCCAAAAATTACAAAAATTATAACCCCGCAGGGCGCTCACCTTCCCGAACTTAATAAGAAGCGCCGTGTAATAACATAATTCTTCTAATTAAATAACTTTATTTTTGTATAAAGGTGCGTCACCTAGCAACTTATTACACGCGGTTCAAGGGGGATAGGGCGAAAGCTGAGCGCTTTCAGAAAAGGGGGTACAGTAAGAGAAACATCAGGAATGGATATATGAGGGCAACTCAATGTACCAGATCGGATCTATTATACGGGAGAACTAAACAAGATACTGTCTCCAAAAAAAGTGATGTGGATGAGATCAGGATGATCACCACTCACCATAATAAATGGCACAAGTTTAGGGAAATCATTAATGAGCATTGGAGTTTTCTTAGCATATATGACCAGTTTTTTGGATTGGAGGTACTTCTGCACATTTTAAAATGGATACTAAATAAATGTAATAATTTTATTGATAAAAATAAAGTTTATATCTTTTGAACTAAACATTCTGTGGCCTATATAATATCTTGGGGGGCCTTTGGGGTACATTGAATCTTTGGATGTGTTCTCTCTCTTTTTTGAATTCATATGGACTAATATGTATAAAAATGTGCGCGCAATAGCGGCGAGTGGAATCACGATCCACCCGCCGCTATTAACTAGTTAAATGCCCCTGTCAAACGCTGACAGCAGCATTTAACTACCGCTTCCGGCCATCCGGCCGGAAATGCGCGCATCGCCGACCCCGTCACATGATTGGGGGGTCAGCGATGCGTCGGCATAGTAACCAGAGACCTCTATGGTTGCTGATGCCGGCTTGCTGTGAGCCCCACCCTGTGGTCAGCGTTCATAGCAAGCCTGTAATTCAGCTACATAGGGGCGATCTGATGATCGCTGCTATGTAGCAGAGCCGATCAGGCTATACCAGCTTCTAGCCTCCCATGGAGGCTATTGAAGCATGGCAAAAGTAAAAAAAAATGTTTAAAAAAATATGAAATAAATAAAAAAATATAAAAGTTTAAATCACCCCCCTTTTGCCCCATTCAAAATAAAACAATAAAAATAAAATCAAATATACACATATTTGGTATTGCCGCATTCAGAATCGCCCGATCTATCAATAAAAAAAGGATTAACCTGATCGCTAAACGTCGTAGCGAGAAAAAAATTCGAAATGCCCAAATTACTTTTTTTGGTTGTCGCGACATTGCATTAAAATGCAATAACGGGCGCTTAAAAGAACGTATCTGTACCAAATTGGTATCACTAAAAACGTCAGCTTGGCATGCAAAAAATAAGCCCTCACCCGACCTCAGATCTTGAAAAATGGAGACGCTACGGGTATCGGAAAAAGGCAAATTTTTTTTTTTAGCAAAGTTTGGAATTTTTTTTCACCACTTAGATAAAAAATAACCTAGACATGTTTGGTGTCTATGAACTCGTAATGACCTGGAGAATCATAACGGCAGGTCAGTTTTAGCATTTAGTGAACCTAGCAAAAAAGCCAAACAAATGCATGGGATTGCACTTTTTTGCAATTTCACCGCACTTGGAATTTTTTCCCATTTTCTAGTACACGACATGGTAAATCCAATGATGTCGTTCAAAAGTACAACTCGTCCTGCAAAAAATAAGCCCTCACATGGGCATATTGAAGGAAAATAAAAAAATTATGGCTCTGCGAAGGAGGGGAGCGAAAAACGAACACGGAAAATCGGAAAATGAAGGGGCTAAGGGTACATAAATTTGAAAATTGCAAAATTTTCAAAATTTTTGCCAAATTTCAGTTTTTTCATGAATAAACGCAAGTTATATCAAAGAATCACATAAATTTTAACATAAAATGACAGTGGTCAGAATTGTAAAAATTGGCTTGGTCATTAAGTACCAAATTGGCTCTATCACTAAGGGGTTAGTCCATCAGTCCATTTAAAAAGACTATTTCAGACTTAATCTGATATCCTTTCTCTTTCCCTAATATTTAAATCTGTATTATTCTCTTTAACACACATCCTTGTCTTCACTTTTGTGCTGTCATGGACACTAACTGTACATACTCTTCATTGTTTTTTCAATTCTCTCGCTATCTCAGTGGTTAAGCCATGAACTGTGATGTTCTCTCACTATCCAGATTCACCACAAAATGGCAGATGCATTTTCTGCTTTTGATTTAATACAGGTTATCATAGTCCCTCCTGATTGTCTGTGATATACCATATGATTTGATCGCTGCAAGGCAGTATAAGGAAGCCGACATGCATGATCTGCTTCAGGTCATGCAAATATTCTTGATCTGATGCAATCTTCTGCATGGTCTAAAATGGCGTTTATTTTAGATGATTGATCACGTATCTTTCAGATTCATCAGGCTCAGTGAAATTTAAAAAATTGGACACAAATTAGATTTTCATTCATGTTGCATTTTCCTAGCCTTCATTAGAAATCAGATTTTTCTCAGTATCCTAAACAAAGGAAGAATAGTAATACAGCCACAGTACATGTTATGTGACGGGATCTAAATTTTAGCATTAAAAGTAAACTAAAATGTGAAGGTACCTGGAAGATGAGTTCAATACAGTAATGGGTTTTGAAAAGAGGTTGAAAGGAAAAGCTCTGATAATAGTTACACTATTTATTAAAGTATGTATCACAGTAAGAAAAATTAATTAGTTTATAGGTATTTTTAAAAAATTCTATGATGTAATATAATATTATGTAATTTACAGTTGCAATCAAAATTATTCATCACTCACTGAAGTTTAGATTTATTAACAAAATTTGCAAACTTTCTGCTGTTTGCAATTAAATAAGCAAGAAGAATTTCTACACCTCAAAACAACTAAGATAACAAATTGTTTCTTCAAATTCAATACAAAATGCTGCCAATAACTCATGCACTCTTGGAATTATTCATCCTCTTCATTATGCATAGCCAGCTTCTGGCAGCATTCTTGAAAAATCTTAGCTCATTTCTCATGGGCAATGGCCTCCAGATCACTATTATTCTTGAGTTTGCATGCTGAAACTGCTTTATTTAATTCCCACCAGGTGTTTTATTTTGTGCAAATTAGGTGACTATGACTGCCACTCCAATATCTTCCAGGACTTCTTCTGAAACCATACCTCTGGTCGATTTTGAGATATGTTTAATATCATTGTCCTATTGAAGTGTCCAATGATGCCCACATTTTAGCTTCTGCAGAGAAGGCATGATGTTTTCTTCTTGGATGTCCTAATACCTGATGGAATCCATCTTGTCTGCCACACAATGCAGGTTTCCAGTGTCAGAGGACGCAAAGCTGCCCCAGAGCATCACCTATCCACCACCATGCTTCACTGTAGGCAGGGTGTTCTTTTCAACATATGCTGCATTCTTCCTCCTTCAGTGAAACTGCTATTCTATATACCTGAAAAGTTCCACTTTTGTTTTTGAAAATCTCTAACTGCTGCTGTCAAATCTTGTGTAAAATCTTTGGCAGTCACTTAAGGTTTTTTGACCACCCGCATTCTCAGAAATCTGGTGGCAGCCGTGTGACAGCTTCCTCTTTCCTCCACATCCAGGTATTGCAGTCATTATCTCTTTAACCTCGTGAACTATGCTTCCAACTGTATCTCTAGGAACATTTAATGCCTTTACTATCATTTTGTATCACTTTCCTTGTTTGTGCAAAACAAAGACCTTGTGTCTTAACTTTTTGTACCATTAAAACACAAGGATATTAGTGAACTGAAGGGTCTTTGTGAACTGAAGGCCATTGCCTGTGAGGAATTCATGAATCGCTGCCAGAAGCGGTTATCTGACTATGCATCACGTTTGCTGCAAGTGACAATAGTAAAATTGTGTTCTACTAAGTACTAGAGATGCTTGTCATGAAACTGTTGAATAACTCTGAGAGTGCAGTAGTCAGTAAAAGTGAAATTTTGTTCTGAAATTGTGGAACCTACTTATGTTAGTCATGTAGAGCAACTTAAATTGTTCTTGTTTGATTAGTTTATTGCAAACATCAGAACGTTTATACATTTTGCTAATAAACAGAATTTATAATGCAGGTGAATCATTTTGATTGCAAGTTGCAACTGTAGCTGCCTAGAAAATACACCACACCTTAACTTTACAACTTTATTCTGATAGATTATGAAAGTCGACAAAGTGGAAGATTACAGGTGATCACAATAACAGAGGAGGAATTTGGTTTAATAAAAGTACATGTTAGTGGTTTGGAGTTAAGCCATACAGTCATCATTATTTCCTTCTACATTCTGCAATTCTGCGTTCTGGTCTTTCACACTTGGAATCTTTGTTTCATGCAAAGCTTTATGCAGTATTTGAGACTTTCACTTTAAAGCATGTAATAAATTCAACATATCACTGCATAAGCTCAACATAATTAGCAGGGAAGAGCCCACGGTGTCCTCTGCAGCATCCACTCCACCAGCCCTCATCAATCATCTCAATATCTGTGATAAGGTCCTGAGGTTGAAATGAGATCTCATCGTCTCCACCTATGAAGCACAAGTCAATATATTTATTCAATCTGCAATCACTTGAAATATATTCTTAGAAATGTCCTAAATTCCACAAGTCTATTTTTCTATTTTGCATATCTGCAGTTTGCATGTCAGATGTAATAGGACATGCACCTTCCAAAAAGTTAAACTTTTGTCTACAGAGTATTCTCCCAAAAGTCTTTGGGATCATCAAAATGTTTTCTGACAAAACTGAGATGAGCCTTTATGTTCTTATTTCTAAGCAGTGGTTTTCGTCTTGGAACTCTGCCATGCAGACCATTTTTGCCTAATCTCTTTCTTATGATGTAGTCATGAATATTGACCATAACTGAGGCAAGTGAGGCCTGCAGGTTTTTGGATGTTGTTGTAGGGTCTTTTGTAACCTCTTGGATGAGTCGTCACTGCGCTCTTGAGGTATTTTTGGTCTGCCTTCCATTCCTGGTTCACTGGATTCGCAAAGCTTTAGAAATGGCTTTACAACCTTTTCTAGACTGATAGATTTCAATTACTTTGCTTCTCCCTCCGTTTGGGGGGGTTTCATCAGGGGCGGGGGGAAATTCAGAAGCAGTGTCTCATATGGCTTCCTGCAGTGACAAGAAATACCCAGTTCAAAAGCAATCTTTCACGTGGGTTCCTGCAGTGGCAAGCAATGCCCAATAAGCTGACTTATTGTTTAAAAAAGCCCCTGTCTGGGGAGAAAAGACACTGCTTCTGAATCCTCCCCCACGATGAACCCCCCGAACGGAGGGAGAAACACGTTTGGAGGCTTTATAACTTTTGGGAGACTACATAATTGTTATGAGTAATGCTTGTATAGGACCATACTAGGGTACTATTCTTGTTAGGGCGGGAGCAATGCAGGGGCATGACATGGGGTATTAGGAAACAATAACTCCCCCCTTTATTTTTGACTATCCCTCAAAGGTGAAATATAGGGAATATTTATTCTTCCTTTCCTTCTTGAAGCACCACATTTGGGACTCTGAGGAATAATGGAAAGCGACATTGGTGAGACTGAACCATTTTCTAATTTTGAGCACTGTTTAAATTGAGCACTGGCACTTTAAAGGGAATCTGTCACCTCAAATTGGTGGGCTATGTAAATGCCCTGTGTTCGGGCAGATGGGCGGTGTTTCGTCTTCTTTCCTCCACCCCATCCTTCCCCGCTGTCCGCAATATTTTCAGGAATTTGAGAAGGTGTCCTCCATAGTTTGCGTGTGCGCAATGCAATCTTGCTTCGCGCACGCGCAGTATGCTTTGCCCATCTGCGGGCAAAGCTGAAAAGCATTACTGCGCATGCGCCAGTGCACTATGTCCCGGAAGTATTTCGCTGTGTTCCGGGACATAGTGCTCCAGGCGCATGCACAGTAATGCTTTTCGGCTTTGCCCGCAGATGGGCAAAGCATACTGCGCGTGCGCGAAGCAAGATTGCATTGCGCACACGCAAACTATGGAGGACACCTACTCAAATTCCCGAAAATATTGCGGACAGTGGGGAAGGATGGGGTGAAGGAAAGAAGACGAAACACCACCCATCTGACCGAACACAGGGAATTTACATAGCCTGCCAATTTGAGGTGACAGATTCCCTTTAAATATGGTATTGTCTGTTTGTATGTACCGTATATATGGGTTCATTACCTTTTAGGTGATTATTAAAAGTTATGATTTAGAATTTTTACCTGGCCCTGCTGTAATCTCCCGACAGGTATATTCAGTAGTAAATCTGTCATGCTAAAAGGAGTCACATTTGGTATGTCTATTAATGAATATTGAATGGTATGCATCTGTATGTGTTTTATTTGCAGACACATACTGCCAATTGTAAGGAAACAGGTGTAAATAGAGCATGAAGTAAACTGTAACATTAATCCAGGATATTTCATTGTACTTTATAGTTAGTTGCACTGTTTTCTATTAAATAATATGAGTAACATTACTTGATTCAACAAATTATCCCTTGTGACCTTGATTGCATAGTAAAAACGTAATCCTGAGACCTCGCTAAACCTACTGCGACCATCTGGTGGATATGCTGCATATTTAAAAAGATATATTTGTGAAAGTCACCACTGACATATACACTAGCGATATAAAACCTGGCAATCAAGGTCACTGACTAGAAATGCATCATGTACAAATACTAAATGCACTTTAAACTGGTTGCTACTTCTGCATGGTGCTGTAATGGTGTGAGCTGCAGTAAGTGTGCTCTTTACAGAAGTACCAATCTTACTGAGTAAGAAGATTATCCAAATCAATGACTACTGAGTTTGATTAAAGTGGACACATGTGCAGTGAAATCACAGAAGGCTCAGCTGACAGTCTATAATGTGTGTGGAGGCTCCAATTTTCCCCTACAAATAATGATCAGGGAAATAATGTTAGACAAATTGAATTTAACATCTTACCCCTTTTGTAGTCCCAGAGAACACCCACTGCCCGAGAAATCTAGCAGCAGCTTTCTCCACTCTTTCTGTGGAAAACACCTGAATGTTCGGCTGCACTGAAAGTGCCTGTGGATTTTGGGGTGGGTGTTTTTGGACTCCATGTAAGGACCGAATAATGGAGTAATGAACGGCAGAGCAAGACATCGATTCAAGTATAATCCAGTATGAGCTACACTGTACAGACTGGTCTAAGATCATCACCAGTGACCCCTCATGATTATCTCTTTAACAATAACTTATTAATCACACTTGTGATATTTCGCAAAAAAATGCAAAGACAGCTTACCTCCTTCATAATCATACAACGCCACTGCAGTGATTCCTGAAGCTCTTGTTTGACCAGATGGTTTAGAAGGTTCTAAAAACAGAAACATCTAAATTAGCACTTACCATATTGCATGATTTTAAGTCCCTGGGCCCCAATGCAAAATATATAACAAGACCCCCATCTACCATGTGCCATATGCAATACTGATAAATGCTTATGTGGCAGGGGGGCTTTTGTAACTCCTCAGGTATTAGCATCTGCGACTGATAAATCTTTAACCCCTATAGCTATGCCTTAAAATTGTTGGGCCCCAATGCAAAATCTATTGCAATACCCCAATCCCTCAATGTGAAATTTACAATACTAATATCTTTTTGCATGGCAGTGGGGCCCTTGCACCTTTACTGGGCTCCAGAGCCCAGCTGCGATTGCGATGTGAAACCAGAATAGTTACCTCCAGCACACTATGTGTTGGGACGGTATATTGAAAGTTTTATTATAGGCTGGTTTTAGTGGACATTCATAGAGAAGGAGGGAGAATGTTCACGTATCTCTACCTGCAGTGTACTGACAGGACCTTGTGATGTCACAGTCATGTGATCAGTCACGTGGTTGAGGAGTCACATGGTCTGGCCTTAAATAGCTGAACTCCAGGGTTAGTCAGGGTTGTTGAGGGCCTGGAGAGAAAGAACTGCACGAAGTGCTACCGTTCTGTTTTGTTTTGCTGTTTTGCCCAGAGGGCTGTGTTTATTTTTGTGCTTAAAACCTTGGTTTATGCTGTACTAAATAAACCAAGTGCACCTTTAAAGGCGCATTGTTCCATTTACTACCTCTGTGTGCAGCCGAGTGTGCCGATCTACATAATTATATATATGTGTGTAACACCCCAGGTTCCTGGTTGTTACAGTGGCATTGCTTTCCTCACGGGGAGAGTGATGTCACACTTGGAATCGAGGAAGGATCTCTTTTAGCAGGTAATCACAAGCATGCAACATGTTCATACTCCAGGCCAGAAGGGGGAGCTCTGATCCAGCTTGTGGGTGGCTCCCCTATATATATTCTGGTCTGAAGGGGAAGTTAGTCAGTGAGTGAGAGGAAAGGGGCCGTGCAGACGAGAGGATCTGAAGCTCCTGTGAGGAAAGTGAGGGGCCGTGCAACCACAAGGGTGCTGCAGCTCCTGGAAAGAGAGAGAAAGGAAAGCAGAACAGATTGTAGAGGGCATGAAGGAGAAAAGAGGCACATACGAAGTGAAGAGCTGGGGAGAAGCTGAAACGGAGTTTCTTCCATGCTAAAGCGCATGAAACCGGTAGCCGTAAGACCGAGGTTGTGCAGCACTCTACGTCTCACAGCAGAAACCGGCGGGACAGCAGATTGCAAGTTACCTGTCCACCATACACCTGAAGACACAGTAACACATAGAGCCTGGGTCGTGATAGAGATCCTGTAAAAAGGCTCAAGTTACCAGTCAAACAGGTAGTGTCCTACCTAAAGGGGGCAGAGAGAACATGTGAGGACTTTGTGTGATGCCTAAAGCAGCAAGGGACTACACCATAGCGCTAGAGGGAAGGCTTCCAACTCCACCTGGTAAAGCGGGATTCCAAAATCGCTTCCAAGCCGGCTGGACCATGCCAGTACCTGTGATCCAGTACCCTGGACTGTGGCTGCCTTGCATCAGTAAAAAAGGTAGAGAGACTGCAACCCTGTGTCCTCCATTTATTCCTACATCATCTACCACCTGTCTGTACTACACCGGGAGCCCTGGGGACCCAGCTTCACCTGTGGGAAGCCATACCATCCCTGCTGCAATAACATCACCCCGGAGGACCCCTTTAAGCAGCGTCAGTCATCCCTGACCGAATACCACAGGTGGTGTCACGAACAAACTTTATTCACGAAACCCTTTAAAGTCCTTTCCCTTAAACATGGGTGCCCAGGGCCATGGACCGTGTTGCTGCCGCCGTGACACATCCCTTTAAGTACCGAACTTGGTGGGCGTATATATATATATATATATATATATATATATATATTACACCAAAAAAAAGCAGAATCAGGAAAAAAGCATCCAGATAGTTACCCAGTACCGGTATGCAATACTTTTATAATGTATTCATGGATATACATAATTTATTGAATACTCCACTCAGGGTTATTACAGTAATTTATATGTTTATATCTTTCCCTATTTATTTGTTGTATATGGTGCAGTACAGCAAAATATGAAAGCTTATACTAAAACGAACGTAACTTTTATTAGGTCACTGCAATGAAAAAGAAGTGCTGCTTAAAAAAGGGAAAAGGGGCTCCAACTAGAGTACATAGCCTTTGGCATAAGGTGGAGGCCCACCCTTCTACTATATAATTGTCTAAGGGTCACTTCCGTCTGTCCTTCTGTCTGTAACGGTTATTCGTTCGCTGATTGGTCTCGCCAGCTGCCTGTCATGGCTGCCGCGACCAATCAGCGACGCGCACAGTCCGGAAGAAAATGGCCGCTCCTTACTCCCCGCACTCACTGCCCGGCGCCCGCATACTCCCCTCCGCTCACCGCTCACACAGGGTTAATGCCGGCCGTAACGGACCGCGTTATGCCGCGGGTAACGCACTCCGTTACCGCTGCTATTAACCCTGTGTGACCAAGTTTTTTTTTACTATTGGCGCAGCCTATGCAGCGCCAATAGTAAAAACATCTAATGTTAAAAATAATTAAAAAAATTAAAAACGATTATATACTCACCTACGCCGCCTTTCCCGCTCCTCGCTATGCAACCGGCACTTTCCGGTGGCACGGATCGTCTGGCAGAAGGACCTGCCGTGACGTCACGGTCATGTGACCGCGACGTCATGACAGGTCCTGCACGACAAGGACCTGCCGTGACGTCACGGTCATGTGACCGCGTCACGGTCACGTGACCGCGACGTCATCACACCCTGGGACCGGAAGATGCCGCCTGCACCCCACACAGGCGACAGAGCTACAACGCGCCTGCGGAAGGTTAGTATATGTTTATTTTTTATTTTTTTAACCTGTGTCATACGTGGATGGGCAATATACTACCTGTGTCATACGTGGCTGGGCAATATACTACATGGGCTGTGCAATATACTACGTGGCTCTGTGCTGTATACTACGTCACTGGGCAATATACTACGTCACTGGGCAATATACTACGTCACTGGGCAATATACTACGTCACTGGGCAATATACTATGTGGCTCTGCTGTATACTACGTCACTGGGCAATATATAATGTAACTGGGCAATATACAATGTAACTAGGCAATATACTACGTGGCTGGGCAATATACTACGTGGCTGGGCAATATACTACGTTGCTGGGCAATATACTAGGTCACTGGGCAATATACTTCGTGGCTGTGCAATATACTACGTGGCTGGGCAATATACTACGTGGCTGGGCAATATACTACGTGGCTCTGTGCTGTATACTACGTCGCTGGGCAATATACTACGTGGCTGTGCAATATACTACGTCACTGGGCAATATACTACGTCACTGGGCAATATACTACGTCACTGGGCAATATACTACGTGGCTGGGCAATATACTACGTGCCTAGGCAATATACTACGTGGCTGGGCAATATACTACGTGGACATACATATTCTAGAATACCCGATGCGTTAGAATCGGGCAACCATCTAGTTTATAATAAAGAGCAAGAGTCAAAAAAAGTTAAAATCCTCATCCACCAACCACAAGTGAAATCCAGAATCAGAAAAAACACTCACGGTATGGTAACACGTATAATAGAGAGACATCTAACCACACACTTCAATATGTCAATGCTGATCTGGGTAATAAAATGTCTTGCTGGCAATCACAAATCGTTGCTGGACATAAAGGTATCTGGCTAATTATGACCGGATATACAGTAATCTGACAGTCGTCAGATTCTAAAAGGTCATAATGAAATATCAGCTGACAGTGGTCAGATATGGTGCAGAGAAACAAGCCACAATACCAATATTAGATCATAGTGAATGATAGAAGTGAGTACACCCTACACATGACAGTAGTGACTGCTTGGGTGGGCATCCTATAAACCGTTTATGGCATGCAACACAACTAAGCAATGAAAAAATGGGAACATCCTCACCCAATAAGGCTATGTGCACACGTAGGAAAAGAGGTGCAGAATTTTCTGCACAAAATCCGCATCTCCTGGCAGAATCCACAGCCGCGGATTTGCTGCGTTTTTTATGCGGATTTTGTGCTGTTTTTATGCTGAATTGATGCGGATTTTGTGCGGTTTTTGCCACTGCGGATTTTTATCATGGAAGGGTGCAGAAACACTGCAGATGCGCACAAAAGAAGTGACATGCAGCAATTCCGCACTGATTTTTCCGCACCATCTGCACAGCTTTTTTTGCATCCCAATGAATAACACTGTACTGTACATCACAGTGCGAATCTGCAGCGTTTCTGCGCGGAAAAATTCGCAGCAAATCCGCATCGTGTGCACACAGCCTAAATGTTCATTCACGTAGAGGGCCGTGATCTCAATCCTGGTAAGAATCCATCCGAGATTATGGGATACAGTATGGGCCTATATATCCCTATACGGATTACAATAGCCTGAATTCAAAGAGCTTCCTCTCTGACAAGGGCAGTCCACAACTAGCCCTAATAAGGAGGCCCTGCACTCTCCCTGTGTCAGGGCCAGACTGGCCATTTGGTAATTCTGGCAAATGCCAGAAGGGCCGGTTTGGTTGTGGGCTGCCTTGTATGCCACGTTGTTAACAGAATCAGTGTTCTCAAGGCACCCATACTGTTAACAGTTGTGACGGAGTACAAAGCCGGTCACTCCGTCACTTACCTCAGCATGCCGTGGGTATAATCAGAAATATTGGTCTTGGAGTAAATCTTCCTTTCCTCCATCCAGGGTAATATTAGTAATATATCCCATCTGGTTATTGGGGACGGGGACAGCATGGGCCTGTGTGATTTCAAATGCCAGGGCTGAATTTCATCCCCAGTCCATAACTGCCCTGTGTGACCCTACGCTTTCCTTCCCTCAATGGAGACTTCAGGGGACCTGTAGCACAAGTAGGGTCTCTATAGTAATTAGACAGGAGGGACCCACTTTACTCTGCACTATCTAATCCTGTAGGATCCTGCGCCTCCTCCTTATGCCAGGGTCACATAACCTAGTTGGAGCCCCTTTTCTGTTTTTTAGGCAGCATTTCTTTTTCATTTTAGTGGCCTAGTAAAAGTTACGTTTTAATATAAACTCACATTTTGCTGTATTGTACTTGACATTGTGAGGCCCTATGCATTTTAACCCTCAACTGGTGAGGTGGGGTTTTTGTCACACAACTGGTGATGTGGGGTTTCCTATACCCCAGTGTTTAGAAATCTCTTATTTTTACAGAAAATGCAAAGATCACATTTGTTTTAATCGTTTTCTTATCGGCGATTGATTAAACATGAGTATAACAAATGTTTGACACCCACAAGTATCGGAAAATGTAATACTTTGATAAAAATAAAGAAGTTTTCATAATTTGAAAATGTGTAAAAAAGAGTTACATCAGTGGTGAGTTGGGGTTCAGCAAGGCCAAGACAGCACGTAGCGACAGCTAGCTCTGTTATGCGTGGCCAGAAGTGAGAGGCCTTGATGACATCCTGTTGACAAGGAAATGGATAGAAGCTAGTGAGACACTTATCCTCATACCAGCATTTTTCAATGAATGGCAGCCGAACAAAAATTTCCTGGGGTGTGGCAAACCCCACCTCACCAGTTGAGGGTTAAGGTGCGAATTTATTCCCATTCTATTGCTTATTCTCAGTTGTATGTGGTGTCATCTACTGGCTAAATATATACAGTATTTATATATATTTTTTCCATTTTTAAAAGTATTATGGTCTACTTACTGTTCATCCCCATAAGAATGCAGACACCCACAGAAAGAATCGCACTTGCTAGGCCCTAAACAATAGAGTTGGCAAATGGCTTGGTGAATGAGTTCTCACATACAAATCTGCATCGCTGTCAGGTCTCACTGTATTTCACAGTGGTTGGCACACCTGCTGTCCGGAAGCAGTATCTTTCTCATGGAGCTGGTGAGAGCAGAGTGATACTGGGACCCGATCAGTGTGTGAGAGCTGCAGTGCAATGCAGTTGTAATGACGAGGGACCTGGCAGCGACGCAGATCTCTGTGTGAGACCCCATCCAACATCGGCACTTGCCAGCTGTAATTTTTTAGGGTCTGGTGAGTGTAATTTTTGGGGGGTCTATGCTTTCTTTTGGGGGGTGTCTGCTTTCTTTAATTAAGGGTCCTACTGTAGTCTTTAACTTTTTTTTTTTAGCTGCCTGATGAAGCTTCACGCGAAACATGCGTTGGGGTACTGGGCAGTGTGGCCTGATCACATAATGGCACATGGCTTGTATAGATCTATCTCTTGTTTTGTTTAGATGTCTCTATAGGGGGATATACCTGTACCAAGGGTTAACCCGAGTGATATGGGACAGAATGCTAATCTTTGTCCAGTTAAAACAGTCTATACAGACCCCTGAAGCTAGTTAGATATTGATTATGTCTGATGGGCTAAAATTGTGTATATGCTAAATATAAGCTTCTGGATAATTTTAGATATGAGAGATTTTCCATATCTTTATACTTTGTGATACTTGATATATGTATTACTAATGTGCCTGCAATATTTTATAACCACACTGCCCTCTACCTCTGTTTAAAAAAAACATTTTTATGGGGTTTATTTTATGTACTTTTGGTAGTCTTGTGTCTGATGATTTAATAAAGATTGAGATTATATATTAGCTTGATTTGGTATATATTATTTATTCTACTGCTTGGTGGTAATAAGCTGGACATGTTTCTTTTTGGGGGGGTCTGCTTTCTTTAATTAAGGGTCATGCTATATTCTTTAACTTTTTTTTGCTGCCTGGTCTTATTTTTGGAGTAGGGAGTATATTTCAAGCCTACTCCACAAAGACCGAAAATTCCTGCTAGCGCTTATTTTCGTGGAAACATTGTATCAACAAGAAGTATAATTCTAGGCTGCCTATAAGCCCACCAGTATTGTTCATATTGACTTCAACCACTCTTACCCTCCTTTGGTAATTCTTCATACAAAGTATCATTTTGAGCATTAGGGGGGTCCATGACTTCATAATCTTCAGTTGCGTCCTCTTCTAGCCTTGGTGGAGGATCTGGAATGTCCTCATACTCTTCGTCTGAAGCATGGTGTGGCACAGAAATATCTTCATAGGTCTCATCCTGATTAGATATTTCATCTGGAGTGGGTACATTAGTCTTCATCATAACAGGGAGTCTGGGTGGAAGTACTGGAGGGGCCTCATATTCAGAATCCAGAACTGGAGGAGACTCATATTCAGCATATTCAGAATCAAGAACTGGAGGGGCTTCATATTTAGAATCCAAATTTGGAGGAGCCTCATATTCAGAATCAGGAACTGGAGGGGCCTCATATTCACAATCCAAATCTGGAGGAGCCTCATATTCACAATCCAAATCTGGAGGAGCCTCATATTCAGAATCTACTGATATCTAAATAATACATAGTGGTAATAAATTAATGAAAATGGCTCATATGGTTCACTTTTAATCTTTAAGTCTACAAGCAGATATTTACTTTTTTTTCAGGAGTTTGTGGAGTCACAGAAATACGAGGAACTGGGACAGGGACAGAGACTGGCTGCTTCTGAGACAGATCAATGTCTGAGCTTTGTCGACTCTGCAAAAGAGGTGATTATATTAATTTACACACATACCCAACACGGTGCTCAGTGTCTACTGGATGAAAGGCTGCATGGTCGCACCATGCAACCATGTAGCCTGCCATTTAGATGTAGCAGGGCTGGACCCGTCGTGGAACAAATGGATTGAAAGCATCTCTGCGGAAAGGTGAGGAATATTGTTCTTGCATAGCCTTTGCTGGTTATTAATTATAGGGGGACCCCACATCATTTTTTGGGGGGGTCCCTCATTTTAATAGCCAGTTACTAATTATACAGCTGTGAGCTGATATTAATAGCCTGGGAAGCTCCATGGGTATTACCCCTTGCCAGGCTATAGACATTGGCCCCCAGCCATCGGCTTTACCTCTTTTGGTTACAAAAATTGCGCGGGAGCAGACGCCATTTTTTTCCCAAAAATAATCTTTTATTAATTAAATACAGTCATTTTCACACACACACATGGTACTAATTGTATGCGTTACTGACATCTATATATCTACCTATTCTATGTGTATTTACTGTATGTAATCTATCTCTTCTATCCTGTTGGCTCCTGCAGTGATTTTCCAGTACACTGCAGATGAATTGCCGGCTTTTCTTCTGTCTGTCTATGTAATATATATACATATAGGAATTGCCGGCTTTACAAAGGACACCGGTGAGTAAAAAAAAAAATCGGACAGCACTTGCTGTTGGATTTTACACTGACGCTGAATACGCCTGAAAAAATAAACGGTGACGTGAGCTGCCCCATAGATTAACACTGGGCCAAGTGGTATGCGATGTTTTCTCGCATAGCACTCGCCCGTATTCTTCGGTAGTGTAACTCCGGCCTTATTTGTTCATTTAAAATGTGCTTTTTGTTTTATCAGTGGTTATTTTGTCTACGAATTAAGAATAGTGATGAGACATGCAGATGCGCGGGGATGCGACCATATTTTTCAAGCATGCCAAAGTCACTCGGTTAGCACACGAGCATGCTCGAGCACCTTATCCGAGTATGTTTGCTCATCACTAGTTAAGAGTCTTTGCACACTGACTATATGAGGGAACCATGTTTGGATAGTAGCCTGGAGAATTTCATTTTTTTCTCACCTCCTTCTTTGCTTGTGCATCTCGCTCCATCATGTCTTTCTTCTGTCTCCTGGCTCTCTCTTCCTCTGCTTTTTGACGATTTTCCTCCTCTGCTACCTTAGCCATATTCTCAAAACGAGATCTTAGGTTCTGAGCTCCACTTGTCACTGAAAGTATTTTATTCAAAGCAAGCGTTTGGTATTAAAAAGTTGAATCTAAAGGAATGTTTCACACATTAGATTTTTGTGCTATCTGTTATTTTTGTGGATAAGTAACAGCTCCACTACATTGAATGTGTCTTGTCAGATTTACTTTTTTTTGTCTACAAAAAAAAATCCAGAGACATATCCTATTTTGATCCATGTTGTGGGATCAAAAAATGGATAGCACATGGATGTTATCTGAGTATCCTATGTTATTGGGCAGGAGAAGGTAAGAATTTTTTTTCATAGGAAAAAAAATGAATTGAACAATGATTGTAAAAATTAACATACAGACCAAAAGCTGATCCAGCTTGCTATAAAAAAACACAGACCATTTTTCACATTTGAGATTAAAAAAAAAATTGTGAATTGTCCTAAGCCATAGAAATGAGAAAAGATCACATTGCATCTCAGATAATCATTGCCTTCCATTTTTGGAATTTACTCTTTACAATTCTACATTTTTATGTATTTTTACTGAAGCGTGTAGTTGCAGTGTATACTAGGAATGTTTTTGTAAAACAGGTTGGCCATACACAGAGATAAACAACCAACATAAAGTGCACAGAATTAAGATAATCACAGTATGAATAATAAATATATTCCTTTTATTGAATGCAAGTTAAAAACATGTAAAAGCAAACACAATAGACAAAAATGGCATACACAGAGAAAATAAAACACTCAACAGGAAACTGTCACGCTCCACCAAGGAGCCAAACGGCACATGGCAAGACTGATGGGAAGGGAAGCACGGCAAGTGGGGAAACATTAGAAGGACACCCCTAAATCTTGCCCTGCACAACCCTGAGCTCCCTGAAGTTCCTAGACAGGTTCTTTTACCCCATGTGGCGATCATGTTCTTATCCCTGCCTTGTCCTAAGCATGGCTCTGGCAAGTGAGTGGGGCAGAAGGGACACTAGCCCTGCTCTATAATACAGACACAAAGGGAAACAGACAAGGGTAAAAGAAAACAGCAATCAGTCAAAGCGCATCCAGACTAAGGAATGGTATATGAAGGGAGAGGTAGACCAAAAAGTGAGATAAGGAGAAATATAACGCCAAGCAAACTTGCAAACAGCAATCCCCAGAGACAAATCCTAAATGGCTTCTGTTTCCACGGCTCACAGCACCAAACCAATTCCAAGGTATAGCAAGCTATCACTGGCAACTACCCAAGCTAAGAGGTGAGTACTTTTACCAGAGGAGAGTGGAAAAAATCAGAACAACTGAGATAACTCAGGACACAAAGCTTTAGGAGACAAGCAGGAGAGTTTAACCCTTGCAACCAACAAACAAGGGAAATCTGCATAGCTAACTGGAAAGCAAAGCAGATCTAACCAGTGCAGGTGTGTGTAGCTAAATGCTGCTATCTTCTGACCCTTGAAATAGAGGAAGACACTCTCTGTCACGAAAGAAACATTTTAAAAATGACAACCAATGTGTCTGTGAGCATTGAAAACCAGTACTCATTAATAAATAATGAAACATAGAAGGATTGCTAATGATGGTTTGTCATATTAAATGACAAATAACATTACATTAATCTTAAATCATGCTAGAAGTCAATTGGGAACTATATTAATGCAACATTCCAGGTAAACCTTTCTTCAAAATCTCCTGGAGGGCTACATAAGTCATTAATTGAGATGAAGAATGACTGATTGTGCTGACAACTCCCCACCTAAGATGGTCAATCCGACTTACAGAGGCCCTAATAAATGGACCCTCACTTATTCTTTTTTATATACTAAGCTTTGCACTCTACTGGTTTAGGATGGAATTAAAAGTGAATCCAATAGAATGTAGAATAAGTACCATAAGTATTTTACTGTTAAAAATTTGCTCAAAACGTAAATCATGCATGGACTCATTACCTCCCATTCCATGCCTTTTTGTTGTTTTTACCTTTAACCCCTTTCTGCCACTAGACGTACTATCCCGTTGAGGTGACCTAGGACTTAATTTCCAGGGACGGGATAGTACATCATAGGCGATTGGCTGCGCTTACACTATGTGCCAGGAGCGGTCACAGACCGCTCCCATCACATTAACCCCCGATACACTGCGATCAAACATGATCGCAGCATTCTGGCGGCATAGGGAAGCATTGCGCAGGGAGGGGGCTCCCTGCATGCTTCCCTGAGACCCTCAGAACAACGCGATGTGATCGTGTTGTTCCGAGCATCTCCTCCGTCCTCCTCCCTGCAGACCCCGGATCCAAGATGGCCGCGGGGGGCCTTCCAGGTCCTGCAGGGAGGTGGCTTGGAAGCGCCTGCTGAGAGCAGGTGCCGGCAAGCCTGCAGCACTGTCTGTCAGATCGCTGATCTGACACAGTGCTCTGCAAAGTAAAAAAAGTAAAAAAAAATATTTACATGTGTAAAAAAAAAAATCCTAAATAAAAAAAAAATAAATATATATATATATATATATAGTTCCAATAAATACATTTCTTTAAGTAAATTAAAAAAAAAACAATAAAAGTACACATATTTAGTATCGCCGCGTCCATAACGACCCGACCTATAAAACTGTCCCACTAGTTAACCCCTTCAGTGAACACCGTAAAAAAAAAAGAGGCAAAATCAATGCTTTCTCATCATACCGCCGAACAAAAAGTGGAATAACACGCAATCAAAAAGACGGATTTAAATAAACATGGTACCGCCGAAAACGTCATCTTGTCTCACAAAAAAACGAGCCATGATACAGCATCATCAGCAAAAAATAAAAAAGTTACAGCTCTCAGAATAAAGCGATGCAAAAATAATTATTTTTTCTATAAAATAGTTTTTATTGTATAAAAGTGCAAAACATTATAAAATGATATAAATGAGGTATCACTGTGATCATACTGGCCCAAAGAATAAAACTGCTTTATCAATTTTACCAAATATGGAACGCTATAAACGCCCCCCCAAAAGAAATTCACAAATTGCTGTTTTTGTTAATTCTGCCTAAATCAAAAACAAAAATCGGAATAAAAAGCGATCAAAAAATGTCATGTGCCCAAAAATGGTACCAATAAAAACGTCAACTCGTCCTGCAAAAAACAAGACCTCACATGAGTCTGTGGACCAAAATATGGAAAAATTATTGCTCTCAGAATGTGGTAACGCAAGAAATATTTTTTGCAATAAAAAGCGTCTTTTAGTGTGTGACAGCTGCTAAACATAAAAATCCGCTATAAACACCCACTATAAATAGGAAATCAAACCCCCTTTTATCACCGCCTTAGTTAGGGAAAAATAATAAAATTAAAAAAATGTATTTATTTCCATTTTCCCATTAGGGTTAGGGTTGGGGCTAAAGTTAGGGTTGGGGCTAAAGTTAGGGTTGGGGCTAAAGTTAGTGTTAGGGTTGGGGCTAAAGTTAGGGTTAGGATTACGTTTACGGTTGGGTTAGGGGTGTGTCAGGATTAGGGGTAAGGTTAGGGTTGGGATTAGGGTTAGGGGTGTGTTGGGGTTAGGGGTGTGTTCGGGTTAGGGTTGGGATTAGGGTTAGGGGTGTGTTGGGGTTAGGATTAGGGTTTGGGGTGTGTTGGGGTTAGGGTTGAAGTTAGAATTGGGAGTTTTCCACTGTTTAGGCACACCAGGGGTTCTGCAAGCGCAACATCACTTCCGATCTCAATTCCATCCAATTCTGCGTTGAAAAAGTAAAACGATGCTCCTTCCCTTCCGAGCTTGCCGTGCGCCCAAACAGTGGTTTACCCCCACATATGGGGTATCAGCGTACTCAGGACAAATTGGACAACAACTTTTGGGGTCCAATTTCTCCTGTTACCCTTGGGAAAATACAAAACTGGGGGCAAAAAAAATCACTTTTGTGGAAAAAAAAGATTTTTTATTTTCACGGCTCTGCGCTATAAACTTTAGTGAAACACTTGGGGGTTCAAAGTTCTCACAACATATCTAGATAAGTTGCTTGGGGGGTCTAGTTTACAATAGGGGATCACTTGTGGGGGGTTTCTACTGTTTAGGTACATCAGGGGCTCTGCAAACGCAACATGAAGCCCACATACCATTCCATCAAAGTCTGCATTCCAAAACACCACTTCTTCTCTTTCGAGCTCTGCTATGCGCCCAAACAGTAGTTTTCTCCCACATATGGGATATCAACGTACTCAGGACAAATTGCACAACAGCTTTTGGGGTCCAATTTCTCCAGATACCCTTGGGAAAATACAAAATTGGGGGCTAAAAGATCATTTTTGTGGAAAAAAAATGATTTTTTAATTTTCACAGCTCTACATTATAAACTTCTGTGAAGCACTTGGGGGTTCAAAGTGCTCACCACACATCTAAATTAGTTCCTTAGGGAGTCTAGTTTCCAAATTGGGGTCACTTTGGGGGGATTTCCACTGTTAAGGCACATCTGGGGCTTTCCAAACGAGACATGGCTTCCTATCTCAATTGCAGCCAATTTTGCATTGAAAAGTCAAATGGCTCTCCTTTCCTTCTTAGCTCTGCCATGCACCCAAAAAGTGGTTTACCCCCACAATTGGGGTATCAGCATACTCAGGACAAATTGCACAACAAAGTTTGGGGTCCAATTTCTCCCGTTTTCCTTGGTAAAATAAAACAAATTGGATCTGAAGTAAATTTTTGGTGAAAAAAGTTAAATATTCATTTTTTTTAAACATTCCAAAAATTCCTGTGAAATACCTGAAGGGTTAATAAACTTCTTGAATGTGGTTTAAGCACCTTGAGGGGTGCAGTTTTTAGAATGGTGTCAAACGTGGGAATTTTCTATCATATAGACCCTTCAAAGTGACTTCAAATGCAATGTGGTCCCTAAAAAAAATTTTGTTGTAAAAATTAGAAATTGTGGTCAACTTTTAACCCTTATAACTCCCTAACAAAAAAAAAAATTTGGTTCCAAAATGGTGCTGATGTAAAGTAGACATGTGGTAAATGTTACTTATTAAGTATTTTGTGTGACATATCTCTCTGATTTAAGGGCATGAAAATTCAAAGTTGAAAAATTGCAAAATTTTCAAAATGTTAGCCAAATTTCCATTTTTTTTTCCACAAATAAACGCAAGTAATGTCAAGGAAATTTTACCACTAACATGAAGTACAATATGTCACGAGAAAACAGTGTCAGAATCACCGGGATCCATGCAAGTGTTCCAGAGTTATAACCTCATAAAGGGACAGTGGTCAGAATTGTAAAAATTGTCCGGGTCATTAACATGCAAACCACCCTTGGGGGTTAAGGGGTTAAGTAATTTTAATTTTATTCTGTTGAGTAATGTTGTTCATCCTGTTGGATCCACTTTTCATTCCATCTCGACTTCCTCAACCAGTTGTGCCATAACCCATTTAACTCCAGACTTTTGAGTTGATACCCAGACATTACAAGTGCTCCTGAGCAGCTGCTACAGCTGGTTCCTTCTGCACTCAGACCTACACCATATGCTGACCCCCTTCGTCATGCCTCCTCACTGCACAACCTCCTGTTAAGCAGTTTTCGATTTTGATGTTATTGTACCAGGAGGCGCCATGTTTTCTCTCTTTTTCTTTTCAGCCCTATTACTATTTTTTTATGTCTCATTTCACAGGTGTTCTTGAGATACTGACATATCAATATTTCAATGAAAGTTTTAGTCTGAGTGAAGCAGATATGGTAGTATTGACGTGTACATATGTACAACACTCACTTGCTTCCAGAGGCTGTGTTTTCTCATAGACAGAGCTGGGTGATTCAATCTCGCCAAAACCTGAAGCAGACTGTAAAAGAGGATGCAGAATGGCTTAATGTTATACGTTACATGGTACTGCATTGATTTTGTGGGCATGCATTTAAATTGTATTTTTTTTAAATTTAGGGTTTGTATCACATGTAAGGCTACGTTCACATTTGCGTTGTGCGCCGCAACGTCGGCGCCGCAACGCACAACGCAAACAAAAAGGCAGCAAAACCCATGCACAACGCTGCGTTTTGCGCCGCATGCGTCCTTTTTTTGATTGATTTTGGACGCAGCAAAAATGCAACTTGCTGCGTCCTCTGCGCCCGGACGCGGGCGCCGCAGGGACGTATGCGGCGCAAAACGCAAGTGCGACGCATGTCCATGCGCCCCCATGTTAAATATAGGGGCGCATGACGCATGCGGCGACGCTGCGGCGCCCGACGCTGCGGCGCAGACCGCAAATGTGAACGTAGACTAAATGATGTCACAGAAAAAAGCTGAGTGATAGGTTAGACAAGCGTATTAAATGGTTTGATTTTGTAGAGTATCACGCTCGTACCTTGTCCACACGGTCAGTCTGCACACCATATCGACCGCCAAACCCTTTTGCATGGTCTGCAATAATGAAAATGTTTGAGTGAGTCAAGATATATAAGTATAGTAATATTAAAAACTGGGCTATAGAAACAGAGGGCATAGATTCATAAGCACGATCCCAAAAGCATCCTAGGTGACAACCAATATACAATATCTTATAGTCATACTTAAAGGGAACCTGGCACTTCAGATAGCGTTACTTACCTGCAGTAAAATCTGTTAGTCTGCAGGTAAATAGCATTAGAAAGGTGCTTGGCTGCCATACTGAAAGTGTGGCTCCCAGGAGAAAACTAACTTCATTCCTCCTGGGAACTGTTGGCTTGCAGACATACAGGTGTGCCAGTGCTGCTAAAGTCACCATGCCGACTCTAAGTAAACTCCAGCATTTTGACTGACAGCCGACTCTGCAGTGATGCACTGCACTGTAATGTGTCAGTCAAAGTGCCAGGGCGTGCTTACAATAAGCTGTGAGCGGTGACTGTAACTGCACCAGCACGGTTGTATGACTCAAAGCTGGTAGCTCCCACATGAAAAAGTTCATTTTATCTTCGAAGCTGTAGATTAACCGTATATCTGCAGGTAAATAGTGTTATCTGCTGCCAAATTCAGTTGTCTTGTCCATGTATCACAGTTCAAATATGGACCATGATGCACAGACTGGCCATGGATCTCATCTCTTGACTTGAATTTAACAGCTTAAAGGGAATCTGTCACCACATTTCACCTATATAAACTATTAGCATGGGCATACAGGTTATAGAATGCTGAAAACAGTCCTCCCTGTGTGTCTCATGTCAAATGTGTTGTTATTGATAAATTATCTTTATATAAATGACCTCTTCCAGGTTTTAGGGAGGATGGTACCTGGAAGATAACTCTGCCTCCAGAGATTATTTTACCAGATGGGGAGTTACCAGTGTCATGTGTAATGGTTACCAGTGTTACCAGTGTGATGTGTTATAGTTACCAGTGTTACCAGTGTGACGTGTAATGGCCGCTCTCTGCTCTTCTGATCTCTCTTCAGAACTGTGTGTGGTTATAACTGACACATCTTGCAGGTTCCTCTCAGCTTCCATCTCACAGGCAGACAGGGCTGTAATATTGTTACAATACAGCAGCGCTCAGGGAGAAGCAAGGAATGTGTTTGCAAGAAGACAAAGTTCATTTCTCCTGCATCCTCTCCATAGCCTGGAAGAGGACATTTACATAAAGTAATAAAAGATGATTTCTGTACAACAAGACATCTGATATGAGGCATACAGGGATCACTTTTTTCAGCATTCTATAGCCTGTATGCCCATATAAATAGTTTAAATAGGTCAAATGTGGTGATATGTTTCCTTTAAAAGGCTTTCATGAGACTGACAAGTTCACTTCAGGAGACCTGTGGCCAGTCTATGTGTTGCTGTCCGCACACAGACCATGATAAACGGACATCTGAATTCGGCCTTAGAAATAACAGTAGGAAGAAGGGTGGAGGTTGTACACATCACACTGTAGACAGGAGAAAAAGCATCAACAGTCTCAGAGAGAGAAGAGAAATCAGATTTTAGAAAAGGATGAAAGCACATGAGGAGGAGATAAGTGCAGGAAAGATGCTGTGCTACTGAGCTACTGAAGACAACAGCACCCTGTACACACATATCACTAACAAATACGGAACAGACTAAAAACTGCATATCAAGGGGTTGGAAAATTAATGAAGAAATGAAGATTGTAGATTGAAACTTAGACAAGCTGACAAGTCCTTTCTAGCAACAGAAGTTAAGTGGGTTTTTGTCCAACACCTTGACACAAAATATAATTGTTCCTATGAGAAAAATGGAAAATATCAAATGCATAGCCTACTGGGGGCTCACTTCAATGTAGGCACTGTTCCACTGCTTCACTATGTATCAGACATACAGCTGTGGGCAAATGTTTTGATACTGACGCAAATTTTGTTTTTCACCAACTTTGCTGCTTGAGTGTTTTTAGATCTTTTAGTCAGATGTTTATATGATTACTAAAGTATAATTCTCAGCATTTCATAAGATTTTATACTTTTATTAACAAATACATCAAGTTTATACATCTACTGCACAAAACTTGATTGATGGCAATCCATTCATGTCTTATCAGTGCTTGGAGATTATCACAATCTTTGTGCTTTTGTTTGTCCACTTACATTTTGATGACTGACCACAGATTCTCAATGGGTTTGAGAATTGGAGAGTTTTCTGGCCATGGATGCAAAAATTCTATATTTTGTTCATTGAGCCACTTGGCTATCACTTTTTCATTGTGACATGGTCCTCTATCAGGCTGTAAAAAGCATTGTACATCACCAAATTGCTCCAGGCCATTGGGAGAAGTTGCACTTGTAAGACATTTATATACAATTCTTTATTCATGGCAGTGTTCTTAGGTAAAAAAAAAAATTGTGAGTAAGACCATTCCCTTCGATAAAAAGCAACCCCACAGATGAATAGTGTCAAGATGCCTTAATGTTGAGATGGCACAGGACTCATGACAGGACTCATGGTAGTGCTCTTCTTTCTTTCTCCACCCAATAATTCTTTCAGATGTCCCAAACAGCTTGAAGGGGCATCATCAGAGAAAATAACTTTACCTGAGTCCTCTGCCATCCATTCACTGTATATCCTGCAGAGTTATTTTCTCTGATGAAGCCCCCTTCAGACTGTTTCGAACCACTGGAATGATTGCCCAGAGAAGAATAGCTGATAGCTACAATGAGTCCTGTGTCATCCCAACAGTAAAGCTTCCTGAGACAATTGTGTGGGGATGATTTTCATCTAAGGCAATGGGTTCATTCACAAATTTGCTTAAGAACACGGCCATGAACAAAGAATGGTATCTAAACATTCTCCAATAGCAACTTCTCTCCATGATCCAGGAGTGATTTAGTGATGAACAAATCTTTTCCAGCATCATAGAACACTATGTCACAAGGCGAAAGTGATCACTAAGTGACTTGGTGATCAAATCATTGACATTTTGGGTCCATGGTAAAGAAACCCCCCCAGGTGTCAATCCCATTGTGAACCTTTGGTTAATCCTCAAAAAGTGGGTGGACAAAGAAAAAAACAGAAATTGTTCTAGCCACCAAGCACCGATTAGACAAGCATGGGTTGTCATTAGTCAAAATTCGGCCCAGAATGCAATATCCAGCATGCCAGGGCAAATTGCAGAAACCGAAAAATAAAATGTCAAGGCTATAACATTGGTCTTTATTTTGATAAATTTGGCAATAAAAGTGTAAAAAAATGGTTATAATTGTATTTCAGCAACCCTACAAACACCTGACTAAAAGATCTAAAAACACTGAAGCTCAAAACTTTTGGACACGATTGTAGCATAAACTGTCTCCAGGTACTGGTTACAGAATATAATAACGGCATTGTGCATAGTCTACGGTACCCTTGAGTCACCAGAACTAGTTTTAGTTTGACACTAATTACTAGTGGATACAGCATTGGTTTACCCTAACATTGACACATATTCTGTTTCATTAATATATTATATCATTGTGCCAGAATATTATTGGTGGTGCCATTTTTTGGCATAATATTTATAGTAGGTGTATAAAGTTCTAAATAAAATAACAATGTTCCGAATGATATGTGGGCTCACACACTGTAAAGACACATTTCCGATCTTTGGATGATTATGTACTGACTGCATGTAACATATAGAGGAAAACAGAGTACAGAAATAAAAAGAATGGTAAAAAAAAACTATAGACAATTTATAAAAAATTTTTAAGTTTCGCTAATTTCGTCTTGTGCTTTAGTGAAATGAAGGTTGTGCTGTCACAGAGACAGTTTTTCATTTAATATAACATATTCCTCACTGAGTACAATAATAATAATAATATGATTACTTTGTAAAATATTACCTGTCTGAGATTCGTGAAGCTCTACTTTTTCTTTATGGCTCCAAGTATGAGCGGATTTATCTTGTCTATCTTTCTGTACCCCAAATTTTCCCCCAAATCCTACAGAATGATCTGATGAGACAAATTAAACAATATGAAACCAGTTAACAGTGCCATTTATGCTTCTTTATATATTGTAAAAACTTCTTCCAGATTTTACTTATTACATAATGGGTTCTGATTTTTTTAATTAATGATAATATTAAAAGGGTTTTTTAAAGGCTGTAAGTTATCAATATCAGAGTTGTGACAGAAAATGATCAGTGGTGGTGACAGCAGTCAGACCATCACTAATATGATATTTAAGGCCTATCCTTAGGATAGGCTATCAAAATCGCAGAGAACCCATTCAAAGGGAGTGTATCATCAGAAAATTACCAAATATTTAGATCAGCTTTTGTGTTACATGTATGTTTAAAAAATAGGCAATGTTTTTTTGTTTTTTTTGCATGGCACGATCTTTATTAAAAAAAAAAAAAAAAAAGTAATCTTGCAATATTTTACACCGACCACCGACCTTTCAGACTCTTTCAGGAAGAGATAACTGGTGTTTTCTGATAAGGAGAGGCAGGTGTACAATGACAAGTAACACCTCTTAAAGGGACTCTGTCACCTGAATTTGGAGGGAACATTTTTCAGTCATATGGGCGGGGTTTTCGGGTGTTTGATTCACCCTTTCCTTACCCGCTGGCTGCATGCTGGCCGCAATATTGGATTGAAGTTCATTCTCTGTCCTCCGTAGTACATGCCTGCATAACTAAAATACGGAGTTTGGGATATACTCGCTGTATAAGACGGGGGTCATCTTATACGCCCAGTCATCTTATACGGCATGTGTGGTGCGGATGGTTCCCAGGGTCTGGAGGAGAGGAGACTCTCCTTCAGGCTCTGGGATCCATATTCATGTAAAAAAAAGAATAAAAATAAAAAATATGGGATATACTTACCCTCCAACGGCCCGCGGCTCTCAGCAGTGCAAGCAGCAGCCTCCGTTCCTAAGAATGCATTGAGTGAAGGACCTTTGATGACATCGTGGTCGCGTGACCATGACATAATCGAAGGTCCTTCGCTCAATGCATCCTTAGGAACGGAGGCCACCTCTTGCACCGCTGAGAGCCGCGGGCCGTCGGAGGGTAAGTATATCCCATATTTTTTATTTTTATTCTTTTTTTTTACATGAATATGGATCCCAGGGCCTGAAGGAGAGTCTCCTCTCCTCCAGATCCTGGGAACCATACAGGACTGTTCCCTGCACATGCCGTACCCGGCGTATAAGATGAACCTCGACTTTTGAGATCATTTTCAGGAGTTAAAAAGTCCTCTTATACGCCGGAAAATACAGTATTTCTTGCTAACAATCTTAACAGTGTTCCTTGGTACACTTAATATCTTCGGAATTTTTTTTTTTACCCTTCTCCTGAATAATAACATTCCCTAATGAGATCCCTTTGCTGTATTGTAAACTGTTTATGGACCATGGCTTTTTCTGTAAAATGCAACTAACAAAAAGTCAGTAAAATGCTACTAGAACAGCTAAACTGTTTATGGTATTAATCAGAATCACTATAAATGATGGAAGCTGTGTACTAAAAACTATTTAACAGGAGGCTAAATGCAATTGACTAATTCTGAACACAACCCCATCCCCAATTAGGGGTGTTCACATGCAACCACGTTGTTGCAGTTTTGCTACTTTTATTTTCTCCGCAAAATGATTTCAGTTTTATTTTTAATGAAATTATATGACATTAAAAGTGGCAAAAGTTCCGCAATTATTATTCTTGGCGTGATTTTTTTAAATGACAAAAACCTAGCATTTTACAGGGGCGTTTAGACTATTTATATCCTCTGTACCTATGTGTTTCCTGAAACAAAAGGAAGCGTGAGTTTAAAAAAAGCCATAGAGTGGCTAGAGCGAAAATTGCAAGACTTCTATTTTTATCTTTAATACTGATTGTGACATGTAAAAAAGAAAAGAAAAACATTGCCAATTTTACACAAAGAATCCTGATTTAATTAGTAAAACATACTGCGATTTTTTTTTTTACATCGGTCACAGAATGTTCTAAATTGGCCAAATATAGCCATTTCCTTTCATCTCCTGTTATTACTTACCTTGCTGGGATGCATGCTTCTGCAACTGCTCCTTGTATTCAAAGCCTACGGCCGACTGAAACACACAGCACCAGAAATGTTCCACAATACAGTTGTATCACAAAACCAAAGAGATAATTATGACCCAATGCATTGCCCAATAATAAATACATAAATAATAATTAATAAAAATATACTATTGCCAGTATAACCTTCAACTGCTGTGAGTTACTGTACATTGCCTAAACACAAGATTAGAAAACTATGGCTACTTTCTTCTAAAACAGTGACCTACTTGTCCACAGACTGTGTATGGTAATCCATCTTAGTCCTTTTCGCATGAATGGAGCCAAGGTGCAAGACCAGGCACACACCATATGGAATATGTGCAGCGCATTTCCTAGAAGACAACCGCTCATCATTTTCTAATCTTGTGCAACTCTTAGTGCCTTATACACACCTGGCAGATTTGGTCAACCTTTTTCATCCATTTTTAAGACATAGAAATGAGAACCATAAGGGTAGGTACACACAGAGGGGGTTTTTAGGCCTTGCTGAACAGGCCGTACAAATCAGACAAATGCAATCTGAAAAAAAGGGATTGCACGCAGACCAATATTATTCAATGAGGTAGTGCAGATCTGAGTATTTTTTTCAGCTGTATATGGCGTAAGGAAAAAAATACTCCAGGACTGGAGCAACCAGAGAAAAAGTATAATAGAAACACATCACCACTTCTGTATTTATCACCCACTCCAGATACTGAGGTAAAAGACTCACCAAATACTCAATGTATGAACGTGGCCCTTGGCTCCATTCCCATGATGAGTTTTCAATGTTATAGATTTTTTGCACCATTTCTGCACCTATTGGCTAAATAGTCTATGTGCGTGTTTTTCATTGTGTTTTACAGTGAGTTTTTTTTACATGTGTTTTTATCTGATGTTTTACACTATGGTTTTCATCTTTTTGTTATTTCAAGTATTAAATAAAGCTGCTTTTGTTTGATATTCTCTAGTATTTGGCTTTGACAAAACTTTATTGATCGTCACATGTGGATTGCATGTTTTAGTGCATTTAGAGACGCTAAATGGATCCCATTGTATATAACAGGGTTCGGTATTTTACCGGACAAAATGGCACGGCATATTTTTTTCCTGATTCTGCTTCAGAAGTGTTGAACAGAGCCTCCAACATAGACGTAAACAGTTTTGAAAAACAGATGCATAATATAGACCAAATCTGTAGAGAGTGATGGTAAACCTGATACTAGGTAATAATGTAATATTTCCATATGGGCAAATTTTATTGATTCCTCAAATGTGATGTGAACAAAGACTAATGCTGAATGACTGCTGCACGACATTTACTTTACTTATCTTTGACTTGTCCTATCCCTGCTACGTCATATCACTACTAATTTCTTATCCCCCAGCTGTCCTCCCTCTATCTGTAAGTAATAAAAGACCGTGTCCACCCTGTGTGTAAATAATTTTGTACTGTGTCACAATATTACCTTGTCCACACGGTCAGACTGAACCCCAAAACGTCCTCCAAAACCTTTGGAATGATCTGTATGGAGTAAAATTAAGTATGAACATATGGCAAAAGTTAGTAACAGCTAGTGGGGAAACAGTTAGGGTTCCGGAATTCCCACAGCAATCAAGTAATGTATCTAAGGAGCGTTATCACATTCCTTATCTGCTGCTCCAAACATAGGGAAATTGATACCTCAAGGGAAGACCTTGTAAATGAATTACAGTGACACTGTGATTGTGGACTAATGACTCACTCTATTTTTCTACATAAGTTTATTGTTTTTAATTCTTAAGTACAGTGTTTTTAAAGATTACTTTTTGTATTCCAGATGAAGTAAAATGCAAATTATTGTGCCCGCAATGCTTATTAACCTGAGTAAACTCTATAAAACACAATCAATCTAACAAATACCAAAAGGAGCTGTCCAGAGGATAAAAAATAATTGTAAAGAGACCAGTTTTGGGTGTACGCTGGTCTGGTCTCAACACACTGACACTAGTGATTGGCACAGTGAGTGGCAACTTGGACTTTTCCTGCCATTTCCTAGGTGTTGAGACCAGACCAGAAAATGGAGATAATTGAGAACCAGGTAAAATTTGGAAAGGCGAGTCGCAGAGCACAGATGAGTATAATTTATTTTATTTTTTTTTTAAGCCAGTCTAGACCCTTTTAAAAATAATAATACCTCAAGAGTGGTAGCACACTGGGACAAGTTTTTCTTACCTTGTTGTGATGAATGTTTTTCTATTTGAGCTTTATAATCAAATCCAACTGCAGACTAAAACAAAATGACAGATCACATGTAAGAAACCCTACCGGTAGCTTTTAGAACTATGAGTAATTCTCTTACTACTAATAATTTTAATAACTTAAACAGCACAATTGTGGCTTTTTATCAACCATCGATCAGATACATGAAAGCTGATTGGAGGTTGTTGTATTTAGTCAGGCCGACCACAATTCTACGTGCACAGAATGATTGTTAATATGATCATTCTGTGCCCAGAGAATATCATATTATCGGCAGCACATTTATTTATACAGAACGATGCACTGCCGATAATTTTGATTTTTCAGCAAGATTAAAAATCATGGCACCTGATGAACAAGTGGTTTGCTCATTTGGTGGGTTATTGCAGATTTGTTTATATGGACTACTAATTGAGAAGGAGGGTTCTAACAAATGTTCCTTCATCATGTCTAAATGGAACTTCAACACATTGGACAGCTGTTGGTTGAACAGTTAACTCACCTGATGCCCCCTTAGATTTGCTTGGACAAGCAAGTGTTCTGAGAAGGAAGAGACAAGTAACCTTTTGCCAAACTCTTGGGAGCTTATGTTCCCAAGAACAAAAGTCCAGGGAAATAAAATTAATTTATTAGACACGAGCCATGAAAATATGATTGTAGGAAGGCAAGAAATAAACATTCATAATCCAAAACATTTGCTTAAAAACTTAACTAACTCTTTTAGGAAATATCCGTATAAGTATTGGTATAATGGGGAAAATTTACTGAGCTATTTTCACCATATCTCTGGCACATTTTGCACCACAAAATTGAACATGGCTTGCATGACATTCATTATTTTTTTTAGACTTGTTTTGTGCAAGGCCTGGTGATGGGACATGACATTAAACAGAATGTTAGAGATGTTGAAACAATTTGATACTCAAATTTGTAGTCAATTTTGCTCAGTTTTGTTTCACATTGAATAGATTTGAATCACAGTTACTGCAAAACCTCTAATTGCCATAAAAATTGGTGTATAATTGTGAGCGAAATCCACTTTCTTCTATGCCTCTCAAACTCCAAATATTAAAGTGTGTTTCAAGATTTTGATGAAATAAATACATCACAGCCTTGTATATTAGGTAGGACTTCTGCTTTCTAATCACATGTAAGCACTAAGCACTTTAAATAGGGTCACAGACAAAAGAAACGTTCCCTCTGAACTATAAACCAATAGTAACGTTAGGGGTGTGAATAGAAAGGTGAATCTTCCCTGCCCATCAGTGTTACTTGATCATCATTACACAGAAGTTATAGGACAAAATGGATACCAGAAACACAAAAATGGATGCTCTTCTCTCATACTAACACTTGAAGGTCTCACAGAACCACTTTTGAGATATTTAATGAAAATAAGGCCTTATTAATGTCCAATTGACCTCAACCTTTCTGCCGAGGAAAAAACTGATTGTAGCCAACAGCCTTTTTAACACCACAATGTAGTAGTATACTTTTTAGACTACTGGTATTTAAATTGTAAAAATAGTCCAAATATTATCCCTTTTTGGGAGCACATGTGCGCCTTGCTGGTGTTTATACACAGGCTGTGCAAACAGAAGAAGCTATGAATTTTTCACATAAGGTGGTGCAAAAATTATCCCTGTTTGGAGAGTTTCAAGTGTTTTTCCTTTGCTAGGTAAATTAAAGCTTTTTTACAAGGCATCCAAAATATACCACTTTATTTAGGGAGCAAAAACAGGTGCTCAGCAGCATTTTTGAACTTGAAGATGTAATGATTTCTCAAGTAGTAGTGAAAAGTAGTGATCTGCAACAAGTTTGCTATTCTCAAAATGAGTAAACAATTACAAAGTTATTTCATCAAGACTTCCAAAAATTTCCTCCTCTTTTTGCCAGCAGTTTAATGTTTGTGTACCCTAGAGAGAGAGTACGTTTCACATCAGCAGAACAGTCTATCACTATTAAACACAGTGGGCAGGCAGCCAGGAGATATGTGGCTGTTGGCTCAAAAGGAGTAGTACAGTCTATCAGTTGTGGTGGATAACCTGGCTCTTTTGGGTGTGACAAAGCCCTCGACAGTAGCAGTACAGTCTATCACTTGTGGTGGATATCCTGGCTTGCTTAGGTTTGGCAAAGCAACCGGCTGCACTGAATACAATCACTGACATTACTTTTGAGGGTGGCCATGACAGAATGCCAATAGCAAACTTGTTCAGTTCTTACTATTGGTCCAGTCTTTTGACCCAGAAGTCCATGGGATTGGAGCTCAGGGTATCTGCCTGAGAAAGGACACAGTTTAGGTCTGACTGAGTCTAACTATTCAGCCAGTGCATTTCTGTTAAATTTCAGCAATCAGATTGTCGCAATGTCAGATAAAACATCTGGTCCATCATGTCAAACATACTGTAGCTGTTGCTGCCGCTACTTGTTGTAGGGCTAATGTTAACACGGGTTAGGAGGCATTGGGTCTGCAGGGATTATAGAAGTGTCTGCTGGTCAGTTAGGAGGTCGGCAGGAGTTGTCTCCGCAAAAGCTTTGCAGAGCTGGTAACTCAGCTAATCCTGGTAATAAGCCAATTTGGAGATCCTTTCGGTAGCTAGCAAAAGTTCCCTATTTGTTAGACTCTAAAAGCATGGCTAGCCAATAGCCATCTCTTTGCTAGGAGTTAACTATCAGTGTGGTCTTCATTTTCATTCTGCTAGCCTTATACAGTGCCAACTGTAAGTTCCCCTCCACATCTGTCTGCTCCTTATCCTCCTCATCTTCCTCACTCTTTCCTTGAAACCTTACTGCACGCAACATAGACCTTGAGGGCCCCAAATAGATATGGAGCAGAATTGAACATTTGCAAGTTGCTGTTCTCTATTCAACCACTCTTGCATTCTGGTGTTTTTCCAGGATAACTATGAGGGGGGTGACATTATTGATTCCTGCAATTTCCATACTTACAAATTTGGTTGCCTATTCAAAGCACTTTAGTAGGCAACATGAGTCCCTCATCAACAGCCAATGTTGGATTTCACAGTAACCCAGTTTGGCTGCTGCATGTAATAGTCCATTACTGCTTTATGCTGCTCATACCAACGCTTCAACATATGTAGTGCAAATTCCAGTGGGTTGTGTTCTGGCAGACCATTCTGTTTTTTGCAAAGCTAAGATGGCGTGCTTTTTCATGTAAGAATGGTTGAAGTGAGCTGACACTTTCCTGGCCATAGTCACCAACCTCTTCAAGTTGGTATATGCATTATTAAATTTAGTGTGCGGGTTATCCAATAATGCATACATAAGATTCCCTGATTATAAAGCAGCCAGAATATTCTGGGCATTGATACTCATGACAATTCCTAGCTGCAGTTCACATAAAGTCAGCAGGCAAGTTGCCACCTGATGCTGACACACAACTTATTGACTGTATGGCTTTAGTTCCTCAGGCCTTCGATCTGTACAACTGCTTGGAGAAGCGTTATCTTGCATGAGCGAAATAAGTGAGGCTAGGGAGTGGAATTAATGCTTTAACCTGCAGGTATGGACAATGATGTCATGTCTGTTGAGTATGATCGGAATAAGGTGTAGGAGATAGATAACTCAATAAAGACAACAGCTACCTTTATTTCTTCATATTAAATTTTTCAACTCGTTTATACTGCACTATATTTGTAATCCATACACTGAGGTGTTGATCCTGTATGAAAGTTCTATTTCTGAATAATGAAAATGGATGTATAAATGTATCTGTCATGCAGCTGCAGTGCAGTACAGCGCAACCTCCACCAGGGGGAGCATGATAGGGAAGCGAGACTGCACACACTGAGCAGCAGAACCGATGCCACCTAGTGGCGAGAGTGGTCAGAAAAGTAGAGTCAGTGCACGAGATAGCACGACTGTACAAAAGGATTAAGACAGAATAGATAGTCAGGACCTACCAAGAGACCATTCAACCAGGACAGGCAAAATACGGTACAATAGGGACAAACCGAAACGGAGTCAAAAGCCAAGCCAGGAGGTCATAACCGGAGAATCAAGCAGATCAACAGACAGACACTGGGAAAGGGCAGAGAGAGGGAGATAACAGACACAGGACAAGTCAGGGTTCACAGCAGGACAAATCAAAGGCTCCCAGAGTCAGGTTCACACGCCAAAGGCAGAACTATAGCTGACACCACCCTCAGGATACCTGGGAACTAAATAGCAAACCTGATCCCAGAATGAGGCAGAGCAAAGTTAACCCTTGACATGATCTGCCCGGAGAAAGAGCAGACAGGACTAAACTGTGACAGTATCACTTTTGAGATAAAGGAAAAATTGATATGAAGAAATGAAGTTTGCTTTTGTATTTATTGTTTTAGCACTAAAACAGTGAGGAGTGGCTGTACAACAGCAATACTAAAATAAGAAAAAGGAAAAAACTTTTTAAAAATGTAATTTTTTTTTTTTTGGCGATAGATAACTGAAACGTGGAGGTGGAAACAAATGAAGCTCCTAGTTGTAGAGCTTTCACCACCTGTGGTATATCACTGATGCTGCTAACGATCACTAGTGGGCAGTGAAACGCATGTATTGTCCCTTCCCACAGTTGCAGCTCTTGGTGTATAGGTTGCAGTGCACTTTGAAGCTCAAAGACAAGTCTAAAGAATGGCCTAAAATCTCCTGCACGTGAGATCAGAGAGTGGACAAATAATGGCTTGTGGGTATTTTCAACTTATACTGAGCACATACAATAATTTCTTGAAAGGTTACCTTCCTCCACAAGGTGGTACGGCAACAAGAGCACCACTAGCAATTTTACCAGTAAGAGTTTAGTTTTGCTCATCAGTGGACAACTGGGAGTGTACATCTATTTTCTCTACACACAATCAGGGATGGATGTTTCAACAAGTGGTGAAGAAGGAGGAGGCGTTAATTGTGTGTACAATGTGTCACGAAGTGACTGTCCAAGCGTGACATGACCCAACGGGTGGTCGGTCACAAAATGGCGGAACTCACAAAGGAACACAAATTACAACGGTGGGCCCTGGGATAGAGAACGGGGAAATGGACACCTCCTGCACTGTCCTAAGGATGTGCCCTAATCTTCCTGACGTCCCTATACAGGTTCTTTCAACCTGTCGCCGAGCAGGATACTTTAGCCCTCGCTCGCCCTGCACCTATCCCTAGGTAGGGAATTGGCTAGTGAGAGCACTGGTCCCACCGCTGTACTAATAAAACTCAAAGGGAAAGTTTAGACAAACAAGGTATAAGCAAACAACACTTAGCTTTCTCTGCTGCAATGCACAGTACAGCAGAGTAATGCACCAGGTATGAATATTCAGCAGAACCACTGCACTCAGAAAACTCCTTCCACCTGCTTGGTTGATCTCCAGAAGGACCTGTATGACCAACAGTCATCTGATGCATCAGGTGACCTTATGAAGGATGATGGGAGTGGTCACCACCAACATCAGCTGACCCAGCAGCAATGCAATGCAATAACACCAGCGGTCACCGGAGGGGGGGGGAAATGCATTAACCCCCGATGACCAAAAAGGAAAAAAGGTTTTAATTAGATCTGCCACAGATCCAAACATGGATCGTGAGAAATTTTTTCAAATGTCTATTTTTGTTTTCTTAAAAGATTGTTCTCTCCTACCCAAAAAACTAACCCAGAATCCTATGTTGATCACAAATGGTATGTAATTTGCAGCAACAACCTGCCGAATTGTTGTCACATACAGTTGTTAAATTTGATTATAAAATCTTGACCTTTTTTTTGGAATTTTAAAAAAAAGTAATGTACATAACCATAAAATACAATGTTGCTAGGTAGGTACACAGACGTTAAGTAATTTGCAGCAACAGCCAACAGTATTGTTATGGTCCAATCATTTGTTAAATTTGACAATTAAAACAGTTATAAAACCTTAAGCCCTTGGGGCATTTTTCTTAGTTTTTTTCCCCGCGGCTTAATATACATTTTTTGCAAAAAACGTATCAACCAAATACCCTGCATTTTCCATCTTTTTACTAGCACTTGCTGTCCACTGTGATTTTTTTGCAACAGAGTGTTTTTGGTTTTACTGTGCTTTTTTGTGTCTTCAAGTCTCTTGGTGGTGTGAACATGTCTCTACTGGCTTGTTCACTGTGCGTGCAGCTCATGTGTTCTGGTTTTATGTAACCCAAAATGCTAAGTTACAATGTACGAGGGGCGTTCATTAAAGATTTCCCCTGATCCACTTCTATTTATCATAGGATGCTGAAACTGCACATGTGTAATGACAAAAGTCTCTATAGGTTAGGTGCTAATTTGCAACTCAGAACTGATAACAGTCTTGATTTTACAGGTGCTGATGTGGTGTGAGGTTTGATAATGGACCCAGTGGAATACAAAGCAGTCATCAAGTTTTTTTACTTGAAAGGCCGCACACCAAAGGAGACGTTTGATGAAATAAAAGAGGTTTATGATGATGATGATGTGGTCGGACTTTGGTGCAAACAGCTCCAATTCCACGGAGACCCCCCTCGGCTAGTGATGAACACACAATCCAGCAAGTGAAGGTTGCCATTTTGGAAAATTACTGCATAACCATTCGCCACCTAGCCCAAAATGTTAAGATTAGTGTGCGGTCCGTGGAAAAAATCATCCAAGACCGTCTTCACATGCATAAGGTATCCGCTCGCTGGGTTCGCCGGCTGCTCACACCTTTCCAGAAGCAGGAACGAGTTGAATGCTCTCAGGCTCTCTATTGACGATGTGCTATGGAAACCAGGAGGACTATTTCAACAGACTGATATCACAGGATGAAAGCTGGGTTCAACACTATGATCCTGAGACTCCAGTTCAGTCAATGCAGTGGAAACATCATGACAGTCGATGCAATGGAAGCATCATGACTCACCGCCTCCAAAGAAGGCACGGGCCCAAACATCGGCAGGCAAGGTTATGCTCACAGTATTTTGGGACTATCACGGAGTAGTATTGATGGATTTCCTAACAAAAGGTACCATGATCACTGGGGCATACTATGCTTCACTGCTGCGAAGTTGCGGGAGGCCATCAAAACCAAGAGACGTGGCATGCTCACCAAAATGTCTGCCTTCTGCAAGACAATGCACCAGTTCACAACTCACATGTTGCCAAATGTAAGCATGCTCCTCTGGCTTTGAAATTCTATTGCATCACCCTTATTCACCAGACCTCGCACCATCGAACTTCTACTTTTTCCAACAATTAAGTTATTTTTGAAGTGCAAGCATTTTCCAAATTATAAGACTGATTTCCGAAGTCACTACTTTGCTCTTGGAGCAACCTGTCGACTTCTACAAGCAAGTTATTTACAGTTACTTAAAGAGGTGGGAGAAGTGTGTGTCCCTAGGTGGCACCTATGTAGAGAAGGACTAATAACTGTGCCAAGTTTCATTGTTCTCAGTCCACAGGGTTCAGGGGAAATCTTTAATGAACACCCCTCATAGGTACATGACAATGAAAATGAGACAACACTGTGAGGGATGTTAGTGGGGTGTATAGTTGATCAATTGGACTATTAAAATAGTTATTCAACAAATTTAAATATGTCCATTATACAAAAGGTTTTAAAATATCTACCCCCAAAACTTTTTCAAAAACTGATCTGGGAAAGAAAACCTTGTTAGTTTTGCATCCCGAAAGCGCAAACCTGCAAGAGGCCACTGTATTCTGGTGACGTGTATAGTTCTAAAATTGGACCAACAAAAATACCACAGAAGTTAAATTGTCTAAAAACACACAAAATTTTTGAAATAAAAAGTTGATTTTACATTTCTAGATTGCAGAGATTTGTGGTTTCTAAAAAGTAAATAGATGAAGATGGCTTCCTTGCCTGTGACATACATACAAGCCGGGGTTTCAAGCTTATTGTTCACTAGCAAAATTTGGACACAGGGCATTAAACTATGCTCCTGGTTTGCAATTGTGGTGTATGAAGATTACAAAAGTACTGGTATTAGGTGTTCTTGTGCTATTACTTGCAGCATATCACAGATCAACGAGTAACTGTCCAGGTCCAGCACTTTCATATATCAGTTACTTCTTCGGATTATTATTCACACATTACCTATCACTCCTATTTTCAATGTGCTTCACTAGTGAAATAGTACAAAACAATCCAATTTTAGACTTTTTCTGTCTGTATGTGGAGTAAGCTGTACACACTGACCTTCTACCCCTACACCGTAGAAGCATAAAATGGTGCTGCTTGGTTGGCCATTATCTTTTATACTGACTGTTATGGTCTCAACTGATTGGGTACGCTAGACCATGTGATGTGATAGCTGCAAGGCACCATGGGAAAGCCCGACTGGCTGCACCCGATATCATTAGTCCACTCTGTGACTCTTCAGTAATGTGTTAAAAAATACTGAATATTTTTTTTTTGGCCAATCCGCACAAATGGTTTCACAAAGTGATTCTTGAAGTTGATTCTCCTCGGATAGATTAAATCATCTACGCAATGTTCATAGTTTACAATATGAGACTGCATTGTGGTGCAAATGTTTGGTGTAAAGCAAGTCCACTAATGGGTGGTGTAAACTTTGAATAGTCTAAATATGCAAAAATATATTAAACAGCATGAACCACTGATGCATTTCAAGATCGTTTAGTCTACGTTTTCACTGTCAAAACAGCCATGAAAAGTACTGATACCCTATAGGTAAATGAGGAGTGTTATAACCCGCTCACAGAATATATTGTGCATGCAGCAAGGAGAGAAATATTTAACTTTTAATGTATATTAGGATAAAAAATAAACCTACAGTGGCACACTAAGAGACACAGAAATAGTGAAAAGTAATTCAACTGGTGTCTCCAGAAGAGGTTGAGTCACATAATAACAAACTGTGGCTACCAGTTGCAGCAAGAACATTCCGATAATGTACATATATGTGCTCATAAAAATCAGTACTTGATACTAAATGGTTTGACCCAGGAACATATGGTGGTCGTTGAGTGCGCAATCGCAACCGGGCCTGTGTGGTGGGGGCCTGCCAATGCCAATTTCACCTGGTGGTGCATCCTTGAACATACATACAAGTGAAATGTTTTGCAACGCAGAGATCCGCCAGGTCCCTACACTGCAATACATACCGCTGGCCAATCAGAGGTCGGCAGCAGATGTTGGCTTGCCAATAATGTCATAAGCTGCCCGAACCAGCACGGTGCCAAAGTCAGCTACTGGCTCCTTCCCCAGCTATAGAAAAGGATGCCGAGTGGTGTGGGAACTGGGGACAGTGAGTAGAATAGTTTGTTTCCTTTAAAATGTGCTGGAAAAGAACAGAAAGGGACCAGGAGGGGAAAAATTATATTAGAATTGAGGACATTATACCAGGATAGATGACATTATGCCAGCATGGGGGACATTTTACCAGGATGGGGACATTATACCAGAATGTGGGACATTTTACCAGAATGAGGATATTAGGATATTATACCAGGAGTGGGCGCAGTATACCAGAATGGGGACATTATAGCAGGATGGGGAACATTACACCAAAATGGAGACAGTATGTAAAGATGATGAACATTATACCAGGATAGGTACATTATACCAGAATTGGGGACATTATACCAGAATGGGGACAGTATGCAAGGATGAGAGACATTATACTAGAATGAGGACATTATACAAGGATGACGAACATTATACCAGGATGGGTACATTATACCAAAATTGGGGACATTATACCAGAATGGAACATTATACCAGAATGGGGGTATTATATCAGGATGAGGGACATTAAACCAGCATGGTGACAGTATACCTGGATGGGGACATTATATCAGAATGGGGGACATTACACCAGAATTGGAACATTATACCAAGATGGTGTGCATTATTCCAGGATGGGGACATTATACCAGGATGAGAAACATTACACCAGGAAGGGGCCCAGGATGGGGGAAAAGTAGCATGGGGCCCAGGAGGGGGGAGATTATTAAACCAAGGAGCCAAGACGGGGGACATTATTACATGGGAGGTGAACATGTATGTCTTTATACATACCTCCCAACTTTTGAAGATGGGAAAGAGGGACAAAGTTTGCGGCGCGCAAATTTTAGGCCACGCCTCTGACCACACCCATTCATAATTAGTCACACCCATATCCACGTCCCAAGCACACCCATTTAGCACTGCTGATCACACTGTTTCATATACAATAGTTATAAACAAAAAAATATGGCCACACAGTGCTCCATACTGTATAATGGCCACACATGAGGCTCCATACTGTATAATGAACACACATGACGCTCCATACTGTATAATGACCGCATGCATACTGTATAATGGCCGCACATGATGCTCCATACTGTATAATGACCGCACATGATGCTCCATACTGTATAATGACCGCACATGATGCTCCATACTGTATAATGGCCGCACATGATGCTCCATACTGTATAATGACCGCACATGATGCTCCATACTGTATAATGACCGCATGCATACTGTATAATGGCCGCACATGATGCTCCATACTGTATAATGAACGCACATGATGCTCCATACTGTATAATGACCGCACATGATGCTCCATATTGTATAATGACCGCACATGATGCTCCATACTGTATACTGGCTGCACATGATGCTCCATACTGTATAATGACCGCACATGATGCTCCATATTGTATAATGACCGCACATGATGCTCCATACTGTATACTGGCTGCACATGATGCTCCATACTGTATAATGAACACACATGATGCTCCATACTGTATAATGGCCACACATGATGCTCCATATTGTATAATGACCGCACATGATGCTCCATACTGTATAATGACCGCACATGATGCTCCATACTGTATAATGACCGCACATGATGCTCCATACTGTATAATGACCGCACATGATGCTCCATATTGTATAATGACCGCACATGATGCTCCATACTGTATAATGACTGCACATGATGCTCCATATTGTATAATGACCACACATGATGCTCCATACTGTATACTGGCTGCACATGATGCTCCATATTGTATAATGACCGCACATGATGCTCCATACTGTATAATGACTGCACATGATGCTCCATACTGTATAATGACCCCACATGATGCTCCATACTGTATTATGGCCACAGTTCTCCATACTGTATAATGACATACAGGCACGCAGCTCACACACATGCAGCATCACACACACAGTATCACACATACACACGCAGCATCACAAACGCAGCTCACAAACACATGCAGCTTTGACACAAATGCATCACACATGCAGCCATCACACACACACACAGCCATCACACACACACGCAGTCATCACACACACACACGCAGCCATCACACACACACACACACAGCCATCACACACACACGCAGTCATCACACACACGCAGTCATCACACACACACGCAGTCATCATACACACGCAGCCATCACACACACACACGCAGCCATCACACACACACACGCAGCCATCACACACACATGCAGCCATCACACACACACACACACGCAGCCATCACACACACACACGCAGCCATCACACACACACACACGCAGCCATCACACACATGCAGCCATCACACACACCCAGCCATCACACACACCCAGCCATCACACACACACACACCCAGCCATCACACACACACACCCAGCCATCACACACACACACCCAGCCATCACACACACACACCCAGCCATCACACACCCAGCCATCACACACACACACCCAGCCATCACACACACACACCCAGCCATCACACACACCCAGCCATCACACACACCAGATACCTCATACACACATGACACACACACAAATGCAGCATCACACATCTCACACACACACACACATCACACACACACACAATCTCCTCTGTGGTGCAGGGGCGGCTGATCTGTCCATGTGCAGCTCTTCAGTTTCTCCGGCTGCTCACAGCTCTGCACTGTCCCGGCACCTCCCCCGTCTCTCCTTCTCTGCCGGGATAGCAGCTAAGAGCAGGAGACGCCAGAGCTCTGTGCACACACCTCAGGTAGTGAGTCGCTGACCTCTCATCTTGATCGCTGCTGGCTCTCTTCCTCAGCGTGGCAGCGCCGCACACACAGGGGGCGGGGGCGGGGGCGGGGGCGGGGGAGGGATCGGTCGGGAGGAGACCCAGCATGTATAAGAAAAAAAAAACAGCCACAAACCTAATCGGGCTCTCTCTACGTCCCGGAAGTGGGCGGGGCTTCACCGGCGGCCGCAAATTCGGGATTTTAAATGCCCGAAGCGGGACAGCGGGACCCCGGTGCCAAAGCGGGACTGTCACGCTGAAATCGGGACGGTTGGGAGGTATGCTTTATAGGATCTAGAATGCTATAAGGGTCAATACATTTCACCAACATGTAGGTGGAGACCCAGGTCCAAATTTTGCACAGGGGCCCATCAGACTCTATTTGATTTGTTCTCGCCTAATTTCCAGGAAAAGATCTGTGATTTCCACTATATGGGGTCCTGAATAACATTAGTGGCAGTTTTACACTTGAGTACTGCCCTTGTAAGGCTGGAAGAAAACGCATGGGGCACAACAAGAAGTTTTTGGCAATATATAGACTTCTATTAACCTTCTAGATCTATTCCTGGAAATTTAGGTGAGATCAAAACATTTATTATCATGCTCCATTTTTTACAAGCACCTTTTTTGCTCATTGTTGGACTGATCTTGCTGCTACTAAGTCTAACCCCAGTGTATAGATACCTGCATAAAGCCAAAATGAATTTCTTTCCGTTTATATTGTGGAAATCATAAAATCTGTATAAAAGCCATTATGACTAGCAAATGTTAAACTCCATCTCGTAGCTATAGGAGTTTTGGAGTTAAATTATTAAAAATGACCAGCCTGTAAACCCGGATTATTTTCAGTATATATTTACTTACCTTATCACATCTCTCCTTCTGTACTCCATATTTCCCTCCAAAACCCTTAGCCGCATCGGTCTGCGAGGAATGCTGTCCTACGTCTGCTTTGTACTCATGCCCCAGTGCACTCTGAAATATTGAAGATTAAGAGGTAAGTGTGAAGCAATTGGGCCCGATCACCATTGCAAAAGATGGAGAAAATCTCACCATCCCTAATGAACAGATTGGACAAACTGATGCAGCCATGGTCCTGGAAACTAGAGCTTTAGACCACACCTTATACAATGTATAAGAAGATTTTTATTATTATTTACGCCCTTTCACCGAAAATGTATAGAAACCCCTTTAAAGGTAGCACTCTGCGCTTTTAATATTACTTATTCATTCTGTCACCAGAAAAAACATTATTAACCTGCAGATATAGGGTTAATATGCAGGATAAATGCGTTACTAACCTGCTCAGTACCAGCAGGTAGGCGAACACTGCAGGGAGAAAATTAACTTTTTTCTCCCTGGTAGTATTCGGTTTCAGTCACTGCTCTGATTGGCTGCACCTGCGCCCCTGGCCCTGACTGACAGTCGTTCCCAATGCAGAGCCAGTGTCAGTAAGGACTGGGGGCGCAGTTATAGCGGCCGCTCTCTGTATTGAACCCTTGATGGCACCGCACTCGTGACTGAAACCCTACAGCATTTGGCTATGTGCAGGCACCGTGCAGGTTAGTAATGATATTAACCTGCAGAATAACCCTATATCTGCAGGTTAATAGCGTTTTTTCACAGTGACAGGTTCTCTGTAACAACTAGCATGACAAATCCTGATTGTGTCACTGGTGCCTTTTTAGATAATTAGGGTCAATCGGTCAGAAAGTCTACTTGTTACTCCATAAGTGTCTGTGATAGAAGCCCCCATTTATATACATCATGTGGGTAGGATGATATGCATATGAATGCCAGAACCAGGTATTCGATATTCATATGCCAATATTTTATGTGTATACAGCAGTTATACTGCATGTTAATGGTTTCCAGACATTAAAAGGAATCTGTCACCAGTTTTTCACAATATAAACAAAAGCTACCGCTTTTATCTGCTCTATTACCGCAGTCCATAGACCTGCATATAAGCCAGTAACTCCCTCTGCATTTTCCAAAAAATATATTTTATAAGTCTCTCTCACGGTTTGCTCTGATGAGTGTGTCTGTCCTCCTGCCTTGATTAATGTGCATGATGATGTCCTACGTCGTCCACAGATCCCTAGAACTCTTGTACCTGCGCAGTTCAAGAGCAGGCCTGTGGAGGCGCACTTTGATCTGCCCTACCAAGGGTAGAGCGATGTCCTGTAATATCCATGCGCAGGCGCTGACTTCATTTTCAGGTAATAGGTGCTAACGCATTACAGGACTTTGCTCTGCCTTGGTAGGTCAGAGCAAAGTCCTGTGCCCCTTACAAAGTAAGTGCACAGGGGCACTAAGAGGAGCACTGATTTTGTGGGACACAGAAGGTCCACTAATAGAGACAAATATGGCAGCAGCGGCTCAGTATCAGGGTAGCAAGATGAGGCGTTTGTGCAGGTTGGGAATACATGGGAAGGTGCAGGAAATGTGAGAAGTTATATGCATCTTTGTTGTAATCTCTGCAGATGATTCATGTCTGGGAGAACTTGCCATGTCCATCCGGGCAAGATGGAAAAGATGGTAAAAGTGAACAACTCCATCAGAAAGACCTGTATGTCCCTATAACTGCACTGTAAGCTCTTAATATATTCTGCAGGACTTATGGTATATCAACCACTATATGTTTACCACATGGTGGTAATATGATTGTTGGTCTTTGTATAGAGATTTATGTTCACGAACAGCATGGTCATATGCAGAGGTTTCCCTATACCCATGATTAATGTGCACCAAAATAGCTCTAAACATAATTATCTGGTTAGGGGCCCACTCAGATGTTTCGCTTATCCCCTTTTCCCCTGTGCTGAACCCTGACTACATCTCTGCTTTAGGGCAGGTGCAGACATTATGTTCTCCATCCGAGAAAATTGATCTGATTATCCTGATCAGAGTGTGATCAGAGTGTGATCAGAAGGTGATCAGAGGGTGATCAGAGGGTGATCAGAGGGTGATCAGAAGGTGATCAGAGGGTGATCAGAGGGTGATCAGAGGGTGATCCGATTTTCTCTGAGGTGGACAGAAAAAATGAAAGTTTTTCCACATTCTCCATTATGTCAGTCCATGAAAATTCGATATCATCTGAATGCGGTACGATGTTTTCCACAGACCCGTAGACATCAAAGACTGAGTGTGAGCAGATTATGGGAGGCAAATTGTGCATGCCACGATTTTGTGGTCCGAGGACGTAATTGAACATGTACATTGCTTCACTGAATAACATTGGTCCGAGTGCGATCTGATATTTTGATGGATTGCAATTGGGCCGAAACTACAGTTGTCTGCTTGAGACCTTAGATGTACAGAGCTTCACTTGTTTAATGATCTTAAAATGTGTCGCTACCATAACTTTTGCTTTGTTTTCATTCTAGTGGATATCCACTTTCTTGTTTCCTGATGCAGATGTGTCAAGATCATTGTACGTACACCAATGTTTATTACTTTGTAAAAATGGAAAATCTTCACCAAAAATACAATAAAAAAGACACAGAACACAGTGGGGAAAAGAGCATCCAGTTGAGAGGAAGCAAGCAATGTTAGACAGGTGAAATGGAAATTAAATGTGACAATCTAGGCAAAGGTGACTTCTTAAGCCCCCCATACACAATGGACAATTTATTGACTGGAAAAATATTGATCCATCATGTTCTATTTAGAACTGCCGATCGTATTGTCTCTCAGAAATAAGCCACTACCAGACATGTCTGGCAATAATGACTCTCTCATAGAGAACACAGGAGCAGTCAGCCGAGAGCGCTCCTGTGTATAAGGCCGGTTTCACACGTCAGTGTCTCCAGTACGTGAGGTGACAGTTTCCTCACGTACCGGAGCCACTGACACACGTAGACCCATTAAAATCAATGCATCTGTGCAGATGTCATTGATTTTTTGCGGACCGTGTCTCCGTGTGCCAAACACGGAGACATGTCAGTGTTCGTGGGAGCGCACGTATTACACGGACCCATTAAAGTCACGGACGTTCTCCGTGTGCGGTCCCTGTGGCGTGCAGGAGACAGCGCTACAGTAAGCGCTGTCCCCCCCACATGGTGCTGAAGCAGCGATTCATATCTTCTGTGCAGCAGCGTTTGCTGCATAAAAGATATGAATAATAGTGTTTAAATGAAAGATCTACCTGTCCGCCGCCCCTATGGGAGGTGGAGCCGCCTATTCATGACTGTAAATGAGCGGCCCCACGTGACCGCATACAGTGGAAGCCGCGGTCAGACCAGGAAGGAGCGACAGCCGACGAGGGATGCGGGTGAGTATTTTCTGAACAGCGGGGGGGCGCACAGGGGGTGGGGGGGCGGCGGACACATAGATCTTTCATTTAAACACTATTATTCATATCTTCTATGCAGCAAACGCCGTATGTCCGGCAGCACGGACCACAATACGGACAGCACACGTGCACACGGAGAAGAGTGTGCACTCTCCTCCGTGTGCACGTACCGCCCGCAGGAGAGACAGCGCTACAGTAAGCGCTGTCCCCCCCGCTGTGGTGCTGAAGGCGGAATTCATCTCTGCTCCCCGCAGGAGAGAAGAGATGAAAGATCAAGTTTTTTTTTTTTTTTTGTGAAAAATAAATTTTGCATGTGCATAGTGAATATTCCCTGACTGTAATGAGTGGGCCCACGTGACCGCTCACACAGGAGAAGCTGCCAGTGCGGAGAGGACAGAGGAGACATCGCGGGAGCTAGGTGAGTATTTCTGCGGCAAGGGGCCAGGCGGCGCACTGAGGGGGGAGGCGGGGGGCACATGCAAAATTTATTTTTCACCCCCCCCCAAAAAAAAAAAAAAAAGATCTTTCATCTCTTCTCTCCAACGAACGCTGGGGGAGAAGAGATGAATTCTGCCTTCAGCACCACATGCGGGGGGACAGCGCTTAGTGTAGCGCTGTCTCTCCTGCACGGTCCGTGTGGTCCTCAGGCGGCAAACGGGCGGCACACGGATGCCGCACGTGTGCCACACTGATGTGCCACTTGAGCACACGGACATACGGACACGGATATCTCCGGTACCAGTTTTTCCGGTACCGGAAATATCAGGACGTGTGAAAGAGGCCTAAGAGAGCCGTCTGAGACTGCTACCGGCCAAATCATCTGTTGTGTTTGGTGGGCTTTACTATGAGATTTGATCAATGAGGTAAACTATTCAGTAGAGATTTTTCATAGGATATATGTATGCACAATGATAATGGACATAGTAATTCTGAATTGCACAAAGAGTGGAGTATGTTATGTAAATGACAGTACCTTGTCCATCCTATCTTTCTCTGTTCCAAATTGTCCGCCATATCCATAAGAGGCTTTGGGACCTTGCTGAAATTCTTTCTTTTTCAATTGCTCATGTTCTTTAGACACATTGCTTCTTAGTTCCTTTATGCTGTTTTTGGAAAAACAAGAGTGAAGGTTATTTTCTACGATTCAGAACCTGATGGTGTATGAGCTGGTGTGAGCCCTTTACAAACACATCAGGCTATTGTGTATGACACATTATAAATAAATCTGTGCATGCAGTTCTGATTGAAAAGGCAGTTTTGGGTGGTAGATTTTTTTTGTTGGATTAAAGCTTTCTTATTCACAATGCTCCACAGGTGATAAAACATAAAATGAAAGGATGTTGCTAGTGCCATTTTACTACACTGCCAGCTCAAAACTTGATTGTGCTGTAACATTTATGGAGTAACCATGTACAGGCCCCCCTCACAGGTCAGTGTGTCCAGTACATGTGGTGACAGTTTTCTCACGTACTGGAGATACTTACACACGTAGACCCATTCAAGTGAATGGGTCTGTGCACATGTCAGTGTGTTTCCATGGACACATGGTCCGTGGGCAAAATATGCTGACATGTCCGTTATTTAACAGCAGCAATGGCTGCAAAATGTCCTGCACACGTGCACACTGATGACACACAGATGACATCCATCAGTGTGACATGCATCGGCGCCTGGTAAGCAGTGTTACAGTAAGCGCTGTTCCCCGGTGCCAGGTGCTGAACACAGCTTTCATCATTCTCCCCTGCTCTGCCAGCGATCAACGCCAGCAGGGGAGAGTGATGACAGTTATATTCAAGTGATAACAGTGAGAACAGGAGGCGGCTGATGGGATTATTACTCCCATCAGCCTACACCTGCTGCCGCTAATAGATTAGAGCAGGCGGCGGCTAATGGGAGTATTCACCAGCCATTGTCTGCGCTATAGATAAATAAATAAAAACACATGGGTTCATTCTCACGGTGATCTCCGGTGAACTCACTGAGCTGAACTGTGGTGAATTCAGTGACTTTTTCTCATGGGGAACAGTCTCAACAGTATCGCTGCTTCCCAGGTGCCGGTACGTGTGGTACTGATGCGCCACAAGGGCTGCACACAGTTGCCACATGTATGCCACAAGTATGATACACATGTACACACAGACACTGATATCTCCGGTACTGTTTTTTCCGGTACATGAAATATCAGGATGTATGAAACAGGCCTTAGGGCTCGCTCACATGAACGTACAACTCGGATGAGTTGAATTCGATGAAAAAAACAGATTGCACTCGGACTAATGTTATTCAATGAGGCAGTGCAGATCTGCATTTTTTTCTCAGAAGTATTTGGCATGTTTTCGCGTCATGCTGCGATTTAACTCTGAAATCAGATGCGTGCAAGAAAAAAATAAATCGGAAGCTATACGGCCATCAGAGTGGCATCCGATTTTTAAAGATACATTGCAATTCTGTAACATAGGAAACTGTAAATGGTTCTGTAAATGATTAGTAACTGCTGAGCAAAAAACAGGTCCTATCCTGTCTCAAGTATTAAAAGCTTATCTTTTGTCAACCGACCTCAGTGTGAATAAGGGCAGGGGCAGGGGCCTGACTGTTCAGCTTTGTTGTGGTGGTATGGCTTTTACGCCTTATGATCAAAATAGTGTTAATTAAGTATCCTATATTATTTACCGTAAAATCTGAGTGACAACCTTCTTCCCTCCACCAGGACATTAAAAATAGGTCATGGCTGGGTCTTCCAGCAAGACAATGACCCCAAAAATACAGCCAAAGCAACAAAGGAGTGGCTCAAAAAGAAGCACATTAAGGTCATGGAGTGGTCTAGCCAGTCTGCAGACCTTTATCCCGTAGAAAGCTTATGGAGTGAGTTGTAGCTCCGACTTGCAAAGCGACAGCCTCAAAATCTTAATTGTTTAGAGATGATCTGCAAAGAGAAGTGGACCAAAATTCCTCCTGACAAGTGTGCAAACCTCATCATCAACTATAAAAAAGGTCTGACTGCTGTGCTTGACAACAAGGGTTTTGCCACCAAGTATTAAGTCTTGTTTGCCAGAGGAATCAAATACTTATTTCTCATTGTAAACTTAAAATAAATGTATATAATTTATACAATGTGATTTTCTGGATTTTATTTTTGATATTCTATCTCTTAATATTAAAATTAACCTACCCTTAAAATTATAGACTGTTCATGTCTTTGTCAGTGGGCAAACTTACAAAATCAGCAAGGGATTAAATACTTATTTCTCCCACTGTATGCATGTTTTTCTCAATATCCGACATGAAATCAGAATAAATCTTTTCCTTTTTAGGCCAATTAGGATTACAATAATTATTAATATTTGCCAAATGCCAGAGTAATGAGAGAGAGAGAGAATGTTTTAAGGCATTTTTATTACTTACTGCAAAGTCACAAGTTTACATACATTTCATTAGTATTTGGTACAATTGCTCTCAAACTGAATGACTTGGGTCAAACTGAATGACTTGGGTCAAACAAGCTTCTCACAATAGTTGGTCAGAATTTGGGTCTATTCCTCCTGACATAGTTGGTGTAACTTATCCAGGTTTGTAGGTCCCCTTGCTCGCTCCTCCCTTTTCAGCTTTGCCCATAAATTTTCAATAGGATCGAGATCAGGGCTTTGTGATGATGGCCACTCCAAGACATTGACTTTGTTATCCTTAAGCCACTTTGTTACCATTTTGTCAGTATGCTTCGGGTTATTGTCCATTTGGAAGACCCATTTCCACCCAAGCTTTAACTTCCAGGCTGATATCTTGAGATGTTGCTTCAGTATTGCCACATACTCTTCTTTTCTCAAGATGCCATCTATTTTGTGAAATGCACGAGTCCCTCCTGCAGCAAAACAACCCCACAACATGATGCTGCCACCCCCATGTTTCACAGTTGGGATGGTGTTCTTAGGCTTCAAAGTAATGGCTTCTTCCTGGCAGAGTGGTCTTTCCATGTTGATACAGTACTTGTTTCACTGTGGATACTGATACAATCTTACCATCTTCTGCCATAATCTTCACAAGGTCTTTTGCTTTTGTCCTTGGGTTGATATGTACATGTTGGACCAAAGCAGGTTCATTTCTGGGACACAGAACCCGTCTCCTTCCTGAGCGGTATGTGTTGTGAAATTGGATTCTGGGCTCCCCCGGTGGCCACTTGTGGAATTGAACTTGTGTGCATCATCCCCTCTGTTCACCTGCTCCTATCAGGATGTGGGAGTCGCTATATAACCTTGCTCCTCTGTCAGTTTCTTGCCGGTCAACAATGTAATCAGAAGCCTTCTGTGCTTGTTCCTGCTACTAGACTACTCCCAGCTAAGTTGGACTTTTGTCCTTGTGTGTTTTTGCATTTTGTTCCTGTTCACAGCTGCTGTTTCGTTACTGTGTCTGGAAAGCTCTAGTGATCGGAAATTGCCACTCTGGTGTTATGAGTTAATGCTAGAGTCTTAAAGGAATTTCTGGATGGTGTTTTGATAGGGTTTTCTGCTGACCATGAAAGTGTCCTTTCTGTCTTCCTGCTATCTAGAAAGCGGACCTCGATTTTGCTAAACCTATTTTCATGCTACGTTTGTCATTTCGTCTAAAATCACCGCCAATATATGTGGGGGCCTCTGTCTGCCTTTTGGGAAAATTTCTCTAGAGGTGAGCCAGGACTGTCTTTTCCTCTGCTAGGATTAGGTAGTTCTCCGGCTGGCGCTGGGCATCTAGAGTTAAAAAACGTAGGCATGCTACCCGGCCACTTCTAGTTGTGCGGCAGGTTTAGTTCATGGTCAGTATAGTTTCCATCTTCCAAGAGCTAGTTCTCATATATGCTGGGCTATGTTCTCTCGCCATTGAGAATCATGACAGTTTGACCGGCCAAAAAAAGGGTTAAATTTCTGGCTGAGAAAGGAGAGAAAAAAGAAGTCTGCTACAATTTTTTTTTTTTTTTTTTTCCCCTCTAGTTCTGAGTGTGCTCTTAATTGAATCACTTACTAGTCTGCCTATACTGCAGCCTTCCTCTCTTTCTCTCCTTCTAATCCTTGAATGGCTCTGTGTTCACCTGTTTCAAATGGATCTTCAGAGTGTAGCTACAGGTTTGAATAATCTCGCCACAAAGGTACAAAATTTGCAAGATTTTGTTGTTCATGCACCTATGTCTGAGCCTAGAATTCCTTTGCCTGAATTCTTCTCGGGGAATAGATCTCACTTTCAAAATTTTAAAAATAATTGCAAATTGTTTTTGTCCCTGAAGTCTCGCTCTGCCGGAGACCCTGCACAGCAGGTCAGGATTGTAATTTCCTTGCTCCGGGGCGACCCTCAAGACTGGGCTTTTGCATTGGCACCAGGGGATCCTGCGTTGCTCAATGTGGATGCGTTTTTTCTGGCCTTGGGGTTGCTTTATGAGGAACCTCATTTAGAGCTTCAGGCGGAAAAGGCCTTGATGTCCTTGTCTCAGGGGCAAGATGAAGCTGAAATATACTGCCAAAAATTCCGCAAATGGTCTGTGCTTACTCAGTGGAATGAGTGCGCCCTGGCGGCGATTTTCAGAGAAGGTCTCTCTGATGCCATTAAGGATGTTATGGTGGGGTTCCCTGTGCCTGCGAGTCTGAATGAGTCCATGACGATGGCTATTCAGATCGATAGGCGTCTGCGGGAGCGCAAACCTGTGCACCATTTGGCGGTGTCTACTGAGAAAACGCCAGAAAATATGCAATGTGATAGAATTCTGTCCAGAAGCGAGTGGCAGAATTTTAGACGAAAAAATGGGTTGTGCTTCTATTGTGGTGATTCAACTCATGTTATATCAGCATGCTTTAAGCATACTAAGAAGCCTGACAAGTCTGTTTCAATTAGCACTTTACAGTCTAAGTTTATTCTATCTGTGACCCTGATTTGTTCTTTGTCATCTATTACCGCGGACGCCTATGTCGACTCTGGCGCTGCTTTGAGTCTTATGGATTGGTCCTTTGCCAAACGCTGTGGGTATGATTTGGAGCCACTGGAGGCTCCGATACCTCTGAAAGGGATTGACTCCACCCCATTGGCTAGTAATAAACCACAATACTGGACACAAGTGACTATGCGTGTTAATCCGGATCACCAGGAGGTTATTCGCTTTCTGGTGCTGTATAATCTACATGATGTTTTGGTGCTGGGATTGCCATGGCTGCAATCTCATAACCCAGTCCTCGACTGGAGAGCTATGTCTGTGTTAAGCTGGGGATGTAAAGGAACTCATGGGGACGTACCTTTGGTTTCCATTTCATCATCTATTCCCTCTGAGATTCCTGAATTCTTGTCTGACTTTCATGACGTTTTTGAAGAACCCAAGGTTGGTTCACTACCTCCGCACCGGGAGTGCGATTGTGCCATAGACTTGATTCCGGGTAGTAAATACCCTAAGGGTCGTTTATTTAATCTGTCTGTGCCTGAACACGCTGCTATGCGAGAATATATAAAGGAGTCCTTGGAAAAGGGACATATTCGTCCTTCGTCATCTCCCTTAGGAGCCGGTTTTTTCTTTGTGTCTAAGAAAGACGGCTCTTTGAGGCCGTGTATTGATTATCGACTTTTGAATAAAATCACGGTTAAATATCAATATCCGTTACCACTGCTTACTGATTTGTTTGCTCGTATAAAGGGGGCCAAGTGGTTCTCTAAGATTGATCTCCGTGGGGCGTATAATTTGGTGCGAATCAAGCAGGGGGATGAGTGGAAAACCGCATTTAATACGCCCGAGGGCCATTTTGAGTATTTGGTGATGCCTTTTGGTCTTTCAAATGCCCCTTCAGTCTTCCAGTCCTTTATGCATGACATTTTCCGCGATTATTTGGATAAATTTATGATTGTGTATCTGGATGATATTCTGATTTTTTCGGATGACTGGGACTCTCATGTCCAGCAGGTCAGGAGGGTTTTTCAGGTTTTGCGGTCTAATTCCTTGTGTGTGAAGGGTTCTAAGTGTGTTTTTGGGGTTCAAAAGATTTCTTTCTTGGGATACATTTTTTCCCCCTCTTCCATCGAGATGGATCCTGTCAAGGTTCAGGCTATTGGTGATTGGACGCAACCCTCTTCTCTTAAGAGTCTTCAGAAATTTTTGGGCTTTGCTAACTTTTATCGTCGATTTATTGCTGGTTTTTCTGATGTTGTAAAACCATTGACTGATTTGACTAAGAAGGGTGCTGATGTTGCTGATTGGTCCCCTGATGCTGTGGAGGCCTTTCGGGAGCTCAAGCGCCGCTTTTCTTCCGCCCCAGTGTTGCGTCAGCCTGATGTTGCTCTTCCTTTTCAGGTTGAGGTCGACGCTTCTGAAATCGGAGCTGGGGCGGTGTTGTCGCAGAGAAGTTCCGACTGCTCCGTGATGAGACCTTGTGCTTTTTTTTCCCGTAAATTTTCGCCCGCCGAGCGGAATTATGATATTGGGAATCGGGAGCTTTTGGCCATGAAGTGGGCTTTTGAGGAGTGGCGTCACTGGCTTGAGGGGGCCAGACATCAGGTGGTGGTATTGACTGACCACAAAAATTTAATTTACCTTGAGTCTGCCAGGCGCCTGAATCCTAGACAGGCGCGCTGGTCGTTGTTTTTCTCTCGGTTTAATTTTGTGGTGTCGTACCTACCGGGTTCTAAGAATGTTAAGGCGGATGCCCTTTCTAGGAGTTTTGAGCCTGACTCCCCTGGTAATTCTGATCCCACAGGTATCCTTAAAGATGGAGTGATATTGTCTGCCGTTTCTCCAGACCTGCGGCGGGCCTTGCAGGAGTTTCAGGCGGATAGACCTGATCGTTGCCCACCTGGTAGACTGTTTGTTCCTGATGATTGGACCAGTAGAGTCATCTCTGAGGTTCATTCTTCTGCGTTGGCAGGTCATCCTGGAATCTTTGGTACCAGGGATTTGGTGGCAAGGTCCTTCTGGTGGCCTTCCCTGTCACGAGATGTGCGAGGCTTTGTGCAGTCTTGTGACGTTTGTGCTCGGGCCAAGCCTTGTTGTTCTCGGGCTAGTGGATTGTTGTTGCCCTTGCCTATCCCGAAGAGGCCTTGGACGCACATCTCGATGGATTTTATTTCGGATCTGCCTGTTTCTCAGAAGATGTCTGTCATCTGGGTGGTGTGTGACCGTTTCTCTAAGATGGTCCATCTGGTTCCCTTGCCTAAGTTGCCTTCTTCTTCCGAGTTGGTTCCTCTGTTTTTTCAAAATGTTGTTCGTTTGCATGGTATTCCTGAGAATATCGTTTCTGACAGAGGGACCCAATTCGTGTCTAGATTTTGGCGGGCATTCTGTGCTAGGATGGGCATAGATTTATCTTTTTCGTCTGCTTTCCATCCTCAGACTAATGGCCAGACCGAGCGGACTAATCAGACCTTGGAGACATATTTGAGGTGTTTTGTGTCTGCGGATCAGGATGATTGGGTTGCTTTTTTGCCTTTGGCGGAGTTCGCCCTCAATAATCGGGCCAGCTCTGCCACCTTGGTGTCCCCGTTTTTCTGTAATTTGGGGTTTCATCCTCGATTTTCCTCCGGTCAAGTGGAATCTTCGGATTGTCCTGGAGTGGATGCTGTGGTGGAGAGGTTGCATCAGATTTGGGGGCAGGTGGTGGACAATTTGAAGTTGTCCCAGGAGAAGACTCAGCTTTTTGCCAACCGCCGTCGTCGTGTTGGTCCTCGGCTTTGTGTTGGGGACTTGGTATGGTTGTCTTCTCGTTTTGTCCCTATGAGGGTTTCTTCTCCTAAGTTTAAGCCTCGGTTCATCGGCCCGTACAAGATATTGGAGATTCTTAACCCTGTGTCCTTCCGTTTGGACCTCCCTGCATCCTTTTCGATTCATAATGTTTTTCATCGGTCATTGTTGCGCAGGTATGAGGTACCGGTTGTGCCTTCCGTTGAGCCTCCTGCTCCGGTGTTGGTTGAGGGTGAGTTGGAGTACGTTGTGGAAAAGATCTTAGACTCTCGTGTTTCCAGACGGAGACTCCAGTATCTGGTCAAATGGAAGGGATACGGTCAGGAGGATAATTCTTGGGTCACTGCCTCTGATGTTCATGCCTCCGATCTTGTCCGTGCCTTTCATAGGGCTCATCCTGATCGCCCTGGTGGTTCTGGTGAGGGTTCGGTGCCCCCTCCTTGAGGGGGGGGTACTGTTGTGAAATTGGATTCTGGGCTCCCCCGGTGGCCACTTGTGGAATTGAACTTGTGTGCATCATCCCCTCTGTTCACCTGCTCCTATCAGGATGTGGGAGTCGCTATATAACCTTGCTCCTCTGTCAGTTTCTTGCCGGTCAACAATGTAATCAGAAGCCTTCTGTGCTTGTTCCTGCTACTAGACTACTCCCAGCTAAGTTGGACTTTTGTCCTTGTGTGTTTTTGCATTTTGTTCCTGTTCACAGCTGCTGTTTCGTTACTGTGTCTGGAAAGCTCTAGTGATCGGAAATTGCCACTCTGGTGTTATGAGTTAATGCTAGAGTCTTAAAGGAATTTCTGGATGGTGTTTTGATAGGGTTTTCTGCTGACCATGAAAGTGTCCTTTCTGTCTTCCTGCTATCTAGAAAGCGGACCTCGATTTTGCTAAACCTATTTTCATGCTACGTTTGTCATTTCGTCTAAAATCACCGCCAATATATGTGGGGGCCTCTGTCTGCCTTTTGGGAAAATTTCTCTAGAGGTGAGCCAGGACTGTCTTTTCCTCTGCTAGGATTAGGTAGTTCTCCGGCTGGCGCTGGGCATCTAGAGTTAAAAAACGTAGGCATGCTACCCGGCCACTTCTAGTTGTGCGGCAGGTTTAGTTCATGGTCAGTATAGTTTCCATCTTCCAAGAGCTAGTTCTCATATATGCTGGGCTATGTTCTCTCGCCATTGAGAATCATGACAGGTATGATAGCTAGACATTCCCATCTTGTTTGTACTTGCGTATAATTGTTTATACAGATGAAAGAGGCACATTCAGGTTTCCTTAAATTGTACCCAAGGATGAGCCAGACTTGTGCAAGTCCACAATTCTCTTCCTGATATCTTGGCTGATTTCTTTAGACTTTCCCATGATGCTACACAAAGACGCAGTGTGTTTCAGGTGTGCATTAAAATACATCCACAGGTATGTCTCTAATTAGCTCAGATGTTGCCAAAAAACCCAGAAGCTTCCAAACACATGACATCATCATATGGGCAGTCCATAATTGTTTAAAGGCATAGTAATCTTAGTGTACATAAACTTTTGACTTTGCAGTAAGTAATAAAAATGCCTTAAAACATTCTCTCTCTCATTATTCTGGCATTTGGCAAATATTAATAATTATGGTAATCCTAATTTACCTAAAGCGGGAAAGGTTTATTCTGATTTCATGTCAGATTTAGAGAAAAACCTGCATATGTGTCTTTTTATATAGTTTAAATTTCTAGTTTCAACTGTATAAGATTAACTTCCTACTATGAATAGATATAATGACTTACTCGATGTGCTGGGGCCGGCCAGATCCTTGTATGGTTTTTGCCCCCCATCGCTGCTCTTCTTCAGTTATATCATTCTGAGGAGGAAGCATTTTATGGACAATCAGAAATATTTTCAACTTCCCACAGGAAAATAGAGGTTTCCCTCCCTATCACTAATGACAAAGCGTTTAAAACCTATTTTTCAATACAGTATACAGTATATGTGTTGCTCTCCAGTTATGGGTTATTCTCGCTTTTCCAATGGCCAGCTCCCTCTGTGGTAGTCCACACTGGGCCACTCCTCTAATCTGGCTAACTTCATTAATATCTCATCACCTAAGGCCCATTAAGGCTGGCACAGGCAGCTGCCCACTCCCTGAAGTGTTCTGGAAGAATAACAACTTGCTAACATATGTTTTTGCAGGATTTTTCGCACTTCTATTAGATTCAGATCCAGTCAGGTGTCTATTTACCTTCCCAGCAACTCCTGTCTGCTTTAAATCTACTAACTTTTACTAAAAGCACAAACCAGTGAATCATGTTGCTTTATCTATCCTAGATCTGCTGTACAAATGTTCAAATTGCATAGTTTTGAGGGAACACTACTGAGAACTAAATCTGATGTTTATCAATATATGAACCCCAAAACTGGTTCAATAGATAAGTACTCAGAAATATGATAGAATACCATTAATAGCAAATTGCGAGATACAGTTTCCCCCATAGCCTAGAGTTATCATAGACACATTGTACACTGGATGTATGTTGAATTCATTATATAGCTCTTTAATAGGGGCAAGCAGGGATTTGTATGGACTGCCGACGTTGAGCGGGGGCGCCATATCAAATTTTTGGGTGCCAACCTCCGCAGTTAGGCAGGGTGATAGATTTAAGGGACCCATTAGGGTCAGTGTAGGTTTACTGTAAAAAAAATTTCTGCAGTAAGTCCATGCTGTGTAAACAATCAAGACATCCCCTATTTCTTTTAGAGGGTTTTGGGGAGATGTTATGTTGTTTTTTCTATTTGGTTTATTTTTAATATATTCATTAAAAATGTATATTTTAGAGGGTTTTTGTCTATTTTTTTGGCGTATCTATGTTTTTGGTTTTCCACTATTCCTGTTCTGCCCACACTTGCAACTCTTCTATTCCTGTGAGTGAATGCATCTCTGTCACAAAATACCTGCTTACCTATACACCTACTGTTCCTGTACATAACCACACTTCTGCCAGCTGTAAAGATACCTGATTACATGTACTGTTCCTGTGTATAACCTAATTATAGCCTAAGTTTTTACTTATGTCTAGTTGCTGACAGAAATACAGAACCCTAAGAACTTGTATTCTTTAATTAATATTTATTAGATTCAGCAGATTAGTCAGCCATGTCAGGGAGTTAGTTTCATATTGTGTAATTTTTCAAGTATCAGCACATTTTTTTAATATTTGAATGTACATTTTTTTTTCAATGTTGTATTGAAACAACATCCAGTGTATAGTTCAGCGCATGACATCAAAGATACAGTTAGGGCATATCCTATATTTACACATAAGGCCTCATGGACACGAGTAATGACAAAACATATTTTTTTCTAACTACATAGACACTGTAGCCTGCTGTTCCTTTATATACAGTAAGTAATGGTGAATAGTAAACTTTTTAAAAATGGGGCCTATGTATGACATATGCCATTGTATAACTTTCAATATACGGTAATATGCCAGCCTTTTACATTTGCTGCATTAAATATTTACTTCTAATATTTGATTTTATTATTACAGATCGTTAGTCATTAGTTGCCTCACAATATAGTGAAACTAAGTCACCAAGGAGGCCTTGTAGCACTGGGGTGCTAAGGCTACTTTCACACTAGCGTCGTGCACTGCACGTCGCTATGCGTCGTTTTGTAGAAAAAACGCATCCTGCAAAAGTGCTTGCAGGATGCGTTTTTTCTCCATTGACTTGCATCAGCGACGCAGTGCGACGCATTGCCACACGTCGCAACCGTCGTGCGACGGTTGCGTCGTGTTGCGTCGGACCGTCGCCACCAAAAAACGTTGCATGTAATGTTTTTTGGTGCGTCGTGTCCAGCATTTCCGACCACGCATGCGCGGCCGGAACTCCGCCCCCTCCTCCCCGCACCTCACAATGGGGCAGCGGATGCGTTGAAAAACAGCATCCGCTGCCCCCGTTGTGCGGCGCTTCCACAGTATGCGTCGGTGCGCCGCAACATCGCATTGCGACGTGCAGTGCACGACGCTAATGTGGAAGTAGCCTAAGCCAAAATTCCACAAAGGACAACATCTGCAAGGTTTGTATGTTTCCCTCGTGTTTGCGTGAGTTTCCTCTGGGTACCCCTGGTTTCCTTCTGTATGTCCCCTGACCGACTTGACCATAGACTGTTCCACCATCTCTGTGTTTGAATGTTGCATCCTGCCGACTACACCAAATGTAGCATAAGTGACTGGATGCAACACACAAAGGACACAAAGCAAGATTAGTAAGGGAGTGTTGTAATTTACAGTACTAATAAGACAATTGATTCTATTAAACAATGCAACTCAACTATGAACATATAACGATGCAATTGTAATAGCAATGAAAGCTTTTCAACATATAATGGTAATGTTTTCTTTATAAGAAGGTTACAACCATTCTTGGGAGTTGCCACGTAAGCCCCTCCTGCAATTCTGGCCCTAGTGGAGTGTGTTTTCCCGCAAGACCACAAGACTTTCTGACAAAGTCTAATAAAGGGCATTGAACCTCCCACGCACCAACCGTCCCTCTCTCCATCTAATGTCCTAGCCCAGACCAGCCCCGATACCATATGTTATAGCTGGAAGGGACAGCCCTGCTCACTTGTGCTGTCTCTCTGCAACCGCAGGCGTGTTTTGCTGGTTGACATCTTCTTGCGGATCTTCAGTGCTTGACGGTCGGATGACATCTCCTGGGCCTTGGTTAGGAAGGACTGGGTCTCGACTCTTGATGAGTATCGTCTGATCCCTGGAACTTGACTAGCGCAGGTCCTGGTCTTGACCAGCGCAGTCTGGACTCAGGATCTTGACCTTTGGCGCAGTTCTGAACTCTCTGGCTTGACTGGTGCAGTGTGGACTCTGGGTCTCACTGGAAGTCATCTGTACCTTGTCAAGCAATGACTGGCACCTTAGTGGCGTAGACTTTCTGCTGAGGCTTGTCATTCTGGCCTCAGCGCCATCCCTGGTCCGCGTCTGCTCGATTCTCCTACTTGGTGCCAAATCTCCCAGCGGTTTGGCATGCAGGGTTTTTATATCCAGGAACTCTGTCATGCGAGTCACCTGACCAGGACCAGCAGAAGAACTTGCTCTTTCTGCAATTCTGCTGGTACAAATTGGTTCCACCTGGTTTAGCCCGGCCAGCAGATGTCACATCACAAAAGTGCTCTTCAGGGTTATCACTGCTTGCTCTTACACTCCCGCACTCCAAAGACATAGTGATAAGGAATTTAGATTGTGAACCCCAATGGGGACAGTGATGATTTCTGTAAAATGCAGTGGAATTAATGGCGCTATATAAGTGAGTAAAATAAATAAACAAAATTTGTAGACTCACCACAAAATCTGGATCAGTTTCCCAGTCATCACCTCCCGCAGCATCTGTCACAGCTACGTTGTGCCCCACAGCTGCTTTCCACATCTATATTATAGAAACAGAGTCCAGAGGTGAATGAGAACTCCGCAAAATATATTTCCCATTGATAAACATATAATTGGCATTTGTCATGGCATAGAGATGATTGGTATGCAGATATTTCTTCTAGATAAATATTCCAGTGATTCTCTTGTAAACTACATGTAGGATGTGCCATAGACAAATCCAAGACATGTCAACATGCTGCTACAGTTTTACTGTAAGACAGTGACATCAGTAACAAATACATAATAGTGAAGAATAGATTTGTAGAATTTTCTGGCCACTACCAGAAGACAGAGGAGCTCGATGAGGCTACGTTCACACTAGCGTTGTGCGCCGTTGAGTCGGCGACGCAACGCACAACGCACGCAAAAACGCGTCAAAACGCACGCAAAAACGCTGCGTTTTGCGACGCATGCGTCGGTTTTTGCCGAAAATTGGACGCAAGAAAAATGCAACTTGTTGCGTTTTCTTGGTCCGACGCTTGCGGCAAAAAAGACGCATGTGTCGCACAACGCAACAAAAAAAAACGCATGCGTCCCCCATGTTAAGTATAGGGGCGCATGACGCATGCGTCGTCGCTGCGTCGCCGACGCAAACCCGACGCACATTAGCTTAACGCTAATGTGAACGTAGCCTTAGTGAGTACTTCCATCCGGCAGCTGCCGCCGCAGACACCGATGGCAGTTGATCAGGTGTCGGACCCCAGCCGATCAGACATTGGTGACCTATCCTAGGAATAGGTCATAATGTATAAGTAGTGGACGACAACCTCTTTAAGCTTTACTGCAGTTATACAATGTTCATTTGTTCACTATAGCCCTTAGTCTCATTGTAAAAGTGACGGATGCATCACCCCTCCCAATATTTTGGTGAGTAGTGTGCCCAAACTTTGCTCTGACCCTGTGTGCACAATATAAATGCTGTGTCAATTACAAACAAAAAACTGTTGCAACTTCAGCAATGCAATGCAGCAATGCAGGCGGCAAGGGGAAGTTCTGAGCAAATATCCTTATATAACATTCATCATAAGAACTGATTCATTCTAGCACCAATAAGTGCCCTTTGTTATATTTTTTAACAACATTTATTTGGTCTGAGCAATCAGCTTTGTAATATTATACCATGGGCTATAGTCTACATAAGAACACATTCATATTATAATCATATTGTTATCATGATATAGCACAAACATGAAAAAACTGATGCCTAGATGATGCATCTCCTGTAAACTAGAAACTGCACCTCATTTTTCAGTTGATGTAGCTGTGCTTTGTAGGGTGAGATACTCTTTTTATTGATACCATTTTGGAACAGAAATTACTTTTTGATTGCATGTTACAGCATTTTTTATGGTATTGCAGCAACCAAAAAACGTACTTTTGGTGTTCCTGAATTTTTCACGTTTACAATGTTTACCAACCAGATATATAAGATACATGCATTCTGTATGGGACCACAACAAAGCACTTTGCCAAAATTCAGCTGGTCATTTCCTATAGAAGTGACAACCCTTCTAATAGCCATATATTATTATTAGGGTAGTAAATGGAGATGGTAGAATCAATTTGCTGGTCTGCAGTGCTGGAAGGAAGCCCTGCGAATCTCCTCTTACCTCACAGCATCTGTGGCTCCTTTTTTCATCAGCTGGGTTAGCGTGACCTTATCACTGCAGTGTGTCACACATATGTGATGCTAGGCTGGCTAATCAAAAGAGGAGCTGTGGATGTTGTCAGGTAAAAGGTGATTCACAGGGTTTCCAACCAACAGTCACAGAATACTGAACAGGTTGCTGAACCAAGGTCTTGCAAATCAATTCTCTCATCTCTAGTAAATAGCACCTTTTTAATGGGATCCTGTCAGCAGGATTGTGCACAGTAACCTACAGACAGTGTCAGATCGTCGCCGTTATACTGGATAAAATGATACCTTGGTTAATAAAATCCGTCTTGTGGTTGTTGTTTAATCTTTATTTTCAGTTTTGTGTTAATGATATGCTCGTGCCCCGGGGCGGCCTGTGGGCAGAGCTTTATTTGGTGTTCTGCTTAGGTACTCATAGTGCAGACTGCTGACATGTCAGATTCTTCAGTGACCTGCCCCCTAGTTTACATAATGAATATCTGTACATACTGAAAACAAATCACGCACCTGTGCTGCAGCAAAATTGCATGTTTTATGTCCAGTTAATAAGTATTATTGATGTTATTAAGCAAGTGTAGAAAAAAAATAATAATTTGAAAATGGCGCCTGCCGTGCCTATGCAGTAGCAGCTATCGGTGTATATAGAGATCCAATAGCTACTATAGCACAGGCACCAGCGGCACCATCTTGATGGAGAAGAAAAAAAATGTCTCCACCAAGATGGCGCCGCCTGAGCAGTAGCAGCTCTCGGAGATTGCTGAGAGCTGCTACTGCGCAGGCGCGAGCAGCCCAATCTTGGGTTAGGAATATTTTTTTTCTTCAGCAAGATGACTGTCATGATTCCCCAATGGCATGGGAACATCAGAAACACAAAAATAACAGACTAGCTCTCGGGTGATGGAAACTCAAGCTAACCGTGACCTAAATCTACCACACAACTAACAGTAGCCAGGGAGCATTCCTACGGCTGCCTAAATGCCACGCGCCAGCCGGAGAACTAACTACGCCTGGAAGAGGAAGGAACAGACCTGGCTTACCTCTAGAGAAATTCCCCAAAGATGATAGTAGCCCCCACATATATTAACGGTGAGTTCAGAGGAAAAGACATACACAGTATGAAGGTAGATTTAGCAAAGCGAGGTCCACTTACTAGATAGAGGAAGGATACAAAAGAGGACTTCACGGTCAGCTGAAAAACCCTTTCAAAAACCCATCCTGAAATTACTTTAAGACTCCTGTGTCAACTCATGACACAGGAGTGGCAATTTCAGTCCACAAGAGCTTCCAGTAACAGGAAATGACAAAACTGTAAACTGGACAAGAAATACAAAACAATAAGGACAAGAGTCCACTTAGCTGATCTGCAGACTAGTAGCAGGAACATGCAACCGAAAGACTCAGGTTACAATGCTGACCGGCAAGGAAGTGACTGGAGAGCAAGGCTAAATAGGGAACTCCCAAAACTGATGGAAGCAGGTGAGCCGAGGCAGAAAAGCACACACAAGTCTCCAGTACCACCAGCCACCACCAGGGGAGCCCAAAAAGCGGATCACAACAGATGACACCGCTGGTGCCTGTGCTATAGTAGCTATCGGATCTCTATATACACCGATAGCTGCTACTGCGCCTGCGCAGACTACACTTGCTCAGTAACATCAAGAATACTTATTAACTGGACACTAAACATGCGATTATGCTGCAGCGCAGGTGTCACGGCTGGCACCTGTCTGCAGAAGCATCTTTTATTTTTTCCTTCAGTATGTACAGGTCAGAGAGGGATCAGTGACCTGTCAGCAGTCTGCATTATGAATTCCTAATCAGAGCACCACATGAAGACCCCCCCACAGACCGCCCCGGGGCACGAGCATATCATTAACTCAAAACTGAAAATAAAGATTTAAAAACAACCACAAGACGGATTTCATCAACCAAGTTATCATTTTAATCAGTATAACGGTGTCGACCTGACACTGTCTGTAGGTTACTCTGCACAATCCTGCTGACAGGTTCCTTTTAATCCCTTGTTACAATGAACCGAAATGGATAATGAACAGAGTGGGTGGCATTTACACTGCAAGATCTTCTATAATATCTGTTGCATTTATTAAACATTACGTGAGACGAACCCTTTTATGAAAATAAAAAAGAGAGAAAAACCCAAAACATTGTGATGCAGCAAAGTAGCAGTACTGGTGTTCGTAAGTCACTTCCAAGTGGGAATTTAAAGAGCATCTGTCAGTAGGATCTATATGGGCATATAGGTCATATAAAGTGAATAAAATATGATGACTAAGATATCTTGATATCTGAGATATGATGTCTTATTCCCGAGAAATCTACTCTCTTCTTAATGTGTACATGAACTGTTAAAATCTATGGGCCGAGCACAGATTTCACTGAGAATTTGCCTCCAGAGCTTATTTTAAATGAAAGGTGGAGTTACCAGTGTGAGACATATAGATCAGGAGAACAGACTGTCAGTCGATACATATCTCACACTGGTAACTACCCCTTTAAGTTAAAATAAGCTGTGGAGACAGATTTTCATGAAGATCAGTGTCCAGCCCATAGATTTTAACATCTAATTTACACATTAACAAATGTGGGTTTCTCTGAAATAAGACATCGGATCATAGATATCAAGGTATCATTTAATTAAACTTTCTGTGACCTACCTGCCCATATAGGCGGCTTAGGGGGGTGTTCCTACTGACAGATGCCCTTTAAGACTTCATTGATTTATTCTTTTTAGTGTTTTATGATACTGACTAGTATACAGTCCTATATCCTCCCAGTACTTGTGCATACTGGATGCCATTATCTCTTTTCTTACAGGCTAATATTTAGCAATGGAGTGTGTTTACATTGCAACAAATGACAAGGAGCGCAGGTTCTATCTTATTAAGAGTGCAGCATCCTAATGTTTATAAGATGCTCTAGCACACATGATTAGGTATTTTATCTGCCCAAGTGCCCCGGCCCACCCAACATACACTTCTGCCGTGTAACGCTGCACTTGCTATGACATTGACATGCAGTAGATAGTAACATGGATACAGGCCAATATTTACTCACCTTTGCTCGCCTGCTCTTTGTCTTGTTTCTTTATATTAAGGGCTTCTTTTCAATATGCAGTATTAAAGTTTCTTTCTTTATATGTAGGTGGTTAACTGTTCCGTCTTTATAGATTTCCTGCTGTCACAGTTCCTCTCTTACGTGAAGCTGCTGTAAAAATTCACTTCCTCCTCTGTGGTTTCTTTTTGCAGTGTTAAAACATCACGGAATGCTTCCCCCATATATTTTTTAACAAAACATCCAATTAAAAGAACTCTTTTACAAGACAGCCCACTGAAATATACAGTATGTCGCTAATAGAAAGGCATTCATTTATAGAAATAAACCTTAAGCCGATCGGAGGGATCTAAAATTATGGACCCCCACAGATTCTATATTCTCTGAAAGGTGATTTAAAAAATGTAACGATTTATTTGCACTCAGAAGATTTGCCATAGAAATTCATGAAAATCTACAGTATTTCATACCTTAGAATGGGCTGTTTGCAGCGTGCACATTCAAATGATTGGAACAACTATAAGAGGGTTGAAAAAAAAGTCTGTTACTCGCTTAAAAAAATAAGGAGTGATGCCACATGAACCCAACTGTTACAGCTCAAGCTGTCCAGGACTGCTATAGCCTTTGTTGGCTGCCAGGGGCTAGACCTTGTTACGGTGGCTAAGTGGCTAGATCACCTGGTCAAAGTGTTTTCTTTAAGCATTATCATGTATGTTCAAAGGTTAATTCTTGCCAGCTCACTGCTTTCATAATGAATCCTCCCCCTCATCCGATGTGCACTCATGGAATTTGGATAGTAAGAGATATAGTCCAGCATTCTAATTCTGGAATATAAAAACTTGCATTTATAAAAAATTTATAACAGGGACGCTAATTAAAATTGCCTCTAGCAAAAAAAAGCAAAGGTCTGAGCTACAATTACAATTAGAAAATAAACTCTCAAAATTAGAACAGGCAAACCAAAACCTCCCCTCACTTTATCTAATTAAGAAAATTCGCGAAACTAAATTACAACTCAATACCATTTTAACAAACAGATCAGAAAGAGCCCTGGCTTGGACGAAATCCACTTTTCACAAATATGCAAACAAACCAAGCAGCATGTTGGCCCGTAAACTTAAGAGTAGAGAGCTCCTGAATAATATCCCCCATATCAAAGATCCTTCAGGCCGTATCACTGCCCACCCTGATGCAATATATAAAACGTTTCAGCAATTTTATCAAAATCTCTACTCTCTCCCACGGCCTCCTTCTCCAACTCGCATCCAGAATTTCCTCAAAGACCTGACATTACCTAAAGTCCCAAATTCTGATATGGCACATCTTCAAGCGCCAATCGACTCTGAAGAAATAAAGGCAACGATCAAAAATTTGAAAAAAAATAAGGCTCCGGGGCCTGATGGGCTCACCGCGCAGTATTATAAAAAATTTGACAGCATACTTATACCTTATATACAAAGCTTTTGTAATGCTTTAATAAACGGAGCCCAAATGCCATCCGAATTTTACGTTGCCCACGTCACTGTGATTCCAAAACCGAAGAAAGATCACCTTTACCCCAAAAACTACAGGCCTATCTCACTGCTAAACATAGACTTAAAAATTTTTACATCTATAATCACGGCCAGAATAAATAAAATACTGCCTACCCTAATTCACCGGGATCAAGTGGGGTTCATTCCCAGAAGACAGGGCCCAGACAATATTAGGAGGAACCTTAATTTAATACATTTAGCTAATCACTCCAAACAGTCCTTACTCTTGTTAGCACTCGATATAGAGAAAGCCTTTGATTCGGTGTCGTGGTCGTACTTGTTCGAAGTCCTTGCGAAATTTGGCTTTCCGAGTGGTTTCACCTCCTGCCTTAGACTCCTGTACGACCACCCCACGGCCTATCTAAAGTTACCCTCAAACCAGCCTACCCCTATTAACATCCAACGTGGCACCAGGCAAGGATGCCCGCTCTCCCCAGCTCTATTCGCCCTAGCCATGGAACCATTAGCGGAAGCTATCAGAACCAACCCTAACATTAATGGACCTACAATCAGAGGTGACCACTACAAGGCTAGCCTTTTTGCAGATGATCTGCTTTTGTCCTTAGTCAATCCCATAATTACACTCCCAAATCTTTTTGTCGCTCTCCATGAATTTGAAGTGGTCTCAGGCCTCAAGATTAACGTAGATAAATCCGAAGCCCTGTTTATTAACACTCCCAGGGATACACAAAACAACATAACAGCGCAATTCAAATTTACCAGGAATGAGCAATACTTAACCTATCTCGGCATAAATTTAACTTCCCATAGGTCGGCTTTATTTAAATGGAACTATGCTCCCTTAATTTCTAACCTCAAATCGGACCTTGCCAGATGGTCGTCCATGCCCTTATCCTGGTTGGGTAGACTCCATGCCATTAAGATGGTTTCCTTACCACGATTTCTGTATGTCTTTCGATCCCTGCCCATTCCTCTCCCTGCCAAAACGTTGCTAGATATTCACAACATGATTTCTAAATTCATATGGCAGGGGAAGAGGCCTAGAATAAGGATTAAGACTATGTTTATTAACAGAAGACGGGGAGGTCTGTCCCTACCCAACTTCATCTTATATTATAGAGCGGCCCAACTAGCCCCGCTAATAAGTGCTAATGCGGACAAACACAGCACTCCCAGATGGGTGAATCTCGAATCTCACCTCCTATCCCCATTCACCCTTCCTGGCCTCATGTGGACGTTGCAGAGACTCCCGAAAGGGATTCATAAGTCAGCCCCTTTTACAGCACACTCCCTGATGCTGTGGAGGAAGGAGAGATTTAAACACTCCCTACAATCCAGGTCCTCCTTAATGACACATATTTTTCACAATCCAGCTTTCTCCCCAGGGTTGGATCCTCGCCCTTTCAGTTGGTGGACATCTAGGGGTTTAATTACCCTTAAACAGCTTACCTCACCATTTAACACTCTACTTACCAAGCATGAGTTCATCCAAAAATACTCTCCACCAAGCTCTGAAATATTGCGTATCATCCAAATTTTTCATTTAGCTGAACAGATACTGGGACATGTGTTGTGAAATTGGATTCTGGGCTCCCCCGGTGGCCACTTGTGGAATTGAACTTGTGTGCATCATCCCCTCTGTTCACCTGCTCCTATCAGGATGCGGGAGTCGCTATATAACCTTGCTCCTCTGTCAGTTTCTTGCCGGTCAACAATGTAATCAGAAGCCTTCTGTGCTTGTTCCTGCTACTAGACAACTCCCAGCTAAGTTGGACTTTTGTCCTTGTGTGTTTTTGCATTTTGTTCCTGTTCACAGCTGCTGTTTCGTTACTGTGTCTGGAAAGCTCTTGTGATCGGAAATTGCCACTCTGGTGTTATGAGTTAATGCTAGAGTCTTAAAGGAATTTCTGGATGGTGTTTTGATAGGGTTTTCTGCTGACCATGAAAGTGTCCTTTCTGTCTTCCTGCTATCTAGAAAGCGGACCTCGATTTTGCTAAACCTATTTTCATACTACGTTTGTCATTTCATCTAAAATCACCGCCAATATACAGGTCCTTCTCAAAAAATTAGCATATAGTGTTAAATTTCATTATTTACCATAATGTAATGATTACAATTAAACTTTCATATATTATAGATTCATTATCCACCAACTGAAATTTGTCAGGTCTTTTATTGTTTTAATACTGATGATTTTGGCATACAACTTCTGATAACCCAAAAAACCTGTCTCAATAAATTAGCATATCAAGAAAAGGTTCTCTAAACGACCTATTACCCTAATCTTCTGAATCAACTAATTAACTCTAAACACATGCAAAAGATACCTGAGGCTTTTAAAAACTCCCTGCCTGGTTCATTACTCAAAACCCCCATCATGAGTAAGACTAGCGACCTGACAGATGTCAAGAAGGCCATCATTGACACCCTCAAGCAAGAGGGTAAGACCCAGAAAGAAATTTCTCAACAAATAGGCTGTTCCCAGAGTGCTGTATCAAGGCACCTCAATGGTAAGTCTGTTGGAAGGAAACAATGTGGCAGAAAACGCTGTACAACGAGAAGAGGCCTTGGGGAACCTGAGGAAGCAGTGGACTGAGTCTGGTGTGGAAACATCCAGAGCCACCATGCACAGGCGTGTGCAGGAAATGGGCTACAGGTGCCGCATTCCCCAGGTAAAGCCACTTTTGAACCATAAACAGCGGCAGAAGCGCCTGACCTGGGCTACAGAGAACCAGCACTGGACTGTTGCTAAGTGGTCCCAAGTACTTTTTTCTGATGAAAGCAAATTTTGCATGTCATTCGGAAATCAAGGTGCCAGAGTCTGGAGGAAGACTGGGGAGAAGGAAATGCCAAAATGCCGGAAGTCCAGTGTCAAGTACCCACAGTCAGTGATGGTGTGGGGTGCCATGTCAGCTGCTGGTGTTGGTCCACTGTGTTTCATCAAGGGCAGGGTCAATGCAGCTAGCTATCAGGAGATTTTGGAGCACTTCATGCTTCCATCGGCTGAAATGCTTTATGGAGATGAAGATTTCATTTTCCAGCACGACCTGGCACCTGCTCACAGTGCCAAAACCACTGGTAAATGGTTTACTGACCATGGTATTACTGTGCTCAATTGGCCAGCCAACTCTCCTGACCTGAACCCCATAGAGAATCTGTGGGATATTGTGAAGAGAAAGTTGAGAGACGCAAGACCCAACACTCTGGATGAGCTTAAGGCCGCTATTGAAGCATCCTGGGCCTCCATAACATCTCAGCAGTGTCACAGGCTGATTGCCTCCATGCCACGCCGCATTGTAGCAGTCATTTCTGCCAAAGGATTCCCGACCAAGTATTGAGTGCATAACTGAACATTATTATTTGATGGTTTTTTTGTTTGTTATTAAAAAACACTTTTATTTGATTGGCCGGTTGAAATATGCTAATTTATTGAGACAGGTTTTTTGGGTTATCAGGAGTTGTATGCCAAAATCATCAGTATTAAAACAATAAAAGACCTGACAAATTTCAGTTGGTGGATAATGAATCTATAATATATGAAAGTTTAATTGTAATCATTACATTATGGTAAATAATGAAATTTAACACTATATGCTAATTTTTTGAGAAGGACCTGTATGTGGGGGCCTCTGTCTGCCTTTTGGGAAAATTTCTCTAGAGGTGAGCCAGGACTGTCTTTTCCTCTGCTAGGATTAGGTAGTTCTCCGGCTGGCGCTGGGCATCTAGGGTTAAAAAACGTAGGCATGCTACCCGGCCACTTCTAGTTGTGCGGCAGGTTTAGTTCATGGTCAGTATAGTTTCCATCTTCCAAGAGCTAGTTCTCATATATGCTGGGCTATGTTCTCTCGCCATTGAGAATCATGACAGTTTGACCGGCCCAAAAAAGGGTTAAATTACTGGCTGAGAAAGGAGAGAAAAAAGAAGTCTGCTACAATTTTTTTTTTTTTTCCTCTAGTTCTGAGTGTGCTCTTAATTGAATCACTTGCTAGTCTGCCTATACTGCAGCCTTCCTCTCTTTCTCTCCTTCTAATCCTTGAATGGCTCTGTGTTCACCTGTTTCAAATGGATCTTCAGAGTGTAGCTACAGGTTTGAATAATCTCGCCACAAAGGTACAACATTTGCAAGATTTTGTTGTTCATGCACCTATGTCTGAGCCTAGAATTCCTTTGCCTGAATTCTTCTCGGGGAATAGATCTCACTTTCAAAATTTTAAAAATAATTGCAAATTGTTTTTGTCCCTGAAGTCTCGCTCTGCCGGAGACCCTGCACAGCAGGTCAGGATTGTAATTTCCTTGCTCCGGGGCGACCCTCAAGACTGGGCTTTTGCATTGGCACCAGGGGATCCTGCGTTGCTCAATGTGGATGCGTTTTTTCTGGCCTTGGGGTTGCTTTATGAGGAACCTCATTTAGAGCTTCAGGCGGAAAAGGCCTTGATGTCCTTGTCTCAGGGGCAAGATGAAGCTGAAATATACTGCCAAAAATTCCGCAAATGGTCTGTGCTTACTCAGTGGAATGAGTGCGCCCTGGCGGTGATTTTCAGAGAAGGTCTCTCTGATGCCATTAAGGATGTTATGGTGGGGTTCCCTGTGCCTGCGAGTCTGAATGAGTCCATGACGATGGCTATTCAGATCGATAGGCGTTTGCGGGAGCGCAAACCTGTGCACCATTTGGCGGTGTCTACTGAGAAAACGCCAGAAAATATGCAATGTGATAGAATTCTGTCCAGAAGCGAGCGGCAGAATTTTAGACGAAAAAATGGGTTGTGCTTCTATTGTGGTGATTCAACTCATGTTATATCAGCATGCTTTAAGCGTACTAAGAAGCCTGACAAGTCTGTTTCAATTAGCACTTTACAGTCTAAGTTTATTCTATCTGTGACCCTGATTTGTTCTTTGTCATCTATTACCGCGGACGCCTATGTCGACTCTGGCGCTGCTTTGAGTCTTATGGATTGGTCCTTTGCCAAACGCTGTGGGTATGATTTGGAGCCACTGGAGGCTCCGATACCTCTGAAAGGGATTGACTCCACCCCATTGGCTAGTAATAAACCACAATACTGGACACAAGTGACTATGCGTGTTAATCCGGATCACCAGGAGGTTATTCGCTTTCTGGTGCTGTATAATCTACATGATGTTTTGGTGCTGGGATTGCCATGGCTGCAATCTCATAACCCAGTCCTCGACTGGAGAGCTATGTCTGTGTTAAGCTGGGGATGTAAAGGAACTCATGGGGACGTACCTTTGGTTTCCATTTCATCATCTATTCCCTCTGAGATTCCTGAATTCTTGTCTGACTTTCGTGACGTTTTTGAAGAACCCAAGGTTGGTTCACTACCTCCGCACCGGGAGTGCGATTGTGCCATAGACTTGATTCCGGGTAGTAAATACCCTAAGGGTCGTTTATTTAATCTGTCTGTGCCTGAACACGCTGCTATGCGAGAATATATAAAGGAGTCCTTGGAAAAGGGACATATTCGTCCTTCGTCATCTCCCTTAGGAGCCGGTTTTTTCTTTGTGTCTAAGAAAGACGGCTCTTTGAGGCCGTGTATTGATTATCGACTTTTGAATAAAATCACGGTTAAATATCAATATCCGTTACCACTGCTTACTGATTTGTTTGCTCGTATAAAGGGGGCCAAGTGGTTCTCTAAGATTGATCTCCGTGGGGCGTATAATTTGGTGCGAATCAAGCAGGGGGATGAGTGGAAAACCGCATTTAATACGCCCGAGGGCCATTTTGAGTATTTGGTGATGCCTTTTGGTCTTTCTAATGCCCCTTCAGTCTTCCAGTCCTTTATGCATGACATTTTCCGCGATTATTTGGATAAATTTATGATTGTGTATCTGGATGATATTCTGATTTTTTCGGATGACTGGGACTCTCATGTCCAGCAGGTCAGGAGGGTTTTTCAGGTTTTGCGGTCTAATTCCTTGTGTGTGAAGGGTTCTAAGTGTGTTTTTGGGGTTCAAAAGATTTCTTTCTTGGGATACATTTTTTCCCCCTCTTCCATCGAGATGGATCCTGTCAAGGTTCAGGCTATTGGTGATTGGACGCAACCCTCTTCTCTTAAGAGTCTTCAGAAATTTTTGGGCTTTGCTAACTTTTATCGTCGATTTATTGCTGGTTTTTCTGATGTTGTAAAACCATTGACTGATTTGACTAAGAAGGGTGCTGATGTTGCTGATTGGTCCCCTGATGCTGTGGAGGCCTTTCGGGAGCTCAAGCGCCGCTTTTCTTCCGCCCCAGTGTTGCGTCAGCCTGATGTTGCTCTTCCTTTTCAGGTTGAGGTCGACGCTTCTGAAATCGGAGCTGGGGCGGTGTTGTCGCAGAGAAGTTCCGACTGCTCCGTGATGAGACCTTGTGCTTTTTTTTCCCGTAAATTTTCGCCCGCCGAGCGGAATTATGATATTGGGAATCGGGAGCTTTTGGCCATGAAGTGGGCTTTTGAGGAGTGGCGTCACTGGCTTGAGGGGGCCAGACATCAGGTGGTGGTATTGACTGACCACAAAAATTTAATTTACCTTGAGTCTGCCAGGTGCCTGAATCCTAGACAGGCGCGCTGGTCGTTGTTTTTCTCTCGGTTTAATTTTGTGGTGTCGTACCTACCGGGTTCTAAGAATGTTAAGGCGGATGCCCTTTCTAGGAGTTTTGAGCCTGACTCCCCTGGTAATTCTGAGCCCACAGGTATCCTTAAAGATGGAGTGATATTGTCTGCCGTTTCTCCAGACCTGCGGCGGGCCTTGCAGGAGTTTCAGGCGGATAGACCTGATCGTTGCCCACCTGGTAGACTGTTTGTTCCTGATGATTGGACCAGTAGAGTCATCTCTGAGGTTCATTCTTCTGCGTTGGCAGGTCATCCTGGAATCTTTGGTACCAGGGATTTGGTGGCAAGGTCCTTCTGGTGGCCTTCCCTGTCACGAGATGTGCGAGGCTTTGTGCAGTCTTGTGACGTTTGTGCTCGGGCCAAGCCTTGTTGTTCTCGGGCTAGTGGATTGTTGTTGCCCTTGCCTATCCCGAAGAGGCCTTGGACGCACATCTCGATGGATTTTATTTCGGATCTGCCTGTTTCTCAGAAGATGTCTGTCATCTGGGTGGTGTGTGACCGTTTCTCTAAGATGGTCCATCTGGTTCCCTTGCCTAAGTTGCCTTCTTCTTCCGAGTTGGTTCCTCTGTTTTTTCAAAATGTTGTTCGTTTGCATGGTATTCCTGAGAATATCGTTTCTGACAGAGGGACCCAATTCGTGTCTAGATTTTGGCGGGCATTCTGTGCTAGGATGGGCATAGATTTGTCTTTTTCGTCTGCTTTCCATTCTCAGACTAATGGCCAGACCGAGCGGACTAATCAGACCTTGGAGACATATTTGAGGTGTTTTGTGTCTGCGGATCAGGATGATTGGGTTGCTTTTTTGCCTTTGGCGGAGTTCGCCCTCAATAATCGGGCCAGCTCTGCCACCTTGGTGTCCCCGTTTTTCTGTAATTTGGGGTTTCATCCTCGATTTTCCTCCGGTCAAGTGGAATCTTCGGATTGTCCTGGAGTGGATGCTGTGGTGGAGAGGTTGCATCAGATTTGGGGGCAGGTGGTGGACAATTTGAAGTTGTCCCAGGAGAAGACTCAGCTTTTTGCCAACCGCCGTCGTCGTGTTGGTCCTCGGCTTTGTGTTGGGGACTTGGTGTGGTTGTCTTCTCGTTTTGTCCCTATGAGGGTTTCTTCTCCTAAGTTTAAGCCTCGGTTCATCGGCCCGTACAAGATATTGGAGATTCTTAACCCTGTGTCCTTCCGTTTGGACCTCCCTGCATCCTTTTCGATTCATAATGTTTTTCATCGGTCATTGTTGCGCAGGTATGAGGTACCGGTTGTGCCTTCCGTTGAGCCTCCTGCTCCGGTGTTGGTTGAGGGTGAGTTGGAGTACGTTGTGGAAAAGATCTTAGACTCTCGTGTTTCCAGACGGAGACTCCAGTATCTGGTCAAATGGAAGGGATACGGTCAGGAGGATAATTCTTGGGTCACTGCCTCTGATGTTCATGCCTCCGATCTTGTCCGTGCCTTTCATAGGGCTCATCCTGATCGCCCTGGTGGTTCTGGTGAGGGTTCGGTGCCCCCTCCTTGAGGGGGGGGTACTGTTGTGAAATTGGATTCTGGGCTCCCCCGGTGGCCACTTGTGGAATTGAACTTGTGTGCATCATCCCCTCTGTTCACCTGCTCCTATCAGGATGCGGGAGTCGCTATATAACCTTGCTCCTCTGTCAGTTTCTTGCCGGTCAACAATGTAATCAGAAGCCTTCTGTGCTTGTTCCTGCTACTAGACAACTCCCAGCTAAGTTGGACTTTTGTCCTTGTGTGTTTTTGCATTTTGTTCCTGTTCACAGCTGCTGTTTCGTTACTGTGTCTGGAAAGCTCTTGTGATCGGAAATTGCCACTCTGGTGTTATGAGTTAATGCTAGAGTCTTAAAGGAATTTCTGGATGGTGTTTTGATAGGGTTTTCTGCTGACCATGAAAGTGTCCTTTCTGTCTTCCTGCTATCTAGAAAGCGGACCTCGATTTTGCTAAACCTATTTTCATACTACGTTTGTCATTTCATCTAAAATCACCGCCAATATATGTGGGGGCCTCTGTCTGCCTTTTGGGAAAATTTCTCTAGAGGTGAGCCAGGACTGTCTTTTCCTCTGCTAGGATTAGGTAGTTCTCCGGCTGGCGCTGGGCATCTGGGGTTAAAAAACGTAGGCATGCTACCCGGCCACTTCTAGCTGTGCGGCAGGTTTAGTTCATGGTCAGTATAGTTTCCATCTTCCAAGAGCTAGTTCTCATATATGCTGGGCTATGTTCTCTCGCCATTGAGAATCGTGACAGACATGGTACCACCCACCGCCCATCGGGTTATGAACAAATATGCTTAAGTGACCCACTGGGCGGGGGAGCTATCTCTTTAATTTATTCGAACCTAAATGCAATACCAGAAGATGTAAAACTTAAATATATGATACAGTGGGAAAATGACTTCAATAAGATAATGTCCCCATCTGATTGGCAAAAATGTTGTTGCTCCCTCACTAAGGGCAGTCTCCAGACTTCTATAGTTGAGACGTCTATCAAACTTCTACATAGAACATATCTAGTCCCGAGCAAGCTACATGCTATCTTCTCAAACATATCGGATCGGTGTTTCAGAGGGTGTGGTGCCCTGGGAGATCTGAGGCATACGTGGTGGGATTGCCCGGTCGTGTCCGCCTTTTGGTCAAAAATCAAATCTATTGTAGAGGAGCTGTATGGTGGGGCGATCCAGTTAGAAGAAACAGTGTTCCTACTGGGGGCCAGATACCCGGGCTTCTCCAACAAGCTCCATAATTTAGTTAATCAACTATTTCTTGCTGCTAAGCTGCACATTGCAGCGAAATGGAAAACAGCTACCCTATCTCTCTCCCCAGTAATTGACAAGATGAATACTATCATGCTATGTGAACGAATACAAGCTACAAGAGAGGACTCCTGGGAGTCATATTATAAAGTGTGGAGACCGTGGATTGAAAGGAATTCTAACAGTAATCTTGATCAGGCTTTAACATTATCTCTATGAGGCTAATCTAATATCTGATGGTTTCTATTGGACTCGCTCCTTATACCTGACCATTGATTGATTAATTGGTACCACTATGATGCAGTTATGGATCTCTTATGCCCCCCCCCCCCCTTCCTTCTTGTTCTTTCCATTTACCTGTCTTTGTCTATGTGTTTATTTGTATTGTTTAAATACCATGAAAGTTATTCTGAATTTTGATAATATTTAAGTATACTCCCCTGCGTGGGATTTTGTTGTAAAGCATTCTGGATTTATCTTGAAAATAAAAACTTGTTGAAACTAAAAACTTGCATTTATTTCAGAAACATGAAAAATATAAAGCGGCATTAAAACCAACGCATTTTGGCTTTAGACTTTGAAAGCGTTGCCTCTTAATGGTTGAGATTGCTGTTTTAAATTTTCCATGTTCTTTAAATAAATTTCTATAGTCAAGGTCAAAACGCATTGACGTTTCATGCTGGAGATTGTGGTTTTATATTTTCCATGTTCTTGAAATAAACAGTTTTTGTAGTCTGTAATCAAAGCGCTGGACTTCATCTCTTCCTTTTACCATATATATGTTCTGCATTGCCGGCAATATATTGGTGCTAGATAATATAATGTTACCTTAGGTATGTTCATTAATGACATACTAATGCTCCTTTAATGCTTCTGTGTTCTATTGTATTGTCTGAGATATATATATAGCGCTATTGCCGACGCCCCTGCACAGTGTCCCCTTGTCCTTCTGTGCAGGGACGCCGGCTTTCTCGGTCCTCGGCGTGGCCCCCGGCGTGCTCCTGTCTCCTGCTTTCTGCTGCTGTGCACACCGCACTGTGTCCCGGCGGCATGCCTAGTGCGTGCGCGTCCCTGTTTTAAAAGGGGAAGTGCGAGAACATGGTAAAATGCTCCCAGCTAACAGCTGGGAAGCATTTAATTAATGTGTGCACTTGCAAGTTGTCCCCAGCCAATAGCTGGAAGGCACCTTGTATAAAAGGCACCCTCCACAATCGGGGGGGTGCCTGAGCAAAAACTATAGTTTAGTGTTAGGTGTGTGCAACTGTATGTTGCCAGGGCCCCCATCCTTAGTCTGTTAAACTTGTTCCCGTATCCTGTGTCCCATTAGTCCAGTATAGTTAGTCCTTCTTCGAGTGACCGCTTCTGCAGTGTCTATACCCTGAAACTGCATCGGCGGCACTTGAACTTTCTGGAGACTGCACAGTCTCCTATCCCTGTGGCTGTGCCGTCTGCTATCCGCAGACTGCACAGTCTGAATCTGTAGATGTGGCCGACCTCTCTGCTATCCGGAGACTGCACACTCTGAACCTGTCCGAAGTGGCCATCCTATCAGCACAGTCTGAACCCGTCATAGGTGGCAGTCCTGTCTGCACAGTTTGAACCTGTCCTAGAGGCCATCCTGCCCTGTCCAGGATCTGAATAAATGGCTTTAACCCTCGGGGTCAGCTGCTACTGCTGGACGTGGCCTTGGAGTGGCACCTGGCAGCGGCCTGCCGCACAAGCCTGACTTCACCACTAGTGGCTCCAGTGAACACCAAGGTAGCTTCTTAGTCATGCTCCTCGAGGGTAAGTCTGGTCTATGGCATGGCACAGTGGGTCCACAGACCACATGCACCACATGCATGTGTGACAAATAAGAGTGATTAAAGGGAGTGCACAGAGAGTGAGTATTTGGAAGATATGCAATGGCGAAGAAATGCCTTATGCAGGGTTTTGCTGAGTAGTGGTTTAATGTTCTTAAAGGCTAGTGTATGCCGTTAATTTTTTTTGGACTATGATTGAAACTAAGAAGGGTATGTAACTCCTAACAGTGCATAATATTGTTAAGAGCAAGACATACACTGACAGGTAACAGAAAAAGGGAAGACCTACTACAGGGAGACGTCACACCCACACCCAAATGGTCTCTCTACAGACTAGAAAGACCCTAGCCGCACAACTCAAAAACTCCACCTCAGATCTCGCTCCCAGAAAGGCTATTGAAGTGCTTCTTGTTCCTCCTAAAGAACCAGAGGGGAGGCCGCAACACACTGCCAGCAAGAGGAGAGGAAAATGTACAGTAAAATGCAGAACCCAGAGAGAGAAAATTATCACATTCATATAGGAGAACCAAAAGTAAACAGAACAAGAATAACCTCACAGAAAACTAAAGTGGTGAAAGGAAGAGGAATTGGGAAGCAAATTAAGCCCTTAACCCCAAGGGTGGTTTGAAAGTTAATGACCAGGCCAATTTTTACAATTCTGACCACTGTCCCTTTATGAAGTTATAATTCTTCATGATAATGGTAAAATTTATTTGATATGACTTGCGTTTATTTGTAAAAAAAACGGAAATTTGGTGAAAATTTAGAAAATTTCACAATTTTCCAACTTTGAATTTTCATGCGCTTAAATTACACAGATATGTCACACAAAATACTCAATAAGTAGCATTTTCCACATGTCTACTTTATATCAGCACAATTTTGGAACCAAATTTTTTTTTGTTTTTGGAGTTATAAGGGTTAAAAGATGACCAGCAATTTCTCATTTTTACAACACCATTTTTTTTAAGGGCCACATCACATTTGAAGTCAGTTTGAGGGGTCTATATGATAGAAAATACCCAAAAGTGACACCATTTCCCACAAAAATGATTTTTTATCTCCCAAATTTTTATTTACACAAGGGTAACAGGAGAAATTGGACAACAAAAGTCGTTGTCCAATTTATCCGGAGTGCGCTGATACCCCATATGTGGGGGCAAACCATTGTTTGAGCAAACGGCAGAGCTCAGAAGGAAAGGAGCAACATTTGATTTTTCAATACAAAATTGGCTGGAATTGAGATCGGACGTCATGTTGCATTTGGAGAGCTCCTGATGTGCCTAAACAGTGGAAACCCACCAATTCTAACTCCAACCCTAACCCCAACACACCCCTAACCCTAATCCCAACTTTAACCATAACCCTAACCACACCCCTAACCCTGACACACCCCTAACCCTAATCCCAACCCTTACCCTAATCCCAACCATAAACGTAATCCCAACCCTGACCCTAACCCTAACTTTAGCCCCAACCCTAACCCTAGCCCTAACCCTAACGGGAAAATGGAAATAAATACTTTTTTTATTGTATTCTTTTTCCCTAACTAAGGGGGTGATAAAGGGGCATTTGATTTACTTTTTATAGCGGGTTTTTATATCGGGTTTTTATGTTTGGCAGCTGTCACATGCTAAAAGATGCTTTTTATTGCAAAAATTTGTTTTTGCATCACCACATTTTGAGAGCTATAATTTTTCCATATTTTGGCCCACAGAGTCATGTGAGGTCTTGTTTATTGAGGGACGAGTTGATGTTTTTATTGGTACCATTTTCGGGCACATAACATTTTTTGATCGCTTTTTATTATGATTTTTGGGAGGCAAAATGAACAAAAACCAGCAATTCATGAATTTCTTTTGGGTCGGGTGTTTATACCGTTCCGCGTGTGGTAAAACTGATAAGGCAGTTTTATTCTTCAGGTCAGCACGATTACAGCGATACCTCATTTTTTTTTAATGTATTGGCGCTTTTATACAAAAAAAACTATTTTATATAAAAAATAATTGTTTTTGCATTGCTTTATTCTGAGAGCTATAACTTTTTTTTTTTCTCTGATAACGCTGTACGGTGGCTGATTTTTTGCGGAACAAGATGACGTTTTCAGTGGTACCATGATTCTTTATTTCCGTCTTTTTGATCGCGTGTTATTCCACTTTTTGTTTGGCGGTATGATGATAAAGCGTTGTTTTTTATCATTTTTTCACGGTATTCACTGAAGGGGTTAGCTAGTGGGACAGTTTTATAGGTCGGGTTGTTACGGACGCGGCAATACTATATATGTGTACTTTTATTGTTTTTTATTATTTACATAAAGTAATGTATTTATTGGAACAATATTTATTTATTTTTTCTTTATTTAGGAATTTAAAAAATATATATTTTTACACAGTATAATATGTTTTGTTACTTGTTTTACATTCTCCCAGGATGGGACAATATTGCATAAAGTCAGATCGCTGATCTCACACTTTGCACAGCACTATTCTGTCCCAGGTCACATGGACGGAATAGTACGTCGGATGGCAGAAAGGGATATACAGACTCACTGCAGGAATTCAACTGGTGTTCACCGTGCAAGGTAAAACCGTTAGATGAAAGGCTAGAATTCCTAAACCCATATCTACCTAGAGGTATAGCCAGCAAAGAAGCGCAACAAAGGATGAACATATAAAACCCAACCCAGAATGTGCTATTGCAGACCAAAGCAAAAAATTGGAAAACCTGGAGAGGAGCAAAACAAGAAAGAGGAACAAAGACTGTTGAAACCATCAGCATTTGGACAGGGAAGAATAGGCAATAGCTCAGCTCAGCAGACAGGGAACAAACCATGCAGCAACAGGTCAGTAGATCGAATCCCCAAATCGAGCCATGACAAATATATGCACTATTATGATTCTGCTCTGTTTCACACTTCACACTGTCTCTGAGCTCTTTGACCTCATGATTCTCATTTGGTCTGCCATGCACTGTGAGCAAGCTGTGAATTCTTATATAGACAGGTGTGTGCCTTTCCAAATCAAGTCCTATCAGTTTAATTAAACACAGCTGGACTCCAATGAAGGAGTATAACCATCTCAAGGAGGTTCACAACAGGAAAAGGACAGCATGTGACTTAAATATGTCTGAGCAAAGGGTCTGAATACTTATGACCATGTGATATTTCAGTTTTTCTTTTTTAATAAATTTGCAAAAATTTCTACATTTATGTTTTTTTCAGTCAAGATGGGGTGCAGAGTGTTCATTAATGAGAAAAAAATGAACTGTTTTGAATTTACCAAATGGCTGCAATGAAACAAAGAGTGAAAAATTTAAAGGGCTATGAATACTTTCCGTACCTACTGTATAAGAATTGCACACTGATAAGCATTGTATAGAGCACCAGTCAGTCACACAGATGTAGTATGCAGTGTCTGGCTTACAGCCTGTTAGTGACACCCATACCATTAGATCAGGCGGGCTGCTCAGCACAGAGCAAGAAAGACACTGTGCATTAAATCTAGGTGACCAGCCGAACTCCTGATGCCGACTCCATTCACCACCTGCCAGCTGGTAGTCATTACTGACATTATTTATGGTGTATATATATATATATATATATATATATATATATACAGTGGGGCAAAAAAGTATTTCGTCAGTCAGCAATAGTGCAAGTTACACCACTTAAAAAGATGAGAGGCGTCTGTAATTTACATCATAGGTAGACCTCAACTATGGGAGACAAACTGAGAAAAAAAAAATCCAGAAAATCACATTGTCTGTTTTTTTATCATTTTATTTGCATATTATGGTGGAAAATAAGTATTTGGTCAGAAACAAAATTTCATCTCAATACTTTGTAATATATCCTTTGTTGGCAATGACAGAGGTCAAACGTTTTCTGTAAGTCTTCACAAGGTTGCCACACACTGTTGTTGGTATGTTGGCCCATTCCTCCATGCAGATCTCCTCTAGAGCAGTGATGTTTTTGGCTTTTCGCTTGGCAACACGGACTTTCAACTCCCTCCAAAGGTTTTCTATAGGGTTGAGATCTGGAGACTGTCTAGGCCACTCCAGGACCTTGAAATGCTTCTTACGAAGCCACTCCTTCGTTGCCCTGGCGGTGTGCTTTGGATCATTGTCATGTTGAAAGACCCAGCCACGTTTCATCTTCAATGCCCTTGCTGATGGAAGGAGGTTTGCACTCAAAATCTCACGATACATGGCACCATTCATTCTTTCATGTACCCGGATCAGTCGTCCTGGCCCCTTTGCAGAGAAACAGCCCCAAAGCATGATGTTTCCACCACCATGCTTTACAGTAGGTATGGTGTTGGATGGATGCAACTCAGTATTCTTTTTCCTCCAAACATGACAAGTTGTGTTTCTACCAAACAGTTCCAGTTTGGTTTCATCAGACCATAGGACATTCTCCCAAAACTCCTCTGGATCATCCAAATGCTCTCTAGCAAACTTCAGACGGGCCCGGACATGTACTGGCTTAAGCAGTGGGACACGTCTGGCACTGCAGGATCTGAGTCCATGGTGGCGTAGTGTGTTACTTATGGTAGGCCTTGTTACATTGGTCCCAGCTCTCTGCAGTTCATTCACTAGGTCACCCCGCGTGGTTCTGGGATTTTTGCTCACCGTTCTTGTGATCATTCTGACCCCACGGGGTGGGATTTTGCTTGGAGCCCCAGATCGAGGGAGATTATCAGTGGTCTTGAATGTCTTCCATTTTCTAATTATTGCTCCCACTGTTGATCTCTTCACTCCAAGCTGGTTGGCTATTGCAGATTCAGTCTTCCCAGCCTGGTGCAGGGCTACAATTTTGTTTCTGGTGTCCTTTGACAGCTCTTTGGTCTTCACCATAGTGGAGTTTGGAGTCAGACTGTTTGAGGGTGTGCACAGGTGTCTTTTTATACTGATAACAAGTTTAAACAGGTGCCATTACTACAGGTAATGAGTGGAGGAAAGAGGAGACTCTTAAAGAAGAAGTTACAGGTCTGTGAGAGCCAGAAATCTTGATTTTTTGTTTCTGACCAAATACTTATTTTCCACCATAATATGCAAATAAAATGATAAAAAAAACAGACAATGTGATTTTCTGGATTTTTTTTTCTCAGTTTGTCTCCCATAGATGAGGTCTACCTATGATGTAAATTACAGACGCCTCTCATCTTTTTAAGTGGTGGAACTTGCACTATTGCTGACTGACTAAATACTTTTTTGCCCCACTGTATATATATATATAGTGATGCAGTGACCCATGCTGCAGCTAGGGGGCGCTGTATGTGCTCCTCAGGATACACATGGAGGCGTAACTGTAATGGTGATAATGAGATGGTGACACACCTCCCACACACACACCTTCCATCTATGGGAGTGGTTACAACTACATAATGTGACCATGGTATGATCACATGAGAGAGTGTGTAGGTCCTGAAGGCTTGTGTGTTGGGAGATCCCTGAATAGCGCACTGAGATGCATTGGATCTGAAGGCCTGTGTTGAAAGTTCTTGGGAGTAGGACTTCCTGAATAGCACATCCTGTGTTGGAAGATCCTGGGAGTAGGACTTCCTGAATAGCGCATGGAGTGGCCATGTATGCAGAGTCTGTGATGGCACTGCATTGGGGAGCTACCATCCATCTGAGGATCTGGACTGTCAGGTGGCCTGGTGAGCAGGCCTTGTCTGGGACGGTGATCCCAGTTCGGCAGCTTCCCTGGGAGAGAGAGCACTGACAGGAGTCAGCGTGTGGAGCAGGAGCTCCTGGAAGGTAACCCAGAGTATGGGGAACTGTGTGCACTGATGAGGGTCAGTAATGAACTGTGTGGTCTCCCACGGTAACTGGACGAAGTGAGGTCCGGCGTGTTTAGAGACTGCGAACCAATGTCGTGTGTGCTATATGAGTAGATACATTGATACGGCGTATGTACAACCCCCCGGGAACTAGTCAAGGAGGACTGGCGGGTGTAGTGTCTGAACAGTGAGTTAAAGCCGTATATGAAGTATCTAAGTTAAAGCTGCAAATTAATGTCATCTGTTGGTACCTATTGTGTTCCGTGAAGTATATAATGAACTGTGCATGACTCAGTTTATGACTGCATAATAAACCGCATGGACTGTTTAATAGGGAAAATCGTGCCTGTGTGACTGAATCCCGTGGCTAAGTGACTGTCCCCTAATACATTCAGTAAGCGCTATTTCACAATATATACAGTGGGGAAAAAAGTATTTAGTCAACCACCAATTGTGCAAGTTCTCCCACTTAAAAAGATGAGAAATGCCTGTAATTGACATCATTGGTAGACCGCAACTATGAGATTCAAAATGAGAAAACAAATCCAGAAAATCACCTTGTTCATTTTGGCAGGATTTATTTGGCAAATTATGGTGGAAAATAAGTATTTGGTCACCTAAAAACATGCAAGATTTCTGGCACTCACAGACCTATAACTTCTTTAAGAGGCTCCTCTGTCCTCCACTCATTATCTGTGGTAATGGCACCTGTTTGAACTTGTTATCAGTATAAAAGACACCTGTCCACAACCTCAAACAGTCACACTTCAAAATCCACTATGGTGAAGACCAAAGAGCTGTCGAAGGACACCAGAAACAAAATTGTAGCCCGGCACCAGGCTGGGAAGACTGAATCTGCAATGGGCAAGCAGCTTGGTGTGATGAAATCAACTGTGGGAGCAATAATAAGAAAATGGAAGACATAAAATTCCACTGATAATCTCCCTCGATCTGGGGCTCCACACAAGATTTCACCCCGTGAGGTCAAAATGATCACAAGAATGGTGAGCAAAAATCCCAGAACCACATGGGGGGACCTAGTGAATGACCTACATAAAGTTGGGACCACCATAACAAAGGCTGCCATCAGTAACACACTTCGCTGCAGGGACTCAGATCCTGCATTGCCAGACGTGTCTCCCTGCTTAAGCCAGTACATTTCCGGGCCTGTCTGAAGTTTGCTAGAGAGCATTTGGATTATCCAGAAGAGTATTGGGAGAATGTCATATGGTCTGATGAAACCAAAGTAGAACTGTTTGGTAGAAACAAAACACATCATGTTTGGAGGAGACAGAATGCTGAGTTGCATCCAAAGAACACCATACCTACTGTGAAGCATGTGGGTGGCAACATCATGCTTTGGGGTTGTTTCTCTGCAAAGGGACCGGGACGACTGATCCGTTTATATAAAAGAATGAATGGGGCCATGTATTGTGAGATTTTGAGTGCAAACCTCCTTCCATCAGCAAGGGCATTGAAGATGAAACGTGGATGGGTCTTTCAGCATGATTATGATCCCAAACACACCGCCAGGGCAACGAAGGAGTGGCTTTGTAAGAAATATATGAAGGTCCTGGAGTGGCCTACCCCATAGAAAACTTTTGGAGGGAGTTGAAAGTCTGTGTTGCCCAGCGACAGACCCAAAACATCACTGCTCTAGAGGAGATCTGCATGGAGGAATGGGCCAACATACCACCAACAGTGTGCGCCAGTGTGTGAAGACTTACAGAAAATGTTTGACCTCTGTCGTTGCCAACAAAGGATATATAGCAAAATATTGAGATGAACTTTTGTTAATGACCAAATACTAATTTTCCACCATAATTTGCAAAATAAATCTTGCCAAATCAGACAAGGTGATTTTCCGGATTTGCTTTCTCGTTTTGACTCTCATAGTAGTGGTCTACCTATGATGTCAATTACAGGTCTCTCTCATCTTTTTAAGTGGGAGAACTTCCACAATTGGTGGCTGACTAAATACTTTTTTCCCCACTGTGTGTATATATATATTGTAGCATAGCGACTGGTCATGTGAATGATGGATGGTATGTATCGCAGAGATGGGTGGGTTCAGTCACCTACAAACCCAGCCAAAGAGGCGTGTCTGAACACGTAAGATGGTTTTGTGTGTAAGGACCTGTGGTGATGTCACGCTCACCTGACTAGCCATGTGACAGGTACCTGGGTGTGGTTACACCTATGTAAAGGAGGTGTGTGTAGCACATGGTAGGAGAGATTGAGTGAGTGTGTGAGTGTCTGTCAGGGTGGACACACTTCCGTGTGTCCTGGCAGGACACTGCAGAATGGCCTGTGTGTTGGACGGTTCCAAGTGGGGACGTCCTGGAAGCACACAGAGACCATTCCAGGCTGGAGAGCCTGCGTGCTGGACATAGCACGGACGGTTGGTGTTGGAGACTCCTGGGAGTGGAGTCATCCTGGAAGCACCTGGAGACCGTAGACCTGGACGGTCTGTGTTGAGGACCTGGGACTGACCTTAAGTCAGTGTAAGGAGTGGAACTTCTGAGAGGTAACCCCAGACAACGGGATTATAATATACAGCAGAGAAGCCTATCTGCTACGTGAACTGTCTAATGTTTCATGGCTGTAATGAAATGGACTGTACCCTGTCTGGTTTATGCTGAGTTTGAATAAACCATATGGACTGATATGTGTGAGATATCGTGCCTGAAGTGTTTATCCTGCTGCCAAGTGAGTATCCCCAAGACCCGTAGCGGGTGAAACGCTACAATTGGTGTTTCGAATGCGGGCAAAGATCCGAAGAGCACAAGTTGCAGCGCTGGCTGGTCTGAGCCAGAAGAGTGGGCGGTCTTGAAAACCGTGAGTAAATACTGAACGGGGTCAGTGAGAATTGTTATTGGTGGGATACCTTCGAGGAGAAGAGGGTCCCAGGAACCTGTGCGGCAATGATGGGTAACGGTCTTGAAAACCGTGTGTAAATACTGACTGGGGTCAGTGAGAAAACTGTTGTGTCTGGGCACCTCTGAGGCCGAGGGGTGTCCAGGAACCCGTGAAGTTGCCAACGGGTGACGGTCTGAAAACTGTGTATTATGCTGATCGGGATCAGTGAGAAACTATATTTGGGCTGTGTTAAAGCCGGGTGTGTAAAGTATATAATCACTGCACTCGTACGATGAAGATACTTGATTCATGTGAATAATTTTATTGAGAAAATGTTCAGGTGAAGCGATAAGTACAATGGCTCCATAAACAAAGAGGTAGTGTTCCCTCTTTCTTTTGAGCTGCTGCATATACATTGTCAATGGACAATTTAGAATGTATGTTTATATTCTCGCATTACCCGTCTCCTTTCAGTCGTACAGACTCCCCCAGATTACTGGTCTAACTATTTTAAAGCAACAGACATTTGCTCCGCCAGGCTTCTCAAACAAACAGGTAGCTATTGCTATTTTGATCCACCACCTAGATGTTGCCAATAGATGATAATATTTAGTGTGTCTATATCTACCCTTACAGCCATTGATGCGCATACCTACCTGCTCCTCACTACGGCAGCCACGGTATCAATAATATTAAGGTGATAAATATTCCTTAAGCCTCGTTAGTTTATTAATCAGTGTAACAATATAGCCTCTGGCTTGTGTACACACACGCATGCCCGCCATGTCCAGGGCCTTTGATCTTATCTTATACCACACCATTACCAGTTATACTACTGTGCGACTCTCTCCTTTTTTCCTATTACCCCTTGCAGGTTTACCTACCTTCACCTTTTGGCTGATATCCTAGCAGCACTATTTACACACTCTAGAGAAAAGAAAGGAACTTCTACCTAAGGGTATGCTTAAATTTCAATCTCTACCGTCTCCTCTTGAAATCTATTGTGCCTTTCTGAAACCTCTTCTTTTTCCGTGGTTGTCCGTTATTGGTTGTTCCTTATTGATGGTACGATACTATGTGGCCTTCTTCCCCCTTTTTCTCAACATACGGCTATGACATGTGTTCAAAATTGTATATTGTATATATGTATATATGTATTATTGTCTATACTAGGTATATAGTTATTTACTATGTTTTATTTTATTTGTTTCAGCGAATTAGTGAACAAGTCCACGGGTTGGCCGAAACGTTTTGTACTTATCGCTTCACCTGAACATTTTCTCAATAAAATTATTTGTACTTATCGCTTCACCTGAACATTTTCTCAATAAAATTATTCACATGAATCAAGTATCTTCATCGTACGAGTGCAGTGATTATATACTTTATGACTGAGAGGACCACGGGTTCCGTTCACCTGCACCGTCACTTCCACGTTTGTCGAGTGCTAGCCTTTCATACTCTCTAAAGCCGGGTGTGTAACAGACTGAAATCTGTGTTGTTCTGACCGGGGTCAGTGAGAGACTGAGTTTTTTTTTCCTGAGAGTCAGCTTGCTGTGGCTCGGTGAGGTCACAAAGTTTGCGGTGGCTCGGTGGGGTCACGAAGGTGACAAGCGGCTTGCTGTGGATCGGCGGGTCCACGAAGGTGACAAGCGGCTTGCTGTGGATCAGTGGGTCCACGAAGTTTGCGGTGCAGAGCCTTGTGAAGTCTAGCTACAGTTGCAGCAAAGAGAAAAAAAAAAAAGACATTACTGGTTTAGAGCGTGCAGACTCTTAAAGGGCCAGAGTCACATTGGTGTGCTGTGCGAACTGGGGCCTGAGAGTACTGTGGGAAGTCCACAGGGTGTACCCGAGGGAAGGGGTGGGGTCCCTAAAAGGGGTGGAGTTCCGCCAAATGGTGGTTTCCAAGAAAAGGGGTGGAGTTCCGCCAAATGGTGGTTTCCAAGAAAAGAGGTGGAGTTCCGCCAAATGGTGGTTTCCAAGAAAAGGGGTGGAGTTCTGCCAAATGGTGGTTTCCAAGAAAAGGGGTTGAGTTCTGCCAAATGGTGGTTTCCCAAAAAAGGGGCGGAGTCCCAAAAGGGGGCGGTAACCCAAAAGAGCGTAGTTGCCCAAAAGGGGGTGGAGTCCAAAAAGGGGTAGTGACCCTAAAGGGGGCGGAGTCCCAAAAGGGGCGGTAACCCGAATAGGGATGGCGGAAAAAAGAGGCGGTGGTGAATGCATCATTGGATAGTAGGCCAGACTGTAAGTTATCCTCAGACTTGTGGGAGGAGGGGGTTCCTCTACAGCTGGAGGATGGAAGTCTCATTACTGTTGCAGGGGCATACGTTAAGTCAGTAATGGGTCCCAAAATTGACGGGTCAGACATCGGGGTGACCAGTGTGAAGGGTTCGTCTGCCCAACTTACCGACATGATGTCACCAAATGTGTACACCGAAATGACTGACAGTGATCTGGTAAATAGAGCCTGTGAAGCTGACACCCTGTTAGAAAGGAACTTGAGGGTTCACCGTACTGTGGGGTATGACACAAACTCCGGGGGGGTGACTGTGATGTGTCATTACCAGAAGCAACCACTAGAACTGAGTACGAGGTTGTGCGGACGGAGGCACTGACACAGGGGAAGGATAGTGCTCCCCAAGGTAACGTCAGGATGGCAGGGGTAGCCATAACAGAAATTGTGACCTGTGTGAGGGGCGACTGCAGGTTACAGGATGACCGATTGGGTGGTGGTGACTCCCATTAAGATGTTGATGCCAGATGGAAGAGTTAGAGGCAGTGACTCCTCACTTAGCTCAGGGCTCAGTGACCTAAGCGGGAGATCCTGTAGCAGAAGAAATGACAAGGGGTCGTCCTTATCAAAGCGTGTGACGGAAATGGTTGACAGACGATTTGACTGTCAGGGACGACAGAGAAGGATCTCTGGTCGGGTAATAGAAAGTGCCAAAGCCCCACGGCTTTAGGCAGAGGGGGGGAATATGTAGCATAGCGACTGGTCATGTGAATGATGGATGGTATGTATCGCAGAGATGGGTGGGTTCAGTCACCTACAAACCCAGCTGAAGAGGCATGTCTGAACACATAAGATGGTTTTGTGTGTAAGGACCTGTGGTGATGTCACGCTCACCCGACTAGCCATGTGACAGGTACCTGGGTGTGGTTACACCTATGTAAAGGAGGTGTGTAGCACATGGTAGGAGAGATTGAGTGAGTGTGTGAGTGTCTGTCAGGGTGGACACACTTCCGTGTGTCCTGGCAGGACACTGCAGAATGGCCTATGTGTTGGACGGTTCCAAGTGGGGACGTCATGGAAGCACACAGAGACCATTCCAGGCTGGAGAGCCTGCGTGCTGGACATAGCACGGACGGTTGGTGTTGGAGACTCCTGGGAGTGGAGTCGTCCTGGAAGCACCTGGAGACCGTAGACCTGGACGGTCTGTGTTGAAGACCTGGGACTGACCTTAAGTCAGTGTAAGGAGTGGAACTTCTGAGAGGTAACCCCGGACAACGGGATTATAATATACAGCAGAGAAGCCTATCTGCTACGTGAACTGTCTAATGTTTCATGGCTGTAATGAAATGGACTGTACCCTGTCTGATTTATGTGGGGTTTGAATAAACCATATGGACTGATATGTGTGAGATATCGTGCCTGAAGTGTTTATCCTGCTGCCAAGTGAGTATCCCCAAGACCCGTAGCGGGTGAAACGCTACTATATATATATATATATATATATATATATATATATATATATATATATATATATACATATATATATATATAAAGTCCAAAAAAGAAGGCAGCACTCCATTTTCCATATGACTGTGCAGAGTTTAATCAGACCACATGTCTGTGCAGCGACGTTTCGGCTCTGAATGAGCCTTTCTCAAGCCTTGAGAAGTCACCTTGTTTACATTGTAGCTATGATTGAATTTCTACTTTTACTTAATAAAATCTGCTCCTTGTTGTTTATCCAATATTCCACTTTTTTGGCATCCTATTTTGACTTATGGGTATTTTTCTGTAGTTACCAATGTCTTTAATTGTGTCTAAATGAAATCATGTACTTTATTATGGTGATCCCTCTTTTTTTATTGGCTTCCCATATTATTCTTAGTATGCATAGGAAGGGGGACAAGGCTGGGGGAGCATATACCAGGCTGGAAGAAAATATACCAGGATGGAGGAGCATATACTGTAACAGGCTGGGGGAGCATATACCAGGCTGGGGGACCATATACAATGATGTCTTCCAGTGTGTGACAGCAGTCAAACATAAAAAAAACTATATAAATCTAGTATAGCTGAAATTGCACACACCTGAAGAATATAGTCATCTAATCACTTATATTGCACAAGGAACAGCATAAAAAGTAAATAAAACACCAATTCTTGACCTGCTATTGATTTGTTTATTCTGCCTTCAAAGATCGCAGTGCACTCTGTGCTGTTCGCTTAGACCGGTGTTTCCGCATAAATGTCTAAATATGTGATTCAGACGGAACCGCCGGCGGATGATTCCTTATAATGAGTCAGATAGAGACACTGTGGATGCCGCCTGACCTATGATCCAGCGGTGTCCGTTTTTCTAAAGCGTGTATAGGAGTGCAGATTTATGCACTTCTGAAAAGGACACCGCTGAACAGAGGCCAGACAGAGTCCAGACAGAGTCTAGAGTAACTCTGCTGCCTCATTATAGTGAATGGATCCCTCAGGGGTTTTATCTGAATCACGTAATTTAGAGATTTAGATGGAACCCCCGATATAAGTGCTCAGCGTAGAGAACCGTTCAAATGTGATCCCAGATGTTATATAAAATGTTTCCAATAAAAGCTTCAACTCAATCCACAAAAAATCAAGTCCCCACTCAAGTCCGTCTTCTCTTAATCGAAATATAGATGGCTTCCACGTTACTGGTAGTACAAAGGCTCTGGAAAAGCGCTGTGGCTCCTCACCCCCTAAAAGAAACTTAGCAAATTCTGACCTTCCAAATCCAAATACCCCTTTCTGAGCCTCACAGTGTGCCTAAAGCACACGGTTTCGCATTTCTGTAGTAATGAGGGCCCGCCTAATTTACGGTTGCATGTCTCCAGAAGCACGAGCTGGTCATAATGTATTGGGCACCACATTGTACTGGGCACTACAATAGCAGATTTGCAATTTTCACTCAGCAACATCCACTGCTGCTTGTTTCTGGAAAACACCCATGGAGTCAAATCATCATGAGACCTGTAGATGAACTCCCAAATGGGTATAATTTCCAAAATGCGGTCACTTGAGGGGTTATTCTGCTCTTCTAGCATTTAGGGACTCTGTATATGGAGTCTGTAAACTATTCTACAAAAATCTGCACTCCAGGAGGCAAATAGCGCTCCGTCCCTCTTGAGTCTCGCCTTGTGGCTAGGCAGTACTGTACAGCTACATATAGGTTATTTCCATGTACAGCAGTTAATGTGGGACAAATTTTGGTACCATTTCTATCCATTTTCCCTTTTGAAAATGTAAAATCTGGGGCTAAAAGAAAATGTTTGTGGTAAAAATGTAATTATTTTTTCTTCATTGCCCAATATCATAAAATTCTGTTACTCACCCGTGGTGTCAATATGATCACTGCACACCTAGATTAATTCATTGAGAGATGTAGTTTGTAAAATGGGATCACTTATTGGGGGTTCCCCCATTGGGTCATGGCACCCACAAACAATAAGAATTAAATCTCCACTGAATTATGACACTCCTTCCCTTCTGAGTTTTGCACTGTGCCTCAAAAATAGTTCCTGATTACATCTAGGGTATTTGCGTACTCAAGAAAAATTGCACAACAATTTGAGAGGTCCATGTTGTCCTATTATCCCTTATAAAAATAAAAAATTTGGGGCTAAAACAACATTTTAACAGTAAAAATGTAATTGCTCTTTCTCCACCGCCCATGGTATAAATTTCTGTGAGGCACATGTGGTATCAACATGCTCACTGCATCTCTAGATGAATTGATTGAGAGGTGTAATTTGCAAAATGAGGTCACTTATAGGGGGTTTCTGTTGTTGTGACACCTCAGAGGCTCTACTAATATGACATGGCACACTCAAACCATTCCAGCAAAATCTGAACTCCAATATGGTGCCTCTTCCCTTCTGAGCTTTGCACTGTGCCTCAAAAGTAGTTTTCGACCACACATGGGGTATCGGTGTACTCAGGAGAAATTGCACAATAAATTGTATTGTCCATTTTGTCCTGTTACTCTTGTGAACATAAAAACCTTTGGGCAAAACCAACATTTTTGCAGGAAAATTTTATTTTTTCATTTTCACAGTTCAATGCTATAAACTTCTGTGAATCACATTGGCGTTCAAACTGTTCACCACACATCTAGATAAATTTCTTGAGGGGTCCAGCTTCCAAGCTAATGTCACTCGACATGGCATCTGCTAACGAATCCTGCCATTTGTGCGTTCAAATAGTCAAATAGCTCTCCTCCCGTTTCGAGCAATGTTGTGCACCCAAACACTAGTTTTCCAGTACATATTGGGTATCGGCGTACTCAGGAGAAATGGCACATCAAATTTATGGTGGATTTTCTCCTGTTACCCTTGTGAAAATGCAAAATGTGTAGCTAAAAGAACACTTTGTCGGAACAAATGAGATTTTTTTTTTATTTTCACGGCTCTACTTATTAAATTCTGTGAAGGTGCTCACCACACATTTAGATACATTCCTTTAGGGATTTCCACTGTTTAAGCACATTGGGGGCTCTCCAAATGAGACATAGCGTCTGCTCTCGATTCTAGTCATTTTTGCATTCAAAAAGTAAAATGGTCCCTTCCAAGCCCTGCCATGAGTCCAAACAGTAGTTATCCCCCACATATGGGGTATTGGTGTACTTAGGAGAAATTGCACAAAAAAATTTGGGGTTGATTTTCTCCTGTTACCCTTGTAAAAAAAAATAAAAAAAATTGATGCTAAAGTAAAATTTTTGTGGAAAAAAGGGAAATATTCATTTTTTTCTTCCACATTGCATTAATTCCTGTGAAGCACCTGAAGGGTTAATAAACTTCTTCAATGTGTTTTTGAGGACTTTGAGGGGTGTAGTTTTTAGAATGGTGTCACTATTGGGTATTTTCTGACATATATGCCCCCTAAAGTCACTTCAAATGTGATGTGGTCCCTAAAAAAAAAGATTTTGTACATTTTGTTGTAAAAATGAATATGCACATTGTCTCTTCAGAGAGTTGCAATCCTACACATCAAAATCAACCTTTTAACGAGCCTTGCAATATAACGTAGGATAAAATCAAAATCTCAATTTACAGAGACGGTGCTCTAGGGTATTGCCCCTAGTCAGTGCAAAGTATTAGATCTGATTTGGCTGGATGAGAGGGTAAGACTTGGATCTAAGGGGTAAGTTTTCTCCTTATGGAGAGTGAAATGACAGGTCTGGCACACCAGTATGAGGAGACTTAAATGCCTTGCATGCTCCTCTGGGAAATTAAATATGCAAATTGTCTTTTCAGAGAGGAAGAGGACTGGAAATCTTGTGAAACCTGTTGGAAGCAGCAATCCTACAAGTCAATATCGACCATTTAACCCCTTTCTGACCTCGGACGTACTATCCCGTCCGAGGTCAGAAGCCCCGCTTTGATGCGGGCTCCGGTGGTGAGCCCGCATCAAAGCCGGGACATGTCAGCTGTTTTGAACAGCTGACATGTGCCCATAATAGGCGCGGGCAGAATTGCGATCTGCCCGCGCCTATTAACTAGTTAAATGCCGCTGTCAAACGCAGACAGTGGCATTTAACTACCGCTTCCGGCCGGGCGGCCAGAAATAAGTGCATCGCCGACCCCCGTCACATTATCGGAGGTCGGCGATGCTTCTCCATTGTAACCATAGAGGTCCTTGAGACCTCTATGGTTACTGATGCACGGTAGCTGTGAGTGCCACCCTGTGGTCGGCGCTCACAGCACACCTGATTTTCTGCTACATAGCAGCGAACATAAGATCACTGCTATGTAGCAGAGGCGATCGCGTTGTGCCAGCTTCTAGCCTCTTATGGAGGCTATTGAAGCATGGCAAAAGTTAAAAAAAAGTTAAAAAATTTGAAAAAAATTTAAAAAATATAAAAGTTTAAATCACCCCCCTTTCGCCCCATTCAAAATAAATCAATTAAAAAAAAAAAATCAAATCTACACATATTTGGTATCGCCGCGTTCAGAATCGCCCGATCTATCAATAAAAAAAAAAACATTAACCTGATCGCTAAACAGCGTAGCGAAAAAAAAAATCGAAACGCCAGAATTACGTTTTCTTGGTAGCCACGACATTGCATTAAAATGCAATAACGGGTGATCAAAAGAACGTATCTGCACCAAAATGGTATCATTAAAAACGCCAGCTCGGCACACAAAAAATAAGCCCTCAACCAACCCCAGATCATGAAAAATGGAAACGCTGTGGATATCGGAAAATGGCTCAATTTTTTTTGTTTTGTTTTTTTAGCAAAGTTTGGAATTTTTTTTCACCACTTAGATAAAAAAGAACCTAGTCATGTTAGGTGTCTATGAACTCGTACTGACCTGGAGAATCATAATGGCAGGTCAGTTTTAGCATTTAGTGAACCTAGCAAAAAAGCCAATCAAAAAACCAGTGTGGGATTGCACTTTTTTTGCAATTTCACCGCACTTAGAATTTATTTCCCGTTTTCTAGTACACGACATGCTAAAACCAATGATGTCGTTCAAAAGTACAACTCGTCCCGCAAAAAATAAGCCCTCACATAGCCAAATTGACGGAAAAATAAAAAAGTTATGGCTCTGGGAAGGAGGGGAGTGAAAAATGAACACGGAAAATCCCAAGGTCATGAAGGGGTTAATGAGCCTTGACATATGACTTTGGATAAAAGTCAAATCAAAATCTCAAACTGCAGATACTGTGTTTTGGGTTTTTGTCCTTCATCGGATAAATTGTTGATCAATTTTTAACCCTTTTAACTTACTAACAAAAAATATGTTTTTATAAAATGATTCAGATGTAAAGTAGATATGTGGTAAATGTTATTTATTGATTATTTTGTGTGAAATAACTTTCTGGTTTCAGGGCATAAGAAGTAAAGGTTTGAAAATTGCAACATTGTCAACAAATTTCCGATATTTTTACAAATAAACACAAGTCATATCAAACAAGTTTTTACCACCATCATGAACTACAATATGTCACGATAAAACATTCTCAGTATCAAGGGGATCCGTTGAAGCGTTCCAGAATTATTACCCTATAAAGTGATACAGGTTCAGAATTGTAAAATTTGGCCTGGTCATGAAGGTGAAAACTGGCTTGGAGATGAAGGGATTAACAATAATAAAAAGGATGATGAAGCAAATGTTTGAGCACCCTGCATGGTTACTACCTATCAATTCTGGGCTTGACTGTGGGTACAATTTCTGATTGGCAAGCCAGTGCTATATGTTTGTTTATTGGCCAACATCACATCAGACTTGAAAATGAGTTACGTCCCTCACTGGCGATCCAGTGCCACGCAGATCTGAGCTCCTCATCCTGATCATGGGCCATAGACTCCATTAGCGGCTTAGTACGCCTAGAGACCCTTCGTTTTCTCATTTATTGCATTGCTCCACAGTTTATCGTTATAAGGTGACTTTTCCTTCAACACGCTGTAACCAGCTTAACCAGATAAATTGGAAATTGTTCTGAAGAAGGTCCAGTGGGACCGAAAACGTTTAACTGTTGAAACTGTATCTGGGACGTGCAATAAAGTCAATTAACTTCATCTTACAACCGATTTGAGTGCCAAGTTTATTGTATACATTGATTGACGGGTTGGAGACCCTACTTGAGCACCATATCTCACCATCCAGCAGAGTGCCGTGTTTTGCATATTATTTGAAAATGAGTTAGGCACAAGGAGCACAGAAAGAAGGGATGTGTCTCAATTAATAGGGAGCGTATTAGGTTGAATGCATGCATTCAAAAGCAAATTCCCTTTCGGCATGTTTACCATATATACAGCATACCACCTGTATGAGCACAGCCAAAGTAATAATTTGTAGGGATATCATGGACATCATAAGCAATTCTAGTACAAACAAGATGTGTAAGCTGAAAATATTGAACACCCTTACTGAAAAAGTATTTAACACTTTGTACAAAAGCCTTTGTTGGTGATGACAGCTTAAAGGCCCCTCCTGCATGGAGAAACTAGTCACATGCATGGCTCAGTTGTGATTTTAGGACCATTCTTCCACATAAATACTCTTCAAATCCTGTAGGGTCTGTGGGCTCCTTCTATGAACTTTAGTTATTTCCATAAATTCTCTATTGGATTCAGGTCAGATGATTGTCTGGGCCATTCTAGCAGCTTTATTTTTTCTCTGAAACCAATTGAGAGCTCCTTTGGCTGTCCACACTTGTTTCATCTTTATTATCCTGGTAGATGGCAGCAGATTTTTATCAAGAATGTCTCGGTACATTTATTTGTTCATCGTTCCTTTAATTAGATGAAGTTTGCCAATGCCGTATGCTGAAAAACAACCCCACACCATGATGTCCCAATCTCCAAAGTTTACTGTTGGTATGGTGTTTTTAGGATGATTTGCAGTACCTTTTGGCCTCCAAATATGGTATTATGACCATCTAAAATTAAATTTTGGACTAATTGGACCAGACAATATTCTCCCAGTATTTTGCAGGCTTGTCTAAATGTTGTTTAGCAAACTGTAAATGCCCTTGAACATGAATTTTGTTCAGCAATGGAGTCTTGTGAGGTGATCGTGCTTACAAATCATGAAGGTGGGGTGTATTATTTATTGTCTTCTTTGAAACAATTGTGCCTGCTGATTCCAGGTCTTTCTGTAGCTCTCCACAGGTAGTCCTTGCTCTTGGACAACTCTTCTGTCAATAGCACCTTTAAGGTACCTTCACTAGTGTTGAGCATTCCGATACCGCAAGTATCGGGTATCGGCCGATACTTGCGGGTATCGGAATTCCGATACCGAGATCCGATACTTTTGTGGTATCGGGTATCGGTATCGAAACAACATTAATGTGTAAAATAAAGAATTAAAATAAAAAATATTGCTATACTCACCTCTCTGACGCAGCCTGGACCTCACCGAGGGAACCGGCAGCGTTCTTTGCTTAAAATGCGCGCGTTTACTTCCTTCCGTGACGTCACGGCTTGTGATTGGTTGCGTGCCGCCCATGTGACCGCGACGCGACCAATCACAGAAAGCCGTGACGTAATTTCAGGTCCTGTATGCCTAATTCTGCATTCAGGACCTGAAATTACGTCACGGCTTGCTGTGATTGGTCGCGTCGCGGTCACATGGGCGGCACGCAACCAATCACAAGCCGTGACGTAATTTTAAAATGCGCGCGTTTCCTGCCTCCCGTGACGTCACGGCTTGTGATTGGTCGCGTCGCCCATGTGACCGCGACGCGACCAATCACAAGCCGTAACGTAATTTTAAAATCCTGAATGCCTAGAATTAGGCATTGAGGACCTGAAAATTACGTCACGGCTTGCTGTGATTGGGCGGCACGCGACCAATCACAAGCCGTGACGTCACGGAAGGAAGTAAACGCGCGCATTTTAAGTAAAGAACGCTGCCGGTTCCCTCGGTGAGGTCCAGGCTGCGTCGGAGAGGTGAGTATAGCAATATTTTTTATTTTAATTCTTTATTTTACACATTAATATGGATCCCAGGGCCTGAAGGAGAGTTTCCTCTCCTTCAGACCCTGGGAACCATCAGGGATACCGTCCGATACTTGAGTCCCATTGACTTGTATTGGTATCGGGTATCGGTATCGGATTAGATCCGATACTTTGCCGGTATCGGGCGATACTTTCAAGTATCGGACGGTATCGCTCAACACTAACCTTCACACTAAGCGACTTTCCAACAATAACGATAGCGATCCGTGACGTTGCAGCGTCCTGGATAGCGATATCGTTGTGTTTGACACGCAGCAGCGATCAGGATCCTGCTGTATTGCTGGTCGTTGATTAAAGTTCAGAACTTTATTTGGTCGTCAGATCGCCGTGTATCGTTGTGTTTGACAGCAAAAGCAACGATACCAGCAATGTTTTACAGTGGTAACCAGGGTAAATATCGGGTTACTAAGCGCAGGGTCGCGCTTAGTAACCCGATGTTTACCCTGGTTACCAGTGTAAAATGTAAAAAAACAAACAGTACATACTCACCTTCGCGTCCCCTGGCGTCCGCTTCCTGCACTGACTGAGCGCCGGCCGTAAAGTGAAAGTACAGCACAGCGGTGACGTCACCGCTCTGCTGTTAGGGCCGGCACTCAGTCAGTGCAGGAAGCGGACGCCGGGGGACGCGAAGGTGAGTATGTACTGTTTGTTTTTTTTACATTTTACACTGGTAACCAGGGTAAACATCGGGTTACTAAGCGCGGCCCTGCGCTTAGCAACCCGATGTTTACCCTGGTTACCCAGGGACCTCGGCATCGTTGGTCGCTGGAGAGCGGTCTGTGTGACAGCTCTCCAGCGACCAAACAGCGACGCTGCAGCGATCGGCATCGTTGTCTGTATCGCTGCAGCGTCGCTTAGTGTGACGGTACCTTTAGAAATATATTTACTTAAAAAATTGGTGTTGTGTTCAATACTTACAGTGAGGGAAATAAGTATTTGATCCCTTGCTGATTTTGCAAGTTTGCCCACTCACAAAGACACTGCAAAATGCAAACACATTTATAGAAATTATTCAATGTGATTTTCTGGATTTTATTGTTGATATTCTGTCTCTCAGTGTTAAAATTAATCTACCCTTAAAATTATAGAGAAAGAGTTATGGATCACAGGGACCCAAGCAAACGACCAAAAAAATCAGAATAATAATGTATATAAAAATATTAAATTTTATTATTGCACAACATTTATTAAAACATGTATACATACATAAAATATAAGAAACAGGTGAGTCACAATGCTGTGGGGTGTGCACAGACACCACTAGAGAGCATACTAAGGGCGCACGGAGCCGGGAACAAAACATACACCCATACAGAAAATAGTAATAAGCAAGGGGTTAAGATAACTACAATCCCATTCTGCTATACTGATGAGATGTTAACCCCGACATCCACATAACAAGACCAGAGGTCCAAGTTCAAATAGTTATAACAAGTGTACATTACCTCTAGTGGGACAGGCGGGTGAAATGTATCCAGGGTCCGTGCGCCCTCCCCGACGCACGTTTCGGTAATTAAACCTTCCTCAGGGGGAGTGGTGAGGGAGATCAAGTGTGCCGTTTTATACATACAAAAACCGGGAGTGACTCATTGTTGCCAAGGTAACCTATGAGCGTACCCCTCAAAATTAACACACACAATAGAGCGGCCGTGTCCCGTCACGCTGCACGACCGCGAATGCGCCGCACACCGCCACCCACTGCGCCGACACAGGGCCCTGTGTCACCCAGCGGTGAGCGTGTAGCAGCGCAGGCGCAGTCCAACGGAACGACAGGAAGATAGGTCCGCGCATGCGCAAAAGGCATGCAGATACTAGAGCCGCCATTTTGGAAGAGGGAAGAACCGCTATACCAAATTAAAGCAACAAAGGTATAAGTGAATAACATAACAAATAAAAAATAATAAAAAGCGGACATATAACAAGCAATTACAGACATAAACATATTTAACAGACATAATATCAACAAAGGAGAGGGGGGACATCCGATCCAGTACTTCACATATGAGGCTGTACAAACTGAATAATGGACTCTGTATCTATAAGTAACGTAGAGAAAACAAGGCATTCTAACCAGAGTCTGATATTAATTTATATATTCGCTATAAAAAGCTTGCTATCATATGATGATTCAGGATATTCAGCTACTTGTATCCTCCACGTCGAGTAGGGGCTATTGATGTATAACGCCCACGTATATTCCATAACGACAGCCATCAGTATAATGGGTAATACAAGGTGTCCCAAAGCCAGAAAATGTCCATATGTCCACAAAAGTGCCAAGATACCGACAGAAGAAAAAACAACACAACTAGACCTAAAATATAAATAATGTATAAATTAGTCACAATTACATAGAAACAAAAAATGAATAAAAATAAAAATAAAAACAACATAACCAAAGCGGCGTCCTGCACAGATGTAAGGAAGGAGGAGATCACAAGAAGGATGACAAATTGAAATGCTCATTAAGACCCCGTGGATGGACTGTACCGAGGGTCCAGATCCATCGAGACTAATTGAGCCAGGCGCTGAGAAATATTGCCCCCTCGAATACCCAGATCTATGGTGTCAATACCCTTTACACGAAGTCCCTTGCTGTTGCACATGTGATGTATCTTGAAGTGCTTAGGTATTGTTTTCAGGAGGGCTAAGTCCTCCTGTTCGCTGGCCAACTCAATGCCGCGTACGTGCTCCCTGACCCGCACCTTAAGTTGGCGTGTCGTAACACGGACAGGTGGCATAGTACACAACATTCCTAGACTCACAAGTTATTGACTTCTCAATTTTAAATCTGTTATGGCCAGAGGAGTCAACAAATGAGTCACTGTACTCCATATTTCTACAGGCGACACAGCGCCCACAAGGCCTACAGCCACTCCTGACAGGGATGTCATCAAGGAATGTTCTAGGGGGGACACTCTTATAGTGGCTACGTATCAGCCGATCCCGCAAGTTTTTTGCACGACGAAAAGTGATAGCGGGCTTTTTAGGAATAATTTTGGCGATGGTATTGTCAGTCATCAAGATGGGCCATGCTTTCGTAAGGGCGGCACGCACCGACTCCGATTGAGTGTTGAAGTTAGTGACAAACCTCATCACGTTAGCGTCATTAGTGTCCGTGCGGGTCCGATATAGTAAGGAATCTCTATTTGACCACTTAGCCCTATGATAGGCCCTCTTAATGGCCCTACGGCTGTATCCCCTTTCATAAAACCGCTGGCTAAGATTCTCGGCTTCCACCTCAAACGACGCTTGTGTGGAACAAATACGTCGAAGGCGTAAAAATTGGCCCACGGGTACAGCACGAATCATGTGACCAGGGTGCGAGGAGGAGGCATGTAGCAGCATGTTAGTGGATGTGGGCTTATGTTGGTACCAATTTTACCATCAGACTCTCTATACAAGGTCACATCAAGAAATTAAATTTCATCACGATGTTGTTTGACGGTAAGGCGTATATTCTGGTCATTGTTATTGACTCTCTCAAAGAACGAACCCAAAGACGAAGAGGTACCCTGCCAGATGAGAAAGACGTCGTCGATGTACCGCGCCCAGAGCAGGACGCAGTCCACCGACGACGGCCGCTCATCCGACAGGAAGAGGTCCCTCTCCCACAGCCCCAGGAACAAATTAGCATATGAGGGGGCAAAAGAGCTGAAGGTAGAGGGACCCCTTAAAAGTAAAAAAGTTATGGGTGAGAGTAAACTCTAACACCTCTAGAACAAAAGCCCTGAATCTGGAGGAGTAATCGGATGTGTCCAAAAAGAATTTAACAGCACGTAATCCGTCATGATGACGGATATTCGTGTATAAGGACTCGACATCAGCTGTAGCTAGAAGGGTGTCCGGATCGAGGAAAAGACCGTCGACTGTCCGGAGCAGCTGTGTCGTGTCCTTGAGGAAGGAAGGAAGACCCACCACCAACGGCTGTAGAATGGAATCAATCCATTTATTAATATTCTCCAGGAAATTCCCCCGTCCTGACACAATTGGGCGCCCAGGGGGAACACTGATGTTTTTGTGTATTTTAGGGAGGAGATAGAACGTAGGGATAGTAGGCTCTTTAACTACCAATGCTGCAGCCAGCTCTTTCGTAATCACTTCACCATCGACAGCAGCCGACATGCTCTCTTTTGTTATGTGGTTGGTTATTTACCTTAAAATTATAGACTGTTCATGTCTTTGTCAGTGGGCAAACTTACAAAATCAGCAAGGGATCAAATATTTATTTCCCCCACTGTATTTCACCCGCTGTATACTGTGTAACATACATAGCAATTAACATTTTGCACTGCGTCATTTCCGTTACCCTACCCATTCCTTTATATGCACCCGCACCGAATCTAATTATTGTTTCCAAACAGTATGTTACCTTGTTAACGCCCCCCATATAATATGATGCCCCTTATATACCCTTTACATACATTATGAATCCCCCAAAGTACATTTTCCTTCACACAGTGTGATACCCCCTGGCAGTGCATTGCCTCAAACACAGTATAATAGCCACTACACATAGTATAATGCTTGCATAGTCTAGTCCCCCAGCACACAGCATGATTCCCCCACACATTAAATTTGTCTGCAGACAGTATGACGCCTCCATAGTCCCCCACACACAACATAATGCCCTTACACAGTATGGTGTCCCCACAGTATAATGGCCCCACAGAACATCCCCCCCACATGCAGTATATTACCCACAAAATATGATTCCCCTACATACCCCCAAGGCAGTATATGTTGCCCCCACAGTATTCCAATTACATAATGATGCTCCATAGTCCCCACACATAGTATGATGTCCTCACAGTAACCTACACACAGCATACCGTCCACACATAGTATGATGTCCCCACAGTTCATACCTAAACACGCAGTATAATGGCCCCACAGTTCATCCTCACATACACAGTATGATGCCCCCATAGAACAGTCCCCCCAAACAGTACATTCCGCCACACAATGATGCTCTTACATACTCCCTCAACATATGATGTCGCACCGGGTCCCATTTACAGAATATCACATCACAACCCCCACAGACATAGAATGATGCCTCAGTAGTCCCAGCACCAATGTAATGATGTCCACACAGTTCCTCTACATAGTATGATGCCTCCAAATTCCCCACACACAGTATGATGCAAATTTGCCTCTCACAACACCGTTTCTTCTAGTCTCTGCTGCCAGTCTGAAAACCTGCCAAAACTTTCAGATCATGTGACATGACGGTCCTTGCAGGACCTACAGGCTCTACCTAGATGGAAAGTGGACCAATCAGCTCTGTGTAGCACGCGGTACATGGAGCTGATTCAATTGTATCCATGTTCTGATGACACAGATACAGGTGAAGTTGGGACCTACCCCTGACCTCACAGGACAGCTTTCCAAATTCATGAGTGTCCCACTAGATCCAGGACAGTTGGGGGGTATGAAATGTTTTTTTTTGGTTTTTTTTTGGAGGAACCAGTTTTCTTTTTCTTTACAACAGGTGTTTTATTTTTTATAAGAAATTAAAATCTTACTTTATACCTTTGAATACGTTGAATTCATAAATGACCTAATACTTACGCAAACAACATTTTCCTAACATTTTGTTGCAAAGGCTTTTATAGTGAATTATGCCAATATCGCCATCTAGTGCAGGAAAGAAAAAGCTGGATATTGTGCACCTGCTTGCTTCCACCCTGTTAAAATGGGTTATAAATAGAGATGAGTGAACATGATTAGATAAATTATCAGAGAACTTTTGGGTGCTAACAGAGGAAGGAGAGCTCGATCAAAAGAAAAACAAAAATCAAAACAGCGAATCTCAACTTACTTGCAGACATCCCTGATGCTTCTTCTGATTAGTAAAACCGGCACATGTAATTGTTGTGACATGATGCACACATATCCACCCACTAATAAAAAAAAATGACAGGGATGCGGGCTAGTGATGAGTGAGCAGATACGGACTGGGACTGAAATTCAGTCCTGGCATTTGAAATCACACAGGCCCATGTTGTCCCCGTCCCCAAGCACCAGATGGGGATATATTACTAATATTACCCTGGATGGAGGAAAGCAAGATTTACTACAAGACCAAAATTTCCAGTGATACCCGTGGCGGCTGGGGTAAGTGACGGAGTCAGCATCTTTGTGCTTTGTCACTGCTCTTAACAGTATGGGTATCTTGAGAACACCGATTCTGTTAACAACATGGCAGACAAGGCGGCCCACAACCAGACAGGCCCTTCTGGCATTTGCCAGAATTGCCAGGTGGCCAGTCCGGCTCAGTGAGTGAGTATACTCGTTGCTCGGGTGGTCTCCGCGTATTTGTTAGTGTTCAGAGATTTAGTTCTCATACTAATAAATTAATTGGACCCCTCTGCTTCTGTTTGAAACAGGAATTCCGTTGATTTGTTCTGTCCTCTCTAAACAGATCAGATAGTGGACAAGTGACCAATGACAAAGTGAATCTCACAGCAGGTCTCCCATGCTCTCCAACCCACCAGCATTAGGTTACGTTCCCACTCTGAGCTTTTGGTGAGTTTTTGATGTTGCAGATTTCCTGCTTCACTTCTGCACCCATTAAGTAAAATAGGCTATTTGCATTAACCCCTTTCCGACATCGGGCGTAATAGTATGCCGATGTTGGACTCCCTCCCTTTGATGTGCCTGTCAGAGCCCTGCAAAATGACCTCCAGCAGGCTACAAACATGCATGTGTCTGCACAAATGGTTAGAAACAGACTCCATGAGGATGGTCTGACTGGCCGACGTCCACAGATGGGGGTTGTACTCACAGCCCAACACCGTGCAGGACGCTTGGCATTTGCCACAGAACACCAGGATTAGCAAATTCGCCACTGGCGCCCTGTGCTCTTCACAGATGAAAGAAGGTTCACACTGAGCACATGTGACAGACGTGACAGAGTCTGGAGACGCCATGGAGAGCGATCTGCTGCCTGCAACTTCCTTCAGCATGACTGGTTTTGGCAGTGGGTCAGTAATGGTGTGGGGTGGCATTTTTTTTGGAGGGCCGCACAGCCCTCCATGTGCCAACTGCCATTAGGTACCGAGATGAGATCCTCAGACCCCTTGTGAGACCATACGCTGGTGCAGTTGGCCTGGGTTCTTCCTAATGCAGGACAATGCCAGACCTCATGTGGCTGGAGTATGTCAGCAGTTCCTGCAAGATGAAGGCATTGAAGCCATAGACTGGCCCACCCGTTCCTCACACCTGAATCCGACTGAACACATCTGGGACATCATGTCCCACACCATCCACCAAGGTCATGTTGCACCACAGACTGTCCAGGAGTTGGTGGATGCTTTAGTCCAGGTCTGGGAGATCCCTCAGGAGACCATCCGCCGCCTCATCAGGAGCATGACCAGGCGTTGTAGGGAGATCATACAGGCAAGTGGAGGCCACACACACTACTGAGCATCATTTCCTTGTCTTGAGGCATTTCCACTAAAGTTGGATCAGCCTGTAACTTCATTTTGCACTTTGATTTGGGACATCATTCCAACTCCAGACCTCCGTGGGATATTAGTTGATTTACGTTAATCATTTTAGGTTTTATTGTTCTCAACACATTCCACTATGTAATGAATAAAGATTTACAACTGGAATATTTCATTCAGTGATATCTAGGATGTGGGATTTTAGTGTTCCCTTTATTTTTTTTTGAGCAGTGTACTACATATATACTCTATCTGTGGAGCATCAAACCTCTGCCATTAACCTAAGCACAAAAAAAAATTGTGCAAAGGGTGCCTCATGGCATGGGTTTCCATGCCCAAGTAGCTGCATGTAAGCCTTATACCTCCAAGCACAATGACTAGTATTGGATAGCATAAAACACACCATCACTGGACTCAGGTGCAATGGAAGGTATTCTACGAAGTAACATGATGCTTCTCGATCTGACAGTCTGATGGACAAATCTGGTTTTGGCGAATGCCAGGAGTACAATTCCTGTGCCAGCTGGTAAGTTCGTAAATGTTGCCGCAAACGGAAATTTTAATGTTTCAATGTTCCAACACGTTTGAAAATTGTATATTTCCAACTTTGTGGAACACCCTTTTCTCTTCCAGAATTACCGTGCCAAAGTGTAGAAAGCAAGGTCCATAAAGGCATTGTTGGGCAAATTTGGTGTGGAAGAACTTTACTGGCCTTCACAGAGCCTTGACGTCAACCCTTGTAAACACCTTTAGGATTAACTAGAAGAAAGATTGTGTGCCAAACCTCAAATCCATCAATAACTGACCTCACAACTGCTTTTCATGATGAATGAGTAAAACTCCCATAGGCACCCTGCAAAATCTTGTAGAAAACCAAAAGCTGTTAAAGCTGCAAAAGGAGGAAGGGACAACTCCATAACGATGCCTACTGATTCAGAATGTGATGCAAAAGCTTCTGCAGGTGTAATGTCACACAGGTGTCCCATTAATTTTGTCCATCTAGGGTACATCAACTCATCCAAATACCTCGTTTACTATGTCAAAGTAAAACATTCTTGAAATAAATGGAGTTTTGGATTTCCTTATATATTGATTTTTTTAATGTCTCATCTAAACAGGTTACTTAGCTATTTCCTTTTGTTTGTTTTTTTAAATACATTTTATCGATAATTAAAATTTCACATGGTTACACAGAAATCACAGGCAATTATTTATACGATAATCCTATCATAGCCCCAGAAGTGAAGAGATATCCCATACACAGCGCCAGACTGGCCATCTGGCAAATGCCAGAAGGGCCTGCCTGGTTGTGGGCCGCCTTGTCTGCAACGTTGATAACAGAGTCAGTGTTCTCAAGACTCCCATACTGTTCAGAGTTGTGACGAAGCACAAAGTCGCTGACTGTCAGTAACCCCAGCAGGCCACGGGTATCATTATAGTATATTGGTCTTGTAGTAAATCTTGCTTTCCTCCATCCAGGGTAATATTAGTAATAAATCCCATCTGGTGCTTGGGGACAGTGACAGTATGGGCCTGTGTGATTTCAATTGCCAGGGCTGCCCATACATAATGGAATGAGAGGTTGTGTGTGTGTATAGTCATACAAAGAGAAGCAATAAAGGGGGTTTCCACTACTCATAATACCCTTCTCAATCAATGTTTCCCCCATGTAAAATAATAGCCGCTATTTGCATCTCTGGTGTCGTCACAGTTCCAGCCATTTTGGCACCTGGTCTCCTGGGACATTTATTTTATGTCACGTGAGCCCTGCAGCCAGTAAGTGGCCACTTTACTCTCACCTGCTTTGGACATTACAGACATGGCCGAAATAGAATGATTGAGAAGGATTTGCTAGAGTAGTGGACAACCCTTTTAAGTCTTGCGTTTCAGGTTTTTCCCAAATCTGGTCTTCTCGTCAAGGCTCATAAAAATGAGAGCGTTTGCATTAGAAAAAGTCTGAGTTAGAGCTTGGATTAACGGAATTTTATTAATTTACATTATACCACATTACAGTTTGTTTTGGAAACATAGAAATGATATCAAAGCTGTACAGTCTCATTTTCTAATTAAGAGGATATCAAATCCCTCAATCAAGTAAATTAAACCATTGCATTACACCCTTATTACCCATCAGATAGAATATTGTCCATATAAACAAGTATAAATAGTTTATTAAGAAATTCAGTGTTGATAAAGGGAAAAAAATTCACTGTCAACCCTTGGTTGGAGGCAAGCTGACTGTAAAAAGGGCTATGAATGCATCGGAACACTGAAAAAGTAAGCATCAAATCAAAAGTAAGGAGTACTTAAAAATCAGATGCACAAATAATGAACATCGTTAGGAAAAGGAATTTACAGCACTGTGCAAAAAGTTGTAGACAGGTGTTGAAAAAAATGCAAGAAAGTAAATATCCTTTAAAAAATCAAAGCAATATTTGGTGTGACCTCTTTTGCCTTCAAAATAGCATCAAAGAAACAATTCTTCTAGGAACACTTATACAAGGTTTTTGAAGGAACTAGGGAGGGAGGTTGTTCCAAATATCTTAAAGAAATAACCACAGATTTGTGGCTGTAGGCTTGAACAATCCATCTCTTCATGTAATCACACACAGACTCGATAATATTGAGATCAGGGTTCTGTGGAGGCCATATCATCACTTCTAGGACTCATTGTTCTTGTTTACGCTGAAGATCGTTCTTAATCACATTTGCTATATGTTTGGGACTATTTTCCTGCTGCAGAATAAATTTGGAGCTAAATCAGATGCCTCCTTGCATTTACTTATAAGTTTCCTTGGCTGACCACAGGTTCAACACACCTCAATTATGTCAATTTCTTGGAGCTCTAAATGCTAAGAAATACCGGTAGCTACTTATCAATCATATAGTATCGTTAGGGAGGAATCTGATTGGCTCCAAGTTTATTCTGCAGCAGGACAGTCACCCCAAACATACAGCCAATGTCATCAAGAACTGTCTTTAGCGTAAAGAATAACAAGGAGTCCTGAAAGTGAGGATTTGGCCCAGACAGATCTCCGATCTCAACACCAGAGAGTCTGTGTGGGATTACATGAAGAGACAGAAACAACTGCAAAAGTTTACATCCACAGAAGTTCTGTGGTCAGTTCTCCAAGATGTTTGGCACAACATGTCTGCTCAGTTCCTTCAAAAGCTGTGTACAAGTGTACCTAGAAGAATTGATGATTTGATGTTGTTTTAAAGGCAAAAGGCTGGTCACACCATTGATTTGATTTATATTTCTCTTTTTTCATTCACTTAGTTTTTATGAATCATTAAAATGCAAACTATTAGCACTATTTTTCTTTTTTTACAGTATTTTGACTTTGCAGCATTTTTTTCCGGAAATAGAAAAAAAATCCAGCTCAACGAGGTGGTGAAAAAGCAAAGTCTTGGTACTTTATTCACTTCATATCAAAAAATAGAGGATAAAACAACAGCACAATATAATTAAAAACACTATCTACGCGTTTCTGGTGACATAGCACCCTTAGTCATGACTAAGGGTGCTATGTCACCAGAAACGCGTAGATAGTGTTTTTAATTATATTGTGCTGTTGTTTTATCCTCTATTTTTTGATATGAAGTGAATAAAGTACCAAGACTTTGCTTTTTCACCACCTCGTTGAGCTGGATTTTTTTCTATTTCCTGCATTCCTCACGCCTTGACACAGTGTTTCCGTGCTCCGAGCCTCCAGGGACTACAACTATGGTGAGCTGGATTTTTTCCCCACACCTGCCTAAAACACTTGCATAGTGCTGTATACTATTTGTTTTAGCCCAGAAACAGCACCACTTTTACCCATGATGCAGTGTATCTTTGTTTACTGAAAAACGGTTGAACTGCCATCCAGACACAGCCCAACAGTGGCAATAGATTTGAAGTAACATTGCAATGTGTCTTGATTAAAAAATTCCATTTGTTTTGATCATACAGTTAATACTGGATATAAACCTATACGTCTCCATGGTAACAGACTACAATCAAACCCAGTGTAGTCTGACCCTTGCATCTGTGCCCTAATTCTTGGAAGCGTACTGACCATGTAAGCGTGAACTTGGCAACAAATGGAATAGAGTATGAGAGCACAATCAAATTGTAAAGATTTTGTTGTCTTTTGCCATGAAAATGCATAAGTCTGCCGAGAGCATTTTCAAGACTTATTGCAAGGTTACTAAAATTTTAATTTAAGATGCACTGGGACAACAAAAAAAAAATGGTTGCAAAGGTCTTAATGCCATTTAAGTTCTGTTAATTGGAAAGTGTTCAAGTGCATGAAGAACGATGCAAACATGAATACAGCATATACACAAGACTTCGTGCAGAAGGTAAACCTCATAGTACACAGCTAAGATCATCCCTTGTAAGCTGTTACAATGGCGCAATATGACATCAGTTTCTTAACCCTTGTCACAGCGCGGCTTTTAAAGTGCACCAAGAACCCAAAAGGTAAATGCCGTTTAGGGTAAAGCCCACAGAAATGTTACCACATTATAGTAGAAGGCATAATGTTCATAGTAACCCACCTTTTCTTACTTATCAGACACTTTCAGGATTATAAAAGCCACATTCTGATTGGCTGCTATGGTCAGCAAGTGATTTGATACACGAGGTCCAATAAAAGCCCACAGTTTCCTTTCTACTAAAAATAGCAGTTAAGTAGGGGTCACGAATAACAATAAGCCTTCAGCTGGCAGACCGAAAGCCTCGAATATTTGGTTATTACACATAATATAATTTATAAAGCTGTAATCAGATATATTTCAAAGCAGTGCGATCCTCTGGAGTAATGGTCGATTTACACGGACTTGTGTCAGGCCAGTAACGAGCGCTGATCGACTACACACAAGTAGTTTGGTGCTTGTTTGCTTACACTGGCTGACAAGCAATGACGGGGACAGAACGATCGTATTAACAATTGTTCTGTCCTCAAACACCGTGCATGTTATCGGCAGCACATCATTTGTCTAGACCAGGAAAGCGCAACATTTTTGAGGTCAAGGGCTACATTGGTAATATTGCGGACCATGCTAGGAGTCTGACCTGACAACAAACTGCCTTAGGATACTTGTAATATGCATTAAAAGTATGTGCCATAAATATCTACTAGGTGCAGGTTCCATTTATTGGGCTCCCACCTATCAGGAAGACAGAGGGGTTTAAAGGAAGAGACCGTCCATACAGCTCACTGCATTGTATGTGCCAGATGCTGAAACAGCGCTTCCCTTCTCCCATAAGGTACAATATGAATATAGCGGAGCTCCTGCATGACCATTCCTTCACCTTATCTACTCTCTTCTGTTCTTTAGGAATCATGGCTCACATACTCCAAAATATGGCTGTCCGACACATGACCACACAGCGCGTCATTTGTAATTACCTGTCCTAATGGTGCAAATGGTCTTCTCCATGACATGGAAAATAAATGTGACCAGATACTATGCAGATGGCTGAGCGCATTAGTGGGCGGCATGTGCCCCCCAAGACACAGGTTGTGTAACCCTAGTTTACATGGATTCATATGCTGCCGTTAATGATTTTTGTGCATGTATAAAAATCAAAACACCCGATTAGCATCTGGAATCTATGAACGCTCGTTCGCCAATTATTGGCTCGTGTAAATGGGCCACTACACTACTGCCTTTACTGGTTGGTTGACAACTGAACTTTAGACAAAATGCTTGCAACCCACTGACAACCTCTTTGCGTTTGCATGAGCCAATATTCAGGAGTAATCAATTTTTTTTCCCCCGATTATCGACCTATCTAAATGGACCACTAGCAGCTACGGCTTTGTACACTCCTTTGTACTGTAGCACGGGCCTAGACCCAAATCAGTAACACTCGTCATTAAAAACTACGAGACACGATCATAAAACATTCCTCCTGAGGAAGAAGAAACAAACCGAAGAGGGCGAAATCTGGACGAAAAAACAACAAAACAAATAGCCACTAAAATACATATACCATTTATAGGAATGAATGATCATGGTCTTCATCAAATAATTATAATAAATAAGTTTAAAGATTCCCTAAAGGGAGTAGATTATGTAGATTTATACATGACAGTCTTAATACAAAATTATTTACAGATAATTGCACAAAAGATTTTTCATTTTTTTTTATATAATCATACTGCTAGAAAAGCACAGATGAAAGGCCATAAAACGCCCAGAAGAGTAAATGATTTCCAGAAATCACAAGGAGCTAAACGTCAGGCTTTTGGTTGCGGAGAAGGCATCAAAGGTGAACTGGGAAGGATTCCATTTCTAACTAAGGACATTATCTTGTTGAGAGCGAACACATCATGGAGAACACTTGTGTCCTGCTCCTCTGCCCATACTGATGAGGGTCTTTTGTGCTGTAGCCCTGAACTAATACCACCATGTCCTGTATGGGTCCAGCCATGTGACAGAACAGCTTCACTGATTGGCACCAATTGTGATTTTAGGTCATTTCCTGATCTTATGCAGCATGTAGGTTCTAATGTTCCCCTGGGTCATCATGTGGAGGTGTATTCTCTCATAGGTGTCCAGTAAAGCACAGGAGCAGCAGTGCATGGATGAGAAGTAGGTAAATGGAGAAGAGCAGGGGTGCCTTGTTTCGAGAACAAAAGAGAAACCGAAGAAATCTCCGTAAAGACGAGCTCCGAGTCTGTAGACGTGAAGAGATAAAAGATGAATAAAAGAAGCACACATCAACAGCAAATATGGAAAACTTTGTTTCACATTTTCATGTAAATTCTCATTCGTTTACTTTTTACAAAAGTATTTGTAGAAAATATTCTATTAGGTAGAACTTTAGCTAACTGGAAAACATTATTAAGAGGGTGAGTAAATGGCTAATAAGGAGTTGTCTTAACATTAGGTGGGATGGTGTGATCAGTTCGGACCAGTGTCATGGTTGCGCTGCTCGCTCAAACTGTGCTATCTCCAACAAGCAAGCGGAGGCAACTTTGCCTTTGCGGCAACAAGGAAGCGTACTAGCACTGAAGTGTTCTAGCCATCTGCAGAGCAGTTCTTACAAGCTCTATAGCAAAGAGCTTCGGCAATGAGCAGGAAACAAAATTAAACATTGTGAGGATTTTTAATACATTGAAATCACAAAAGGTGTTTTAAAAAGTGTTGCAATTTTAACCATTTATGATTATGAAAAGAACCCTGCAACATAGAGAATATAAAACCATTCACTCTTTGGAAGGACATGACAAAAATAGACAATTGAAAGGTTACTCCAAGCATCTACCTTAACACTTGTGGTCCCATGGGTTTCAATCAGCAGTGACATTTCATGTGGTGCGGGGTCCTGAGGAGCTGACCAATCTTGTGATCTCAGCCTGTAAGGAGACAGGAGATAAGCGATTGTATGAACACAGACATGGCATACCAAGCCATTACCAGCGCAGTTTAATCTCATGTTTATATGGCATGATGTTTATTATATGCTCTATTACGGTATGATAGGTTTTTAATAGGTTCTCGGAGAAGGTGTCCACATATGGCCCCAGTCACATATTTTAGAGGTGATCTGTCCAAAGCATGCATTAGAAGACACACTAATCGAGAAACGTGTCTGAGCAATGTTAGAGCAGCATTGTGTAAGAGCAGAGCGGATCTTCTCACTCGGGCTGTTGAACATTGAGCAGAATGGGCTTCTTTTTTTTTTACCCTGCTTCATACCAGCTCCATCAGCTGAGGAGATTTTTCTCCTTCTCCTGTTTCAGCCCTGCTCCATGGTCAGTTGGAAACCACTTCAGCCCTGCTCTGTGGTCAGCTGTAAACCCATCACACCAAGTGAGCAGATCAGTTATGATCGTTGAGCTTGGCAGGAGTTTCTCTAAGCATCTAGATGTCTAAGTCAGTATTAGGCCGGGATCACACATACGCGAGATACGGTCGAGTCTCGCAGGTGAAAACCCTCCTCTGGCGTCGGCACTTGGGAGCGGATCGTGAAGCTCCATGTATTGCTGTGCGGCCGCACGCTCCGCTCCGGAGTGCTAGCGCCAGAGCTGGGTTTTCACCTGCGAGACTCGGCCGTATCTCGCGTATGTATGATCCCGGCCTTAACAGTAGTATCTAAGGGGCTAAACGCCATGGTCGGTGCCAACACTGATCGTGACGGATACAGCAGGGTGTCAGCTATTGTGTACAGCTGCTGGATTGCCACTGTTGGTTGATGATATTCTCTTATATCTCAGTTTTAAGTTGTACTGCTGGTTAATAAGGGGATATACCTCTTCTGTTATCAATTAAAACATCAAACCCGGCATTAATCACCATACCCAGCACTATCGCTTCGATACTGCTCCTGCTCTTTGTTGAGATGCTACATTGGTAAAGTCATGATTGTAGCTCACATGACCGCTGCAACCCATCACGGGCTCATCAGCTCTGCTGATATAGACATCACAAGCGGCTGAGTCTAGCGATTTAGAACTGCAGCAATTGGCCAGTTCCCTGGAGTGTTGGAGCTGGTGTAAAATGGCAAAAATCAATATACAAATATGAGGAAGTGGGAAGTTCAGCTTACCAAGTGTGGAAATAATTACCTCCCATCAAAAAAGTGCAGCACACTGACTCCAGACCGGCTTCTGGCAGAGAGCAGCAGAAGGATGAAAGATTCCAGCATCCGCAGTAGTATGAAAAAATATGTTAAAACCTGACTTTTACTGCATAAATGTTAAAGTGTATAAGAACAAACAGGTTAATAAAAAAAGGGTGGGTGTTGGGGATGGGGACACGGGTCACGGGTCGGCACGTTTCAAGCTAGAAACTGTTAGGGTATGTGCACACGTTGCGGATTCTCTGCGGATCCGCAGCGTTTTTTGAGGTGCAGAAACGCTGCAGATCCGCAAGTGATTTACAGTACAATGTAAATCAATGAGAAAAAAAAAAAATGCTGTGCACACTTTGCGGAAAATCCGCTGCGGAAACGCTGCGGTTTAAAAGAAGTAGCATGGCACTTCTTTTTTGTGAATCTGCAGCGTTTTTGTACCCATTCCTTTATAGAAAACCGCAGGGGTAAAAAACGCAGCAAATCCGCAAGAAAACCGCAGCAAAAACGCACAAAAACACGACAAATCCGCAGGTGCGTTTTCTGCCAGGAGAGGCAGAATCCACACCAGAAATTCCTAAGTCTAATCCGCAACGTGTGCACATAGCCTTAGTCCTGACCTAGTTTTAGCCAGCCCAGAACTAAGAGCTGCTAGCTCGAAACTTGTCAACCTGTCCCTCCCCTTGTACACCCCCCACCACTCCCCCTTTTTTTATTAACATGTTTGTTCTTATACATTTTTAAATTTACGCATTAAAAGTCAGGTTTTAACATTTTGTGATACCACTGCGGATGCTGGAATCTTTAATTATTACACGGCAAAAATTAATGGTCACTTTCTATTGCATTCTTTTTTTTGCATTTGTTATTAGTATCAGATGCGGACATATCAGAAACCGGTGCAATCGCACAGGGGCCCAAGAGCTAAGGGGGCCCAATGCTACCTGCAAAGCAGTTGGAATTGTGCATTAGGAAGTGCTACTGGACTGCAGAGGCCCCATGTATTGTTCTTGCCAGGGGCCCATTATTTCTTCTTAGTATTGTACTCACATGCTCAGATTTTCCTCTAGTTCCTGAATCCTGCACTCTGATCTCTGTCGCTCTTCTCTCAGTTGTTGTTCCAGAACCGACCTCACTTGCTCTTGTTCAGTATTCTGCTGCTTTATTTCCAAATACCTGTGTATAGAGACAATATTAAATATATAATGAAAGCGATTAAAAAAACCCAAAACAGATGAGTTTCAAATACTTTTCAGATAAGAAAAAAAAATTAGTACATTTACAACTACTGCTTAAAAATTACTTTCCTGGTTGGAAAATTTGTGGTCAAATGTCTGAAACTAAAAAACGAATATGTGTTAAAACATGTGCCTAATTCATATCAGCAGGTTAATAATGATTTTTCACATGAGAGATCCTCTTTCAGAGCCTGCATCCCGGGGTGCTGATGAGTTGCCATGGCAGGCGGGAGTCTGCTGAAGACCTCCAAACTTGCCATGATGTCACAACTATAAAGGCCAACCTGCAGCTGAGCTTCCTTTGAGGCCTTGAGTTATACTGAATACTGCAATACATTATAAGGCTTAAAAAAAAAAAAAAAAAAAAAAAAAAAAAAGAAGTATAAAAATCTGAGTCAGCCCCTTCCCCCCCCCCACGCCGTTATAAATAATATGTGATATCACCACATCTGTAAAAATCTATTCTAGCATAATATACAATTAAATAACTCGGTTAACACCATGAATGACAAAAAAACAAACAATACACAACTACCAGAATTGGACAATGAACGCTATGAAAACAAGAAAACAGTGGCAGAATTACATTTTTTTTCCCCTAATTAAACACAGTTTTTTTTCACCCAAAGTTAAAAGTTATAGCTAGCTCCTGGAAGACAGGGGGAGAAAAAAAAAAAAAAAACAAGTGCAAAAACTAAAAATCACCTGGCCCTTAACAGGATAAATAGAATGCACAGAACAGTACATACAGTCCTGTATACTGGCCATACAGTGTGAATGATGTGCTAATGAGGAACAACCCACCTTTCATGTAGTTCCAGCAGTTGCTGATCAGTCTCGGTCTGAGGTTCCTTCTTCTCCTGTGGGGCTCCAGGGGCTGAATCACTTGGCAAAGCTTCCTACATTATACAGTAAGAAGATTATAACAATACGGATCCAAATTCAAGCTGTCTCTACAAATAAAACAACCTCTCCTGACATCACATGCAGACAAGGATCAGCCGAAAACAAGCGATCAGGGATGTCGACATCCAACCTGTCTGATTTCTACCGTTAAAGCATTGAGTTGTACCCAGGGCTGTTGAGTCTGAGTCGGTGTCCATTTTGGTGGAGTCGGTATAAAATGGACTGACTCAGACTCCTAAAATATATAATACATTCGGTACAGTAGTACAGTGCAGGATGTGATGTAAATGTTTTTTCATAAAAAGTTGGGAAAGTTATGAAATGTCCTATAAATGTCAGTTCTGCTCCTGATCTATGGATCTTGGGTTCTAGTTGAGATGAATCTGTGCTGCACTTTATGCACATGCTCAGTAGTGACCAGTGCTGTGGGGTCGGGAGTCAGGGAAATTGTGGAGTCTGAGGTTTAGTTTACCGACCCCACAGCCCTGGTTCTACCCCACACACTTTAGGCTGCTTGTTAATTCCGACATGGCCAGCAGGATCTGGGCATAGACAATTTGGTAAGCGTATACCAAAGAGATATGCCTTTTTCTGGCCATGGTAGCAATGACCCTTTAAGAAAATGGCTTAAGATAGATATTCATTAAGGACTTTGGCTTTGTCCAGCACATCATTTTCAACTGTGAACTAGATTCTTTACAATTTTTCTACTCCTTTTTAACTATTAAATGTTGTATTGGTGTTTCTAAGAAATTTTGGCATTTTTTACCAAGTTCTTCTGCTGTAATTCTTGAAGTTGTCTTTCAAGAGATGAACAGCGACCATTAGCATCTCGCAGGTGTTGGCTGCTGCCACGCAATTGCAGAGATAAAGCATTCTTCTCTTCAAATATCTGAGAAAGCTGCAAAGAAAAAACACAATTATAAGAGGCCCAGACAAGAAGGCAAAGGCATAATAGTCCAGCAATTCACAGAAACTCTTCCAGAGGATTTCTACTCAACACTTAAAATTGTACATAGCACTGTGTGTGTGTGTTACATGAAGTTAGGCAACTGGGTTTCTTACAGAAAAAAATGGCATTTTTACTCAATTGTAATAGGGCTTTTTAATTATTGTTTTCTAGGAAGTGCTGTCATATTGGTTATGACAAGTGTAGAAGTCTCTCAGCCACTGTGGCTTTGCGATCGACTGGCAGTTTTCTGAAGATGACCTTCAAAAAAGCCAATAAATCTGATAGCAAAACAAGAATTACTACCAAACTTAAGCAAGTAGTTGAAGCAGTTACCGATGTGAATGTTCATTGTTCAGTTATGTGTAGAAATTATAGGTAATGGACTATTAAAGGACAAATTTATGAAAATGCATTTCCAAAATTTTTTTTTTTACTAGGCTAGTACATTTTTTTGCTATTGACAGAGACAAAGATTGTAAAATCACGGGACATAATCTGATGACTTGTTTTGTGTAAGTGCCATGAACAAATAAATGGAAATACTTTTTAACATCCAGAGTCATTTCATATCTGACCTTTGAGTTTAGCTGTTGGATCCGGAGTTCCTTATGGTGCACTTGTGTAAGCGTTTCACTGAGCTGGGTGTGCACGTTTTGCACCTCTGTCTGCATCTTTTGAAGCTCTTCAACTGAGTCCTTAGCCTCATTACTGGAGATCTGAAAGATAAATTGCATGAATTACTGTCTTCTTGCTTAGTGGAGCACGTCTATGGTCATGGAAGGGCAGTGAAAAACAGATTCAAAATACCAAAGAGAATCCCAGTGTCAAGCTTCATCCACTCAGGCCCTGCACTAGGCATAACTACTAACTCCCGAGGACTTCAATATTTTCTACATTAACGTCTTTAACTCCTTAGTGACAGAGCCAATTTGGTACTTAATGACCAGGCCAATTTTTACAATTCTGACCACTGTCCCTTTATGAGGTTATAACTCTGGAACGCTTCAACGGATCTCACCGATTCTGAGACTGTTTTTTCGTGACATATTGTACTTCATGTTAGCCATAAAATTTCTTTGATATAACTTGCGTTTATTTATGAAAAAAATGGAAGTTTGGCAAAAATTTAGAAAATGTTGCAATTTTCAAACTTTTAATTTTTGTGCTCTTAGATCAGAGAGTGGTGTCATACAAAATAGTTAATAAATAACATTTCCTACATGTCAACTTTACATCAACAAAATTTTGAAAACAATTTTTTTTGCTAGGACGTTATAAGGGTTAAAGGTTGAACAGCAATTTCTCATTTTTCCAACAAAATTTGCAAAACTATTTTTTTAGGGACCACCTCACACTTGAAGTGAGTTTAGAGGGTATCAGAAGAAAATGGACCACAAAATTTGTTGTGCAATTTCTCCCAAGTACGCAGATACCCCATATGTGGGGAAAAGCCACTGTTTGGGTGCATGGCAGGGCTCAGAAGGGAGGGAGCACCGTTTGATTTTTTGAACGCAAAATTGGCTGGAATCAATGGTGGCGCCATGTCACGTTTGGAGACCCCCTGATGCACCTAAACAGTGAACCCCCCAATTCTAACCCCAAACCTAACCCCAGCTCACTTTAGCCCAACTAATGGAGAAATGGAAATAAATGTATTTTTTATTTCATCATTTTTACTTAACTAAGGGGGTGATAAAGGGAGGTTTTATTTCATGAGAGATTGCAGGGACATCGGAGGTCGGGGGGGGAAATCAGACTTTTTTTTTGCGGTCACCGTTATTTCGTTAACAGCGATAAAAACCGACCCGAATCATGTTCTCTTGGGACTCAGATACCAATTGGTAGCTGAGACCCCGGAGAAATTCCGACTCTGGGTGGAGGGGTGCTATACACTTATTTCTCAGCGCCGTTAAAACCCGGTGCTGAGGCAGAAGTACCCTTAATTACCACTGTTAAAAGGGGTATCGGCGGTCATTAAGGGATTAAAAGTAAAAATCATGAATTTAATATTTTAATTGCTATATATTATATAGTGTCTTGGTTTTATACAATTGCTCTTCGGTCAATGCTAATTTCTACTAACATGGATGAGCCAAATAGATTTTTCTCCGGTCTACTTGGACTTGACCAAGGACACTAAGAATCCTCCCATTTTCTCCACCAGTTTATCCAACACATTTCATCTTTTTATTCTTAAGGTGCCTTTCACCAGTTTTGTACCATAAAACGACTTGAAATCTTAGAAAATGGTTTATATTAGCACTGATAGCTTCATCGAAGGGAGTGAGGTTTGGATGGGACAAAATGTGGCTAAGCTCGCCTGGGAAATTCAACAAAATTAATGTCCCTGTAGTACAAGTATAAAGCCTAAAATAACGAATTGGACCCATTGTCTTTTAAGACTGGTGTTTTTTATGCCATTCTTAATGAAGGTAGCGATGGAGTAAAATGTGCCTAATTCATTAAGATGAGTTTCTCACAACTGTTATGCACCTCTCCGCCAAAAATGTCCATGGAGTGCATTTTTTGGCAGAGGCACATTATCTCTTTTCAACTTTCTCTGCATTCTACTATATGTACTTTTAGTAACTTGCATTATTTTAAGTCCACTTTTCATTTACAAGATCAAGGTACTGTTATTTTCTTGTTTTCTACCATACCTTTACTTCTGTTTGAGAAGGACTCTGCAGACGTCTTTCAGTTTCTTTGCGTGGGGCCTTCAAGGTGCTCTGCAATCTGTGATGATCTTCCTGCAGACCAGCCATTGCCTTGGACATATCTTGTATCTGTGTCTGCGAGATGTGAAGTTCAGATGTGATCCTAGACATTTCTTCTTCCCTTGATTGTAAAGTATTAGTTATATCATTAAGCTGCTTTTCCAAGTCATATTGCTGTTCCTTGCTTTCAGATAACATAGTGGTGAGGCGGTCCTTTTCTGTGTTTACAGAACTAAGCTCAGTATTCAGGACAGATACTTCTGTCAGTTGCTCCTGCAGTCTTTGTATTTCTTCCTGAGCTAAATCATGACTGTCCTGCAAAGACCTCATTGAGCCGCCAAATGACTGTAGCTGAGCTTTTAGACCAGATATTTCTTCATTTGCAGTTAGCAATCGCTGTTCCGATTCCATAAGATCTCTTGCAAGCTCGGCTACTCGTTCCTCTGCAGTTTCTGTCTCGTTACGCAAGACTCCAGTATCATGCTGCATGCTCTTTAACTTCTTATTTAGTTCATCTTCTGCACGCTGTACTCGCTGTTCTGCTTCTAATTGGATGCGAGAGCTTTCCTCTTGTAAATGCGTCAACTCGGTTTGCATCTTTTTCAGTTCGTCTTTTAAATGCTGCATCTCTTGCTTGGCCTGTTCAAGCTGGTTTCCTTGTGTCCCAATTTCAGTTTGCAGTTGAGATACATATAGTTTTAGGTTATCAATCTCTTCCAGCATTTTCTGCTTTTCTAGCTTGCTTTCATCTAGCTCCTGTTGTAAAATCTCTCGTTGGCCTTTTTCTTGATTCAACTGCTGCTCTTGGTTACTTTGCTCATGTCTTAGGCTTTCAATCTCCTGCAATTTTTCACCCAGAAGCTGTTTAAGTTGAGAGTCCTTCAATGAAATAAGCTCCTTCAAGTCCTCCCGGTAGCGAGTCAGCTGAGCATTCAATTTAGCATTTTGTGCATTTAAATCATCGGTACGACTACGAAGGAGTCTTAATTCTTCACGTAGCTTGTTACTCTCTGCTGCTGCCTCTTGAATTAGACCATCTTTGGCAAGAATTGCATCAAGATGGCGCTGCTCCAACTGTTGATATTCACCTAATACACGTTCTCTCTCCTCCTGTAGGGAGCACATAGACTTAGTAAAGGAGTCTAGTTGACCTTTAGTTTGGCCAACCTCGTCTTGCGAAGTTTTTAATTGAGTCTTTAATTGTTTTAATTTGTCCTGCATGTCTAATGTCTCTTTTTCAGTTTCTTTAAGTCTATCTTGCAAGGTCTTGCATTCGATAGCATGTACATCTTGCAGCTCATTAACGGCTGTACTCACAGCTTCATCGTGTGAATTTAACAGCTGCACCACATCTTGCTCCTTTTGCTCCAATTCTTTGTGCAACTTTTCTGTCAAAGATTTGGAAGCCTGAAGATCACTCTGAATCTGCTCATTATGCAACTTCCAGTTTTGGACTTCTGTCTCTAATCTTTTTAACGCTTCCAAAAGGTTCTTATTTTCAGATGTAATCTGGTTTACTTTTACTTCAAGGGCATCCAACTGATTCTGACGATCATTTGCTTCCTGGGTGCGCAGTTTCAGTTCCTGCAGACAGGTACTGTGCATCTTCTGCTCTTCCTCCAAAGAGGATGAAAGAATTGCCTTCTCCTCCAACAGAGAGTCTCTCGTTTTTAGGTGGACTTCAGTTTCTGTCTGCTGGTTTGTGACAAGTTCCTTATTCTCTGAGTGAATTCTGGAAATAAAAGGTACAATAGACGAAAGAGGAATAAGTAAAAATTACTTTAAAGGCATAATTTAAGTATAAGAATTAGAAATAAAATATATCATACCTGGTTACCTCAGCCTTAAGCTTTTCAACTTGGGTTGTGATATGTAGCAACTTATTTTTAAGATCCTCACAAACTTTCTCTTTGTCGTTTATCTCAATGTCCTTTTTATGCATTGCATCAGTTAACTTCTCACTCCACTTTTTGGATTCTTCTATAACGCGATCTCTATCATTTTGCAAAGAACACATACTACGAGTAAAAGCTGCAAGCTTAGCTATATTTTGATTTAATTCACCCTGTAAGTTCTTCATTTCCTGGTGCTTTTCCCTTATCTGGCTCTGTAAATTGACAATAGACCCCTCAAGGTGTTCTTTTTCTTGTTGTAGCACATTTATCTTCTCTTGTAAATTTGAGACTTGTTTCACATGTTTGTCTCGCTCAGTATGAAGCCTCTTTTCCATATCTTCCTCTTTCATTTTCAACAATACTGTTGTATTTTCAGCTATGATCCGCATTTCATCTTTCAGTTTCAGGTTTTCCGCCAGGACCCTTGCTGCCTCACTTTGTGTGTCATCAAGAAGCACACGAAAAGATGTTAGATCATCCCGAGCCTTGTTTGCCTCCTCCATTGCTTTAATTATTTTATCGTTAGAGACCAATTTTTCTTTTTCACATTTATTGTACTCAAATTCAAGCGCCTTAATTGCCCTTTCTAAACCACTGATAGTCTCTTGATATTGTATGCAATCTTTTTGCAAGTGTCGAACTTCTTGCTGCTTTTCTTTGAGCAGCTCCTGAAGCTCCTTTGATTGTGTTTTCCTGCCTTTTGCACTCTGATTAGCAGACTTTAACTTTTCCACATACTCTTTTTGTGCCTCTGACAGAGCGTCAATCTTCTGTCTTTCTAGCTGTCGTGTTTCCTCTTCTAACTGGAGTTTAAGGTTTTCTATTTCTTTTAGTAGGCTGTCATTTTTTACCTCCAAATCCATTGCATCTTGCTGGAAATTTCCAATGCTTCCATTGAGCTCAGCCATCTGGTTCATTAGCCTCTCTTCTAGCTCGTCTTTCTCAAGCTCAATTGCACGTTTCTGCCTGCTGACTTCATCCAGGTCACCAACGGTTACTTGATGTTTCTTTTCCAACTGTACAATTTCTATTTCCATTTTAGCAACCCTATTTTGTCCTTCTTTGAGCAGAGTCTCCAAATTTAAGTTCTTCTCCATCAAAACCTTGATTTCTCCATTCATTCTCTCCATTTCATTTTGCCTGATATTAGCATTGCATTCAAGTTTTTGTATCAGTTCCTTCATTTGTGAATTTTCCTCCAAGGATTCTTGAGTTTGGGTTATATTGTGTTTTGTAGCCACCTCTACATAAGGCTGCTGTTCATTTCCCATGATCTGTGAGCACATCACTTCAACCTCATTTTTAATTATAACCTCTTCATGTATTTCAGATGTCTGTTCCTGCAGACTCATTTGAACATTAGACTCAACATTATGCAATTGTAGTCTTAGTGATTCAGTTTCTTGCGCTACATTATCTTTTTCAGACGTTACCTGTTCTAACTGAAGTAAAAGACTACGGTTTTCTGAGTGGAGCCTATCTAGCTCTTCTTTTAGTCCTGAAGTTTCTGTACTAGTATTCTGCTGCTCTCCCACTACTGGTTGCAATTCTCCTCTTAATCGGTCATTTTCTTCTTCCAGTTCAAGTATTTTTTGTTGCTTAGATTTGGCAAATTTCCTCATTTTTTCTTTAATATTTTCAATCTCCTGTTCAGCCTCTTCCAGTTGCTTCTCTACTTCTTTCTTTTTAGCCTCCACAGTTTTTATTTGACTAAATAACTCTTGCTTTTCCTGTCTCACCGTTTCCATTGCACGTTTCATCCTATCAGTTTCATTACTCACATTTTCATAAGACTGTAGCAGGGTCTCATATTCCTTTTGCAGGTCTGTAAGCCTTTCTTGCCACTCAGAGATCTCTGAAACTTGAGACAACTTTAAAGTTTCCAACTCTCTTCCTAAATCTTCTTTTTCTTGTGTGATACCGGACAAAACTAGTTTAAAGCTTTCACAAGATGCTTCCAAATTTTGGTTTTCCCGTAAACGGTTCTCAATTTCAAAAATAATTCTGTCTCTTTCTTCTTTCTGAGCAGATAATGTCTTAAGCAAAGAGTCTTTTTCAACACTTAGTTGGTTAACCAGATCCTCTGAACGTTGTAATCTTTTAGACAAGTCATCCTTGAGATTTGAAACAGTGTCCAATTTTAGTTTTAAACTCTTGTTTTCTTTAAGAGCTTCTTTTCTAGAGATCAGTGCAGCCTGAAGCTTTCTTTGAAGCTGCTGCTTGCCCTTTGCTTCCTCCACCTCTTCATCCAGCTTATTTTGTGATTCAAGAGACTGCACTTCAAGTTTTTTGTGGAGTTCTTCATGCTCTTTAGCCCTAACTTCTACTTCAGTTTGAAGAGATAGTATAGCATCATCTTTCTCAGCCAACAAAATATTTGCACTTTTAAGAGCTCCATTTACAACTTCTAGCTCCTTGTGAAGTTGTCCAATATGCTCCACCTTTTCTATTAATTCTTCCTTTAAACGCCCTATGTTAACTTCATTCAGCCGAGATGTTTCCTGGTTACTACTTTCCATCTCTTCTTTCAGGGTAGATACATGCACTTCTAAATTCAGATTTTTTTCCTTTGCAACTTGTAGCTCTCTATTTAATTGTTCTATAGTATTCTGCATATGTGAAATCTCTTCCAAACTGACATTTAGTTTTTCTTCTAGTTGCAAAGCCTTACATTCCAGTTCATTTTTTGGGGATTGAAAGACTTCCATCTGCATTTGGTAGTCTGTACTTGTCGCCTCTAAAATAGCAGGTTTGTGGGCTACAGGGTCCACAATACTTGCAGGTGAAAAATCTACCCAGTCCGATTCCCAGTGTGATTCTTCAGCATTTTCACCTGAAACATCCACTGAAATAGCATCTTCAAAAATATTAGTATTGGTATTTTGTGATTTTCCTGGCCTCATAGTTTGTGTACTGCTCTCTTCAAGACTTACTTCATTCATTTGATAAGACTTTTGATTTAATTGTAGTTTTTCATACTTTTCTTGCAAGAGATTAAAGTCTTCTTTCTGTTGCTTTAGCTGTTCACGGTGGTGCCGGTCTTTCTCTTGTGCTTTCTTAATGGTATCTCTGCGAGAATTCAACACCTCTTGTACTTTTTTTTGTAATATTTCTTTGTCTTCCTCGAGAGTTGCAATTGCATTTTCAAGTTGAATTCTTGCATCTTGATCTACAGCATTTACTGTATCTGAAATGTAAGATTCTGCTGATGTTTTATCCATTTTTAAAGAATCAATTTGACTTGATTTAGCTTTTAGCTCTAACGTTAGTTCTTCAATCAAGTGTTGATACTGCACATTAGCTGCACTTTTTTCAGCCAGTTCTTTCTGGGCAGTTTCCAGATCAGATTCCTTTTCAGACAGTTGCTTTTTTAGACAATCTGTAATGCTTTGCTCAGATATCTCTTCAAAGGCTTTCACATCAACATCACCACTAACAGTAAAGTCTTTGTCCTGATTAACTGCAGAATTTACCATTTGTTTTTCTAGTTTAGAGATTTTGCGATTTAGCTCTTTTCGACTTGTTAGTGCAGCTTGTAACTTTCTCTTTAGCTGTTCAATCTCTTTTTTGTAACCCTCTAGTCGAGTCTGATGCTCCTCCGTCTCTTTTAATCCCACCTCTCTCGTATCATGTTCTGAATTGTTTATGTAAGACTGTAGCTGACTCTCTAAAATACATTTTTCTCCTTGCAAACCATTAATTACTTCTAAACTATTTTGTTGTTCCTCAGTTAGAACTTGTAGCTCTTGCACATGGTTATACCTCTGAAGATCTAATTGAATTTGAAGCTCCTCAAATTCCTTTTCTTTCTTTGAAAGTTCACATTTCTGATCTTGTAATTGCATATGCAGTACTTCCTGCTCTTCCTGTGCAATCTTAATCATTTCTTCGTTTTGGGCAAGGGTCAATTTTGCAGTTTCCAAATGACTATTCAACTCTGCAAACTCACTTTGAATAGCCTCAAACATTTCCTGAAGATGACATTTCTCGTTAGTAACCTTTTCCACTTGTAAATGGATTTCTGTATTTTCTGTTCTTAATGTCTGTATTAATTCTTCCCCAATTCCATTTTGATCTTGGATGTTCGCGTTCAACTGTTCCTTCAGGGATTTTATTTCCTTGCTCATTGAGTATTTTTCCTCATTTAGAATGACCACCTTATCAGATAAGCTGTGGCTTATCTCTTCAACTTGTCGATCCTTCTCAGAAATAGATTCTTGAAGGCCTTGAATCTCTGATGTTTTTTGTGAAAGCAGTTCTTGAAGTAAGACTTTTTCACGCTCATTAGAGGCAAGTTCTTCAGAAAGTCTCTCCTCCTTAGTTTGACTAAGGCCAAGTATTTCGTTTAGGCTTTCAATGTGCTGCTCCTTATTTTCTAACTGGGTTACTTGTAGTTTTGAAAGTTCATTCCTCTCAGACAATAGTTGATTCATATGGTCTAGGTCTTTCTGTAAAGCAATGATCTTTAAGTCTTTAGACTTTGACTCATTTTCTAAACTCTTTACTTGCTCTACAAGTATATGTTGACTTTCATAGACTGTCAGCTGTTGCTTTTCAGTCTCTAAAAGCTCATATGTGGACAAACCTTCAACAGTATTCTCTTTGTTTAGAATGGTCTCAAGTTTTAATGAGATTTGCTCTTTCTCAGATGTTACAGTCTCTATTTGACTTTGAAGCTCTTTAACCATTTTTTTCATTAAAAGAATTTCATTATCATCATCATTGTCTGTAGTAACATTCTGGTAAGCGAGATCAGAAGGGTCATGCGTTTGAATACACGAGTCAGCTTCCTCTGATACATTCTGGTTTTTTTCTATAGCTTGCTCACTTAATGCACATTCATTCAAGTTTCCTTCCAAAGGTAGTTCTCCTTTGAGTCTATTTATTTCTTCTTGAGTATCTAGCAGGTCCATCATTAGGATAGACAGTTGTTTTTCCTTTAAATCTTCACTGGTAACATTAAGAACAAGCTCCTGAGACACTGAACTAGTTTGGACATTCAAAACAGTAGATTGCACTTTCTGAAAAATGAAAAAGGAAATTTTTATGCTATTGATAACTGTACAGTATATAAAAATTGCACATGCAGTAATTGTACATACATTCAAAATTTATACCAGTACTTCACCTGGTGGCTCACCTCTGATTCCTTACATACTTCTGTAGATGATAGGATAATAGAATTTTCACCTATGAAACAAGATTTTTTAAAATATTATATTTCAGAACATGGAAAGGTCATTAGCTTTCTGATAAAAGGAAAAATACGCTAAAAACCCTTGATATTTTTCTATTGCATATCAAAATTGTGTTACAACAGATGGGTCACCTATAATGCTCAAAATCTAGAGTCCAAATTTAGATGGTGAAAATGGTTCTAAAAGAAATTGAACTTTAGAGTTCATTGTCTTGAGGTTAGCAAGAAGAGAGGGCAAAGTGGTTGAAGATAATTGTACAATTACTCTACACACCGTGTTTATTTGTAGTCTGGAAATCAGTGAAACACATTAATAGGCATTGTAGACATAAAAAGGAGATTTTTGTGTACTCACCGTAAAATCTTTTTCTCCGAGCTACTCATTGGGGGACACAGGACCATGGGTGTTATGCTGCTGCCACTAGGAGGACACTAAGTAGACAGAAAGATTAACTCCTCCTCTGCAGTATACACCCCTTCACTGGATACAATTTCAACCAGTTCGGTAGTAAAGCAGTAGGAGCATGAACAAAGACAACTATGTCAAAACCAAGAAGTAACAACAAGCCAAAAAATAGGCTAACAGGGTGGGTGCTGTGTCCCCCAATGAGTAGCTCGGAGAAAAAGATTTTACGGTGAGTACACAAAAATCTCCTTTTCTCCTACACCTCATTGGGGGACACAGGACCATGGGACGTACAAAAGCAGTCCCTGGGTGGGGAGCAATATGCTAATACCCCATGTACCACTGGCTTACGGCTTAAGGAACTGCCGCTTGCAGAATGAGCCTGCCAAGGGCGGCGTCTGCAGAAGAGATAGAATGAATGTGGTAATGCTTGGTAAAAGTGTGCAAACTGGACCACGTCGCAGCCTTGCAGACCTGCTGTGCTGACGCCTGGTGCCGAATGGCCCACGAGGCGCCCACCGACCGAGTAGAATGGGCCTTGAACCCAGCTGGGATAGGAACACCTTTGACACGATAGGATTCTTGAATGGCTGACCGAATCCATTTAGCCAGAGTGGCTTTTGAAGCAGGGGAACCCTTCCTGGGCCCCTCTGGAAGTACGAACAGGACGTCCGTCGTGCGGAAGGGAGCCGTCCTCGAGACGTACCGACGAAGAGCCCTCACCACATCAAGAGTGTGTAGAGCCTTTTCGATGCGATGGACTGGTGCCGGGCAGAACGAAGGCAGAACAATCTCCTCATTGAGGTGGAAAGAGGAGACGACCTTGGGCAAAAAGGTGGGAGAGGTCCTCAATACCGCCTTGTCTGGATGAAAAATTAGAAAGGGAGGGCGGCAGGAGAGTGCAGCCAACTCCGAAACCCTTCTGATGGACGTAATGGCTACTAGGAAGACTACCTTCCAAGAAAGGAAGGTCAAGGAAACGTCCTGTAGCGGTTCGAAGGGAGTCTCCTGAAGAGCTCCGAGAACTAAATTAAGATCCCACGGATCCAAGGGCGATTTGTAGGGAGGCGCCACACGGGAAACTCCCTGGAAGAAAGTTTTCACCGGCAACCTATTGGCAATCTTCCGCTGGAAAAGGACTGACAATGCCGAAACCTGACCCTTTAGGGAGCTAAGGGCAAGTCCCGACTCTAGTCCGGACTGAAGAAACTCCAGTATGGAAGGGATAGAAAATACCAGAGGAGATCGTCCCTGTGCATCGCACCATGATAAAAAAATTCGCCAGGTACGGTGGTAACTGCGCATGGAAACAGGTTTCCTAGCTCTGATCATGGTGGAGGACACCTTGGGAGTGAAACCCGCTTGGCCTAGAATCCAGGACTCAACGGCCAAGCCGTCAAAGACAGGGCCCCTGAGTTCTGGTGGTAAATCGGGCCCTGTGAAAGAAGATCCACGCGATCTGGAAGACGCCAGGGGACATCGGCTACCAGCTGAACCAGTTCGGCGTACCATGCCCGACGCGGCCATTCTGGCGCGACGAGAATCACTGGTACCCCCTCTGCCCTGATCTTTTTGATGACCCTCGGTAGCAGGGGAAGAGGAGGAAAAATGTACGGGAGGCGGAATTGGCGCCAAGGCAAGACCAGGGCGTCTACTCCGAGGGCCCGTGGGTCGAGGGGCCGAGCAAAGAACTGATGAACCTTGTTGTTCATCCTGGAAGCCATGAGATCCACATCCGGGGTCCCCCAGCGATGGCAAATCTGCTGGAAGACCTCCGGGTGAAGGGACCACTCTCCGGAGGCGAGGCCCTGGCGGCTGAGGAAGTCCGCCGCCCAATTCTCCACACCTGGAATGTGGATCGCTGAGATGGGCGAATGGTTTGACTCCGCCCAATGAAGGATGTGAGACACCTCGAGCATAGCCGTCCTGCTGCGGGTTCCGCCCTGACGGTTGATGTACGCCACGGCCGTGGCGTTGTCGGACTGGATTCTGACTGGGTGACCCGCCAGAAGGCGGTGAAACTGGAACAATGCTAGCCTGATCGCTCGAATCTCGAGGATATTGATGGCAAGGCGAGACTCTTGAGTGGACCACCGCCCCTGGGCTGTGTGATGGGTGAAGACCGCTCCCCAGCCTATGAGACTGGCATCGGTGGTCACCACCAGCCACCGTACTGGGAGAAAGGACCTTCCCTGGGTTAGGGAGGACTTCAGCGTCCACCACCTGAGGGTCTTCCTGACCCGTGGGGACAGGATGAATCGGCGGTCGAGGGAGGACGGGTTGCCGTCGCAAGCCGACAGTAGCGCATGCTGCAGGGGACGGAGGTGAAACTGCGCAAATGGGACCGCTTCCATGGCAGCTACCATCTGCCCGAGAACTCGCATGCTGGCACGAATGGAGTGGGAGACTGGACGGGAAAGACTCTGGGCTCCCTGCTGTAAGGCCAAGGCCTTGTCTTGAGGGAGTATGACCAGACCGCGGGAAGTGTCCAGTATCATCCCCAGGAAGGAGATTTGTTGAGCCGGAATTGGAAAAGATTTTTCGAAGTTTATCTTCCATCCCAGGCGAGAAAGAGTATCCACCGTGAGAACGACGGACTCTTCGCACGCTGGGTAGGAAGGACCCTTTATCAGTAGGTCATCCAGGTACGGAATTACCACCACTCCCCTGGAATGAAGAATGGCCATGGCAGCCGCCATGACCTTCGTGAAGACTCTGGGAGCGGTGGCGAGACCGAAGGGCAAGGCCACAAATTGGAAGTGCTCCCCGCGAAAAGCGAAGCGGAGGAACTGCTGATGTGGAGGGAAGATCGGTATGTGCAGGTAGGCATCCTTGATGTCTATGGATGCCAGGAATTCTCGTTTTTCCATAGACGCGACCACAGAACGGAGGGATTCCATCCTGAAGTGTCGGATTTTTACGAATCTGTTTAGTAGCTTCAGGTCTAGGATCGGATGTAGAGATCCGTCCTTCTTTGGGACCACGAATAGATTCGAATAGAAACCCTTGAATCTTTGTTCTAGGGGGACCGGAATGATGACTCCGTCCCTTTGTAGTGCCCGTATTGCCTGGAGAAACGCTGTGGCCTTTGACCTTTGAGGGCAAGACTGGAAGAAGCGCGTAGGGGGGGGGGGAGGAAAATTCTATTTTGTATCCGGTGGACACCAGTTCTCTGACCCACTCGTCGGAAACGACTGAGAGCCAGGCTTGACGGAACAAGAGCAGACGTCCGCCTACTTTGTTGGTGCCCACCGGATGATGCAAGGAGTCATTGGGCGGAGGATCCATGGGATGTGGATCCCTTAGACCCGGGTGGTTTAGGCCTGGGTTTCCAGTTACGATTAGGTCTGTAAGAGACCTGGGTGCCTCGGCCACCGCGCGAACCTCGTCCTGATGCGGGGGTAGAGGATGTAGAAGACCAGTTGGTATTGGGCCGAAAAGGCCGAAATGGAGGTTGCTGTTGGTACCGAAAGGGCCGGGTAGGTTTTTGCTGGGGGAGAAATTTACTTTTCCCTCCGGTAGCATCCGAGATCATTTGGTCCAATTTTTCTCCAAATAACCGACCCGCCTGGTAAGGCAGGGCTGTTAGAGAACGCTTGGAAGCCGAATCTGCTCGCCAATCCCTGAGCCACAGGGCTCTCCTGATGGAGATTGCATTGGCGGCTGCCTGTGCAGCGCAATTGGCTGCGTCCATAGAGGCGTTGACTATGAAGTCTCCGGCCTGCGCTATCTGGTTAACCAGGATGCTGGCTTCTGGAGGTAAGTCACTGGCTTGGATGTTAGAGGAAAGAGTCTCGGTCCAAGAGACCATAGCCTTAGCCACCCAAGAGGCGGCGAAGGATGGGAAGAGAGACGCTCCTGTGGCCTCGAAGGCGGAGCGAGCCAGATAATCAATCTGGCGATCTGAGGGGTTCTTAACAGAGGAACCGTCCGAAAGAGACAGGATGGTCTTGGACGCGAGGTGTGACACAGCAGGGTCCACTGAGGGAGACTGCAGCCAGTCCTTGACTAATTCCCGAGAAAAAGGGTATTTGGCCTCGATGGACTTTTGTCCCATAAAACGTTTATCTGGGCGATCCCTATGTTTTTGTACAATCTCCTTGAAGTGAGGGTGAGTGACAAAAACCTTTTGAACACGTTTAGTCCTTTTGAAAGACACCGCGTGTTCGGGTTCCGATACGGAGTCCTCAGTCACCTTCAGGGTCTGGTTGACCGCCTCGATGAGAGAGTCGAGAGACTCTTGTGAGGAGGGGGGAGTCCTGAACGTAGGCAATGTCGGACTCATATTCAGAGTCATCCGAGTTTGGGGAAGGGGACCGGGAAGCAGAGCTTGCAGGTACTGAAGGGCCCGCTAGCTCATGATCAGGGGATGAAACGTGAACACGTTTTTTAGAGCCCCGGGTAGAAAGTGACCGGGTACGTCCCCTGCTGGTAGACGGATCCATACCGTCGTCTGAATCCTCCACGGTCCGACCTGGAGAGGGGCCCCGGAGGGAGTCAATTGCCCTGGCTAGGGAAGCCACAGATCGTGACAGAGAGGTTGCCCACTCAGGGGGGCTAGGCTCTACAGGGTCGACGGCTGCGGCATCGGCAACAGTACCGGCGGCGGCAAGAAGCGGCTGCACAGGGGGCGAGACACAATCTGCACACAAAGGGCTAGTGTGGGCTTGGGGCAGGGCCGCATTGCAAGTGGCACATACAGTGAAAAACACTGTGTGCTTCTTGTTACCCTTTTTTGTCTCCTTGGATTGAGACATGGTGCCTTTGGAGACAGAGCGGGCAGTATACGCAGGGAAGGGGTTAAGCTTTCTTGAAGCAGCTTACCCACGGTCCTGTCTGTGTCCCCAGAGAGAGATATGGCGGTTCTTTGTTCTCCTTGGAGCGCTGTAGAAGCGTGGGCTCCGTGCAGAGGGAGAGAGGAAACATGGCCCCCGAGATTTGGAGGGCGCTTCTCGTCCCAGACGAGAAGCGCCGATGTAGGGGGTGGAGCTACGGCCATGGGAGGAGATTTTACCCACTGCGGCCTACTCCGGCTGAGAAGCCGGGGACTAAATTTTTGGGGCCTGCCGGCGATGTGCGGCGGCGGCCGCGACGGAGCGCCGCCGAGCACCACCGACCCCCGGTCGGCGGCGCCTCTCCCTGGGGACCCGGACCGCATCGCTGCCGCAAACGGGGGAGCAGGGGGAGAGTCTCCTGAAGGAGTACTTACAGCCGCAGTTGTCCCGGTTCTCACAGGTCTGCAGGGCGCTTCTGTGAGGGTGTGTACTCAATCCATGCACCCTGGATGGGGATGGAGAGGCCCCTGATGCATCCACGCTGCTTTGCTATAGCAAAGGGGGGCTGCGGCACAACATCCCCTCCGGACTGCATTCATCTTCCAGAGCACATTGCTCTATTGCGGGGTCCTGGAGGGGGTTGGGGAAATTCGGGACCAAGGAGGAACCGTTGCCCCGGCGCAAGTTTTTCGTGCGCCATACGTCGCAGGAGAGGGACGGGGAGGTATACTCGCCGTGCTCGCCTGTTGTTGGTTCGGGGGAGAGCGGACCCTATGAAAAAAGGACCCGTCGCCCCCTTCACTCCGTTAGATAAAAAATTAAAAATTTACATAAAATTAAAAATAAAGTTGGGGTCTGAAAAAAAAGACCCACGTGCCTCCTACAGACACTAAGCAAGAACTGGTTGAAATTGTATCCAGTGAAGGGGTGTATACTGCAGAGGAGGAGTTAATCTTTCTGTCTACTTAGTGTCCTCCTAGTGGCAGCAGCATAACACCCATGGTCCTGTGTCCCCCAATGAGGCGTAGGAGGAAACTGGATATTTTTAATCAAGACTTTTTTGAAAAGTTAAGTTATTTTCATCAATAAAAGTTATATTTTTTTAAGCAGCTTACCTGTTAATGCGTCATGCTGGGTATTGAGGTTTGCAAATGAGACCAAGGTTTCTTCCTTTTCATGCATTCCTGGCTCCTCTTGAGTTAACCCCTGTCCGGTTAGATATGTAAAACCCACACCACTTTGCTCTATATGTTTTTTGACATGGCGTTGCTCTGCTTGCAATTTACTCAACTCATCTTGTGCTTCTCTCATTAAATGCATCTCTTGTTTCAGCATCTCCAATTCACTCAGCGTTTTCTGCCCTCTTTCAAACTCTTGTTTCACATTATCAAATTCTTTGAGGGATTCCTTTACTATTTTTAGTTTTTCTTTCAGTCTAGATAACTCGTCTTGTTTTTTATTTTCCATTTCTAGCTCAATTTGCACTTTTTCCATTTCTATATGGACTTCAGATTTATTTATGTTGTCTGGACCTTGCTCTCCTTTTGTTTTAACCAGTAGCTCCTCATTAGCTTTGTTCAACCTTTCCAGCTCTACCTCACACTGTTTTTGAGTTTCTTTCTGTTGCTCCAGTTCTGATTTTACTTGCTTCAACTCCTCCTGATCAACCTTTATCTTTTCAAGCTGTTCTTTTAGTTTCTGCAAGTCAACTTGGGCACCCTTCTCCTTTTCCAGCTCATCTCTTAGTTGTTGCAATTCCTCCTGGGCAACCTTCTCCTTTTCTAGCTCTCTTCTTAGCTGTTGCAACTCTTCCTGGGCACCTTTATTCTTTTCAAATTCTTCCCTTAGTTTCAGCAACTCCTCTCGATTACCCTTCTCCTTTTCTAACTCTTTCCTAAGTTGTTGCAATTCTTCATGAACACCCTTCTCTTTTTCTTGCTCTCCTCTTAGTTGCTGCAATTCTTCCTGGACACCTTTCTCCATTTCTTGCTCTCCTTTGAGCGGTTTCAATTCTTCATGAGCACCTGTCTGCTTTTCAAGTTCTTCCTTTAGTTGTTTTAATTCTTCCTGAGCACCCTTCTCCTTTTCTAGCTCCTCTCTTAGTTGTTGCAACTCTTCCTGGGCTCCCTTCTCCTTTTCTAGCTCCTCCCTTAGTTGTTGTAGATCTGGCAGGGCACCCTTCTCCTTTTCTAGCTCTTCTCTTAGTTGTTGCAATTCTTCCTGGGCTCCCTTCTCCTTACCTAGCTCCTCCCTTAGTTGTTGTAGTTCTAGCAGGGCACCCTTCTCCTTTTCTAGCTCCTCCCTTAGTTGTTGTAATTCTTCCTGGGCTCCCTTCTCCTTTCCTAGCTCCTCCCTTAGTTGTTGTAGTTCTAGCAGGGCACCCTTCTCCTTTTCTAGCTCCTCCCTTAGTTGTTGTAATTCTTCCTGGGCTCCCTTCTCCTTTCCTAGCTCCTCCCTTAGTTGTTGTAGTTCTAGCAGGGCACCCTTCTCCTTTTCTAGCTCCTCCCTTAGTTGTTGTAATTCTTCCTGGGCACACTTCTTCTTTCCAAACTCTTTCATTAGTTGGTGTAATTCTTCATGAGCATTCTTCTCCTTTTCAAACTCTTCTTTTAAATGCTGCAATTCTTCCTGGGCACCTCTCTCTTTTTGAAGCTCTTCACTTAACCGCTGCAATGCCTCCTGAGCTCCCTTCTCTTTCTCCAGCTCTGCTCTCAATATTTCTAGCTCCTCTTGTGCTCCTCTATCTAATTCTGCATGAATTTGTCCCAAGCCAGGCTGTGGTGTAGCATCCAGTTGCTCTTTAGCCTTTTGTAGTTGTGATTTCAGATTTTCCATCTCACATGATGCTTCTTTTTCTTTATCAAGAGCTTCCTGTAATTGCTTGCATAAAACACTTTTCTCCTCTAACACATCTTTGTACAGGTTAGCTTGTTGAGAGCTTCCTTTTTGTTCAATAACTAGAGATTCTCTCAGAGATATCAATTCCTGTTCCATCTCCCGAAACTGCTCAGACAGAACCTATAAAAGTAAGCAAATAAGTTAGAATGTATTGACCCATGACGAGGAGTAAGTTATATAATAAAAAAAAATTACGCATAAGAGAGAGAAAAAACAAATAAGACTGTTCACATCGTTGTTTGGGACTTTGGCGTTTCTGTTAAATATTCCATTATTTTTGACAGCAAGAACAGAACATTCTGCATCACTACTCGGGTTTAAAAAAAACTATACCCTAACTTTGTCCATTTACTATAATGACATCTGTCTGTTTATTTGGATCCATTGAAAAAGAGATTAGCTACATTTAATGTGGAAAAGGTGACGTAAAAAATTCTAAATACCCACTGCATATAGATTGTTTTCTGACAAGACAATATTGAATTATGAACAATATCGAACTGAAGGATTTAACTAAATAGAGTTCCATCTTGCTGCTCCTATACATTGGAATTTGAAGTGACTGATATGATTATTTAGAATAGAGCACTCCGTAAAATAAATGAAAAAAAAGGTTTATTATTAATACATACTCATTTTGTCTAGGGCATAATTATTAATTTGATTGATTTTATTTTTCATTGCTGCAAACACATTGGTATATGGAAAACCCACCCTAAACACATGGCAAGATGTCATATGTAAAAGAAGGTGCGTGGCACTGCTGAACCTCAAATAGTCATAGTCCCAACCGTTTGCTGCCACTGCTATTGTGCCAAAACTGATAATACGGACCCTCGGGTGCACTACATCCAATAGTATACGATGATTCATACAAAAAAGAAGAAAAAATGCGATTAGGACCCGTGGAAGCGCAGCCGTGCGAAACAGCCGTCGTCTTTCTTGTCTCTGTTCTCCCTTGTCTTTTCCTGCACATGCCGAAATAAAGGATTGTTTTCACAGGACCGGTGAGTGCACCATCGCATTTTTTCTTCTTTTTTGTATGAAACATGGCAAGATGTGTTGTGTCATTAGAGAGCCTTCTCTGGTGGTTAGCTATGAGGAAAGACAGAAAACTTACAGGAGAGAATGAGTACAGATTATAGCTAAGATGACATTTTCTGTATCCATAAATGAAGTGGACACTTCAGAAGTTGTGGAGTGGAAGGATGAAGGAAGGGATGATCCAGGCTTGGTTTGATGTCCTTTTTCTACCTGAGCCTGCACCTCGCCCCTTCCTCTCCACAACTGCTGACTTTTATAGTTAATCTCAGCTGTTCCCTACACACATCCTCACAGTCAGATGCAGGTCTCTCCTCATAGCTAACAATCAGAGAAGGCAGAAAGGCTCACATAGGTATACAGCTCGCTGGACTGGCACAACATCTCCTGCTTTGTGTTTAGGGGCAGGTCTTGTCTTCACTAATGAGGGCAGCCGTGGAAAAAATAAATAATTTCCACCTGGACAAGAGGAGTGTGAAAAAATAATTGTTTGGCAATTCATTCATAGTAGTGTATTTTTCAATCATTTTCTTTATTATTTCGAGGAACACCCCTTTGAAATATTATTTTGTTACAAATTTACAAGAGCACCTATTCATGTTCAGGTAGCCTTTAAACATGATGACGATAATACTGAAGTATGCTAGTAGTTTAGATACCTATATTTTTTTTTTATTCACAGCCACAATTTTGTTTCAATTCTTAAAATATAATTGGTTCCATTCTACTTTTACTTAAAACGAACCTGTCAGAAAAATTTTGCTAAGTAAACTACAGGCATTGTCAGGTTGGCAGTTAACTCCTTAGTGACCGGGCCAAATTTTTTTTTTAAATGTGACACGTGTCACTTTTTGTAGTAGTAACTCTGGAACACTTCAATGAATCTCATTGATTGAGACTTTTTTTCGTGACACATTGTACTTTTTGATAAATGAAAAATTTATGTTGATATTTTCTGCGTTTATTTATAAAAAGATCAGAAATTTTTGAAGTTTGAATGATTATCCCTTTAATCCAGATAGTCATATCAAACAAAACGTTAATAAATAACATTTCCCTCATGTCTGCTTTACATCAGCACCATTTGTAAAAGGTTTTATTTTTTTTGCATCTTAGGTTTAAAAAAATGTAGCAGCAATTTTTCATTTTTTTCAAGGAAATTTACAAAACTTATTTCTTTAGGGACCTATTAAGTTTTTAAATGACTTTGGGAATCGTATATATTGGAAACCCCCAAAAGTGATACCAGTTTAAGAACAGCGCCCCTCAACATGTTCAAAATTGCTTCATGTAGTTTAATAACCCTTCAGGTACTTTCCAAGAATTAATGCAAAAATGCATAACAGGAATGAAGAAATTTATTTTTACCACCTAAATGTTGATATCTTCTGAACAGGCCACTGTAGTCGGCAGACTTTAAGGTCATTATTTGGCTATGAATTGCCATCGCCAACATCAGGACCACATGATCGAGATCTCAGGGTTTCGATGGGGTTAAAGAGGAAGCCGTCACACTATCAACCACCTACATGCTGTAGTCACTATTGACAGCAGCATTTAAGGGGTTAAACTACAATAGTCGGTACCAACACTGGTCGTGGCTGATGTGTCCAACTGATAAGAAATCAGTCTTGTGTAATCAGTGTTAGAAGTTTTCAGTTAATGATATGCTCATGCTCCGGGGCAGGACTGTAGGCAGAGTTTTACCTTCCTGCTCTAAGCCAGAGAAACCAAGGAGAGACCTGCCCACAGACCGCCCGAAGCACAAACGGTCTTCTCTCTCTGCCTCTATGATGAGGAACATGTTTGTGTTTCGAGGCGGTCTGTGGGCAGAGTCTTTCCTTGGTTTCTCTGGCTTAGAGCAGGACCATAAGACTCTGCCTACAGTCCTTCTCCGGAGCACGAGCATCTCATTAACCGAAAACTTTTAATACTGATTACACAAGAAGCACAAGATGGATTTCTTCATTCTAGGTATCATTTTAATCAGTTTAACACTGCCAACCTGACAGTGTCTGTAGTTGACTACGCAAAATCCTGACAGGTTCGCTTTAAAGGAACAAAAACAAGTAAATTCAGCTTCCACAATTCATAGGGCCAACATTACAGCCATTTATGGATCCTCCAGGAATCACCTGCCCTGTACCATAATATAAAATGCAAAAAAGGGAGACTACTTACCCGCTTCTGAAACTCAGCACTCTGTAATTCTTGCTCCAACATCTCTACTACCTGATTTCGGGAATGGAGGGCTTCATTCTTTTCCTCCAGTGTCCTCTGTACACAAAATGATCATAAGCCTCATTATTAAAATAATAATATAAGAAATAAACAAAACAACTTGTGTTTTTTCTTACAGAGAAATGACAAACTAATGAAACACTGATTAAACCACAAACATATTATGTAAGCACCTTATTAAATGACCAAGCCACTTTTTCCCCAGCTTTGCCTCTCTTTATAGCAGCAATAATTTTTTTTTTTCACCCATTTGACTTTATGAGCCTTTGTTTTATGGACAACACATTTTATTATTTTTGCACTACTTTGTGGTACTGTAGAAGGGAAGACTGGGCTTCCAGAGCTGCTGAAGCACTAGGTCCGGTACTGCTGGGGTCAAACCTCCTATTCCTGGGGGGGACCGAGATTGCAGCCTAAGCGAGCTAGTAACCAGGGTGAAAGGGGCATGGCCAGTCAGTGTGAGGTAAAATGGGTTGCGTGGCAACGGAAGCAGTCTTCCCGCCAGAACGCTCATGAGGTACAGACGCTGAGAGGGGAGCGACAGGCCGCGGTGTAAAGACAAAGGGCGGCATAGTGAGGGACTCACCGAAACCGGTGGGTGCACAGGGGAGCTTGCGATCGACGAAGCATTGCAGTACAGACGTCCAGGTGTCGGCCGATATCCAGAGAGGCGCATGCTCAGTAAAACATTGCAGTGCAGCCCTTCTGGTCACAGAGGCTGCTTAAGGAGACTAGCGCCAAGAGGAATCTTGTGGGGAGCGCTACTCTCTTACTCCACAAATATATGGACTAGGGGCTCAGCGGTTAGAACCGGAGACCGCCCGCCAGAAGAAGGACTGTGTGCTAGGCGAGGACACCAGCAGACATTACACCGAACATCGCCGGCATTCTACGATCCAGGGTGCCTTCAGCGAGTGACAGGCTACAGAGTCATGATAAGTGGAACCGTTAACAAAGAGACTGTTAGTTAACCAACGTTTATTCAGTTTTACCTTTGTACTTTTTGTTTACCCTACTATCTCCCTCCAAGAAGTTTTCCCACTATTAAATAATTAAATATAGTTTATCCCTGCTCTGCATCATTTGTGTTACTGCATTCCAGTGCCTGCCTATTACATTTGGCATAGCCAGCAGGATGCAGTCCGGGGATACAGATGCTGCAGACCAGTCCACTATGGGTGCCTCCAGGTCCAGTTTGCCATTGGGAGCAATGGTTAGTAATCTATAGAAATTTAGGGGAGATAACATGATATTGTAGGACTGGACTGAACGGGTCAGGAGCATGCTGCGAATGCACCTTATGACCCCTATGTTACAGGCGGATATAGCGTTCATGGCACTAGATGGCGAGGCCCGGTGTTATGTAATGTTCCACCCTTCACATGAGCGGGAAACGTTTGAAGAAGTGATCCAGGTTTTGGAAGAGATGCACGGGGGCCCCACTAACGTTAGAGAGTTGTGCATGCGTTTGGTCACGTCCAATGAGATGGGGAGACAGTGACGCAATATATCGATGCGTTGCAGGAGGTACATGCGCATATTACAAAAAGGGAAGATGTGGGAATGACTGCTTGATCGACACCTGGTCACAAGTGACTACTCTGCTGGAAGCAGGCCCTTTTCACACATCAGTTTTTTGCCATCAGTCGCAATCAGAATTAAAAAAAAACCAAAACACACATGGATCCGGTGACTGATGCCGCCGGATCCGTTTTTTTTCTCAGACTTTTATTAGTGACAGATTGCCTCACGTTTCATCCGTCGTTCGACGGATCCGTTGAAAATTGTTTGTCCGGTGGCCAGAGACAACGGAAATAGTAACGTTTTTTGTGTCGGTCTTAAAAATGGACAGCGACTGATCCGTTGCCGTCTGTCGTTTGCTAGAATGGAAGCCTATGGAAGCAAATGATGGAATCCGGCGACGGATTACGTTTTTTTTTTAACAGAGCATGCTTCGATTTTTTTAGAATCCAATTAGCCGGATCAGCTAGTCGGTTCCGGCAAAAAACGGATCCGTTTCATCAGTTATTCACAATCTGCGATGGGTCTGTTTTTTTCAAAAGTTGACGGATTGTGACCGATGGCAAAAAACTGATGTTTGAAAGAGGCCTAACAGTGGCCAATCAGTTGCCTATTCTGATCGCAGGAGTGGTCTAGATGGAGATTAAAGTATGCGGGAAGGATGTAGGCCGCAAAGGGGTCGTGTTGGTCACAGGAGATGCCAGTCGTGGACCCGTAATGACTCTGGGGATCAACAGGCTGAAGGAGATGGGACAACAACTGATTAGTGAGCCGCAGGGACCTTTCTTGAACCAATGGCGCCCACGAACCCACCAATGGAAGGTGTTTCAGAAGCTAACCCGAGCAGCTCAAGCCCAGGAAACATCAGAAGAGTCCTGGGAAAGGTAATGGTGCCGGCGGCTGCAAAGATTACTTTACCACCCGGCCAAACTGTGCTCACGTTGCAAGTGCGAGCTTGTACTCCTCTGGAGGGAGTGGAGGTGCAGATCAAGCCAGCAGCGATGGACCAAATACCCCCTGGATTGCTCGCTGCTCGAACACTAGCCCCAGTTCAAGACAACAACGTTGTAGTGCGGTGCATCAACCTGGGGACCAACAGTATTACTCTTTTACCCAAGAGTGAGATGGCCAAGATCCTGGGAATGCCGGAGAAGCTAATGCCACCCAAAGTAGTACAACTGGCCGTTGTGCGAGGGATCCCTGGACTCTAGCAGTTAAAGTCACATCGGAGTCTCCGCCTGGCATCCAGAAAGGTCGTAGAATTTTAGAATGGAGGTGGGCAGAATTGACGGGACTGTCACCTCAACAAGTGCAGCAAGCAGAGGATGTACTGGAGCGCTGTAAGTATGTTTTTGCCCGCCATGAAGAGGACTTCGGTTGCACTCAGACCGTCACTCATTAAATTCCTACTGGGAGTACCGCACCAGAGAGATTTCACCACATACTCTCTCCCCCCCCCCCAGATGTACAAGGAGGTAAAGGAGATGCTGGCTCATGTGCTGTAAAGTGGAGTAATACGAGAGAGTCAGAGTCCGTGGGTGGCTTCCATTGTGCTAGTCTGAAAAAAAAGACGGGACTCTGCGGTTCTGTGTCGATTATAGGTGGCTGAACGCCTGCACTGTGCGGGACTCTTATCCGTCACCTCGAATTGAGGAGTCCCTCTCTGCCCTGGGATGGGCTAAGTATTTTTCAACCCTCGATCTGACCAGCGGGTACTGGCAGGTGCCAATGGCAGAACATGACCGGCTGAAAACGGCATTTGTACTGCCCATATGACTGTTCGAGTTCAATTGCATGCCCTTTGGCCTGACTAACGCTCCAGTGACATTCCAGCGCTTAATGGAGCAATTTTGGGAGATTTTAATTTTGAGGCTACCTTGATGACATCATTTACGCTCCCACCTTTGAGAAGCACCTGCAGCAGCTAGAACAAGTGTTGAGCCGGTTGCAGAATCATGGCCTGAAGGTGAAGCCACAGAAATGTCATCTTTTCCGTAAGCAAACTGAGCATTTGGGGCATAGTGTGTCAAGTGAAGGATTAAAACCTGCATGAGAGAAAGTGGCAACGGTGCAAGAATGGCCCACTCCTAAGATGGTGAAAGATGTACGGGCTTTCCTAGGGCTTACTGGCTATTACTGAAAAACTTCAGCCGTATAGCGAACCCCTTGCTGGAACTGCTGAAGGGAATGTTGGCCGGCTCGAATAACTAGATCATCCAGTGGGGAGACCGGCAAGAAGAATCCTTTCGAACCTTGAAAATGGCCCTCTCCGAAGCCCCCATACTTGCTTATGCTGATTTTTCACAGCCATTCATCCTTCACACTGATGGGAGTCTACATGGCCTGGGAGCAGTCGTAGGTACAAGGAGAAAAAGAACGGGTGGTAGCCTACGCGAGCCGGTCCCTACATGATTCAGAGCGAAATCAGGACAATTATAGCTCCTTCAAGTTGGAGCTGCTGGCCCATACTGAGAAGTTCACGGAGTACTTATCCAGATCAGAGGTTTTGGTGAGATTGGACAACAACCCCTTAGCCCACCTTGAGAATGTAAAGCTAGGGGCCCTGGAGCAACGAAGGGGGGGGGGGGGGGGGGGGGGTTTGTCCGCATGGCTTGTATCGGTACAAGATTGTTTATAGGGCCAAGGCCGAGAATACTCATGCAGACACCCTCTCCAGGATGACACACGAACGTCCTGGCCATAACAGAGATTAGGAACTTGATGTGGAGGAGACTCCTGGAAGGAACATTGGCATTGCAGACTCTCCATCGACTGGTGCAGACTAAGTTTCAGGAACTTAAGCACCATGATGCACCACCTATTCGCGGGACAGCTCTGAGACTCGGGGGACAGAGTCTTGGTCTGGAATAAGAGGCGCTGGTGAAAACTGGAAAGCCGGTGGAGAGGGGAGTGATGAGAAAGACAGCATTAGTGAGGGACTCATCCAAACCGGCGGGTGTGCAGGGGAGCATGCGATCGACGGAGCATTGCAGTACAGACGTCTGGGTGTCGGCCGATATCCAGAGAGGTGCACACTGGGTAAAACATTGCCGCGCAGCCCTTCAGGTCACAGCGGCTATTTAAGGAGACCCGCGCCGAGAGGAATCGTTTGGGGAGCTCTACTCTCTTACTTCACAAATACAGTGGGGCAAAAAAGTATTTAGTCAGTCAGCAAAAGTGCAAGTTCCACCACTTAAAAAGATGAGAGGCATCTGTAATTTACATCATAGGTAGACCTCAACTATGGGAGACAAACTGAGAAAAAAAAATCCAGAAAATCACATTGTCTGTTTTTTTAACATTTTATTTGCATATTATGGTGGAAAATAAGTATTTGGTCAGAAACAAAATTTCATCTCAATACTTTGTAATATATCCTTTGTTGGCAATGACAGAGGTCAAACGTTTTCTGTAAGTCTTCACAAGGTTGCCACACACTGTTGTTGGTATGTTGGCCCATTCCTCCATGCAGATCTCCTCTAGAGCAGTGATGTTTTTGGCTTTTCGCTTGGCAACACGGACTTTCAACTCCCTCCAAAGGTTTTCTATAGGGTTGAGATCTGGAGACTGGCTAGGCCACTCCAGGACCTTGAAATGCTTCTTACGAAGCCACTCCTTCGTTGCCCTGGCGGTGTGCTTTGGATCATTGTCATGTTGAAAGACCCAGCCACGTTTCATCTTCAATGCCCTTGCTGATGGAAGGAGGTTTGCACTCAAAATCTCACGATATATGGCCCCATTCATTCTTTCATGTACCAGAATCAGTCGTCCTGACCCCTTTGCAGAGAAACAGCCCCAAAGCATGATGTTTCCACCACCATGCTTTACAGTAGGTATTGTGTTTGATGGATGCAACTCAGTATTCTTTTTCCTCCAAACACGACAAGTTGTGTTTCTACCAAACAGTTCCAGTTTGGTTTCATCAGACCATAGGACATTCTCCCAAAACTCCTCTGGATCATCCAAATGCTCTCTAGCAAACTTCAGACGGGCCCGGACATGTACTGGCTTAAGCAGTGGGACACGTCTGGCACTGCAGGATCTGAGTCCATGGTGGCGTAGTGTGTTACTTATGGTAGGCCTTGTTACATTGGTCCCAGCTCTCTGCAGTTCATTCACTGGTCCCCCCGCGTGGTTCTGGGATTTTTGCTCACCGTTCTTGTGATCATTCTGACCCCACGGCGTGGGATTTTGCGTGGAGCCCCAGATCGAGGGAGATTATCAGTGGTCTTGTATGTCTTCCATTTTCTAATTATTGCTCCCACTGTTGATTTCTTCACTCCAAGCTGGTTGGCTATTGCAGATTCAGTCTTCCCAGCCTGGTGCAGGGCTACAATTTTGTTTCTGGTGTCCTTTGACAGCTCTTTGGTCTTCACCATAGTGGAGTTTGGAGTCAGACTGTTTGAGGGTGTGCACAGGTGTCTTTTTATACTGATAACAAGTTTAAACAGGTGCCATTACTACAGGTAATGAGTGGAGGAAAGAGGAGACTCTTAAAGAAGAAGTTACAGGTCTGTGAGAGCCAGAAATCTTGATTGTTTGTTTCTGACCAAATACTTATTTTCCACCATAATATGCAAATAAAATGTTAAAAAAACAGACAATGTGATTTTCTGGATTTTTTTTTCTCAGTTTGTCTCCCATAGTTGAGGTCTACCTATGATGTAAATTACAGACGCCTCTCATCTTTTTAAGTGGTGGAACTTGCACTTTTGCTGACTGACTAAATACTTTTTTGCCCCACTGTATATGGACTAGAGGCTCAGCGGGTAGAACCGGAGACTGCCCGCTGCAGCCAGAAGGACCATGTGCTAGACGAGGACACCAGCAGACATTACACCGAACACTGCCGGCATTCTGCGCTCCATGGGGCATTCAGAGAGTGACAGGCTACAGTCACGATAAGTGGAACCGTTTACAAGAGACTGTTTAGTTAACCAACATTTATTCAGTTTTACCCTTGTACTTTTTGTTTACCCTACTATCTCCCTGTGATTTTTCCCCACTGTTAAATAATTAAATATAGTTTATCCCTGCTCTGCAGCATTTGTATTACTGCATCCCAGTGCCTGCTTATTACAGTACATATGAATACTGAATTAATTTGCAACATAAATATAGAAAATAACCCTTTTTGGTTTATTTTATATTTTTTACTGTTCATGTTTCACACTAAATAATCTGTTGAATAAAATTTCCAGGTTATTTTGGTTATGTAATTACCATACCTAATATATTTAAGTTTTGTTTGTTTTTTTTCTTACATGTAATACATTTTATATGAAAAATACACAGTTTTTTGCAGTGGGGAAGTTTTATTTATTACTTTAGTTATTTTTTGCACATAATTTTTTGTTGTCTAAGCGATCAAAGATTAATGGAAAATATTTTTTTAATTACTGATCTCCTTTATTTCCCAACAGTTACTGGGGCATATAGAGGAGTCCTAGTAAGAGGGTAAAGTGACAAGTCAGTGGCAGAGGTTATCAGGGTCTACTAGGACTCCGCAGCTCCGCTATGCCGGTAGACACCCAGTGATTATGTGCTCGCCAGGTCCTACAGAAGCTTCAGTGATGACAACACTTCAGTACACCACAACTACAAAGTGCTCACTGAGCGCTATGTAGCCAGCAAACTGGAAGGTTGGAGGAGCAGCTTTAACCTAGTACAGTAAATTTACTATAGCGCAGGGTTAAAAAGCAGAACCACATACTGTAAATTTATGACATTTAGTAGTTATGAGGTTAGACCACTGAATCTTTAGCATACACTACCAAGTACAGTTTCCAGATAACCATTCTAACTCAAAACCATGATTGCATGGAAAACTAGTAATTGTTTTCAAAAACCTTAAAGGAAACATGACAGCTGATACATGCTGTCCCATTGACTAGTCGGGTTCCGGAGATGTCTTCCCACCTGCTGTCCTGGAATGACAGGTCACTCCCTATAAATGCACGTAGCGAGAGACCTGTGAATCCAGGGTAGCGGGAGAGGATAAGCCGTCGGGAACCCTCTGTCCAACTAGTCTAAACTTTCTACGATAAATAATCTAAGTACATATATAGCAGAATATGAATCTTGTGGTTATTGTGGTCTTACTTCAAGCTCTTGAACACTTTTGGCAACATTCTCTCTTTCCTGGAGGGATTTTGTGAGCTCCAGCCCAATTTCCTGACTGTCCTGAAGCTGGTTTGTCAGACCAGCAATTGTTTCTTGACTTTCAGAAAGTTGTTTTGTGAGGACAGTGATGTTACTTTGACTCTCATGTAACTGCCTTGTAAGTTCATTGAGGTCATCTTGGAGTTTTAAGATGGTTTCTTCATTATCCTGAACACTATTTGAGGATTTATTTTGTCCACTGCTCCTTTTCTCTTCACTTTCACCTTGACTTCCCTGTTTACAAAATACAAGCAAATAAAAAAATAAAAATAAAAAAACAAACAATAAAATCAGGACAGAACAACAAAATCAATGCAAAATAACCAAAACAAAACCTTACCATGTTAAAAAAAGTAGATTCTAACACAAATAACTACTTAACAAAGGCAAGACAAAAATGTCATCAAAAGAGACATCTTGTAGCATGAAACCAACTTAAAGAGGACCTACTACTTCTAGGAAAACTTTGGAATGTAAAAGGAGATACTATGATATACTTTAAATAATTAGGAAAAGGGGCAGGAGGACAAAGCAACTGCAATCCCATCTTGGCCTCTCCATTATATTTTATGGACTATCAAATGGACAAAACAATGAAACACTGAAGATCCTGCCAGACCTGAGCACGAGGCTCCACATTGCTGTGCAGAAGCAGCTTCCCTTGCAGAGACAGCATCTCTGAGAGAAGAGAATCTCACCCACTTACTCTTTGACCTGCATCTCTGTGCTACTAAGTGAAATCATCCGATTTGCTAATCACATTTAAAAAAAAAAATAAAAAAAAAATGTTTTATCATTTCATCTACTATCATTTTTATAAATAACTAGCTAAAGAGCCCGGCGTTGCCTGGGCATAGTATATATCTGTGGTTAGTTATAGCATCTCACTTCTCTTATTTTCCCATCACGCCTCTCATTTTCCCCCTCACATCTCTCATTTTCTCCCTCACACCTCATTTTCCCCCTCACTCCTCTCATTCCCCCTAACACTTGTCATTTCGACCTCACATCTGTCATTTTCCGATCACTCCACTATTTTCCCTCACACCTCTCATTTTCACCTCACACCTCTCATTTTCACCTCAGTATATACATGTTTGTCATCTCCCTTATATATAGTATATACCAATATGTTATCTCCTGTATAGAGTATATACCTGTATGTCATCTCCCCTGTATATAGTATATACCAGTGTCATCTCTCCTGAAAATAGTATATACCTGCTGTATGTCATCTCCTCCTGTATATACCTATGTGTCATCTCCTCCCGTATATAGTATATACCTGTATGTCATCTCCTCCTATATATAGTATATACCTGTATGTCATCTCCTCCTATATATAGTATATACCTGTATGTCATCTCCCCTGTATAAAGTATATACCTGCTGTATGTCATCTCCTCCTCTATATATCTATGTGTCATCTCCTCTTTTATATAGTGTATTCCTGTATGTCATCTCCTCCTGTATATAGTATATACCTGTATGTCATCTCCTCCTATATATAGTATATACCTGTATGTCATCTCTTCCTATATATAGTATATACCTGTATGTCATCTCCTGTATATAGTATATACTTGTGTGTCATCTGCTCCTGTATATAGTATATACCTGTGTGTCATCTCCTCCTGTATATAGTATATACCTGTATGTCATCTCCTCCTGTATATAGTATATAGCTGTGTCATCTACTCCTTTATATAGTATATACTTGTGTGTCATCTGCTCCTGTATATAGTATATACTTGTGTCATCTCCTCCTATATATAGTATATACCTGTATGTCATCTCCTCCTGTATATAGTATATACCTGTGTGTCATCTGCTCCTGTGTATAGTATATACCTGTATGTCATCTCCTCCTGTATATAGTATATACCTGTATGTCATCTCCTCCTGTATACAGTATATACCTGTAAGTCATCTCCTCCTGTATATACACGGTGTTCCAAATTATTATGCAAATTGGATTTAAGTGTCAAAGATTTAATGGTTTTGTTTTTCAAATAAACTCGTGGATGGTATTGTGTCTCAGGGCTCAATGGATCACTGAAATCAATCTTAAACACATGTGATAATTGGTTTTCCAGGTGATTCTAATTAAAGGAAAACTACTTAAAAATGATGTTCCACATTATTAAGCAGGTCACAGTTTTCAAGTAACATGGGAAAGAAAAAGGATCTCTCTGCTGCTGAAAAGCATCAAATAGTGCAATGCCTTGGTGAAGGGATGAAAACATTAGAAATTTTCCAAAAACATAAGCGTGATCATCGTACTGTTAAGAGATTTGTGGCTGTATCTGAGCACAAATGTGTTTGTGCTGATAAAGGCATAATGAGGAAGATTTCTGCCAGGCAAGTTCATCGGATTAAGAGAGTAGCTGCTAAAAAGCCATTACAAAGCAGCAAACAGATATTTGAAGCTGCTGGTGTCTCTGGAGTCCCTCAAACCTCAAGGTGTAGGCTCCTTCAAAGGTTTGCTGTGGTGCATAAACCTACTATTCGGCCACCCTTAAACAGTGTTCACAAGCAGAAATGGTTGTATTGGGCCCACACATGCATGAAGACTAATTTCCAAACAGTCTTGTTTACTGATAAGTGTTGCGCAACCCTGGATGGTCCAGATGGATGGAGTAGTGGATGGTTGGTGGATGGCCACCATGTCCCAACAAGGCTGCAACGTCAGCGAGGAGGTGGAGGAGTCATGTTTTGGGCCGGAATCATGGGAAACAGCTTGTAAGGCCCTTTAAGGTTCCTGAAGGTGTGAAAATGACCTCTGCAAAGTATATAGAGTCTCTGACTGACAACTTTCTTCTATAGTCTAAAAAGCAGAAACGTGCCTTCAGGAGCAAAATCATCTTCATGCTGACAATGCCCCATCTCATGCTGCAAAGAATACCTCTGAGTCATTGGCTGCTATGGACATAAAAGGAGATAAACTCATGGTGTGGCCACCATCTTCCCCTGACCTCAACCCTATAGAGAACCTTTGGAGTATCATAAAGCAAAAGATCTATGAGGGTGGGAGACAGTTCACATAAAAACAGCAGCTCTGGGACGCTATTCTGACTTCATGCAAAGAAATACAAGCAGAAACTCTCCAAAAACTCACAAGTTCAATGGATGCAAGAATTGTGAAGGTGACATCAAAGAAGGGCCCTATGTTAACATGTAACTTGGCCTGTTGAGATGTTTTGGCGTTAAATAGCTTTTTTGTTCAGTGAATGTGACCTCCTAATGCTGCAAATTCCACAAATGAGCATTTTCAGTTCTTGAAAACATATCAAATGTATAAAAATTCTACTGTGCATAATAATTTGGAACAGTGCATTTTGAGTTTTTATTCATTTTGGAGATTATACTGTTATCATTGGGAGGTTTCTTCAATAAAATTCGATGTATAACCTAACGGGTGATGACTTTTATTAGACTGACTGTCATTTGCACCGACCATTTAGGAAAATCTGATAAAAATGTAATTTGCATAATAATTTGGAACATAGTGTAGTATATACCTGTGTGTCATCTGCTACTGTGTATAGTATATACCTGTGTGTCATCTCCTCCTGTATTAGACCTCGTTCACACGTTATTTGATCAGTATTTTTACCTCAGTATTTGTAAGCTAAATTGGCAGCCTGATAAATCCTCAGCCAACAGGAAGCCCTCCCCCCTGGCAGTATATATTAGCTTACACATACACATAATAGACAGGTCATATGACTGACAGCTGCTGTATTTCCTATATAGTACATTTGTTGCTCTTGTAGTTTGTCTGTTCATTAATCAGATTTTTATTTTTGAAGGATAATACCAGACTAGTGTGTGTTTTAGGGCGAGTTTCATATGTCAAGTTGTGTGTTTTGAGTTGCGTGTGGCGACATGCATGGAGCGACTTTTGTGAGATGAGTTTTGTGTGGCGACAAGTTGTGTGCAGCAAGTTTTGCACATGGCGAGTTTTATGTGTGGTGCGTTTTGAGTATGTGCAAGTTTTGTGTGAGGCAACTTTTGCATGCGTTGCAACTTTTGTGCATGTGGCAATTTTTCCGCTTGTGCAAGTTTTGCGTCTGGCGAGTTTTCCATGAGGTGAGTTTTGCACGTGTGGCTAGTTTTGCGTGAGCCTAGTTTTGCACGTGTGGCGAGTTTTGCATGTGGCGAGTTTTGCATGTGGCGAGTTTTGCGTGTGGCGAGTTTTGTGTTTCGACTTTTATGTGGCGAGGTTGGTGTATGTGTGGTGAAATGTGTGCTGAGGGTGGTATGTGTGTTCAAGCACGTGGTAGTGTGTGGCGCATTTTGTGTGTGTGTTCATATCCCCGTGTGTGGTGAGTATCCCATGTCGGGGCCCCACTTTAGCAACTGTACGGTATATACTCTTTGGCGCCATCGCTCTCATTCTTTAAGTCCCCCTTGTTCACATCTGGCAGATGTCAATTTGCCTTTTCCTTTCACTTTTTCCCCATTATGCAGATAGGGGCAAAATTGTTTGGTGAATTGGAACGCGCAGGGTTAAAATTTCGCCTCACAACATAGCCTATGACGCTCTCGGGGTCCAGATGTGTGACTGTGCAAAATTTTGTGGCTGTAGCTGCGACGGTGCAGATGCCAATCCCGGACATACATACATACATACATACATACACACACATTCAGCTTTATATATTAGACTAGCTGAAGAGCCCGGTGTTGCCTGGGCATAGTAAATATCTGTGGTTAGTTATAGCACCTCACTTCTCTTTTTTTCCCATCACGCCTCTCATTTTCCCCATCACATCTTTCATTTTCCCCCTCACATCTCTCATTTTCTCCCTCACACCTCTCATTTTCCCCCTCACTCCTTATTTTCCCCCTCACTCCTCTCATTGCCCCCTAACACTTGTCATTTCGACCTCACATCTGTAATTTTCCGATCACTCCACTATTTTCCCTCACTCCTCTCATTTTGCACTCACACCTTTTCATTTTCACCTCACACCTCTCATTTTCACCTCAGTATATACATGTTTGTCATCTCCCTTATATATAGTATACACCTGTATGTCATCTCCTGTATATAGTATATACCTGTATGTCATCTCCCCTGTATATAGTATATACCTGTATGTCATCTCCTCCTATATATAGTATATACCTGTATGTAATCTCCTCCTGTATATAGTATATACCTGTGTGTCATCTCACCTATATATATAGTATATATCTGTGTGTCATCTCCTCCTGTATATAGTATATACCTGTATGTCATCTCCTCCTATACATAGCATATACCTGTATGTCATCTCCTCCTGTATATACCATATACCTGTAGGTAATCTGCTCCTGTATATAGTATATACCTGTATGTCATCTCCTCCTGTATGTAGTATGTACCTGGATGTCATCTCCTCCTCTATATAGTATATACCTGTGTGTCATCTCTCCTGTATATAGTATATATCTGTGTGTCATCTCCTCCTGTATATAGTATATATCTGTATGTCATCTCCTCCTGTATTAGACCTCGTTCACACGTTATTTGGTCAGTATTTTTACCTCAGTATTTGTAAGCTAAATTGGCAGCCTGATAAATCCCCAGCCAACAGTAAGCCCACCCCCTGGCAGTATATATTAGCTCACACATACACATAATAGACTGGTCATGTGACTGACAGCTGCCGGATTCCTATATGGTACATTTGTTGCTCTTGTAGTTTGTCTGCTTATTAATCAGATTTTTATTTTTGAAGGATAATACCAGACTTGTGTGTGTTTTAGGGCGAGTTTCGTGTGTCAAGTTGTGTGTGTTGAGTTGCGTGTGGCGACATGCATGTAGCGACTTTTGTGAGATGAGCTTTGTGTGGCGACATGCGTGTAGCAACTTTTTGTGTGTCGAGTTGCATGTGACAGGTTAGTGTAGCAAGTTGTGTGCAGCAAGTTTTGCGCATGGCGAGTTTTGCGCGTGGCGAGTTTTATGTGTGGTGCCTTTTGAGTATGTGCAAGTTTTGTGTGAGGCAACTTTTGCATGTGTTGCAACTTTTGTGCATGTGGCAATTTTTCCGCGTGTGCAAGTTTTGCGTGTGGCGAGTTTTCCATGAGGTGAGTTTTGCACGTGTGGCGAGTTTTGCATGTGGAGAGTTTTGCGCGTGGCGAGTTTTGAGCGGCGACTTTTGTGTTTCGACTTTTATGTGGCGAGGTTGGTGTATGTGTGGTGAAATGTGCGCTGAGGGTGGTATATGTGTTCGAGCACGTGGTAGTGTGTGGCGCATTTTGTGTGTGTGTTCATATCCCCGTGGTGGTGTGGTGATTATCCCATGTCGGGGCCCCACCTTAGCAACTGTACAGTATATACTCTTTGGCGCCATCGCTCTCATTCTTTAAGTCCCCCTTGTTCACATCTGGCAGCTGTTAATTTGCCTCCAACACTTTTCCTTTCATTTTTTCCCCATTATGTAGATAGGGGCAAAATTGTTTGGTGAATTGGAAAGCGCGGGGTTAAAATTTCACCTCACAACATAGCTTTGACGCTCTCGGGGTCCAGACGTGTGACTGTGCAAAATTTTGTGCCTGTAGCTGCGACGGTTCAGATGCCAATCCAGGACATTCACACATACACACATTCAGCTTTATATATTAGATAAGTCTTCATTAAAAGTAAAATCCTTTTCAGTGGTAATCACTTCCATTTATGTTGATAGAACGTTTTTTAGGGCCAGCAGATGGATTTCTATTATAAGTAGGGTAATAGGTTTAGAAAGAGAGTGATATTACCCCTCTAATTTATCAGAAGGGTGTGCACCTAATCAGCCTATGCATAGAGTTTAACTCCTTGTTGGGCTTATTTGCTGCATCCAAGTGTTCTGCAAATCCATGGGTCCTATAAAACTGGTTAAAGGAGATATCCGGGTCTTTAAATTAAGAAAAAAAAAAACAACATTTTTTTTTTTTTTTTAAAGGCATGTAGCTGACAACAGAGGCAACTACTGCCTGTTGTACCCAGCTCCTGTAATTGACCACTCCAGGCCAGAGATTCAGCTACTCCTTGTCAACAGAACAGTAGTTTCTCTTCCTGTTGACAGGGCAGGACTACTGGTGACATGCTGATTGACAGCTCACTTCCCCCAAGTAGGCAGTGGAAGCTGGCTGTCAATCAGCCTGACAAAAGTAATCCTGCCCTGTCAACAGGAAGAGAAACTACCGCTCTGTTAGGGAGTAGCTGAATCTCTGGCAGGAGCAGTCAATGACCAGAGCCAAGTACAACAGGGAGGTAGTTGCCTCTGTTAGCAACTACACACTTTTTTTTTTTTTTATTCTTTTTTTTTTAAGCTTTTTTATTTTTAAGTCACGGATATCCTTTTTAAGTCAAAGAAAAATCCCCAGCTTTCCATAACCCATTGGATCTCATCACACAATAAAAAATAAAAAAATGATTAAAAAAAAAAAAAATGGATTAAAGGTTTTTTGAGTTAAAGTGATGGAAACTGAAGGAGCTTTGTAACGGAACCTTCTGTACAGATATGAATGGTGACGTATCGCTGTGCCCCCCACAACTTCCTCAAACCTACTTTTGACAAGAATGTCAACAACACAGAAATACGTCCTGTACGTGCAGCTACCTGGTCACTGGCCGTTTTCTTCAGCTCTTCAATCTGCTTGTTCAGAGTTGTCACTTTAGCTTTCGCCTGAAGTTTCAGTTTGGTAAATTTCGCATCGGAGGCTTCTCTCTCGGACTAGAACACAACACCAATAAATGGGAGAAAATCCCATTACATATTTGACAAAATGAGTCAGACACTACAGGTTTGTACACTTAATGACTTCCATATGCCGCCATCATCACATGAAGCCTATGGATAAGTAAATGACTAATATCAGAGGTTACCCTCTGTGCTGCTTCCCTCATCTAGAAGGCATTTTTTCCTCATTTATGGCTTAATAGAAAACTTTGAAGTTACAAAACGTTTCAGAAGCAGCCCAAGGAACCCTAGAAATCACAGCAAATAGCACTTACAAATTGCTTGTATACACGGCCAATTCCTTGGCTCCTAGGGCTAAATAGTTATGATTTGCATAAGTAGTCAGTGCTAGAACTAGGAATATAAACACCCCAAACCTCCTAGGAGAACAGCCGACCCCACATGCTGGAAACCCCATGGAAAGTAATAATTGACACCTGAAGCCATTTTGTGTGAACCATAACGTCATCAGTTCCAGAGAGAAGGACCAATACTTTGCAGGATGAGCTGCAGTTTTCATTGCTAACAATATGGAGAACATATGACTTGTTTCCATATGCACAAAACACATAAAACATTTTGCCAATGTTTTTTCCTTTTTTTTTTGCGAAGGGAGGGTTGGGAAGTGCCATTTACCCAGCGACTCCGGTCGCATCACACGTGCGCCTACGTGGACAGGACTTCTTGCTGCATCCAGGCTACCCTACCAATATTGGAATTTATAGAGACAGGATTAAAGTTTCTCCCTGCACCATATCTCTTATATCTGTTCTGATGAAGGTCCGGATGTGGACCGAAAACGTTCGACTTGCCTTTATGGATGCACATCAATAAACCTTTTGCATATGATAATTATTCATCTAGAGTGCCAAGTTTTTTCAGATTTGGCATACCTTCACTAGGCACCAGCTGCCATGGAAACACAGTGGCTTCCCGTGACCACATTGCAGGCCTGCCAATGGCATAACAGGAGGAAAACTATCAGTCTGCCTAGTAGTTTGGATGATCCAGCATCTAAGGTGTTAATCAGCTGGGAGGAGCCAGAGCCACCCCTGATCCCAGCTGGATACAGGAGGTAGATGTGCGGGCTCACCAGTACCATGCACATAGCACAGTCAGCAGCGCTCCTGGCCAGCCGATCTGTAGAAACATATGGTGAATGTCAGGGGGGTGTTAAAAGGGGTCTGTCTGGTCATTTTTGTGTAGTACACCAAGAGTATCCTGAAATAAGGCTTGGATAGCCCTTTATTCACCCCTTCACCCACCGATAATCCCGCCCACCTCTATGCAGGCGTCACTGATGCAGTCAGACAGCTGAGTTACTCGCCCGAGGATCGCACCGCAATGCTTGGACTGGCCGTCTGCTCTCCTGACCTGAGCCAGCGTGACATGTATTTCTGTGCAGCTGACAGTCTCAGGTCAAGAGAGCAGAGGGCCAGTCCGAGCATTGCGGTGCGATCCTTGGGCGAGTAACTTAGCAGTCTGACTGAATCATTGACACCGGCCGGGAGGGGTGGGCAGGATTATGGCCGGGGGAAGGGCTGAATATTCATTTCACATTTACATACACTTGACTTGCCGCTGCGAGATTATAAAATTGTCCGGGGCTTACAGTAAAACAGCGGGGGCCACGTACAGAAATAAAAGTTGCATATCCTCAAACAGCTGCCCATACCCTATTTCAGGATATTATTAGTATACTTACACAAAAAATTACCTGACAGATTCCCTTTAATATACTGTGTAATGTAAAAAAAAGAAAAAAAAAATAGTAGTATACAACAATAACTGGTGTGGAATTAATGTAGAGTGCTGAACACACAGCAGGGCACGGTCAGTTTGTCCCGCCAAATCTGAAGACAAGGGTCTATGTAGAAAACAATGTGCTCCAGGATATGCAAACAATGCAAGAAGGATACGAGAGAAAGAGAAAGATATGAGAGGGGGGAAAAAAAGAACTGAACATGGGCCAACAATGCACTGATCTGCACAGCTTTACACCAGGCAGCATAGACCCAGTAATATTACAGGAGCGTATCGTTATCCTACGCACTGCAGTACTTTGCTCTGCCCTCAGCAGGACAGATAAGTACGCCTGCACAAGAGCGCGATGTCGGGGAGCAATGAAGAAGTAAAAGGGCGGCATCACAAGAAGATGGGAGGCACCGGACCAGGACCTGCGACACCCATTGGACCGGACCACCCCCCGGGTGAGTATAATGAAACTTATTATTCTTATCTTTAAGGTCGGACCGGGGGCTTATCTACAGCATTATAGAATGATGTATATAAGCCCTGAAAGGTGATGGCCGTATCTTATATCGGCAAAATCTGCTGACAGGTTCCCTTTCACTCTACAAACACTAGAAGAAAAAGGACCTTTGTTGTGAAGAGATAGCAGTCACCTCACACAGGTCTGTACCTTGATCTGACTTTCCTTCTTCTGAAGCTCTTCATCTTTGTGCTGTATCTCCACATCCTTCTGCTGGATCAAGTCTTTCAGCTGCACCACCAGCTGTTCGTAATGAGCCAATCTTTCAATCTGGTCCTCTGACATGTCCTCCGCAGGTCCAGAGTCTGGTCCAGGGTCCTGAACACAGAAGAACACACTTACAATGGACAAGTCAAGACTCTATTCCCAAGGTCCACTCAGGATCAGGATTGATCACAAGTCCAACTGCAGTATTTCAACCATTTCTCCTCTCCAAAATGTAAAGTCATCATCTCCCAGTAGAGGTGACAAGTAGCAGCTCTGAAATTCCCCGTCAAAATAAGGTACAACGCTCGGATATCTACCATTCCTGTAAGAATACATGTCATATGGAGGCCCACTTGTCAAGGAATTTCAGAGCCCATTTTTCGGGAATAGTGCAGATCTTAGACCTCCATCAATCCAAAGTTATCACGCGTTTTAGATATCATTTCTGCCTCACCAGCAAGTTGGCATAGCCAAATAAAAAATGGCTGCACTTCTAACTCCTCGAATGAAAATTAAGCCAAAATTCTGGCACAAGATATTGGTGTAAACTAAACCAACCAATAGGTTGTGTACAATTCTACAAGCGTCTAAAAGTGCACCAAATTTATCATCCAGCAGGAGCCACAGTGAATTTACGTCGTCTAAGGCTTCTTTCACACTTCCGTCGGTATGGGCCCGTCGCAATGCGTCGGGCCGACGTACCGACGGACGCTGTGAAATAACTGCAAGACGTGGGCAACGGATGCTGTTTTTCAGTGCATCCGCTGCCCCATTGTGAGTTCTGGGGAGGAGGGGGCGGAGTTTCGGCCACACATGCGCGGTCAAAATGGCGGATGCGACGCACAAAAAAACGTTACATGGAACATTTTTTGTGCCAACGGTCCACCAAAACACGGCGCATCTGTTGCACGACGGATGTGACGTGTGGCAATCCGTTGCAATGCGTCGCTAATGCAAGTCTATGGAGAAAAAACGCATCCGGCATGCAACTTTGCAGGATGCGTTTTTTCTCCAAAACGACGCATTGCGACGTACGCCATAAGATGCAAGTGTGAAAGTAGCCTAAATTGCATAGGATCTGTAGAGAGGCATTTAAGGCCCCGTCTCACATAGCGAGATCGCTAGCGAGATCGCTGCTGAGTCACAAGTTTTGTGACGCAACAGCGACCTCAGTAGCGATCTCGCTATGTGTGACACGTACCAGCGATCAGGCCCCTGCTGCGAGATCGCTGGTCGTGTCAGAATGGCCTGGACCTTTTTTTGGTCGTTGAGGTCCCGCTGACATCGCTGAATCGGTGTGTGTGACACTGATCCAGCGATGTCTTCACTGGTAACCAGGGTAAACATCGGGTTACTAAGCGCAGGGCCGCGCTTAGTAACCCGATGTTTACCCTGGTTACCAGCGTAAATGTAAAAAAAACAAACAAACAGTACATACTCACCATCTGATGTCCGTCAGGTCCCTTGCCGTCTGCTTCCTGCTCTGAGTGCCGCCGTAAAGTGAGAGCACAGCAGTGACATCACCGCTGCGCTCTGCTCTCACTGTACGGCGGCTCAGTCAGAGCAGGAAGCAGACGGCAAGGGACCTGACGGACATCAGATGGTGAGTATGTAGTGTTTTTTTTTTTTTACATTTACGCTGGTAACCAGGGTAAACATCGGGTTACTAAGCGCGGCCCTGCGCTTAGTAACCCGATGTTTACCCTGGTTACCCGGGTGCTGCAGGGGGACTTCGGCATCGTTGAAGACAGTTTCAACGATGCCGAAGTCGTTCCCCTGATCGTTGGTCGCTGGAGAGAGCTGTCTGTGTGACAGCTCCCCAGCGACCACACAGCGACGCTGCAGCGATCAGCATCGTTGTCTGTATCGCTGCAGCGTCGCTGTGTGAGACGGGGCCTTTACACTGCAAGATAATTGTGAACAATAGCTGTTAAAAACCCTTGTTTCACAATATCTTACTGTGTAAACAGGCTAGCGATCAACAAGCAAAACGTTTGTTCATCAGGTGAAATGATGGAGCATCATCCTGTGTAAACAGGGAGCGCAGGGTCAAGAACAATGGCAGCCTACATGCACTAGCGCATCGTTTGCTTTTATCTGCCTGTGTAAACAGTACAAGTGTACTGATCAGCAGTCAGATTGAAAAGATGGTCGGTCCATGTAAACAGACCTTAAAGGGGTTTTCCTGTGAACAAAGTATATTTTAACAATAGATCTTGGACTAAAGGTACTGTCACACTCAGCGACGCTGCAGCGATATAGACAACAAGCCGATCGCTGCAGCGTCGCTGTTTAGGTCGCTGGGGAGCTGTCACACAGACAGCTCTCTCCAGCGACCAACGATCAGGGGAACGACTTCGGCATCGTTGAAACGGTCTTCAACGATGCCGAAGTCCCCCTGCAGCACCCGGGTAACCAGGGTAAACATCGGGTTACTGAATGTGTCAGCGCCGGCAGAGCACAGCGGGGTCATTCCATGTCAAGTGAACCAATGATTTTTACCACTATATTTTTAATTCTTTTGAGATTTTGTTATTTGGTAATAGTGTGTCAGAGAATGCAAAATGTGAGGAAAAAAAAAATTCTAGATTTTTTTTTATTTTTTATTGATTTTCAAAGTTCGGAAAAAGTGTGAATTTCGGTGTTGCCTGCCTTTACATTTCTCCCCATAACTCAGGCTAGAAAAGAGATAGAGAAACAAAATAAACACCATTCTACTCAGAACTGTACAGGCTTTCACCAGATATGTCACAAGAGTATCTTTGATAATATTTTACCTATGCGAACGCAAGCGCAAAACTTTAAAACGCATTTCCGAAAAAAACGTTTAATATAAAAATTTCAAAAACTGCACATGTGCCTGCTATGCTCCTGTTCACATCTGTACCAAAATACAAGCTGGGATCATGATGGGATCATATTTTAAAAAATAAAACTATTACAGTGTCAGTTCAAAAATCTTGATTTCAGATCTGCTCAGCCTGTGGTCTAACAGTGTGAGGTCTATATTTACCAAATAATCCATGATTGCTAGATATTACGGTATTATTTATTATGTTACAGAGTATTAGAAGCAGGAGAGGACAGAGGAGAAGCTTTGTTAGGGCTGAGAATGACCAGGGGTAGACGGTGACTACAGAGCAGGTGACAGGCCGGCAACTCCAGAGGCCGTATTCACACCAAATCTTATCACCCAGGCAACTCCTCAAATGGAGGGAGAAAAATACTCTTAACATCCAGTTCATGTATTGTACGAACCAGGCCTACGAAGAGGAGGAGAGTTTGTTATATCGGTTACAGGAAGCAGAACCCATCACAGGGACTCAGCAATACCGGACTGTCATCACATGTAGTGGAAATAAAGACAGTGACGTCCATGAAGTGGTAGAAGGCGGCACAAGATCAGCAATGGATGACACAACTGGTGATGCGACCTGTGAATATGATCGGCGCTGGCGGCTACTGGACTCTCCAAAGATTGTGAAAATGAAGACGTATAAGTGACTTTTCTGCACCGTCTCGTCCAGCGCCGTCCTTTGTGTATCCAAGAAAATCAGACATTGTAAAAGTGAACAAAAATCAGATATAACTCAGGTGGAGCCGAGCACCATGACAGCCGCACATACTCTGACACAGAAGGAAACGGCCATTACTAGTGAGCGCTTATGGGCAAGATGACATTTCACCCACTAGAAGGGACACATTGATGATAACAGGCCAGTGTAAAAATCTACTATTAATTGTTTGATTAGTTCATATTTTATAGTACGAGGATTTAACTGCTGGACTATTCTTCTTAAACACTTCAGAAATGACATGTTTAGTGATATAGTAGAAAAAAAATTGTTCCATGTATAAATAGGTGGTAGAAATATTGGTTATTTTAATCTTGTTTTTAACATATAATCAGGATGAGACTGTATTTAGAGAATCACACTTGAGGATATGATCACCTTTTTTCTTTTGGCTTGTTCAATGAATTCAGGTTGAAAATGCTGAGCAAGTTGTGTTATGATGATTAAGATGTATTTATTCTGGCACTTCGGTATTTGTTTTTTGTGTTCCTTTATTGTTACATATAAATGTTGAATGCAGTCAGTTGTAATTTGAAAAGAAAAAAGGAAGAAACTCACACAAACATAAAATCAGATGATTCAAGGCTTAAAAAAAAAATACAAATGTGATAGATCCCAAGTTGAATCCCTGTACAAATATAAACAAGGACACAAGTAACACACATGCATGTTTTCACAATTTTAAAACATACGTTTTTTTCAGAATTGCGCATCAAAATATTTAATTTGATTTCTCCAAAACAAAATATAAAGAAACATAGTCTTGTGACATATCAAATGAAAGCCGGTACCGTTCTGAGAAAAATGATGCCTCTCCCACCTCTATATCTTAATTCTAGCCCGAGATATGATAAAAAATGTAAAGCCATACCAGGCCAAAATCCGCGCTTTTTCAAAACTTTAAAAATCTGTAAAAAATTAACTGATGAAGAAAAAAATTCTAAACTTTTAATTTGTAATTAACTAAAGTTGTACTTCATAAAAACAAAAAATAAAAAAAAATCTAAAGACGTCAGGTAAAAAAAATATTCATATTTGGATCACTTGATATGGAATGACCCAGCGGTGACGTCACCGCTGTGCTCTGCTTTACTGCCGTCGCTGACACATTCAGTGCAGGAAGCTCAGAGCAGCAGCGCGTAACCCTGTGGATGCCGGGGGACGTGACAGACATCAGAAGGTGATTATGTAGTGTTTTTTTTTTTTTTTACTTTTACAATGGTAACCAGGGTAAATATCGGGTTACTAAGGGTATGTGTCCACGTTCAGGCTTGCTTCAGGCTTTGGTCAGGATTTTATGCAAGTAAAATCCTGACCAAAACTGCACCTGAGGTCACCTGCGGTGTGCCTGCGTTTTGCTCATTGTAGCAACATGCTGCGTTTTGAAAAAACGCACCGCATGTGCGTTTTCGCGGCAAAAACGCATGCGTTTAACGCATAGTGGAGTCGGGATTTCATGAAATCCCCTCCACTATGCTGTAACATCTGGACGCTGCGTTTTTGACGCTGCGGAAAAACGCAGCGTTTCCTGAACGTGGACACATACCCTAAGCGCGGCCCTGCGCTTAGTAACCCGATGTTTACCCTGGTTACAAGTGAACACATCGCTGGATCGGCGTCACACACGCCGATCTAGCGATGACAGCGGGTGATCAGCGACGAAATAAAGTTCTGGACTTCTAGCTCCGACCAGCGATATCACAGCGGGATCCAGATCGCTGCTGCGTGTCAAACACAACGAGATCGCTATCCAGGACGCTGCAACGTCACGGATCGCTGTCGTTCTCGCTGCAAAGTCGCTTAGTGTGAAGGTACCTTAAAATGAAATTTCCCAGTTGTCATTGGATCGCAGCTGATTCTTTCTGTGCGGTAAAATATTTCCCTGATGGTTTTTAAACAGTGTTTCTGAGAAAATTCTTCATGGGCAATGGCTTTAGCATACACCCTGCCTACAGTTAAAGGGATTGTCCCATGAACAAAGTGCATTTTAATCATCACATCTTGAAATATATATATATATATTTTTTTACACAACTGGATGTGGAACATATTTCTGTGAGGTAAAACATTTTACTGCCGTTTTACAACCAGGCAAATTTTTTACTTCACAAAAAGAATCAGCTGTGATCCCCTGCTGTCCTGTATACTTTCTTCTGGTATGATCAGACCATGTTCCTGTACGGTCAGACACAGCCATTACACAGTACACAGAAGGGGTACATTTATAAGATTATCTCAGCACCGGAACATTATTTTTGTGGAACTTATTTTTTATCATAAAACCTATTGCTTAAAATGGACAACCCCTTTAACAGTCTACATCTAAAATACAGAGGGATGTTAATATTTGCACTTATGCACTTTCTTATTACGTCTCCTTATCTATTGCCATGTTACCAAGTAAACCATGCTGCCATTGTGCTGTGGAACAGGAATAAGGGTACCGTCTCACAGTGGCACTTTGATCGCTACGACAGCACGATCCGTGACGTTCCAGGGATATCCATACGATATCGCTGTGTCTGACACGCAGCAGCGATCAGGGACCCTGCTGACAATCGTACGTCGTAGCAGATCGTTTGGAACTTTCTTTCGTCGCTGGATCTCCCGCTGTCATCGTTGGATCGGTGTGTGTGACACCGATCCAATGATGCGTTCGCTTGTAACCAGGGTAAACATCGGGTTACTAAGCGCAGGGCCGCGCTTAGTAACCCGATGTTTACCCTGGTTACCGTCGTAAATGTAAAAAAAACAAACAGTACATACTCACATTCCGGTGTCCGTCAGGTCCCTTGCCGTCTGCTTCCCGCACTGACTGGCTGCCGGCCGTAAAGTGAAAGCAGAGCATAGCGGTGACGTCACCGCTGTGATCTGCTTTCACTTTACGGCCGGCAGTCAGTCAGTGCGGGAAGCAGACGGCAAGGGACCTCACGGACACCGGAATGTGAGTATGTACTGTTTTTTTTTTTTTTTACATTTACGACGGTAACCAGGGTAAACATCGGGTTACTAAGCGCGGCCCTGCGCTTAGTAACCCGATGTTTACCCTGGTTACCCGGGGACCTCGGCATCGTTGGTCGCTGGAGAGCTGTCTGTGTGACAGCTCCCCAGCGACCACACAACGACTTACCAACGATCATGGCCAGGTCGTATCGCTGGTCGTGATCGTTGGTAAATCGTTTTGTGAGACGGTACCCTAATTAATGCGATCAGCGATCTACTCTGCAGGGACAATGCTTCCTATTGTTTTATAAACCAGGTACACATTGCTCGGCTATATGGGGAAACAATGCATGGAGCAGTGACAAAGAACGGCTTCACTTTTTGTAAATGTCTTACAATTTAATTGAAAAAAATTGCAACTAGGTCAGAAACAAGTGTAGGAAAAAGATGAAATAAGCCGGTTAATACAAAACATGGCCATTTGCCAGAATGTTTACAACACCTAATTTTCTAGGTCACAATATGTCACTGTCAACCATTAACTAAATGTAAAAATGAGGTTTGGAAATTAAACTAGTATATGGCATTAGCTGTAGATAAGTGATCAGACTGCTGAGCTAATATTGGAGGACTGGATTCCAACTGCTCCTTACTTATGATCACTGAAATCACCTGGAAGGGGGCAGTTTTGAAGCCCATACACATTGGCAGTTGGCTAACCCCGCCAAGAATTAAAGGGGTTGTCCGGCTCTAGGCTACAAGTCTGTATTCACTCTATGTAACTGTAGACTGGCGAATCCTCACATCACGCACTCTTCATGCTGTGGGGATTCTCGGGTGTTTACACCGGGAGTGGGACAGTCATGTGACCACAAATATACAATTTGCATACTTCTGGCCACATTTAGACTAGACTGTGTCCGGCCTCACTCACACTTGTATTGAGCGAGGCTGCCACCTGCCCACAGAAGTGTTTTTTTTTTTTGTTTTTTTTAAGTATATACAGATATTCTGCCACCTGCCCACAGAAGGTTTTTTTTTTAAGTATATACAGATATTCATTATGCAAATTAGAGGGCGGGTCAGTGAGGGATCAGTGATCTGTCAGTAGTCTGCATTATGAATATCTCAGCAGAGCACCACAAGCCGCCCTGGAGCACGATATCATTAACTGAACTGAAAACAAAGATTAAACAACAACCACAAGACGGATTTGACCAACCAAGGTATCATTAATCAGTATAATGGTGCCGACCTGATACTGCCTGTAGGTTACAATCCTGCTGACAGGTTCCCCTTAAGGGGTACTCCCATCTCCAAGATCCTATCCCAATATGTAGTACAGTAGGTGAAATAATAAAAATAATATTAGCAAATACCTCCCAACTAGAAATGTTGTATAGTTTTTCTGATTTGCTAAGTCTTTCCTCAAGTGCAGGCTTTGCAGAACCTTAGGTATCCACAGTTAGAACCCCTAGCAACTAGCTAACTGATGGGGTACACAGAGGAGTAGAAGAACACAAGAGGACTAACAATGTTTGCGAGTCATTTTACTAACACTTCGGTCTCCCATCCTGTCCATTCTCATTATAACTTACAGGGCTCGTCGCGTTGTCAGATCCTTCGCCATCACCGGAAAGCTCATGAAGGACGGTGTTGGCGATCCCAGAAAGACGGCTGAACATTCCGAGCTGAATCCAGCCTAAAATACAATGGGGGCCCATTAGTCACTGAGAAATTACATCTCCATCTCAATCAAAGAACATTTCTGTACAGATTTTTATTTTTATTACTAATTTGACATCTTGAACGATGTGTAAATGTGTTTTTTTTCATAAAAGGAAGTATCAACAATAATAAAAAGTGGTCATCAAAGCCCTCAGTCATATTCCGGAAATGTGTGTAATTATCGTGTATGCCATTATGTGTCATTAGAATGTGCAGGATCCCCACAGGGAGGATCTCTGAGGACATGATGGGCAGTGGGCGGCCGACTAGCTGGAAGGCAAACGTAGGTCTTTGCCCCAAACACCCGCCCGAGCCGCGGGAATCTGGTGGAGTGACAGGATTGTGGAGAATAAAGGAGGCACAAATATTATCTAGGCTTCTAGCACCAACAGGCTGGGAATCTGTGCCAATCTGACGGCAGCGCCACGTGCAGTGGGTACAAGGGCGTTGTGGGTTACAGTCACTCTGGAAAAACGATAACATTTAAGCTTGTCAACGGGAGAGGCGCTCTTGATGATTAACAGTTCTGTTGGTCTCTGCGGCGACACAGGAGCGCAGGGGGGACGGCAACACAGGCGCGCGCAAGGGGGGGACGGCGACACAGGCGCGTGCAAGGGGGGGCGGCGACACAGGGGCGCGCAAGGGGGGGCAGAGACACAGAGGCGCGCAGGGGGGCGGCGACACAGAGGCGCGCAAGGGGGGGACGGCAACACAGGCGCGCGCAAGGGGGGGGGCGGCGACACAGGGGCGCGCAAGGGGGGGGCGGCGACACAGGGGCGCGCGGCGACACAGGGGCCCAAGGGGGGGCAGCGACACAGGGGCGCGCAAGGGGGGGCGGCGACACAGGGGCGCGCAAGGGGGGCGGCGACACAGGGGCGCAAGGGGGGGCGGCGACAGGGGCGCGCAAGGGGAGGCGGCGACAGATCTGGTTGGAAAGAGCAGACCTGGTAAGCGCTCCACTACTTGCCTAGGAGACTAGTCACTGTTGATTGACTGCATGGTGTCTAGTAACCCAGGCAACCATAAAATTAATAATCCCTCGGTTCTCCAGACTCCAGAGGATTTTCGATAAGAGGTAAAATGCTACGTTCCCCGTTTATAGCAAACTCTTGGCAATTTTACCCATTTACAGTGATGAGGTGACCCCCATTGTGCCACGTGTGGAGCCGGCTTCAGGACACGGGCACAGTGTACATGGCACGCAGTGGCAGTGCCCACACTGGGGCGAGGAGTGAGCAGGACCTCAGGGAGACGGACACATTCTACAGGTCACAGACAGCAGCGCCGGGGAACACACTGAGGGTAGCCCCAATAATACAGCAGGCAGTGGGGGTAGCAATAGCCTGGTCCCACCAGTGTCACTGTGCCAGGCTGCGGCAGTGCCATGTACTGAAGGGGCAGCGGTGGAGTGACGGGTGTACACTGTGATGAGAGCCCGGGGCCACCATTAGCTTTACCTCTCCCCGGACCACCCTGACTGTGTGCCCTACTCCTCTCTCCGGGGGGCTCGTGTACGGCTCCGATCACACTGATGGCTTCGCGTCTCCCTTGCTTGCGGCTCCGCCTCTGGCCACATCAGCAGCGCAGCACTTCCGGATGAAATCAGAATTCCACCTCCTTCTAAGTAGCTATCCAATCAGTGCGAAGGACCTCTGCTTTCCCCGCCCAGTAGGTGTGTCGTACTTTAGACGTTGACCAATTACATCTATTGTATAGTCCCCCCGCCCCACTGCCATATGAGGAGCAATCAGAAGACGGGGATCGCTAGTAAAAACAATGACGTCACGACCTAAGAGCTGAGCTTCCAAAAGGGGGCGTGTTTGTGGGCGTGCCCACTCTCCGGCCAATCACAGGCGGTGACTCTGCAGCTATCCGTGAGCAGGTAGAGCCTCGGGCCCCGCACCTGCGTACTGCGCGGGGATAGGAGGCTGCGCACAGACCCGGTGCAGTACTGATGCAGTCAAGTGGAGGAATGACAGGCATGCGTTACTAGGAGACGCAACTATGGCTTCTAAAATGGAGAACTGTACAGGGAAACCGGAGCTCAGGCGTCTGCAGGAATCAACTCACAAGATCGTGTCCTATAAAATGCTCTGATCACGTGTGCGCCGGACTCTCCATAGCCCCAATGGCAGAGGGACCTGAGGGAGGGCATGTGGGGCTGCACTGCTGTTTTGCTAAGTGTGGATGGAGCGTTACATACTGGCCATATGTGCTGTGAATTGCTGCAGAGTTCTGTGCTGGGAGACTGTGTAACATACTGCCACATCAGGACGCTTAAAGGGGTTGTCTCCTTTTTTAAACATTCTCTGTCAGCACAGAATGACTGTTCAAACCGAGTACAGGCGCTGTGCAGGGTCAGACTGGCATGGTGGGGTACCCCCGGGGGACCTTGCTGCGGACGAGAGCGTAAAAAAAAGCCTGCATTTTTTTAGGGGCATGGGTCCTTTAAACATGCAGGCGAGAACTCCCGCAACGTTCTTTAGCTGACTCGCCACATCACGATGATCGCTGATGGTGTGTATGATGTCGCCAACGTATGATGTCACTGTCATGCGTTTCCTGTCAGGGGCGCACTCACGTCAGTCGCTGGCCTCTGCTAGGTCGGTGGCCATTTTAACATGAGCGCAACGAATCTGCAAGAGGAGGGCGGTGTGAGAGCGCAGGCAGGTAAGGGAATCTTTTTTTCTACTGTGGGTGCAGCATGATGCGGGGACCAGGACAAGGGGCATACATATAATATATGGGCAATATGGACATATGGAGGCCAGGATGGACAAGGGACATATGGGGGCTATGATGGACATATGGGGGCCAGAATGGACAAGGAACATATGGGCCAGACCAGGGACATATGGGGGCTAGGATGGACATATGGGGGACAGGATGGACAAGGGACATATGGGGGCCAGGATGGACATATGGGGGACAGGATGGACAAGGGACATATGGGGGCTATGATGGACATATGGGGGACAGGATGGACAAGGAACATATGGGCCAGGATAAACCAGGGACATATGGGGGCTATGATGGACATATGGGGGCAGGATGGACAAGAGACATAGGGGCCCAGGATGGGTTACATTATTAAATAGAGGAGGCCATGATGAGTGACTTAATTACTGTATGAGGGACAGAATGAGGAACATACATTATTAGTTTCTGGTTGCAAGTGGGGGACATAATTACTGTAGGGGGCAATTAGGAGATATTATTACTGCTGTAATATAATTTACTTATAATTAATAATCATTTACTTAATTTAGGACACTGTTTCCATGGGGGAAACACAAGGGAGGTCCTGTTACTGCGGCAATATGTCGCTTTTTTTCTTCATCTGGCATAGTGTATAAATCTGGGAAAAAGTGTACAATATGCGCTAGAAGAGGTCAGCTATTCGTGACTGTGTTTTTTTTCTGCAGAGATGAGTCCTGGCTATAAGAAGTGATGGCAGTCTGTGCTGATGAAGAAGAAAAGCGAAGATGAAGGATTTCACCAAGTGATGTCACTGGTACACGCAACCTATACACTATATACAAAGCTCCTGTACATAATGTCACTGGTGTTCCCTGTATTACCTGTACACTGACACCATATACAGAGCTCCTGTGTATAAGGTCACTTGTGATCACTGCATTACCTGTACATTACACACTATATTATTATTTATTATTATAGCGCCATTTATTCCATGGCGCTTTACATGTGAGGAGGGGTGTACATAATAAAAACAAGTACAATAATCTTAATACAAGTCACAGCTGGTACAGGAGGAGAAAGGACCCTGCCCGCTAGGGCTCAAAATCTACAAGGGATGGGTGAGGATACAGTAGGTGAGGATAGAGCTGGTCGTGCAGTGGCTTGGTTGATTGGTGGTTACTGCAGGTTGTAGGCTTGCCGGAAGAGGTAGGTCTTCAGGTTCTTTTTGAAGGTTTCGATGGTAGGTGAAAGTCTGATATGTTGTGGTAGAGAGTTCCAGAGTAGGGGTGATGCGCGAGAGAAATCTTGTATGCGATTGTGGGAAGAGGAGATAAGAGGGGAGTAGAGAAGGAGATCTTGTGAGGATCGGAGGTTGCGTGCAGGAAAGTACCAGGAGATGAGGTCACAGATGTATGGAGGAGACAGGTTATGGATGGCTTTGTATGTCATGGTTAGGCTTTTGTACTGGAGTCTCTGGGTAATGGGGAGCCAGTGAAGGGATTGACAGAAGGGAGAGGCCGGGGAATAGCGGGGGGGACAGGTGGATTAGTCGGGCAGCTGAGTTTAGAATAGATTGGAGGGGTGCGAGAGTGTTAGAGGGGAGGCCACAGAGCAGGAGGTTACAGTAGTCGAGGCGGGAGATAATGAGGGCATGGACTAGGGTTTTTTTTTCAGATTCTTGGTTTAGGAATGTACGGATCCGTGAAATATTTTTGAGTTGAAGGCGGCAGGAAGTGGAAAGGGCTTGGATATGCGGCTTGAAGGAGAGATCAGTGTCAAGGATTACCCCGAAGCAGCGAGCTTGTGGGCCTGGGGAGAGTGGGCAGCCGTTTAGTGTAATGGATAGGTTCGTTGGGGGGGTCGCGTGAGATGGGGGAAAGACAATGAATTCTGTTTTGTCCATGTTAAGTTTTAGAAATCTAGCGGAGAAGAAGGATGAAATAGCGGATAGACATTGAGGGATTCTGGTTAGTAGGGTGGTGATATCTGGTCCAGAGATGTAGTTCTGTGTGTCGTCAGCATAGAGCTGATACTGAAAACCGTGAGATTCTATGAGCTGTCCCAGGCCAAACGTGTAAATGGAGAAGAGCAGGGGCCCTAGAACTGAACCTTGCGGGACTCCGACAGATAGGGGGCGAGGTAAGGAGGTGGTGTGTGAATGGGAGACGCTGAATGTTCGGTCAGTTAGGTATGATGAGATCCAGGATAGGGCCAAGTCTGTGATGCCAAGGGATGAGAGGGTCTGTAGTAATAGGGAATGGTCCACTGTGTCAAAGGCAGAGGACAGGTCCAGGAGGAGGAGGATAGAGTAGTGTCGCTTGCTCTTGGCGGTTAATAGGTCATTGGTGACCTTAGGGCAGTTTCAGTGGAGTGGTGTGACCGGAAGCCTGATTGTAATCGCTCGAAGAGGGAGCAATTAGATAGATGGGAGGACAGTTCAAGATGGATGTGTTGTTCCAGTAGTTTTGAGGCATAGGGGAGGAGTGTTATAGGGCGATAGCTAGATACGGAGGATGGGTCAAGAGAGGGCTTTTTGAGGATAGGTGTGATTGAGGCATGTTTAAAGCTTGAGGGGAAAACACCAGTTAGTGATAGGTTGAAGAGATGGGTTAGAGTTGGGATGAAGACTGTGGCGAGGTCTGGGATGAAGTGGGAAGGGATCGGGTCAAGTGCACAGGTGGTGAGATGCGATCTTGAGAGTAGGGTGGAGAGTCGATCTTCTGTAATGGTGGAGAAGTTGGTTTTGGAGGTGGAGGGCTGGGTAGTTGGGAGGAAGGGCTCTGGGGGTTGTCAACTAAAACTGTCTCTGATGTTCTCAATCTTCTGCTTGAAAAATGAGGCAAAGTCTTCATCTGAGATGAGTGGGGAGGGAGGAGGTGCTGGGGGATGGAGGAGAGAGTTGAAGGTGTTGAATAACTGTTTAGGGTTGTGAGACAGGGAGGATATGAGAGATGAGAAGTAGGTTTGTTTTGCTGTGGCGAGTGTGGTCTTGAAAGTAGTGAGGGACTGTTTGAATGCGATGAAGTGCTCATTGGAGTTGGATTTTTTCCATCTCCGCTCAGCAGCCCTGGAAGCTCGCCTCAGTTATTCGGTCAGGCTAGTGTGCCAGGGCTGTCTGTTGATTTTGCGAGCTTTGGTATGTGTGAGAGGGGCAAGAGATTCCAAAGCTGCAGCTATTGTGGTGTTATAGAGCGGCAGCGTCATCCGCATTGTGTAGGGAACTTATGTCTGTGAGAGGGAGGAGCGATTCAGAGAGTGAATGTAGACCAATGTGTTTAAGATTTCTGCGAGGGTGTGCAAGTTTGTGAGGTGGGTATTGTAGACAAGGAGTGGAGAGGGAAAAGAATGTGAGTAGATTGTGGTCAGGAAGAGGTGAGTTAGAGAGGTTAGGCTACGTTCACATTTGCGTTGTGCGCCGCAGCGTCGTCGCCGCAACGCACAACGCAAACAAAAACGCAGTTGCGTTTTGAACAAAAAACGCAGCGTTTTGCGCCGCATGCGTTTTTTTAGTGGACACCCCATGCATACTATTCAATCTATACCAGTTGGCGAGTTCGTTAGAGTCAAGAGAAATTGCAGTGACAATGTAGTTTTAAAAAATGAAATTGATATGGCATCTAACAAATTAAAACGCCGCAGCTATCCGTATTGGATGTTAAATAGGGCACGTAAAATTGTTGATCATAGAGATCGCAACGATTTAATTACACCGATCATTACAAATGAACCTGTTTTAAATCCAACAAATAGAACCAGAAATAAAAAACCTTTTATTTGTTTCCAATTCAGCCCTCAATTCAGCAAAATTAAAAATCTTATCAATAAATTCCTACCTATCCTTTATGAGGATCCAAGTCTGGCGAGAATTCTTGACACAGGAATTAATGTAATATCTAGACGGGCTGCCACTATAGGTAACAGAATTTCTCCAAGTATGTTCCGTTCAGATAAAAACATGAACAAAACATGGTTGAATTATAACGGGTTTTATAAATGCGGCAGTAATAGATGCAAGATATGTGCTCACACGTCAGTCAATAAGTCATTCACAAATTCGGATAAATCAAAAAACTTTATTATTAAACAATATATTAATTGTAACACTGCTTTCGTGGTATATAAAATTGACTGCACTATGTGTCAATTGTCATATGTTGGCTGTACTTCACGCAAGTTGAAAGTACGGATCAATGAACACTTATATGACATTGAAAATGGGGGTAACTCTTCCCGATCAGTTTCAGCTGCATCCAAACATTTTATTACTCAACATGCTTGCAGCACTAAATATTTTTTGGCATACGGTATTGAACGTGTTAATAAACCCCAGCGAGGTGGGAATTTCAAACGCTGTCTTCTCACACGTGAAGCCTTTTGGATTTATTACTTGAATACCCGGTTTCCAGCCGGTCTTAATAAACGCAACGAGTTAATGTACCATTATTAACATCATATTTATGAGCTGTTTATTTTTCTTTTTTCTATCTTTTTTATTTTTATATATATTTATATTTTGATAAATTTTGCATAGAAATGTTGTTTTTAAAATAATTTTGTATTGCATTAGAAGGACCTTAAGTCACATGTTTTTGCACTCTATGCTGATTGGTTGGTGGCAGTTTTAAAATGTTGGTATGTCTGTGTCTATGTAGCTCTGACAAAGATCTGTAATAGATCGAAACGCGTAGCTCGTTTCCCGTCTTTATTATGGAGAGTAATACAGCCTGTGTCTTTTTAAATATGCACCAATAAAGGATTTAATTTTATTCAAGACATCTTTTTGGAGCTGGAATCAACCTTTTGTCTACCAGTGATAAAACTTCCCAATTCTTGTGATCTGTGCAGTTTTCAATGGTTGGACCCCACTGATTACCTATCCTGTGGAGCCCATGGATCGGTAATAACTTGTTTTAGCTATAGAATCGCTTTAATGCAAACTACCGTAATTATACATCCCAGTTATGGGGCTCACAGTAGATGTGCAGGAGCCGCTGGTGTTTTGCAGTCGATGCTCCACTATATCGGGGATAATGGCTGACAGATATCTGTGGGGTGGGCCCCTAGGGTCAATTCTCCTCTGGGCCTCAGACAGCCCAGTCCCACCTTGGTGTTCAGAGCCAATCATTTATATACTCCTTGCCATCTGCTTGGTTTCCCGATATCACCTTCATTCTCTGGCTCTAGGAAGCCTGAGCTGTCAATCAAAGAAGAGGGGGGGTTTATATAGATGGAAAATAAGTAAGTGGGAACGTGTATATAAATGACTGGCCCCCGCAATGATGCACCGAGCCCCTGTACTTAGTTTGCACAGTCATTCTGTGCTGATAGAGTTCCTGTAAATAAAATGCCCCCCTTCTAAAAGAAAGCCACTATACACTCACCTCCCGCGCCGGCATCATTCCAGCAATGTCTGTGCCAGGGCTCAAGTCACATTGTTAGGGCATGTTCACATGGAACGTTTTTCTTGCATTTTTTGGTGGAAATTTTCAGCTGCGTTTTACAGTACCAGCAAAGCCTTTGAGATACCAGAAATCTCATGCACGCACCTTGTTTTTTTTGTCCTCAGCATTTTGTGCTTTGCATAGTTTTGCAGAATGTCACTTTCAGTTTTTTTCAGTGTTTTTCACCCATTGAAAGGAATGGGTGGTGAAAAAATGCTGAAAAAAGATAGCAAAAATGCAGGTATCAAGTTTTTTTGTGTCAAAACCTTATGAAATAGAATCAGATTTTGTTTGTCACTTAACTTTACCAGCATGCACAAGAGACAAATGTAGCATGACCAAAACGCAGCAGCAAACACACAAAAAAACAGCAAAATCTGCTTTTTTTTCACTGCTTGGAGAGCAGGTTTTACTGCAGAAAAAAGCGCAGCAAAAACGCCACGTGTGAACATACCCATATGCTTAATGAGCCCTGCAGACAATCAGCAGCCCTTATTGCGCTGCTATGCTCTCATTCTGTTTGACATTCTTCCAAGGGAAGTGAGTAGTGGTGAGCGAGTACTCCTTGCACGGGTTTTATCGAGCGTGCTTCGGTGACCTCCGAGTATTTATGACTGCTCGGAGATTTACGGTAGATTTCATCGCGGCAGCTGAATGATTTACAACTACTATCCTGCTTGATTACATGTGGGGATTCCCTAGCAACCAGGCAACCCCCGCCTGTACTCAGGCTGGGTAGTAGCTGTAAATCATTCAGCTGCCCCGATTAAATCTAAATCTGAGCCGTCATAAATACTCAGAGGTCACCCGAGCAACGAGTACACTCGCTCATCACTAGAAATGAGAGCGCAGCAGAACAATAGCGACTGCTGATTGCTGCAAAGCTCATGTGGCAGACATCGCATCACAAATATATACACTGCTCAAAAAAAGAAAGGGAACACTAAAATACCACATCCTAGATATCTCTGAATGAAATATTCCAGTTGCAAATTTTTATTCATTGCATAGTGGAATGTGTTCAGAACAATAAAACATAACAATTATCAATGTAAATCAAAATTAATATCCCATGGAGGTCTGGATTTGGAATGATACTCAAAATCATCAAAGTGGAAAATCAAATTACAGGTTGATCCAACTTCAGTGGAACTGTCTCATGACAAGGAAAAGATGCTCAGTATTGTGTGTGGCCTCCATGTGCCTGTATGACCTCCCTACAACGCCTGGGCATGCTCCTGATGAGGTGGCGGATGGTCTCCTGAGGGATCTCCTCCCAGACCTGGACTAAAGCATCCGCCAACTACTGGACAGTCTGTGGTGCAACGTGACGTTGTGGAAGGTGCGAGACATGATGTTCCAGATGTGTTCAATCGGATTTAGGTCTGGGGAATGGGCGGGCCAGTCCATAGCTTCAATGCCTTCATCTTGCAGGAACTGCTGACACACTCCAGCCACATGAGGTCTGGCATTGTCCTGCATTAGGAGGAACCCAGGGCCAACCGCACCAGCATATGGTCTGACAAGGGGTCTGAGGATCTCATCTCGGTACCCAATAGGCTACCTCTGGCGAGCACATGGAGGGCTGTGCGGCCCTCCAAAGAAATGCCACCCCACCCCATTACAGACCCACTGCCAAAACCGGTCATGCTGAAGGATGTTGCAGGCAGCAGATCGCTCTCCACGGCGTCTCCAGACTGTCACATCTGTCACATGTGCTCAGTGTGAACCTGCTTTCATCTGTGAAGAGCACAGGGCACCAGTGGCGAATTTGCCAATCCTGGTGTTCTGTGGCAAATGCCAAGCTTCCTGCATGGTGTTGGGCTGTGAGCACAACCCCCATCTGTGGACGTCGGGCACTCAGACCATCCTCATGGAGTTGGTTTCTAACCGTTTGTGCAGACACATGTGATGTGGTCTGTGGTCCCCACCTGCAGAACCACTCCTTTATTGAGTATGTCTTGATAATTGCCAATAATTTCCATCTGTTGTCTATTCCATTTGCACAACAGCATGTGAAATTGATTGTCAAACAGTGTTGCTTCCTAAGTGGACAGTTTGATTTCACAGAAGTTTGATTTACTTGGAGTTAGGGTACCGTCACACAGTGCCATTTTCATCGCTACAACGGCACGATCCGTGACGTCGCAGCATCGTATGATTATCGCTCCAGCGTCGTAGACTGCGGTCACACTTTGCAATCACGGCGCTGGAGCGATGCCGAAGTCCCCGGGTAACCAGAGTAAACATCGGGTTACTAAGCGCAGGGCCGCGCTTAGTAACCCGATGTTTACCCTGGTTACCAGCGTAAACGTAAAAAAAACAAACAGTACATACTTACATTCCGGTGTCTGTCCCCCGGCGTTCTGCTTCTCTGCACTGTGTAAGCACCATAGCCGGAAAGCACAGCGGTGACGTCAGACGTCACCGCTGTGTTCGCTTTCCGGCCGGCAGGCGCTCACAGTGCAGAGAAGCTGAGACGCCGGAGGACAGACACCGGAATGTGAGTATGTAGTGTTTTTTTTTTTTTACGTTTACGCTGGTAACCAGGGTAAACATCGGGTTACTAAGCGCGGCCCTGCGCTTAGTTACCCGATGTTTACCCTGGTTACAAGCGAACACATCGCTGGATCGGTGTCACACACAACGATCCAGCGATGTCAGCGGGTGATCAAGCGACGAAAGAAAGTTCCAAACGATCTGCTACGACGTACGATTCTCAGCGGGGTCCCTGATCGCTGCTGCGTGTCAGACACAACGATATCGTAACGATATCGCTAGAACGTCACGAATCGTACCGTCGTAGCGATGAAAATGGCACTGTGTGACGGTACCCTTAGATTCTGTTGTTTAAGTGTTCCCTTTATTTTTTTGAGCGGTGTACATACCCCAGTGCAGGTATCGCTGAGATGGTGCCGCTGTGGGAGGTGGGTATATGTGCCCCGATTCAGTAAAGCCAGAAAACTAGAGTAAAAAGCTTTGAAAATTTGCCAAATGTTTGCGCATCACAAGCCTGCACACACATATTTTGCGATTTTTGGAGTTTTCATGGCGTTTTTGCCCAACTCTGACAAAGTGGGCGGAGCTGGTTGTGACTGGGTATGGCGACCTCTGTTTCTCACGATGAGTGGTGGTGTTCCTTAGTGGAATAAGATTTGTGGCAGGGCAAATGCCACTTTATACCTCTCCTAATTCATTAAGAGGCGTGTGTCCCCTCATCAAGACCATAGAGAAAAACACCATTATGTATGAATTGAAGCCATTGTATTTTTATGTTAGAAGAAGGACTACTTCATGTAAAAATAGGGTGGCCCAAGTAGTGGCTTTCCATAAATAATTTATGGCTGTTGGCCAAACAATTGTTTGGCTGATGGTTTGCCTGGCCGCTATCTTTCTTGAGTCCTTCATACACAGGGACAGATGGCTTAGCTGAGCACTGCTGTGTTGTCTATGAGATCTAAGGGGTAACGTTTCTCCTTATGGAGAGTGACTTACCATCTCTGGCTTGTCAAGGTAAGGAGGCTTATTCGCCGTGCAATGTGGGAAATATAATATGCAAATTGCCTCTTCTGAGAAAAAGAGGACTTAAACTCTATAGCACCACCTGTTGGAAGTTTTCTCAGAAGAGGCAATTTGCATATTTTTCCCAGAGGAGCATTGCACGGCGAATAAGCCTCCTTACCTTGACAAGCCAGAGATGGTATGTCACTCTCCATAAGGAGAAACGAATACCCCTTAGACCCCAGTCCAGAGCCTCTCACCTGGCCAAATTAGTTCTCATGCTTCGCACTGACGAGGGCCAACAGCCTGAAACACCGTGTCTGCGAATTGAGATACTGATTTGTTTTTTATCCTAAGTCATATTGCACGACTCGTTAAAGGGTTGATTGTGACTTGTAGGATCGCTACTTCCAACAGGTGGCGCTATAGAGTTTAAGTCCTCTTTTTCTCAGAAGAGGCAATTTGCATATTGTCTATGAGAGTCAGGCCATGTGCACACGTTCAGGATTTTTCGCGTTTTTTTCGCGTATTAGGTATATACTCACCCTCGGACGCGCCCTGCTTCTTTCCGGCAGCCTTCCTTCTTAAGAATGAGCGCGTGAAGGGCCTTAGATGACGTCACGGCTTGTGATTGGTCGCGGCCGCCCATGTGACCGCCACGCGACCAATCACAAGCCGTGACGTAATTCTCAGGTCCTAAATTCCTAGAATGAGGAATTTAGGACCTGAGAATTATGTCACGGCTTGTGATTGGTCGCGTGGCGGTCACATGAGCGGCACGCGACCAATCAGAAGCCGTGACGTCATGGAAGGCCGTAAACGCGCTCATTTTAAGCAAAGAAGGCTGCCAGTTACCAGCGGCGATGTCCAGGGGCCTCCGAAGAGGTGAGTATATCAATATTTTTTATTTTAATTCTTTATTTTACACTTAAATGTGGATTCCGATACCGATTTCCGATATCGCAAACATATCGGAACTCGGTATCGGATGTTATGACCCCAGTGGACAGGGTCTCAGAGGAACGTGTAAGTCTGCAAGATACAAAAATCCAGCTCATAGGGCTGTGGTAACTGGGTTGACCAAATAGCTACTCCTAACGCCAACACTAGAAGTAGCCGGGGATCATGCCTACGGTGATCGCTAGATGACTCGCGCCAGCCGGAGAATCTAACTACCCCTAGGAGAAGAAAACAAAGACCTCTCTTGCCTCCAGAGAAAGGGACCCCAAAGCAAGATACAACCCTCCCACAAATAATAACGGTGAGGTAAGAGGAAATGACAAACACAGAAATGAACCAGGTTCAGCAAAGAGAGGCCAGCTTACTAATAGCAGAATATAGCAAGATAACTTATCTGGTCAACAAAAACCCTATAAAAATCCACGCTGGAGATTCAAGAACCCCCGAACCGTCTAACGGTCCGGGGGGAGAACACCAGCCCCCTAGAGCTTCCAGCAAAGGTCAGGATACAGATAGGAACAAGCTGGACAAAAATACCAAACAAAACAAAAGCAAAAAGCAAAGAAGCAGACTTAGCTTGAAAAACAGGAACCAGGATCAGAGGACAAGAGCACAACAGATTAGCTCTGATTTCAACGATGCCAGGCATTGAACTGAAGGTCCAGGGAGCTTATATAGCAACGCCCCTGAACTAACGGCCCAGGTGAGGATATAGAAAAAGACAGACGCTCCAGAGTCAAATCACTAATGACCACTAGAGGGAGCAAAAAGCAAAATCACAACAGTACCCCCCCCTTAGTGAGGGGTCACCGAACCCTCACCACGACCACCAGGGCGATCAGGATGAGCGGCGTGAAAGGCACGAACTAAATCGGCCGCATGAACATCAGAGGCTACCACCCAGGAATTATCTTCCTGACCATAGCCCTTCCACTTGACCAGGTACTGAAGCCTCCGCCTGGAGAGACGAGAATCCAAGATCTTCTCCACCACGTACTCCAACTCGCCCTCAACCAACACCGGAGCAGGAGGCTCAGCAGAAGGAACCACAGGCACAACGTACCGCCGCAACAAGGACCTATGAAACACGTTGTGGATAGCAAACGACACAGGAAGATCCAGGCGAAAGGATACAGGATTAAGAATTTCCAATATCTTGTAAGGACCAATAAAACGAGGTTTAAATTTGGGAGAGGAAACCTTCATAGGAACAAAGCGGGAAGAAAGCCACACCAAATCCCCAACACGTAGTCGGGGACCCACACCGCGGCGGCGGTTGGCAAAGCGCTGAGCCCTCTCCTGTGACAACTTCAAGTTGTCCACCACAAGATTCCAGATCCGCTGCAACCTATCCACCACAGAATCCACCCCAGGGCAGTCAGAAGGTTCCACATGACCCGAAGAAAAACGAGGGTGGAAACCAGAGTTGCAGAAAAACGGCGAAACCAAGGTGGCGGAACTAGCCCGATTATTAAGGGCAAACTCAGCTAACGGCAAGAAGGTCACCCAATCGTCCTGATCAGCAGAGACAAAACACCTCAAATAAGCCTCCAAAGTCTGATTAGTTCGCTCCGTCTGTCCATTAGTCTGAGGATGGAAAGCAGACGAAAACGACAAGTCAATGCCCATCCTACTACAAAAGGATCGCCAGAATCTGGAAACGAACTGGGATCCTCTGTCTGACACAATATTCTCAGGGATGCCGTGCAAACGAACCACGTTCTGGAAAAACACAGGAACCAGATCGGAAGAGGAAGGCAGCTTAGGCAAAGGAACCAAATGGACCATCTTGGAGAAGCGATCACATATCACCCAGATAACAGACATGCCCTGAGACACCGGAAGATCAGAAATGAAATCCATGGAGATATGTGTCCAAGGTCTCTTAGGGACAGGCAAGGGCAAGAGCAACCCGCTGGCACGAGAACAGCAAGGCTTAGCTCGAGCACAAGTCCCACAGGACTGTACAAATGACCGCACATCCCTAGACAAGGAAGGCCACCAAAAGGATCTGGCCACCAGATCTCTGGTGCCAAAAATTCCTGGGTGACCTGCCAACACCGAGGAATGAACCTCGGAAATGACTCTGCTGGTCCACTTATCAGGCACAAACAGTCTGTCAGGTGGACAAGAATCAGGCCTATCAGCCTGAAATCTCTGCAACACACGTCGCAGATCTGGAGAAATAGCTGACAAGATAATACCATCCTTAAGAATACCAACAGGTTCAGCGACTCCAGGAGCATCAGGCACAAAGCTCCTGGAAAGAGCATCGGCCTTCACATTCTTTGAACCTGGTAAATACGAGACAACAAAGTCAAAACGGGAGAAAAACAATGACCAGCGGGCCTGTCTAGGATTCAGGCGTCTAGCAGACTCGAGATACATCAGATTTTTGTGATCAGTCAAGACCACCACACGATGCTTAGCACCCTCGAGCCAATGACGCCACTCCTCAAATGCCCATTTCATGGCCAACAACTCCCGATTGCCCACATCATAATTTCGCTCCGCAGGCGAAAACTTCCTAGAGAAAAAGGCGCAAGGTCTCATAACAGAGCAACCAGGGCCTCTCTGCGACAAAACGGCCCCTGCTCCAATCTCTGAAGCATCCACCTCAACTTGAAAGGGAAGCGAGACATCAGGCTGGCACAAAACAGGCGCCGAAGTAAACCGACGTTTCAACTCCTGGAAAGCCTCCACGGCAGCAGGAGCCCAATTAACCACATCGGAGCCCTTCTTGGTCATATCCGTCAAAGGTTTCACAATGCTAGAAAAGTTAGCGATAAAACGACGGTAGAAGTTAGCGAAACCCAAGAACTTCTGAAGACTCTTAACTGACGAGGGCTGAGTCCAATCAAGAATAGCTCGGACCTTGACTGGGTCCATCTCCACAGCAGAAGGGGAAAAAATGAACCCCAAAAAGGGAACCTTCTGTACACCAAAAAGACACTTTGAGCCCTTGACAAACAAAGAATTTTCACGCAAAATTTTAAAGACCATCCTGACCTGCTCCACATGCGAGTCCCAATTATCAGAAAAAACCAGAATATCATCCAGATAAACGATCAGAAATTTATCCAGATAGTTCCGGAAAATGTCATGCATAAAGGACTGAAAAACTGAAGGGGCATTAGAGAGCCCAAAAGGCATCACCAAGTACTCAAAATGACCTTCGGGCGTATTGAATGCGGTTTTCCATTCATCCCCTTGCTTAATGCGCACAAGGTTGTACGCACCACGAAGGTCTATCTTGGTAAACCACTTGGCACCTTTAATCCGGGCAAACAAGTCAGACAACAGCGGCAAAGGATACTGAAATTTGACAGTGATCTTATTTAAAAGCCGATAGTCAATACAAGGCCTCAAAGATCCGTCCTTTTTAGCCACAAAAAAGAATCCCGCACCAAGAGGGGAAGAAGACGGACGGATGTGTCCTTTCTCCAGAGACTCCTTGATATATGAACGCATAGCGGTATGTTCAGGTATCGACAGATTAAACAGTCTTCCCTTAGGAAATTTACTGCCTGGAATCAAATCTATTGCACAGTCACATTCCCTATGAGGAGGCAATGCACTGGACCTGGACTCGCTAAAGACATCCTGATAATCAGACAAGTACTCCGGAACTTCCGAAGGCGTAGAAGAAGCAATAGACACAGGCAGGGAATCCTCATGAATACCACGACAGCCCCAACTAGACACTGACATAGCCTTCCAGTCAAGGACTGGATTATGGGTCTGTAACCATGGCAGCCCCAAAACAACCAAATCATGCATTTTATGTAGAACGAGAAAACGTATCACCTCGCGGTGTTCAGGAGTCATGCACATGGTAACCTGTGTCCAATACTGCGGCTTATTTTCTGCCAATGGCGTAGCATCAATACCCCTAAGAGGGATAGGATTTTCTAATGGTTCAAGAATAAAACCACAGCGCTTAGCAAATGAGAGATCCATAAGACTCAGGGCAGCACCTGAATCTACAAACGCCATGACAGGATAAGATGACAGTGAGCAAATCAAAGTTACAGACAGAATAAACTTAGGATGCAAATTACCAACGGTGACAGGACTAACAACCTTAGATATACGTTTAGAGCATGCTGAGATAACATGTGTAGAATCACCACAGTAGTAGCACAAGCCATTCCGGCGTCTATGAATTTTCCTCTCATTTCTAGTCAGGATTCTATCACATTGCATCAAATCAGGTGTCCGTTCAGACAACACCATGAGGGAATTTGCGGTTTTTCTATCACATTGCATCACATCAGGTGTCTGTTCAGACAACAACATGAGGGAATTTGCGGTTTTGCGCTCCCGCAACCGCCGGTCAATTTGAATAGCCAGGGACATGGTATCATTCAGACCTGTGGGAATGGGAAAACCCACCATAACATTCTTAATGGCCTCAGAAAGGCCATTTCTAAAATTAGCGGCCAGTGCACACTCGTTCCAATGTGTCAGCACGGACCATTTCCGAAATTTTTGGCAATACACCTCAGCCTCGTCCTGGCCCTGAGACATAGCCAGCAAGGCTTTCTCTGCCTGAATCTCAAGATTGGGTTCCTCATAAAGTAAACCGAGCGCCAGAAAAAACGCATCAATATCAGCCAATGCCGGATCTCCTGGCGCCAACGAAAAAGCCCAATCCTGAGGGTCACCCCGTAAGAATGAAATAACAATTTTTACTTGTTGAGCAGAGTCTCCAGACGAACAAGGTTTCAGGGACAAAAATAATTTACAATTATTCCTTAAATTCCTAAACTTAAATCGGTCTCCTGAAAACAGTTCAGGAATCGGAATCTTGGGTTCAGACCTAGGATTTCTGGTAACATAATCTTGTATACCCTGCACACGAGCGGCAAGCTGGTCCACACTTGTAATCAAGGTCTGGACATTCATGTCTGCAGCAAGCTTAAGCCACTCTGAGGTAAAGGGGAAAAGAAAAAAAAACTCAAAATTTTCTTTCTTATAATCCCACTTCTGCAATGCATTACACATTTAATACTGGCCTGGCATACTGTTATGACCCCAGTGGACAGGGTCTCAGAGGAACGTGTAAGTCTGCAAGATACAAAAATCCAGCTCATAGGGCTGTGGTAACTGGGTTGACCAAATAGCTACTCCTAACGCCAACACTAGAAGTAGCCGGGGATCATGCCTACGGTGATCGCTAGATGACTCGCGCCAGCCGGAGAATCTAACTACCCCTAGGAGAAGAAAACAAAGACCTCTCTTGCCTCCAGAGAAAGGGACCCCAAAGCAAGATACAAGCCCCCCACAAATAATAACGGTGAGGTAAGAGGAAATGACAAACACAGAAATGAACCAGGTTCAGCAAAGAGAGGCCAGCTTACTAATAGCAGAATATAGCAAGATAACTTATCTGGTCAACAAAAACCCTATAAAAATCCACGCTGGAGATTCAAGAACCCCCGAACCGTCTAACGGTCCGGGGGGAGAACACCAGCCCCCTAGAGCTTCCAGCAAAGGTCAGGATACAGATAGGAACAAGCTGGACAAAAATACCAAACAAAACAAAAGCAAAAAGCAAAGAAGCAGACTTAGCTTGAAAAACAGGAACCAGGATCAGAGGACAAGAGCACAACAGATTAGCTCTGATTTCAACGATGCCAGGCATTGAACTGAAGGTCCAGGGAGCTTATATAGCAACGCCCCTGAACTAACGGCCCAGGTGAGGATATAGAAAAAGACAGACGCTCCAGAGTCAAATCACTAATGACCACTAGAGGGAGCAAAAAGCAAAATCACAACAGTCGGAATTCCGATACCAGATTCAGAAGATCGCCGACCTCATGGCCGACCCCACACAGGGGTCGGGTCGGGTTTCATGAAACCCGACTTTGCCAAAAGTCGGCGACTTCTGAAAATGGCCGACCCGTTTCGCTCAACCCTATTGTTGACCCCTGTTAGGGCCTGTGTTATGTCTTTTGATGCCTAGAGAGTGACGATGGTGCCCTTTAGGTTGGGGAATTAGGACTAAGACATCACTGACATTAACAGCTGTTTAATTGTAATACTAGAACGATAGTGTATGAGTATCATTGTGTTAATATCTTGTTTTTTGGTATTGCTGTATTTTACTTGCAACATGATTGCTTCATTTTCACCATTTGCAATATCTGCCAATATTGTGCCATAGGTACACCCTTGATTGTGCTAATAAAAAAATAGTTGTTGGCACTGTTTCTTTATTTTCTGCTCTGTTGCATCCATGTACCTGTTAACAAATCTAATAGCGGAAGGTGGGTCTGATAATACCAAATCTGCTGGCCAGGGGAGGAAGCAAACGAAAGGATACAGACAGGACAGCATGGGATCGCAGCTACAGGTTTCTATAAGGAAAAAGATTTCCCTGCCTGTTTTAAATCTATTTTTTTTACCTCCCGGAAAGAATCATCTGTAATCCCACGCTGTCCTGTCTGCATATTCTTTTACTTCCTCATCTGGCCAGGAGATGTGGTGTGATCAGACCATGTTCCTGCACAGTCAGACCCAGCCATCACACAGTACACAGCAGGGGCACATTTATAAGATTATCTCAGCACAGAAACATTTTTTTTAGCACATTCAATTGTGGAACTTATTTTTATGTATCCTTATATCTCTGTATCTCTGAACTAATCTCCCGATATCTTCCCTCACGTAATCTCCGGTCCTCCCAAGACCTCTTTCTCTCCTCCACACTAATTCACTCCTCACCCAACTGCCTCCAAGACTTCTCCCGAATATTCCCCGTCCTCTGGAATTCTTTGCCCCAACACGTCCGACTATCAACGACATTTGGATCCTTCAAATGGAACCTGAAAACCCATCTCTTTAAGAAAGCTTACATCCTGCACTGACCCCGCTGCCTCCTCACCACAAATAGAGCAGCCGCCTCACCAACACCGGAACTGCTGCAACCACCCTACCTACTGTCTCCTTCCCCATAATCCTGTAGAATGTAAGCCCGCAAGGTCAGGGTCCTCTCCCCTCTGTATCAGTCTGTCATTGGTAGTTTGTTTACTGTGATATCTGAAATTTGTATGTAGCCCCTTCTCATGTACAGCACCATGGAATCAATGGTGCTATATAAATAAACATAATATTCTAAAACCCCTTTAACCCCTTTCTGACATCTGACGTACTATCCCGTCGAGGTGGGGTGGGCCCGTATGACCACTGACGGGATAGTACGTCATACACGATCGGCCGCGCTCTCGGGGGGAGCGCGGCCGATCGCGGCCGGGTGTCAGCTGCATATCGCAGCTGACATCCGGCACTATGTGCCAGGAGCGGTCACGGACCGCCCCCGGCACATTAACCCCCGGCACACCGCGATCAAACATGATCGCGGTGTGCCGGCGGTATAGGAAAGCATCGCGCAGGGAGGGGGCTCCCTGCGGGCTTCCCTGAGAACCCCTGAGCAACGCGATGTGATCGCGTTGCTCCGAGGGTCTCCTACCTCCCTCCTCGCCGCAGGTCCCGGATCCAAGATGGCCGCGGCATCCGGGTCCTGCAGGGAGGGAGGTGGCTTACCGAGTGCCTGCTCAGAGCAGGCTCTGGTAAGCCTGCAGCCCTGCACAGCAGATCGCAGATCTGACAGAGTGCTGTGCACACTGTCAGATCACTGATCTGTAATGTCCCCCCTGGGACAAAGTAAAAAAGTAAAAAAAAAAAATTTCCACATGTGTACAAAAATAAATAAAAAATAAAATTCCTAAATAAAGAAAAAAAAATATATATTATTCCCATAAATACATTTCTTTATCTAAATAAGAAAAAACAAACAATAAAAGTACACATATTTAGTATCGCCGCGTCCGTAACGACCCAACCTATAAAACTGCCCCAATAGTTAACCCCGTCAGTAAACACCGTGAGAAAAAAAAAAAAAAACGAGGCAAAAAACAACGCTTTATTACCATACCGCCAAACAAAAAGTGGAATAACATGCGATCAAAAAGACGAATATAAATAACCATGGTACCGCTGAAAACGTCATCTTGTCCCGCAAAAAACGAGCCGCCATACAGCATCATCAGCAAAAAAATAAAAAAGTTATAGTCCTGAGAATAAAGCGATACCAAAATAATTATTTTTTCTATAAAATAGCTTTTATCATATTAAAGCGCCAAAACATAAAAAAATGATATAAATGAGGTATCGCTGTAATCGTACTGACCTGAAGAATAAAACTTCTTTATCAATTTTACCAAACGCGGAACGGTATAAACGCCTCCCCCAAAAGAAATTCATGAATAGCTGGTTTTTGATCATTCTGCCTCACAAAAATCGGAATAAAAAGCGATCAAAAAATGTCATGTGACCGAAAATGTTACCAATAAAAACGTCAACTCGTCCCGCAAAAAACAAGACCTCACATGACTTTGTGGACTCAAATATGGAAAAATTATAGCTCTCAAAATGTGGTAACACAAAAAATATTTTTTGCAATAAAAAGCGTCTTTCAGTGTGTGACGGCTGCCAATCATAAAAATCCGCTAAATAACCCGCTATAAAAGTAAATCAAACCCCCCTTCATCACTCCCTTAGTTAGGGAAAAATAAAAAAATAAAAAAAATGTATTTATTTCCATTTTCCCGTTAGGGTTAGGGCTAGGGTTACGGCTAGGGTTAGGGCTAGGGTTATTGCTAGGGTTAGGGCTAGGGTTATTGCTAGGGTTATTGCTAGGGTTAGGGCTAGGGTTATTGCTAGGATTAGGGTTATTGCTAGGATTAGGGCTAGGGTTAGGGCTAGGGTTGGGGCTAGGGTTAAGGCTACAGTTAGGGTTGGGGCTAAAGTTAGGGTTAGGGTTTGGATTACATTTACGGTTGGGAATAGGGTTGGGATTAGGGTTAGGGGTGTGTCAGGGTTAGGGGTGTGGTTAGGGTTACCGTTGGGATTAGGGTAAGGGGTGTGTTTGGATTAGGGTTTCAGTTATAATTGGGGGGTTTCCACTGTTTAGGCACATCAGGGGCTCTCCAAACGGGAGAAGTATCCGATCTCAATTCCAGACAATTCTGCGTTGAAAAAGTAAAACAGTGCTCCTTCCCTTCAGAGCTCTCCCGTGTACCCGAACAGGGGTTTACCCCAACATATGGGGTATCGGCGTACTCAGGACAAATTGGACAACATCTTTTGGGGTCCAATTTCTCCTGTTACCCTTGGGAAAATACAAAACTGGGGGCTAAAAAATAAGTTTTGTGGGAAAAAAAAGATTTTTTATTTTCACGGCTCTGCGTTGTAAACTGTAGTGAAACACTTGGGGGTTCAAAGTTTTCACAACACATCTAGATAAGTTCCTTGGGGGGTCTAATTTCCAATATGGGGTCACTTGTGGGGGGTTTCTACTGTTTAGGTACATCAGGGGCTCAGCAAATGCAACGTGACGCCTGCAGACCAATCCATCTAAGTCTGCATTCCAAACGGCGCTCCTTCCCTTCCGAGCTCTGCCATGCGCCCAAACAGTGGTTTACACCCACATATGGGGTATCGGCGTACACAGGACAAATTGGACAACAACTTTTGGGGTCCAATTTATCCTGTTACCCTTGTGAAAATACAAAACTGGGGGCTAAAAAAATCATTTTTGTGAAAAAAAATATATATATATTTTCACGGCTCTGCGTTATAAACTGTAGTGAAACACTTGGGGGTTCAAAGTTCTCACAACACATCTAGATAAGTTCCTTGGGAGGTCTAGTTTCCAATTTGGGGTCACTTGTGGGGGGTTTCTACTGTTTGGGTACATCAGGGGCTCTGCAAATGCAACGTGACACCTGCAGACCAATCCATTTAAGTCTGCATTCCAAATGGCGCTCCTTCCCTTCCGAGCTCTGCCGTGCGCCCAAACAGTGGTTCCCCCCCACATATGGGGTATCAGCGTACTCAGGACAAACTGGAAAACAACTTTTGGGGTCCAATTTATTATGTTACCCTTGTAAAAATACAAAGCTGGGGGCTAAAAAATCATTTCTGTGAAAAAAAAAAGGAATTTTTATTTTCACGGCTCTGCATTATAAACTGTAGTGAAACACTTGGGGGTTCAAAGCTCTCAAAACACATCTAGGTAAGTTCCATAGGGGGTCTACTTTCCAAAATGATGTCACTTGTGGGGGGTTTCAATGTTTAGGCACATCAGGGGCTCTCCAAACGCAACATGGCGTCCCATCTTAATTCCAGTCAATTTTGCATTGAAAAGTAAAATAGCGCTCCTTCCCTTCCGAGCTCTGCTATGCGCCCAAACAGTGGTTTACCCCCACATATGGAGTATCTTCGTACTCAGGACAAATTGCACAACAACTTTTGTGGTCTAATTTCTTTTCTTACCCTTGGGAAAATAAAAAAATGGGGGCGAAAAGATCATTTTTGTGAAAAAATATGATTTTTTATTTTTACGGCTCTGCATTATAAACTTCTGTGAAGCACTTGTTGGGTCAAAGTGCTCAACACACATCTAGATAAGTTCCTTAAGGGGTCTACTTTCCAAAATGGTGTCACTTGTGGGGGTTTTCAATGTTTAGGCACATCAGGGGCTCTCCAAACGCAACATGGCGTCCCATCTCAATTCCAGTCAATTTTGCATTGAAAAGTCAAATGGCGCTCCTTCCCTTCCAAGCTCTGCCCTGCGCCCAAACAATGGTTTACACCCACATATGGGGTCTCAGCGTACTCAGGACAAATTGTACAACAACTTTTGGGGTCCATTTTCTCCTGTTACCCTTGGTAAAATAAAACAAATTGGAGCTGAATTAAATTTTGTGTGAAAAAAAGTTAAATGTTCATTTTTATTTAAACATTCCAAAAATTCCTGAGAAACACCTGAAGGGTTAATAAACTTCTTGAATGTGGTTTTGAGCACCTTGAGCGGTGCAGTTTTTAGAATGGTTTCACACTTGGGTATTTTCTGTCATATAGACCCCTCAAAATGACTTCAAATGAGATGTGGTCCCTAAAAAAAAATGGTGTTGTAAAAATGAGAAATTTCTGGTCAACTTTTAACCCTTATAACTCCCTAACAAAAAAAAAATTTGGTTCCAAAATTGTGCTTATGTAAAGTAGACATGTGGGAAATGTTACTTATTAAGTATTTTGCGTGACATATGTCTGTGATTTAAGGGCATAAAAATTCAAAGTTGGAAAATTGCGAAATTTTCAAAATTTTTGCCAAATATCCGTTTTTTTCACAAATAAACGCAAGTTATATCTAAGACATTTTACCACTATCATGAAGTACAATATGTCACGAGAAAACAATGTCAGAATCGCCAAGATCCGTTGAAACGTTCCAGAGTTATAACCTCATAAAGGGACAGTGGTCAGAATTGTAAAAATTGGCCTGGTCATTAACGTGCAAACCACCCTTGGGGGTGAAGGGGTTAAGCCTTTTATCTTTTTTTTTGGACACAAATTTAAACAGTATTTTTTTTTTATCAGAGAGCTACAGAATGCATCGATAAAGGTGTGGATGATATTATCTTTCAGATATCAACATGAGCATTTAACAGTTGAGAAGGGGGATAATGCTGACAGACTCTCTTTAAATCAGTTCAATCTGAAAATGTGGCGCCCAAGCAGGCAATGCTTCTCTGTCTTAAGGGATGTATATCTCAACCGTACTCTAGTCTCATAATTCTCCAGCTATTTAAGTTTCCATCCAAGACTATTTTTAGGTGGAGAAAAGATTTATCCGATTAACCTGAGCAGCTATGATCTGATATTCTGAGTTCAGTACCGCTTGTAAAGTTTACCCTGGATCTTGGATTATCTGAACTGTACATCATTAGTATGGCCATATAATATACCTATGTTTTATATTATGTTTATTATGTGTTTGATTTTTTTTAATTTTTTGCATAAAATTAAATTACTTTTTTATATTGTCCTAGATATCATGTAATATAATACATCAATATAATACATCTTATATGGATGATAATGCCTTTTCCTGTTATATGTAGCAGAGACTGAATTCACTTTATAGTGTTATGAAACATATTTTTTATGGGACAAGGAATACCCTGAGACAAACATATCAGGGACTCTGACAGGAGTCTTGTAATCTTGTAAAGACCAAGATTAACCTTGACACTGTTAATATCTTAACATGGTACATGAATACATTCCTTCTTTGGATGGCATCAGGTTGGATTAAGCATCCTGTGACTGCCAAGACATACCGGGGTCAGTTTAAAAGCCACTATACAACACTTTTGAAAGACCCATAGTAGGGGATCTGTGCTGAGGGGACTGCCAGTAACGGAGAGACCCCAGAATACAGAACACCCTAAGTTATTTTTATCTGCTATCAAAATAGAACAAAGAAGCTGAAAGAATTATCTGGACTTAAAGCATAAGTGTAATTGCTTAATCAGTTGACACATCCTAACTTATTCTTCTGCCGAAACACAAGCCTTTACCTTTCGAAGAAAGCCTCAAGAGCTGTAAATAGCGATTGTAGCCGCAACAAAAATCTACTTCTAGAAAGAAATAAAACATAAAAGTAATGGGTAGTTCAAGCAGCTCTACGGTGGATGACCTGCAGGCAGTGGAAATCCACCACTGGTACAAGAAGTTCATGACTGAATGTCCATCAGGACAGCTAACCCTACATGAATTCAAGCAGTTCTTCGGTTTGCGAGGACTTAGTGGAGAAGCCAATAGCTACATAGAGCAAATGTTTCGTACGTTTGATATGAATAAGGTAAGATCATGTACTGTTCTATAGAATCTTACGTTCTACTCTTTCTTCAATGCAACCTATTAATTGGCAAATATCAATTACTTACATTCTGCTGTACATAGAATCATTCCTCTGATCAAAGGGAGCACAACTCGTCTGGTTGCCTTTAGTTTGTAATGATGGCTCTGGCTTGTTTGTTCACTCAGGAGATAATAATTATGACATATATTGTGTATTATTGGGCGTTTCATGAAGAATTTGTCTAAACAGTTTATAAACTATTATATTTATATTCATATATATTATTATACCCAGCTATATACTAAAGCTACCAATGGAAAAAATACAGATACGACTGTACATCATATTTTCTAAATATCGAGTTGTTTAGCCATGAATTATATCACAGAGCTAGATGTGCTTTATCCATAATTTAGTACTTATCATTTCCGTCAATTAGTCATACATGCAAGTGGTGACAACATGATTTTGCCTCTCTACAGTACAATAGAAATATTTTGTACAGTTTGAGGCACTGAATTTTATACACTATATAGAAATAGACCAATGGACAATACAGAGGTCTGCTTAATGATCTTCAGTATTTCTACCTAGTCCTGCAGCAATGACAAGGAGGCATCCTCTACAGGTAGAGGAATAAAGGTATCACCCTATAGACCGGTATTGTTTACTTCCCCAACAGTGACACTATGGAACTCTCTTATCAAACGGGTAGGTGGCACATTCAGCAAATTACAGATAGAAAGGAGCTGCGCACCTAAAGGCATGTGGAGATGCTTCAAATAGAATGTATTGGCAGTATTTCATATCCATTGTGTACCTGCGGTAAGTACAGTATTACATAATGTTTCAGGTGAAGACCCGTCATGAGATGTATAGGCTATGTTCACTGTAAAGTGATCCAGGGTGCAGAGTGGGCTTCTGGTTGTCCTTGGGATCCTGGTGGCCTTGTTGGGGGGAAGCTCACCCCGCACCCTGGATCACTTTACCCTTTTTGCAGTGAGCATAGCCTATGCGTCGGATGATGGGTTGTTCACTTAAAACTTTACGTACTGTGGCATTTAACCCCTTTACCCCCAAGGGTGGTTTGCACGTTAATGAGCCGGCCAATTTTTACAATTCTGAACACTCCCTTTATGAGGTAATAACTCTAAAATGCTTCCATGCATCCTAGTGATTCTGACACTGTTTTCTCGTGACATATTGTACTTCATGATAGTGGTAAAATTTCTTTGATGTGACTTGCGATTATTTGTAAGAAAATGGAAATCTAGCAAAAATTTAGAAAATTTTTCAACTTTTCAACATTGAATTTTCATGCCCTTAAATCACACAGATATGTCACACAAAATACTTGTCTACTTTACATCAGCATAATTTTGGAACCAAAATTTTTTAGGAAGGCTTTTAAGTTGAATTCTCATTTTTACAACACCATTTTTTGAGGGGTCTATATGATAGAAAATACCCAAAAGTGACACCATTCTAAAAAGTGCACCCCTCAAGGTGTGCAAAACCACATTCAAGAAGTTTATTAACCCTTCTGGAGCTTCACAGGAATTTTTGGAATGTTTAAAAAATATGAACATTTAACTTTTTTTCACAAAAAAATTACTTCAGGTCCAATTTTTATATTTTACAAAGGGTAACAGGACAAATTGGACCCGGAAAGTTATTGTCCAATTTGTTCCGAGTACGCTGATACCCCATATGTGGGGGGTAACCACTATTTCGGCACATGGCAGAGCACGAAAGGGAAGGAGCACCGTTTGACTTTTTCAACGCAAAGCTGGCTGGAATTGAGATCGGATGCCATGTCACATTTGGAGATCCCCTGATGTGCCTAAACAGTGGAAACCCCCCACAAGTGACCCCATTTTGGAAACTAGACCCCCCAAGGAACTTATCTAGATCTGTGGTGAGAGATTTGAATCCCCAAGGGCTTCACAGAAGTTTATAACGTACAGCCACAAAATTAAAAAAAATAATTTTTTTCCATAAAAATGATCTTTTCACCCCAAAATTTATTTTCCCAAGGGTAATAGGACCCTAAAAGTTATTGTGCGATTTGTCTTGAGTATGCTGATACCACTTATGTGGGGGTAAACCACTGTTTGGGCGCATGGATGAGCTCAGATGGGAAGGAGCGCCATTTGACTTTTTCAACGCAGAATTGGCTGGATGCCATGTCGAGTTTGGAGAGCCCCTGATGTGCCTAAACAGTGGAAACCCCTCACAAATTACACCATTTTGGAAACTAGACCCCCCTAAGGAAATTATCTAGATGTGTGGTGAGCACTTCAAACCCCAAAGGGCTTTACAGACGTTTATAACGTAGAGCCGTAAAAAAAAATCATAGTTTTCCATAAAAATGATCTTTTCCCCTCCAATTTTTATTTTCCCAAGGGTAACAAGACCCCAAAAGTTATTGCGCAATTTGTCCTGAGTACACTGATACCTCATATGTGGGGGAAAACCACTGTTTGGGTTCATGGCAGAGCTCAGAAGGGAAGGAGCGCCGTTTGACTTTTTCAACGCAAAATTGGCTGGAATTGAGATTGGACACCATGTCACATTTGGAGAGCCCCTGATGTGCCTGAACAGTGGAAACCCCCACAAGTAACCCCATTTTGGAAACTAGACCCCCAAGGAACTTGTCTAGATGTGTGGTGAGAACTTTGAACCCCCCCAGGTGTTTCACTAAAGTTTATAACTAGTGATGAGCGAGTATACTCGTTGCTCGGGTTTTCCCAAGCACGCTCAGGTCGTCTCAGAGTATTTGCGACTGCTCGAAGATTTAGTAAATCATTCAGCTGAGTCAGCAAAATCTAAATCTCTGAGCAGTCACAAATACTCGGAGACCACCCGAGCATGCTCAGGAAAATCCAAGCAACTAGTATATTCGCTCATCACTATTTATAATGCCAGAGTGTGAAAATAAAAAAAAATATTTTTTCCAAAAACATGATCTTTTAGTCCCCAATTTTTTATTTTCCCAAGGGTGACAGGAGAAATTGGACCCCAAAAGTTGTTGTTCAATTTGTCCTGAGTACGCTCATACTCCATACTTGGGAGAAAGCTACTATATGGGCACATGTTGGGGCTTGGAAGGGAAGTAGTGATGTTTTAGAATGCAGACTTTGATGGAATGGTCTGCGGGCGTCATGTCGCGTTTGGAGAGTGCCTAATGTGCCTAAACAGTGAAACCCCCCCAATTCTAACTCCATCCCTAACCCCAACACACCCCTAATTCTAACCATAACCCTAACCACAAACCTAACCCTAACACAACCCTAATCCCAACCCTAATCCTAACTTTAGCCCCAAACCTAACTTAGCCCCAAACCTAACCCTAGCATTAGCCTCAACCCTAACCCTAGCTTTAGCCCCAACCCTAACTTTAGCCCTAACCCTAATGGAAAAATGGAAATAAATACATTTTTATATTTTATTATTTTTCCCTAGCTAAGGGGGTGATAAATAGGAGTTTGATTTACTATTTATAGTGGGTTTTTATGTTTGGCAGCTGTCACACGCTAAAAGACTTTTGCATCACCACAGTTTGAGAGCTATAATTTTTCCATATTTTGGCCCACAGAGTCATTTGAGGTCTTATTTTTTGCGGGACGAGTTGACATTTTTATTGGTACCATGTTCGGGCACATGACATTTTTTTGATCGCTTTTTATTATTATTTTTGGGATGCAGCATAAACAAAAACCGGCAATTCATGAATTTCTTTTGGGGGACGTTTATACCGTTCCTCGTTTGGTAAAATTGATAAAGCAGCTTTATTCTTCGGTTTAGTATGATTACAGCGATACCTCATTTATATTTTTTTATGTTCTGGTGCTTTTATACAATAAAAACAATTTTATATAAAAAAATAATTATTTTTGCATTGCTTTATTCTGCGAGCTATAACTTTTTAAATTTTTTGCTGATGATGCTGTATGGTGGATTGTTTTTTGTGGTACAAGATGTCGTTTTCAGCAGTACCACGTTTATTTATATACGTCTTTTTGATTGCGTGTTATTCCACGTTTTGTTCGGCGGTATGATGATAAAGCATTGTTTCTTTGACTTTTTTAAGGGGTTCACTAAACGGGTTAACTAGTGGGACAGTTTTATAGGTCGGGTCATTACGGACAGGGCGATACTAAATATGTTTACTTTTATTGTTGTTTTCTATTTACATAAAGAAATGTATTTTCTGGAAAAATATTTATTTATTTTTCTTTATTTAGGAATTTAAAAAAAATTATTTTTACACATGTTAATTTTTTTTAAAACTTTTTTACTTTGTCCCAGGGTGGGACATCACTATATAGTGTCATATCGCTGATCTGACACTTTGCACAGCACTGTGTCAGATCAGCGATCTGACAGGCAGTGAAGGAGGCATCTCAGGTCCTGCTCTCAGCAGGCACTGACAAGCCACCTCCCTGCAGGACCCAGAAGGACCCCACGGCCATCTTGGATCCGGGGGTCTGCAGGGAAGAGACCCTTGGAATAAGGCAATCACATTGCCTTGTTCTGAGGGTCTCAGAGAAGCAGGCAGGGAGCTCCCTCCATGCGCGATGCTTCCCTATGCCTCCGGAACAATGCGATCTTGTTTGATCGCAGTGTTCCAGGGGTTAAAGTGCCGGGAGCGGTCCGTGACCGCTCCTAGCACATGGTGTCAGCTGTGATAGTCATCTGACACCCGGCCGCGATCGTCCGCATTCCCCTGTGAGCGCGGCTGATCGCGTATGATGCACTATACCGTCAATGGTCATACGGGCCCAGGTCACCTCGATGGGATAGTACATCAAATGTCAGAAAGGGGTTGAAAGTTTGGGCACCCCTGGTCAAAATTACTGTTATTGTGAAAAGTTAAACAAGTTGAAGATAAATTGATCTGTAAAAGGCCTAAAGTTAAAGATGACGCATTTCCTTTATATTTTAGGCAAAACAAAATATTTTTTTTATCTGTTACACTTTAAAAATTACAAAAAAGAAAATGGGCGAAAGCAAATGTTTGGGCTCCCTGCATGGATAGCACCCCCTTTTGAAAGTAAGAGTCATCTATTCTTGTTTGGGGGATTTTCATCCATTCTTCCAGTTCTGTGACATTCCTGGGTCATGTTGCATACACTGCTATTTTGAGGTCTAGCCACAGATTTTCAATGATGTTCAGATCAGGGGACTGTGAGGGCCATTGTAAAACCTTCAGCTTTTGAGGTAGTCTATTGTTAATTTTGACCTGTGTTTAAGATCATTATATATTTGTAGAAGCCATCCTCTTTTCAACTTCAGCTTTTTTCTTCCCTGTACCCTTGAAATGTTCCCCTTTCCATTGGCTGCAACATAACCCCAAAGCATGATTGACTCACCCCCATGCTTAATGGTTGGCGTGATGTTCTTTGGTATACAAAAATTTTTTCACCAATCAATTTTTTTACGTCACTGACATCTACAGTATAGATCCTCAACTTTCCCTATTTTTAGGAAAGTATTTTTTTTTTTAAACTTTTAATAATTAATATGAATAGGTATTTTTTAGGGCTATTTGTTTTTCTTTGTTTATCAAGACCCTGTTGTTCAATTATTTGGATTTTGGGTTTTTATAAAGCTGGGAAATTTGCCTCACCTGGCCTTTCTACATTAATTTGCTGTAGAAATATTTAGTAAAAAGTATGGGTTTCCCATTCTCACCTATTTCCATCAGCTCTATATAAAATTATTTTGAAATGCTCTCTTTAGATTTAAGATTTATTGTGGTCTGGTTAGAAAATTGAATAACAAATGGAATAGTATGGACCTAACGAGGATATTGAACAAGCCATAACCCTAACAGGCCAATTAAAGTCTGAAACCTTAGTCAAAGTTATCTGAGCACACAAATCTACAAGGGTGTTCAAACTTTTACATAGTCCCATTTTCTTTTTTGTAATTTTTAACATTTAAACAATGACAATATGTTTTTTTACCTAACATACAAAGGACATATGCAATCTTTAACTTTAGGCCTTTTAGAAATCATTTCAACTTCAACTTGCTTAAAGGGAACCTATCACCCCGTTTTTTAAAGATTAGATAAAAATAGTGTGAAATAGGGGCAGAGCTGGGCTTTACATTAGTGCCTCTTTGGTGCCTTTACACCCCTGTTAGGCTGCCGAAATACCTTAGTGAAGTGTCCGTTTTGACCTGTCACTCAAGCTGGTCAGGTCGGATGGGCGTGGTCACAGCGCTGTTTGTCCCCCAGGATCCTGCTCATCATTACGTTGGTGGCGTAGTGGTGTGCGCATGTCCAGCAGATGAATCCACTGCCCAGGAGATGAATAGCGGCGCTGGTCTTCGCTATTCAGCCGTTTACCGGTGGGCACGGCCATCTTTCCTGTGGCCGCGCCTGCGCAGATGGAGCGCTCTGCTGCCAGGGGCTTCAGGAAAATGGCCGCGGGATTCCGCGCGTGCGCAGATGGAGATGGCCGCGCCCACCGGTAAACGGCTGAATAGTGAAGACCGCGCCGCTATTCATCTCCTGGGCAGTGGATTCATCTGCTGGACATGCGCACACCACTACGCCACCAACGTAATGATGAGCAGGATCCTGGGGGACAAACAGCGCTGTGACCACGCCCATCCGACCTAACCAGCTTGAGTGACAGGTCAAAACGGACACTTCACTTAGGTATTTCGGCAGCCTAACAGGGGTGTAAAGGCACCAAAGAGGCACTAATGTAAAGCCCAGCTCTGCCCCTATTTCACACTATTTTTATCTAATCTTTAAAAAACGGGGTGATAGGTTCCCTTTAACTGTTCACAGTAACAGTAATTTTGACCAGGGGTGGCCAAACTTTTACATGACACTTTAATACTGTACTTACTGCGGTGTAGCTGAAATACTGTTAATAAATTCTATTTGCAGCATCTCCATGTGCCTTTATTGACAGTATTTCATATCCATTGGTTACACCGCAGTAAGTAGAGTATTGCATAACGTTTTTAGTGAAAAACCCTTCATCCAATGCATAGGCTGTGTTCACTGCATGTAGGATAAGGTGATCCAGGGTGTGGAGTGAGCTTCCCCAAACAAGGGCAAGCAGGATCCATCTCTATCAAGGCATCCTGGTCTTCTTCACCTGAAACGTTATGTAATACTGTACTTACTATGCTTAAGCAATAGATATAAAATCCTGGCAATTAAATTCCATTTGAAGCATCTCCATATGCCTTTAGGTGTGCAGCTCCTTCCCACTGTCTACTGTTTCACGCTGTCACACATTGGAAAACTTGTTCAATGAATCACCAACAAAGATACAATATAACAAAATATAAGTGATAGTTTCTTCATCTTGTTCAGATTTTTCTGCACCAAAAACCAAAGTACTGTCTGAAAAAATGAGTTAAATACTTTTTTTTTAAATGTGTTTCTTATTGCGTTTTTACCCATAATGGGTTCAAAAATGTTACAGAAACGCTGAAAGAGTCTGCAGAATTGAAAAAAAAAACATTTTGATGGTTCAAATCTGCAAGGGAAAAGTAGCTAGCATGTGCATGAGATTTCAGAAATCTCATTCATTTTGGTAATATTGTAAATTGCAGCATTTTTTTCCATTGAAAAACGTGGAAGAAAAAAGATGCAGTGCATGAACAAAACCTAAGGGCTTTGTTTTTTTAAATTGTAATTTTTATTGAAAAGATTTCAAATTTTACAGGAAAGAAAAATTAATTAAGCATTTTAGATTTTTCACTATCATTTATAGGTTAACAACCAATCTTATACTATAGTAATAGTTAAACATTTTCAAGTAGATAAAGAGTAAAATTTTATAACCAAACACACAGACTTAGACAAAATGAAAGGGGGGAAATGATGTGGCATGTTACGACCTAGTTCTAGCCATCTCATAGAGGTCATATATTTAACATGGCCCAAAAGGAAACCCAAGGAGACTAACCAAGGTTATATCTCTCTACAGTATTCTCATTAAGGGCTGCCCGGTATTCAAGGTTCCTGATATCCTTGATTGGAGAATATAGATCTAGTTGGGAAGGTTGAGAGCTTTGCTTCCAGTGGTAGGCAATGAAACAGCGTGCTGCTGTTAACATACGTAAAAGCAATGTAATGGATCTCTTGGATATGAATTCAAGGAAAATATTTAATAGAAAGAGCTGAGGACTTAATGGGAGAGCCACTCCAAAAACTTGCTTAGTGAGGAGTTGGACTATCACCCAGAACGGTTTAATCCGTGGACAGTCCCAAAAAATGTGAAATATAGAACCTCTAGACAGGACGCAATGCCAGCAAAGGGAAGGAATAGATGGGTCCATTTTATGTAAAAATTCAGGCATATGGTACCAGACATGAAGGATTTTGTACTAATTTTCTTTGTATGAAGTACAAGATGCAGTCTTGGCTGCTCTGGTCCAAACATTTCTCCATTCTACCACGGTCAGTGTTTTACCCAGATAGTCCTCCCATTTGAGCATATAAGAGTGTCTAGTTAGGGAATCTGTGTCTGGAGCCTGTAGAATATTGTAAATACTAGATATTAAACCTCTTGTTGTTGAACTATTCTTGCATCTTTCAAAGGAGGTAGGAATGGAGGTCTGTAGACCGTGGAATAACGATGAGGCAAAGTGCATAATTTTAATATATTGAAATAATGTAAGAGAGGGAGAGTTTTGTTTTCAGCTCATCGTAGGAATGTAGAATGCACGTTTTATAGTTGATTATGACAGTGAAGTTAAACAAGTCAGATTGAGCGAGTAAGGGTTTTGTTTAGATGGGGAAACTTTGAATCCAGGAGGAGCAATTGTTTTTTAATGGTTAATCTTTTGATCATCAGTGCAGGATAGCAGCGTGTTATGATTATTATTTTTTAGTGCCCTTAATTTAAGGGCACCGTACATGCTTATGTACATAGGTTTCATAAAAAATATGTATAAAACACAAGATACACAACCAGTACAATTAAACATGGCTAAATATATGAGAGACTGGTATAGAGAGAGTGAACCCTGCCCACGAGGGATTACAATCTACAAGGGAAGCAGACATTAGTTGAGGATAGAAGCCGTAGAAGCTGCTCATATAGCGGTGTAGTGGTAGTAGGGTTATTGTAGATTGTAGGCTTTTCTGAAGTGGTGTTTTTTTATAAGGTGTTTTTGCATTTTAAGGTTTGAAAGAGTGGTTGAAGGTCTATTTAATTGGGGTAGAGACTTCAAGATGACTTGCGCAATTCTCTTTTATTCTTTAAGATGATTGCGTGACAAGCAGGCAAGGCAAGAGCTAAAAAAGGAGGTCTTGTGAGGACTGGCGATTACGTGCGGGGAGATAGTAGGAGATTACGTAAGAGATGTAATGAGGGGACAGGTTGTGGACAGCTTTTATAGACTTGTGTCTTTCTGACTAAGTTACGTAACTAAATCAGAGAGGTCACATCATTGCAAAGAAGTCTTAATAAGAGTAGACAATTTAGTCTTTTTATTTTAAACCTTTAATTCTCAAGGTATTTTGGGCCTTTCTAGCGCATAGACCAAAAGATAAATTGATGTCAACATTAATCACTCAGCCCTTTGTACTCTGGTCCCATTTTTTCCTTTCAGTTGTAAAAGACTATGACCATCAATGTGCATACCTAGTGCAAAACACTAGTGAAGCTAGCTGTCCACAGTGGGCCCAAGTCATTTCATTAGTGCCTTTTGTGCTCAGCTTCTGGTGTTTTTCCCCTTTTTGCGATTTGCATCTAATAATTTTATTTTGTGACTTTTCTAAAATAACATTATTTACTTAAAAAAAAAAAATAGAAAAAAAAAAATATATATATATACAGGTCCTTCTCAAAAAATTAGCATATAGTGTTAAATTTCATTATTTACCATAATGTAATGATTACAATTAAACTTTCATATATTATAGATTCATTATCCACCAACTGAAATTTGTCAGGTCTTTTATTGTTTTAATCCTGATGATTTTGGCATACAACTCCTGATAACCCAAAAAACCTGTCTCAATAAATTAGCATATTTCACCCGTCCAATCAAATAAAAGTGTTTTTTAATAACAAACAAAAAAACCATCAAATAATAATGTTCAGTTATGCACTCAATACTTGGTCGGGAATCCTTTGGCAGAAATGACTGCTTCAATGTGGCGTGGCATGGAGGCAATCAGCCTGTGACACTGCTGAGATGTTATGGAGGCCCAGGATGCTTCAATAGCGGCCTTAAGCTCATCCAGAGTGTTGGGTCTTGCGTCTCTCAACTTTCTCTTCACAATATCCCACAGATTCTCTATGGGGTTCAGGTCAGGAGAGTTGGCAGGCCAATTGAGCACAGTAATACCATGGTCAGTAAACCATTTACCAGTGGTTTTGGCACTGTGAGCAGGTGCCAGGAAGCATGAAGTGCTCCAAAATCTCCTGATAGCTAGCTGCATTGACCCTGCCCTTGATGAAACACAGTGGACCAACACCAGCAGCTGACATGGCACCCCACACCATCACTGACTGGGTACTTGACACTGGACTTCAGGCATTTTGGCATTTCCTTCTCCCCAGTCTTCCTCCAGACTCTGGCACCTTGATTTCCGAATGACATGCAAAATTTGCTTTCATCAGAAAAAAGTACTTGGGACCACTTAGCAACAGTCCAGTGCTGCTTCTCTGTAGCCCAGGTCAGGCGCTTCTGCCGCTGTTTATGGTTCAAAAGTGGCTTTACCTGGGGAATGCGGCACCTGTAGCCCATTTCCTGCACACGCCTGTGCACGGTGGCTCTGGATGTTTCCACACCAGACTCAGTCCACTGCTTCCTCAGGTTCCCCAAGGTCTGGAATCGGTCCTTCTCCACAATCTTCCTCAGGGTCCGGTCACCTCTTCTCGTTGTACAGCGTTTTCTGCCACATTGTTTCCTTCCAACAGACTTACCATTGAGGTGCCTTGATACAGCACTCTGGGAACAGCCTATTTGTTGAGAAATTTCTTTCTGGGTCTTACCCTCTTGCTTGAGGGTGTCAATGATGGCCTTCTTGACATCTGTCAGGTCGCTAGTCTTACCCATGATGGGGGTTTTGAGTAATGAACCAGGCAGGGAGTTTTTAAAAGCCTCAGGTATCTTTTGCATGTGTTTAGAGTTAATTAGTTGATTCAGAAGATTAGGGTAATAGGTCGTTTAGAGAACCTTTTCTTGATATGCTAATTTATTGAGACAGGTTTTTTGGGTTATCAGGAGTTGTAGGCCAAAATCATCAGTATTAAAACAATAAAAGACCTGACAAATTTCAGTTGGTGGATAATGAATCTATAATATATGAAAGTTTAATTGTAATCATTACATTATGGTAAATAATGAAATTTAACACTATATGCTAATTTTTTGAGAAGGACCTGTATATATATATATATATATATATATATATATATATATATATATATATATATATATATATATATATATATATATATATATATTCACCAGTGTGGGTGAGATTTGGGATTTTCTGATATTTTTCAGCTGATTCACCAACTGTGCCAATTTAATAATCACACATTTTTGTGCAAAAGTACTCCAGATTTCCCTAGTGTTTATTTTATGTGTGGCACAAATTTTTGCTCAAATTGTGCCCCATTTTAGTGGAACATGCCAGTTTTTGTACTAAACAGTCATCACTAAACAGATCACAGATAAAAATAAAGAAAAGTTTTAATTGTACGCAAAATTCATATATCACGTGCATCATTATAAAAAATTTGCACAAAAACCTGCAACAAGTACCATAAGACAAAAAAAATAATAATTTAAAGCTACCAGTCCCCCCCACCGCCTCCCACAAATGACAAATCGAGGCCCATGTGTTTTTTTTGTGCATTGGGTTCCTCTCTATATATTCCGATCAAGATGTGAACAGAGGACAAACTGAAAATACCAACTCTGTTTTTCCTCTTTGGCATCATTATAAAACAAAATACAGGCATAAAAGCTAAATAAATTTGTATATCTGTACAAGGTTCGCCATATTGGCTCTTTATGTTCAATGGCAAATCTCTAAAGCACCTTTGGGAGGGTGCACAGTTACTGGGGCATTTCATTTCTTTAATTCCTGTCTATAGATGCCCTTTGGCACCACAACCCTTATATGGTGCTCACATATTCTGTAACTTTGTACAGAGTTTGTCACCATTTCCATCAAACTCTTATCCGCAATCAGGCTTACTTTTATCCTATTTTTAGACAAACACATTGGTCAATTTTATGGGAAACCAATTAACTTCTTAGTATATTTTTGTGTGTGAGGCGACTAGTGAAACCCAAGGAAGCATAGGGAGAACATATAAACTTTTTAATGATGGTGATCTAACACATGTACTGATTTCATATATATATCTGTAGGTAGTGAGATAGGGGAGACTGAAAACAAAAAATTAAAATCTGTCTTTTGCACTATATAAAAAGACACATATGCATGTTTTTCTCAATATCTGACATGAAATCGGAATAAACCTTTGCCATTTTAGATCAATTAGGATTACCATAATTATTATTTGCAAAATGCCAGATTAATAAAAGCGATAATGTGTTAGGACATTTTTATTACTTACTGCAACGTCAAAAGATTATATAAACTAAGATTACTTTCCCTTTAAACAATTCTGGACTGCCCATATGATGATGTCATGTGTTTGGACGCTTGTGACTCTGTTTTTGTGGCAACATCTGAGTTAATTAGAGACACACCTGTGGATGTATTTTAATGCACACCTGAAACACACTGCTTCTTTGTTTTGTATCATGGGAAAGTCTAAAGAAATCAGCCAAGATATCAGGAAGAGAACTGTGAACATGCACAAGTCTGGCTCAACCTTGGGTACAATTTCAAGATTCCTGAAGGTGCATATCAATCCAAAGACAAAAGAAAAAGACCTTGTGAAGATGATGGTGGACGTTGGTAAGATTGTGTCAATATCCTCAATGAAACGAGTACTGTATCAACATGGACTGAAAGGCCCCTCTGCCAGGAAGAAGCAATTAATCCAAAAGAAACATAAAAAGAAAGATTAATGTTTGCAAACGCACACAGGAACAAATAGCTTTTTTTTAGACATGTCCTGTGGTCTGATGAAACTAAAATGGAACTTTTTGGGCATAATGACCATTGTTACGTTTGAAAGAAAAAAGGAGAAGCTTGGAAGCCAAAGAACACCATCCCAACTGTGAAACACGGGGGTGGTATCATCATGTTGTGGGTTGTTTTTCTGCATAAGGGACTGGTGCACTTCAGAAAATAGATGGCATCATGAGAAAAGAAGATTATGTGGTAATACTGAAGCAACATGTCAAGACATCAGCCAGGAAGTTAAAGCTTGAGCGGAAATGGGTCTTCCAAACGGACAATGACCTGAAGAATGCTGCCAAAATGGTAACAAAGTGGCTTAGGGATAACAAAGTCAATGTTTTGGAGTGGCCATCACAAAGCCCTTATCTCAATCCTATTGAAAATATATGGGCAAAGCTGAAAAGGCAGGTTCGAGTAAGGTGACCTACAAACCTGGATGAGTTACACCAGTTTTGTCAGAAGGAATGGACCCAAATTCCTACCAACTATTGTGAGAAGCTCGTGGAAGGATATCCCAAACGTTTGACCCAAGTCATTCAGTTTAAAGGCAATGGTACCAAATACTAATGAAATGTATGTAAACTTTTGACTTTGCAGTAACTAATAAAAATGCCTTAAAACATTCTCTCATTATTCTGGCATTTGGCAAATATTAATAATTATGGTAATCCTAACTGACCTAAAACGGGAAAGGTTTATTCTGATTTCATGTCAGATATTGAGAAAAAGATGCATATATTTCTTTTTATATAGTGTATGTAAACTTCTGGTTTTAACTGTACATGAAGTATCTCAGAAAAGTGAGTGCACCCCTCACATTTTTGTAAATATTTTATTCTATCTTTTCATGGGACAACATTGCAGATATGACACTTTGATACAATGTAAGTAGTCAGTGTACAACTTGTATAACAGTGTATATTTGATGTGCCTTCTAAATAACTCAACACACAGCCATTAATGTCTAGACCGCTGGCAACAAAAGTGAGCACATCCCTAAGTGAAAATGGCCAAATTGTGCATAAGTGTCAATATTTTGTGTGGCCACCATTATTTTCAAGCACTGCCTTAACTCTATTGGGCATGGACTTCACTAGAGCTTCACAGGTTGCCACTAGAATCCTCTTCCACTCCTCCATGACGACATCACGGAGCTGGTAGATGTTAGAGACCTTGTGCTCCTCCATCTTACGTTTAGGTCTGGAGACATGCTTGGACTGTCCAGCACCTTTACCCTCAGTTTCTTTAGCAAGGCAGTGGTAGTCTTGGAGGTGTGTTCGTGGGTTGTTATCATGTTTTAATAGTGCCCTGCAACTCAGTTTTTGAAGGGAGAGGATCATGCTCTGCTTCTGGATGTCACAGAACATGTTGCCATCACACACACTTGACACCATCAGCAAAGTGTTTGAATTTTTCTTGTGCATAATCTTTAGAAGAGGCTTCCTTCTGGGATGACAGAGCAGTGTGTTGCAGTGTGCAGTGGCATATGGTCTGAACACTGATAGGCTGAACCCCCACCCCTTTAACCTCAGCAGCAGTGCTGGCAGCATTCATACTCATCTATTCTGACAAAACAACCTCTGGACATGATGCTGAGCACGTGCACTCACTTGTTTGGTAGACCATGGCGAGGCCAGCTCTGAATGCAACCTGTCTTGTTAAACCGCTGTATGGTCTTGGCCACCGGGCTGCAGATCAGTGTCAGGGTGTTGGCAATCTTCTTATAGCCTCGGCCATCTTCATGTAGAGCAACAATTCTTTTTTTTCAGATCCTAAGAGTTCTTTGCCATGAGGTGCCATGCTGAATGTCCAGTGACCAATATGAGAGTGTGTAAGAGCGATAACACCAAATTTAACACACCTGCTCCACATTCAACCTCAAACCTTAAACAGCCAGTTTCTTTAGCAATGACTTTTTGTGGATTACCCGCCTTGTGGAGTGTGTTAATGGCTGCCTTCTGGACATCTGTCAAGTCAACAGTCTTCACCATGATTGTGGAGACAACTGAAACTAACTAAGGGACCTTTTTAAATGCTTAGGAAACCTTTGCAAGTGTTTTTGTTAATCATTCTAATTTACTGAGATAATGACTTTTAGGTTTTCATTGGCTGTAAGCCATAATCATCAACTTTAACAGAAATAAATACATGAAATAGATCACTCTGTTTGTAATGACTCTATATAATATATGAGTTTCACTTTTTGTATTGAAGAAATGAAATTAACTTTTTGATGATATTCTAATTTTGTGAGAAGCATCTGTGTCAGTGATCAACACAGACAGAAGGGGGCCCCTGTGCAAGAACAGGATATGGCAGTTTGCCGTCCAATTGTGTGTCTATGACTAAAGCTGCTTGCTGCTTTGGAGATATAAAGTTAGTGGGCCCCTTTAACTCCTGGGTCCCTGTTCAGTATATCCCCCCAAATATATACATACACTATATACACACATATATATCATTTTTTATAATGTCAGCATATATACCCCAAATTTATTTTGGCTTTCAAAGATGGACTTTGTCAAGAGGCTCTTTATTAGGACCTGTGCACAGTCTAAGCATTGTGCCAGTGTCTCTCCGAGTGAGACATAACACATTCATATGCAAAGGAAAAGGTTGCACAGAATGTGCCATAAATACAAAATAGCATACTGGTTCATAATGTTATATATCACAGGTGATCGAACAAATACTTTTGTTTGAATTCGCATTCCCCAAGTAAATATTTTCCAAATACTATTTTTGTTCTCAGCATCTAGTTTTTGGCCTCATTAATTACTTTCCAGAGAAATTCACATTGTTTCTAAAGACAATGAACTAGGCATATAGTGTCATGCAAGAGTTTGGGCACCCCTGGTTAAAATTACTGTTATTGTGAATAGTTAAGCAAGTTGAAGAGGAAACGATCTCTAAAAGGCCTAAAGTTAACCCCTTAATCCCATATGACGTACTATCCCGTCGAGGTGGGGTGGGCCTTAATTCCCACCGACTGGATAGTATGTCATATGCGATTGGCCACGCTCACGGGGGGAGCGTGGCCGATCGCGGCCGGGTGTCAGCTGACTATCGCAGCTGACATCCGGCACTATGTGCCAGGAGCGGTCACGGACCGCCCCCGGCACATTAACCCCCGGCACACTGCGATCAAACATGATCGCAGTGTTCCGGCGGTATAGGGAAGCATCGCACAGGGAGGGGGCTCCGTGCGGGCTTCCCTGAGACCCCCGGAGCAATGCGATGTGATCGCGTTGCTCCGAGCGTCTCTTACCTCCTATCCCTGCAGGCCCCGGAACCAAAATGGCTGCGGGGCTGCATCCGGGTCCTGCAGGGATTACTTCCGGGTCCACTGCAGGCGCTGATAAGCGATCTGTGATGTCCCCCACGGGACAAAGTAAAAAAAAAAAATTCCACATGTGTAAAAAAAACATTAAAAAAATTCCTAAATAAAGAAAAAAAAAATATATTATTCCCATAAATACATTTCTTTATCTAAATTTTAAAAAAAACTAATAAAAGTACACATATTTAGTATCGCCGCGTCCGTAACGACCCAACCTATAAAACTGTCCCACTAGTTAACCCCTTCAGTGAACACCGTAAGAAAAAAAAAAAACGAGCCAAAAAACAACGCTTTATTATCATACCGCTGAACAAAAAGTGGAATAACACGCGAACAAAAAGATGGATATAAATAAGCATGATACCGCTGAAAACGTCATCTTGTCCCGCAAAAAACAAGCCACCATACAGCATCATAAGCAAAAAAATAAAAAAGTTATAGTCCTCAGAATAAAGCAATGCCAAAATAATTATTTTTTCTATAAAATAGCTTTTATCGTATAAAAGCACAAAAATATAAATGAGATATCGCTGTAATCGTACTGACCCGATGAATAAAGCTGCTTTATCAATTTTACCAAACGTGGAACGGTATAAACGCCTCCCCCAAAAGAAATTCATGAATAGCTGGTTTTTGGTCATTCTGCCTCAGAAAAATCGGAATAAAAAGCGATCAAAAACTGTCAAGTGTCCGAAAATGATACCAATAAAAACGTCAACTCGTCCCGCAAAAAACAAGACCTCACATGACTCTGTGGACCAAAATATGGAAAAATTATAGGTCTCCAAATGTGGAGACGCAAAAACTTTTTTGCTATAAAAAGCGTCTTTTAGTGTGTGACAGCTGCCAATCATGAAAATCCGATATAAAAAAAACTATAAAAGTAAATCAAACCCCCCTTCATCACCCCCTTAGTTAGGGAAAAATAATAAAATTAAAAAAAAATATTTATTTCCATTTTCCCGTTAGGGTTAGGGCTAGGGTTAGGGCTAGGGTTAAGGTTAGGGTTGGGGCTAAAGTTAGGGTTAGGGTTGGGGCTAAAGTTAGGGTTAGGGTTTGGATTACATTTATGGTTGGGATTAGGGTTAGGGGTGTGTCAGGGTTAGGGGTGTGGTTAGGGTTACCGTTGGGATTAGGGTTAGGGGTGTGTTTGGATTAGGGTTTCAGGTAGAATTGAGGAGTTTCCACTGTTCAGGCACATCAGGGGCTCTCCAAACGCGACATGCGTCCAATCTCAATTCCAGCCAATTCTGCGTTGAAAAGATAAAACAGTGCTCCTTCCATTCCGAGCTCTCCCGTGCGCCCAAACAGTAGTTTACCCCAACATATGGAGTATCAGCGTACTCGGGACAAATTGGACAACAACTTTTGGGGTCCAAGTTCTCTTGTTATCCTTGGGAAAATAAAAATTTGGGGGGCTAAAAATCATTTTTGTGGGAAAAAAAGATTTTTTATTTTCACGGCTCTGCGTTGTAAACTGTAGTGAAACACTTGGGGGTTCAAAGCTCTCAAAACACATCTAGATAAGTTCCTTAGGGGGTCTACTTTCCAACATGGTGTCACTTGTGGGGGTTTTTAATGGTTAGGCACATCAGGGGCTCTCCAAACGAGACATGGTGTCCCATCTCAATTCCAGTCAATTTTGCATTGAAAAGTCAAATGGCGCTCCTTCCCTTCCAAGCTCTGCCATGCGCCCAAACAGTCGTTTACCCCCACATGTGGGGTATCAGCGTACTCAGGACAAATTGCACAACAACTTTTGGGGTCCAATTTCTTCTCTTACCCTTGGGAAAATGAAAAATTGGAGGTGAAAAGATCATTTTTGTGAAAAAACATGATTTTTTATTTTTACGGCTCTGCATTATAAACTTCTGTGAAGCACTTGTTGGGTCAAAGTGCTCACCACACATCTAGATAAGTTCCTTAGGGGGTCTACTTTCCAAAATGGTATCACTTGTGGGGGGGTTCAATGTTTACGCACATCAGGGGCTCTGCAAACGTAACATCCGAGCTCTGCCATGCGCCCAATCAGTGGTTTACCCCCACATATGGGGTATCAGCGTACTCAGGACAAATTGTACAACAACTTTTGGGGTCCATTTTCTCCTGTTACCCTTGGTAAAATAAAACAAATTGGAGCTGAAATAAATTTTGTGTGAAAAAAAGTTAAATGTTCATTTTTATTTAAACATTCCAAAAATTCCTGTGAAACACCTGAGGGGTTAATAAACTTCTTGAATGTGGTTTTGAGCACCTTGAGGGGTGCAGTTTTGAGAATGGTGTCACACTTGGGTATTTTCTATCATATAGACTCCTCAAAATGACTTCAAATGAGATGTGGTCCCTAAAAAAAATGGTGTTGTAAAAATGAGAAATTGCTGGTCAACTTTTAACCCTTATAACTCCCTAACAAAAAAAAATGTTGGTTCCAAAATTGTGCTGATGTAAAGTAGACATGTGAGAAATGTTACTTATTAAGTATTTTGCATGACATATCTCTGTGATTTAAGGGCATAAAAATTCAGAGTTGGAAAATTGCGAAATTTTCAAAACTTTTGCCAAATTTACATTTTTTTCACAAATAAACGCAAGTTATATCGAATAAATTTTACCACTATCATGAAGTACAATATGTCACAAGAAAACAGTGTCAGAATTGCCAAGATCCGTTGAAGCAATCCAGAGTTATAACCTCATAAAGAGACAGTGGTCAGAATTGTAAAAATTGGCCCGGTCATTAACGTGCAAACCACCCTCGGGGCTTAAGGGGTTAAAGAAGACAAATTTTCATTGTATTTTTAAATATATAGCGCTGGCAAAAATTAAGAGACCACCACATCAAAACCCTGTCATGGGCAGCCCAATCTCCAGACGTGAACCCCATTGAAAACCTCTGGAATGTAATCAAGAGGATGATGGATAGTCACAAGCCATCAAACAAAGAAGAACTGCTTTAAATGTTTGCGCCAGAAGCAGTGTGAAAGACTGGTGGAAAGCATGTCAAGACGCATGAAAGCTGTAATTAAAAATCATGGTTATTCCACAAAATATTGATTTCTGAACTCTTCCTGAGTTAAAACATTAGTATTGTTGTTTCTAAATGATTATGAACTTGTTTTCTTTGCATTATTTGAGGTCTGAAAGCACTGGGGGGGTTTTTTTCATTGTGAACATTTTTCTTTGTCAGAAAAAAAATACTAAATTTATTGCTCGGAAATCCGGAGACATGTTGTCATAAGTTTATAGACTAAAAGAACAATTTACATTTTACTCAAAAATATACCTATAAAGACAAAAAATCAGACAAACTGAAAATTTTGGAGCTGTACACACAGTACACACAGTATATATATACACACTGATTATTATATAATTTTTTTTCATTTTTTACATTTTAAAAATGACAAAAAGGAACATAGGCTGTTGCAAAAGTTTGAGCATCCTTGGAAATCTGTGTGCTCAGATAACTTTGACCAAAGTTTCAGGCCTTAATTAACCCGTTAGGGTTATGGCTTGTTCACTATCTTCGTTAAGTCCATACTATTCTATTTGTTGTTCCATTTTCCAACCAGACCACAATAAAGCTAAAGAGAGCACTTCAAAATAATTTTTATAAAGAGCTGATTGAAATAGGTGAGAATGGGAAATCCACACTTTTTACTAAATATTTCTATAGATAATTAATGTAGAATTGTTTTTATTTAAAAAGTGACATTTATGGAATTCCTTTGGTGTGAAGTGAATAGAAAGATGATAATATACCATTTTTGTCACTTGTAGTGAGCAGGTATTTTTACTTCCTACAGATTGAATCTGCGTGGCAGAGCTTTAGTCCACAGACTGACATTATTTTATTTGTATTGCTGCTTATACTAATGAAAAACCACATGGTACAAGCTACATATTGAGGAGATGTAAGACACCAGTAGCCTGATTGTAACACAAAATCATTTGAGCTAATATTTAATTTTAAAAGCAACTGGTAATGTGAAGTCAGAGACGCTGGGCCTTATGGGTGGCACAAGAGAAAATGCCCAATCACACCCATAAGTGAGAGTTGACAATTTGCATAATTTAAATACTGTACTAATTATCAATTTTATCAATTAAAGGGGTATTCCAATTTCCAAGATCCTATCCCAATATGTATTAGGCGTAATAATAATATTAGTAAATACCTCCAATTTGAAATGTAGTATAGTTTTTCTGATTCGCTAGGTTTCTTTCCTCATGTGCAGGAATTGCAGGACCTTATGTATCCATGGTTACGACCACTGATATAAGTTAGATAGCTAGTTGCTAGTTGTTGTAACCATGGATACCTAAGGTCCTGCAATGCTTCCATAAGAGAAAAGTGACATAGTGAATTAGAAAAACTTTTTTTTTTTTTAACAAAATGCAAAGTTAATGAACAAGAGAGATCTATAGCAAATCATATTTTGAAGGAACCCCGCATGGTTCCTCCAAAAACACGGAGAGCTAACCCACTGTGGATGGTGACTTGGGCAAATCCTTCTTTCTCTTCATGTAATTACACAGACTTGATGATCAGGTCTCTGGGGGGCCATGTCATCATTTCCAGGACTCCTTGTTCTTTTCTATGCTAAAGATAGTTCTTAATGATATTGTATGTATGTTTAAGGTTGTTGCCCTACTGCAGAATAAATTTGGATGAAAAAGGTTGTAATCCAAGGCAGGGTATATGTTCCAAAACCAAATAAAGAAAAAATTGTGCTGGGAAGTGGTTCAATATAAATAGTGTAAATCTTTATAAATTACAATGAAAACAAGGGAAAAAAGTAGGAAAGATAAAAATCCCACATAGCAAACACAGATATGCGGAAAGTAGGACAGGATTGAAAAAATGGTTGACCTGAAGATATTGAGAAATACTTGTTTGGTAAATGAAGTGAACAGTACCCTTAATACCTAATAATAAGGGAAAGTAAATGTAAGTACCAACAATCAAAATAGAAGGTATATAAAAGGTACATATCACAAAGATATAGGAGTAATCAAGGACGAGATATAAAATGTGTATACATAAGATTTAAGTGATGGCACTAATAAAACGTCCTGAAAAGTGCGATAATGCAAATAATGATCAGGATATGTAAGAGACTTAGTACATGGACGCTCACCCACCAACTTCCTGACGCGCCTTTCACTATTTGTATGAGACAAGCCTTTATAGATTTCATCATGAACCTCAATTTTACACAGAAAATGGACCAAAAGTTGAAAAAGTGGGTGCAGTGCACAAGGTGGAATTATAGCCAAGAACTTTTAAACTGTTTTATTTTTTTAAGCCTAAAACCAGGAAATGTTACCAATTTTAGTGCAAATGCAGGTATAAATTTTGGGAGAGATTTATCATGAATGGAGTCAGGAAGTGTCTCCCAATGTTTGATAAATGTCCCACATTGTGGCACTTCTATCTATAGATGTTTTAGTTTTTGCTACACCCCTCTACTGGAATGAGAATTGTGGCCTTTTTTGTTATGTTTCAAACATCTCAATTCATAAATATGGCTTAGGCTGGTTTCACACGTCCGTGAACCATGGATCCTGCTCTGATCAGAAGACAAGGCCCAATTGCCTCATATAGGCCTATGAGGTGATTCGTTCTGGTCTGCAGTCCTGGAGGTCTAGCCAGGTCTTTTTATCCAAGCATGGTCCAACCTATTTTTCTGGCTAACCACATCTATATTACAACCAATGTTTCAAAAGTGTAAAAGCTCACAATTTTTGTGACATAATGACATGTGGCAAAATACGCCACTTTTTAGTGAAAACACCTTGGCATATTTCTACCTTCTTTTTCGGACTTTAGAATTATCGACGTTAAAAAATGTCATGCATATTTTAATTAATTAATTAGTTAGTTAATGACTTTACATGTTCACACTTACAATGTTAAAATTGCTTACCTATTCATCTATATGTCTAATTATTACAGGATGGATATATAGACTTCATGGAGTATGTGGCTGCACTTAGCCTTGTTCTCAGGGGAAAGATTGAACAAAAACTACGTTGGTATTTCAAACTTTATGATGTGGACGGAAATGGCTGCATTGACCGACATGAACTTCTTAATATAATTAAGGTAAGCGAATGTTGTATCTTTGAACCTACTTTCTATACCTAGGCTGTTCTTTGTTCTCTCATATATTTTTGTGTGTTAAGATATTTCCTATATATTTTACTGTCATAGTAAATTTATGAAATCTTGGTCCCCGGCTGCAGTTTGTTATAAAAAACAAATAAACCGCACTTATCTCACCATCCTTGGGTCCTGCGTTGAATTTCTGGCTATGCTCCTGTTGTCTTGCATTGGCTACCATCCTGATGTCATTTAATGTGGCGCTGGGCTGTAGCCCTAGGCAAGGTACTCATCTTCCTCGCCACGGCACACTGCATGAAAACGGGGGTCCTGGCTGGTTGTGTGGACTTGTGTTACTTTGGCGATGTGCCTCTGCAGACCACAAGGTACCGCTGTATTTGGCTGACCAGGACCAGATGTTATGGAGATTAGTGAGGGAGACCACAGTTAAAAAACAAACTTATTTTTACTAAACCTTGTACATGGTGGTCGTTTCTTTAGCAGTAAGCAGAATTGTACATTTTGCCTTCACATGCAATGTTATACTGTCTCTCTCTGTTCTCACTACAGCCCAGCAAACTAGCTTGGGAGCTTCCATAGTTCTCCTTAGGGCTGTCCCACACGTCCAGATAATTCCGGTACCGGAATAAATCGGTACCGGAGTTATCCGTGTCCGTGTGCCTGGGAACTCACGGAGGCCATACGTGCGGCACACGTGTGCCGCCCGTATGGCGAGTGGGTACCACACGGAGCGTGTGGTACCCACTCTGCATGGTGCTGAAGCTGCGATTCATATCTTCCCTGCAGCAGCGTTTGCTGCAGAGAAAATATGAAGAATAGTGTTAAAAATAAAGATTTAGGTGTCCGCCGCCCCCCCACCCCCTGTGCGCCCCCCCGCTGGTCAGAAAATACTTACCCGCTCCCTCGCTGCTTCCTGGTCTGGCCGCGGCTTCTCCTGCATGCGGTCACGTGGGGCCGATCATTTACAGTCATGAATATGTGGCTCCACCTCCCATAGGGGCGGAGCCGACTATTCATGATTGTAAATGATCGGCCCCACGTGACCGCATACAGTAGGAGGCGCGGCCAGACCAGGAAGGAGCGAGGGAGCGGGTAAGTATTTTCTGACCAGCGGGGGGGGGGGCGCACAGGGGGTGGGGGGGCGGCGGACACCTAAATCTTTATTTTTAACACTATTATTCATATTTTCTCTGCAGCAAACGCTGCTACAGGGAACATATGAATCGCGGCTTCAGCACCATGTGGGGGGGACAGCGCTTACTGTAGCGCTGTCTCCTGCACGCACACGGACCCCAGACGGAGAATGTCCGTGTGAGGTCCGTGTTTTACGCGGACCCATTGACTCTATTGGGTCCGTGTAAAACGTGCGCTCCCACGAACACTGACATGTCTCCGTGTTTGGCACACAGAGACACGGTCCGCAAAAAATCAATGACATCTGAACAGATGCATTGATTTTTATGGGTCTACGTGTGTCAGTGTCTCCGGTACGTGAGGAAACTGTCACCTCACGTACCGGAATCACTGACGTGTGAAACCGGCCTTAGGGATTGCATGGGTCAAGGTGTAACTCTACGCCTCACAGCTACTCTCAGTTCTCAGCTGACTAATTAGGACCCCATGGGGAGGGGTTCTTTGTATCACTTCTCAATTGCACTTCCAAAGTCCAGTCCACAAGAGTCAGACTCCATCCTGTAGCAACACGTCCTTTAATTTCTCCGTAGGAGAGGATGTGTTCCAATATGGCAACTATGTGGCTTCCTTCACTATAGACGCTTAGTAGCTACAATGCTATATGTATTCTCTTCCTCTTGCTTTTCTTTACTTTTGCCTTCTGTTACTTCTCAGTTAAAACTCCACACCGTCCTGATGGGCTTCCAGGTCCAGGCCTCAGTCCACTTTTTTCCTTTTAAGCCTCCTGTCTGCAACTCAGCTTACCTGTTTCTTTCCTCTCCTCAGAATATTACTATCTGGGTCTTTAGTCTCCCTCTTGCCACATGAACACCCATTAACATGTGAATCTGCTAACTATCAGACCTTAGGTCTGGTGCTGCTGGATACTGTGCTCTCTTTGCCTCAGTACCAGGAAATCATGTCCTGTGTCCCTATGTAGCTCGTTCCATTCTGGACTAGTCCCAACTATTAACTCTGTCTATCCCTACTAATTGCCTGTTGCTGGGCAGACTACAACTTCATCACATGACAATGCAGATTACTAAACATGCATTACTGTGAATGTGCAAAACAACAAAATGCATTATTTCAGCACAAATTTTTCAATGGCTGTACACAGCAACTACACCTCCCTACAGTCACGCCGACAGTGTGACAGCCAATCAGGTATCTCAGCCACTCTGCCCGTGTAGACGGAACACCCCCTTCAGAGTCGCTGAGTTCACTGATTGGCTGCCATGCATGCTGTCAATGTGACATCAGTGCCTTCAATAATATTTTTTTAGTATATCTCTGGATTTCTTTATTTTTCTTCTTTTTTTTTTTTTTTTTTGGGGGGGGTAATGTCTCCTTAGCATATGTCTGCCATTGACAAAAAATAATGAGAATATAATACTGCCTAGTGTACTATTTTATGGGTAGACTTGTATTAAAAAAACATACTTGACTGTGTTTTTCAAAATATTTAGAATTGAGAGTCCTCAGTGGTTGATACCTTTTAATGGCTAACTGAAAAGATGGTAACAAATTGCAAGCTTTCGAGACTACATACGTCTCTTCATCAGGCAAAGAAAATTGCACTGAAATTAACTTTCTGGACACCATCATTAAGCTGCAGAACAATAAAATAGAGACATCCCTGTATCAGAAGCCAATCGACCATCCAACATACCTTAAATGGGACAGTTTCCATCCAAAACACATAAAAAACTCCATTGTCTACAGCCAAGCCATCAGATACAATCGTATATGTTCCAACCCAATGGATAGAGATGAACACCTTGGTCGCCTCAGAAAGACATTTTTGAATCAGGGCTACCATCCAAGAACAATTGAAAATCAGATCACAAGAGCCACCAGAATATCAAGGAATCACCTGCTACATTACAAAACTAAAGAAGAAAATAACCGGGTACCTCTAGTAGTTACCTACAATCCAAATCTGGAGGCGCTAAGGGGAGCTGCATGGAAATTACAACCTTTACTGCAAAAAGATGCCCGCTTACAATCCATTTTTCCAGACCCCCCACTACTGTGTTTTAGGCATCCCCCAAATCTAAGAAGCATCATTGTCAAGAGCTCCCTGTCCTCTCCAACAGCTGCAGGTACCTTTCCTTGCAACCAGAAAAAATGTAAAACCTGTCCATTTATAATGACCACGGACAAGATTAAGATTCCCAATTCACATCAGGACTACAAGATACCAGGTACTTTCAGCTGCGTCACTTCTAATGTGGTGTACCTAATCATTTGTACTAAATGTCCAACTGGGGGGTCTGTATGTGGGGGAGACAGGGCAGAAACTGAGAACAAGGATGAACTCTCACCGCCATACAATAAGAGAAAAAAGAATGGATCTACCTGTGGCAATACATTTCTGTCTCCCAAATCATAACATTATTGACATGAAATTACCTGTATTAAAGGGTAACTTCAAATCGCAGAAAGACAGGAGAGTCTGGGAATATAAACTGATGACGACCTTTGACACTAACTGCAGGAATGAATGTGTCACATGGATTTATGTCTTTTTACATCAACTAACTACAACTAATGAACTTGCCCATCAGACCATGTGGGGTCATCACAACAGAGACCCTAATCACAGGACAATAAAACAATCCTTATCTAAGAATTGGCCCAGTATTTATGGACATAACTGTTTATCACCCATGGTAATTCTGCTTCATGTCACTTGGCTTATCCATGGTTTTTTTCCCCCTCTTTTTTTTTTTTCTCTATACTATGTTGTGCATAAATATGTGATTCTTCAGAATTTGTTTTAGTCTTTGCCTGATGAAGAGACGTATGTAGTATCGAAAGCTTGCAATTTGTTACCATCTTTTCAGTTAGCCATTAAAAGGTATCAACCACTGAGGACTCTCAATTCTAAATATTTTTCTATCTACTGGCTAACACGGTACCAAGATATATTTCTTTCCTGTATCAAAATGTGTTTTTCAAAGCAGTTAAAATAGGATGTATACTGTTTCTGCAATGGAGTATTTTAAGTAAATTAAACAAAGATCATCAATAACAGGGATGTGAAATATCAGGGATTCTGTGTTTCATGCCTTATCCTGTAGTTGTTAAAAATTACTCAATATCAGATGGTTCTGAAACCCAGCACAATACAGATCTGGCGTTATCAGCTGCGGCAATGTGAACAGCATACAAAAATGAAACCGCACTGCTCCGTCTACTGTGTAGTTGCCATTCTCAGATACTGCACCTCATTTCCTACTGAAGTCAATAGGAGCTAATCTGCAAAACCCAAGAAAGGCCACTACACAGCGTAGTTCCATCTCTGTGCTTTGTTTGCATTTGGCCACCACCAGAGCTGATAACTGTTAATGGGTGGAGGTTTAGGCTATGTGCACACGATGCGGATTTAGTGCGGATCCGCATCGTTTTTTTCCGTGCAGAAACGCTGCAGTTCTGCAACGTGATTTACAGTACAATGTAAATCAATAGAAAAAAAAATGCTGTGCTAATGGTGCGGAAAAATCCGCATGAAAACCGCTGCGGATCAAAAGTAGTAGCATGTCACTTTTGTGCGGAACTGCAGCGTTTCTGAACCCTGCCATTATAGAAATCCACAGGGGTAAAAAACGCATAAAATCCGCAACAAAAATGCACAAAATCCGCATAAAAAATGCGTTAAATCAGCACCTGCGTTTTCTGCCAGGAGATGCGGATTTTGTGCAGAAAATTCTGCACCCCAATCCGAAACGTGTGCACATAGCCTTCAGGTGTCAGATCTCCATAGAATATCTGATATTGATCAGCTAACAATGTACATGTAAATTTGAGGGTCAGCACTACAATTCTACTGTCAGAGATCCAGTATTGCCAATATTTCAATTATACTGCGTTTTGCTAGAACGAGAAAATACAGAAATTATCCATCAAAACATTCTATGAGTTTAGTGGCCAACCATTTTTTTTAGTTTTTTTTCTCTCTACTTTTCAGCAGCCGTCATTTCTCCATTTTCCCCTGATGTGGCTGCTTGAGACTTTCTTTTAGGGTTTGCTCACACTGACGATCAGGGTTTGCTCACACTGACGATCAGGGTTCGGTCACACTGACGATCACACATCCGTTGATTCTTCCATGAGAGAGAATCGGATATATGCAAATGATCCTCGGCTCAAACTCTGCTGCAAGCGTGATCAGAGTGTCATTTAACTGTGATCCGATTCTCTTACATTCAAGAATCGGATCACAGGGGCAGAGAAGATGGAGAACTTAATTTCACCATCTTCTTTATTCTGTGAGTCTTCGTATATCGGACTGAACTCAGATGACATCTGAGTGCAGTCCGATGTTTTCCCTGCTCCCATAAACTTGGATGGCCCGTATGCGCTGCCAATAGCATCATGCAACAATTTTTTTCTCATTCCGACTTAGCATTAGAAAAAAAGCGCTAGTCAGCACTTCTCCATAGTATAACATTGGAGCGAGTCCTAGTGTGCTTGCCAGTGTGAGCAAACCCTTATGTGCAACAAATTGTATTAGTTTTTAGCACTACTTTGGGGTAGATATAAATTACTGTGCAATTGAAATCATTTTTGGGGAGACACAAATGTCGTAAAAGTGATTTTTGGTTTAGTTTTTTGTTTATACTTTATCCTGTAAAAATGCCATTTTTGGTTTATTTTTAATTTTTTTTTTACTGTTCATGTTTCAATACAAATTACCGATTGAGTGAATTCTCCAGGTGATTTTTTTAGATACCTATTATGTGTACATTTTTGTAGTATTACTTCTTACATGTATGCAATAAAATGCATTTTATATGATTTTTTTTATGCTGTGGAACTTTTTGCAACTTTTTTTTTAATTTACATTTTTGTGCAGCTTTTTTATATATGCTCACAGAATTTGTACCCCAATAGGTCAAGACCATGCTCGGAAAACTCGAGTAACGATCACACTCGCTCATCACTAGTCAATATCAAACTTGTATAGTGTTCTTTTTTATTTTACTAGGTTTTTTTAGTATTTTTTCTGTTGATGAAGCTGCGAGAGGGCTTATTTTGTTGCATGTCGATTTGAGGTTTTATTTATACCAATTTGGGGTATATAGGACATATAGAACACTGTTAGTTGCATTTTTTTTTGGGGGGGGGGAATTGCGAAGACTGGAAAATCTCAAATCTGGCTTTTTGACATTTTTTTAAATACTTTTATGGATGAGGTGATGCCAATTCTGTTTATTATTATTTTTTAATTTCTTTACTTTAAAACCCGGAAATGGGGGTTGATCTAAACTTCTATATTTTTTATTTTCTTCATATTTTTTTACAATTGTTGTTCACTTTATTTTTAGTCCCCCCTAAGGTACTTTAATTTGTGATCGCTTATATTATGGACTACATACAACAGTATTGCAGGATATAGTATAAATTGCAGTTTCTTTTAAAAAGCAGCTTACAGTTGAGGTTCAGAGGAAGAGCAAGAAAGCAGCAACAGAGCCTTCAGCAGTAGTGATGAGCGAGTATACTCGTTGCTGGGGTTTTCCAGAGCACGCTCGGGTGATCTCCGAGCATTGTTAGTTCTCGTAGATTTAGTTTTCGTCACCTCAGCTGCATGATTTACAGCTGCTACATAGCTTAAATACATGTGGGGATTCCCTAGCAACCAGGCAACCCCCCCATATGTACTCAGCCTGTCTATCAGCTGTAAATCATGCAGCTGCGGCAAGGAAAACTAAATCTCCGAGAACTAACAATACTTGGAGATCACCCGAGCGTGCTCTGGAAAACCCGAGCAACGAGTACACTCGCTCATCACTATTCAGTATTCAGCAGGCAATCCAACAGCAAGTGACGTCAGAGATTGATGGTGGCATTTCAATAATTCACCTGCAGCAATTATGGCTAGTGCTGATAGCTTTTATTCTAGCTGTAATACATAGCTGACATCTGCCCTGTATGGAACAGGCCCAGTTCCTGAGTCCCGCACTGTACAGGAACACCCTGACTGTGACAAACATGTACGGTAGTGCCCTAAATTTACAGCATTTGTTCCTTATGTATATAATATATAATATTATTGTCAGTTTCACATCACTTATACTTACTTTTTCATTCTTTGTATGAAATATGGTTCTCTTTTTTTTCAAATAACATTTTGCAAATGTTTGTTTTCCAAAAATGAGTATTGAAAAGAGATTCTTTTTTTAAGGTACCCACTCTTTTTTGTAACCTCCAAATAAATATTATCCCGATCTGCCAATTTTTGACTTATGTCTACCACACAACATGTATAGTAATGTTATACTTCTGTACATTTTTATTTTGTTATTAAAATTAAAATGCAAAAATATTATAGCTGCGTGCTCTATTTAGACAAATTAAAACACCTTACACAGCATATATCAATATGGATTACTCCTGTAACATTGCCTTTAGGACACGGCACGTGGCAGTATTATGGTGCACTTTTGCTGCTTCCACTAATTGCCAATGTAGCCTAGAAACTTTGTATTGCCTAGAATTTAAAGAGGAGCTGTCACTTGCTCCAAAAAATACCTTCAGAAATTCTTCTGCTTCCTTCCATTTTGCGCGTCACTCCATTGCAGAGAAATTAAGATTTAAAGCACCACTCCAGTGGGTTTTTCTTTCATCACTGGAGTTGCGCTTTAAATGTAAGACCCCTGCCCCCATTCTTATACTTGCCTTCCAGCACCTTCACCTTTTACCGATGCTGCTCGGGTCCCGCAGCGCCATCTTGTGCCCATAACTTCTGAATAGCTGAAAGTCAGAAGTTATGACGCAAGAACTCAATGCAACTCTATGAGAGCCAGAACAAGGCTCTTACAGAGATGTGCTGAAAAGTGACCTCCATCGCGCTCCATGAAACACTGGTCACTTTTTGCCGGAGACGGACGGGAGTGACCTGGAAAAAGATAAAGGTGGCAGGTCAGTATATGACCAGGTACGGGGAAATTACATTTAAAGCACCACTCCAACGGTGCAATATAAAAATGTTGGAGTGTGCTTTAATGCTTTTGGAGCATAGTATGTAAGATCTCTTCTTGCAGACCACCTGCAGCATCTGGATGGGAGGCATGAAAGCGCACATCCCAAGAGAAGATTACAGAGACACCCCACAAACGCACCTGGCAGATCACAGCCAACTTCTTCTGTACATAAAATCTACAGAGAAACCATCAGCACAAAAGCCTCAGCAGAGCGGCCTCTTCAACCTGCCTCCATCCTATAAATGGTCCAAGGCGTCAGCAATAAAATATCAAGAGGCTCCCAGCAGACACAGAATACAGCGGATGCTCCACCACTTCTACAACTACGAGTACAAGCCTAACCCAGAAGGAGTGAACCAAGCTACAAAAGACCTCAACGATATATTCTACACCATGGCCGAACTGTCCGACCTGAAAAAAGTCAACTATAAAAGGCCAAAAGAAAAACAGACCAATGGTTGGTTTGACAGAGAATGTAAAACCATACGGAAGACCCTGAGAACAGCCTCAAACAAAAAACACAGAGACCCCAACCATCCGGGTCTGAGGGATGCCTATGACACCATACAAAGGCAATACAAAACCATCCTCAAGAGGAAGAAACAAAGTTACATCTCCACCAAACTTAACCAACTGGAAGACGCCCTCCAGGACAACTCCTTCTGGGAACTATGGAACCACATGGGCACAAAAAACAAGAAGAACATCATCCATATCCAAAATGGCAATATCTGGCTTCAGTACTTCAGAGACCTCTACAAAGACATCCCGAAGGAAGAACTAAACCAAGAACAGAAAAACATAACAGAAAAACTAAAAGCTATGGAGGAAAAAGTCAAACATTTCCAAAACCCACTGGATACACCAATCACACTTCAGGAAGTTACAGAGAGAATATCTTCCATAAGGTGTAGAAAAGCCAGTGGCCCAGATGGAATCCCACCAGAAATGCTGAAGTACAGCCCACCAGAAATACATGCAGCAATGGTCAAATTGTTCAATATTGTGCTGAGTGCTGGCTACTTTCCTCGTACCTGGAATCAAGGCCTCATCACACCCATCCACAAGAGTGGGGACAGGTACGACCCTGCCAACTACAGAGGCATATGTGTCAGCAGCAACCTGGGGAAACTGTTCAATAGCATCCTGAACAAAAGGATCCTTAATTTCCTCACCGAGCATAACGTCCTCAGCAAAAGCCAAGCAGGGTTCATGCCAAACCATCGCACTACCGACCACATCTACACCCTGCACAGCCTCATTCAGAGCCACGTCCACAACACTAAGCACGGGAAGATATACGCTTGTTTTGTGGATTTCAGAAAGGCTTTTGACTCAGTGTGGCACCCAGGCCTGTTACTGAAACTGCTGGAGAGTGGAATAGGAGGAAAGACCTACGATGTCATCAAAAGCTCCTACACCGAGAACCGCTGCAGTGTGAGTGTGAACGGTAGAAGAACGGCTGATTTCCAGCAGAGCCGCGGAGTCAGACAGGGCTGCACCCTAAGCCCAACGCTCTTCAATATCTACATCAATGAGCTGGCCACCACTCTGGAATCTTCCACGGCACCAGGTCTCACACTCCATAATGCCCAGGTGAAATTCTTGCTGTATGCAGATGACCTATTGCTGCTGTCACCAACTGAGAAAGGTCTTCAAGACAACCTGAAAATCCTGGAGAAATTCAGCTCCACATGGGCTCTACCGGTCAATGCAAAGAAAACCAACATCATGGTGTTCCAGAAGAGAAAGCCAAGACCGAACCAGCACCTTCCATTCATGCTAAACAACTGCGCTCTTACAGAAATGGACAAATATACCTACCTGGGCCTGGAAATTCACCGGTCAGGGAGCTTCAAACAAGCCATAGAGATACTGAAAGACAAGGCCTGCAAAACCTTCTATGCCATCCGAAGGAAGCTCTATCATCTGAAGCCACCAGTGAGGGTCTGGCTAAAAATCTTCGATGCCATAATCACCCCAATCCTCCTATACGGCAGTGAAGTCTGGGGCCCTCACACATACCCAGACTGGTCAAAGTGGGATTCCAGTCCAACAGAAATATTCCACCTGGAATTCTGTAAACACCTTCTTCAGGTCCATCGGAGCACCACCAACAATGCCTGCCGAGCTGAGCTGGGCAGATTCCCACTGCACCTATCTGTCCTGAAGAGGGTGCTGTCCTTTCAGGCTCACCTGCAGAGTAGCAACCCAAGCTCCCATCACCATAAAGCCATGCTACATATAGGTGGTCCCCACAAACCAGGACCCCCAGAACAGCTCACCCAAACCCAACCTGCCCGAACCGTCAACCAAAACAACTCGACAAAAGCCACAATCAGGAAGATGGTAGAGGAGGGGCAGGAGAGGTACGTCAGTGTCTGGAGGAACGAAATCAGCAGCTCACAGAAACTGACCGTGTACCAGAGTCTACAGAGAGACTACAGACTGGCCCCATATCTGGAGAAACTCTCAGATCCCAGAGACCGCCAGATCCTGAGCCGGTATAGACTCAGCGCCCACAATCTGGCCATCGAGGTCGGCCGGCACAGACAGAGCTACAAGCCCAGAGAAGACAGACTGTGCCTACACTGTGACCTGGAGACCCTGGAGGATGAGACCCACTTCCTGCTACACTGCCCCAAATACTCAGCAGTGAGGGACATTCACTTCAGGAGACTCTCACATCTCTTCCCGGATTTCAGCTCCATGAAGGAGGAAGAGAAAACATATATCCTGCTGGGGGAAGAAGAGAGCGCGGTGGAGATAGCAGCCCAGTATGTGAGCGCTTGCCATAGACTGCGAGAAAGACAACCATGATATGCCATGGACGTCCTTACCCCCACCCTGCACCCCATCCATCGTCCCCGCAGTCCTCACCCATTATCCCCACAGTCCCTGCTCCCTATTCCCTATTGTACTTGTGCTTTGGCAAAACTGATGTTTATTTGGTCCTGCCAATAAAGCTTCTTTGATTTGATTTGATTTGATTTGACACTACAGTTCGACTGTGAGAAAAGATCAGACAAACTGCTCTCCTAAAGCAACAAATGTGAATATCTCTGCAATTGATTGACCCAGGGCAAGGTGATAGAAATGGCACAATCAGGGGAGCTCATGGATTTTTACTAGGTTCTTAACACATTTCTTTCGAGCAAGGAAGCAAGGAACAGGATCATTTTAACTATACTTAATTTTAGCTTAGGAAAAGTATACCCACTGTTAGTCCCTAATTTTGAGATATATACAGTATATATATATATATATATATATATATATATATATATATATATATATATATATTTTATTTTTTATTTTTTTTTAAAGGAAACTTAAACCTACCCAAACATTTTATATTTCCCTGCTCTTATAGGACCATGGGTTGTAGTAGTTTTCAGGCATATAGGTAGTTTTCAGGCATACAGGCCAGATGAAATCGATTTGAAGCAGAAATTAGGCTGGGTTCATACCATAATTTCCCACGGGATCAATAAAGTGTATCGTATCGTATCGTACCGTATGAACCCAGCCTAATTTCTGCTTCAAATCGATTTCATCTGGCCTGTAGAAGATGTTTAGTCACGTCTCAAGGTGGTTGTTGAGCCGCCCTGCTCTTAAGCCTAGATATCATTAATCCGCTCCTACTAAGTGTCTTAATCTTCCAAAGAACAGATATATGGAGATTAATTTGAATGTGACCTAGTAACGTGGGTATTTAAAGCTAAGTAAGAAATCAGCTACAATTAAGATCCATGCGCTTCTTCAATGTCATCGGATTGCTGTATCTTTTCCCTAATGAAACATACAAACTGACTTCCTTTATATGGCATTATAAGGTTTATGCAAATTTTTATGCATGACTGACAAGCTTTACTTTACATTAGACAAAAATGCAAGTTGCAATGTAAACTAGTTAAAATGAGGCCATCACATACTGCTGAAGTCAAAAGTTTACATAGACTTAGATTGAAGGTAATAAAATTCATATTTATCTCCACCACAGATTCCACCTCACAGAACCATAGTTTACTCTAGTTGTCTTGTATATCTACTTTGTACATGACAAAAGCAATTGTTCTAACAAATGTTTATGGGCAGATCATTTAATTTAGAATTCTCTAATCACAATTTCAGTGGGTCAGAGTTTTACATAAACCTAGATGACTGCACTTTTAAATGGCTTGAGAAATTCCAGAAAGCTATTTAATAGCGTTAGGAGCCATCTTAAGTTAAATGAGATAATTTGAGTTCATTGGAGGCGTACATGTGGCAGTAATTTAACGCTTACCTTAACAGCCTCCCTGCCTCTATGTGAACATTATTAAAGGCGTTAGTCAGGAAGTCAAAGGTTCTTGTGAGCACTATTGGGGCCAAAATCCGATAGTGGAAAGAACAGCATTTCACCATGACCAGGTGCTCCCTGCAAGATTTCAGACAGTGGAGTGAAAATAATTAACGGAAGAGTTGTCCAAGAGCCAAGGACCACCTGTACACAGCTACAGAAAGACATGGAATCAGCAGGTACAAGTGTTTCAAAGAAAACTTTAAGTAATGCACTCGACCTCCATGGCCTGTATGCACGCTCCCCACGCAAGACTCAATTGCTGAACAAAAAGTATGAAAAGAAAAGATGAATGAACAAATGTACTGAGACATTCTTGATATAAATATCTGCTATCTACCAGGATGATGAAGAAGAAACAAGGGTAGACATTTCGGAAAGACAATCATCCCAAACACACAGCTAAGGAAACTCTCAATTGGTTTCATAGAAAAAAAATGACGCTGCTAGAATGGTCCAGCCAATGAGCTGACCTGAATCCAAGAGAAAATTTATGGAAGGAACTAAAGCTCAGAGTTCATAGAATGAGCCCATGGAACCTTTAGGATTTGAAGAGTGTTTGTGGGCCAAAATCACACCTGAGCAATGCATGCGACTAGTTTCTCTATACACGAAGTGTCTTGAAGCTGTCATCGCCAACAAAGGCTTTTGTACTAAATACATTTCAGTAAGCGTGTGCAATACTTTTTCCCTGTGTCATGTGGTTTTATTTATTTGCCTATGTGGATTGGATGGGCTGTTACCGAAATCTGGTGATCATAGTAATTCCTTATCAAAAGTTGATTTGTTTTTCCTTTTCTTTTGCAGGCAGTGCGGGCGATTAATGGCTGCGATCAAGACAGCACTGCAGAAGAGTTTACTAATCGGGTTTTTGACAAGATTGATGTCAATGGAGATGGTAAGAATTATTTACCTTTACAGAGAAAATTAGGGGGCTATGTCGACATTCAATTATCATCTAAAATAATAAAAGAAAGAAAACTGCAACAATATTCAATTACAAGGAGTAGGATGGAAGAACAAGGACCATGTCCTCAGGAGCTGGCCATCAGGTTGTATGCAGAATAATTGCAATCTGCCTAGTGTTGAAGGAAGGTGGCAGCAGTAGGCAGTTTAGGCACAACCACCTTGTCCATGTGTCTTTATTATTGTATGAACTAAACACTTTTTCTTCACAGGGGAGCTGTCTCTGGAGGAATTTGTGGAGGGTGCTCGTAAAGATGAAGAATTTATGGATGTGATGATGAAGAGTCTGGACTTGACCCACATAGTGACCATGATAAACAACCGAAGGCACAGTGTGTGATTTCTAGGAGTCAAGGATAGGTTTATGTTTGAGATGGTTCAGGGTATATTTTGCAGATGACATGAGAAGTTAAGACTCACTGTGCATATTAGAAAAAGTCATTAAAGAGTCATCAGCTATCCAGTTAAAATTATGGATTCAGTGCAAATGAAGTCTATGTGCCAGTACCCACTCCTTTCAGATGTCTGGTACCATGTCAAGGTAGATGGGACATTACATGGGTGTCAATATGGAATAACATAAGCAATGAGTTGACTCATAGCTTGTGCATAGCTACCAAAAATATCTATCCAATTACTATAGTTAATAAAGGTCTGATCCATTATGCAATGTTAATGAGTAGCTTTCACTATCGATAAGGATCTAGTGTTCAACAAACCAGGAAGATTTCTAAATGTATGATATGGATGTACTGTGGGTACTTGTTTGTGGCATGTTGCAACAAGTCTGCAGGTATGTTTCTTTAAAGGCAGCACTCGAGGCAAAACTGAATAAATGTGTTATGCCTAGTGCCAGGCATGAGGGGGTGGGCCATGATACAACTATCATACATTGAAATCATGGACCCCCTCTCTGATTAATTGGGCACTGAGCATAACCCCTTGCATCATTTGTGCCTGAAGTATCCTTCAAATAGGTATTCCCATTAAGGGAACCCTGTTTTGGAGATGGGTGCTGGTCGGAAAACTGAAGTTCTGCAATAATTGTCAAATATGTGATTACCCCTTTAAGGAGTTCACACACTGCAGTCATGTTGTAGCAAAGATGCACTATTTTTCCCCAATTTTCAAAAAACTCTCAACAGAGATTATGAATTATGTTAAAGTATGACAGAGAAGGACTAGCAGCACATTGGAAACAATCTTTGACAGCATTCAAATGATTATGCAGTTGATATATGCATTTACAATGGTAACACAGAGTGTAAATAATGTGTATGAAATGATGTGATTAATTGTATTATTTTTGAATTTCCATCTTTAAATAACGTTTAGTGGTTTCACCGTTGACTATACCAATAAGGAGAGTGGGCAATCACAGTATGTGTTGGATAGTACTTAAGAGTGCTCTCCATTGGGCATTCTGTCTTTGTGATTTTTGTATGTTTGTGCCTTTGTAAGCTGTACATAAATGGCTGCTTTCTATAAATAAACTGTAAATATCATAAAAAGAATACAAATGTCCTGTGTTTTAGCACTATCTTATGTGTAAAAGTACATTTGCACCTGACAACCACAGCCATTAACCAAATGATGATTGGCAATGTACAAGAAAATTGGTCATCATAACAGCCTGTTTATAGGACGACCAGAATTCTGTGCCATAGAACGATTGCTAATACAATCGTTCTGTGCATAAAAAAATATCATGTTTTCAGCAACACAGAATATTGTGCAGCCGATAACAATGATTTTAAAGCCAACATGAACTATTCACTCAGTGGTTGAAACAGTGTTTTGCTTGTTTTGATTGTCGTCATGTTTGTTTAAGCTGATAAGCCACAAATGAGCATTCTTAAGGTACCGTCACACTCAGCAACTTTATAACGAGAACGACAACGATCCGTGACGTTGCAGCGTCCTGGATAGCGATCTCGTTGTGTTTGACACGCAGCAGCGATCTGGATCCCGCTGTGATATCGCTGGTCGGAGCTAGAAGTCCAGAACTTTATTTCGGCACTGATCACCTGCTGTCATCGCTGGATCGGTGTGTGTGACGCTGATCCAGTGATGTGTTCACTTGTAACCAGGGTAAATATCGCCGCGCTTAGTAACCCGATATTTACCCTGGTTACGATTGTAAACGTTAAAAAAAAAACAGTACATACTCACATTCTGATGTCTGTCACGTCCCCTGGCGTCCACAGGGTTAAAACTGCTTTTGGCAGGAGCGCTGCTAATATGCATGCGCTGCTGCCGAGAGCTTCCCTGCACTGAATGTGTCAGCGCCGGCCGTAAAGCGCCTGCCGTAAAGCAGAGCACAGCGGTGACGTCACCGCTGTTACTGCCGGCGCTCAGGGCGCTGACACATTCAGTGCAGGGAAGCTCTCGGCAGCAGCGCTTGCATATTAGCAGTGCTCCTGTCGAAAGTAGTTTTAACCCTGTGGGCGCCGGCGGGGGACGTGACAGACATCAGAATGTGAGTATGTAGTGTTTTTTTTTTAACTTTTACAATGGTAACCAGGGTAAATATTGGGTTACTAAGCGTGGCCCTGCACTTAGTAACCCGATGTTTACCCTGGTTACCCGGGTGCTGCAGGGGGACTTCGGCATCGTTGAAGACAGTTTCAACGATGCCGAAGTCGTTCCCCTGATCGTTGGTCGCTGGAGAGAGCTGTCTGTGTGACAGCTCCCCAGCGACCACACAACGACTTACCAACGATCACGGCCAGGTCGTATCGCTGGTCGTGATCGTTGGTAAGTCGTTTAGTGTAACGGTACCTTAAGACTAAGTGCAGATAATTGTGTATTTTCTCATCCAAGAGAATCGGGCCAATTATGCAAATCACATTCTGACCAAATTATGATCAGCTTTTGATCATAGTGTGATCTGATTCTCTCAGATGAGGAGAAGGTGGAGAGTCTACCTCTTCACCATTGTGTCAGTCCATGGAAATTGGACTGAACCCAGATGTCACCTGAATGAAGGTCAGTGGTTTCCATGGACTCATTGACATGCATGGCCGAGTCTAGTATGAATATCAGATCAAACTCGAGCATGCTCTGATATTTTTTCTCTGACAGACTGTGTCCAAGGAAAACATTGGACATTTGCACTGCACCATAGACTAACATTGATCTGAACGAGAACCAATGTTTCCTCGGATCGCAGTTGTCCCAAAAAATATGGTCTGCACCTGCCCTCATGATTCATGAACACTCATTCACGAGTATCGACTCTACTAAATACGCCCAGAGACGCTATTTATATTGGCCTTATAAGTCTCTGTTGGGAACTGGCACAGTTTATAATGGCAATCATAGTGGTATACTAGACACTTAAACAGATACCTAGATATGTGAAAACTTAGTTTTATAGTAAGCCAACAAAGTATGAGGATGCTCCGAAGTGGGGAGACATTGCTTACGTGGATCGGCACTACAGTGTTTTCTGAGCAAGTCTCCAAAGACAGCAATTATTATCATTACTACAAGTTGTTCTGAGGAGCTCAGCGACTTGCAGCATAGTACTGTTTAGCCCTTACACAATAAGTGTTGCTTGGCTATGCCACATACAGTGGTCCAAAGGTCCTTACAAAAAATGGAAAACAAGAGGGGCAACAGTGAGGGATACAATAAATGGAACAGCCACAATTTAAAGGGGAGAACAATTCACTGTAAATGGAGGACATAAGGCATTACTTCTATTGCTTAGTGAACTTCCCACGATCAATTGAAAGCGATGTTAGGATGTAGAGAAATAAACCTTGATGAAGTAGTTAATTAGTACATTTACCAGGTCATCCTTTGCCCATATATACAATGAGTGCATGTAGTTGTCAAAACAGAGGATCCTGTATCAGCCAAGAGTACAGGACAGCTGGGGGCTGCAACCCTAAGTTGTCAGTGTTAGCAAGGTAGGTTATCAAGTATAGAGGGTTCCCCAGGCTGTTTTTTCAATTATTTAAATAATTTTAAAAAACGACGTGGGATTTCCCCCATTTTTCACAACCAGCCTTGCTAAAGCAGACAGCTCGGGGCTGGTATTCTCAGACTGGTAAAAGGCCATGAATATTGACCCCCCCAGCATAAAAATGGCAGCCCGCAGCTGACCAGAAAAGGCACATCTCTTACATGTGCCAATTTTGGCACTTTGCCCAGCTCTTGTCACTTGCCTTCCAGCGGTGGCATTCGGGGTGCATATTTTTGGGGTTGATGCCATGTTTGTATTGTCTAGTGACATCAATCCCACAGAATAGTAATGGAGCGGTGTCTATCAGGAAAAGTGTGTTTTGTTTTTATTTCAAATAAAATAATTTATTCTTGCTGTTACTAATCCATGGGCTTGATGTCACCAGATAATACAAAGTGACATCAACCCCATAAATATAAACCCTTACAATGTAAGTGAAAAAAGCCAGGCAAAGCGCCAGAATTGATGCATCTATTAGATGGGGAGTCAATATCCATAACCCTTTACCAGCCTGAGAATACCAGCCCCCAGCTGTCTGCTTTAGCAAGGCAGGTTGTCAAAAATGGGGGGACCCCACGCCATTTTTTAAAATGATTTATTTAAATCATTAAAAAAAACAGCATGGGGACCCCTCTATTCTTGACAACCAGCCTTGTTAACACTGACAGCTGAGGGCTGCAGCCCTCAGCTGTCAGTTTAGCCTGGCTGGTTATCGAAAATACAGGGGAACCCACACAGTTTTTTTTTTATTTATTTAGAGCATAGGTGCCTGCTCTCATTGTTATTAGCAGCAGCAGACGTAGTTCGATCAGCCCATGCCAGTGACCGGAGGTAAACTTTATACCTCTGATCACAGCTGTGGGCTCGTGCTGTCATTTGACAGCACAGGAACCGCACCAGTCTGTCCAGCGGTAATGGTTTTACCACTGATCAGAAGCAGTGTTTGCCGTGCTGTCATGCAAATGACAGCATGTCAAACACTCTGATCGGGTCCCCCATTCAAGTGAAAGGTGTCCGGGTTAGGGTTCGGGTACTGTTTCAGCCTCTTGCAGCATACTAACTCTCCAACGCATGAAGATGGAAACTCCCTTGACTTGGTCTTCTCCCGGCTTTGCTCACTGGATGATTTCCCAAACTCCCCTCTCCTGCTCTCTGACCACAACCTTCTTTCATTCTCTATCAAGAACTGCCATCCCGCTCAGGTCACCCCCACTTTCCACACTTATAGAAACATACAGGCCATTAACACCCAGAAACTTATGAAGAACTTGCAGTCCTCATTAGCCCCAATCTTCTCCATCTCATGTCCTGATTCTGCTCTGAAGCATTACAATGAAACCCTGCAAAGTGCCCTGGATGAAGCTGCACCTCCTATACATAGAACAACTCGGCACAGCCGGCGACAACCGTGGCACACGCTGCAAACACGTTTCCTGCAGCGGTGCTCCAGGTGCGCCGATTGTCTGTGGAGAAAATCTAATCTACCTAAAGATTTCATCCATTATAAGTTCATGCTAAAAACATACAACTCTGCCCTTCACCTCTCCAAACAAACCTATTTCAACACCCTCATCACCTCGCTGTCCAATAACCCTAAATGTCTCTTTGACACTTTCCAGTCCCTACTTAACCCAAGAGAGCAGGCCCCAACCACAGATCTCCGCGCTGACGATCTGGCCAATTACTTCAAAGAAAAAATTGACCACATTCGACAGGAAATCATCTCCCAATCTCTTCATACCATGCACTGTCCTCCCTCCCCCACTGCATCTAGTTCACTCTCTGACTTTGAACCAGTTACAGAAGAAGAAGTAAGCAGGCTCCTTGCATCTTCTCGCCCGACCACTTGCACCAGTGACCCCATTCCGTCACATCTCCTCCAGTCCCTTTCCCCGGCTGTCACCTCTCACCTAACAAAAATATTCAACCTTTCCCTCACTTCCGGTATTTTTCCCTCCTCATTTAAGCATGCCATCATACATCCATTACTTAAAAAACCCTCCCTCGACCAAAATTGTGCCGCTAATTATAGACCTTCAAGCAAATAAGGCAGCACACAGCAGCGCTAACACATGCAAACATTAAACATGGAAATTGAACTGCATTACTGCACTAGAAATATGAAAAATGAGAGCGTTTAGCACATAATAAAGGCCAATTTTATGTGTACCTGGTAGCCACTTTACGGCATCTCTCTTATACCAGGTCCTACGCTTTCCTTTCCTCGCTGAGAATAAATGTCTCCATCTGAATGGGTACCTATGAAAACCTCTTCTTAGACAACATTCTCTCTCTCTGTGGAGGGGTACTGGACCTGTTGCAATTAAAACACCTGTGACTAGGAGGCGGAGTGCACGGTCAGAAGGCTAAATAATACATTTGAAAAAACTGACCGTCACATCCAAACATAGACTAAGTGTGAACAGGTGCTGAACCTTAGAGTCACCAACTCCTATACAGTCAAGCAAATAAGGCAGCACACTGCAGCGCTAACACATGCAAACATGAAACACGGAAATTGAACTGCATTACTGCACTAGAAATATGAAAAATGAGAGCGTTTAGCGCATAATAAAGGCCAATTTTATGTGTACCTGGTAGCCACTTTACGGCATCTCTCTTATACCAGGTCCTACGCTTTCCTTTCCTCGCTGAGAATAAACGTCTCCATCTGAATGGGTTCCAAAGAAAACCTCTTCTTAGACAACATTCTCTCTCTCTGTGGAGGGGTACTGGACCTGTTGCAATTAAAACACCTGTGACTAGGAGGCGGAGTGCTCGGTCAGAAGGCTAAGTAATACATTTGAAAAAACTGACCGTCACATCCAAACATAGACTAAGTGTGAACAGGTGCTGAACCTTAGAGTCACCAACTCCTATACAGTCAAGCAAATAAGGCAGCACACTGCAGCGCTAGCACATGCAAACATGAAACACGGAAATTGAACTGTCTCTAATATTCCCTTCATCTCTTTGCTCCTCGAACGCCTGGTCCACTCCTGTCTTACCCGCTATCTCTCAGATAACTCTCTTCTCGACCCTCTTCAATCTGGCTTCCGCTCTTTACACTCTACTGAAACTGCCCTCACTAAAGTCTCTAATGACCTACTAACAGCTAAATCTAATGGTCACTACTCCATGCTAATTCTCTTGGATCTCTCCACAGCATTCGACACTGTGGATCATCAGCTCCTCCTCATTATGCTCCGCTCCATCGGCCTCAAGGACACCGTTCTCTCTTGGTTCTCCTCCTATCTCTCTGACTGATCCTTCACTGTATGTTTTGCTCGTTCCTCCTCCTCTCACCTTCCCCTTACTGTTGGGGTTCCTCAAGGATCAGTCCTAGGCCCCCTCCTCTTCTCTTTGTATACTGCCCCTATTGGACAAACAATCAGTAGATTTGGTTTCCAGTACCATCTCTATGCTGACGACACCCAATTATACACCTCTTCTCCAGCTTTCACGCCGACCTTCTTAGAAAACACCAGTGATTGTCTTACCGCTGTCTCTAACATCATGTCCTCCCTCTATCTGAAACTGAACCTGTCAAAAACTGAACTCCTCTTGTTCTCTCCCTCTACTAACCTACCTTTGCCTGACATTGCCATCTCCGTGTGCGGTTCCACCATTACTCCAAAGCAACATGCCCGCTGCCTTGGGGTCATCCTTGATTCCGAGCTTTCATTCACCCCCCCCACATCCGATCACTGGCTCGCTCTTCTTATCTGCATCTCAAAAACATTTCTAGAATTCGCCCTTTTCTTACTTTCGACTCTGCAAAAACTCTTACTGTCTCACTTATTCATTCTCGTCTGGACTATTGTAACTCTCTACTAATCGGCCTCCCCCTTACCAAACTCTCCCTGCTCCAATCTGTCCTGAATGCTGCTGCCAGGATCATATTCCTCACCAACCGTTACACCGATGCCTCTACCTTGTGCCAGTCATTACACTGGCTACCCATCCACTCCAGAATCCAGTACAAAACCTCATCCACAAAGCACTCCATGGCTCAGCACCCTACATCTCCTCTCTGGTCTCAGTCTACCACCCTACCCGTGCCCTCTGCTCCGCTAATGACCTCAGGTTAGCATCCTCAATAATCAGAACCTCCCACTCCCGTCTCCAAGACTTTACACGTGCTGCGCCGATTCTTTGGAATGCACTACCTAGGTTAATACGATTAATCCCCAATTCCCACAGTTTTAAGAGTGCCCTAAAAACTCATTTGTTCAGATTGGCCTACCACCACTATCCCTGTGTGGCCCATTAAAAAAAAACAAAAAAAAAAGGTTCCTCGCATCATGTTCTCATACACTTTATGCAGTTAATAGCACTCTGTGTCTGTACTGTTACATACTTAGGCTGATAACTGGTTCATGCAGCTTTACATGAACACCCGAGCCTTACACTATGGCTGGTCCAAATAACTAAAGCAATTGTTACCATCCACCTCTCGTGTCTCCCCGTTTCCTCATAGGTTGTAAGCTTGCGAGCAGGGCCCTCATTCCTCCTGGTATCTGTTTTGAACTGTGATTTCTGTTATGCTGTAATGTCTATTGTCTGTATAAGTCCCCTCTTTAAGTTGTAAAGCGCTGCGAAATATGTTGGAGCTATATAAATAAAAATTATTATTATTATTACTGATCTGGTACTGAAACCCGAACTTTTTTTTAACTGTTTGGCCGAACCCGCCGCTACCGAACATCCAGGGGTCCTACCATCTCTATAAATGAACCATTCTCAAAAACTGCGGAAATAGTAGGGAAGAAAAAAAAAGATAATTATTACTGCACCTTGTGATAGCCTGACCACATGTAGCTTTCTGTCATAGCTGGATTGTGAGATTGTTTCAATGGTTGAACTTGAATATAGACAAATTACTATTAGGTCATTAGTGATGTTCATCAATAACCCATGAATGATCTTATATACAGTACGTACATAATACAGAACATTAAAGGATGGTAGCTGTATATGTATTTTACAAGGTAAGAACTTTGCAGCACTGTATCACTATAGGCACTGTAGACAGACTGCTTTACCTATAGCATCACTGTAGACAAGCTGCTGAATCTGTAGAGTTGCTGTGAACAGGCTGCTGAATCTGTAGAGTTGCTGTGAACAGGCTGCTGAATCTATAAAGTCACCTTAGACAGGCTGCTGAACAAATATGACTCTATAGTGTCACTGTAGACGGGCTCCTGAATCTATAGTCACTGTAGACAGTCTGATGAATCTATAGAGTCACTGTATACAGTCTGCTCAATCTATACAGTCACTTTAGACAGGCTGCTGAATCTATAGAGTCTCTTTAGACAGGCTACTGAATCTGTAGAGTCGCTGTAGACAGGCTGCTGAATCTATAGAATCACCGTAGACAGGCTCCTGAATCTATAGTCATTGTAGACATGCTGCTGAATCTATAGAGTCACTGTATACAGTCTGCTCAATCTATACAGTCACTGTAGACAGGCTGCTAAATCTGTAGAGTCACTGTAGACAGGCTGCTAAATCTATAGAATCACCGTAGACAGGCTCCTGAATCTATAGTCATTGTAGACATGCTGCTGAATCTATAGAGTCACTGTAGACAGGCTGCTAAATCTATAGAATCACCGTAGACAGGCTCCTGAATCTATAGTCACTGTAGACAGGCTGCTGAATCTATAGTCACTGTAGACAGGCTGCTGAATCTATAGAGTCACTGTAGACAGGCTACTGAATCTGTAGAGTCACTTTAGACAGGCTGCTGAATCTATAGAGTCACTGTAGACAGGCTGCTGAATCTGTAGAGTCACTGTAGACAGGCTGCTGAATCTATAGAGTCACTGTAGACAGGCTACTGAATCTGTAGAGTCGCTGTAGACAGGCTGTTGAATCTATAGAGTCACTGTAGACAGGCTACTGAATCTGTAGAGTGGCTGTAGACAGGCAGTTTAACCTGTAGAGTCACTGTAGACAGGCTGCTGAATCTATAGAGTCTCTGTAGGCAGGCTGCTGAATCTATAGAGTCACTGTAGACAGGCTGCTGAATCTATAGAGTCACTGTAGACAGGCTGCTGAATCTGTAGAGTCGCTGTAGACAGGCTGCTGAATCTATAGAGTCACTGTAGACAGGCTGCTGAATCTATAGAGTCTCTGTAGGCAGGCTGCTGAATCTATAGAGTCACTGTAGACAGGCTGCTGAATCTATAGAGTCGCTGTAGGAGGGGTGCTGAATCTATAGAGTCGCTGTAGGCAGGCTACTGAATCTGTAGAGTGGCTGTAGACAGGCTGTTTAATCTGTAGAGTCACTGTAGACAGGCTGCTGAATCTATAGAGTCACTGTAGACAGGCTGCTGAATCTATAGAGTCGCTGTAGGCAGGCTGCTGAATCTATAGAGTCGCTGTAGGCAGGCTGCTGAATCTATAGAGTCACTGTAGACAGGCTGCTGAATCTATAGAGTCTCTGTAGGCAGGCTGCTGAATCTATAGAGTCAATGTAGACAGGCTGCTGAATCTGTAGAGTCGCTGTAGACAGGCTGCTGGATCTGCAGAGTCTCTGTAAGCAGGCTGCTGAATCTATAGAGTCACTGTAGACAGGCTGCTGAATCTATAGAGTCTCTGTAGGCAGGCTGCTGAATCTATAGAGTCAATGTAGACAGGCTGCTGAATCTATAGAGTCAATGTAGACAGGCTGCTGAATCTATAGAGTCACTGTAGACAGGCTGCTGAATCTATAGAGTCACTGTAGACAGGCTGCTGAATCTGTAGAGTCGCTGTAGACAGGCTGCTGAATCTATAGAGTCACTGTAGAAAGGCTACTGAATCTGTAGAGTCGCTGTAGACAGGCTGTTGAATCTATAGAGTCACTGTAGACAGGCTGCTGAATCTGTAGAGTCGCTGTAGACAGGCTGCTGAATCTGTAGAGTCGCTGTAGACAGGCTGCTGAATCTATAGAGTCACTGTAGACAGGCTGCTGAATCTATAGAGTCTCTGTAGGCAGGCTGTTTAATCTGTAGAGTCACTGTAGACAGGCTGCTGAATCTATAGAGTCACTGTAGACAGGCTGCTGAATCTATAGAGTCACTGTAGACAGGCTGCTGAATCTATAGAGTCTCTGTAGGCAGGCTGCTGAATCTATAGAGTCGCTGTAGACAGGCTGCTGAATCTATAGAGTCGCTGTAGGAAGGGTGCTGAATCTATAGAGTCGCTGTAGGCAGGCTACTGAATCTGTAGAGTCGCTGTAGACAGGCTGTTGAATCTATAGAGTCACTGTAGACAGGCTGCTGAATCTATAGAGTCACTGTAGACAGGCTGCTGAATCTATAGAGTCACTGTAGACAGGCTGCTGAATCTATAGAGTCACTGTAGACAGGCTGCTGAATCTATAGAGTTACTGTAGACAGGCTGCTGAATCTGTAGAGTCGCTGTAGACAGGCTGCTGAATCTATAGAGTCACTGTAGACAGGCTGTTGAATCTATAGAGTCTCTGTAGGCAGGCTGTTTAATCTGTAGAGTCACTGTAGACAGGCTGCTGAATCTATAGAGTCACTGTAGACAGGCTGCTGAATCTATAGAGTCACTGTAGACAGGCTGCTGAATCTATAGAGTCTCTGTAGGCAGGCTGCTGAATCTATAGAGTCGCTGTAGACAGGCTGCTGAATCTATAGAGTCGCTGTAGGAAGGGTGCTGAATCTATAGAGTCGCTGTAGGCAGGCTACTGAATCTGTAGAGTAGCTGTAGACAGGCTGTTTAATCTGTAGAGTCACTGTAGACAGGCTGCTGAATCTATAGAGTCACTGTAGACAGGCTGCTGAATCTATAGAGTCGCTGTAGGCAGGCTGCTGAATCTATAGAGTCGCTGTAGGCAGGCTGCTGAATCTATAGAGTCACTGTAGACAGGCTGCTGAATCTATAGAGTCTCTGTAGGCAGGCTGCTGAATCTATAGAGTCAATGTAGACAGGCTGCTGAATCTGTAGAGTCGCTGTAGACAGGCTGCTGGATCTACAGAGTCTCTGTAAGCAGGCTGCTGAATCTATAGAGTCAATGTAGACAGGCTGCTGAATCTGTAGAGTCAATGTAGACAGGCTGCTGAATCTATAGAGTCAATGTAGACAGGCTGCTGAATCTGTAGAGTCACTGTAGACAGGCTGCTGAATCTATAGAGTCACTGTAGACAGGCTGCTGAATCTATAGAGTCACTGTAGACAGGCTGCTGAATCTATAGAGTTACTGTAGACAGGCTGCTGAATCTGTAGAGTCGCTGTAGACAGGCTGCTGAATCTATAGAGTCACTGTAGACAGGCTGCTGAATCTATAGAGTCTCTGTAGGCAGGCTGTTTAATCTGTAGAGTCACTGTAGACAGGCTGCTGAATCTATAGAGTCACTGTAGACAGGCTGCTGAATCTATAGAGTCACTGTAGACAGGCTGCTGAATCTATAGAGTCGCTGTAGACAGGCTGCTGAATCTATAGAGTCGCTGTAGGAAGGGTGCTGAATCTATAGAGTCGCTGTAGGCAGGCTACTGAATCTGTAGAGTAGCTGTAGACAGGCTGTTTAATCTGTAGAGTCACTGTAGACAGGCTGCTGAATCTATAGAGTCACTGTAGACAGGCTGCTGAATCTATAGAGTCGCTGTAGGCAGGCTGCTGAATCTATAGAGTCGCTGTAGGCAGGCTGCTGAATCTATAGAGTCACTGTAGACAGGCTGCTGAATCTATAGAGTCTCTGTAGGCAGGCTGCTGAATCTATAGAGTCAATGTAGACAGGCTGCTGAATCTGTAGAGTCGCTGTAGACAGGCTGCTGGATCTACAGAGTCTCTGTAAGCAGGCTGCTGAATCTATAGAGTCAATGTAGACAGGCTGCTGAATCTGTAGAGTCAATGTAGACAGGCTGCTGAATCTATAGAGTCAATGTAGACAGGCTGCTGAATCTATAGAGTCACTGTAGACAGGCTGCTGAATCTATAGAGTCACTGTAGACAGGCTGCTGAATCTGTAGAGTCGCTGTAGACAGGCTGCTGAATCTATAGAGTCACTGTAGACAGGCTACTGAATCTGTAGAGTCGCTGTAGACAGGCTGTTGAATCTATAGAGTCACTGTAGACAGGCTGCTGAATCTGTAGAGTCGCTGTAGACAGGCTGCTGAATCTGTAGAGTCGCTGTAGACAGGCTGCTGAATCTATAGAGTCACTGTAGACAGGCTACTGAATCTGTAGAGTCGCTTTAGACAGGCTGTTGAATCTATAGAGTCACTGTAGACAGGCTGCTGAATCTGTAGAGTCACTGTAGACAGGCTGCTGAATCTATAGAGTCACTGTAGACAGGCTGCTGAATCTATAGAGTCACTGTAGACAGGCTGCTGAATCTATAGAGTTACTGTAGACAGGCTGCTGAATCTGTAGAGTCGCTGTAGACAGGCTGCTGAATCTATAGAGTCACTGTAGACAGGCTGCTGAATCTATAGAGTCTCTGTAGGCAGGCTGTTTAATCTGTAGAGTCACTGTAGACAGGCTGCTGAATCTATAGAGTCACTGTAGACAGGCTGCTGAATCTATAGAGTCAATGTAGACAGGCTGCTGAATCTGTAGAGTCGCTGTAGACAGGCTGCTGAATCTACAGAGTCTCTGTAGGCAGGCTGCTGAATCTATAGAGTCACTGTAGACAAGCTGCTGAATCTATAGAGTCACTGTAGACAGGCTGCTGAATCTGTAGAGTCGCTGTAGACAGGCTGCTGAATCTATAGAGTCACTGTAGACAGGCTACTGAATCTGTAGAGTCGCTGTAGACAGGCTGTTGAATCTATAGAGTCACTGTAGACAGGCTGCTGAATCTGTAGAGTCACTGTAGACAGGCTGCTGAATCTATAGAGTCACTGTAGACAGGCTGCTGAATCTATAGAGTTACTGTAGACAGGCTGATGAATCTGTAGAGTCGCTGTAGACAGGCTGCTGAATCTATAGAGTCACTGTAGAAAGGCTGCTGAATCTATAGCATTACTGTAGACAGGCTGATGAATCTGTAGAGTCGCTGTAGACAGGCTGCTGAATCTATAGAGTCACTGTAGACAGGCTGCTGAATCTATAGAGTCGCTGTAGACAGGCTGCTGAATCTGTAGAGTCGCTGTAGACAGGCTGCTGAATCTATAGAGTCACTGTAGACAGGCTACTGAATCTGTAGAGTCGCTTTAGATAGGCTGTTGAATCTATAGAGTCACTGTAGACAGGCTGCTGAATCTGTAGAGTCACTGTAGACAGGCTGCTGAATCTATAGAGTCACTGTAGACAGGCTGCTGAATCTATAGAGTCACTGTAGACAGGCTGCTGAATCTATAGAGTTACTGTAGACAGGCTGCTGAATCTGTAGAGTCGCTGTAGACAGGCTGCTGAATCTATAGAGTCACTGTAGACAGGCTGCTGAATCTATAGAGTCTCTGTAGGCAGGCTGTTTAATCTGTAGAGTCACTGTAGACAGGCTGCTGAATCTATAGAGTCACTGTAGACAGGCTGCTGAATCTATAGAGTCACTGTGGACAAGCTGCTGAATCTATAGAGTCACTGTAGACAGGCTGCTGAATCTGTAGAGTCACTGTAGACAGGCTGCTGAATCTATAGAGTCACTGTAGACAGGCTACTGAATCTGTAGAGTCGCTGTAGACAGGCTGTTGAATCTATAGAGTCACTGTAGACAGGCTGCTGAATCTGTAGAGTCACTGTAGACAGGCTGCTGAATCTATAGAGTCACTGTAGACAGGCTGCTGAATCTATAGAGTTACTGTAGACAGGCTGATGAATCTGTAGAGTCGCTGTAGACAGGCTGCTGAATCTATAGTCACTGTAGAAAGGCTGCTGAATCTATAGAATTACTGTAGACAGGCTGATGAATCTGTAGAGTCGCTGTAGACAGGCTGCTGAATCTATAGAGTCACTGTAGACAGGCTGCTGAATCTATAGAGTCTCTGTAGGCAGGCTGCTGAATCTATAGAGTCGCTGTAGGCAGGCTGCTGAATCTATAGAGTCGCTGTAGACAGGCTGCTGAATCTATAGAGTCGCTGTAGGCAGGCTGCTGAATCTATAGAGTCGCTGTAGGCAGGCTGCTGAATCTATAGAGTCACTGTAGACAGGCTGCTGAATCTATAGAGTCTCTGTAGGCAGGCTGCTGAATCTATAGAGTCAATGTAGACAGGCTGCTGAATCTGTAGAGTCGCTGTAGACAGGCTGCTGGATCTACAGAGTCTCTGTAGGCAGGCTGCTGAATCTATAGAGTCAATGTAGACAGGCTGCTGAATCTGTAGAGTCGCTGTAGACAGGCTGCTGGATCTACAGAGTCTCTGTAGGCAGGCTGCTGAATCTATAGAGTCACTGTAGACAGGCTGCTGAATCTATAGAGTCACTGTAGACAGGCTGCTGAATCTGTAGAGTCGCTGTAGACAGGCTGCTGAATCTATAGAGTCACTGTAGACAGGCTACTGAATCTGTAGAGTCGCTGTAGACAGGCTGTTGAATCTATAGAGTCACTGTAGACAGGCTGCTGAATCTGTAGAGTCACTGTAGACCGGCTGCTGAATCTATAGAGTCACTGTAGACAGGCTGCTGAATCTATAGAGTTACTGTAGACAGGCTGATGAATCTGTAGAGTCGCTGTAGACAAGCTGCTGAATCTATAGAGTCACTGTAGGCAGGCTGCTGAATCTATAGAATTACTGTAGACAGGCTGATGAATCTGTAGAGTCGCTGTAGACAGGCTGCTGAATCTATAGAGTCACTGTAGACAGGCTGCTGAATCTATAGAGTCTCTGTAGGCAGGCTGCTGAATCTATAGAGTCGCTGTAGGCAGGCTGCTGAATCTATAGAGTCGCTGTAGACAGGCTGCTGAATCTATAGAGTCGCTGTAGGCAGGCTGCTGAATCTATAGAGTCGCTGTAGGCAGGCTGCTGAATCTATAGAGTCTCTGTAGGCAGGCTGCTGAATCTATAGAGTCAATGTAGACAGGCTGCTGAATCTGTAGAGTCGCTGTAGGCAGGCTGCTGAATCTATAGAGTCACTGTAGACAGGCTGCTGAATCTATAGAGTCTCTGTAGGCAGGCTGCTGAATCTATAGAGTCAATGTAGACAGGCTGCTGAATCTGTAGAGTCGCTGTAGACAGGCTGCTGAATCTATAGAGTCGCTGTAGGCAGGCTGCTGAATCTATAGAGTCACTGTAGACAGGCTGCTGAATCTATAGAGTCTCTGTAGGCAGGCTGCTGAATCTATAGAGTCAATGTAGACAGGCTGCTGAATCTGTAGAGTCGCTGTAGACAGGCTGCTGGATCTACAGAGTCTCTGTAGGCAGGCTGCTGAATCTATAGAGTCAATGTAGACAGGCTGCTGAATCTGTAGAGTCGCTGTAGACAGGCTGCTGGATCTACAGAGTCTCTGTAGGCAGGCTGCTGAATCTATAGAGTCACTGTAGACAGGCTGCTGAATCTATAGAGTCACTGTAGACAGGCTGCTGAATCTGTAGAGTCGCTGTAGACAGGCTGCTGAATCTATAGAGTCACTGTAGACAGGCTACTGAATCTGTAGAGTCGCTGTAGACAGGCTGTTGAATCTATAGAGTCACTGTAGACAGGCTGCTGAATCTGTAGAGTCACTGTAGACAGGCTGCTGAATCTATAGAGTTACTGTAGACAGGCTGATGAATCTGTAGAGTCGCTGTAGACAGGCTGCTGAATCTATAGAGTCACTGTAGACAGGCTGCTGAATCTATAGAATTACTGTAGACAGGCTGATGAATCTGTAGAGTCGCTGTAGACAGGCTGCTGAATCTATAGAGTCACTGTAGACAGGCTGCTGAATCTATAGAGTCTCTGTAGGCAGGCTGCTGAATCTATAGAGTCGCTGTAGGCAGGCTGCTGAATCTATAGAGTCACTGTAGACAGGCTGCTGAATCTATAGAGTCGCTGTAGGCAGGCTGCTGAATCTATAGAATCGCTGTAGGCAGGCTGCTGAATCTGTAGAGTCACTGTAGACAGGCTGCTGAATCTATAGAGTCTCTGTAGGCAGGCTGCTGAATCTATAGAGTCACTGTAGACAGGCTGCTGAATCTATAGAGTCACTGTAGACAGGCTGCTGAATCTATATAGTCAATGTAGACAGGCTGCTGAATCTGTAGAGTCGCTGTAGACAGGCTGCTGAATCTACAGAGTCTCTGTAGGCAGGCTGCTGAATCTATAGGGTCACTGTAGACAGGCTGCTGAATCTATAGAGTCACTGTAGACAGGCTACTGAATCTGTAGAGTCGCTGTAGACAGGCTGTTGAATCTATAGAGTCACTGTAGACAGGCTGCTGAATCTGTAGAGTCACTGTAGACAGGCTGCTGAATCTATAGAGTCACTGTAGACAGGCTGCTGAATCTATAGAGTTACTGTAGACAGGCTGATGAATCTGTAGAGTCGCTGTAGACAGGCTGCTGAATCTATAGAGTCACTGTAGACAGGCTGCTGAATCTATAGAGTCTCTGTAGACAGGCTGCTGAGTCTATAGAGTCGCTGTAGGCAGGCTGCTGAATCTATAGAGTCGCTGTAGGCAGGCTGCTGAATCTATACAGTCGCTGTAGGCAGGTTGCTGAATCTGTAGAGTCGCTGTAGACAGGCTGTTGAATCTATAGTCACTGTAGACAGGCTGCTGAATCTATAGAGTCGCTGTAGACAGGCTGCTCAATCTAGCAAATGTGTCCAAAGTCACCTCACAAATATTAAAAAAGCACGTGGATGTGTCAGATTAAATGTTCCGTATGCACAAAATGAAGGGTTCAATACACAGTACAACATAAATCATGTAGAAAAAAAGTGTACAAAAGAACCATACTTATAAACCAAATATCACATTTTTATTAATAATATAAACACAAATTAGTTTAAAACATATAAAATAGTGGGAAACCACAAGGTGGCGCCACATTCCCACATACAGGTGCTTCCCAGGAAATTAGAATATCATCAAAAAGTTAATTTATTTCAGTTCTTCTATACAAAAAGTGAAACTCATATTATATAGAGTCATTACAAACAGAGTGATCTATTTCAAGTGTTTATTTCGGTTAATATTGATGATTATGGCTTACAGCCGATAAAAACCCAAACATCATTATCTCAGTAAATTAGAATACTTTATAACACCAGTTTGAAAAATGATTTTAAAATCTGAAATGTTGGCCTACTGAAATGTATGTTCAGTAAATGCACTAAGTACTTGGTCGGGGCTCCTTTTGCATCAATTACTGCATCAATGCTGCTTGGCATGGAGGCGATCAGCCTGTGGCACTGCTGAGGTGTTATGGAAGCCCAGGTTCCTTTGATAGCAGCCTTCAGCTCAACTGCATTGTTGGGTCTGGTGTCCCTTATCTTCCTCTTGACAATACGTCATAGATGCTCTATGGGGTTAAGGTCAGGCGAGTTTGCTGGCCAATCAAGCACAGTGATACTGTTGTTTTTAAACTAGGTATTAGTACTTTTGGTAGTGTGGATAGTTGTCAAGTCCTGCAGGAGAATTACATTTTCATCTCCAAAAAGTTTGTCAGCAGAGGGAAGTATGAGGTGCTCTAAAATTTGCTGGTAGACGGCTGCGCTGACATTGGTTTTGATAAAACACAGTGGACCTACCCCAGGAGATGACATGGCTCCCCAAACCATCACTGATTGTGGAAACTTTACATTGGACCTCAAACAGCTTGGATTGTGGCCTCTCCACTCTTCCTCCAGACTCTGGGACCTTGATTACCAAATGAAATGCAAAATTTACTTTAATCTGAAAACAACACCTTGGACCACTGAGCAACAGTCCAGTTCTTTTTCTCCTTGGCCCAGGTAAGACGCTTCTGATATTGTCTATTGGTCATGAGTGGCTTAACACAAGGAATACGACACTTGTAGACCATGTCATGGATATATATATGTGTGGTGGCTCCAGAGGTGTATCTAGCCTCTCCTGCACCCGGGGCAAAGGATCAGTTTGGCGGCCCCCCCCCCCAAACCTCCCCCATTTGAACCTTAACTCTCTTCCGGTACCTGTGCGCTGGATACTTCCGGGGTCATTACTTCTTAAGACACGCGTCTGTGTTAGTTCAGTGCCCCCTGACGAAGGTTGTTCACCGAAACGCGCATTGGGGCGGAGGCGTGTGCCAGGAGAGTCTCCTTTGATTGCGGTAATTATTTATTATTTGTTATGTGCTCTGCTTATTTCATCTATTGTGTGGCGCTGTTGGCTCTCAGAATCAAGCATTTGCTGTTAGATTGTTATTGTTATATGGCCACGGCATTTAGCATGCAGACCTAACATACTGCAATATGGAAGTGTGCCGGGCACTAAGCTTGTGTAATGGCCAGATAGCACACTCTGAGCTTTGCCCACCACTTTAGTGATTATCTGACCTCCTGTCACAGGCCTCCTGCCATTGCCTGTGCAGCTTTTTTCTTACTTTTTTTCTGTTGTTTTCATCTCTTCATGCCTGGTGTAATATTTTTAATAATAAAGATTTGATGTTTTTCTACTTTAGACTGTATGTCATCTTTTTTCTGAGATATCTAGGCTATACGATGATCAGTCAAGATATGGTCTTATGTTTTTGGTACTTATTATATATTAGGATTTTTGTACCATGCAGTATCTAACCTTGAGTGGGTATTTATGTCTTTCTGTGTTTTGCACAGTATTTCTTATAGGTATGGACTTCAAAGCCAAGGAAATTGCCTGGCTGTCTCATATTGATCAGGTATTTGGAGGTGATGGGACCACCTCGCAACAGACCAGTGATCACAAGTGAGATGACCAAGTGTTAACCCTTCAAAATATGATTGTAAAAAGGACTAAGCTGTGGTGGAATTGCATGTTCCTGGATAAATACCTCGCCAGAAATATGATACCGAGAGGTTTACGGGTCCGGGTTGTGCCAACATTTCCGGTTGAGGATACTACTCTGATAGCTGGTTGGGAGGAGGCATGCAATATGTGCTCTAACACACTGATGAGACTTCTGAATGAGTTCAATAGGAAAACTATTACACAACTAGACACCTCAATTAAGCAAATAGAGAATGACCTTAAAACGAGTGGTACACCGGACCAGATTGGTAAACTTGGTGAACATATTGAGAAAATTATAGAGGGTGTTGTTATGAAAATTCAAGATACACAGACTACTAAGCTTAACAGAGACCGACGTGATTATGATACGAACAGAGTATATCTTTGGAGAAAAAATAGACAGCAGGAGGAACAGATCAGACGAACTCCGTCACAGACATCAATATCATCAGCAAGTGATATCTCTGATCGTTCAGGTTCATCTATGATGACAAGATCAGGAATGACCACACGGAATCAAAAGGAATTTACATTCCACCCTTATAGACGAGACAATTATGCATTGGAGAAAAGGAGACGTAACAATAAGGTAATTAACTTGAGCTCTCACCAGTTCACTGATACGGACCTGGCACTATTGGAGAAGGGTCTATCTTTTTCTCCGGCGGCACCTTTCGATGTCTTTGGTGCGGTGAAGGACCTCCACTTATTTGCCAGAACGTTAGTTTTTAAAAAACATTTTTTTGATGGTAACTTAGCTACATTATTTCCCACAGAGGAAGAGCAGGTAGCTCTGCGTACTTTGGAGGAGCTCGCCATTGAACACAGTACCCCTGAAGGAGGTAGGATTCCTGTGTCAATTCGCCCACGGTCTAAAAAATTTCCTCCCCTTGCCTCTTGTCCGAATGTGGATTTGTTTGTACAATTGGTTACCAAAGACTTTTTAGAGATTCCACGACACATCTATAGGGACAATCTTTCTGGTGGGGAACGGGGGCGTTTGCATGTCCTACGGAGCCTCCCTGACGTGGTGTTTAAACCGGCGGACAAGGGGGGAAACGTAGTGATCTGGCCTAAGGCTCTATATGAGACTGAGGTTTATCACCAGTTACATAATAGCACATGCTACAAAAAGCTTACGTTTAACCCATTGTCCGCCTATTCTCGTCAACTCAATGACATCATTAAAAACGCCAGGGAGGAGAGAATAATCACGAGTGAATTAGCTTCGGCCTTGGTGGTGAATGAGCCTACAATTCCCACTTTCTATCTTTTACCTAAAATCCATAAGGACATGCAGACGCCCCCTGGCCGCCCCATTGTATCAGGAAGGGGCAATTATTTGGAAAAGGTCAACCAGTGGATTGACTCTAAATTACAACCCTTAGTGGAGAGCCTACCCTCATTTCTTAGGGACACCGGTGATCTATTGAGGCGAATTGACAGTATACATTGGGAAGAGGATGAGATGCTGGTGACAGCTGATGTTGAATCACTGTACACCAGCATCAGACATCATGATGGGTTGCGGGCTGTGGATTTTTTCTTGGGGATGTCTAATTTACCTAGGGATCTAGTTGGTCTTATCTACAGGCTATTGGAATTTTCTTTGACTCACAATTTTTTTGTTTTCAAGGGGTCCTTCTTCCTGCAGCTCCAGGGAACAGCCATGGGGGCTCCCTTCGCCCCGGCTTACGCCAATCTGTTCCTGGGGCTGTGGGAGAGGGACCTCCCCCTGCCTGATCAGCTGTCGTCGATGTGCCACGTCCTTTTTTGGGCGCGGTACATCGACAACATACTTATGATCTGGCAGGGTTCACCAATAGGTCTTCAGGAATTCATCACCTCACTGAACACCAATGATCAGAATATTGCACTTACCTTTAGATTTGATAAGGATACTATTGAGTTCCTCGATGTTCTCATCAAAAGGGATTGTAATGAGGAATTGCAGACTGACATCTACCGCAAACCCTCATCAACAAATTCTTTATTGCATGCATCCTCCTACCATCCCAGTCATGTCATACGTGCTATTCCCACTGGGCAGTTTCTTCGCCTGCGTAGGCTATGCTCCACGGAGGAGTCGTTCTTGGAACAAGCGGATGACCTAAGTGAAAGGCTATTGGCACGTGGGCATAGTAAGCGTAACATTAAGAAAGCCTTCAATAGGGCCCGACATACATCGAGGCATACCCTATTGACCCTATTGTATGAAAGGAAGGTTAGGCCGGATCAAGAGATTGTACGTTTCGTGATGAATTATCATTCACAATTTCCACTTATGAAGAAGGTGCTAGCTAAATCATGGCACGTTCTGACAGCGGATCCTATTGTATCACGGTATATTCCGAAAAATGTGAGTATTGCGGTAAGACGGGCTAGGAATCTGCGAGATATGCTGGTGCACAGTCACTATACTAGTGCTCCAGTACGTACCTTTTTGGACTCTGCAGTGGCAAGGATGGGATGTGGCCCTTGTGGCCGCTGCGTTGCTTGCCCAAACATTGAACGCACTAATGTCTTCTCTAATTCGGACAGGTCCCGGCAATTCACTATTCGTAAGAGAATCACATGTACTAGTAAGAATATAATCTACTATGCTGTCTGTCCCTGTAATAAAATCTACATCGGGATGACGACAAGACAATTTAAAAATAGAGATAGGCGGGCACCACTACAAGGGATCTCCCATCACATGCCACAAATATATATAAGTCAAAAAACCAAGAGAAAAGGAGGCATGTATAAATTGGGGATCACCACATCCAAGATCATATAAATATAATAAATTTTATTAAATATAACAAGCACAAAAACACTGCACAGAACTTTAAAAGCACATAAAACCACCAAAAAACATGGTAAATACAAAGACCCATAATAGGGTCTATAACCTTGGTTCAAAACACATCCCCATACATGAATTACGTATTCAACACCTGATGAAGTGCACTGAATATAAGTATATTATGCAATCCCAAAGGCTAAAATGATGATACAGACGTACACTTACATATAAACAAGGAATACCCCATCCAGTGCAAGACTGAGCCCCGATCCCTACAAAATGTCAAGGGATTCTAGGGAAGCAAAAAAAGGGGGGTAGAGAACCAGGGCATAGAATCACCCAACGCGTGTCGCCAGAAAAATCTGGCTTCCTCAGGGGCATTGAATGCAGAGAGGTGCCCGTGTTATAAATACCTGTTGATTGTACAAGGCTGAAAGCAGCTGGTGCCTGGTATGCAAGATGTAAAGCATGGCGCCGATACTGAGCGAGGAAAACCGGAAGTTGCAGAAAACGCCGGCGTCTGCGCAGTATAGTGAGATTACTCTGATAAGGAGTTCCCTGGTTGTGGGCCATCCAAAGCTGCGCATGCGCCCATAGAGCGGCTTTTACAGTTGAAGAAAGTGTATGTATTACTGGTGTATTTTCCATACATACCCCTCAGAGACATTATTTAGTGTTTATGTGTATACATATACACACATATAAAAACCTTTCTTATCCCCCAAATGATCTTCCTCCTTGTTTCAATAGGTAGACAAGTCCCTGCCCTATGTCCCTTATGTAATATATACAACTGTTTCATCCCGGATCCTTTGTATCCGTTAGAGGTCTTGTTCTTTTCAATACTCTCGGCCGAGAGTCCATATGCGGACTTATTATTTTCTCTGGCATATAGTGCGCAGGCGCCAACCGGCGCATGCGCACTTGCCAGCTATCCGCAATAGGAGAATCTTCTCCCCTCTTCTGCAGCCTTGCTGCATTGCGCAGACGCCGGCATTCTCTAGTATCTATGGGCGCATGCGCAGCTTTGGATGGCCCACAACCAGGGAACTCCTTATCAGAGTAATCTCACTATACTGCGCAGACGCCGGCGTTTTCTGCAACTTCCGGTTTTCCTCGCTCAGTATCGGCGCCATGCTTTACATCTTGCATACCAGGCACCAGCTGCTTTCAGCCTTGTACAATCAACAGGTATTTATAACACGGGCACCTCTCTGCATTCAATGCCCCTGAGGAAGCCAGATTTTTCTGGCGACACGCGTTGGGTGATTCTATGCCCTGGTTCTCTACCCCCCTTTTTTTGCTTCCCTAGAATCCCTTGACATTTTGTAGGGATCGGGGCTCAGTCTTGCACTGGATGGGGTATTCCTTGTTTATATGTAAGTGTACGTCTGTATCATCATTTTAGCCTTTGGGATTGCATAATATACTTATATTCAGTGCACTTCATCAGGTGTTGAATACGTAATTCATGTATGGGGATGTGTTTTGAACCAGGGTTATAGACCCTATTATGGGTCTTTGTATTTACCATGTTTTTTGGTGGTTTTATGTGCTTTTAAAGTTCTGTGCAGTGTTTTTGTGCTTGTTATATTTAATAAAATTTATTATATTTATATAATCTTGGATGTGGTGATCCCCAATTTATACATGCCTCCTTTTCTCTTGGTTTTTTGACAAGACAATTTAAGATACGTGTGAGAGAACATGTGTTGGGCATCACCGCAGCGGCCGAGGAGACTGATGTTTCCACACTAAAAACGTTACCGCGCCACTTCAAGCAATTTCACGACTGTGATGCAAGTCTCCTAAAAATAAGGGGTATTGATTCTTTGGAAGTGGGCATTCGAGGTGGTGGGACTTTTCAACGCCTTGCACAAATCGAATCGAGATGGATCTGGACCTTACATACGGTCCATCCAGCAGGGTTAAATGAGAATATTAGTTATGCCCCATTTTTGTGAACACTGGTATCTAGTTGCGCGCAGGAATAGCGTTTGAGAAGGGTTGCATTCGGCATTTTGGTTTTATCCCTGTTTTTATTCCTGTTTTTAACTGTTATATATTTTTTCCTAGTTTTTTCCTAGTTTTGACCCGTGTCTTACCCCGTCCGTTGTGATGTGATAGAAGCTGCTCATCTGATGGTGTCTTCTGTTTCGGCTGGAGGAAGCACATGAGGCATCGTATTATGGATCGCAGCCCCACCTGGGGTGAAATGGAATAACTTATGGACTGACCTTGTGATTCTATGATAGATTGATATGTTTATACTGTGTTTGTGGACTAATAATACTATGTGTCCAAGCTTCAGCCCATTTATTTATTCTGATGCCTGTAACGTGCAAGCTGTTATTGATAGAGCAATAGTTAATGATGATGTCCGCCGTATGCCTTTTTGCATTTTATGATCTTGTAGCACGGCTGTTATATGTCTGTGCGATTTTTACGGATATCACTGTTAATCTGGAGGAGTTGTATTCCTTCAGTTGTTCCACATTAAGTAGTTGGCTGCGATTTATGTTGTGACAGCCTGTGTGTTATGTTATGCTCCCCCTGTTTTATATTCTATTGGGGTTACCAGCACCTGCCTTACAGCCGTATAATAAGTTTCAGATCGTTGAGTATTTCAGTTGTTGGCACCATCTACCGGTTTGATCTGGCAGCCATAGAGCACGATGTTTAATTTCTGGTGGTATCTTATCAGTACGCTTACCTTCTTGTGGTTGAGCGTTTTGCCTGGCACGCTGCGCATGCGCGCTTTCCGATCTCGGGTGGGTGTTGGCGATCACGTTGGGCCCCCGTGGTCTCCTCCCCTCACCATGGGGCCGGTGCGCGCTAAGCGTTGGCGTTGTCATGGCAGCGCTCCTCTACTTCCGGTACCTGTGCGCTGGATACTTACGGGGTCATTACTTCTTAAGACACGCGTCTGTGTTAGTTCAGTGCCCCCTGACAAAGGTTGTTCACCGAAACGCGCGTTGGGGCGGAGGCGTGTGCCAGGAGAGTCTCCTTTGATTGCGGTGGGTAATTATTTATTATTTGTTATGTTATGTGCTCTGCTTATTTCATCTATTGTGTGGCGCTGTTGGCTCTCAGAATCAAGCATTTGCTGTTAGATTGTTATTGTTATATGGCCACGGCATTGAGCATGCAGACCTAACATACTGCAATATGGAAGTGTGCCGGGCACTAAGCTTGTGTAATGGCCAGATAGCACACTCTGAGCTTTGCCCACCACTTTAGTGATTATCTGACCTCCTGTCACAGGCCTCCTGCCATTGCCTGTGCAGCTTTTTTCTTACTTTTTATCTGTTGTTTTCATCTCTTCATGCCTGGTGTAATATTTTTAATAATAAAGATTTGATGTTTTTCTACTTTAGACTGTATGTCATCTTCTTCTGAGATATCTATGAATATATATGTGTGGTGGCTCCAGAGGTGTATCTAGCCTCTCCTGCACCCGGGGCAAAGGATCAGTTTGGCGCCCCCCCCCCCCCCCAAACCTCCCCCATTTGAACCTTAACTCTATTGAAACAGTATGACCAAGCCAAGGTACATTCCTGAATCCCCATAATGTTAAAATAGATACCAATAAAAGTAAAATTAATTGAGACATCAGTAGGTTAAGTGTTTTTGAATATCCATATTGAATCAGGAGCCCCATATAATCCTGCATAAAGGTTAATAATGGCCCCATAAGATGCTCCATAGACACATTTGCCCAATATAGTGCTGCAGAAACGTTGATTATGGCCCCATAAGATGCTCCATAAAGATATTTGCGCCATATAGTGTTGCAGAAACGTTGATTATGGCCCCATAAGATGCTCCATAGAGACATTTGCCCTGTATAGTGCTGCAGAAACGTTGATTATGGCCCCATAAGATGCTCCATAAAGATATTTGCCCCATATAGTGCTGTACAAACGTTAATTATGGCCCCATAAGATGCTCCGTACAGACACTTGCCCCATATAGTGCTGCACAAACGTTGATTATGGCCCCATGCAGACACTTGCCCCATATAGTGCTGCATAAACATTATGGCCCCATAAGATGCTCCATACAGACACTTGCCCCATTATAGTGCTGCACAAACGTTATGGCCCCATAAGATGCTCTATAAAGACTCTTGCCCCATTATAGTGCTGCATAAACGTTATGGCCCCATAAGATGCTCCATACAGACACTTGTGCCATATAGTGCTGCACAAACGTTATGGCCCCATAAGATGCCCCATACAGACACTTGCCCTATTTGCTGTTGCTGTGATAAAAAAAATCACATACTCACCTCTCCGTCGCTCAGGCCCCCGGCACTTTCAATATTCACCTGCTCCACGTTCCAGCCGCCGCTCCATCTTCTGCACTGACTTTCAGGCAGAGGGCGCGCACTAACTACATCACCACGCCCTCTGACCTCAGCGTCACTGCAGAAGATGCTAAAGACGTCGCAGCGCCCGGAACGAGGAGCAGGTGAATATCGCGCTGCGCTCCCCTCCCCGTTATACTCACCTGCTCCTGGCACGGGTGCAGTCCCTGCTTCCCTGGCGCCGACAGCTTCTTCCTGTACTGAGCGGTCACCATTACCGCTCATTACAGTAATGAATATGCGGCTCCACCCCTTTGGGAGGTGGAGCCGCATATTAATTACTGTAATGAGCGGTACCATGTGACCACAGTACAGGAAGAAGCTGGGGCGTTGGGGAGCCAGGGACCTGCAGGGACCGTACCTGGAGCAGGTGAGTATAATTAGACAGCCCCAGCTCCCCCTCCCCTGCCGACCCCTGGGTATGACTCGACGAGGAGCCTCCTTGGACCGCCACATCATCATGCGGCCCGCTGGCACCCCCCTGCCGGCTGCGCCCGGGGCACATGCCCCGGCTGCCCCCCCCTGGGTACGCCACTGGGTGGCTCTTGAAGCAATGACCCCAGCAGTAGTCCACTCCTTGACAATCTCCCCCAAATGTTTGAATGACCTTTTCTTAACAATCCTTTCAAGGCTGCGGTTATCCCGGTTGCTTGTGTACCTTTTTCTACCACACTTTTTCCTTCCACTCAACTTTCCATTAATATGCTTGGGTACAGCACTTTGTGAACAGCCAGCTTCTTTAGCAATTACCTTTTGTGGCTTACCCTCCTTGTGGAGTGTGTCAATGACAGCCTTCTGGACATCTGCCAAGTCAGCAGTCTTCCCCATGATTTTGGAGCATACTGAAACAAACTAAGGGGCCTTTTTAAATGCTTAGGAAGCCTTTGCAGATGTTTTTGGCTAATTATTCTAATCTACTGAGATAATGACTTTTAGATTTTCATTGGCTGTAAGTCATAATCATCAACATAAACAGAAATAAACACTTGAAATAGATCACTGTTTGTAATGACTCTATATAATATATGAGTTTCACTTTTTGTGCTGAAGAACTGAAATTAACTTTTTGATGATATTCTAATTTTGTGAGATGCACCTTTATATAGATCACTACAGACAACAAAAAACATAATGTCATCTGACCTATCAAATGATAACAGTTATATTGCCATCAGTGGCTTATCCATGCTGTATATATTGGGTATAACTACACTCACCGGCCACTTTATTAGGTACACCATGCTAGTAACGGGTTGGACCCCCTTTTGCCTTCAGAACTGCCTCAATTCTTCGTGGCATAGATTCAACAAGGTGCTGGAAGCATTCCTCAGAGATTTTGGTCCATACTGACATGATGGCATCACACAGTTGCCGCAGATTTGTCGGCTGCACGTCCCAAAGATGCTCCATACAAGGCAGGATGGATCCATGCTTTCATGTTGTTTACGTCAAATTCTGACCCTACCATCCGAATGTCGCAGCAGAAATCGAGACTCATCAGACCAAGCAACGTTTTTCCAATCTTCTACTGTCCAATTTCGATGAGCTTGTACAAATTGTAGCCTCAGTTTCCTGTTCTTAGCTGAAAGGAGTGGTACCCGGTGTGGTCTTCTGCTGCTGTAGCCCATCTGCCTCAAAGTTCGACGCACTGTGCGTTCAGAGATGCTCTTAGGCCTACCTTGGTTGTAACGGGTGGCGATTTGAGTCACTGTTGCCTTTCTATCAGCTCGAACCAGTCTGCCCATTCTCCTCTGACCTCTGGCATCAACAAGGCATTTCCGCCCACAGAACTGCCGCTCACTGGATTTTTTTTCTTTTTCGGACCATTCTCTGTAAACCCTAGAGATGGTTGTGCGTGAAAATCCCAGTAGATCAGCAGTTTCTGAAATACTCAGACCAGCCCTTCTGGCACCAACAACCATGCCACGTTCAAAGGCACTCAAATCACCTTTCTTCCCCATACTGATGCTCGGTTTGAACTGCAGGAGATTGTCTTGACCATGTCTACATGCCTAAATGCACTGAGTTGCCGCCATGTGATTGGCTGATTAGAAATTAAGTGTTAACAAGAAGTTGGACAGGTGTACCTAATAAAGTGGCCGGTGAGTGTAGATAAATCAGTGCTAGCCATACCATTGATTCTATATGTACAGTCACAGAATCATCGTATGGCAAATTATGGACAACTCATGCAAGATAATGACAAAAATGAGAGACTATACCTATGCAGGAATATGGTGCCAATCTGAAGGCGAAAACCCCGACGCACTGCCTTCTTCCGGGGGTGGCATCACACCATCAAGAGCAACCCTTTATATCCTGAACCAACCAATCAGCTAGTAGATACACATGAATGGACTAACTGTAAGGTGTATTAAGTTTCAAATTGAGGTAGAGGATGGATCACATATCATATTCTTATTATAATTAATGCCCCTCAGGACAGAATCACAATGCCAGACAGGCTATTCCCTGTAGTTTATTTATGCCACTCAGACACCAACCAATGACGTCTGTACGGGGGTGTCATAGCCGATCACGCAACACGAGAACGTGCCCGCATGGTCACGTGATCACGAGTCAGGTCACATAACCAGAGCACTGACCATCGGAGATACTACCAGGAATGCGCCCACCCAGCACGACGACACGCGAGTGTGCCGGATCCATTACAAACTAAAGATAAGTATCCGAAAAGAGAAGCCTGTGAAGGAAAGTAGGGGATATGCTACAGAATTTTAAAGATTTATCAATATCATGTTGTGAAAGAGTGTGTGCATCAAGAAAGCCCATAATATACAAAATTATTTGCAAAAGTATATACAACAAAGTAAAAGACTATGGGCAATGTGGTAACTACTACCCATCTTAAACAAGTATGAAGGAGAAGCCTGTAGTACCTAAATACATGTAAACCCATCAAAGCCCATCATAGTAAATTATAGAGAATAGACCTGTATTAAATATACATGTATATGAATAATGTGAGTACAAAGCAATATAAAATAGCAATAAAAATATGAGAAATCGTTAGTGAAGAAATATATATAAGAGAAAATGACAACAAGAACAAAGTGAGGGAAACAATGTAATAAAATGAGATTGCGCCAATATAATAATGTTGAGTGAAAAAGTATATGAGTCTTCACTCATAATAATCTAATATAAATATAAATATAATATCATTTAAAAAAACTGTATAGGATACATATGTACATAGTATGTTAATGGTAATACCTATAGTCGAGTACCAGATAAATCAAACTGATCGCAATAAAATAGATCACATTTGATAAGAGCACATATTTCATAATGCATATATGGTTGTATAGAGTGCAAATGTCCTTGTGGGTTCCAGATGGACATAAAGAAGAACTTCACTTGTTTCAGATATCTTCTCCCAACAGGCATCCCTTCAGAGATGTAAATGTCCTTGTAGGTATCGAATAAGAATAAGGCACCTTCAACTGACATCCCTTCAGGGAACGGCCATCTCAACTGAAAGAACACTCAACACATGGAGAATGAAATAATGTGATAGTATATAAAAGGAACAATGAAAACAAATGAAAATTAACAAGTAATGTTAAAAGTGAAATAGGATGGGTGTGATAAAAACAACAGGATGAAGGACTCAGAGGAATGGAGCGAAACTCATATTTTCATGTAAGTCATGTGGTTGTAACTAGGGTTGAGCAACTTTCACTTTTTTAGGATCGAGTCGGGTTTCGCGAAACCCGACTTTGTCAAAAGTTGAGTCGAGTGTAATCGTCCGATTATCGCCAAAAGTCGGGGATCGACCGAAACACGAAACCCAATGCAAGTCAATGGGGAAGCATAGTCGGCAGTGAGTGGAGGCCAGGAAAACACCTACAGTGCCCATTTTAATGGTAAAAACATCCATTCTTGTTACTGAAGCTTGTCAATCTTAATTTACTTTATAATAATAGTTAGGCATTGGAAATTGGGGGTCATTTGGCTAAAGTTGTGGGGGGTAGGGCTGGTTCAAGTTTTTAGTGGGCCCAGGAAACGTGGACTACGTCACGGCGGTGGAGCAGTTAGAGGTAAGTATTTCAAGTTTGCAAGTGCTGTGATCCTGAGCAAGCAGGGGGGGGCCCACTCGTTCGCATTGGCACTGGCACTGGGCCCCTCAAAGTACGGCGGTGTGTTTGCACGGCGGGGGCGCCTCCCACCGGCAGCGACACTTTTGCGTACTCTGAGGGGCCCTGTGCCAGTGATGTCGCCAACGAGTATGCCCCCCCACCTGATGAAGGAACCTGCACTTTCATCTGCACCTTCCTCTTTGTCCCTGTGTAAGGTGGTATAGTATGCGGGAAGGGGAACCTGACTTTCAGCAGGGTCAGATTGTGGCTGTGTAGCGTGCAAGGGGAATGTAGTGGTCTGGGTCAATGTACCACAAGACTCATCTAGCACTGGCAGGGCGATGGGCAGGACGAGGAGGAAACACAGATATAGGCCCCAATAATAAAGTGGGCTAAATGCAGTTCAAAATTGGTAACAGGACTAACCAGGCGGCATAGCTTTGTTCAGTGGAGTAGAAAACCCAGGAGCGACAGACACCGTTTTAAGGGCCCAACCACACTAGTAGGCCCAATGCAGTTTAATATTACAAATATAGGCCGAAAGCCTGAAGATTGAATCTCAGGAAAATAACACAGGACAACACCAAGGTGCGGCAGACACCGTTACTAGGCCCAACCAAAGTAGTAGGCCAAATGCAGTTTAAAATGTAGGCCGAAAGCCTGAACATTGAAGCTCGTGAAAACAAAACAGGAGAAAACCCAGGAGCGGCAGACACCGTTTTAAGGGCCCAACCACACTAGTAGGCCCAATGCAGTTTAATATTACAAATATAGGCCGAAAGCCAGAACATTGAAGCTCTAGAAAATAACACAGGACAACACCAAGGTGCGGCAGACACCGTTACTAGGCCCAACCAAAATAGTAGGCCAACTGCAGTGTTATATCAACAACAACTTAATGAGAGCCTGAAGATTGAAGCTCAGCTCTGTTCAGTGGAGAACACCAAGGAGCGGCAGACACCGTTAGTAGGCCCCAACCACACTAGTCAAGCAAATAAGGCAGCACACTGCAGCGCTGAAACATGCAAACATGAAACACGAAAATTGAACTGCATTACTGCACTAGAAATATGAAAAATGAAAGCGTTTAGCGCATAAAAATGGCCAATTTTATGTGTACCTGGTAGCCACTTTAAGGCATCTCTCTTATACCAGGTCCTACGCTTTCCTTTCCTCGCTGAGAATAAACGTCTCCATCTGAATGGGTACCTATGAAAACCTCTTCTTAGACTAGCATTCTCACTCTCTGTGGAGGGGTAATGGACCTGCTGCAATTAAAACACCTGTGACTAGGAGGCGGAGTGCACGGTCAGAAGGCTAAATAATACATTTGAAAAAACCAACCACACTTATAGGCCAACTGCAGTGTTAGATAAACAACTACTTAATGAGAGCCTGAAGATTGAAGCTCAGGCAAGTTAACCTGTAGAACACCTTGGAGCGGCAGACACCGTTAGTAGGCCTCAACCACACTAGTAGGCCAACTGCAGTGTTATGTTAACAACAACTAAATAATGAGAGCTTTAAGACTGAAGCTCAGCTTTATTCAGTGGAGGAGACAAGCGAGGGGCAGCAGACACCGTTACTAGGGCCCAACCAAACGAGTTGGCCAATAGCAGTTTAATATTTAAAATGTAGGCCGAAAGCCTGAAGATTGAAGCTCTGGAAATCCAAACAGGAGAAAACCCTGGAGCGGCAGACAACGTTAGTAGGGCCCAACCACACTAGTAGGCCAACTGCAGTGTTAGATAAACAACTACTTAATGAGAGCCGGAAGATTGAAGCTCAGGCAAGTAAACCTTTAGAACACCTTGGAGCGGCAGACACCGTTAGTAGGCCCCAACCACACTAGTAGGCCAACTGCAGTGTTATATTAACAACAACTACTTAATGAGAGCCTTAAGATTGAAGCTCAGCTTTATTCAGTGGAGGAGACAAGCGAGGGGCAGCAAATACCGTTACTAGGGCCCAACCAAACGAGTTGGCCAATAGCAGTTTAATATTTAAAATGTAGGCCGAAAGCCTGAAGATTGAAGCTCTGGAAAATAACACAGGACAACACCAAGGTGCGGCAGACACCGTTACTAGGCCCAACCAAAATAGTAGGCCAACTGCAGTGTTATATCAACAACAACTTAATGAGAGCCTGAAGATTGAAGCTCAGCTCTGTTCAGTGGAGAACACCAAGGAGCGGCAGACACCGTTAGTAGGCCCCAACCACACTAGTAGGCCAACTGCTGTGTTAGATAAACAACTACTTAATGAGAGCCTGAAGATTGAAGCTCAGGCAAGTAAACCTGGAGAACACTGTGGAGCGGCAGACACCGTTAGTAGGCCCCAACCACACTAGTAGGCCAACTGCAGTGTTATATCAACAACAACCACTTAATGAGAGCCTGAAGATTGAAGCTCAGGCAAGTAAACCTGGAGAACACCTTGGAGCGGCAGACACCGTTAGTAGGCCCCAACCACACTAGTAGGCCAACTGCTGTGTTAGATAAACAACTACTTAATGAGAGCCTGAAGATTGAAGCTCAGGCAAGTAAACCTGGAGAACACCTTGGAGCGGCAGACACCGTTAGTAGGCCCCAACCACACTTGTAGGCCAACTGCAGTGTTATATTAACAACAACCAATTAATGAGAGCCTGAAGATTGAAGCTCAGCTTTATTCAGTGGAGGAGACAAGCGAGGGGCAGCAGACACCGTTACTAGGGCCCAACCAAACAAGTAGGCCAATTGCAGTTTAATATTTAAAATGTAGGCCGAAAGCCTGAAGATTGAAGCTCAGCTTTATTCAGTGGAGGACAACTGTAATGGGAGACAGACACAATAAGTAGGCCTAAATAAGTAATTAGGCAAAATGCAGTTCAAAATTGGTAAGTGGAGTACACAGGCGGCATAGCGTGGTTCAGCGGAGGAGGGCATGTGTAATTAGTGGCTCTGACACAGTAAGTAGGCCTAAAATAAAAAGGAAGACTATATTAAGTTCAAAATTGGTAAAAGGAGTATACAGGTGGCATAGCTGGGTTCAGCGGTGGAGGACAACTGTTGTGAGAGTCTGACACAGTTACTAGGCCCAAATAAGTAAGTTGGCTAAATGCTATTCTAAATTGGTAAGAGGTGTACACAGGCCGCCTAGCTTTTTACAGCGGGGGACAGTTGTAAGTGTAATGTGTGGTGCAGACAGACAGACAGACAGAGGCCTACAATTAAAAAGGTGGCTAAATGCTGTTCAAAACTGCTAGCAGGACAAACCAGGCGGCCTAGCTTGTTTCAGCGGGGGACAGTTGTAATCTGTGGCACAGACAGACAGACAGACAGAGGCCTACAATAAAGAAAGGTGGCTAAATGCATTTCAAAACTGCTAGCAGAACTAACCTGGCGGCCTAGCTTATTTCAGCGTGGGAGGACAACTGTTATGAGAGGCTTACACAGTTACTAGGCACAAGTAAGTAAGTAGGCTAAATGCAGTTCAAAATTGGTAACAGGAGTACACAGGCGGCATAGCTTTGTTCAGTGGAGGACAACTGTAAGGTGTGGACTGGCTGAGACAGACACAGGTAGTAGGCCAACAATGGAAAGTAGGCTCTATGCAGTTTAAAATAGGCTACAGGGGTACACAGGCAGCATTGGTGTGGTCAGCAGAGGATGATTGCAAGGAGGGACCGCAGACAGACTTCCTAGGCCTAAAATAAAAAACCAGCCTCTATGCAGTTTAAATTAGGCTACAGGGGTACACAGGCAGCATTGGTGTGGTCAGCGGAGGACGATTGCAAGGAGGGACCGCAGACAGACTTCCTTGGCCTAAAGTAAAAAAACAGCCTCTCTGCAGTTTAAATTAGGCTACAGGGGTACACAGGCAGCATTGGTGTGGTCAGCGGAGGGCGATTGCAAGGAGGGACCGCAGACAGACTTCCTAGGCCTAAACTAAAAAAACAGCCTCTATGCAGTTTAAATTTGGCTACAGGGGTACACAGGCAGCATTGGTGTGGTCAGCGGAAGACGATTGCAAGGAGGGACCGCAGACAGACTTCCTAGGCCTAAAGTAAAAAAACAGCCTCTATGCAGTTTAAATTAGGCTACAGGGGTACACAGGCAGCATTGGTGTGGTCAGCGGAGGACGATTGCAAGGAGGGACCGCAGACAGACTTCCTAGGCCTAAACTAAAAAACCAGCCTCTATGCAGTTTAAATTTGGCTACAGGGGTACACAGGCAGCATTGGTGTGGTCAGCGGAGGACGATTGCACCGAGGGGCAGACACAGTTAGTAGGGCCAAAAAAGGAATAGGCAAAATGCAGTTAAAAATCGGTTACAGGAGTATGCAGGCGGCCTAGCTTTGTTCAGTGGAGGACAACTGTAAGGAGTGTCTGACACAGTTAGTAGGCCAAAATAATAAAGTGAGGTTAATGTCTGGCAAAAAAAAATTAACAAACAAACTGGTGGCATACCAAGGTACAGGGGTGGGCTCTTCTGCTGACTTGCAGACAGTGGTAGTTGGCGCAAAGTATTAACTGGTGTAAATGTAGGACAGGGCCCATGAATATTTTAAATAGCATCAATCATGTCAAGAAATTGGTATTGGCAGTGCCATTGAAGGATTTTACAGCACAGACTAAACAGTGGTGGAGCAGTGAGAGGTAATTTTGCATGTGGTAGAGCACTGTTTGAGCTGGGGGGGGACACTCTCTCATGGGCGGCGGTACTGGCCCAGGGCCCTTTATGTTACGACGGTGTGTCTGACGTTGGGTGTGCACCACCACCGCCAGAGACACTTCATTGTACTATGAGGGACCCTGTGCCAGTGCCGTCGCCCAAAAGTGGGCACACCCACCTGTTCAGCCAAACGCCACTCGCACGGGTGCTTGCGCCAAGTGGTGCCCACGGCCCCTTGGGGGGAGTCAACCCATTTAGGGAGGTGTAAAAATGGGCCATGCTGGACATACAGCGGCTGCAAATGGAGAAATTGGAGCAGTCATTAAGACGAGTCCAAAAGCAAGATATTTTTAAAGGAAAGCTAAGTGTCAGCAGGGGAAGGTGGGGCAAAATAATTAGAAATCCATGATTGGTTCATTTTAATGAAGGTTAGATCATCAACATTTTGGGTAGCCAGACGAGTCCTTCTTTCTGTCAGTATTGAACCAGCAGCACCTGACTATGCCCCCTACGCCCAGAGACTTGACTTGGGGTGGGTAGTCATAGGAAATGTATGCTTGGACCTAACAGGAGTCCATTCCTTTAAGACCTACGTACGCCGAGACGGGCGCACTACTTTCTGCAAACCATGTCCTCATCACTATGAGGTGAAGGAAAAGCTTCCAGATCCTGTACAGCTGCCTGATGTTATCCCTTCTCCCTATGCAGACGACTTGGGAAAATCGGTGTTTCGTACCACTAAGGATGACAACAAAGTAGCCCCGTCTATGGAAGACAAGGAATTTGTCAGGATAATGGACAATGAGTTCTTTAAGGACAAGACCAATCACTGGGTTTTTCCCTTACCCTTCCGAGCTACCAGGGTAAGGCTCCCGAACAATTGTGAACAAGCCTTGTCCAGATTCAACTCTCTCCAGCGCACACTAAGCAATAAACCAGAGATGAAAGAACACATCGTCACCTTTATGGGCAAAATATTCCATAACAACCATGCGGAGCCAGCGCCTCCCTTAAAGGAAAACGAGGAGTGCTGGTACCTACCCTCATTTGGGGTATATCACCCGAAGAAACCTAAACAAATTAGAGTTGTCTTTGATTCAAGTGCCAAACATCAAGGCGTATCTCTCAACGATGTCCTCCTCACAGGTCCTAATCTGACAAACAACCTAGTAGGAGTGTTGATGAGGTTCAGGAAAGAGCCCATTGCCATCACCGCCGACATTGAACAGATGTTCCACTGTTTCATAGTCAGAGAGGACCACAGGAATTTCCTCAGGTTCCTGTGGTACAAGGACAATGACCCCAGCAAAGAGATGGTGGAGTATCGCATGCGGGTGCACGTATTCGGGAACAGCCCTTCACCCGCAGTGGCAACCTATGGCCTGCGGAGAACCGCACTAGAAGGAGAGTCCGAGTATGGAACAGATGCCAGAGACTTTGTAGAGAAAGACTTCTACGTAGATGATGGACTAAAATCTCTACCCACAGAAGAAGCGGCAATCGACCTACTTAAAAGGACCCAACGTATGCTGTACCGAGCTAAGCTTAGTTTGCATAAAATTGCTTCAAACAGCCTGGCTGTCATGAAAGCCTTTGAGTCAAGTAACCATGCACCTGGATTCAAGGACATAGACCTAGGACCAGACCATCCGCCTGTGCAGAGAAGCTTAGGCCTGAGGTGGAACCTGTCAGCCGACACCTTCGGTTTCCAAATCAACAGTGCAGACAAACCATTCACTAAACGTGGTGTCCTGTCAGTGGTAAATAGTCTATATGACCCACTGGGATACGTGGCACCAATTACCATACAAGGTAAATCCCTTCTGAGACAGCTATCCGAAACCGTCAAGGACTGGGATACCCCACTACCTCCTGATAAGGAATCGAAATGGGAAACCTGGAAGCAGTCTTTGTGTGCTTTGGATGAAATCCATATACTGAGATGCTACGCCAGAATCTCACTTGCTGCCAGCACTAGGACGGAACTCCATGTGTTCTCGGATGCATCCACGGAGGCCATTGCAGCTGTTGCCTACCTGAAGGTGACGGGATCCGACAATCAAGAACACGTTGGTTTCGTTTTCGGCAAGGCTAAATTGTCTCCCAAGCCTGACCACACTATTCCCAGGCTGGAACTATGTGGGGCTGTGCTTGCAGTAGAACTTGCAGACTTTATTCAGCATGAGCTGGACACTCACATAGATGACATACAATACTACAGCGACAGCAAAGTTGTCTTGGGTTACATCTACAACCAAACAAGGCGCTTCTACGTGTATGTCAGTAACAGCATTGAGAGAATAAGAAGGTCTTCCAAACCTGAACAGTGGCACTATATCCCATCTGAACTTAATCCAGCCAACCATGCCACTAGACCTATGTCTATAAATTCCTTTACTAAATCTTCTTGGCTTTCAGGTCCAAAGTTTCTGCTGGAACAGAAGGGACGTGAATGTGTCCAGGAAGTCTTCAGCATCCAGGATCCGGATGATGATCCAGAAGTCCGCTCCGAGGTCAGTGTTCTGGCCACGAACACTAAACCAACCTCCACCCTCGGTTGCCAGCGCTTCGAACGCTTCTCCAATTGAATGAAACTCGTCAAGGCTATTGCAAGGTTAGTCCACATTGCGAGATCTTATCTCAACTCACATGGAGACAAAGACTGTCATGGTTGGCACGTCTGCCAAAAACCACTCTCTACTTATCACATTCCAGTAGGATAAACCATGAACAGAACTCTGCTATAGTATTTGTCCATTGGATTACAGTTGGGTCGGAGATAGTTTGGCCTAGTGCGGCTTATCTGATCCGAAGATGGGTTTTCCTTAAGATTATCTCAGGAACTGACTTAATGTCTTATCTTGTTTAAAGTTGTTATTGCATTGCATGCATGTTTGGTTTCCTTTTTTAGGTTGTTGGACTTTATTTCAAGGACATTAATATAGTGAAATCCCTAATGGAATTTCAGACGGGGAGTGTGCTGTTCCATGTAAGTTATGTTCTTCATGCTATGTATGTTATGTTTTCTCTGCTGCCACCCAATGGCCCTTTTCTGCATGGCAGCTTGTTATTCATTTATTCATGTGGGCATGTCTTTCACATCCGGTTCAAGGGTCAAGTCTTCTCTTCCTCTGGCAGCCATTTCATTTTCAGTTTACTTACTGTTGTGAGAGGACGCTCTTTAACCAGCTTAGGAAGGCATCAGTCTTTCGACCACACACACTCTCTTGCTGCTCACACTTGCAGTCATACTTGGTGCTACATCTTACTGTACCTTGTCTACACCTGCATTTCTGGAGAAAGTACTGTATTACCAGTTATACGCTGTATGTCCAGATTTCCAAATAAACAAGACTGGATTGCACAATCCCTGGTGTGCATCATCTCTTCGGAAAGCATTGGTCCTGTCTGCCTCATATCGAGGAAATACTGAAGGTACGAATCTTTCTCACAACACCTATTAGTCACTCACACCTCCATTTGCCTCATGTGGGGACAGAACAAGACTGATCCGTGCTGGGTCTGTGCTGCAATCATCTGTGTCCACTTTCCTAGAGAAGTCCTCTACTTAAGCATGCTGGCTCCTCCATCCAGTGTGTGAATCGTACAATTGCTGCTGCCTGTGTAAGACTGATCCGTGCTGGGTCTGTGCTGCAATTATGTGTTCACTTTCCTTCAGTAGTCCTCTACTTAAGCATGCCGGCTCCTCCATCCAGTGTCAATCGTACAATTTCTGCTGCCAGTGTAAGACTGATCTGTGCTGCAATCATCTGTGTTCACTTTCCTTGAGTTGTCTTCTACGTAAGCATGCTGGCTCCTCCATCCAGTGTCAGTCGTACACTTGCTGCTGCTTGTGTAAGACTGATCCGTGCTGGGTCTGTGCTGCAATCATCTGTGTTCACTTTCCTTGAGTAGTCCTCTACATAAGTATGCTGGCTCCTCCATCCAGTGTCAATCGTACACTTTCTGCTGCCTGTGTAAGAGTGATCCGCGCTGGGTCTGTGCTGCAATCATCTGTGTTCACTTTCCTTGAGTAGTCCTCTACATAAGTATGCTGGCTCCTCCATCCAGTGTCAATCGTACACTTTCTGCTGCCTGTGTAAGTCTGATCCCTCTGTGCCTGACCCAGCCTGACATTATTCCCTTTCCGCTTGTGACCTGACTTCTCTTGTGCCTGCTCCCTGTAAACTGTCTTGTCTTTGGTATTCCTGACCTCGGCTAGTAAATTGGTTTAAGTCTCTGACTTCCCCTTGTTGTACTACACCATTTCCTGGACCTAGCCTCGGATTGTTTAACCCCTTCATGACCTTGGGATTTTCAGTTTTTCCGTGTTCGGTTTTCGCTCCCCTCCTTCCCAGAGCCATAACTTTTTTATTTTTCCGTCAATTTGGCTATGTGAGGGCTTATTTTTTGCGGGACAAATCATTCGTTTTACCATATCGTGTACTAGAAAACGGGAAAAAAATTCCAAGTGCGGTGAAATTGCAAAAAAAGTGCAGTCCCACACTTGTTTTTTGTTTGACTTTTTTGCTAGGTTCACTAAATGCTAAAACTGACCTGCCATTATGATTCTTCAGGTCAGTGCGAGTTCATAGATACCTAACATGACTAGGTTATTTTTTATCTAAGTGGTGAAAAAAAATTCCAAATGATCAGATTCATGATCTGGGGTCGGTTGAGGGCTTATTTTTTGCGTGCCGAGCCGGCGTTTTTAATAATACCATTTCGGTGCAGATACGTTCTTTTGATCGCCCGTTATTGTATTTTAATGCAATGTCGCAGCGACCAAAAAAACGTAATTCTGGCGTTTCAAATTTTTTTCTCGTTACGCCGTTTAGCGATCAGGTTAATGCTTTTCTTTATTGATAGTTCGGGCGATTCTGAACGCGGCGATACCAAATATGTGTAGGTTTGATTATTTTTTTATTGATTTATTTTGAATGGGGCGAAAGGGGGGTGATTTAAACTTTTAAATTTTTTTTATTTTTTTCACATTTTTTTTTACTTTTTTTTTTTAACTTTTGCCATGCTTCAATAGCCTCCATGGGAGGCTAGAAGAAGGCACAACACGATCGCCTCTGCTACATAGCAGCGATCTGATGTTCGCTGATATGTAGCCGAAATGCAGGTGTGCTGTGAGCGCCGACCACAGGGTGGCGCTCACAGCTACCGGCAATCAGTAACCATAAAGGTCTCAAGGACCTCTATGGTTACTATTCTGAAGCATCGCCGACCTCCGATCATGTGACGGGGGTCGGCGATGTGCTCAATTCCGGCACTCCAGCCGGAAGCGCCGGTTAAATGCCGCTGTCTGCGTTTGACAGCGGCATTTAACTAGTTAATAGCATCGGGTGAATCGCGATTTCATCCGCCGCTATTGAGGGCACATGTCAGCTGTTCAAAACAGCTGACATGTCCTGGCTTTGATGCGGGCTCAGCACGGAGCCCTGCATCAAAGCAGGGGATCTGACCTCGGATGTACTGTCCCGTCCGAGGTCAGAAAGGGGTTAAGCTCCTTTTACTTATTCAGTAAGTAGTGTAAATTTTTTCTTTCTGTTATTTGTAGTCTTTCTCTCCCCTTTTGGGGCTAACATTTACTATAGTGACTCGCATCACACATAGTCTTTTGGTCTACAGGAAATGTGGTCAGAAATTTCACACCTAGCTAAATGCTATGGCAAATCAGTCCATAAACTAGTGTAAAACTTTTGATCCGCCAGTCCAGAGTCCACTGTAAAAGTGATCTGTCAGTCCACATTCTAGTGTAAATGTTGCGTTCATTCAGTCCATAGTCTTCTAGTCTACTGGAAATGTGGTCAGAAATTCCACACCTAGCATAAATGCGTGGCCAGTCAGTCTACAGTCTATTGTAAATGTTATGGTCATTCAGTCCATAGTCTTTTGGTGTACTGGAAATGTGGTCTAGAATTCCACATGTAGCATAATTGCTGTGCTCAGTCAGTCCTTAGACTACTGTAAATGCTTGGATCAGTTAGTCCATGGACTAGTGTAAAACTTTTTGTCCGTCAGTCCACAGTCTGATGTAAATGTGGCCAGTCAGTCCACAGTCTAGTGTAAATGATGTCGTCAGTGGGTCTACTATCTAGTTTAAATGCTGTGGTCCATCAGTCCACAGTCTAGTGTAAATGTTGTTGTCAGCCGATTCAAAGTCTAGAGGAAATGCTGTGGTCAGCCGGTCAACAGTCTAGAGTAAATGTTGTTAGTCTGTCCACAGTTTAGTGGAAATGCTGTGGTCAGTAGCTCCACAGCCTAGCGTAAATGAGGAGATCAGTCTCTTGTAATCGAGGCATTGAATGTTACACCGCTGATAACAAGCCTATTCTATGAAACATAAGAACGTTTTCTTATTTTAGAAGACAGAGGATAAGGAGAAGAAATGTTCCTTACATCTGTACCTGAAATATGGTTGTGTTATACTAGGAGTTGTGTATAGAAGATATACATGTGAAAAACACAAACAATATATTCTCATGTACCAGGAAGGTGTTATTACACCCCGGCATGCGTAGAACTTATGCCTAAACCAACAATTATCAGTAATTAATAAGAATATTAATTACCTGTTAGGAGATTTTTCTAATTCTTTTCTTGAAATCCACAAGGAAAAATTTCACGTTCACCATCTCACTCGGCGTCAGTCACCTGTAAATAGTCAAAGGTGTGATAATATGTTCCTGCTACATGCTGCACACAAAGAAAAATATAACACACTAGGGACAAAATTACTTACTTCAGGTATACGGATTGTGGTCAGTTTATTGTGAATCCTGTAGTCAGTCATTTGATAGTTTACTGTACAGTATATATTATGTTCAGTCCAGAGGCGTAGCTAGGGTTTCAACTTAGGGGGGGCGAAACATCTGAGTGGGCCCCTAACCAGCTAACCCCGATTACAGCTACGGTTGCGCACTCTAGTTGTGAATATAGGGGAACCTCAGAATATGACCCTACTGTTATTGAAAATAAATCTATATACAAAAACGAACATTGACTTTACTGCCATATTGTGACCATATGCAACTTTGATGGTCACAATACTCTGAGTGCCCCTATAACAATAATGCTTAAGTGCCCACTTTACATTTAATAATGTCCCCTAAGTTCCCCCATGTACTGCTCCATTATACACAGTATGGTGAGATTAAAGCTTCCCTATACACAGTCTAAGGGTATGTGTCCACGGTCAGGTTTGCTTCAGGCTTTGGTCAGGATTTTATGCAGGTAAAATCCTGACCAAAAATGCACCTGAGGTCACTGGCAGGTCACCTGCGGTGTTCCTGCGTGTTTTGCTCATTGTAGCAACATGCTGCGTTCTGATAAAACGCAACGCATGTACGTTTTTGCGGGAAAAACGCATGCGTTTTTTAATGCACAGTGGAGACGGGATTTCATTAAATCCCCTCCACTATGCTGTAACATCTGGACGCTGCGTTTTTGACGCTGCGGCTCAACGCTGCGTCAAAAACGCAGCGTTTCCTGAACGTGGACACATACCCTCAGGCCCCCACAGCTCCCTTATACACAGTATGATGGGCCCGCAGCTCCCGTATGCACAGTATGATGGACTTGCAGCTCCCGTATACACAGTATGATGGACCCGCAGCTCCCTTATACACAGTATGATGGACCCGCAGCTCCCTTATACACAGTATGATGTGTGCACAGCTCCCTTATACACAGTATGAAGGGCCAGCAGCTCCCTTATACACAGTATGATGGGCCAGCAGCTCCCTTATACACAGTATGATGGACCCGCAGCTCCCTTATACACAGTATGATGTGTGCACAGCTCCCTTATACACAGTATGAAGGGCCAGCAGCTCCCTTATACACAGTATGATGGGCCCGCAGCTCCCTTATACACAGTATGATGGGCCCGCAGCTCCCTTATACACAGTATGATGGGCCCACAGCTCCCTTATACACAGTATCTTTCTTTGTTCATTGTTATTGTTATTTATCTTCAATAAAACTTGTTACTTTTTAATAATTCCCTAGTGGTGTGTTCTGATACTTTTGTATCTCTTGGGTTAGTGCTAGTTCTCCACACCCCATATATGCTCTTTGTGGGATTTTCTATCCTGGTGGAGGAACCCTATGAGCAGTAATATTATGTTTTTGGACATTTTTGTTTATGCTAATTTTGTTGTGTTTTTCACAGCTTTTGATCCTAAACATATGGATTACCGAGCCCGTGATCAAACGTGGCTTCATAAATTAAATGAGGTATTTAAGGACGACCCGAGTTTGGTTTTAAATAGCAGAGACACGCAGGGGCAAATAGCCTGTCTTAAGGATCTCCTTCATAGGCGTACTAAGGTTTGGTGGAACCGTGCGTTTTTAGAATGCTATATATCTAAAAATCTAATTCCACGTGGTCTGCGAGTACAGATATTTCCATCGTTTGTGGTTAACGACGAAATGTTGAAAGATAAATTGGAAAAAGTGGCTGATGGTTGCTCCAGAGGATTCATGGAGATCCTGATGCAGATAGATGATGCTAAGCTCACAGATATTGAAAAAGAAATTGAAGAGGTTCAAAAAGACCTTAAAAAAGAACTATCTGGAGCAGCACTGGAGGAGTTTAATAAAGATCTTGAAGTATGCTTTCAAAAATGGGAAAAAGAAATTGTCAATACAAAGTCCCGAAAGTTCCAACGTGACAATCTTGACTCCCAGAATAAGACGGTATATAGATGGAGGAGGAGTAAAAAATTTGGAAGACCAAATAGGTCAAGATCCGGGTCGATGTCATCTTTTACGTCTATAGATGAACCAAGACCAAGTGCTAGTACTCCATCTATTGAAACTCTATCTGATTCTTCAAGCACTAGAAATCCCAAGAGAAATAATAAGTTTAATAAAGGGAGAACTACCCCTCCACAACAATATTATAAGAAAACTCGCAGCGCCCAGAATAGCCTGGAGGTAATTAACCTTTCCTCACATATTTTATCTACAGCGCAGGAGGAGGTCCTTAGTTATGGTCTATCTTTTTCCCCCACTAATAATTTCCATTATTTTACAACAGTAAAAGATCTCAATCTCTTCTGTCGTAAGCTTGTCCTGAGGAGGTTACATCATCGGCCTGACGGGATTATCGACGTCCGCGGTGACATCGAGCTGGAGGCTTTGGAGGTACTGGAGGGCCTACTTAATGAGCAGGATTCTGACAATGCGGTCGGATTCCCAAGTGCTGTTGTGCCCAGATCTAGAACCTTTCCCCCCTTGTCCATTTGTCCACAGATTGACATTTTTGCACGTCTGGTGACTGAAGATTTTAAGAAAATCCCAACTAAAATAAGATGGGATAATCTTAGTCCTGATCATAGACGTGCTTTAAAGCAACTTAAATCTTTAGATGACGTTGTTATTAAACCAGCGGACAAGGGGGGAAATGTCGTGATCTGGCCAACAGATAAATACGAGAAGGAAGCATTTAAACAACTTAAAGATAAAAAGTATTATGCGTTACTCCCTCAGAATCCGTTGACCGCATTCTCACAACTGCTTGATACTATTCTGATCCAGGCATGGGAAAAAGGACTTATTCCTAAAAAAATCCTGGATGGGTTAATGACAAAATTTCCCAAGGTCCCCACCTTCTACCTCCTCCCTAAAGTTCATAAGGATCCGGTCGACCCACCTGGGCGTCCCATAGTCTCTGGCATTGGAGGGCTGTGTGACCCGGTGTGTAAATTCATTGATTACTATCTTAAACCTTTGGTCGAAACGCTGCCCTCCTATGTCAGGGACTCTACGGACGTCCTGGTGAGGGTTGACGGCCTCTGCTTAGATTCTGATATGCTCTTTGTCACCGCGGACGTCGAGTCCCTATACACCTGTATTGACCATCAACATGGTATTGAGGCCGTACGATACTTTCTGGAGATGAGCAGTCTGGGCAGACCCTTTATTGATCTTCTTTTGGAATTATTACAGTTTGTACTATACCATAATTTCTTCACATTTAGGGACCGGTTTTACTTGCAGAAACGCGGCACTGCCATGGGGGCGGCGTGTGCGCCCGCCTACGCTAACCTCTTCCTTGGTTATTGGGAGAGGGAGGTGTTTCGTGGGGATGGGGCATGCGCCGCTGACCATGTGCAGTGCTGGTTTTGTTATATTGACGATCTTTTAATTATTTGGCAGGGACCGGTCCCTGTTTTGGAGAAGTTTATGCTAACTTTAAACACCAATCCTTACAATATTCAACTGACATACAAATGGAATGAACGCAGGATTGATTTTTTGGACATCGCATTGTCGGTTGATGGATTGGGGTTTGTCCATACTGACATCTTCAGAAAGAAGACTTCTGTTAATTCTTTTCTCCACGCCTCCTCAGGGCATGCTTACTCAACTATCAAAGCCATCCCCACTGGTCAATTCCTCCGGGCAAAACGTACTTGTTCTACTATGGATAGGTTTGAGGAGCAGGCCAAAGATCTGCGAAATCGTTTCCTTGAAAGAGGATATAGTCAGAGAAATATCAAGCATGGCTATCACCGCGCTAAATGTACTCCACGTCAGAAATTACTTTGTAATTCTGGCAGGAAGACTGATAACGGTGGGACTTATACTAGATTTATATCTACATACAACTGTCAATGGGATGCCATGCGTCAAATTCTGACCAAGCATTGGCCTGTTCTTCAGACCGATTCCATAATGAACAAGGACATTTCTACAAGACCTCTTATCACTGCACGGAGGAGTAAAAACCTAAAGGACCAATTGGTGAGAAGTCACTATGTGGCTCCACAGAAAAGTTTTTTCGGGAACCCCAAACAAAGATGGGGGTGTTTCCCATGTGGGAATTGTATGGCGTGTAATTTGTCGAATATTGTGAGAGCTAAGACTTTCACAAATGCTGCTGGGACCCATGAATATAACATTGTGCATTATATATCTTGCACTACTTCATATGTTATATATCTTGCGCAGTGTCCCTGTTCCAAAATGTACATCGGTCTGACAACTAGGGAGCTGCGCATTAGGGTGAGAGAGCACGCAAGGGACATTTCAGCTGCGATAGAGGTAGAAGATGTTAGTTTGTTGAAAACACTACCTAAACACTTCTTACAATATCATAACTCTGACCCTCGTGGCCTCAAGGTTAGAGGCATTGATAGGATTCATGGTGGGATTAGAGGGGGTGACCTAAAACAGTTATTGGCTCAAACTGAAACTAGGTGGACCGTAGAACTTGGTACCATGTCCCCTGTGGGACTTAACGAGAAACTTAGTTTTGCTCCATTTTTATAAATCTCTGCTTTTTAATTATGTGTTTATGTCTTTATTTTTCTTTTTGTATGTTTTGTTATAGTAATATCTTGGATCAAATCTCCCCAGAAATATATTTCTTGGTTCTGGATGCCTTCCGCTGTGCATTATCTGATCTCCATATTGCCCTGATATTATTGGGATAGATTAAGAACATCTACTCCGTGATTAATTAACTGGAAGGACTATATATTGATCATCAATTGGAGGACATAGAGGCATGGAGAACGTCTTTGAGAACTAATATGTACCATCTTTGAGGGCATATGATGTTATTTTCCTCTTATTATTTTGTTTTTTGATTTTTTATGCTTTGTTGTATTGTTAAATGATATATGACGTTGTCTATGCAAGAGGAAAATGTACATGTTACTGTACCTTTAAATATCTAGTTACTCCGATTCATGGTGGTGGTATATTCTATACTTTACCCTGTCTGCTATAAAGTTAATCTTTTACCGTGCGGGTTGGAATGGTGCCTTTCAGTGGTGTTGCCTGATCGATCTGGCGGTTTTGGGAGGACTTTGTAGCTTGATCTTTATAATATGGCGACGCGCATGCGCACTGCGCCCGGGAGTCACCATTTTGTTGAAGGCCTCTGTATTATCGGCTGTGCGGATGTGACGTCATGGAGGATTTCCTCCCCGCACGCCGATTTTGAGTGCCGGAAACAATTGCAGCTGAGACCCGGGGGCGGCGGTGCCATGCGCGACGCTGCATTGGTGGTGACGGTAATTGGCGTCCTTTATAAACTGGGGAGTTATGAGAGACATAGCACGCACAATTCTGTTTTCCCTTGATAAAGCAAGAACGCGAAACGCGCGTCGGGGCTTCCTTTGAGAGTTAGGACAGTGGATTTTATGGGTATGTATTGATAAGTACTAGTTCTCCATGCTTTCTTTGCACGTGCACTTTTGATGGTGGTTAATTGTCTATATTGGCCAGTATGGAGACTTATTTCTATTTCACTCCCATAACCTGTTCTATGTTTTACCTTTCTCTCTGAGATTTGTGCTCACTCTACTCGGGTACCATCCTTCCTCGTGTTAATATATTTATATATTTTTTTCTTTCTTTGTTCATTGTTATTGTTATGTTTTTAATATGTGGATATCTTCAATAAAACTTGTTACTTTTTAATAATTCCCTAGTGGTGTGTTCTGATACTTTTGTATCTCTTGGGTTAGTGACAGTATGATGGGCCCACAGCTCTCTTATACACAGTATGATGGGCCCACAGCTCCCTTATACACAGTATGATGGGCCAGCAGCTCCCTTATACACAGTATGATGGGCCCACAGCTCTCTTATACACAGTATGATGGGCCGGCAGCTCCCTTATACACAGTATGATGGGCCGGCAGCTCCCGTATACACAGTGTGATGGGCCCACAGCTCCCTTATACACAGTATGATGGGCCCACAGCTCCCTTATACACAGTATGATGGACTTACAGCTCCCTGTCATGATTTGGATGCCCCGGTCATTTACTCATCCTCCGACGTATTCACTATTTTGTGGCACTGCTGCAGTGTCGCTGCTCCAACTTGTGAGCGCAGTTCTGACTGGCCAGAAGGTAGAAGCTATGTCACAGGCGCTCAATGTAAGACTATGAGGCTATGTGCACTTGTTGCGGATTTGTGCAAATTTCCCGCGGATTTCCTGTGTTTTTTGTGCAGATTTCACCTGCGGATTCCTATACAGGAGCAGGTGTAAAACGCTGCGGAATCCGCAAATAGAATTGACATGCTGCAGAAAATAAAACTCAGCGTTTCCGGGCGGTATTTTCTGCACCATGGGCACTGCGGATTTGGTTTTCCATAGGTTTACATGGCACTGTAAACCAGATGGAAAACTGCTGCAGATCCGCAGCGGCTAATCCGCACCGTGTGCACATAGCCTGAGAGTGAGGAAGAGGCCAGAACGAGGCTCCCACAGACTCACATTGATTGGTGACCTCTGCGCTGTTCCATGAAACACTGGAGCCTCGGACAGGTCACAAACTGCAGGAGACGGAGCCGAGCGGAGACTAAAACATATGAAAACGCCAGAAGGTGAGTATCAGACAGGGGACGGGGATTATCAGCACCGCCCCAGCAATGAGATGAAAAATAATGCTGGAGTGGTGCTATAAATGTGATGCAGCTCTTGGTTACTGTATGGGGGCTCCTTATACTAATACTCATAAAAGACCCAGGTGGTCCGTATCAAAAGCCCCCGACCCCCCCATCTCCAGCCTCCCCAGACAGCAAATATTACATGATGGAGTACATATAATATCATAACTAAACATAATATTCAGCCCCCAGTGACCTGCCCCCCTCCCCCACTTCAGCCCCAATACCCCCATCATCTCACATCCACCCCTCTGTACCCTGTTCCCCCTCACTCACTTTCAGCCCCCACAATACCCCAACGGTCTCACACTGACATACCTGAATTTAATAAACCTAATAAGTCCCATCCCCAGCACTTACTGATAAAGTTTGCACTGCAGGCAGGACCAGGAAGTGTGTAAGTGAAATGCAAGGTGGGCACTAGGACCCAGCGTGCCTGAGCCAATCCCAGCGTGCACAGAGTGAAGAAAACTGCAGCCGGAAAACCTTCATTATCAGGTCAGACGGGCGAAACCATTCACTGCAGGGGGGAGACTCTGCAGCCGGCCACTGTGCGAGCAGCGTGCAGCTTGTCAGATGGGAGCAGACAGTATACTGCTCTGCTCCTATGCGGTGTTCTGCCTCGTCCCAGAAGTGGCCCTGCCCTGGCTCCCGGTGGGCCCCTTCATGTGACAGGGCCCGGGGCGATGGCCCCCTCTGCCCCCCCAGTAGCTACGCTACTGGTTCAGTCATTCTACAGTATTCTATAAATGTTATAGTCAGACTAGTGATGGGCAGTCCGGCTCTTTTTGGTGATCCGGCTCTCATGGCTCCGCTCACCAAAAAGAGCCGGCTCTTTCGGCTCGTGAACCGGCTCTTTTTGGATCGTATTAGATCCCTATTGAGTACCTGTTCATGTGTCCGAAACTCCGCCCACCTACCGCAGAAACTCCGCCCACTTCTTAGAGAGCCAATTAAATTGAAGAGTGGGTGGGGTTTTGCTCAGGTGGGCGGAGTTACGCCCCCCGAAGCCCAGGATTTTACGCCCAGTGAGAGCCATTCAGGGATTTTAGTGGCTCTCACTGGTGTGCCGGCTCCCATCGTTCACTGCAGGGAGCCGGCTCTTTGTGTCGGCTCGTTCGCGAACGACACATCACTAAGTCAGACGTCAGACTACAGTCTACTGGAAATGTGGCCAGACAATGCAAACCTAGCGTAAATGCTATGATCAGTCAATCCATAAACTAGTGTAAAAGTTTTGGTCCGCCAGTCCACAGTCCACTGTAAAAGTAGTCTATTAGTCCACATTCTAGTGTAAATGTCGTGTTCATTCAGTCCATAGTCTTCTGGTCTACTGGAAATGTGTTCAGAAATTGCACACCTAGCATAAATGCTGTGGTCAGTCAGTCCTTAGACTAGTGTAAATATTATAGTCAGGCAATTCAAACTTTACTGGAAATGTGGTCAGGCAGTCAAAATCTAGTGAAAATGACGAGGTCAGTAGGCCTTAAACAAGTGCAAATGCTGTGGTCAGTCAGTATTCAAACTAATGTTAATGCTGTGATCATTCATCCAAAGGCAGGCGCCGGTTTGAAAACGTAAACAGCGCTGAGGGGGCGGCGCAGAAAAACCAAGAAGATGTGAGTGACGGCAGAGGAGCGTTTCGAGCTGGGGAGAGAGGAGCCGCCTCCCTGGCTAGAGACAGCAATGGTGGCTAAGTATCAAATTGCTTTTTTTGGGGTATACTTGAACCTAAAACTAAAAGAGCCACCTTGTTAGAATGCAGCATTACTGCTGCACAAGGTGGCTCTTTTAGTTTATAACGGCTGGAGGGGGGGTGACAGTGGCCCTTTAAGAATGCTGGCTCCTCCATCCAGTGTCAATCGTACACTTCCTGCTGCCAGTGTAAGACAGATCAGTGCTGTGTCTGTGCTGCAATCTTCTGTGTTCACTTTCCATGCTGGCTCCTCCATCCACTGTGAATCGTACAATTGCTGCTGCCTGTGTAAGACTGATCCGTGCTAGGTCTGTGCTACAATTATGTGTTCACTTTCCTTGAGTAGTCCTCTACTTAAGCATGCTGGCTCCTCCATCCAGTATCAATCATACACTTGCTGATGCCTGTGTAACACTGATCCATGCTGGGTCTGTGCTGCAATCTTTTGTGTTCACTTTCCTAGAGTAGTCCTCTAATTAAGCATGCTGGCTCCTCCACCCATTGTCAATCGTACACTTGCTGCTGCCTTTGTAAGACTGATCCGTGCTGGGTCTGTGCTTCAATCATCTGTGTCCACTTTCCTAGAGTAGTCCTCTACATAAGCATGCTGGCTCCTCCATCCAGTGTGAATCGTACAATTGCTGCTGCCTGTGTAAGACTAATCCGTGCTGGGTCTGTGCTGCAATCATCTGTGTCCACTTTCCTAGAGTAGTCCTCTACTTAAGCATGCTGGCTCCTCCATCCAGTGTCAATCATAAACTTGCTGATGCCTGTGTAACACTGATCCGTGCTGGGTCTGTGCTGCAATCTTTTGTGTTCACTTTCCTTGAGTAGTCCTCTACTTAAGCATGCTGGCTCCTCCATCCAGTGTCAATTGTACACTTGCTGATGCCTGTGTAACACTGATTCTTGCTGGGTCTGTGCTCTAATCTTTTGTGTTCACTTTCCTTGAGTAGTCCTCTACTTAAGCATGCTGGCTCCTCCATCCAGAGTCAATCGTACACTTGCTACTGCCTGTGTAAGACTGATCCGTGCTAGGTCTGTGCTGCAATTATGTGTTCACTTTCCTTGAGTAATCCTCTACTTAAGCATGCTGGCTCCTCCATCCAGTGTCAATCGTACACTTTCTGCTGCCTGTGTAAGTCTGATCCCTCTGTGCTCTGTGCCTGACCCAGCCTGACATTATTCCCTTTCTGGACTTAGACTCTTTGCTTGTGACCTGACTTCTCTTGTGCCTGCTCCCTGTAAACTGTCTTGTCTTTCTGGTATTCCTGACCTCGGCTAGTAAATTGGTTTAAGTCTCTGACTTCCCCTTGTTGTACTGCACCATTTCCTGGACCTAGCCTCGGATTGTTTAACCTCCTTTTACTTATTCAGTAAGTAGTGTATATTTTTTCTTTCTGTTATTTGTAGTCTTTCTCTCCCCTTCTGGGGCTAACATTTACTATAGTGACTCGCATCACACATAGTCTTTTGGTCTACAGGAAATGTGGTCAGGAATTTCACATCTAGCTAAATGCTATGGCAAATCAGTCCATAAACTAGTGTAAAACTTTTGATCCGCTAGTCCAGAGTCCACTGTAAAAGTGATCTGTCAGTCCACATTCTAGTGTAAATGTTGCGTTCATTCAGTCCATAGTCTTCTAGTCTACTGGAAATGTGGTCAGAAATTCCACACCTAGCATAAATGCGTGGCCAGTCAGTCTACAGTCTATTGTAAATGTTATGGTCATTCAGTCCATAGTCTTTTGGTGTACTGGAAATGTGGTCTAGAATTCCACATGAAGCATAATTGCTGTGCTCAGTCAGTCCTTAGACTACTGTAAATGCTTGGATCAGTTAGTCCATGGACTAGTGTAAAACTTTTTGTCCGTCAGTCCACAGTCTGATGTAAATGTGGCCAGTCAGTCCACAGTCTAGTGTAAATGATGTCGTCAGTGGGTCTACTATTTAGTTTAAATGCTGTGGTCCATCAGTCCACAGTCTAGGGTAAATTCTTTGTTCAGTTGGTTCACAGTCTAGTGTAAATGTTGTTGTCAGCCGATTCAAAGTCTAAGGGTATGTGCACACGTCCGGATTTCTTGCAGAAATTTCCTGAAGAAAACCGGAAATTTTCTGCAAGAAATCCGCATTTTTTTTTGCGTTTTTTTCCCGTTTTTTTTGTGTGTTTTTTTAGCATTCTGCAAGCGTAATTAGCTTGCAGAATGCTAAAGTTTTCCAAGCGATCTGTAGCATCGCTTGGAAAACTGATTGACAGGTTGGTTACACTTGTCAAACATAGTGTTTGACAAGTGTGACCAACTTTTTACTATAGATGCTGCTTATGCAGCATCTATAGTAAAAGATAGAATGTTTAAAAATAATAAAAAAAAAAAAAAAAAAAAAATGGTTATACTCACCCTCTGCACACAGCCGATGTCCTCAGCGGCGTCCGTTCCTATAGATGCCGGTGTGGTTCAGGACCTTCGATGACGTCGCGGCTTGTGATTGGTCGCGTGAGTCACATGAGCGGTCACGTGACCAATCACAAGACAGCGACGTCATCACAGGTCCTGAACCACACCATCTATAGGAACGGAAGAGAGAGCATGCACCGGAAAGGCGGGAACACTTCGGGGGCCATCAGAGGGTGAGTATAGGACTATTTTTTATTTTAATTCTTTTTTTTTTTACCAATTATATGGTGCCCAGTCCGTGGAGGAGAGTCTCCTCTCCTCCACCCTGGGTACCAACCGCACATAATCTGCTTACTTTCCGCATGGTGTGCACAGCCCCGTGCGGGAAGTAAGCAGATCAATGCACTCCTAGGTGTGCGGAATCCCCGCAATTCCGCATTTTTAATGAACATGTTGCTTTTTTTTCCGCGATGCGATTTTTTCGCGGAAAAAAAGGCAACATTTGCACAAAAAATGCGGAATACACTGAAACTAATGGGAGGCATATGTAAGCGTTTTTTCCGCGTTTTTATCACGTTTTTATAGCGAAAAAACGCAAAAAAAACGCAAAAAATCCTGAACGTGTGCACATGGCCTTAAGGAAATGCTGGGGTCAGCCGGTCAACAGTCTAGAGTAAATGTTGTTAGTCTGTCCACAGTTTAGTGGAAATGCTGTGGTCAGTAGCTCCACAGCCTAGCGTAAATGAGGAGATCAGTCTCTTGTAATCGAGGCATTGAATGTTACACTGCTGATAACAAGCCTATTCTATGAAACATAAGAACGTTTTCTTATTTTAGAAGACAGAGGATAAGGAGAAGAAATGTTCCTTACATCTGTACCTGAAATATGGTTGTGTTATACTAGGAGTTGTGTATAGAAGATATACATGTGAAAAACACAAACAATATATTCTCATGTACAAGGAAGGTGTTATTACACCCCGGCAGGCGTAGAACTTATGCCTAGACCAACAATTATCAGTAATTAATAAGAATATTAATTACCTGTTAGGAGATTTTTCTAATTCTCTTCTTGAAATCCACAAGGAAAAATTTCACGTTCACCATCTCACTCGGCGTCAGTCACCTGTAAATAGTCAAAGGTGTGATAATATGTTCCTGCTACATGCTGCACACAAAGAAAAATATAACACACTAGGGACAAAATTACTTACTTCAGGTATACGGATTGTGGTCAGTTTATTGTGAATCCTGTAGTCAGTCATTTGATAGTTTACTGTACAGTATATATTATGTTCAGTCCAGAGGCGTAGCTAGGGTTTCAACTTAGGGGGGGCGAAACATCTGAGTGGGCCCCTAACCAGCTAACCCCGATTACAGCTACGGTTGCGCACTCTAGTTGTGAATATAGGGGAACCTCAGAATATGACCCTACTGTTATTGAAAATAAATCTATATACAAAAACGAACATTGACTTTACTGCCATATTGTGACCATATGCAACTTTGATGGTCACAATACTCTGAGTGCCCCTATAACAATAATGCTTAAGTGCCCACTTTACATTTAATAATGTCCCCTAAGTTCCCCCATGTACTGCTCCATTATACACAGTATGGTGAGATTAAAGCTTCCCTATACACAGTCTAAGGGTATGTGTCCACGGTCAGGTTTGCTTCAGGCTTTGGTCAGGATTTTATGCAGGTAAAATCCTGACCAAAAATGCACCTGAGGTCACTGGCAGGTCACCTGCGGTGTTCCTGCGTGTTTTGCTCATTGTAGCAACATGCTGCGTTCTGATAAAACGCAACGCATGTACGTTTTTGCGGGAAAAACGCATGCGTTTTTTAATGCACAGTGGAGACGGGATTTCATTAAATCCCCTCCACTATGCTGTAACATCTGGACGCTGCGTTTTTGACGCTGCGGCTCAACGCTGCGTCAAAAACGCAGCGTTTCCTGAACGTGGACACATACCCTCAGGCCCCCACAGCTCCCTTATACACAGTATGATGGGCCCGCAGCTCCCGTATGCACAGTATGATGGACTTGCAGCTCCCGTATACACAGTATGATGGACCCGCAGCTCCCTTATACACAGTATGATGGACCCGCAGCTCCCTTATACACAGTATGATGTGTGCACAGCTCCCTTATACACAGTATGAAGGGCCAGCAGCTCCCTTATACACAGTATGATGGGCCAGCAGCTCCCTTATACACAGTATGATGGACCCGCAGCTCCCTTATACACAGTATGATGTGTGCACAGCTCCCTTATACACAGTATGAAGGGCCAGCAGCTCCCTTATACACAGTATGATGGGCCCGCAGCTCCCTTATACACAGTATGATGGGCCCGCAGCTCCCTTATACACAGTATGATGGGCCCACAGCTCCCTTATACACAGTATCTTTCTTTGTTCATTGTTATTGTTATTTATCTTCAATAAAACTTGTTACTTTTTAATAATTCCCTAGTGGTGTGTTCTGATACTTTTGTATCTCTTGGGTTAGTGCTAGTTCTCCACACCCCATATATGCTCTTTGTGGGATTTTCTATCCTGGTGGAGGAACCCTATGAGCAGTAATATTATGTTTTTGGACATTTTTGTTTATGCTAATTTTGTTGTGTTTTTCACAGCTTTTGATCCTAAACATATGGATTACCGAGCCCGTGATCAAACGTGGCTTCATAAATTAAATGAGGTATTTAAGGACGACCCGAGTTTGGTTTTAAATAGCAGAGACACGCAGGGGCAAATAGCCTGTCTTAAGGATCTCCTTCATAGGCGTACTAAGGTTTGGTGGAACCGTGCGTTTTTAGAATGCTATATATCTAAAAATCTAATTCCACGTGGTCTGCGAGTACAGATATTTCCATCGTTTGTGGTTAACGACGAAATGTTGAAAGATAAATTGGAAAAAGTGGCTGATGGTTGCTCCAGAGGATTCATGGAGATCCTGATGCAGATAGATGATGCTAAGCTCACAGATATTGAAAAAGAAATTGAAGAGGTTCAAAAAGACCTTAAAAAAGAACTATCTGGAGCAGCACTGGAGGAGTTTAATAAAGATCTTGAAGTATGCTTTCAAAAATGGGAAAAAGAAATTGTCAATACAAAGTCCCGAAAGTTCCAACGTGACAATCTTGACTCCCAGAATAAGACGGTATATAGATGGAGGAGGAGTAAAAAATTTGGAAGACCAAATAGGTCAAGATCCGGGTCGATGTCATCTTTTACGTCTATAGATGAACCAAGACCAAGTGCTAGTACTCCATCTATTGAAACTCTATCTGATTCTTCAAGCACTAGAAATCCCAAGAGAAATAATAAGTTTAATAAAGGGAGAACTACCCCTCCACAACAATATTATAAGAAAACTCGCAGCGCCCAGAATAGCCTGGAGGTAATTAACCTTTCCTCACATATTTTATCTACAGCGCAGGAGGAGGTCCTTAGTTATGGTCTATCTTTTTCCCCCACTAATAATTTCCATTATTTTACAACAGTAAAAGATCTCAATCTCTTCTGTCGTAAGCTTGTCCTGAGGAGGTTACATCATCGGCCTGACGGGATTATCGACGTCCGCGGTGACATCGAGCTGGAGGCTTTGGAGGTACTGGAGGGCCTACTTAATGAGCAGGATTCTGACAATGCGGTCGGATTCCCAAGTGCTGTTGTGCCCAGATCTAGAACCTTTCCCCCCTTGTCCATTTGTCCACAGATTGACATTTTTGCACGTCTGGTGACTGAAGATTTTAAGAAAATCCCAACTAAAATAAGATGGGATAATCTTAGTCCTGATCATAGACGTGCTTTAAAGCAACTTAAATCTTTAGATGACGTTGTTATTAAACCAGCGGACAAGGGGGGAAATGTCGTGATCTGGCCAACAGATAAATACGAGAAGGAAGCATTTAAACAACTTAAAGATAAAAAGTATTATGCGTTACTCCCTCAGAATCCGTTGACCGCATTCTCACAACTGCTTGATACTATTCTGATCCAGGCATGGGAAAAAGGACTTATTCCTAAAAAAATCCTGGATGGGTTAATGACAAAATTTCCCAAGGTCCCCACCTTCTACCTCCTCCCTAAAGTTCATAAGGATCCGGTCGACCCACCTGGGCGTCCCATAGTCTCTGGCATTGGAGGGCTGTGTGACCCGGTGTGTAAATTCATTGATTACTATCTTAAACCTTTGGTCGAAACGCTGCCCTCCTATGTCAGGGACTCTACGGACGTCCTGGTGAGGGTTGACGGCCTCTGCTTAGATTCTGATATGCTCTTTGTCACCGCGGACGTCGAGTCCCTATACACCTGTATTGACCATCAACATGGTATTGAGGCCGTACGATACTTTCTGGAGATGAGCAGTCTGGGCAGACCCTTTATTGATCTTCTTTTGGAATTATTACAGTTTGTACTATACCATAATTTCTTCACATTTAGGGACCGGTTTTACTTGCAGAAACGCGGCACTGCCATGGGGGCGGCGTGTGCGCCCGCCTACGCTAACCTCTTCCTTGGTTATTGGGAGAGGGAGGTGTTTCGTGGGGATGGGGCATGCGCCGCTGACCATGTGCAGTGCTGGTTTTGTTATATTGACGATCTTTTAATTATTTGGCAGGGACCGGTCCCTGTTTTGGAGAAGTTTATGCTAACTTTAAACACCAATCCTTACAATATTCAACTGACATACAAATGGAATGAACGCAGGATTGATTTTTTGGACATCGCATTGTCGGTTGATGGATTGGGGTTTGTCCATACTGACATCTTCAGAAAGAAGACTTCTGTTAATTCTTTTCTCCACGCCTCCTCAGGGCATGCTTACTCAACTATCAAAGCCATCCCCACTGGTCAATTCCTCCGGGCAAAACGTACTTGTTCTACTATGGATAGGTTTGAGGAGCAGGCCAAAGATCTGCGAAATCGTTTCCTTGAAAGAGGATATAGTCAGAGAAATATCAAGCATGGCTATCACCGCGCTAAATGTACTCCACGTCAGAAATTACTTTGTAATTCTGGCAGGAAGACTGATAACGGTGGGACTTATACTAGATTTATATCTACATACAACTGTCAATGGGATGCCATGCGTCAAATTCTGACCAAGCATTGGCCTGTTCTTCAGACCGATTCCATAATGAACAAGGACATTTCTACAAGACCTCTTATCACTGCACGGAGGAGTAAAAACCTAAAGGACCAATTGGTGAGAAGTCACTATGTGGCTCCACAGAAAAGTTTTTTCGGGAACCCCAAACAAAGATGGGGGTGTTTCCCATGTGGGAATTGTATGGCGTGTAATTTGTCGAATATTGTGAGAGCTAAGACTTTCACAAATGCTGCTGGGACCCATGAATATAACATTGTGCATTATATATCTTGCACTACTTCATATGTTATATATCTTGCGCAGTGTCCCTGTTCCAAAATGTACATCGGTCTGACAACTAGGGAGCTGCGCATTAGGGTGAGAGAGCACGCAAGGGACATTTCAGCTGCGATAGAGGTAGAAGATGTTAGTTTGTTGAAAACACTACCTAAACACTTCTTACAATATCATAACTCTGACCCTCGTGGCCTCAAGGTTAGAGGCATTGATAGGATTCATGGTGGGATTAGAGGGGGTGACCTAAAACAGTTATTGGCTCAAACTGAAACTAGGTGGACCGTAGAACTTGGTACCATGTCCCCTGTGGGACTTAACGAGAAACTTAGTTTTGCTCCATTTTTATAAATCTCTGCTTTTTAATTATGTGTTTATGTCTTTATTTTTCTTTTTGTATGTTTTGTTATAGTAATATCTTGGATCAAATCTCCCCAGAAATATATTTCTTGGTTCTGGATGCCTTCCGCTGTGCATTATCTGATCTCCATATTGCCCTGATATTATTGGGATAGATTAAGAACATCTACTCCGTGATTAATTAACTGGAAGGACTATATATTGATCATCAATTGGAGGACATAGAGGCATGGAGAACGTCTTTGAGAACTAATATGTACCATCTTTGAGGGCATATGATGTTATTTTCCTCTTATTATTTTGTTTTTTGATTTTTTATGCTTTGTTGTATTGTTAAATGATATATGACGTTGTCTATGCAAGAGGAAAATGTACATGTTACTGTACCTTTAAATATCTAGTTACTCCGATTCATGGTGGTGGTATATTCTATACTTTACCCTGTCTGCTATAAAGTTAATCTTTTACCGTGCGGGTTGGAATGGTGCCTTTCAGTGGTGTTGCCTGATCGATCTGGCGGTTTTGGGAGGACTTTGTAGCTTGATCTTTATAATATGGCGACGCGCATGCGCACTGCGCCCGGGAGTCACCATTTTGTTGAAGGCCTCTGTATTATCGGCTGTGCGGATGTGACGTCATGGAGGATTTCCTCCCCGCACGCCGATTTTGAGTGCCGGAAACAATTGCAGCTGAGACCCGGGGGCGGCGGTGCCATGCGCGACGCTGCATTGGTGGTGACGGTAATTGGCGTCCTTTATAAACTGGGGAGTTATGAGAGACATAGCACGCACAATTCTGTTTTCCCTTGATAAAGCAAGAACGCGAAACGCGCGTCGGGGCTTCCTTTGAGAGTTAGGACAGTGGATTTTATGGGTATGTATTGATAAGTACTAGTTCTCCATGCTTTCTTTGCACGTGCACTTTTGATGGTGGTTAATTGTCTATATTGGCCAGTATGGAGACTTATTTCTATTTCACTCCCATAACCTGTTCTATGTTTTACCTTTCTCTCTGAGATTTGTGCTCACTCTACTCGGGTACCATCCTTCCTCGTGTTAATATATTTATATATTTTTTTCTTTCTTTGTTCATTGTTATTGTTATGTTTTTAATATGTGGATATCTTCAATAAAACTTGTTACTTTTTAATAATTCCCTAGTGGTGTGTTCTGATACTTTTGTATCTCTTGGGTTAGTGACAGTATGATGGGCCCACAGCTCTCTTATACACAGTATGATGGGCCCACAGCTCCCTTATACACAGTATGATGGGCCAGCAGCTCCCTTATACACAGTATGATGGGCCCACAGCTCTCTTATACACAGTATGATGGGCCGGCAGCTCCCTTATACACAGTATGATGGGCCGGCAGCTCCCGTATACACAGTGTGATGGGCCCACAGCTCCCTTATACACAGTATGATGGGCCCACAGCTCCCTTATACACAGTATGATGGACTTACAGCTCCCTGTCATGATTTGGATGCCCCGGTCATTTACTCATCCTCCGACGTATTCACTATTTTGTGGCACTGCTGCAGTGTCGCTGCTCCAACTTGTGAGCGCAGTTCTGACTGGCCAGAAGGTAGAAGCTATGTCACAGGCGCTCAATGTAAGACTATGAGGCTATGTGCACTTGTTGCGGATTTGTGCAAATTTCCCGCGGATTTCCTGTGTTTTTTGTGCAGATTTCACCTGCGGATTCCTATACAGGAGCAGGTGTAAAACGCTGCGGAATCCGCAAATAGAATTGACATGCTGCAGAAAATAAAACTCAGCGTTTCCGGGCGGTATTTTCTGCACCATGGGCACTGCGGATTTGGTTTTCCATAGGTTTACATGGCACTGTAAACCAGATGGAAAACTGCTGCAGATCCGCAGCGGCTAATCCGCACCGTGTGCACATAGCCTGAGAGTGAGGAAGAGGCCAGAACGAGGCTCCCACAGACTCACATTGATTGGTGACCTCTGCGCTGTTCCATGAAACACTGGAGCCTCGGACAGGTCACAAACTGCAGGAGACGGAGCCGAGCGGAGACTAAAACATATGAAAACGCCAGAAGGTGAGTATCAGACAGGGGACGGGGATTATCAGCACCGCCCCAGCAATGAGATGAAAAATAATGCTGGAGTGGTGCTATAAATGTGATGCAGCTCTTGGTTACTGTATGGGGGCTCCTTATACTAATACTCATAAAAGACCCAGGTGGTCCGTATCAAAAGCCCCCGACCCCCCCATCTCCAGCCTCCCCAGACAGCAAATATTACATGATGGAGTACATATAATATCATAACTAAACATAATATTCAGCCCCCAGTGACCTGCCCCCCTCCCCCACTTCAGCCCCAATACCCCCATCATCTCACATCCACCCCTCTGTACCCTGTTCCCCCTCACTCACTTTCAGCCCCCACAATACCCCAACGGTCTCACACTGACATACCTGAATTTAATAAACCTAATAAGTCCCATCCCCAGCACTTACTGATAAAGTTTGCACTGCAGGCAGGACCAGGAAGTGTGTAAGTGAAATGCAAGGTGGGCACTAGGACCCAGCGTGCCTGAGCCAATCCCAGCGTGCACAGAGTGAAGAAAACTGCAGCCGGAAAACCTTCATTATCAGGTCAGACGGGCGAAACCATTCACTGCAGGGGGGAGACTCTGCAGCCGGCCACTGTGCGAGCAGCGTGCAGCTTGTCAGATGGGAGCAGACAGTATACTGCTCTGCTCCTATGCGGTGTTCTGCCTCGTCCCAGAAGTGGCCCTGCCCTGGCTCCCGGTGGGCCCCTTCATGTGACAGGGCCCGGGGCGATGGCCCCCTCTGCCCCCCCAGTAGCTACGCTACTGGTTCAGTCATTCTACAGTATTCTATAAATGTTATAGTCAGACTAGTGATGGGCAGTCCGGCTCTTTTTGGTGATCCGGCTCTCATGGCTCCGCTCACCAAAAAGAGCCGGCTCTTTCGGCTCGTGAACCGGCTCTTTTTGGATCGTATTAGATCCCTATTGAGTACCTGTTCATGTGTCCGAAACTCCGCCCACCTACCGCAGAAACTCCGCCCACTTCTTAGAGAGCCAATTAAATTGAAGAGTGGGTGGGGTTTTGCTCAGGTGGGCGGAGTTACGCCCCCCGAAGCCCAGGATTTTACGCCCAGTGAGAGCCATTCAGGGATTTTAGTGGCTCTCACTGGTGTGCCGGCTCCCATCGTTCACTGCAGGGAGCCGGCTCTTTGTGTCGGCTCGTTCGCGAACGACACATCACTAAGTCAGACGTCAGACTACAGTCTACTGGAAATGTGGCCAGACAATGCAAACCTAGCGTAAATGCTATGATCAGTCAATCCATAAACTAGTGTAAAAGTTTTGGTCCGCCAGTCCACAGTCCACTGTAAAAGTAGTCTATTAGTCCACATTCTAGTGTAAATGTCGTGTTCATTCAGTCCATAGTCTTCTGGTCTACTGGAAATGTGTTCAGAAATTGCACACCTAGCATAAATGCTGTGGTCAGTCAGTCCTTAGACTAGTGTAAATATTATAGTCAGGCAATTCAAACTTTACTGGAAATGTGGTCAGGCAGTCAAAATCTAGTGAAAATGACGAGGTCAGTAGGCCTTAAACAAGTGCAAATGCTGTGGTCAGTCAGTATTCAAACTAATGTTAATGCTGTGATCATTCATCCAAAGGCAGGCGCCGGTTTGAAAACGTAAACAGCGCTGAGGGGGCGGCGCAGAAAAACCAAGAAGATGTGAGTGACGGCAGAGGAGCGTTTCGAGCTGGGGAGAGAGGAGCCGCCTCCCTGGCTAGAGACAGCAATGGTGGCTAAGTATCAAATTGCTTTTTTTGGGGTATACTTGAACCTAAAACTAAAAGAGCCACCTTGTTAGAATGCAGCATTACTGCTGCACAAGGTGGCTCTTTTAGTTTATAACGGCTGGAGGGGGGGTGACAGTGGCCCTTTAAGAATGCTGGCTCCTCCATCCAGTGTCAATCGTACACTTCCTGCTGCCAGTGTAAGACAGATCAGTGCTGTGTCTGTGCTGCAATCTTCTGTGTTCACTTTCCATGCTGGCTCCTCCATCCACTGTGAATCGTACAATTGCTGCTGCCTGTGTAAGACTGATCCGTGCTAGGTCTGTGCTACAATTATGTGTTCACTTTCCTTGAGTAGTCCTCTACTTAAGCATGCTGGCTCCTCCATCCAGTATCAATCATACACTTGCTGATGCCTGTGTAACACTGATCCATGCTGGGTCTGTGCTGCAATCTTTTGTGTTCACTTTCCTAGAGTAGTCCTCTAATTAAGCATGCTGGCTCCTCCACCCATTGTCAATCGTACACTTGCTGCTGCCTTTGTAAGACTGATACGTGCTGGGTCTGTGCTTCAATCATCTGCGTCCACTTTCCTAGAGTAGTCCTCTACATAAGCATGCTGGCTCCTCCATCCAGTGTGAATCGTACAATTGCTGCTGCCTGTGTAAGACTAATCCGTGCTGGGTCTGTGCTGCAATCATCTGTGTCCACTTTCCTAGAGTAGTCCTCTACTTAAGCATGCTGGCTCCTCCATCCAGTGTCAATCATAAACTTGCTGATGCCTGTGTAACACTGATCCGTGCTGGGTCTGTGCTGCAATCTTTTGTGTTCACTTTCCTTGAGTAGTCCTCTACTTAAGCATGCTGGCTCCTCCATCCAGTGTCAATTGTACACTTGCTGATGCCTGTGTAACACTGATTCTTGCTGGGTCTGTGCTCTAATCTTTTGTGTTCACTTTCCTTGAGTAGTCCTCTACTTAAGCATGCTGGCTCCTCCATCCAGAGTCAATCGTACACTTGCTACTGCCTGTGTAAGACTGATCCGTGCTAGGTCTGTGCTGCAATTATGTGTTCACTTTCCTTGAGTAATCCTCTACTTAAGCATGCTGGCTCCTCCATCCAGTGTCAATCGTACACTTTCTGCTGCCTGTGTAAGTCTGATCCCTCTGTGCTCTGTGCCTGACCCAGCCTGACATTATTCCCTTTCTGGACTTAGACTCTTTGCTTGTGACCTGACTTCTCTTGTGCCTGCTCCCTGTAAACTGTCTTGTCTTTCTGGTATTCCTGACCTCGGCTAGTAAATTGGTTTAAGTCTCTGACTTCCCCTTGTTGTACTGCACCATTTCCTGGACCTAGCCTCGGATTGTTTAACCTCCTTTTACTTATTCAGTAAGTAGTGTATATTTTTTCTTTCTGTTATTTGTAGTCTTTCTCTCCCCTTCTGGGGCTAACATTTACTATAGTGACTCGCATCACACATAGTCTTTTGGTCTACAGGAAATGTGGTCAGGAATTTCACATCTAGCTAAATGCTATGGCAAATCAGTCCATAAACTAGTGTAAAACTTTTGATCCGCTAGTCCAGAGTCCACTGTAAAAGTGATCTGTCAGTCCACATTCTAGTGTAAATGTTGCGTTCATTCAGTCCATAGTCTTCTAGTCTACTGGAAATGTGGTCAGAAATTCCACACCTAGCATAAATGCGTGGCCAGTCAGTCTACAGTCTATTGTAAATGTTATGGTCATTCAGTCCATAGTCTTTTGGTGTACTGGAAATGTGGTCTAGAATTCCACATGAAGCATAATTGCTGTGCTCAGTCAGTCCTTAGACTACTGTAAATGCTTGGATCAGTTAGTCCATGGACTAGTGTAAAACTTTTTGTCCGTCAGTCCACAGTCTGATGTAAATGTGGCCAGTCAGTCCACAGTCTAGTGTAAATGATGTCGTCAGTGGGTCTACTATTTAGTTTAAATGCTGTGGTCCATCAGTCCACAGTCTAGGGTAAATTCTTTGTTCAGTTGGTTCACAGTCTAGTGTAAATGTTGTTGTCAGCCGATTCAAAGTCTAAGGGTATGTGCACACGTCCGGATTTCTTGCAGAAATTTCCTGAAGAAAACCGGAAATTTTCTGCAAGAAATCCGCATTTTTTTTTGCGTTTTTTTCCCGTTTTTTTTGTGTGTTTTTTTAGCATTCTGCAAGCGTAATTAGCTTGCAGAATGCTAAAGTTTTCCAAGCGATCTGTAGCATCGCTTGGAAAACTGATTGACAGGTTGGTTACACTTGTCAAACATAGTGTTTGACAAGTGTGACCAACTTTTTACTATAGATGCTGCTTATGCAGCATCTATAGTAAAAGATAGAATGTTTAAAAATAATAAAAAAAAAAAAAAAAAAAATGGTTATACTCACCCTCTGCACACAGCCGATGTCCTCAGCGGCGTCCGTTCCTATAGATGCCGGTGTGGTTCAGGACCTTCGATGACGTCGCGGCTTGTGATTGGTCGCGTGAGTCACATGAGCGGTCACGTGACCAATCACAAGACAGCGACGTCATCACAGGTCCTGAACCACACCATCTATAGGAACGGAAGAGAGAGCATGCACCGGAAAGGCGGGAACACTTCGGGGGCCATCAGAGGGTGAGTATAGGACTATTTTTTATTTTAATTCTTTTTTTTTTTACCAATTATATGGTGCCCAGTCCGTGGAGGAGAGTCTCCTCTCCTCCACCCTGGGTACCAACCGCACATAATCTGCTTACTTTCCGCATGGTGTGCACAGCCCCGTGCGGGAAGTAAGCAGATCAATGCACTCCTAGGTGTGCGGAATCCCCGCAATTCCGCATTTTTAATGAACATGTTGCTTTTTTTTCCGCGATGCGATTTTTTCGCGGAAAAAAAGGCAACATTTGCACAAAAAATGCGGAATACACTGAAACTAATGGGAGGCATATGTAAGCGTTTTTTCCGCGTTTTTATCACGTTTTTATAGCGAAAAAACGCAAAAAAAACGCAAAAAATCCTGAACGTGTGCACATGGCCTTAAGGAAATGCTGGGGTCAGCCGGTCAACAGTCTAGAGTAAATGTTGTTAGTCTGTCCACAGTTTAGTGGAAATGCTGTGGTCAGTAGCTCCACAGCCTAGCGTAAATGAGGAGATCAGTCTCTTGTAATCGAGGCATTGAATGTTACACCGCTGATAACAAGCCTGTTCTATGAAACATAAGAACGTTTTCTTATTTTAGAAGACAGAGGATAAGGAGAAGAAATGTTCCTTACATCTGTACCTGAAATATGGTTGTGTTATACTAGGAGTTGTGTATAGAAGATATACATGTGAAAAACACAAACAATATATTCTCATGTACAAGGAAGGTGTTATTACACCCCGGCAGGCGTAGAACTTATGCCTAGACCAACAATTATCAGTAATTAATAAGAATATTAATTACCTGTTAGGAGATTTTTCTAATTCTCTTCTTGAAATCCACAAGGAAAAATTTCACGTTCACCATCTCACTCGGCGTCAGTCACCTGTAAATAGTCAAAGGTGTGATAATATGTTCCTGCTACATGCTGCACACAAAGAAAAATATAACACACTAGGGACAAAATTACTTATTTCAGGTAGAAGGATTGTGGTCAGTTTATTGTGAATCCTGTAGTCAGTCATTTGATAGTTTACTGTCCAGTATATATTATGTTCAGTCATTCTACAGTATTCTATAAATGTTATAGTCAGACTACAGTCTACTGGAAATGTGGTCATTTAATGCAAACCTAGCGTAAATGCTATGATCAGTCAGTCCATAAACTAGTGTAAAAGTTGTGGTCCGCCACTCCACAGTCCGCTGTAAAAGTAGTCTATTAGTCCACATTCTAGTGTAACTGTCGTGTTCATTCAGTCCATAGTCTTCTGGTCTACTGGAAATGTGTTCAGAAATTGCACACCTAGCATAAATGCTGTGGTCAGTCAGTCCTTAGACTAGTGTAAATATTATAGTCAGGCAATTCAAACTTTACTGGAAATGTGGTCAGGCAGTCAAAATCTAGTGAAAATGACGAGGTCAGTAGGCCTTAAACAAGTGCAAATGCTGTGGTCAGTCAGTATTCAAACTAATGTAAATGCTGTGATCATTCATCCAAAGACTAGATTAAAAGTTTTGATCAGTCAGTCCAAGGTCTACTGAAGATGTGGCCTATCAGTCCACAGTCTAGTATAAATGCTGAGGTCAGTCAGTCCACAGGCTAATGTAAATGAAATGCTCATTCAGACCATAGTGTCACGATCTCCATTCTGTTCCTGTCTGCGATGTTAATTTCTGTAGAAGTTATCAGTCTGTTTTGTTTGTGCTGGGTCTGAGCTGCAATCATCTGTGCTCACTTTCCTTGAGCAGTCCTCTACTTAAGCATGCTGGCTTCTCCATCCAGTGTCAATCATACACTTGCTGATGCCTGGTAACACTGATTCGTGCTGGGTCTGTGCTGCAATGTTTTGTGTTCACTTTCCTTGAGTAGTCCTCTACATAAGCATGCTGGCTCTCCCATCCAGTGTTAATCGTACACTTGCTGCTGCATGTGTAAGACTGATCCGTGCTGGATCTGTGCTGCAATCATCTGTGTTCACTTTCTTTGAGTAGTTGTGGAGCGCCCCCACACCGCCGCAGGGCCGAGGGGTACCCGGAGCCGGGCCTCTGAGTCTCAGTCCTGGGGTTATCACGGTGGCTAGGCCCGGTCCGTGGCCCTGTCTGTCAGTGGGGGACGTCCGATGCAATAAGTGGGGTTAATGGTGGTGTAGCGGTGCAGGTCGCGGCAAATAACGAGGACACCAGGTTGCAGTCTCTTTACCTCTTTACTGGAGATCTCTGAGTCCTCAGTCCAGAATACGGTTCACCAGGCTGCGCAAGTCCGACCGGTCCAATGGCACCTCCAGAGTTCTCCTCACAGGTGGAAATCAGTGCCCTCCTTCTAGCGCTGTGTGTTGTAGTCCTTCCCTGCTGTGCTCACGGAAAGTACCCCACAACGGTTGTGTCTGTTTCTTAAGTTCCCTCACAACTCGATTACTTGATGTTCTTCTCGTATTCCATCCCGCCCTGTTATTCAGGTTGGAACAGCACCCGTTTGTCAGGTAGGCCTGGAGTTCTTCCGGGACCCTAGAGACGCCCCTCTCCCGCAATTGCCCCCCAAGACTTCATAGGTGATATGTGTTAGACAGCCCGCCTTAAACTGACTGCCCTGCCGCTGTTTGGAGTATGGCTTGAAGCTGTATGCTATTCCACTCCCTCGGCGTTCCGGCCACCGGTAGTGCGCCTCAGTAGGATGTTGCTCCGGTCTTACAGCATGACCCCTACTGGTATTCTCCTTTCGCTTGATCTCGTTTCTCACTCAGCACAATCTATCTCGCTTCTAGTCCTTTCTTAGGGCACCGCCGCTATGCTGAGCAGGCACGGTCCCGTTACGTTCTTTCCAATGCCAAGCCTCTGTCAGGATCCCACCCCTGACAGAGGCCCTACTGTCTCTTCCTCCACAACACCCTCTGCCACAAGGTGTTGCTTCGTTCAATCCAGTCAGCTTTCTCCTCTAACTTCCAGCCTGACCCCCAGTTTACCCACTATGGTGGGGAGTGGCCTAATGAATAGAACCCTTAGCTCCCCCCGGAGGCCCAGCTGTGAAACATATTGGTGTCTGTGATACCTGCTCAGAGGAACTCCTTCAGTGCCATCGAACGCACCATGGCTCCCCATAGTGGCGGATCCACAGTACTGCAACGACCAGGACTCTGGGGCGCTGCACTCCCCCCTGGTTAAACACAGTACTCCGGGACTGGGAAGAAAACAACAATACAGGTTAGCAAAAAGACATACAATTTTGTTGAGTGCAAAACAATAAGTATACTTGAACAGGCTTCCCTTTATGGGAGGTGAGGACACTTTTAACGTTACAAACATAATTAAATATCATAGCAACAGGCTCCAATTAACTCTCATTACCCAACCGGGTATTCTACTAAGTGCAAATTTTGTGAACAATAATTTAACATTGCCTTTAAGGATTCACACTCTAAATCCACTAAAGACCTTCCTATAATCACATTATAAGGTATTCTAACTTTTCATTCGCCTTCTTTGGAATCTGCAGGACCGCCTGTCCTATCGGCGCCAGACCTACTGCCTCTCCTTTCTGTTACAGGACCGCCCCGTTCAGCCAGGGCCTACTGCCTTTTCAACTACTATACATAGTATAGAACATAACTTTACTTTCAATTTGAGAACACTGAGCCGGCTCTACTTGGCTCCTATAAGGACTCGCTCCCTAACCCCTACGGGTTCACTCTCTGTCCTTAGTAACGAACTAACTTTCTATGGGGACTCAGGGTTTACCTTCTATCCTCACCTTCGTTATTACTTCCTTTCTTTCAACTATGCAGGACTCTAATTCTTCCCCTACGGGCTCTCTGCATCTTTCCTTTTAAAGAACATTATCTAGGTTTCACATTTCAAACAGATTAAACACACATAACTTTTCTTTATGCATAACAGTTACATTTCTTCCAGAGCATCATCATATTACGGTTCTAAAACAGTATCACTTTCAAGTTTAGGTCACACATCCCCCTTAAGAGGGGATCAAGTCTTTCTGAGGTAGCTCGTCTTCTCAGCCTACCAGTCTTTGCTCAGCAAAGGTTCCAGAACGGTATCTTCGCAAAGAGTCTTTAAGTAAAACCAGTAGAAAGCGCCTTTAAGAAGGTGCAAACTATTTACACGAAAGTTTGGATCATGCACTGTTCATGATTTCTCAGTTTGTAAAACTTATGCAAAAACTGGTAGGAAAAACAAACAATAGGGATCCCGGGTCAACTAAGGGATCCATAAAGAGTTAACCCTGAAGGGTTTAGCAGCAAACAGTATACAAACAGTTAACGGACAAAACTATTTACATTTTCATAAAAGAGCAGTAATACTTTACTGTTGTGAAGCGGGAGGTGGTCTCCTGTCCGGTCTCACCAGGCCAACGGATCGCACTGGTGAGCCAGGACGCGGTTCTGGTCCCAGCAATGATAAAATCCCTCGCCGGGAGGTCCTCCTTGTCGACAGGCGTATACGTCCCTCCGGGGCACGGCGAGATTGGGCTTCTTGCGGTTCCGCAGGGCCGGGCTCCGCTGTCTTCCCTTTGGGGTCACCTTTTTCCGGTGCTTCAGCAGCAGCCTGGAAGGCAGTGCACCGCTGCACGCCTCGTGCCATCCAGCCAGCTTCCCCCGTAGCCCTCCTCCATCGGGTATAAGTCACCGCATCGCCTGGTTCCAGGTCGCGATCGAACCTCCCGCAGCAAGGTTCCACCTCCTCCCGGTCTACACGGACTTGCACCGGTTCCCCGATCTCTTGGATCACTCCTCTTCCACACTGAGGGTTAAAGGCCACCACTACGCCCCAATGTGATGTCGGGATCTCCGGAGTGCTCTGCAGATCGACCGGCTCCGCAGGCTGGGGCCGGCTCCGCCACGCAGCCATCAAGCGCCGCGGGTGTTCGACCTCGGGCATTATCTTCAGGCCTGTTGTCTGCAGCGCATTTCCAGCCGCGGCCGAGTTAGGAGAAGCAGAGGACATTGAAGCCAAGCAGATCTCCGTGGGCTGGCCCAGCCTAGCAACCACGCGGGCATCGGCCTCCAGGCGGGCGACGTCCTGCCGGGCCTCTGCCGCGGCTATGCTCTCTTCCGACGGCGGCCGGGGAGGTCGGCTCATCGTTGATCCGGCTAGGGTCAGTTCCCGCAGCGACGGCGTATCCTGGGCTACATTGGGCTGTCCAACCTTTCTCCGCGCCCGATCCTTCTCATACGGGTCTTCTCGTGCGGCCATCTTTATCGCTTCTCCCTCGTCTTTTTCCCGCGGTCTCTTCCGTGGGCGGTCCCGTCCCCATGGTCTCCACCCTCCGACCAGGATCAGGAGGCGGACCTCGGCTGTTGACGGGCACGTCCTCAGGACACAGAAATACTTAGACTGGGCGGCCATTGTGGTTCGCGCTCTCCAGCTTGTCTACGCCCACCTCACGCCCCTCTTCTCCTCCTGCGCTCTCCTCGGCGCTGCAATGGCGGCGGATTTTGGCGGCAACTGGCGCAGCACACAGTCTTTTCAATAAAGTACAATTCAAGCGCAATAAATCACAGTTCCAAGGCACACATGACCTGATTCTTCAGGCTTAAGTAGATCCTGTTCGTGACGCCAAGTTGTGGAGCGCCCCCACACCGCCGCAGGGCCGAGGGGTACCCGGAGCCGGGCCTCTGAGTCTCAGTCCTGGGGTTATCACGGTGGCTAGGCCCGGTCCGTGGCCCTGTCTGTCAGTGGGGGACGTCCGATGCAATAAGTGGGGTTAATGGTGGTGTAGCGGTGCAGGTCGCGGCAAATAACGAGGACACCAGGTTGCAGTCTCTTTACCTCTTTACTGGAGATCTCTGAGTCCTCAGTCCAGAATACGGTTCACCAGGCTGCGCAAGTCCGACCGGTCCAATGGCACCTCCAGAGTTCTCCTCACAGGTGGAAATCAGTGCCCTCCTTCTAGCGCTGTGTGTTGTAGTCCTTCCCTGCTGTGCTCACGGAAAGTACCCCACAACGGTTGTGTCTGTTTCTTAAGTTCCCTCACAACTCGATTACTTGATGTTCTTCTCGTATTCCATCCCGCCCTGTTATTCAGGTTGGAACGGCACCCGTTTGTCAGGTAGGCCTGGAGTTCTTCCGGGACCCTAGAGACGCCCCTCTCCCGCAATTGCCCCCCAAGACTTCATAGGTGATATGTGTTAGACAGCCCGCCTTAAACTGACTGCCCTGCCGCTGTTTGGAGTATGGCTTGAAGCTGTATGCTATTCCACTCCCTCGGCGTTCCGGCCACCGGTAGTGCGCCTCAGTAGGATGTTGCTCCGGTCTTACAGCATGACCCCTACTGGTATTCTCCTTTCGCTTGATCTCGTTTCTCACTCAGCACAATCTATCTCGCTTCTAGTCCTTTCTTAGGGCACCGCTGCTATGCTGAGCAGGCACGGTCCCATTACGTTCTTTCCAATGCCAAGCCTCTGTCAGGATCCCACCCCTGACAGAGGCCCTACTGTCTCTTCCTCCACAACACCCTCTGCCACAAGGTGTTGCTTCGTTCAATCCAGTCAGCTTTCTCCTCTAACTTCCTGCCTGACCCCCAGTTTACCCACTATGGTGGGGAGTGGCCTAATGAATAGAACCCTTAGCTCCCCCCGGAGGCCCAGCTGTGAAACATATTGGTGTCTGTGATACCTGCTCAGAGGAACTCCTTCAGTGCCATCGAACGCACCATGGCTCCCCATAGTGACGGATCCACAGTACTGCAACGACCAGGACTCTGGGGCGCTGCATAGTCCTCTGCTTAAGCATTGTGCCTCCTCCATCCAGTGTCAATGGTACACTTGCTGTCTGTGTAAGACTTATCCGTCTGTGCTGCAATCATCTGTGTCCACTTTCCTAGAGTAGTCCTCTACTTAAGCATGCTGGCTCCTCCATCCATTGTCAATCGTACACTTGCTGTTGCCTGTCTAAGACTGATCCATGTTGGGTCTGTGCTGCAATCATCTGTGTTCACTTTCCTTGAGTAGTCCTCTACTTAAGCATGCTGGCTCCTCCATCCAGTGTCAATCGTACACTTGCTGCTGGCTGTGTAAGACTGATCCATGTTGGGTCTGTGCTGCAATCATGTGTGTCCACTTTCCTAGAGTAGTCCTCTACTTAAGCATGCTGGCTCCTCCATCCAGTGTCAATCGTACACTTGCTACTGCCTGTGTAAGACTGATCCATGCTAGGTCTGTGCTGCAATCATCTGTGTTCACTTTCCTTGAGTAGTCCTCTACTTAAGCATGCTGGCTCCTCCATCCAGTGTCAATCGTACACTTGCTGATGCCTGTGTAACACTGATCCGTGCTGGGTCTGTGCTGCAATCTTTTGTGTTCACTTTCCTTGAGTAGTCCTCTAATTAAGCATGCTGGCTCCTCCATCCAGTGTCAGTTGTACACTTGCTGCTGCCTTTGTAAGACTGATCCGTGCTGGGTCTGTGCTTCAATCATCTGTGTCCACTTTCCTAGAGTAGTCCTCTACTTAAAGGGGTTGTCCACTACTTTCAATTAACCCCCCAATGTATCCCCCCGGGGCCCCTAATGAATTGTGCCATTACCTTCTGTTGACGTTTTCGCCTGTGAGCGGCGCTATTCCTCCTGCTGAGTCCGGGTCACATGACCCCCAGACTGCAGCCGCCGCTCATTTCCGCCGACGTCACGTCAATTTCCAGGCTCTGAAAATTGACGTGACGTCAGCAGCAGGCGTGACCAGCCCCCACAGTCAGCAGTCACTCAGCAAGAGTGACTGGGCTGTGGGCGGTGCTGGGGGGTGCCTGCAGGGCTGTGCTGGGGGCGGGCGGGGCTGTGTGTGCTCACTGCTCAGTGCTGGGATCATGATGTGTGGCTGGGCTGTGCTTCGGTCGCCGGGGGTCTGCCGGTGTTTCTGCCCGCCGGTGCATGTGCCCGCCGGCGCCGGTGCTTGTGCCCGCCGGCGCCGGTGCTTGTGACCGCCGGTGCTTCTGCCCGCCGGCGCTGTGTGTGTGTGTGTGCCGGCGCTGTGTGTGCGTGTGTGCCGGCGCTGTGTGTGCGTGTGCCGACGCTGTGCGTGTGTGTGTGTGTGCCGGCGCTGTGCGTGTGTGTGCAGGCATCGTCCGATGGGACTACAAGTCCCATCGGGCTCTGCCTGCTACACTGACAGTGAGTGACACATTAGCCAATGATGGGACAGTAGTAGTCCCATCATCCGGCTAATGTGTTGAATGTAAAAAAAAAAAAAAAACACAGTACATACATACATACAACACCATGCGACGACATGCACCATGCGACGACATGCGACAACATGCACCATGCGACGACATGCACCATGCGACGACATGCACCATGCGACACATGCACCATGCGACGACATGCGACATGCGACACATGCACCATGCGGCGACATGCACCATTCGATGACATGCACCATGCGACCACATGCACCATGCGACCACATGCGACCACATGCACCATGCGACGACATGCACCATGCAACACATGCACCATGCGGCGACATGCACCATTCGACGACATGCACCATGCGACCACATGCACCATGCGACGACATGCACCATGCGACGACATGCACCATGCGACGACATGCACCATGTGACATGCACCATGCGACGACATGCGACATGACCATGTGACGACATGCACCATGCAATGACATGCGGCATGCAACGACATGCGCCATGCGACGACATGCACCATGCGACGACATGCGACATGCACCATGCGGCGACCTGCACCATGTGATGACATGCGCCATGCGACGACATGCACCATGCGACAACATGCACCATGCGACAACATGCACCATGCGACGACATGCAACAACATGCACCATGCGGCGACATGCACCATGCGACGACATGCACCATGCAACGACATGCACATGCGTCAACATGCGACATGCACCATGCGTCGACATGCGCCATGCGTCAACATGCACCATGCGTCAACATGAGACATGCACCATGCGACGACATGCAACACGCACCATGCGACGACATGCACCATGCGTCGACATGCACCATGCGTCAACATGCACCATGCGACAACATGCACCATGCGACAACATGCGACATGCACCATGCGACGACATGCAACATGTGACATGCGACATGAAACATGCCACATACAGTACGTACATACAACAGACATACAGTACATATAACATAGATTACATACTCACCATCACTTGTCACTTTGATCCCCGAAGCCATTGTCATCTGTAAAAAATATTAAAATAATAAACAACCAATATACTCCCTGATCCGCAGAAATCCAATTAAAACAAGTGTCCCATGACGATCTCCCGTGGAGAGCAGGAGCCTCTGCTGATGCAACCACTCTCCAGGGGCTCCAGGAACACAATGAGGGGAGGAAGGTATCCTTCCACAATGTATTCCCCACAATGTATTCCTACACCCCTGTGAGAAAATAGTCCCTAGTCTCACTTTATGGCATGCTGTATGAGAAAGTTCCCACGCAGCTTTTTGCCATAAAGTGAGACCAGTGAACTTTAGTAACCTCAGTGATGCACTACAGGAGCCATTGTCTTCTGTCAGTGTGTCACTGAGGGTCCTATAGAGCAGTGACACCACCCAATGTCACTGTTCTATAGGGGAGATCGTCGTGGGACACTCGTTATTAATTGGACTACAGCGGACAGGTAGTATACGGTTTATTATTTTACTTTTTTGCAGGTGCTGGAGTATGGTAAGTATGGTTAAATGAAGAATATTAAAATACTTTTTCCTAATGTGTGTGTGTTTCATTAACCCTTTTTTAGTATTGGATTAATAATGGATAGGCGTCTTATTGACGCCTCTCCGTTATTAACCCGGCTTAATGTCACCTTACAATAGCAAGGTGACATTAACCCCTTATTACCCCATATCCCACCGCTACACGGGAGTGGGACTGAAATACATGGCACTTTAATACGTGGCACTGAAATACGTGGCACGTGGCAGTTACGTACGTGGCACTGAAATATGTGGCACGTGGCACTGAAATACGTGGCACTTACATAGGTGGCATTTAAATCCGTGGCACTTAAATCCGTGGCACTTACATACATCGCACTTGCATACATGGCACTTAAATACGTGGCACGTGGCACTTGCATACGTGGCACTTATATACGTGGCACGTGGCACTTATATACGTGGCACTGAAATAGGTGGCACTTAAATCCGTGGCACTGAAATACGTGTCACGTGGCACATACGTGGCACTTACATACGTGGCACTTACATACGTGGCACTTACATACGTGGCACTTACATACGTGGCACTTAAATCCGTGGCACTTACATACGTGGCACTTACATACGTGGCACGTGGCACTTACATACGTGGCACTTAAATCCGTGGCACTTAAATCCGTGGCACTTACATACGTGGCACTTACATACGTGGCACTTACATACGTGGCACGTGGAACTTACATACGTGGCACTTACATACGTGGCACGTGGCACGTAGCACTTACATACGTGGCACGTGGCACTTACATACGTGGCACTTATATACGTGGCACTGAAATACGTGGCACTGAAATATCGTAGCACTATGTCAGAAAATGTTCATTAAACGGTTAGGGGTGAGGTTAGGGGTAGGGTTAGGGTTTGGATCCCTTTATCACCGTGATGGTGGTGGGTGTTTTTTCAGTTTTTTTTCTATAAAAACGCATCATCGGTGAGGGTGGAAGATATGGTTATCGCAATCCCAGTGATGACATAACCAAAGTAAAGACCATAAATATAAAGTAATGAACAAGTACTGAACAATCCCTTTAATATATGATACTAAAACTGTTTTGAATCTATAAAATGCACAGTGTAGACTACAGTCTACAAATCTGTAATTTCTCAGTGTGAATGCAGATTTTTGGTTACTCATATTACACTCAGAGTGAATACAAGGATGTGATTTGAATACTCCCAATGTTGTCACCACGGTTTCTCTCACGGAGAATTTGTGTCAGTGTCATTATGTGAACCCTGTGGACAATCAGTGGCTGCTTCACTGTCTTCGCCTTAGGAAGAAGTGGCTTACATTTGGTAATTCTTAAAAAAAATGCAGCAACACTCACTTCCTACAGATATGAGTTTGCTTAGAAGGTGGTGAGAGTGATGCGGCCACTGATTGACCACAGGTACAATCGCTGCGAGACACCGCGCCGACACTATTGGAACGTGCAGGCACTGGAATCTAGTAAACATAGACTGAGAGGGGGTTGTTAGAATAGTGGACAAACCCTTCAAAGTTCTATATGTATGTATATATCACTGCAACAAAATATTAAAGTGTATGTATATGAATAAATAATTTATTCCATACATACACATAGAAGTATATATTGGTGTGTATATAAAAGGTGTGATCGCATATTGGTGCAATCTGTGCAGCTAAAATGCAATGGGGGCCATTTCTACCTCGAAAGCAGGTGGAATTGTGACTTAGGATGAGCTGTTATTTCTGCAAATGGCCCATATATTGTTTCTGAAACTGGGGCCTCTCCTGTATATGAGCACAAATAGTGTAAAATAAGAACACACATAATATATATACATGCACACAAGCGTATGTAGATGGACACATATAACCACACATGTACTGTGTAATTTACATATCTAAGACATATACGCAGTAGGATCTCTTTACAGTATATCATATGTATACTAAACTATATATACTATGAAATAGATGAGAAAGAAAAAAAGCTAAAAGCTTGATCACCATGGTTGTGCAGTTCTTGGTGCTGCTTTACAGCTTGTGACCAAGATGTGACCTCTCCTCATCAGCCTGAAGAGAGAGGAGGGAGAGGAGGGAGGGGTTTGGGTGTGTTTTGGAGTGGGTGTGCTAAATTCGGGCTTAGAGGACAGTGCAAAGCATCATGGAACTTGTAGTATTAGGGCACAATAAGGAAGTAGTCGATTAACCCCATGAGAGCTGAATCCAGCACTGAAGATGTGCTGCTACAGCATGATAACAGGTAATATTGTTAAAATAAACACAGTAGATGTTTTCATTGGCCCATAATAGCAAGATTTATGAAAAAAAAAAAAAAACTTTATAGTAGTGGACAACTTCTTTAAGCATGCTGGCTCCTCCATCCAGTGTCAATCGTACACTTGCTGATGCCTGTGTAAGTCTGATCCCTCTGTGCTCTGTGCCTGACCCAGCCTGACACTATTCCCTTTCTGGACTTAGACTCTTTGCTTGTGATCTCACTTCTCTTGTGCCTGCTCCCTGTAAACTGTCTTGTCTTTCTGGTATTCCTGACCTCGGCTAGTAAATTGGTTTAAGTCTCTGACTTCCCCTTGTTGTACTGCACCATTTCCTGGACCTAGCCTCGGATTGTTTAACCTCCTTTTACTTATTCAGTAAGTAGTGTATATTTTTTCTTTCTGTTATTTGTAGTCTTTCTCTCCCCTTCTGGGGCTAACATTTACTATAGTGACTCGCATCACACCTAGTCTTTTGGTCTACAGGAAATGTGGTCAGGAATTTCACATCTAGCTAAATGCTATGGCAAATCAGTCCATAAACTAGTGTAAAACTTTTGATCTGCCAGTCCAGAGTCCACTGTAAAAGTGATCTGTCAGTCCACATTCTAGTGTAAATGTTGCGTTCATTCAGTCCATAGTCTTCTAGTCTACTGGAAATGTGGTCACAAATTCCACACCTAGCATAAATGCGTGGCCAGTCAGTCTACAGTCTATTGTAAATGTTATGGTCATTCAGTCCATAGTCTTTTGGTGTACTGGAAATGTGGTCTAGAATTCCACATGTAGCATAATTGCTGTGCTCAGTCAGTCCTTAGACTACTGTAAATGCTTGGATCAGTTAGTCCATGGACTAGTGTAAAACTTTTTGTCCGTCAGTCCACAGTCTGATGTAAATGTGGCCAGTCAGTCCACAGTCTAGTGTAAATGATGTCGTCAGTGGGTCTACTATCTAGTTTAAATGCTGTGGTCCATCAGTCCACAGTCTAGGGTAAATTCTTTGTTCAGTTGGTTCACAGTCTAGTGTAAATGTTGTTGTCAGCCGATTCAAAGTCTTAAGGGTATGTGCACACGTCCGGATTTCTTGCAGAAATTTCCTGAAGAAAACCGGAAATTTTCTGCAAGAAATCCGCATTTTTTGTCCGTTTTTTTGCGGTTGTTTTAGCATTCTGCAAACGTAATTAGCTTGCAGAATGCTAAAGTTTTCTAAGCGATCTGTAGCATCGCTTGGAAAACTGATTGACAGGTTGGTCACACTTGTCAAACGTAGTGTTTGACAAGTATGACCAACTTTTTACTATAGATGCTGCTTATGCAGCATCACTAGTAAAAGATAGAATGTTTAAAAATAATAAAAAAAATAAAAAAAATTGTTATACTCACCCTCTGCAGACAGCCGATCTCCTCAGTGGCGTCCGTTCCTATAGATGCCGGTGTGGTTCAGGACCTTCGATGACGTCGCGGCTTGTGATTGGGCGCGTGAGTCACATGAGCGGTCACGCGACCAATCACAAGACAGCGACGTCATCACAGGTCCTGAACCACACCATCTATAGGAACGGAAGAGAGAGCATGCACCGGAGAGGCGGGAACACCTCGGGGGCCATCAGAGGGTGAGTATAGGACTATTTTTTATTTTAATTCTTTTTTTTTTACCAATTATATGGTGCCCAGTCCGTGGAGGAGAGTCTCCTCTCCTCCACCCTGGGTACCAACCGCACATGATCTGCTTACTTCCCGCATGGTGTGCACAGCCCCGTGCGAGAAGTAAGCAGATCAATGCACTCCTAGGTGTGCGGAATCCCCGCAATTCCGCATTTTTAATGAACATGTTGCTTTTTTTTCCGCGATGCGATTTTTTCGCGGAAAAAAATGCAACATTTGCACAAAAAATGCGGAATACACTGAAACTAATGGGAGGCATATGTAAGCGTTTTTTTCACGTTTTTATGGCGAAAAAACGCAAAAAAAACGCAAAAAATCCTGAACGTGTGCACATGGCCTTAAGGAAATGCTGGGGTCAGCCGGTCAACAGTCTAGAGTAAATGTTGTTAGTCTGTCCACAGTTTAGTGGAAATGCTGTGGTCAGTAGCTCCACAGCCTAGCGTAAATGAGGAGATCAGTCTCTTGTAATCGAGGCATTGAATGTTACACCGCTGATAACAAGCCTATTCTATGAAACATAAGAAAGTTTTCTTATTTTAGAAGACAGAGTATAAGGAGAAGAAATGTTCCTTACATCTGTACCTGAAATATGGTTGTGTTATACTAGGAGTTGTGTATAGAAGATATACATGTGAAAAACACAAACAATATATTCTCATGTACAAGGAAGGTGTTATTACACCCCGGCAGGCGTAAAACTTATGCCTAGACCAACAATTATCAGTAATTAATAAGAATATTAATTACCTGTTAGGAGATTTTTCTAATTCTCTTCTTGAAATCCACAAGGAAAAATTTCACGTTCACCATCTCACTCGGCGTCAGTCACCTGTAAATAGTCAAAGGTGTGATAATATGTTCCTGCTACATGCTGCACACAAAGAAAAATATAACACACTAGGGACAAAATTACTTATTTCAGGTAGAAGGATTGTGGTCAGTTTATTGTGAATCCTGTAGTCAGTCATTTGATAGTTTACTGTCCAGTATATATTATGTTCAGTCATTCTACAGTATTCTATAAATGTTATAGTCAGACTACAGTCTACTGGAAATGTGGTCATTTAATGCAAACCTAGCGTAAATGCTATGATCAGTCAGTCCATAAACTAGTGTAAAAGTTTTGGTCCGCCAGTCCACAGTCCGCTGTAAAAGTAGTCTATTAGTCCACATTCTAGTGTAAATGTCGTGTTCATTCAGTCCATAGTCTTCTGGTCTACTGGAAATGTGTTCAGAAATTGCACACCTAGCATAAATGCTGTGGTCAGTCAGTCCTTAGACTAGTGTAAATATTATAGTCAGGCAATTCAAACTTTACTGGAAATGTGGTCAGGCAGTCAAAATCTAGTGAAAATGACGAGGTCAGTAGGCCTTAAACAAGTGCAAATGCTGTGGTCAGTCAGTATTCAAACTAATGTAAATGCTGTGATCATTCATCCAAAGACTAGGTTAAAAGTTTTGATCAGTCAGTCCAAGGTCTACTGAAGATGTGGCCAATCAGTCCACAGTCTAGTATAAATGCTGAGGTCAGTCAGTCCACAGACTAATGTAAATGAAATGCTCATTCAGACCATAGTGTCACCATCTCCATTCTGTTCCTGTCTGCGATGTTAATTTCTGTAGAAGTTGTCAGTCTGTTTTGTTTGTGCTGGGTCTGAGCTGCAATCATCTGTGCTCACTTTCCTTGAGCAGTCCTCTACTTAAGCATGCTGGCTCCTCCATCCAGTGTTAATCGTACACTTGCTGCTGCATGTGTAAGACTGATCCGTACTGGATCTGTGCTGCAATCATCTGTGTTCACTTTGTTTGAGTAGTCCTCTGCTTAAGCATGCTGCCTCCTCCATCCAGTATCAATGGTACACTTGCTGTCTGTGTAAGACTGATCCGCCTGTGCTGCAATCATCTGTGTCCACTTTCCTAGAGTAGTCCTCTACTTAAGCATGCTGGCTCCTTCATCCATTGTCAATCGTACACTTGCTGTTGCCTGTGTAAGACTGATCCATGTTGGGTCTGTGCTGCAATCATCTGTGTTCACTTTCCTTGAGTAGTCCTCTACTTAAGAATGCTCGCTCCTACATGCAGTTTGAATTGTATACTTGCTACTGCCTGTGTAAGACTGATCCGTGCTGGGTCTGTGCTGCACTCATCTGTGTTCACTTTCCTTGAGTAGTCCTCTACTTAAGCATGCTGGCTCCTCCATCCAGTGTCAGTCGTACACTTGCTGCTGTCTAAGACTGATCCGTGTTGTGTCTGTGCTGCAATCATCTGTGTTCACTTTCCTTGAGTAGTCCTCTACTTAAGCATGCTGGCTCCTCCATCCATTGTCAATCGTATATGTAATAGGATGCAGGTACTGAGTATGTCACCACGGAACAGACAGACCAACTGTTGAAAGGGATTTATTAACAGGGGTAGAATTCTCCTCGCAGGGAGTAAATGGGGTTAATAGAGTCAAGTAAAACAGTAAACAGTTAAGCGGAATCAAAAGGGTTAACGAGTGTTCTTGTAACTTATCAGCCCAGGGAGGTCCTGACTGGAGGGTCCTTTTACCAACATGGATACAGTCACCAGCAGGGCTTGAGATTCTGGTCTTTTCTGTGTCTCCTGGAAAGTCAGGGGTTAAGTCTCTGCAGCCTGCTCTTCACAAAGTGAAACTGGAACCAGGAAATAACAGTCTCTCCGTCACTGCTGCAGGAGTCTCCGTACGCCTGGCAGCTTCTCTGTAATAACGATTGTCACACACACACTGGGCAGTTACTTATCACACTCAGGGATCTTTGCTTGTGACTGCGATCACCAGGGCTGCACTGAGTCACTGTCTCTGCACTGTCAGGGAAAGAGTCTTCTCAGATTATGGAGGCTTCCAAGTCCCCACTCTCACTCCAGCCTTAGTGCCCTCACGGGGAGCACTCTGTCATGGGGAGCGCGGCGCTGCAGCCTGCTTTCTCTCTGGCACGCTGTCCCCTCTCTGGCGCGCTCTCTCTCCTGCACTTTTCTGACCACTCCCCTCTCTTTTCCCAGCAGTCACCACGTCCCCTCTGTCCAGGGCAGAAAGTCTTCCCCCCAGCAACCCAGCTGTCTGGCTAAGTGGTTCCAGGCAAGGAGCAGGGAAAGCAACCTCCTTACATTCCCCCTCTCTTAAAGCTCGCTATTCCACGGGCGAGGACTCTTCGTGCTTCTCTTTGTTCTTTGGAGGGGAGTCAGATACCTGCGATTCTCGCATCTCCTTCTGCCTTTCTTCTTGTACATACTCCCAGACTAAATGGTTTAGGAGCTGCTCATCAGTCAGGTTGAGATATGCTTTCTCTGCTTCATCAACAACTGCTGTCCTCTTCTTCTTTTTCTTCTTCTTCTTAGCCTTGCCGGTAGCAGGTGTTTGCGTAGGGGCTTCTTGCTCGGGTTCCTCAGTCTGGGGGCTTAGTACAAGCAATTCTTCTCCATAGCTCCTCCTCTCTTTGACAGGAGCATTCTCGTCGAAGCTTGAGTCAGATGAATTAAGACCATGCAGGCCGGACTCTTTGTCATCTGCGCCGGGCTCTGCGGACATCACTACCCAGGGCTTCTCAACCACACGCCCTGTCTCACACAGCTGTTCCATTTCCCCTGTCCGATCAGGAACTGGTGAGCTGACAGCCAGCACATTCTTCACCTCAGGGGATGACATCAGTGGTTTCTCCTTCTCATTGGCTCGGACCTTGAAAATGAGTGTCGCAGGAACACTTGGCACTTTCTCTCCTTCTTCGGGAACTCGTGCTGGGCAAGGTAGTAAAGCACTTCGGTGGTCTTCTTGAGTGAACGTCACTTTCTTTCCTCCGGACTGAGTCTCACCAACAAAACCTTCAGACCCAGGCTGTAGATCCACCAGGTTCGCCTTTACGCGTTGGGACAGCGCAGTCATTTCACCAGAGATGCTTGACACCTTCTCCACCTCTCCTTGGTGTCCGACATTGTGATACTGTCTTGTCCTAGGTGGAACTCTTCTCTTCCTGCCGTACCATTCCCTCCAGGGGCGACGTTCCCTCCAGTTAGCAGGACCCTCAGAGGGGTGAGCGGATCTCTGCCACCGCTCTTCTCGGGTAGGGCAATTTCTGGACATGTGTCCCACCTTTCTGCATGACCAGCACTCACGTCTGCGTCGGTCTGGAGGGCGCTTCAGTCTGGATCGTCGACCCCGGCGGGGGACATCTCTCATCTGCGGTTGCTCTTCACCCCAGGATCTGGAGTTACACTCTGGGGCCACCACTGAAGCCATCTTCATGCTGCGCACCTCTCCTCTATCTCTTTCTGGCGGCTTCCGCACGTTACCTCGGGGTATGCCGCTGGTCCCCAAAACGGCAGTAAGGGCTTTCCCCAGACTCTCAATCTCCTCCCAGATTCTTCTTATCTTCAGCTGGGTCTTATCTTCTCGGGTCCACATCGCCTCCTCTTCATTGTGACTGGGTGCTCCGCAGTTGTAGCATCTAGGCAGTCGTCTTCGCCGAGCGGCACTAGTCTCACTTTGGGGGGCGGTCTCTCTTTCTCGCACTAGAGGGCTGTACTCTGCAGCAGGGATCTTCTTATATTCAGCCACCTCCTCACGGACTCGCTTAACCTCCGTCTTCAAGTCTTCTACCCATTGAGGGGCTGTTACCTCCCTGCTCCATACCTTTCTCACTGGCCCTACCACCTCTTGCTCGCGCCTGCGTGCCTCACTCCCGACCTCAGAGAAAGTCATATCTAGCTTTACGCGCATGCGCTCTCGCAGGGCCTGTTTCACTAACACATCTCGCAAGCCTGTCACCAGTTGGTCTCGCAGTACAACGTCAATTGACCCCACACCTATGCCGTCCTTCCGTATAATGGCAGTATGGAGCTCCTGCAGTGCGTTCATATATTGCGTCACGGTCTCCCCCTCTCTTTGTACCCGGCGGAACAGTCGCATGCGCAGCTCCCCTACGTCAGTGGGATCCCCATGCGTCTCCTCAAGTATACATAATACTTTGTCCAGGGTATCTCTCGCCTGGGGGGGTCTGAGCATAACAGAGTCCCGTGCATCCCCCTCTAGGGCCATCACAGCTATTTCCGCCTGCAGAGCCGGTGTCATAGGATGCATCCGCATCATCCCTCGGATGCGCTCCGTCCAACCCCACAACATGACATTACTCCCTGAGAATCTTGGCAGGTTAGCTAACATGGCTCCCAGGGAGATGCTAGACCTGGGACCTCCATCAACTGCTTGGCCTGCCCCTTCCGCGCTACCATGTGACATCCTGCCGACTACGCCAAGTGTAATAGGATGCAGGTACTGAGTATGTCACTACGGAACAGACAGACCAACTGTTGAAGGGGATTTATTAACAGGGGTAGAATTCTCCTCGCAGGGAGTAAATGGGGTTAATAGAGTCAAGTAAAACAGTAAACAGTTAAGCGGAATCAAAAGGGTTAACGAGTGTTCTTGTAACTTATCAGCCCAGGGAGGTCCTGACTGGAGGGTCCTTTTACCAACATGGATACAGTCACCAGCAGGGCTTGAGATTCTGGTCTTTTCTGTGTCTCCTGGAAAGTCCGGGGTTAAGTCTCTGCAGCCTGCTCTTCACAAAGTGAAACTGGAACCAGGAAATAACAGTCTCTCCGTCACTGCTGCAGGAGTCTCCGTACGCCTGGCAGCTTCTCTGTAATAACGATTGTCACACACACACTGGGCAGTTACTTATCACACTCAGGGATCTTTGCTTGTGACTGCGATCACCAGGGCTGCACTGAGTCACTGTCTCTGCACTGTCAGGGGAAGAGTCTTCTCAGATTATGGAGGCTTCCAAGTCCCCACTCTCACTCCAGCCTTAGTGCCCTCACGGGGAGCACTCTGTCATGGGGAGCGCTGTTGTGAACTCTGTGTTCAGGCTCCCTCTTGTGGTCACTGGTGGTATGGTGTGACTTTTGCTTTGGGCTCCCCCTGGTGGCTTTGCCTGTTATCCTGCTGGTCTCTGGCTATCAGCTGGTTCGTTATCCTCTGGGAGGTTCCTATATAGCTCTGTTTTACTTTCACTTGTTGCCGGCTGTCGATGTAATCAGTGCTACTCAGATTCCTTCTGACTACCTTGCTCCCAGTCCATCCAGGATAAGCTAAGTTTTGTTGCTCATTTTTTGATCAGCAGTGTTTATCATGTTTTCTGTTCCAGCTTGCTAAAATGTAATTCCCTTGCTTGCTGGTTGCTCTAGTGGGCTGAGTTTCTCCCCACACACCGTTAGTTGGTGTGTGGGTTCTTGAAATCTCAGGATGGATATTTTGTAAGGGTTTTTTATTGATCGCATAGACCCCTGCTCTATTTTCTGCTTTCTAGTACTAGTGGGCCTCTTTTGCTGAATCTGATTTCATCCCTATGTATGTGACTTCTTCTTACTTCACCGTTAATATTTGTTGGGGGCTTCTATATCTTTGGGGATTATTTCTCTGGAGGCAAGCGAGGTCTTTCTTTCTCTTTAGGGGTAGCTAGTTCCTCAGGCTGGCTCGAAACGTCTAGGAATTTTTTAGGCACGTTCACCGGCTACCTCTAGTTGTTTTGGATAGGTTCAGATTTGCGATCAGTCCAGTTACCATCTCCTTAGAGCTCGTCCTTAGTTTATCACTTGCTGATCTATTTGTGATCCTCAGCCACTAGGGATCATAACAGTACAGCCGGCCAGCAAAGTGTTAATTGCATGGCAGAAGCAGGAGAAAAGAAGCCTTGAGAAATTTTTTTTTTTTTTCTTGTTGTTGCCGTGTGTCTAGCTGCTGTGCTAGCTTCTCTCCTCCTCTTAATCTTGGTGTGGCTCTGAGTTCAGCTGCTGACATGGATGTCCAGAGCTTGGCTTCCAGTCTGGATCATCTTGCTGCTAGAGTTCAGAGTATTCAGGATTTTGTTGTTCACAGTCCTATGTCTGAGCCTAGGATACCTATTCCGGAGTTGTTTTCTGGAGATAGATCTAGGTTCCTAAATTTTAAGAACAATTGTAAGTTGTTTCTTTCTTTGAAACCTCGTTCCTCTGGTGATGCCGTTCAGCAAGTTAGGATTATTATTTCCTTTTTGCATGGTGACCCTCAAGATTGGGCCTTCGCATTGGCGCCAGGGGATCCTGCATTGCTCAGTGTGGATGCGTTTTTTCTGGCCCTTGGATTGCTCTATGAGGAACCTAATCTTGAGAACCAGGCTGAAAAAGCGTTATTGGCCCTCTCGCAGGGGCAAGATGAAGCAGAGGTGTACTGCCAGAAATTTCGGAAATGGTCGGTGCTTACTCAGTGGAATGAGTGTGCCCTGGCTGCAAATTTCAGAGAAGGTCTTTCTGAAGCCATTAAGAATGTCATGGTGGGGTTCCCTACGCCAGCAGGTCTGAATGAGTCAATGACTCTGGCCATTCAGATTGATCGGCGGTTGCGGGAGCGCAAACCTGTGCACCATTTGGCGGTGTCTTCTGAACAGACACCTGAATCTATGCAATGTGACAGAATTCTGACCAGAAGTGAACGGCAAAATTATAGACGGCAAAATGGGTTGTGCTTTTACTGTGGTGACTCAGCTCATGTTATCTCAGCATGCTCTAAGCGCAAAAAAAAGGTTGATAAATCTGTCACCATTGGTACTTTACAGCCTAAGTTCATTTTGTCTGTTACCTTGATTTGTTCCCTGTCATCTTACCTGGTTAATGCCTTTGTAGATTCAGGTGCTGCCCTGAGTCTGATGGATTGGTCATTTGCCAGGCGCTGTGGTTTTGATTTGGAGCCTTTAAAATTCCCTATTCCACTAAGGGGAATTGACTCTACGCCATTGGCTACGAATAGACCTCAGTACTGGACACAAGTGACCATGTGCATGACTCCTGTTCATCAGGAGGTGATTCGCTTTCTTGTATTGCATAATTTGCATGATGTTGTCGTGTTGGGTCTACCATGGTTGCAGACTCATAATCCAGTCCTGGATTGAAAAGCTATGTCTGTGTCAAGTTGGGGTTGTCAGGGAATTCATGGTGACGCTCTTGTGGTGTCAATTGCTTCGTCCACTCCTTCTGAAGTCCCTACGTTTTTGTCAGACTACCAGGATGTATTTGAGGAGCCCAAACTCAATTCTCTACCTCCTCATAGGGACTGTGATTGTGCTATAAATTTGATTCCTGGTAGTAAGTTTCCTAAGGGACGACTTTTCAATTTATCTGTGCCGGAGCATGCTGCCATGCGGAGTTATATAAAGGAGTCTTTGGAGAAGGGACATATTCGCCCGTCCTCTTCCCCTCTTGGTGCGGGATTCTTTTTTGTGGCTAAGAAGGATGGTTCCCTGAGACCTTGTATTGATTATCGCCTTTTGAATAAAATCACGGTCAAATTTCAGTATCCTTTGCCATTGTTAACTGATTTGTTTGCTCGCATTAGGGGGTCTAGTTAGTTCACCAAGATAGATCTTCGTGGTGCGTATAACCTTGTGCGTATAAAACAGGGTGATGAATGGAAAACTGCATTTAATACGCCTGAAGGCCATTTTGAGTACCTGGTGATGCCTTTTGGACTTTCTAATGCTCCTTCAGTCTTTCAGTCCTTTATGCACGACATCTTCCGTGAATATCTGGATAAGTTTATGATTGTGTATCTGGATGATATTCTGTTTTTTTCGGATGATTGGGAGTCTCATGTTAAGCAGGTCAGGATGGTCTTTCAGGTCCTGCGTGACAATACTTTATTTGTGAAGGGCTCAAAATGTCTTTTTGGAGTCCAGAAGATTTCTTTTTTGGGTTTCATTTTTTCTCCTTCTACTATTGAGATGGACCCAGTCAAGGTTCAGGCTATTCATGACTGGACGCAGCCTACATCGGTTAAGAGTCTTCAGAAGTTCTTGGGTTTTGCTAATTTTTACCGTCGCTTCATAGCTAATTTTTCTGGTGTTGTTAAGCCTTTGACGGATTTGACCAACAAAGGTTCTGATGTGACTAATTGGTCCTCTGCGGCTGTGGAGGCCTTTCGGGAGCTGAAGCGCCGGTTTTCTTCGGCTCCGGTCTTATGTCAGCCAGATGTCTCACTTCCCTTCCAGGTGGAGGTTGATGCTTCCGAGATTGGAGCGGGGGCTGTTTTGTCGCAGAGAAGCTCCGATGACTCTGTGATGAAGCCATGTGCTTTCTTTTCAAGAAAGTTTTCGCCTGCCGAGCGGAATTATGATGTCGGTAATCGGGAGTTGTTGGCTATGAAGTGGGCATTTGAGGAGTGGCGACATTGGCTCGAGGGAGCTAAGCATCGTGTGGTGGTCTTGACTGATCACAAGAATTTGATTTATCTCGAGTCGGCCAAGCGGCTGAATCCCAGACAGGCTCGTTGGTCATTGTTTTTCTCTCGTTTTGATTTCGTGGTTTCGTACCTGCCTGGTTCGAAGAATGTGAAGGCTGATGCTCTTTCTAGGAGTTTTGTGCCTGACTCTCCTGGAGATTCAGAGCCGGCTGGTATTCTTAGAGAAGGGGTGATTTTGTCTGCCATCTCCCCAGATTTGCGACGTGTGCTGCAAGAGTTTCAGGCGGATAGACCTGATCGCTGTCCACCGGAGAGACTGTTTGTCCCGGATAGATGGACCAACAGAGTCATCTCCGAGGTTCATTCTTCGGTGTTGGCGGGCCATCCTGGAATATTTGGTACCAGAGACTTGGTGGCCATGTCTTTTTGGTGGCCTTCCTTGTCGCGGGATGTGCGTTACTTTGTGCAGTCTTGTGGAATTTGTGCTCGGGCTAAGCCTTGCTGTTCTCGAGCCAGTGGTTTGCTGTTACCTTTGCCTGTCCCGAAGAGGCCTTGGACGCACATTTCCATGGATTTTATTTCAGATCTCCCTGTCTCTCAGAGAATGTCTGTCATCTGGGTGGTGTGTGATCGTTTTTCTAAGATGGTCCATTTGGTGCCCTTGCCTAAGTTGCCTTCCTCCTCCGAGTTGGTTCCACTGTTTTTCAAAATGTGGTTCGTTTGCACGGGATTCCTGAGAACATTGTTTCTGACAGAGGATCCCAGTTTGTGTCTAGATTTTGGCGGACCTTTTGTGCTAAATTGGGCATTGATTTGTCTTTTTCGTCGGCCTTCCATCCTCAGACGAATGGTCAAACCGAGCGAACTAATCAGACCTTGGAGACTTATTTAAGATGTTTTGTTTCTGCTGATCAGGACGACTGGGTTACTTTTTTGCCGTTGGCCGAGTTTGCCCTTAATAATCGGGCTAGTTCTGCTACTTTGGTTTCTCCTTTCTTTTGTAATTCGGGGTTTCATCCTCGTTTTTCCTCGGGTCAGGTGGAGCCTTCTGACTGTCCTGGAGTGGATGTTGTGGTTGATAGGTTGTATCAGATTTGGAATCATGTGGTGGACAATTTGAAGCTGTCTCAAGAGAAGGCTCAGCTCTTTGCCAACCGCCCTCACTGTGTGGGTCCCCGACTTTGCGTTGGGGACTTGGTGTGGTTGTCTTCACGCTTCGTTCCTATGAAGGTATCCTCTCTAGTGTTGAGCATTCCGATACCGCAAGTATCGGGTATCGGCCGATACTTGCGGGTATCGGAATTCCGATACCGAGATCCGATACTTTTGTGGTATCGGGTATCGGTATCGAAACAACATTAATGTGTAAAATAAAGAATTAAAATAAAAAATATTGCTATACTCACCTCTCCGACGCAGCCTGGACCTCACCGAGGGAACCGGCAGCATTCTTTGCTTAAAATGCGCGCTTTTCCTTCCTTCCGTGACGTCACGGCTTCTGATTGGTCGCGTGCCGCCCATGTGGCCGCGACGCGACCAATCACAGCAAGCCGTGACGTAATTTTCAGGTCCTTCTAGGCATTCAGTATTTTAAAATTACGTTCCGGCTTTGTGATTGGTCGCGTCGCGGTCACATGGGCGACGCGACCAATCACAAGCCGTGACGTCACGGGAGGCAGGAAACGCGCGCATTTTTAAAATTACGTCGCGGCTTGTGATTGGTTGCGTGCCGCCCATGTGACCGCGACGCGACCAATCACAGCAAGCCGTGACGTAATTTCAGGTCCTGATGCCTATTTCTGCATTCAGGACCTGAAATTACGTCACGGCTTGCTGTGATTGGTTGCGTGCCGCCCATGTGACCGCGACGCGACCAATCACAAAGCCGGAACGTAATTTTAAAATACTGAATGCCTAGAAGGACCTGAAAATTACGTCACGGCTTGCTGTGATTGGTCGCGTCGCGGCCACATGGGCGGCACGCGACCAATCAGAAGCCGTGACGTCACAGAAGGAAGGAAAAGCGCGCATTTTAAGCAAAGAACGCTGCCGGTTCCCTCGGTGAGGTCCAGGCTGCGTCGGAGAGGTGAGTATAGCAATATTTTTTATTTTAATTCTTTATTTTACACATTAATATGGTTCCCAGGGCCTGAAGGAGAGTTTCCTCTCCTTCAGACCCTGGGAACCATACAGGATACCGTCCGATACTTGAGTCCCATTGACTTATATTGGTATCGGGTATCGGTATCGGATTAGATCCGATACTTTGCCGGTATCGGCCGATACTTTCCGATACCGATACTTTCAAGTATCGGACGGTATCGCTCAACACTACTCCTCTCCTAAGTTCAAGCCTCGGTTTATCAGTCCTTATAAGATTCTGGAAGTCCTTGGCCCTGTGTCATTTCATCTGGACCTCCCAGCATCATTTGCTATTCATAATGTGTTCCATCGCTCGTTGTTGCGGAGGTATGTGGTGCCTGTGGTTCCTCCGGTTGAGCCTCCTAACCCGGTGCTGGTTGAGGGAGAATTGGAATACGTGGTGGAGAAGATCTTGGATTCTCGTATTTCTAGACGGAGGCTCCAGTATTTGGTTAAATGGAAGGGCTATGGTCAGGAGGATAATTCTTGGGTTGTCGCCTCTGATGTTCATGCAGCCGATTTGGTTCGTGCCTTCCATGTGGCTCATCCTGATCGCCCTGGTGGTTTTCATGAGGGTTCGGTGACCCCTCCTCAAGGGGGGGGGTACTGTTGTGAACTCTGTGTTCAGGCTCCCTCTTGTGGTCACTGGTGGTATGGTGTGACTTTTGCTTTGGGCTCCCCCTGGTGGCTTTGCCTGTTATCCTGCTGGTCTCTGGCTATCAGCTGGTTCGTTATCCTCTGGGAGGTTCCTATATAGCTCTGTTTTACTTTCACTTGTTGCCGGCTGTCGATGTAATCAGTGCTACTCAGATTCCTTCTGACTACCTTGCTCCCAGTCCATCCAGGATAAGCTAAGTTTTGTTTGCTCATTTTTTGATCAGCAGTGTTTATCATGTTTTCTGTTCCAGCTTGCTAAAATGTAATTCCCTTGCTTGCTGGTTGCTCTAGTGGGCTGAGTTTCTCCCCACACACCGTTAGTTGGTGTGTGGGTTCTTGAAATCTCAGGATGGATATTTTGTAAGGGTTTTTTATTGATCGCATAGACCCCTGCTCTATTTTCTGCTTTCTAGTACTAGTGGGCCTCTTTTGCTGAATCTGATTTCATCCCTATATATGTGCCTTCTTCTTACTTCACCGTTAATATTTGTTGGGGGCTTCTATATCTTTGGGGATTATTTCTCTGGAGGCAAGCGAGGTCTTTCTTTCTCTTTAGGGGTAGCTAGTTCCTCAGGCTGGCTCGAAACGTCTAGGAATTTTTTAGGCACGTTCACCGGCTACCTCTAGTTGTTTTGGATAGGTTCAGATTTGCGATCAGTCCAGTTACCATCTCCCTAGAGCTCGTCCTCAGTTTATCACTTGCTGATCTATTTGTGATCCTCAGCCACTAGGGATCATAACAGAGCGCGGCGCTGCAGCCTGCTTTCTCTCTGGCACGCTGTCCCCTCTCTGGCGCGCTCTCTCTCCCGCACTTTTCTGACCACTCCCCTCTCTTTTCCCAGCAGTCACCACGCGTCCTCTGTCCAGGGCAGAAAGTCTTCCCCCCAGCAACCCAGCTGTCTGGCTAAGTGGTTCCAGGCAAGGAGCAGGGAAAGCAACCTCCTTACATACACTTGCTGCTGCCTGTGTAAGACTGATCCGTGCTGGGGCTGTGCTGCAATTATCTGTGTTCACTTTCCTTGATTAGTCCTCTACTTAAGCATGCTGGCTCCTCCATCCAGTGTGAATCGTACACTTGCTGATGCCTGTGTAACACTGATCCTTGCTGGGTCTGTGCTCTAATCTTTTGTGTTCACTTTCCTTGAGTAGTCCTCTACTTAAGCATGCTGGCTCCTCCATCCAGTGTGAATCGTACACTTGCTGATGCCTGTGTAACACTGATCCTTGCTGGGTCTGTGCTCTAATCTTTTGTGTTCACTTTCCTTGATTAGTCCTCTACTTAAGCATGCTGGCTCCTCCATCCAGTGTGAATCGTACACTTGCTGATGCCTGTGTAACACTGATCCTTGCTGGGTCTGTGCTCTAATCTTTTGTGTTCACTTTCCTTGATTAGTCCTCTACTTAAGCATGCTGGCTCCTCCATCCAGTGTGAATCGTACACTTGCTGATGCCTGTGTAACACTGATCCTTGCTGGGTCTGTGCTCTAATCTTTTGTGTTCACTTTCCTTGAGTAGTCCTCTACTTAAGCATGCTGGCTCCTCCATCCAGTGTCAATCGTACACTTGCTACTGCCTGTGTAAGACTGATCCGTGCTAGGTCTGTGCTGCAATCATCTGTGTCCACTTTCCTAGAGTAGTCCTCTACTTGTTGTGCATCCGCTTTTTGGGCTCCCCTGGTGGTTGCTGGTGGTACTGGTGACTTGTTTGCACTTTGCTGCTTCTGTTCACCTGCTTCCATCAGTGTTTGGGAGTTTCCTATTTAGCCTTGCTCTCCAGTCATTTCCTTGCCGGTCATCATTGTAACCAGAGCCTTCGGTTGCATGTTCCTGCTACTAGTCTGCTGATCAGCTAAGTGGACTTTGTCCTTTTGTTTTGTACCTTTTGTCCAGTTTGCAGTTTTTGTAATTCTCTGTAGCTGGAAGCTCTTGCGGGCTGAAATTGCCACTCCTGTGTCATGAGTTGACACAGGAGTCTTAAAGTAATTTCAGGATGGTTTTTGAAAGGGTTTTCAGTTGACCGTGAAGTCCTCTTTTGTATCCTTCTGCTATCTAGTAAGTGGACCTCTCTTTGCTAAATCTACATTCATACTGTGTATGTCTTTTCCTCTTAATTCACCGTTATTACATGTGGGGGGCTGCTATCATCTTTTGGGGTATTTCCCTAGAGGTAAGCCAGGTCTGTTTCTTCCTCTACCAGGCGTAGTTAGTCCTCCGGCTGGCGCGTGGCATATAGGAAGCCGTAGGTATGCTCCCTGGCTACTGTTAGTTGTGTGGTAGATTTAGCTCACGGTCAACTCGAGTTTCCATCACCCGAGAGCTCGTTCGTTACTTATATGTTTCTTACGTTCCCTTGCCATTGGGAACCATGACAGTATGACCGGCCTGTGTTAAACTTATTGGCAGAAGAAAGGAGAGAAAAAAGAAGTCTGTAAATTTTTTTTTTTTTTCCCTTTTTCCTCTATGCTTGCTCCATAGTTGGATCAGTTGTATTTCAGCTTTAATTACAGCCTTTGCCTTTCTCTCCTTATAATCCTTGAATGGCTCTGAGCTCACCTGTTTAAAGATGGATCCTCAGAGTTTGGCTGCAGGTTTAAATAATCTTGCTACGAAGGTTCAAAATTTACAAGATTTTGTTATACATGCTCCTATTTCTGAACCTAAAATCCCTACACCAGAGGTGTTTTCCGGAGATAGATCTCGGTTTTTGAATTTCAAATATAATTGTAAATTATTCCTTTCTCTCAGACCTCACTCCTCAGGAGATCCTGTCCAGCAGGTTAAGATTGTAATCTCTTTGCTGCGAGGTGACCCTCAAAATTGGGCATTTTCATTGGCACCAGGGGATCCTGCGTTGCTCAATGTGGATGCGTTTTTCCTGGCTTTAGGGTTGCTTTATGAGGAACCTAATTTGGAGATTCAAGCTGAAAAAGCTTTGATAGCCCTATCTCAAGGGCAAGATGAAGCGGAGATATACTGCCAAAAATTTCGTAGGTGGTCTGTGCTTACTCAGTGGAATGAGTGCGCCTTAGCGGCAAATTTCAGAGAGGGCCTTTCTGATGCCGTTAAAGATGTTATGGTCGGGTTCCCTGCGCCTACAGGTCTGAATGAGTCCATGACAATGGCAATTCAGATTGATCGGCGTTTGCGGGAGCGCAAACCCGTGCACCATTTGGCGGTATCTTCTGAAGAGACGCCAGAGAAAATGCAATGTGACAGAGTTATGTCCAGAAGCGAGCGGCAGAATTATAGGCGTAAAAATGGGTTATGCTTCTATTGTGGTGATTCTGCTCATGTTATATCGGCATGCTCTAAGCGTACTAGGAAGGTTGACAAGTCCATTTCAATTGGCACTTTACAGTCCAAATTTATTTTGTCTGTAACCTTGATTTGTTCATTATCAGTTATTACCGTGGATGCCTATGTGGACTCTGGCGCCGCTCTGAGTCTTATGGACTGGTCCTTTGCCAGGCACTGTGGGTTTGATTTAGAGCCTCTGGAAGTCCCTATACCTCTGAAGGGTATTGATTCTACACCTTTGGCTTGTAATAAACCACAGTTCTGGACGCAAGTGACTATGCTATTGACTCCAGACCATCAGGAGGTGATTCGCTTCCTTGTGTTGTACAATTTACATGATGTTTTGGTGCTTGGATTACCATGGTTACAGTCTCATAACCCAGTCCTTGACTGGAAGGCTATGTCTGTGTTAAGCTGGGGATGTCGGGGGGCTCATGGGGACACTCCTATGGTGTCCATTTCGTCATCTATTCCATCTGAGATTCCGGCATTTTTGTCTGATTATCGTGATATTTTTGAAGAGCCTAAGATTGGTTCACTCCCTCCTCACAGGGATTGTGATTGCGCCATAGATCTGATTCCTGGCAGTAAATTTCCAAAGGGTCGTTTGTTTAACCTATCTGTACCTGAACATGCTGCTATGCGTGAGTATATTAAGGAGTCCCTGGAAAAGGGACATATTCGTCCTTCTTCATCACCTTTAGGAGCCGGTTTTTTCTTTGTCTCTAAAAAGGATGGCTCTCTGAGGCCTTGTATTGATTATCGTCTCCTGAATAAAATTACAGTCAAATATCAGTATCCGTTGCCTTTGCTGACTGATTTGTTTGCTCGCATAAGGGGGGCTAAGTGGTTCTCTAAGATTGATCTTCGTGGGGCGTATAATTTGGTGCGAATTAAGCAGGGGGATGAGTGGAAGACCGCATTTAATACGCCTGAGGGCCATTTTGAGTATTTGGTAATGCCTTTCGGCCTTTCTAATGCACCTTCTGTCTTTCAGTCCTTAATGCATGATATTTTCCGTGAATATTTGGATAAATTTATGATTGTGTACTTGGATGATATTTTGATTTTTTCTGATGACTGGGAGTCTCATGTTCAGCAGGTCAGGAGGGTTTTTCAGGTTTTGCGGGAGAATTCTTTGTGTGTAAAGGGTTCAAAGTGTGTTTTTGGGGTTCAAAAAATTTCATTTTTGGGGTATATTTTTTCCCCTTCTTCTATTGAGATGGACCCTGTCAAGGTTCGGGCTATTTACGACTGGACGCAGCCTACTTCTCTGAAGAGTCTCCAGAAATTCTTGGGCTTTGCTAATTTTTATCGTCGATTTATAGCTGGTTTTTCTAGCGTTGCTAAACCTCTGACGGATTTGACTAAAAGGGTGCTGATGTTGCCAATTGGTCCCCTGCTGCCGTGGAGGCCTTTCGGGAGCTTAAGCGCCGCTTTTTGTCTGCCCCTGTGTTGCGCCAGCCTGATGTTTCTCTTCCCTTTCAGGTTGAGGTCGATGCTTCCGAGATCGGAGCGGGGGCGGTTTTGTCGCAGAAAAGTTCCGACTGCTCAGTGATGAGACCTTGTGCGTTCTTTTCGCGAAAATTTTCGGCCGCCGAGCGAAACTATGATGTTGGTAATCGGGAGCTTTTGGCCATGAAGTGGGCATTTGAGGAGTGGCGTCATTGGCTTGAGGGTGCCAGACATCAGGTGGTAGTTTTGACTGATCACAAGAATTTAATTTATTTGGAGTCTGCCAGGCGCCTGAATCCTAGACAGGCACGTTGGTCGTTGTTCTTTTCCCGGTTTAATTTTGTGGTCTCGTACTTACCGGGTTCTAGGAATGTGAAAGCAGATGCTCTATCTAGGAGTTTTGAGCCTGACTCTCCTGGGAATTCTGAACCTGCTGGTGTCCTTAAGGATGGAGTGGTTTTGTCTGCTGTCTCTCCAGATTTGCGACGTGCTTTGCAAGAATTTCAGGCGGATAGACCTGATCGTTGTCCGTCTGGTAGACTGTTTGTTCCTGACGAGTGGACCACTAGAGACATCTCGGAAGTTCATTCTTCTACTCTGGCAGGTCATCCGGGAATTTTTGGCACCAGAGATTTGGTGGCTAGATCCTTCTGGTGGCCTTCCCTGTCTCGAGATGTGCGTGTTTTTGTGCAGTCTTGCGATGTGTGTGCTCGGGCCAAGCCTTGTTGTTCTAGGGCTAGTGGGTTGTTGTTGCCCTTGCCTATTCCGAAGAGGCCTTGGACGCACATCTCTATGGACTTTATCTCGGATCTCCCTGTTTCTCAGAAGATGTCTGTCATCTGGGTGGTGTGTGACCGTTTTTCTAAAATGGTTCATTTGGTGCCATTGCCTAAGTTGCCTTCCTCATCTGAGTTGGTCCCTCTGTTTTTTCAAAATGTGGTTCGCTTGCATGGTATTCCGGAAAACATCGTTTCTGACAGGGGTACCCAGTTCGTGTCTAGATTTTGGCGGGCAGTCTGTGCCAGGTTGGGCATTGATTTGTCCTTTTCGTCTGCATTCCATCCTCAGACCAATGGCCAGACGGAGCGAACTAATCAAACTTTGGAGACTTATTTGAGGTGTTTTGTGTCTGCGGATCAGGATGATTGGGTTGCCTTTCTGCCGTTGGCGGAGTTTGCTCTTAATAATCGGGCTAGTTCTGCCACTTTGGTTTCTCCTTTCTTTTGCAATTCAGGGTTTCATCCGCGTTTTTCATCTGGTCAGGTTGAATCTTCGGATTGTCCTGGAGTGGATGCGGTGGTGGATCGGTTGCATCGGATTTGGGGACAGGTGGTGGATAATTTGGAATTGTCCCAGGAGAGGACTCAGCAGTTTGCTAACCGTCGTCGTCGTGTTGGTCCCCACCTTCGCGTTGGGGACTTGGTGTGGTTGTCTTCCCGTTTTGTCCCTATGAGGGTTTCTTCTCCCAAATTTAAGCCTCGGTTCATCGGTCCTTATAGGATTTTGGAGATTCTTAACCCTGTTTCCTTTCGTTTGGACCTCCCGGCATCTTTCGCTATCCATAATGTGTTCCATCGGTCGTTGTTGTGGAGATATGAGGTACCGGTGGTTCCTTCTACTGAACCTCCTGCTCCTGTGCTGGTGGAGGGTGAATTGGAGTACGTCGTAGAGAAGATCTTGGACTCACGTATTTCCAGACGGAGACTTCAATATCTGGTTAAATGGAAAGGCTATGGTCAGGAAGATAATTCTTGGGTAACTGCCTCTGATGTTCATGCCTCGGATTTGGTTCGTGCCTTTCATAGGGCTCATCCAGATCGCCCTGGCGGTTCTTGTGAGGGTTCGGTGCCCCCTCCTTAAGGGGAGGGTACTGTTGTGTATCCGCTTTTTGGGCTCCCCTGGTGGTTGCTGGTGGTACTGGTGACTTGTTTGCACTTTGCTGCTTCTGTTCACCTGCTTCCATCAGTGTTTGGGAGTTTCCTATTTAGCCTTGCTCTCCAGTCATTTCCTTGCCGGTCATCATTGTAACCAGAGCCTTCGGTTGCATGTTCCTGCTACTAGTCTGCTGATCAGCTAAGTGGACTTTGTCCTTTTGTTTTGTACCTTTTGTCCAGTTTGCAGTTTTTGTAATTCTCTGTAGCTGGAAGCTCTTGCGGGCTGAAATTGCCACTCCTGTGTCATGAGTTGACACAGGAGTCTTAAAGTAATTTCAGGATGGTTTTTGAAAGGGTTTTCAGTTGACCATGAAGTCCTCTTTTGTATCCTTCTGCTATCTAGTAAGTGGACCTCTCTTTGCTAAATCTACTTTCATACTGTGTATGTCTTTTCCTCTTAATTCACCGTTATTACATGTGGGGGGCTGCTATCATCTTTTGGGGTATTTCCCTAGAGGTAAGCCAGGTCTGTTTCTTCCTCTACCAGGCGTAGTTAGTCCTCCGGCTGGCGCGTGGCATATAGGAAGCCGTAGGTATGCTCCCTGGCTACTGTTAGTTGTGTGGTAGATTTAGCTCACGGTCAACTCGAGTTTCCATCACCCGAGAGCTCGTTCATTACTTATATGTTTCTTACGTTCCCTTGCCATTGGGAACCATGACATCTACTTAAGCATGCTGGCTCCTCCATCCAGTGACAATCATACACTTGCTGATGCCTGTGTAACACTGATCCGTGCTGGGTCTGTGCTGCAATCTTTTGTGTTCACTTTCCTTGAGTAGTCCTCTAATTAAGCATGCTGGCTCCTCCATCCATTGTCAATTGTACACTTGCTGCTGCCTTTGTAAGACTGATCCGTGCTGGGTCTGTGCTTCAATCATCTGTGTCCACTTTCCTAGAGTAGTCCTCTACTTAAGCATGCTGGCTCCTCCATCCAGTGTCAATCGTACACTTGCTGATGCCTGTGTAACACTGATTCTTGCTGGGTCTGTGCTCTAATCTTTTGTGTTCACTTTCCTTGAGTAGTCCTCTACTTAAGCATGCTGGCTCCTCCATCCAGTGTCAATCGTACACTTGCTACTGCCCGTGTAAGACTGATCCGTGCTAGGTCTGTGCTGCAATTATGTGTTCACTTTCCTTGAGTAGTCCTCTACTTAAGCATGCTGGCTCCTCCATCCAGTGTCAATTGTACACTTTCTGCTGCCTGTGTAAGTCTGATCCCTCTGTGCTCTGTGCCTGACCCAGCCTGACATTATTCCCTTTCTGGACTTAGACTCTTTGCTTGTGACCTCACTTCTCTTGTGCCTGCTCTTGTCTTTCTGGTATTCCTGACCTCGGCTAGTAAATTGGTTTAAGTCTCTGACTTCCCCTTGTTGTACTGCATCATTTCCTGGATCTAGCCTCGGATTGTTTAACCTCCTTTTACTTATTCAGTAAGTAGTGTATATTTTTCTTTCTGTTATTTGTAGTCTTTCTCTCCCCTTCTGGGGCTAACATTTACTATAGTGACTCGCATCACACATAGTCTTTTGGTCTACAGGAAATGTGGTCAGGAATTTCACATCTACCTAAATGCTATGGCAAATCAGTCCATAAACTAGTGTAAAACTTTTGATCTGCCAGTCCAGAGTCCACTGTAAAAGTGATCTGTCAGTCCACATTCTAGTGTAAATGTTGCGTTCATTCAGTCCATAGTCTTCTAGTCTACTGGAAATGTGGTCAGAAATTCCACACCTAGCATAAATGCGTGGCCAGTCAGTCTACAGTCTATTGTAAATGTTATGGTCATTCAGTCCATAGTCTTTTGGTGTACTGGAAATGTGGTCTAGAATTCCACATGTAGCATAATTGCTGTGCTCAGTCAGTCCTTAGACTACTGTAAATGCTTGGATCAGTTAGTCCATGGACTAGTGTAAAACTTTTTGTCCGTCAGTCCACAGTCTGATGTAAATGTGGCCAGTCAGTCCACAGTCTAGTGTAAATGATGTCGTCAGTGGGTCTACTATCTAGTTTAAATGCTGTGGTCCATCAGTCCACAGTCTAGGGTAAATTCTTTGTTCAGTTGGTTCACAGTCTAGTGTAAATGTTGTTGTCAGCCGATTCAAAGTCTAAGGGTATGTGCACACGTCCGGATTTCTTGCAGAAATTTCCTGAAGAAAACCGGAAATTTTCTGCAAGAAATCCGCATTTTTTTTTTGCGTTTTTTGTCCGTTTTTTTCGCGGTTTTTTTTTAGCATTCTGCAAGCGTAATTAGCTTGCAGAATGCTAAAGTTTTCTAAGCGATCTGTAGCATCGCTTGGAAAACTGATTGACAGGTTGGTCACACTTGTCAAACATAGTGTTTGACAAGTGTGACCAACTTTTTACTTTAGATGCTGCTTATGCAGCATCTAGAGTAAAAGATAGAATGTTTAAAAATAATAAAAAAAATTAAAAAAAATGGTTATACTCACCCTCTGCACACAGCCGATGTCCTCAGCGGCGTCCGTTCCTATAGATGCCGCTTTGGTTTAGGACCTTCGATGACGTCGCGGCTTGTGATTGGTCGCGTGAGTCACATGAGCAGTCACGCGACCAATCACAAGACAGCGACGTCATCACAGGTCCTGAACCACACCATCTATAGGAACGGAAGAGAGAGCATGCACCGGAGAGGCGGGAGCACCTCGGGGGCCATCAGAGGGTGAGTATAGGACTATTTTTTATTTTAATTCTTTTTTTTTTACCAATTATATGGTGCCCAGTCCGTGGAGGAGATTCTCCTCTCCTCCACCCTGGGTACCAACCGCACATAATCTGCTTACTTCCCGCATGGTGTGCACAGCCCCGTGCGGGAAGTAAGCAGATCAATGCACTCCTAGGTGTGCGGAATCCCCGCAATTCCGCATTTTTAATGAACATGTTGCTTTTTTTTCCGCGATGCGATTTTTTCGCGGAAAAAAATGCAACATTTGCACAAAAAATGCGGAATACACTGAAACTAATGGGAGGCATATGTAAGCGTTTTTTTCGCGTTTTTATCACGTTTTTATAGTGAAAAAATGCAAAAAAACCTGCAAAAAATCCTGAACGTGTGCACATGGCCTTAAGGAAATGCTGGGGTCAGCCGGTCAACAGTCTAGAGTAAATGTTGTTAGTCTGTCCATAGTTTAGTGGAAATGCTGTGGTCAGTAGCTCCACAGCCTAGCGTAAATGAGGAGATCTGTCTCTTGTAATCGAGGCATTGAATGTTACACCGCTGATAACAAGCCTATTCTATGAAACATAAGAACGTTTTCTTATTTTAGAAGACAGAGGATAAGGAGAAGAAATGTTCCTTACATCTGTACCTGAAATATGGTTGTGTTATACTAGGAGTTGTGTATAGAAGATATACATGTGAAAAACACAAACAATATATTCTCATGTACAAGGAAGGTGTTATTACACCCCGGCAGGCGTAGAACTTATGCCTAGACCAACAATTATCAGTAATTAATAAGAATATTAATTACCTGTTAGGAGATTTTTCTAATTCTCTTCTTGAAATCCACAAGGAAAATTTTCACGTTCATCATCTCACTCGGCGTCAGTCACCTGTAAATAGTCAAAGGTGTGATAATATGTTCCTGCTACATGCTGCACACAAAGAAAAATATAACACACTAGGGACAAAATTACTTATTTCAGGTAGAAGGATTGTGGTCAGTTTATTGTGAATCCTGTAGTCAGTCATTTGATAGTTTACTGTCCAGTATATATTATGTTCAGTCATTCTACAGTATTCTATAAATGTTATAGTCAGACTACAGTCTACTGGAAATGTGGTCATGTGGTCATTTAATGCAAACCTAGCGTAAATGCTATGATCAGTCAGTCCATAAACTAGTGTAAAAGTTTTGGTCCGCCAGTCCACAGTCCGCTGTAAAAGTAGTCTATTAGTCCACATTCTAGTGTAAATGTCGTGTTCATTCAGTCCATAGTCTTCTGGTCTACTGGAAATGTGTTCAGAAATTGCACACCTAGCATAAATGCTGTGGTCAGTCAGTCCTTAGACTAGTGTAAATATTATAGTCAGGCAATTCAAACTTTACTGGAAATTAGTCAGGCAGTCAAAATCTAGTGAAAATGACGAGGTCAGTAGGCCTTAAACAAGTGCAAATGCTGTGGTCAGTCAGTATTCAAACTAATGTAAATGCTGTGATCATTCATCCAAAGACTAGATTAAAAGTTTTGATCAGTCAGTCCAAGGTCTACTGAAGATGTGGCCAATTAGTCCACAGTCTAGTATAAATGCTGAGGTCAGTCAGTCCACAGGCTAATGTAAATGAAATGCTCATTCAGACCATAGTGTTACCATCTCCATTCTGTTCCTGTCTGCGATGTTAATTTCTGTAGAAGTGTCAGTCTGTTTTGTTTGTGCTGGGTCTGAGCTGCAATCATCTGTGCTCACTTTCCTTGAGCAGTCCTCTATTTCCTTGAGCAGTCCTCTACTTAAGCATGCTGGCTCCTCCATCCAGTGTCAATCATACACTTGCTGATGCCTGGTAACACTGATTCGTGCTGGGTCTGTGCTGCAATCTTTTGTGTTCACTTTCCTTGAGTAGTCCTCTACTTAAGCATGCTGGCTCTCCCATCCAGTGTTAATCGTACACTTGCTGCTGCATGTGTAAGACTGATCCATGCTGGATCTGTGCTGCAATCATCTGTGTTCACTTTCTTTGAGTAGTCCTCTGCTTAAGCATGCTGCCTCCTCCATCCAGTGTCAATGGTACACTTGCTGTCTGTGTAAGACTGATCCGTCTGTGCTGCAATCATCTGTGTCCACTTTCCTAGAGTAGTCCTCTACTTAAGCATGCTGGCTCCTCCATCCATTGTCAATCGTACACTTGCTGTTGCCTGTGTAAGACAGATCCATGTTGGGTCTGTGCTGCAATCATCTGTGTTCACTTTCCTTGAGTAGTCCTCTACTTAAGAATGCTGGCTCCTACATGCAGTTTGAATTGTATACTTGCTACTGCCTGTGTAAGACTGATCCGTGCTGGGTCTGTGCTGCACTCATCTGTGTTCACTTTCCTTGAGTTGTCCTCTACTTAAGCATGCTGGCTCCTCCATCCAGTGTCAGTCGTACACTTGCTGCTGTCTGTGTAAGACTGATCCGTGTTGTGTCTGTGCTGCAATCATCTGTGTTCACTTTCCTTGAGTAGTCCTCTACTTAAGCATGCTGGCTCCTCCATCCATTGTCAATCGTACACTTGCTGCTGCCTTTGTAAGACTGATCCGTGTTGGGTCTGTGCTTCAATCATCTGTGTTCACTTTCCTTGAGTAGTCCTCTACTTAAGCATGCTGGATCCTCCATTCAGTGTCAATCGTACACTTGCAGCTGCCTGTGTAAGACTGATCTATGCTGGGTCTGTGCTGCAATCATCTGTGTTCACTTTCCTTGATTAGTCCTCTACTTAAGCATGCTGGCTCCTCCATCCAGTGTGAATCTTACACTTGCTGATGCCTGTGTAACACTGATCCTTGCTAGGTCTGTGCTCTAGTCTTTTGTGTTCACTTTCCTTGAGTAGTCCTCTACTTAAGCATGCTGGCTCCTCCATCCAGTGTCAATCGTACACTTGCTACTGCCAGTGTAAGACTGATCCGTGCTAGGTCTGTGCTGCAATCATCTGTGTCCACTTTCCTTGAGTAGTCCTCTAATTAAGCATGCTGGTTCCTCCATCCATTGTCAATTGTACACTTGCTGCTGTCTTTGTAAGACTGATCCGTGCTGGGTCTGTGCTTCAATCATCTGTGTCCACTTTCCTAGAGTAGTCCTCTACTTAAGCATGCTGGCTCCTCCATCCAGTGTCAATCGTACACTTTCTGCTGCCTGTGTAAGTCTGATCCCTCTGTGCTCTGTGCCTGACCCAGCCTGACATTATTCCCTTTCTGGACTTAGACTCTTTGCTTGTGACCTCACTTCTCTTGTGCCTGCTCCCTGGAAACTGTCTTGTCTTTCTGGTATTCCTGACCTCGGCTAGTAAATTGGTTTAAGTCTCTGACTTCCCCTTGTTGTACTGCATCATTTCCTGGACCTAGCCTCGGATTGTTTAACCTCCTTTTACTTATTCAGTAAGTAGTGTATATTTTTTCTTTCTGTTATTTGTAGTCTTTCTCTCCCCTTCTGGGGCTAACATTTACTATAGTGACTCGTGTAAGGAGTTAAAAGCACAAGTAGAGTCTGGGGGCGGTTACCTTCTCGGCTCTGTGCCCGGAACCTTTGAGCTGTGCCGCAGGTTCCCTAGGGGAGAGACTTGTAGACTGGGACAGGAGGGAAGCAGCCAGAGAGCGGGAAAAGGATGCATGCAGGAGAGAGAGCAGCTTGCAGAGCAGCGTACAGAGGCGGGTGCAGCTGCGCTCCAGACGAGAGAGAGAAAGAGACTGCCCAGAAAGACTGCATCTTGTAGAGACTGCCCAGAAAGACTGCATCTTGTAGAGACTGCCCAGAAAGACTGCATCCAGTGAGTACTTAAAGCGGACTCTGCTGTGACTTTAGGGGGGGCGCTTTGAGACCCGTTTAGAGACTACTACACCCTGGCCCCTGACTCCTGGTACAGAGACTTAACAGTGCAGAGCCCCGGTTTTCCTGGTACAGAGACTTAACAGTGCAGAGCCCCTTGTTTTCCTGGTACAGAGACAACCGTGCGGAGCCCTGATTTTCTGGCTGTGCTATAAAGGTTAAAGACTCAGAGCCTGTGCATACCACATTAACTCCCGAAACCCCAGGCAGCAGGCTCTCAGAGACTACTCTGCTCACGGACCACAGAGGGATGACAAGTGCCGCTGTTTCTCGGCGCCTACGTTGGAGAAGACGACCCTTCAAGCAAGTCCTCATGAAACTGATAAGTGTCCTTTTCTCAAGAAATCCTGCTTAATTCTGTGTTATTGTTTAACTCCCGTATTTTTGCATTGTTTTATTGCTAGTAATTTTCCATTGCTTCCTCCCTGCGAGGAGAACCTAATTCCTGTTATTAAACCCCTCAACTGTTGGTCTGCCTGTTCCGTGGTGACATACTCAGTACCTGCTCGCTATTACATTTGGCGTAGTCGGCAGGATGTCACACGGTAGCGCGGACAGGGCAGACCAAGCAGCGGGGGAAGTTCCCAGGTCTAGCATTTCCCTGGGAGCCATGTTGAATAATTTGCCAAGGTTCACTGGGAACAATGTAATGTTGTGGAGTTGGACAGAGCGTATCCGGGGAATGATGCGGGGATGCACCCCATGACACCAGCCCTGGAGGCAGAAATTGCATTGATGGCTCTGGAGGGGGAGGCGCGGGATTCTGTCATGCATAGGTCCCCCCAGTAGAGAGATACCCTGGACAAAGTGCTGCGCATACTTGAGGAAACGCATGGGGACCCCACTGACGTAGGGGAACTTCGCATGCGACTGTTTCACCGGGTACAACGGGAGGGGGAGACCGTGACCCAATTCATGAATGCCCTACAAGAGCTTCATACTGCTATCAGACGAAAGGACGGTGTAGGGGTATGGTCAGTTGATGTGGTGCTCAGAGATCAGCTAGTGACAGGACTGCGTGACGCAATGATGAAATAGGCACTGCGAGAGCGCATGCGAGTAAAGCCAGACATGACTTTCTCTGAGGTTGGCAGTGAGGCGCGTGTGCGAGAACAAGAACAGGGAGTGACGGGGCTTGTAGGAAGGGTGCAGAGCGGGGAGGTAACCACCACCGCAGGCAATATTCCCCAGTGGGTGGAGGACCTGAGAATGGAGATTAGACAGGTCCGTGAAGAAATGGCGGCCTCCAGAAGAACTCTGGCAGAGGGGCCCGGCTCTCTGGTGCGAGACAGAGAAGCTGCCCCCCAAAAGGAGGGTGAAACTACCAGGAGGAGAAGCCCTCTTACATCCTACACTTGTGGAGAGTCCGGCCACATTGCTCGATGGTGTCCCCGGCGGAGCCGACCATCCCCGCATCCTCCTTTAAACTAGGTGGCTCTGGGCTTGAGGGGCGCCGCTCAGAGCGTGAAGAACAGAGGAGGAGGAGTAAATGTCCCCACAGCCTTGTTTCCACGTGCCCTCTGGTCTGGGCAGAAATCAATGGAAGAGCAGTGCGATGCTTGATAGACACCGGCTCACAAGTGACCACCATGCCTGAGAGATATTTCCGCCATCACTTCACAGAGGCGCTACGGCCCGAATGGGGTCCTGTTATCAAACTTTTGGCGGCCAATCACTTGCCCATCCCGGTCGCAGGGGTGGTATAGATGAACATAGACGTCTGCGGAAAAGACCTCGGGAGGAGAGGAGTGGTATTGGTGGATGGAGAGGTAGCTAAAGACCATACCGTGACCCTGGGCATGAATGTGTTAAAAGACCTTGGAAGCCTCGTTTTCAACGAGTCCCCGGAACAGTTCCTACAACAATGGAGCGACCAAACTCCCCAGAGAAGGGTCTTCCAACAACTGATAAGGACCGCCCAGGTCCGGGAAGCATACAGCGACGGAAAGGAACTCGGCAAAGTCGTCATCCCCGCCTCAGTCAATCGAGTGTTGCCCCCTGGGCAGACAGTGCTTCCCCTGCCTGTACGAGCTGGCATCTCGCTGGAGGGAGTCGAAGTCCAAATTGAGCCCAGCAGAGCCGACCAGCTGCCGTCAGGAATATTGGTCGCACAGTCCCTGGCTACCGTGCGGGATGGAACTGTCCTTGTGCGCTGCATCAATTTGGGGGAGACAGATATAACTTTGCCCCCTAGAAGCAAAGTCGCTCAAGTCCTGGGCCTTCCAAACGAATTGGTCCCCACTGAGGCGGTACAGCTGACAGCAAGGCCAGAAGATCCGTGGCTGGTGACTGTCAAGGCGGAGGCAGCTCCGGACCCCAGGTTAATGCAAGAAGGGCACCAGATACTGGAACGCATGAGGGCGGAGCTCTCGGAACTTACTCCGCAGCAGGTACCTCAGGTAGAAGCTGTATTGGGGAAATTTCAGGATGCGTTCGCCAAAGATGAAGATGACTTTGGCCGTACCACGGCCATTACCCACGAGATACCCACCTGGGATGCGGCGCCAATCCGGGAACGGTACCGCCAAATACCTCCACAGATGTACCAGGAGGTGAAGGGAATGCTGTCACACATGCTGAAGAAGGGAGTTATACGTGAGAGTCAGAGCCCGTGGGCTGCCCCTATCGTCTTGGTGAGAAAGAAAGACGGGTCCCTGCGGTTCTGTGTGGACTATCGGCGGCTCAATGCTTGCACAGTGCGGGACTCGTACCCACTTCCCAGGATAGAGGCGTCCCTGACGGCACTAGGGAATGCCAGATATTTCTCCACGTTAGACTTGGCTAGCGGCTACTGGCAGGTGCCCATGTCTGAGCAAGACCGAGCCAAGACGGCCTTCATCCTTCCGATGGGACTGTATGAGTTTGACCGGATGCCCTTCGGCCTAGCAAACGCCCCAGGAACATTTCAGCGACTCATGGAGAGATGTCTGGGAGACCTGAACTTTGAAGCCACTTTGATCTACTTGGATGATATCATTGTCTTTGCCCCCACCTTTGAGGAGCATCTGCAGAGATTAGAGCAAGTTCTGAGTCGGCTACAGAAGTATGGCTTGAAAGTGAAACCCCAGAAATGTCACCTCTTCCGTACTGAGATTGAATACTTGGGACATGTTGTCTCCGCTGAAGGGGTGAGGCCTTCCCAGGAGAAGATCGCTGCGGTACAAGAGTGGCCAACTCCAAAAACGGTGAAAGATGTGCGTGCATTCCTGGGACTCACGGGATACTTCAGACGCTTTGTAAAAGACTTTACCCGCCTTGCTAATCCACTCCAGGAGTTGTTGAGGGGAGTGCCCTCTTGCGCCAAAAACAGGAACATACAGTGGGGGAAGCATCAGGAAGAGGCATTCTTGGCTTGGAAGAAGGCATTGACGGAGGCCCCCGTGCTGGCCTACACTGACTTCACACAACCGTTCATCTTGCACACTGACGGGAGCCTGCAGGGCCTCGGGGCTGTACTGTCGCAGATGCAGGACGGGAAAGAGCGAGTCATCGCATACGCCAGTCGGTCTCTGCATGACTCAGAAAGGAATCCAGAAAATTACAGTTCATTCAAGCTGGAGTTGTTGGCGCTGGTGTGGGCAATGACTGAGAAGTTCGCGGAATATCTGGCTGGCTCAGAAGTTCATGTACGCACCGATAACCGTTGGCCCATCTCGAGAATGCCAAGTTAGGTGCCCTAGAACAACGTTGGGTAGCCCGAATGGCCAAGTTCCGATACAGAATTTCGTATAAAAGAGGAGCTGAGAATGTACATGTGGATGCCCTCTCCCGAGTAAACTATCGCAAACCAGCACCCAGCCAGGATGAAGAACTGGAAGATGTAGAGGTTCCATGTTTTGGAAAGACTGCCAGGACGGTGGCAGCGGCGCGGGAAACTGAACAGGAAGAGGCCTGTGTGAATTTGCTGGAGCAGCCCCGCTATGAGTGGGTCCGAGTACAACAGGAGGATCCGGAGCTAGCTCAGTTGAGAAGGTGGGTCGTGTCTGAACAAATGCCCAATCGACGTGAGAGGAGGTCCATGTCACCTGAAGTACTGAAGATGCTACGCCAGTGGGAGAGGCTCGAGTTGCGGGATGGTATCCTGTACCGGAAGGTATTCCTGCAAACAGAACTCAGTCTTGTATGGCAGACAGTGATTCCCTCGTCCATGATAGACCAGGTGGCTAAGGAAGCACATGAGAAAGGAGCACACTTTGGGCCAGAAAAGACTTTCCAGTGGTTACAGCGCCTATTTTATCACCCCCACTTAAGGAACACTGTGGATAAAGTATGTCGGCAATGCAGAAGTTGTGAGCTGGTCAAACCACCAGAACAAAGAGCTCCCACAGAGACGGTGAGGTCTTCTGGCCCCATGGACCTACTGGCAATAGATTACATGACAATTGGACCAGCACATCAAGGTTATGAGCATTGTTTAGTGATGATAGACCACTTTACTAAATTTGCCGTAGTGACGCCCACGCGGGACCAAACTGCCGAGTCTGCGGCTCACGCAATCTGCAAACACTTCATTCAGGTGTACGGGTGTCCCAAGCGCATCCACTCTGATCAAGGGGCCTGCTTCCTCGAAAGAGTGATGGAGGAGCTGCATCAGCTGTACAAGATAGATAAGTCCCGGACCACCCCTTATCATCCACAGGGGAATGGCGCTTGTGAAAGATTTAACCGCACTCTGATTCAAATGCTGAGGACTCTGGAGAAGGACCAGAAGGCGAAGTGGACTGAGTCCGTCCCTGAATTGGTGTGGGCATATAACAATCGTAAACACAGCACTACCGGATTCACCCCCTACTCTCTGTTCTTTGGCCGACCCTGGAAAGGACTGGCAGAGTTGGCGCTGGAACCCGAGGAGGACTACCCACGGACGGGGGTGTACTCCTGGGTTCAAGAACATCGTCGTCGGCTGCGGACAATTCAACGTCTAGTGCAGGACCGGCTACAAGAATTGGAGCATCCCCAGGTAGCTCCTAAAAAGGGGACAGCCCTGTGGCCTGGAGACCGAGTCTTAGTGAGGGAAAAGCGCCCACACAACAAACTGGAGTACCGATGGGAGAAAAGGCCGTACCGAGTGAAGCGGCGGCTCGGCAACGTGGGTCCCGTTTAGGAGGTCCAGCCCGAAACGGAAGAAGGGACTCCCACCCGCACGCTGCACAGGAATATGTTGCGTCCATGTTTGTCTCGAGATCCTGAATCAGTCCAATTGGCTCCAGCACCCCCACCGGCTGCGCCAGTGATCAATGTAGATGTGGAAGATGAGGAAGACTTCGAATCTCCTCCAGTGAACCCAGGAACAGGACTGGTGCCAGATTCTACCAACGTACCGGAGGAAGCCTCGACTCCTCCCACAGCAGCTGACACCACCGCCCCTGCTGGTTTTAGACGCTCTGAACGTTCAACGGCTGGTGTACCCCCTGTTCGCTACAATCAGGATGAGTTCATCTGGCAGCAGATTGTGCAAGGACTAGAAGATTGCCAACAGGAGCTCCTGAAGATCTCGCCCGTGGAATGGCGAGCAGAAAGAGGGGGGGAATGTAAGGAGTTAAAAGCACAAGTAGAGTCTGGGGGCGGTTACCTTCTCAGCCCTGTGCCCGGAACCTTTGAGCTGTGCTGCAGGTTCCCTAGGGGAGAGACTTGTAGACTGGGACAGGAGGGAAGCAGCCAGAGAGCGGTAAAAGGACGCATGCAGGAGAGAGAGCAGCTTGCAGAGCAGCGTGCAGAGCCGGGTGCAGCTGCGCTCCAGAAGAGAGAGAGAAAGAGACTGCCCAGAAAGACTGCATCTTGTAGAGACTGCCCAGAAAGACTGCATCTTGTAGAGACTGCCCAGAAAGACTGCATCCAGTGAGTACTTAAAGCAGACTCTGCTGTGACTTTAGGGGGGGCGCTTTGAGACCCGTTGAGAGACTACTACACCCTGGCCCCTGACTCCTGGTACAGAGACTTAACAGTGCAGAGCCCCTTGTTTTCCTGGTACAGAGACAACCGTGCGGAGCCCTGATTTTCTGGCTGTGCTATAAAGGTTAAAGACTCAGAGCCTGTGCATACCACATTAACTCCTTAAACCCCAGGCAGCAGGCTCTCAGAGACTACTCTGCTCACGGACCACAGAGGGACGACAAGTGCCGCTGTTTCTCGGCGCCTACGTTGGAGAAGACGACCCTTCAAGCAAGTCCTCATGAAACTGATAAGTGTCCTTTTTTCAAGAAATCCTGCTTAATTCTGTGTTATTGTTTAACTCCCGTATTTTTGCATTGTTTTATTGCTAGTAATTTTCCATTGCTTCCTCCCTGCGAGGAGAACCTAATTCCTGTTACTAAACCCCTCAACTGTTGGTCTGCCTGTTCCGTGGTGACATACTCAGTACCTGCTCGCTATTACACTCGCATCACACATAGTCTTTTGGTCTACAGGAAATGTGGTCAGGAATTTCACATCTAGCTAAATGCTATGGCAAATCAGTCCATAAACTAGTGTAAAACTTTTGATCTGCCAGTCCAGAGTCCAATGTAAAAGTGATCTGTCAGTCCACATTCTAGTGTAAATGTTGCGTTCATTCAGTCCATAGTCTTCTAGTCTACTGGAAATGTGGTCAGAAATTCCACACCTAGCATAAATGCGTGGCCAGTCAGTCTACAGTCTATTGTAAATGTTATGGTCATTCAGTCCATAGTCTTTTGGTGTACTGGAAATGTGGTCTAGAATTCCACATGAAGCACAATTGCTATGCTCAGTCAGTCCTTAGACTACTGTAAATGCTTGGATCAGTTAGTCCATGGACTAGTGTAAAACTTTTTGTCCGTCAGTCCACAGTCTGATGTAAATGTGGCCAGTCAGTCCACAGTCTAGTGTAAATGATGTCGTCAGTGGGTCTACTATCTAGTTTAAATGCTGTGGTCCATCAGTCCACAGTCTAGGGTAAATTCTTTGTTCAGTTGGTTCACAGTCTAGTGTAAATGTTGTTGTCAGCCGATTCAAAGTCTAAGGGTATGTGCACACGTCCGGATTTCTTGCAGAAATTTCCTGAAGAAAACCGGAAATTTTCTGCAAGAAATCCACAATTTTTTTTGGCGTTTTTTGTCCGTTTTTTTCGCGGTTTTTTTAGCATTCTGCAAGCATAATTAGCTTGCAGAATGCTAAAGTTTTCTAAGCGATCTGTAGCATCGCTTGGAAAACTGATTGACAGGTTGGTCACACTTGTCAAACATAGTGTTTGACAAGTGTGACCAACTTTTTACTATAGATGCTGCTTATGCAGCATCTATAGTAAAAGATAGAATGTTTAAAAAAAATAAAAAAAATGGTTATACTCACCCTCTGCACACAGCCGATGTCCTCAGCGGCGTCCGTTCCTATAGATGCCGGTGTGGTTCAGGACCTTCGATGACGTCGCGGCTTGTGATTGGTCGCGTGAGTCACATGAGCGGTCACGCGACCAATCACAAGACAGCGACGTCATCACAGGTCCTGAACCACACCATCTATAGGAACGGAAGAGAGAGCATGCACCGGAGAGGCGGGAACACTTCGGGGGCCATCAGAGGGTGAGTATAGGACTATTTTTTATTTTAATTCTTTTTTTTTTACCAATTATATGGTGCCCAGTCCGTGGAGGAGAGTCTCCTCTCCTCCACCCTGGGTACCAACCGCGCATAATCTGCTTACTTCCCGCATGGTGTGCACAGCCCGGTGCGGGAAGTAAGCAGATCAATGCACTCCTAGGTGTGTGGAATCCCCGCAATTCCGCATTTTTAATGAACATGTTGCTTTTTTTTCCGTGATGCGATTTTTTCGCGGAAAAAAATGCAACATTTGCACAAAAAATGCGGAATACACTGAAACTAATGGGAGGCATATGTAAGCGTTTTTTTCGCGTTTTTATCATGTTTTTATAGCGAAAAAACGCAAAAAAAACGCAAAAAATCCTGAATGTGTGCACATGGCCTTAAGGAAATGCTGGGGTCAGCCGGTCAACAGTCTAGAGTAAATGTTGTTAGTCTGTCCACAGTTTAGTGGAAATGCTGTGGTCAGTAGCTCCACAGCCTAGCGTAAATGAGGAGATCAGTCTCTTGTAATCGAGGCATTGAATGTTACACTGCTGATAACAAGCCTATTCTATGAAACATAAGAACGTTTTCTTATTTTAGAAGACAGAGGATAAGGAGAAGAAATGTTCCTTACATCTGTACCTGAAATATGGTTGTGTTATACTAGGAGTTGTGTATAGAAGATATACATGTGAAAAACACAAACAATATATTCTCATGTACAAGGAAGGTGTTATTACACCCCGGCAGGCGTAGAACTTATGCCTAGACCAACAATTATCAGTAATTAATAAGAATATTAATTACCTGTTAGGAGATTTTTCTAATTCTCTTCTTGAAATCCACAAGGAAAATTTTCACGTTCACCATCTCACTCGGCGTCAGTCACCTGTAAATAGTCAAAGGTGTGATAATATGTTCCTGCTACATGCTGCACACAAAGAAAAATATAACACACTAGGGACAACATTACTTATTTCAGGTAGAAGGATTGTGGTCAGTGTATTGTGAATCCTGTAGTCAGTCATTTGATAGTTTACTGTCCAGTATATATTATGTTCAGTCATTCTACAGTATTCTATAAATGTTATAGTCAGACTACAGTCTACTGGAAATGTGGTCATTTAATGCAAACCTAGCGTAAATGCTATGATCAGTCAGTCCATAAACTAGTGTAAAAGTTTTGGTCCGCCAGTCCACAGTCCGCTGTAAAAGTAGTCTATTAGTCCACATTCTAGTGTAAATGTCGTGTTCATTCAGTCCATAGTCTTCTGGTCTACTGGAAATGTGTTCAGAAATTGCACACCTAGCATAAATGCTGTGGTCAGTCAATCCTTAGACTAGTGTAAATATTATAGTCAGGCAATTCAAACTTTACTGGAAATGTGGTCAGGCAGTCAAAATCTAGTGAAAATGACGAGGTCAGTAGGCCTTAAACAAGTGCAAATGCTGTGGTCAGTCAGTATTCAAACTAATGTAAATGCTGTGATCATTCATCCAAAGACTAGATTAAAAGTTTTGATCAGTCAGTCCAAGGTCTACTGAAGATGTGGCCAATCAGTCCACAGTCTAGTATAAATGCTGAGGTCAGTCAGTCCACAGGCTAATGTAAATGAAATGCTCATTCAGACCATAGTGTCACCATCTCCATTCTGTTCCTGTCTGCGATGTTAATTTCTGTAGAAGTTGTCAGTCTGTTTTGTTTGTGCTGGGTCTGAGCTGCAATCATCTGTGCTCACTTTCCTTGAGCAGTCCTCTACTTAAGCATGCTGGCTCCTCCATCCAGTGTCAATCATACACTTGCTGATGCCTGGTAACACTGATTCGTGCTGGGTCTGTGCTGCAATCTTTTGTGTTCACTTTCCTTGAGTAGTCCTCTACTTAAGCATGCTGGCTCTCCCATCCAGTGTTAATCGTACACTTGCTGCTGCATGTGTAAGACTGATCCGTGCTGGATCTGTGCTGCAATCATCTGTGTTCACTTTCTTTGAGTAGTCCTCTGCTTAAGCATGCTGCCTCCTCCATCCAGTGTCAATGGTACACTTGCTGTCTGTGTAAGACTGATCCGTCTCTGCTGCAATCATCTGTGTCCACTTTCCTAGAGTAGTCCTCTACTTAAGCATGCTGGCTCCTCCATCCATTATCAATCGTACACTTGCTGTTGCCTGTGAAAGACTGATCCATGTTGGGTCTGTGCTGCAATCATCTGTGTTCACTTTCCTTGAGTAGTCCTCTACTTAAGAATGCTGGCTCCTACATGCAGTTTGAATTGTATACTTGCTACTGCCTGTGTAAGACTGATCCGTGCTGGGTCTGTGCTGCACTCATCTGTGTTCACTTTCCTTGAGTAGTCCTCTACTTAAGCATGCTGGCTCCTCCATCCAGTGTCAGTCGTACACTTGCTGCTGTCTGTGTAAGACTGATCCGTGTTATGTCTGTGCTGCAATCATCTGTGTTCACTTTCCTTGAGTAGTCCTCTACTTAAGCATGCTGGCTCCTCCATCCATTGTCAATCGTACACTTGCTGCTGCCTTTGTAAGACTGATCCGTGTTGGGTCTGTGCTGCAATCATCTGTGTTCACTTTCCTTGAGTAGTCCTCTACTTAAGCATGCTGGATCCTCCATCCAGTGTCAATCGTACACTTGCTGCTGGCTGTGTAAGACTGATCCATGTTGGGTTTGTGCTGCAATCATCTGTGTTCAGTTTCCTTGAGTAGTCCTCTACTTAAGAATGCTGGCTCCTCCATCCAGTGTCAATCGTACACTTCCAGCTGCCAGTGTAAGACAGATCAGTGCTGTGCCTGTGCTGCAATCTTCTGTGTTCACTTTCCATGCTGGCTCCTCCATCCAGTGTCAATTGTACAATTGCTGCTTCCAGTGTAAAGGCCCCGTCTCACATAGCGAGATCGCTAGCGAGATCGCTGCTGAGTCACAAGTTTTGTGACGCAACAGCGACCTCAGTAGCGATCTCGCTATGTGTGACACGTACCAGCGATCAGGCCCCTGCTGCGAGATCGCTGGTCGTGTCGGAATGGCCTGGGCCGTTTTTTGATCGTTGAGGTCCCGCTGACATCGCTGAATCGTTGTGTGTGACACCGATCCAGCGATGTCTTCACTGGTAACCAGGGTAAACATCGGGTTACTAAGCGCAGGGCCGCGCTTAGTAACCCAATGTTTACCCTGGTTACCAAAAAAACCAAACAGTACATACTCACCATCTGATGTCCGTCAGGTCCCTTGCCGTCTGCTTCCTGCTCTGACTGAGTGCCGCCGTACAGTGAGAGCACAGCAGTGACGTCACCGCTGCGCTCTGCTCTCACTGTACGGCCGGATCTCAGTCAGAGCAGGAAGCAGACGGCAAGGGACCTGACGGACATCAGATGGTGAGTATGTACTGTTTGTTTTTTTGGTAACCAGGGTAAACATCGGGTTACTAAGCGCGGCCCTGCGCTTAGTAACCCGATGTTTACCCTGGTTACCCGAGTGCTGCAGGGGGACTTCGGCATCGTTGAAGACAGTTTCAACGATGCCGAAGTCGTTCCCCTGATCGTTGGTCGCTGGAGAGAGCTGTCTGTGTGACAGCTCCCCAGCGACCACACAGCGACAAAACAGCGACGCTGCAGCGATCAGCATCGTTGTCTGTATCGCTGCAGCGTCGCTGTGTGTGACGGGGCCTTAAGACTGATCTGTGCTGCAATCATCTGTGTTCACTTTCCTTCAGTTGTCTTCTACTTAAGAATGCTGACTCCTCCATCCAATGTCAATCGTACACTAGATGCTGCCTGTGTAAGACTGATCCATGCTGGGTCTGTGCTGCAATCATCTGTGATCACTACCCTTGAGAAGTACTCTACATAAGCATGCTGGCTCCTCCATCCAGTGTGAATCGTACAATTGCTGCTGCCTGTGTAAGACTAATCTGTGCTGGGTCTGTGCTGCAATCATCTGTGTTCACTGTCCTTGAGTAGTTCTCTACACAAGCATGCTGGCTCCTCCATCCAGTGTGAATCGTACAATTGCTGCTGCCTGTGTAAGACTGATCCGTGCTGGGTCTGTGCTTCAATCATCTGTGTCCACTTTCCTAGAGTAGTCCTCTACTTAAGCATGCTGGCTCCTCCATCCAGTGTCAATCGTACACTTGCTGATGCCTGTGTAACACTGATCCTTGCTGGGTCTGTGCTGCAATCTTTTGTGTTCACTTTCCTTGAGTAGTCCTCTAATTAAGCATGCTGGCTCCTCCATCCATTGTCAATCGTACTCTTGCTGCTGCCTTTGTAAGACTGATCCGTGCTGGGTCTGTGCTTCATTCACCTGTGTCCACTTTCCTAGAGTAGTCCTCTACTTAAGCATGCTGGCTCCTCCATCCAGTGTCAATCATACACTTGCTGATGCCTGTGTAACACTGATCCTTGCTGGGTCTGTGCTTTAATCTTTTGTGTTCACTTTCCTTGAGTAGTCCTCTACTTAAGAATGCCGACTCCTCCATCCAATGTCAATCGTACACTAGATGCTGCCTGTGTAAGACTGATCCATGTTGGGTCTGTGCTGCACTCATCTGTGTTCACTTTCCTTGAGTAGTCCTCTACTTAAGCATGCTGGCTCCTCCATCCAGTGTCAATCATACACTTGCTGATGCCTGTGTAACACTGATCCGTGCTGGGTCTGTGCTGCAATCATCTGTGTCCACTTTCCTAGAGTAGTCCTTTACTTAAGCATGCTGGCTCCTCCATCCAGTGTCAATCGTACACTTGCTACTGCCTGTGTAAGACTGTTCCGTGCTGGGTCTGTGCTGCAATCATGTGTGTCCACTTTCCTAGAGTAGTCCTCTAATTAAGCATGCTGGCTCCTCCATCCATTGTCAATCGTACACTTGCTGTTGCCTGTGTAAGACTGATCCATGTTGAGTCTGTGCTGCACTCATCTGTGTTCACTTTCCTTGAGTAGTCCTCTACTTAAGCATGCTGGCTTCTCCATCCAGTGTCAATCATACACTTGCTGCTGCCTGTGTAAGACTGAACCGTGCTGGGTTCGTGCTGCAATCATCTGTGTTCACTTTCCTTGAGTAGTCCTCTACTTAAGCATGCTGGCTCCTCCATCTAGTATCAGTCGTACACTTGCTGCTGTCTGTGTAAGACTGATCCGTGTTGTGTCTGTGCTGCAATCATCTGTGTTCACTTTCCTTGAGTAGTCCTCTACTTAAGCATGCTGGCTCCTCCATCCAGTGTCAATTGTACACTTGCTGCTCCCTGTGTAAGACTGATCTATGCTGGGTCTGTGCTGCAATCATCTGTGTTCACTTTCCATGCTGGCTCCTCCATCCAGTGTCAATCGTACACTTGCTGCTGGCTGTGTAAGACTGATCCATGTTGGGTCTGTGCTGCAATCATCTGTGTTCAGTTTCCTTGAGTAGTCCTCTACTTAAGAATGCTGGCTCCTCCATCCAGTGTCAATCGTACAATTGCTGCTTCCAGTGTAAGACTGATCTGTGCTGCAATCATCTGTGTTCACTTTCCTTGAGTTGTCTTCTACTTAAGCATGCTGGCTCCTCCATCCAGTGTGAATCGTACAATTGCTGCTGCCTTTGTAAGACTGATCCGTGCTGGGTCTGTGCTGCAATCATCTGTGTTCACTTTCTTTGAGTAGTCCTGTACTTAAGCATGCTGGCTCCTCCATCCAGTGTCAATTGTACACTTGCTGCTACCTGTGTAAGACTGATCTATGCTGGGTCTGTGCTGCAATCATCTGTGTTCACTTTCCATGCTGGCTCCTCCATCCAGTGTCAATCGTACACTTGCTGCTGGCTGTGTAAGACTGATCCATGTTGGGTCTGTGCTGCAATCATCTGTGTTCAGTTTCCTTGAGTAGTCCTCTACTTAAGAATGCTGGCTCCTCCATCCAGTGTCAATCGTACACTTCCAGCTGCCAGTGTAAGACAGATCAGTGCTGGGGCTGTGCTGCAATCATCTGTGTTCACTTTCCTTGATTAGTCCTCTACTTAAGCATGCTGGCTCCTCATCCAGTGTCAATCATACACTTGCTGATGCCTGTGTAACACTGATCAGTTCTGGGTCTGTGCTGCAATCTTTTGTGTTCACTTTCCTTGAGTAGTCAACTACATAAGCATGCTGGCTCCTACATCCAGTGTCAATCGTACACTTGCTGTTGCCTGTGTAAGACTGATCCATGTTGGGTCTGTGCTGCAATCATCTGTGTTCACTTTCCTTGAGTAGTCCTCTACTTAAGAATGCTGGCTCCTACATGCAGTTTGAATTGTATACTTGCTGCTGCCTGTGTAAGACTGATCCGTGTTGGGTCTGTGCTGCAATCATCTGTGTTCACTTTCCTTGAGTAGTCCTCTACTTAAGCATGCTGGCTCCTCCATCCAGTGTCAATCGTACACTTGCTGATGCCTGTGTAACACTGATTCTTGCTCGGTCTGTGCTCTAATCTTTTGTGTTCACTTTCCTTGAGTAGTCCTCTACTTAAGCATGCTGGCTCCTCCATCCAGTGTCAATCGTACACTTGCTACTGCCTGTGTAAGACTGATCCGTGCTGGGTCTGTGCTGCAATTATGTGTTCACTTTCCTTGAGTAGTCCTCTACTTAAGCATGCTGGCTCCTCCATCCAGTGTCAATCGTACACTTTCTGCTGCCTGTGTAAGTCTGATCCCTGTGTGCTCTGTGCCTGACCCAGCCTGACATTATTCCCTTTCTGGACTTAGACTCTTTGCTTGTGACCTGACTTCTCTTGTGCCTGCTCCCTGTAAACTGTCTTGTCTTTCTGGTATTCCTGACCTCGGCTAGTAAATTGGTTTAAGTCTCTGACTACCCCTTGTTGTACTGCACCATTTCCTGGACCTAGCCTCGGATTGTTCAACATCCTTTTACTTTTTCAGTAAGTAGTGTATATTTTTTCTTTCTGTTATTTGTAGTCTTTCTCTCCCCTTCTGGGGCTAACATTTACTATAGTGACTCGCATCACACATAGTCTTTTGGTCTACAGGAAATGTGGTCAGGAATTTCACATCTAGCTAAATGCTATGGCAAATCAGTCCATAAACTAGTGTAAAACTTTTGATCCGCCTTTCCAGAGTCCACTGTAAAAGTGATCTGTCAGTCCACATTCTAGTGTAAATGTTGCGTTCATTCAGTCCATAGTCTTCTAGTTTACTGGAAATGTGGTCAGAAATTCCACACCTAGCATAAATGCGTGGCCAGTCAGTCTACAGTCTATTGTAAATGTTATGGTCATTCAGTCCATAGTCTTTTGGTGTACTGGAAATGTGGTCTAGAATTCCACATGTAGCATAATTGCTGTGCTCAGTCAGTCCTTAGACTACTGTAAATGCTTGGATCAGTTAGTCCATGGACTAGTGTAAAACTTTTTGTCCGTCAGTCCACAGTCTGATGTAAATGTGGCCAGTCAGTCCACAGTCTAGTGTAAATGATGTCGTCAGTGGGTCTACTATCTAGTTTAAATGCTGTGGTCCATCAGTCCACAGTCTAGGGTAAATTCTTTGTTCAGTTGGTTCACAGTCTAGTGTAAATGTTGTTGTCAGCCGATTCAAAGTCTAAAGGAAATGCTGTGGTCAGCCGGTCAACAGTGTAGAGCAGACCTGGGCAAGATGTGGCCCGCGGGCCGCATCCGGCCCGCCTGATGATTTTAAACGGCCCGCCAGCTAGCTGTCACTTCTGACAGCCACCCCCGGCACCGCTTGGCCAACCGCCAGCCCCGAGCTCATCCAGGATTCCACACGCTGTCGGAACTGTATGCGCTTGCAGCGCATACAGTTCCTCCAGCGTCCAGGGTCAGGATGTGATTGACACAGCATCAGGAGCCATTGGCTCCCGGCTGTGTCAATCATTCTTGTGACCGGAGGCAGCATTATGCCACCAGTCACAAGAGGCAGAGCCGGGTTGATTACCTGTTTATCGTTGGCAGCGGCCATCTTCCTGAGGCTGATGGAGTGCTGTGCTTCCCGGTGCTTCAGGAAAATGGCCGCGGGAGGCAGCACGTGCGCATATGGACATCGCGGCGGCCATTTTCCTGAAGCCGAATTTGCAGATTTAGAGCTCGGCTTCAGGAAAATGGCCGCCGCGATCTCCATCTGCTCACGCGCGGCCTCCCGTGGCCATTTTCCTGAAGCCCCCCTCGAGAAGATGGCCGCCACCACCGATATTCAACCCGGCTCTGCTGCTCACAGTGCATTCCGGGCCGCTGCGTCACCTCACCGGTGGAAGGGACCCTGCGGACGCCATACCGCACCTCTGCCATCGCCACACCACTGCTGCAACCCCCTCCATGGACACCAGACCGTGGCTTCGCCCACCTAAGCAGGAAGGGACCCTGCTCAGGTGCACGCCACACCGCATCACCCCACCTCTGCCGACACCTTGCCTCCTGTGACCCTGCTCTGCCACCGCCAGCCCTCAGGTAAGGCCTCTTTCACACTAGCGTCGTGCACTGCACGTCGCAATGCGTCGTTCTGTAGAAAAAACGCATCCTGCTAAATTGCTTGCAGGATGCGTTTTTTCTCCATAGACTTAAATTAGCGACGCAGTGCGACTGTTGCATTGGACCGTTGGCACAAAAAAAGTTACATGTAACTTTTTTTGTGCGTCGTGAGCGTCGTGAACTCCGCCTCCCCGCACCTCACAATGGGGCAGCGGATGCGATGTAAAACAGCATCCGCTGCCCCCGCTGTGCAGCGCTTCCATACCATGCGTCGGTGCACTGCAACGTCGCATAGCGACGTGCAGTGCACGACGCTAGTGTGAAAGTAGCCTAAGATACTGTAAATTCGGACAATAAGACGGACCCCCATCTTATAAAAAATATTTTTTCTGCAATTTTCACCCTAAATTTGGGGTGCACCTTATAGTCCGGTGCGTCTTATAGTCCGAAAAATACGGTAATTATATTAGTCCGGCCCTCTAAAGCCATCCCAATTTCTCATGCGGCCCCATGGCAAAATTAATTGCCCACCTCTGGTATAGAGTAAATGTTGTTAGTCTGTCCACAGTTTAGTGGAAATGCTGTGGTCAGTAGCTCCACAGCCTAGCGTAAATGAGGAGATCAGTCTCTTGTAATCGAGGCATTGAATGTTACACCGCTGATAACAAGCCTATTCTATGAAACATAAGAACGTTTTCTTATTTTAGAAGACAGAGGATAAGGAGAAGAAATGTTCCTTACATCTGTACCTGAAATATGGTTGTGTTATACTAGGAGTTGTGTATAGAAGATATACATGTGAAAAACACAAACAATATATTCTCATATACAAGGAAGGTGTTATTACACCCCGGCAGGCGTAGAACTTATGCCTAAACCAACAATTATCAGTAATTAATAAGAATATTAATTACCTGTTAGGAGATTTTTCTAATTCTCTTCTTGAAATCCACAAGGAAAAATTTCACGTTCACCATCTCACTTGGCGTCAGTCACCTGTAAATATTCAAAGGTGTGATAATATGTTCCTGCTACATGCTATACACAAAGAAATATATAACACACTAGGGACAAAATTACTTATTTCAGGTAGAAGGATTGTGGTCAGTTTATTGTGAATCCTGTAGTCAGTCATTTGATAGTTTACTGTACAGTATATATTATGTTCAGTCATTCTACAGTATTCTATAAATGTTATAGTCAGACTACAGTCTACTGGAAATGTGGTCAGACAATGCAAACCTAGCGTAAATGCTATGATCAGTCAGTCCATAAACTAGTGTTTTGGTACGCCAGTCCACTGTAAAAGTAGTCTATTAGTCCACATTCTGATGTAAATGTCGTGTTTAGTGTTGAGCGATACCTTCCGATATTTGAAAGTATCGGTATCAGATTGTATCGGCCGATATCCGAAAAATATCGGATATCGCCGATACCGATACCCGATACCAATACAAGTCAAAGGGACACAAATATCGGAAGTGATCCTGGATGGTTCCCAGGGTCTGAAGGAGAGGAAACTCTCCTTCAGGCCCTGGGATCCATATTCATGTGTAAAATAAAGAATAAAAATAAAAAATAGGGATATACTCACCCTCTGACGCACCCTGGTTGTAACCGCTGCAACCGGCAGCCTCCGTTCCTAAGAATGAGCAAGTGAAGGACCTTCGATGACGTCGCGGCTTGTGATTGGTCACGTGAGCGGTCACATGAGCGGTTACGCGACCATTCACAAGACCGCGACGTCATCGCAGGTCCTTCACTCGCTCATTCTTAGGAACGGAGGCTGCCGGTTGCAGCGGTTACAACCAGGGCGCGTCAGAGGGTGAGTATATCCCTATTTTTTATTTTTATTATTTATTTTACACATGAATATGCATCCCGATCCCGATATCGCAAAAATATCGGAACTCGGTATCGGAATTCCGATACCGCAAATATCGGCCGATACCCGATACTTGCGGTATTGGAATGCTCAACACTAGTCGTGTTCATTCAGTCCATAGTCTTCTGGTCTACTGGAAATGTGTTCAGAAATTCCACACCTAGCATAAATGCTGTGGTCAGTCAGTCCTTAGACTAGTGTAAATATTATAGTCAGGCAGTGCAAACTTTCCTGAAAATGTGGTCAGGAATTCATCCATTAGATTGAATTTAAATGTAAATCTGAAAAAGGAATCAGTTTTCCCTGTTTTATAACGTCAATCAAATAGGCAATCCCTTTATTTCTCCAGGTTTTAAATTCTCCCAATTTCATTAACTCCAGTGAAAGGGAATTATGCCATATCGGAGTAAAGGGTACGATACCCTTTGCCCTAGTAATCTTTAGACACATGCAGCATGTACAGTTCACACCAAAGGACATATTGGTTACAACTTCAGCTCATTCATGTTGGGAATACTAGATTCCAACATTGATAAAAGACAAGTGTATTTTTCTTAGCATATTAGTCTCAAAAGCTCTAACGTCAAAAATATCCAAGTTCACAATACTGACGTTGACATGCCAAGTACAACTTTATATTGGAAGACCTCAACCATCATGAATCGTCACAAAAGTGAATTACTCCTGCCTAAGCCGATTATGTTTCCTGCTTCATATCACATCATATTATGCCACATACAGGGAAAATAATTGCTTGATATCAGCCAACACATTTTTTTTCTCATCGATCGTGTTTTTGTTCTGCTAAATATAATTTATGTCATTATCAATATGAAGGCTAATATGTAACAGACAAATGTCCCCCCTTATCTGATACTAAAACCCCAGTCTAGCAGTTAGGGATTACATATAAGAAATATTACAAATGACCCCCCACCTCCATCTTACTACCTCCATCTTACTGTATACAGTATAATAATAGAAAGCCTTTACAGAACGGAGACCTGAGCAAAAATCTTTTCTGCTCAATAATTCGGATTTCCTTACCTCTCCTGTGTCATCTAGTCCTCTTTCTCCCCTGCTGTTTGTGTGCACCCCTGTGATGACAATGGCCTGACCTGTAGCTCCACAGCACCAAGTTCTAACATTATGATATTAAGCCTTTATGATATCATAAAAGAAGAGAAGCAAAGGAACCTGGGCACGATGTTGTCCTGTGGGTGCATACAGCCTGCTGCTTCCTTACCAGCAATTTACAAATGCTATGTACATCTCTAAACTTCAGTCTGCAGTAGAGTAACATGGATCTGATTTAAAAGTACATTTTTATGAAATAAAAAATATTTAGCAATTTTTAAAAATGTTTTAAAAAAAGCTAAATTTGCTCCCTTCATCGTAAAGTGTGGCAGTATTTTTGCAGAAATATTGCTCATCAATGGAAACATTCAGATTTTAGCTTTAATGTTATTGTCACTGGTAAAATATGTGACTGGTTGTAATAGGGCCTTGTGTAACCACCATAATTCCAGGAAGAGCAGGAGGTGTTAGAGGAGCTAAGGGAACACACACAGTCACCAAGTTATGAGAGTCTTTAACTTTGATATAAAGCACAGTGTAAATTGCTGAAACACACAGAATAAAGACATGTATGACACATGTCTACAACATATAGACCGCACAGCAGACTGATTCATTCTCTATGGGACCGAATACAGCGATATCTCAGGCAGTTCAATAGAGAATGAATGGAGCAGAGTTTATATGCTTCACCTCCAACCTGCTTTCTTGAGATCAGTGAGGGATTGGATCTCCACCAATCAGAAAGTAATCATCTATCCTATGCTAGAAAATGAATGATGATATTTGGATGCAATCCGATCCAAGGTCCTTTTCTATTTGGGGATATAAGTCCTTAATTACATTAGTTTAACTTGTTGTCCTATAATTAGTATGTATTCTGATCATTCAAATTATTTATAGTAATTACCTGTCCAGAGTCACCTCTTGCACATCTTCATGCTTCACCGCAATCGAACCAACTGCACAAGTGATTGGAAAATAGAGCTGAAGGTTCTAAGTGATTGTGACATCAACTATCTATGACATCATCAGTGATGACAAGCAAAGGATGCTGGAAAGGATATTGGATGATTGTATAAAGTGTCACAATGGTGGAGGATGCACAAGAAATTATAAGGGCTGATAATTAAGGAGTTAATAAAAACCCACCTGGTCAACCCCTATAATAATAACACTATACTACACACAGCTTCTTAATTGGAAGGCTGTCTGATTATAGCTTTATTGAATGATGATTGATTCAACATGGTGAAGATAAGAATTATTAAAAAGAAAAGTATCAACTACCCTGTAGTCAGACTTCTTGGCAATGATGGCTTCATCATGAAATGCCAAAATCTTAAAAATCCGGTGTACATTTCTACTTATACTGACCAGTCGTACAGATACATGCAAGATTATTTTCCTCCACTACCCGATAAAACAACCAACCAGCTTCAGTGGTATACAATGGCTCCTGCGTTCATAGCCCCAAAACATCACCCATCACCATCACCTATCCAACCTTAACTGGTCAACTTAGTAAGTGGAACATTATGTAATGGATACAATACATACAATGCACAATGCAATACATACATACAATGTAATGAAACACCTTCATGTACCCGAATTACATTCCTCAAAACCTTGTACAAATTTTCAAATAAAAAAATGAATATACAGTACAGAGCAAAAGTTTGGACACACCTTCTCATTTAAAGATTTTTCTGTATTTTCATGACTATGAAAATTGTAAATTCACACTGAAGGCATCAAAACTATGTGGAATTATATACTTACCAAAAAAGTGTGAAACAACTGAAATTATGTCTTATATTCTAGGGTCTTCAAAGTAGCCACCGTTTGCTTTGATGACTGGTTTGCACACTCTTGGCATTCTTTTGATGAGCTTCAAGAGTTAGTCACTGGAAATGGTTTTCACTTCACAGGTGTGCCCTGTCAGGTTTAATAAGTGGGATTTCTTGCCTTATAAATGGGGTTGGGACCATCAGTTGTGTTGAGCAGAAGTCTGGTGGATACACAGCTGATAGTCCTACTGAAGTCTGGTGGATACACAGCTGATAGTCCTGTTGGAATTTGTATTATGGCACTAAAAAAACGGCTAAGTAAGGAAAAACGAGTGACCATCATTACTTTAAGAAATGAAGGTCAGTCAGTCTAAAAAATTTGGAAAACTTTGAAATTGTCCCCAAGTGCAGTTGCAAAAACCATCAAGCGCTACAAAGAAACTGGCTCGCATGAGGACCGCCCCAGGAAAGGAAGACCAAGAGTCACCTCTGCTTCCGAGGATAGGTTTATCCGAGTCACCAGCCTCAGAAATCACAGGTTAACAGCAGCACAGTTTAGAGACTGCCACACAGAGTTCTAGCAGCAGACACATCTCTACAACAACTGTTAAGAGGAGACTGTGCAGCAGGCCTTCATGGTAAAATAGCTGCTAGGAAACCACTGCTAAGGACAGGCAACAAGCAGAAGAGACTTGTTTGGGCTAAAGAACACAAGGAATGGACATTAGACCAGTGGAAATCTGTGCTTTGGTCTGATGAGTTCAAATTTGAGATCTTTGGTTCCACCCACCGTGTCTTTGTGTGACGCAGAAAAGGTGAACGGATGGACTCTACATGCCTGGTTCCCATCGTGAAGCATGGAGGAGGAGGTGTGATGTTGTGGGAGTGCTTTGCTGGTTACACTGTTGGGGATTTAAGGCATACTGAAACAGCATGGCTACCACAGCATCTTGCAGCGGCATGTTATTCCATCTGGTTTGCATTTAGTTGGACCATCATTTATTTTTCAACAGGACAATGACCCCTTTCACACCTCCAGGCTGTGTAAGGGCTATTTTACCAAGAAGGAGAGTGATGGGGTGCTACGCCAGATGACCTGGCCTCCACAGTCACCAGACCTGAACCCAATCGAGATGGTTTGGGGTGATCTGGACTGCAGAGTGAAGGCAAAAGGGCCAACAAGTGCTAAACATCTCTGGGAACTCCTTCAAGATTGTTGGAAGACCATTTCTGGTGACTACCTCTTCAAACTCATCAAGAGAATACCAAGAGTGTGCAAAGCAGGCATCAAAGCAAAAGGTGATTACTTTGAAGAACCTAGAATATAAGACATAATTTCAGTTGTTTCACACTTTTCTGTTAAGTATATAATTCCACATGTGTTAATTCATAGTTTTCATGCCTTCAGTGTGAATTTACAATTTTCATAGTCATGAAAATACAGAAAAAACTTTAAATGATGTGTGTCCAAACTTTTGCTCTGTACTGTATATATATTTGCCAAGCCTATATCAATCAGCTCAGAGTGCAGCCAACACATGTATATAGGTGTGTTCATTTGGAATGACATCCCACGATGTTCAATCTATCAAGTGCAATTTACGGTATATATTTAAAAAAATTACAGCAATAAAAACCACAAGTGAAAACATGAGGAAAAAATACATATAGTGATATACTGTCAATAATATCGAACAAATCTGTATCAGTTTGCAAACCAAAAGAATTGTTTGTTTAAACATAGGACCGGTGTGCACAGGTGATCTGTTGTGAATTCCGTTCTCGGGCTCCCTCCTGTGGTCATGAGCGGTATTGTGTGAGTTTGTTCTGGGGCTCCCTCTTGTGGCCTTTAGCAATATGGCTGGTCTTGGCTGGGCTCAGCTTCTTCATTTCCTGCTATGCTGAGGACTATTTAATTCACCTGGCCCTTCATTTGTTGCCTGCTGTCGGTGTATTCAGTCCTGTTTCTGAGAGCTCCTGAATATTCCTTGTGACCAGTCTCCTGCTGGAGAAGTTAAGTTGTTTGTTCTTTTTGCTCATTATTTCCTTGAAAACGTTTCTCTGTACATAATGAGTTCAGTCCAGCTTGCTTATATGTGAACTTGCGCTTGCTGGTTAGTTCTGGGGTGCAGAGTGCGCCCCTCACATCGTGAGTCGGTGTGGGGGTTCTTGTATTCTCTGCGTGGTTTATTTTTGTTAGTTTTTGTACTGACCGCACAGACTCCTATCTATTTTCAGCCTATCTAATGTTAGCGGGCCTCATTTGCTTAACCTGTTTCATTTCTACGTTTGTCTTTTCCCCTTAACTCACCGTTATTATTTGTGGGGGGCTGACTAAATCTTTGGGGTTATTTCTCTGAGGCAAGTGAGGTCTTTGCTTTCTCTCTAGGGGTAGTCAGTTTCTCAGGCTGTGAACGTGGCGTCTAGGATTTTAGGAACACTCCACGGCTGCCTTTAGTGTTTGTGGATAGGATCAGGATTGCGGTCAGTATAGCTTCCACCTCCCCAGAACTGGTCCTATATTCTGGTCACATGTGTCAGGTCAGTTTTGAGATCCTACCACCGGATCATAACAGTGATCATACTTAGTGTTATGTATATAATATTTTTTTTTCTCCAAGGAATAAGGGCAAGTTGGACACACTTTCTTTTCCACTGTTCCACTATGATGTAACATCATTCTCGAAACACATATTTTGCACTACCAGACCCATATGCTTCATTCTCCACGTATCCAGGCCTTCTTTTCTGCTAAGTGAATATCATTAACCTCTTCCTGACCAATCCTTTCATGCGCACTCCATGACTATCCTGTGTCTGCTAGCATGCTTATCAATAAAAAAAAAGACGGTCTTGAGGCTTCACAATTTTACTTGGAAGCCAGTAATCTGGATGCAGATATTCGTGAGCTGGTGTTGGACTTGTTGCGTTTCATACTTACACACAATTTTTTACATTCAAGGAACAGTTTTTCTTACAGAGGCATGGTACAGCAATGGGAGCGGCGGATGCGCCCTCCTATGCAAACCTCTTTCTTGGATTTTGGGAGAGGAGTTTGTTGATGGATGGTGCATACGCCGCTCCGCAGATCCTTGGGTGGCTTTGATTTATAGATGATATTTTGTTTATTTGGCAGGGCTCTACCATGGATTTAGATACCTTTTATGATGGGTTTGAATCACAACGAGTCCGACATCAGACTCACCTACCACTATGATCGAAGGGTAATTTCTTTCCTTGATGTGGAGCTCAGAGTGCAGGATGACGGTTCAGTATATACTAATATGTATCTAAAAAAAAAATCTGTCAATTCACTTTTACATGTATTTTCTGCACATCTGGGCTCCAAAATCAATGCTATTCCTACTGGCCAATTTCTTCGGGCACGAAGAATTTGCTCTTCAGACGCTGTGTTTGAGGGACAGGCCAGAGACCTTGGGCAGAGATTCAGGGATTCAGCAACCGGAGCATTTAAAAAGGCTATTTAAGAGCTAAGAAAACATCAAAATTGGATCTCTTGGCCCCACAAAGAAGCAAATATAAAGAAAAAAATGAAGGTACATGCTTTATCTCCACATACAATCAGCAGTGGGAAATGATGCGAACCACTGTCAAAAAACATTTTGATGATGGCACACAGAGGCAGAAATTTGAAAGACACTTTTGTGTCTAGTCATTATGTTTCAAAATCTCCCTCCTTTTTGAAGAGTAATGAGAAAAGGAAAGGATTCTTTCCGTGTGGCAACTGCCTGGCTTGTAAAAATCATAAAAGATCCACGTACTTCACGTCATCGAACGGCCTGAAGACCTTTGATATTAGTTATTATATCACATGTACTACCACACATGTACTACCACACATGTAGTGTATTATGCTATATGCAGTTGTAACCTAATTTACATTGGGTTAACATCACGTGAGTTGTGTGTGAGAACCTGTGAACACGTTAGGGATATTGAAGCCGCCTGTGACGTGGATGACGTGGACTCTTTGAAAACAATTCCCAGGCACTTTAAATTAAAACATAAATGTAACTCAGGGGATTTGAAAATGTGGGGCATTGATAGTGTACATATGGGAATTTGAGGTTGTGATAGCTCACGCATACTTACACAAAAAGAATGTAGGTGGATTGTGACCTTAGATACAATGGCACCTATGGGATTAAATGAGTAACTCAGCTTCTCCTCCTTCTTATAGTGTGCCGTTCATCTCTGGATTAATGATCATGGTTTTAATATTTTATTTTAACTATGTTTTTGTGTGTTTTTTTTTCTTAGTATATATTTTATCAAGGAACATTGTTCTAAATATCCCATTATGAATCTGATAGTTTGGATATCCTTTCGATCACCTCTAGCTGTTCAAAACAGCTGACATGTCCCCGGAAAGATGTTGGCTTACCGCCGGAGCATACATCAAAGGGAGGGACTCCGACATCAGTGTACTATTTCGCCCGATGTCGGAAAGTGGTTAAACTACATAGTTATAGTTGTAGCAAAGTGTGTGGTTTGTACTTTTGCTTACTAGTTATCATGAGACAGGACTTTTGTTTAATGACTATGTGTCTGTGTTTTTCAGTCTTTCCCAGCATTAATATGACTTTAGAGCCCTAGCAAGAAAAAGTGAGCGGGCACCACTAAAGGTAATATATATAGGGCTGCTACCATAGCGTCTTACAAATGCATGCTGGAGAGGAAAAAGGAGACGCCAATAGAGGTGCACACACTTTATTGAAGCAACAACAGGTGCACATACAAATTTAAAACACATTTAAAAACATTTAAAACACATACAAATCATGGCTCAATGGGGTCATACTGGCTAGGTATGAACAAAGGTCGATGAATAATGCTATAGGTGTTAATGGCTTGCTAATATCATAGCTGTTAAAACTAGGAATAGTATGCAAGCTATATCTAGAAAAGATGCTGTATCATAGGCATAATAATAAATAATGTAAGACTAAAATGTAGCCCATATATTTGATATAATTAAATATGTGCAAATTCACTGGTACAGCAAAGTTCCGCTTGATAAGCATACTTGTGATCCAATAAAAAGCAATGTCTAAATACAATCATGAGGACCAAATACAGATAGTCAATATATAGCCATATGAAACAACCCATATCACATAAGTGGGCTTGCATATAAGCAACAATGCATACTTGCCACAAGATCAATGTATAGCCAAGCAGGGCGTCCCTACGTGTATCGCTACCATGTGTAGCTTCATCAGGGGAAGATGGAAAATACACCGCCCATCCACTTTAAATAGAAGTAAGTGCACTTACTCTTGTTGCCCAGATCGCCAACACCTGTGTTTGGCAGTCAGAGAACAAATCAACTAAATCCTATGAGGGGGGCGCGCTATGAATCGGCGTGCGTGTCACCTTGCGCTCTATAGGGCGGATGTGCCATTGCCGCGCATGCACAGTATGACAAACAAGGGAATCTGAATGCAAACCTCTCTGTCAGTAAGCATAAGGTCACTGCGCGTGTGCAGTGTAAGCAGCCAAAGGATCCAATGCGGATCTCGCTATAGATGAGCGTACATGTCACCATGCGCTTCATTGCACAAAGAAAATATAAGGATAGCAAAATCGCACACGCACTGCTTATCTACAGAAAAAAAACACAAGAAAAAAAGCACACACAAAAAAATAAAAAATAAAGGATCAAAAACAAAATAAATAAAAATGATAAGGTATCCTCCATAAGCACACCCAGCTGGCCACCCAGGGGCCTGTTGAGTGTGGGTGCTAGGTACAAATGTGTGGCTGACAGTAGGCGTGTGCCAGGTCCGGACCTGAGTGTGGATGACTGGGTGTGGTTATCCACAAAAAACATAAGACTCAAAATACCATCCCTTAAATTGGGTCCACGGTTTATTGGTCCATTTAGGGTCACCACCGTCATTAACCCAGTAGCGTACCGATTGGAGCTTCCTACGGTGTATAAGATACACAACGTTTTCCACAGGTCTCTTTTAAAGAAGGTGGTGGGTTCTGTGGACGTGGCGTCTATGCCACCTCCAGTCTTGGTGGATGGTAATTTGGAATTTGAAGTCTCCAAGGTGGTTGACTCTCGTGTAGTGCACCGCACTTTACAGTACTTGGTACATTGGCGTGGTTATGGGCCTGAGGAGAGGTCCTGGGTACCAGCCTCGGACATTCATGCGGATCGGCTGGTCAGGTTTTTTCTCCATCACCATCCGGACAAGCCGGGTCCTATAAGCCGTGAGGGCCCTGGGGTCCCTCGTAGAAGGCGGGGTACTGTCATGTCGGACGCTGTTCAGACCAGGTCGTTCGACAGACAGCGGTAATTCCGCTTTTGACCACTATGTGCTCATTGGCGTTGGCTAGATTTTATCTAGCTGGTCCGGGGTTAATTTACCTGATGCTCGGACTGGAAGCTGGGCCATGCCCATTGCCTTTAAATAGTTCTGAACATTGGGCGTCGCCGATTATAGCTTCTGTCTTGTGCGTTGTTATCTCGGTCTGGAGTGGTGAGCTAGTAGTTGGAGTATCGTTGCTTGTGGTGTATTTCCCTTTGTCTTATTTACTCCTTCCTATATTTGTATTTATTTTGCCCTGCGCATTTATAGTGTATTCCTGAGTGACTGCGGCGTGGTGTATATTTTCCGTTATCCTTGTCTGTTCTAACTGTGGGTATTGGTGTATGATCTTTTCACTGGGTGGTGAGCGGTGGTTTCAGCCTAGGGTTGAAACAGGAGACAGGGCGAGGGTCGAGGCCTAGACATGCACACCATCAGTGTAAACTCTAGGTAGAGGGTCAGTCAGGATTTCCCTAGTCTGAGGGAAATTGCAGGGGCCCGGGTTATTAGCTCTTGCCCACCTAGTCTCCCCGTGACAGTGATATATTGGCATTTTGCATTACACTTTGTTATATTATTATATGTTTATCTCAGACATGCATTTTCTGACCTCTGTTATATTTTGCGGGATCTTCTGGGTTTTGGTGGGGATTTTTTAGTTGTTTTTAAATTGCTGCATCAATAAAAGTTTACCTTTTTATATTTATATCTATTAGTGGTGTGCGGTATTGTTTGGAGTGGTTCTTTTTTTGTTTTTCATGTTGCTTTACCACTTCTCTGCACCCCTCGTGCTTGGACTTGTAGAATTGTAGTGCGCCAGTGTCTGCTTTATAGTGAAGTCTGGTATATGGAGTGGTTGGGGTGGTGGTACAGTAAATGTATGCCTTGTTTGGTCGATTTTGTTTTTGAAGTAGGTGGCAAAGTCCTAGGCAGAGATGAGGGGAGTTTGAGGTGGCAGTGGTGGGCGGAGGAGAGAGTTGAATGTGCTGAACAGTTGTTTTGGGTTGTAGGATAATGAAGATGCGAGGTTTGTGAAATAGGTCTGTTTAGCAGTGGTGAGGGCTAATTTGAAAGAAAGTGTAGCTTGTTTGAAGGCATTGAAGTCGTTTAGAAGGCATGTTTTCTTCCATCGCCGCTCCACGACCCTGGATGCTTTTCGAAGTTTTTTTGGTGAGATTGCTATGCCAGAGTTGCTTATTGATTTGTCGCACTTGGCCATGCATGAGAGGTGAGACTGAGTCTATGGCTGATGTGAGGGTAGCGTTATAGAAAGAGGTGGCGATGTCCATGTCGTGGAGTGAAGATATGGAGGACAGAGGTAGAAGAGAGTCTGAGAGTCTATGAATGTCTAGGTGTGCAAGGTTTCTGCGAGGAGGTGCTAGTGTCTGGACATAGGGGGCATGAGAGTAGGACAAGGATGAGAAGGTGAGTAGATGGTGGTCAGATAGGGGGAAGGGAGAGGTTGAGAGTTTAGATAGGGAACAGAGATGGGTGAAGATGAGGTCTAGTGTACCTCTACCCACACTCGTGGAGTGCAATCAGATACCGTCTAACAAGGAAGAGATCCTAACGCCGCAAGCCGCTTTTCATCACCCTCACCTTAAGACTATAGCCAGCCAGATTCCATCTCTCAATCACAACGCAGAAATCCTGATTCTATCCTCCGTTTACAAAAGATACGTCAGCAAATCAATGGTTCTCACGACGCACCATTTGCTCAACGCTTTAAACCTAGGCTGGGTGATCATAGGGAATGTCTGCGAGGACAAAATGAAGAGACCTAACACTATCTTCTCCTACAACATCCACATCTTGCCAAATGGTTGCAGCACTCATTTCCAGCCATGCCCCACATCATTACTGGGTGAAAGAGAAACTGAGCAACACCAAGTGGCGACGGCCACCACTTGACAGTGCGAACACGGACAGTCCCTGGGATGACGACCTCAGGTCAACGGTGTTCAATTCCACAAGTGAAAACAACAAGTTGACACCCAGAAGAGATGATAAAGAATTTATAAGGGTTATGGAGAAAGAATTCGCTCAAGCGCTGCCAAGTGAGCAGAAATTTTACAAATGTTGCTAGAAGTTTCATGTCCCATGATTTGGGAATCATACAGACAGTATTGTATTATCATTGTGTTGTTATATTGTGCTGTTTCATTTCTATGCAATAAGGTTTGTCCCTCTTTAGAAGTTTGTTCTTCCTCTCTGACCAGTTTCTCTCTCTAGCTTAGATGGAGCTCTAATGTCAGTAACTCCTCCTTTCTTCCTCATTCTTCATCCTCATTCACGGTCTGTCAGCCATCTTCGAAACCCATGGTTTGTAGCTCTGGTTCAGAAAAGTATTTTTTATCTACTGTATTTGTGCATAATAGCAAGACTTCAGCTGGAAAATAAATCTTCCGGCATCTTCATATGTGCTTCGTGCAGTCGAGTTCAATCCACGTGTAAGGGCACAAAGAGAAAGCCTAAAAACAGTGTCTCAAGTGCTCTACTCTTGCAACCTAGTTGTGGAGTCAGAATAAGAATTGGAGGCAAGATTCTCAAGGAGTAATTGATGTCTGGAACCTGTCAAGGCATCTGTAGCAGTGCAAGCACGGTTGGAAACCATGGAGGAGCTAATGAAGCAGCTAGTTCAGGCTAACATACAGCAGCAGCAATCCCAGCAGGAGACAAACTGTTGATGCAGAACTTCTAGCTGCAGGTACAACAGCAGCAGCGTATGACGCTCCTGGCAGAGGATGTCTATGTCAGGAAAGTTGCACCGACCCCAAGTTGAAGTGATGAGACCCAGGCAAGGAAGTCGATAAGGGGGTTACTACAAAGGATGACCCCAAGTGATGATGTAGAGGTATTCTTGTTGATGTTAGAAAGGGTTGCAGAACAGGAAAAACTGCGTTCGGAGCAACGGGCAGAGGTTCTGACCCCATATCTAACGGGGAAACCACAGAAGGCCTATTATGAATTGGCCTTGCAGGATGTAAAAGTTGAAAATGGAGATCTTGGCATGCTTATGAGTAACTCTGACTGTCAGGGTGCAATGGGTACATCACTGGGCCTATCACGGTAACAAACCTTCCCAGTCTCAAATGTTCAACCTATAACACTTCATTCCAAAGTGTTTGCAACCAGAAACCTTCTCCCCAGTGCAGATGGTGGAGCGAGTCATCATGGACAGGTTCATACACTCCCTTCCGAGGCCGTTGCAGTCCTGGGTGGCCCAGGGAGATTCCTGGAATGCCGATTTCCTTGTGGGCTTGGTGGAAAGGTACCAGGTGGTCAAGAGTTCCTTGGGAAAGCAATGGGTCTTAACATCTCCATACTGGGGTTTCCAAATGGGGGATGACTCCCAGATGAAGTGGACTAGAGCCACATCGGAGGGGCGTCCAAGAGCCCAAGAAGAGCCTGAGTTGTCATAGGCCCCATCTAATAACGTGATTTGTTGGAGGTATCAGGCCCTGGGGCACATAGCCGCCCATTGATCCACGACCATCGCGAGCTAATGGACTGCAGTATAGGTCAGCGCTGCTCATATTTTGAATACCATGGCTGCCATACTGACTCTCAACCTGGCTAGTGACCTCAGGCATGTCCAGTGTCAGTGAACGGGGTGTCAGTGACTGGTGTATTGGACTCAGTGACTTTGGTAACCTAAGTAGGGCCACATTTCTTCACTGTCTGGTTCCTGGGAAGGTGGTGAGCATCTAGTGTATCTATGGTGATGCTAAAATTATAAACTCAAACTCTAGCACCAAGACCAAGACCTAAGACATTGTATCCGTCCTGGACTTATTACACCCTATAATAATAGGACGGGACTTTGTTTATTCTGGGACTTATGCAGGAAATCGGTGTCTCCTGGTTGCTTGGACAACAGCAAAGTCGCCACTAAAGAATTCTCATTGCAGATCACAGCTGACGGTTTCCCTTTTTTGTGTTTATTGGCAATGAGGATGAGGCAGCGTCCCCAGAGGCCAACATCCCTGAGATGGAGATCTTCGCGGGAAACTTTGGAACCTCCCAACTCAGGGGCTTAATTCTAAAAGCATGGCGGCTCAGTGGTTAGCATTGCAGCCTTGCAGTTCTGGAGTCCTAGGTTCAAATTCTACCAAGGACCACATCTGCAATGAGTTTGCATGCTCTCTCCGTGTTTGCATGGGTTTCCTCTGGGCACTCCGGTTTCCTCCCACATTCCAAAGACATACTGATAGGGAATTTAGATTGTGAGTCCCATCGGAGACAGAGATGATAATGTGTGCAAACTGTAAAGCACTGTGGAATATGTTGGCTCTATATAAATAAAAGACTATTATTATTATTATTATTATTATTATTATTATTATTAAAAGGGGTGTATGATAATGTGTTTGTACTTAATGGTGTTGTTCAAGAGCCGGGGGCCAACACTAGATATCCTTATTTTGCCATGAATAGGGGAGTTAATATATCATGTCACCAAGAAGAAGGGTGAGGTGGTCAAGCAGTTATTGGTACCAGGACCTTACAGCCACAGGGTGTTAGACATAGCCCATACTCATGTGTTAGGTGGTCACCTGGTGGTAGACAAAACCTAGGAATGGATCGTCCAGAGGTTCTACTGGCCTAGTTGTCACCAAGAAATCATGAACTGCTGAAGGTCCTGTCCCACCTGCCAGATGAACTCCCCGGTGGCTCAATTCTGTAGTCCGTTAGTGCCGTTTACCATCACTGAGGCCCCGTTTGATCACATAGCCATGGGTCTAATGAGACCCCTGGTCAAGTCCATCAGCGGGCATCAGTACATCAAGGTGGTTCTGGACCATGCTACACAGTACCTGGAGGCCGTACCATTACGAAACTCCTTTGTTAAGTGTATCAGGAGTTGGTCCAGATCTTTTCCAGAACAAGGCTGCCTAAGAAAATCCTAATGGATCAAGGGACTCAATTCATGTTGAAAGTGACTAGAGAGTTGTGCGAAACCCTGCAAACTACACAACTCAGGATATCAGTGAAGCTTCCACAGACAGACAGTCAGGGGAAGGTTTAATAAAACCTTGAAGGCCTTGTTAAAGAATGTCATAGAAAAGTACTGCTGAGACTAGTACTGTCTACTGACGTACCTGTTACTGTCCATCATAGAAGTTCCACAGGCCTCTACTTGTTTCTCCCCATTTGAACTGTGGTATGGCTGACACCCCCATGGACTCCTGGATGTCGCAATAGAGACCTGGGAAGCAGAGTCTACACCCTACAGAAGTGTAATCGAACATATGGCCCAGATGTAAGAAAGGATTGATGAGGTGATACCCATTATTAAAAAGCACCTTCTGAAAGCAGAAGAGGCACAGTTGAGGGTAGATAATAGTTTGGAAAGGGTGAGGCACTTCAACCCTGGGGTGCAATCAGGTCATAGAGCATGAGGTTCTCACGGGGCTTCATGTTCGGATAAAATTGAAGCTGTATCAGATTCCTGAAGCCTGCCAAGAGGTAATCTTGAAAGAGGCGAAGCAGATGCTGAACCTGGGGGTCACTGAAGTGTAAGCAGGTATGTGAATCCACGAACAATGAGGAGACAGTGATACTTGCCCAACACTATTTATTTGACTAACACAGAAAGAAAATCTATTTATAAATATATACAGTGTGTATGGAAAGTATTCAGACCCCTTTAAATTTTTCACTCTTTGATTCATTGCAGCCATTTGGTAAATTCAAAAAAGATCATTTTTTCCACATTAATGTACACACTGCACCCCATCTTGACTGAAAAACAGAAATGCAGTAATTTTTTAAGTATAAGTATTCAGACCCTTTGCTCAGTAGAAGCACCCTTTTGAGTTAGCACAGCCATGAGTCTTCTTGGGAATGATGCAACAAGTTTTTCACACCTGGATTTGGGGATCCCCTGCTATTCTTCCTTGCAGATCCTCTCCAGTTCCGTCAGTTTGGATGGTGAACGTTGGTGGGCAGCCATTTTCAGGTCTCTCCAGAGATGCTCAATTGGGTTTAGGTCAGGGCTCTTGCTGGGCCAGTCAAGAATGGTCACAGAGTTGTTCTGAAGACACTCCTTTGCTATTTTAGCTGTGTGCTTAGGGTCATTGTCTTGTTGCAAGGTTAACCTACTGCCAAGTCTGAGGTCCATAGCACTCTGGAAGAGGTTTTCATCCAGAATATCTTTGTACTTGGCTGCATTCATGTTTCCTTCAATGACAACCAATCATCTTGTTCCTGCAGCTGAAAAACACCCCCTTAGGCTACTTTCACACTAGCGTCGGGCTCGGCCCGTCGCCGTGCGTCGGGCCGAGGTCCCCGACGCTAGCGTTGTCCCCGCAGCACAACGGGGGCAGCGGATGCATTTTTCCAGCGCATCCACTGCCCCATTGTGAGGTGCGGGGAAGTGTGGGGAGGTGGGGGCGGAGTTCCGGCGGAGTTCCGGCCGCGCATGCGCGGTCGGAAAAAGCGGACCGTCGTGAGCAAAAAACGTTACATGTAGCGTTTTTTGCTCCCGACGGTCCGCCACTGCACGACGCATTCGTCGCACGACGGGTGCGACGTGTGGCAATCCGTCACAATGCGTCGCTTCATGTTAATCAATGGCGAAAAAACGCATCCTGCAAACACTTTTGCAGGATGCGTTTTTTCGGCAAAACGACGCATTGTGACGGAATGCAGTTAACGCTAGTGTGAAAGTAGCCTTAGCATGATGCTGCCACTACCATGTTTCACTGTTGGGATTGTATTGGGCAGGTCATGACTTAAATATTAGTGTCTGAGCAAAGGATCTGAATACTTATGACCATGTGATATTTCAGTTTTTCTTTTTTATTAAATTTACAAAAATTTCTACATCTCTGTTTTTTTTCCAGTGAAGATGGGGTGCAGAGTGTACATTAATGTGAAAAAAATGAACTTTTTTGAATTTACCAAATGGCTGCATTGAAACAAAGAGTGAAAAATTTAAAGGGGTCTGAATACTTTCCGTACCCACTGTATATGTGTGTATGTATATATATATATATATATATATATATATATATATATACATTATATACAATATAAGAACACGGCGATGTTACTCCATACGATATCTAATCAACATTTTTTTATATGCACTGTCCTTATTATCTAGCAGTTTAACAAGGGTTAGTCAGTAATGCTTTACCTTTATGTTTCAGCTTAACGGGTGTCACTCTTACTACTAGGCGATCACCACCGATTTCCCTTTAAGTAACTTTGATATACACTCACCGGCCACTTTATTAGGTACACCTGTCCAACTTCTTGTTAACACTTAATTTCTAATCAGCCAATCACATGGCGGCAACTCAGTGCATTTAGGCATGTAGACATGGTCAAGACAATCTCCTGCAGTTCAAACCGAGCATCAGTATGGGGAAGAAAGGTGATTTGAGTGCCTTTGAACGTGGCATGGTTGTTGGTGCCAGAAGGGCTGGTCTGAGTATTTCAGAAACTGCTGATCTACTGAGATTTTCACGCACAACCATCTCTAGGGTTTACAGAGAATGGTCCGAAAAAGAAAAAAAATCCAGTGAGCGGCAGTTCTGTGGGCGGAAATGCCTTGTTGATGCCAGAGGTCAGAGGAGAATGGGCAGACTGGTTCGAGCTGATAGAAAGGCAACAGTGACTCAAATCGCCACCCGTTACAACCAAGATAGGCCTAAGAGCATCTCTGAACGCACAGTGCGTCGAACTTTGAGGCAGATGGGCTACAGCAGCAGAAGACCACACCGGGTACCACTCCTTTCAGCTAAGAACAGGAAACTGAGGCTACAATTTGTACAAGCTCATCGAAATTGGACAGTAGAAGATTGGAAAAACGTTGCTTGGTCTGATGAGTCTCGATTTCTGCTGCGACATTCGGATGGAAGCTTGTGCCTGCTGTTATCCACTTTTCTTTTTCACCCCCCCCCCCTTTGCGCCAACCCCATGCGCACATCCAGCAGCCGCCGAGCTTTGTTTAGTGATGCAGTTCACTCATCAGAGCTAGGGCTTGCTGTTTTAGATACTTTTCTTTTTCACCACCTCCGTGTGCACATCCAGCAGCCACCAAGCTTTGAATAGTGATGCAGTTCACTCATCAGAGCTCATGTCTGCTGTTTCACACTTTTCTTTTCACTGACTTTTTTTCTCCCTGGTTGCTGCTTTTTTTTCTTTTACCTTTTTCTTTTCAAACAAAAAAGTTTACACCAAGCACTAGCTCACACACACACAACTAAATAAAGTACTGACACAATCACCACATACTAAAAAAAAATGTCATCCCGCTCATCCTGTTCGTCCCAACAACGCTATTCAGTGGAGGAGGCATATGCTTTCCTTGCCTCCGACACTGATAGCGAGGGAGAGGATCCCACATTTCTTTATTTTTCAGATTCATCCTCCTCGTCCTTTTCCTCTTCCTCGTCTTCCTCCTCAGGTGCTGATGAAACGCCATACAGACGTCCCAGGACAGATACCATTTTGGGTTACATAACATTTTTATATTGCTTCATATTCCAGTTTTCGAGGCAGAATGAACAAATAAAGATTAATTTTTCTTTCTATTTCTTATTTTTCTGTAGAGAAAGCTGCGTGAGGGTTTGTTCTTGGCATGATGAGTTGATATTTTGAGTAATAACATTTTGCTTTCCATAGGACTTTCTAATTCCTTTACATTACATTACATTAAATAGGCTGGTTGCTGGTTTAATACTCCACCATGCTATTGTCACAACTCTAGAAAACTAAATTCACCGCACACCCTATGTGGAATATCTTTCAGAAATGCACAATTTATTCAAAATATAATAAGCCAATCACACCCACATTCTGGGCTATAGCATTGGTATAAATACAATAACCTTCTCTATGGCGATTTATTATCATACTCGCTCCTATATGGCCACTACAGACCTTTTGCTGCCCCATTTGCCCTGCTATCACTCACACACTGCAGCGCAGATAAGATTAGCAGTTGCCAAGCATACAGCTTCTCTGACGACGGCCGCGCATGCGCAGTAACAAAAATGAAGTACCGCAATATCACTTCCGGTCCGGCTACTTCCGCTCCTCGATGCTGTAGCGCTATTTCTATCCGCCTTATAGCGGACAGAGTACATCACACAGCAAGGCGCGGGAGCACCGCTCACTCACTCTGCATACTCAGGTAATTAGGCTGCCTACACTCTACCATATCTAGCGCCTGACACAATGTTCTGGCCCCGCTATTATAACATCACATACGTCCACACCCACAATAGGCATCTTAAACCCCCCGGACTGAATCTCTTGGATTACTAGGTAACTCTAGCTCTCATGAACAACTTCACTCTAGGGGTTGGAACAAATTTTAATAGCATAATTGTCTCTTACAGTCCCTGGATACTACAGGGACATCTCTTCTTTAATCTTGAATTCTGCTCTTAGACTACACCCGGATTAAGGTAAATTCACACTATACATGATACTATGGGATCTCATTAGACACCATGTCCCCAGTTGTGGCTTCTCTGGCCATATGCTACATTATCCAGCCAATATGTTTTGTTTCATTTTGTTTGATTTTATTTACTGCTATTTACTGCTATTTGGGATCACATATGTTTTGCTCCATTTACAATGTGTACCCTTCTTGTGCATACCTATGAGTAAGACCCGGGAGGGGTCGAAACATCAGTAATCTGTGTCGCATATTAATTTTCCAGTGTTAAAAATGTTATCTGATTGGCTTATTGTATTTTGAATAAATTGTGCATTTCTGAAAGATATTCCACATAGGGTGTGTGGTGAATTTTAGTTTATGGTTGTTAGACCTTTAAGGCCCTTTGCACCAGCACCCCAAACTATTACAGAGCGCAGGCCAATTGTTTGTATATGACTCCAGAAAAAAACACCAAAAAACAGGCAAATGTACTTACCTGTCTAGGCCTCGAGACAAAAGCACTATCAGCGTGTGAGGATCCTTGACGTGGGTTGCCAGCTTATGTATTGTGGCCATAATATTAACTAATACCTTACATATTTGATATGTTTTTGTGCACTTTATTTATTTTTTGGGGTGCAGTTGGGCCCAGGTGGCTCTGTAAACTGTGGCCTCTGTTCACACATTATAGTTATTATAGTTAGCACTGGGCAGCCCGCCATAAGGTATCATTAATAGGCTATGAGCCAGATGCTCTGCATTCTCTGTGTGTGAACACTGCCGCATACAGTTTATTTGTTTGCACTGGTCTGCCAAACGGCCAATCCCTGATGGTAGGCTGGCTGTCTTATCGTTATTATCACACCTGTGTGTAATTGCCATCTTTACTTGGGTCTTCTGCACCCTGATAGCACATTTACCTCGAGGCCTAGTCAGGTAAGCACCTTTGCCTGTTTTTTGGTGTTTTTTCTAGAATAGTGGAGGATTTTTCCTCTTTTTGTGGTTTTTGCTATTGTCACGACTCCTCATATCAGAATGTCTTGATTTTATGAATGACAGTTCTGCCATGCAACCTAGAAAAGGAGCGTGCTGAGCAGTGCCGGACTGGAACAAAAAAGCAGCCCTGCCACACAAATGCCACTGCCCACATACTATAACATGTCCCACCCCAGATCAGTGAATTTTTGTTTACTTACTCCAGTGTTTTTTTTTTTCAGTGCTGGAGTGGCACTCTAAGTGTAAGCCCCCTAGCCCCAGTGATATACTCACCATTGGGCGTCTTCCCCGTTTTTCAGCACCGCTCCGGTCCCATGGCGCTATTTTGTAAGCGCAGCTTCTGACAGCCGGAAGTCAGAAGCTATATCACAAGCTTTGAATATACGGCCATGAGAGCCAGAAAGAGACCAGAACGAGGCTCTCATAGACTTGTACTGAAAAGTGACCTCCGCACTGCTCCAGGAAACACTAGAGCTGCGAACAGGTCATTTATCACAGGAGACAAAACGGAGTGAGGCTTGAATCCAATGAAGGCAGCAGAAGGTGAGAATGAAACAGGGAGCAGTGGACATACATTTAAAGTAAACACTCTGGCACTGCAATAAAAAAGATGCTGGAGTGGTGCCTTAAAAGAGTTATTTGAGGAGCAACATGTGAATGGTTCAGCAGTGCGCATGATCGACCACTGCTCGACTTACATGGTTGTCTTCAAAGCTCCAGTTCTCCGGATTATGTGAAAGCAATTGGCAAGTTATCTCATATCCCAAGGAGAGGAGATTAATTGGGGTAACCCATTTAAACATATTTTCCAAGATTTATTTTTGTTTGGCCATATGAATTTAAAAATTTAATAATTTAATAATGAAAATCCAGACATACAATGCAGCTTAAACCACAAGAGGAGAAAAAAGAGGCAAAAACATCCACTGTGCTAGAAAAAACACCAAAAAAACAGGCAAAGGTGCTTACCTGTCTAGGCCTTGAATCAAATGCACTATCATAGTGCAGCGGGCCCAAATAAAGATGGCAACTACACAGGTGCGGTAATACCAATGAGACAGCCAGCCTGCAGTCAGGGATTGGCCGTTTGGCACACCATGCAAACAAACAATCTGTGGCAATGTTGACACAGAGAATGCAAAGCATCTGGATCATAGCCTATTAATAGCGCCCTGTGGGGGGCTGACCAATGCTAACTATAATGCATCCTGTGTGAACAGAGGTTGCAGCATTCAAAGCCATCTGGGCCCAACTGCACCCAGAAAAGTAGAAAATCGCAAGTCAGCGCGAAACGGCCATCGTCCAGTGCTGTTTTCACTTGAAAGCCTCCCTGCCTTTGTTTTTTATGTATCCATAATAAAAGGACATTGTTTTTGGGGCGGTGAATGCCATGCTCTTTTCATTTACATTGTGAATTTGGACATATGCTTGATTTTCTGCTGATTGGCACCCATGTCCCTGGAGTTTCATTAAGCCTCGTGTCCTTGTAGTTGTGCAGCAGTGCCGTTCATCTCCCTTCTTCTGCATGCATGAGATTTTAAAGGAACTCCTACGCCTGAATCCCGATATGGGCTTTCTTGAGGTTGAGGCCGAAGCTAGAGTCTTGGAAAGAGAGACCCCTCTTCTCGTCCACGGTCCAGAGTCATGAAGTGGTAACCCCTGATTCAACACGTACTGAGCCCTACTGGGTGCAGGAGATACGTCAAGAGATTCAGGACATTCAAGGTGAGCTGCGCAGCATCAAAGGGACTCCTGCCACCAGCCCTCCATCTGATCCCCCGACCTCACATGAGAAGAGGTCAGAGCGAGAAAGTCACTCCTTCTGGACCCTATCAAGCTGCATACATAGCTCATCAGCAGAACGCGAGTGAAAGTGTTGGATCTGTGGTGGAGTGGGGCATATTTTAAAGAGACTGTGAGAATCAAGAAAGGAGGAGACGGGGGCACCTATTAAATTAATGCACCCCACAGTCGTGGAGCATACCATGGGGTTTCGAGCCTCAGAGAGAGGAAGAGAGAATTCAGAGGATATTGTCTCTGAGAGACCCCTTACCTAGGCTGAATTCAACGGGCAACACATTCGTTACTTCATGGACACGGGGTCTCAGGTGACCACAATGCCTGAGGCATATTTCCAGAGTCATTTTCCCAAAGTTAATCAATCCAGAAAAGAACATGCCATTCGACTGGTGGCGGCTAATCAACCACTATCCCAGTAGCAGGAGTAGAGTGGATGTCTGTCCTGATGTGTGGAAAGGATCTGAGCTGAAAAAGGAATATTGCTGATATAGGAGTCCGAAGGCGAAGGACCTATTGTAACCCTGGGCATGAATGTGCTAAAAGAAGTGGGACAATTCTTTCTTAGCAGGGGGCCACAATAAAAACAACTTGACCCGTGCCACCCATGACCCAGCCAGTAAGAAGGTGTTCCAGCAGCTGGTGTGAGTCAGCCGAATTCAGAAGTTACCCACTGCCTCCCAGTATCTCGGAAAAGTATTGATACCGCCTGAGGCAACAGTGACACTGCCAGTGGGTTGTTCCTTCCCGGAGAAAGGCCTGGCTATTCATTGCTTGCGTTGAGAAACACGTGATGGTGTCTCCGCAGCTTACTTTACATGCGTTTGCATATTTCCCATAAGGGATGGGGGCAGTGTTCTGGATCACTGCGTTGAGAAACACGTGATGGTGTCTCCGCAGTGATGGATGTTTTGGTCTCCCCGAGGTCATTCATCTGTTCCTTCACTGCCAGTGGGACAGACTGCATTCACTATGCTGGTACAGGCCCATGCATCCTTAGAGGGTGTGGATGTCCAGATTGAGCCTATAGAGGGAGATGAAGCGATCTCCGGATTATTGGTTAGCCGCACCCTGGCAACCATGTGACAGGAACGAATACCTTTGTGCTGTATAAACTTAAGTGAAAAAAGTCTACATTTTATGCCTTGACTCGAAGTGGCCAGAGCTTGCATAATGCTGTAAGATCTCCCCAGAGCTGATGCTATAGGATTGACACCTGTGGGAGGAGACCCATGGACCATAGTGGTGTTGCTCGATAGGAAAACCAAAGTGAACTTCTGGCTGGACGTCACCTCTTGGAACAGATGGAGGCCAAACTCACAGAGTTTTCCTCGATTCAAGTTGGGCAGGTTGAACAGTTATTACAGCGATATCGAGGGGTGTTTGCACAGCATGAAGATGACTTTGGGTGCACCCAGGCTATTCAGTATGAGATCCCTACAGGAACCACTGCTCTGCTCCCATTGGAGAGAGGTATCGGCAGATACCACCTCAGATGTAACAGGAGGTGAAGGAACTGTTGGCCCATAAGCTGCGCAATGGCATGTCCCACGAAAGCCAGAGTCCCTGAGCGGCTCCATCAAGTTAGTTCAGAAAAAGGATGGTATCCTGAGGTCCTGCATGGACTACCGGAGGCTAAATGAGTGTAACTTAAGGGACTCATCCCTTGCCCAGAATTGAGGAGTCCCTATCTGCATTAGGAAAAGCCAAATATTTTTCCTCACTTGATTTAGCCAGTGGCTACTGGCAAGTACCGGTAGCTGAGAAGGATGGCCAGAAAACAGCCTTTGTCCTTGCTATGGGCCTGTTCGAGTTCAACTGGATGTCTTTCGGACTGACAAATGCACCAGGAACCTTTCAGAGGTTGATGGAAAGATGCTTGGGGACCTGAACTTCGAAGCCACTTTGATCTATTTGGATGACCTAATCATCTATTCTGCCACGTTTGAAGAGCATCATCACTGGCTGGAGGAAGTGCTGGAGCAGCTTCAAAGATACTGATTAAAAATTAAGCCCTGGACGTGTCACCTATTCAAGTGGGAAATTCAATACCTGGGACACACCGTGTCTAATGCGGGAGTCTACCCCACCGCAGAAAAGGTGGCTGTGGTACTGAAGTGGCCCATGCCCACCGACCTGACAGCGTTCAAAGGGCTACCCGGATACTACCACAGGTTCATAAAGGACTTCACCAAAATTGGGGTACCACTCAATGAGTTGTTGCAGGGCACGTCTGGGGAGCCAAATGTCAACCCATTCAATGGGGCCCATGGCAAGAAGAAGCATTTTGGGCATTGAAAATGGCATTGACGAATGATGGAAGCCTGCACGGACTGAGGGCAGTTTTGACTCAGGTACAAAAAGGAAGAGAGCGGGTGATCTCGTATGCCAATAGGTAACTAAAATATAACAAAAAACATCTGCACTACTGTAGTCGGTGCCCAAGTAGGTTCCAAAACCGTTGATAAGTAAAAATTATACCTGGCACTAAATAGATGAGAAATTTATTTTAATGCAATCCCAACATATGGTAGTAAACAAAACAGACGTTTCGGTCTATTTGACCTTCCTTAGTTACTACAATATAAGAAATGATAAGTAAAAGTATATAAATGAAAAAGATGCATACATAGAAAAAAACAAGGTTTATACATCAAACAGGGATGATCAAGGCGCGGTATACAATCATAAGACGCAGTATTAAATCCAACATTATCAGTCAAACTTAGCCACTCTCCGTAGGTTTAAAGTGAGCAGCGTTTATACGTGAATGTGAATATTCCATCTAGGAGGAGGAAGGGGATAGAGGTAAATACGGGGAATAAGGGAGAAAGGGAGAGGGAGGAGGAGGACTCCTTCCCAACTGCTGTGTAGTTTGTGGATTTAGCAGTATTCAATATGTTTAAGTCCTATCAGGGGAAACACACACTGTTGTTGTACATACTGTGCTGATGAGAAATGTAAATAAATATAATGCCTACTCGAAGATACTGGGTGAAAGGAGAGGTGGAAGTGATTAACCCCTTACCGACATTGGGCGTACAACAGCTTATATGTGCTCGCAATTGCCGCGGGTGGAATCGCGATCTACCCGCAGCTATTAACCAGTTAACTGCCGCTGTGAAACTCTGACAGCGGCATTTAAATCGCGCTTCTGTCCATCGGGATGGAAATACGCACACCGGTGACCCCTTCACGTGATCGCGGGTCACCAGTGTGTTGGCATGACAACCTGAGGTCTCCTGGAGACCTCTATGGTTGTCTGCGCCGGCTTGCTGTGAGCGCCACCCAGTGGTCGGCGCTCATAGCAAGTCAGTAAATCTGATATATAGAGGCGATCTGAACATCGCCTCTATGTAACAGAGCCAGTTGGGCTATGGCAGCTTCTAGTCTCCTTTAGTATGCTTCAATAGTCCAAATAAGTTAAAAAAAAAAGTTTTTAAAAATATTAAAAAAATATAAAAGTTCAAATCACTCCCCTTTCGCCCCATTCAAAATAAAAATAAAATCAAACATATACATATTTCGTATCGCCGCTTTCAGAATCGCCCAAACAAGTGTGAAATTGCATTTTTTTTTTTTTTTTGCAATTTCACCGCACTTGGAATTTTTTTTCCCATTTTCTAGTACAAGGCATGGTAAAACCAATGATGCCGTTCAAAAGTACAGCTCGTCCCATAAAAAACAAGCCATCACCTGGCCATATTGACAGAAAAATAAAAAAAGTTATGGCTCTGGGAAAAAGTGGAGCGAAAAACGAAAACACAAAACCAAAAAAAGCTCCGGGGATTAAAAAAGGTAACGTGCTATGTTATAATGATCTTGCGCTAAGTGTAATCTGGAGAATGGCTACATAACCATATCATGAGTGGTTCTGGTGATGCGGTGTCCACCGCTGGTCGTCGGAGCTAAGGTGGCACGTGTGGGTTTATAAAGCTGATGGGCGGGAAGAGATTGTGTGCGACCAGCCAATGCGAAGTGTGCCGCTGACGGAAGTGATGTATGGTGGGTGTGCATTCTGGAGGCTGGAAGTACGCAGTGTATGCATTCCATGGTGATCCTCTATGCGTTTCACGGATGTTGTCAGTGGTCAGTGAGTGTGTGGATTCCAGTTGTTAAGGAAACATGCGTGTCACGAACCGGAAGTGAGACTCTGTCCCAAAAAAAAAGGAAAAAGGTCTTCGGACCGAAATGTCGCCACAGGAGGCAGAATAAAATGTAAGGCTTGTCTTTCACCACGGTTTGAGGCGCTGTCATTTGATCTATTGTTTGTCCCAAATAGTCATGAAAACCTTTTTTAGCTATGATGCATTCAAACTATAAAGTATAAAAATATAAAAAAATAAATATAATAATAAAGTATAAAGGATAATACATGGAGAAATACTGTATGTCTGGAAGTCAGGCGAGTAGAGGAGGCAGAGAAATCTGAGGATGAAGATCATGGAGTCAAGGGATTAATCATGCATCAGTGTAAGTGACTCTGTAAGAAGGATATAGAGAATTAGTGTCATGTGAAAACAGTCACAATGTCAGTCAGATAACAGTTATCAGATAATGCAGTCACAACATACTAATCAGATAACACATAACAGATAATGCTGGAACCCTGTGCAGAGGATGATTCCAGTTAGTCACCAGTGGGTAGACAGAGAGCCTGGTATGAGCAGACTACCCCTATTGCATGAATGATAATAGATCATAGTCCCTATTGAGACTTTTGGGGGAAAGTGTTTCCAGTTGGTGAATCCAGTAGGTTTCTCTAAGTTTTAGAATTCCATTACGATTCCCACACCGTCTTGGGGGTGGTATATGTTCGATCACTTGGAACCTAAGCTGGGAAATCCTATGTCCAGAGGAAATTAAATGCTGAGGTATGGGCAAGGGGAGATTTTTGTACCTGATTGTGGACTTACGTTTGGATATTCTATACTTGATGAGATGTGTCATTTCACCCACATATAGGAGACCACAGGGACACTTGATCAGATACACAACAAATGATGTGTCACATGTAGAGTAATCCCGAATTGTGTATTTCTTGCCTAATTGGGGATCATGTATAGTGTTCCCCCTATGGACATTATTACCCTGATTGCAGTGAAGGCATGGAAACGTGCCTGTTTTTGGGTCCTGCAAAAAGCGGTGTAGTTGTGGATGTTTAGCGGTGCCTATATCTACTCTGACTAGTGAGTGTCTGAGGTTGGGTGCCCTCTTAAAGCATGGTAGGAATGGTTGCCTGAATTCCATAATTTCTTGATGTGCTGTTTGCAAAAGGTGCCAGTGGTTTCTGATGGTTCTGTGTAGGATATTATTGAAAGGATGGAAAGTGTGCACAAAAGGGATACGATCCATGGTTTTGGAACATGTAGAGGTCATGTTTTGCATTGATTCATTGTGTACACAATGTTGTATCACAGACTATACTTTGGACTCTCTGAAATTGTGACCTAGGAATAGCGTTCTTCATCGATGTAGGATGAAGGCTCTTAAAATGCAATAGACTATTGCGGTCAGTGTATTTAGTGTTCATGTCTGTTGGAACTGCATTAACAATACATTTCTCAGCTATTGAGTACCAAGTATAATTTTTTTTTTACTAGTAGGTCACTGAGAGACACGGAGAAGAATCCGGACAATTACAGTTCATTCAAACTGGAATTGCTGGAGCTGGTATAGGCCATGACTGAGAAATTTGCGTATTGAGTATTTGTCCAGGTAAGAAATACACTTGCGGATGGATAACAACCCCCTGGCCCACCTCCAAAATGCAAAACTGGGAGCTCCCGAACACTGGTGGGTCACAAAGAAGTCTAAATACCAGTACAAGATCTCCTATCGGTCTGAGTCACCCAAGCCGGACAGAAGACAGACATAGATGAAGAGTTTGAGGGTGATGAGATCCCAGATTTTAGGCAGTTTGCCACAGCTGTAGTAACCGCTCTGGAGTCTAGAGAAAAGGCCAGACCCATCCAGATTCTGGGCCTATCAAGCGACGAGTGGATACACCTGAAATAGTCCGATCCGGAGCTGGCAAAGCTGAGGAAGTGGGTCACTCTGCGGTAAAGGCCTGATTATGAAGCTAGGGCTGCTTCACCCCCAAGTACCCTGCAGAACTTGGGCCTGTGGGAAAGGCTCTTCCTGAAAGATAGCCTGCTGTGCTGAAGGATTCAACTCCCTGGAGAATTCGATGTTACCTGGCAAGTAGTGGCTCCAGAAGCGCTGATTGTGCAGCTAGTTAAGAAGCTCATGAGAGGGGTGCCCACTTTGGTGTAGAGAAGACCTTTCAGTGGCTGCAATGACTGGTGTACTGGCCTCAACTGCGGTAGGGGGTCGAAGGCGTTTGCTGAAGATGTTGCTGTTGTGAGCTGAACAAACACCCGGAACAGAGGGTTCCTATTCAGGCTATCCGAACCTCTGCACCTTTGGAGGTCCTGATGATCTACTGTCTGATGATCGGTACTTCATATAATGGATACGGGTATTGCTTGGTGATGACTGATCACAGAAGTGTCAGAGGTCCCACAAAGGGCAGTCTTGGAGGAAGAGGAAGAATGGCTTGCAGGGCCAATGGGTTCACCAGAAATGCCATTGCCGCTCTCAAGTGGGACAGAAAATTAACAAACTTGGAGTCAACTTATCATCTCCAGTGCCTGAGTCTCCAAGTACCCCAGACGCGCCTCTGCAAGAAGAACTCCGCAGGTCTGAGTGGCCCAACGCTGGGATTCCCCCTAACCGGTATGCTCAGGATGAATTCTAGTTCAGATACAGCAGAAGACCCAGGAGTGCGCGTCAACTGAACTCGGCCTACGTGTGGGGAAACTTCGAACTCAAAAGAATTCCATTCACCCGAAGACTGGGAGGAGGAATATAACAAGAAAACATGAGCCCTCTGGGAAATTTTGCAAGATGTGCCATTAATGAGGAGAGACTGCCATCTGCTGGCCAGCCAAAATCATGCGGAACCAACGTGTGCTGGAAGATTTGCAGAGGGAAGGACCTTGTGTACTGGACCAGATCAGGGCACCCTCTGTAAAAACTTCCCTGATATAAAGGCCCAGAGCGCCAAACCACTAGGAGATTTGGCGCCAGGAAAGAAAGTGGGACAAACGTGCTTAGACCACCGTGACAGGCCTCAGCGGGGAGTCTGTTCTACCAAGGTGACAGGCACTACCTGGCAAGGTCCGGATCCCCCGGAAGATATCCCGGGTTGTCAAGAGTTGAGGCCCTGTCCTCTCTGCCCCGAGCTTGAGTGACTTTCGGTCAAGCCGAGAAGAGGTGGAACAGTGAATGTGAATGGGATGTCAGTTCCAGGTATCACCTATGGTACCGGGGTCGACTGGGACTAGGATCATAGATTAGGAGGGGGCCAGTTGGTGCATTGGAGGCTCAACAGGCTTTAATAGACTACTTCAGAAAGAGACTTGTGGCCTAGCGGGAAAACCCGGTGACCCCCGCTAGAGCCAGACCTTCAAGTGAGAACTCATGTGGTGTTTCCCAAGACTGGGTGCACCACTAGCGTTAATCACTGAGAGACTGCAGTGCGCAGGCGCTGGGCCTCTCGGACCTTTCCCGACGACTGCACACTGCAGTACTGTGCTCTGCCCTCAACAGGTCAGATAAAGTACACCTGCACAGGAGCTGCGGCAGGAAGCAAGGAAGAGGACATCATTGCATGAAGATGGGAGGCGCCGGACCCGGACCGCTCATCGGACCGGATCGCACCGGGATTGCCCCTGGGTGAGTATAACCTAACTTGTTTTTCTTATATTTCAGGTTACATCGGGGGCTTATCTACAGCATTACAGAATGCTGTATATAAGCCCCTGATGGTGGTGGCCGCAGCTTACAGCCGAAAAATGAGGTGACTGATTCCCTTTAATCCATAAAGGAGTTAATAACAGTCCTGTTGCTGGATTATTACCTTTCTGTGGTCTCTTATAATGACCGTGTGCTGGTGTCTTCTCCATGGTCTTGGAAACGAGATTGTGATGGATGTGCAGCCAGGAGGATAGGGCTACCTGAACATGTTTATATCCCCACAGTATAATTGCCTTGGGGATATGCTGTGATCTAAATGCCTCTGATTAATTCTTTGAGCAGTGTAAACATACAGGAGCGTCGTGGAAACATTTAGTCTTGCAAAGTACGTACACAATTTTATTGTTTTGAATAAACAACACAATTTAAAAAAAAACACATCAAATAATGATGACACTTGTTTATAAATAAAACTAGATGGCAGCCCGATTCTAAAGAATCGGGAGTCTAGAATCCATATATACTTTATTTATTCAAATGTAAGAATAATACAATTAATAAATAATAGTAAGAAAGAACAAAAAATGGCTGCACTCACCAGCTCTTGACAATTCTTGACAGTACGGCACATTTCTGATTGGTCGCTCGCGGCAGGCGGCAACCAATCAGAAAAGTGCCGCGCACCACGAAGGCATATATCTTTGTCCACCCTGAGCGGGTGTAGGACGCTGGTGACGTCACTTATCTCCAGGCATTATCTCCGGACAAAGCCACGGAAGTTGGCACAAATTGCCGGAAGTAGTATTCTAGGCAATTATATATTAGATTTTAATGTTATCAGTGTTTACCTTTGAACGTTTATATTGTATTGTCCTGTCACCAGCCATGTGTACGATTATCGGCCGAAAGCCTCTCTGGAACCAATAATCACCCCATGTAAAGGTATCTTTATAAGTTAAAGATTCAGAATACTATGACTTTTATCATATCCTGAACAGTCAAGTTTTTTATGAACCGTTAAGGTTTTCTGGTTGAAGTAAAAAAAACTCTGAGTGTTTACAGTTTGAAACCATAAAATGTTGAAAAATTATGTCATTCTTGAGTATATCACTCAATGGTGCTCATAAACATGTCAAATTTGATCTATAATATACTTTAATATACGTTACTTTAATCTTTAATATACTTAAGAACAGGGCCCCAGACATCACACAGGGGGTCTGAAACACCGCACAGTGGTCCAAAATATCGCTGTGCTCTGCCTGGGGCCCCATATGCTGCCTGGGGCCCCTGTGCTCTGCCTGGGGCCCCATATGCTGCCTGGGGCCCCTGTGCTCTGCCTGGGGCCCCTGTGCTCTGCCTGGGGCCCCATGTTCTGCCTGGGGCCCCTGTGCTCTGCCTGGGGCCCCATATGCTGCCTGGGGCCCCTGTGCTCTGCCTGGGGCCCCATATGCTGCCTGGGGCCCCTGTGCTCTGCCTGGGGCCCCTGTGCTCTACCTGGGACCACTGTGCTCTGCCTGGGGCCCCATATGCTGCCTGGGGCCCCTGTGCTCTGCCTGGGGCCCCTGTGCTCTGCCTGGGGCCCCATGTTCTGCCTGGGGCCCCTGTGCTCTGCCTGGGGCCCCATGTTCTGCCTGGGGCCACTGTGCTCTGCCTGGGGCCCCATAGGCTGCCTGGGGCCCCTGTGCTCTGCCTTGGACCACTGTGCTCTGCCTGGGGCCCCATATGCTGCCTGGGGCCCCTGTGCTCTGCCTGGGGCCACTGTGCTCTGCCTGGGGCCCCATATGCTGCCTGGGGCCCCTGTGCTCTGCCTGGGGCCCCATATGCTGCCTGGGGCCCCTGTGCTCTGCCTGGGGCCCCTGTGCTCTGCCTGGGGCCCCATGTTCTGCCTGGGGCCACTGTGCTCTGCCTGGGGCCCCATAAGCTGCCTGGGGCCCCTGTGCTCTGCCTGGGACCACTGTGCTCTGCCTGGGGCCCCATATGCTGCCTGGGGCCCCTGTGCTCTGCCTGGGGCCACTGTGCTTTGCCTGGGGCCCCATATGCTGCCTGGGGCCACTGTGCTCTGCCTGGGGCCCCATATGCTGCCTGGGGCCCCTGTGCTCTGCCTGGGGCCCCTGTGCTCTGCCTGGGGCCCCATGTTCTGCCTGGGGCCCCTGTGCTCTGCCTGGGGCCACTGTGCTCTGCCTGGGGCCCCATATGCTGCCTGGGGCCCCTGTGCTCTGCCTGGGGCCCCATATGCTGCCTGGGGCCCCTGTGCTCTGCCTGGGGCCCCTGTGCTCTGCCTGGGGCCCCATATGCTGCCTGGGGCCCCTGTGCTCTGCCTGGGGCCCCTGTGCTCTGCCTGGGGCCCCATGTTCTGCCTGGGGCCCCTGTGCTCTGCCTGGGGCCACTGTGCTCTGCCTGGGGCCTTATATGCTGCCTGGGGCCCCTGTGCTCTGCCTGGGGCCCCATATGCTGCCTGGGGCCCCTGTGCTCTGCCTGGGGCCACTGTGCTCTGCCTGGGGCCCCATATGCTGCCTGGGGCCCCTGTGCTCTGCCTGGGTGTAGGACACTGGTGACGTCACTTAACATTTTCAGACACGTGACAGTTTTTGATCGCTTTTTATTCCGATTTTTGTGAGGCAGAATGACCAAAACCCAGCTATTCATGAATTTCTTTTGGGGGAGGCGTTTATACCGTTCCACGTTTGGTAAAATTGATAAAGCAGTTTTATTCTTCAGGTCAGTACGATTACAGCGATATCTCATTTATATCATTTTTTTATGTTTTGGCGCTTTTATACGATAAAAGCTATTTTAAAGAAAAAATAATTATTTTGGCATCGCTTTATTCTGAGGACTATAACTTTTTTAATTTTTTGCTTATGATGCTGTATGGCGGCTCATTCTTTGTGGGATGATGTTTTCAGCGGTACCATGATTATTTATATCCGTCTTTTTGATCGCGTGTTATTCCACTTTTTGTTTGGCGGTATGATAATAAAGCTTTGTTTTTTGCCGCATTTTTTTTTTCTTACGGTGTTCACTGAAGGGGTTAACTAGTGGGACAGTTTTATAGGTTGGGTTGTTACGGACGCGGCGATACTAAATATGTGTACTTTTATTGTTTTTTTTATTTTGATAAAGTAATGTATTTATGGGAATAATATCTATATATATAATTGTTAAGGGTTTTTCCGTCTGTCTGTCTGTCTGTCTGTCCTGGAAATCCCGCGTCTCTGATTGGTCGAGGCCGCCAGGCCTCGACCAATCAGCGACGGGCACAGCATGGCGACGATGATGTCATAAAGGTTGCCTCGACCAATCAGCGACGGGCACAGCCTGCCGCGAATTCGCCTCGACCAATCAGCGATGGGCACAGTATCGACGTAGATGTCATAATGGTTGCCATGGCGACGATGATGTCATAAAGGTTGCCTCGACCAATCAGCGACGGGCACAGTCTGCCGCGAATTCTGGAATCATCATTGTCCATATACTACGGGGACATGCATATTCTAGAATACCCGAATACCCGATGCGTTAGAATCGGGCCACAGTCTAGTATATATATATTTTCCTTTATTTAGGAATTTTTTTAAATTTTTTTTTACACATGTGGAATTTTTTTTTTTTACTTTTTTACTTTGTCCCAGGGGGGGACATCACAGATCGCTGATCTGACAGTTTGCACAGCACTCTGTCAGATCAGCGATCTGACTTACAGCGCTGCAGGCTTACCAGCGCCTGCTCTGGACCCGGAAGTAGTCCCTGCAGGACCCGGATGCAGCCCCGCGGCCATTTTGGATCCAGGGCCTGCAGGGATAGGAGGTAAGAGACGCTCAGAGCAACGCGATCACAACGCGTTGCTCCGAGGTTCTCAGGGAAGCACGCAGGGAGCCACCTCCCTGCGCGATGCTTCCCTATACCGCCGGACCACTGCGATCATGTTTGATCGCAGTGTGCCGGGGGTTAATGTGCCTGGGGCGGTCCGCGACCGCTCCTGGCACATAGTGCTGGATGTCAGCTGACACCCGGCAGCGATCGGCCGCGCCCCCCCCGTGAGCGCGGCCGATCGCTATGACGTACTATCCCGTCGAGGGTCAGATAGGCCCAGGTCACCTCGACGGGATAGTACGTCTAAGGTCAGAGATGGGTTAAAGTTTGTGAACCCAACAGAATTTTCCATATTTCTGTATAAATTTGACCTAAGACTGTATATTCAAATTGCCTCTTCTGAGAAAAAGAGGACTTAAACTCTATAGCGCCACCTGTTGGAAGTAGCGATCCTACAAGTCACAATCAACCCTTTAACGAGTCGTGCAATATGACTTAGGATAAAAGCCAAATCAGTATCTCAATTCACAGACACGGTGTTTCGGGCTGTTGGCCCTCGTCAGTGCGAAGCATGAGAACTGATTTGGCTAGGTGAGAGGCTCTGGACTGGTGTCTAAGGGGTAGCGTTTCTCCTTATGGAGAGTGACATACCAGCTGGCTTGTCAAGGTAAGGAGGCTTATTCGCCGTGCAATGCTCCTCTGGGAAATTAAATATTCAAATTGCCTCTTCTGAGAAAAAGAGGACTTAACTCTATAGCGCCACCTGTTGGAAGTAGGGATCCTACAAGTCACAATCAACCCTTTTAGACAAGTCCTACAAGTAGGTAAATAAAACCAAATAAAACAAATGAGTGAAAAATCATTTTTGTCATTTAAAAAATTACAATTTCAAAATGTCTGTGAATGGCAAAAGAATGTAAGAAAAAAGGATTCGTTCCAGCTCCCAAGAATAAAATTCCAATTCTTTATTGATCCATATTAAAAATACAGGCTGAATTACTCTCCATTACACGGTAGGAAACGAGCTACGCGTTTCGATCTTAACAGATCTTTGTCAGAGCTACAAATGAATGAACATTTGACTTCATATAGCCACCGTCAGGTGATAATCACCTGAACACTCGCTTCCCTGCAGGGCTCAATAAACGTAATGAGTTGATGTACCATTATTAGGATTTTTTGTGTCATGAGGATAAAGCTTATTTTAAATATGTTCATATTTGTATAAATGTAATGATGTTTTGATTTTTGTTTTTATGTGTGCACACCTTTTATATTAGCAGGACCTGTCTCTACCATGTGATTTTGGGTCAGCTGATTACTGGCTGACGGTGGCTATATGAAGTCAAATGTTCATTCATTTGTAGCTCTGACAAAGATCTGTTAAGATCGAAACGCGTAGCTCGTTTCCTACCGTGTAATGGAGAGTAATTCAGCCTGTATTTTTAATATGGATCAATAAAGAATTGGAATTTTATTCTTGGGAGCTGGAACGAATCCTTTTTTCTTCTGTTTGTTCAACACCACGCACATCAACGTGGAAGTTCCGTGCACCTGCTGAGGCTGCCTGGTGAGCTGGCTTTTTGTTCTTTAATTTGTGTTTCAAAAGAATGTAAACCTTTAAAATTTGCAGATAATTTGAAGGTGACATTAAAGTTTGGTGTTTTCAATTAATGGGAGGAAAATTAGGAGTGAGTGAGTGACCTGTTTGTATTCTAAGAACAGAGATCTATCAAAGTCTGGTCTTCACTAGTGTGATGCAGTGACCCCTGTAACAGGTAGGGGGCGCTGCATGGTCTCTCCAGTATACGCACGGAGGCGTATTGAGGCCATGGATATGCATGGATGTGGTAGTGAGACAGTGTCTGGCATTGTGGTTAATGGGAGGTATGTGTCACAGGGATGGATGCTCCCTGCGATGCAACCCGGAGTATCTTGTTATTAGAGCACGTAAGCACTGAAGATGTCATTTAGTGCACCTGGGTCTGGGTTGCGGGTAGCTATGAGAGATGGGTGGGTCTGGCTACCCACATACCTCACCACTGGGTGAGGGCACTCACTGTACCTTTTTCCCTGCAGGAGTGTGAGGACCTGCAGTGATGTCATGATCACGTGATCAGCCTATGTGATATACCTCACCTATGGGGTGTGGTTACAAGGTACATAATGTGACCAGGGTGTGGGTCACATGTCCCTGTGTATGTTCCTGTGTTGGAAGACCTGGGAGGAGGCTTCCTGAAAGCACATGATGGTGTTGGGAGGTCCTGGGAGTAGGACCAGATCCCTGAGCAGCGTGGGAGGTCCTGGGAGTAGGACCGGATCCCTGAGCAGCGCACAGCTACTGTGTGGGGAAGCTACAGTCCTCCGGTGGGTCTGGACTGACTAAGATATGCCGCCCAGGCAAGTTGGTGATCCCCGTGAGGCAGCTTACCCGGAAAAAGACGACTGACAAGGAGTCAGGAGGTGGAGCAGGAGCTCCCGTAAGGTACCTCCATAAACTGTTGGTGCTGGTGATATGAACTGTGTGGTAACCCACGGCAACTGGTCAAGGGAGGACCAGCGTGTTTAGTTGCTGCAACCGTAATGTCATACGTTTGTGCCTGTTGTGCTCCATGGACATTAATCAACTGTATGGCGTGCGGTCACCCACAATAACTGGACACAGAGGCTCAGTGTGTTTAGTGACCGCGGTTTAAAGCCGTATACTATGGTGTGAAGACTAATGTAAAGACTGTTTGCTGGTTGTTCATATTTTCTGTGGTTTATGATGCCATAATAAACCATATAGACTGCTTTGTTTGAAAAAACCGTGCCCGTGTGCTGAATATCGCGGCCAAGCGAGTGTCCCCCAATACACTCAGTAAGAGCAATCTTACACTAGGCATGAGCGAATCTGAACTGTAAAGTTTGGGGTTTGTACCAGACTTCTAGTATCCAGTACGGAACTCTAAACACGGACTTTGTACCATGTTTGGTGCCGAATAAAGGTTGTAGAAAGGCTGCAGAGCAGCCAATCAACAATCTTTTGAGCTGTGTACTCTTCCAGAGCCATCACAGCCATGTCAACTATTGACATAGCTGTGATTGGCTGGCGCAACATGTGACCCGGCCTATATAACCACCGGATTACGAATGCCTTCCCCATTTTGCTAGGCTTAGCATAGGGACAGGACACAGCTGGACTGCAGGACAGTATTAGGTTTTGTGTGTGCCCATTTTTCCAAAAAAGCCTCTGTGTGTGTGTGTACTCTCCATCTATGTCTGTGCCTAAAACCAATTGCTTCTACTCTGCACGGGGCGCCTGCGCAGTAGCAGCTATCGATTTGTATAGAGATCCGATAGCTGCTGTTGCGCAGGCGCTGGCGGCGCCATCTTGCTGGAGAAGAATAAAAAAAGTCCTCCACCATGAGGACTGCGTTCCTGCGCAGTAGCAACTCTTGGAGATCGTCAACACCTGCCATTGCGGAAGCGCGGGCAGCGCCATCTTGGTGGAGGACATTTTTTTTTCTTCTCCAGCAAGATGGCACCAATAGCTCCTGGCGCCACTTTCAAAATCCTTTTTTTTTTCCCTCGCTCAAGTAAATCTGCAAGAGGGATTATTAAGTGCACAGTAACCATGTGATTATACTGCATTGCAGGTGCCACAGCTGGCACATGCCTGCAGAAGCGTTTTTTAATTTATTCAGTATGTGATGGTATTCACTATGCAGTCACTGAGGGCTCAGTGACCTGTTAGCACTCTGTATTATGAATATCTAAATCATCCTATCAAAAAACTTGAGAACTTTTATTTAAAATAATAATATCAAATCTTTATTACACATCATACAAATTAATTAAAACATATGGGTTCTAAGATAGTACATGATTAAACAACACATGGTACACTATGGCAAAGACGTGGTATCAATTCATTCCATATCAAAATTCTTTATTGCACAATTATTTTCAGAGAGAGCTGTCTTTATATATATATATATATATATATATATATATATATATATATATATATATATATATATATAGAACTTCACATGATGACCTTTAACATGGAAAAAAATTGTATTATATCAAATAGATGCCATTCATAGACAAAAGAGGGTACATTTATATATCACAATTAATGTGCTCCTTATACATGTGCAAAATATGCTCAAAAACGCGTTACATATTCAAAATATGTTTATTAAACCACCATATAGTGGCAACAAGTATATTGTCCTATCAACATTAATGTTCAGAGCAATTTATCACTTTAAGACTCCCACTACAGCTCCTGATATGTATATTGCAGAGGGCACCAAGCACCATTCAATGCATATTTATAGCCATGATTCAATACCAATAAAGTGCAAATAGTGCATTATAATGATGCCCTAAAAATAGTGCAGGGCAACCCTCACAACAGAACATATGTAAGCCTTAATTACACATGCCACAATTCGATACCAATGGACCATGTGTAGGGACTCCCTAACGCGCGTTTCGCGTCTGCTTCTGTGGCCGGCTACGCTTGCTCTGACAGCTGCTTCAAAGGAAAAAGGCTGCCCCCTGTGTCTGCATGACATCTCTACACTATGGTCTCTCTTCTGTGTCAAAAAAGAAGAATGCTGATATTCAACGCGTTTCTGAGGTACTTTATCTTCCTCCTACGTCAGGGTTTACACTCCACAGTGGTTGGCAGCTTTATATAGGTAGGTATTGCAGCATATTTGTCCTGATAATGATTTATTGGAGAGCAAACTATTCTATCTCAGTGTCCAGACCCATTGGTCTCAATGTATTCAAAGTGAAAATCAATTTGCTTTCTACCCTAGACATCTGGTATATAGAATTTCCTCCCCTCCAATGTTTTTTTCTTTTTACATATTCTATACCCCAGAATGAACTTCCCACTAATTGGCCACCATGTGCTATCTTATAATCGAGTGATAGTGGGTGCCTTGTGAACTGTCGCTTAATGTTGCATGTGTTCTCATTCAGCTGTATAGTATTTCTGACATGGGCATCTTATACAGTATATAACTCCTTTAAGTGCATTATGTTATGTGGGTTTTGATGGTAAATGTTCCCTCTGGGGTTTCAAATGTATATGTCCGATTGTGATTCTTAGTTGTTTTACACATTGCATCATATTTGCAAGCAAAGAAGCCATGATTATGTTTAGTTGTACTGGCTTTTCTGATGACTGTGGGGGCTATTTTACTTGCTACATTTCCCTCACAATTTTGTTCCCCTGCAGTAATGGACAGTGTTTTCTTCAAAAATCCTTTTTAATAATTTGCACTTCTGATTATATTGGGTATATTCAATGAATTATCATTTTCTACATTATTTATTACACTAGTTTTTTAAAGATATTCCCTCAGTATCTTTCCTACATCTTTGTATATTATTCTTAGTTTGGCTGGATCATATCCCTTTTGAACACATTTTTTTAATGTCTATTTAATGATTTTTTTTTTCAAGCCACATTGGCAAATGACAGCTATCTATCCGAATGTAGCTATTTCCATCAGTTGATTTGCCGAAGAATACAGCATACTTTTGGCTGGCTAGACAACTATACTAGCTGCACCCAGCCATCATTCAACTCTTTTTGCCATTTGTTTATGCTGTTGCCTAAGGCTATGTGCACACGTTGCGGATTGGGGTGCAGAATTTTCTGCACAAAATCTGCATCTCCTGGCAGAAAACGCAGGTGTGGATTTGATGCATTTTTTTGTGCGGATTTACTGCTGATTTTGTGCGGATTTCATGCGTTTTTTTACTCCTGCGGATTTCTATAATGGAAGGGTGTAGAAATGCTGCAAATCCGCACAAAAGAAGTGGCATGCTCCTCCTTTTGATCCACAGCGTTTTCCATGCAGAATTTTCCGCACCATCAGCACAGCATTTCTTTTTCCCTATTGATTTACATTGTACTGTAAATCACCTTGCGGATCTGCAGCGTTTCTGCGCGGAAAAAAACGCTGCGGATCGCATCGTGTGCACATAGCCTAAGGGTATGTGTCCACGTTCAGGATTGCTTCAGGCTTTGGTCAGGATTTTATGCAGGTAAAATCCTGACCAAAAATGCACCTGAGGTCACTGGCAGGTCACCTGCGGGGTTCCTGCGTGTTTTGCTCATTGTAGCAACATGCTGCGTTCTGAAAAAACGCACCGCATGTGCGTTTTTGAGGGAATTCCGCATGCGTTTTTTAATGCACAGTGGAGACAGGATTTCATTAAATCCCCTCCACTATGCTGTAACCTCTGGACGCTGCGTTTTTGACGTTGCGGCTCACCTTCTGCTTCAAAAACGCAGCGTTTCCTGAACGTGGACACATACCCTAAGGGTCCCAGGGACCCCAAGTGTTTACCTTGAAAACATTATTGTGTAAAGCAGCAACCACGCCTGAATACTCCACCTCAGTCTAATGGAATAGGAATCCGTTTGTATTTTCTTGTTTGTTGGAACTGGGGCCATGCTTAAGAGGGAACCCGGTAGAACACAAAACCTTGTCTAGAAGGTGGATTCAGAATAGCCAGGTAGCAAGAGCAGTAAGCTTGAGAAGGAGCTCTCTTACGTCTAGGTTCCAGTGCGATAGCATAATGTCACAGGTCTTATATAGACCTCATGATGCTATGTGGCCAGCCAATCACAGTAATTATTATTATTTATTTATTTATATAGCACCATTGATTCCATGGTGCTGTACATGAGAAGGGGTTACATACAAGTTACAGATATCACTTACAGTAAGCAAACTAACAATTACAGACTGATACAGAGGGGCGAGGACCCTGCCCTTGCAGGCTTACATTCTACAGGATGGTGGGGAAGGAGACAATAGGTTGAGGGTTGCAGGAGCTCCGGTGTTGGTGAGGCGGTAGCTTCGGTAGTGGTGAGGAGGCAACAGGGTCAGTGCAGGCTCTAAGCTTTCCTGAAGAGGTGGGTTTTCAGGTTCCATCTGAAGGATCCGAATGTGGCTGATAGTCGGACGTGTTGGGGCAGAGAATTCTAGAGGATGGGGTATATTCGGGAGAAGTCTTGGAGGCGGTTGGGTGAGGAGCAAATAAGTGTGGAGGAGAGAAGGAGGTCTTGGGAGGACCGGAGGCTACGTGAGGAAAGATATCGGGAGATTAGTTCAGAGACATATGGAGGAGACAGTTTATGGATGGCTTTGTAGGTCAATATTAGTAATTTAAACTAGACACGCTGAGGGAATGGGAGCCAGTGAAGAGATTTGCAGAGGGGGGAAGCAGAGGAGTAGCGAGGACAGAGATGGATTAGTCAGGCAGCAGAGTTAAGGATGGACTGGAGAGGTGCAAGATGGCTATGGCATTACAGTGACTGTCAGGAAATCCCCACATGTTTATTGGCTGCCTAAAAAGTGCCAAACATGTGGGCTGCGGACTCGAGCTCCAGCTCAAGCATTAAAAAATACACACAGAGTAACGAGCATCTCGAGCAGACTTATGCTTGAGCGAGCAACGAGTAGTGATGTGCAAGCTTGCTCTTCACTAGTTCGTACTAATGTGAAGTCCAACTCGAGGCTGGGCTTCATAGGAGGCCATGTTTTTAGCTACATTGTGCAATAATAAACATGCAGGCTTGTCTGTCTAGGTTATTCTATTATAGTAGCTGATTTGAGCTGTGTATCTAGCAAAAATCCATACACAAAGAGCGAGTTTCTCTGTGTCTCAGACACCATATGTGTCTGTGCAGTGGGAGGGGGAGCAGAGAAACTCACTCTCTGTGTATGGGTGTTGGGGTTCTATGACATCTATGTTTAACAGCAGCGAGTGCAATGTGAAAAAAAGTGCCATGTTATTCAATTAGGCAGTGTTCATCTGCAAGTTTTTCCAAACCTGGAATTGGTTTGGCTTTCCAAACCTGGAATTACTTTGTTTCTCATTTGTTCATGTATTCTTTGGAATGAGGTACAGTGTCTAGCTTTTGAAGATCCTTTGGTCTACTTCACTTTGTCAGGCAGGTCCTATTTAAGTGATTTCTTGATTGAAAACAGGTGTGGCAATAAACATGCCTGGGTGTGGGTAGGGAAATTGTAATCAGCCTCCCAAATATGTGATAAATCAGGGTTCATTTATATTTTAAGAGAGGGGTCAATTACTTTTTCACACAGGGCCCTGTAGGTTTGGATTTCTTTTTACCTCAATAATAAAGACCTTAATTTAAAAACTGAAATTTGTTTTTACTTGTGTTATCTTTTTTCTAATATTTAAATTTGTTTGATGATCTGAAACATTTAGGTGTGACAAACATGCAAAAGAATGAGAAATCGGGAAGGGGCAAACACTTTCACACCTCTGTATGTTTCAATGACCTCTATCTATCTCTGTATACAAGATTGTTTTATGAGTTTGAAAACTAGCTTGAAATGACATAATTATTGTAGGTGAAACTGGATGTGAAAATTCCATTGCATACGGATTGCATACACATGGCATACAGATGCTAGATGAGGTAAAGAACACATGAAACTCTCCAACTTTTCTTGCTGAGAATTTCAGCTACTTTATTTGCGTAGACATGAGCTACCCTTAGATAGATCTGCAGCTCAGACCGCATTGAAAAAACTAGTCAGACAAGCTAGTACCTTGAGCATGGCGTTAAAGATAGAACGGAGCAACATTTAAGATACTGTAAGTGAAGTTAATGAAGTGTATTACAAAGATTTATAGCTATACAGAGGCTGATCAATAATTACTAGGGGTGTGCGAACGTGCTTGGTCATACTAGATCATCACTCGTGTATCACGATGCTCGGATGTGCTCATTACTCAGCAAGCACTGGGCGATTCTCAAGTTCAAACTCGAATTCCCGCATCTTTGGCGTCCGTTAGGCAGCCAATAAGCATGCGGGTATTGCCGGTGAGTCACTGTAATGTCGTAGCCATCTTGGTTGTGGCATTACTGTGATTGGCTGACCATCTGACATTATGGATTATAAAAGGTCAGGCACCACCCAGTTCGGCACACTGATGCCATTGCACAACTATGTGACACTCTGTATTGGAGGGAGAGAGTGCTTGTCTAGGCCTGTTTGTGTACAGTATAACGAATCGGAGGACTGTAGTGATACTGGTGATGAAGCGGAGCTATCATACTAACAGCCCTTCTAAGGGTCAATCATTAGCTTTGCTGATTGTATAACATATAATTTGCATTTAGCATAGGGAGAGAAAGTCACAAGACCTGGGAGAGAGGCTGAATACAATAGGTAGACAGGGATTAAAGGGAACCTGTCACCTGAATTTGGCGGGACCAGTTTTGGGTCATATGGGCGGGGTTTTCGGGTGTTCGATTCACCCTTTCCTTACCCGCTGGCTGCATGCTGGCCGCAATATTGGATTGAAGTTCATTCTCTGTCCTCCGGAGTACACGCCTGCACAAGGCAATCTTGCCTTACACAGGCATGTACTATGGAGGACAGAGAATGAACTTCAATCCAATATTGCGGCCAGCATGCAGCCAGTGGGTAAGGAAAGGGAGAATCAACCACCTGAAAACCCCGCCCATATGTCCCAAAACTGGTCCCGCCAAATTCAGGTGACAGGTTCCCTTTAAGGCTGTGCAGTCCATTGCGAAATATATAGCTGGAGCTTTTTTTGTGGGGGCTAAAAATATGGAACATATTTTGATCCATCAAGTATTGTGTGCTTTGAGGTCCTTTTTTATATTATATAACACACCCAAAAATCATTGAAACATTTTCCTGGCTTATATTTCTCAGCCACACACTATTCCATAGTGTGGAGTACATTTCTGTGATCTCTAAAACTGAGAAAAAGCTTTACATTTTTTGTAGGCTCCATTTCTCAGCCATACAGTGCAACGTGGTCTGGGAACATTTATGTGATCTCTAAAACTGAGAAAAAGCTTTTAAATTTTTTTACTGATGGCACACTAGGACACTCCAAGGAGCTCTTCACAACATAATTTCTTCATTGCGACCTCTCAGCCTGCATGCTCCAACAGGGAACAGAGGTCATGCTGTGTAGTGATGCACAAACCTTAGAGCAGCCACGGTCACAAGAACATGACAGCAGAGAATTGCAAATTTGGGATAAGGAGGAAGATGATGATGAGACACAGTTGTCGTGAAGTCTTGTTGTTAAGTCAGGGTGCGGTGGTGGAAGACGAGGTTGTGGAAGACAATGTCATCCACCGAACTTTGGAAGATGGCAGGCAGAAAGAGGCCAGCAGCATTAAGGGGGAGAAATCGGCAGCAGCGAAACAGACAGGAAGAGGCAGTGGGGTATCCAGAGGGAGAAGGCGGGAAACTGTTCTGCAGAGCACCGACTCTCGTGCATTTCTCTGTCAAAGAGTTAGGTGTTCCCCAGGCTGGAACTTTTTAAAAGAGAGTTCTGAGATTAAGGAAATGCCCATGCCAAGATCATCTGGGGCTGACCACTAAGAAACTAACCACCACCAGCATGATCAGCCATATCTCATCTAAGCACCCGACTCGGTGTCCCGAATGCATGGTTCCACGATTAAAAAAATAGCCTAAGTAGGAATTAAAACATAACCTTTAAAGGGAACCTGTCACCACGTTTTTGGAAGATGGGATAAAAATAGCGTTAAATAGGGGCAGAGGTGGGCGTTACATTAGTGTGTTTGTTATGCGTTTATTACCCACCTAAGTTGCCGAAATACCTTTGCAAAGTCTCCGTTTTCGCCTGTCAATCAGGCTGGTCTGGTCAAAAGGGCGTCTTGTCTTCCCCCAGATTTTGCGTAGTTTTCCGTTGGTGGCGTAGTGGTGTGCGCATGCCCAAAGTCCCGAATCCTCTGCCAGGGGATTTAAAAGAGCGCGCTGTTCGTTTTCATTGGTGATCGGTGGGCGCGGCCATCTTCCTTTGGCCGCGCGTGCGCAGAAGCGGCGCTCTGCTGGCCGCGGCTTCAGGAAAATGGCCGCGGGATGCCGCGCGTGCGCAGATGGATATCGCGGCGGCCATTTTAGCCTCCCCAGGTCTCAATTTAAAAGGGTAGCCAGGATTGTCTCTAACTCTGAGACCAGGAAAACCAGAATGCATGAAATGGCTGATAAATTCAGGGCACGGAATTACCCAACAAGACTCCTTGAGTTGGAATCATCAAAAGCCCTTTGTGACACTGAAGGTTCGGTTCTACCAACGTTCAAAAACCCGAGACTCCCGTTCGTCCATAATCACCACCCCACCATGTATAGAATCCATAATCTCATCCGCAGCCATTGGCCACTCTTGACAAAGGCGTATCCACAGATTCCAGTCTTCAAAGATCCTCCCCTTATGAGTATGAGACGCCCTCATAACGTAAGAGACAAGGTAGTGCGAGCTGATCTAGGCACATCTAGAACACCACCACTTAGGACACTCACAGGCCAGAGAAGAACGGGTACATTCCCTTGCCTAAATTGCATGTGTTGCTCAAACATTATAAAAGGCAGTGAAGTCTTACATCCCCGCACCGGTAAGGCCTTTCCCATTAATGAGTATCACACATGCGAATCAAATTTTGTGATATACATCATCAAGTGCCCTTGTGGATTATTATATGTGGGTGAGACCACCCAAGCCATCAGAAATAGAATCTCAAGTCACAAATCCACTATAAGATGTGGTAAGACCTGGCTGCCGCTACCTTTACATTTCAAAGAAGCTCAACACACAGTCGCCCAACTACGATTTCAGGTTATTGAAAAGGTTCATCGTCCAAGGAGGGGGGGTAACCATATCCAGTTGCTTAAACAAAGGGAAACCTTTTGGATTTATAAGTTAGACACACTTCACCCTAGAGGTTTGAACAGGGAAATCAATTGGCTAATTTAACCAGTTTCTTATTCTCCCATAGGCGAACTAACCCACTGCTCTGGTGTAAATCGTTTCGCACCCCCGCAGGATGGTAAGACGTATACCCTTTAGGTGCCTCACAAGTTTCCTTTTTTTACATTTTTTATTTTTATTTTTTATTTTTTATTTTTATTTTTATTTTTATCATTTTTTATTTTTCTATTTTTTTCATTTTTTTCATTTTTACCATTATTTACTTTATTTTCCATTTCTTTTCATTTTTTCATTGGTTCATTTCCCCCTTTTTTTTCATTTTTTCATTTTTTTCATTTTTTCATTTTTTCTGTTCATTTCATTCATTTCACCTTTTTCATTTCTTTCATTTTGCTCATTGGTCATCTTATTATTCCTAAAGTATATTATTTATTCTATTGCATAATTTGTTCTTGACCCATTCAACTCAAGGTGCCTCTAGTACCGTGAATAATCAACTATAGTTTGGACTCCTACTTTCCATTATCATGTCTGGCTATAGATGTTGTGAGCATTCTATTATATAAATATGTACCTCTTTATATCCATTCACAAACTATTTCATCTATCTATTGCTCAGTATGCGGTGCTTCTAATCAGACCACATTGCTTATTCTCTACTGATTACCCTGCACATTGTACTGCATTGTCAGGACCCACGGTCTTTAAATAGAAAACACTAGTCAAGCCACCGCATCTACAACCTATATATCGCCAAGTGGGGCCCATACATAGCACTCACGCCAACTCTATTCTTCTCACAGTACCACAGAATACGCTTGTCACTACACCTCTGTGCCGACTCTGTTTTTTCCGGTCTGACACAGCGCATGCGCCGTTTTTCCTCCATAGTACGCAGGCGCCGAACTTACCAGCATCCCCTGTGTACTGCGCAGGCGCGGGCGTCCGCACTCACTTCCGGTCGCAGGACCGATCGGTAGCTTATATAGAACAGGCGCTTCCATGACATGGTATCGCCGCCTCCACCGCCAGGACACGTTCTGTGTCGGCGCTTCTCACAGGACCGACCAACCGGTCTCCCCGGCCCCGGACTACACTCACACTGCGCCACCAATCCATGTGAGACATCGGCCGCACATCAGATAAGTACTTCTAGCTATTAGACTATCTCTTATATGTCCCTATCCTTAGTCCTCAATAGGCCTATCCACCTTACACTGAAGGGTCAAAACTTATGTGGAGAGTTCCACTTCCACTACCCACCCCTGGGTCCCACAGGATTACAAGATACGGGCCTAAGACTCATAAGGTATAACTACCAGGGACATACATAATATGTTCCTTTATTGTACAACTACAGTGCTTTTTTTATCTTATATATTCTTTTATATTGCAGACAATTTAACACTCGACCGAGATCTTAAAATCACTTATACGCTGTCCTGGACAGTTATCTTTGAATTAAAAAGCCCCTTCCCCCAATATCTGGGTAAATACCTCTCTATTTACAGTTTAGTGTTATAATCCCACGAATCACACATCATCTCTATGAGATAACCTTTTGGTTACGTGCACTAACATTATTTCCATATCATGTTTTCCTATTGGTTTTAACAGGAAATCTGGGCCACCTTTAATTTTGAGTTTTCTACTCTATTATCATAAGACGTTGTACGAATAACCTACTGAGGGTACGTCAATCCACCTTTACCTTCTGCATTATCTCTGTCCCTATCTTCAAGTATCCCGTTCTTTGTTCTGAAGTCCTTGTATCTTACCTAGGTCTTCTCATTGTGATAAAATTTAAAATTTATTTTGTCCGTTTGCTGGCCTTTTTTTTGACATGAGCTCCATTATATCCATATTAGCATGGATAGTTGTCTGTATATTTTGTATATTTTGTACATCGGAGCACTGTATATATTATATGTTCATACATTGTTTTTCTCTATTTCTGTTACAGCATCATTTGTGACCAAGGCCACTGAGTGGCCGAAACGTTAAAAAACTTTTTTGTTGCCTTATTATTTCGTTTTCACTTCCAATAAAAAGATTCACTTCAGCAAAATTGACTTTAATTATGATGAGTGCAGTGATTTAATTTTCTTGGAGCTCTTGGGGTCTTGGGACTCCTTTCACTTGCACCATCAACTTCCATCTCTAGTCGAGTGCTGGCTCTTTGTTCATTCCACTATATAGCGTTTTGGAGTTCTCAGCACCGACCGGACTCATGTCAACCGAGACCTACGTATATGATGAAGCCACCGGTTCTACTATCTTGTCTAAGATAAGAACCAAAACAGACTTTCTACACATCCCCAGCAAGGACGTTAAGACCAGAGATTGGGAGAAAGAAAGAAAGAGACTAATTTCATTTGATTTACATTGCGCTACATTGGGTGAATATCACCGACAAGGGAAAATACCTCGTGGTTTACGTTGCAACCTGAGACCCACCCTCTTTGCCGACAACGATAAGTATTGCGCTACATTTCAGAAAATCCTAAATAAGTGCTCCTTCGATATCATCCTGTTAACTATCGAGTACCTCCAGGAGGCCATAAAAACTACTGAGGAGAAGATTACATCTATCGAAACCCAATTGACTACAACCCTGAGTAGTGCCGAGTTCTCTACTCTGAAAGGTAAAGTGGACTCCATATTATCCACCCATCAAAAAACTTTGGAAGAGAGAAAGAGAACGAAGTTCCAGAGGGACACTGAAGACTATCTCACTAACAAAGTATACAAATGGGAGGACCCATTTCCCCGCCAAACACGTCAACGCTTTCGTCGGACGCAGAGAGGAAACTATCGCTCAGGGGGTTCCTCACCAGCAGAGGGCTCATCAGCAGGATCCGGCAGCGAGATTACTTCACCGGGCTCTCGTTTTTTAGGACCAAACGGACGCCTACCAGGAGATCGAGGAGGAAAAGCACCAGACCGACACATGACCCTGAGGTCCCAGGTAGGAGTCCAAACTCAGTAGTAAACATATCTGATTATTCTCTGTCTCCCCTTGAGTTGAAAGTACTTAACATGGGTTTATCTTTTTGTCCTACACCTAGATGGGACGCATTTCAGTTAGAGAAAGACCTTCAACGCTTCTATAGGAGCATTAGATTGAAGGTTCACTTTGATACCAATACTACTGACAGGGGCAACACCCTAGGCAGAATACCTGACCACGATTCATCTAAAATTACCATTGATTCCCTGGGTCTCAGGAACCCGAGTACGTTTATGCCACCTAAATCCCACCATGCGGTGGAAACATTTATCAGTCTACTGGATAGGGACATCAAGAGCACCATCCATGACCAACGCCTGGGTCTTCTCCCTGTGCAACACAATCTCAGTACCTCCGAGAAACAGGCTCTGGATTCACTAAGCAGTAACAAAAATATTATCATAAAACCGGCGGATAAGGGGGGAGCTACGGTTGTTATGAACAGGAGCCAATACACGGCAGAAATTAGACGTCAATTATCTGATCTCACTACTTACAGAAAACTACACACTGACCCCACCTTTGGTATACGCCAAAAAATCAATACGGTTCTGGATAAACACGTACAGCTCAAAACAATTGATACCAAGACTAGGACATACCTCATAAACCACCATCCAGTTGTTCCAGTACTGTATATCTTGCCCAAAATCCACAAAAATCTCCATAACCCTCCCGGCCGCCCGATAGTGGCATCAACTAACTCTATCCTTAATCCATTGTCCATCTTTCTTGAGAAAATTCTCACACCCCATGCTCGCTCCACAAAGTCTTACATTCTAGACACGGGAGACTTCTTGAACAAAATTCAGAACATCAAAAACATTCCACCTGACAGTATCTTATGTACCCTAGATGTGAACAGCCTTTACACTTCAATCCAGCATGACAGGGGTATTGAAGCAGTAACACTTACCCTTCGTGAGGCCAACGTTGACACGGGCTCGCTTAATTTGTGTATTGACTTACTTAACATTGTTCTTAGGGAGAACTTCTTTATGTTTGAGGATGATTTCTTTCTACAAACATGTGGTACCGCCATGGGGTCCAATGTGGCCCCAGCCTACGCAAATTTGTATATGGACCACTTCGAACGGACACATGTATACCCAAACCCTATTTTCCAACAGAATGCCCTAACATGGCATAGATATATAGACGACATCTTCTGCATTTGGAAAGGCGACCAAATCAGCTTACAAGAGTTCTTTAACACGATTAATGAGGTCAGACCCGAATTATCATTTACACTGGTACAACACCATGAGGAAATCGCATTCTTGGACACCAAAATCTTAAAAGACAGGTCCGGGAATTTGAGCACTGATTTATATATAAAACCGACTGATTGCAATAGCTTATTGCTTTACCACAGTTGCCATCCCAAATCTACCCGTGATAGCCTCCCCAGGTCTCAATTTAAAAGGGTAGCCAGGATTGTCTCTAACTCTGAGACCAGGAAAACCAGAATGCATGAAATGGCTGATAAATTCAGGGCACGGAATTACCCAACAAGACTCCTTGAGTTGGAATCATCAAAAGCCCTTTGTGACACTGAAGGTTCGGTTCTACCAACGTTCAAAAACCCGAGACTCCCGTTCGTCCATAATCACCACCCCACCATGTATAGAATCCATAATCTCATCCGCAGCCATTGGCCACTCTTGACAAAGGCGTATCCACAGATTCCAGTCTTCAAAGATCCTCCCCTTATGAGTATGAGACGCCCTCATAACGTAAGAGACAAGGTAGTGCGAGCTGATCTAGGCACATCTAGAACACCACCACTTAGGACACTCACAGGCCAGAGAAGAACGGGTACATTCCCTTGCCTAAATTGCATGTGTTGCTCAAACATTATAAAAGGCAGTGAAGTCTTACATCCCCGCACCGGTAAGGCCTTTCCCATTAATGAGTATCACACATGCGAATCAAATTTTGTGATATACATCATCAAGTGCCCTTGTGGATTATTATATGTGGGTGAGACCACCCAAGCCATCAGAAATAGAATCTCAAGTCACAAATCCACTATAAGATGTGGTAAGACCTGGCTGCCGCTACCTTTACATTTCAAAGAAGCTCAACACACAGTCGCCCAACTACGATTTCAGGTTATTGAAAAGGTTCATCGTCCAAGGAGGGGGGGTAACCATATCCAGTTGCTTAAACAAAGGGAAACCTTTTGGATTTATAAGTTAGACACACTTCACCCTAGAGGTTTGAACAGGGAAATCAATTGGCTAATTTAACCAGTTTCTTATTCTCCCATAGGCGAACTAACCCACTGCTCTGGTGTAAATCGTTTCGCACCCCCGCAGGATGGTAAGACGTATACCCTTTAGGTGCCTCACAAGTTTCCTTTTTTTACATTTTTTATTTTTATTTTTTATTTTTTATTTTTATTTTTATTTTTATCATTTTTTATTTTTCTATTTTTTTCATTTTTTTCATTTTTACCATTATTTACTTTATTTTCCATTTCTTTTCATTTTTTCATTGGTTCATTTCCCCCTTTTTTTTTCATTTTTTCATTTTTTTCATTTTTTCATTTTTTCTGTTCATTTCATTCATTTCACCTTTTTCATTTCTTTCATTTTGCTCATTGGTCATCTTATTATTCCTAAAGTATATTATTTATTCTATTGCATAATTTGTTCTTGACCCATTCAACTCAAGGTGCCTCTAGTACCGTGAATAATCAACTATAGTTTGGACTCCTACTTTCCATTATCATGTCTGGCTATAGATGTTGTGAGCATTCTATTATATAAATATGTACCTCTTTATATCCATTCACAAACTATTTCATCTATCTATTGCTCAGTATGCGGTGCTTCTAATCAGACCACATTGCTTATTCTCTACTGATTACCCTGCACATTGTACTGCATTGTCAGGACCCACGGTCTTTAAATAGAAAACACTAGTCAAGCCACCGCATCTACAACCTATATATCGCCAAGTGGGGCCCATACATAGCACTCACGCCAACTCTATTCTTCTCACAGTACCACAGAATACGCTTGTCACTACACCTCTGTGCCGACTCTGTTTTTTCCGGTCTGACACAGCGCATGCGCCGTTTTTCCTCCATAGTACGCAGGCGCCGAACTTACCAGCATCCCCTGTGTACTGCGCAGGCGCGGGCGTCCGCACTCACTTCCGGTCGCAGGACCGATCGGTAGCTTATATAGAACAGGCGCTTCCATGACATGGTATCGCCGCCTCCACCGCCAGGACACGTTCTGTGTCGGCGCTTCTCACAGGACCGACCAACCGGTCTCCCCGGCCCCGGACTACACTCACACTGCGCCACCAATCCATGTGAGACATCGGCCGCACATCAGATAAGTACTTCTAGCTATTAGACTATCTCTTATATGTCCCTATCCTTAGTCCTCAATAGGCCTATCCACCTTACACTGAAGGGTCAAAACTTATGTGGAGAGTTCCACTTCCACTACCCACCCCTGGGTCCCACAGGATTACAAGATACGGGCCTAAGACTCATAAGGTATAACTACCAGGGACATACATAATATGTTCCTTTATTGTACAACTACAGTGCTTTTTTTATCTTATATATTCTTTTATATTGCAGACAATTTAACACTCGACCGAGATCTTAAAATCACTTATACGCTGTCCTGGACAGTTATCTTTGAATTAAAAAGCCCCTTCCCCCAATATCTGGGTAAATACCTCTCTATTTACAGTTTAGTGTTATAATCCCACGAATCACACATCATCTCTATGAGATAACCTTTTGGTTACGTGCACTAACATTATTTCCATATCATGTTTTCCTATTGGTTTTAACAGGAAATCTGGGCCACCTTTAATTTTGAGTTTTCTACTCTATTATCATAAGACGTTGTACGAATAACCTACTGAGGGTACGTCAATCCACCTTTACCTTCTGCATTATCTCTGTCCCTATCTTCAAGTATCCCGTTCTTTGTTCTGAAGTCCTTGTATCTTACCTAGGTCTTCTCATTGTGATAAAATTTAAAATTTATTTTGTCCGTTTGCTGGCCTTTTTTTTGACATGAGCTCCATTATATCCATATTAGCATGGATAGTTGTCTGTATATTTTGTATATTTTGTACATCGGAGCACTGTATATATTATATGTTCATACATTGTTTTTCTCTATTTCTGTTACAGCATCATTTGTGACCAAGGCCACTGAGTGGCCGAAACGTTAAAAAACTTTTTTGTTGCCTTATTATTTCGTTTTCACTTCCAATAAAAAGATTCACTTCAGCAAAATTGACTTTAATTATGATGAGTGCAGTGATTTAATTTTCTTGGAGCTCTTGGGGTCTTGGGACTCCTTTCACTTGCACCATCAACTTCCATCTCTAGTCGAGTGCTGGCTCTTTGTTCATTCCACTATATAGCGTTTTGGAGTTCTCAGCACCGACCGGACTCATGTCAACCGAGACCTACGTATATGATGAAGCCACCGGTTCTACTATCTTGTCTAAGATAAGAACCAAAACAGACTTTCTACACATCCCCAGCAAGGACGTTAAGACCAGAGATTGGGAGAAAGAAAGAAAGAGACTAATTTCATTTGATTTACATTGCGCTACATTGGGTGAATATCACCGACAAGGGAAAATACCTCGTGGTTTACGTTGCAACCTGAGACCCACCCTCTTTGCCGACAACGATAAGTATTGCGCTACATTTCAGAAAATCCTAAATAAGTGCTCCTTCGATATCATCCTGTTAACTATCGAGTACCTCCAGGAGGCCATAAAAACTACTGAGGAGAAGATTACATCTATCGAAACCCAATTGACTACAACCCTGAGTAGTGCCGAGTTCTCTACTCTGAAAGGTAAAGTGGACTCCATATTATCCACCCATCAAAAAACTTTGGAAGAGAGAAAGAGAACGAAGTTCCAGAGGGACACTGAAGACTATCTCACTAACAAAGTATACAAATGGGAGGACCCATTTCCCCGCCAAACACGTCAACGCTTTCGTCGGACGCAGAGAGGAAACTATCGCTCAGGGGGTTCCTCACCAGCAGAGGGCTCATCAGCAGGATCCGGCAGCGAGATTACTTCACCGGGCTCTCGTTTTTTAGGACCAAACGGACGCCTACCAGGAGATCGAGGAGGAAAAGCACCAGACCGACACATGACCCTGAGGTCCCAGGTAGGAGTCCAAACTCAGTAGTAAACATATCTGATTATTCTCTGTCTCCCCTTGAGTTGAAAGTACTTAACATGGGTTTATCTTTTTGTCCTACACCTAGATGGGACGCATTTCAGTTAGAGAAAGACCTTCAACGCTTCTATAGGAGCATTAGATTGAAGGTTCACTTTGATACCAATACTACTGACAGGGGCAACACCCTAGGCAGAATACCTGACCACGATTCATCTAAAATTACCATTGATTCCCTGGGTCTCAGGAACCCGAGTACGTTTATGCCACCTAAATCCCACCATGCGGTGGAAACATTTATCAGTCTACTGGATAGGGACATCAAGAGCACCATCCATGACCAACGCCTGGGTCTTCTCCCTGTGCAACACAATCTCAGTACCTCCGAGAAACAGGCTCTGGATTCACTAAGCAGTAACAAAAATATTATCATAAAACCGGCGGATAAGGGGGGAGCTACGGTTGTTATGAACAGGAGCCAATACACGGCAGAAATTAGACGTCAATTATCTGATCTCACTACTTACAGAAAACTACACACTGACCCCACCTTTGGTATACGCCAAAAAATCAATACGGTTCTGGATAAACACGTACAGCTCAAAACAATTGATACCAAGACTAGGACATACCTCATAAACCACCATCCAGTTGTTCCAGTACTGTATATCTTGCCCAAAATCCACAAAAATCTCCATAACCCTCCCGGCCGCCCGATAGTGGCATCAACTAACTCTATCCTTAATCCATTGTCCATCTTTCTTGAGAAAATTCTCACACCCCATGCTCGCTCCACAAAGTCTTACATTCTAGACACGGGAGACTTCTTGAACAAAATTCAGAACATCAAAAACATTCCACCTGACAGTATCTTATGTACCCTAGATGTGAACAGCCTTTACACTTCAATCCAGCATGACAGGGGTATTGAAGCAGTAACACTTACCCTTCGTGAGGCCAACGTTGACACGGGCTCGCTTAATTTGTGTATTGACTTACTTAACATTGTTCTTAGGGAGAACTTCTTTATGTTTGAGGATGATTTCTTTCTACAAACATGTGGTACCGCCATGGGGTCCAATGTGGCCCCAGCCTACGCAAATTTGTATATGGACCACTTCGAACGGACACATGTATACCCAAACCCTATTTTCCAACAGAATGCCCTAACATGGCATAGATATATAGACGACATCTTCTGCATTTGGAAAGGCGACCAAATCAGCTTACAAGAGTTCTTTAACACGATTAATGAGGTCAGACCCGAATTATCATTTACACTGGTACAACACCATGAGGAAATCGCATTCTTGGACACCAAAATCTTAAAAGACAGGTCCGGGAATTTGAGCACTGATTTATATATAAAACCGACTGATTGCAATAGCTTATTGCTTTACCACAGTTGCCATCCCAAATCTACCCGTGATAGCCTCCCCAGGTCTCAATTTAAAAGGGTAGCCAGGATTGTCTCTAACTCTGAGACCAGGAAAACCAGAATGCATGAAATGGCTGATAAATTCAGGGCACGGAATTACCCAACAAGACTCCTTGAGTTGGAATCATCAAAAGCCCTTTGTGACACTGAAGGTTCGGTTCTACCAACGTTCAAAAACCCGAGACTCCCGTTCGTCCATAATCACCACCCCACCATGTATAGAATCCATAATCTCATCCGCAGCCATTGGCCACTCTTGACAAAGGCGTATCCACAGATTCCAGTCTTCAAAGATCCTCCCCTTATGAGTATGAGACGCCCTCATAACGTAAGAGACAAGGTAGTGCGAGCTGATCTAGGCACATCTAGAACACCACCACTTAGGACACTCACAGGCCAGAGAAGAACGGGTACATTCCCTTGCCTAAATTGCATGTGTTGCTCAAACATTATAAAAGGCAGTGAAGTCTTACATCCCCGCACCGGTAAGGCCTTTCCCATTAATGAGTATCACACATGCGAATCAAATTTTGTGATATACATCATCAAGTGCCCTTGTGGATTATTATATGTGGGTGAGACCACCCAAGCCATCAGAAATAGAATCTCAAGTCACAAATCCACTATAAGATGTGGTAAGACCTGGCTGCCGCTACCTTTACATTTCAAAGAAGCTCAACACACAGTCGCCCAACTACGATTTCAGGTTATTGAAAAGGTTCATCGTCCAAGGAGGGGGGGTAACCATATCCAGTTGCTTAAACAAAGGGAAACCTTTTGGATTTATAAGTTAGACACACTTCACCCTAGAGGTTTGAACAGGGAAATCAATTGGCTAATTTAACCAGTTTCTTATTCTCCCATAGGCGAACTAACCCACTGCTCTGGTGTAAATCGTTTCGCACCCCCGCAGGATGGTAAGACGTATACCCTTTAGGTGCCTCACAAGTTTCCTTTTTTTACATTTTTTATTTTTATTTTTTATTTTTTATTTTTATTTTTATTTTTATCATTTTTTATTTTTCTATTTTTTTCATTTTTTTCATTTTTACCATTATTTACTTTATTTTCCATTTCTTTTCATTTTTTCATTGGTTCATTTCCCCCTTTTTTTTCATTTTTTCATTTTTTTCATTTTTTCATTTTTTCTGTTCATTTCATTCATTTCACCTTTTTCATTTCTTTCATTTTGCTCATTGGTCATCTTATTATTCCTAAAGTATATTATTTATTCTATTGCATAATTTGTTCTTGACCCATTCAACTCAAGGTGCCTCTAGTACCGTGAATAATCAACTATAGTTTGGACTCCTACTTTCCATTATCATGTCTGGCTATAGATGTTGTGAGCATTCTATTATATAAATATGTACCTCTTTATATCCATTCACAAACTATTTCATCTATCTATTGCTCAGTATGCGGTGCTTCTAATCAGACCACATTGCTTATTCTCTACTGATTACCCTGCACATTGTACTGCATTGTCAGGACCCACGGTCTTTAAATAGAAAACACTAGTCAAGCCACCGCATCTACAACCTATATATCGCCAAGTGGGGCCCATACATAGCACTCACGCCAACTCTATTCTTCTCACAGTACCACAGAATACGCTTGTCACTACACCTCTGTGCCGACTCTGTTTTTTCCGGTCTGACACAGCGCATGCGCCGTTTTTCCTCCATAGTACGCAGGCGCCGAACTTACCAGCATCCCCTGTGTACTGCGCAGGCGCGGGCGTCCGCACTCACTTCCGGTCGCAGGACCGATCGGTAGCTTATATAGAACAGGCGCTTCCATGACATGGTATCGCCGCCTCCACCGCCAGGACACGTTCTGTGTCGGCGCTTCTCACAGGACCGACCAACCGGTCTCCCCGGCCCCGGACTACACTCACACTGCGCCACCAATCCATGTGAGACATCGGCCGCACATCAGATAAGTACTTCTAGCTATTAGACTATCTCTTATATGTCCCTATCCTTAGTCCTCAATAGGCCTATCCACCTTACACTGAAGGGTCAAAACTTATGTGGAGAGTTCCACTTCCACTACCCACCCCTGGGTCCCACAGGATTACAAGATACGGGCCTAAGACTCATAAGGTATAACTACCAGGGACATACATAATATGTTCCTTTATTGTACAACTACAGTGCTTTTTTTATCTTATATATTCTTTTATATTGCAGACAATTTAACACTCGACCGAGATCTTAAAATCACTTATACGCTGTCCTGGACAGTTATCTTTGAATTAAAAAGCCCCTTCCCCCAATATCTGGGTAAATACCTCTCTATTTACAGTTTAGTGTTATAATCCCACGAATCACACATCATCTCTATGAGATAACCTTTTGGTTACGTGCACTAACATTATTTCCATATCATGTTTTCCTATTGGTTTTAACAGGAAATCTGGGCCACCTTTAATTTTGAGTTTTCTACTCTATTATCATAAGACGTTGTACGAATAACCTACTGAGGGTACGTCAATCCACCTTTACCTTCTGCATTATCTCTGTCCCTATCTTCAAGTATCCCGTTCTTTGTTCTGAAGTCCTTGTATCTTACCTAGGTCTTCTCATTGTGATAAAATTTAAAATTTATTTTGTCCGTTTGCTGGCCTTTTTTTTGACATGAGCTCCATTATATCCATATTAGCATGGATAGTTGTCTGTATATTTTGTATATTTTGTACATCGGAGCACTGTATATATTATATGTTCATACATTGTTTTTCTCTATTTCTGTTACAGCATCATTTGTGACCAAGGCCACTGAGTGGCCGAAACGTTAAAAAACTTTTTTGTTGCCTTATTATTTCGTTTTCACTTCCAATAAAAAGATTCACTTCAGCAAAATTGACTTTAATTATGATGAGTGCAGTGATTTAATTTTCTTTGAACCCCAGAACTGAGACAGAGAGGCCCGGTACCGAGTACCCCGCGGCCCTGCGTCTGGGGGTGCTCCAAACTTGGCGTCACGAACAGGATCTACTTAAGCCTGAAGAATCAGGTCATGTGTGCCTTGGAACTGTGATTTGTTGTGCTTGAACCATGACTTATTGCAAAGACCGTGGATTGCCACTTGCTGCCAAAAGTTCCCGCCAAAACCGCCGCCATTGCAGCGCTAAGAGGAGCGCAGAAGAAGAAGAAGGGCGTGCCATGGGAGGAGACTATACAAGCGGCACCAAAAGTGGTGACCGCCCCCTCCGACTACTGCTGCGAGATGACGACCTGCCAAGGAGCAGAGGAGAACCACCCCCTGAATTGCAACGGCGGGAATGGGAGGACGAAGAAGCTACACCCTCAGAAAATGGAGCAGGGATGGCGACCAGCGAGTCCCAGAGCGACGGCGAAGTGATCTCGGCCTGTCCTCACCCACCGGAGACAGACCCGAACCCACCGCAGCTGGAGGATCTGGACCTCTCAGAGCTACAGGCGGCGGAGCCAAGCCAGCCTATCCTGAATATGGGGCCAGCTGATGTGAAGCAATGGATGTCGGAGCCGTGCCCGGAGGCCGCCCTGGAGGAACCGCGGTCCGGGCTGCAGCCGATTCCATCGTCCTTGTCAACGGAACAGATCGACATCGGTGGAATCACATCAGATGCAGGTATGGAAAGCGTCCCTGCTCCCCCGACCGACCCTGCTCCTGTGACCGCTCCCCGGCCCGACAATGACCGAGTTTTCACCGCTGAGCTAGTAATACTGACCCCAGGCACCATGGAAAAGCTGGTGCCTCCATTACCAACAACGATGGGGAAACCGCTAGATGTGAGCTCAGAGGGGGTGACTTTCCAGTGGGATACCCCACGGATAGGGCCGGATGGAGCCAGGCAGGAGGGCCTCAGCATTGCTGCGCTCACCTGGGAACAATATAAGCAATGCTTAATTCGACAATGGCAAAATCAAAAAGAGACAGAACCAAGTGACCCACCGAGAGTACAGAGACCAAAAGCTGAACACAACCGGAGGAACTCGGTCAGGCAGGGGACTGTACTAGCCTTACACCTGAAGCGGGGTTGGGGCTCTATACAAGAACCGGGACTGCCGACAGAAATCTTCTTTACCAGCTACAATGGGAAAACCCCGACCCGCAATCGCTATGACAATCAGCTACCATGTAAAGGGGACCAGGTGACCTACACTCGTCACCGGAGTGCGCAGGGGTGGTGCGCCCGGGACATCCAACGATACGAGCCGGTGGTAGCGCCACCTGCTGTCCCTACTGTGACTACCTCAGATTTGACCAACCCCACTACTGTTGCCACGATGTGTATTATCGCCGCTACTGAACTTGCAACCACCGCTGACATTCGAATCCAGACACCAGGTGATCTGACCATGTCTGGGAGACCAACCAATGATACTGATTCTGCATCCGCCGAGGACAGAGGATCGCAGCCTTACCGGCCTGTGAGTGCCCGTCACCAGCTGATGCAGTGTAACCTCCTGTGAGGATAAACCTCTGAAAACCAAGTATGTAAATAGTTAACTGTTCATCTTCTGTGTTTTCTGCTGCTAGTACCCGTTCAGGGTTATTCTTAAAGGGATCGCTTCGTTTACCCGGGATCCCTATTGCTTTTTATTTTTGCTTTTGTTTCTATTTTTGCTTTTGTTTACCAAAGTTACAAAGACTGCCGAATCATGGACGGTGAATGGTTCACAAACTGTAATGTAAATAGTTTGAACCCTATTAAGGGTGCCCTCTACTGGTTTTAAGAACTCTTTGCGAAGAAACTGTTCCTGGAAACAGTACCGGAGTTCCTGCTCTACACGGACTTGCAACTTGAGCAGTTGCACTACCTCAAAGAGACTTGGTTCCCTCTTAAAGGGAATGTTCACCATTTGCACTTAATGTACAATGTTGCTTTAAAAGAGAGTGAACAGTAATAATGTTTTATATAGTAAGTTATATGTAGCCAGTTAGATAGCTATAGAAAATGTTTGATAATGTTGCTAGAAGATTGAGGACAGGAAGTGAACCCGTAGGGGTTAGTGGGTGAGTCCTCCTAGGAGCCATAGAGAGATGACTCAGTGATCCTGTACTACGAAAAGAGGCAGTAGGCCTGGGAAGATAGACAGGCGGTCCTGCATATGAACAATCAGAAAGTGAAAAGAAAAGTATTGCACTTAGAAGAGGAAAAATAAAGAAAAGTTAATTTACATTTTAGGAGTTTTATAGTAAGCCTTTAGTGGATCCAGCTTATACGTCCTTAGAGGCAAAGTTAAATTATTGTTGAGAATTTGCACTTTAGTAGAATACCCGGCTGGGTAAGCAAAGTTATTTATAGACTGTTATTTAAAATATTTAACCATGTTTTGTTTGTAACGTTCAAGTGTCCTCACCTCCCATAAAGGGAAGCTCTGTTCAAATTTACTTGTTTATTGCATTTCAAAATTTGTATGTCTTTTTGCTGACATGTATTGTTGTTTTCTTCCCAGTCCAGGAGTACTGGATTTAACCGAGGGGGAGTGCAGCACCCCAGAGTGCTGGTCGTTGCAGTACTGTTGCTCCGCCGCTAAGGGGAGTGATGGTATGTCTGATGGCACTAAAGGAGTTCACCTGACCAGGTATCATAGACACCAATACACTTCATAGTCTGGCCTCCAGGGGGAGCTAGGGGTGCTATGTATTAGACCACTCCTCACAATCTGGTAAAACTGGGGGTTGGATAGAAAGTTAGACAGAAGCTGACTGGGTTGGAACCAGGCAACATCCTGTGGCAGAGGGTGTTGCAGGGGAAGATTCAGGGGGGTCCCTGTCAGGGTTGGGATCCTGACAGAGGCCTAGCAAAAAGGAAAGAACTTTAAGGAACCGCGCCTGCACTACATCGCGGCGGTATCTCAAGAAAGGACAAGAAGCGAGGTTTATTGTGGAGAGTGAGAAACGAGATCAAAGCAAAAAGGAGATAACACCAGTAGGAGTCGTGCTGTAAGATCGAGGCAACATCCTACTGAGGCGCGTAGCCGGTGGCCGGAACGCCGAGGAAGTATTGGGCTCCAAGCATACTTCAAACAGCGGCAGGACAGTTAATTTTTGGTTGGCTGTCTCACCTAAATCACCTAAGAAGACATAGGGGGCAATTGTGGGAGAGGGGCGACACTAGGGTCCCGGAAGAACTCCAGGCCTACCCGGCATACGGGTGCGTCCCATCCATATCATCTGAGGGACGGAGAAGAACATCAGATAGTTGTGAGAGAAAGAACGTCAGAGAAAGGAAAGGAACATCAGAGAAAGGAAAGAACATCAGAAACAGACACAACAGTTGTGAGGACTATCCCGTGGTGCTCAGCAGGGAAGTACTACAACACACAGGCGCTAGAAGATAGGCACAGATTTCCACCTGCAAAGGGAACTCTGGAGGTGCCATCGGACCGGCCGGTCTCAGCCAGCCCTGTTAACCGTACTCTGGATTGAGGATCTTGAAGCGTTCAGTAAAGAGGTAAAGAGACTGCAACCCTGTGTCCTCGTTATTCATCGTGACCTGCACTGCGCACCACCACCTACACCTTTCATTGGACGCCCCTTAGCAGGGTCACGGACCGGGTCTAGCCACTGTGACAACCCCAGAACTGAGACAGAGGCCCGGTATCGAGTACCCCGCGGCCCTGTGTCTGGGGGCGCTCCACCAGCACGTGTCCAAGAACATTACCCGTACCCTTGCCAACGCACATTCTGACATTATCCACTTAAGACCGGTATATATAGAAGTGCTTGTGACCAGGGATGCTACATTTTCCTGACGTCACACTGGTAAACATTGTGGAGGCTGGGGCCAAGTCACAGTATGGCACGCATGTGCTCCCGGCATCGAGGATTGCTGTCCCTACTTTTATGGTTTCTTCCACCTCCTTTAGCAGTTCCTGCACCCCCTCCTGCTCCTCGTCATCCTCCATCTCCGATGTGCTTTCTAAGCACATCATCAACATCTGCCGTAAGATGAAAACTCTAGCACTGCCTCAGCGAAGCAGCGACAGGCTCTGCTGGAGCTAATTTGTCTAGGACACAAACCATACATGATGGCAGAGTTACTTAAAGAAATAACAGACCAGATAGATCTGTGGTTTTTGCTGCTGAACCTCCAAGCAGGCATGGTAATGTGTGATAATGGGTGTAACCTGGTGGCAGCAGTGAATCTTGGCAAGCTCACACACGTACTAAGCTTAGAACATATGCTCATCTTGGTAGTTCAGCAGTTTCTGAAAACATATCTTCATTTGCCAGAGCTTCTGGTCAAGGTACACCGCTTCAGTGCCCATTTCCGCAAGTCGGCTACAGCTGCTGCTGCTCTGGCAATTCTGCAGCAGCAGAAAGTGTGAGCTCACTGACTTGTGTGTGATGTGCCCATGTGCCGGAACTCCACACTGCACATGCTGGCAAGTCTTTGTGAGCAGCAGAGGCCAGTTGTTGAGTACCAACTTCAAAACACCAGTAGGTATTCTAGTCAGCCTCTGCACACAACAACAGAAAGGTGGGCACTGATGTCTAACATTTATGTGGTTTTCCAAAACTTTGCAAACTCCACAATAATGGTGAGCGGCGGTGACACCATAGTCAGCACAATGATCCCGCTTCTGTGCCTACTGAAACAGTTGCTGCTCACAATTAAACATGAAGGTATGTATGTGGACCAGGTGGAAATGAAGGAAGACATAAGACAGAGAGATTCTAATTAGCCCAGTCTCATCTCATCTGCTCAGCGCATATTGGGTAACAATTAGGAGGTGGACATTGAGGATGAAGAGGAGGAATAGGAGCTGGTGGCTAGTGCAACAGAGGGTAGTACCTATACAACTTTTGTCCAGTCTCTCCTGCATGGATGGGCTGAGGATGGGAATGAGGTGGAAGAGGAGGAGGAGCTGGAGTGTCATTATCATGGTGGAGAAAGGGTAGTGTTGGCTGTAGGGACCTTGGCACATACGGCAAACTTTATGTAACGCTGGATTTTCCGAGACCTTCACATTACATCTATTTTGGACAAAAAAGAGTATTGGTTATTCACCCTGCTAGACTCATGATACAAGGAGAACTTTGCATCTCTTCTTCCTGAGATGGAGAGGTCTTCTAAAATGGTACTATTCCATAAGACCATTGGGGAAATTGTTGAAAAAATTCCCATCAGACAACTATCAGCAGGGGGCAAGCTTCCATGCCAAACCAAGTAGGAGAGGCCACGGAGACACACAGGAGAGGTAGGGGTACACTGTAAAAGACGTGGGCCAATATCATGACACCAGCCTAGCAACCTGGGCCTAATGAATAGGTATTTTTGACAAGGTAAGAAAATATGTTCAAGCAATACCTGGCTGACCAAACCACCATAATCCCTAATTCTTCTACGACTTTCAATTATTGGGTCTCACAGCTGGACACCTGGCATGAACTGTACCTCTATGCCTTGGAGGTGTTGCCCTGTTGCTAGGGTGTTTTCTGAGTGGGTTTTTAGTGCCACCAGGGGGCCATAACAGACACTTTCACCTGTCAACAGGGAATGCAGACAGGCTCACTCTCATAACAATGAACAAAGCCTGGATTAGCTCGCATTTTTTCACAATGCCAAATGACAGCTGCACAATAAGTGCTTTTAATTATCAATTTTTTAATGAGGCCTGCTATTTGTTGCCTTTCAGGGGTCTAAAGATGACCCTCCTCATAATTTCTGTCTGGCTTTGCAATTTCTGTAAAACATTTATGACTGTATAAGTAGATCAACTACATTTTGAAAATGCACTCATCCATACAGTTTAACACAGTTATTGTTGCATTAAGGTAGTATGTAAAACTTAAAAAAAAGTGTAAAAAAAATGTTTCAGGATTAGTTTACTCACCCATAGAGTACTACGTGCTTTCTGTCAGATTTTGGTGGTATACTGTAACATTACAAAAAAGCAACGCATAAGGATTACAATCCGAAATGTGTTTGCTCATCTGCACATTCTTTTAACCCCATGCACGTTGTTGCGATTTTTATGGATTACCAATAATGAATTTCAATTTTTACGGAAGACGGACACGCTGGATTTTCCATTATTTGACAGTCTATATATTGCAGCACTGCAGGTTTCCTTGCAGGGAGTCTTCTAAGTGGTGAGCTGACTTCTTTCTTTCTTCCTTGCATTGCAAAAAGCATTTGAAAATTTTGCTTGCTGTTCACATTTCTTACCCAAACACTATTCCATGTTCTGGGGTACATTTTTGTGATATACAGTGGGTACGAAAAGTTTTCAGACCCCTTTAATTTTTTCACTCTTTGTTTCATTGCAGCCATTTGGCAAATTCAAAACAGTTCATTTTTTTCCTCATTAATATACACTCTGGACCCCATCTTGACTGAAAAAAAACAGAAATGTAGAAATTTTTGCATATTTATTAAAATAGAAAAACTGAATTATCACATGGTCATATGAATTTAGACCATTTGCTCAGACACTCATATTTAAGTTGCATGCTGTCCATTTCCTTGTGATCCTCCTTGAGATGGTTCTACTCCTTCATTGGAGGCCAGATGTCTTTAAGCCCTTTACCCCCAAGGGTGGTTTTGCATGTTAATGACCGGGCCAATTTTTACAATTCTGACCATTATCCCTTTATGAGGTTATAACTCTGGAATGCTTCAACGGATCATGGTGATTCTGACATTATTTTCTCATGACATATTGTACGTCATGATAGTGGTAACATTTTTTTTTATATGACTTGCTTTTATTTGTGAAAAAAAACGGAAATTTGGTGAAAATTTTGAAAATTTCGCAATTTTCCAACTTTGAATTTTCATGCCTTTAAATCACACAGATATGTCGCACAAAATATTTAATAAGTAACATTTCCCACATGTCTACTTTACATCAAAACAATTTTGGAACATTTTTTTTTTATTTGGGAGTTATAAGGGATAAAAATAGACCAGCGATTTCTCACTTTTACAATTCTCATTTCTCATTCAAGAAGTTTATTAACCCTTCTGGTGCTTCACAGGAATTTTTTGAATATTTAAAAAAAAAATGAACATTTAACTTTTTTCACAAAAAGATTACTTCAGAACCAAATTTTCTTATTTTTCCAAGGATAAGAGGAGAAATTGGACACCAAAAGTTATTGCGCAATTTGTCCTGAGTACGCTGATACCCCATATGTGTGGGGGAACCACTATTTGGGCGCATGGCAGAGCTCGGAAGGGAAGGAGCGCCATATGACTTTTTTTAATACAAAATTGGCTGGAATTGAGATTGTACACCATGTCACGTTTGGAGAGTCCCTGATGTGCCTAAACAGTGGAAAATCCCCACAAGTGACACTATTTTGGAAACTAGACCCCTCAAGGAACTTATCTAGATGTGTGGTGAGAACTTTGAACCCCCAAAGGCTTCACAGAAGTTTATAACGTAGAGCCGCAAAATTAAAAAAATCATGTTTTTTCCACAAAAATGATCTTTTCACCCCCAATTTTAATATTCCCAAGGATAACAGGACCTCAAAAGTTATTGTTCAATTTGTCCTGAGTACGCCAATGCCCCATATGTGGGGGTAAACCACTGTTTGTGCGAATGGCAGCACTCGGAAGGGAAGGAGGGCCGTTTGACTTTTCCATGGAAAATTGGCTGGAATTGAGATCAGATGCCATGTCACGTTTGGAGAGCCCCTGATGTGCCTAAACAGTGGAAACCCCCCACAAGTGACAGCATTTCGGAAACTAGACCCAGAAAGAACTTATCTAGATGTGTGGTGAGCCCTTTGAACCCCCAAAGGCTTCACAGAAGTTTATAACGTAGAGCCGTAAAATGAAAAAATCATATTTTTTCCACAAAAATTATCTTTTCACGCCCAATTTTAACTTATTCCAAGGGAAACTGGACCCCCAAACTTATTGTTCAATTTGTCCTGAGTACGCCGATACCCCATATGTGGGGGTAAACCACTGTTTGGGCGCATGGCAGACCTCAGAAGGGAAGGAGCACCATTTGACTTTTTCAACGCAGAATTGGCTGGAATTGAGATCAGACGCCATGTCGCATTTGGAGAGCCCCTGATGTGCCTAAACAGTGGAAACCCCCCAATTCTAACTCCAACCCTAACCCCAACACATCCCTTACCATAACCCTAACCACAAACCTAACCGTAACACACCCCTAACCCTAAACCCAACCCTAACCTTAATCCCAACCGTAACCGTAATCCTAACTTTGGCCCAACCCTAACCCTAACCTTAACCCTAATGGGAAAATAGAAATAAATACATTTATTTTACTATTTTTCCCTAACTAAGGGGGTGATAAAGGGGGGGTTGATTTACTATATATAGTGGGTTTTTATGTTTAGCAGCTATCACACACTAAAGGACACTTTTTATTGCAAAAAATCGTTTTTGCATCACATTTTGAGAGCTATAATTTTTCCATATTATGGCTCACAAAGTCATGTGAGGTCTTGCTTTTACGAGATGAGTTGATGCTTTTATTGGTACCATTTTCGGGCACATGCCATTTTTTGATCGCTTTTTATTCCGATTTTGCGAGGCAGAATGACCAAAAACCAGCAATTCATGAATTTTGTATTTTTTTTTTTTGGGGGGGGGGGGGGGGTATGGCATTTATACCACTCCATGTCAGGTAAAATTTATGAAGCAGCTTTATTCTATCGATGACAGTGATACCTCATTTATATAATTTTTTTATGTTTTGGCGCTTTATACAATAAAAACTATTTTATATAACAAATAATTATTTTTGAATCACTTTATTATGAGAGCTATAACTTTTTTATTTTTCTGGTGATGGAGCTATATGGCGGCTATTTTTTTGCAGGACAAGATTGCCTTTTTCAGCGTTACCACGTTTATTTATATCTGTCTTTTTGATCACGTGTTATTCCACTTTTTGTTTAGCAGTATGATGATTTTGGCATTGTTTTTTTGCCTTGTTTTTTTAATGGTCTTCACTAAAGGAGTTAACTAGTGGGACAATTTTATAGGTCGGGTCATTACGAATGCGGCGATACTAAACATGTGTACTTTTATTGTTTAGATTTTTTTTGTTCAAATATTCATTTATTGATGGAATAAATATTGATTTTTTTATTATTATTTTTTTATTATTTTTTAAAACATTTTTACAATTATTAATTTTTTTTAAATTCACTCTGAGTTTCACACTGTTTCCCACTATGGGACACTCATTTTGTGCAGGCTGATTGCTTCTATAGTATGCAGATCTGCTATAGAAGCTATATAAGCCGTCAGCACTGAAGCTTCTATATACTGACCTCAGAGCCTTCCTGGCATGCACTGTGCTTGACAGGAAGTCTCTCAGGTCCAGAGACTTGACTTGTCGTCATGACCACATCGGGTCTCAATGGCAGCGATCGGGACCCCGTGGCATGCCTTGAGTTCTCCAATCCAAAGGCAGAGGAGCTGTCAGCCCCTGTGCCGGCTCCAGAAAGCTGCGATCATGTTTGATCGCAGTGTTCCAGGGGTTAAAGTGCAAGCAGCGATCCGTGACCACTCCTGGCACTTAGTGCCAGTTGTCAGCTGTGAAAATCAGCTGACACCCGGCCGCGAACACCCCCAGTGATCGTAACCGATCATTTAGACGTACTATTCCATCTATGAGAATTAGGGCCCAGGTCACATGGACGGAATAGTACGTCTGATGGCAGAAAGGGGTTAATTAAACTGATAGGACTTTATTTGGAAAGGCACACACCTGTCATAATCGTTAAACGGAAGAAGTTTGGGACCACCAGAAGTCTTCCTAGACCTGGCTGTCCAGCCAAACTGAGCAATTGTGAGAGAAGAGCCTTGGTGAGAGAAGTAAAGAAAAACCCCAAGATCACTGTGGCTGAGCTCGAGATGCAGTAGGGAGATGGGAGAAAGTTCCACAAAGTCAACTATAAGGAGATAAGGGGAGGGGGAAAAAATAATAAATTACTGATAGGGATTTGTTATAAATCTCCAAAAATAATGGAAGCAATGGAGAATATCCTCGTAAAGCAAATAGATGAAGCTGCGACTCAAGGAGAAGTCATTATTATGGGGGACTTCAACTACCCTGAAATAGATTGGGGAACAGAAACCTGCAGTTCCAGCAAAGGTAATCGGTTTTTGACAACTATGAGAGACAATTACCTTTCACAACTGGTTCAGGACCCAACAAGGAGGGGGGCACTGCTAGACCTAATATTAACCAACAGGCCAGACCGCATATCAAATATAAGGGTTGGGGGTCACTTGGGGAATAGTGATCACAAAATAATAAGTTTTCATGTAACCTTTAATAAGATGGGTAGTAGGGGGGTGACAAGGACACTAAACTTCAGGACGGCAAATTTCCAACGGATGAGAGAGGATCTTGGTGCAATTAACTGGGACGATACCCTGAGACACAAAAATACACAAAGAAAATGGGAGACGTTTATTAGCATCCTGGATAGGACCTGTGCACAGTATATACCGTATGGGAATAAACATACTAGAAATAGGAGGAAACCAATATGGCTAAATAGAGCTGTAAGGGGCGCAATAAGGGACAAAAAGAAAGCATTTAGAGAATTAAAGGAAGTAGGTAGTGAGGAGGCATTAAATAAATACAGAAAATTAAATAAATTCTGTAAAAAGCAAATCAAGGCAGCAAAGATTGAGACAGAGAGACTCATTGCCAGAGAGAGTAAAAATAATCCCAAAATATTCTTTAACTATATAAATAGTAAGAAACTAAAAAATGATAGTGTTGGCCCCCTTAAAAATAATCTGGGGGAAATGGTGGATGAGGATGAGGAAAAAGCCAATATGCTAAATGACTTTTTTTCATCAGTATTTACAAAAGAAAATCCCATGGCAGCCAATATGATCAGTGATAAAAATTCCCAATTAAATGTCACCTGCTTAACCCAGCAGGAAGTACAGCGGCGTCTAAAAATAACTAAAATTGACAAATCTCCGGGCCCGGATGGGATACACCCCCGAGTACTGCAGGAACTAAGTACAGTCATTGATAGACCATTATTTTTAATCTTTAAAGACTCCATAATAACAGGGTCTGTACCACAGGACTGGCGTATAGCAAATGTGGTGCCAATATTCAAAAAAGGGGCAAAAACTGAACTCGGTAATTATAGGCCAGTAAGCTTAACCTCTACTGTGGGTAAAATCCTGGAGGGCATTCTAAGGGATACTATACTGGAGTATCTGAAGAGGAATAACCTTATGACCCAGTATCAGCACGGGTTTACTAGGGACCGTTCATGTCAGACTAATTTGATCAGCTTCTATGAAGAGGTAAGTTCCGGACTGGACCAAGGGAGCCCAGTGGACGTAGTGTATATGGACTTTTCCAAAGCTTTTGATACGGTGCCACACAAAAGGTTGTTACATAAAATGAGAGTAATGGGGATAGGGGAAAATATGTGTAAGTGGGTTGAGAGCTGGCTCAGGGATAGGAAACAAAGGGTGGTTATTAATGGAGCACACTCGGACTGGGTTGCGGTTAGCAGTGGGGTACCACAGGGGTCAGTATTGGGCCCTCTTCTTTTTAACATATTTAGTAATGACCTTGTAGGGGGCATTCAGAGTAGAATTTCAATATTTGCAGATGACACTAAACTCTGCAGGGTAATCAATACAGGGGAGGACAATTTTATATTACAGGATGATTTATGTAAACTAGAAGCTTGGGCTGATAAATGGCAAATGAGCTTTAATGGGGATAAATGTAAGGTCATGCACTTGGGTAGAAGTAATAAGATGTATAACTATGTGCTTAATTCTAAAACTCTGGGCAAAACCGTCAATGAAAAAGACCTGGGTATATGGGTGGATGACAAACTCATATTCAGTGGCCAGTGTCAGGCAGCTGCTACAAAGGCAAATAAAATAATGGGATGTATTAAAAGAGGCATAGATGCTCATGAGGAGAACATAATTTTACCTCTATACAAGTCACTAGTTCGACCACACTTAGAATACTGTGCACAGTTCTGGTCTCCGGTGTATAAGAAAGACATAGCTGAACTGGAGCGGGTGCAGAGAAGAGCGACCAAGGTTATTAGAGGACTGGGGGGTCTGCAATACCAAGATAGGTTAATACACTTGGGGCTATTTAGTTTGGAAAAACGAAGACTAAGGGGTGATCTTATTTTAATGTATAAATATAGGAGGGGACAGTACAAAGACCTTTCTGATGATCTTTTTAATCATAGACCTGAGAAAGGGACAAGGGGGCATCCTCTACGTCTGGAGGAAAGAAGGTTTAAGCATAATAACAGACGCGGATTCTTTACTGTAAGACCAGTGAGACTATGGAACTCTCTGCCGTATGATGTTGTAATGAGTGATTCATTAATTAAATTTAAGAGGGGACTGGATACCTTTCTGGAAAAGTATAATGTTACAGGGTATATACACTAGATTCCTTGATAAGGCGTTGATCCAGGGAACTAGTCTGATTGCCGTATGTGGGGTCGGGAAGGAATTTTTTTCCCCATGGTGGAGTTACTCTTTGCCACATGGGTTTTTTTTGCCTTCCCCTGGATCAACATGTTAGGGCATGTTAGGTTAGGCTATGGGTTGAACTAGATGGACTTACAGTCTTCCTTCAACCTTAATAACTATGTAACTATTACTGCAGCCCGCCACCAGTCAGGCCTTTATGGTAGAGTGGCCCAATGGAAACCTCTCCTCAGTGCAAGACATATGAAAACTTGAACAGAATTTGCTAAAAAAACACTTGAAGGACTCCCAGACTATGAGATATAAGATTCTCTGGTCTGATGAGATGAAGATAGACTTTTTTGGTGACAATTCTAAGCTGTATGTGTGGAGTCCTGACCTAAACCCAATTGAGCATCTCTGGAGAGACCTGAAAATGACTGTCCACCAACGTTTACCATCTAACCTGATGGAACTGGAGAGGATCTGCAAGGAAGAATGGCAGAGGATTCCCAAATTCAGGTGTGAAAATCAAAAGGGTGCTTCTACTCAATACTCATCAAAGGGTCTGAATACTTATGACCATGTGATATTTCAATTTTTCTTTTTTAATAAATTTGCAAAAAATTTTTACATTTCTATTCTTTTTTTCAGTTAAGATGGCGTACAGAGTGTACATTAACCCCTTAAGCCCCGAGGGTGGTTTGCATGTTAATAACCGGGCCAATTTTTACAATTCTGACCACTGTCCCTTTATGAGGTTATAACTCTGGAACGCTTGAACGGATCCTGGTGATTCTGACCTTGTTTTCTCGTGACATATTGTACTTCATGATAGTGGTAAAATTTCTTTGATATTACCTGTGTTTATTTGGGAAAAAAAACGGAAATTTGGTAAAAATTTCGCAATTTTCTAATTTTGAATTTTTATGCCCTTAAATCACAAAGATATGTCACACAAAATGCTTAATAAGTAACATTTCCCACATGTCTACTTTACATCAGCACAATTTTGGAAACAAATTTTTTTTTTTGTTAGGGAGTTATAAGGGTTAAAATTTGACCAGCAATTTCTCATTTTTACAACACCATTATTTTTAGGGACCACATCACATTTGAAGTCATTTTGAGGGCTCTATATAATAGAAAATAACCAAGTCTGACACCATTCTAAAAATTGCACCCCTCAAGGTGCTCAAAACCACATTCAAGAAGTTTATTAACCCTTCTGGTGCTTCACAGGAATTTTTGGAATGTTTAAAAAAAAAAATGAACATTTAATTTTTTTTCACAAAAAATTTACTTCAGCTCCAATTTGTTTTATTTTACCAAGGGTAACAGGAGAAAATGGACCCCAAAAATTGTTGTACAATTTGTCCTGAGTACCCCGATACCCCATATGTGGGGGTAAACCACTGTTTGGGCGCATGGCAGAGCTCGGAAGGGAAGGAATGCAAAATTGGCTGGAATTGAGATGGGACATCACGTTGCATTTGCAGAGCCCCTGATGTACCTAAACAGTAGAAACCCCCCACAAGTGACCCCATATTGGAACCTAGACCCCCCAAGGAACTTATCTAGATGTGCTGTGAGAACTTTGAACTCCCAAGTATTTCACTACAGTTTATAACACAGAGCCGTGAAAATAAAAAATCATTTATTTCTACAAAAATGTTTTTTTAGCCCCCCAAATTTTTATTTTCCCAAGGGTAACAAGAGAAATTGGACTCCAGAAGTTGTTGTCCAATTTGTCCTGAGTACGCTGATACCCCATATGTTGGGGTAAACCCCTGTTTGGGCGCTCGGAAGAGCTCGAAAGGGAAGGAGCACTGTTTTACTTTTTCAATGCAGAATTGGCTGGAATTGAGATCGGACGCCATGTCGCATTTGGAGAGCCCTGATGTGCCTAAACAGTGAAAACCCCCAATTCTACTGAAACCCTAACCCAAACACACCCCTAACCCTAATCCCAACCACACCCCTAACCCCAACTCCAACACACCCCTAACCCTAATCCCAACTATAACCTTAACCACACCCCTAACCCTGACATACCCCTAACCCTAATCCCAACTGTAAATGTAATCCAACCCTAACCCTAGCCCCAACCCTAACCGTAGCCCTAACCCTAATGGGAAAATGGAAATAAATACATTTTTCTAATTCTTTTATTTTTCCCTAACTAAGGGGGTGATGAAGGGGGGTTTGATTTACTTTTATAGCGGGTTTTTTAGCTGATTTTTATGATTGGCAGCCGTCACACACTAAAAGACACTTTTTATTGAAAAAAATATTTTTTTCGTCTCCACATTTTGAGAGCTATAATTTTTGCATATTTTGGTCCACAGAGTCATGTGAGGTCTTGTTTTTTGCGGGACGAGTTGACGTTTTCATAGGTAACATTTTCGAGCACGTAACTTTTTTTGATCGCTTTTCATTCCGATTTTTGTGAGGCAGTATGACCAAAAACAGCTATTCATGAATTTCTTTGGGGGGAAGGGGGGGGGGGGCGTTAATACCATTCCGCGTTTGGTAAAATGGATAAAGCAGTTTTATTCGTCGGGTCAGTATGATTACAGTGATACCTCATTTATATAATTTTTTATGTTTTGGCTCTTTTATAAGATAAAAACTATTTTATAGAAAAATGATTATTTTTGCATCGCTTTATTCTGAGGACTATAACTTTTTTATTTTTTCACTGGTGATGCTGTATGGCAGCTCGTTTTTTGCAGGACAAGATGACGTTTTCAGAGGTACCATCATTATTTATATCTGTCTTTTTGATCACGTGCTATTCCACTTTTTGTTCGGCGGTATGCTAATAAAGCATTGTTTTTTGCCTCGTTTCTTTATTTTTTTTACGGTGTTCACTGAAGGGGTTAGCTAGTGGGACAGTTTTATAGATCGGGTCGTTACAGACGCAGATTCGCAAGTGATTTACAGTACAATGTAAATCAATAGGAAAAAAAAATGCTGTGCTAATAGTGCTGAAAATTCCGTGCGGAAACGCTGCGGATTAAAAAAAGTAGCATGTCACTTCCTTTGTGCGGATCTGCATTGCTTTTGTACCCATTCCATTATAGAAATCCGCAGGGGTTAAAAACAAAGTAAATCCACACATAATCCGCAGCAAATCTGCACAAAAAAACGCATCAAATCCGCACCTGCGTTTTCCGCCAAGAGATACAGAATCCGCACAAAAAATTCCTAAGGCTAATCCGCAACGTGGGCACATAGCCTAAAAGTATATACGCTTATTATTTCACATGGGAATTCGTGTATTTCTACCTTTTTTCTATGCAAATTGCCTCTTCAGAGAAAAAGAGGACTTGAACTCTATAGCACCTCCTATTGGAAGTAGCGATCCTACAAGTTACAATCAACCCTTAAGGCTATGTGCACACGTAAGAAAAGAGGTGCAGAATTTTCTGCACTAAATCTGCATCTCCTGGCAGAAAACGCAGGTGCAGAGTTGATGCAGTTTCGGGGCAGTTTCTGTGCAGTTTCTGTGCAGATTTTACCAGTGCATATTTTTATCATGGAGGGGTGCAGAAACGCTGCAGAACTGCACAAAAGAAGCGACGTGCACTTCTTTGAAATCTGCAGCGTTTCTGCGGAATTGCCGCGGAAATTTCTGCGGAAATTTCCGCGGCAATTCTGCAGCTCCTGCCGCGGGTATATCGCATGCGGAATTGGCATGCATATTCCCGCAGAAAACTAGCGTTTTGCAAGCATAATTAGCTTGCAGAATGCTAGCGTTTTCCAAGCGATCTGTAGCATCGCTTGGAAAACTGATTGACAGGTTGGTCACACTTGTCAAACATAGTGTTTGACAAGTGTGACCAACTTTTTACTATTGATGCAGCCTATACCGCATCAATAGTAAAAGATAGAATGCTAAAAATAATTAAAAAAAATAAAAAAATGGTCAGCAGCTTCCGTTCCTATAGATGGCGTGTGTGCAGGACCTTTGATGACGTCGCAGTCACTTGATCGCGACGTCATCGCGATCATGTGACCGCGACGTCATCGCAGGTCCTTCACACACACCATCTATAGGAACGGAAGCGGACACGTGCACCGCTGAAAGGCGGGAGGACTCCGGGGGCTATCGAAGGTGAGTATATCATGATTTTTTATTTTAATTATTTTTTTTTTTTTAAATTATATGGTGCCCAGTCCGTGGAGGAGAGTCTCCTCTCCTCCACCCTGGGTACCAACCGCACATGATCTGCTTACTTCCCGCATGGTGGGCATAGCCCCCTGCGGGAAGTAAGCAGATCAATGCATTCCTAGGTGTGTGGAATCCTCGCGATTCCGCAAATTTATTGAACATGCTGCATATTTTTCCGGAATGCGATTCCGCTGAGGAAAAAAATGCAGCATGTGCACAAAAAATGCAGATTGCATTCTATTAAATAGGATGCTTAATGTGAGCGTTTTTTTTGCGGTTTTATAGCGTTTTTATAGCGAAAAAAATGCGAAAAATCTGCTACGTGTGCACACAGCCTAAATCGCAGTGCAGTTCTGCAGCGTTTCTGCACTAAATCTGCATCATGTGCACATACCTTTAACGAGTCTTGCAATATGACTTAGAATAAGAGCCAAATCAGTATCTCAATTCGCAGACACGGTATTTTGGGCTGTTGGCCCTCGTCAGTGCGAAGCATGAGAACTGATTTGGCTAGGTGAGAGGCTCTGGACTGAGGTCTGAGGGGTAAGGTTTCTCCTTGTGGAGAGTGACGTACCAGCTCTGACGAATGTTGACGAGGGCTAACAGCCGCAAACACCGTGTCTGCGAATTGAAATACTGATTTGGCTTTTATCCTAAGTCATATTGCACGACTCGTTAAAGGGTTGACTGTGACTTGTAGGATCGCTACTTCCAACAGGTGGTGCTATAGAGTTCAAGTCCTCTTTTTCTCTGAAGAAGTAATTTGCATATTACATTTCCCAGAGGAGCATTGCACGGCGAATAAGCCTCCTTACCTTGACAAGCCAGAGATGGTATGTCACTTTCCACAAGGAGAGAAAACATACCCATTTTCAGCAGACAATATCTCTGTTTTGTGTAATCCAGACAGTAGTGACAGCAGTGGCGTAACTTGAAACTCATGGGCCCCGATGCGAAAGCTCCAACGGGGCCCCCGAATATTTTAAATCTTTAATAGCAATAGTCTTTTTCTATAGGCCAAAGGGACTTTTAGGGCCCTCTAGGCTCCAGGGCCCGGGTGCGATTGCAACCCCTGCACCTGTTGTAATTACACCCGAGTGACAGGAGGTCATCCTGCCAGAGATTACAAGCACTGATTTAGTGACTGTAGTCAGAGCCAATGTTGATCGGTGCTGTGTGTGGCTGTGAAACCTGATCCTGTAGCAATCAGCACAGAGCTCCGGGGCCACAGTGAGTAAATCACTGTACTCTGACCTGTTAAAATATAAATAAAACAATTTCTGAGCGGGGCTCACCTGCTATTGGCAGTGCGGAGACAGGGAGAAGCTGCAGGAGCGTGACAAATGGTGGATCTCAGGCCACATTGTGTGCTGATCTCCATCTACAAAGGTGGGATGCTGTCCTGGCTGGGAGGAGGAGCTAAGCAGACAGGGACGTGTGCACGTATGGACACTGGAGGGAGACACGGGCCTCCGCCCGAATTAAAGTGCCTAGCAATGAGCCTGGCAGTACGCCACTGGATGGAGGCCCTTAAGGTGAGTGGGGGCCCAAGGCATTTGCCTAGTCTGCCTGCCTCTAACGCCGGCCCCGATGACCACCAATACGTCTTTTTACTGACCTGCGATTTAAGAGAAGAGCATTCTCCGACAGGTGACAATCCTGCAGCTGTCAGCTGTACACTGTAGCTGACAACTTGCTGCATCAATAGTGACTACAGCATCTAAATGGTTAACAGAGTGTGGGGCTCCCTCTTAAATTCCATTGGCACCCTGAGATCTTGCTCATGTGGTCTTGATGTTTGTCATCGCAGTTCATGGCCAAATAATGGGCTTAGAGTCTTCCGGCTAGAGCAGCTTGTTCAGAAGTTAGCGACATTTAGATGGTAAAAATAACATTTTTCCTTTCTGTCATGACACTTTTAATTAATTCCTGAAAAGCACCTGAAGGGTTAATAAACTACCTGAAATCAATTTTGAATACATTGAAGGGGGTGTTTTTTTTAAATGGTATCACTTTTGGGGGTTTCCAATATATAGGACCCCCAAAGTCACTTACAAACTGAACAGGTCCCGAAAAAAAAGTTTTGTAAATTTCCTTGAAAAAATGAAAAATTACTGCTACATTATTAATCCTTCCAAAATGCTAACAAAATAAAACATTTCAAAAATGGTGCCAATGTAAAGCAGACATGAGGGAAATGTTATTTATTAATGTTTTTGTAATGTGCTGCTGCAGTGCAGTATAGTGCAACCTCCACCAGGAGGTGCTGGTTAAGGAAAAGAGGTTGTACACACAGCGCAGCAATACTGAACAACAACACATGTGTCACAGGTAATGAGAGAGAAGTCAGACATTCCAAGGTCATACACAGACAGATAAGCGCAGTACACAGGGGAAGTCAGAAGAATGGTCGGGGACAAACAAGAAGTCAGAGCCTACCGGGAACGTGGTAACCAAAATGTGAGACGTAAGACGAAGTCGGGATACAAGCCAGAGGTCAGAACAAGTCATAAACAGGTACAGGCAGTCAGAGGCAAAAAAGGAACACTAGTACAAGTGAACAGGTCAGGTGCTCAAGCCGTGCAGCATGAACTATAGCTGACACTGGCCCACAGGCTGCAGAGAACTTAAATAGCTCAGCCAGCTTCAAAGTTAGGCAGAGGGGATTAACTCCCATATGACCAGTCCAGAGAGAAGACAGCTGAACATAAACTCAGAACTGGATCATGACAGTTTTATTGTGGTATAACTATCTGGATTGAAGGGATAATCATTAAAAATTTGAAAATTGCAAATTTTTTAAAATTTTGGTCAAATTTCTGATATTTTTATAACAAAACGTAAAACATATCAGCTTAAATTTACCATTATCATAAAGTATAATGTTAATTATGCAAATTGTCTCTTCAGAGAGGAAGAGAGCTAGAACTCTAGTGCCACCTATTTGAGGGTAGCAATTCTACAAGTCAATGTTGACCCTTTAACCAGCCTTGTCATATCACTTAGGATAATAGCCAAACGAGAATCTCAATTTGCAGACACTGTGTTTCGGGGCACTGCCCCTCATCAGTGCAAAGCGGAGGTCTGGTTTGGCTGTGTGAGAGGCGTCAGACTGTTATCCAACAAGTATTGTTTATCCTTGCGGAGATCGACATGCTAAGCATGCCGAGATGAGGAGACTTAAACCCGCAATGCTCCTCTGGGTAATATGCAAATTATGCAAATTGTCTCTTCTGAGAGGAAGAGAGCTAGAATTCTAGTGCCGCCTATTTGAGGGTAGCAATCCTACAAGTCAATTTTGACCCTTTAACGAGCCTTGTCACATGATTTAGGATAATAGCGGCAACATTGACTTGTAGGATTGCTACCCTCAAATAGGTGGCACTAGACTTCTAGCTCTCTTCCTCTCTGAAGAGACAATTTGCATAATTAGCATATTACCCAGAGGAGCATTGCGGCTTTAAGTCTCCTCATCTCGGAATGCTTAGCATGTCGATCTCCGCAAGGAGAAACGATACTTCTTGGATAAAGCATAATGTGTCACAAAAAAAAAATCTCAAAATCAATGGGTTATGTATTTCAGAGTTATTACTACTTAAAGTGACAGATCAATGCAAAAATACCCAGACTCATATTGTTCAGTATGCCAAGCAATTAATGCCTAGCTACTTACATAACACTCCATGATAATTATATTCAAAAAGGAGAAAAATTGGAGTTTTTGGCAAAATTTCTATAACAACCTTTATTGAAACAGACCAAACATATATTAACAAACAAGATTTAAAAGATGTGATTAAAAAGGACACCAACACTGGCGGTGCTGGGGTGCGTCCAGTGGTGTGCCTCAGTCTGGGTAAGATGACCCTTTTATTCAACATAACATCTAGGTTGATTTTTGTGACCATATGTATTAAGGGGGCAGTATGGGAGAGGAATCCCCAGAGAAGATTCTACAACAGCCACTGGGCTATATTGATTAATGTCCTCCCTCCATTAACCTTTGGGAGCAGGTGGATGGACTTGTAGGTGATGGGGTCCTTAAAATATCATGTTGATTGAAGCCCTTTAGTATTACATTTAGTACTGAGTGCGGCCAGTGTTGGAGTCCTTTTTAATCACATCTTTTAAATCTTGTTTGTTAATATATATTTGAAGGTCTGTTTCAATAAAGGTTTTTATAGAAAATTTGCCAAAAACTCCAATGTTTCTCCTTTTTGAATATAATGTGACAGATGTTAGATTTTTAAAATTTGGCACCATCACTAAGGTGTTAAAACTGTTGAAGAAGGCACAAAAATTGTAATGAACATATAATACATTTGATGCACACAATGTACAATGCTTTTTTACAAAATTTGGGTACATTTTGCTCAGTAAATCTCCCTTTTATTCATCCCAATTGTGATCATTTTCTTTCCAAATGTATTCTCAACTGAGGTGCTGCATTTAATGAAAACATGTGCAATTTGCTAGTAGTGGTTGTGTAAAAGCAGCACTACATGTGTCAATACGTGTTAAAAAAAACACATTTGCTATCTAAGTTACAACTTGCAAACATCTGCTTAATCAATCGTTAACTCCCCCACTCCCACCCCTTCCTCTTACTCATAATATAATCTTACAGAAAATGTACTGCTTATATAGCGTGAGCTGGGACCATCGTGGGCACATCCCTGTAGAGTGACCATCATCGGCATTTTCATTTCAGCTCCTCTGCTACTTGGACAAAAACCGTATGTATGATATCTTCATTTACTCTCTCTTTCCCAATCTGCCTTTTATACAATCTTTGCATTACATCAGAACTTTAAATATTGAAACAGATTTGTTAATAAATAGAGTAAACAACAAAAACATTGGATTCGAGAATATTACAAATCAAAGTATTTACAGAATTGCTTAGTAAAAAATAGCATTTAATGGAAAATAACAATTCTGAACAACCTTTTCTTAGATCCCTGTTCTGTACTGTTTCTGCCCCATAAAATGGGGTGTGTATTTACAGTTTAAAGAAAAAGAAGTTTTATTATATTATGTTACTGCACAAATTGGCACGTTTCTATCAGGAGGGAAAGGAGAACACAGACTTATTAAGATGCAGCAGGGTTGTTATTTTATGAAAATAAAAAAGAAGTGAGAATAGAGTGTGTTTATGTAGAAAGATGTATTGGACGAGCCGACAAGTCCTCTTTTATTAGATTCATTATATACAGGTGCTTCTCACTAAATTAGAATATCATCAAAAAATTAATTTATTTCAGTTCTTCAAAACAAAAAGTAAAACTCATATTATATAGAGTCATTACAAACAGAGTGATCTATTTCAAGTGTTTATTTCGGTTAATGTTGATAATTATGGCTTACAGCCAATGAAAACCGTAAAGTCATTATCTCAGTAAATTAGAATACTTTATAACACCAGTTTGAAAAATGATTTTAAAATCCGAAATGTTGGCCTACTGAAATGTATATTCATTAAATGCACTCATTACTTGGTCGGGGCTCCTTTTGCATCAATTGCTGTATCATTGCGGTGTGGCATGGAGGCGATCAGCCTGTGGCACTGCTAAGGTGTTATGGAATCCCAGGTTGCTTTGATAGCAGCCTTCAGCTTGTCTGCATTGTTGGGTCTGATGTCTCTCATCTTCCTCTTGACAATACCCCATAGATTCTCTATGGGGTTAAGGTCAGGTGTTGTGTATCCGCTTTTTGGGCTCCCCTGGTGGTTGCTGGTGGTATTGGTGACTTGTTTGCACTTTGCTTCTTCTGTTCACCTGCTTCCATCAGCGTTTGGGAGTTTCCTATTTAACCTTGCTCTCCAGTCATTTCCTTGCCGGTCATCATTGCAACCAGAGCCTTCGGTTGCATGTTCCTGCTACTAGTCTGCTGATCAGCTAAGTGGACTTTGTCCTTTTGTTTTGTATCTTTTGTCCAGTTTGCAGTTTTTGTAATTCTCTGTAGCTGGAAGCTCTTGCGGGCTGAAATTGCCACTCCTGTGTCATGAGTTGACACAGGAGTCTTAAAGTAATTTCAGGATGGTTTTTGAAAGGGTTTTCAGTTGACCGTGAAGTCCTCTTTTGTATCCTTCTGCTATTTAGTAAGTGGACCTCTCTTTGCTAAATCTACTTTCATACTGTGTATGTCTTTTCCTCTTAATTCACCGTTATTACATGTGGGGGGCTGCTATCATCTTTTGGGGTATTTCCCTAGAGGTAAGCCAGGTCTGTTTCTTCCTCTACCAGGCGTAGTTAGTCCTCCGGCTGGCGCGTGGCATTTAGGAAGCCGTAGGTATGCTCCCTAGCTACTATTAGTTGTGTGGTAGATTTAGCTCACGGTCAACTCGAGTTTCCATCACCCGAGAGCTCGTTCGTTATTTATATGTTTCTTACGTTCCCTTGCCATTGGGAACCATGACGGTATGACCGGCCAGTGTTAAACTTATTGGCAGAAGAAAGGAGAGAAAAAGGAAGTCTGTAAATTTTTTTTTTTTTCTTTTTCCCTATGCTTGCTTCATAGTTGGATCAGTTGTATTTCAGCTCTAATTACTGCCTTTGCCTTTCTCTCCTTATAATCCTTGAATGGCTCTGAGCTCACCTGTTTAAAGATGGATCCTCAGAGTTTGGCTGCAGGTTTAAATAATCTTGCTACGAAGGTTCACAATTTACAAGATTTTGTTATGTATACTCCTATTTCTGAACCTAAAATCCCTACACCAGAGGTGTTTTCCGGAGATAGATCTCGGTTTCTGAATTTCAAGTATAATTGTAAATTGTTCCTTTCTCTCAGACCTCACTCCTCAGGAGATCCTGTCCAGCAGGTTAAGATTGTAATTTCTTTGCTGCGAGGTGACCCTCAAAATTGGGCATTTTCATTGGCACCAGGGGATCCTGCGTTGCTCAATGTGGATGCGTTTTTCCTGGCTTTAGGGTTGCTTTATGAGGAACCTAATTTGGAGATTCAAGCTGAAAAAGCTTTGATAGCCCTATCTCAAGGGCAAGATGAAGCTGAGATATACTGCCAAAAATTTCGTAAATGGTCTGTGCTTACTCAGTGGAATGAGTGCGCCTTAGCAGCAAATTTCAGAGAGGGCCTTTCTGATGCCGTTAAAGATGTTATGGTCGGGTTCCCTGCGCCTACAGGTCTGAATGAGTCCATGACAATGGCAATTCAGATTGATCGGCGGTTGCGGGAGCGCAAACCCGTGCACCATTTGGCGGTATCTTCTGAAGAGATGCCAGAGAAAATGCAATGTGACAGAATTATGTCCAGAAGCGAGCGGCAGAATTATAGGCATAAAAATGGGTTATGCTTCTATTGTGGTGATTCTGCTCATGTTATATCGGCATGCTCTAAACGTACTAGGAAGGTTGACAAGTCTATTTCAATTGGCACTTTACAGTCCAAATTTATTTTTTCTGTAACCTTGATTTGTTTATTATCAGTTATCACCGTGGATGCCTATGTGGACTCTGGCGCCGCTCTGAGTCTTATGGACTGGTCCTTTGCCAGGCGCTGTGGGTTTGATTTAGAGCCTCTGGAAGTCCCTATACCTCTGAAGGGTATTGATTCTACACCTTTGGCTTGTAATAAACCACAGTTCTGGACGCAAGTGACTATGCGTATGACTCCAGACCATCAGGAGGTGATTCGCTTCCTTGTGTTGTACAATTTACATGATGTTTTGGTGCTTGGATTACCATGGTTACAGTCTCATAACCCAGTCCTTGACTGGAAAGCTATGTCTGTGTTAAGCTGGGGATGTCGGGGGGCTCATGGGGACACTCCTTTGGTGTCCATTTCGTCATCTATTCCATCTGAGATTCCGGCATTTTTGTCTGATTATCGTGATATTTTTGAAGAGCCTAAGATTGGTTCACTCCCTCCTCATAGGGATTGTGATTGCGCCATAGATCTGATTCCTGGCAGTAAATTTCCAAAGGGTCGTTTGTTTAACCTATCTGTACCTGAACATGCTGCTATGCGCGAGTATATTAAGGAGTCCCTGGAAAAGGGACATATTCGTCCTTCTTCATCACCTTTAGGAGCCGGTTTTTTCTTTGTCTCTAAAAAGGATGGCTCTCTGAGGCCTTGTATTGATTATCGACTCCTGAATAAAATTACAGTCAAATATCAGTATCCGTTGCCTTTGCTGACTGATTTGTTTGCTCGCATAAGGGGGGCTAAGTGGTTCTCTAAGATTGATCTTCGTGGGGCGTATAATTTGGTGCGAATTAAGCAGGGGGATGAGTGGAAAACCGCATTTAATACGCCTGAGGGCCATTTTGAGTATTTGGTAATGCCTTTCGGCCTTTCTAATGCACCTTCTGTCTTTCAGTCCTTAATGCATGATATTTTCCGTGAATATTTGGATAAATTTATGATAGTGTACTTGGATGATATTTTGATTTTTTCTGATGACTGGGAGTCTCATGTTCAGCAGGTCAGGAGGGTTTTTCAGGTTTTGCGGGAGAATTCTTTGTGTGTAAAGGGTTCAAAGTGTGTTTTTGGGGTTCAAAAAATTTCCTTTTTGGGGTACATTTTTTCCCCTTCTTCTATTGAGATGGACCCTGTCAAGGTTCGGGCTATTTACGACTGGACGCAGCCTACTTCTCTGAAGAGTCTCCAGAAATTCTTGGGCTTTGCTAATTTTTATCGTCGATTTATAGCTGGTTTTTCTGGCGTTGCTAAACCTCTGACGGATTTGACTAAAAAGGGTGCTGATGTTGCCAATTGGTCCCCTGCTGCCGTGGAGGCCTTTCGGGAGCTTAAGCACCACTTTTTGTCTGCCCCTGTGTTGCGCCAGCCTGATGTTTCTCTTCCCTTTCAGGTTGAGGTCGATGCTTCCGAGATCGGAGCGGGGGCGGTTTTGTCGCAGAAAAGTTCCGACTGCTCAGTGATGAGACCTTGTGCGTTCTTTTCGCGAAAATTTTCGGCCGCCGAGCGAAACTATGATGTTGGTAATCGGGAGCTTTTGGCCATGAAGTGGGCATTTGAGGAGTGGCGTTATTGGCTTGAGGGTGCCAAACATCAGGTGGTAGTTTTGACTGATCACAAGAATTTAATTTATTTGGAGTCTGCCAGGCGCCTGAATCCTAGACAGGCACGTTGGTCGTTGTTCTTTTCCCGGTTTAATTTTGTGGTCTCGTACTTACCGGGTTCTAGGAACGTGAAGGCAGATGCTCTTTCTAGGAGTTTTGAGCCTGACTCTCCTGGGAATTCTGAACCTGCTGGTGTCCTTAAGGATGGAGTGGTTTTGTCTGCTGTCTCTCCAGATTTGCGACGTGCTTTGCAAGAATTTCAGGCGGATAGACCTGATCATTGTCCGTCTGGTAGACTGTTTGTTCCTGACGAGTGGACCACTAGAGTCATCTCGGAAGTTCATTCTTCTACTCTGGCAGGTCATCCGGGAATTTTTGGCACCAGAGATTTGGTGGCTAGATCCTTCTGGTGGCCTTCCCTGTCTCGAGATGTGCGTGTTTTTGTGCAGTCTTGCGATGTGTGTGCTCGGGCCAAGCCTTGTTGTTCTAGGGCTAGTGGGTTGTTGTTGCCCTTGCCTATTCCGAAGAGGCCTTGGACGCACATCTCTATGGACTTTATCTCGGACCTCCCTGTTTCTCCGAAGATGTCTGTCATCTGGGTGGTGTGTGACCGTTTTTCTAAAATGGTTCATTTGGTGCCATTGCCTAAGTTGCCTTCCTCATCTGAGTTGGTCCCTCTGTTTTTTCAAAATGTGGTTCGCTTGCATGGTATTCCGGAAAACATCGTTTCTGACAGGGGTACCCAGTTCGTGTCTAGATTTTGGCGGGCAGTCTGTGCCAGGTTGGGCATTGATTTGTCTTTTTTGTCTGCATTCCATCCTCAGACCAATGGCCAGACGGAACGAACTAATCAAACTTTGGAGACTTATTTGAGGTGTTTTGTGTCTGCGGATCAGGATGATTGGGTTGCCTTTCTGCCATTGGCGGAGTTTGCTCTTAATAATCGGGCTAGTTCTGCCACTTTGGTTTCTCCTTTCTTTTGCAATTCAGGGTTTCATCCGCGTTTTTCATCTGGTCAGGTTGAATCTTCGGATTGTCCTGGAGTGGATGCGGTAGTGGATCGGTTGCATCAGATTTGGGGACAAGTGGTGGATAATTTGGAATTGTCCCAGGAGAGGACTCAGCAGTTTGCTAACCGCCGTCGTCGTGTTGGCCCCCACCTTTGTGTTGGGGACTTGGTGTGGTTGTCTTCCCGTTTTGTCCCTATGAGGGTTTCTTCTCCTAAATTTAAGCCTCGGTTCATCGGTCCTTATAGGATTTTGGAGATTCTTAACCCTGTCTCCTTTCGTTTGGACCTCCCGGCATCTTTCGCTATCCATAATGTGTTCCATCGGTCGCTGTTGCGGAGATATGAGGTACCGGTGGTTCCTTCTACTGAACCTCCTGCTCCTGTGCTGGTGGAGGGTGAATTGGAGTACGTGGTAGAAAAGATCTTGGACTCCCGTATTTCCAGACGGAGACTTCAATATCTGGTTAAATGGAAGGGCTATGGTCAGGAAGATAATTCTTGGGTAACTGCCTCTGATGTTCATGCCTCGGATTTGGTTCGTGCCTTTCATAGGGCTCATCCAGATCGCCCTGGCGGTTCTTGTGAGGGTTCGGTGCCCCCTCCTTAAGGGGAGGGTACTGTTGTGTATCCGCTTTTTGGGCTCCCCTGGTGGTTGCTGGTGGTATTGGTGACTTGTTTGCACTTTGCTTCTTCTGTTCACCTGCTTCCATCAGCGTTTGGGAGTTTCCTATTTAGCCTTGCTCTCCAGTCATTTCCTTGCCGGTCATCATTGTAACCAGAGCCTTCGGTTGCATGTTCCTGCTACTAGTCTGCTGATCAGCTAAGTGGACTTTGTCCTTTTGTTTTGTATCTTTTGTCCAGTTTGCAGTTTTTGTAATTCTCTGTAGCTGGAAGCTCTTGCGGGCTGAAATTGCCACTCCTGTGTCATGAGTTGACACAGGAGTCTTAAAGTAATTTCAGGATGGTTTTTGAAAGGGTTTTCAGTTGACCGTGAAGTCCTCTTTTGTATCCTTCTGCTATTTAGTAAGTGGACCTCTCTTTGCTAAATCTACTTTCATACTGTGTATGTCTTTTCCTCTTAATTCACCGTTATTACATGTGGGGGGCTGCTATCATCTTTTGGGGTATTTCCCTAGAGGTAAGCCAGGTCTGTTTCTTCCTCTACCAGGCGTAGTTAGTCCTCCGGCTGGCGCGTGGCATTTAGGAAGCCGTAGGTATGCTCCCTGGCTACTATTAGTTGTGTGGTAGATTTAGCTCACGGTCAACTCGAGTTTCCATCACCCGAGAGCTCGTTCGTTATTTATATGTTTCTTACGTTCCCTTGCCATTGGGAACCATGACAGTCAGGCAAGTTTGCTGGTGTCACGATCTCCATTCTATTCCTGTCTGCTGTTACTTTGTGTAGAGGCTGTCAGTCTGTATTGGCTGTGCTGGGTCTGTGCTGCAATCATCTGTGTTTACTTTGGTTGATTAGCCTTCTACTTAAGTATGTTAGCTCCTTCATCCAGTGTCAATCATACACTTGCTGCTGCCTGTATAAGACTGATCCCTCTGTGCTCTGTGCCTGACCCAGGCTGACTTTATTCTCTTCCCGGACTTAGACTCTTTGCTTGTGACTTGACTTCTCTTGTGCCTGCTCCCTGTAAAATGTCTTGTCTTTCTGGTTTTCCTGACCTCGACTAGTAAATTGGATTTCGTCTTTGACTTCCCCTTGTTGTACTGCGCCATTTCCTGGACCTGACCTCAGATTGTTTGACCTCCCTTTACTTATTCTGTAAGTAGTGTATATTTTTGCTTTGTGTTATTGTCATGTCGGACGCTATTCACACTAGGGCGTCCGACAGACAGCGGTAATTCCACATTCGTCCACTATACGCTCAGTGGCGCCGGCTAGACTTTATCCAGGTTGTCCGGGATTAATCTAACTGGTAATCGGGTTGGAGGCTGGGTCACGCCCGTGGCCTTTAAAAAGTCATTCTGGACTTTTGGCGTCGCCGAATATAGCTTGTGTCTTGTGCCTGGTGATCTCGGTCTGGAGTGGTGGTCTGTTGTGAACTGTGTTTCTGGGCTCCCTCTGGTGGTCACTAACGGTATTGTGTTAGGTATGTCTTGTTGCAGGCCTGAGCTCCAGCTGTGTCGTTAAGCAGTGGGTGTTTCCTATTTGAGTCTCCTCTGGACTCAGTCTCTTGCCTGGCATCGTTGTATCCAGACCTATTTGGTCTCCTCCGGATTCCTTTCAGTCTGCCTCATGCAAGAAAAGCTAAGTCTGTTTTGTACAATTTGGATCGTTTGCATTATTCAGTGTTTTTGTCCAGCTTGCTTTACATTTGATTTTTTGACTCGCTGGAAGCTCTAGGGGGCTGATATTCTCCCTCCACACCGTCAGTGGGTGTGGGGGTTCTTGAATGTTCAGCGTGGATGTTTTGTAGGGTTTTCTTCTAACCGCATAGTCCACTATCTATTTTCTGCTATTTAGACTATTGGGCCTCACTTTGCTGAATCTAGTTCATCTCTACGTTTGTGTTTTCCTCTTGCCTCACCGTTATTATTTGTTGGGGGCTTTCTATATCTTTGGGGTTCAATTTCTCTGGAGGCAAGCGAGGTCTTATTTTTTCTCTCTAGGGGTAGTCAGTTCTCCGGCTGGCTCGAGACATCTAGAACCAACGTAGGCACGTTCACCGGCTACTTTTAGTTGTTTGTGTTAGGATCAGGTATGCGGTTAGCCCAGTTTCCACCTCCCTAGAGCAGTATTTATATTTTGCTATCTTGCCGGAATATCAGAGATCCTCTGCCATTGGGATCATAACAGAATGCCAGGCCAAAAGAAAATGTTTAATGCATCGCAGAAGCGGGATTAAAAAGAAGTTCTGAGTTTTTTTTTTGTTTGTTTTTTTTTTGCTGCAGTTTGCCTAGCTTCTTCCATCCCCTTTTTCTCTGAGTGGCTGAAACTCTGCTGCAGATATGAATGTCCAGACTCTGACTTCTAGTGTGGATCAGCTTGTTGCTAGGGTGCAAAGCATTCAGGATTTTGTTATCCATAGCCCTATGTCTGAACCAAAAATACCTATTCCTGAGCCGTTTTTTGGAGATAGATCTAAGTTCCTGAATTTTAGGAATAATTGCAAATTGTTTCTGTCTCTGAAACCTCGTTCCTCTGGTGATTCAGCTCAGCAAGTTAGGATTGTTATTTCCTTTTTGCGCGGCGACCCTCAAGATTGGGCTTTCTCTCTGGCGCCAGGAGATCCTGCATTGGTGAATGTTGATGCGTTTTTTCTGGCACTTGGTTTGCTTTATGAGGAGCCTAATCTTGAAAATCAGGCTGAAAAAATGTTGCTGGTTATCTCTCAGGGTCAGGACGAAGCTGAGGTATATTGCCAAAAATTTCGGAAATGGTCCGTGCTTACTCAATGGAATGAGTGTGCACTGGCCGCAAATTTCAGAAATGGTCTTTCTGAAGCCATTAAAGATGTGATGGTGGGGTTTCCTATCCCTACAGGTCTAAATGATTCAATGGCTCTAGCCATTCAAATTGATCGACGTTTGCGGGAGCGCAAATCTGATAATCCTTTGGCGGTGCTGTCTGAACGGTCACCTGATTCTATGCAATGTGACAGAATTCTGACCAGAGCCGAGCGACAAAATCATAGACGTCAAAATGGGTTGTGTTTCTACTGTGGTGATTCAACACATGTTATCTCAGCATGCTCTAAACATTTAAAGAAAAAAGTTAATCCTGTCGCCATTGGTACTTTTCAGCCTAAGTTTATTTTGTCTGTGACTTTAATTTGTTCATTATCTTCTTACTCAGTTATGGCTTTTGTGGATTCTGGTGCTGCTTTAAGTCTGATGGATTTGTCGTTTGCCAAGCCCTGCGGTTTTGTCCTGGAGCCTTTGGAAAATCCTATTCCTCTTAGAGGAATTGATTCTACGCCATTGGCAGAGAATAAACCTCAGTATTGGACGCAGGTGACCATGTGCATGACTCCTGTACATCAGGAGGTGATTTGTTTTTTGGTACTGCATAAAATGCATGATGTTGTCGTTTTGGGTCTGCCATGGTTACAGGCCCATAATCCAGTTTTAGATTGGAAAGCTATGACTGTGTCTAGTTGGGGGTGTCAGGGGATTCATGGCGATTCTCCATTGGTGTCTATTGCTTCTTCTTCTCCTTCTGAGATCCCTGAGTTTTTGTCAGACTTTCAGGATGTATTTAATGAGGCCAGGTCCAGTGCCCTTCCTCCTCATAGGGACTGTGATTGTGCTATAGATTTGATTCCTGGTAGTAAGTTTCCTAAGGGACGACTCTTTAATTTATCTGTGCCAGAGCATGCCGCGATGCGGAGTTATATAAAGGAGTCTTTGGAGAAGGGACATATTCGCCCATCCTCGTCTCCTCTTGGTGCAGGATTCTTTTTTGTGGGCAAGAAAGACGGGTCTCTGAGACCTTGTATTGATTATCGTCTTCTGAATAAGATCACTGTTAAATTTCAGTATCCTTTGCCATTGTTGTCTGATTTGTTTGCTCGGATTAAGGGATCCAGTTGGTTCACCAAGATAGATCTTCGTGGTGCGTATAACCTTGTGCGCATAAAGCAGGGAGATGAATGGAAAACGGCATTTAATACGCCCGAGGGTCATTTTGAGTACCTGGTGATGCCTTTCGGATTATCTAATGCTCCTTCTGTGTTTCAGTCCTTCATGCATGACATCTTCCGGAAATATCTGGATAAATTTATGATTATTTATCTGGATGATATTTTGTTTTTTTCTGATGACTGGGAGTCCCATGTGAACCAGGTCAGGATGGTGTTTCAGGTTTTGCGGGAGAATGCTCTATTTGTGAAGGGCTCAAAATGTATCTTTGGGGTACAGAAGGTTTCTTTTTTGGGTTTTATTTTTTCCCCTTCTACTGTGGAGATGGACCCAGTTAAGGTCCGTGCCATTCATGACTGGACTCAGCCCACGTCTGTTAAGAGCCTGCAGAAGTTCTTGGGCTTTGCTAATTTTTACCGTCGTTTTATCGCTAATTTCTCCAGCGTGGTTAAACCTTTGACGGATATGACCAAGAAGGGTTCTGATGTTGCGAATTGGTCTCCTGCGGCCGTGGAGGCCTTTCGGGAGCTGAAGCGTCGGTTTACTTCAGCGCCAGTCTTGTGCCAGCCGGATGTCTCTCTTCCCTTCCAGGTTGAAGTTGATGCTTCTGAGATTGGTGCAGGGGCTGTTTTGTCGCAAAAAAGTTCTGATGGCTCCGTGATGAAGCCATGCGCCTTCTTTTCAAGGAAATTTTCGCCTGCTGAGCGGAACTACGATGTCGGTAATCGGGAGTTGTTGGCCATGAAGTGGGCATTTGAGGAGTGGCGACATTGGCTCGAGGGAGCTAGACATCGTGTGGTGGTCTTGACTGATCATAAAAATCTGATTTACCTCGAGTCTGCCAAGCGCCTGAATGCTAGACAGGCCCGTTGGTCGTTGTTTTTCTCCCGTTTTGACTTTGTGGTCTCGTACCTGCCTGGTTCGAAGAACGTGAAGGCTGATGCACTTTCTAGGAGTTTTGTGCCTGATTCTCCGGGAGTCTCTGAGCCGGCTGGTATTCTCAGAGAGGGAGTAATTTTGTCTGCCATTTCCCCAGATTTGCGACGAGGGCTGCAAAAATTTCAGGCTGATAGGCCTGATCGTTGTCCACCAGAGAGATTGTTTGTCCCTGATGGATGGACCAACAGAGTTATTTCTGAGGTTCATTCTTCGGTGTTGGCGGGACATCCTGGGATTTTCGGTACCAGAGATTTGGTGGCTAGGTCCTTTTGGTGGCCTTCCTTGTCGCGGGATATGCGTTCTTTTGTGCAGTCCTGTGGGACTTGTGCTCGGGCTAAGCCTTGCTGTTCTCATGCCAGCGGGTTGCTTTTGCCTTTGCCTATCCCAAAGAGGCCTTGGACGCACATTTCCATGGATTTCATTTCGGATCTTCCGGTGTCTCGGAAGATGTCTGTCATCTGGGTGGTGTGCGATCATTTTTCTAAAATGGTCCATTTGGTGCCCTTGCCTAAGTTGCCTTCCTCCTCTGATTTGGTTCCTTTGTTCTTTCAGAATGTGGTTCGTTTGCATGGCATCCCTGAAAATATTGTATCTGACAGAGGATCCCAGTTTATGTCCAGATTCTGGCGATCCTTTTGTGCTAAGATGGGTATTGATTTGTCTTTTTCGTCGGCTTTTCATCCTCAGACTAATGGCCAGACCGAGCGAACTAATCAGACGTTAGAGACTTATTTGAGATGTTTTGTTTCTGCTGATCAGGACGACTGGGTTACCTTTTTGCCACTGGCCGAGTTTGCCCTTAATAATCGGGCTAGTTCTGCCACCTTGGTTTCACCCTTTTTCTGCAACTCTGGTTTTCATCCTCATTTCTCCTCGGGTCAGGTTGAACCTCCTGACTGTCCTGGGGTTGATTCTGTGGTGGATAGGTTGCAGCGGATTTGGAACCATGTGGTGGACAATTTGAAATTGTCACAAGACAAGGCCCAGCGGTTTGCGAACCGCCGCCGCGGTGTGGGTCCCCGACTTCGTGTTGGGGATTTGGTTTGGTTGTCTTCTCGGCATGTTCCTTTGAAAGTCTCCTCTCCTAAGTTCAAGCCTCGCTTTATCGGTCCTTATAAGATTTTGGAAATCCTTAACCCGGTGTCTTTTCGCTTGGACCTTCCAGCGTCTTTTGCTATTCATAATGTGTTCCATAGGTCCTTGTTGCGGCGGTACGTGGTGCCTATGGTTCCTGCTGTTGAGCCTCCTGCCCCGGTTTTGGTTGAGGGCGAGTTGGAGTACGTGATGGAGAAGATTCTGGATTCTCGTATCTCTAGATGGAAACTCCAGTATTTAGTTAAGTGGAAAGGCTATGGTCAGGAGGATAATTCCTGGGTTGTCGCCTCTGATGTTCATGCGGCTGATTTGGTTCATGCCTTTCACGCTGCTCATCCTGATCGCCCTGGGGGTCTTGGTGAGGGTTCGGTGACCCCTCCTCAAGGGGGGGGTACTGTTGTGAACTGTGTTTCTGGGCTCCCTCTGGTGGTCACTAACGATATTGTGTTAGGTATGTCTTGTTGCAGGCCTGAGCTCCAGCTGTGTCGTTAAGCAGTGGGTGTTTCCTATTTGAGTCTCCTCTGGACTCAGTCTCTTGCCTGGCATCGTTGTATCCAGACCTATTTGGTCTCCTCCGGATTCCTTTCAGTCTGCCTCATGCAAGAAAAGCTAAGTCTGTTTTGTACAATTTGGATCGTTTGCATTATTCAGTGTTTTTGTCCAGCTTGCTTTACATTTGATTTTTTGACTCGCTGGAAGCTCTAGGGGGCTGATATTCTCCCTCCACACCGTCAGTGGGTGTGGGGGTTCTTGAATGTTCAGCGTGGATGTTTTGTAGGGTTTTCTTCTAACCGCATAGTCCACTATCTATTTTCTGCTATTTAGACTATTGGGCCTCACTTTGCTGAATCTAGTTCATCTCTACGTTTGTGTTTTCCTCTTGCCTCACCGTTATTATTTGTTGGGGGCTTTCTATATCTTTGGGGTTCAATTTCTCTGGAGGCAAGCGAGGTCTTATTTTTTCTCTCTAGGGGTAGTCAGTTCTCCGGCTGGCTCGAGACATCTAGAACCAACGTAGGCACGTTCACCGGCTACTTTTAGTTGTTTGTGTTAGGATCAGGTATGCGGTTAGCCCAGTTTCCACCTCCCTAGAGCAGTATTTATATTTTGCTATCTTGCCGGAATATCAGAGATCCTCTGCCATTGGGATCATAACAGTGGTCTAGGAGAAGAAATATCGTATCTGGTGGTGTGTTATCCTTTGTCATATTTCTCCTTCCTATATTTGTATTTGTTTTGCCCTGTGCACATTATAGTGTTTTCCTGTGTGTCTGCGGCGTGGTGCGTTTTTTAGTTTTCCCTGTCTGTGCTTTCTGTAGGGGTTGGTGTGTGGTCTAATCACTGGGTGGCGGGTGGAGGTTTCAGCTTAGGACTGAAACAGGAGTCAGGGTCAGGCCTGGCGGCCCAGACAAGCACACCATCAGTGTAAATTTTGGGAGAGGGACAGACAGGGTTTTCCCTAGTCTGAGGGACATCGCAGAGGCCCGGGTAAACAGCTGTAGTTTACCCAGTACCCGCATGACTGTTATATTAGTCTCTCTCCACGTCTGGGGCTAACATTTATTATAGTGACTCATGCCACATTACGATTAACCATTCATTTTTTTTCTTTTTCCACCTATGGATCCGTTACGTACTTTGTGTGATCAGGTGGCGAACCTGACTCAGTTAGTCCAAGATCTGGCCTTAGAGCGACACAAACTAGCAACCTCATAGGCTCAGTTACAGGGCCAGATTTCTGGTACTCTTACAGACCCTCAGAATCTCTTTCCTTAAACCACTGTTATGACTTCTGAACCATCTGACGTATCTTTGAGCCCCCCTGAACCTGTTATAGCACTCCTGGACAAATTTTCAGGGGAAAAAGACCAGTTCAGAATTTTTAAAGAGAGTTGTAAATTATTGTTTACCTTGCGCCCCCGGTTATCAGGGAGTAACAGCAGGTGGGAATTACAATGTCACTTTTGCAGGGGAGTAGGGGGTCCTCAGACCTGCGCATTTTCCCTACCCTCTTTTGCTCCTGAACGTCTTTCGCTGGAGGCGTTTTTGACACTTTAGGACAGATCTATAACAAACCTGACAGGGTCAATGTGGCTGAGACAAGGATCATGAACCTGACACAGGGGAACCGCACAGCAGAAGACTATTGTACTGGGTTTTGTCAGTGGTCTACTGAGGTCCTGTGGAATGACGCAGCTCTCAGGTGCCAATTCCTCAGGGGTCTTTTGGAGTCTTTAAAGGATTGGGTTTCATTGTGTCAGCCTCTGAGTTTAAGATGGATCCTGGGAAAGTTCAGGCCATCATTGATTGGATTCAACCCAGCGAACTCAAGGCTCTGCAGCACTTTTTAGGGTTCGCAAATTATTACAGAAAATTTATTAGTGAATTTTCTCAGATCGTCAAGCCTCTTATGGACCTCACTCATAAAGGGGCAGAGCTAAAGGTTTGGTCGCCAGAAGCGGTTGGGGCTTTTGATAATTTGAAGGAATGTTTTATGTCTGCTCCTGTTCTTGTGCAACCAGACCTCCAGAGGCAGTTCATTGTGGAGGTAGATGCTTCTGAGGTCAGGGTGGGGGCTGTATTGTCTCAAGGTCCTGAGACTTTAACTAACCTGCGACCATCTGCCTTCTCTAAAAAAATTTCTCCTGCTGAAAGAAACTATGATGTGGGTAATTGGGAGTTACTTGCTGTCAAGTTGGCTTTTGAAGAATGGAGGTATTTTTTGGAAGGTTCCATTCATCCAATAACCACGGTGACAGATCATAAAAATCTAGCTTATATTGAATCTGCCAAGCAGTTGACACCTAGACAGGCCCGATGGTCTATATTTTTCTCACAATTTAATTTTTCTATTACGTTCAGACCAGTCTAAGAACGTGAGGGCGGATGCCTTGTCTCGTAGTCTTGATTCTGTGTCTCCTCCAGAACCTCCTTCCTCCATTCTTCCTCAGGGTATTGTTGTGGCCATGGTTTCCTCTGAGCTGGAAGCTGAAATCCGTACTGCTCATTCCTTGGCTCCTTCCAATACCCCTGAATGCTAGCTTTTGCAAGAATTCCATGGTTCTGAGTTGAATGGTCATCCAGGGGTCACTGCCACCCAGAAGGCAGCTTCTAGACACTTTTGGTGGTCTGCTATGCATAAGGATATTAGAGATGTTGTGTCAGCTTGTGAAACTTGAGCACACACTAAAGTACAGCATTGCCGGACAGCCGGGGGAATTGGCTGCTTTGCCAATTCCGGAAAGACCATGGTATGATCTGATCTGATATGGATTTCATTTCAGATTTACCGCTGTCTGAGGGGATGACTGCTATTTGGGTGGTAGTCGATCGCTTTAGCAAACAAGTTCACTTCGTCCCATTATCTGGATTACCCAATGCTGAAACTCTCACCAAACTGTTTATTACTCATATGGTACGATTGCATGGGATTCCTCTAAATATTGTATCGGATAGGGGTGTACAATTTGTCTCTAGATTTTGGAGAGCTTTCTGCAGAAAATTGGGGATTGATTTGTCCTTTTCCTCCGCTTATCACCCTGAAACTCAGACAGAGAAGACAATTCAGTCTTTGAAGCAAATTTTAACATGTTTTGTTGCCAATCAGCAGGAGAATTAGTCATCATTTCTTCCTCTGGCTGAGTTTGCTTTTAACAGTGAGGTTAATCAGTCCACGGGGACCTCAACGTTTTTCTGTAATTACGGGTTTCATCCTCATTTTGGTGAGTTATCCAGGATAAGTTCCGGGTGTACTGGGGTGGATGTCACCATCCAAGAGCTGGGGGATGTCTGGAGGGAGGTTATAAAGAACTTTGGGGTGGCTCAGTATCGGCAAAAGAGGAAAGTCGATAGCAAGCGCTCGTCATGGGCTGCCTTCAAAGTGGGAGATAAGGTATGGTTATCCTCTAAGAATATTAGATTGAAGATGCCCTCGCAGAAGTTGGGTCCTAGATTCATTGGTCCGTATGAAATTCTGGAGGTGGTCAATCCAGTTTCCTTCCGATTAAAACTCCTTCAATATTTCCGTATTCCTAATGTGTTCCATAAGTCATTGTTGAAGGACTTTATTCCCTCTGCTCTGTCTTCCTTGCCCCGCCTCCTCCGGTGTCTATTGAGGGAAGCTTGAAATATAACATAGTAACATAGTTTTTAAGATTTAAGGAAGACTTTAAGTCCATTAAGTTCAACCCATATTCTAACCTAACCTGCCCTAACATGTTGATCCAGAGGAAGGCAAAAAAAAACCCATGTGGCAAAGAGTAAGCTCCACATTGGGGACAAAAATTCCTTCCCGACTCCACATACGGCAATCATACTAGTTCCCTGGATCAACGCCCTATCAAGGAATCTAGTGTATATAACCTGTAACATTATTCTTTTCAAGAAAGGCATCCCAGCCCTTCTTAAATTTTAGTAATGGATCACTCATTACAACATCATACGGCAGAGAGTTCCATAGTCTCACTGCTCTTACAGTAAAGAATCCGCGTCTGTTATTATGCTTAAACCTTCTTTCATCCAGACATAGATGATGCCCCCTTGTCCCTGTCTCAGGTCTATGAGTAAAAAGATCATTAGACAGGTCTTTGTACTTTATTTATACATTGTATTGATACATTGTAATAAGATCACCCCTTAGCCTTTGTTTTTCCAAAGTAAATAACCACAAGTGTAACAACCTATCTTGGTATTGCAGACCCCCCAGTCCTCTAATAACCTTGGTCGCTCTTCTCTGCACCCGCTCTAGTTCAGCTATGTCTTTCTTATACACCGGAGACCAGAACTGTGCACAGTATTCTAAGTGTAGTCGCACTAGTGACTTGTATAGAGGTAAAATTATGTTTTCCTCATGAGCATCTATGCCTCTTTTAATGCATCCCATTATTTTAATAGCTTTTGCAGCAGCTGCCTGACACTGGCCACTGAATATGAGTTTGTCATCCACCCATACACTCATGTCTTTTTCAGTGACAGTTTTGTCCAGTGTTTTACAATTAAGCACATAATTACACCTCTTATTTCTTCTGCCCCAGTGCACGACTTTGCAGGCCACAAATGTGCATGTGTCTGCACAAACGGTTAGAAACCGACTCCATGAGGATGGTCTGAGTGCCCGACGTCCACAGATGGGGGTTGTGCTCACAGCCCAACACCGTGCAGGACTCTTGGCATTTGTCACAGAACAACAGAATTGGCAAACTCTCCACTGGCACCCTATGCTCTTCACAGATGAAAGCAGGTTCACACTGAGCATATAAGACAGACGTGACAGAGTCTGGAGACTTTGAAGATATACAGTAAGATCGAAACACGCGTTAAGGGGTACGCTGAACCTGCACTTATATAGGGTAATTATAATAACTTTGGATATTTTGTGTCTGATATTTTCATTCTTATATTTGGGTACCTCAAAGTTATGGTGTGCACATTATTATTGGTCACTTAGCCTGATATTATAGTAATAATGATATTTACTTAATGTGTATTGCTTTATGCCTTTGGATATATTATAGCTACATGAATTAATTTTTACCATCTTTGCACTATGCACTTTATGTCCTGTATTTAGTTTTATTCATACCTTGATTTATATTGGTTTGTGGTTTCTTATATGTGGCATACCTTATATGTATACAGTGGGGCAAAAAAGTATTTAGTCAGTCAGCAATAGTGCAAGTTCCACCACTTAAAAAGATGAGAGGCGTCTGTAATTTACATCATAGGTAGACCTCAACTATGGGAGACAAACTGAGAAAAAAAAATCCAGAAAATCACATTGTCTGTTTTTTTATCATTTTATTTGCATATTCTGGTGGAAAATAAGTATTTGGTCAGAAACAAACAATCAAGATTTCTGGCTCTCACAGACCTGTAACTTCTTCTTTAAGAGTCTCCTCTTTCCTCCACTCATTACCTGTAGTAATGGCACCTGTTTAAACTTGTTATCAGTATAAAAAGACACCTGTGCACACCCTCAAACAGTCTGACTCCAAACTCCACTATGGTGAAGACCAAAGAGCTGTCAAAGGACACCAGAAACAAAATTGTAGCCCTGCACCAGGCTGGGAAGACTGAATCTGCAATAGCCAACCAGCTTGGAGTGAAGAAATCAACAGTGGGAGCAATAATTAGAAAATGGAAGACATTCAAGACCACTGATAATCTTTCTCGATCTGGGGCTCCACGCAAAATCCCACCCCGTGGGGTCAGAATGATCACAAGAACGGTGAGCAAAAATCCCAGAACCACGCGGGGGGACCTAGTGAATGAACTGCAGAGAGCTGGGACCAATGTAACAAGGCCTACCATAAGTAACACACTACGCCACCATGGACTCAGATCCTGCAGTGCCAGACGTGTCCCACTGCTTAAGCCAGTACATGTCCGGGCCCGTCTGAAGTTTGCTAGAGAGCATTTGGATGATCCAGAGGAGTTTTGGGAGAATGTCCTATGGTCTGATGAAACCAAACTGGAACTGTTTGGTAGAAACACAACTTGTCGTGTTTGGAGGAAATAGAATACTGAGTTGCATCCATCCAACACCATACCTACTGTAAAGCATGGTGGTGGAAACATCATACTTTGGGGCTGTTTCTCTGCAAAGGGGCCAGGACGACTGATCCGGGTACATGAAAGAATGAATGGGGCCATGTATCGTGAGATTTTGAGTGCAAACCTCCTTCCATCAGCAAGGGCATTGAAGATGAAACGTGGCTGGGTCTTTCAACATGACAATGATCCAAAGCACACCGCCAGGGCAAGGAAGGAGTGGCTTCGTAAGAAGCATTTCAAGGTCCTGGAGTGGCCTAGCCAGTCTCCAGATCTCAACCCTATAGAAAACCTTTGGAGGGAGTTGAAAGTCCGTGTTGCCAAGCGAAAAACCAAAAACATCACTGCTCTAGAGGAGATCTGCATGGAGGAATGGGCCAACATACCAACAACAGTGTGTGGCAACCTTGTGAAGACTTACAGAAAACGTTTGACCTCTGTCATTGCCAACAAAGGATATATTACAAAGTATTGAGATGAAATTTTGTTTCTGACCAAATACTTATTTTCCACCATAATATGCAAATAAAATGATAAAAAAACAGACAATGTGATTTTCTGGATTTTTTTTTCTCAGTTTGTCTCCCGTAGTTGAGGTCTACCTATGATGTAAATTACAGACGCCTCTCATCTTTTTAAGTGGTGGAACTTGCACTATTGCTGACTGACTAAATACTTTTTTGCCCCACTGTACATCGCCCTATTCAAGGCATAATCTTATTACTTAATGTCCAGCATTTGCGTTTTCTCCATCACATGTATGGTTTACTGGCATTTCCTACTTTTAATTGTTCTTAAAAAATGTTCTTAAAAAATGTTATATTTGAATAAATTTTCTTTATATTTAAGTTTAATGGTGTTGGAGGACTTTGTCTCTTTCGTTCCACCGATTCACATGCGGTCCTCCGTGTGTACTTTGGGGCTACTCATTCTTGTTTAACCTTGTCTTAACCTGAACTCGCCATGTCTGAGTCTGAGCCTTTACCAGTCCTGTCTAAACCAGTACTGGCACCCTGAGTCTGTCCTGCCTGAATCAGCTCTAATAATCTTTATGGCATGACCCTGATACTGTTCTGCTGGCAACTTTGAGTCTGTACCATAATTCCTGACCCCTGGGGTCAGCTTCTGAGGTTCCAGGATCTATCCTGAAGTGGCACCTGGTGACCACTTGTGGATCAAGTCTAACCACATCAACTGGGACTCTAGTGAAAACCCAGGTGATTGCTTAGTTACACCCCTCTAGACTCTCTTTGGTCCATGGCACAGTGGATTCACGATTAGAGATGAGCGAATATTTCAGTGTTCGATTTGGATAATGTTCGCCAAATTTGCAATATTCGTCGAACATTACCGAACTCCATTCACCTCAATGGGAGGCAAAAACAAACGCATGCACAACACCTTAGAATGGCCCCAAATGCTGACAAAACACATCAAATGAGGACAGACACCAGGAAAGTGGCCTCAATTAACACACAGTACAAATTGCAACATGGAACTGCAGCAATCAGCCAGGCATGAGGTATTGGGGTCTGGGTCAGCATTTAAAGCTTTCCAATGAATGTCACAGTAAGATGAGTTGGGTGAGGGATCGGTGGGAGCCCTGACACCACATGCTACACCTCTACCTGCTTTCATGCTGAGCCACACTCAGGTGGCACAAATATCAGTTCTCTAGACTACCATTGTCAGAAAAATTTAAGGATAGTAATACGGGTAGTTGAGTACTAGGAAGTGGAGGTCTGATGGTTTCAGAGGCCTACTGCTACAGGCAACACGCATGAAGGAGACCTAACCAACCAGGAGTGTTCAAATTTCCCCAAATTATTGGCAGACACCACCAAAGTGGCATCAATTTCACCACAGTAGAAATAGTAGAATAGTGACCAACAGGTCTTTCACTACACCCAATACAGCAGATGGATACCCAACCAGTAGTGTTCACGTTTCCAAAAATTATTGGCAGACACCACCAAATTGGCATCAATTTCACCACAGTAGAAATAGTCTAATAGGGACCAACAGGTCTTTCTCTACACCCAATACAGCAGATGGACACCCAACCAGGAGTGTTCACATTTTAAAAAATGAGGGCCTGACCCCACCGAAGTGGAATAACTTTTACGACAATAGAAATAGTATATTTGGGACCGACACTCCTGTCTTCCACTGCAGCTAACACAGCAGATGTAGACCAACCATGACTGTTCACATTTCCACACATTTGTGTTAATATCAGCAGCAAGAGCATCCTCAGAAGCGACACTAAAGATATCAGAAAGTGCAGTTACGCGACATTAATGCATCACACTAAAATTGCAATATCACTAGTCTCTACAGTCTGCTATTGGGGTGCAAAAGTCCTTGGAGATCCATGACTTGTTCATCTTAATGAAAGGTAGGCAGTCAACACTTTCAGGGGACAGATGTATGTGTTTATCTGTCAGGACACCACCTGCAGCGCTGAGGACATGTTCTGAGAGAATGCTGGCTGCTGGTCATGATAAAACCTCCAAGGCATGTGATGCGAGCTCAGGCCACTCATCCATTTTGGAAGACCAAAATGTGAAAGGGTCCAAACCCTCCCTGATGGTATTGATATTTAGTTCTAGATACTCCTGCGCCATCCTCTCCATTAATTCACAACGTGTAAGACATGTTGGTGCACAAGTTGGTCTAAAAAAAAGTGTGAAAGGACTCATAGAAATTGCTTCTTCCACTTCCACCACAGCTGCTGCTGCTAATGTTTTGGCGTTGACGAATTGACGTGCCGGAGGTTCTAAGTCTACAGCTGCGATGTGAACTGTATGCTTCACTGCTGTCTTGGGGAAAAGCTCTCAAGGTTGTATAAAAGCGTGTTTCGATACTCCAGCATTCGCGGGTCCCTTTCTAAGGGGAATCATCTGGCAAAATTTGCTTTCATAACGTGGATCTAATAAGGTGGCAACCCAGTAGTCAGCATTACTCCTAATCATTAATATACAGGATCATGTTGCAGCAAGAAGGCATTCATATGTCGGCCTCTACCATGAGATCCGAGCCCGTTCTATGTTGGTGGCTGGGTAACAATGAGGCTTGTTTCCTTCATCCCCTCCTGCCAACCACGAACAACAGAGAGTGGAGGATTATCCTCTTCATCCTACAGTTGCGTGCTAGTGATGAGCTAGTATACTCGTTGCACGGGTTTTCCAGAGCATGCTTGGGTGGTCTCCGAGTATTTGTGAGTGCTCGAAGATTTAGTTTTCCTTGCCGCAGCTGGATGATTTGCGGCTACTAGACAGCTTGATTACATGTGGGGATTCCCTAGCAACCAGGCAACCCCCACATGTACTCAGGCTGGCTAGTAGCTGTAAATCATCCAGCTGCGGCAAGGAAAACTAAATCTCCGAGCAGTCATAAATACTCGGAGATCACCCGAGCGTGCTCGGGAAAACATGAGCAACGAGTATATTCGCTCATCACTATTGCTTGCCCATCATCTCTTCCTTCTCCATTTGTTCCTCGGATCTTCAAACTTCGATAACAGTTTGTCTGTAGTGTGTTGAGCATTCCGATACCGCAAGTATCGGGTATCGGCCGATACTTGCGGGTATCGGAATTCCGATACCGAGATCCGATACTTTTGTGGTATCGGGAATCGGTATCGGGATTAATATCAATGTGTAAAAGAAAGAATTAAAATAAAAAATAGGGATATACTCACCTCTCCGACGCAGCCTGGACTTTACCGCCGTAACCGGGAGCCGTTGTACCTAAAAATGCGCGCTTGAAGGGCCTTAGATGACGTCACGGCGCTCTGATTGGTCCGTAGCGGTCGCGTGACCGCTACGGACCAATCACAAAGCAGTGACGTCACCTAAGGTCTTTCAAGCGCTTGAAAGACCTTAGGTGACGTCACGGCTTTGTGATTGGTCGCGTAGCGGTCACGCGACCGCTACGGACCAATCAAAGCGCCGTGACCTCATCTAAGGCCCTTCAAGCGCGTATTCTTAGGTACAACGGCTCCCGGTTACGGCGGTAAAGTCCAGGCTGCGTCGGAGGGTGAGTATATCCCTATTTTTTATTTTAATTCTTTCTTTTACACATTGATATGGATCCCAGGGCCTGAAGGAGAGTTTCCTCTCCTTCAGACCCTGGGAACCATACAGGATACCGTCCGATACTTGGTGTCCCATTGACTTGTATTGGTATCGGGTATCGGTATCAGATTAGATCCGATACTTTGCCGGTATCGGCCGATACTTTCCGATACCGATACTTTCAAGTATCGGACGGTATCGCTCAACACTATTTGTCTGTTATCATCGCCAGTCCCCCACGATCGCTGTAATCCACCCTCCCTTGGCACCTGCCTGTGTGACAACAGTCTTGAACTTTGAGACAATGTTATCCCTTCCGCAGCCTCCTCTGCTTCCTCCTCTTCTTCTGGGACCACCATCTCCTCCCGCAGGCTATTCAAAGTCTGCTCCACCATATAAATGACCAGAATAGTGATGCTGATGACGGTGTCATCAGCGCTAACCATCTTAGTAGCCATTTTAAAACTGTGCAGAAGGGTGCAGAAGTCCTTTATCTGTGCCCACTCTGTAAACGTGATATGAGCCACCTCCGTACTGCGTTGACCCAGGCTATACGATATGACATACTGCGCCAGGGCTTGTTGCTGCTGCCACAGTCGCTGCAACATGTGCAGAGGGGAATTCCACCGTGTTGGCAATTCGCATATCAATCTGTTAACTGGCATGGACAAAGACCTCTGTATCGATGCAAGTCGATGAGCAGAGGGGTGCGAATGGCGGAAATGAGCACACAGCTTACGCGCTTTCTGGAGCAGGTAACCCAGGCCAGGATAGTGGCTGGGAAAACATTGTACCACCAGGTTGAGGATGTGAGCCATGCAAGGCACATGTGTGAGCTTGCCTCACTGTAGGGCTGCCACCATTATCATACACGGCCTTCCCTGGATGCAGGTTCAGCAGAGACAGCCATTGATCAATTTCAGCCTGGAGATTTGTCTGCAACTCTTCAGCTGTATGACTGCAATCTTAAAGGCATATCAATTTTAAAACTGCCTGATTGCAGTGAGCCCTGACTGCACAGTATGGAGGTGGTGGGGATTTGCTATGCACTGTTGGAACGCATGTCTCATGAATGTAGAGGTTGAGGATGCAGGTGGAGGCAGAAGCAGTGGAGGAAGTGTTAAATGTAGAAGTTTGGCCTGCAAGCCTTGGAGCGAGATGTAACGCCTTTGGCCATGCTTACTTGTCCAAGTGTCTTTGGTGAAATGCACCTTGGCAGACAGAGATTTTGTCAAGGAACGGGTGATGTTGTTTGCTACCTGCTGGTGTAGCGCAGGCACAGCTTTCTTAGAAAAGTAATGGCGACTGGGTAATTGGTACTAGGGGACTGCGATGGCCATCAGCTTTCAGAAAACTTCGGTATCCACCAGGCGGAAAGGAAGCATTTCCGTGGCCAACAAATTGGAGATGGTGAAGTTCAACCTCTTAGCTTCGTCATGTGTAGGAGGAAACAATCTTTTCCATGACCACAACTGCGGAATCGTGCGCTGGCTACAGTGCTGTGAGAGGGCTGAGTACTGTGAACCAGACAATCTGCTGGACTGTGAGAAAGGTGCAGGTGGAGATGAAACTGTGGATTGAGAAACTTGTGGTGTGATCGTTCTCTAAGATCGGTCAAAAACAGCAGGCATTTCTGCTTCCGTTACAAACTGAATGCGGCCTCTCAGTCAGCGTGACTTGATCGGGTAAAAAACCCAAGGTTCTGCGGTCATAGACCTGCATCTCAATAGTTGGCATGTTAACAGAGGAGGAAGAAGCAGCAGATGCGATTGATGTGGCAGCTGATGGTGGTTGATGTCATCTGGTCCACATTTTTGCGCAATGGGATTCCCACACTAAAGCATGTTGATTGCGCATGTGAAGGTTCATACATGTAGTAGTCAAATTATTGCACTTTTTTACCTCAACTCAGTTTTTTTTTGTAAAGTTTGCAGATTGCATGAGTTGGCTCATCCTCTGCAGTGTCAAAAAAAAACCAGGCTAGGTAACCCTTACCACCCCTGGGAGCTGCAGACCCATGGATGCTGCAGGTCAGAGGCACAGTTGTGGCTGAGGATGCATTGCTAGTTGTGGCTGCATCACTATGTGTCTGCGATGGATGGTGCAACATAACCTCCTCATCTTCCTCCTCAGATGATCTACTCAGCTGTGTGCCTCTATGTTCACTGGGATGTAACACCTCATCATCATCCTCTGTGTTATCAAATTCCTCACCATTGGAGTCACCCTCCTCCTCTTTTTGCCCTGACAGCACATTACAGTCCACGTGAGCCTCAGATACCTGAGTCTCATCAGGATCACCTCCCCCAGGGGTTAACGTCTGATGATAAGAGTCAGGATGCTGTTCAGACCATACTTCTTCCTGCCCCAGATCCAAGCTAAAAAAAATTTGGGCATCGGTGCAGGTTTCCTTCTCTTGACTCTGAGAAGCTTTTGCGTACACTTCTGATGAACATGGTATAAATTGTGTGAACAGCTCTTCAGACTCACCCATCTGTTGTTCCGTACAGTCAGTTGAACATTTGGATAGTTGGGATGCGGGGGAAGCAAGGGGAATTTGAGTGCCACATCTGTGGACTGTATTGGGTGTGATGTTGAGGTGGAGGAAGGGGAGGAGAGGCCACTTGAAGCTGCACTTGCCATCCACTCGAGTACATGCTCTTTCTGGGCATCATCGACAAGGCCTACCGCTATGCGTCTGCCAAACAAAGGTAGTTGTGTAGCCTGTCCAGTAACATAGGTTGGCAGTTGTCTTTGCATAGAATGTGACGTTGCTTCACTAGTGATTTTACAAACGTTACCACCTATCCCACGTACACCTTGAACACCAAGCCTAATTCCCCTTCCACCACAGCCTCGCTTTTTCCCAGTCATGTTGCCTAGATGCTACAAACTATTTTCAATGTCAGGTCCCTTACTTTGTGATATTAATAACAGAAGAATTTGTTTGTGGCCTATGTATCAGGCCTCTATAACACACTAGATGCTACAAACTATTTTTCAAGTCAGGTCCCTTACTGTATGACGTTAATGACAGAAGAATTTGTTTGTGGCCTATGTGTCAGGCCTCTATAACCTACTACAGCTAACATAGAAAAAAACTCAGAAAAAACACATACCAAGTGATGAAGCCTTCCTAATACCCTGTCTGATGACAAATGCACACTTAGCAGGATGCAGCAGGCCTCCACTGATAAAGGCTAGGTGCGGCACGAGTGCAAACTACTTGATAAAAACAACCACCCCTATCCTCCAAACATTGCAGGGGTTGGCTGCCTAGTAGAAAAAATGCACATTGATATGACTCACATAGGACGCCAGTCACACTGATAGGTGTGGTGCACAGTGTCTGGTATGCAACCTATTAATGACGCCCCTTGTATTAACAGGCGGGCTGCCCAGCACTATAATATGCAGCACACGGTGACAGACGCCCCCCCAAAAAAAACCTAACCAACATAAAAAGGCCTGGCCACATCCTGCCAAAAAGGATATGATATAGTGCAAAAAAATGTATGCATATGATAAACACATACACTATATGAGGTATTGGTTTATTATTTTGGCCAAAACAACGTAAGCCCGCAACCCAACGTCAAGGGTCCCCATAATAATGCGGGTCCTACCACTAATATCATAAAACAGCTAACATAGAAAAAAACTCAGAAAAAACACATACCAAGTGATGAAGCCTTCCTAATACCCTGTCTGATGACAAATGCACACTTAGCAGGATGCAGCAGGCCTCCACTGATAAAGGCTAGGTGCGGCACGAGTGCAAACTACTTGATAAAAACAACCACCCCTATCCTCAGTGGAGGCCTGCTGCATCCTGCTAAGTGTGCATTTGTCATCAGACAGGGTATTAGGAAGGCTTCATCACTTGGTATGTGTTTTTTCTGAGTTTTTTTCTATGTTAGCTGTTTTATGATATTAGTGGTAGGACCCGCATTATTATGGGGACCCTTGACGTTGGGTTGCGGGCTTACGTTGTTTTGGCCAAAATAATAAACCAATACCTCATATAGTGTATGTGTTTATCATATGCATACATTTTTTTGCACTATATCATATCCTTTTTTGCAGGATGTGGCCAGGCCTTTTTATGTTGGTTAGGTTTTTTTTGGGGGGGCGTCTGTCACCGTGTGCTGCATATTATAGTGCTGGGCAGCCCGCCTGTTAATACAAGGGGCGTCATTAATAGGTTGCATACCAGACACTGTGCACCACACCTATCAGTGTGACTGGCGTCCTATGTGAGTCATATCAATGTGCATTTTTTCTACTAGGCAGCCAACCCCTGCAATGTTTGGAGGATAGGGGTGGTTGTTTTTATCAAGTAGTTTGCACTCGTGCCGCACCTAGCCTTTATCAGTGGAGGCCTGCTGCATCCTGCTAAGTGTGCATTTGTCATCAGACAGGGTATTAGGAAGGCTTCATCACTTGGTATGTGTTTTCTCTATAACCTACTACATGCTACAAACTATTTTTCAAGTCAGGTCCCTTACTGTATATATTAATAACAGAAGAATTTGTTTGTGGCCTATGTATCAGGCCTCTATCACACTAGATGCTACAAACTATTTTTCAAGTCAGGTCCCTTACTGTATGACATTAATAACAGAATAATTTGTTTGTGGCCTCTGGATCAGGCCTCTACAGCTTAATTTCAACCCAAACAAATGACAAAGTGTGATACAGAGGGTTGTCTAACTTTTTGCAACTGAAAAATTATAATTTTTTTTAATGTACCTTAGGTCTGCAGATAGGTACTATCACCGCCACAAAATGACTACGTGGGATACAGCAGGCTGTTTCACATTTAGCAACAGAAAAAATTATACCTTTTTTTTTAATGTGCCTTAGGTCTGCAGACAGTTTTTTTCACCACAGCACTAGATTACAAGGTGGGATACAGCAGGCTGTTTAATATTTTTTCACTAGCTACATGAGAATTAGAATGCTATACTTGTGCATTGATCACAATAGATGCAGTGCACAACACGTGCCCTGCTGGATTTGTTTGTGCACCTCAGTGTGGCCAAAAAAGAAAAAACAGTCCTGCAAGGTAAATTTAACAGCCACACTGGACACTAGCTTCCTACAGTATTTGACTGATATACAACCACCTATATAACTAGCTAAAATGTGGGATACAGCAGGCTTTTTCACATTTACCTACTGAAATAATATTATCTAGAATGCTATACTCGTGCATGAAGCACTATAAAAGCAGTGCACAACACACTTGTAGAACATGTGCCCTGCCGGCTATGTCTGAAAACCTCAGTAATGCCATAAAAAAAAAATTACGGAAGCTAAATTTTACAGCCACACTAGACACTATCTAGCCACACTATCTGACTGATATACAACCGCCTAACTAAATAGCTGAAATCTTACTAGTAAAACTGGCAGTGTCAGGAGCAGCCTCTCTGCGCTGTATCCGTGTCCAAATGGTGCTAAAACCACATGTCTACTACTTACATGGAGAGGGACATGTGATTTCAGCAGCCAATGACACAAGCCATGGTGTCAGGACATTGTGGGTGTTTCCTGCGCCCTGATTGGTTAGCTGCAATGTGAACACAAAGTTAGGAAAAAAAAATTACTGCTATGCTGTTCTTCCAAGAGCACCATGCCTCTGAGCTCTGCAAACTCCCTCCCATCATCAAACACGTGCCAAATGCTTATGATACACCACCATTATTAGGCCGGCGTCACACTAGGCATATGAAAATACGGTCCGTTTTTTATGGCCATAATACGCAGAAATGTTCCCAAAATAGTTATCCGTATGTCATCCGTAGGCAGGGTGTGGCAGCGTATTTTGCGCCTGTCATCCTCCGTATGTAATCCGTATGGCATCCTTACTGCGATATTTTCTCGCAGGCTTGCAAAACCGACATACAGTGGATTCATGGGCTCAAATATTCGTTAAAACATATATACAGTCTATATATATATATATATATATATATATATATATATATATATGTCAGAGAGACATATATATGTATGTATATATATATCTAATATATAATTGCCTAGAATACTACTTCCTGCAATTTGTGCCAACTTCCGTGGCTTTGTCCGGAGCTATTGTCCGGAGCTATTGTCCGGAGCTAATGTCCGGAGATAAGTGACGTCACCAGTGTCCTACACCCAGGCAGAGCACAGTGGCCCCAGGCAGAGCACAGGGGCCCCAGGCAGAACATGGGGCCCCAGGCAGAGCACAGGGGCCCCAGGCAGAGCACAGGGGCCCCAGGCAGCATATGGGGCCCCAGGCAGAGCACAGGGGCCCCAGGCAGCATATGGGGCCCCAGGCAGAGCACAGTGGCCACAGGCAGAGCACACACCAAATCGGAGGCCGAGGGGCCCCGCCAACCAAATCGGAGGCCGAGCGGCCCCGCCCACCAAAGCGGAGGCCGAGGGGCCCGGCCCCGCCCACCAAATCAGAGGCCGAGGGTCCCCGCCCACCAAATCGGAGGCCGAGGGTCCCCGCCCAACTAATCGGAGGCCGAGGGTCCCCGCCCACCTAATCGGAGGCCGAGGGTCCCCGCCCACCAAATCGGAGGCCGAGGGTCCCCGCCCACCAAATCGGAGGCCGAGGGTCCCCGCCCACCAAATCGGAGGCCGAGGGTCCCCGCCCACCACATCGGAGGCCGAGGGGCCCCGCCCACCAAATCGGAGGCCGAGGGTCCCCGCCCACCAAATCGGAGGCTGAGGGTCCACACCATCCAAATCGGAGGCCGAGGGGCCCCGTCCACCAAATCGGAGGCCAAGGGTCCCCGCCCACCAAATCGGAGGCCGAGGGTCCCCTCCCACCAAATCGGAGGCCGAGGGTCCACACCATCCAAATCGGAGGCCGAGGGGCCCCGTCCACCAAATCGGAGGCCGAGGGGCCCCGTCCACCAAATCGGAGGCCGACGGGCCCCACCCACCAAAGCGGAGGCCGAGGGTCCCCGCCCACCAAATCGGAGGCCGAGGGTCCCCGCCCACCAAATCGGAGGCCGAGGGTCCCCGCCCACCAAATTGGAGGCCGAGGGGCCCCACCAACCAAATCGGAGGCCGAGGAGCCCCACCCACCAAATTGAAGGTCGAGGGGCCCCGCCCACGAAAGCGGAGGCCGAGGGTCCCCGCACACCAAATCGGAGGCAGAGGGACCCCGCCCACCAAATCGGAGGCCGAGGGGCCCCGCCCACCAAAGCGGAGGCCGAGGGTCCCCGACCACCAAATCGGAGGCCGAGGGTCCCTGCCCACCAAATCAGAGGCCGAGGGTCCCCGCCCACCAAATCGGAGGCCGAGGGTCCCCGCCCACCAAATCGGAGGCCGAGAGTCCCCGCACACCAAATCGGAGGCCGAGGGGCCCCGCCAACCAAATCGGAGGCCCAGGGGCTTTGCCAACCAAATCGGAGGCCGAGGAGCCCCGCCCACCAAATCGAAGGCCGAGCGGCCCCGCCCACCAAAGCGGAGGCCAAGGGGCCTGGCCCCGCCCACCAAAGCGGAGGCCGAGGGGCCCCGCCCACCACATCGGAGGCCGAGGGTCCCCGCCCACCAAATCGGAGGCCGAGGGTCCCCACACACCAAATCGGAGGCCGAGGGGCCCCGCCCACCAAATCGACCGAGGGTCCCCGCTCACCAAATCGGAGGCCGAGAGTCCCCGCCCACCAAATCGGAGGCCGAGGGGCCCCGCCAACCAAATCGGAGGCCGAGGAGCCCCGCCCAACAAATCGAAGGCCGAGCGGCCCCGCCCACCAAAGCAGAGGCCGAGGGGCCTGGCCCCGCCCACCAAAGCGGAGGCCGAGGGGCCCCGTCCACCAAATCGGAGGCCAAGGGTCCCCGCCCACCAAATCGGAGGCCGAGGGTCCCCTCCCACCAAATCGGAGGCCGAGGGTCCACACCATCCAAATCGGAGGCCGAGGGGCCCCGTCCACCAAATCGGAGGCCGACGGGCCCCACCCACCAAAGCGGAGGCCGAGGGTCCCCGCCCACCAAATCGGAGGCCGAGGGTCCCCGCCCACCAAATCGGAGGCCGAGGGTCCCCGCCCACCAAATTGGAGGCCGAGGGGCCCCACCAACCAAATCGGAGGCCGAGGAGCCCCACCCACCAAATTGAAGGTCGAGGGGCCCCGCCCAAGAAAGCGGAGGCCGAGGGTCCCCGCACACCAAATCGGAGGCAGAGGGACCCCGCCCACCAAATCGGAGGCCGAGGGGCCCCGCCCACCAAAGCGGAGGCCGAGGGTCCCCGACCACCAAATCGGAGGCCGAGGGTCCCTGCCCACCAAATCAGAGGCCGAGGGTCCCCGCCCACCAAATCGGAGGCCGAGGGTCCCCGCCCACCAAATCGGAGGCCGAGAGTCCCCGCACACCAAATCGGAGGCCGAGGGGCCCCGCCAACCAAATCGGAGGCCCAGGGGCTTTGCCAACCAAATCGGAGGCCGAGGAGCCCCGCCCACCAAATCGAAGGCCGAGCGGCCCCGCCCACCAAAGCGGAGGCCGAGGGGCCTGGCCCCGCCCACCAAAGTGGAGGCCGAGGGGCCCCGCCCACCACATCGGAGGCCGAGGGTCCCCGCCCACCAAATCGGAGCCCGAGGGTCCCCACCCACCAAATCGGAGGCCGAGGGTCCCCACACACCAAATCGGAGGCCGAGGGTCCCCGCCCACCAAATCGGAGGCCGAGGGGCCCCGCCTACCAAATCGGAGGCCGAGGGTCCCCGCCCACCAAATCGGAGGCCGAGGGTCCCCGCCCACCAAATCGGAGGCCAGGGGTCCCCGCCCACCAAATCGGAGGCCGAGGGGCCCCGCCCACCACATCGGAGGCCGATGGGCCCCGCCCACCAAATCGGAGGCCGAGGGTCCCCGCCCACCAAATCGGAGGCCGAGGGTCCCCGCCCACCAAATCGGAGGCCGAGGGTCCACACCAACCAAATCGGAGGCCGAGGGGCCCCGCCCACCAAATCGAAGGCCGAGGGGCCCCGCCCACCAAAGCGGAGGCCGAGGGTCCCCGCACACCAAATCGGAGGCAGAGGGACCCCGCCCACCAAATCGGAGGCCGAGGGGCCCCGCCCACCAAAGCGGAGGCTGAGGGTCCCCGACCACCAAATCGGAGGCCGAGGGTCCCCGCCCACCAAATCGGAGGCCGAGGGTCCCCACCCACCAAATCAGAGGCCGAGGGTCCCCGCCCACCAAATCGGAGGCCGAGAGTCCCCGCCCACCAAATCGGAGGCCGAGGGGCCCCGCCAACCAAATCGGAGGCCGAGGGGCCCCGCCAACCAAATCGGAGGCCGAGGAGCCCCGCCCACCAAATCGAAGGCCGAGCGGCCCCGCCCACCAAAGCGGAGGCCGAGGGGCCCGGCCCCGCCCACCAAAGCGGAGGCCGAGGGGCCCCGCCCACCACATCGGAGACCGAGGGGCCCCGCCCACCAAATCGGAGGCCGAGGGTCCCCACCCACCAAATCGGAGGCCGATGGTCCCCGCCCACCAAATCTGAGGCCGAGGGTCCCCGCCCACCAAATTGGAGGCCGAGGGTCCCCGCCCACCAAATTGGAGGCCGAGGGTCCACGCCCACCAAATCGGAGGCCGAGGGTCCCCGCCCACCAAATCGGAGGCCGAGGGGCCCCGCCCACCAAATCGGAGGCCGAGGGGCCCCGCCCACCAAATCGGAGGCCGAGGGTCCCCGCCCACCAAATCGGAGGATAAGGGGCCCCGCCCACCAAATCGGAGGCCGAGGGGCCACACCAACCAAATCAGAGGCCGAGGAGCCCCGCCCACCAAATCGAAGGCCGAGCGGCCCCGCCCACCAAAGCAGAGGCAGAGGGACCCCGCCCACCAAATCGGAGGCCGTGGGGCCCCGCCAACCAAAGCGGAGGCCGAGGGTCCCCGCCCACCAAATCGGAGGCAGAGGGACCCCGCCCACCAAATCGGAGGCCGAGGGGCCCCGCCCACCAAAGCGGAGGCCGAGGGTCCCCACCCACCAAATCGGAGGACGAGGGGCCCCACCAACCAAATTGGAGGCCGAGGAGCCCCACCCACCAAAAGTAAGTGCGGCCCCAAAAGTAAGTGCGCCCCCGGGTGCAAAAGTAAGTGCGCCCCCGGGTGCAAAAGTAAGTGTGCCCCCGGGTGCAAAAGTAAGTGCGCCCCCGGGTGCAAAAGTAAGTGCGCCCCCGGGTGCAAAAGTAAGTGCGCCCCCGGGTGCACAAGTAAGTGCGCCTCCGGGTGCAAAAGTAAGTGCGCCCCCGGGTGCAAAAGTAAGCGCGCCCCCGGCCCCGGGTGCAAAAGTAAGCGCGCCCCCCAGTCCCGTGTGTGAAAAGTGCTGCTGTAAAGCTGGTAGCGCTGTTCAAGCACCATGTATTTCCTTCAGGAAATGCCCATCTAATATATAATTGCCTAGAATACTACTTCCTGCAATTTGTGCCAACTTCCGTGGCTTTGTCCGGAGCTAATGTCCGGAGATAATGTCCGGAGCTAATGTCCGGAGATAATGTCCGGAGCTAATGTCCGGAGCTAATGTCCGGAGATTAGTGACGTCACCAGTGTCCTACACCCAGGCAGAGCACAGGGGCCCCAGGCAGCATATGGGGCCCCAGGCAGAGCACAGTGGTCCCAGGCAGAGCACAGGGGCCCCAGGCAGCCTATGGGGCCCCAGGCAGAGCACAGTGGCCCCAGGCAGAGCACAGGTGCCCCAGGCAGCATATGGGGCCCCAGGCAGAGCACAGGGGCCCCAGGCAGCATATGGGGCCCCAGGCAGAGCACAGTGGCCCCAGGCAGAGCACAGGGGCCCCAGGCAGAACATGGGGCCCCAGGCAGAGCACAGGGGCCCCAGGCAGAGCACAGGGGCCCCAGGCAGCATATGGGGCCCCAGGCAGAGCACAGGGGCCCCAGGCAGAGCACAGGGGCCCCAGGCAGCATATGGGGCCCCAGGCAGAGCACAGGGGCCCCAGGCAGCATATGGGGCCCCAGGCAGAGCACAGTGGCCCCAGGCAGAGCACAGGGGCCCCAGGCAGAACATGGGGCCCCAGGCAGAGCACAGGGGCCCCAGGCAGCATATGGGGCCCCAGGCAGAGCACAGGGCCCCCAGGCAGCATATGGGGCCCCAGGCAGAGCACAGTGGCCCCAGACAGCATATGGGGCCCCAGGCAGAGCACAGTGGCCCCAGGCAGAGCACAGGGGCCCCAGGCAGCATATGGGGCCCCAGGCAGAGCACAGTGGTCCCAGGCAGAGCACAGGGGCCCCAGGCAGCTTATGGGGCCCCAGGCAGAGCACAGTGGCCCCAGGCAGAACATGGGGCCCCAGGCAGAGCACAGTGGCCCCAGGCAGAACATGGGGCCCCAGGCAGAGCACAGGGGCCCCAGGCAGAGCACAGGGGCCCCAGGCAACATATGGGGCCCCAGGCAGAGCACAGGGGCCCCAGGCAGCATATGGGGCCCCAGGCAGAGCACAGTGGCCCCAGGCAGAGCACAGGGGCCCCAGGCAGCATATGGGGCCCCAGGCAGAGCACAGTGGTCCCAGGCAGAGCACAGGGGCCCCAGGCAGCCTATGGGGCCCCAGGCAGAGCACAGTGGCCCCAGGCAGAACATGGGGCCCCAGGCAGAGCACAGGGGCCCCAGGCAGAGCACAGGGGCCCCAGGCAGCATATGGGGCCCCAGGCAGAGCACAGTGGTCCCAGGTAGAGCACAGGGGCCCCAGGCAGCCTATGGGGCCCCAGGCAGAGCACAGGGGCCCCAGGCAGCATATGGGGCCCCAGGCAGAGCACAGGGGCCCCAGGCGGCATATGGGGCCCCAGGCAGAGCACAGTGGCCCCAGGCAGAGCACAGGGGCCCCAGGCAGAACATGGGGCCCCAGGCAGAGCACAGGGGCCCCAGGCAGCATATGGGGCCCCAGGCAGAGCACAGGGGCCCCAGGCAGCATATGGGGCCCCAGGCAGAGCACAGCGATATTTTGGACCACTGTGTGGTGTTTCAGACCCCCTGTGTGATGTCTGGGGCCCTGTTCTTAAATATATTAAAGATTAAAGTAACGTATATTAAAGTATATTATAGATCAAATTTGACACGTTTATAAGCACCATTGAGTGATATACTCAAGAATGACATAATTTTTCAACATTTTATGGTTTCAAACTGTAAACACTCACGAGTTTTTTTTACTTCAACCAGAAAACCTTAACGGTTCATAAAAAACTTGACTGTTCAGGATATGATAAAAGTCATAGTATTCTGAATCTTTAACTTATAAAGATACCTTTACATGGGGTGATTATTGGTTCCAGAGAGGCTTTCGGCCGATAATCGTACACATGGCTGGTGACAGGACAATACAATATAAACGTTCAAAGGTAAACACTGATAACATTAAAATCTAATATATAATTGCCTAGAATACTACTTCCGGCAATTTGTGCCAACTTCCGTGGCTTTGTCCGGAGATAATGTCCGGAGATAAGTGACGTCACCAGCGTCCTACACCCGCTCAGGGTGGACAAAGATATATGCCTTCGTGGTGCGCGGCACTTTTCTGATTGGTTGCCGCCTGCCGCGAGCGACCAATCAGAAATGTGCCGTACTGTCAAGAATTGTCAAGAGCTGGTGAGTGCAGCCATTTTTTGTTCTTTCTTACTATTATTTATTAATTGTATTATTCTTACATTTGAATAAATAAAGTATATATGGATTCTAGACTCCCGATTCTTTAGAATCGGGCTGCCATCTAGTATATATATATATATATATATATATATATATATATATACTGTATTTATATTTAATTCAGCGCTAGATAGCAGAAAAGCCGGTAATTCAATTGACGGCTTTTCCTATCTCCTTCACAAACACGACATGATATGAGACATGGTTTACATACAGTAAACCATCTCATATCCCTTCTTTTATTACATATTCCTCTTTACTAATGTAAGAAGTGTCTTGGTGTCAAATTTGGGGTCTCTAGCTATTAAATTAAAAGGCTAAATCGCGGAAAAAACTGGTGTGGGCTCCCGCGCAATTTTCTCCGCCAGAGTGGGAAAGCCAGTGACTGAGGGCAGATATTAATAGTCTAGGGAGGGACCATGGTTATTGCCCCCCCCGGCTTAAAACATCTGCCCTCAGCCACCCCAGAAAAGGCACATTTGTAAAGATGCGCCTATTCTGGCACTTAGCCTCTCTCTTCCCACTCCCGTGTAGCGGTGGGATATGGGGTAATGAAGGGTTAATGTCACCTTGCTATTGTAAGGTGACATTAAGCCAGGTTAATAATGGAGAGGCGTCAGTTATGACACCTATCCATTATTAATCCAATAGTACGAAATGGTTAATAAAACACACACACATTATTAAAAAGTATTTTAATGAAATAAAGACACATGTTGCTTTAATATTTTATTATACTCTTAATGCACCTGAAGACCTTTGTCACCTGAAATAAAGTTAAACAAAACAAACAACAATATTCCATACCGTCTGTCGTTCAGTCTTGTCCCACGCTGTAAATCCATCTGAAGGGGTTAAATCATTTTACACCCAGGAGCTCCGCTAATGCAGCTGTGCTCCTGTCTGTAAAACTTGGTGAATGAATGGAGTGCAGGGGAATGTACTGTAGTTACCTCGAGTCACAGTGATGCGCCCTCTGCTGGATGAACTCATATGAACTCGAGCCTCGGAAAATATTCTGAAAAGTTCTTAACAGCAACTACTTCTGTTTTGACGGCAGGATCCTCCACCAGCTCAGGGGCACCGCTATGGGGAGCCCCTGTGCGCCAAGCTACGCCAACCTGTTCCTCGGCAGGTGGGAGGACAGTGTCGTCTTCTCAGAGATCAACGAGGAGTTCACTGTCTATATTGACCTATGGGTTCGTTATATAGACGACGTCTTTGTTTTGTGGAAGGGTACTAGAGAGACTTTCCAGAGGTTCATGTCTTCTTTAAATCTTAATGACGTGGGCCTGAGGTTTACCTCAGAAATGGAGGAGAGAAGTTTACCATTCCTGGACATCACAATCTCAAAGTCGACTAGTGGTGACGGCCTCGAGACAACCATCTTTAGGAAACCCACCTCTACAAATTCCATGTTGAGGTGGGACAGCCACCACCCCTACCCACTTAAAAAAGGTATCCCTAAGGGTCAGTATCTGCGCTTGAGAAGAAACTGTTCTAATGATACTGATTTCAAGATTAAAGGATCTGAGGCGTAGATTTTTGGCGAGGGGGTACCCTGACCGGGTGCTGAGGGAGGCATACCATTTTGCTAGGGGGCAAGTCAGAAACAGCTTACTGACACCACGAGAAAGAGAGGGGGATGGATTAAGAACTATCAGAATGATTTGTGCCTTTGACAATGGGGCTCCTTCTGTCAGGGCTATACTTAAAAAACACTGGAGCATCCTTGCTATGGATGATGATCTCAGAGACGCTGTAGGAGAACAGCCACGGATTACATACAGAAAATGTAATAAAACGTTGGGTGACCGACTAGTACATAGTCATTTGAGTACACCTGTAAGGGATACCTGGTTACCAAAGAGGCCTAGAGGATGTTACAGATGTGGTACGTGTTGTGGATTCTGTTTTTGGGCTCCCTCTGGTGGTTACAACTGGTACTGGGTGACTTTGGTGGGTTGCGGTTTCTGGTTTCCACCTGTCCATCAGAGGCTGGGTGTTTCCTATTTAACCTGGCTTCCCTGTCATTCCCTTGCCGGCTATCAATGTTCTCAGATGTTCTCAGTTTGGTTCTGACTACCTGCTTCCAGATCTCTCAGGATAAGCTAAGTTATGCTTTTCAGTTGTTTGGTTTTTTGTCCAGCTTGCTAAATATTATTCTATGCTAGTTGGAAGCTCTAGTGGGCTGAGGTGCTCCCCATGTGCCATGAGTTGGCACATGGGTGCTTGTAATCTCAGGATGGTTTTTGATTAGGGTTTTTTGCTGACCGCTCAGACCCCTTTTGTATCCTTCTGCTTTCTAGTTATAGCGGGCCTCGTTTTGCTAACTCTATTTTCATATCTATGTGCGTGCCTTCCTCTCATTTTCACCGTCAATACATGTGGGGGGCAACTATACCTTTGGGGTTTATTTCTCTGGAGGCAAGTTAGGTCTTTATTTTCTCTGCAGTGCTAGTTAGCTCTTAGGCTGGCGCGTGGCGTCTAGAATCAACGTAGGCACGCTCCCTGGCTATTTCTAGTTGTGTTTGTCAGGAGTAGGGCAGCGGTCAGCCCAGGTTCCATCACCCTAGAGCTCGTCCGTTATTTTAGTTATTTTTGCTTGTCCAGTGCGATCCCCTAGCCATTGGGATCCATAACAATTTAATACGCCTGAGACTGTTATGGATCCCAATGGCTAGGGGATCGCACTGGACAAGCAAAAATAACTAAAATAACGGACGAGCTCTAGGGTGATGGAACCTGGGCTGACCGCTGCCCTACTCCTGACAAACACAACTAGAAATAGCCAGGGAGCGTGCCTACGTTGATTCTAGACGCCACGCGCCAGCCTAAGAGCTAACTAGCACTGCAGAGAAAATAAAGACCTAACTTGCCTCCAGAGAAATAAACCCCAAAGGTATAGTTGCCCCCCACATGTATTGACGGTGAAAATGAGAGGAAGGCACGCACATAGATATGAAAATAGAGTTAGCAAAACGAGGCCCGCTATAACTAGAAAGCAGAAGGATACAAAAGGGGTCTGAGCGGTCAGCAAAAAACCCTAATCAAAAACCATCCTGAGATTACAAGCACCCATGTGCCAACTCATGGCACATGGGGAGCACCTCAGCCCACTAGAGCTTCCAACTAGCATAGAATAATATTTAGCAAGCTGGACAAAAAACCAAACAACTGAAAAGCATAACTTAGCTTATCCTGAGAGATCTGGAAGCAGGTAGTCAGAACCAAACTGAGCACATCTGAGAACATTGATAGCCGGCAAGGGAATGACAGGGAAGCCAGGTTAAATAGGAAACACCCAGCCTCTGATGGACAGGTGGAAACCAGAAACCGCAACCCACCAAAGTCACCCAGTACCAGTTGTAACCACCAGAGGGAGCCCAAAAACAGAATCCACAACAGGTACGTGTGTTGCGTGTGAATCAATACAGGTGGGCAGGGAATTCTGCAACACTCACACACAACAGACATACACTATAAAAGAATTTATCAATTGTAAAACAAAAGGAGTTATCTACAGAGCTGAATATATATATGGTATCACCTATATCGGTAAGACGATCAGAGAATTCAGGAGACGGGTGGGAGAGCACCTGGGGGATATTAGAAATCAAAGAGATACCCCCATTGCCAGACATATCAACATCAGTCATGGTGGCAATGTTAAAGCCATAAGTTTCATGGGGATTGATAAGGTCCCTCCACCAGATAGGGGAGGAGATTTTGATAAGATCCTATTGCAGAGAGAAACAAGATGGATCTTTTTGTTGGACACCTGTCACCCCCGTGGACTTAATGACCAACTTAATTTTAGCTGTTTTCTCTAGGTTTACTCTGATGCTCCAAATAGGTGTTTCCTTTCCCCATACCCTCTTTTTCGTAGTATCCCCCTCTCTCCCTCCTTCCCCCCCCTCTTTCCATTTTAGGTTTCTAGCATTCAAGTTGGCCAATGTCTGTGATCCTGTCCTGCCATTGAGAATCAGCCAAATTAAACAAAACGTCATTGCTTTCATAATTTCGGTACAGGGTCAATATCCTGTCCCGTGGCTCTCCTCTTTACTGTATTTCTGGTTTCGGTGGTTTGGATACGCTAATACCACTGATTGATCTTCCAGAAATGAGGAATGCTTTTTTATTTATGGACAAAGAGACTCGATGAGTCTCATATGTATATGGCCCTTTTGTCTACCTGACTGCTGTGAATTGTAGTCAGGGTTATTCCATCTAATATCCGTTACCCCCTCCATATATCTCCTCCCCTCACTCTCCCCTCCTTTCTCTTCCCAATTCCTGCCTCCTCCCTTCCCTTCCTGTGCCTGCTAATTATGATCTTAAGCCCTGAGTACCATATATATGTGGCATGGACACTTCCAGCCACATGCATGTTATCCGGAGTTCCATTAGTGTATATGTGGCATGGACACTTCCAGCCACTGCTATACCATTTTGTGTATGTGACAATACTGTCTGAAAGTAAATATGATATAGGTAGGGTATGGTGTCTGTCGTCTTCTTTACTGTAGGGGTCAGATATATGCGGCACGAAGTGGGTTTGGTTAGCGCTTCATAATTGCAGCGCGTCGGACTGTATGGGCACTGAGGGCATCAGGTGAGCTCTGTTTGCGTTCCACTATTGGAGCGCACTATAGGAATAACGGCGAACCGGAAGTGACATATTCAAGATGGCGTTGGTACTTCCGGTTTCGCCTGCACGCTTTGTTCGTAACAATGCAGGAGACTGGGTGGTTTTGGCGTGCGTTCCAGTGGAGGAACGCAGCGTGGAGCCTGTCTGGCAATGATAGCGATGACATGTGAGCAGGGGCTGCTAGTAATGACATCACACGCCGGGAGGAGGGACCTTGTGTGTATAAGGTTTATATGGAGGTAGTGGGTGCCATACACAGATGACTCACATATTGTGACACATGGTCACATAGGATCGCTCACTCCTGGGACTACTTAGCCACTGCTAATACCCGACTCTTATGGACATTTGAGCTGATATCTGGGCCTATTGGCCATTGAAAACTCCCCTGATGACTCTCCGGGATTGGAGAGGAAACGCGTAGGGAGGCGTTTGAGATATTTTTCAAGTTGGGGGTGTCCATAGTGAGGCTTATTTGGGACCTGTCCTTGTGAGGACAGGAGTTACTGCTGGGGCACGACAGGGGTTTAGGGAAAAGGTCCCCATATCCCCTACCTCACTCTGCTACCGTGGACCCTCCCTGGACCATGCACAACCAATGTGGGGACCCTTTCTTCCATAATTGGTGAGATCAAACCAGTTTTTTTACTAGAGCACAGTTTTCGTCATGAGCACTTTTTTTTGTATTATATGTGTTTAGTTTGTCCATTTTAAATTTATTAGTAAAGGTTATGTTTTAACAATTGGGTCAAACTCTTCTGGCTGCTGTATACTACTTACCCTAAGAGTTGTGCAACAGTTTGGTTATTCTGGGCTGTGGCTGATTATATAATAAAATATTAAAACAACATGTGTCTTTATTTCATTAAAATACTTTTTAATAATGTGTGTGTGTTTTATTAACCATTTCGTACTATTGGATTAATAATGGATAGGTGTCATAATTGACGCCATTAGGCCAGGTTAATAATGGAGAGGTGTCAATTATGACACCTCTCCATTATTAACCTGGCCTAATGTCACCTTACAATAGCAAGGTGACATTAACCCTTCATTACCCCATATCCCACAGCTACAGGGGAGTGGGCAGAGAGAGGCTAAGTGCCAGAATAGGCGCATCTTACAGATGTGCCTTTTCTGGGGTGGCTGGGGGCAGATGTTTTTAGCCGGGGGGGTCCTATAACCATGGTCCCTCTCTCGGCTATTAATATCTGCCCTCAGTCACTGGCTTTCCCACTCTGGCGGAGAAAATTGAAAATTGCGCGGGAGCCCACGCCAATTTTTTCCGGAATTTAACCCTTTAATTTAATAGCTAGAGACCCCAAATTTTACGCAGAGACACTTCTTACATTAGTAAAGAGGAATATGTAATAAAAGAAGGGATATGAGATGGTTTACTGTATGTAATCCATATCTCATATCCTGTCGGGATACCGGCTTTTCTGCTATCTAGCACTGAATTAAATATAAATATATATATATGTCTCACTGATATATATATATATATATATATATATATATATATATATATATATATATATACCTATTCTATGTGTACACATTTATTCTACCTATTCTATTCTGTCAGTGTGATTTTACTGTACACTGAATTGCCGGCTTTTCTAGAGAACACCGTTGCGTATTTCTCGCAAGTCACACTGCTGGTCCATGTGTAATCCGTAATTTTCTCGCCCCCATAGACTTTCATTGGCGTATTTTTTGCGCAATACGCTGACAAACGCAGCATGCTGTGATTTTCTGCGGCCGTACAAGACCGTATAATATGGATCCGTAAAATACGGCAGATAGGAGCTGGGCCATAGAGAATCATTGTACCGTATGCAATCCGTATTTTCTGCGCCTCTCATACGTCCGTAAAACACGCCAGTGTGACGCCGGCCTCAAAGTGCTGAAAATATTTTTGTGGCAACGCAAATATTTTCCTGCCCTTTTACCAAATGTTACCGATTTTTAACGATTTTATAACATTTTGCTAGAGTTTCCGATCACAAATCTGAATGTGCCATATTCGTGCCGAATGTATGTTTGGCGATCGTTTTCCGATCAAATTCACTCATTTCTATTCACGATCGACCAGCATGACATGGATCCTACAAAATTTAAATTTTAGGATCTATTCAGTTTTTGTTTTGGGGCCTTTTCTCATTTTGTCCAACATTGTAGACAAAATCTGTAACAGAAGCTCCTAATAAAGCCTCTAATACAGATGTGAACAGAGCATAAGCAAATAGATTAAAAAGTTGTTTTTAAATTTGCACAAAAAATAGTAAAAAATGACTATTAATAATGTGACTACAATTTTATTTGTATTACAGTTTATAAGAAATATGACTTCCGATAAAGATAGATACTCCCTTGTCAAGGGTGTCAGAAGCCTGGATTTCTCTGGCGACAAGGTGCCATGCAAACTACTCCTGAATGGTGACACCTCATTCCCAGTATTAGTGACTCCTAAAAGGCATGTACTCGTCGCTGCCTCTAAATATGGAAAAGGACGAGTAGTAGTTATGAGCCATGAAGCATATTTGAATCTTCCTCCCTTTATGGATTTCCTGAAGAACACAATATTCTGGCTGAAACCATCTTCAGAAGCAGTAATTGGTGTTGACAAGAAGTTCAACCATTTAGAGACGACCCTCTCTCAGTCTGGATACAAAGTTGAAAAAATTTCTGGTCTGAAGAAAGGTTTGGGAGTGCTCTGTATATCTGGATATGATGATAGTCAGGCTGTGGAGATTGTATCCTTTGTAAAAGAAGGTGGAGGCCTTCTTATTGGAGCGCAAGCCTGGCATTGGTCTTCTACCCACACACAAGATAATGTTCTGCTCCATTTCCCAGGAAATAAGATAACTTCTGTTGCTGGAGTGTATTTCACTGCTGAATATGGAGAAAAAGGTGTTTTTGATGTGAGTGACCACATGCCAAGGACGCCATGGTGGAATTAGTGAGTATTCAAATACATAAGATATCTAATAATGTAGAAATGCAATTGTAGTTTTATCATGAAGTTACTGTAAAAGAAATTTCCAGGTTACTTTTTTGTTTCAGAGAGATGCTTTAACAAAAATACACCTGCTTATATTTCAAATCCTTATTGTTTCCTCCACTATATACTCATGGCTTATATTTATATTACTACTGTGATGATGTGACTTACCAACATGAGACCACTGCTGTAAATCACTGGGTCCATACTTCCGATACACGAATATAGCAAACAACAACAAATGTAAAAAAACTATAAAACATACTTTATATGAAAAAATTACATATAGGCTCTAAATAGTATCACATAGAAAAGAGGGTGACAAATAGCAGGAAAGGACATGTGACAAGTAGATTGTAAATGAATATCTTATATCTAACTATTGACACAAAGCTGGCATATAACAGTACCAATTTAATACAGTTTCAATGATCTCTTACACTGTAAAATATAGTCTTTATCACCGTGTCTTGTCAGTAATGGATATCACTGTAAAAATAAGATTTTTACAGGACATTGAGAAAAATAATAAGATAATATGACATGGAATAACAATTCTAATTAACAAATCCATCATGTCTTCTCTTGGAATGGTGCCCAGTTCGATGCGCGACATTCTATAGCCTCATTTCTCTGGAAATATGCTTTGCTTTAACGGGCCAAACCACATGTTAATGTCCATATTTACTTTGGCGATACCCCTCCTTGATACTATATACAGAACCCATATGTATGCGTCTACTGGGCAATATACTACGTGGCTGGGCAATATGCTACGTGGATATGCATATTCTAGAATACCCGATGCTTTAGAATCGGGCCTCCATCTAGTGTGTGTGTATACATATATATATATATATATATATATATATATATATATAAAAGAAAAAAAAGAAAAAAATTGGAACAGCATCAAATATTACCTTACAAAACATGCAAAGCTCTCCCAACCAGCAATCCAATGGTAGATTCAAAAAAAGGAAAGCAGCACAAAAAAGGTTTGAAAAAAAATAAGTGGACTTTAATGGCTGAATGGCGTGGCTTGAGAAAGGATATTACATCCGAAACGTTGCCATGCCATTCAGGCATTAAAGTCCACTTATTTTTTTCAAACCTTTTTTGTGCTGCTTTCCTTTTTTTGAATATATATATATATATATATATATATATATATATAATGTGACACGCCCATCAGGGCCGTGGGGTACTCGGAAGCGGGTCGGACAGTTCTTTGGGGAAGTCACGGGACCGTGACCTGACTCCGTGGCTCTGGCTGTGTTGTAAAATGGGGAATATATATATGGGATTTAACGTGACGCCACCTGTGGTGTTCGGCAACAGATGGCCGACACTGCTAAAGGAGACCGCTGGGGCAGATGGTGACGCAGCTGGGATGGTTCTGCTCCCCACAGGTGGAGCTGGGCCCCAGGGCTACCGGTTCCGTTTGTCAGGCTTCGTGTACCTTGTGGTACAGGACTCAGGGCGCAAGAGATCACTGGAGGACACAAGGGCTGTAGTTTTCTTTTCCTTTACTTGATGGTTAATAGTACAGACCAGGGCACTGGTAACAGATCATAATGGAGAGCCGGGCAGCCTGGAACCAATTTTGGATACACCTGGCCAGGTAGGTATGTAGGCCTTCCTTCTGCGCTGTCCTCCCTTTTTCCTTGCTGCCTCACAGCTCACCCTCCTGCTGCTAACTGTCTCTCTCTGTTTTTAAAAACAATCCGTTGCTTGAAGCCAGGCAGCTCGAGCCTATCACAGGTGCTGTTCCTTTGTGTCAGCTCCAGGCTCTGGTATGCTGCTGTGCCGCCGGGTATTACATATGGTCAGGAGACCTGCAGTCCCCTGCCCTCTGGATTTAGCTGCCGGGACTTAAGTACCCACGCAACCACAGACTCCGGTATCTGATTCCTAGCGCTCAGCTGTGGGGAAAGTTTATGTCACAGGGAAACTAGGTAGACTAAGGCTGGTTACCCGGGCCCCTGCAATATCCCTCAGGCTAGGGAAACCCTGTCTGTCCCATTCCCATAAGTTACACTAAAGGTGTGCATGTCTGGGCTGCCAGGCCTGACCCTGACTCCTGTTTCAGCCCTAAGCTGAAACCACCACCCACCACCCAGTGAAGAGACCACACACCAATCCCCACAGAAAGCACAGAAAGGGAAAACTGAAAAACGCACCACGCTGCAGACACACAGGAATACACTATAATGTGCACAGGGCAAAACAAATACAAATAGGAAGGAGGAATATGACAAAGGATTATACACCACCAGATACGATATTCCTACAACGAGACCACCACTCCAGACCGGAATCACCAGGCATAAAGCTCAAGCTATAATCGGTGACGCCCAAAGTCCAGCGCGACTATTTAAAGGCCGTGGGCGTGACCCAGCCTCCAACCTGATTACCAGCTAGATTAACCCCGAGCAAGCTGGATAAAATCTAGCCGACGCCACTGAGCGTGTAGTGGACGTAAGTGGAATTACTGCTGTCTGTCAGACGCCCTAGTGTGAACAGCGTCCGTCATGACAGTTTAATCACTGCTCCACTCCCCAGGTTCTGCTTGATTTCTCTCCTACTGACACTTGGTAAGGGGACCCCTCCTTGCTTCCAGGCATGACATTACTCCCTGTGAGGGAGGCATTGCCACTGCGGAAACCAAACTCCTGGGGTGCCACATTCCCCCCTAGAGAAATTCAGTACTCCCGGACTGAGGAAACAAATAATAAACAAATTAACAAGTGAACAATCAGAACTATTTACAAGATTTCAAAAATAAAAATTACAAAAAACAAAACTCAAAAATAGTCATGGTGATCTTTAATCCATGCGTCATTGTCCATTGTTCATTCCTGAGCCAGGTTGGTAACTATATACAAGTATTGTCCTGGTCACAACGAGTCCAGTGACCCAATCGTCCATTAAATCAAGTAAAATAGGATAGCTCAAGAGTTCTTACAGAATCTCTGTAGGCTCATATGCTTGACGGTTACGTACTTACATTACATATTTACATATCTTATTTGCACAATCTACTAACATGCAGAACATTATGGGGATTTGACCTAGGGAACTATGGGTAGACCTTCGTAGCACTGGTACTGCCGTAGTGCGCTCTCTATTGGCTGTGCTACAGGTGACTCTACGCAGCACGGATATACCTGATGTTCTACGACCACAGAAGCTCACGGTGGGCATGACAGATTCGCCGCTGGCAGGGGGTGGATTCTCTTGCTCCGCTGCTGGTGTGGCATCTGCTGGTTGAGCCCGCTGGTCTTCAGGCTGGTCTTGAGTCACATCTTTTCTGGCACTACTAGCTGGGCGAAGGTCAAAATGTGCACGACTATGGCCTGATTCACCCTTGTCCAGTTTTAGGGAACTTGCCGAGTACTGTGCCGATCTTTTCCTCCACCTCTTCCACTGGCTGAGGAATGTCTTGGTCTTCATTCCTTTCATTTAGTTGGTCAGGGCATGGTTTTAGATGATCCCTTCACACTGCCGCTAAGGTTTCTCCTCCATCTTTACTGATGAGGCACACCTTGGTGTTGTCAAAGTCTGAAGGTAAAACGGTGTATGGCTCAGCCTCCCAGTGGTCGTCTAGTTTGTGAACTCTTATCTTCCTTTTGAGTATCTGTTCTCCAGGTGACAAGGGAACTGCAGGGATTTGCTGATTATAATTTCTTTCCTGCCTCTGTCTTGCCTGGGACAAACTTTTCTCTACACATTCTTGCACCTTGTGATGTTGTTGCTGCCACTCTGTATCCCAGTCTGCATCTGGTGATGTCATCTCAGGTGTTAAAACTCCCATGTCCAAGTTCATGGGTAACTTGCCAGGTCTTGCCCTCATCAGGTAGGCGGGTGTACAGTTGGTGGAGTTCACCTGGATGTAGTTATATAAGTCTACCAAATCCGGTAACGTCTCTCGCCACAGGCTATGCTCTTCCAGGGGCAGAGTCTACAGGTCTATTACTACCTGGTTCATTTTCTTGCATAACCCGTTGGTCTCGGGATGATACGGCGTGGTTATTATTTTCTTACAGCCGTACAGGTTACAGAACTCCTAGAAAAAGTCTGCTTCAAAGGCTGGGTCATGGTCTGTAAGCACTCGTTCAGGGTAACCGTGCGGGTGGCAAAAGTGTTAATGAAATGCTTTGGCTGCCATCTGATCCTTCACTTGCACTACTACCATGAACCGGGAGTAGTGGTCTACTATGTTGAGGACGTAGACATAGCCTGACTGGCTTGGGACCAGCTTTATGTGGTCCAATAATAATAAGATTCTTTATTTTTATATAGCGCTAACATATTCCGCAGCGCTTTACACATTATCATTGCTGTCCCCATTGGGGCTCATAATCTAAATTGCCTATCAGTATGACTTTGGAATGTGGGAGGAAACCGGAGAACCCGGAGGAAACCCACGCAAACACAGAGAGAGCATACTCTTTGCAGATGTTGTCCTTGGTGGGATTCGAACCCCGGACTCCAGCGCTGCAAGGCTACGGTGCTAACCACTGCGCCACTGTACTGCCCTGGTCCAAGGTTACCAGCTCAAGCGGTTGTTTGGTGACTATGGGCTGTAGGGGAGTCTTCTGGCTATCACGGTCTTTCCATCTCAGGTTGCATTCTCGACACTATTTCTCGATTTCTTTCCTCATATAAACCCAGTAGAATCGCTCACGTAGCAGGACTTCCAACTTCTTCCACCTGAAGTGTCCTGTTCCATCGTGGTACACTTCTAAGACCATTGGCTCATCCCGCTTCGGTTCTACCACCTGTCAGACCAGTTTGTGGGTTCGTGAGACATTTCTCTGACACAGCTTTCCCTCATAGATGAACAGCTTGCCCTTCTCCTTCCACAACTGTTGGGTCTCTTGTGGAGCATCTGGACCAGATTGCGAATCAGCTTGTGTCAGCAATTGCTTTACTAGGCGGACTGCTGGATCACTGTCCTGTGTTTCTGCACATCCATGGTGGGGCAATGGGTTAATCGTTGCCTCTTGCACGGCATAGCGCTTGTCCCTCATGCAGTGGGAGCACTGGGCCACACCGGGGTGGTGGAAGGCTGGTAACTTAATTTCTTTGAGTTCCTCCGGGTTTTCTCCCCCATCGGGCAAGTTGGGCATCCTGGACAGCTCATCAGCATTAGCGTTTTTATGCCCCGCCCGGTATTTGATGGTAAACTTGTAATTGGACAGCCGAGCCATCCATCTCTTCTCCAACGCACCTAGCTTCGCTGTTTCAAGGTGGGTCAGCGGATTATTATCTGTATAAATGGTAAACTTCGATGAAGCCAGGTAGTGCTTGAAGCGCCTTGTTACCGCCCAGACTATGGCGAGAAACTCCAGTTTAAAGGAACTATAGTTGTCGGGGGTTCCTTTCCGTGGGACAAAGCTTCCTGGTGGCGTAGGTAATCACTCTCTCTGCCTTGCTGTACCTGGGACAGCACTGTTCCCAATCCCACGTTGCTGGCATCTGTATAGAGTATAAAGGGTTGGCCATAGTCGGGGTAGGCCAGAACTTCGTCTACCGTAAGAGCCATCTTCAACTGAGTGAAGGATTCTTCTTCTCTTTTACTCCACTCGAACGGAGGACTCAGGTTCTTGGCCTTCTTGGACTGGCCTATTAGCAGATCCTGCATAGGTGCCACTATCTTGTGAAGCCCTTTATGAATCTCCTGTAGAAACCTACCAGCCCGAAGAACTGGCACACTTCCTTGATAGTGGAGGGTCTTGGCCAGTGATTGATCACAGTGACTTTTTCAGGGTCTGGTGCCACACTTTCGGAGCTTACCACGTGACCTAGGTACTGTACCTTGGGCTTCAACAGGTGGCACTTGGACGGCTTTACTTTCAGGCCAAAACCAGATAAGGCCTCAAACATCTCAGCCAGGTGGTCTTCGTACGTCTTTGAGTAGACAATGACATCGTCCAGATACAAAAAAAAATGGTTTCAAATTTTCTATGTCCTAGGCAGCATTCAATTAACCGCTGGAATGTTCCTGGTGCATTGCAGAGACCGAATGGCATGCAGTTGAACTCGCAAAGGCCCATTGGTGTCATAAACGCTGTCTTCTCTTTGTCTGCTTCTGCCATGGGAACCTGCCAATACCCACTGGTGAAATCTAAAGTGGAGAAATAGTTAGCTGACGTCAGTGCAGCTAATGATTCCTCAATCCGTGGTAACAGGTAGGCATCTTTATGTGTAATGTGGTTAATCTGCCTGTAGTCAACACACATCCTCATTGTACCATCTTTCTTTTTAATGAGGACTAACTGAGCTGCCCACGGGCTACAACTATCTCTGATTACCCCAGCCTCCTTCATCTCCTGTAACATACCCTTGGCACATTGATAGTGAACTGGGGGTACAGGCCGATACCTCTCTTTAATGGGCGGATGATCTTTGGTAGGGATATGGTGTTGGACCCCTTTTACCTGCCCAACGTCTAGAGGGTGTTTGCTAAAGACCCGCTCATATTCTCGAACCACCCGGTAAGCCCCATGCTTTTGGTGCGAAGGGGTGGAGTCAGTACCTATGTGTAGCTTCTGACACCAATCCTCCAGCTGCCCCTCAGAGCCATTGTCCTCCGCCTGGAAGCAAGGGTTCCACTGCCTTTATTGCATTATTACTGACAGTGTACAGCTTAGCATGGGTGGCATACCGGGGTAAATGGACCTCTTTCTCCCCACAGTTCAGGATGTGTATCAGTACCCTCCCCTTGCAGACATCGACTACCCCTCTGGCTGTCAGGATGGTGGGTCTACTATCAGAGTACACGGATTCTACCATGGCCTGGTAATCTTGACCCCTGAGGCCTATTGCTGCCCGACACCAAATCAACATTTCACTCCTAGGGGGTAATGCAATGGGGAATGGATCACTCACTCTGACACTGCCGACTTCTCCACCAGACAGCTCTACCTGTTGTCTCAGCATCAGGGCTCTGATTTCCTTTTACAGGACACGCTGCTGACTGGAACTGGTGGTCTTGGCTACCTGTTGCAACAAAACAATAATGCCTCAAAGACAATTCTCTATTACATTGGGGCTTAGAGTAATCATAGGATGGCATTCTTGTCTGTCAATATCAACTATAATCAAACCTTGCGACTGCAATTTTACTCGGCCAACCTTGAAGGTTACCAAGGTCAGGAGAAGAAGAAGAGTAGCGAAATGTGCGTAGGGGCGGCAGGCTGGGGTCCATGTTTCTCTTCCTTTAAGTAAGTTACATCTCGGCACATGTTTTATATTGCACTTTTTAGTAGGACCGCACTACTCTGCACTTATTAACCAAAAACACAACTAGAATCAGCATGATAGAGGCGAACCGCCTTCTAAGTTTAGATTAATGAAAACAAATAGGTACTAATATGCTGATTAAGGAAAGGGACTAGATGACCGGACTGGTCACTAAGACAAATATAGCAAAGGATGGGTCACAAGGGCCCAGAAGAAACGACCTTCAAGTCCATATGAAACAGTATATAAATAACCTTTATTAATCATAAACAGGTGAGGTATAGTGCCACATGGTGTACACAGACACCGCACAGACGTGTAAGCGTACCAGGGGCGCACGGAGCCGGGGACGAGAAACACCCGCAACCGTCAATTTATCATCAAAGGACTCACACTCCCTATGTATGGGAGAGATTCATATAGATAGCAAAAAATATGCTTTCAACAATAGGGACATAAGGTGCTCAATGTTAAATCTAGTATAGAATCATAGTCCAACGTATAGTATAACAAAACGGCATAGTCCCAAAATTTAGAGGAAAGTAAAAGGTGCTAGTTACCTCTTAGTAGAGTGCAGGGTGTAAGGCTCCCAGGGTCCGTGCGCCCACCCCGATGCGCGTTTCAGTCACACACCTTCTTCAGGGGGCAGTTTCGGTCACACACCTGAAGAAGGTGTGTTTCATATGGACTTGAAGGTCATTTCTTCTGGGCCCTTGTGACCCATCCTTTACTACTCTGCACTTGCAGATTATATCCTGTCTGCTGTAATTAGCATTCAGGGAGATTGCTTTCACATACCTTTCAATACATGCGCTGTTTTCCTTACTAAATAATTCCCTCTTTCAAATAGCTGGACATAATTGTTTTTTTACTATACACAGCATGTTTTTGCATAAACTATTTTTATAACTATATTAAACCTTTGTGCCTTTTGCTATTTATGTACAGCAATGCTCTACCAAATAATATTTTACTATATTTATAATTATTGATTGTGTAGATTGTTGTCTATATTATTCCTGGTTCTATTTTTTCCCCTTTTTTGACCTGCTTGGTATGTGGTACTCTATTCTTATGTAAATGAATTTTTGTCTGATATATAATAAAATATTGTAATTTTGAAAGTACTCCTTACCTCTTTGGTTAAATACATAATAGAGGCTACAGTGTGTCATTGCAATTGGAGTTTAATTACCTTTACAATTTTGAGATTTCGTGGTGTCTAATTATATTTCTTTGCAACTGTCTCACTTGACTGACCGGCAGGTCACACGATGCTCCATACTGTATAATGGCCACACAGTGCTCCATACTGTATAATGGCAACACATGATGCTCTGTACTGTATAATGGCCACACATGATGCTCCATACTGTATAATGGCCACACATGATGCTCTATACTGTATAATGGCCACACATGATGCTCCATACTGTATAATGGCCACACATGATGCTCTATACTGTATAATGGCCACACAGTGCTCCATACTGTATAATGGCCACACATGATGCTCAATACTGTATGATGGCCACACAGTGCTCCATACAGTAAAATGGGTCCACATGATGCTGGGTACAGTATAACGGCCCCACTCATATAGTGCTGTTATCTGAGTACTATATGGCCACTTCCCTCCCTCCCCACCCCCACTCCACCAAACTGCCTCCCTCATGGTCTCGTCTTAGTTGATATTCTTCTCATTCCTCTGCAGTCCTTACATGGAGATACAGACCCCGCAGGTCCCACCATGTGAGACGTATACACACTGCAGAGCTGAGATACACGACGGATACAGTGCAGAGCTTAGATACATGATGTATATACTGTACACAGCACTGCGCAGAGATACACGAGGGATACAGCGCACAGCTGAGATACAGGACTATACAGTACAGAGCTGAGATACATGAAGTATACACCGTACACAACACAGTGCTGAGATACACAATTAATACACCGTACACAGCGCAGCGCTGAGTTACACGACGGATACAGTGCAGAGCTGAGATACACGATGTATACACTGTACACAGTGCTGTGCTGAGATACACGATGTATACACCGTACACAATGCAGCGCTGAGATACACAACGTATACACTGTGCACAACTCAGTGCTGAGTTAGGCCTCTTTCACACTTCCGTCTTTGAGCTCCTGTCGAAATCCGTTGATTTTTGAAAAAACAGGATCCAGCAAATGTTTCTACTGGATCTGTTTTTTTCATAGACTTGTATTAGCTACGGATTGTGACGGATGGCCTTCCGTTTCATCCATCGTGCGCTGGATCCGTCGGAACATTGCTGTCCGTCGGGCGGATACAATGCACAGAGAAATGTTTTTTCTGTACGTCAAAAAATCGGATACAGCACAGAGCTGAGATACACGATGTATACACCGTACACAATGTACACAGAACAGTGCTGAGATACATGATGTATACACTGTACACAACGCAGAGCTGAGATACACGATGTATACAGAGAGCTGCAATCCAGAGCACAGACACGTCACTGTGAATTACAGCCTGTACGCTCACATCCAGGATGGAGGACTGCGGGTCTTTGCGCTCTAGAAATGGGGCGCCACCGTGTTAGAAATACAAGACACTTACTGATATTCTTCACCAATCTCCACCCGGCAGCTCAACCAAAGGCTTGTGCCGACACAGGAGGCAGCGTCCTACCATCAGGAGACCAGAGCAATGTGGGGCTGGCTGACCGCGCATTTCAGTACCCAAGCCAGGCCCCTTCTCTGTGCATGCACGGGCCGTGATGGTGATGGGAGACAGATTCCCACTCACTTCAGTGGCAGCCAGCCCCTTTACCTGTAATAGGTGGTGGTGGAGAAAGGGCCACTGTCCGCAGTCGGCCAGCCCCCTTCACACACAGCATCTAGGTCACACCAGCAGAGAAAATGTCTTCTGTGAAGGGCACAAGGTGGGTGGCAGAGCCACTGGGACCAGTCATCAAGAAAGAACGGCACAGTTTGACGTTGGTGCAACATTGCGCCATTTTGCACAGAGAGCAGCCGTCTGGGTGGAGGCAGAACTTGGGCATTTCAGGAGGTTTTCTCCTCCATTCACATCTAAAGCTGCTTGGAACATGGGCGGGGTGGGGCGAGGGGGGGAAGCTGCCCCCCTAAAAGCAGGGGCACGCCGCGCACCTATCATGATGAGGACTGGCCACCTGTTTTTCCTGCCGCCAGCCCTTTAAATGTTCGGGCACGGCGGCTTTACAGGTGCATGCATCAGTGAGTCAGTGGTCCATGTGCCCTGCACAGAGGGGTTAAGAACACCTGATGTTGATCAGGACGTTCTTTATGGGCAGAGAGAGAGTGCTCTGCTCTCCCCGTCTCTCGCCCCTGGCTGCAGCAAGCTGCTGAACGTATCAGGATCAGGTCTCAGGCATCCGGAGGAGCTCCCAGTATCCGTGCGCTCCGGAGGCAATCGCTACAGGTGCTGAGCTGGGGCCTGGGGCTGATGTATATACAGGGGCTGGGAGCTGGCTGTGGCTGGGCTGATGTATATACAGGGGTTTGGGGCTGGCTTGGCTGATGTATATACAGGTCACGTGCTGGGGCTGGCTGTGGCTGGGCTGATGTATATACAGGGGCTGGCTGTGGCTGGGCTGATGTATATACAGGGGCTGGCTGGTTTGATGTATATACAGGTGCTGGGGGCTTGGGCTGATGTATATACAGGGGCTGGCTTTGGCTGGGCTGATGTATATACAGGTGGTGCTAGGCTCAATGGGCTGGGGCTGGTAATATATACAGGTGGTGCTAAGCTCAGTGGGCTGGGGATGATATATACAGGTGGTGCTGGGTTCAGTTGGCTGGGGCCGGTGATGGCGTATATACAGGTATAGGGCTCATTATACTGTATGGCGTATTATATGGGGCACATTCTGTAACGAATGGAAACGGAGGCACAGAAGTTGAAGTTCACATCAGTTTTTATTAGGATTAGACGTGGAACCTCGGGACCACTGTCCAGGAGGCTCCGAATGGGGCGTGACTACGTGAGCCCCAGACACTTGTGGTAAGTCAGAATGGAATGCCTGGGGGACACGGGTGCTACCTCCAGTTAGACCCCGAACTCATAGCAGCTGTCCCAGCGGGACAAACAGGGTTAGCGGGAGACGTGGAGCTAACCAGGTGATACTGGGTGGAACGGTAGCAGCAGGTTCCAGTGGTACTGGCGGTGTCCGGAGATGAGGATGGCAGATTGGCGGAACGAGATGGATCTGGCGTAGACAGAGCAAACGTCGTCCAAGATTGCCGGGTAACCAGTAGCTGATGATCTGTGGAGACAGACAGTATAAGCAGAGTACTGGCAGAGAACTTCAGAAACAGAAGCACATGCTGACAGGAACCGGAAGAAGCAACAGTGGATACTTGTTGCTCCGGCGCCATCCCTATGGTGGAGGAGCTAGAAATAGCAATGAACATCACGCCATTGGCCAGAAGCATCTTTTTAAAAAATGTGCGCTGTCTCTTTAAGAGACCGGGAGTGAGCACCCGCGTGACCTAAGCACTCTGCCTGAGAACCTGCTGGCAGCGCGCCAGGAAGCAGGAGAGGAGGGAGAGGCAGAGGCTGCATCCTGACAGCGTGGAGCCAGCACATAGCAGGAGTCCTGACGGGGACCCCGCAAAGGTACAGAAACCGAACCGGGTGTAACAGTATCCCCCTCTTTACGCCCCCTCTTTTTCAAGCCTGCGTAGAATCTTTTTAGAAGAAGAGGAGCCCGTATATTCTCCTTAGGCAAACATGACCTCTCCTCAGGACCAAAGCCCCTCCAATCCACCAGATAATAGGTGGCCAAGATATTCTCTACCTCAAAAACATCCTCCTCACTGACAGGATTTGGAGTAGAACCCGAATCTTTAAAGAAGGAACTCAAAACTACTGGTTTGAGAAGGGAGACATGAAAAGAGTTAGACACACGTAAAGAAGGAGGCAATTTCAATTTGTACGAAACTGCGTTAATTTGTTTTAAGACTACAAATGGACCAATGAAGCGAGGCCCCAGTTTGTATGAGGGCATCCTCAGACGATATACTTGGAGGAAAGCCACACCTTATCTCCAGGCTGAAAGATTGGAGCTTCCAGACGTCTTTTGTCCGCATGCCTCTTCATACCTTGTGAGGCCTTCTCCAAGGTGACTTTTGTGTCACTCCATATCTTCGAGAATTCTCCAGTAAAGGTGTCAGCTGCAGGAACCCATGAAGGCCCGGAGATGGGAAGAGGAATCCCAGGTTGGAGTCCAAACACAATCTGAAAAGGAGATTTTTCTGGAAGATTCACTTACTTGATTATTGTACGAGAATTCTGCCCAAGGCAGCAACTTGATCCAGTCATCATTATGCACATTGATGAAATGTTGCAAGAATCCAGTCAGGATTTGATTGGTCCTCTCTATTTGCCCATTGGATTGAGGATGGTATGCAGAAGAGAAATCCAGCTCCACTTGCACAGATTTACAAACCGCTCTCCAGATCTTGGAGGTGAACTGGGCACCCCTGTCAGACACAATGTGGAGAGGAAATCCATGAAGACAGAAGATGTGCTGAATAAAATGATCCGCGAGCTCAGAAGCAGATGGAAGACCAGGTAGTGGAACAAAATGAGCCATCTTTGAGAAACGATCCACCACTACCCAGATAACAGAACAACCAGAAGAAACAGGAAGATCAGTAATGAAGTCCATCGCGATGTGCTGCCAGGGAACAGAAGGAACAGAAAGGGGTAATAACTGCCCGGAGGGGAGATGTTTAGCAGTCTTGTGGCGGGCACATGAAGGACAGGTAGCAACACATTACAGGACATCTTTGCAACGAGAAATCAATTGCAAAGTTTTCTTCTGACCGGCATGACCGGCCAATTTTGAAGAGTAAACCCAGCGGAGAACTCTAATCTTATCAGAACTAGAAACAAGAGTCTTACCCGGAGGAAGACGAGCAAGATTAACTGCAGCAACGGACACAAACCTGGACGGTTCAATGATGTGTTGCGGTTCTTCCTCAGAGTCGGGAGGCAGGAACGCTCTAGAGAGTGCATCAGCTTTAACGTTCTTATTAGTTGGACGAAAATGAAGAACAAAATTAAATCGAGCAAAAAATAAGTCCCAACGGGCCTGGCGAGGATTCAATCTTTGAGTGGATTGGAGATAAGCGAGGTTTTTATGATCAGTAAAGATGACAACCTGATGAACAGCTCCCTCAAGGAGATGCCACCACTCCTGCAGGGCTAACTTGATTGCCAACAATTCACGATCTCCTACAGAATAATTCCTTTCAGAAGTGGAAAAAACCTTGGAGAAAAAACCACAAGTAACCATCCGACCAGTAGATGACTTCTGGGAGAGAACCGTGCCAGCACCTAAAGAAGAAGCGTCTACCTCAAGAAAAAACTGTTGACAGAATGCGGACGATAGAGAACAGGTGTGGAAGAAAAGGCCTGTTTTAGAGAAACGAAAGTCTCCTCTGCCTCAGGAGTCCATTCCTTGGCGTTCGCGCCTTTCCGGGTCAAGGCCAAGATGGGTGCCACTCGGGTGGAAAAGTGTGGAATAAACAAACGGTAATAGTTGGCAAACCCCAGTAAGTGTTGTATGGCTTTCAAGCCGGATGGACGAGGCCATTTTAGGATAGCAGATGCCTTTTCCAGATCCATCTTTAAACCTGTGGACGAGAGTATGTATCCAAGAAAGGGCAGAGAGGCTTGTTCAAAGAGACACTTTTCAAATTTAGCATAAAGTCTGTTCTCCCTGAGTCTTTGTAAGACCAGACGTACTTGTCTCCGATGAGAGGCTAAATCTGCAGAGAAGATCAAAATGTCGTCCAGGTAAACGACCACACACGAATAGAGCAGATCTCTGTCTGAAAATATCAGATTCCTGAAAAACTGCAGGTGCATTGCTTAGGCCGAATGGCATTACCAGGAATTTGTAGTGTCCATCCCGGGTGTTAAATGCGGTTTTCCACTCGTCTCCTTCACAAATGCGTATCAGGTTGTAGGCCCCCCTGAGGTCCAGTTTGGTGAAGATTGTAGAACCCCTAAGACAGTCAAACAACTCAGAAATTAGTGTCAATGGATACCTGTTCTTTACCGTAATCTGATTCAGCCCCCTGTAATTGATACAGGGCCGTAGGGAACCATCTTTTTTCTTCACGAAGAAGATTCCTGCTCCGGCTGGCGAGGATGACTTCCGAATAAATCCCCTGGCCAGGTTCTGCTGAATGTATTCATATATGGAGAGAGTCTCTGCTTGAGAAAGAGGATAAATTCGCCCTCGAGGAGGAGATGTTCCGGGAAGCAGATCGATGGGGCAATCATACGACCTGTGCGGAGGTAATTTCTCCGCTTCATTTTTCTCAAAGACATCAGCGAAGGACCAGTAAGAAGATGGTAGACCCGGCAGGGCAGTGACCTGGACTGGAGGAAGGACAGGACGGACGGGAATGATACACCGATCCAAGCAGGAGTCTCCCCAGCGCAGAACCTCTCCCGTCTTCCAATTTAAGACTGGTTCATGTATCCGAAACCATGGTAGACCTAGAAGCAAGGGGTGAGACGAATCTGGCAACACATAAAAGCAGATTCTTTCAGAATGCATTAAACCTACCCGGAGTTCCAAAGGCTCAGTCTGGAACCGAACGGACTCGGACAGAGGTTTGCCATCCACGGATTTCACCTGCAACGGTTCCGGAAGGTGCTGGACTGGTATCTGATAACGATCCATTAGTGCCTGCTGAATGAGATTTCCGGTGGCTTTGGAATCCAGGTGACTGAATTCTGAAAATGTTATCTTGCCAAAGACCACGGACACAGCAATTTGTAGTAAAGGAGAGAGATGATCCTTACCTAGGGTATCCTCTCCTACAGACCCTAAGCACTGAAGTTTCCCGACTTCTTTGGACAAGAGTGGATATAATGCTTAGAACTGCCACAGTAGAAACAGCTCCCCTCCTGGCAGCGTGCCTCCTGGCGGCGGTTGCCAAAGCTTACTTGATCTACCTCCATAGCCATAGGTGAGGAAGATGAAGTTGAGGAGGTCGATGATTTAGGAGTGTTAGAAACCTGATGGTAGGACCCCTTTTCACATTTGGTCTCCTTGGAGTGTTCTTGAAACCGTAGATAAATCCGAACTGCCAGGGAAATCAGGTCATCCAGAATTATAGGTATGTCCCATCCCGCCAGCTCATCCTTAATTCTTCCCGAAAGACCCTGCCAGAAGGTTGCCACCAAGGCTTCGTTGTTCCAGGATAATTCAGACGATAGGGTACGAAACTGCACCGTATACTGAGCTACTGTAAGATCCTCCTGTCGTAGTCGAAGAAGAGCTGAAGCTGTCGATGTAGCACGACAGGGTTCATCAAAGGTCCTGCGAAATGCCTCAAAAAAAGATTGGAGATTAGTAACCATAGGATCCATTCTCTCCCACAGTGGATTCAACCAGGCAAGAGCTTCTCCATCAAGATGGGACATGATGAAACCCACCTTGGCCCGATCAGAAGAAAACATATGCCCCAGGAGTTCAAAGTGCAGTGTGCACTGGTTAATGAATCCCCGACACTGAACGGAATCACCACAGAAGCGGGTGGGAGCCCCCAGGCAAGGACCTTTAATTGCAGTACAGCTTGATATCTGGATACCAGTAGCAGAGACAGGTGCAGTCAAAGAAGCCAGGGTATCCATGCGAGCAGACACGTTGTGCAGAAAAGTCATGAGCTTGTCCTGTTGACCCTTTAGACCAGTGTTTCTCAACTCCAGTCCTCAAGACCCCACAACAGGTTATGTTTTCAGGATTTCCTTAGTATTGCATAGGCGATGGAATTAATGCTTGAGCAGGTGATGAAATTATCACCTGTGCAATACTAGGGAAATCCTGAAAACATGACCTGTTGTGGGGCCTTGAGGACTGGAGTTGAGAAACACTGCTTTACATGGTTAACTTCTTGACATAGCTCCACGGCCGGCAAAGTCTGGAATCCAGCGGGTTCCATGGGCAGAGCAATCTGTAACGAATGGAAATGGAGGCACAGAATTTGAAGTTCACATTAGTTTTTATTAGGATTAGACGTGGCACCTCGGGACCACGGTCCGGGGGGGCTCCGAAGGGGGCGTGACTATGTGAGTCCCAGACACACGTGGTAAATCCCCTCGAACAGGGTCAGAATGGAATGCCTGGGGGACACGGGTGCTACCTCCAGTTAGACCCCGAACTCGTAGCAGCTGTCCCAGCAGGACAAACGGACAAGCAGGGTTAGCAGGAGACGTGGAGCTAACCAGGTGATACCAGGTGGATGGGTAGAAGCAGGTTCCAGCGGTACTGGCGTTGTCCGGAGATGAGGATGGCAGATTGGTGGGACGAGACAGATCTGGCGTAGACAGAGCGAACATCGTCCAAGATGGCGGGTAACCAGTAGCTGATGATCTGTGGAGACAGAGAGTATAAGCAGAGCAGTGGCAGAGAACTTCAGAAACAGAAGCACATGCTGACAGGAACCGGAAGAAGCAACAGTGGATACTTGTTGCTCCGGCGCCCTCCCTATGGTGGAGGAGCTAGAAATAGCAATGAACAACATGCCATTGGCCAGAAGCATCTTTTTAAAAAATGTGCACTGTCTCTTTAAGAGACCGGGAGTGAGCGCGAGCGTGACCTAAGCACTCTACCTGAGAACCTGCTGGCAGCATGCCAGGAAGCAGGAGAGGAGGGAGAGGCAGAGGCTGCATCCTGACAGCATGGAGCCAGCACAGAGCGGGAGTCCCGACGGGGACCTCGCAAAGGTACAGAAACCGTACCGGGTGTAACACATTATACTTAATGGAGCAATATATGGGAATCATTATTCTGTATGGAGCAATATATGTTATTCTGTCTAGAGCGCAATGTGGTGCCCATTATACTGTATGGAGCAATATATGTGGCTTATTATTCTGTATGGAGCAATACATGGGGCTCATTATTCTGTATAGAGTAATATATGGGGCTCATTATACTGTATGGAGCACTATATGGTACCCAAAATATTGTGTGGAGCAATATATGGGGCAGGTTATTCTGTATGGAGCACTGTGCGGTGCCCACAATACTGTATAGAGGACTATGTGGTGCCCATAATACTTTATGGAGCAATATATGGGGCTCATTATACTGTATGGAGCAATATATGGGGCATGTTATTCTGTATGGAATGCTATGCGGTACCCACAATACTGTATGGAGGACTATGTGGTGCCCATAATACTGTATGGAGCAATATATGGGGCTCATTATACTGTATGGAGCAATACATAGGGCTCATTATACTGTATGGAGCAATACATGAGGCTCATTATTATGTATGGAGCACTATGTGGTGTCCAGAATACTGTATGGAGGACTATACTGTCTGATTTATGACCTATTGTAGAATGTACAATAGTTATCACTCATGTAATGTATGGGGGGACTGTGTATAAGATTGGAGCCCTATAGGTGGGCTGTACTGTATGTGTTTGGGGGGGTGCCGTTTTGAAGTTTGCCTCAGGCAGCAGTGTGGCTAGGTTCACCCCTGAGGGAGTGGTTCAGCACGGATTACCTCATGTGAGGATACTACTGCATATCCAGTGTAGAATCGCCCATCCTGGTGGTATCTGGAGCCATCTACAAAAAAACTCAAAATCTTCATTACGAACAGGTGTTTTTTTTTCATGTACGTGTGTAAAATCCACTTTTTCCTGGCTGATCAGTTCAATGCAGTCATGTTCATACGTCATGTCAAAGTACTCTTCCTCACTTGCTAATACTGTCACCAATTCCCTCTTTCCTGAATCCACAGGCAGAAGGGTGGCTGGATTCAGAACATTACATCTTTTGAGGGTGACTTATTCAGGAAGAGCTCATTCAAGTGGAGCTGTCTGGCCATAGACAACTGTTTTGGTTGAACTTGTAAGAGTATGGCATGGATGTCATGTGGGGAGTAAATTGTCAAAGGAAAAGTCAGTGTGATCTCACATGCCTAGCGGTAGTGCAGCAGCTACTACAGCATGGACAAACGTAGAAGACCCTCTGATCACTGGGTCTAATTGTGCTCAGTAGTAAGCTATCGGTCTCTTTTCCTCCATGTTGCTGTGTCAGCACCTGTTATGATCCGGTGGTAGGATCTCAAAACTGACCTGATACATATAACCAGAATGTTAGGACAAGTTCTGGGGATGTGGAAGCTATACTGATCGCGATCCTGATCCTATCCAACACACTAAAGGCAGCCGTGGAGCCAGGGCCGGACTGGCCATAGGGCACTTCTGGCAAATGCCAGAAGGGCCGGTGCCAGTGGTGGGCCGCTCAATCCGCCGCCCCCGCCGTCGCATTCAACTATACCGGCGTATAGACGCCGGTACAGTTGAATGCAATGATGGAGGAGAGAGTGTCTACAGACGCTCCTCTCCCATCATTCCCCGCTCTGCCTCTGACACTGCGGGTGCGCGATGATGTCATATCATCGCGCACCTGCTGTGTCCCGGGCAGACTGCAGCTGCTGAGACAGGAGCAGGAACCAGGAAGCAACGCTGGGCACGAGGAGAGGTGAGGAGAGTTTTTTTTTTTTTCTGGACTGTGGGGCCATTCTCGGAGGAGGTGAGGGGAGGAAGAGAAGAGATGTGGGCTGTATATAGTTCTCTGTGGGCTGTGCTCTGTGCTGTATACTACTGTGGGCTGTATATAGTTCTCTGTGGGCTGTGCTCTGTGCTGTATACTGCTGTGGGCTGTATATAGTTCTCTGTGGGCTGTGCTCTGTGCTGTATACTGCTGTGGGCTGTATATAGTTCTCTGTGGGCTGTGCTCTGTGCTGTATACTGCTGTGGGCTGTATATAGCTCTCTGTGGGCTGTATATAGTTCTCTGTGGGCTGTGCTCTGTGCTGTATACTGCTGTGGGCTGTATATAGTTTTCTGTGGGCTGTGCTCTGTGTGTATACTACTGTGGGCTGTATATAGTTCTCTGTGGGCTGTGCTCTGTGCTGTATACTGCTGTGGGCTGTATATAGTTCTCTGTGGGCTGTGCTCTGTGCTGTATACTGCTGTGGGCTGTATATAGTTCTCTGTGGGCTGTGCTCTGTGCTGTATACTATTGTGGGCTGTATATAGTTCTCTGTGGGCTGTGCTCTGTGCTGTATACTGCTGTGGGCTGTATATAGCTCTCTGTGGGCTGTGCTCTGTGCTGTATACTACTGTGGGCTGTATATAGTTCTCTGTGGGCTGTGCTCTGTGCTGTATACTGCTGTGGGCTGTATATAGCTCTCTGTGGGCTGTGCTCTGCGCTGTATACTACTGTGTGCTCTGTGCTATATATAGTTCTCTGTGGGCTGTGCTCTGTGCTGTATACTGCTGTGGGCTGTATATAGCTCTCTGTGGGCTGTGCTCTGTGCTGTATACTACTGTGTGCTCTGTGCTATATATAGTTCTCTGTGGGCTGTATATAGTTCTCTGTGGGCTGTGCTCTGTGCTGTATACTGCTGTGGGCTGTATATAGCTCTCTGTGGGCTGTGCTCTGTGCTGTATACTACTGTGTGCTCTGTGCTATATATAGTTCTCTGTGGGCTGTGCTCTGTGCTGTATACTGCTGTGGGCTGTATATAGCTCTCTGTGGGCTGTGCTCTGTGCTGTATACTGCTGTGGGCTGTATATAGTTCTCTGTGGGCTGTGCTCTGTGCTGTATACTACTGTGGGCTGTATATAGTTCTCTGTGGGCTGTGCTCTGTGCTGTATACTGCTGTGGGCTGTATATAGCTCTCTGTGGGCTGTGCTCTGTGCTGTATACTACTGTGTGCTCTGTGCTATATATAGTTCTCTGTGGGCTGTGCTCTGTGCTGTATACTGCTGTGGGCTGTATATAGTTCTCTGTGGGCTGTGCTCTGTGCTGTATACTGCTGTGGGCTGTATATAGTTCTCTGTGGGCTGTGCTCTGTGCTGTATACTACTGTGGGCTGTATATAGCTCTCTGTGGGCTGTGCTCTGTGCTGTATACTACTGTGGGCTGTATATAGTTCTCTGTGGGCTGTGCTCTGTGCTGTATACTGCTGTGGGCTGTATATAGCTCTCTTTGGGCTGTGCTCTGTGCTGTATACTACTGTGTGCTCTGTGCTATATATAGTTCTCTGTGGGCTGTGCTCTGTGCTGTATACTGCTGTGGGCTGTATATAGCTCTCTGTGGGCTGTGCTCTGTGCTGTATACTACTGTGTGCTCTGTGCTATATATAGTTCTCTGTGGGCTGTGCTCTGTGCTGTATACTGCTGTGGGCTGTATATAGTTCTCTGTGGGCTGTGCTCTGTGCTGTATACTGCTGTGGGCTGTATATAGTTCTCTGTGGGCTGTGCTCTGTGCTGTATACTACTGTGGGCTGTATATAGTTCTCTGTGGGCTGTGCTCTGTGCTGTATACTGCTGTGGGCTGTATATAGTTCTCTGTGGGCTGTGCTCTGTGCTGTATACTACTGTGGGCTGTATATAGCTCTCTGTGGGCTGTGCTCTGTGCTGTATACTACTGTGGGCTGTATATAGTTCTCTGTGGGCTGTGCTCTGTGCTGTATACTGCTGTGGGCTGTATATAGCTCTCTGTGGGCTGTGCTCTGTGCTGTATACTACTGTGTGCTCTGTGCTATATATAGTTCTCTGTGGGCTGTGCTCTGTGCTGTATACTACTGTGGGCTGTATATAGCTCTCTGTGGGCTGTGCTCTGTGCTGTATACTGCTGTGGGCTGTATATAGTTCTCTGTGGGCTGTGCTCTGTGCTGTATACTGCTGTGGGCTGTATATAGTTCTCTGTGGGCTGTGCTCTGTGCTGTATACTACTGTGGGCTGTATATAGTTCTCTGTGGGCTGTGCTCTGTGCTGTATACTGCTGTGGGCTGTATATAGCTCTCTGTGGGCTGTGCTCTGTGCTGTATACTACTGTGTGCTCTGTGCTATATATAGTTCTCTGTGGGCTGTGCTCTGTGCTGTATACTGCTGTGGGCTGTATATAGTTCTCTGTGGGCTGTGCTCTGTGCTGTATACTGCTGTGGGCTGTATATAGTTCTCTGTGGGCTGTGCTCTGTGCTGTATACTACTGTGGGCTGTATATAGCTCTCTGTGGGCTGTGCTCTGTGCTGTATACTACTGTGGGCTGTATATAGTTATCTGTGGGCTGTGCTCTGTGCTGTATGCTACTGTGGGCTGTATATAGTTCTCTGTGGGCTGTGCTCTGTGCTGTATATAGTTCTCTGTGGGCTGTGCTCTGTGCTGTATACTACTGTGGGCTGTATATAGTTATCTGTGGGCTGTGCTGTATGCTACTGTGGGCTGTATATAGTTCTCTGTGGGCTGTGCTCTGTGCTGTATATAGTTCTCTGTGGGCTGTGCTCTGTGCTGTATACTACTGTGGGCTGTATATAGTTATCTGTGGGCTGTGCTCTGTGCTGTATGCTACTGTGGGCTGTATATAGTTCTCTGTGGGCTGTGCTCTGTGCTGTATATAGTTCTCTGTGGGCTGTGCTCTGTGCTGTATACTGCTGTGGGCTGTATATAGTTCTCTGTGGGCTGTGCTCTGTGCTGTATACTGCTGTGGGCTGTATATAGTTCTCTGTGGGCTGTGCTCTGTGCTGTATACTACTGTGGGCTGTATATAGCTCTCTGTGGGCTGTGCTCTGTGCTGTATACTACTGTGGGCTGTATATAGTTATCTGTGGGCTGTGCTCTGTGCTGTATGCTACTGTGGGCTGTATATAGTTCTCTGTGGGCTGTGCTCTGTGCTGTATATAGTTCTCTGTGGGCTGTGCTCTGTGCTGTATACTACTGTGGGCTGTATATAGTTATCTGTGGGCTGTGCTGTATGCTACTGTGGGCTGTATATAGTTCTCTGTGGGCTGTGCTCTGTGCTGTATATAGTTCTCTGTGGGCTGTGCTCTGTGCTGTATACTACTGTGGGCTGTATATAGTTATCTGTGGGCTGTGCTCTGTGCTGTATGCTACTGTGGGCTGTATATAGTTCTCTGTGGGCTGTGCTCTGTGCTGTATATAGTTCTATGTGGGCTGTGCTCTGTGCTGTATACTACTGTGGGCTGTATATAGTTCTCTGTGGGCTGTGCTCTGTGCTGTATACTACTGTGTGCTGTATATAGTTCTCTGTGGGCTGTGCTGTATATAGTACTCTGTGGGCTGTGCTGTATATAGTACTCTGTGGGCTGTGCTGTATATAGTACTCTGTGGGCTGTGCTGTATATAGTACTCTGTGGGCTGTGCTGTGTATAGTACTCTGTGGGCTGTGCTGTATATAGTACTCTGTGGGCTGTGCTGTATATAGTACTCTGTGGGCTGTGCTGTATATAGTACTCTCTGGGCTGTGCTGTATATAGTACTCTCTGGGCTGTGCTGTATATAGTACTCTCTGGGCTGTGCTTTATATAGTACTCTGGGCTGTGCTGTATATAGTACTCTGGGCTGTGCTTTATATAGTTCTCTGTGGGCTGTGCTGTATATAGTTCTCTGTGGGCTGTGCTGTATATAGTTCTCTGTGGGCTGTGCTGTATATATTACTTTGTGGGCTGTGCTGTATATATTACTTTGTGGGCTGTGCTGTATATATTACTCTGTGGGCTGTGCTGTATACTACTGTGTGGACTGTGCTGTATACTTCTACGTGGGCTGTGCTGTATACTACTGTGTGGTTTGTGCTGTATACTACTGTGTGGTCTGTGCTGAATACTGCTGTGTGGGCTGTGTTATCTACTACGCGAGCTGTGCTATAGTATGCAGGCTGTGCTGTATACTATGCGGTTTGTGCTATATAATATGCGGGCTTTGCTATATACTATGGGGAGTATATTATATTCTATGGGGGAGGCCATGTTATGTACTATGTGGCTGTGTTATATACTATTGTGGGGGTATATTATATTCTATGGGGGAGGCTGCGTTATATACTATGGGGGGCTGCATTATATTCTATGGGGGGCTACATTATATATTATGGGGAGGTGGGCTGTATTATATTCTATGGGGGTTACATACTCTGGGGTGGCTGCATTATACTCTGTGGGGTGGCTGCATTATACTCTGGGGTGGCTGCATTATACTCTGGGGTGGCTGCATTATACTCTGGGGTGGCTGCATTATACTATATGTGGGCTGCATTATACTGTATCGAGGACTATGGGGAATACGTTATACTATATGAAGAACTATGGGGTGCATTATACTATGGGAAGTGAATTGTACTACATGGATGACTGTGGCGGTGCATTATACTATATGGAGCACTATGAGGATTGTATTATGCTATATGGAGGACTATGAGGATTGTATTATGCTATATGGAGGACTATGAGGAGTGTATTATACTATGTGGAGGACTGAGCAGTGTATTTTAATATATGGAGGACTATAGGGAGTGTATTATACTATATGGAGGACTATGGAGCACATTATAATATATGGAGGACTTTACTAAACAAGTAAAATGCTGCATATTCGGATTGTTTTTGCTGGAACAAAAAGCCTTGTTGTCAGCAGCACATTGCCAGTGTAAACTGTAGATGTGCTGCTGAAAACATGATACTGTATGGTGATCTATTAGTGATCGTTCTGTCTCATCATTATTCCTCAGCTGGTGGAAAGAGGCCGGGAAACAAGCGTTGAACAACTTCAGTATTGTCGATCAAACTCGTTTAGCGGCCTGAACTCAGCGCACGTAAATACAACAGAAAGGCTTCTGTGTGATGTGCAATATGTTAGCATTTGGGGCCCCATTTTAAACTTTGCCTAGGGCCCCACTTTGCCTAAAACCGGCCCTGCCTACAAGTGTACAAAGATATTATACAGTCACCATGTGACAAGTGGGCCTGTGTAACTTCAAATGCCAGGGCTGAATTTTAGTCCCAGTCCGGCCCTGCGTGGAGCGTTACCTAAAAACCTAGACGCCTCTTCACAGCCTGAGAAACTGACTGCCCCCAGAGAGAAAGCAAAGACCTCACTTGCCTCAGAGAAATAACCCCAAAGTTATAGACAGCCCCCCACAAATAATAACGGTGAGTTAAGGGGAAAATACAAACATAGAAATGAAACAGGTTTAGCAAATGAGGCCCGCTAACACTAGATAGACAGAAAATAGATAGGAATCTGTGCGGTCAGTACAAAAACTATCAAAAATAAACCACGCAGAGAATACAAGAACCCCCACACCGACTCACGATGTGAGGGGCGCACTCTGCACCCCAGAACTAACCAGCAAGCAAAAAATCACATAAAAGCAAGCTGGACTGAACTCATCATATACTGAGAAACGTTTTCAAGGAAATAATGAGCAAAATGAACAAGCAAACTTAGCTTCTCCAGCAGGAGACTGGTCACAAGGAATATTCAGGAGAGCTGAGAATCAGGACTGAATACACCGACAGCAGGCAACAAATGAAGGTCCAGGTGAGTTAAATAGGCCCAGCATAGAAGGAAATGAAGCAGCTGAGCCCAGCCATATCGCTAAAGGCCACCAGAGGGAGCCCAAGAACAAACTCACACAGTACCACTCATGACCACAGGAGGGAGCCCGAGAACGGAATTCACAACAGCACCGCCTGTTTTCTCTCTTCAGTCAGGTGTGTTGTACCTTCAGCAATACAGTGGCCTAGAACCCTTCTATATCACGTTCCTTGGGGTGCCATCAAGCACAACGGGCAGGACTGGCCATCCTCCCACGTACTTGTCTCGCCTGTTTTGTGGGCCCTCTGCCCCAGGGGTTGCTTGTTTAAATTACAGAATCTTGCAATGTGCCCCGCTTTGTTGCAGCGGCAACAGATGGGCCATCTGTCCTGGTCGTAGCGATATTTGTCTCTCCCTCTGGTAGGTGGGATTCTCCTCTGCCGTTGCCACGGGACGTCATCTGGACTGGAGGCCAGCTGGATCTTCTCCTTTGGGGACGCTTGCATGAAGTGCACAGTTTTGGTTAGTGCAGCCACACTTTTGGTCAGCTCCTGGACCTAAAGACAGAGGCCTGCAGAGGAGTCATTATTTAGGGTCTGCGCATTGGCCTTCATGGGTGCCAGGGAAAAGGATGCCGCCTCCTGGTGGTATGTGATAGCTGGGCCCTGGAGGGGTGCAGTGCCACTTGGTGTTGGTTCTCACAGCACCTTGATGGCCCGGTCTTTAAATCGTCCAGGTCAGGGTTTTGCATGGCCATAATGCGCAGCTGTGTCCGCTAAGCGGTAGACAGGAGCCCCTCAGTAAACTGCTCAGTTAGCAATCTGTCCTCATATCGCACACTGTCAGGGTCTACCTGTTTAATGGCCTGCAGCACCTCTTGCAGGTTTAGGGTATAGTCCTGTACACTGTCCTGTGCCCTTTGTTTGCACCCGCAGAATTTCATTTTAATCTCTGCTGCTGTGCGGGTGTCAAAAGTATCCTTCAGCCGGGCCAGGATTTGCCTAACAGTTCTTTTGTCGGTGTCCGGCCAGGACTTCACCACCCACTGGGCCACACCAGTTAGCTGGCCAATAAGGATGCTGACTTTTTGGCTCTCTGACAGGGGGTACACTTCGAATAAACTATGTAGTCTCTCTAAAGTTGCTCAGGGTGTGTGACCCCCCTGAGTACTGAGGTAGCCAGGCCGCCCCTGGGATATATGGCATGGATAAAGGCATTACGGGTGCTTCGGCCACGCCCGCTGCTGGATCCTCCCCTAGACTGGGCATCTTCTTCCCTCCTAGTGAACCTCAGCCAGGCTCTGGGTATCATTACCGTAGTAAGCAGCTGCTCCGCACTCAAGATGGATTGAGCTCCCAGGGGTTTCCAAGTCGGAGCCTCCTGCTTTCTGCATGCCGTGTGGTGCAGTAATCGCGGCTATTATACAGTTTAATAAAATAAATCTATGGCACACAGTACGAAATCCTGTTCGTGATGCCAAAATGACACGCCCATCAGGGCCGTGGAGTACTCGGAACCAGGTCAGACAGTTCTTTGGGGGAAGTCACGGGGCCGTGACATGACTCCGTGGCCCTGGCTGTGCCGTAACATGGGGAATATGTATATGGGATTTAACATGATGCCACCTGTGGTGTTCGGCAACGGATGGCCGACGCTGCTAAAAGAGACCGCTGGGGCTGATGGTGATGCAGCTGGGATGGTTCTGCTCCTCACAGGTGGAGCTGGGCCCCAGGGCTACCGGTTCCATTTATGTCAGGCTTTGTGTACCTTGTGGTGCAGGACTCAGGGCGCAAGAAATCACTGGAGGACACAAGGGCTGTAGTTTTCTTTTCCTTTACTTGATGGTTGATAGTACAGACTGGGGCACTGGTAACAGATCGTAATGGAGAGCCGGGCAGCGTGGAAGCAATTTTGAATACACTTGGCCAGGTAGGTACGAAGGTATTCCTTCTGTGCGGTCCTCCCTTTTTTCTTGCTGCTTCACAGCTCACCCTCCTGCTGCTGTCTCTCTGTTTTTAAAAACAAACCGTTGCCCGCATGGCAGGCAGCTCGAGCCTATCACAAGTGCCGTTCCTTTGTGTCGGCTCCAGGCTGTGGTATCTGCTGTGCCGCCGGGTATTAGATCGGGCCAGGAGACCTGCAGTCCTCTGCCCTACAGATTTAGCTGCCAGGACTTCAGTACCCATGCAGCCATGGACTCCGGTATTTGATTCCTAGCTCTCAGCTCTGGGGTGAGGTTAATCACATCTCCAGTCCCCAAGTCATGCTCACCTTCTCTCCTACTGACACGTGGTAAGGGGACCCCTCCTTGCTTCCAGGGATGACATTACTCCCTGTGAGGGAGGCATTGTCACTGTGGCAACCGGACTCCTGGGGTGCCACACATGAATAAACAGTCATGGCCAAAAGCCATGAGACTGACACAAACTTTAGTCTTCACGTTTGCTGCCTAAGTTTTGTGTTTATTTGCGTTAACTCTAGATTTTTATGATGAGTGATTAGATGAATTGCATCGTTTCTCCTTATGGAGAGTGACATACCATCTCTGGCTTGTCAAGGTAAGGAGGCTTATTAACCGTACAATGCTCCTCTGGGAATTTAAATATGCAAATTGCCTCTTCTGAGAAAAAGAGGACTTAACTCTATAGCGCCACCTGTTGGAAGTAGCGATCCTACAAGTCACAATTAACCCTTTAATGAGTCGTGCAATATGACTTAGGATAAAAGCCAAATCAGTATCTCAATTCGCAGACACGGTGTTTGTAGGATCGCTACTTCCAACAGGTGGCGCTATAGAGTTAAGTCCTCTTTTTCTCAGAAGAGGCAATTTGCATATTTAAATTCCCAGAGGAGCATTGTACGGCAAATAAGCCTCCTTACCTTGACAAGCCAGAGATGGTATGTCACTCTCCATAAGGAGAAATGATACCCCTTAGACCCCAGTCCAGAGCCTCTCACCTAGCCAAATCAGTTCTCATGCTTCGCACTGACGAGGGCCAACAGCCCGAAACACCGTGTCTGCGAATTGAGATACTGATTTGGCTTTTATCCTAAGTCATATTGCACGACTCGTTAAAGGGTTGATTGTGACTTGTAGGATCGCTACTTCCAACAGGTGGCGCTATAGAGTTAAGTACTCTTTTTCTCAGAAGAGGCAATTTGCATATTTAAATTCCCAGAGGAGCATTGTACGGCAAATAAGCCTCCTTACCTTGACAAGCCAGAGATGGTATGTCACTCTCATAAGGAGAAACAATACCCCTTAGGCCCCAGTCCAGAGCCTCTCACCTAGCCAAATCAGTTCTCATGCTTCGCACTGACGAGGGCCAACAGCCCGAAACACCGTGTCTGCGAATTGAGATACTGATTTGGCTTTTATCCTAAGTCATATTGCACGACTCGTTAAAGGGTTGATTGTGACTTTTAGGATCGCTACTTCCAACAGGTGGCGCTATAGAGTTAAGTCCTCTTTTTCTCAGAAGAGGCAATTTGCATATTTAGATGAATTGCAGTCATTCCTTGCCATGAAAATTAAAGAAGCCCTCCCACTAACTTTTTCTATTCTCTAAATCTATGAATATGTGTATGTAGGTTACTGTCGGTGTGATAATACACTCACCTACCGCCTTCTTCTACAGATTCAGAACCGTTCTGCGTCTCTCCTGAGTGACTTCATCATTTTGCAGCTTCTCCAGGTCACACTGCGTTTTGTCTGATCCGGATATCGTTTTTACAATTCAAGTCTATGGAGCACCACAACAAGGCTTCATAGGCCTGCACAGTAAAGGAAACTTCCGGCTCACACATAGAATACAGAGTGATCCAGAGATTCTTAGGTGTGGTGACGTTACTGAGAAGAGGATCGAACCTGTGCTGAATACTAGAGAAGATGACTGATGCATTAGGATAGTATGTGGATTAATATAGTGAAGTAATGCGGTAAAAGGGTTGTCCAGGATTAGAAAAAAAGGTTGTTGGGTTTTTTTTTATCAGAAATAGCAACAGACTTGTTTATGGGCTTTGTCTAGTAATGCAATTTAGCCCTATTCAATCTGTATACAACTGAAAGCAACTCCCTTTTACATTTCAGAGCTTTAAACTTATCCTGAATATTTTTGTCATATTGTTTTATGCAGTTACAAGTCTAATGTAACTGTATTGATATATGACCTACATTAACTAAATGGGGGATCAGGTGGAGGTCATTCAGAGCTAGCACTTGCTGCAGCTCAAGCTTCATCCTGTATTCACAACCCCAGGTTCAAAATATTGATACATTTTTTTTTAATTGGACAGACAACAGAATTTTTTTAAACCATGTCTCTTTTCTCTTAGTGCTAATGTTTCTGATTATTTTCTCTTTGTAGCATGGACTTTACCAAAAGCCTAAAGACTATCCTGCAAAATATAACTACTCTGGATATCAGTGGGAGATATATTCCTTCAGAACTTCTGCTTCATGGACCTCTGACCTTTCCAGTTGGAATGACTGATGATTATCAGTGCTTTGTTGGGGCAGCCTTTTATGGCAGAGGACGTGTTGTTGTTGAAGGACATGAAGAATTTTTATCTAAACCTGAACTGAAGACTTTCACCATGAACACAATTTCTTGGTTAGACATGAGTAGAAAGGGGAAGATTGGTGTGAATAAAGAATTGAAAGCCCTTGCTGACTTCTTACAGAAAGAAGGCTTACCTTGTGTAGTATCTGATTTGGTTCCAGGACTCAGTGTGTACTGCTGTAGAGCTCACAGTGATACGGAAGCAGAAACAATCCAGCAGTTTGTAGCAGAGGGAGGAAGTCTTTTTATTGGTGGACAATCTTGGTCCTGGTCCTACTCCCATCCAGATGTGGTTTCTCAATATCCTGGCAATAAGATCATTAACAAATTTGGAATCACCATTCTGTCCAGGACAATTGAGCCAAAGTTGTATAAAGCATTGGATCCTCAGACAGAAGCTAACACATATCTCTTCCCCAGAGCATTGTGCCAACTCTTGAAGGATCTGAAAAGTGTGGCTGAGCTGAAGCCACCTCTGAGCTCCTGGATGTCCCAGCTCAAAAAGGATGTGACCAGTTTTTTGAAGTTACCGGCAAGTCCTATTGTTTCATCAATGTGGCAAGAGCTTTCAGACTTTGTGCAACCATTTAATTTACCCAATGTAAGCAAAGAGCGTCCAGTAAAAAGCTGCTCCAAGGAGGCTTTCATCATGATCTTGGCCCAGGAAATGAGCTGTATGGATAAACTGGGTGATCCCTGTGTTACAGTGCATATTGATGCAACAAACTTAGGTAATTAATCTACAACTAAAATGTATACTTTACAGAAGATCTAATCATACGTTGACTAATTATTTTATACATACTCTCTTTTCATAAAATCATGAAGTGATTCTTTTGCAATATAATATCCTACTACAATATGATTTTATACATTGATTGTAGTAACAAATATTTATTGAATTTTATTACATGTAGGTTCTGATGCCTGGAGAAGTACAGGACTCTACCTGGCTCCTAGAATAAAAGCAACACTTTTATTTCCAGCATCAGCTGTAGGGAAAGGTCTACAGGTAATTTTTAGAATAGGCGTTACAACATATATGTAAAGTGCCATGGAATAAATGGCGCTATAATAATAAATAATAATAATGTATTTTATAAAGTTGCCTAATGAAGGAGTTACTGTGATACTAGAAAACAACTGCATACATAGAGATATCCTTTAAATCTCAATATGCAAATAAATCTCCAAATCTTAACATAAAGTTGTTTGCAGGTCCAAAATCCTGTGCTTAAAGGGGTTGTCCACTACTAGGACAACCCTTTCTTAAACTAAATTTTTAGCCCTGATAAAATAATAAAACCTATACTCACCTACCATGCTGGCTCTGTTCCAACAGTGTCGGCACGCTCTCTCCCCGGGGCTGTGATGTGGTGGAATGACACGTAATGCCCGGCCCCCAATCAGCGCTGCCGTTACTGTCTCCACCTTCGGACAAACTGAACATGAGGAGGAAGTCCGGGATGAGCTGCAGCCCTGGCTTCCTTTTCGTGTTCAGTTGGTCCTAAGGCAGGGACATTGATGCCAGCGCTGATTGGGCACCGGCGTCACATGTCACAACACCGCATTTAATCGGGGCCGAACATTTGGTTTAAGACGGGGTTGTCCTAGTAGTGGACAACCTCTTTAATTATCTGTTAACCTATGTCTGTTGCAATCTGAGCTATCTTTTATAAATAGCTTCAAATTCCTATGTACTGTATAGATATAGATTTTAAAGACAGCATGCTGACCACCTGACGCTGCCACAAAAGAGATAATGGGAGGTTACTGCATATTGTCTTCTTATTAATTTCAATTTATGGCAATATGAGGTACCACTAGTATGCTAAATGTTTATACTTAAAGAGTTCTCTACCATTGGGAAATCCCTTCTTAAATGTCCCAAATAAAATAAAAACAACAGATACTGGCCTCCTGGACTGTCGTTGTTCTGGCAATGTTTGATGAAAGGTTGTAGCACTCCCGTGAATAATAATGTCTAGTGAGAAACTGCATACCAACATCACTGGGACAGCGCCAATCCCAGAGGTGAGTATGTGTTTTTATTTTATTTAGGACACTGGAGCATTTAGGAAGGGGTGGCCCACTACTGGACAAAGCCTTCGTAAATGCTATAGTGCCCCAAATAAATGAAATTTAATACTAAACTTTCTCTTTTGATGACTACAGGCAAATAGCATGTTTTCTTTATAATTTATGTTTATGCAGAAAAATGGAGTTCTAATCTCTGAAAAGTTATAATAATAAAATAATCAGCGTGTGTCAACTTTCTTCTGCTGGGGCTTTGAACTCTACAATAAGAGAAGCATTTAGGATTTCTAATGTTAGAGCCTGCTGAATGATGTGGTCATTTCTGTTCTGTAGTTTGAGGCTGTGTGCACACGTTCAGGATTTTTCGCATTTTTTTCGCTTTTTTCCCCCTATAAAAACGAGATAAAAACACTTTAAAAACGCATGCATATGCATCCCATCATTTATAATGAATTCTGCAATTTTTGTGCATATGTTGCGTCTTTTTCCACGAAAATTTTTATACTGATAACAAGTTTAAACAGGTGCCATTACTACAGGTAATGAGTGGAGGAAAGAGGAGACTCTTAAAGAAGAAGTTACAGGTCTGTGAGAGCCAGAAATCTTGATTGTTTGTTTCTGACCAAATACTTATTTTCCACCATAAAATGCAAATAAAATGATAAAAAAACAGACAATGTGATTTTATGGATTTTTTTTTCTCAGTTTGTCTCCCATAGTTGAGGTCTACCTATGATGTAAATTACAGACGCCTCTCATCTTTTTAAGTGGTGGAACTTGCACTATTGCTGACTGACTAAATACTTTTTTGCCCCACTGTAGGTTCTAGTGCAGCAATAACAATGACATCTTTTTGCAGCAATCTTATGTGCCAACGCTGAGAAATCATGTGTTGAAGGCACATGCAAATTTATCTTGATGTGCAGTGTTGATGTGTCCTTCCTGGCCTCATATGATACTAAGAGCTATGCAGGCAGGCTTTTTCTGTGTATAAAATACCAAGGAAATTTTACTACAAAATAATAAAATAAATAACAATTAAGCCATGGGGATAAATGTAAGGTCATGCACTTGGGTAGAGCAAATAAGATGTATAATTATGTGCTTAATTGTAAAACACTGGGAAAAAACCTGGGTGTATGGGTGGATGACAAACTCACATTTAGTGGCCAGTGTCAGGCAGCTGCTACAAAGGCAAATAAAATAATGGGATGCATTAAAACAGGCATAGTGTTATGGACTGGTGATTTAGGAGCGACATGCGACTAGCTCTGAGCAGGTGGTAACTATACTGACCGCAGTGTTGTGAATTTGCTTTTTGCTCCCTCTAGTGGTTGCTAGTTTTTTGACTCTGGTTTTTCTGTCATTCCTTTTATCCGCACCTGGGTCGTTAGTTAGGGGTGTTGCTATATAAGCTCCCTGGACCTTCAGTTCAATGCCTGGCAACGTAGTTATCAGAGCTAGTCTGCTGTGCTCTTGTCTACTGATCCTGGTTCCAGTTATATCAGCTAAGTCTGCCTTTTGCTTTTTGCTATTTGTTTTGGTTTTGTATTTTTGTCCAGCTTGTTCCAAATCTATATCCTGACCTTTGCTGGAAGCTCTAGGGGGGCTGGTGTTCTCCCCCCGGACCGTTAGACGGTTCGGGGGTTCTTGAATTTCCAGTGTGGATTTTGATAGGGTTTTTGTTGACCATATAAGTTACCTTTCTTTATTCTGCTATCAGTAAGCGGGCCTCTCTGTGCTAAACCTGGTTCATTTCTGTGTTTGTCATTTCCTCTTACCTAACCGTCATTATTTGTGGGGGGCTTCTATCCAGCTTTGGGGTCCCCTTCTCTGGAGGCAAGAAAGGTCTTTGTTTTCCTCTACTAGGGGTAGCTAGATTCTCCGGCTGGCGCGTGTCATCTAGAATCAACGTAGGAATGATCCCCGGCTACTTCTAGTGTTGGCGTTAGGAGTAGATATATGGTCAACCCAGTTACCACTGCCCTATGAGCTGGATTTTTGTACTCTGCAGACTACCACGTTCCTCTGAGACCCTCGCCATTGGGGTCATAACAGTTTGCCAGGCCAGTATTAAATGTTTAATGCATTGCAGAAGAGGGATTATAAGAAAGAAGATTCTGAGTTTTTTTTTTTTTTTTCTTCTTCCCCTTTACCTCAGAGTGGCTATGCTTGCTGCAGACATGAATGTCCAGACCTTGATTACAAGTGTGGACCAGCTGGCTACTCGTGTGCAGGGCATACAAGACTATGTTATCAGAAATCCTAGGTCAGAACCTAAAATACCGATTCCTGAACTGTTTTCCGGAGACAGGTTTAAGTTTAGGAATTTCGTGAATAATTGTAAATTGTTTTTGTCCCTGAGACCCTGTTCATCTGGAGATTCTGCTCAGCAAGTAAAAATTGTTATTTCGTTCTTACGGGGCGACCCTCAGGATTGGGCTTTTTAGCTGGCGCCAGGAGATCCGGCATTGGCTGATCTTGATGCGTTTTTTCTGGCGCTCGGTTTACTTTATGAGGAACCCAATCTTGAGATTCAGGCAGAAAAGGCCTTGCTGGCTATGTCTCAGGGGCAGGACGAGGCTGAAGTGTATTGCCAAAAATTTCGGAAATGGTCCGTTCTGACACATTGGAACGAGTGTGCACTGGCCGCTAATTTTAGAAATGGCCTTTCTGAAGCCATTAAGAATGTTATGGTGGGTTTTCCCATTCCCACAGGTCTGAATGATACTATGGCACTGGCTATTCAAATTGACCGGCGGTTGCGGGAGCGCAAAACCGCAAATTCCCTCATGGTGTTGTCTGAACAGACACCTAATTCGGTGCAATGTGATAGAAAAACCGCAAATTCCCTCATGGTGTTGTCTGAACAGACACCTGATTTAATGCAATGTGATAGAATCCTGACTAGAAATGAGCGGAAAATTCATAGACGCCGGAATGGCTTGTGCTACTACTGTGGTGATTCTACACATGTTATCTCAGCATGCTCTAAACGTATAGCTAAGGTTGTTAGTCCTGTCACCGTTGGTAATTTGCAACCTAAATTTATTCTGTCTGTAACTTTGATTTGCTCACTGTCATCTTATCCTGTCATGGCGTTTGTAGATTCAGGTGCTGCCCTGAGTCTCATGGATCTCTCATTTGCTAAGCGCTGTGGTTTTACTCTTGAACCATTAGAAAATCCTATTCCTCTTAGGGGTATTGATGCTACACCATTGGCAGCAAATAAACCGCAGTATTGGACACAGGTTACCATGTGCATGACTCCTGAACACCGCGAGGTGATACGTTTCCTGGTTTTACATAAAATGCATGATTTGGTTGTTTTAGGGCTGCCATGGTTACAGACCCATAATCCAGTCCTGGACTGGAAGGCTATGTCAGTCTCAAGTTGGGGCTGTCGTGGTATTCATGGGGATTCCCTGCCTGTGTCTATTGCTTCTTCTACGCCTTCGGAAGTTCCGGAGTATTTGTCTGATTATCAGGATGTCTTCAGTGAGTCTGAGTCCAGTGCACTGCCTCCTCATAGGGACTGTGACTGTGCTATAGATTTGATCCCAGGCAGTAAATTTCCTAAGGGAAGACTGTTTAATCTGTCGGTACCTGAACATACCGCTATGCGTTCATATATCAAGGAGTCTCTGGAGAAAGGACATATTCGTCCGTCTTCTTCCCCTCTTGGTGCGGGATTCTTTTTTGTGGCAAAAAAGGACGGATCTTTGAGACCTTGTATTGATTATCGGCTTTTAAATAAGATCACTGTCAAATTTCAGTATCCTTTACCGCTGTTGTCTGACTTGTTTGCCCGGATTAAGGGTGCCAAGTGGTTCACCAAGATAGACCTTCGTGGTGCGTACAACCTTGTGCGCATTAAGCAAGGTGATGAATGGAAAACCGCATTCAATACGCCCGAAGGTCATTTTGAGTACTTGGTGATGCCTTTTGGGCTCTCCAATGCGCCTTCAGTTTTTCAGTCCTTTATGCATGACATTTTCCGGAAGTATCTGGATAAATTTTTGATTGTTTATCTGGATGATATTTTGGTTTTTTTCTGATAATTGGGATTCGCATGTGGAGCAGGTCAGGTTGGTCTTTAAAATTTTGCGTGAAAATTCTTTGTTTGTCAAGGGCTCAAAGTGTCTCTTTGGTGTACAGAAGGTTCCCTTTTTGGGGTTCATTTTTTCCCCTTCTGCTGTGGAGATGGACCCAGTCAAGGTCCGAGCTATTCTTGATTGGACTCAGCCCTCGTCAGTTAAGAGTCTTCAGAAGTTCTTGGGCTTCGCTAACTTCTACCGTCGTTTTATCGCTAATTTTTCTAGCATTGTGAAACCTTTGACGGATATGACCAAGAAGGGCTCCGATGTAGCTAACTGGGCTCCTGCTGCCGTGGAGGCTTTCCAGGAGTTGAAACGCCGGTTTACTTCGGCGCCTGTTTTGTGCCAGCCTGACGTCTCACTTCCCTTTCAGGTTGAGGTGGATGCTTCGGAGATTGGGGCAGGGGCCGTTTTGTCGCAGAGAGGCCCTGGTTGCTCTGTTATGAAACCTTGTGCCTTTTTCTCTAGGAAGTTTTCGCCTGCCGAGCGAAATTATGATGTGGGCAATCGGGAGTTGTTGGCCATGAAATGGGCATTTGAGGAGTGGCGTCATTGGCTCGAGGGTGCTAAGCATCGTGTGGTGGTCTTGACTGATCACAAAAATCTGATGTATCTCGAGTCTGCTAAACGCCTTAATCCGAGACAGGCCCGCTGGTCATTGTTTTTCTCCCGCTTTGATTTTGTTGTCTCGTATTTACCAGGTTCAAAGAATGTGAAGGCCGATGCTCTTTCTAGGAGCTTTGTGCCTGATGCTCCTGGAGTCGCTGATCCTGTTGGTATTCTTAAAGATGGAGTTATCTTGTCAGCTATTTCTCCGGATCTGCGACGTGTGTTGCAGAGATTTCAGGCTGATAGGCCTGAGTCTTGTCCACCTGACAGACTGTTTGTCCCGGATAAGTGGACCAGCAGAGTCATTTCCGAGGTTCATTCCTCGGTGTTGGCAGGTCACCCGGGAATTTTTGGCACCAGAGATCTGGTGGCCAGGTCCTTTTGGTGGCCTTCCTTGTCAAGGGATGTGCGGTCATTTGTGCAGTCCTGTGGGACTTGTGCTCGAGCTAAGCCTTGCTGTTCTCGTGCCAGCGGTTTGCTCTTGCCCTTGCCTGTCCCGAAGAGACCTTGGACACATATCTCCATGGATTTCATTTCTGATCTTCCGCTATCTCAGGGCATGTCTGTTATCTGGGTGATATGTGATCGCTTCTCCAAGATGGTCCATTTGGTTCCTTTGCCTAAGCTGCCTTCCTCTTCCGATCTGGTTCCTGTGTTTTTCCAGAACGTGGTTCGTTTGCACGGCATCCCTGAGAATATTGTGTCAGACAGAGGATCCCAGTTCGTTTCCAGGTTCTGGCGATCCTTTTGTAGTAGGATGGGCATTGATTTGTCGTTTTCGTCTGCTTTCCATCCTCAGACTAATGGACAGACGGAGCGAACCAATCAGACTTTGGAGGCTTATTTGAGGTGTTTTGTCTCTGCTGATCAGGACGATTGGGTGACATTCTTGCCGTTGGCTGAGTTTGCCCTTAATAATCGGGCTAGTTCCGCCACCTTGGTTTCACCTTTTTTCTGCAACTCTGGTTTCCATCCTCGCTTTTCTTCGGGTCATGTGGAGCCTTCTGACTGTCCTGGGGTGGATTCTGTGGTGGATAGGTTGCAGCAGATCTGGAATCATGTGGTGGACAACTTGAAGTTGTCACAGGAGAAGGCTCAGCGCTTTGCCAACCGCCGCCGCGGTGTGGGTCCCCGACTACGCGTTGGGGATTTGGTATGGCTTTCTTCCCGCTTTGTTCCTATGAAGGTCTCCTCTCCCAAATTTAAACCTCGTTTTATTGGGCCTTACAAGATATTGGAAATCCTTAATCCTGTATCTTTTCGTCTGGATCTTCCTGTGTCGTTTGCTATTCACAATGTATTTCATAGGTCCTTGTTGCGGCGGTACATTGTGCCTGTAGTTCCTTCTGTTGAGCCTCCTGCTCCGGTGTTGGTTGAGGGCGAGTTGGAGTACGTGGTGGAGAAGATCTTGGATTCTCGCCTCTCCAGGCGGAGGCTTCAGTACCTGGTCAAGTGGAAGGGCTATGGTCAGGAGGATAATTCCTGGGTGGTCGCCTCTGATGTTCATGCGGCCGATTTAGTTCGTGCCTTTCATGCCGCTCATCCTGATCGCCCTGGTGGTCGTGGTGAGGGTTCGGTGACCCCTCACTAAGGGGGGGGTACTGTTGTGAATTTGCTTTTTGCTCCCTCTAGTGGTTGCTAGTTTTTTGACTCTGGTTTTTCTGTCATTCCTTTTATCCGCACCTGGGTCGTTAGTTAGGGGTGTTGCTATATAAGCTCCCTGGACCTTCAGTTCAATGCCTGGCAACGTAGTTATCAGAGCTAGTCTGCTGTGCTCTTGTCTACTGATCCTGGTTCCAGTTATATCAGCTAAGTCTGCCTTTTGCTTTTTGCTATTTGTTTTGGTTTTGTATTTTTGTCCAGCTTGTTCCAAATCTATATCCTGACCTTTGCTGGAAGCTCTAGGGGGGCTGGTGTTCTCCCCCCGGACCGTTAGACGGTTCGGGGGTTCTTGAATTTCCAGTGTGGATTTTGATAGGGTTTTTGTTGACCATATAAGTTACCTTTCTTTATTCTGCTATCAGTAAGCGGGCCTCTCTGTGCTAAACCTGGTTCATTTCTGTGTTTGTCATTTCCTCTTACCTAACCGTCATTATTTGTGGGGGGCTTCTATCCAGCTTTGGGGTCCCCTTCTCTGGAGGCAAGAAAGGTCTTTGTTTTCCTCTACTAGGGGTAGCTAGATTCTCCGGCTGGCGCGTGTCATCTAGAATCAACGTAGGAATGATCCCCGGCTACTTCTAGTGTTGGCGTTAGGAGTAGATATATGGTCAACCCAGTTACCACTGCCCTATGAGCTGGATTTTTGTACTCTGCAGACTACCACGTTCCTCTGAGACCCTCGCCATTGGGGTCATAACACCGCAGTTCCTGATCTTAACACAACACTAGAAGTAGCCGTGGGATGTTCCTGTCACTCCCTGGACACCTCGTCACAGCCGGAGAACTAGCTACCCCTAAAGGTAGAAACAGGAAAGCTATCTTGCCTCAGAGAAAATCCCCAAAGGATAGACAGCCCCCCACAAATAATGACTGTGAGAGGAGAAGGAAATGACATACATAGAATGAAACAAGATTCAGCAAAGGAGGCCACTTCTAGCTAGATAGATAGTACAGGACAGAACACTGTGCGGTCAGTAATAAAAACTAGAAAAAGTCCACCGCAGAGAAATGCAAAAATCTCCACACCTGACTAAAGGTGTGGAGGGCAAAATCTGCTGCCCAGAGCTTCCAGCTTAGCTGAATAGATCCATACTGATAAGCTGGACAAATGAGCAAAACATAGAATGTGCTGAACAATAAGTCCACAACAAGAGGACTGCAAAAGGACAAGCAAGGACTTATCTTTGCTGAACAGGTCAGAGTGTCAGGGAAATCCAAAAGAGCCGTGACTCCAAGCAGGAACAATTGAAAACTGGCATTGATTGAGGGATAAGGCCAGACTAAAATAGCCAAGCCAGAAAGACGAACAGTGGAAGCAGCTGCTGATGCTAAATCCAAGAAGCAGCCATACCACTCAAAACCACCAGAGGGAGCCCAAGAGCAGAACTCACAAAAGTGCTACTTACAACCACCGGAGGGAGCCCAAGAATGGAATTCACAACAGTACCCCCCCCCTTGAGGAGGGGTCACCGAACCCTCACCAGAGCCCCAAGGCTGATCAGGACGAGCCAAGTGAAAAGGACGAACCAAATCGGCGGCATGAACATCGGAGGCAACCACCCAAGAATTATCCTCCTGGCCATAACCCTTCCACTTGACAAGATACTGAAGCCTCCGCCTCGAAAAACGAGAATCCAATATTTTCTCAACCACATATTCCAACTCCCCCTCAACCAACACCGGGGCAGGAGGATCAACAGAGGGAACAACGGGTACCACATATCTCCGCAACAAAGATCTATGGAAAACATTGTGGATGGCAAAAGAGGCTGGAAGGGCCAAACGAAAAGACACTGGATTGATAATCTCAGAAATCTTATAAGGACCAATAAACCGAGGCTTGAACTTAGGGGAAGAAACCTTCATATGAACATGACGAGAAGATAACCAGACTAAATCCCCCACCCGAAGCCGAGGACCAACACACCGACGGCGGTTAGCAAAACGCTGAGCCTTTTCCTGAGACAACGTCAAATTGTCTACCACATGAGTCCAAATCTGCTGCAACCTGTCCACCACAGAATCCACACCAGGACAATCAGAAGGCTCAACCTGCCCTGAAGAAAAACGAGGATGGAAACCAAAATTAAAAAAAAAAGGCAAAACCAAAGTAGCCGAACTGGCCCGATTATTAAGGGCAAACTCGGCCAACGGCAAGAAAGCCACCCAATCATCCTGATCAGCAGACACAAAGCATCTCAAATAGGTTTCCAAGGTTTGGTTAGTTCGCTCAGTTTGGCCATTTGTCTGAGGATGGAACGCCGAAGAAAAAGACAAATTAATGCCCATCCTAGCACAAAAGGCCCGCCAAAACCTGGAAACAAACTGGGAACCTCTGTCAGACACAATATTTTCCGGAATGCCATGCAAACGAACCACATGCTGAAAAAACAATGGAACCAAATCAGAGGAGGAAGGCAATTTAGGCAAAGGTACCAAATGGACCATTTTAGAGAACCGGTCACAAACCACCCAGATAACAGACATCCTCTGGGACACAGGAAGATCCAAAATAAAATCCATGGAAATATGCGTCCAGGGCCTCTCAGGGACAGGCAAAGGCAAAAGCAACCCACTAGCGCGGGAACAGCAAGGCTTAGCCCGGACACAAGTCCCACAGGACTGCACAAAAGAACGCACATCCCGCGACAAGGAAGGCCACCAAAAGGACCTAGCAACCAAATCTCTGGTACCAAAAATCCCAGGATGACCGGCCAACATCGAACAATGGACCTCAGAAATTACCTTACTTGTCCATCTATCAGGAACAAACAGCTTCCCCATAGGACAGCGGTCAGGTTTATCAGCCTGAAATTCCTGAAGCACCCGCCGTAAATCAGGGGAGATGGCAGAAAGAACCACCCCTTCCCTAAGAATGCCAACCGGCTCAAGAACTCCAGGAGAATCAGGCAAAAAACTCCTAGAGAGGGCATCCGCTTTAACATTCTTAGATCCTGGAAGATATGAGACCACAAAATCGAAACGGGAGAAAAACAGGGACCATCGAGCCTGTCTAGGGTTCAGCCGCTTGGCCGACTCGAGGTAAATCAGATTCTTATGATCGGTCAAGACCACAACGCGGTGCCTGGCTCCCTCAAGCCAATGTCGCCACTCCTCAAATGCCCACTTCATAGCCAACAACTCCCGATTGCCGACATCATAATTGCGTTCCGCAGGCGAAAACTTTCAGGAAAAGAAGGCACATGGTTTCATCAAGGAACCATCAGAATTCCTCTGTGACAAAACGGCCCCTGCCCCAATCTCAGAAGCGTCAACCTCAACCTGAAAAGGAAGAGAAACATCAGGCTGACGCAACACAGGGGCAGAAGTAAATCGGCATTTAAGCTCCTGAAAGGCCTCAACAGCCACAGAGGACCAATTCGTCACATCAGCGCCTTTCTTCGTCAAATCGGTCAGGGGTTTAACCACACTGGAGAAGTTGGCAATGAAACGGCGATAAAAATTAGCAAAGCCCAAAAATTTCTGAAGGCTCTTCACAGATGTGGGCTGAATCCAGTCATGAATGGCTTGGACCTTAACAGGATCCATTTCTATAGACGAAGGAGAAAAAATAAACCCCAAAAAAGAGACCTTCTGAACTCCAAATAGGCACTTAGACCCCTTCACAAATAGGGCATTATCACGAAGGATCTGGAATACCATCCTGACCTGCTTCACATGAGACTCCCAATCATCGGAAAAAATCAAAATATCATCCAAATACACAATCAAGAATTTATCAAGATAATTGCGGAAAATATCATGCATGAAGGACTGAAATACAGAAGGAGCATTAGAAAGCCCGAAAGGCATCACAAGGTATTCAAAATGGCCTTCGGGCGTATTAAATGCAGTTTTCCATTCGTCACCCTGTTTAATACGAACAAGATTATATGCCCCTCGAAGGTCAATCTTGGTAAACCAACTAGCCCCCTTAATCCGAGCAAACAAATCTGAAAGCAAAGGTAAAGGGTATTGGAATTTGACCGTGATCTTATTAAGAAGGCGATAATCAATACAGGGTCTCAAGGAGCCATCCTTCTTGGCAACAAAAAAGAATCTCGCTCCCAATGTTGACGAAGACATCCGAATATGCCCCTTCTCCAAAGACTCCTTAACATAGCTCCGCATGGCGGCATGCTCTGGCACAGATAAATTGAAAAGTCAGCCCTTAGGGAACTTACAGCCAGGAATCAAGTCAATAGCACAATCACAGTCCCTATGTGGAGGAAGGGAACTGGACTTGGGCTCATCAAATACATCCTGGAAATCTGACAAAAATTCAGGAACATCAGAAGAGGGGGAAGAGGAAATTGACATCAAAGGAACGTCACTATGTACCCCTTGACAACCCCAACTAGTCACAGACATAGATTTCCAATCCAGCACTGGATTGTGTACTTGTAACCATGGAAAACCCAGTACAACAACATCATGTAAATTATGCAACACCAGAAAACGGCAATCTTCCTGTGGGCTGGAGCCATGCACATAGTCAGCTGAGTCCAATACTGAGGTTTATTCTTGGCCAAAGGTGTAGCATCAATACCCCTCAAAGGAATAGGGCTCTGCAAAGGCTGCAAAGAAAAACCACAGCACCTGGCGAATTCTAAGTCCATTAAGTTCAGGGCAGCGCCTGAATCCACAAATGCCATGACAGAAACGGATGACAATGAGCAAATAAGGGTCACAGACAGGAAAAATTTAGGCTGTACAGTACTGATGGTAACAGATCTAGCTACCCTCTTAATACGCTTAGGGCAATCAGAAATAGGATATGAACAGAATCACCACAGTAAAAACACAGCCCATTCTGACGTCTGTATCCCCTCTGTTCTGCTCTAGTCAAAATCCTATCACATTGCATAGGCTCAGGACTCTGTTCAGAGGACGCTGCCATATGGTGCACCACTTTGCGCTCGCGCAGGCGCCGATCAATCTGAATGGCTAGAGACATAGATTCGCTCAAACCAACAGGCGTGGGGAACCCCACCATAACGTCTTTAAGGGCTTCAGAAAGACCCTTTCTGAAAATTGCTGCCAGAGCGTCCTCATTTCATTTAGTGAGCACAGACCATTTTCTAAATTTCTGGCAGTATAATTCTGCCGCTTCCTGACCCTGACACAGGGCCAACAAGGTTTTTTCCGCATGATCCACAGAGTTAGGTTCGTCATACAATAATCCGAGCGATTGAAAAAATGCATCTACATTAAGCAATGCTGGATCCCCTGACTCAAGGGAGAATGCCCAGTCCTGAGGGTCACCACGCAGCAAATAAATAACTATTTTAACTTGCTGAATGGGATCACCAGAGGAACGGGGTTTCAGAGCAAAAAAAAATTTGCAGTTATTTTTAAAGTTCAAAAACTTGGATCTATCCCCATAAAACAAATCTGGAGTAGGAATTCTAGGCTCTAAAACCAAAGTCTGAACAACAGAATCTTGGATACTCTGTACTCTTGCAGCAAGCTGATCCACACGAGAAAACAAACCCTGAACATCCATGCCCGCGCCCAAATCCTGAATCACCCAGAGATTAAGAGGAAGGAAAAAGACAAAACAGACTAAAGAAAAAAAAAAAAATTTCCTTCTTTTGAGATGCATTCAACTCATTTTTGGCCAGTTGTACTGTTATGGACTGGTGATTTAGGAGCGACATGCGACTAGCTCTGAGCAGGTGGTAACTATACTGACCGCAGATCCTGATCTTAACACAACACTAGAAGTAGCCGCGGGATGTTCCTGTCACTCCCTGGACACCTCGTCACAGCCGGAGAACTAGCTACCCCTAAAGGTAGAAACAGGAAAGCTATCTTGCCTCAGAGAAAATCCCCAAAGGATAGACAGCCCCCCACAAATAATGACTGTGAGAGGAGAAGGAAATGACATACATAGAATGAAACAAGATTCAGCAAAGGAGGCCACTTCTAGCTAGATAGATAGTACAGGACAGAACACTGTGCGGTCAGTAATAAAAACTAGAAAAAGTCCACCGCAGAGAAATGCAAAAATCTTCACACCTGACTAAAGGTGTGGAGGGCAAAATCTGCTGCCCAGAGCTTCCAGCTTAGCTGAATAGATCCATACTGATAAGCTGGACAAATGAGCAAAACATAGAATGTGCTGAACAATAAGTCCACAACAAGAGGACTGCAAAAGGACAAGCAAGGACTTATCTTTGCTGAACAGGTCAGAGTGTCAGGGAAATCCAAAAGAGCCGTGACTCCAAGCAGGAACAATTGACAACTGGCATTGATTGAGGGATAAGGCCAGACTAAAATAGCCGAGCCAGAAAGACGATCAGTGGAAGCAGCTGCTGATGCTAAATCCAAGAAGCAGCCATACCACTCAAAACCACCGGAGGGAGCCCAAGAGCAGAACTCACAAAAGTGCTACTTACAACCACCAGAGGGAGCCCAAGAGCGGAATTCACAACAGCATAGATGCTCATGAGGGGAACATAATTTTACCTCTATACAAGTCACTAGTTCGACCACACTTAGAATACTGTGTACAGTTCTGGTCTCCGGTGTATAAGAAAGACATAGCTGAACTAGAGCGGGTGCAGAGAAGAGCGACCAAGGTTATTAGAGGACTGGGGGGTCTGCAATACCAAGATTAGGTTATTACACTTGGGGCTATTTAGTTTGGAAAAATGAAGACTAAGGGGTGATCTTATTTTAATGTATAAGTATATGAGAGGACAGTACAAAGACCTTTCTGATGATCTTTTTAATCATAGACCTGAGACAGGGACAAGGGGGCATCCTCTACGACTGGAGGAAAGAAGGTTTAAGCAAAATAACAGACGCGGATTCTTTACTGTAAGAGCAGTGAGACTATGGAACTCTCTTCCGTATGATGTTGTAATAATGAGTGATTCATTACTTAAATTTAAGAGGGGACTGGATGCCTTTCTTGAAAAGTATAATGTTACAGGTTATATATACTAGATTCCTTGATAGGGCGTTGATCCAGGGAACTAGTCTGATTGCCGTATGTGGAGTCGGGAAGGAATTTTATTCCCCAATGTGGAGCTTACTCTTTGCCACATGGGTCTTTTTTGCCTTCCTCTGAATCAACATGTTAGGGTATGTTAGGTTAGGCTATGGGTTGAACTAGATTGACTTAGTCTTCCTTCAACCTTAATAACAATGTTACTATGATGCACTCTAAAATCATTGTAGAATAAAAACAAGGGTGATGACTAATTAAGAGTGGTGTAGTGCATGTCAGTCTTAGTGAAGTGCTCGGTTGAGTACACTGGCATGATTCATTATGTGGCATGTGATGCTTAATGAATCAGGTGCGCCGGATATCAAGTGGGTACTGTTGCCAAAAATATACGTCAAATGGAGGCAAGCATACATTTGTACAGTGTCCATGACAAGAGGAAAATGAATGGCAACTAGAGTTAACAAGTCACCACTTATTTAGACGTGAATCTTGTGACCAGGAACGCAGCAGTAAATCACAGCTGGTAAACGGTGCTCAGCATGATAATGTGACATGGAGAAAGAAAAATTGCGGCACTCACCAGCTGGAATATATACAATAGTCTTTAATACACCATCAGTGCTTTAGACGAAGAGATGGATATGCAGGATTGCAGAGGTGTGCGGGGAGAGAGGCCAATGGCCGTTTCGCGAACACTCGCTTCAACTTTTGTATAGTAAGCTATGCCACTTTAGTGGTATACCTTATGATGAATTTGATGAACGGGCGTGACCACACCCCATTCCACCCATCCTACTCCCATATTAGTGTAGCTGGCCGGGACTAGAGTGGAAACGCCAGAAATTGCAATATTTTTGCGTGTCTGCCAGATAGGGCACAAATATTTTGGCATATTAGGCTACTTTCACACTTCCGTCGGTACGGGGCCGTCGCAAACCCTCGGCCCGACGTAATTTAGCACAACGTGGGCAGCGCATGCAGATTTACAATGCATCCGCTGCCCAGTGTGATGAGCGGGGAGGAGGGGGCGGAGTTCCGGCCGCGCATGCGCGGTCGGAAATGGCGAACACGTCGCACAGAAAAAGTTACATTGAACTTTTTTTGTGCGTCGCGTCCGCCAAAACACAACGCATCCGTCGCACGACGGATGCGACGTGTGCCCATCCGTCGAGATCCATCGCTTATTCAAGTCTATGGGCAAAAAACGCGTCCTGCAAACACATTTGCAGGATCAGTTTTTTGCCCATAACGACGGATTGCGACGGAGGGTAAAAGACGGAAGTGTGAAAGTAGCCTAAAGGTGCTTATGCCAGATTTTTGGTATAAATGCCTTAACAAATCACAGCAAAGGACTTTTTGATACATGAATGAATGTCCAATAGACACTTTGAAACCTAAAAATTAATCAACATGAAAGTCTAGTGTTAGAGATGTGCGATAGTTTGAAGTTTGAATTTGCCTCAAGAGAAAGACAGAAAGATCCACTGGGAATCCCTGATCTCCAATTCACTAAACACCACTGTAAAAGGTACGATAAACCAATATGTGAAGTCAAATGGTGCTGTGCAGGGAAGCCCACTTGACCACGGAAAACTAAATTGCTTCTCTAATGTGGGAAATGTTGCTGGGAAAGTTTTTTATGTTTGCAAATTAAATTACAAAGTGTTCAAATTTGCGTGGAAACGCAAATATCAGGAAATTCGACAAGAACTCAATCCTCCCCAGATTGATCCACTCATCTCCAGCTATTGCATTATATGCCTGTATATGAATTATAGAATGACTTAATCATCTTGATCCATAAATTAAATTACATACAAAGACAGGGGTAGTCTGGATTGTGCACCACCGTGTTACGTGATCTTATACTTTCTTTACTTCTTGTGATTATTTTTAGTATCTTTTAATTCTATTGCTAACTTTGTATTTATTTGAATCTATAGGCTATTGACAGTAGCTGGGTGTAACTTAATATATGGATTTTGATGATGAAGTTATTCCATACTCTGTTAATGAGTATAAAGTGTATTATGACTCCATAACTTTGCTGTCAGTGTGGGGCTCTTGCAACATAATTTCTATGGATGTTTGTATTGACCAGTACTCACATTAAGAGATTTCATCAGATAACTTAACTTAACCACATATCCTGTACAAAGATTTCAGAAGAGGTATAATTTTCCATCGGAATTCTTGTATAATGCACAGTAGTAACAGCAGCATCTGCCGTAGTTGCAGTAGGTGCAATAGTAGTACCTGCAGTAGATTGCAGTAGGTAAAAAGACGATTCTGAACCAGACATGCATCAAGATGAACTAGCAACATGGCTGACATACACTATTTGAGCAAGAAGAGCGGGGTTACTGACATCAGAGCTGGGCTACAGGGAGAGAGACAGGGCAAACTGATTACACATCACTTTTATAGAAACAATACAATGACAATACAATGCTGTATGATTCTCAAGTCGTGGGATATGTCATAATGCGCTAGCACTTTAATGTTGGTGAATTTCCAGGTTTCATTATTTGCTATCAGACATTCATTCCTGTATCATACAGTTCTTGGTTTTATTCTTTATTGATTTTAGTGTGCATCATGGCATAATAGTTTTTTTTTTTCAAGATATTATTTTGAAGTAAGTATTCTTGGTATTCAAGGTTTTTGTCTGGCTTATAGGATTTATTATTTATTAATTTGTTTGGTCCAGATTGATTTTTCTGCATCCAACCAGAACTAATTTTATGCACTATCATACTGCATTTTAGGTCCAGATCGGCTGTCAGACAGATGACCTGAGCTCAGCAGAACAGTTGTGTCGTGCCCCAGTGGTCGTCTGTAAAAAGAACGTTGTTAATGAGAAAGTTGTGATATCCAATGTCTGGGGAGGACTCCTGTATGTTATTGTCAAGGGGAAAAGTCAACTAGGAACAGTTCCCATTACAGTCTATGGAGCAGAACCAGCTCCAATATTTATAAATGGTAAGTGAGATGTATCTTTTTTATGTTCAATTAAAAGCACCGTTCAAAAAGGACATACTCTGCACATGACAAGCTCAAAGTTGGTTGAAGTGCAACCATATTAGTTTTATTGCCCAAATAAGTTTATCAGAAACTTATGCTAAATGGTTATTAGGTTTCTCAACTCTCCGGGTGTCTTCACATTAGGAGTAAGCAACTTGAAAACAAAATAGTACCCTCAAAAATATAATAATAATAACTTTATATAGCGCCAAAATATTTTGCAGCACTTTACAAATATAGAAATATGCAATGGAGCTTTGTGAAAGCTTAATTTTTGTGGTATGAGTTGCCTTTTATTGGTATTCTGTAAATTTGGGGTGCATAAGAGCTTTGATTGTTTTTTTCGGCGGGATAGATGATTTAAAAACAAACCGCACTCTGGTCGTTGTTTATTATTTTTTTTTATCGCATTTATCAAAGAGATTAAATAACATAATAATAATATGGATTGTTATGGAGGCCAAAGTCCTACATGTGTATCTTTTCTTCTCTTTTTTGACATAATAAAATATTGGTAATGGGCAAAATGTTTGTTATTGATGGTATAATTTGCTGCAATATTTCTGTATTGCAGTGAATTGTCCCTCTCAGCATTACACTGGAGGCAGTCTATTAGGCTCTACCAATGGCAGATCCTATATTCACAACAAATCTGGAGGCCAGTATAAAGCTGAATTTACACTTAAAAATTATCGCGAACAAACTTTCTTAAGAACGGTCATGGTTCCACCCCCAAGTGTGTCTGGGATGCAGTTACTGACAGCTCGTCAGTCCAATCTGGTATAGGGGTGTGCTGAAGCTGTCGGTACTTTGATTTACAACTTGGCCATCCAGTCTGGTACAGGGGTGTGCTGAGCTATCAATGTGTTGATTGACATTTCAACTATCCAATCTGAGACTGTGAGACGTCGGCTGTCTCCATGTGTTCATAATTCCAGTTAATCCCCATCTTCTTAACTGAGCTGTTTCTCCCAGACCTCTGCCAGACGTACATTCAGCCTTTGAGGCTTGTGCTTTCCTGTGCTTTGAGTTCTGTATGCTTAATCTGTTGCCTGACCTTGGCTTTCGTTCTGACCATCCACCTGTTTAACCCCTTCAGCTCTGGCCCGTTATCCTCCTGGTACTCTGACCTCAAAATGTTACCTTACCACGCTTTTATCTCTTTCTGCTGTTTATGACGTACCCTCCTGGCTTCTGACCTTGGACTCCTTGACCACTCTGACTCACGCCTTGGCCGTGAGAAGTGACAAGCATCACATTACGTCTGGCCAATACAATTTTCTTTTTCACCAGTATGGATCCTGTTCACACGCTCTTTGACTAGGTGGCGAATTTCATGCAGATGACTCAGGATCTGGCCAAGGATTGCCACAGTCTAGAGTCATCGCAATATCAGTTGCAGGGCCAGATAAATAACTTGATGAAGACCCCCCATAGCCCCCCACTGCCGGCAGTGGCTAAGACGTCAGTACTAGGGATGAGCGAGTATAATCGTGGATATTCGGTGCTCGGCAAGTAATGAGGTACTCGTAAAATGGCGAATATTTGACTACTCGCCGAGTACTATTCGGATCTCCCGCCCAGCATAGTATAGATGTATATATTATATATATATAGGTCATTGACACTCATATATATATATATATATATATATATTTGTGTGTATATATATATATCTTTATATTTCATAGAGAGTTTGGTAGCAGAACAGCCAACAATAGCCGACGGGGTATGAAACATGGTTTACATACAGTAAACTATTGCAGAAGTTAGATTTTTATATGTCCCTCACTAATAATGTTAGTAGTGTTTGTGTAAAATTTGGGAGCTGTAGGGATTAAATTAAAGGATTAATTCACGGAAAAAACTGTCAATTTTCTCAGCCAGAGAGGGAAAGCCAGTGACTGAGGGCAGATATTAATAGCCTAGAGAGGGACCATGGTTATTGCCCCCCCCCCCCCGGCTAAAAACATCTGCCCCAGCCATCCCAGAAAAGGCGCATCTGTAAGATGTAAGATGTAAGATGTAAGCTGGTCTCTCCTGAACCCGTGATGTCTCTCCCTGATAAATTTTTGGAAGAGAGACCAGATTAGGGTATTCATGGAGATCTGTAAGTTATTTTTTATCCTGAACCCCCAGGGGAGGAGTTCCTGTGGGTTGAACAAGAACACTCTTTTAACAATAATTTTTTGGTGTAAACAGGCTGCCATTCACCTGATGAGTGAAAACGTTTGTTCTTCGAGTGAAATGACCTATTGTGCAGAGCAAGAGATCACTGTGCTTGGCTGCACATTGTACTGTATAAACAGGACTAGGACTGCTGAGAACAAGAGCAGTCTTTTAGACCTAAACAATCTACTACTGTGTATTTCTACTGTACATTAAATTCACCTCAAAGTGAATGGATTTTACAGAAATCTGATGCCCATTGTGCATTTTTTCTTTGTGATGTGCAAACTGATTTCTAGTGTGTTTTTGCAATCAACAAGCTATCATTTTTTTCTTGCTGTAAATTTACAGATTTTCCCCTATAGACTTCAATGGGGGAGGAAACTCTGCTTGCAAATGTGTTTATGCTTTTTAGTGCATTTCTACTAAATATGCTTGCCATCTGCACTTAATCAGTAAAGTTTTAGCAAAATTAAGTACGGTAACTAACAGAAAGCTTCCAAATCAAATCCGTTTTCTCTAAAAAAAATAACATAGCAAAAGGAGACAAAAATCGCGGCAGAATAAAACATAAAAACACATGTAAAAATGCACTCAAAATGGATGTAACTAGCTAACCTAAATCAAGCAGAAATTCCTTGCCATTTTCAATATCTCTTGCTAATATAAGCAGAGACTGAAAACCCAAGGCTTCATGGAGCATGGAGTCTGTAAGGTAGCATGTGGATGAGAAAATAGTAGAAGTTAATTTCTGCATCTTCTCCATTCTGTGTCCATGAAATTCAAAAACTTGAATGCGTGCACGTCATCTGATTTGCAGAGCCGCAGCCATTTGCAGAGCATGCTGCAACTTTTTTTCTCATGCTGAATCAGTGGGGGTGCCAGATATCAGACACCCACCAATGTGATGTTGATGAGTTAAGTGGACAAGAGCTTTAACTATTAATTTTAGACCAATGATCTTTGGTATTGTGTTTCCCCCAGGCCAGACTGAAGTTTCATCCTGGTTGGAGACAATTCGTACATCCAAAATCCCTTGGGCTGAGCTGATAACAGAAAATATAATTTTGACTGTTCCTTCTGATTCAATCCGATCATTACAAGATCCAGATGTTTTGTTATCTCAGTGGGACACCATAATGTGTGCAATAGCCGAACTGGCAGTAATTCCAAAGAAATTTCTGCGCCCTGAAAGATTTGTTGCAGATGTGCAAATCTCAGCAGGTAAGAGACGTAGCCATTGAGAAAACATAAAATCTGCTAATAGAAGATATCTTTAGTAGGTTTCAGTAAGTGCAAAGCATTGCTCACCATAGACTGATTATAATGAGGGCATTCTGTGCTACCATCCGGGGCAAAAGGTTCCAGGATGCCCATCGCCAGATTACCCTCATCATATGGCAATGGCGGCCCACATATCCCGGCAGGTAGCTTTCCTGGCGCTGCGTTGTCAATGATACAGAATGGCAGTGCAGCTCCAGGTAAGCTCCCGTCGCCTCTGCTGTGATGTGCCAACATTTTGACATCATCAGCTGGCGCTGACATGATGACGTTATCGCAAGTACGCGCTGGCCAGTAGAACTGGAGCCTCAGGGACCTAGCAGAGAGCCAGGGGAATGCGAATGAGGTGAATATGTCTGTATGTGTTGTTTTTTTATTAATTTGTATGGCATATGAGCGCTCCTACTATGTATAGATTGCTTTGTGCAGGCTCATAATGTATATTGGAGGCTATATTGGGGTGTATACTATATATTGGTGGCAATGTAGGGGCAGCACGGTGGCTAAGTGGTTAGCACTGCAGCCTTGCAGCGCTGGAGTCCTGGGTTCTAATCTCACCTTGGATAACATCTTCAAGGAGTTTGTATGTGTTTGCGTGTGTTTCCTCCGGGTACTCCAGTTTCCTCCCACAATCCAAAGACCTACTGATAGGGAATTTAGATTGTGAGCCCCATTGGGGACAGCGATGATAATGTGTGCAAAACTGTAAAGCGCTGCGGAATATGTTAGCGCTATATAAAAAAATAAAGAAGAAAGAAGGCTGTATATACCATATATAGAAGGCTTTATAGTGGCTCATACTGTATATAGGAGGTTATTTGCAGACTCATAGTGTATAAAGAAGGCTATGTGGGAGTGCAAACTGCATATACAAGGCTATGTGGGGGCTCAAACTGTATATAGGAGGCTATGCGGGGGCTCACACTGTATATAGAGGGCTATGTAAGGGCTAATACCGCATATAGGAGGCTATTTGTGGACTCATACTGCATATAGGGGGCTATGTGGGGGATCATACAGTATCTTCGGGGCTGTGTGGAGGCTCCTATTGTATGTAGGGGGCTATGTTCTGTTCTGTTATCCTCATTGCAATACGGCTTATGGTCTCCTTTTCTTGTCCTGACTGAAGCAATTGTCCCTTGTTCCTGAAAATCCTGAATGACCAAAAGAGGGTGAAAATGCATTGGAAGAAGATGCCATTAAGCTAGGTAGACGTGTGTTCAGGCCATACAGGGTAATATAATAATTTTCATAATTCAATACAAACCGCCACCTGCCAACATGGCTGGCGGAACCACATAACTATTTATTATTATTATTTATTTATATAGCACCATTAATTCCATAGTGCTGTACATGAGAAAGGGGTTACATACAGAGTTATAAATATCGTTTACAGTAAACAGGTTTACAGTGACAGACTGGTACAGAGGGGAGAGGACCCTGTCCTTGCGGACTTAAATTATATGCAGAGGATATCTGTTCAATATATCAATAACACTGTGATCTCAGCTTTTCCATCAAGTAATCATGTATTGTATATTAACTTTTGAATAGTAAGCAGTAAACATAATGTATTTGACAAGGAGGCAATATGAACTGTTACTCCATAATTACACCCAAACTCAACATGTGCATGGTCACATAGGAGATGAAGATTACACCATTACTTTTCTAATTATCGTCCTGTCTGAATGAAATGGGGTGGACATAGGACTGTCTAACCAGGGATCCCATATGCGGGATATTCTATTCTTAGCTGCTAATGACTGAGCCAAAAATAATTGTTGACAATTTACGTTAATTCTTTCAACCACTTAATAGTAGGTACATTCTGATCTTTCCAGTTAGCCACAAGAGTTAATCTAGCAGCAATTAAAATGTGAGTTAGGGAACCTCTAAGATCAAAAGGAACTTTATCCTTTCCAATGTGATGTACCATTAAGCTGGGGTCCAATAATATCTGCATCATGAGAACCTTTTTAATAAGATGGGTTACCCCCTCCCAAAATTTAGTGACTATGGGACAAAACCACCACAGATGACCCAATGTACCTTTCTCTCCACATCCTTTCCAACATAGTGAGGACTGTAACAACCCTGCCGGCATCACTGCATGGCCTCTCATCCCCCACCTGCCTTACACACCAACTTGCTCACTACTTCGGGCCATGCTGTGAGTTCTGTATTTTGCCGGCTCCATGCTATGTGCCTTATGTCTCCTGCCTACTCTGTGCATGCTTCCTGGCTGTGTGCATAGGGGGCGGCGACGGCAATTCCTGGTTCTTATAGAGTCAGTGTGCACCTTCCTAAGGTGTCCCCGGCCAATTTCCAAGAGGCCTCAGGTACTTAAGGCATTCCCACCCTTAGGGGAATGCCTGAGCAACTATTTCCCTCAGTCAGTGTCTTGCTGCTGAGGCGCCAGGTCCTGTCTTGTTTCCGCCTTCTCTGGGGGCTGCATTCCCAGACCTGTTACCTTGCGCTTTGTGTCCTATGTTTCCGCCTCCTGGAGGGGTGCATACTTAGACCTGTGTCCTTGTCCAAGATTTTTTTCCATGTCCGTCCTTATCTGTACTTTGTCCTATTCTTGTATCCTAGATTCTGTCCCTGTACCTGATCTTGTTTGAACTCAGTTCTAACCTATATCTGTTTGTTTCCTTGTCAGTGGCTTCCTTTCCCTGCTGTGTGTATCCTTGTGTCTTCTCCGTCTGCCCTGCTCTCGCTCCACACTCTGCGGTTCTGCTCTCGCTCTGCAGCTCCGTTCTGCTCTTGCTCTGCGGCTCTGCTCTCGATCTGTGGCTCTGCTCTCGCTCTGCGGTTCTACCCTGCTCCGCTCCTTGTGGTTCTGCCCTGCACCACTCCTTGCGGTTCTGCCCTGCTCCGCTCCTTGCGGTTCTGCCCTGCTCCACTCCTTGCGGTTCTGCCCTGCTCTGCTCGTTGCAGTTCTGCCCTGCTCCGCTCCTTGCGGTTCTGCCCTGCTCCGCTCCTTGCGGTTCTGCCCTGCTCCGCTGCTTGCGGTTCTGCCCTGCTCTGCTGCTTGCGGTTCTGCCCTGCTTCACTCCTTGCGGTTCTGCCCTGCTCCGCTCCTTGCGGTTCTACCCTGCTCCGCTCCTTGCGGTTCTGCTCAGCTCTTGTTTCGCACCTCCTGTGTCTTTGTCCTTACAGTCTTAACAGGTCCCTACCTGTTCCCATATTCCACTCTCACCTGTCTGTGTTCCTGTCCTTCCCGAGTCAGTCGCTGCTCCTTCAGTGTGTACCAGTCTTTACCTGTTCCCATATACCACTCACGACTGCCTGTGTCTCAGCCGTGCCCACCTGTCTACCAGTGTCTCAACAGTGCCCACCTGCCTGCCAGTTTCTCAGCATGCCTGCCTGCCAGTGTTCCGTCCCCCAGTGGGATTAGCAGCCACAGCCAGACTCCACCCTGGAGTGGTACCTGGCAGCTACCTGCCGCACAAGCCTGACCTCACCATCAGAGGCTCCAGTGAACACCAAGGAAGCTGTTTAGTCACGTCCCTTCCAGGGAAGTCTGGTTTGTGGCACAGTGGGGCCACTCCCCCCACGCTCACGCCAACCAGTCAGGACTGATTTGGAACAAAATGAGCTACTTTCGCTGGCCACTGATACCATCGTACGTGTATCTTTTTCAAGTGTTCAAGAAGGTTTATACATGAGGATACATGTTGTACCTCTCCCAAACCCACCCTCCACTCGTCCAGTTCCAGGGATAAGGCTAATTCCGATTCCCAGTGCTTCATATAGGGTAGTTTATCAACTAAATCTATCTCATTCAGAGCTTTGTATAAAATTGAAACTCCTTTAGAATTAGATTCCGGTCATAGAATATAACTATTAGCCCGGTGTTCTATGGGGAGAGTGAAAAATACAGATTGTGGGGAGGTCTGGATGAGGTTTCGAAGTTGAAAGTATTGGTAAAAATAACGCAGAATCCCTGGAAATATTGCTGTCAATCGATCGAAGGGGATGACCGACAAATTGTCCATTAAGTCTTGCACATTTTTTACTCCTGCCTCTACCCATTTTTGAAGATTAAGAAAGGGAATGTGAGATTCAAGGGCTCTTAGTGAGTTGTCTGTTATGGGAATTTTTGTATAAATCAGTTTTATTGGTCAGAACAATAAAGAAAACATTTGAAAATACAAATTAGTAAATCTGTGCATTATTAGACAGTAGTTACATATTAATCAGATAAAACAACGTAACAATACTTGAGTCTTTCAATATAGTTGTCTGACTGATAATGTTGTTATTCATCTCGAGATTGTGAAATACTAACAGTAGAGATATTTAATAATTATCACTAAGTTGTTTTGTAAACAATTAAGGATATAATATATATTCAATCAAGTTATGGGGAAGACAAACAATTAGAGAAGAAAAGAAAAGAAAGGGAGATAGAAAGAAGAAGAGAGGGGTGGATGAAGGTATGGGAATGTGAGAAAAGGGGGGAGGGGGGGGAGAGTGGCTGTCGTCACGTCCAGCAGCCAAGGCGCAGGCCACGAAACGATCTGGGAGCTCACATGAGTGAGCTATATGATACATCAAGTTTTAGAAATCCAAAGATCTAGCTCAGGGGTTTCCCTAAAAGCAATCCAGGGGGCCCAAGTATTGTAGGTTTTTTCAAAATTATCAGATGACTGATTTATCAGTTGCTCCATTCTATAGATGTTATTGAGTTCGCCCACAAATTCCGCACGAGAAGGAAATTTTTCTTGTTTCCAAAAACGTGGAATTAAATTCCTAACTGCAGTAAGAAAATGTCTAAGAATGCCTCTTTTGAATCGAGATATCGACAAGTCACATAAGGACAGCAATGCTAGACTCGCTGAAGGTTGGATCTGTGTGATAGACAGCTTGTTATGAAGTTCAAAAATAGCCAACCACAGATCCTTTATGGGGGGGCAGTCCCACCAAATATGCATGTAAGAGCCTATTTCCTTTAAGCATCTCCAACAGGTGTCAGGAGTCGTGGGGAACACCGCATGTACCATGGATGGGCATCTATACCATCTTGCTAGGATCTTGTAGCTCCTCTCCTGTGATACCGCGCACAATGACGATCTAGACGAGAATAGAAGGATTTTTTCCCTGTCCTCGGAAGATAAGGGTCTTCCCAGATCACCCTCCCATCTCGAGAAAAACATTGGCCAACCCTGTGGCGAGGCTCCCCCCTCTTTAAAGATTTTATATAGCAGTGAGACAGTGTGATCTGGGGGGTTTGTTGATATGCAGAGCATCTCAAAGGGAGTTAGCGGCCTACTGATATTAGTTTGTTTAATAGTCTTGTGGATATAGCTTTTCAGCTGCTCATAAAAAAAACAGTCAACAGATTGCGCTTCGTCCTCTGGGAATAATTCCGGAAGAGACTTCATCCGATTATCCTTCAAATAATCATGGACGATGGGTTTGGAATCTTTATTTTTGTTTAAATACATCTCTTTATGTAGCCCTGCCGGGAAAGTGGGGTTATCATAAATCGGAGTCAAGGGGCCCGGGACAGCTGCAATCTGGAGGTCTTTGTTTCTGTTTTTAATAAGGAGCAATATGTTTCTTGTGAGAAAGGGTATATAAACATCCAGCCCCGACCCCCCGCCCCCAGACCAGAGAACAACTTGAGAATCACAACCATTAAGATCGTTTTCCAAGTTTACCCACTTTTTACTGGTTTTACTGTGATAAAGATCCAGGATGCATGATCCTATTGATGCATAACTATAAATCGCAAAATCCGGGAGGCCCAAACCGCCCATCAGTTTAGATCTACTTAATAATGAGTAGGAGATACGTGCCCGGTTATGGGACCAGACGAAGCGAGTGATTATTTGTTTGAGGCGAGAAAAGAAGGAGGCTGGTAAGAATAGAGGAATTGTTTGAAAAAAATATAAGAGGCGAGGCAGAAGATCCATTTTAACTGCATTAATCCTGCCTAACCAATATAATTGGAGCTTGTGCCAATTCTCTAAATCCTATATTGCTTTTTGAAGGGTTGGCGCAAAGTTGGTCTCAAACAATTTAGACGTTCTACTTGTAATTTTGATACCCAGGTAGGTGAGAAAGTCAAAACGCCATTTAAATGGGAAGGTCGTTCTCAATTTATCAACCAAGGGGAGTGGCAGTGAAATATTCAGGATTTCGGATTTGAGGGAGTTCATTTTAAAATTACTTAAAAGGCTGAATTTATTTAGTTCCGAGATAATGTTTGGTAAGCTCGTAGAGGGGGATGTGATATATAGGAGGATGTCATCTGCAAAAAGTGCTAGTTTATGTTCTTCAGACCGTAGTTTTATACCCTTAATTGAGGGGTTATTTCTCAGGGCCACAGCCAGATGCTCCATTGTTAGGACATATAAAAGGGGGGAAAGCGGGCACCCCTGCCTCGTACCATTTCTGATCAGAAACAGATCCGATAATACACCGTTTACCTTGACCTGTGCACTAGGGGAGGAATACAAGGCGGAGATCCTGCGCAACATATTTTCTTTTAAGCCAATTTCCTCTAGGGTCTGAAAGATGAACTCCCAATGCACCCGGTCAAAAGCTTTTTCAGCATCGATTGACATGATACATAGGGGATCCCCCCCCCCACCCGCCTTATCAAGTAGGGATATAGTACGGATTGTGTTGTCTCTTGCTTCTCATCCTGGCACAAAGCCCACCTGATCCTGGTTTATTAATTTTGGCAACAAGGGGCGTAACCTATTGGCTAACATCTTCGCATATATTTTAATATCTAAATTTATCAGAGAGATCGGGCGATAATTATCACATGTAGAGGGATCTTTACCGGGCTTGGGTAGAACTGTTATGTGAGCAGTGAGTGCTTGAGAAGGTAAGGGCTCTCCAAGAGAGACAGAGTTACAAGCCTTCAAAAATATTGGACTGAGTAATGTGTTAAACGACTTGTAGAAGCCTGCTGAAAACCCGTCAGGGCCTGGGCTCTTTCCTTGTTTCAAATCTCTAATGGTTTCAGAAACTTCCTCCACTGAGAATTCCCTTTCAAGATCAAGCAAATCACCTTCAGGCAATATGGGTAATTTGTGTTCCTGTAGGTACGATTTAATTTTGCTACGTAATGAATGTAGTGGAGCGTCTTTATAATGTCCTGCTATGTTATATAGAGATTTATAGTATTCACTAAAGTTAGAAAGAATATCTCTAGTATGAAACACTTTTGTCCCCTGTCTGTTCCTAATAAAAGGGATGTAGGTATTGGGATTACGTCTATTGAGGGCTCTGGCCAAGAGCCTACCACTTTTATTGCCGAGCTGGTAGAATTGACTCTTGAGTCTCTCTCTGAGACACCTGGGTTTTTGGTCTATGATGGTTAGCAGCTTTTGTCTGGCTGAAGAGAGCTGAGCAAATGTGTTAGCCTCAAGGTTTCGTTTATGTTTGTTTTCCAATTGGTGAATTTGCTCTGTTAGGCTGACTATTTCTGCTGCTCTTTCCCTTTTCAAGCGTGCACCATGAGAGATGAGGACGCCTCTTATTACACTTTTTAAAGCCTCCCATTTCACAGTAGGGGACGTGGTGTCCCTCTCGTGGTCAGCCATGAATTCTATGATTGTTTGTTCAATTCTGGTTTTACATATGTGATCCTGGAGCAAGTTTTCATTCAAACGCCAGGAGAAACATGGTCTCGAGGCAGAATGAAGCGAGATTGTTAGGTAAATAGGAGCGTGATCTGACCAGAAAATCGACCCCACGTCAGCCCTCACCTGCATATCAAGCAGCTTATGTGAAATGAAAAAATAGTCTATTCTGCTGTAAGTATTGTGTATTTTTGAGAAGAAACTATAGTCCCTAGTTGACGAGTTAAGGACCCTCCAGACATCTATCAGTCTCAAGCTGTGCAGTTGAGATCTTATTTTGTTAATGGAAGATGCAGGATATGAAGACTTACCCGAGGAGACATCCACCCGCAGGATTCATTGGGATATTAAAGTCGCCCCCAAGTATCACAGGAGAGGAACCAGTGAACTCCTCGAGGCGTCTTTTGCAATCGGCTCCAAACTTCTGCTGCCCTTGGTTTGGGAAATATACGTTAGCTATTACAAGTTTGTGGTTTGCCCATGTAATAAGTAAGAAGAGAAATCTGCCATTCTTATCAATTAGTGAGTCCAAGATCTCAGGCACAAAAGATCTGTGGAAGGCTATTGAGATACCCTTAGATTTCGAGAATGGATTTGGGCTGTGATACCATTTAGGATAATTTTTTGTGATACACTGTGGCACCGCACCAGTTTTAAAGTGTGTCTCTTGGAGCAGTAGCACAGAGATCCGTTTCTTGTGGCTATCAAATAGGACCTGACGTCTTTTCTCTCGTATATTTAGCCCCTTTCCGTTGAAGGAGCAAAATTTGATTTCATCCATTATCGAAAACCTTTACGTCAGCTCGCAATAACGTGCGCCCCATCCACCAAAGCACACGACAGCCACTGGTAGAAAGGAAAAAACAGTAGGAGGGGAGGAAAAGAGACAGGTTAAAGAAGAGCTAATAGAACATGGAAAACAAAACAGAAGGTGCGCTAGGGTTTACGCACCAAGCCAAACTTTGCATCTGTGAAATTAGGGCGAGAAAATGGAGAAGGAAAAGTTTCCTCCTCCTCTCCTACCCGTGCACCCCAAGTGGATAAAGGAAGCCGAGAGGAACACCAGCTTCCCCCATCCCCCCAACGAACCTGGTAAGGCCCGCGGATAAAAACATGTAAACACGTAAAGTAAGGTTAAACATAGTAATAACTCTTATGTAGGACAAATTCTCCGCATGCCACCGGAAGACCGCACGAGTAAAAATAATATTAATAATGCGTAAGCACATATATATACATGCCACACCGATGTCACACGGAACACCGCGTGCCCAAATGATTAAAGGTTAGAATCAAACCTCCAAGGCGAGCCTACAATGGGACAAACCGTCCCACTAGCAAGGTCGATCAGTCAACAACAGGAATCCTTGAAACCACTCAACCACAGCAGTGTCCAAGTTTATTGCAGCAACGAGCAGAAACTATATAAAATAAAAAGAAAACATGGGAACAAAGAAGAAGAACTTCATGGAGGATCAGGAGAGCCTTCATTGGTGCGCCGGTTCTTGGAACGGGGGATCTTGAGCCATCTAGGAGGAGCATCCGGGAGAGTCGGGACTAGAGGCCAAACCGGGAGATCTATTAGTGGGAGTTCAAATGTGCCCAGGATGTTGGCCAGATCTCCGATCCGGCGGAAATATGCGCTTTTACCTCCTTTGAAAGCTATTAGTTGAAAAGGGAACCCCCATCTGTAAGGGATGTCCCTTTCTTTGAGAACCGTCAACAGAGGCTTTAGGGCTTTACGTAAGAATAGAGTACGTCTTGATAAGTCTGATAGGAGTAGGATTGGTTGACCTTCAAATTGGAGTGATCCTTTTTTCCTAGAGGCCGTCATGATGGCCTCCTTAATTCTGAAGTAATGCACCCTGCAGATGACGTCTCTGGGGCGTGATTCAGACGTAGGTTTAGGACCAAGAGATCTATGAATTCTGTCAAACTCAATGGTGTTGTCCTCACAGTCGCCGAGAATGTCCAAGAATATTTTCTGAGCTGTGCGGTCTAGATCCTGAGGACCAACCGATTCTGGGAGACCACGTATGCGGATATTATTACGCCTGTTGCGGTTTTCCAGGTCCTCAAGACCGGACGCCATTTCCTCCAGTTTCATGGTGTGGTCCATTAAAATTTCGCTGTGTGTCTGAAGTTCTTGTGAGATATCTTCTTGTGTCCCTTCCACGTCCTCTATACGTGATGTAAATTCCATCTGCAGGTTATGTATCTCCTTTTTGTACGAGTTTTCAAGCCTGCAAGCAAAACTTTCCAGGTCTGATTTAGTAGGAAGAGCTTTAATATATTTACTCAATTCAGCTATATTCATGTCCTCAGGCATTTCTCTGTCTCCACCACCATTATCTGATATTTTCTTAGGAGAGTTATGAGAGGTCTGTGGATCTTTTGAAGAGGAACTATTTTTATGCGGAGTTTGCGACATAGCTGATCTGGTGTTTCTTGTTTGGAGTGGTTGATTTAAGAACCGTTCCATGTCCTCAATAGAAGGCTCCTTGTGTAAGCTTGAGGGTTGCCCCGAAATCTTCTTACTTTTACCCATATATGTCCGCTGCCGCTGATTGCCCGCTATAGTGTTCAGGGGGGCATGGGGGTGCAGCGGTCACTGCATTAGGCACGGTCCCCCATCAGCAAGCCCCCTCCAGGGTGCATTTGATTATGGCCTTAAAGTTGGTGAAGCATATATTGTGTCCTGGACCAGGAGAGAGGGGCCTCTAAATGTCATAAACAGTCTCAGCACTAGGTGTCGCCAGAGGACTGAAAATGTGAGGTGTGGGCTTATTAGGTGGTAAGCTGATGTTTGCTTCACTGTATTCCTGAAGATAAAGCACAAAGACAGCCCAGGAAATAGTGATGGTAAGGTGGCTACTTCTTTTCAATAGTAAGGGCTATGTGTAAGTCAATATGCAGGGAAGCCAGATATCTTCAGTAAGCCCGCCCCAAAATGGTGTTTCATTGAGAGGGGATCTGATCCCAAGATGGCATCCACCCCTCCACTGGCGGGAAAACGACCAACGCCGGGGGCACCTGTTATGGATCCCAATGGCTAGGGGATCGCACGGACAAGCAAAAATAACTCAAATAACGGACGAGCTCTAGGGTGATGGAACCTGGGCTGACCGCTGCCCTACTCCTGACAAACACAACTAGAAATAGCCAGGGAGCGTGCCTACGTTGATTCTAGACGCCTCGCGCCAGCCTAAGAGCTAACTAGCACTGCAGAGAAAATTAAGACCTAGCTTGCCTCCAGAGAAATAAACCCCAAAGGTATTGTTGCCCCCCACATGTATTGACGGTGAAAATGAGAGGAAGGCACGCACATAGATATGAAAATAGAGTTAGCAAAACGAGGCCCGCTATAACTAGAAAGCAGAAGGATACAAAAGGGGTCTGAGCGGTCAGCAAAAAACCCTAATCAAAAACCATCCTGAGATTACAAGCACCCATGTGCCAACTCATGGCACATGGGGAGCACCTCAGCCCACTAGAGCTTCCAACTAGCATAGAGTAATATTTAGCAAGCTGGACAAAAAACAAAACAACTGAAAAGCATAACTTAGCTTATCCTGAGAGATCTGGAAGCAGGTAGTCAGAACCAAACTGAGCACATCTGAGTACATTGATAGCCGGCAAGGGAATAACAGGAAAGCCAGGTTAAATAGGAAACACCCAGCCTCTGATGGACAGGTGGAAACCAGAGACCGCAACCCACCAAAGTCACCCAGTACCAGTTGTAACCACCAGAGGGAGCCCAAAAACAGAATCCACAACAGTACCCCCCCTTGAGGAGGGGTCACCGAACCCTCACAAGAACCCCCAGGGCGATCAGGATGCGCTCTATGGAAGGCGCGGACCAAATCAGTCGCATGAACATCAGAGGCGACCACCCAGGAATTATCCTCCTGACCATAACCCTTCCACTTAACCAAATACTGGAGTTTACGTCTGGAAACACGAGAATCCAAGATCTTCTCAACAACATACTCCAATTCTCCCTCCACCAGCACCGGAGCAGGAGGCTCAACCGAAGGAACAACGGGCACCTCATACCTCCGCAATAACGACCGATGGAACACGTTATGAATAGCAAACGATGCTGGGAGATCCAAACGAAAAGATACAGGGTTAAGAATCTCCAAGATCTTATAAGGACCGATGAACCGAGGCTTGAACTTGGGAGAAGAGACCTTCATAGGGACAAAACGAGAAGACAACCACACCAAGTCCCCAACACGAAGTCGGGGACCCACGCGGCGACGGCGATTAGCAAACTGCTGAGCCTTCTCTTGAGACAACTTCAAATTGTCCACCACCTGATTCCAAATCTGATATAGCCTGTCCACCACCACGTCCACTCCAGGACAATCCGAAGGCTCCACCTGACCAGAGGAAAAACGAGGATGAAACCCCGAATTACAAAAGAAAGGAGAAACCAAAGTAGCAGAACTAGCCCGATTATTAAGGGCAAATTCGGCCAGTGGCAAAAAGGCAACCCAGTCATCTTGATCAGCAGAAACAAAACACCTTAAATAAGTTTCCAAGGTCTGATTAGTTCGCTCCGTCTGGCCATTCGTCTGAGGATGGAATGCAGACGAGAAAGACAAATTAATGCCCATCTTAGCACAAAACGTCCGCCAAAATCTAGACACAAACTGGGATCCCCTGTCAGAAACGATATTCTCCGGAATCCCATGCAAACGAACCACGTTCTGAAAAAATAAAGGGACCAACTCAGAGGAGGAAGGCAACTTAGGCAAGGGTACCAAATGAACCATCTTAGAAAAGCGGTCACACACAACCCTGTTGTGAAATTGGATTCTGGGCTCCCCCGGTGGCCACTTGTGGAATTGAACTTGTGTGCATCATCCCCTCTGTTCACCTGCTCCTATCAGGATGTGGGAGTCGCTATATAACCTTGCTCCTCTGTCAGTTTCATGCCGGTCAACAATGTCATCAGAAGCCTTTCTGTGCATGTTCCTGCTACTAGACAACTCCCAGCTAAGTTGGACTTTTGTCCTTGTGTGTTTTTGCATTTTGTTCCTGTTCACAGCTGCTGTTTCGTTACTGTGTCTGGAAAGCTCTTGTGATCGGAAATTGCCACTCTGGTGTTATGAGTTAATGCTAGAGTCTTAAAGTAATTTCTGGATGGTGTTTTGATAGGGTTTTCTGCTGACCATGAAAGTGCCCTTTCTGTCTTCCTGCTATCTAGTAAGCGGACCTCGATTTTGCTAAACCTATTTTCATACTACGTTTGTCATTTCATCTAAAATCACCGCCAATACATGTGGGGGCCTCTGTCTGCCTTTTGGGAAAATTTCTCTAGAGGTGAGCCAGGACTGTCTTTTCCTCTGCTAGGATTAGGTAGTTCTCCGGCTGGCGCTGGGCATCTAGGGATAAAAAACGTAGGCATGCTACCCGGCCACTTCTAGTTGTGCGGCAGGTTTAGTTCATGGTCAGTATAGTTTCCATCTTCCAAGAGCTAGTTCTCATATATGCTGGGCTATGTTCTCTCGCCATTGAGAATCATGACAGTTTGACCGGCCCAAAAAAGGGTTAAATTACTGGCTGAGAAAGGAGAGAAAAAAGAAGTCTGCTACAATTTTTTTTTTTTTTTCCTCTAGTTCTGAGTGTGCTCTTAATTGAATCACTTGCTAGTCTGCCTATACTGCAGCCTTCCTTTCTTTCTCTCCTTCTAATCTTTGAATGGCTCTGTGTTCACCTGTTTCAAATGGATCTTCAGAGTGTAGCTGCAGGTTTGAATGTTCTCGCCACAAAGGTACAAAATTTGCAAGATTTTGTTGTTCATGCACCTGTGTCTGAGCCTAGAATTCCTTTGCCTGAATTCTTCTCGGGGAATAGATCTCACTTTCAAAATTTTAAAAATAATTGCAAATTGTTTTTGTCTCTGAAGTCTCGCTCTGCCGGAGACCCTGCACAGCAGGTCAGGATTGTCATTTCCTTGCTCCGGGGCGACCCTCAAGACTGGGCTTTTGCATTGGCACCAGGGGATCCTGCGTTGCTCAATGTGGATGCGTTTTTTCTGGCCTTGGGGTTGCTTTATGAGGAACCTCATTTAGAGCTTCAGGCGGAAAAGGCCTTGATGTCCTTGTCTCAGGGGCAAGATGAAGCTGAAATATACTGCCAAAAATTCCGCAAATGGTCTGTGCTTACTCAGTGGAATGAGTGCGCCCTGGCGGGGATTTTCAGAGAAGGTCTCTCTGATGCCATTAAGGATGTTATGGTGGGGTTCCCTGTGCCTGCGAGTCTGAATGAGTCCATGACGATGGCTATTCAGATCGATAGGCGTCTGCGGGAGCGCAAACCTGTGCACCATTTGGCGGTGTCTACTGAGAAAACGCCAGAAAATATGCAATGTGATAGAATTCTGTCCAGAAGCGAGCGGCAGAATTTTAGACGAAAAAATGGGTTGTGCTTCTATTGTGGTGATTCAACTCATGTTATATCAGCATGCTTTAAGCGTACTAAGAAGCCTGACAAGTCTGTTTCAATTGGCACTTTACAGTCTAAGTTTATTCTATCTGTAACCCTGATTTGTTCTTTGTCATCTATTACCGCGGACGCCTATGTCGACTCTGGCGCTGCTTTGAGTCTTATGGATTGGTCCTTTGCCAAACGCTGTGGGTATGATTTGGAGCCATTGGAGGCTCCGATACCTCTGAAAGGGATTGACTCCACCCCATTGGCTAGTAATAAACCACAATACTGGACACAAGTGACTATGCGTGTTAATCCGGATCACCAGGAAGTTATTCGCTTTCTGGTGCTGTATAATCTGCATGATGTTTTGGTGCTGGGATTGCCATGGCTGCAATCTCATAACCCAGTCCTCGACTGGAGAGCTATGTCTGTGTTAAGCTGGGGATGTAAGGGAACTCATGGGGACGTACCTTTGGTTTCCATTTCATCATCTATTCCCTCTGAGATTCCTGAATTCTTGTCTGACTTTCGTGACGTTTTTGAAGAACCCAAGGTTGGTTCACTACCTCCGCACCGGGAGTGCGATTGTGCCATAGACTTGATTCCGGGTAGTAAATACCCTAAGGGTCGTTTATTTAATCTGTCTGTGCCTGAACACGCTGCTATGCGAGAATATATAAAGGAGTCCTTGGAAAAGGGACATATTCGTCCTTCGTCATCTCCCTTAGGAGCCGGTTTTTTCTTTGTGTCTAAGAAAGACGGCTCTTTGAGGCCGTGTATTGATTATCGACTTTTGAATAAAATCACGGTTAAATATCAATATCCGTTACCACTGCTTACTGATTTGTTTGCTCGTATAAAGGGGGCCAAGTGGTTCTCTAAGATTGATCTCCGTGGGGCGTATAATTTGGTGCGAATCAAGCAGGGGGATGAGTGGAAAACCGCATTTAATACGCCCGAGGGCCATTTTGAGTATTTGGTGATGCCTTTTGGTCTTTCAAATGCCCCTTCAGTCTTCCAGTCCTTTATGCATGACATTTTCCGCGATTATTTGGATAAATTTATGATTGTATATCTGGATGATATTCTGATTTTTTCGGATGACTGGGACTCTCATGTCCAGCTGGTCAGGAGGGTTTTTCAGGTTTTGCGGTCTAATTCCTTGTGTGTGAAGGGTTCTAAGTGTGTTTTTGGGGTTCAAAAGATTTCCTTCTTGGGATACATTTTTTCCCCCTCTTCCATCGAGATGGATCCTGTCAAGGTTCAGGCTATTGGTGATTGGACGCAACCCTCTTCTCTTAAGAGTCTTCAGAAATTTTTGGGCTTTGCTAACTTTCATCGTCGATTTATTGCTGGTTTTTCTGATGTTGTAAAACCATTGACTGATTTGACTAAGAAGGGTGCTGATGTTGCTGATTGGTCCCCTGATGCTGTGGAGGCCTTTCGGGAGCTCAAGCGCCGCTTTTCTTCCGCCCCAGTGTTGCGTCAGCCTGATGTTGCTCTTCCTTTTCAGGTTGAGGTCGACGCTTCTGAAATCGGAGCTGGGGCGGTGTTGTCGCAGAGAAGTTCCGACTGCTCCGTGATGAGACCTTGTGCTTTTTTTTCCCGTAAATTTTCGCCCGCCGAGCGGAATTATGATATTGGGAATCGGGAGCTTTTGGCCATGAAGTGGGCTTTTGAGGAGTGGCGTCACTGGCTTGAGGGGGCCAGACATCAGGTGGTGGTATTGACTGACCACAAAAATTTAATTTACCTTGAGTCTGCCAGGCGCCTGAATCCTAGACAGGCGCGCTGGTCGTTGTTTTTCTCTCGGTTTAATTTTGTGGTGTCGTACCTACCGGGTTCTAAGAATGTTAAGGCGGATGCCCTTTCTAGGAGTTTTGAGCCTGACTCCCCTGGTAATTCTGAGCCCACAGGTATCCTTAAAGATGGAGTGATATTGTCTGCCGTTTCTCCAGACCTGCGGCGGGCCTTGCAGGAGTTTCAGGCGGATAGACCTGATCGTTGCCCACCTGGTAGACTGTTTGTTCCTGATGATTGGACCAGTAGAGTCATCTCTGAGGTTCATTCTTCTGCGTTGGCAGGTCATCCTGGAATCTTTGGTACCAGGGATTTGGTGGCAAGGTCCTTCTGGTGGCCTTCCCTGTCACGAGATGTGCGAGGCTTTGTGCAGTCTTGTGACGTTTGTGCTCGGGCCAAGCCTTGTTGTTCTCGGGCTAGTGGATTGTTGTTACCCTTGCCTATCCCGAAGAGGCCTTGGACGCACATCTCGATGGATTTTATTTCGGATCTGCCTGTTTCTCAGAAGATGTCTGTCATCTGGGTGGTGTGTGACCGTTTCTCTAAGATGGTCCATCTGGTTCCCTTGCCTAAGTTGCCTTCTTCTTCCGAGTTGGTTCCTCTGTTTTTTCAAAATGTTGTTCGTTTGCATGGTATTCCGGAGAATATCGTTTCTGACAGAGGGACCCAATTCGTGTCTAGATTTTGGCGGGCATTCTGTGCTAGGATGGGCATAGATTTGTCTTTTTCGTCTGCTTTCCATCCTCAGACTAATGGCCAGACCGAGCGGACTAATCAGACCTTGGAGACATATTTGAGGTGTTTTGTGTCTGCGGATCAGGATGATTGGGTTGCTTTTTTGCCTTTGGCGGAGTTCGCCCTCAATAATCGGGCCAGCTCTGCCACCTTGGTGTCCCCGTTTTTCTGTAATTCAGGGTTTCATCCTCGATTTTCCTCCGGTCAAGTGGAATCTTCGGATTGTCCTGGAGTGGATGCTGTGGTGGAGAGGTTGCATCAGATTTGGGGGCAGGTGGTGGACAATTTGAAGTTGTCCCAGGAGAAGACTCAGCTTTTTGCCAACCGCCGTCGTCGTGTTGGTCCTCGGCTTTGTGTTGGGGACTTGGTGTGGTTGTCTTCTCGTTTTGTCCCTATGAGGGTTTCTTCTCCTAAGTTTAAGCCTCGGTTCATCGGCCCGTACAAGATATTGGAGATTCTTAACCCTGTGTCCTTCCGTTTGGACCTCCCTGCATCCTTTTCGATTCATAATGTTTTTCATCGGTCATTGTTGCGCAGGTATGAGGTACCGGTTGTGCCTTCCGTTGAGCCTCCTGCTCCGGTGTTGGTTGAGGGTGAGTTGGAGTACGTTGTGGAAAAGATCTTAGACTCTCGTGTTTCCAGACGGAAACTCCAGTATCTGGTCAAATGGAAGGGATACGGTCAGGAGGATAATTCTTGGGTCACCGCCTCTGATGTTCATGCCTCCGATCTTGTCCGTGCCTTTCATAGGGCTCATCCTGATCGCCCTGGTGGTTCTGGTGAGGGTTCGGTGCCCCCTCCTTGAGGGGGGGGTACTGTTGTGAAATTGGATTCTGGGCTCCCCCGGTGGCCACTTGTGGAATTGAACTTGTGTGCATCATCCCCTCTGTTCACCTGCTCCTATCAGGATGTGGGAGTCGCTATATAACCTTGCTCCTCTGTCAGTTTCATGCCGGTCAACAATGTCATCAGAAGCCTTTCTGTGCATGTTCCTGCTACTAGACAACTCCCAGCTAAGTTGGACTTTTGTCCTTGTGTGTTTTTGCATTTTGTTCCTGCTCACAGCTGCTGTTTCGTTACTGTGTCTGGAAAGCTCTTGTGATCGGAATTTGCCACTCTGGTGTTATGAGTTAATGCTAGAGTCTTAAAGTAATTTCTGGATGGTGTTTTGATAGGGTTTTCTGCTGACCATGAAAGTGCCCTTTCTGTCTTCCTGCTATCTAGTAAGCGGACCTCGATTTTGCTAAACCTATTTTCATACTACGTTTGTCATTTCATCTAAAATCACCGCCAATACATGTGGGGGCCTCTGTCTGCCTTTTGGGAAAATTTCTCTAGAGGTGAGCCAGGACTGTCTTTTCCTCTGCTAGGATTAGGTAGTTCTCCGGCTGGCGCTGGGCATCTAGGGATAAAAAACGTAGGCATGCTACCCGGCCACTTCTAGTTGTGCGGCAGGTTTAGTTCATGGTCAGTATAGTTTCCATCTTCCAAGAGCTAGTTCTCATATATGCTGGGCTATGTTCTCTCGCCATTGAGAATCATGACACAACCCAGATAACGGACATTTTCTGTGAGACAGGGAGATCTGAAATAAAATCCATGGAAATGTGCGTCCAAGGCCTCTTCGGGATAGGCAAGGATAACAACAACCCACTGGCCCGAGAACAGCAAGGCTTAGCCCGAGCACACACTTCACAAGACTGCACAAAGGTGCGCACATCCCTTGACAAGGAAGGCCACCAAAAAGACCTGGCCACCAAGTCTCTAGTACCAAATATTCCCGGATGACCAGCCAACACAGAAGAATGGACCTCGGAGATGACTCTACTGGTCCAATCATCCGGAACAAACAGTCTTTCTGGTGGACAACGATCAGGTTTATCCGCCTGAAACTCCTGCAATGCACGTCGCAAGTCTGGGGAAACGGCGGACAATATTACCCCATCCCTAAGGATACCAGTAGGCCCAGAGTCTCCAGGAGAGTCAGGCACAAAACTCCTGGAAAGAGCATCTGCCTTCACATTCTTTGAACCTGGCAGGTATGAAACCACAAAATTGAAACGAGAAAAAAACAACGACCAACGAGCCTGTCTAGGATTCAGACGCCTGGCAGACTCAAGGTAAATCAGATTTTTGTGATCAGTCAAGACCACCACACGATGTCTAGCACCCTCAAGCCAATGACGCCACTCCTCAAATGCCCACTTCATGGCCAAAAGCTCCCGATTACCCACATCATAATTGCGCTCGGCGGGCGAGAATTTTCTAGAAAAGAACGCACATGGCTTCATCACCGAGCCATCGGAACTTCTCTGTGACAAAACCGCCCCCGCTCCAATCTCGGAAGCATCAACCTCAACCTGAAAAGGAAGTGAAACATCTGGTTGACATAACACAGGAGCAGAAGAAAATCGGCGCTTAAGTTCCTGAAAGGCCTCCACAGCCGTAGGAGACCAATTAGCAACATCAGCACCCTTTTTAGTCAAATCAGTCAAAGGTTTAACAACACTGGAAAAATTAGCAATGAACCGACGATAAAAATTAGCAAAACCCAAGAACCTCTGAAGACTCTTAACAGAAGTAGGTTGTGTCCAGTCACAAATCGCCTGAACCTTGACGGGATCCATCTCAATAGTAGAAGGAGAAAAAATGTACCCCAAAAAAGAAATCTTCTGGACTCCGAAGAGACATTTCGAGCCCTTCACAAACAGAGAATTGGCCCGCAGGACTTGAAACACCTTCCTGACCTGTAGAACATGAGACTCCCAGTCATCAGAAAACACCAAAATATCATCCAAATACACAATCATAAACTTATCCAGATATTCACGGAAAATATTGTGCATAAAGGACTGAAAGACTGAAGGAGCATTAGAAAGTCCAAAAGGCATTACCAAATACTCAAAATGGCCCTCAGGCGTATTAAATGCGGTTTTCCACTCATCACCCTGCTTTATCCGCACAAGATTATACGCACCGCGAAGATCTATCTTAGTGAACCACCTAGCCCCCTTAATGCGAGCAAACAAATTAGTCAATAATGGCAATGGATACTGATATTTGACTGTAATCTTATTCAGAAGGCGATAATCTATACAAGGCCTCAGGGAACCATCTTTTTTAGCCACGAAAAAAAAACCTGCTCCCAGAGTGGACAAAGATGGACGAATATGTCCCTTTTCCAAGGACTCCTTAATATAATTCCGCATAGCAGTATGCTCTGGCACTGACAGATTAAATAAACGACCCTTAGGGAACTTACTGCCAGGAATCAATTCTATAGCACAGTCACAATCCCTATGAGGAGGGAGCGAATTGAGCTTAGGCTCCTCAAAAACATCCCGATAGTCAGTCAAAAACGCAGGGACCTCAGAAGGAGTAGATGAAGCGATTGAAATCAGAGGTGCATCATCATGAACCCCCTGACATCCCCAGCTTAACACAGACATTGTTTTCCAATCCAGGACTGGATTATGAGTTTGTAACCATGGCAGACCAAGCACTAGTACATCATGTAAATTATACAGTACAAGGAAGCGAATCACCTCCTGATGAACGGGAGTCATGCGCATGGTCACTTGTGTCCAGTACTGCGGTTTATTCATAGCCAATGGTGTAGAGTCAATTCCCTTCAAAGGAATAGGAACCTCCAGAGGCTCCAGACTAAAACCGCAGCGTTTGGCAAATGACCAATCCATAAGACTCAGGGCAGCGCCCGAATCCACATAGGCATCGACGGAAATGGATGACAGTGAACAAATCAGAGTTACAGACAAAATGAACTTAGACTGCAGAGTACTAATGGCAAAAGATTTATCAACCTTTTTTGTGCGTTTAGAGCATGCTGATATAACATGAGCTGAATCACCACAATAAAAACACAATCCATTTTTCCGCCTATAATTTTGCCGTTCACTTCTGGACTGAATTCTATCACATTGCATAGTCTCAGGTGCCTGTTCAGAAGACACCGCCAACTGGTGCACAGGTTTGCGCTCCCGCAAACGCCGATCAATCTGAATGGCCATAGTCATAGACTCATTCAGACCTGTAGGCGCAGGGAACCCCACCATAATATCCTTAATGGCCTCAGAAAGACCATCTCTGAAGTTTGCAGCCAGGGCGCACTCATTCCACTGAGTAAGTACCGACCATTTCCGAAATTTTTGACAATATACTTCCGCTTCATCATGCCCCTGAGAGAGGGCTAATAAAGCCTTTTCAGCCTGAATCTCCAGGTTAGGTTCCTCATAGAGCAATCCCAGTGCCAGAAAAAACGCATCCACACTGAGCAATGCAGGATCCCCTGGTGCCAATGCAAATGCCCAATTCTGAGGGTCGCCCCGCAGGAAAGATATTACAATCTTGACCTGCTGAGCAGGGTCTGCAGACGAGCGAGATTTCAAAGAAAGAAACAATTTGCAATTGTTCCTGAAATTCAGGAAGGTAGATCTATCTCCAGAAAAAAACTCCGGAATAGGAATTCTAGGCTCAGACATAGGAGTGTGAACAACAAAATCCTGTATGTTTTGAACTTTTGCAGCGAGATTATTCAGGCTGGAAGCCAAACTCTGGACATCCATGTTAAACAGCTAAGGTCAGAGCCATTCAAGGGTTAAGAGGAGGTAAGAAGCAGCTAGACAGCAATTAAAGGCTAGGCAGCAAAACTCTGAGGGAAAAAAAAAAAAAAAAAAATTCCCTTCAACACTTCTTTTTCTCCTGCTTCAGCCCAAACAATTAACACTTTGCAGGCCGGCTATACTGTTATGGATCCCAATGGCTAGGGGATCGCACGGACAAGCAAAAATAACTCAAATAACGGACGAGCTCTAGGGTGATGGAACCTGGGCTGACCGCTGCCCTACTCCTGACAAACACAACTAGAAATAGCCAGGGAGCTGTTGTGAATTAGCTTTTTGCTCCCTCTAGTGGTTACTAGTTTTTTGACTCTGGTTTTTCTGTCATTCCTTTTATCCGCACCTGGGTCGTTAGTTAGGGGTGTTGCTATATAAGCTCCCTGGACCTTCAGTTCAATGCCTGGCAACGTAGTTATCAGAGCTAGTCTGCTGTGCTCTTGTCTACTGATCCTGGTTCCAGTTATATCAGCTAAGTCTGCCTTTTGCTTTTTGCTATTTGTTTTGGTTTTGTATTTTTGTCCAGCTTGTTGCAAATCTATATCCTGACCTTCTCTGGAAGCTCTAGGGGGCTGGTGTTCTCCCCCCGGACCGTTAGACGGTTCGGGGGTTCTTGAATTTCCAGTGTGGATTTTGATAGGGTTTTTGTTGACCATATAAGTTACCTTTCTTTATTCTGCTATTAGTTAGCGGGCCTCTCTGTGCTAAACCTGGTTCATTTCTGTGTTTGTCATTTCCTCTTACCTCACCGTCATTATTTGTGGGGGGCTTCTATCCAGCTTTGGGGTCCCCTTCTCTGGAGGCAAGAAAGGTCTTTGTTTTCCTCTACTAGGGGTAGCTAGATTCTCCAGCTGGCGCGTGTCATCTAGAATCAACGTAGGAATGATCCCCGGCTACTTCTAGTGTTGGCGTTAGGAGTAGATATATGGTCAACCAAGTTACCACTGCCCTATGAGCTGGATTTTTGTATTCTGCAGACTTCCACGTTCCTCTGAGACCCTCGCCATTGGGGTCATAACAGTTTGCCAGGCCAGTATTAAATGTTTAATGCATTGCAGAAGAGGGATTATAAGAAAGAAGATTCTGAGTTTTTTTTTTTTTTTTCTTTCTCCTTCCCCTTTACCTCAGAGTGGCTATGCTTGCTGCAGACATGAATGTCCAGACCTTGATTACAAGTGTGGACCAGCTGGCTACTCGTGTGCAGGGCATACAAGACTATGTTATCAGAAATCCTAGGTCAGAACCTAAAATACCGATTCCTGAACTGTTTTCCGGAGACAGGTTTAAGTTTAGGAATTTCGTGAATAATTGTAAATTGTTTTTGTCCCTGAGACCCTGTTCATCTGGAGATTCTGCTCAGCAAGTAAAAATAGTTATTTCGTTCTTACGGGGCGACCCTCAGGATTGGGCTTTTTCGCTGGCGCCAGGAGATCCGGCATTGGCTGATCTTGATGCGTTTTTTCTGGCGCTCGGTTTACTTTATGAGGAACCCAATCTTGAGATTCAGGCAGAAAAGGCCTTGCTGTCTATGTCTCAGGGGCAGGACGAGGCTGAAGTGTATTGCCAAAAATTTCGGAAATGGTCCGTGCTGACACATTGGAACGAGTGTGCACTGGCCGCTAATTTTAGAAATGGCCTTTCTGAAGCCATTAAGAATGTTATGGTGGGTTTTCCCATTCCCACAGGTCTGAATGATACTATGGCACTGGCTATTCAAATTGACCGGCGGTTGCGGGAGCGCAAAACCGCAAATTCCCTCATGGTGTTGTCTGAACAGACACCTAATTCGGTGCAATGTGATAGAAAAACCGCAAATTCCCTCATGGTGTTGTCTGAACAGACACCTGATTTAATGCAATGTGATAGAATCCTGACTAGAAATGAGCGGAAAATTCATAGACGCCGGAATGGCTTGTGCTACTACTGTGGTGATTCTACACATGTTATCTCAGCATGCTCTAAACGTATAGCTAAGGTTGTTAGTCCTGTCACCGTTGGTAATTTGCAACCTAAATTTATTCTGTCTGTAACTTTGATTTGCTCACTGTCATCTTATCCTGTCATGGCGTTTGTAGATTCAGGTGCTGCCCTGAGTCTCATGGATCTCTCATTTGCTAAGCGCTGTGGATTTACTCTTGAACCATTAGAAAATCCTATTCCTCTTAGGGGTATTGATGCTACACCATTGGCAGCAAATAAACCGCAGTATTGGACTCAGGTTACCATGTGCATGACTCCTGAACACCGCGAGGTGATACGTTTCCTGGTTTTACATAAAATGCATGATTTGGTCGTTTTAGGGCTGCCATGGTTACAGACCCATAATCCAGTCCTGGACTGGAAGGCTATGTCAGTCTCAAGTTGGGGCTGTCGTGGTATTCATGAGGATTCCCTGCCTGTGTCTATTGCTTCTTCTACGCCTTCGGAAGTTCCGGAGTATTTGTCTGATTATCAGGATGTCTTCAGTGAGTCTGAGTCCAGTGCACTGCCTCCTCATAGGGACTGTGACTGTGCTATAGATTTGATCCCAGGCAGTAAATTTCCTAAGGGAAGACTGTTTAATCTGTCGGTACCTGAACATACCGCTATGCGTTCATATATCAAGGAGTCTCTGGAAAAAGGACATATTCGTCCGTCTTCTTCCCCTCTTGGTGCGGGATTCTTTTTTGTGGCAAAAAAGGACGGATCTTTGAGACCTTGTATTGATTATCGGCTTTTAAATAAGATCACTGTCAAATTTCAGTATCCTTTACCGCTGTTGTCTGACTTGTTTGCCCGGATTAAGGGTGCCAAGTGGTTCACCAAGATAGACCTTCGTGGTGCGTACAACCTTGTGCGCATTAAGCAAGGTGATGAATGGAAAACCGCATTCAATACGCCCGAAGGTCATTTTGAGTACTTGGTGATGCCTTTTGGGCTCTCCAATGCGCCTTCAGTTTTTCAGTCCTTTATGCATGACATTTTCCGGAAGTATCTGGATAAATTTTTGATTGTTTATCTGGATGATATTTTGGTTTTTTCTGATAATTGGGATTCGCATGTGGAGCAGGTCAGGTTGGTCTTTAAAATTTTGCGTGAAAATTCTTTGTTTGTCAAGGGCTCTAAGTGTCTCTTTGGTGTACAGAAGGTTCCCTTTTTGGGGTTCATTTTTTCCCCTTCTGCTGTGGAGATGGACCCAGTCAAGGTCCGAGCTATTCTTGATTGGACTCAGCCCTCGTCAGTTAAGAGTCTTCAGAAGTTCTTGGGCTTCGCTAACTTCTACCGTCGTTTTATCGCTAATTTTTCTAGCATTGTGAAACCTTTGACGGATATGACCAAGAAGGGCTCCGATGTAGCTAACTGGGCTCCTGCTGCCGTGGAGGCTTTCCAGGAGTTGAAACGCCGGTTTACTTCGGCGCCTGTTTTGTGCCAGCCTGACGTCTCACTTCCCTTTCAGGTTGAGGTGGATGCTTCGGAAATTGGGGCAGGGGCCGTTTTGTCGCAGAGAGGCCCTGGTGGCTCTGTTATGAAACCTTGTGCCTTTTTCTCTAGGAAGTTTTCGCCTGCCGAGCGAAATTATGATGTGGGCAATCGGGAGTTGTTGGCCATGAAATGGGCATTTGAGGAGTGGCGTCATTGGCTCGAGGGTGCTAAGCATCGTGTGGTGGTCTTGACTGATCACAAAAATCTGATGTATCTCGAGTCTGCTAAACGCCTTAATCCGAGACAGGCCCGCTGGTCATTGTTTTTCTCCCGCTTTGATTTTGTTGTCTCGTATTTACCAGGTTCAAAGAATGTGAAGGCCGATGCTCTTTCTAGGAGCTTTGTGCCTGATGCTCCTGGAGTCGCTGATCCTGTTGGTATTCTTAAAGATGGAGTTATCTTGTCAGCCATTTCTCCGGATCTGCGACGTGTGTTGCAGAGATTTCAGGCTGATAGGCCTGAGTCTTGTCCACCTGACAGACTGTTTGTCCCGGATAAGTGGACCAGCAGAGTCATTTCCGAGGTTCATTCCTCGGTGTTGGCAGGTCACCCGGGAATTTTTGGCACCAGAGATCTGGTGGCCAGGTCCTTTTGGTGGCCTTCCTTGTCAAGGGATGTGCGGTCATTTGTGCAGTCCTGTGGGACTTGTGCTCGAGCTAAGCCTTGCTGTTCTCGTGCCAGCGGTTTGCTCTTGCCCTTGCCTGTCCCGAAGAGACCTTGGACACATATCTCCATGGATTTCATTTCTGATCTTCCGCTATCTCAGGGCATGTCCGTTATCTGGGTGATATGTGATCGCTTCTCCAAGATGGTCCATTTGGTTCCTTTGCCTAAGCTGCCTTCCTCTTCCGATCTGGTTCCTGTGTTTTTCCAGAACGTGGTTCGTTTGCACGGCATCCCTGAGAATATTGTGTCAGACAGAGGATCCCAGTTCGTTTCCAGGTTCTGGCGATCCTTTTGTAGTAGGATGGGCATTGATTTGTCGTTTTCGTCTGCTTTCCATCCTCAGACTAATGGACAGACGGAGCGAACCAATCAGACTTTGGAGGCTTATTTGAGGTGTTTTGTCTCTGCTGATCAGGACGATTAGGTGACATTCTTGCCGTTGGCTGAGTTTGCCCTTAATAATCGGGCTAGTTCCGCCACCTTGGTTTCGCCTTTTTTCTGCAACTCTGGTTTCCATCCTCGCTTTTCTTCGGGTCATGTGGAGCCTTCTGACTGTCCTGGGGTGGATTCTGTGGTGGATAGGTTGCAACAGATCTGGAATCATGTGGTGGACAACTTGAAGTTGTCACAGGAGAAGGCTCAGCACTTTGCCAACCGCCGCCGCGGTGTGGGTCCCCGACTACGCGTTGGGGATTTGGTGTGGCTTTCTTCCCGCTTTGTTCCTATGAAGGTCTCCTCTCCCAAATTTAAACCTCGTTTTATTGGGCCTTACAAGATATTGGAAATCCTTAATCCTGTATCTTTTCGTCTGGATCTTCCTGTGTCGTTTGCTATTCACAATGTATTTCATAGGTCCTTGTTGCGGCGGTACATTGTGCCTGTAGTTCCTTCTGCTGAGCCTCCTGCTCCGGTGTTGGTTGAGGGCGAGTTGGAGTACGTGGTGGAGAAGATCTTGGATTCTCGCCTCTCCAGGCGGAGGCTTCAGTACCTGGTCAAGTGGAAGGGCTATGGTCAGGAGGATAATTCCTGGGTGGTCGCCTCGGATGTTCATGCGGCCGATTTAGTTCGTGCCTTTCATGCCGCTCATCCTGATCGCCCTGGTGGTCGTGGTGAGGGTTCGGTGACCCCTTACTAAGGGGGGGGTACTGTTGTGAATTAGCTTTTTGCTCCCTCTAGTGGTTACTAGTTTTTTGACTCTGGTTTTTCTGTCATTCCTTTTATCCGCACCTGGGTCGTTAGTTAGGGGTGTTGCTATATAAGCTCCCTGGACCTTCAGTTCAATGCCTGGCAACGTAGTTATCAGAGCTAGTCTGCTGTGCTCTTGTCTACTGATCCTGGTTCCAGTTATATCAGCTAAGTCTGCCTTTTGCTTTTTGCTATTTGTTTTGGTTTTGTATTTTTGTCCAGCTTGTTGCAAATCTATATCCTGACCTTCTCTGGAAGCTCTAGGGGGCTGGTGTTCTCCCCCCGGACCGTTAGACGGTTCGGGGGTTCTTGAATTTCCAGTGTGGATTTTGATAGGGTTTTTGTTGACCATATAAGTTACCTTTCTTTATTCTGCTATTAGTTAGCGGGCCTCTCTGTGCTAAACCTGGTTCATTTCTGTGTTTGTCATTTCCTCTTACCTCACCGTCATTATTTGTGGGGGGCTTCTATCCAGCTTTGGGGTCCCCTTCTCTGGAGGCAAGAAAGGTCTTTGTTTTCCTCTACTAGGGGTAGCTAGATTCTCCGGCTGGCGCGTGTCATCTAGAATCAACGTAGGAATGATCCCCGGCTACTTCTAGTGTTGGCGTTAGGAGTAGATATATGGTCAACCAAGTTACCACTGCCCTATGAGCTGGATTTTTGTATTCTGCAGACTTCCACGTTCCTCTGAGACCCTCGCCATTGGGGTCATAACAGGGAGCGTGCCTACATTGATTCTAGACGCCTCGCGCCAGCCTAAGAGCTAACTAGCACTGCAGAGAAAATTAAGACCTAGCTTGCCTCCAGAGAAATAAACCCCAAAGGTATAGTTGCCCCCCACATGTATTGACGGTGAAAATGAGAGGAAGGCACGCACATAGATATGAAAATAGAGTTAGCAAAACGAGGCCCGCTATAACTAGAAAGCAGAAGGATACAAAAGGGGTCTGAGCGGTCAGCAAAAAACCCTAATCAAAAACCATCCTGAGATTACAAGCACCCATGTGCCAACTCATGGCACATGGGGAGCACCTCAGCCCACTAGAGCTTCCAACTAGCATAGAGTAATATTTAGCAAGCTGGACAAAAAACAAAACAACTGAAAAGCATAACTTAGCTTATCCTGAGAGATCTGGAAGCAGGTAGTCAGAACCAAACTGAGCACATCTGAGTACATTGATAGCCGGCAAGGGAATGACAGGAAAGCCAGGTTAAATAGGAAACACCCAGCCTCTGATGGACAGGTGGAAACCAGAGACCGCAACCCACCAAAGTCACCCAGTACCAGTTGTAACCACCAGAGGCAGCCCAAAAACAGAATCCACAACAGGCACCACGGTGGGAATCCCAGGGAGCCTCCTGTCCAGCCGGAGCCAGCGCTATCCCGCTCACCTTCTAATCCTGTGCAGTGAGACCGGAGTACTCATCAGGGACTCTCCTGCAGGGGTTCCGGTAAGTGTACCTGCAGCGTCCTCACCGCCCGCGCCGCGTGAGGCTCAAGTGTGAGAGGGACCCTTTCTCACCTCCCCCAGTAAGACGGGGGACCGGCAAACTTCCGACCTCCGCCGTGCACCTTGTGGCTTGCCGCCCGCCGGACCTCCTCGGGCCGATTGCTGTGTCTGTGGAGACTCGGCTTTGCCGGCCTGATTCCGGCGCGACCGCGCTGTGAGGCCGCTCCGCTTCTAGGGGTCTGGTGTGCCTCTTCGTCTCTGGTATGTTACCAGAGATTATTTGGTGGTCTGTGGTCTGTGCTTAATTGGGGTCCGGGGGAAGACCTTTATCTCCTCTTTGTTGGAGGAGCTCACCACCATGCGTCCTTCTTCACCAACCGCTGGCCACGCCCCCCCTGTTATGGGAATTTTAATCAATTTTGGGGCCAGTGTTCTCCAATATTTTAAGGTAACCTCCATTGTCAGGAGGCACGGAGTATAGGAGCTTTGTTTAATTGTCTCAGTTTCCAATACCGATCTGGTTGTGCCCCCTTTTAGCAAAAAAAAAGATTCTATTTGAAACCTTGTTGGGGTTGTTGACTAGCCACCAACTCCAGATCCCCCCTAGAATGGCTGCTCTATAATATGCTAATATATATTCGGAACTCCCATTCCCCCAAATTGTAGGTATAGTACATTGTTTTACTGGCCACTCTGGGTTTCTTATTAGCCCATATGAATTGGTTGGTTATCCCCTGAAGGGAAGATATATCTCAGGGGGATCTTAATCGGGAGGCAGCTAAAGCAATATACATTTTTTGGAAGTAGCATCATCTTAAAAGTATTAATTCTGGCTATCCACGACACAGATACAATTTGAAGATTCTCTAGGTCTTTTTTTATGGACTTTAATAATTTGGGGATATTACTGTCTAGCAGACTTTTGGAGGGGGTGAGCATATTACCCAAGTATGAGATTCCATCTTCCACCCACTCGAAAGGGTATTGATGCTTCAGGCGGTCTCTCACATCGGAGGAAACTAAAATAGGGAGAACCAAAGATTTATTGGCATTAAGTTTGTAATAAGATACTTTGGCAAACTCCTCCAATGCGGATAGAATATTTTGAAAAGTTGATTCTACATTTGTACATGATATAATATCTGCATATAGGCCAATTTTATGTTCCACCGACCCCACCGTAATACTCGAGATGCCACAGGAAGTTCTAATCTTTTCAGCCAATGGCTCCATACACAGGGCAAAAATAATGGGGGATAGAGGACACACCTGACAGGTACCATTAGATATTTGAAATGGATCTGATAGGAACCCCGAGGATAACACTCTTGCATTGGGGTTACAGTACATGGCTACCACAGCCGAAAAGATGGGACCTGTCAGTCCAAATTTAGTACACTCCTTAGGTAACCCCAGTGCACCCTATCAAAAGCTTTTTCAGTATCACGTGACAAGGATGCACTGGGGGAACCACAGAGCTCAGCAACTTTAATCAGATTAATCATTCTACGTGTTCCATCCTTCGCTTCGCGTCTCCCCACATACCCAACTTGGTCAAGGAAGATAATATTTTTTTGAACATATCTTTACGTCACAATTCAAAAGAGAAAAATAGGCCTGAAGTTACCTGGGCATGTAGGCAGTTTACCTGGTTTCTTTAATGTAGTAATCGTAGTCTCCAGATTAGAAGTGGACACAGATTCTTTTTTTTTTTTTTTTTTTATTTTTTATTTTCAAATTTTCAAATTACATGAACAAACAAAATGGTACACATGAATCTGAGACATCGTGTTACATACTTCTGAAAAGAATAAAAAGTACCATACAACTGCATATTAATATCGAGGTGACCATAACTATAGTTTATTTGCCTAAAATATAGGTGGCAATTTTAGGTCACGAGGTTCGGGTTGTGCAATCCAATAGGCTGAAAACAAAATAGTAAACAATAAACATGTAACTCCAGAACAACAAAAACTGGGGGTGAAAAGAGGGGGGGGGGGAAATACCGGAGGGGAGATAGTGGTCGATGTAGATATTTCTGAGTATAGGTTATTGGCTTGGGGAGGACGGATACACTACCACCCAAAACCAGTAGAAATTAGTCAGGAAGTTTCGACCATCTGTAGCAGAGTGCCATAGAGAGTATTTAAGTAAATCTAAAGAACCAGGTGAGTGAATAGTGCCCGGGTCCACCACAGTGCATTGTCAATAAATTCGATGATTTCACAGGGGAACCATTTTGTATAGCTAAGAAGAATAGCTAGTGGAAGGCAGCGAAGAAGGATTATTTAACATTTGCCATGGTAACCATGTCCGAAAGAATTTATCATGTGAATAAGAGTCCCAGCTGGACAATTCCTCCATCCTACAGATTTCCTGAACTTTTTTGGTCCATTCATCAATATGAGGGGGGTTCTTTTGTCTCCAGTGCAACGAGATCAAGTGTTTGGCTGCGGCTATTAGAAGAGGGAGAAGGTCATGTTTTTTTCGGTTTGTATGACTTCGTGGGAAGTGACAGTAGAGTTTCTTGGGGTGTTAGGTTGTGAGTTATCAGTCCCAATTGACGGAGTCGGTCGGAAACGTCTTTCCAGAATTTTGTGATAGTTGGGCATGACCAGAATATGTGTGATAATGAACCCTTTGACTTCATGCATCTCCAACAAAGAGGAGAGTCTGAGAGGCCCAGGTGATAGAGTGATTCGGGGGTTCTATACCATCTGGAAAGGACTTTAAAAGCATTCTCCTGTAACAGGACACATCTTGAGAACCCATGTGAGTGTCCTAAAATTTGATTTGATTCCTTGTTGGAGAGAGATATGTTTAATTCAGACTCCCAGGAGGATAGGTATAAGGGTTTGAAATTAGTGTTTGGGGAAATTAAATTATGGTATAGTTTAGATATTAATTTAGAGGGTATGGGATTAAGTTTTAGTATAAGTTCGAACCAAAGCCAATCTGGGTTGTGTTGTATGTTTGACTTTAGATTGGACATGATATGCTGAACGTGGTGTACTTGTATGAAGTCTCGGGGACGCTTCTTGGCTTCACATGGCCAATTGTTGTTACAGTTAATTAGATTAGAAAGCAAATGAGAAACTGGGAGATTCGGTAATGAGTCCCAAAGGTCAAATGCATCTACATATTTTGGATCAATGAGCCAAGGTACGACCCCCAGAGGCATGCTATCAAAAAAGAGACAGTATGGCCAGTTATTTGGGATCAGTTTCCTCCTAATGGACAGTGTTGTGCTAGTTATTTCTTCAAGGGAATTTTTTGGGGGGATGGCTGAGGTCCAGAGGTATTTCTCAGCTCCTTTTCCCAATAGTAAAAGTTCCAGATTAGGTGTTTTATGGGAGGGTCTGGGTTTGGTGAGAGATATCCACCTGGCCAAGTGGATTGCCCGGTAGTAATTCTCAAAATGTGGAAGTCCAAGACCCCCTTTTTTTTTCGGGAGTGAGAGGATTTTGAATGGGAGTCTAGGTCTTTTACCCTTCCAGACATATCTTTTGACCATTTTATTGATTGCCGTGAAGAAAGTCTTGGGGAGAGGTATAGGAATCATGTTCATTGGGTAGAATATCCTTGGAAGGATATACGATTTGATTATGTTTATCCTCCCAATCCATGAAATGTATGGTAAAGGCCCCGTCTCACATAGCGAGATCGCTAGCGAGATCGCTGCTGAGTCACAAGTTTTGTGACGCAACAGCGACCTCCATAGCGATCTCGCTATGTGTGACACGTACCAGCGATCAGGCCCCTGCTGCGAGATCGCTGGTCGTGTCGGAATGGCCTGGACCTTTTTTTGGTCGTTGAGGCCCCGCTGACATCGCTGAATCGGTGTGTGTGACACCGATCCAGCGATGTCTTCACTGGTAACCAGGGTAAACATCGGGTTACTAAGCGCAGGGCCGCGCTTAGTAACCCGATGTTTACCCTGGTTACCAGCGTAAATGTAAAAAAAAAAAAACAGTACATACTCGCCTTTCGGTGTCCAGGTCCCTTGCCGTCTGCTTCCTGCTCTCACTGACTGCCGCCGTACAGTGAGAAGTGAGAGCACAGCAGTGACGTCACCGTTGCGCTCTGCTCTCGCTGTACGGCCGGATCTCAGTCAGAGCAGGAAGCAGACGGCAAGGGACCTGGACACCGAAAGGCGAGTATGTACTGTTTTTTTTTTTTTACATTTACGCTGGTAACCAGGGTAAACATCGGGTTACTAAGCGCGGCCCTGCGCTTAGTAACCCGATGTTTACCCTGGTTACCCGGGTGCTGCAGGGGGACTTCGGCATCGTTGAAGACAGTTTCAACGATGCCGAAGTCGTTCCCCTGATCGTTGGTCGCTGGAGAGAGCTGTCTGTGTGACAGCTCCCCAGCGACCACACAACGACTTACCAACGATCACGGCCAGGTCATATCGCTGGTCGTGATCGTTGGTAAATCGCTTAGTGAGACGGGGCCTTAAGTCATAGGTTTGAAGGAGTGTTTGAAGGTTGTCCAGGAGGGGCTCAAAATTGTGTTTGTATAGAGTGTAGGGGTTTGCAGTGAGAAAGACACCTAGGTATTTCAATTTATCTGTAAGCCAATTAAAGGGGGTAGACTTTTTGAGATGTAGGGTGACCTCGTCTGGTAGTGAGATGTTCATGACTTCTGACTTGTGCATATTTACTTTGAAGTTGGAAACTACTCCAAACTCCTCGAGAAGTTTCGAAATAGAGGGGAATGCGGACTTAGGGTTTGAGATTAAGATCATAAGGTTGTCAGCGAAAGCAGCTGTCTTAAATTCTATATGATCCACGGTTAGACCTCTTATAGATTCTTCTTGTCTTATTTTCTGTATTAGCGTCTCCATAACCAACACAAAGAGCGTTGGGGAGAGAGGGCAGCCCTGCCTGGTCCCGTTTCTTATCCCAAAAGAATCCGAAAGTAACCCGTTGACTCTAACTCTAGCAGTTGGAGTTGAATACAGAGTCATGATGGCATCAATAAGAGGTTGTGGGAAGTCAAACTTCTTTAGAGAGCATACCATATAATGCCAGCTGACTCTGTCGAAGGCCTTCTCGGCGTCAGTTGATAATAGAGCCAACGGGATTCCGGAGCGTCTGGCATGTGAGATGGCTAAAAGGATTTTTAATGTGTTGTCCTTCCCTTCACGACCTCTGACAAAACCCACTTGGTCAGGGTGTATCAGGGAATCAAGGACACTATTGATCCTAGACACAGATTCTTTTACCTGCCAATGCTTATAAAGTCACAAAAGAAACAGGGATAATATTTGTTGGAAATGGCGATAATATTAATTTGGCAACCCGTCTGGTCCGGGGGCTTTATTACTCTTTGTCAATTTAATAGCAGTCCTAATCTCCTCGTCAGTGAAGGGAGCGTTAAGACATTTTAGCTGGTCTTGGGATACTCGGGGTAAATTAATATTTTGTAAATATTGATCAATCTACGACTGAGATGGTTGAGGAGTTTGAGGATCTCTATAAAGAGGGTCTCTATATAGATTATAAAGTTGGGTATAGTATTGGGCAAATAGGCCTGCTATCTCCGTGGGGTTCCGAACATAATTTCCATGAGGGTCTACAAGGTGATCAATTCTGGTTTGCATTTCGCGTTTTTTAAAAAACTCTGCATGCCAGTAGGGCTCCAGCTCTGTCCCCAGTTGCATAAAATCTCGTTTTCATTTTTTTTTAAGATTATATGCATAAATAGAAAGGAGATTTTCTCATAATTTAAATCTAAACTTACATGTAGTTTCTGAGTTATCAAAAGAAGGGTTGGATTTATTAATTAGTTCTAATTGATGGAGTTGCGTTATTATCTTATTTCTGCTCCTCTCTCTTTTCCGTTTCAAATAAGACGCCTGTTGAATGAATATTCCTCTAATGACCACCTTATGTGCTGACCATAAGGTCTCATCTCAAACCTCCCCCACATCATTAATGTTAAAGTAATGTGAAAGTTCTGATTACAGTTTTTCCATCCCATGCTTGTCAAGGACAAGAGAGGTATTTAATCGCCACCTAGAGGATGGGTTTGTGTGGTGTGGCAGGGCAAGTATCAAGGTCACTGAGGTGTGATCCAACCAGGAAATTAATCCAATTTTTGCTGAGACACATCTGCCTAAGGCCTTACTATCGACTAGAAAATAATCCTGTCTACTGTAGGTCTGATGTCGAAAGGAATACAAAGTAAAGTCCCTTTCGGTGGCTTGAGAATATCTCCAGTAATCATGTAAATGGAACTTGCTAATCAAAGGTTGTAATTCTTTCCGGAAGTAGTTCTTTTTATTAGAACAATCTACAAGTCTATCTACAGGAATATTGAAACGTGTGCACATACCCTCAATGAGGCTCTTAAGGAAGTGCGCAGACTCTCCATATCCCTTTTGTGAGAGGTACATTACACTCCTGCTCCCCTGTGTCCACTGCACCTCCCACCATGCCATGTGAGGAGTGAGAAGATCCAGAGGGAGATGCAGGCACCATTTTACCTGAACTCCTAGCAGTCTTCCCTCTGGAAAAGAAGTCCTCCAATCTTGGTGGGGATCAACGTTTCTTGGTTCTCCCCCTGGTCATCATGCGCCCAGAGCCTTCAGACACCTGCAGCCTGTGTTATGGAGGTAAGGATTCTGACTGGAAGCTGCTGTGTGCCGGTGTTAGGACCACAGTCTCAGGAGCCCTGGAGTTCTGCAACTGCTGCCATCTGAATGCAGGCCACGCCCCCTGAAGGGTTAGCCTCTTTGTAACAAGGACATCATATATGTTTCCTCTTGAACTTTGTTAGGGTTTTTTTTCTGGTCAGATTGTTCAAACATATTTATTATATATATATATGTACAATATATATATATATATATATATATATATATATATATATATATATATTGTACATATATATATATATACACTGTACATATACCGTATATACTCGAGTATAAGCTGACCCGAGTATAAGCCGACCCCCCTAATTTTGGCACCAAAAACTGGGAAAACTTAATGGCTCGAGTATAAGCCTAGGGTGGGAAATGCAGCAGCTACCGGTAAATGTCAAAAGTAAAAATAGATACCAATAAAAGTAAAATTAATTGAGACATCAGTAGGTTAAGTGTTTTTGAATATCCATATTGAATCAGGAGCCCCATATAATGCTCCATAAAGTTTATGATGGCCCCATAAGATGCTCCATATTAAAGTATGCCCCACATAATCCTGCATAAAGGTTAATAATGGCCCCATAAGATGCTCCATAGACACATTTGCCCAATATAATGCGGCACAAACGTTGATTATGGCCCCATAAAGATATTTGCCCCATATAGTGCTGCACAAATGTTGATTATGGCCCCATACAGACACTTGCCCCATATAGTGCTGCACAAACGTTATGGCACCATAGATGCTCCATACAGACACTTGCCCCATTTGCTGTTGCTGCGATAAAAAAAAAAAAAAAAAATCACATACTCACCTCTCCGTCGCTCATGCCCCCGGCACTTTCAATATTCACCCGCTCCATCTTCAGCGTCTTCTGCACTGACGTTCAGGCCAAGGGCGCACACTAACCACGTCACCACGCCCTCTGACCTGGGCGTCACTGCAGAAGATGCTGAAGACAGAGCGGCGCTGGAACGAGGAGCAGGTGAATATTGCGCAGCGCTCCCCTCCCCGTTATACTCACCTGCTCCTGGCGCTGTGCAGTCCCTGGCTTCCCCGGCACCTTCTTCCTGTATTGAGCGGTCACCGTTACCACTCATTACAGTAATGAATATGCGGCTCCACCTCTATGGGAGGTGGAGCCACATATTCATTATGGAATGAGCAGTACCTTGTGACCGCTCAGTACAGGAAGAAGCTGGGGCACCAGTGACCTGCAGGGACCGCGCCGGGAGCAGCTGAGTATAATTAGACAGCCCCCGCACCCCCTCCCCTGCCGACCCCTGGGTATGACTCGAGTATAAGCCGAGAGGGGAACATTCAGCCCAAAAAAGTGGGCTGAAAATCTCGGCTTATACTCGAGTATATACGGTATATATATACATACTAGATGGTGGCCCGATTCTAACGCATTGGGTATTCTAGAATATGTATGTATGTATATATATAGCAGCCACATAGTATATAGCACAGCCCACATAACACAGACAGCCACGTAGTATATAGCACAGCCACGTAGTATATAGCACAGCCCACGTAGTATATAGCACAGCCACGTAGTATATAGCACAGCCCACGTAGTATATAGCACAGCCCACGTAGTAAATAGCACAGCCACGTAGTATATAGCACAGCCACGTAGTATATAGCACAGCCACGTGGTATATAACACAGCCACGTAGTTTATAAAACAGCCACGTAGTATATAACACAGCCCACGCAGTATATAACACAGCCCACGCAGTATATAACACAGCCCACGTAACACAGACAGCCACGAAGTATATGGCACAGCCATGTAGTATATAGCATAGCCACGTAGTATATAGCAGCCACTTAGTATATAGAAGCCACTTAGTATATAACACTGCCCATGTAGTATACAGCACAGCCAAGTAGTATATAATACAGCCCACGTAATATATAGCACAGCCCATGTAATATATAACACAGCCCATGTAACACAGACAGCCACATAGTATGTAGCACAGCCACATAGTATATAGCATAGCCATGTAGTATATAGCAGCCACTTAGTATATAACACTGCCCACATAGTATATAGCACAGCCGCGTAGTATATAACACAGCCCACGTAATATATAGCACAGCCCACGTAATATATAACACTGCCTACGTAGTATATAACACTGCCCATGTAGTATATAACACTGCCCACGTAGTATATAACACAGCCACGTAGTATATAGCACAGCCACATAGTATATAGCACAGCCACGTAGTATATAAAACAGCCACATAGTATATAACACAGCCCACGTAGTATATAACACTGCCCATGTAGTATATAACACAGCCCACGTAGTATATAACACTGCCCACGCAGTGTATAACACAGCCCACGCAGTGTATAACACTGCCCACGTAGTATATAACACTGCTCACATAATATATAGCACAGCTGACATAGTATACAACACTGCCCATGTATATAGCAGCCACGCAGTATATAACACAGCCCAAGTACTATATAGCAGTGTGGGCACCATATCCCCGTTAAAAAAAAATTAAAATAAAAAATAGTTATATACTCACCCTCCGGCGGCCCCCGGATTAAGGCGAGGCATTTAGCGATGCTCCTTGCGATGCTCCAGTCACAAGAATGCATAGCCCAGAGCGTTGCGAGGAACGGGAAAGGTGCCGGAAGGTGAGAATAGCATCAATAGTAAAAAGTTCGTCACATAGGATAAATAGCAGCGGACTGTTATAACGCTATGTGGGTGGCGGGTGCTGACTGGGGGGGGAGTATGGAGGGGGCACTGAGTGCAGGGGAGTAGGGGGCGGCCATTTTGCGGCCGGGCTGTGCCCATCGCTGATTGGTCGCAGCCAGCTCGTCGCGACCAATCAGCGACTTGGGATTTCTGTGACATATAGAAAGACAGACAGATAGACAGAAAGACGGAAGTGACCCTTAGACAATTATATAGGAGATATCACACTTGTGGGGTCACACTTGTGACAAACTCACACGAGTCTTGCACCTCAATGCCCGGAACTGCCGCCTGCACTCGAGACCGGAGTGTGCGGCTGCATGAACTTATATGGAGCGGTCCTAGTGCCAGTGGCAGTGCCGGGTGTTGAGGTACGAGACTCGTTTCGTCACAAAACATTTCACTCTCGGGCTAAGCCTACAATTTATGGGCAGGTAGAGCTGATTACGGCCACCTGCAAGGTCAATGGCCCTACCTGCTCCATAAATTGTTGGCTTAGCCCGAGAGTGACATGTTTTGTCCATTGTTGTAGACTGGTGGCCCATAAGTGGCATGTACAGTAGAGTAGGACCCATCAGAGGGAGGTCACCTTGCCATGGTTGATGGGCATACATGAATTGGCCAATTTATGCGCAAAGAACCTTCATTTTCATCTATTACTGTAAGTTTTGTAAAAAAAAGAAAGTTTGAGAGGTATAATCTATATAGAATATTTTAAATGTTTTTCTGTATTTTCACATGGCCTAGATTCATGCACATGTGCTGCTGTGTTCTTTTTTGTCTATATAATGCAGTTTTGCAGCGTTCACGTGTTCACATTATGAGTACTGGTTGTTTTTTTTTGTCCATCTATACATCTATCTATCTGTGTGTGTAAACATTATTCTTCAATGGAGTATGTAAATGAAGAAGTTGGACAAGAAATGACATCACAATTATTTTTTTTGTTCAATAATAGATCTTTAGTTAGCTTTCAAAAACGCATAAAAATCTGCATAAAAAAAACACATGAAAATCAGCATCAAAAAGCACATAAAAAACGCATCAAATCCACACCTGCGTTTTCTGCCAAGAGTGGAAGAATCTGCACAGAAAATTCCACAGGAAAATCTGCAACGTGTGCACATACCCTTAGGGTGCCAAACTCCGCTTTCAGGAAGGGAATTGTTAAGTGCAAAACTAGTCCCCATTTCCCCTCATTTCTGTTCTTTTTTTATATCACTGTTTTTCTGCGCAGATGTGTGTGCATTTACAGTATGTCTGTATGTATTGGGTTTTTAAACTAGCTAAATAAAGAGAAAACTTTTTAATGTTTTTTTTTTCTTATGGTTTACATGTATAAGGTCCCCATAGGTTGATCACTGTGGTTGTTGATTGAGGGGACAATGTGGAGGCTCATATTTTATGTACGGGGCCATGTGGTGAGTCATATTGTATATAGGGGGATGACGGCATACTTAATTCTGTTCGATATTAAGTCATACAATTATTAATAACTTTTTTTTTTTATAATATACAGTAGCGATCAAACATTGAGCATGTTTTTTTTTTAAAGTGTGAGTAGTACTGTCTGGTTGTTGTGATGCCATTTTCCTGGTGATAAATTGAAAGTACATGAAGTTGTCATCATGCAAAACCTTAATTTTAACCAAAATGCTTTAGAATATAGATATGGACATTGAATTAAAGAAAACTGACTGCTAAACGTTTTGCATATACAACATAGAGAGTAATTCATTGCTTATAATGCCATAGCTTAGTATTTTGTAGCATAATCTCTTGCTTTAATTACTGCACCACACTGATGGCCATTAAAGCCACTAAGGTATTCAAGAAGACATCCTGAGGGATCTTGCCCCATCCATTCGCAGATCTGCAAACAATTCTTTATTGCTATGGGTACGGGCCCCAACTCATAGCCCTAACTCATCCCAAAGGTGCTTTATAGGATTTAAATCAGGCGATTGGCTCGGCCATTGCAACACGCAAACATTTCTCTTTGCTAACCCATTTTTTACTAAATTGGTTGTGTGCTTAGGATCATTGTCTTGCTGGAATTTCCAGCCCCTGCCTACTTTGGTTTTACAATGTGGCAGCATGATATTCTCCAGTATATTATTGAACATGGTAGCATTCATATTTCCATCAATTCTATGTAGAGGGCCAATGGCAGATGCAAAAAAGCACCCCCAACCATCAACCATGACATTGTTACCACCATGTTTCATTGTAGGTGTTTGGCACCTTTCATCATTACATTTTTCAAATGGGTGGCACATATAGTGCTTGCCATCACTACCAAGCAGATTGAACTTGTTTTTATCTGACCACAACACATTAGACCAATCTGACTATTTCTATTGGTTGTGTTCTTTGGCAAACTCAAGTTGAACCTTCTTTGCAGAGATGAAAGACTTCTTGACTGGAACTTGTGCATTCCATCCTATTGCTCTTAGCTGTCGCACCACAGTTTGGCGACTCACTTTGACACTAAATTCTTTGCTCATTTTGTGCGAAATCTGTACTGTACTTTTATGAACATCAGATACTGACTTTTTCTTAATGATGTGATCAACTTTGGAGGAAGTTTTCTGTAATCATCTACTTCTAGGTTTGTCATCTGTTCCATAACCTTTTTTTTCATTCTTTATTATACTTGACACTTGACTCTGAGAACAGTTGAATTCCATAACTACCTCTTTTTGGCTTTTGCCTGTCTTCACTCTAATAATCATACTCTTCCTGACATCTGGTGATAAATTTGACTTTGTCTATGCCATTTTTTAACCTAAAAATACATATGGAGAAAATTTTTTTTGACTACCATTGACAACTGAAAAATTTGACAAGCCATCACAAAATATGCAAAAATTTGGCAAAGCAAATGTTGAAATCTAACACATAAAGGGATAAAACAATGTCAAACACAATTTTCATCCATATAGCTGACAACCATTTGCTTCCATTTTACTAAAATCACCAGGAAAATGACACCACAACAACTAGACAGAAGTATCACACTTTTAATAAAACACAATGTTTAGCCGCTATTGTATTAATATTGAGCAGAATTAATTTCAGTCTGTTGGTTCGGCCTGAACAATAGTCACGGTCTGTCATGTGGCCCCATGGGAAAATGAATCTCCCACCCCTGCTCTATTTTGTATAACACTATGTTAAGTACAGTGCTGTACATGATGGAAACATTTACTGTATTGTTTTCCATCTACAAATGAGCACCAGAGCATCTGTGTGTAGTGAAGTAGTGTGTAGTGATGGGTGAATTCCTGGATGTTTGAGCAGGCTGAACAGTTAGAAAAAAGTTTGGTTCAGGTACCAGAACAGTACCCGAACCTGGACCCCATTCGCATGAATGGGGTCCCGAACATCCAGTGTTTACCATGCTTTCATATGCACTGCCTCTGTTCGGCAGTAAGATCAATACCTCCATTCATAGAGCTGTGATTCACATACTGACAGCAAGAGCCTGCAGCTGTGAGCAGAGGTAAAAAGTTTATCTCCAATTACAGACATTGGCTGATAGGACTACTTGTAATGATTATAAGGGATAACTCAGGAGACTCTTTCCATGGAACAAGACAACTACAGGACACAGTTTTATAAGTGGTAAAGTCTATATTATCACACAGTGATTCAAAGAGGTACAGAGAGAAACTCAAGTCCACAACACTTGGTGTAAATATTAAACACAGCTTAACAGTCTATAGGAAACTTCAGAGGAAAATGCAATCACGCAGAAAGTCTATGAAGCACAATTATTCTTGAGGATACTTGACACGAATAAGTCCTTGGTAGTCCAAACACAGATAGATATGCTTATAAGGCAGTTCAAATAATATCTTAGCACAACCAGGGAGGCCTGGGTAAAAGTCTCAGGTTTAAGCAGAGCAGCAACAGCTTACATGTCCAGCAAATGCAGATGGAAACAAACACAAGCAGCCAGATGGAGGATTACTGGAAACCGATGTATGCAGCAGAAACTCAGAGCTGAGTAGCAGGATCTCCACACAGGTTCACAGGAGCAGGTGCAGGTGCAAAGCCAGGGAGTCATCAGGAGCTGGATGCAAGGCAGAATACTCTAGCACAGACTAAAGGCTGGGGTGGAGTTATATAGCAGGAAGACACAGTGCACATGAGACCAAAGACGTCATCTTGGAAAAGGGCTGTAATGCACAAAAGGTAATCAAAATGTTCAGAGTCCTGACACTACTACTCCCATCAGCCTACGCATGTTGTCGCTGATAACAACGAGAACAGGCAAAGGCTGATGGAAGTATTCATAAGCTTGTGCATGCGATATTAATAAATACATTTTAAAAATGACGTGGGTTCTCCTGTAGTTTTGATAAACAGCCAGGCAAAACTGAAAGCTGCAGGCTGAAACCTTCAGCTGTCAACTATAGCAAGGCTGGTTATCAAGAATAAAGTTGTCCTCACACTTTTTTAAAACAATTATTTAAATAAATAATTGTAAAAAACAGAATGGGGTCCCCCCAGACAGCTGGAGGCTGGTATTCTCTGGCTGGGGCTGGTAAGGGGCCATGGTTATTGCCCCCCCAGCCTAAAAATAGCAGCCTGCAGCTGCCCCAGAAAAGGCACATCTATTAGATGCACCAATTCTGGTGCTTTGTGCGGCTCTTCCCACTTGCCCTGTGGTGGTGGCAAGTGGGGTTAATATTTGTGGGGTTGATGTAACCTTTGTATTGTCAGGTGACATCAAGCCCACAGCTTAGTAATGGAGATGCATCTCTAAGACAGCTATCCATTACTAATTCTATAGTTATATTGTAAATAAACAAACAGTCTGTATAAAGTACTTTATTTGAAATAAAAAAACCTCTGTTTTACCCTCCTATTTAACAATAACAAACACAGTTATACTCACCTAACGCTCATTCCATTGAAGCTATCGCCTCCTGTAAAAAAACAGAAAATAATAAACAACCATAATACTCACCTAACACCCATCCCATTGAAGACATCATCTCCTGTAAATAAACAACCATATCCATTACCTGTCAGACATTCTGTCCCATGCTGTAATCCATGTCTGCGATAAATAATTTTTAACCTGGACGATGCGACCATTCAGGCTAAAAGCTACTGGAGAATTTTCAGCCTCAGTGACTAGTGGTGATGTCATGGGGGTTAACACAGGTCACTGAGTCTGCCAATGAACTGCGGTGACGTCAGTGAGATCACTGCCAAAACTAGTTCTGAGCTCAGTGAGTTCACCAATGTTCACCATGAGAACTTTGAACTGTGATGAACTCACTGAGCTCAGCACTAAGACTTTTTTTTCTCATGGTGCTGGCGGTGATATTACTGAGGTCACCATAGTTCATTGGCAATATCCATGGCCCCTTATCAGCCTGAGAATATCAGCCAGCCCAGCTGTCTGCTTTAGCTTGGCTGGTTGTCAAAAATGCAGAGAATCCACACCATTATTTTTTTATTTATTTAAATAAATATAACCACCCTTGCTAAAGCTGACAGCTAAGTGTTGCAGCCCACAGCTGTCAGTTTTGCCTGACTGGTTATCAATAATAATACGGAACCTACGCTATTTTTTTTTACATTTATTTATTCATATCGCAGGTGCCAGCTGATGAATACACCCATCACTGGTGCCTGCTTTTGCTGTTATCAGCGACAGCAGGCATAGGCTGATGGGAGCAGTAATTCCATCGGCCGACGCCTGTGATCAGAGGTAAACTTTTAACCTCTGGTCACAGCTGCAAGTTCACGCTGTCATCTGACAACATGGCAACTTCAGCGCTCTGACCGGTGGTAATGATCTTACCACCGTTCAGAGCCACCAGTGCGAGAAATACCCATTGATCGGGGTGCCGAACCCGAACAGTAGCTGCTCGGTACGAACCCCGTACTTTAGTGTTCGGGTTCACCCATATTTACCTGTGTGTTACTCATATGACCTATCACATGATTTATCAGGGGATCATGTGACATGTCACGTGATACATTGGGTACCTGGGGGGGCCATGCATTCCACTTTGCCTGGTCGCTGGCTACTTTTAATCCATCCCTGGTGCTCATTATCTTATTGCTGCTATTATATAAATAGTGTTTAACATGTGTGAATACTTTACATTTTAGGATGGATGCATGCTGGATACCCAGTCATGTGTCTTCAACAGTCAGTCAAAGACTTCACAGATCTTAAAATCATAAAGAAAGATGGAATGTGGGGTCCCATACATGAACTTGGGCACAATCAACAGCAGCATGCTTGGGAATTCCCTCCTCACACTACAGAAGCCACATGTAACCTGTGGTCGATATATGTACATGAAAATGTGCTGGGAATCCCCAGAGATAAGGCTCATAATGATCTGAAACCAGAGAAAAGAGATGCCAGTATCAAAGAGTATTTGAAGAATGGGCCAAAATTGGCAGAATGGAATAAGTGGACTGCACTTGAGACTTATCTGCAGGTAAGACACAGAACTAATTTCCTTTCTTTATAATTTATTTTGCTCTCTATAATAACCACATCAAATCACTAAAGAAGCCATCCTTACTAACACATGGCAAAAATACCAGTTCACTGCAGGATGTAGACAAACTCCAATGATATATGATGGCGCTAGCACAGTTACAAAATGTGGATGAATGTCCACTCACACACCTACAGTATTACCCATGAGGGCTGTGGATGTTAATACTTAATATGCATTCAGATAAGGTGCCAGTCATACGGTAACCTGTAGCTCACTATGCTGGCTAACAGTCTATTGATTATGCAATACTACTTGATCAGACAGGTTCTATAAGGGTACCCCACAAGTATCGCAACCCTCTTTTCCCACAACAATATTTCAGGGCTTATGGTGACTAGGGATGAGCGAATTTGATCGGGTCCCTGCTTATTCGGCAAGCTATAACTATAGCGCCCAACAAACAGGCTCTCCATGCATGTGTTGTGTCTGTGAATCAGCCGTGACACATGCAGCTGTGGTGCCGAACAGCTGATCAGCCGGGAGCTCCAGGTTTGGGGAAAACATGGATGGTCACATAAGTGAGGTGTGCCAATAGGCCAGTCTGAAGAAAAACTTTTTAGGCCACATTTAAAACTGTGGGTATTTGGAATTAATTGAATTGTGCTGGGTAGTGCACTCAAAAGTATTGACGCAGCACATGAGAATTCTTGGTGACAGGAGTGGGATGTTCGGATTATAGAGGATGTTAGTTTTAGGTCATTAGCAGTGAGGAGGGCATGGGTAGGGTGGTAGACTGAGATGAGGGAGGAGATGTAGGGTGGTGCTAATCCGTGGAGCACTTTGTGGGTCAGAGTGATAAGTTTTAGTGATGAGCGAACTCGCCACTACTCGGTACTCGCCCGAGTATCACTATGCTCTGTGTACTCTGCGAGCACCAAGTATTTCCGGGATTATTCGGCGGAAGCTCAGGTCTCCTCCTTAATTTTGGTGCTTTTTAGAGTGCCAATCAGCATGCAGGGATTGTCTGCCATGCACTGTAATACCGCAGCCATCTTTGTTGTGGTATTATAGTGATTGGATGGCCGCACAGCATCATCAGGTCTATAAAAGACCTGGCACCACCCTGCTCGCCGCATCCTGCTCTGGACTCAGCTAGTGTAGGGAGAGCTGATGATGAGATAGGGTCAGATTCTTACATTTATTAGTTAGTGTGAGTCTACTAGTGTTCAATCCACAAATCCTGATAAACCAAAAGTCCTTTTTAGGGCTAATTCGGGGGGTACATAGATTGCAGTGCAAGGTAGGCAGGGGAGTCTATGGGCACATATCCACATCAGTGCAAGGCCTGCAGGCACTCTATTTGAGTATATAGATCTCACTGCATACATCCAAAATCTCCATTCCTGTCTGCTGCTGCGTATTTTATATATACGTAGCTGTAGGTATCCGTAGCAATTTTTTATTTTTTTTTGCACCTTATACCTGCTAATTTTAATAGAAAGCAATCCAGGGTCCTGATGTACCCTGATGAAGGAGTGCGTTACACTTTGAAACGCGTTGGTTAGTTTTGGCCCTATTGAGGTTCTATAGGCCAGTGACGTCACACGCTGCTTGTCAGTGTCGGACATTTTTTTCTCCATGCATCCAGGGACGCCACCGGCCGGGACGTCTCTGGTGCTGCACGTAATAGCGGTAACTCTCCACCTTCTGTTACCAGCACCAGAAGGTGCGCGTGTACCCTCTGGAGCGTACAGGGATTTTTCGGCCCCAGCTAGCAACGACGTGTGTGAGTCTTGTGCTCCGGTCCTTTGGAAGGCGGCAAGCTTCTTAGCAACCCGTACATGCCTTCGTGCACTAGGTATGTAAACAAATTGTCAATAAGTATTCAACTGCATCTGTAACTATATTGTGCAACAGGATTGTAGCATACGTGGGCGCAATACAAGGAAGTGTTGCCTTTTTGTGTATAAACTATTTGGTGGGCACGCATACCAGTGTTATGTACGGGGTGGTGCTTATGACCTTTTAGAGCAACAGAGTTGCTAATTTTGGGATTAGCCTCAGGCACTCGTAGCGCGGTATTTCTTACTATACATTTGTATTGAACTTTTAAAATATTTCAGTAGTCCATTTAAAATGGGCAAGGCAGGGGCAAGGGACGTGATGCTGATGGTGCATGCAGAGGATGAGGCCATGGCCAAGCTGAAAGTGGGCCACAAGAAAGACCCACATCTTCTCGCTCGATCTTCCTGTCCCTGTTTCTAGGGGACCACAGCACACCACTATTGAAGCCAGAGCAGTGTGAAACATTTGTTGGTTGGATAGCTGTTGTGAATTTGGATTCTGGGCTCCCCCGGTGGCTACTGGTGGAATTGAACTGGTGTCTTCATCTTCTCTGTTCACCTGTTCCCATCAAGATGTGGGAGTCGCTATATAACCTTGCTGCTCTGTTAGTTGCTTGCCGGTCAACAATGTTATCAGAAGCCTCTCTGTGCTTGTTCCTGCTCCTAGACAACTACTAGATAAGTTGGACTCTTGTCCATGTTTGTTTTTGCATTTTTGTTCCAGTTCACAGCTGTAGTTTCGTTACTGTGTCTGGAAAGCTCTTGTGAACAGGAATTGCCACTCTGGTGTTATGAGTTAATGCCAGAGTTTTAAAGTAATTTCTGGATGGTGTTTTGATAGGGTTTTTAGCTGACCATGAAAGTGTCCTTTCTGTCTTCTGCTATGTAGTAAGTGGACCTCAAATTTGCTAAACCTATTTTCATACTACGTTTGTTATTTCATCTTGATTCACCGCCAATACATGTGGGGGGCCTCTGTCTCCTTTCGGGGTATTTCTCTAGAGGTGAGCTAGGACTAATATTTTCCTCTGCTAGCTTTATTTAGTCCTCCGGCTGGTGCTGGGCATCTAGAATCAACGTAGGCATGCTACCCGGCCACTGCTAGTTGTGCGTTAGGTTTAGTTCATGGTCAGCTCAGTTTCCATCTTCCAAGAGCTAGTTCCTATATATGCTGATGCTATGATCTCTTGCCATTGAGATCATGACAGTTTGACCGGCCCACTAAAGGGTTAAAATCCTTGGCTGAGAAAGGAGAGAAATAAGTAGTCTGCTGAAATTTTTTTTTTTTTTTTTTTTCTCTCCTTTGAATGGCTCTGTGTTCACCTGTTTGCAATGGATCTTCAGAGTGTAACTGCAGGTTTGAATAATCTCGCCACGAAGGTACAAAATTTGCAAGATTTTGTTTGTCATGCACCTGTATCTGAGCCGAGAATTCCTTTGCCGGAATTTTTCTCGGGGAATAGATCTGGGTTTCAGAATTTTCGAAATAATTGCAAATTATTTTTGTCCCTGAAATCTCGCTCTGCCGGAGATCCTGCACAGCAGGTCAGGATTGTGATTTCCTTGCTCCGGGGCGACCCTCAAGACTGGGCTTTTTCATTGACACCAGGGGATCCTGCGTTGCTCAATGTGGATGCGTTTTTTCTGGCCTTGGGGTTGCTTTATGACGAACCTCATTTGGAGCTTCAGGCAGAAAAAACTTTGATGTCCCTATCTCAGGGGCAAGATGAAGCGGAAATTTACTGCCAAAGATTCCGTAAATGGTCTGTGCTTACTCAGTGGAATGAGTGCGCCCTGGCGGCGACTTTCAGAGAGGGTCTCTCTGATGCCATTAAGGATGTTATGGTGGGGTTCCCTGTGCCTGCGGGTCTGAATGAGTCCATGACAATGGCTATTCAGATCGATAGGCGTTTGCGGGAGCGCAAACCAGTGCACCATCTGGCGTTGTCCACTGAGAAATCGCCAGAGAGTATGCAGTGTGATAGAATTCTGTCCCGAAGCGAGCGGCAGAATTTTAGACGGAAAAATGGGTTGTGTTTCTATTGTGGTGATTCTACTCATGTTATATCAGCATGCTCTAAGCGCACTAAAAAGCTTGATAAGTCTGTTTCCATTTGCACCTTACCGTCTAAGTTTATTCTATCTGTGACCCTGATTTGCTCTTTGTCATCTATTACCACGGACGCCTATGTCGACTCTGGCGCCCCTTTGAGTCTTATGGATTGGTCCTTTGCCAAACGCTGTGGGTATGATTTAGAGCCTTTGGAGACTCCTATTCCTCTGAAGGGGATTGACTCCACCCCATTGGCTAATAATAAACCACAATACTGGACACAAGTAACTATGCGTATTAATCCGGATCACCAGGAGATTATTCGCTTTCTGGTGCTGTATAATCTACATGATGATTTGGTGCTAGGATTGCCTTGGCTGCAATCTCACAACCCAGTCCTCGACTGGAAAGCTATGTCTGTGTTGAGCTGGGGATGTAAGGGGGCTCATGGGGATGTACCTGTGGTTTCCATTTCATCATCTATTCCCTCTGAAATTCCTGAGTTCCTGTCTGACTATCGTGACGTCTTTGAAGAATCCAAGCTTGATTCGTTACCTCCGCACCGAGAGTGCGATTGTGCCATAGATTTAATCCCGGGTAGTAAATACCCAAAGGGTCGTTTATTTAATCTGTCTGTGCCTGAACATGCTGCTATGCGTGAATATATAAAGGAGTCCTTGGAAAAGGGACATATTCGTCCATCGTCATCTCCCTTAGGAGCCGGTTTTTTCTTCGTGTCAAAAAAAGACGGCTCTTTGAGACCATGTATTGATTATCGGCTTTTGAATAAAATCACTGTTAAATATCAATACCCATTGCCGTTGCTGACTGATTTGTTTGCTCGCATAAAGGGGGCCAAGTGGTTCTCTAAGATTGACCTTCGTGGGGCGTATAATTTGGTGCGAATCAGGCAGGGGGATGAGTGGAAAACCGCATTTAATACGCCCGAGGGCCACTTTGAGTATTTAGTGATGCCTTTTGGTCTTTCAAATGCTCCGTCAGTTTTCCAGTCCTTTATGCATGATATTTTTCGCGATTATTTGGATAAATTTATGATTGTGTATCTGGATGATATTCTGATTTTTTCGGATGACTGGGACTCTCATGTCCAGCAAGTCAGGAGGGTTTTTCAGGTTTTGCGGCCTAATTCTTTGTGTGTGAAGGGTTCTAAGTGTGTTTTTGGGGTACAGAGGATTTCCTTTTTGGGATATATTTTTTCCCCCTCTTCCATTGAAATGGATCCTGTCAAGGTTCAAGCTATTTGTGATTGGACGCAGCCCTCTTCTCTTAAGAGTCTTCAGAAATTTTTAGGCTTTGCTAACTTTTATCGTCGATTTATTGCTGGTTTTTCGGATATTGCTAAGCCATTGACCGATTTGACTAAGAAGGGTGCTGATGTTGCTGATTGGTCCCCTGATGCTGTGGAGGCCTTTCGGGAGCTTAAGCGCCGTTTTTCCTCTGCCCCTGTGTTGCGTCAGCCTGATGTTGCTCTACCTTTTCAGGTTGAGGTCGACGCTTCTGAGATCGGAGCTGGGGCAGTGTTGTCGCAGAAAAGTTCTGACTGCTCCGTGATGAGGCCTTGTGCCTTCTTTTCCCGTAAATTTTCGCCCGCTGAGCGGAATTATGATGTTGGGAATCGGGAGCTTTTGGCCATGAAGTGGGCTTTTGAGGAGTGGCGCCATTGGCTTGAGGGGGCCAGACATCAGGTGGTGGTATTGACTGACCACAAAAATTTGGTTTATCTTGAGACTGCCAGGCGCCTGAATCCTAGACAGGCGCGCTGGTCATTATTTTTCTCTCGGTTTAATTTTGTGGTGTCATACCTACCGGGTTCTAAGAATGTTAAGGCCGATGCCCTTTCTAGGAGTTTTGAGCCTGACTCGCCTGGTAACTCTGAGCCCACAGGTATCCTTAAGGATGGAGTGGTATTGTCAGCCGTTTCTCCAGACCTGCGGCGGGCCTTGCAGGAGTTTCAGGCGGATAGACCTGATCGTTGCCCACCTGATAAACTGTTTGTTCCTGATGATTGGACCAGTAGAGTCATCTCTGAGGTTCATTCTTCTGCGTTGGCAGGTCATCCTGGCATTTTTGGTACCAGGGATTTGGTGGCAAGGTCCTTCTGGTGGCCTTCCCTGTCACGAGATGTGCGAGGCTTTGTGCAGTCTTGTGACGTTTGTGCTCGGGCCAAGCCTTGTTGTTCTCGGGCTAGTGGATTGTTGTTGCCCTTGCCTATTCCTAAGAGGCCTTGGACGCACATCTCGATGGATTTTATTTCAGATCTGCCTGTTTCTCAGAAGATGTCTGTCATCTGGGTGGTGTGTGACCGTTTCTCTAAGATGGTCCATTTGGTTCCTCTGCCCAAGTTGCCTTCTTCTTCCGAGTTGGTTCCTCTGTTTTTTCAAAATGTTGTTCGTTTGCATGGTATTCCTGAGAATATCGTTTCTGACAGAGGGACCCAATTCGTGTCTAGATTTTGGCGGGCATTCTGTGCTAGGATGGGCATAGATTTATCTTTTTCGTCCGCTTTCCATCCTCAGACGAATGGCCAGACTGAGCGGATTAATCAGACCCTGGAGACATATCTGAGGTGTTTTGTGTCTGCTGACCAGGATGATTGGGTTGCTTTTTTGCCATTGGCGGAGTTCGCTCTCAATAATCGGGCCAGCTCTGCCACTTTGGTGTCCCCGTTTTTCTGTAATTCGGGGTTTCATCCTCGATTTTCCTCTGGTCATGTGGAATCTTCGGATTGTCCTGGAGTGGATGCTGTGGTGGAGAGATTGCATCAGATCTGGGGGCAGGTGGTGGACAATTTGAGGTTGTCCCAGGAGAAGACTCAGCTTTTTGCTAACCGCCGTCGTCGTGTTGGTCCTCGTCTTCATGTTGGGGACTTGGTGTGGTTGTCTTCTCGTTTTGTCCCTATGAGGGTCTCTTCTCCTAAGTTAAGCCTCGGTTCATCGGCCCGTATAAGATATTGGAGATTCTTAACCCTGTTTCCTTCCGTTTGGACCTCCCTGCATCCTTTTCTATTCATAACGTTTTTCATCGGTCATTATTGCGCAGGTATGAGGTACCGGTTGTGCCTTCCGTTGAGCCTCCTGCTCCGGTGTTGGTTGAGGGTGAGTTGGAGTACGTTGTGGAGAAAATCTTAGACTCTCGTGTTTCCAGACGGAGACTCCAGTATCTGGTCAAGTGGAAGGGATACGGCCAGGAGGATAATTCTTGGGTGAATGCATCTGATGTTCATGCCTCTGATCTGGTTCGTGCCTTTCATAGGGCCCATCCTGATCGCCCTGGTGGTTCGGGTGAGGGTTCGGTGCCCCCTCCTTGAGGGGGGGGTACTGTTGTGAATTTGGATTCTGGGCTCCCCCGGTGGCTACTGGTGGAATTGAACTGGTGTCTTCATCTTCTCTGTTCACCTGTTCCCATCAAGATGTGGGAGTCGCTATATAACCTTGCTGCTCTGTTAGTTGCTTGCCGGTCAACAATGTTATCAGAAGCCTCTCTGTGCTTGTTCCTGCTCCTAGACAACTACTAGATAAGTTGGACTCTTGTCCATGTTTGTTTTTGCATTTTTGTTCCAGTTCACAGCTGTAGTTTCGTTACTGTGTCTGGAAAGCTCTTGTGAACAGGAATTGCCACTCTGGTGTTATGAGTTAATGCCAGAGTTTTAAAGTAATTTCTGGATGGTGTTTTGATAGGGTTTTTAGCTGACCATGAAAGTGTCCTTTCTGTCTTCTGCTATGTAGTAAGTGGACCTCAAATTTGCTAAACCTATTTTCATACTACGTTTGTTATTTCATCTTGATTCACCGCCAATACATGTGGGGGGCCTCTGTCTCCTTTCGGGGTATTTCTCTAGAGGTGAGCTAGGACTAATATTTTCCTCTGCTAGCTTTATTTAGTCCTCCGGCTGGTGCTGGGCATCTAGAATCAACGTAGGCATGCTACCCGGCCACTGCTAGTTGTGCGTTAGGTTTAGTTCATGGTCAGCTCAGTTTCCATCTTCCAAGAGCTAGTTCCTATATATGCTGATGCTATGATCTCTTGCCATTGAGATCATGACAGATAGCGGATAATGCTTCCAGTCACTTAACCACCATCACCAACACGTCTTCCACACGGTCAAGTCTGAGTAGCCGTGAGTGTGGACCTCATATTACTCACCCTGATCCTTCTTCCTCCCACCATGCCGAGTACCCTGAGAAAACTGATCCCACACTTGGATACTCCAAAGAGCTGTTCAGTTTTCCCTTTAAAGACTCCGGACTCTCGGCCGGTCAACTTGAAGTGGGGCAAGATGAGATCGCATGCAGCGATGCCCAAAGATTTGAGCAGCCATGGTCACACAAAGGCAATGGTGGGAAAGTGTCACAAGAGGTGGATGATCATGAGACACAATTGCCAGAAAGTCAAGAGGAGGAGCAGGGTGCGGAAGTGGAAGTTGACCCAACATGGCAGGAGGACATGCAGAGTGAGGATAGCAGCACACATGGGGAAGGAGGCATAGCACCCCAACAGGCAGGAAGAAGCAGTGTGGTGACCGCAGACAGAAGGCGTGCATATGTTCCCCATAACACCAACATGACGGAAGTTGCCATTCCAACTGTTAGATCTTCCTGAGTCTGGTTATTTTTTAAACATTCTGCAGATAACCCCAAACAGGCCATTTGCAGCACCTGCCATGCCCGTATCAACCGGGTGTATCAAAACTGCCAGACTGACCACCATCGGCATGATCAGGCACATGGCAGCAAAGCACTCGACTTTGTGGGCCAAACCCCAGGCTACAGGAACACTGTCTGCAGGTGACACCACTACTTCTTCCACTGTTTTGCGTAGAAGCCAATCCCCAGTCCACAGTGCATGCGAAGATGCCTCATGCCCTGCACCTGTTGTTGCCCACAGTCAACCAGTACCATCATCAAGCCCGTCCACGTCCTTGTCCCAGCGCAGCCTTCAGTTGTCTATACCCCAGTCATTGGAACGCAAGCAGAAATACCCAGCCAACGCCCCACAGGCCACAGTACTAAATTCTAACATTTCTTGTCTGCTTGCGCTCGAAATGTTGCCTTTTAAGCTCATTGAGATGGAAGCTTTCCGCAACCTGATGGCGGCGGCCGTCCCAAGGTACTCGGTCCCCAGTCGCCACTATTTATCCTGGTGTGCCGTACATGTATTACACCAGGAGAACAACCCAGACAATCAATCTATGGACTACCAGAGAAGCACCACGCAGGTAATAGATTATAAAATGCCTTTATTTAATATTAGTGGCAAGGTTAAAACATAATAAATATGTATGCGCTTAACAGGACTGAAAATACCACTTATGATTGTTTCAAAGAACAGATGGTAAGGCAGACCCAATTATATATATATATATATATATATATATATATATATATATATATATATATATATATATCTCCAATCCCTCAATGGTGCAAAAAAGAATTAATGTGCATACTGTATATACTGTATATAAACCATAATAAAGAACGGTGCACTCAAATAAATCATGTGATTGAGTGTAAAGGATTCAAATACAGTATATTGTATAATGCAAAGTGCAGTGTGCAAAGTAAAAAATCACATACTAAAAATCTGATCACACTTAAAAGTGTTTCAACAATAAATAAAGTGCAACGTGCAAGGAGGGATTTGGGAAATTATAGGTATATACAGTACCTTTAAGAGTGATCAAATTTTTAGTATGTGATTTTCTACTTTGCACACTGCACTTTGCATTATACAATATACTGTATTTGGATCCTAAAAGAAAATCTCAATAAACCTATAAGCAGCATTATATCAACAGTTGAATTTAATATCCAAAATAGGGAAAAACATCCATCTTTTTATCATTTAAATAGCTGCACAGGAATAGGACTTATTAAAGGCCCAATCGCCACAAGTATAAATAGAAAACCAGGAAGGAAAAAATGCGATCAAAGAGGCCAATATAATACAAAGTAACAAAACTTTATTTACACAAATAATTTAGCAGAGATTAACAGTGGGTATTCTCACAAAACCAAAAGTGCTATCTAACAAAAGAAAACGCGGGACATGGACTGATGGTGGCTTGGGTAATCATAATACATATATAAATAAAGTTGGATATCTATATATACAAAAGGAAGATTATGAACACTCTGGACAAGCATCAGAGACACATGGGTCTCCTATCAGTATCACTAACAGATATGCACAGCTATCCATAGCTGAGGAGAGCAATGATACCCCTGGAAGAAATGAATTGCCTGGGCCGAGTCATAATAACAGTACCATATTTAATGAAGGTACCAAAAAGAAACATACTGACATTTATAGGAGACTGACGAGAACCGCCATCACCCCAAAATCATATAAACCCCCTACAAGGATAGGATTGGCCACTAATATTAATAGTAAAAATAACAACAACCCCAAGAGAATCCCTAGTCTCCTATCTAACAGAGGGAGAGGATTCAAATCGCAAACAACAATCAATCGGGATTTTTTCGGGTAAATATTCCAAAACCAAAAGAGGTAAGAGGGGGGGGGGGACTCTCCAAAAAGAAAGTAACTAAACCTCCCTCCACCCAAAAAATATTTAATCTAAGTTCTCATGTACTTTCCGAAAATGAAATCTCTCTCCTTCAGAAGGGATTGAAATTCGCACCAACTGCGACCGCGAAACCCTTCAATTTATATATTAGCCTAAAACAGTTTCTACGAAACTTGGTCATTAAAAAATATTTTCTCAAAAAGGGCCCACAGCTTACCACCGCGGATGCCCAGGAATACATACAGACATCGTTGTCCAATCCCTCTACGTTTCATCCTATACAGGAATATTCGAACGCATTTCGTGCATTTGAATCTGCAGTAACACAAGATATCAGAAAAATTAAAATAAAAAATCCAAAATATATTTCCCAAAATTTAAATAATCTTGAAAGGAAAGCACTACTCGAGCTCCAAGAGAATAACGGTATTGTGATACGCCCCGCTGATAAAGGGGGTGGGATCGTCCTACTTAACCAGACTGCATACCAGGAGGAATCTGGCAGACTCCTTAATGATGTAATTACCTATAAGAAACTCACTAGTGACCCCACTGAACGTTATGTCAAGATTCTTAATGTTCTAGCATCACGGGGCAAATATCGAGGTATTCTAAATAAAAAAGAATTCCAATTTATCCTAAATAAAAACCCCAGTACTGCAGTATTTTATTACCTTCCCAAAGTGCACAAGGATGAGACGCACCCACCAGGTAGACCTATTATTTCAGGCATTAATTGCCTGACTTCGAATTTATCACGTTATGTCGACTCACACCTTCAGAAGTGTATGTCTATTGTCCCGGCCTATCTTACAGACACCAGTCAAGTGCTCCAACTATTGGAAAAAATACATTGGGAGAATGGCTTCATCTTAGGAACACTTGACATTAAGTCACTATATACGGTGATAAGCCATTCAAAAGGATGCGAAGCGGCCAAATATTATCTGAACAAGTTGGACATTTACAAGGATACACAGATCAGGTTCATCATGGAGAGCATTTCATTTATTTTAGAACATAACTATTTTGTTTATGACGGCCAGTTCTACCTTCAGACATGGGGAACGGCCATGGGTACCCGCTTCGCTCCCAGCTATGCGAACTTGTACGTAGCCAAATGGGAGGAGCTACACATAAAACTCACCGACAGCCCTCACACTGGGTTGGTCATGTGGAAACGCTTTATAGACGATGTACTATTCATTTGGAATGGCCCCCAATACAAGTTGGATGCATTTATTGCCACCCTCAATTCAAACGATTTCGGGCTAGAATTTACGGCCACTACCAGCAAAACGGAAATCACCTTTTTAGATTTGAGTATCTTCATTGAGGACAATCAGGTGCTAACTAAATGCCACCGTAAGGCGGTGGACTGCAATGGCTTCATCGACATAAATAGCTGTCACCTACCCATCTGGTTGAACAATATTCCTAAAAGTCAATTCACCCGAATAAGACGGAACTGTACTAAACTACAGGATTATGAAACTGAGGCAGAATACCTGGCAGGGAAATTTCTTGAAAAAGGTTATCCGAAGGATCTAATTGAGGCAGCCAACAAGGAGGTACACGAAACCTCTAGAGACACCCTCATACATAAAACAAGGAGGGATACAAGCACCCTAGGGAGCATTCCAGAACAAATTCACCAACTACCCATCATCACGCAGTACCACCAGGGATATAAACACTTCACCAAAATTATACGTAAACATTGGTCAACCCTCCAATTAGACAGAGTGATAGGTGAACTACTACCACAACATCCAAGATTTATTTTTCGGAAATCTCAAACTATTGGGAACATTATAGCTCCAACAACTAGAAAGGGTCCTATTAAGAGTACACTCTCAAAAAATCCAGGTTTCACACCATGCGGTACGTGTTCCTGTTGTGTGCGTACTAACTTCAGGAAAACAAAACAACTGAGATTCTTCAACTCGGATGGAACCTGGGAATTTTTAATTAAGGACGACATATCGTGTTGGTCATCGGGAGTTATTTATTTAATTAAGTGCCCTTGCGACAAAATATACGTGGGCCGTACTAAACGTAGATTGATGGATAGGCTGAAGGAACATTTTAACAATATAGAAAAAGGCTTTGAAGGCCATCCTCTGTCAAGACATTTTAAGGAGCACCATGGTAGATCAACCAGGGGACTCACCTTCTGTGGCATTCAGGGGGTGCATAGGAATGGGAGGGGAGGTGACTATATTAAACTAATGTCACGTACAGAGTCCAAGTGGATCTTTACATTGGACAGTTTAGCCCCTAAAGGCTTGAATCATGAGGTTGAGCTTTATGCCTTCGCATGAATAAAGATGTTCTTCAGCCCCTCTTTTCTTTACTCTATTTTATTTGATTTTATTTCATAAACTCCTATATGACCCCCTTCTTCCCTCTCCCTGTGCATCCATTTCTTATTTTTGTCCGTGGCTTTATCTATTCTCCACCCCACCATGTGCACATTGTACCCCAATGTATGCATGGGGTGGATTATATTCACTTTTACCATAGGGTGGTTTTTAGAATGTTTATTGTTTTTTGTTCTTTTTTAGAAACCGCCATTTTTAACAAGCCCCCATTTTTAATGTATCTAATGTATATTTTTTAATGTATTTATGGAATAAAGTTTTTTATACGTATAGAGATTTCTACATATATAGGGATACACACCGCTTTTATTGTTGCACATTTATCTCCCCTACTTATCCACTTAAATCGAATTCCAGACCAGTTTTGCAAGTAGGTGTGGCTTTTATATGTTTTTTAGAGCATCAGGGGTTATATTAAGAGCAGGAGACAGCTGGGACCTATAGCCCTGACGAAGAAGGTCCGGAGACCTTCGAAACGCGTAGGCACTTTGGTCCCAATTCGGCACCCGTCCTCTGCTCTTTTTTTCCCTTTCCCATCCTGGTGACGTCACCCTGACCACACGCCCCCTCATTCCACCGCTCTCTCTAGCGGTGCCCTCGCAGCCCACGTGTGCCGGCTAACAGCGCTTCAGGCGTGTGCAGGCAGAGCACTAGCAAGGGAGGACGCTCCCCACTCAGTGAGTGTTTCTGCCGTGCCACACCGCCGTTTGGACCCCTCCAGCTCCGGACACACAGGTGGCTGTTGCCCCTGCTCCAATACATACCAGCACAACGCCAGCACCTGCACCTCAGCCATGCTATAAACAGTAAGTGTGCGGTCACTTCAAACTTGTCTGATATATATCGATCACTCTACACATGTACCGACCGTGGCAGTAAGATCTAGTGTTGCTGGTGATTACGAGTAACGGCTATCTGGCATTTGCGCATTATTATTATCAGTGTTATTATCAGTGTTGTTATTGGGGGTTGTAGCCACTTTTTCACTGGCTGCTGCCTCTGCAGGTTACCAATTAGTAGCATTTTTGCGTCCATGCATAGGTTTTTTCACTTTTTAGGTACACCTATCTAACTGCATTTCCTTGGTTGGTTAGCGCGGTGTCCTTATTTATTTAACACGGATATCTATATATACCAACCCTCATAGCAATAAATTATTATGGCGAGTCCAAGAGATCACTACGGTATTGTAGAAAGAACCGGGAATAGAAAAATAATATCACCAATGGGAGAAAGTATCATTGATACAGCCGTTAATAGTTCGAGAAACATATCATACCTGATGGTAAAACAAGGACCACCAAAGTAATGAAATGAGGGAGCCGTCCATACAGTCCACGTCACCCCGACGCGCGTTTCGGCAGAGCCTTCGTCAGGGGGCATGGCTTAGATTAATTGTGCACGTTTAAATCCGGAACCTATCAGTGAATGGCCGGAAGTATTATCCTATCACTATGGTAACACAGTATTGTTTATGGGCAAAGAATTACCATCAATAATGCCGATAATTCGGCAGAATATATCAGATCCACAAGGATACACCATGCAGCATCGGCATATATAGTATAACGGAGAAATGTCCCATCGCTACTTAATTGACACTTGCGCTGCCGAAAACCGGGCTCTGTCGGCCGGCGTCCGCGTCACAGGGAGGCGGAGCCAGGACACATGTGACCTGACCCACGTGACCCTTAAGACGCCGAGAGCCGGGAGACACAGCCAAGCACAGCGCGCATGCGTACAGAGCGATGGGCACAGAGACGGGATCTCCACCAGAACGAGGAAAAGGAAGAACATGTGTAAGGATAACATATTCTGGTCAAAGTGAAGAATTAGGACAACTTCATTCATATAATAGCAAGAAATAATGCAGTAATCACAGTACAAATGTAATCAAAACATATTTACAGAGATTAAATAATACAGTACATGCGATCCATATAATTAGTAAATAATGTAGTAATAAGCCAATCCTTCCATAGACCAATGGTAATAACTTCACATGGATGAAAGGTGAATTCACTTCATTTATCCTGAACCAGGGAGTATAGTACTTGAGCACTCAGAGACACAACAAGGTTAGGGGTGATCCTAAAATATTAAAATAAAATTAAAAACAAGAATAAAAAGTTAGATAAACATAGTCAGATGGAACAGAGACTAACAGGCACCAACTTAGAGAAAAGGAGCAAAACTAATCTGTTCATTAAGACCATTAGGGTGGAGTGTATTCAGGGACCAAATCCAGCGTGATTCCATTTGGGCAAGTCTTTCTGTCATCCTACCACCACGGATATTACTATCTAGGGAATCAATACCCCTTGCGCGGAATAAGGAGGCATCACAGTTATGGTGTAACCAAAAATGCTTAGGGACCGTTTTCAATAATAAAACATCTGTATGTTCCTTGGCAGCAAGGATATCTCTTACATGTTCCCTTATACGTATTTTCAAAGGGCGTGTGGTGAGCCCGATATAAATAAGCCCACAGGGGCATGTAGCAAAGTAGACCACATATCGAGTGGAACACGTGATATACTTCTTAATTTTAAACGTCCTCGACCTGTCAGCATTAAAGAAAGAATCACATCTTTCGATGTTTGGACACGCCACACATCTCCCACAAGGAACACAGACAATTTTTCTGGAAAATTGATCCAGAAACGTGGGCTTACTAACTGCATTATAGTGGCTGTGTACCAAGATATCCCGTAAGTTCTTAGAGCGTCTAGTAGAAAAGGCAGGCCTTTCAGGTATATATTTAGCAATTACGGGATCCGCACGTAAAATAGGCCACGATCTCATAAGTGCCTGTCTCAATAATTCAAAGTGATTATGATAACCAGTAACAAATCTCACCATGTCAGTTTGTATTTTAAAGTTAGATTTGTACAATAGATCGTGGCGAGAGGAATGTCTGGCACGATTGTAGGCATATTTAACCATTCTGCGACTATAGCCCCTCTCATAGAGTCTTAGTTTAAGATCAATAGCCTGTCTTTCAAAATCAGCACCACTCGAACAGATTCTTCGCAAGCGAAGAAACTGTCCAGTAGGAATCGACCGAATTACATGTGCTGGATGAGCGGATGAGGCGTGCAGCAAAGAATTTGTCGATGTAGGCTTTCTAAAAATGTCCGTATGTATATCATCATTAACATCCCTTTTGACCAAAACATCTAGAAACTCTACTCTCTCTCTGTCAAAGTGATATGTAAGTTTAATATTGCAGTCATTCGTATTTAGAGATTCCATGAATTGTTGCAATAAATCAACTGAACCCTGCCAGATCAGGAATACATCATCTATGTACCGCGTCCATAAAGGGACGCGGTCCATAGATGAGGCCCGATCAGACAGGAAGAGGTCCCTCTCCCACAGCCCCAGGAACAGACCAGCGTAGGCCGGCGCGAAGGCCGCCCCCATGGCTGTCCCTTGGAGCTGCAGGAAGAAGTCCCCTTAAAAGTAAAAAAATTATGAGTTAAAGTAAATTCAAGAATCTCCAACACAAAATCCTGAAACTCAATAGGGTAATCAGACATGCTCAAGAAATACTTCACAGCACAGAGACCATCAGAATGTCTGATGCTCGTGTAAAGTGACTCTACATCAGCCACTACCATAAGTGCATCAGGATCAAGATGTAAGTCATCAATGGTCCTGAGGAACACTCCGGTGTCCTTTAAGAATGAAGGAAGACTGGTAACAAAAGGCTGAAGTATGGAATCAATCCAACGATTGACATGATCCCGTCTCTGTGCCCATCGCTCTGTACGCATGCGCGCTGTGCTTGGCTGTGTCTCCCGGCTCTCGGCGTCTGAAGGGTCACGTGGGTCAGGTCACATGTGTCCTGGCTCCGCCTCCCTGTGACGCGGACGCCGGCCGACAGAGCCCGGTTTTCGGCAGCGCAAGCGTCAATTAAGTAGCGATGGGACATTTCTCCGTTATACTATATATGCCGATGCTGCATGGTGTATCCTTGTGGATCTGATATATTCTGCCGAATTATCGGCATTATTGATGGTAATTCTTTGCCCATAAACAATACTGTGTTACCATAGTGATGGGATAATACTTCCGGCCATTCACTGATAGGTTCCGGGTTCTTATTTAAACGTGCACAATTTATCTAAGCCATACCCCCTGACGAAGGCTCTGCCGAAACGCGCGTCGGGGTGACGTGGACTGTATGGACGGCTCCCTCATTTCATTACTTTGGTGGTCCTTGTTTTACCATAAGGTATGATATGTTTCTTGAACTATTAATGGCTGTATCATTGATACTTTCTCCCATTGGTGATATTATTTTTCTATTCCCGGTTCTTTCTACAATACCGTAGTGATCTCTTGGACTCACCATAATAATTTATTGCTATGAGGGTTGGTATATATAGATATCCAACTTTATTTATATATGTATTATGATTACCCAAGCCACCATCAGTCCATGTCCCGCGTTTTCTTTTGTTAGATAGCACTTTTGGTTTTGTGAGAGTACCCACTGTTAATCTCTGCTAAATTATTTGTATAAATAAAGTTTTGTTACTTTGTATTATATTGGCCTCTTTGATCGCATTTTTTCCTTCCTGGTTTTCTATTTGTATTTGGATCCTTTACACTTAATCACATGATTTATTTGAGTGCACCGTTCTATATTATGGTTTATCTGTATGCACATTAATTCTTTTTTGCACTATTGAGGGATTGGAGAGAGATATATATATAATTGCTGTTACTGGGAAAGTCCACCTAACCACAGACACGTGGACAAGTGCTTGTGGGCAGGGACAGTACATCTCACTGACGGCACACTGGGTTAACAGTGGGTTAGTGGAAGCCGGGACCCAGTCGGACTTTGGGATGGAACACATCCTCCTGATGCTGAGGATTGCGGGCCCTACATCAATCAGGGTTGCCCCCACAATCTACAGCTCCTGCACCTCTCCCCCCTCTTCCTCTTCAGCCTCCATCTCTGAAAGGAGCACATCAGTCAGAAGATGGAAGCACTGCAGCACTGTGTCAGCCAAGAGGCAACAGGCTGTGCTGAAGCTAATCTGCTTAGGTGACAAAACGCACAATGCTGAAGAGTTGTGGACAGCGCTGAAAGAGCAGTCAGATTTTTGGCTGACACCGCTGAACCAACAGCCAGGCATGGTCGTGTGTGACAATGGCTGGAACCTGGTGGCAGCTCTGAAGCAAGGTGAGCTCACACGCATACCTTGCCTGGCCCATGTGCTTAACCTCGTCGTTCAATGTTTTCTCAAAAGCTACCCGGAGCTGACGGATCTGCTAGTGAACGTACGCTGCCTGTCTGCCCATTTTAGAAAGTCATCTACAGCTTCAGCCATCCTTGCCGTGCTTCAGCAGTGTTTGCATCTTCCGGCTCACCGACTGGTGTGTGATGTCCCCACACTTTGGAACTCTACATTGCATATGTTCGAAAGGATTTGTTAGCAGAAGAGGGCAGTTGTTGACTACCAGCATCAACAAGGCCATCGTTATTCAGTTCAGAATCCAAACATAAGACCTCAGGAGTGGACATGGATGTCAGACATATGTACCATTTTCAAAAACTTGAATTGAGGACTCCACCAAGATGGAGAGTGGTGATGACACTATAATTTACGTCACCATCCCACTTCTCTGCATTTTGAAAACCTCTCTGTTTACAATTAAAGAGGATGCATTGCAGGTGGAGCACAATGATATGGAGCAAGGAACCATACAGGGTGATCACATTCAGCCCAGCCTCATGTCGTCCTAACGTGGATTGGTAGACAATGAGGAAGAGGAGGAGGAGGAACAGGAGCTACTTTCATGTGCTATAGACGGTACTACAAGCACAGCTGTCATACCGTCTGTTCAGCGTGGATGGCCTGAGGATGGAGGAGGAGGAGGACAGCATGGTCAGTCATCCTGTTGGTGAGGACACAGAAGTCTTGCCTGTTAGCAGTCTGGCATGCATAGCTGACTTTATGTTGCGCTGCGTTTCCCGTGACCCTTACATTATTACAATTTTCAGTGACACTCATTACTGGTTGGTGACACATCTAGACGCACGCTACAAGGAGAGCTTTCAATCTCCTCTTTCAGAGGCAGACAGGTGTATTAAAATGTTGTAGTACCAGAAGGCCCTTGTAGCGGAATTAATAAAAAAAATTCCCATCTGAGAATGCTGGCAGCAGACATCAGTTTGTTGTACAACCAAGGAATCCAAGCGAGAGAGAGAAGTACAATCCAGAATTGGCAAGGGAACAATGGCAAAGTTCTGGGACAGCTTTCTCAGACCCTTCCATCGTGCCCGCACAGAGGCATGGGGTGCTGTCACAAGAAGTGCAATGTTTGGGAAGATGCTGAGGGAGTACCTTGCTGATCGTACAAACGTCCTCCGTGATTTCTCTGTGCCTTTTAATTATTGGGTATCCAAGCTGAACACGTGGCATGAACTGGCTCTCTACGCCTTGGCTAGTGTTCTGTCAGAGCAGGTTTTTAGTGCTGCTGGTGGAATTATAACAGATAAGCGCATCCGCCTGTCAACTGAAAATGCTGACAGGCTGACTCTTATAAAAATGAACAAGGGCTGGATTGGGCAAGACTTCTGTACACCACCAAATGAAAGCAGCGGAACATAACCTCAAATACATTGTCTTTTTTCTGGAGGTGTATTCTCATGCACCTCTTCACAACCACACATGGGCATACGCCTCTTGATTTGGTCTGTTTGGTGTTATCCTCCTCCCTATCCTCATCCTCATCATCCACAACCACTAGAACACCAGGTTGAACGTATTCCATGATGCAAATGTAATGACCCAGGGTCATGGTCGTCACAGTGGCATTGCTTTCCCCATGGGGAGAGTGATGTCACGCTTGGAAGCGATGAAGGATATCTTTCACCAGGTAATCACTTACATACAACACGTTCATACTCCAGGCCAGAAGGGGGAGCTCTAAACCTGGATTAAGGGGAAGTTCCCTCATATTCTGGCTGGAGAGGAAGTTAGAGAGGATTCTGTCTGAGGACAGAGAAGAGAGCAGACAGACAGAGTGTTCGAAGGTCTGAAGGAGCTGTGTAGTCCGAGGTACTACAGCTCCTGGAGGAAGAGAACAGAAGGAATGAACAACTTGTAGAAAGAGCGCAGGAGCGAGAAAGCACAGGAGAATAACCCCAGTGGAGCAGAGCTGAGAATTGTCTACCTCCCTGGCTAGTGCAGATTCTTGGTAGCCGGAAGACCCTGGCAGTGCTGAACTCTATAGTGGCATAGCTGAAACCAGCACGACAGCTGGATTGTGCATCATCACCTGTCCGCATTGATACCCAGGAGACAGTGATACTGTATCTATAGTGCCCGGGTCATGATAGAGACCCTCTAAAAAGGCCCAGTTCACCTGTCATACGGGTGGTGTCCTAACCTTTATGGGGGTCAGAGAGGAACTGTGAGGACCTTATTGGAAGCCTTAGGCAGTAAGGGACTACAACACTACCGCACTTGGAGGAAGGCTTTGATCTTCATCTGGTAAAGGGGACTCTGGATTCGCTTCCAAGCCGGCGGGACTCTGCTTGCCCTGTGATCTGGTGCCCTGGACTGTGGTTGCCTGAAGCCTTCAGTAAACCAGGTAAAGAGACTGCAAACCTGTGTCCTCATTCTTTACCACACCATTCACCATCTTCCATCTACACACAGGGAGCCCTGGGGACCTACTTCACCTGTGGGAAGTTATACCATCTAGCTGCCATAACACCACCCCAGAGGAGCCCTTTAAGCAGCGTTGGTCCATACTGACCGAATACCACAGGTGGCGTCACAAACATGAACTTTATTCATAAAACGCATCAAAAACGCTATGTGTGAACATAGCCAAAGTGGTGGAGGAACATTTTGGTCTGGGGTTAATTATTTTGCGTTATATACAAGTCATTACCCTGGAAAGGATATACCTTAACATATTTCCCAGCAAAATCCATTTTGGTTTCGTTTTTGTATGTTTTTTGATGCACCTGTAAAAATGGCATGAAACTCTGACAACATTGCTTACAGCTGTGACCTAGGAGTCAGAAAGGCTTCCAGGGGCGATCCCTATGATGATCCTGTGTCATTTGAGCTGAGTTTCCATCATTTTCAGTCGTTTTCAGACCTTAAAAGGACCCCCTGGGGGATCGTGTTAAAAATACTCAGGTTTCCCATAGACTTACATTGGGCTCATTGCTCGGGTCGAGTACTCGAGTATTCCAATTTGCTCGACCTGAGCAACGAGCTTCCGAGCATTTTAGTGCTCGCCCATCACTAAAAAGTTTATAATAAACTGTGTAATGGATGGGCAAACAGTGAAATGAGCAGTTGACAAGGAATATGATTCTGGCCTCATTCAGGACGGATTGGAGAGGGAAGAGTTTAGTAAGAGGGAGACCGATTAGTAGAGAATTGCAATAGTCCAAACGAGAATGAATAAGAGCAACATTAAAAGATTTTGCAGAGTGAAAGGTCAGAAAAGGTTGATTTCTGGAGATGATTTTGAAGAGCAGGTGACATGAGTGAGTGAGTAAGTAAGTGATCGGAAGTACGGGGTGAATGAAATATCTAAATCAAATATGACCTGAAGACAGCAGGCATGTTTCTGGGGAGTAATGGTAGAACCACGCATGGAAATGCACATGGGTAGATTAGTGGAGGGAGGAAACATGAGGAGTTCAGTTTTTAACAGATTCAGTTTTAGATAGAGGGAGGACATAATGTTAGAGATGGCAGAAAGACAATCACTGGTATTTTATAGTAATGCAGGGGTGATATCAGGAGGCGATGTGTATAATTGGGTGTCAACTACATAGAGATGGTACAGAAAATCAAATCTACTGATGGTTTGTCCAATATGGGCAATATACAGTTTAAGGAAAAGAGGTGGCCTAGATCCTTGAGAAACCCTGACAATAAGGGGAAAAGGAGAGGAAGAGGAGCCAACTAATGATACAGTGAAGGAATGGTCAGAGAGACAGGAGGAGAGCCAGGTGAAAGTAGTATCCTTGAGTCTGAAAGCATGGAGGATAGTGGGGAGGAGCTGATGATCCACTGTGCTGAATGCTGCAGAGAGATCCAGGAGAATCAGCAGGGAGTAGTGACTAGTAATGAGCGAGTATACTCATTCGGGTTATCCCAAGCACGCTCGGGTGGTCTCCGAGTATTTGTGAGTGCTCGGAGCAGGGTCGGACTGGCCCACCAGAGAACTGGAGGATTCTCTGGTGGGCCCAGGCACTTAGACCTGCTGGCATACAGGGCAGGCAGCTTCTCCAGGGGCTCCAGGGGCCCCCAGCCAGTGGCGTGTCCCTAATAGCGGCACACCACACAGCTGCTATGGGTCCCGTGAGTCAGGGGGGCCCACCCAGTGCCAACAGAGCAGCAGCTGGAGACAGGAGCCTGTCCCTGTTGCTAAAGAGAAATTAATATTCACACTTCCCCATGCCCCCATGGGCATTGAGAGAAGTGAATATTTATTTTACTTTAATCGCGACAGTGTTAGCTGCTGGCTGAGGCTAACACTGCCTGCAGGGTAGATGCTAGAATGTATAGGTTGCTTCCAGGTATGATGTCTTTTCCGGGAGACAGCTAGAATGTATGGGCTGCAGTCAGGACCTGGCTGGAGCCCATACATTCTATCTACAACCGAGAAATCTGCCGGCGATGAAGATGCTGCCGGGATGTGCTGTGGCTGCGGGAAACATGCGGAGAGGTGAGTGGTGCTGTGTGTGTCTGTGTGCGTGCGTGAGTGGTGCTGTGTGTGTGTGCGTGCGTGAGTGGTGCAGTGCTGTGTGTTTGTGTGGTGCTGTGTGTGAGAGTGGTGCTGTGTGTGTGTATTTGAAAGGGCAATGATGTGGGTGATGGAGAGAGCAGTGATGCGGTGGTGGGGGAGAAGGCAATGTTGGTGGTGGAAAGGACAATAGAGTAGTGGGGGAGGAGGCAATGATGGAGGTGGTGGAATGGGCAATGATGGGATGGTGGGGTGAAGGCAATGATGGTTGTGGTGGAAAGGACAATGATGGTGGTGGGGGAGGCAATGATGGAGGAGATGGTGAAGGCAATTATGGGAGTGGTGGGGAGAAAAAATTTATAGAGGTAGTGGAAAGGGAAATGATGGTGTGGTGGGGAGAAGGCAATGATGTGGTGGAAAGGACAATGATGGTAGTGGTGGAAAGGACAATGATGGTGGTGATGGGGGAGGAGGCAATGATGGAGGTGGTGGAATGGGCAATGATGAGGTAGTGGGGAGAAAGCAATGATGGAGGTGTAGGAAAAGGCAATGATAGGGGTGGTGGGTGAGAAGGTAATGATGGAGGTGGTGATGAGGACAATGATAGGGTGGAGGGGGAGAACAATGATGAGGTGGGGGCTGTATTATACCCTATGAGGGGGGGCTGCATTATATTATATGAGGGAGGCTGTGTTATACTATATGAGGGGGTTGCATTATACTTTATGAAGGGCTACATTATATTCTGTGGGGGGCTGTGTGGATCAATTAAGGCCACTATTCTGGTGTCTGCCCCTAATTTGATATGTTTGTGTAGTTTTGGGCCCATTTGAAGGTGTATTGTAAGTGATTGTTTTTGCCTCTCATTGACTCCAATGACGTTAAGCTATGTTCGGCGAATATTCGATGAATGAATCAGCGAATTTTGCAAAATCGGCAATCGTAATCCGAACCGAATATTGAAATATTCGTTAATCTCTAGTTACAATACAAAATAAGACAGTGTGGATTTTGTCATCCTATTTGACCAAGTCAGATTTAAGAAAACCTGACATGGGCTTTTATTTTTGGAGAGATCTGCAGGATGGTGGTTTGGTTGGTTTCTCCCTCCAATCTGGGTTTTGCGAGTGGTCCATATTCATGATTCACATTTAAACTTTGAGTTTCAGTATGTCAGTTTGTTTGCAAGCATCTTAGCAGGGAGCTCTGTGCAGTACAGGTCTTTGTGAAGACTTCTCTTTTAGGACACATTAGATCCGTTGTTAATAACTTTTTGTTCTATTGTTTCAGCTACAGGAGGGTTTTGGTTGGGATCCCTTCAAACATCTTTTCTCCAAGTACCAGACCACGTCCGACGTCAGTAAAGATAATAAAGATAAGATGAATCTTTGGGCAAAGTTGTTCTCTCAAGCAGTCAATAAAAACCTGGCGCCATTTTTCCAAGTCTGGGGGTGGCCCATTGATGAAGCAACCAGAAATGAATTGACCACACTGCCAGAATGGGAGAATGACCCAATAAAAAAATATATTGTGTGAATATAATTATGTTAAAGAGGTTTTCCATTCTTGAAATTAGATAAAAAATAACAACCATAAAATAAAGTATCTGACAGCTTCAGCCAAGCATTGACCACAGTGGCTACATACAGTATATATATATATATATATATATATTTCTGTAGTGGTTAGTGATTTGCAATCTTGGTAACATGCCCATCTGTCAGAAACAGCAAGTGTAAACATGCTATTTTCAAGAATTTTAGATGGTTTAAGTAGTGGAAAACCTCTCTAAAGCAATATAAAGTTGTACATTGCATGGTGTGTTTTCAATGATTGCTGAAAGAAGTTGCCTGACTTATTGACTAAGGTGTCTACAGTAGATATCCCTTCAATTAACTATTCTTCTACAATATCAGAGTATGAACTTTCTATGTAGTTAATTAATGTGCTAGCTTTTAGTGGTGTTGCCCCTCATGGGATGCAAGTGCTGATTTCTGTATTGATAGCTTACCACTTGCCAACTGTCTGATGGCAATATAACCTAAAGATCAGATATCCAAACTCTCTTACAACCCCGGACAACACAAATTTATTTTAGTACGGTTATAAAAAAAAAATGACATATAAAATTAAGAAAGACACACATTTTCTATTTTACTCTAGTAATACACATAATACACATTCCTCAGCATTGAAATTGAACACCTAGAAGAAAAAGTAATAAGAATATGGAGATCACAGGATCGATAATCCTGTTATTGATCTGCAAATAATGAAAAAATGAAAACAACATTTTCAAAACTCTCGATTTATTTAGTATCGAGTAATAGTAACAGAAATACAAGAACTTACATGCTATCAATGAGGTTATTAACAGGCATTGAAGAAATGTTCTGCCATGATAAATGCACTTGGGTACTTAAATCATCTGTTGTTACAGTTGCCAGCAAATGACATCCCAGATGTGCTCGATGGAAGACAAGTCCGAAGACACTGCTGGTCATGGTAATACCATGTGATCTTGTGCTGTCATGTTGAAAAATAGCTTCTGGGACACTTTGGATAAATGGCTGTACCACAGTGTTCACAATTGATCCATTTTGTATTACAAGTCAAATTGGATATCACATACCAAGCTTAAGGTATCAAACAGTGTCTACACAAACCATCAGAAGTTGTTTGCACATGGTGCTAAGAGCCAGATGTCACCATGGTAGTACTCCTGTGCTTATAATGTGGGGTTACATAATGTACAGTAGCCAGATCCCTCTGGTTTTAATTCCACGTACACGATCAGCCTGACATTACATTGATTTGGTGCTGGAACCAGTGCTGTAGACATTTCTCCAAAGTGCCCCATTGGCCGTTTTTCAGCATGACAACATCAGGCTGCAAGTTGCTTGCACTATTGTGTGCCACCTGCATGCCTTAAATGTGCTACAATGGCCTGCAAACTTGTCTCCCATCGAGCTCATCTAGGATGTCATTGCTCGGCAATTGCAAAGGAAGTTGCCAGAAGTGGATTTTGATTTACGTTCACAAGTGCATTCGGTGTGGCAGAACATTCCTCAGACAACCATTAATATTATTGATAACATGTCAAGGTGTGTAAGTGCATGTGCTTCTTTGTCTGGCACTTACTCTCAATACTTAATAAACTATGTGTTGAAATTGTGTTTCCATGTTTTCATCATATGCCTATCATTAACATGTCTATCAATCCTATAATATCCATTATTCCACATTTTTTTCATTCTTGGTGCTACAATTTCAATATTGAGGATTGTATTTAGTCAATGTAAAAATGGTAAAAAAAAAACAAATGATAGAAAAGGATTTGGAAAGCATAATAGAATAAGCAATGTTCTACCCATCAAACTTGTACATTGGTAAAATTAAGATGCTTAGCTTTTTCTGTTCTTTAGCAGGAGAAAATTCCTCCTATTGTGGCATGTTTATCATGAAAGGCATACTATTGAGGAAGGAAAACAACTATACATATAGAATTGATTGTTCATGGACTGCTACAGTACTTGTATTTTTTCTTGTTTTAAAGTGTTTCAAATATTTTATTCTTATTGCTTTGTTAAACTCTTGCAATAAAGCCTTTCTAAGCTATAAACTGTTTTTATGTTTTCTACAAGAGCAATGTTGTCATCTCTTTGTCCTTTAGGTACTTTTCTGACTACTACCATAATACACTGGGGGAGGTTTATAAAATCTGACACCCACAAGAGCAACTTGCATTGCACACATGTTTATGCCTCCTTATTTTTTGTAGCTTACATGGTTGGTAAATTTAGCCAAGGAAAATAATCCATGAAATCACAAAGTGTGATCTAATGCAAGATGTGCTAAATAAATAAAATGTTGCAGACTGGTGAAACTGTTTGTGATGTGCACCCATTACATATTCAATTGCAATCCCTAGAGAGTAATGGAAATATTTTGTACAGCTATATAGAAAATAAAGTACTGCCACTAGTCTGTGGTTCTTGGCTCCACGACACACATTGACATCAACAAAATGTAAATGGTCACAGTAATAAGCAAAATAGAGCAGATCTTGGCAATCTGCAGACTATATTTGGGAAACTGGAAACAGTTTTGGTTGGGATCCCTTGAAATGTCTTTTCTCCAAGTACTAGAAACATATCCATTGTCAGTGAAAATATTAAAGATAAGATGATTTTTTAGGCAAAGTTGTTCTCTCAACCAGGCAGCCTCCAGCATTGCATATCCCCCCAAAATCCCACCACAGGCCACTCACTCCATCGCACTACCCCCAAATCCCACCACAAGCATCCCCCAAGCAGCATTACACACACCCCAAAATCGCACCACAGTTGTCCCGTGATTATTGCTTACCCCCAACCCCATAGGCATCTCCCAAAACTCAATACTCACCAAATCCTACTACAGGCAGCCGCCAGCATTGCACACTTCCCAAAATCTGACCACAGGCAGCCCCAAGCATTGCACTCCCCCCAAAATCTCACCACATGTGTCACCCCAGCATTTCACACTCGGAAATTCACTACAGGTCTCCCCTACCCCCAAAAAAAATTCTAGACTCTGAGGACACCACAATTCACCCTTTTTCACTTGCAGCTTCTCATTGATGCAGAACAAGCGCTTGTGATGGAAGATGTGCCTATCTCCCACCCTGAAGATTGGTGGGCTGTGCTCCAGAAGTATCCAATACGTGATGGAAATAACATCATACCTACCATGAGCCCATTCTAGCATCGATAGTTTGTACTGCACATAGCAGCCTCTTTAGCGGAAGAGAAAGGGCTTTATTTTGCTACAGATGGCAGAGAAAAGCACCAATTTTTACAGTGTCTAGAATTTTATATAAAAACTGTTGGAGGAAAATAGCGCAATAGGGTTTTATCTGAGATTAAACAGTCAATGCAAGGTAAAAGCACTCACCAAACGTAGCTTAGGACAAGCATTGGAGAGATTTGCTGCTGCAGATCCACGGATCCACGAGGGACCGGACGTTGAAAATACAAAGTAGGAGAACGTGGTCAAATTCTGCGCTGCTGAATCATGTAGTCCAAAGGTATTATTAAAAGTGGTTTTTATTCAACCTGTTTCTGAGTTTCCAAGAACTCCATCAGGAAATAATCTTATGTGGTATTTCCTTTGGACTACATGATTCAGTAACGCAGAATTTGACCACATTCTCCTACTTTGTATTTAGAAATTTAAATATGATTAGCAGCCCAGGCCACAGATATCGGTTTCCATTGTGACTAGTAACTTGCAGTCTTGTTACGTATCTGTACGTAATATAAAGTGCTGACATACTATTGTCAAGAATTTGAATGGTTTCATTAGTGGACAATCTTTTTAAAGCAATATAAAATTGTAGATTACATGATAGGTACTCAAGGGCTGCTGAAAGATGTTACATGGTTTATTGACCATGGCATTTTAATTTCATTTCAAATATCTATTCTTCTAACAAAATTAGAGTATGAGCTTTCAATGTAGTTACATAATGTGCCAGCATTGGTGGTGTTGCCCCTTATGGAATGCAAATGCTGTAAGTGCTCTCTGTGCTGACAGCTTACCACGTGTGTTATCCACTTGCAGTCTGCCTGATGACAACATAATTTCAGTTTATTTACATTATAGAGCCATTAAAAAAAACAGTAATCATGTGCTATGTCATTTGATTAGAAGGTGCCCGGTAGGGAATAGAGCTGCTTTACATCTGAAGTTGTATCTCTTCTGTAACTAGGGATGATATGCTCCAACATTTCAGAGTAAAAATAATTCTAAAGAGCAGATGTCTGCCAAAACTCATAACCTTGGACAACATAACTTTTAGGACAGTTATCAAATTTATACATTATAATAAAATTACATTATACAATTATAAAACATGGAGATATGGAACACATTAGACAATTTAAATGAGGCTGGAAGACGCAATCTATAGGCTACCGGATTAACTATTTCCACAATCTCGTAAGGCCCGATGAACTTAGGGCCTAATTTGGCTGACGGAACCTTCAGGTTGATATTCTATGTGGAAAGCTAAACCTTCTCCCCAACCTGAAACATGTGACCTGGAGTTCTCTTTCCATCTGTGAACAACTTATACCTCCCTTGAGCCCTGGAAATATTACGCCTTACCTCAGCCCACAGATCCCTTAACCGCTGAACAGATCCCTCTGCCCCGGGACAACCGGAATCCAATCGTGAGAGTTCCCCAAAATGAGGATTAAAGCTATAATTGATCAGAAATGGGGACATACTAGTGGACTGACATACCCGTTTGTTGAAGGTGAATTCAGCCAAAGGTAAAGCGTTGTACCAGTCATCTTGCCTAACAGAGGTCAAGAATCTGTTCCAAGGACTGATTGGTGCATTCTGTCTGGCCATTACTCTTTGGGAGATATGCGGAAGAGAAAGACAAAGAAATACCCAATTTCTTACAGAAAGCCCTCCAAAATTTAGCCATAAACTGCACACCTCTGTCAGACACAACATTCAGGGGTGCCCCATGCAATCAGACAACATGCTGAACAAACAATATGGACAAAGTCTCGGCTGAGGGCAATGAGGTTAAAGGAACAAATTGGGCTTGCTTAGAAAACCTGTCCACCACCACCCATATCACAGTATTACCCAAGGATGGAGGGAGATTGGTAATGAAGTCCATGGACAGGTGAGTACATGGCCTCTCAGGAACCGGTAAAAAGGAATAGAAGTGCTTTTGGTAGCTTAGCCCCTGGAACTAACACAGTGGCACAATCAAAAGAGTCTATGTGGCGGTAAAACCTCAGCCTCGCTTTCGGAGGACACGTCTTCGAAGTCCTTCAGGTACTCTGGAATACCCTCCAGACCGACAGACGACACAGAGACAGACTTAATGGGTTCAGATAATAATACAGATTCACAACCATGGTTCACACAATTAGAGCCCCATTGAACAATCTCCCCATCACCCAATTGAAGATAGGGTTATGGCGTTGCAACCAGGGCATTCCCAACACCAACCCAGCAGGCAAGTTCCCCAAGACAAAGCAACTTATCTGTTATGACCTGGTGGTTAAGGAGCATCACCGATATGACCTGGTGGTTAAAAGGAAGCATGGGACAAGCTCTGGAGAGGTGGCAACTTTACTGACCGCAGTTCCTAATCCTAACACCAACACTAGAAATAGCCGTGGGATGTTCCTGTCACTCCCTAGACACCTCGTCACAGCCTGAGAACTAACTACCCCTAAAGATGGAAACAGAAAACTATCTTGCCTCAGAGAAATTCCCAAAAGGAAAGATAGCCCCCCACAAATATTGACTGTGAGTGGAGAGGGAAATGACATACACAGAAATGAAAACAGATTTTAGCAAAGGAGGCCAATTCTAATCTAGATAGACAGAAATAGGAAAGGATACTGTGCAGTCAGTATTAAAAACTAAAAATCCACGCAGAGTTTACAAAAATGATCTCCACACCGACTCACGGTGTGGAGGGGCAAATCTGCTTCCCCAGAGCTTCCAGCTAGCCTGAATATATCATAATGACAAGCTGGACAAAAGACACATATCATGAACTGAGCAATAAAGTCCAAAGCAAATGGACAACAAAAGAACCAGCAAGAACTTATCTTTTGCTGAAATGGACAGGCCACCAGAGAAATTCAAGGAGAGATCTGAATCCAACCCAGAAAACATTGACAGCTGGCATGAACTAAAGACCAGAGCCAGGTTAAATAGCAAGGCCAGGAGAAACGATAAGTGAGAGCAGCTGCTACAGCAAAACTCAAGGAGCAGCAGTTCCACTTGAAACCACCAGAGGGAGCCCAAGGGCAGAACTAACAAAAGTACCATTCACAACCACAGGAGGGAGCCCCAGAACGGAATTCACAACAGTACCCCCCCCCTTGAGGAGGGGTCACCGAACCCTCACCAGAGCCCCCAGGCCGATCAGGATGAGCCAAGTGAAAAGCACAAACCAAATCGGCAGCATGGACATCGGAGGCAACAACCCAAGAATTATCCTCCTGGCCATAACCCTTCCACTTGACCAGATACTGAAGCTTCCTCCTCGAAAAACGAGAATCCAAAATCTTCTCCACCGCATATTCCAATTCCCCCTCAACCAACACTGGAGCAGGAGGATCAACGGAGGGAACCATGGGCACCACATATCTCCGCAACAAAGATCTATGGGCCACATTATGAATGGAAAAAGAAGCTGGAAGGGCCAAACGAAAAGACACCGGATTGATAATTTCAGAAATCTTATAAGGACCAATAAAGCGAGGCTTAAACTTAGGAGAAGAAACCTTCATAGGAACATGACGAGAAGACAACCAGACCAAATCCCCAACATGAAGCCAGGGACCAACACACCGACGACGGTTAGCAAAACGTTGAGCCTTTTCCTGAGACAACGTTAAATTGTCCACCACATGAGTCCAAATCTGCTGCAACCTGTCCACCACAGAATCCACACCAGGACAGTCAGAAGGCTCAACCTGCCCCGAAGAAAAACGAGGATGAAAACCAAAGTTACAAAAGAAGGGCGAAACCAAGGTAGCCGAACTAGCCCGATTATTAAGGGCAAACTCGGCCAACGGCAAGAAGGTCACCCAATCATCCTGATCAGCAGACACAAAGCATCTCAAATAGGTTTCCAAAATCTGATTGGTTCGCTCCGTTTGGCCATTTGTCTGAGGATGAAATGCTGAAGAAAAAGACAAATCAATGCCCATTCTAGCACAAAAGGACTGCCAAAACCTAGAAACAAACTGGGAACCTCTATCAGACACAATATTCTCTGGAATGCCATGCAAACGAACCACATGCTGAAAAAATAATGGAACCAAATCAGAGGAGGAAGGCAACTTAGGCAAAGGTACCAAATGGACCATCTTAGAAAACCGATCACAAACCACCCAGATGACAGACATCTTCTGAGAAACAGGAATATCAGAAATAAAATCCATGGAAATATGCGTCCAGGGCCTCTCAGGGATCGGCAAAGGCAAAAGCAACCCGCTAGCACGGGAACAGCAAGGTTTGGCCCGGGCACAAGTCCCACAGGACTGCACAAAAGAACGCACATCCCGAGACAAGGAAGGCCACCAAAAGGACCTAGCAACCAAATTTCTGGTACCAAAAATCCCAGGATGACCAGCCAACACTGAACAATGAACCTCAGAAATTACCCTGCCAGTCCATCTATCAGGAACAAACAGTTTCCCCACTGGACAGCGGTCAGGTTTATCAGCCTGAAACTCCCGAAGCACCCGCCGCAAATCAGGGGAGATGGCACAAAGAATCACCCCTTCCTTGAGAATACCAGCCGGCTCAAGGACTCCCGGAGAATCAGGCAAAAAACTCCTAGAAAGGGCATCAGCCTTCACATTCTTAGATCCGGGAAGATACGAGACCACAAAATCAAAACGGGAGAAAAACAGAGACCATCGAGCCTGTCTAGGATTCAACCGCTTGGCAGACTCGAGGTAAATCAGATTCTTATGATCGGTCAAGACCACAACGTGATGCTTGGCTCCCTCAAGCCAATGTCGCCACTCCTCAAATGCCCACTTCATAGCCAACAACTCCCGATTGCCAACATCATAATTACGCTCAGCAGGCGAAAACTTTCTGGAGAAGAAAGCACACGGTTTCATCAAAGAGCCATCAGAACTTCTCTGAGACAAAACGGCCCCTGCCCCAATCTCAGAAGCGTCAACCTCAACCTGAAAAGGGAGAGAAACATCTGGCTGACGCAACACAGGGACAGAAGTAAAAGACGTTTAAGCTCCTGAAAGGCCTCCACAGCCGCAGAGGACCAATTCATCACATCAGCGCCTTTCTTCGTCAAATCGGTCAGAGGCTTAACCACACTGGAAAAATTAGCAATGAAGCGGCGATAAAAATTAGCAAAGCCCAAAAATTTCTGAAGGCTCTTCACAGATGTGGGTTGAGTCCAATCATGGATGGCCTGGACTTTAACAGGGTCCATTTCAATAGCCGAGGGAGAAAAAATGAAACCCAAAAAAGAAACCTTCTGAACTCTAAAGAGGCACTTAGACCCCTTCACAAACAACGCATTAGCACGAAGGACCTGAAATACCATCCTGACCTGCTTCACATGAGACTCCCAATCATCGGAAAAAACCAAAATATCATCCAAATATACAATCATGAATTTATCCAGATAATTCCGGAAGATATCATGCATAAAGGACTGAAACACAGACGGAGCATTAGAAAGCCCGAATTGCATCACAAGGTATTCAAAATGGCCCTCGGGCGTATTAAATGCTGTTTTCCATTCATCACCCTGTTTGATACGAACAAGATTATACGCCCCTCGAAGGTCAATCTTGGTAAACCAACTAGCCCCCTTAATCCGAGCAAACAAATCAGAAAGCAAAGGTAAGGGGTACTGGAATTTGACCGTGATCTTATTGAGAAGGCGATAATCTATACAGGGCCTCAAGGAGCCGTCCATCTTGGCAACAAAAAAGAACCCCGCTCCCAACGGTGACGAGGATGGGCAAATATGCCCCTTCTCCAAAGACTCCTTTACATAACTCTGCATAGCGGCATGCTCTGGCACAGACAGATTGAAAAGTCGGCCCTTAGGGAACTTACAGCCAGGAATCAAGTTAATAGCACAATCACAGTCCCTATGAGGAGGTAGGGAACTGGACTTGGGCTCATCAAATATATCCTGGAAATCCGACAAAAACTCAGGAACTTCAGAAGAAGGGGAAGAGGAAATTGACATCAAAGGAATATCACTATGTATCCCTTGACAACCCCAACTAGTCACAGATATAGATTTCCAATCCAGCACTGGATTATGTACCTGTAACCATGGAAAACCCAGCACAACAACATCATGCAAATTATGCAACACCAAAAAGCGAATATTTTCCTGATGTGCTGGAGCCATGTACATGGTCAACTGTGTCCAGTACTGAGGTTTATTCTTGGCCAATGGCGTAGCATCAATCCCCCTTAAGGGAATAGGGCTCTGCAAAGGCTCCAAGGAAAAACAACAGCGTTTGGCAAATTCTAAGTCCATTAAGTTCAGGGCAGCGCCAGAATCCACAAATGCCCAGTCCTGCGGGTCGCCACGCAGGAGAGAAATGACAATCTTCACCTGCTGAATGGGGTCACCAGAGGAACGGGGTCTCAGAGCAAAAAACAATCTGCAGTTATTTTTAAAGTTCAAAAATTTAGATCTATCCCCAGAAAACAAAATCAGGAATAGGAATTCTAGGCTCTAAAACCGGAGTCTGGACAACATAATCTTGGATACTCTGTACCCTTGCAGCGAGTTGATCCACACGCAAGGACAGACCCTGAACCTCCATATCAGCACCAGAATCCTGAACCACCCAGAGATTAAGGGGAAAAAAAAGACAAAACAGGCTGCAAAGGAAAAAAAATGGTTCAGAACTTTTCTTTTCCCTCTTTTGAGATGCATTCAACACATTGTTGGCCAGCTGTACTGTTATGACCTGGTGGTTAAGGAGCATCACCGATATGACCTGGTGGTTAAAAGGAAGCATGGGACAAGCTCTGGAGAGGTGGCAACTTTACTGACCGCAGTTCCTAATCCTAACACCAACACTAGAAATAGCCGTGGGATGTTCCTGTCACTCCCTAGACACCTCGTCACAGCCTGAGAACTAACTACCCCTAAAGATGGAAACAGAAAACTATCTTGCCTCAGAGAAATTCCCAAAAGGAAAGATAGCCCCCCACAAATATTGACTGTGAGTGGAGAGGGAAATGACATACACAGAAATGAAAACAGATTTTAGCAAAGGAGGCCAATTCTAATCTAGATAGACACAAATAGGAAAGGATACTGTGCGGTCAGTATTAAAAACTAAAAATCCACGCAGAGTTTACAAAAATGATCTCCATACCGACTCACAGTGTGGAGGGGCAAATCTGCTTCCCCAGAGCTTCCAGCTAGCCTGAATATATCATAATGACAAGCTGGACAAAAGACACATATCATGAACTGAGCAATAAAGTCCAAAGCAAATGGACAACAAAAGAACCAGCAAGAACTTATCTTTTGCTGAAATGGACAGGCCACCAGAGAAATTCAAGGAGAGATCTGAATCCAACCCAGAAAACATTGACAGCTGGCATGAACTAAAGACCAGAGCCAGGTTAAATAGCAAGGCCAGGAGAAACGATAAGTGAGAGCAGCTGCTACAGCAAAACTCAAGGAGCAGCAGTTCCACTTGAAACCACCAGAGGGAGCCCAAGGGCAGAACTAACAAAAGTACCATTCACAACCACAGGAGGGAGCCCCAGAACGGAATTCACAACACTTATCTCTTCAACTTGATCAGAGACTACTTTGAAGGAAAAGATCTCAGAGACGTAACAACACCAACCCAGCAGGCAAGTTCCCCAAGACAAAGCAACTTATCTCTTCAACTTGATCAGAGACTACTTTGAAGGAAAAGACCTCAGAGACATAACAAATTTCTTCTTTAGTGAGGGGATAGGAGTCAATGGCCACCACTTTCATCGGAGTCTGGAGTCTAACTGCCCCTATCTTGCATTGGGAAATCAAATGAGGACTGACCAAGTTGATGAACAAACTGCAGTCCACAAAAGCAGTAGAAAAATATGGACAACCATCCACCAACAGTTCCACTGGCAGTAAAACTTTTGCAAATGAGGAAAAGTGTACCTGAGGGTCTGGATGGCCGCCTTCTTGAATAGTGAAGGGCAGGAAGGGCAATCCCTCTTCCAGTGTTCCGACTCTCCACAATAGAAGCACAGCAGCTTCTCATGACGACGTGTTCTCTCTCTTTCAAAGTAATGGCCCCCACCTCCATAGCCTCAGAGGTGGCCACGGCTTCATCTCCACTGGGGAGCAATGATGTTTCCAGTTTCATAACACCTCTTGCCCGTAATCTGCGATCCATATGAACCGCTTGGGTCATGGTGTCTTCCATGGAATCAGGTGGAGGATGAAGCGCCAGGTCACCCTTCAGATGTTTTGACAGGCCTCTATGGAACAACCCCGGAGGGCGGTGTCATCCCACGAAACCTCTGCAGCCCAACGTCTGAATTCTGAGCAAAACCACTGGTGCTTACCCTAATAAACACTCATCACCATATCCTCTGCCAGACGCACTCTATCAGGCTCATCGTAAATGTGCCGTAGGGCCTCAAAAAATGCACCCACCGACACTCTCAGGGGCCGTAGAGGGGAGAGAAAACGCCCAGGCTTGCGGAGCCCTCCTAAGCAGAGTCATGACATCGCCCACCCTCTAACTTTCATCTCCAGAGGAACGGGGTCTTAGCGAGAAGAAAAGCCTGCAGTCCTCCTTAAAGACTCTAAATTCTTTTTTGTTACCGTAAAATGTATCAGGTAACTTAATCGGGGGTTCGGGGGGAACAGAGTGACTTCTCTAGCCCCTGCCCCTGAATTCCTGAGGACAGAGCCCCCTGAACCGTGTCCGTCACCTGCTGTTGGGACTGGGCCAGGGCTTGCTGCTTTAGGTTTAGTTTCTGCAGCGTCTGAGACAGGTGCTTCACCTGCTCAGACAGGGTGGGCATTGGGTCAATACTGCACCCTAAAGATAGAAGGACACCCAACAACAGAGTTGTGAAATATGAGCTTCAGTGGAGTACACACCTGAGAAAACAGGAAAGATCTGAGCCTTTTCCTGCTCCCTCTTCTGCTAGTCTTGGACCTTTTCTCCCGCTCACTAGTCATTTATAAAGGGTAAACAATATGTTGAGATCATATGAACCAAAGTACATGGTTATCAGTTGCCACTACATTCTATTCCTTGTGACTTTACCCCGCACCTCAGGGCTAGGGCGATGGGAGGGTCTGAGAAAACTGTCCCAGAACTTTGCCAGTGTTCCCCTGCCTCTGCTGGATAGGAGTTGTCTCTCTCGACTATACTTCTTGGTTGTCCAACGAACTGTTATGTCTGCCGCAAGCGTTTTGAGATGGAATTTTTTTTACTAATTCTGCAATAATGGCCCTCTGGTAATGCAGCATTTTAGTACACCTGTCTGCCTCTGGAAGAAGAGATCGAAAGTTCTCTTTGTAGCGTGGGTTTAAAAGTGTCACTACCCAGTAATGACTGTCACCCAAAATTTTTACAATACGATGGTCACGGGAAAGGCAGCACAACATAAAGTCAGCCATGCGTGACAGACTGGCAACAGGCAAGTCGTCCATGTCCTCACCAACAGAACGACTGACCAAGGTGTCCTCTTCCTCCCTGTCCTCAGGCCATCCACGCTGAACAGACGGTAAGATAGTTGTGCTTGTAGTACCGTCTACAGTGCATGAAAGTAGCTCCTGTTCTTCCTCCTCCTCCTCTACCTCATTGGCAAACAATGCACATTCGGATGACATGAGGCTGGGCTGTGTGTAATCACCCTGTATGGTTCCTTGCCCAATGTCCTCCTGCTCCACCTGCAATGCATCCTCTTTCATTGTGAGCAGAGAGCTTTTAAGAATGCAGAGAAGCAGAATGGTGACACTAATTATGGCATCATCGCCGCTCACCATCTTGGTGGACTCCTCAAAGTTTTGGAGGATGTTACATATATGTCTGACATCCATGTCCACTCCTGAGTTCTTATCTGTGGAGTCTGACCTGAATAACGATGGCGTTGTTGATGCTGGTATTCAACAACTGCTCTCTTCTGCTCACAAATCCTTTCCAACATATGCAGTGTAGAGTTCCAACGCATGGGGACATCACACACCAGTCAGTGAGCCGGAAGCTGCAATAGCTGCTGAAGGGATGCAAGGGATGCTGAAGCTGTAGCTGACTTTCTAAAATGGGCACACAGGCGGCGTACTTTCACAAACCAATCTGGCAGCTCTGGGTAGCTTTTTAGAAACCGTTGAACAACGAGGTTCAGCACATGGGCCAGGCATGGTACGTGTGTCAGTTCGCCTCACCTCAGAGCCACCACCAGGTTCCTGCATTGTCACACACAACCATGCCTGGCAACAGGTTCAGCGGTGTCAGCCACAGATTTGCCTGCTCTTTCAGAGCTGTCCACAACTCTTCAGCATTGTGCAGTTTGTCACCGAAGCATATTAGCTTCAGAACAGCCTGTTGCCCCTTGGATTTGGCCGTGCTGCAGTGCTTCCAGCTTGGGACTGATGTGCTCATTTCAGAGATGGAGGCTGAAGAGGAGGAGGTGCCGGAGCTGTAGACTGTGGGGACAACCCTGATAGACATAGGGTTCGCAATCCTTGGAGTCGGGAGGATGTGTTCCATCCCAATGTCTGACTGGGTCCCGGCTTCCACTATGTTAACCCAGTGTGCCGTCAGTGAGATGTACAGTCCCTGGCCACAAGTACTTGTCCAAGTGTCTATGGTTAGGTGGACTTTTCCAGTAACTGCATTGTTGAGGGCACAGGTAATGTTGTGGGACACGTGCTTGTGTAATACCGGGGCGGCACAGCAGGAGAAATAGTGGTGGCTGGTGACCGAGTAGTTTGGGACGGCCGCGACCATTCCATCTCCATGAGCCTAAAAGGCAACATTTTCAACACAAGCAGTTGAGAAATATTAGAATTTAGTACTGTGGCCTGTGGGGCGTTGGCTGCATATTTTCGCTTGCATTCCAATGACTGAGGTATGGACAACTGAAGTCTGCGCTGGGACAAGGATGTTGGCGTGCTTGATGATGGTGCTATTTGAGTGTGGGCAATGGCAGGTGCAGGGCAGGAGTCATCTCCGCATGCACCGTGGACAGGGGATTGGCTTGCACGCACAACAGTGGAAGAAGCAGTGGTGTCACTCGCAGACGCTGTTCCTGGACCCTGGGTTTGGGCCCACAAAGTTGGGTGCTTTGCTGCCATGTGCCTGATCATGCTGGTGGTGGTAAGGCTGGTAGTTTTGCTACCCCTGCTGATGCTGGCATGACAGGTGTTACAAATGGCCTGTTTGGGGTTATTGGTAGAGTCTTTAAAAAATAACTAGACTTGGAAAGACCTAACAGTTGGACTGGCAACTTCCGTCATGCTGGTGTTACAGGGAATGGTTGCCCGCCTTCTGTCTGCAGCCACCACACTGCTTCTTCCTGCTTGAAGGGGTGCTACACCTCCCTCCCCCTGTGTGCTGCTGTCCTCACTCTGCATGAGCTCCTGCCAGGTTGGGTCAGTTACTATATCATCCATCACCTTATCTTCCACTTCTGCACCCTGGTCCTCCTCCTGACTTTCTGGCAATTGTGTCTCATCATCGTCCACCTTTTGTGACCGTGACTGCTGAAATATTTGGCCATCACTACATGGAATCTCATCTTGCCCCGCTTCAAGTGGACGGGTGAGAGGCCCAAATCTATAAATGGAAAAGTGAAGAGCTCTTCAGAGTGTCCGAGTGTGGGATCAGATGTCTCAGGGCACTCAGCATAGTGGGAGGAAGAAGGATCAGGGTGAGTAATATGTGGTTCAGATTCACGGCTACTCAGACTTGACCATGTGGAAGATAGTGTGCTGGTGGCCAAGTAACTGGTAGTATTATCCGCTATCCAACCAAAAACCTTTTCACACTGCTCTGGCTTCAATAGTGCTGTCTTGCAGAGGTCCCCTAGGACTTCGGACACTAAGGTCCAGCGAAAAGATGTGGGTGTTTTTTGTGGCCCAATTTCAGCTTGCCCGTGGCCTCGGCCTTGGCATGCACCATCACATTCACTTCCCCGTCCCTTGCCACGCGCCTTGCCCATAGTAAATGGACTAGAATATTTTACACGCTCACTACAAATGGCTGAATTGGAAACGAACTTGTATGTGATACGTGTGCCGGAAAACCACACGTTAAACTATCTGGACTTTAGTTAAAAATGTTTTTTTGGTTATCAAATTGGTGTCAATAAGTTGGGTAACAGACAGCAAAAACACTAGAATATGTAGGCATGAAATGGTCAAATTTTTAGCACAGATAGATGAGGCCTGTCACAGAAATACCACACTGCCAAATATGTGGCCTGTATTTTTTTTGAGGTTTGCTAAATAGTGCTGTATATAAGTAAAGTAACAGACAGGAAAAAAACTGGAATAACGACCTAAAATGCACAAACTTGGAGCACGCAGATATATGGGGCCTGTTACGGAAATACCACACTGCCAAATATGTGGCCTGTATTTTTTTTGAGGTTTGCTAAATAGTGCTGTATATAAGTAGAGTAACAGATAGAAAAAAAAAATTAATAACGGTCTAAAATGCCCAAACTTGGAGCACGCAGATATATGAAGCCTATCATGGAAATACCACACTGCCAAATATGTGGCCTGTATTTTTTTTGAGGTTTGCTAAATAGTGCTATATATAAGTAGAGTAATAGACAGGAAAAAAAATGGAACAACGGCCTAAAATGCCCAACCTTGGAGCACACAGATGTATGAGGCCTGTCACGGAAATGCCACACTGCCAAATATGTGGTCTGCATTTTTTTTGAGGTTTGCTAAATAGTGCTGTATATAAGTAGAGTAACAGACAGGAAAAAAAATGGAATAACGGAATAAAATGCCCAAACTTGGAGCACGCAGATATATGAGGCCTGTCGCAGAAATACCACACTGCCAAATATGTACCTAGTAGTCAACTGAAAATGCTGACAGGCTGACTCTTATAAAAATGAACAACAGCTGCATTGGGCCTGACTTCTCTACACTACCGAATGATAGCAGCGTAACATAAATTCAAATCCAGTGTCTTTTTTTGGAAGATCTATTCCAATACACCTCTTCACACCCACACATGGGTATACGCTTCCTGATTTTGGCTATTTGAAGTTGTCTTCCTCGTTCTCATCCTCATCATCCAACACCACTATATCACCAGGGTGACCGTGGTCCGTGATGCAACACCCACATAATTTTTTTAAACTTGATACCCGTTACAAAAAGCTTTTATTATTATTATTATTTATTTATATAGCACCATTGATCCCATGGTGCTGTACATGAGAAGGGGTTACATACAAGTTACAGATATCACTTACAGTAAACAAACAATGACGGACTGATATAGAGGGGCGAGGACCCTGCCCTTGTGGGCTTACATTCTACAGGATTATGGGGAAGGAGACAGTAGGTTGGGGGTTGCCTGAGCTCCGGTATTGGTGAGGCGGTAGCTTCAGTAGTAATGAGGAGGCAGCGGGGTCAGTGCAGGCTGTAGGCTTTCCTGAAGAGATAAGTTTTCAGGTTCCGTCTGAAGGATCCGACTGTGGTTGATAGTCGGACGTGTTGGGGCAGAGAGTTCCAGAGGATGGGGGATATTCGGGAGAAGTCTTGGAGGCGATTGGATGAGAAGCGAATAAGTGTGGAGGAGAGAAGGAGGACTTGGGAGGACCGGAGATTATGTGAGGGAAGATATCGGGAGATTAGTTCAGAGATATAAGGAGGAGACAGGTTATGGATGGCTTTGTAGGTCAGTATTAGTAATTTGAACTGGATACCCTGAGGGAATGGGAGCCAGTGAAGAGATTTGCAGAGGGGGGATGCGGAGGAGTAGCGAGGAGAGAGATGGATTAGTCGGGCAGCAGAGTTAAGGATGGACTGGAGAGGTGCAAGGGTGTTAGCAGGGAGGCCACAGAAAAGGATGTTGCAGTAGTCAAGGCGGGAGATGATGAAGGCATGCACAAGCATTTTAGAAGATTGAGGGTTGAGGAAAGGACGGATTCTGAAGATATTTTTGAGCTGGAGGCGACAGGAGGTGGAAAGAGCTTGGATGTGCGGTTTGAAGGACAGGGCAGAGTCGAAGGTTACTCCGAGACAGCGGACTTGGGGTACAGGGGAAAGCATGATGTCATTGATTGCGATAGATAGGTCAGGTAAGGAAGATTTGTGGGATGGAGGAAAGATGATGAGTTCAGATTTGTCCACATTGAGTTTTAGGAAGCAAGAGGAGAAGAAGGAGGATATGGCTGATAGGCACTCTGGGATTCTGGACAGCAGAGCGGTGACGTCTGGGCCAGAGAGGTAGATCTGAGTGTCATCAGCATAGAGGTGGTACTGGAATCCATGGGACTTTATGAGTTGTCCCAAGCCAAGTGTATAGATTGAGAAGAGTAGGGGTCCTAGAACAGAGCCTTGGGGGACTCCAACAGAGAGAGGGTGGGATGAGGAGGTAGTGTGGGAGTGGGAGACGCTGAATGTGCGGTTGGAAAGGTACGAGGCGATCCAGGATAGGGCGAGGTCTTTGATGCCAAAGGAGGAGAAGATCTGTAGTAGGAGGCAGTGGTCAACTGTGTCAAAAGCAGAGGACAGGTCTAGAAGGAGGAGTACAGAGTATTGTCCAGTAGCTTTGGCGGTAAGTAGGTCATTAGTGATTTTGGTCAGGGCAGTCTCAGTTGAGTGATGGGGGCGGAAACCAGATTGTAGATTGTCGAACAACAAGTTAGATGAGAAGTGGGAGGAGAGTTCAGCATGGACGTGCTGCTCCAGGAGTTTGGAAGAGAATGGGAGCAGTGTTGTGTATCCGCTTTTTGGGCTCCCCTGGTGGTTGCTGGTGGTACTGGTGACTTGTTTGCACTTTGCTTCTTCTGTTCACCTGCTTCCATCAGTGTTTGGGAGTTTCCTATTTAGCCTTGCTCTCCAGTCATTTCCTTGCCGGTCATCATTGTAACCAGAGCCTTCGGTTGCATGTTCCTGCTACTAGTCTGCTGATCAGCTAAGTGGACTTTGTCCTTTTGTTTTGTACCTTTTGTCCAGTTTGCAGTTTTTGTGATTCTCTGTAGCTGGAAGCTCTTGCGGGCTGAAATTGCTACTCCTGTGTCATGAGTTTACACAGGAGTCTTAAAGTAATTTCAGGATGGTTTTTTGAAAGGGTTTTCAGTTGACCGTGAAGTCCTCTTTTGTATCCTTCTGCTATCTAGAAAGTGGACCTCTCTTTGCTAAATCTACTTTCATACTGTGTATGTCTTTTCCTCTTAATTCACCGTTATTACATGTGGGGGGCTGCTATCATCTTTTGGGGTATTTCCCTAGAGGTAAGCCAGGTCTGTTTCTTCCTCTACCAGGCGTAGTTAGTCCTCCGGCTGGCGCGTGGCATATAGGAAGCCGTAGGTATGCTCCCTGGCTACTGTTAGTTGTGTGGTAGATTTAGCTCACGGTCAACTCGAGTTTCCATCACCCGAGAGCTCGTTCGTTACTTATGTGTTTTTTACGTTCCCTTGCCATTGGGAACCATGACAGAGCAGCGATATTGGGCGATAGCTGGACATAGCAGTTGGATCGAGGGTTGGCTTTTTAAGGATAGGCTTGATTGTGGCATGTTTGAACGCAGAGGGGAAGGTGCCAGAAGTTAGTGATAGGTTGAAGAGGTGGGTTAGGGATGGGATAAGTGTGGTGGTGAGGTTGGGGAGGAGGTGGGATGGGATGGGGTCGAGCACACAGGTGGTGAGGTGCGATTTGGAGAGGAGACAATTAAGCCCCCCTTCAGTGATGTTGGATAGGGAGGTTATGGGGTTTGGGCATTTGTCTGGTATACAAAGGGGTTGTGGTGGTTGAACAATAAAGACTTGCCTTGTCTGGTCGATCTTATTTTGAAAGTGTGTGGCAAAGTCCTCAGGAGAGATGAGGGAGGTTGGAGGGGGCAGTGGGGGGCGGAGGAGGGAGTTAAAGGTTTTGAATAACTGTTTGGGGTTGTAGGATAGGTAAGATATGAGGGTTGTGAAGTAGGCCTGTTTAGCAGAGGTGAGTGCAGATTTAAAAGCAAGTGTTGTTTGTTTGAATACAGTGAAGTCATCTTGCGAGTGTGTTTTCTTCCAACGCCGCTCCGCAACCCTGGACACTTGCCGGAGCTTTTTAGTGGTGTTATTGTGCTAAGGTTGTCTATTGATACATCACACTCTGCCATGGACGAGAGGGGCAACTGTGTCAATAGCTGATGCGAGAGTGGCATTGTAGAAAGCAGTGGCAGTGTCTGTGTTGTAGAGTGAGGATATGGATGCCAGTGGTAGGATGGAGTCAGAGAGTGTGGGTGTCTAGGTGTGCAAGGTTTCTGCGTGGGTGCACATGTTGCTGGACATGGATGACCGGTGAGGAGGACAGGGATGAGAAGGTGAGCAGATGGTGGTCGGATAGAGGGAGAGGGGAGGTGGTGAAGTTAGATAGAGAGCAGAGATGGGTGAATACCAGGTCTAGTGTATGCCCGTCCGTGTGGGTGGCTGCAGAGGACCGTTGAGTAAGTCCAAAGGATGAGGTAAAGGACAGAAGTTTGGAGGCTGTTGACTGAAGGGTATCAATGGGGATGTTGAAGTCACCCATGATGATGGTGGGAATGTCATCAGAGAGAAGGGGGAAGAAGCCAGGTGGAGAATTGGTCAAAGGCAGTGGCAGGGCCCGGAGGTCGGTATTTTATACAGTATGTTCATGTATACCCCCCATGGGTAAATGTTTGTCAGCCCATACACTTAGAGTATGGGTACTACAAGTATAGGAGACCCGCGCCTTTATAATTGGAGCATTTTTTATGAGGCCCTCCTCCTCCTCGTCTCATCAAAGGAGTATTGGGGTGTGTCCAAATTTTTGGCAGCAATTGCATTCACTGCATAGGCAAACAGTATGGGAGACCCACTTCCGAATAATGGGAAAATTGTTTTATGAGGCCCTCCTCCACATCTCTTCCAAGGGATATTGGGGTGCGTCAAAATTTGTGGCAGCTCTGGAATTCACTGCATAGGCAAACAGTATTTGCGCCCCACCCCCTTTTGGGCCTCCGCCCCCTGTTGAGACCCCCAGTATGGAGTGAGCTGCTTTCCCACGGAACCTTCCATCCCCTGGTATCTCTCAACCAGTCCAACAAGTTCATCGACATTACGGGGATCACCCTGGGCAACCCAAATGTGTACGGGCCTCGGCAGGGAGTGCGCAAACAGGTCCATCACCACCCGTTCTACAGGCGAACAGGACTCTGGCTGCAGCCATTTTTGAGCCAGGTGAAACATGTCAAACATTTGGGAGTGCGGTGGTTTGTCCTGGTGATACGCCCAACGGTGATCCCGCTGTGCCCTGAGAGTCATTGTTATGCCCAAGCGTGCAAGAGTCTCAGTTTTTAGCTTGCCAAGCTCATTAGCATCCTGCAAAGCTAAATCATAAAATGCTTTCTGGGGTTCCCCCGTCAAGTATGTGCCAGTATCTCTACCCACTGCTCTAGCAGGAGTTTCTCCCTCTCGGCGACCATTTCAAACACTGTCAGGAAAGCCTCAACTGTGCAATTCTCCATTGTAGATTCTTCAGCCTTAAAACTGCAATTCGCCAATGCCGAGTCTTCAGCCTCAACACTGCAATTCGCCAATGCCGGGTCTTCAGCCTCAAAAATGCAATTCACCACTTCTGGGTCTTCAGCCTCAAAATTGCAATTCGCCAATGCTTGGTCTTCAGCCTCAACATTGCAATTCGCCACTGCCGGGTCTTCAGCCTCAACATTGCAATTCGCCACTGCCGGGTCTTCAGCCTCAAAACTGCATTTCGCCAATGCAGGGTCTTCCGCCTCAAAATTGCAATTCACCAATGCAGGGTCTCCAGCCTCAACACTGCAATTCGCCACTGCCAGGTCTTCAGCCTCAACACTGCAATTCGCTAATGTCGGGTCTTCAGCCTCAAAACTGCAATTCGCCACTGTTGGATCTTCAGCCTCAAAACTGCAATTTGCCACTGCTGGATCTTCAGCCTCAACACTGTAATTCAGTGCATAGGCAAACAGTATGGTAGTACCAACTTCCTGATAATGGGATCATTGTATTCAGGTGGCCCTCCTGCACATCTGTTTAAAGGGTTATTGGGGCGTGTCCAAATTTGGGGCATTAACTGCATAGGCAAACAGTATGGGAGCACCAACTTCCTAATAACGGGAGCATTGCTTTCAGGTGGCAATCCTGTACGTCTGTTAAAAGTGTTCTTGGGGTGTGTCCAAATTTGGGGCAGGTGATGCATTCACTGCATAGGCAAACAGTATGGGAGTACCAACTTCCTAATAATGGGAGCAATGCTTTCAGGTGGCCATCCTGTATGTCTGTTCAAAGGGTCATTTGGGTACATCTAAATTTGGGGCAGGGCAGGCCTTGCATTCACTTCATGGGCAAACAGTATGGGAGTACCAAATTCCTAATAATGGGAACATTGCTTTCAGGTGGCCATCCTGCACATCTGTTCAAAGGGTTATTGGGGTGCATCCAAATTTGGGGCAGGTCTTGCATTCACTTCATGGGCACACAGTATGGGAGTACCAACTTTCTAATCATGGGAACATTACTTTCAGGTGGCCATCCTGTACGTCTGTTCAAAGGGTTATTGGGGTGCATCAGCATTTGGGCAGGTTTTGCATTCACTGCATAGGCAAACAGTATGGGAGTATCAACATCCTAATAATGGGAACAATGCATTGAGGAGGCCCTCCTGTACATCTCTTCAAAGGGGTATTGGGCAAATTTTGGGCAGCCCTGAAACTCACTGCATACGCAATAATAGTTTAATAATGGGAACAACAAAGCATAGCTGGCTGATGGCTCTCTAAGAATAGTCAGGGCTGACTGCTGGCCCTTTCAGAATAGTAAAGGCCACTTAATGGCCATATAAAAATAGGCTTTGTGACTTTCAGAGTCCCTCCTTCATAAATGAAACAGTATGTGTCTGATGATGTGTCACACACCACATGGCCAGATAAGGTTGTAAAATATTAAAATGACATTTCCCAGTGAATGCATTTGTCTTTGTTGAAAGCAATGCTAAAGTTGAGAAGCACATCAAAAACTACGTGTGAACATTGCCCAAGGTGTGGAGGAGCATTTTTGTTTTTGGTTATTTATTTTGCCTTATATACAAGTCATTATCCTGGAAAGGATGTTCCTTAACATATTTCCCATGAAAATCCATTTTTGTTTTGTTTTTGCATGTTTTATTGTGAGTCTGTAAAAGTGGCATAAGACTCTGACAACATTGTTCACATCAGTGACCTGGGAGTCAGAAATGCTTCCAGTGGTCTTCCCCATGATGTTCCCATGTCAGTTGAGCACTGTTCCCATTGATTTCCAGGATTTATAGTCACTCTATAGTCCCCCGGGGGGCACGGTAAAAATGAGTTTCCCATAGACTTACATTGGGCTCGTTGCTCGGGTCGAGCACCCAAGCATTCCAATATGCTTGACTTGAGCAACGAGCACCTATGCATTTTAGTGCTCGCCCATCAGTACTTATGACCTTTACAGAAAATGGGACATATCTGACATTCCATACATAACGGATCGCTATCTCTTCAGTACTACATGCACGTACGGCTTGGCTGAGTACGCATGTGTTTGTGATAATTATAGGTGATAACTCAGGAGACTCTTTGCATGGAACAAGACAACTACAGGACACAGTTTTATAAGTGGTAAAGTCTACACACGGTGATTCAAACAGGTGCAGAGAGAAACTCAAGTCCACAACACTTGGTGTAAATATTAAACGCAGCTTAGCAGTCTATAGGAAACTACAGAGGAAAATGCAATCAAGCAGAAAGTCTATGAAGCACAGTTATTCTTGAGGATACTTGACATGAATAAGTCCTTGGTAGTCCAAAACACAGATAGATATGCTATAAGGCAGTTCAAATCATATTTTAGCTCAACCAGGGAGGTCTGGTTAATAGTCTCAGGTTATTGCAGAGCAGAAACAGCTTACATGTCCAGCAAATGCAGATGGAAGTAGACACGAGCAGCAGATGAAGGAGGATTACTGGAAACCAATGTATGCAGCAGTAACTCAGAGCAGAGTAGCAGGATCACCACACAGGTTCACAGGAGCAGGTGTATAGCCAGGGAATAATCAGAGGTCAGGAGCTGGATGCAAGGCAGAATACTCTAGCACAGACTGAAGGCTGGGTTGGAGCTTCACAGCAGGAAGACACAGTTCACATGATACCAAAGACGCCATCTTGGGAAAGGGCAGTAATGCACAAAAGGTAATAAAAAATGTTCAGAGTCCTGACAGTGTTCTGAATGGGGAGAAGTGTCGCTGCTAGAAACAAAAGGACAGGGTGTTCAAATTCAACATTAGGTGGCTGATCAGGGAGTTTGATTAGCATAAATGTAATGTGTTTGGCCGGCTTTGTAGCACAAAGATTTTCAAGTCAGGCAACAGAGGGGCACAGAGCTCAGAAAGGATTCAATAAAACATTGAAAAGTTATAGTTATGGTTAGGAAAGTAATAGAAAAGAACGGTCAAGACTGGGACTGTCCTACCGTATCTGATGTTCTCTATCTGACAGGTTCCACACGCCTCTACTGGTTTCTTACTGTTCGAACTTCTGTGTGGCCGATATCCGCAGGGTCTACTTAATATATCAAAGGAAACCTGGGAAGTCGAAGAAATGCCCTACCGGAGCGTCATCAAGCAAGTCGCTCATGTTTTTCTGACCTCACAAAATTACCTTATTTTCATTGTTTTGATTGGTTATATGTGTTGTCTTTGTTTTTCGTTTGTTTTGTTTCTGGCACTATAATTTTGTACTTTATGTAATTGAATCTACCAAGAAGTGTGAATGGACACCAAAAGATTATTCAATCTTATGAAAGCCACTTAGGTGAAATGTACGTTGGAGTCCCTGGGTTCTTATATCTGGCAATACATTCTCTCTGCTTCTATAGAATATATATGTATCTATTGTTTTTGATCGTGACATCTACACATGATTAGGTTATTTATCTATCCACTTGGATTTGTTATGAGATATGTACTTGTGTGTGGATCTCATCCTTCTTGTGATGTGAGGCATCGTTAATACTATGATTTTTTATACACACTTCCTATAAATTTCTCTGCAATTTTTTCTATATAGGACTGTGTCCCCTCTACATGTTTTCTATTCTGTCTGTTGTGGAAGATAAAAATATCTTTGTTGTAATAATAATAAAATGTGTTTTTATTGAATAATCTTTTGATTTACTTAATCAATTAGTAAATAGCCACATACCATATGAATAACTAGCTAATTATTTTTCTGGTGTTGTTGACTTTATGTAATTGACCAAATGATTTAATTAAATGACTCTTATGAAAATTTGATTGTTATTGAAATGTTTAGTTGGAAAGTGTTACAACGCTTTTATATTCGGGTCACTTACCACTCTCTCGTTATTGTTAACAAATGTGTTTGTGATATGATTAAAAGGCACTTAATGCAGAAATTCAGCATAGAATATATTTATGTTTCCCATATTTTATTTTTAATGCCGTAATTCTAGAAAGGCCATATTAGTAAGTGCCTTATCACCATCTTAAACACATTTGTCAACAATAATAGAAAATGGCTAATTCTGTTAATCATAGTTTAACCCCTTCATGACCTATGATGTATAGGTACAGCATAGGTAACCCCTACCTCTTTGATGCGGGCGCCGGCACTTAGCCTGCACCTTTTTCAGCACACTTCAGCTGACATATGCTGCTAATATCTGATCATGTAGTCGCAAACCACCCGCGGCTGTTAACATGTTAAATGCAGCTATCAATCTCTGACAGTGTCATTTAACATATCCGTGTCAGAAGCGCGTCACTAGCGCCACCCATTGGCACCCCTGTCACAATATTGCGAGGCGTCGATGGGTTGGATTGACAACCCGGGTCGACAGGAGACCCCTGTGGTTGTAATTGCTGGAAAGCCATGAGCATCGCTCTGTGGCCGGCACTCATATGCAAGTTAACATTTTTGCTACACACAGTAGGGCAGAAGCCCTGCTGTGTGTAGCACAGGCTATCATATAATTGCAGCTTCTAGTCTCCCATGGAGTAAAAATAAAAAAAAAAATTAACAAAAAAAATAAAAGTTCAATTTACCCCCCGTTTGCCCCATTCAAAATAAAAAATAAAATAAAAATAAAAAATACACATATACAGTATCACCGCATTCAAAATAACCCGATCAATCAATACACTGTGTTCCAAATTATTATGCACAAAGAGTTTAGGAGTGATAAGGTTAGAATTTTTTTGTTTGTCATTTAAACTCATTGATGGTGATGTGTGTCAGGGCTCTTTATATCACTGAAAGCAATTGCAGATACCTGTGCAAATTAGTTTGGCAGGTGTGTCCAAATAAAGGCAAGACTACTTAAGAAGGCTGTTCCACATTATTAAGCAGCCTACATTTTTTGCCAAAACGGGAAAGAAAAAGGATGTGTCGGCTGCTGAGAAGCAACAAATTGTGAAGTATTTAGGTCAAGGCATGACTACAATCAACATTGCCAAGACACTTTATCGTGATCATCACACATTCAAGAAGTATGTAGCTGATTCCCAGCACACACGTGTGCGTGCTGATAAGGAAAAATTGAGGACTCTTTCCAACAGGCAATTGCATAAGGCTAAAAGAGCAGCTGCAAAAATGCCTTGTCATAGCAGCAAATAAGTTTTTGAAGCTGCTGGTGCCTCCAACGTCCCCAGAGCAACAAGATACAGGGTCCTTCAGAGGTTTGCTGCTGTGCGTAAGCCATCCTGTCGACCACCTCTATCCACTGCACACAAGCAGAAATGACTCCAGTAGGCCAAACGATACATGAAGACTGACTTCCAAACTGTTTTGTTCACCGATGAGTGCTGTGCAACGCTTGATGGTCCAGATGGATGGAGTGGAGGATGGCTGGTCGATGGACACCCCATGAAAACACGGCTAAGGCGCCAACAAGGAGGAGGTGGAGTAATGTTTTGGTCTGGAATCATGGGGAGAGAGATTGTCGGCCCCTTTATGATCCCTGAAGGGGTAAAGATGAACTCCATAATCTATGTGGAGTTTCTAAAACAACACTTCCTGCCATGGTTCAAGAGGAAGAACCGTGCTTTCCGCAGCAAGATCATTTTCATGCATGATAATGCACCGTCTCATGCTGCAAAAAACACATCTGCATCTCTGGCTGCTATGGGCATAAAAGAGGACAAACTTATAGTGTGGCCACCATCTTCCCCTTACCTCAACCCCATTGAGAACCTCTGGAGCATCATCAAAAGGAGTGTCTACCATGGCGGGAGGCAGTTCACATCTAAGCAACAGCTCTGGGAGGGTATTCTGTCCACATGCAAAACAACTGAAGCAGAAACCATGCAAAAACTGACATTCATTGGACGAGAGAGTTCAGAAGCTTCTTTCGAACAAGGGGTCCTATGTGCAAATGTAACATCACCTAGAATAAAGTTTTCACTTGAAAACTGTTTGATTTTATTTTGTAATAAGCTGATAATGCTTATAACTTCACAATTGACCATTTTTTTGTTCAAAATAAAAAAAAAGGTTGAAAACTCTGCTGTGCATAATAATTTGGAACATGCATTTTGAGTGTTTATTTTTTTTTTTAAAGATACAGTTTTCATAGGCAGTTTGTTCCAAAACATTGCAATTATACTAGAATAGTAGATGACTGGAAAATAACAATGACTGCAATTCAGATAGGTAATTTAGAGAAAGCATGAGGAAATATTATTTGCATAATAATTTGGAACACAGTGTAAATAAAAGGAATTAATCTGATCAGCGTAATAAAAAAAACAAAACTTCAGAATAATGTTATTTTGGTCACCACAACATTGCAATAAAATGTAATGTAGGGGTGGGATCCTGACAGAGGCCTAGCACGAGATAGAGAGCTACGGAGCTGCGCCTGCCCCTACGTGTGACAGCATCCTAAGAAAGGACACGAAGCGAAGTGTATTGTGGAGAGTGAGAAACGAAGTCACAGCACAAGGAGATAATACCGGGAGGAGTTCTTCCCCAAGATCGGCAGCCTCCATCTGAGGCGCGTAGCCGGTGGCCGGAACACCGAGGGAGTAATTGACTCTACACATTACTTCGGAGACCGGCAGGACAGTCAATTCCAAGATGGCTGCCTTAATACCTAAGAAGACACGGTGGCAAATTGTGGGGGTCGGGGCGTCTCTAGGGTCCCAATAAACAAGCCTCAGCCATCAGAAACATCCACGAAAGTTGTGAGGACTATCCCGTGGTGCTCAGCAGGGAGGTACTACAACACACAGGCGCTAGTAGGAAGGCTACTGATTTCCACCTGGCTAAGAGAGCTCTGGATTTGCCTTCGGACTGGCCGGACTCTGCCTGCCCTGTGAACGGTACTCTGGACTGTGGACCCTGAAGTCTTCAGTAAAAGGTAAAGAGACTGCAACCTTTGTGTCCTCGTTATTCATTGCGTCCTACAACGTTCACCATCAACACCTTCCACATCTGGGAAGCCCTGGGGACATACTTCACCTGTGGGAAGGTCAACCATTAAGCTGCCATTCCATCACCCCAGCTGACCCCTAAGCAGCGTCCGTCACCCTGACCGAATACCACAGGTGGCGTCACGAACACCAGACAAACTACACCTTTAATTGGACACCCCTCAGAAGGACCACGGACTGGGTCGGGCTACCGTAACATCCCTAGAACCGAGAGATAGACCCGGTACCGAGTACCCCATTGCCCTACATGTGGGGGCGCTCCAAATCTTGGCGTCATGAACAGGATCTACTTAAGCCTGAAAATCAGGTCATGTGTGCCTAAGAACTGTGTCAGAACTGTATTGGAACTGTGATTTATTGCAAAGACTGTGTATTGCCATTTGCCGCCAAAAATTCCTGCCAAAATCGCCGCCATTACTGCGCCACGAGGAGCACAGGAGAAGAAGAAGGGCGTTGAGTTGTGGGCGTGAACGAACTGAGAAGCACGAAAAATAATGGCTGCCCAGTCTAAATATTCCTGTATCTGGAAGGCGTGTCCATCAGCAACCGAGATCCGCCTCCTGATTCTCCATGGCGGGCGGACGGAGACAGCAAAAACAAAACCGATCCCTAGGGGAGGAAGGAATGGAGCTGGAGATCAGAGGGGACCCTTGCAAAAGAATGGCCCCGCACCGACCCCCGTCACAGGAGGATTACTCCGGCATGCCACAGCTGGAGAGAATGGACCCCTGGGAGCTGTCTACTGGACCTCTGCTGCCTGTACCAGCTCTGGCACCAACCCCAGAGGAATGGAGTGGCGTCGGAAGAGTCGCCTCACGAGCGGGTACTCAGTGCCCTGATATGCTGGGATTTTGCATCCCTCCTGCCTTTACTTCGACTGTCGCCGCGGCTGCTAGAACACCGGAGCCTCCGCCACCAGGCCCAGGACTACGCGAGCATAACCTTGGGCCCTTCCCATGGGGAGAATACTGGCGGCATCTGATCGCAGAGTACAAGAGGGAAGTCGAGCGGGAGGCTCGAGGCGACTTGTTGGACGACTCACTACCGAAGTGGGGTGTTGTGGTGGTATATCAACCTCACAAAGAGAAGGGATTCATCCAGGAGATCGGGTCGTCGGTGAGAGTCCACGTTCACCGGGACGAGGTGGAGTCCTGCCTGGGCGGGGACGGCGCGGACTCCGTCATGAAACCCGGAGATGCTGTGACCTACCGCCGGTACCAAAAGGCAAACAGTTGGTGGGCCTGGGATGTGCAGAAATGCACAGCCCTCTTGGCGGTATCCAGGACCCTGGAAGAAGACCTTACCCATGAAGCGGCTGCGGCAGCCCCCGCTGTAATGTGCATCATCCATCAGACCACCCAGACCTTTATTGCGGCACACAACCTGACCGTGCATGAGAAACGAACTCACGGAGTGTACCCGGAGCCGGGAGTGAGCTTGGACACGAACTATCCCAAACCACAGAGGGCTACCTGTCAGGTAAAGCCCTGGTGGAGGCCGCCAGAATAAACCTCGGAGAACCGAAAACTGTATATAGTTCTTTTAACCGTTTGTTCGTCCTTTGCTGCTTAAACCCATAGGGGTTAGTGAGTCCTCTGGAGAGCCATAGATAGATGGTTGATAGACTTTGCACTTAGAGAAAGAAAATGTTAATTTATAGTTGAGATAGCACTTAGTAGATAGAATACCTGTATGGGTAATTGGTTCTATAGATAGATAGTAACTGTTTTCGATCTGCCTTTTGCACAATGTAAATATGTTCTTGTTTGTAACGTTCAAGTGTCCTCACCTCCCATAAAGGGAAGCACTGTTAAATTAATTTGTTTACAGCATTCCAAAAATTTTGTATGTCTTTTGCTAACATGTATTGTTGTTCTTCTTTTCCCAGTCCCAGAGTAATGGATTAAACGGGGGGGGGGGGGGGGGGAGATTGCAGCGCCCCAGAGTCCTGGTTGTTGCAGTAATATCGCTCTTCCACCAGGGGGAGTGATATTACGTCTGATGGTACTAAAGGAGTTCACCTTGCCAGGTATCACGTCACACACTACACCTCACACTCCAGTCCACCAGGGGGAGCCTTGCTTCTATCTATTAGGGCACTCCTCACACATGGGTAAAACTGGTGGGTTGGATAGGAAGTTAGGGAGAAGCTACCTGGGTTTGACCCAGAGAGGACCTGTCAGGCAGACAGGGGGAGAAGGAGGAACATCTGAGCTGCAGACAGAGGGTCCCTGTCAGGGGTGGGATCCTGACAGAGGCCTAGCACGAGATAGAGAGCTACGGAGCTGCACCTGCCCCTACGTACGGCAGCATCCTAAGAAAGGACACGAAGCGAATTGTATTGTGGAGAGTGAGAAACGAAGTCACAGCACAAGGAGATAATACTGGGAGTAGTTCTGCCCCAAGATCGGCAGCCTCCTTCTGAGGCGCGTAGCCGGTGGCCAGAACACCGAGGGAGTAATTGACTCTACGCATTACTTCAGAGACCGGCAGGACAGTCAATTCCAAGTTGGCTGCCTAACCTTAATACCTAAGAAGACACGGTGGCAAATTGTGGGGGTCGGGGCGTCTCTAGGGTCCCTATAAACAAGCCTCAGGCTATCCCAGTCATAAGGGTTGTCCTATCCATACCATCTGGGGGACAGAGAGAGAGATAACATCAGAAACATCCACAAAAGTTGTGAGGACTACCCCGTGGTGCTCAGCAGGGAGGTACTACAACACACAAGCGCTAGTAGGAAGGCTACTGATTTCCATCTGGTTAAGAGAGCTCTGGATTTGCCTTCGGACCAGCCGGACTCTGCCTGCCTTGTGAACGGTACTCTGGACTGTGGACCCTGAAGTCTTCAGTAAAAGGTAAAGAGACTGCATGTGTCCTCGTTATTCATTGCGCCCTACAACGTCCACCATTACCACCTTCCACATCTGGGAAGCCCTGGGGACATACTTCACCTGTGGGAAGGTCAACCATCTAGCTGCCATTCCATCACCCCAGCGGACCCCTAAGCAGCGTCGGTCACCCTGACCGAATACCACAGGTGGCGTCACCAACACCAGACAAACTACACCTTTAATTGGATGCCCCTCAGAAGGGCCACGGACTGGGTCGGGCCACCGTGACATCCCTAGAACCGAGAGATAGACCCGGTACCGAGTACCCCATTGCCCTACACGTGGGGGCGCTCCATAGCCATTAGCCTTGAGTCTTGCTAGATATCGATTAGCTGTGTCATCTGCTTGGCATTTTACTTTAAAAACCCATTTACATCCTATAGCTTTTTTTTCTTTTGGTAGTTCTGTCAGTGTCCATGTCTTTGAATCATGCATGGATTTTATTTCTGTTTCTGCAGCCTTTATCCATTTGTTGGCCTCTTCTTCTGAAAGTTGAGATATGTCCTCTCAAGATGTAGGTTCATAAATTTTATTTGTACTTGCATTGTATGAAAGACATTGAGGTGTTCTTCCCTTGTTTTCTCTTATTAAGCTTCTTGGTTCTGTGTCTGTATGGAGCTGTATCTCTTGACTTTCAGTTTTTTTATTATCATCAATTTCCACTTCTTTCTCATCAGGTGTTCCTGCTGTTATATCACTGTCGTTTCTCTCATTTTTCATTTCCAGTGATGTCATTATGTCATCAATCATCATTTAGATCTTCAATGAAAGTAACACTGTTACTCACTGTGATTCTGTCTGTCTTGGGATCTAGGATTCTGTATCCTTTGCAATTGTCACTATATCCGACAAATATTCCTTCAATGGCTCTGTTTTGAAGTTTGGAGCATTTTTCTTCTGGAATAAACACAGAAACTTTGAAACCAAAAACTCTTAAATGATTCACACTTGGTTTCTTACCTTGCCGCAGTTCATATGGGTTTTTTGCAGTTTTCTTGAAAAAGTCTGTTTTGCAGACAAGTAGCTATCATTGCTGCTTCACCCCAGTATTTCTCTGCTATTCTGGAGTCTGTTAGCATACATCTTATCATTTCAGTCAGAGCTCTGATTTTCCTTTCTGCTACCCCATTCTGTTCAGGTGTGTATAGAACAGTCTTTTGATGCTCTATTCCATTCTGTCTTAAGTAGTTTTCTATTTGGTGTCCTGTAAATTCACCTCCATTATCACTTCTGATGATGATTGGCTTCCTCTGAAACTTGTTATTTGACTTTGTCACATAGTCTTCTTATTTTTCAAAAACTTCACTTTTATTCTTTATCAAGTTCGTGACTGTGTATCTTGAGTAGTCATCTATGAAGGTCACCATATACAGTATCTGTTACCTCCTGATGTGGTCACTTTCATGGGTCCCCGTACATCAGTGTGTACCAAGTCAAGTGGTCTTGTGCTTTTTGTCTCACTCTCTTTAGGTATAGATACTCTTGTAGCTTTAGATTTTATTCAACATTCACATTTTACGGCAATTGAGCAATCAGATATCAATAGGTCTTTTGTCAAATTCTTCTTTCATAACACCATTATACTCTCAGGATGTCTGTGTCCTAGACATCTATGCCACATGTGAATACAATTCTTGTGATTATTATGAGTACATAACTTCATCTGTTCCATTAATGTGTCTAGAGGATATAATTATTCACCTGCTTTGACATTAATTATTACCTTATCTCCTGCTAGGATTGTACAATTATTATCTTTAAATTTTACAGTAAGCCCTTTGGCTGTCAGACGCTTTACGGATAACAATCCTCCTTCTAGTCCTGGATCATATCGCACATCCTTTACTAGTAATTTTGATTTATGCCCAAAACTATCAGGACACATTAGCATTCCTTATGTGGATTAACTGATCATCCTCCACTAATAAGCTGATAGTAGCTCTTGCTTGTTTGTTTTTCTTATCCCATGTCTGATTTTTATCATTGGGTCTGTCTGTAGTGATTACCTCCCATAAATCATCTTTAGACAATAACATCTCCACTTTGAACTTCCATAACTGATAGTTCTCATTGTTCCAATTAGCTTAGCTATTGTGAGTCTCAGCTCTGAACTACTGCTCATCTTTAACTTATTTGTCTTACTTGTTAGGAGAGAAGTGCTCTGAACTATTCTTTTTGCATTCACCAAGTCATTTTTGTCTTCTATGCTGGGCCCGTAACTTGTTGCATAGTTTGGTCACAGAAGAAACTTGTGAGAGTAGATTATATGGGGTAATTCAACTTTTATCTACACAGAACATGAGGTACATGCATCAGCTTCTTAATACAGCATAACAGGAAGTCTGAAGGACTTTTTACCAGAGAGAAAGTGAAACCAAAGTACAATAAATATATGTATTACATTCAACTAAGCATATAACAGTAACAACATTGCCATCTAATGTCAGAAAAGTGTAAACTCCTCCTGCACACAAATAAGTCTGTATCTGTTGCATATCTGCCAACATCCCCTACAGTGTCAGGTTGGCGCTGTTATACTTATTAAAATGATACCTTAGTTGATGAAATCCATCTTGTGGTTGTTGTTTAATCTTTATGTGCAGTTTTCATGTAATGAGATTCTCGTGCTCCAGGGCGGGCTTGTGGGGGTCTTTATGTGGTGCTCTGCTTACATTCATCTCTATGGCTTCTGACAGGTCACTGATCCCTCAGAGACCTGCTCCCGTTTTACATAAAGCATATTTCATTGTTTAAAAAAAATTGCATTCATCATGCAGGCAGCGGCGCCTCCACTATAGCATGATCGCATCTATAATATATCAATATATTGATTTTTTGGGTGATATAAATTTGTTGAGAATATAACAAATTTGTCCTCAAAATAGCTCCTGACGCACCTCCGCAGTAGTATAATTCGGAACACAATAGATGCCTGCACCATATAGGAAAAAAAATTGAATCCACTAAGATAGCGCCAGAGGTGCCTGCGTAGTAGCATTTATCGCATCACCAATAGATGCTACTGCGCAGGCACTGACTGACAAAAACTGAAAGAAACTTTTTTTTCTCTCAACCTCAGAGAAAAACTGATGCGACTCTGATAACACTTCAAGTTGGATCTCCTTCATGTGTGTTGGCTGAATTTTGCAGGGCACTAAGAGCACCAGGCCTAAACCTGTCACTCATCCACCTGTTACTGATCAATGTTTCAGCTAGAAATGCTTTTTCAAGCCCTGTCCCATTCATCCATGCTGCGCAATTATACTATTTGTACTCTGGGTCAATTGATGGCACTTTGGCTGGTGTCTGTGGAGCGCCCCCAGATGCAGGGCCGCGGGTTACTTGGTACCGGGCCTCTCTGTCTTGGTCCTGGGGTTGTCACGGTGGCTAGACCCAGTCCGTGACCCTGCTAAGGGGCGTCCAATGAAAGGTGTGATGGTGGTGCGTGGTGCAAGGTGCGATGAATAACGAGGACACAGGGTTGCAGTCTCTTTACCTCTTTACTGAAGGCTTCAGGATCCGCAATCCAGAGCAGTGCTAACAGGGCTGGCTGAGACCGGCCGGTCCGAAGGCACATCCAGAGTTCCCTTTGCAGGTGGAAATCAGTGCCTACCTTCTGTGTGTTGTAGTACCTCCCTGCTGAGCACCACGGGATAGTCCTCACAACTGTTGTGTCTGTTTCTGATGTTCTTTCTCTCTCCGTCCCCCAGATGATTTGGCTAGGACGCACCCGTATGACGGGGTAGGCCTGGAGTTATTCTGGGACCCTAGAGACGCCCCTCTCCCACAATTGCCTCCGTTGTCTGCTTAGGTGATTTAGGTGAGACAGCCAACCTAAAGTTAACTGTCCTGCCGCCGTTTGAAGTAATGCTTGGAGCCCAATACTTCCTCGGCGTTCCGGCCACCAGCTACGCGCCTCAGTAGGATGTTGCCACGATCTTAAGGCACGTCTCCTACTGGTTCTATTCTCCTTTGTGCTGTGATCTTGTTTCTCACTTCTCCACAATAAACCTCGCTTTGTGTCCTTTCTTAAGATGCCACCGCAACGGGTGCAGGCGCGGCTCCGTAACGTTCTGACCTTTTTGCTAGGCCACTGTCAGGATCCCACCCCTGACAGAGACCCCCCTGAATCTTCCCAGGAACTCCCTCTCTCACAGCAAAACCCAGTCAGCTTCTCCCTAACTTCCTATCCAGCCCCCAGTTTTACCAGAGTGTGAGGAGTGGCCTAATACATAGAACCCTTTGCTCCCCCTGGTGGCCAGAGTGTGAAGTGTAATGTGTGACTGTCATACCTGGTCAGGTGAACTCCTTTAGTGCCATCAGATGTACCACTCCTTAGTGGTGGAGAGTCAGTACTGCAACGACCAGGACTCTGCATCTGCCCCTAATTTGAGCTGTTTGAGAAGCTTTTTGGCCCCCCCTTAAGGGGTTGTCTATGTCTTTGGTTTAGCCTCCCATTGAATTCAATGAGGTTCTGGTATGTTCGGCGATCATGTTTGTTAAACATCGGAACGTTCGCCGAACCAAGCCGAACTGAACCTTGAAATGTTCACTCTTCTCTGCTCATCTTTATAATTTGTCTGGGCCTGAACAGACTGCCATGAAAAAATATGTTAACAAAAGTTTGTGGAAGGGTGATATCCGTCCTTCCTCCTCCCTTGTGGCTGCTCGATTTTTCTTTGTCCTTGCCTCAATTTCCGAGAACTAAAAGAAATCTCGTTTACCCATTTCCACTCATCCCCGTCCTATATAATCAGCTTTTGGGAGCTAAGTGGTTTTCTAAACTTGATCTTAGAGGGGTTTACAATTTGATACACAACCAGATGGGTGATAAGTGGAAACCGTCAGAGGGTTTATTTGAAATCTTGTCATACCATTTGGGTTTTCCAATGCATATGCTGTTTTATAAAACTTTTTGAATGATATATTCTCTGATTGCACTGTGAGATTTGTTGTGATTTACCTGGATGATATTCTAATTTTCTCACCCGATATGGACTCTCACTGTAGGGTGCACAGGCAGGTAGTCATGGACAAGGGGCTGCTGTGTTCTCACACCCTGGCACCCTACAAATAAACAGTGTATGTATTCCTGTGTGCTGTGCGTGTGGTGCCGTACTCTCATGTTTAAGCCGCAGGCTTCCGGATCTAGGAACATCAGCAAACAATTCAGGGGACACTTGTTTTTAACAAACAGTTGAACTACTTTATCATCTTATGTTCAATTGATGATACAGCACAGTACATTTCCATGTTCTCTGTTTGTTCAACTTCAGCTATCCCTTTGCTTAATGGCTCCCTCAGACCCCATGGTACTCCATCCAGCATCTCATATTGTAAGGTTACATGGGATCCCTCTTAGGCTAAGTGCACACGTTCAGGAATTCTTGCAGAAAATTCCTGAGGAAACCCTGAAATTTTCTGCAAGAAATCTGCAAGAAAACCGCATGCGTTTTTTGCGCGTTTTTGACGCGTTTTTGGTGCTTTTTTGATGCGTTTTTTCCGGACATTTCCCAATGCATTTTAAGTGGGAAATCCGCAAAAAAACGCAAAATTAATGAACATGCTGCGTTTTTTACCGCGATGCGTTTTTAACGCAGAAAAAAACGCATCATGTGTACAAAAAGTGCAGAATTCATTAAAAATGATAGGATGCTTAATATAAGCAGATTATTTGTGGATTTATAGCGTTTTTATAGGGAAAAACCGTGAAAAAACCGCCGTGAATAATCTGCAACGTGTGAACACAGCCTTAATGTTGTGTCTGATAGGAAAACTCAATTTTTCTTCAAATTGTGGAAAGCTTTTTGTAGTAATCTATGGATTAAATTGCCATTTTTCTCCGCTTACAACCCTGAAACCAATAGTCTGACAAAGGACAAATCAATCTTTGGAACAAATTTTAAGGAGCTTTGTGTTGGCTCGGCAAGAGGACTAGTCTTCATTTTTACCTCTCGCTGAGTTCGCCTTTAACAGTCGAGTCTACTGGAACCTCACTGCTTCTCTGTAGTTATAGTTTTCATCCCCATTTTGGAGAATTTCTAGGAATAGTTATGAATGTTCTATGGTAGAGGTCGTAAGTCCTCTTTTTGTGACTTTGCTATTAAATTTAGTGTTAGGACTTGCAAGTGTGGGGACCCTTGACGCGAGTTGCGTGCTTGCATATCTTGGCCAAAATATCGACCTATACCTCATATATTATTTATATGCATATATTTTGCACTTGATTTTTCATGGTACAGCCAAGCCCAACATTTTGGGCCTTTTAAACTAGGGTGTCTGTTCTCATGGTATGCATTTAGATAGTGCTGGGCAGCCCACCTAATCGGTACATAGGGTCTCACTAATAGGCTGTAAGGAAGATACTGTGCATTAACTGTATGTGAACAGCACCCTATTAGTGATGAGCGAGTGTGCTTGTTACTCAAGTTTTCCGAGCATGCTGGGGTGTTCTCAGAGTGTCTTGGGTGTGCTTGTATATTATGTTTGAGTCCCCGCAGCTGCATGATTTGCGGCTGCTAGACAGCCTGAATACATGTGGGGAATCCCTAACAAACAGGCAACCCTGCATGTGTTCAGGTTGTCTAACTGCCGCAAATCATGCAGCTGCGGGGACATAAACACAATCTACGAGCACACCCAAGATGCTCGGAGAACACCCGAGCATGCTCGGAAAACTCAAGTAACGAGCACACTCACGCCTCACTATACCCTATACAAGCCAATTTTGTGCACTCTAATGCTAAGCAATCACCTCCACCATGAATTAATAGGTTGTGAGTGGTTGTCTCATCAGTATTTTGCACCTGTGTTGCCGCCATCTTTACTACATGGGTTGGCTGCATCCTGAGAGTGCATTAGTTCTGAGACCTATGAAGGTAAGCACTTCTGTCCCTTTTTTGCTGAATTAATTCTTGAATTTTTGGAGGATTTTTAGTCCTCTTTTTCTGGTTTTGCTTAGTTTTAGAGGTCATTGTGCAGAGACTTGAGGATGTCTGGAGGGCGGACCAAAAAAAATTATGGGACCATTCAGATTCGCCAAAAATGTAAAGCCGATAGAAAATGTTTGGTGGGTCCTCTTTTAAAATTGGGGATAGAGTTTGGTTATAATCTTGAAATTTTACACTTAAGGGCAGTCGGTGAAGTTGGGATCAAAGTTTATTAGGCCGTATGAGATACTGGAGATGGTCAATGCGGTGGTGTTTAGATTAAAGCTCCCTCCATTTCTTCATATCCCAAATGTTTTCCAACTTTGCCAGAGGAAAATATCAGACGTATGCACAGTCCCATAGAATAACATGGGTACGGGTGCTATCCGTCAAAACAATGGATAACGCTTGTCCTATTTTTACGGTCGTGTTCCCGAAAACCTTCAGAATGTAGAATTAGTATGCAACTAAATGAAAAATGTAATTGTTTCCATCTCAATTGTTTACTTTCATAAAGGGATAATAACCAAAACCTCAAACTGTATGAAAATACACTACTGACATTTTTTTTTAAATATCAGTGACCAATATATCACCCTTCTTTTCAATAACAGTCATGAGCCTTCCATCTATGAAGCCTGTCAGTTTCTTAATCTGGAACCCAAAAACATTTTGAGCAAATGCACATGCTGGTGCAAGCGCAATGCGTAGGTATGCATTCACACTGTAGCCATTTAACAAAGAGAACCTAATATAAAAGCAAAATTAGCAAATACCCTGTAGTAAGTAAATAACTAATAATAGTGCATGTAAATAACATAGAGTGCTTGGTTAACATTGTTTGGATCAAAAAAATGTAAGTCATCCCACCACTACACGGTGTACTCCAATAGAGTCAATACTTAAAGGGAACCTGTCACCAGGTTTGGCAGATAAGAGCCATCACATTTCAGGGTTGATATACAGCTTTCTATTAGGCTGGGGTCACACATGCGTGTTTTACGGACGTAAGAGCGCAGAAACTACGTCCGTAAAACACGCATTACATACGGCACAATGATTCTCAATGGGTCTAGTCCTATCAGGCGTATATTACGGATCCGTAATATACGGCGTTGTACGGGCGTAGAAAATCGCAGCATGCTGCGTTTGTCAGCTTATCGCGCAAAAAATACGCCAATGAAAGTCTATGGGGGCGAGAAAAATACGGATTCCACACGGACCTGCAGTGTGACTTGCGAGAAATACGCAGCGGTGTTAGTGAAAAGTCGGTAATTCAATTGCCGGCTTTTTCCTTCTCCTGCACAAACCCGACAGGATATGAGACATGGTTTACATACAGTAAACCATCTCATATCCCCATTTTTTTTGCATATTCCACACTACTAATGTTAGTAGTGTGTATGTGCAAAATTTGTGCACTGTAGCTGCTAAAATAAAGGGTTAAATGGCGGAAAAAATTGGCGTGGGCTCCCGCGCAATTTTCTCCGCCAGAGTGGTAAAGCCAGTGACTGAGGGCAGATATTAATAGCCAGGAGAGGGTCCATGGTTATTGGCCCCCCCGTGGCTAAAAACATCTGCCCCCAGCCACCCCAGAAAAGGCACATCTGGAAGATGCGCCTATTCTGGCACTTGGCCACTCTCTTCCCACTCCCTGTAGCGGTGGGATATGGGGTAATGAAGGGTTAATGCCACCTTGCTATTGGAAGGTGACATTAAGCCAGATTAATAATGGAGAGGCATCAATTATGACACCTATCCATTATTAATCCAATTGTAGGAAAGGGTTAAAAAACACACACACACATGATTTTAAAGGATTTTAATGAAATAAACACAGCGGTTGTTGTAATAATTTATTGTTCTCGCAATCCATTTGCAAACCCTCGCTTGGCAAAATAATAAACGCACAATATACATACCTTCTGATGTCAGATCACGTCCCACGATGTAATCCATCTGAAGGGGTTAACTAATATTACAGGCACGAGCCCTGCTAATGCAGCTGTGTGCTCGTGTCTGTAATCCCCCGGCGAATGAATGAAATGTAGGTCATTGACCTACATTTCCTTCAGTCGCGGTGATGCGCCCCCTGGTGGATGTCCTCATATGACCTGGAGCGTGGGAAAAAGTTCCCAGGTTGCAGTTCATGAGAACATCCACCAGAGGGCGCCTCACCGCGACTCAATGTAAGTACAGATCCAGCTTTCCTTTCAGCACCCCGGGATTACAGGTACGAGCGAATGGTTTATCGCAGCTCGTGCCTGTAATATTAGTTAACCCCTTCAGATGGATTACTTCGTGGGACGAGATGGTTCACCAGAGGGTATGTATCTTGTGCGTTTATTATTTTTCCAAGCGAGGGTGTTCCTGATGGATTGAGAGAACAATAAATTATTACAACAACCGCTGTGTTTATTTCATTAAACTACTTTTAAATCATGTGTGTGTGTGTTTTTTAACCCTTTCCTACAATTGGATTAATAATGGATAGGTGTCATAATTGACGCCTCTGTTGTGAATTTACTTTTTGCTCCCTCTAGTGGTTACTAGTTTTTTGACTCTGGTTTTTCTGTCATTCCTTTTATCCGCACCTGGGTCGTTAGTTAAGGGTGTTGCTATTTAAGCTCCCTGGACCTTCAGTTCAATGCCTGGCAACGTAGTTATCAGAGCTAGTCTGCTGTGCTCTTGTCTACTGATCCTGGTTCCAGTTATATCAGCTAAGTCCGCTTTTTGCTTTTTGCTATTTTGTTTTGGTTTTGTATTTTTGTCCAGCTTGTTCCAAATATATATCCTGACCTTTGCTGGAAGCTCTAGGGGGCTGGTGTTCTCCCCCCGGACCGTTAGACGGTTCGGGGGTTCTTGAATTTCCAGTGTGGATTTTGATAGGGTTTTTGTTGACCATATAAGTTACCTTTCTTTATTCTGCTATCAGTAAGCGGGCCTCTCTGTGCTAAACCTGGTTCATTTCTGTGTTTGTCATTTCCTCTTACCTCACCGTTATTATTTGTGGGGGGCTTCTATCCAGCTTTGGGGTCCCCTTCTCTGGAGGCAAGAAAGGTCTTTTGTTTTCCTCTACTAGGGGTAGCTAGATTCTCCGGCTGGAGCGTGTCATCTAGAATCAACGTAGGAATGATCCCCGGCTACTTCTAGTGTTGGCGTTAGGAGTAGATATATGGTCAACCCAGCTACCACTGCCCTATGAGCTGGATTTTTGTATTCTGCAGACTTCCACGTTCCTCTGAGACCCTCGCCATTGGGGTCATAACAGTTTGCCAGGCCAGTATTAAATGTTTAATGCATTGCAGAAGAGGGATTATAAGAAAGAAGATTCTGAGTTTTTTTTTTTTTTCTTCTTCCCCTTTACCTCAGAGTGGCTATGCTTGCTGCAGACATGAATGTCCAGACCTTGATTACAAGTGTGGACCAGCTGGCTACTCGTGTGCAGGGCATACAAGACTATGTTATCAGTAATCCTAGGTCAGAACCTAAAATACCGATTCCTGAACTGTTTTCCGGAGACAGGTTTAAGTTTAGGAATTTTGTGAATAATTGTAAATTGTTTTTGTCCCTGAGACCCTGTTCATCTGGAGACTCTGCTCAGCAAGTAAAAATTGTTATTTCGTTCTTACGGGGCGACCCTCAGGATTGGGCTTTTTCGCTGGCGCCAGGAGATCCGGCATTGGCTGATATTAATGCGTTTTTTCTGGCGCTCGGTTTACTTTATGAGGAACCCAATCTTGAGATTCAGGCAGAAAAGGCCTTGCTGGCTATGTCTCAGGGGCAGGACGAGGCTGAAGTGTACTGCCAAAAATTTCGGAAATGGTCCGTGCTGACACATTGGAACGAGTGTGCACTGGCCGCTAATTTTAGAAATGGCCTATCTGAAGCCATTAAGAATGTTATGGTGGGTTTTCCCATTCCCACAGGTCTCAATGATACTATGGCACTGGCTATTCAAATTGACCGGCGGTTGCGGGAGCGCAAAACCGCAAATTCCCTCATGGTGTTGTCTGAACAGACACCTAATTCGGTGCAATGTGATAGAAAAATCGCAAATTCCCTCATGGTGTTGTCTGAACAGACACCTGATTTAATGCAATGTGATAGAATCCTGACTAGAAATGAGCGGAAAATTCATAGACGCCGGAATGGCTTGTGCTACTACTGTGGTGATTCTACACATATTATCTCAGCATGCTCTAAACGTATAGCTAAGGTTGTTAGTCCTGTCACCGTTGGTAATTTGCAACCTAAATTTATTCTGTCTGTAACTTTGATTTGCTCACTGTCGTCTTATCCTGTCATGGCGTTTGTAGATTCAGGTGCTGCCCTGAGTCTTATGGATCTGTCATTTGCTAAGCACTGTGGTTTTACTCTTGAACCATTAGAAAATCCTATTCCTCTTAGGGGTATTGATGCTACGCCATTGGCAGCAAATAAACCGCAGTATTGGACACAGGTTACCATGTGCATGACTCCTGAACACCGCGAGGTGATACGTTTCCTGGTTTTACATAAAATGCATGATTTGGTTGTTTTAGGGCTGCCATGGTTACAGACCCATAATCCAGTCCTGGACTGGAAGGCTATGTCAGTCTCAAGTTGGGGCTGTCGTGGTATTCATGGGGATTCCCTGCCTGTGTCTATTGCTTCTTCTACGCCTTCGGAAGTTCCGGAGTATTTGTCTGATTATCAGGATGTCTTCAGTGAGTCTGAGTCCAGTGCACTGCCTCCTCATAGGGACTGTGACTGTGCTATAGATTTGATCCCAGGCAGTAAATTTCCTAAGGGAAGACTGTTTAATCTGTCGGTACCTGAACATACCGCTATGCGTTCATATATCAAGGAGTCTCTAGAGAAAGGACATATTCGTCCGTCTTCTTCCCCTCTTGGTGCGGGATTCTTTTTTGTGGCAAAAAAGGACGGATCTTTGAGACCTTGTATTGATTATCGGCTTTTAAATAAGATCACTGTCAAATTTCAGTATCCTTTACCGCTGTTGTCTGACTTGTTTGCCCGGATTAAAGGTGCCAAGTGGTTCACCAAGATAGATCTTCGTGGTGCGTACAACCTTGTGCGCATTAAGCAAGGTGATGAATGGAAAACCGCATTCAATACGCCCGAAGGTCATTTTGAGTACTTGGTGATGCCTTTTGGGCTCTCCAATGCGCCTTCAGTTTTTCAGTCCTTTATGCATGACATTTTCCAGAAGTATCTGGATAAATTTTTGATTGTTTATCTGGATGATATTTTGGTTTTTTCTGATAATTGGGATTCGCATGTGGAGCAGGTCAGGTTGGTCTTTAAAATTTTGCGTGAAAATTCTTTGTTTGTCAAGGGCTCAAAGTGTCTCTTTGGTGTACAGAAGGTTCCCTTTTTGGGGTTCATTTTTTCCCCTTCTGCTGTGGAGATGGACCCAGTCAAGGTCCGAGCTATTCTTGATTGGACTCAGCCCTCGTCAGTTAAGAGTCTACAGAAGTTCTTGGGTTTCGCTAACTTCTACCGTCGTTTTATCGCTAATTTTTCTAGCATTGTGAAACCTTTGACGGATATGACCAAGAAGGGCTCCGATGTAGCTAACTGGGCTCCTGCTGCCGTGGAGGCTTTCCAGGAGTTGAAACGCCGGTTTACTTCGGCGCCTGTTTTGTGCCAGCCCGATGTCTCACTTCCCTTTCAGGTTGAGGTGGATGCTTCAGAGATTGGAGCAGGGGCCGTTTTGTCGCAGAGAGGCCCTGGTTGCTCTGTTATGAAACCTTGTGCCTTTTTCTCTAGGAAGTTTTCGCCTGCCGAGCGAAATTATGATGTGGGCAATCGGGAGTTGTTGGCCATGAAATGGGCATTTGAGGAGTGGCGTCATTGGCTCGAGGGTGCTAAGCATCGTGTGGTGGTCTTGACTGATCACAAAAATCTGATGTATCTCGAGTCTGCTAAACGCCTTAATCCGAGACAGGCCCGCTGGTCATTGTTTTTCTCCCGCTTTGATTTTGTTGTCTCGTATTTACCAGGTTCAAAGAATGTGAAGGCCGATGCTCTTTCTAGGAGCTTTGTGCCTGATGCTCCTGGAGTCGCTGATCCTGTTGGTATTCTTAAAGATGGAGTTATCTTGTCAGCTATTTCTCCGGATCTGCGACGTGTGTTGCAGAGATTTCAGGCTGATAGGCCTGAGTCTTGTCCACCTGACAGACTGTTTGTCCCGGATAAGTGGACCAGCAGAGTCATTTCCGAGGTTCATTCCTCGGTGTTGGCAGGTCACCCGGGAATTTTTGGCACCAGAGATCTGGTGGCCAGGTCCTTTTGGTGGCCTTCCTTGTCAAGGGATGTGCGGTCATTTGTGCAGTCCTGTGGGACTTGTGCTCGAGCTAAGCCTTGCTGTTCTCGTGCCAGCGGTTTGCTCTTGCCCTTGCCTGTCCCGAAGAGACCTTGGACACATATCTCCATGGATTTCATTTCTGATCTTCCGCTATCCCAGGGCATGTCCGTTATCTGGGTGATATGTGATCGCTTCTCAAAGATGGTCCATTTGGTTCCTTTGCCTAAGCTGCCTTCCTCTTCCGATCTGGTTCCTGTGTTTTTCCAGAACGTGGTTCGTTTGCACGGCATCCCTGAGAATATTGTGTCAGACAGAGGATCCCAGTTCGTTTCCAGATTCTGGCGATCCTTTTGTAGTAGGATGGGCATTGATTTGTCGTTTTCGTCTGCTTTCCATCCTCAGACTAATGGACAGACGGAGCGAACCAATCAGACTTTGGAGGCTTATTTGAGGTGTTTTGTCTCTGCTGATCAGGACGATTGGGTGACATTCTTGCCGTTGGCTGAGTTTGCCCTTAATAATCGGGCTAGTTCCGCCACCTTGGTTTCGCCTTTTTTCTGCAACTCTGGTTTCCATCCTCGCTTTTCTTCGGGTCATGTGGAGCCTTCTGACTGTCCTGGGGTGGATTCTGTGGTGGATAGGTTGCAGCGGATCTGGAATCATGTGGTGGACAACTTGAAGTTGTCACAGGAGAGGGCTCAGCGCTTTGCCAACCGCCGCCGCGGTGTGGGTCCCCGACTACGCGTTGGGGATTTGGTATGGCTTTCTTCCCGCTTTGTTCCTATGAAGGTCTCCTCTCCCAAATTTAAACCTCGTTTTATTGGGCCTTACAAGATATTGGAAATCCTTAATCCTGTATCTTTTCGTCTGGATCTTCCTGTGTCGTTTGCTATTCACAATGTATTTCATAGGTCCTTGTTGCGGCGGTACATTGTGCCTATAGTTCCTTCTGCTGAGCCTCCTGCTCCGGTGTTGGTTGAGGGCGAGTTGGAGTACGTGGTGGAGAAGATCTTGGATTCTCGCCTCTCCAGGCGGAGGCTTCAGTACCTGGTCAAGTGGAAGGGCTATGGTCAGGAGGATAATTCCTGGGTGGTCGCCTCTGATGTTCATGCGGCCGATTTAGTTCGTGCCTTTCATGCCGCTCATCCTGATCGCCCTGGTGGTCGTGGTGAGGGTTCGGTGACCCCTCACTAAGGGGGGGGTACTGTTGTGAATTTACTTTTTGCTCCCTCTAGTGGTTACTAGTTTTTTGACTCTGGTTTTTCTGTCATTCCTTTTATCCGCACCTGGGTCGTTAGTTAAGGGTGTTGCTATTTAAGCTCCCTGGACCTTCAGTTCAATGCCTGGCAACGTAGTTATCAGAGCTAGTCTGCTGTGCTCTTGTCTACTGATCCTGGTTCCAGTTATATCAGCTAAGTCCGCTTTTTGCTTTTTGCTATTTTGTTTTGGTTTTGTATTTTTGTCCAGCTTGTTCCAAATATATATCCTGACCTTTGCTGGAAGCTCTAGGGGGCTGGTGTTCTCCCCCCGGACCGTTAGACGGTTCGGGGGTTCTTGAATTTCCAGTGTGGATTTTGATAGGGTTTTTGTTGACCATATAAGTTACCTTTCTTTATTCTGCTATCAGTAAGCGGGCCTCTCTGTGCTAAACCTGGTTCATTTCTGTGTTTGTCATTTCCTCTTACCTCACCGTTATTATTTGTGGGGGGCTTCTATCCAGCTTTGGGGTCCCCTTCTCTGGAGGCAAGAAAGGTCTTTTGTTTTCCTCTACTAGGGGTAGCTAGATTCTCCGGCTGGAGCGTGTCATCTAGAATCAACGTAGGAATGATCCCCGGCTACTTCTAGTGTTGGCGTTAGGAGTAGATATATGGTCAACCCAGCTACCACTGCCCTATGAGCTGGATTTTTGTATTCTGCAGACTTCCACGTTCCTCTGAGACCCTCGCCATTGGGGTCATAACAGCCTCTCCATTATTAATCTGGCTTAATGTCACCTTCCAATAGCAAGGTGGCATTAACCCTTCATTACCCCATATCCCACCGCTACACGGGAGTGGGAAGAGAGTGGCCAAGTGCCAGAATAGGCGCATCTTCCAGATGTGCCTTTTCTGGGGTGGCTGGGGGCAGATGTTTTTAGCCACGGGGGGGGCAATAACCATGGACCCTCTCCTGGCTATTAATATCTGCCCTCAGTCACTGGCTTTACCATTCTGGCGGAGAAAATTGCGCGGGAGCCCACGCCAATTTTTACCGCCATTTAACCCTTTATTTCAGCAGCTACAGCGCTGAAATTTTGCACATACACACTACTAACATTAGTAGTGTGGAATATGCAAAAAAAAGGGGGATATGAGATGGTTTACTGTATGTAAACCATGTCTCATATCCTGTCGGGTTTGTGCAGGAGAAATGAAAAGCCGGCAATTGAATTACCGGCTGTTCACAGATATCGCGCTGAATGAAATCTAAATACAGAATATATATATATATGTGTCTCAATGACATATATATATATATATATATATATATATATATATACTGTATATATGTTTTCCCTAACATTTGAGCACATAAATCCATTAGATGTCGGTTTTGCAAGCCTGTGCGAAAATCTCGCAGTACGGATGCCATACGGATTACATACGGAGGATGCCATGCGCAAAATACGCTGACACACCCTGACTACGGATCACTATTTTGGGAACATTTCTCCGTATTACGGCCGTAGTACGGACGTATAATACGTGGCGTATTGTCTTACGCCATGTGTGACTCCAGCCTTATGCTGTATATCTGCTCCCAACTCAACCTGTAAGGGTATGTGCACACGTTCAGGTTCTTTCGTGTTTTTTTCACGTTTTTTCGCTATAAAAATGCTATAAAAACTCATTAAAAATGCATACATTATGCATCCTATCATTTAGAATGCATTCTGCATGTTTTGTGCACATGGTGAAAAAAACGCATCGCGGTAAAAAAACCAGCATGTTCATTAATTTTGTGGATTTTCCCGCAATTCTATGCATTTGGAAAAAAACGCACAAAAACCGCGTCAAAAACGCGTCAAAAACGCATGAAAAAACGCATGCGGATTTCTGGCAGAAATGTCCGTTTTTTGTCAGGAAAATTTCTGCTAGAAATCCTGACGTGTGCACATAGCCTAAAACAAGAAAAATAACTTTTGTTAAACTTAGCTGCGTGGCGGTCCATTCCAACGGGTGTCATCCATACAGGCTCCACGATTCCGGGGAGCCTGTGTTGATGATCCAGGGACGCGTCATCTACATGAAGCAAGCAGGAGGACGGGGATCGTTGGAAGATGGGAGGCGCCGGACCAAGAAGAGCGACACCCATTGGACTGGACCGCCTTTCAGGTGAGTGTAATAAAAGTTATTTTTCTTCTCTTACACATCGGATAGGGGCAGGGGCTGGCTGGCAAATTTTAGCCTGGGGGGCAAGCACACAGCAGTGGCCCATGAGTAGCGGCCCATCCTTAAAGGGGTTGTCGGATCTTAAGCTACATGTCTAGTCACTATGTGTGAATCCTCATATCGTGCGCACTGTGCGCTGTGAGGATTCTCCGGTGCCTGCGCCGGGAACAAGTGGTCTTGTGACTGCAATATATATGACACACACATGCACAGTCCCACTGTAAAATTGACACGCACAGCCCCACTGTATAGTGACACACACGCACAGCCCCACTGTATAGTGACACACACGCACAGCCCCACTGTATAGTGACATATACACGCACAGCCCCACTGTATAATCACACACGCACAGCCCCACTGTATAGTCACACACACACAGGGCCGGACAGGGACAAAAAAGCAGCCCTGCCACAAAAAACCTCACCAGTCCACATACTCAAACACTCCCCACCCCCAATCAGTGAATTTTGCTATACTTTGTTCTGCCCTTCAACAATCCTCTTAAAGGAGTTATTTGAAGAGCCACATGTGAATGGCGCCGAAGTGCGCATGATCGACCACAGGTCCATTTACATGGTGCTCTTTAGAGCTCCAGCTCTCGGGATCATGGGGGGTCTCAGCGGTTGGACCCCGGCGATTCCAAGATCTCGGCATAGGAGATTACTTGGGATAATCCATTTAAATGGATTTTCCAATATTTTTTAAAATTTTCCTATAAAAAAACTGAAAATAATAAACCAGTATTGACCTTCCCAAAGACCAATGTCGCCTCTCTGACAACAGAACAGGAGAAATGGCACCATGCAGTGTATATATACAGGACAGGAGAGGTGGTACTGTGCAGTGTATATATACAGGACAGGAGGAGTGGTACTGTGCAGTGTATATACACAGGACAGGAGGAGTGGTACTGTGCAGTGTATATATATACAGGACAGGAGGAGTGGTACTGTGCAGTGTATATATACAGGACAGGAGGAGTGGTACTGTGCAGTGTATATATACAGGACAGGAGGAGTGGTACTGTGCAGTGTATATATATACAGGACAGGAGGAGCGGTACTGTGCAGTGTATATATACAGGACAGGAGGAGTGGTGCTGTGCAGTGTATATATACAGGACAGGAGAGGTGGTACTGTGCAGTGTATATATACAGGACAGAAGGAGTGGTACTGTGCAGTGGATATATACAGGACAGGAGAAGTGGTACTGTGCAGTGTATATATACAGGAGGAGTGGTACTGTGCAGTGGATATATACAGGACAGGAGAAGTGGTACTGTGCAGTGTATATATACAGGAGGAGTGGTACTCTGCAGTGTATATATACAGGAGGAGTGGTACTGTGCAGTGTATATATACAGGACAGGAGGAGTGGTACTGTGCAGTGTATATATACAGGACAGGAGGAGTGGTACTGTGCAGTGGATATATACAGGACAGGAGGAGAGGTACTGTGCAGTGGATATATACAGGACAGGAGGAGTGGTACTGTGCAGTGTATATATACAGGAGGAGTGGTACTGTGCAGTGTATATATACAGGAGGAGTGGTACTGTGCAGTGTATATATACAGGACAGGAGGAGTGGTACTGTGCAGTGTATATATACAGGACAGGAGGAGTGGTACTGTGCAGTGTATATATACAGGACAGAAGGAGTGGTACTGTGCAGTGTATATATACAGGACAGAAGGAGTGGTACTGTGCTGTGTATATATACAGGAGGAGTGGTACTGTGCAGTGGATATATACAGGACAGGAGGAGTGGTACTGTGCAGTGTATATATACAGTACAGAAGGAGGGGTACTGTGCAGTGTATATATACAGGACAGAAGGAGTGGTACTGTGCAGTGGATATATACAGTACAGAAGGAGTGGTACTGTGCAGTGTATATATACAGGACAGGAGGAGTGGTACTGTGCAGTGTATATATACAGGACAGAAGGAGTGGTACTGTGCAGTGGATATATACAGTACAGAAGGAGTGGTACTGTGCAGTGTATATACAGGACAGGAGGAGTGGTGCTGTGCAGTGTATATATACAGGACAGGAGAGGTGGTACTGTGCAGTGTATATATACAGGACAGAAGGAGTGGTACTGTGCAGTGGATATATACAGGACAGGAGAAGTGGTACTGTGCAGTGTATATATACAGGAGGAGTGGTACTGTGCAGTGGATATATACAGGACAGGAGAAGTGGTACTGTGCAGTGTATATATACAGGAGGAGTGGTACTGTGCAGTGTATATATACAGGAGGAGTGGTACTGTGCAGTGTATATATACAGGACAGGAGGAGTGGTACTGTGCAGTGTATATATACAGGACAGGAGGAGTGGTATTGTGCAGTGTATATATACAGGACAGAAGGAGCGGTACTGTGCAGTGTATATATACAGGACAGGAGGAGCGGTACTGTGCAGTGTATATATACAGGAGAGGGGGAGTGGTACTGTGCAGTGTATACATACAGGACAGGAGGAGTGGTACTGTGCAGTGGATATATACAGGACAGGAGGAGTGGTACTGTGCAGTGGATATATACAGGACAGGAGGAGTGGTACTGTGCAGTGTATATATACAGGAGGAGTGGTACTGTGCAGTGTATATATACAGGAGGAGTGGTACTGTGCAGTGTATATATACAGGACAGGAGGAGTGGTACTGTGCAGTGTATATATACAGGACAGGAGGAGTGGTACTGTGCAGTGTATATATACAGGACAGAAGGAGTGGTACTGTGCAGTGTATATATACAGGACAGAAGGAGTGGTACTGTGCTGTGTATATATACAGGAGGAGTGGTACTGTGCAGTGGATATATACAGGACAGGAGGAGTGGTACTGTGCAGTGTATATATACAGTACAGAAGGAGGGGTACTGTGCAGTGTATATATACAGGACAGAAGGAGTGGTACTGTGCAGTGGATATATACAGTACAGAAGGAGTGGTACTGTGCAGTGTATATATACAGGACAGGAGGAGTGGTACTGTGCAGTGTATATATACAGGACAGAAGGAGTGGTACTGTGCAGTGGATATATACAGTACAGAAGGAGTGGTACTGTGCAGTGTATATACAGGACAGGAGGAGTGGTGCTGTGCAGTGTATATATACAGGAGGAGTGGTGCTGTGCAGTGTATATATACAGGAGGAGTGGTGCTGTGCAGTGTATATATACAGGAGGAGTGGTGCTGTGCAGTGTATATATACAGGACAGGAGGAGTGGTACTGTGCAGTGTATATATACAGGAGGATTGGTACTGTGCACTGTATATATACAGGACAGGAGGAGTGGTACTGTGCGGTGTATATATACAGGACAGGAGGAGTGGTACTGTGCGGTGTATATATACAGGACAGGAGGAGTGGTGCTGTGCAGTGTATATATATACAAGAGGAGTGGTACTGTGCAGTGTATATATACAGGACAGGAGGAGTGGTACTGTGCGGTGTATATATACAGGACAGGAGGAGTGGTACTGTGCGGTGTATATATACAGGACAGGAGGAGTGGTGCTGTGCAGTGTATATATATATGCAGGAGGAGTGGTACTGTGCAGTGTATATATACAGGACAGGAGGAGTGGTGCCGTGCAGTGTATATATACAGGACAGGAGAAGTGGTACTGTGCAGTGTATATATACAGGAGGAGTGGTACTGTGCAGTGTATATATACAGGAGGAGTGGTGCTGTGCAGTGTATATATACAGGAGGAGTGGTACTGTGCAGTGTATATATACAGAATAAGGCCACATGTTCAGTATTTGGTCAGTATTTTTTATCCGTATTTGTAGCCAAAACCAGGAGTGGGTGATATGTGGTGCATATGTTTCTATTATACTTTCCCTCTGATTGTTCCACTCCTGGTTTTGGCTACAAATACTGATGTAAAATACTGACCAAATACTGATAGTGTGAACGTGGGCTTAATACAGGTACTCATTAGGGTGGAATCACAGTAGAATATGGCATCGGATGTGAGAAGAAAATCGTACCACTTTTGTAGAAGAAAATGGAACCGATTTTTTTTTATACTCTTTATTAGCCCATGTGGCAACATTTCACTTCCATATCAGAGAAATGTTCAGTTATGGATCTGAAACGTTGCCACATGGACTAATAAAGAGTCCGCTAGTTTTCTCACAATTAATTGGAATGATAGATAGATATATAGATACACACACATACATAGTAAGAATAGATACTGAGAATTACACCATTTATGCAGGACAGTAGAAGTATACACAGCTCCCAATATACCGTATGTACTCGAGTATAAGCCGAGGCACCTAATTTTGCCACAAAAAACTGCAAAAACTTATTGACTCGAGTATAAGCCGGGTATACATTGTCCCCACATCCCCGTCCTTGTTTGCATGGCTCCTTATCCCCGTCCTTGTATACATTGCTCCTTATCCCCGTCTTTGTATGCATGGCTCCTCATCCCCGTCCTTGTATGCATGGCTCCTCATCCCCATCCTTGTATGCATGGCTCCTTATCCCTGTCCTTGTATGCATAGCTCCTTATCCCTGTCCTTGTATGCATAGCTGCTCATCCCCATCCTTGTCTGCATGGCTCCCCTGTCCTTGTGTGCATGGCTCCTTATCCCCGTCCTTGTATGCATAGCTCCTTATCCCTGTCCTTGTATGCATAGCTCCTCATCCACATCCTTGTCTGCATGGCTCCGCTGTCCTTGTGTGCATGGCTCCTTATCCCTGTCTTTGTATGCATAGCTCCTTATCCCTGTCCTTGTATGCATAGCTCCTCATCCCCATTCTTGTCTGCATGGCTCCGCTGTCCTTGTGTGCATGGCTCCTTATCCCTGTCCTTGTATGCATAGCTCCTTATCCCTGTCCTTGTATGCATAGCTCCTTATCCCCGTCCTTGTATGCATGGCTCCTTACCCCCATCCTTGTATGCATGGTTCCTATAAAAAAAAAAAAACACTTCCTACTTACCTTCCCTGCATGCCCTCGCAGCATCTCGTTCTGGTGCCAGCAGCTCCTATGGCTGGGCGATCACATGTCCCCCACTCATTAAGGTAATGAATATTTACCCACACCTATGGGAGTGGAGAGGGGTGAATACTCATTACTTTAATGAGCGGAGGACACGTGATCGCTCGGCCTGAAGAGCTGCTGGCCCCGGAATGAGATTCAGTGAGGGCGCACAGGGAAGGTAAGTAAGATGTGTGCTGGAAGCTGGCGGCTGTGGCTGTGCACACTGTAAGAGAAATGAATATTCACTGCCAGCGCAGTGAATATTCATTTCTCTTTAGCAGCGGCACAGACTTTAGCCTCAGCCGCCGGCTCCTACCTCTATGACCCGCTGCTCCCCCTCCGTCTTTCTGTGACAATGACTCGTGTATAAGCCGAGGGGGGGCGTTTTCAGCACTAAAAAAAGTATGCTAAAAACCTCGGCTTATACACGAGTATATACAGTATACTACAATCTATTATATACACAGCTGCATATTATATATCGTGTTAAGGAATATAGAGCGGTGTATATATTATATAGTGTATAGATGTGGCAGCAGTGTATATTTAGTGTGAATTCCACACTATATACATAGCACCACACTATATAAACATCTCTACACCATATAAACATCTCTACACTATATAAACATCTCTCCCTCTCTCTCAATATATTATAATTAAGACACCATTATACTATATTATGATGCATACATTATGATGCATACATCACATAAGAGACACCGCGACTGCTGAATATATATCACATTGAAACTACTGTATATACAATATATAGTTGATACTGCGACTGATGTGCATAGTTGTAGTATCACCTATATATTGTGTGATACTGTGACTGCTGTAGACACATTATTTAGGTGAAACTGCTATATATACAGTGCCTACAAGTAGTATTCAACCCCCTGCAGATTTAGCAGGTTTAATAAGATGCAAATAAGTTAGAGCCTTCAAACTTCAAACAAGAGCAGGATTTATTAACAGATACATAAATCTTACAAACCAAAAAGTTTTGTTGCTCAGTTAAATTTTTATAAATTTTAAACATAAAAGTGTGGGTCAATTATTATTCAACCCCTAGGTTTAATATTTTGTGGAATAACCTTTGTTTGCAATTACAGCTAATAATCGTCTTTTCTAAGACCTGATCAGGCCGGCACAGGTCTCTGGAGTTATCTTGGCCCACTCCTCCATGCAGATCTTCTCCAAGTTATCTAGGTTCTTTGGGTGTCTCATGTGGACTTTAATCTTGAGCTCCTTCCACAAGTTTTCAATTGGGTTAAGGTCAGGAGACTGACTAGGCCACTGCAACACCTTGATTTTTTGCCTCTTGAACCAGGCCTTGGTTTTCTTGGCTGTGTGCTTTGGGTCGTTGTCTTGTTGGAAGATGAAATGACGACCCATCTTAAGATCCTTGATGGAGGAGCGGAGGTTCTTGGCCAAAATCTCCAGGTAGGCCATACTATCCCTCTTCCCATGGATGCGGACCAGATGGCCAGGCCCCTTGGCTGAGAAACAGCCCCATGGTTGACTGTAGGGATGGTATTCTTGGGGTCCTGTCATGATCTCTGCAGGCAGAGATCATAGCAAGCCTATAGAGGGACAAGCTCTCGGAAGATGGAACTATACTGACCATGAACTAAGCCTGCCGCGCAACTAGAAATAGCCAGGTAGCATTTCCTATTTATCGCTAGATGCCCAGCTCTGGCCTAAGACCTAAATAGCTAGCAGAGGGAAATATAAGACCTGGCTCACCTCTAGAGAAATATTCCAAAGAAGACAGTAGCCCCCCACATATAATGACGGTGAGTTCAGATGAAACAACAAACGCAGCAGGAAAATAGTCTTAGCAAATTTGAGGTCCGCTTACTAGATAGCAGAAGACAGATAGTATACTTTCATGGTCAGCAGAAAAACACTAACAAAACACCATCCAGAGATTACCTTAAACTCTGGCATTAACTCATAACGCCAGAGTAGCAATCCCTGATCAACGAGAGCTTTCCAGACACAGTAACAAAACTTCAGCTGTGAACTGGAACAAATAGGCAAAATGAAACATGGACAAAAGTCCAACTTATCTAGTAGTTGTCTAGAAGCAGGAACAAGCACTGAGAGGCATCAGATAACATTGTTGACCGGCAAGAAACCACCAGAGAAATGAGCTTAAATAGCGACACCCACTACTGATGGAACCAGGTGAAACAGGAAAGAGGATGACAAATCCAATTCCACAAGCGGCCACCGGGGGAGCCCAGAATCCAAATTCACAACAGTACCCCCCCCTCAAGGAGGGGGCACCGAACCCTCACCAGATCCACCAGGGCGACCAGGATGAGCCCTATGGAAGGCACGAACAAGATCAGAAGCATGAACATCAGATGCATTGACCCAAGAATTATCCTCCTGGCCGTAACCCTTCCAGTTGACCAGATACTGGAGTCTCCGTCTGGAAACACGAGAGTCCAAAATCTTCTCCACAACGTACTCCAACTCACCCTCAACCAACACCGGAGCAGGAGGCTCAACTGAAGGTACAACAGGTACCTCATACCTGCGCAATAACGACCGATGAAAAACGTTATGAATGGAAAAGGACGCAGGGAGGTCCAAACGGAAAGAAACAGGATTAAGAATCTCCAATATTCTATAAGGGCCGATGAACCGAGGCTTAAACTTAGGAGAAGAGACCCTCATAGGGACAAAACGAGAAGACAACCACACCAAATCTCCAACACAAAGCCGAGAACCAACACGACGATGACGGTTGGCAAAACGCTGAGTCTTCTCCTGGGACAACTTCAAATTGTCCATAACCTGCCCCCAGATGTGATGCAATCTCTCCACCACCGCATCCACTCCAGGACAATCCGAGGATTCCACCTGACCGGAGGAAAATCGAGGGTGAAACCCCGAATTACAGAAAAACGGGGACACCAAGGTGGAAGAGCTGGCCCGATTATTGAGGGCGAACTCTGCCAATGGCAAAAAAGCAACCCAATCATCCTGGTCAGCAGAGACAAAACACCTCAGATATGTCTCCAGGGTCTGATTAGTCCGCTCGGTCTGGCCATTAGTCTGAGGGTGAAAAGCAGATGAAAAAGACAAATCTATGCCCATCCTAGCACAGAATGCCCGCCAAAATCTAGACACAAATTGGGTACCTCTGTCAGAAACAATATTCTCAGGAATACCGTGCAATCGGACAACATTCTGAAAAAACAGAGGAACCAACTCAGAAGAAGAAGGCAACTTGGGCAGAGGAACCAAATGGACCATTTTAGAGAAACGGTCACAGACCACCCAGATGACAGACATCTTCTGGGAAACAGGCAGATCTGAAATAAAATCCATCGAGATGTGTGTCCAAGGCCTCTTAGGAATAGGCAAGGGCAACAGCAGTCCGCTAGCCCGAGAACTACAAGACTTGGCCCGAGCACAAATGTCACATGACTGCACAAAGACTCGCACATCTCGTGACAGGGAAGGCCACCAGAAGGATCTTGCCACCAAATCCCTGGTACCAAAAATTCCGGGATGACCTGCCAATGCAGAAGAATGTACCTCAGAGATGACTCTACTGGTCCAATCATCCGGAACAAACAGTCTATCAGACGGACAACGATCCGGTCTATCCGCCTGAAACTCTTGCAAGGACCGCCGCAGATCAGGAGAAACGGCCGACAAAATTACTCCCTCCCTAAGGATACCTGTGGGTTCAGAATTACCAGGAGAGTCCGGGTCAAAACTCCTAGAAAGGGCATCTGCCTTAACATTCTTAGAACCCGGTAGGTATGACACCACAAAATTAAAGCGAGAAAAAAATAAAGACCAGCGCGCCTGTCTAGGATTCAGGCGCCTGGCAGTCTCAAGATAAATCAAATTTTTGTGGTCAGTCAATACCACCACCTGATGCTTAGCCCCCTCTAGCCAATGGCGCCACTCCTCAAACGCCCACTTCATGGCCAAAAGCTCCCGATTCCCAACATCATAATTCCGCTCTGCGGGCGAAAATTTGCGAGAAAAGAAGGCACAAGGCCTAATGACGGAGCAGTCGGAACCTTTCTGCGACAACACTGCCCCAGCTCCGATCTCCGAAGCGTCAACCTCAACCTGAAAAGGCAGATTCACATCAGGCTGACGCAACACAGGGGCAGAGGCAAAACGGTGCTTAAGCTCCTGAAAGGCCTCTACAGCATGAGGGGACCAATTAGCAACATCAGCGCCTTGTCTGGTCAAATCAGTCAGTGGTTTAACGACATCCGAAAAACCAGCAATAAATCGGCGGTAAAAGTTGGCAAAGCCCAAAAATCTCTGAAGACCCTTAAGAGAGGAGGGCTGAGTCCAGTCACAAATAGCTTGCACCTTGACGGGATCCATCTCAATGGAAGAGGGAGAAAAAATATACCCCAAAAAGGAAATTTTCTGGACCCCAAAAACGCACTTAGACCCCTTCACACATAAAGAATTAGACCGCAGAACCACTTAGCACCCTCTATACGAGCAAACAAATCAGTAAGCAATGGCAATGGGTATTGATACTTAACAGTGATCTTATTCAGAAGCCGATAATCAATACATGGTCTCAAAGAGCCGTCCTTTTTTGAGACAAAGAAAAACCCAGCTCCCAAGGGAGAAGAAGATGGACGAATATGTCCCTTTTCCAAAGACTCCTTTATATATTCCCGCATAGCAGCATGTTCCGGCACAGACAGATTAAACAAACGACCCTTTGGATATTTGCAACCCGGTATCAAATCTATGGCACAATCGCACTCACGGTGCGGAGGTAACGACCCAAGCTTGGGTTCGTCAAAGACGTCTTGATAATCAGAGAGGAACTCAGGGACTTCAGAGGGAATGGACGACGAAATAGAAACCAAAGGTAAGTCCCCATGAATACCCTTACATCCCCAGCTCAACACAGACATTGCTCTCCAGTCCAAGACTGGGTTGTGAGACTGCAACCATGGCAATCCCAGTACCAAATCGTCATGTAAATTATACAGCACCAGGAAACGAATAATCTCCTGGTGATCCGGATTGATACGCATGGTTACTTGTGTCCAGTATTGTGGTTTATTATTAGCCAATGGGGTGGAGTCAATCCCCTTCAGAGGAATAAGAGTCTCCAAAGGCTCTAAATCAAAACCACAACGATTGGCAAAGGACCAATCCATAAGACTCAGAGCGGCGCCAGAGTCAACATAGGCGTCCGTGGCAATGGATGACAAAGAGCAAATCAGGGTTACAGACAAAATAAACTTAGACTGAATGGTGCCAATGGAAACAGACTTATCAAGCTTCTTTGTACGCCTAGAGCATGCTGATATAACATGAGTAGAATCCCCACAATAGAAGCACAATCCATTCTTCCGTCTAAAATTCTGTCGCTCGCTCCTGGACAGAATTCTATCACACTGCATACTTTCTGGCGTCTTTTCCAAAGACACCGCCAGATGGTGCACCGGTTTGCGCTCCCGCAGACGCCTATCAATCTGAATAGCCATTGTCATGGACTCATTCAGACCTGCAGGCACAGGGAACCCCACCATAACATCCTTAACGGCATCAGAGAGGCCTTCTCTGAAAGTTGCCGCCAAGGCGCACTCATTCCACTGAGTAAGCACAGACCATTTACGGAATTTTTGGCAGTAAACTTCAGCTTCGTCTTGCCCCTGAGATAGTGCCATCAAAGTTTTTTCTGCCTGAAGTTCCAAATGAGGTTCCTCATAAAGCAAGCCCAAGGCCAGAAAAAACGCATCCACATCGCGCAACGCAGGATCCCCTGCTGGCAATGAGAAGGCCCAATCTTGAGGGTCACCCCTGAGCAAGGAAATCACAATCCTAACCTGCTGAGCAGGGTCTCCAGCTGAACGAGACTTCAGGGACAAATAAAGCTTACAATTATTTCGGAAATTCTGGAAGCTAGCTCTATTCCCTGTGAAGAACTCCGGCAAAGGAATTCTCGGCTCAGATACCGGAGCATGTACCACAAAATCTTGTAAATTTTGTACTTTCATGATGAGATTATTCAAACCCGCAGTTACACTCTGAAGATCCATTATTGTCAGGTGCACACAGAGCCATACAGAGATTAGGAGGAGAGAGAAAAAAAAGACTGCAGCAAGGCAAACTGGAGGAAAAAAAAAAAAAAAATTCCAGCAGACTTCTTATAACTCTCCTTTCTCAACCTGGGTCTTTAACACTTTATGGGCCGGTCAAACTGTCATGATCTCTGCAGGCAGAGATCATAGCAAGCCTATAGAGGGACAAGCTCTCGGAAGATGGAACTATACTGACCATGAACTAAGCCTGCCGCGCAACTAGAAATAGCCAGGTAGCATTTCCTATTTATCGCTAGATGCCCAGCTCTGGCCTAAGACCTAAATAGCTAGCAGAGGGAAATATAAGACCTGGCTCACCTCTAGAGAAATATTCCAAAGAAGACAGTAGCCCCCCACATATAATGACGGTGAGTTCAGATGAAACAACAAACGCAGCAGGAAAATAGTCTTAGCAAATTTGAGGTCCGCTTACTAGATAGCAGAAGACAGATAGTATACTTTCATGGTCAGCAGAAAAACACTAACAAAACACCATCCAGAGATTACCTTAAACTCTGGCATTAACTCATAACGCCAGAGTAGCAATCCCTGATCAACGAGAGCTTTCCAGACACAGTAACAAAACTTCAGCTGTGAACTGGAACAAATAGGCAAAATGAAACATGGACAAAAGTCCAACTTATCTAGTAGTTGTCTAGAAGCAGGAACAAGCACTGAGAGGCATCAGATAACATTGTTGACCGGCAAGAAACCACCAGAGAAATGAGCTTAAATAGCGACACCCACTACTGATGGAACCAGGTGAAACAGGAAAGAGGATGACAAATCCAATTCCACAAGCGGCCACCGGGGGAGCCCAGAATCCAAATTCACAACAGGGTCCTATGCAGTGCCATCCAGTCTCCAAACGTCACGTGTGTGGTTGGCACCAAAGATCTCGATCTTGGTCTCATCAGACCAGAGAACCTTGAACCAGTCAGTCTCAGAGTCCTCCAAGTGATCATGAGCAAACTGTAGACGAGCCTTGACATGACGCTTTGAAAGTAAAGGTACCTTACGGGCTCGTCTGGAACGGAGACCATTGTGGTGGAGTACGTTACTTATGGTATTGACTGAAACCAATGTCCCCACTGCCATGAGATCTTCCCGGAGCTCCTTCCTTGTTGTCCTTGGGTTAGCCTTGACTCCTTGGACAAGCCTGGCCTCGGCACAGGAGGAAACTTTCAAAGGCTGTCCAGGCCGTGGAAGGCTAACAGTAGTTCCATAAGCCTTCCACTTCCGGATGATGCTCCCAACAGTGGAGACAGGTAGGCCCAACTCCTTGGAAAGGGTTTTGTACCCCTTGCCAGCCTTGTGACCCTCCACGATCTTGTCTCTGATGGCCTTGGAATGCTCCTTTGTCTTTCCCATGTTGACCATGTTTGAGTGCTGTTCACAAGTTTGGGGAGGGTCTTAAATAGTCAGAAAAGGCTGGAAAAAGAGATAATTAATCCAAACATGTGAAGCTCATTGTTCTTTGTGCCTGAACTACTTCTTAATACTTTAGGGGAACCAAACAGAATTCTGGTGGGTTGAGGGGTTGAATAATAAATGACCCTCTGAAAAAACTTTTCCCAATTTAAAAAAAAAATAAACAAAGAAATAACATTCTTTTTTGCTGCAGTGCATTTCACACTTCCAGGCTGATCTACAGTCCAAATGTCACAATGCCAAGTTAATTCCAAATGTGTAAACCTGCTAAATCTGCAGGGGGTTGAATACTACTTGTAGGCACTGTATATATATACAGTATATATATATATACACATACACACACACACAGATATATAGTGCGACTGTACACAGCAGTATCACCTATATAACGTATATGCAGTAGTCAACATTATACAGGTGATACTGCAAATGTTGGATACATATTATATAGGCAATACTGCTACTGCTGTGTATGATAGTATCACCTATATAGTGTATATACAGCAGTCTATATAGATTATATAGGCAATGCTGCTACTGGTGTGTATATACATTATATATAGGTGATACTGCTGTGTATATATATGTACGTGTGTGTGTGTATATATACACACACAAGTATCGCCTATATAACGATACAGTATATACACAGCAGTATCACCTATATAACGTATATACACATCAGTAGCAGTATTGCCTATATAATGTATATAGACTGCCGTATATACATTATATAGGTGATACTGTGATTACCGGTATATACAGGAGTAGCAGCCAGTATCACCTATATAATGTATGTATAGCAGTCTGTATCTTATATGGGCAATACTGCTACTGATGTGTATATACGTTATATAGGTGATACTGCTGTGTATACAGTGGTGTGATATATACACCCCCCCCCGCAGTGTCACCTATATAAGGTATATACACATCAGTAGCTGTCTCACCTATTTAAGATATAGACTGCTATACGTACATTATATAGGTGGTATAGTGATTATATACAGCAGTATCACCTATATAATGTATATATAGCAGCCTATACACATTATATAGGTGATACTGCTGTATATAATCACTATACCACCTATATGATGTATGTATAGCAGTCTATATCTTATATAGGCAATACTGCTACTGATGTATATACGTTATATAGGTGATACTGCTGTGTATACATGTACATATATATATATACATACATACATACACACCCCGCAGTGTCTCCTATATAAGGTATATACTCATCAGTAGCAGTGTCCCCTATATAAGATATAGACTGCTATACATACATCATATAGGTGGTATAGTGATTATACACAGCAGCATCACCTATATAATGTGTATATACAGCAGTCTATACACATTATATAGGTGCAACTGCTGTATATACATTAAAAAAATTCATCTTGGGACTCACCCAGGTCCCTGAGATGGGGGGGAGGTCGGGAGGATGAAGAGCTGAAGTGGGTCGGGTCCTGTCCAGCATAGGCGGTGAAGAGGAGAGGATCCCAGGCATTGGTGAGGAGGAGAACAGTCTTCTCTGACGCTGGTACAGGCCGGCCAGCGTCAGACACACAGTCAGGTGGAGGCGCCCTCTATGCGCGCCGGACTTTTCAAATCTCTCCATGTGCGCGCGTGGTCTCCTGCTTGCCCGCGCTGGCACAGGCAGCAGACGAGCACGCGCAGGAACTAGTAATGCGGCCGTGCTCGCGCACTACCCGGGCCGCCGCGGCACTTCTCAGCGCGGGCAATGCGCGCACACAGGACCTGGCTAACAAGATTTAAAGGGCCGGCTGGCGAGATGCGCTATATATTAAAATCGCTGCCGGTCCTCCAGCGGCCCTGTGCAGCTGCTCAGGCACCGGCCCGGGGGGCATATGCATTCCTGCAACCCGGGCCAGTCCGCCCCTGGATAGGGGGCTTATATACAGCATTATAGAATGCTGTATATAATCCATGAAAGGTGATGGCTGTATCTCTTTTTGGCCAAACCTGGTGACAGGTTCCCTTTAACTCTTTTTAGTGTCTATGTGTCAGCAGATGTGACTTTTCTTAATCTGTTGACTATCAAGGTTTTGGACATCTCCAACCACAATCTTCCAGACACTGTTTAGAGAGTAGTACTGTTTTCTTTCACTGTAAATCTCCAGGTTACAGGGAATCTGTCAGCCGCTTTTTGTTATTAAATCTGAGAGCAGCGTAGTGTAGGAGTATAGAGCCTGATTTCAGAGATGTGTCACTTCTTAAGCTGTGTGATGTAGTTTCAGTACAATCAGTGCTTTATGAGCAGGAGATTATCACTAATGAACTAGTCATGACAGCAACGACCTCCCGCACTTGCACAGAACCCTCCTGAACGCCATAACACGTAGAAGTCCTGTCACAATGTGGGAGCTACAAAGTTCCATCATGAGTGGTGGGGAATTCGAATATACAGTGGGAACCAGACAGGTGGTGTTGAGAAGGGGCCGTTGAGGTCAGCAATGAGCTGAGTATATCTATTTTTGTTGCTGTTTTTATCTTAACCTTTGATGAACACCATTTTGCTGAATTTGTGTGGAAGTGAATTACAAAAAATTTGAGTAAATTTCAATTCCATTCAAATGTATTTGCTCATCTCCTCTTACAGTATAACTTGTAATGCTCAATGAACAGCATAAAAAAGAATAAATGATAACAATAACTGAATTGTAGGATTTTGTTCATTCTGCATCTGAAAATTCTGAATAAAAAGCGATAGAAAAAAATGTATGCAACCCAAAATGGTAAATTTCAAATAAAAACAATTTACTGATCAAGGGGAGAAATGTATAAATTAACAGGGTAGATATCCTAAAACATAACCTTTAATATTAATGTTAACAAGCCTCCTGGATTATAGACATAAATAGCAGAATGAAACACAACAAACATATACTGTACAGTATATCCTCATGGATGGCCTTTGGATATCACCAAGTGTAATAATCCAACAAGCAATACATATGGTTCTCAAGAGCTATACACCAATTCATATAAGGAACAATCTCACCGTGAGGCTGGAGGTGTCCTGATAAGAGGTATTCTAGGTGACTGATCCTTAGCAGTGGACAAAAGGCGGGTGGGGGAGAGACATTCTCACAGAAAGCCACACATTACCCCATAGTGTTATCCCTGGGATCAATAATACAAATTCCCGACAGTAATCCCAAAATGGTACCACTAAAATTTCAACTTACCGTGCAAAAAATAATCCCTAATATAGTATATGAACAAAATGGCTTTCAGAATATGGCTAATATGGTCAATACATTGTGCCTAGCTTGTGCCTATGGACACATGCAATTTATTAAGTGGGCTCTCCCCACTACAGCTATGCCAAACATGTGAATGCTAACTGTGGTTTATGGGGCTCAAAAGGGAACATAAGTAGAACACAAGCCTAACCTTATACTGAAAGAGATTGAAAAATGCTACATATCTGAAAATTATATAAAAACTTCAACTTATCCTGCAAAACTCAAGTCCCCACTCAGGACCATCATCTGTCAATAGAAATATTGGATTAGAGGTCACTGGATAAGATATTTCTTGGCCCAGTCTTGATGCTTTATCTTATGTTTCTTGTTCAAAGGTGGTCATTTTTCAGCCTTCCTTACCTTGGCCATGTCCCTGAGTATCGTACACCTTGTGCTTTTTGTTACTCCAGTAACGTAACAGCTCTGAAATATGGCAAAACTGGTGGCAAATGGCATCTTGGCAGCTTCACGCTTGATTTTCCTCAATTCATGGGCAGTTATTTTGCGCCTTTTTTTGCCCAACACCCTTCTTGCAACTCTGTTGGCTATTTGCCATGAAACGCTTGATTGTTCGGTAATCGCGGTTCAAAAGTTCGGCAATTTCAAGACTGTTGCATTCCTCTGCAAGACATCTCACAATTTTGGACTTTTCAGAGCCCATCAAATCTCTCTTCTGACCCATTTTGCCAAAGGAAAGGAAGTTGCCTAATAATTAAGCACACCTTATATAGGGTGTTGATGTCATTAGACAACACCCCTCCTCATTACAGAGATGCACATCACCTGATTTACTTAATTGGTAGTTGGCTCTCAAGACTGAACAGCTTGGAGTAGGACAACATGTATAAAAGGATCATGTGATCCAAAAAAACAACTTGCCTAATAATTCTGCACACAGTGTATAGGCTGAACTGGATGGACAAATGTCTTTTTTTCGGCCTTGCTAGCTATGTTACTATGTAACTATGAATGAGCTGACTTGGGCAGCAGATCTAAATAGCTCCAACAACTGTATAGTTGCCACAGCCAGGTACTGCATATCCAGGCCTTCTAACATCCTAACAGAATGAAAGGACATTTGAGACATGATGCTGATATAAAGTAGACATGCGGGAAATTTTATTTTGTGTGATGAGACTATATGGTTTAAGGATATAACATTAAAATTTTGAAAATTGCTAACTTTTCACCAAATTTCAGATATTTTCTTAAAAAAAAAAAAGCAAACATATCAACTGAGCTGCTGACAGGCTTCCTTTAAACCCACAAATTTCTAACTAACAAAATGAAAAAAACTACTAATCAAGGAATCTAAATGGGTACAGTAGCGCAGCTGCTGGGGAAGAGGGTGCGGTTGCCCCGGGGCACATGCTCAGAGGTGACCATCTGGAGCTTCGCTACTCTTAACTGATCAGCATGCATAGCACGCCAATACAGTTTAGCCCTGTGGTGGAGCAGAGAGACATGATCTCTCTGCACTACTGCTCTATGTTCTGTAGACCTCAGTTCACTTAAGGCTTGCGATCTACAGAATATCCATAGTGCCAGCGCGCACAGAGGACGTCAGAGTCCCTTCATGGTGACATAATCATGCCAGGACTCTGACGTTCTGTTCGTGCATCGGCAATATGAATGTGCATTGCCTTGCTGCGGAACTCATCAGGATCCTGGATTAGGTGAGTATATGATTTTTTTATTATTAAAATTTGTGCTGTGTTGTGGGGGCATCATAAACAATGGGAAATCCTTAAAATGTGGGGTCCTCATACATTCTAGGGACTAATGCAGGAGCCTTTATACAGCTTGTGGACAAATGCAAGGGCCATTATACAGTTTGGGAACTATTGCCAGGGCCATTATACAGTTTGAGGACTAATACAGGGACCATTATACAGCTTGTGGACTAATGCAAGGTCCATTATACAGGTTGGGAACTAATGCAGGGCCCATTTTACAGCTTGAGAATTAATGCAGGGGCCATTATACAGCTTCGGGACTAATCGAAAAAAAATGAACTGAGGTATAAGTTGGCATGCATGCAAAATAGGAGCATGTTTACACTGACTATTAAAGAGACACAATCTAAGAAATAAACAAAATTAACATACAGTATAACCTGCTGTAAGTAAACATGTAAAAGCAATAGAGCATATAAATAAAATGGGGTATTTAGTAAACACCGTTTTTTATGCTAAAAAAAAGCGTAAAAGCCATCCTACCAGCATCAAGGTGTACCCAAATCTGCATGGTTCTAACTTATAAAAATGGCACATGCGATTCATGAATTTGGCGTCAAGTTAAAAAAAAGGGGCGTTTTCCTGGCTTGAATGACTGAATGAAAAAATACATTTTTCCTACAGAAATGTTAATTTTGCCTCAAATTTTTCATATTCACAGGGGTAACTGGAAGAAAATACCATAAATTGTTTTTGTGCAATTTCTCCTGAGTATGTGATACCACCACATATGTGTTGGAAAACTACTGTTTGGATGCACGGCAGGGCTCGGAAGGGAAGGAGCACCAGCTGAATTTTGGGGCTTCATTTTGGCTGGAATAGATAGCAGATGCCATGTCATATTTGAAGAGCCCCTGACATGCCAAAACAGCAGAAACTGCCACAATTGACCCAATTTTGGAATCTACACCTTTCACGAAATTCATCTAGGTGTGTAGGGAGCATTTTAATCCTTCAGGCGATTTACAGAATTGTATAACATTGTGATGATTAAATGTAAAACTACCATTTTTTTCCAGCAAAATGTTGCTTTGGCCCCTAGTTTTTAATTTTCATAAGGTATAGCAGGAAAAAATGAACTTTACAATTTGTTACACAATTTCTTCTTGGTACGCCAATGCCCCAAATGGCGTACCAAGAAGGTGTCGGGAATAAGATGTATTTGATTCTCTATTATCATGCACACTGAGCTCTGCTACATCCATTAGATCTGGGTACAGACACACGCTGTGGGCTTTTGACCCCCCTTCCTCCCAGCTCCTTCTCCTTGCTGACAATACAGCTGTAACGTGAAACACCAGTGTGTGACTCCGTTCCCCCTCCCTCAAGAATGCGTGGGTTAGCAGAAAAACTTCCTTTGCCTGAACCATGTGCTTCATTGTGAATCAGAGAGTTATTCAAGATGGAATAATTCGACCCCAGGTAGCGAGATAGGTGTGAAAGTTACATATTTGGGATGTGCCAGGGTAGAGCGACACGCACAGTGTTTTTCTAATGTCCTGTAAAAGCAGAAACTGAGAAATGCATTACTACTTACCCGAGATATATAGCCAAGCCATGTTTACACTTAATAGAACACTACTCTCGAACCAAGATCAATGGTGGTCATGTCGTCATGCCACAAGCTTGCCCCATTGAGTTATGAAATTAAGGAAGTTTTGGTTACTTAAGAAAGAGGAGTGCTTTCATAACTCAGCCCATTCAGTGATGTCATTACCAAAGGGGGGTATAAGATAGTGGGAGCTCATTTTGCACTAGTTTTTTGCCCAGGGAGCCAGCTAAAGAGAGACTCTGTGATGCATTTTGATGTCATCCCTCCCCCACACCACATGGTCAGCCATGATATAAGACAACTGTAAGTTTACTTTCATCTATAATCCCTTTTATTTTGTTAATAAAGAATGTGTACACTGGCGCCTATTCACCTGAAAGGATGGTTTGGAATGCTGTGGGAGCTGCAAGTGGTTACAACAGGTTCTGCGCCAACCCTGTTAAAAAAACAACCAAGTAGTAAAGGATAATAGGAACCACTGCGCTACCCAAGGGAAAAAACACCAAAGGGAATACTTACTTAATAGGGAGTCAGTTTGTGAATATCAGAGCCACTTGTTCCTTTAGAAGGGAGGTAGACCCTGATTGTAGTATATTGCTAGAAGGGATAGCGTAGAATAAGTGAATTAGGTATGGATAAGATAGCACAGATGGGTGATACAGGTTATTATATGTACACACTTACTTAATGTGTGAGGCTGATTGTGTGCTACACTGTAAAGGTACCTTCACACGAAACGACTTTGTAACAATATCGCTAGCGATCCGTGACGTTGCAGCGTCCTCGCTAGCGATATCGTTTAGTTTGACACGCAGCAGCGATCAGGATCCTGCTGTGATGTCGCTGGTCGCTGAATAAAGTCCAGAACTTTATTTGGTCGTCCGATCGCCGTGTATCGTTGTGTTTGAAAGCAAAAGCAACGATACTAGCGATGTTTTACACTGGTAACCAGGGTAAACATCGGGTTACCAAGCGCAGGGCCGCGCTTAGTAACCCGATGTTTACCCTGGTTACCAGCGTAAAAGTAAAAAAAACAAACAGTACATACTCACCTGCGCGTCCCCCAGCGTCTGCTTCCTGATACTTACTGAGCGCCGGCCCTAAAGTGAAAGTGAAAGCACAGCGGTGACGTCACCGCTGTGCTGTAAGGGCCGGAGCTCAGTCAGTGTCAGGAAGCAGACGCCGGGGGACGCGCAGGTGAGCATGTACTGTTTGTTTTTTTTACATTTTACGCTGGTAACCAGGGTAAACATCGGGTTACTAAGCGCGGCCCTGCGCTTAGCAACCCGATGTTTACCCTGGTTACCCGGGGACCTCGGCATCGTTGGTCGCTGGAGAGTGGTCTGTGTGACAGCTCCCCAGCGATCAAACAGCGACGCTGCAGCGATCGGCATCGTTGTCGCTATCGCTGCAGCGTCGCTTCGTGTGAAGGTACCTTAAGGTGTTCCTTTGTGGATTCAGATAATGGTCCTTCCACAGGTTTAAGAGTTATTTCTGGAGAGAAATAGTATATAGCGTGTTATAGAACATGAGTCCCCTAACCAACCTCAACCTTATAGTAATGTAGATATCGATTAGAACCACTTACTGTTTGTATAAAGCTAGGACGGCTGCACCTGAAGTGCTTGCTTGCCGCTGTCTGGTGAGTTGATACTAATAAGGAGAGGGATAGGATGGTGATGTGAACTATCTGTTGTATTAAGAACAGACTGTTCTAAACTTATAGAACAACTAGAAATGCCAATTAAACTGTCCGTTCACTCACCATATGATTGCTGGAGCCAGCGCTTGTGGATCTGGTTTGTAGCGCAAGTGCCCGCCGGCAGTTGATGGTGCAGAGTGATACCAGGAATTATCCTGAAGAGACGCGTCTTGGCGAGAGCGCAGGAGCGCGGGAGAACACCAGCGCCTCGCGTGCCCCGGCCGGAAGCAACGCTGAGGACGCGGTGAAAGATTGGGGGCGGAGCTAATGTGACGTCACACAGAGAGAGTAAGGACGGGAGCGTGGTGGAGACAAGCTGCCTACGCGTTTCGAGGGTTAACTTCCCTCTTCGTCAGGGCTATGTCTCCACTGCAGAGATCCATCCTTAAATAATCGCCTGATTGCTGATTGAGCGCTCTTGGAACCCCTGATTGATGATTGGCACCATAATTAAAGCTAATTGCTCTCATTTAGTGATCCTAGATCATCAATTAGCCTGATGGTTTAAACTAGAACTGCCGGATGGTGGATTATTATCTATTGCTGTCAGCCCAGAACTATGGAAATAGAGTCATAGAAAAGGAACTTAGGGCTCTGTGTAATCACAAACACTAAATACTCCTATACATACCATTAAATATTGGCCTAAATGTTAAAAAGACTTTTGTTGATTTATAGATTAAAAACTGCTATATTTGGAGCAAATATGAATCATTAAAATTAATTTTTAATATTTAAATTTTTTAAAATTCAATAAAATGGTAAAAACAAACCACAAATATATATAAAAAAGTGAGAATAATATGTAATAAGAGATGGAAATAGTCAGATGTCACACCTGGCCATCCCCTATATTTATTAATTAAAACCTAAAAGGATTAACTGGAATTAAATATAGATAAATAATTAAAATGTGTAATAGTAATAATCTCCAGTCACACCACCTACTTTCATATCTACGCTAATGTGTGTAATGGGGTAGGGGGGGGGGATTAGGGGGGAAAAAGGTTTTTTTTTTTATTAGGGCCATACTAAAAGGCGTATAATTCTATTTCCTGATTTAAGCCCGTCGGAGCCAGACTATCTAAGGTGAATATCCACCTGGACTCTACCCGAGACATAGCTTTAATATAATCCCCCCCTCGAGAATTATGTGGGACCACTTGAATGCCCCAAAAAGATGATCCACAGATAGAGTGATTATGTTGTTCTGAAAAATGTCGGGATAATGGATGTCCTGTGAACCCCTTACTGATGTTGTTAAAATGTTCGTTAATCCTATCCATCAACCTTCTTTTTGTACGGCCTACATAGATCTTTCCACACGGGCATTTTAGTATATAAATAACCCCTGTGGTTTGACAAGTAATATATTCATATATGGGATATTCATACATTTCATTGGCGTCCTTGAAGCTGGTGCGGATCTCTTTTTTATAAGAGACTCGTCTACAGCATGTACATTTTCCACATGGTATGAAACCTTGTAGTTTTGCTTTGGGATCAATTAGACATGCCTGTTTTTTGTTATTAGGATTTTTGGTAGATTTTGTGGTTGGTGCAAGTAAGAGTCCCAAGTTCTGTGCTTTGGTGTAAACAAACTTAGGTTTTGTAGGTAATAGATTGCCAATACATTTGTCCCCCTTCAAAATGGGCCAGTGCTTGTGAATGATGTTTATAAAACGCTTATGGCCTGAATGAAACTGCGTTATTATTGGGACTTGCCCTATTTGTTCTTGTATAGTAGGGGGATTGCAGGTGGTTGTGATTTTGTGGATTAAAGAGTCCCTTGGCACAGTTTCTACTTCTGATCTTGTTTTCTTTAGAGTGGATATATCATACCCTTTTTCCTCAAATTGTGCTACCAAGTAATTTCTTTCCCTACGGTAATCCTCAACCTCCGTGCAATTTCGTCTGATTCTCAGAAACTGGCTTTTTGGTATATTTGAAAGCCAAACTGGTAAATGACAACTGCTAATGTGAATGTAGCTATTCGAATCTACTTGTTTATGGAAGCCCTTAGTAATTAATTTGTTCTGTTCTGCACAAATAGTTAGGTCCAAAAAATTAACGCTGGTATAACTAATAGTAGGCGTGAACTCTAGGCCATAGTTATTGGAATTGAGGCTAGAAATAAACCTTTGTAAATCTGTTAGTGAACCATTCCATATAAAGAGGATGTCATCTATAAAACGATGCCAAATTTGAAGGCCTTTTCGAAGATGACCATTCGTATAGATGAACTCTAGGTCCCACTTTCCTACAAACAGGTTTGCGAAACTAGGCGTGAACCGCGTACCCATAGCGGTCCCGTGAGTTTGCAGATAATACTGCTTTTCATATAGAAAATAGTTATGTTTTAAAATGAACTCAATGCCCTCAATTATAAACTGAATTTGTGTATTTTTGTAGGTACCTAGATTGTTAAGAAAAAATTCTGCCGTTTGACAACCCTTTAATGGGTCAATTACAGTATAAAGGGACTTGATGTCCAGAGTTCCCAAAATGAACCCGCTTCTCCATTCTATTGCTTCCAAAATTTGTAGAGTGTGTGTGGTGTCCTTTAAATATGCAGGCAACAGTGGCATGCACCTTTGTAGATGGGTGTCCACGTACCTAGATAAGTTAGCTGTTAAGCAGTTTATACCCGATATGATGGGTCTTCCTGGTGGGTTATCAATATTCTTGTGTATTTTTGGAATGTGGTAAAATATGGCTGTAGAGGGGGTTTTATTGTTTATAAACTGATATTCTTTTTTATTTAGGACACCTAAAGTTTTACCCTTAATAGCCAGTGTGTTAAGTTCTTTCATAAATTTTGATGTGGGATCAAATGTCATTTTTTTATATGTTACTGTATCGCCCAACAGGTTTAGAGATTCGTTGTGGTATTTCATATAATCCAATACGACAATACCACCCCCCTTATCCGCCGGGCGGATTATAATATTGTTGTTCTCCTGTAATTGGATGATGGCATTTCTCTCGCTAGGATTTAAGTTGTGTGGGGCATATTTAGAATTCTTTTTGTACATTTTTTTAATATCTGCAGTTACCATGGTTTCAAAGGCCTGGAACGAGTTGGAGTACTCGTTAAGGGGATTGAACGTGGATGGACAAGCTAAATTAGTATGGACATACTCCGTGGGTAACTGGTTTAGAGTAGAAGTAGTGGTCCCTGGGTTATTGTTGCTCTTTTTGAGAAAGTATTTCTTAAGAGCTAGATTTCTTAGGAATTTTTTTATACTTATATAGAGATTGAAGGGTTTGGCTTTGGCTGTCGGTGCAAACTTTAAACCTTTTTGTAGGAGCATTTGTTCATTCTGGGTCAATATATATGAGCTGAGGTTGAAGATCTTTTGGGTGCTAGTAGTTGTTTGTTTGCTTATTTTCTTTTGGGAGAGTGACCCTCCTCTCTTACCTCTTTTGGTCTTGCGCCTAGTGCCCGAAAAAAATCCTTATTTGTATTAGTATTTGGTTTGGGTCTTAGTGTTTTTTTAATATTATTCCTATTGTTGGTGGTGTTACTATGAATACCATTCGTGGGTTTGGCGATTGAGTTCCCATAATTATTACCTTGTGCTTTTTTGTTGTTGACTGGATTCGATTGTTTGGTAAAAAATGTCCGCATTTGTTTTTGCCTAATCGGTTCTACCCTGTGTGGAGGTTGACTGGTACCTGCAGGGGTAGAGACCTCCCAGCTTTCATTAATGGCTGGTTCCTCATCACGTAAAGATAGCTGAGCATATCTATTAGAAGTAGAAATGTTTGTTGGTTCTATGCTCAGTTGGTCCTGCCTCGTTGTGGTCCGTACGTTGCTATGAGAGTCATTAATAGTTTCTCCCTCTCTTATGGATGTAGTAGACTGGGTTCTACCATTGGTGCGAACCGACACCGGGGTATAACTCAGCCCACTCAGTGATGTCATTACCAAAGGGGGGTATAAGATAGTGGGAGCTCATTTTGCACTAGTTTTTTGCCCAGGGAGCCAGCTAAAGAGAGACTCTGTGATGCATTTTGATGTCATCCCTCCCCCACACCACATGGTCAGCCATGATATAAGAGAACTGTAAGTTTACTTTCATCTATAATCCCTTTTATTTTGTGATCGTTCTTGTACATATATAATTGTCTCATTTTGGTAATATCTATATTTATATACTTTTGTAAACACTACCTAATCTTTTTGGAGTAAAAGTTATAATATTTACTAGTCTCATCTAAAACGTACCTCCAGCATCCTCTGAAGTAAATTACGCTACTGATTGGGTTGGCTCCTGACCAGCTATTAGTCATAGGAATAGGAGCTGGTGACAGCAGATCGTACTGAGCTTGTTGGATAATGCTGGCAGTGACGGAACGGGGTTTTGTAAGTGTATTGCTCAGCTGTGGCTTTGAATAGTTATATCGCCCTCGCTGCAGTGTGCCCAATAGCCAGTACATAGCAGGCAGCTTTTCTGGCGACTAATTATCCTAGGTGCAGTTCCCAGACTGACCTCAGGGTAAGGGGGCACTAGAGAGGTGCAAGTTCCAAACCGGAACTGGGAAGTGGGATGTAAATAAATCACTGCAGAACGAACTGGGGGCAACCAAACACCCCTGGTTCATGACAGAAGGGAAGAAGCGCCATATTGGAAATTTTGCTGACATTGTTTAAGGGTGCCATGTCACTTTGGCAGAGCACATGAGGTGCCACTGAGGTGCCAGAAAAGCAGAACCCCCTCCAAAAGTGATCCCATTTTAAAAACTACACCCCAATGAATTCATATTTAGGTGCAGTGAGTATGTTGACAGCAAAGGTGCCTCATAGAATTTTTTTTACATTTGGGAGGTGAAGAAAGAATTATTAAATTTTTACCAATAAATGTTGTTTTAGCCACAAATTTTTTAATTTTTAGTAGGGATATTGGAAAAAAATGGACATCCGTTTGTTGTGCAATTTCTCCTGAGTGCGCCAATACCCTACATGCAACCAGGAAATACTTTTGAGGTACAGCTGAAAGCTCAGAAGGGAAGGCGTGCCATATTACTGTGCATACCGTATTTGTTTTTATGATTTGCAGGTGCCATGACGCACTGTAAGAGCCCCTGAGGTGCCATAACAACAGAACCTCCCTGTAAGTGACCCCTTTTTACAAAGTACACCTCTCAATTAATTCATGTAATGGTGCAGTAATCATATTGACACCACTAATGTTTTCACAGAATTTTATACCATCGAACAGTGAAAAACTAATAATTACATTTTTACCACAAAAAATTTGTTTTAGCCCGAAATTCTTAATTTTCACATGGAACAAGGAACATGGGTAAAAATGGTACCAAAATTTGTCACACAATTTCCGCTGATCATGGAAATACTCCATATGTAACTGTACAGCCATATGGCAAAACTCAGAAGAGAAGGAGCGTTTTTTATCCTTTTGGAGAACAAATTGTTGTAGAATAGTTTGCGGACTCTATATACAAGGCCCTTAAGTGTTATAGGAGCAGAATACCTTTTCTAGTGACCCATTTTGGAGATTACATGGCTGTCATTTTGACTCCATGGTGTTTTCCAGAAATAAGCAGCAGTTAGTTGACATTGCCGAGTGAAAATAGCAAATCTGCCATACATTGTAGTGCCCAGTACACTTTGCCCATTTAGTACTTCTGGAGACATGCACTTATAATTTAGGCGTGCTCTCATCGCTACAGAAATGCCTAACATGTGAACGCTAAATACGGTTTAAACACACTATGGGGCCTAGAAGGGAGGGGGCATTTGAATTTTGTAGCACAGAATTTTCTGGATTTATTTTGGGGGGTGATGAGCCATAGCGTTTTTCAAGATTCTTTGTAGTACCAGTAATATGAAAGCCGCCTATATTTCTGTTGACAGATTATTATGAACTTAAGTGGGGACTTGCTTTTTTTAAATTTATTTACTAACCCCTTTCTGCCATCGGACGGAATAGTACGTCCGATGGTAGCACCTCCACTTTGATGCTGGCTCCGGCGGTGAGCCCGCATCAAAGCTGGGACATGCCAGCTGTTTTGAACAGCTGACATGTGCCCACAATAGGCACGGGTGGAATCGTGATCCGCCCGCACCTATTAACTAGTTGACAGAGGCATTTAGCGCTCGCTTCCTGCCATTGGGGCGGAAATGCGCGCACCGCTGACCCCATCACGTGATCGAGGGTCAGCGGTGCATCAGCATGACAACCAGAGGTCTGAAGTCCAGAGTGCCACCCTGTGGTCGGAATTTTTTTCACCACTTAGATAAACAGTGGCCAATTGTGCTTTTTATGCAAGCTTAAAAAGACGGACACCGGCCAGATGGCATTCACAGTGACTCCATCTGCCTTATCATAGGGAATCTTCTGCCAGAGGTTCTGTTTGAATCACATATTTCATGGAATTACACGGAAACCCCAGTGTAAGCGCTGAGCACAGAGCGAATAATAATAATAATAATTTTATTTATATAGCGCCAACATATTCCGCAGCGCTTTACAACTTATAGAGGGGACTTGTACAGACAATAGACATCACAGCATAACAGAAATCACAGTTCAAAACAGATACCAGGAGGAATGAGGGCCCTGCTCGCAAGCTTACAAACTATGAGGAAAAGGGGAGACACGAGAGGTGGATGGTAACAATTGCTTTAGTTATTTGGACCAGCCATAGTGTAAGGCTCGTGTGTTCATGTAAAGCTGCATGAACCAGTTAACAGCCTAAGTATGTAACAGTACAGACACAGAGGCTATTGACTGCATAAAGTGTATGAGAACATGATGCGAGGAACCTGATTATGTTTTTTTTTTGTTTTGTTTGTTTTTTTTTTATTAGGCCACACAGGGATAGTTAGGTTAATGCGTTGAGGCGGTAGGCCAGTCTGAACAAATGCGTTTTTAGGGCACGCTTAAAACTGTGGGGATTGGGGATTAATCGTATTAACCTAGGTAGTGCATTCCAAAGAATCGGCGCAGCACATGTAAAGTCTTGGAGACGGGAATGGGAGGTTCTGATTATTGAGGATGCTAACCTGAGGTCAGTAGCGGAGCGGAGGGCACGGGTAGGGTGGTAGACTGAGACCAGAGAGGAGATGTAGGGTGGTGCTGAGCCATGGAGTGCTTTGTGGATGAGGGTAGTAGTTTTGTACTGGATTCTAGAGTGGAAGGGTAGCCAGTGTAAGCGAAAGATAAATGTGAGCGAGCCTACTGCGATCTTTGGGAAACAAAATTAACAATTTAACAGAAGGTCAAGTATTGGTTTTATTTCTTTTTTACACCATTCCTTGTGAAGTATAAATGATTAGATGACTTTATTCTGCAGGTTGGTGCAATTACAGCGATACCAGACTTATATAGTTGTTTATGTTTGACTGCTGTCACACACTAAAAGATGCTTTTTTTTTGCAAAATATAGCTTTTGCATCACCATATTTTGATAGCTATATTTTTTCTATAATGCTCAAAAAATAAAGGGAACACTAAAATACCACATCCTAGATATCTCTGAATGAAATATTCCAGTTGCAAATTTTTATTCATTGCATAGTGGAATGTGCTCAGAACAATAAAACATAACAATTATCAGTGTAACCCAAAATGAATATCCCACGGAGGTCTGGATTTGGAATGATACTAAAAATCAAAGTGGAAAATCAAATTACAGGCTGATCCAACTTCAGTGGAAATGCCTCATGACAAGGAAAATATGCTCAGTATTGTGTGTGGCCTCCATGTGCCTGTATGACCTCCCTACTGTACAACACCTGGGCGTGCTCCTGATGAGGCGGCAGAGGTCTCCTGAGGGATCTCCTCCCAGACCTGGACTAAAGCATCCGCCAACTCCTGGACAGTCTGTGGTGCAACGTGACGTTGGTGGATGGAGCCAGACATGATGTCCCAGATGTGCTCAATCGGATTCAGGTCTGGGGAATGGGCGGGCCAGTCCATAGCTTCAATGCCTTAATCTTTCAGGAACTGCTGACACACTGCAGCCACTTGAGGTCTGGCACTGTCCTGCATTAGGAGGAATCCAGGGCCAACCGCACCAGCATATGGTCTCACAAGGGGTCTGAGGATCTCATCTCGGTACCTAATGGCAGTCAGGCTACCTCTGGAGAGCACATGGAGGTCTGTGCTGCCCTCCAAAGAAGTGCCACCCCACACCATTACTGACCTATTGCCAAACTGGTCATGCTGAAGGATGTTACAGGCAGCAGATTGCTCTCCATGGCATCTCCAGATGCTGTCACAGCTGTCAGATATGCTCAGTGTGAATCTACTTTTATCTGTGAAGAGTACAGGGCACCAGTGGCGAATTTGCCAATCCTGGTGTTCTGTGGCAAATGCCAAGCCTCCTGCATGGTGTTGGGCTGTGAGCACACCCCCATCTGTGGACATCGGGCACTCAGACCATCCTCATGGAGTCCGTTTCTAATCGTTTGTGCAGACACATGCACATTTGTGGCCTGCTGGAGGTCATTTTGCAGGGCTCTGTAAGTGCTCCTCCTGTTCCTCCTTGCACGAAGGTAGCGGTCCTGCTGCTGGGTTGTTGCCCTCCTATGGCCCCCTCCATGTCTCCTGGTGTACTGGCCTGTCTCCTGGTAGAGCCTCCAGCCTCTGGACACTATGCTGACAGACACAGCAAACCTTCTTGCCACAGCTCACATTGATGTGCCATCCTGGATGAGCTGCACTACCTGAGCCACTTGTGTGGGTTGTAGAGTCCGTCTCATGCTACCATGAGTGTGAAAGCACAACCAACATTCAAAAATAACCAAAACATCAGTCAGAAAGCATTGGTACTGAGATGTGGTCTGTGGTTCCCACCTGCAGAGCCACTCCTTTACTGAGGGTGTCTTGATAATTGGCAATAATTTCCATCTGTTGTCTATTCCATTTGCACAACAGCATGTGAAATTGATTGTCAATCAGTGTTGCTTCCTAAGTGGACAGTTTGATTTCACAGAAGTTTGATTTACTTGGAGTGATATTTTCTTGTTTAACCCCTTCATGACCCAGCCTATTTTGGCCTTAATGACCTTGCCGTTTTTTGCAATTCTGACCAGTGTCCCTTTATGAGGTAATAACTCAGGAACGCTTCAACGGATCCTTGCGGTTCTGAGATTGTTTTTTCGTGACATATTGGGCTTCATGTTAGTGGTAAATTTAGGTCGATAATTTCTGAGTTTATTTGTAAAAAAAACGGAAATTTGGCGAAAATTTTGAAAATTTCGCAATTTTCACATTTTGAATTTTTATTCTGTTAAACCAGAGAGTTATGTGACACAAAATAGTTAATAAATAACATTTCCCACATGTCTACTTTACATCAGCACAATTTTGGAAAGAAATTTTTTTTTTGCTAGGAAGTTATAAGGGTTAAAATTTGACCAGTGATTTCTCATTTTTACAACAAAATTTACAAAACCATTTTTTTTAGGGACCACCTCACATTTGAAGTCAGTTTGAGGGTTCTATATGGCTGAAAATACCCAAAAGTGACACCATTCTAAAAACTGCACCCCTCAAGGTGCTCAAAACCACATTCAAGAAGTTTATTAACCCTTCAGGTGTTTCACAACAGCAGAAGCAACATGGAAGGAAAAAGTGAACATTTAACTTTTTAGTCACAAAAATGATCTTTTAGCAACAATTTTTTTATTTTCCCAAGGGTAAAAGGAGAAACTGGACCACAAAAGTTGTTGTCCAATTTGTCCTGAGTACGTTGATACCTCATATGTAGGGGTAAACCACTGTTTGGGCGCACGGCAGGGCTCGGAAGCGAAGGAGCGCCATTTGACTTTTTCAATGAAAAATTGGCTCCAATCTTTAGCGGACACCATGTCGCGTTTGGAGAGCCCCCGTGTGCCTAAACATTGGAGCTCCCCCACAAGTGACCCCATTTTGGAAACTAGACGCCCCAAGGAACTTATCTAGATGCATAGTGAGCACTTTAATCCCCCAGGTGCTTCACAAATTGATCCGTAAAAATGAAAAAGTACTTTTTTTTCACAAAAAAATTTTTTAGCCTCAATTTTTTCATTTTCACATGGGCAACAGGATAAAATGGATCCTAAAATTTGTTGGGCAATTTCTCCTGAGTACGCCGATACCTCATATGTGGGGGTAAACCACTGTTTGGGTGCACGGCAAGGCTCGGAAGGGAAGGCGCGCCATTTGACTTTTTGAATGAAAAATTATCTCCATCGTTAGCGGACACCATGTCGCGTTTGGAGAGACCCTGTGTGCCTAAACATTGAAGCTCCCCCACATGTGACCCCATTTTGGAAACTAGACCCCCCAAGGAACTTATCTAGATGCATAGTGAGCACTTTAAACCCCCAGGTGCTTCACAGAAGTTTATAACGCAGAGCCATGAAAATAAAAAAATATTTTTCTTTCCTCAAAAATTATTTTTAGCCCGGAGTTTTTTATTTTCCCAAGGATAATAGGAGAAATTGGACCCCAAATGTTGTTGTCCAGTTTGTCCTGAGTACGATGATACCCCATATGTGGGGGTAAACCACTGTTTGGGCGCACGGCAGGGCTCGGAAGGGAAGGCACGCCATTTGGCTTTTTGAATGGAAAATTAGCTCCAATCATTAGCGGACACCATGTCGCGTTTGGAGAGCCCCTGTGTGCCTAAACATTGGAGCTCCCACACAAGTGACCCCATTTTGGAAACTAGACCTCCCAAGGAACTAATCTAGATGTGTGGTGAGCACTTTGAACCCTCAAGTGCTTCACAGAAGTTTATAACGCAGAGCCATGAAAATAAAAAATTATTTTTCTTTCCTCAAAAATGATTTTTTAACCCACAATTTTTTATTTTCCCAAGGGTAACAGGAGAAATTGGACCCCAAAAGTTGTTGTGCAGTTTCTCCTGAGTACGCTGATACCCCATATGTGGGGGTAAACCACTGTTTTGGCACACGTCGGGGAGCGGAAGGGAAGTAGTGACGTTTTGAAATGCAGACTTTAATGGAATGCTCTGCGGGCGTCACGTTGCGTTTGCAGAGCCCCTGATGTGCCTAAACAGTAGGAACTCCCCACAATTGACCCCACTTTGGAAACTAGACCCCCAAGGGAACTTATCTAGATGTGTGGTGAGCACTTTGAACCCCCAAGTGCTTCACAGAAGTTTATAACGCAGAGACGTGAAAATAAAAAATGTGTTTTCTTTCCTCAAAAATATTTTTTTAGCCCAGAATTTTTTAATTTTCCCAAGGGTAACAGGAAAAATTTGACCCCAAAAGTTGTTGTCCAGTTTCTCCTGAGTACGCTGATACCCCATATGTGGGGGTAAACCACTGTTTGGGCACATGGCGGGGCTCGGAAGGGAAGTAGTGACGATTTGGAATGCAGACTTTGATGGAATGGTCTGCGTGAATCATGTTATGTTTGCAGAGCCCCTGATGTGCCTAAACAGTAGAAATCCCCCACAAGTGACCCCATTTTGGAAACTAGACCCCCCAAGGAACTTATCTAGATGTGTGGTGAGCACGTTCAACCCCCAAGTGCTTCACAGAAGTTTACAACGCAGAGCCGTGAAAATAAAAAATCATTTTTCTTTCCTCAAAAAAGATGTTTTAGCAAGCAATTGTTTATTTTCACAAGGGTAACAGGAGAAATTGGACCCCAATATTTGTTGCCCAGTTTGTTGTGAGTACGCTGGTACCCCATATGTGGGGGTAAACCACTGTTTGGGCGCACGTCAGGGCTCGGAAGGGAAGTAGTGACATTTGAAATGCAGACTTTGATGGAATGGTCTGCGGGCGTCACGTTGCATTTGCAGAGCCCCTGATGTGCCTAAACAGTAGAAACACCCCACAAGTGACCCCATTTTGGAAACTAGACCCCAAAAGGATCTTATCTAGATGTGTGGTGAGAACTTTCAACCCCCAAGTGTTTCACATAAGTTTATAACGTAGAGCCGTGAAAATAAAAAATAATTGTTCTTTCCTCAAAATTATGTTTTAGCAAGTAATTTTTTATTTTTGCAAGGGTAACAGGAGAAATTGGACCCCAATAGTTGTTGCCCAGTTTGTCCTGAGTACACTGGTATCCCATATGTGGGGGTAAACCACTGTTTGGGCGCACGTCGGGGCTTGGAAGGGAGGGCGCACCATTTGACTTTTTGAACGCAAGATTGGCTGGAATCAATGGTGGCGCCATGTTGCGTTTGGAGACCCCTGATGTGCCTAAACAGTGGAAACCCCTCAATTCTAACTTCAACACTAACCCCAACACACCCCTAACCCTAATCCCAACTGTAGCCATAACCCTAATCACAACCCTAACCCCAACACACCCCTATCCACAACCCTAACCCCAACACACCCGTAACCCTAAATCCAACCCTAATCCTAACCCTAATCCCAACCCTACCCACAACTGTAACCCCAACACAACCCTAACCCTATCCGTAACCCTAACCACAAGCCTAATCTTAACCCTATTTCCAACCCTAGCCCTAATTCCAACCCTAAGGGTACCGTCTCACATAACGATTTACCAACGATCACGACCAGCGATACGACCTGGCCGTGATCGTTGGAAAGTCATTGTGTGGTCACTGGGGAGCTGTCACACAGACCGCTCTCCAGCGACCAACGATGCCAAAGTCCCGGGTAACCAGGGTAAACATCGGGTTACTAAGCGCAGGGCCGCGCTTAGTAACCCGATGTTTACCGTGGTTACCAGCGTAAAAGTAAAAAAAAAAAAAACGTACATACTCACATTTTGGTGTCCTTCAGGTCCCTTGCCGTCTGCTTCCCGCTCTGACTGAGTGCCGCCGTACAGTGAGAGCAGAGCGCAGCGGTGACGTCACTGCTGTGCTGTGCTCTCACTTTCCGGCCGGCAGACAGTCAGAGCGGGAAGCATGGGAGGGCTCGGAAGGGATGGAGCGCCATTTGGAATGCAGACTTAGATGGAATGGTCTGCAGGCGTCACATTGCGTTTGCAGAGCCCCTAATGTACCTAAACAGTAAAAAAAAACCCACAAGTGACACCATTTTGGAAAGTAGACCCCCTAAGGAACTCATCTAGATGTGTTGTGAGAGATTTGAACCCCTAAGTGTTTCACTACAGTTTATAACGCAGAGCCGTGCAAATAAAAAATATTTTTTTTTCCACAAAAATTATTTTTTAGCCCCCAGTTTTGTATTTTTCCAAGGGTAACAGGAGAAATTAGACCCTATATATTGTTGTCCAATTTGTCCTGAGTACGCTGATACTTGATATCTGGGGGGGGACCACCGTTTGTGCGCATGGCAGAGCTCGGAAGGGAAGGAGCATCATTTGCAATGCAGACTTAGATGGATTGGTCTGCAGGCGTCACATTGCGTTTGCAGAGCCCCTAATGTTCCTAAACAGTAGAAACCCCCCAAAAGTGACCCAATATTGGAAACTAGACCCCCCAAGGAACTTATCTAGTTGTGTTGTGAGAACTTTGAACCCCCAAGTGTTTCACTACAGTTTATAACGCAGAGCCGTGAAAATAAAAAAATAAAAAATTTCCCCCCAAAATTATTTTTTAGCCCCCAGTTTTGTATTTTTCCAATGGTAACAGGAGAAATTGGACCCCAAAAGTTGTCCAATTTGTCTTGAGTACGCTGATACCGCATATGTGGGGGGGAAGCACCGTTTGGGCGCATGGGAGGGCTCGGAAGGGAAGGAGCGCCATTTGGAATGCAGACTTAGATGGAATGGTCTGCAGGCGTCACATTGCGTTTGCAGAGCCCCTAATGTACCTAAACAGTAGAAACCCCCCACAAGTGACACCATTTTGGAAAGAAGACCCCCTAAGGAACTCATCTAGATGTGTTGTGAGAGCTTTGAGCCCCCTAGTGTTTCATGACAGTTTATAACGCAGAGCACTCTGTCATATCACCGATCTCACTGACAGGGCTGCAGGCTTACCAGCGTCTGCACTGAGCAGACACTCGGTAAGCCACCTCCTTCCCTGCAGGACCCGGATGCCGCGGCCATCTTGGATCCGGGACCTTACAGCGGATTTCCAGTGTTTTTTTGTGCGGATTTCACCTGCGGATTCCTATTGAGGAACAGGTGTAAAACGCTGCGGAATCCGCACAAAATTGACATGCTGCGGAAAATACACAGCGTTTCCGCACGGTATTTTCTGCACCATGGGCACAGCAGATTTGGTTTTCCATAGGTGTACATGGTACTGTAAACCTGATGGAAAACAGATTAGGTTTTCCAGCCATGGCCGATGATATTGCAGCATCGGCCATGGCTGGATTGTAATATTTCACCGTTTTTTTGGGTGAAATATTACAAATCGCTCTGATTGGCAGTTTCACTTTCAACAGCCAATCAGAGCGATCGTAGCCACGGGGGGGTGAAGCCACCCCCCCTGGGCTGAAGCACCACTCCCCCTGTCTCTGCAGATCGGGTGAAATCGGAGTTAACCCCTTCACCCGATCTGCAGGGACGCGATCATTCCATGACGCCACATAGGCGTCATGGGTCGGGAAGGCACGGGTTTTCATGACGCCTACGTGGCGTCATGGGTCGGGAAGGGGTTAAGTGTTCCCTTTATTTTTTTAAGCAGTGTATATTTCCGCTAACAACAGAGTCATGTGAGGATTTGTTTTTTGCAAGATGAGCTGATATTTTTATTGGTACCATTTTTGGACACACAACATTTTGATTTTCTATTCCGATTTTTTGGAGGCATCTTGAACAAAAAACAAATTCAGGAATTGTTCTTTTTTTATGCCATTCATCATATGGTAACTTTGATAAGGCAGCTTTATTCTTCAGGTCAGTACAGTTACAGCGAAAAAACATTTCCATAATTTTTTAATGTTTTGCCTCTTTTACACAATAAAGACAATAGAAAAAAAATATATTTTTTCATTGCTATATTGTGAGTGCTATAACTCTTCTATTTCTCTACAGACAGAACTGTATGGCAGCTTGTTTTGGACTGGATGACATTTTTGGCTGTACTATTTTTATTTCCATTCAACTTTTGATAGCGTTCTATTCCACTTTTTTGGGTGGAATGATGAAAAAGCATAGCTTTTTGTCATGTTTTTATTACTTTCTTTTATGGAGTTCAATGAAGGGGTTAAAAAATGTGACCATTTTATAGGTCGGGTCGTGACGAATTCGACAATACCAAATGTGTGTTTTTGTGTGGCTTTTTTAACATAAATATACCTATTTATTGGTTGAATGTTTATTTTAATATTTTTTTAAAATACTTTAAAATTTCTTTTCACTTTTTTTTCACGTTTTTACATAATCCCTCTACTAGACTAGTTGGCTGACTCAGAGGTCGTCATGATGATTGTTGCCATGGCAACGATTGGACTCTCACTCTTTCTGCCTTGTAAATGCTGCGATCACTATCGATTGCAGCATTTAGGGGGTTAAATGGCCTGAGGAAGTACTTCTGGCAGTGACAGCCGAGGCTTGGATTTCACTTAAGCCAAGCTCCCTGCAGTGATCTTGTGGGCACTACTCCTGTGCCCGCATGGTCGTCATGACATAAATTTAAGTTATTTGGTGGGAACCCTTTCCCGACCATAACATTAACTTACATCAAATGTAGTCTGGGGTTAAAAAAGAAGTTGCAATCAATGAATCAGGCATAAACATCTCATATTGCTAATTTCAACCCATAAAACGGAAAGAGGGGGTATATCTAAAGAAGAATATAATGCTGTCTGCAGGGCAAGAGTTAGAAGAGCTAAAGCCAGTAAAGAAGTAAAGCTTGTAAGGGAGACGGGGAGTATTTCAAAAGCAAAAAAAAAGTCAAAGATGCTATAGGATTTTTACAGGATGAAAAGGGTGAGGTGGTCAAAAATGATGTTGACAAGACCAAACTTTTAAATTTCTAATTTGCATCTGTGTTTTCTAATAAAGCAAATATAACTGATCTTCATGGTGCCATCAAAGGAATAAAATAATCCACACTATCCATAAACAGAGAATTGTTGAGGAAACACTTAGCTAATTTTAATTAATTTAAATCTCCTGGTCCAGATTAATTACATCCTAGTGTACTGAAAGAGTTAGCAGAGGAAATTGCAGAACCACTAGCCAGAATCTTTGAAAAATCCTGGAAAACAGGAGAAGTCCCAGAACATTGGAGAAGGGCAAATATTGTCCCTATCTTCAAAAAAGGAAAGAAGATGGATCCAAGAAATTACAGGCCAGTGAGTCTTACTTCTATACCAGCCAGGAAAAATCTTTGAACAAATTAATAAACAGCATGTTTATAAGTACGTGGATAAGAATACAGCAATTAACCAGAGCCAGCATGGGTTTGTAGCAAATAAGTCATGTAAGACTTTCCTTCTATGATGGGATCACTGACTGGGTGGATCAAGGAAATGCGGTAGACATAGTATATCCTGACTTCAGCAAAGCATTTTATATAGTATCTCATACTATCCTTATTGAAAAAATGACCACATATGGGATTGACAAAGCTATGGTTAGGTGGAATTATAACTGGCTCAGTGATCGTACTCAAAGAGTGGTAACAAATGATTGCACTTGTTTTAAGTGGGGTGCCACAAGGGTCTGTCCTGACCCCAGTGTTGTTCAACATTTTTATAAATTATGTAAAATTAGAACAATTGGAGTCAAAACTACTGTCTTTTGAAAATAGATAGTATTGATTCAGCAACAAAATAACATATTAAAGTCACCATTTTCAACAATATAATAAAAGCGTATAATCATCTCAGGGTAACTACTACACAAATGAAGGACACAGGTAGCACATCCACAACTCCACACTAATATGAGAAATCCAACCTGAGGTATCAGGTTCTTAACCCCTTCACCCCCAAGGGTGGTTTGCACGTTATGGACCGGGCCAATTTTTACAATTCTGACCACTGTCCCTTTATGAGGTTATAACTCTGGAACGCTTCAACGGATCCTGGTGATTCTGACATTGTTTTCTCATGACATATTGTACTTCATGATAGTGGTAAAATTTCTTTGATATTACCTGCGTTTATTTGTAAAAAAATGGAAATTTGGTGAAAATTTTGAAAATTTCGCAATTTTCCAAATTTGAATTTTTATGCAATTAAATCACAGTGATATGTCACACAAAATACTTAATAAGTAACATTTCCCACATGTCTACTTTACATCAGCATCATTTTGGAACCAAAATTTTTTTTTGTTAGTGAGTTATAAGGGTTAAAATTTGACCAGCAATTTCTCATTTTTACAACACCATTTTTTTTAGGGACCACATCTCATTTGAAGTCATTTTGAGGGGTCTATATGATAGAAAATACCCAAGTGTGACACCATTCTAAAAACTGCACCCCTCAAGGTGCTCAAAACCACATTCAAAAAGTTTATTAACCCTTCAGGTGTTTCACAGGAATTTTTGGAATGTTTAAATAAAAATGAACATTTAACTTTTTTCACACAAAATTTAATTCAGCTCCAATTTGTTTTATTTTACCAAGGGTAACAGGAGAAAATGGACCCCAAAAGATGTTATACAATTTGTCCTGAGTACGCCGATACCCCATATGTGGGGGTAAACCACTGTTTGGGCGCATGACAGAGCTCGGAAGCGAAGGAGCGCCATTTGACTTTTCAATGCAAAATTGACTGGAATTGAGATGGGACGCCATGTTGCGTTTGGAGAGCCACTGATGTGCCTAAACATTGAAACCCCCCACAAGTGACACCATTTTGGAAAGTAGACCCCCTAAGGAACTTATCTAGAGGTGTGGTGAGCACTTTGACCCACCAAGTGCTTCACAGAAGTTTATAATGCAGAACCGTAAAAATAAAAAATCATATTTTTTCACAAAAATGATCTTATCGCCCCCAATTTTTTATTTTCCCAAGGGTAAGAGAAGAAATTGGACCCCAAATGTTGTTGTACAATTTGTCCTGAGTACGCTGATACCCAATATGTGGGGGTAAACCACTGTTTGGGCGCATGGGAGAGCTCGGAAGGGAAGGAGCGCCGTTTGACTTTTCACTGCAAAATTGACAGGAATTGAGATGGACGCCATGTTGCGTTTGGAGAGCCACTGATGTGCCTAAACATTGAAACCCCCCACAAGTGACACCATTTTGGAAAGTAGACCCCCTAAGGAACTTATCTAGATGTGTGGTGAGCACTTTGACCCACCAAGTGCTTCACAGGAGTTTATAATGCAGGACCGTAAAAATAAAAAATCATATTTTTTCACAAAAATGATCTTTTCGCCCCCAATTTTTTATTTTCCCAAGGGTAAGAAAAGAAATTGGACCACAAAAGTTGTTGTACAATTTGTCCTGAGTACGCTGATACCCCATATGTGGGGGTAAACCACTGTTTGGGCGCATGGGAGAGCTCGGAAGGAAAGGAGCGCCGTTTGACTTTTCACTGCAAAATTGACAGGAATTGAGATGGGACGCCATGTTGCGTTTGGAGAGCCACTGATGTGCCTAAACATTGAAACCCCCCACAAGTGACACCATTTTGGAAAGTAGACCCCCTAAGGAACTTATCTAGATGTGTGGTGAGCACTTTGACCCACCAAGTGCTTCACAGAAGTTTATAATGCAGGACCGTAAAAATAAAAAATCATATTTTTTCACAAAAATGATCTTTTCGCCCCCAATTTTTTATTTTCCCAAGGGTAAGAGAAGAAATTGGACCACAAAAGTTGTTGTGCAATTTGTCCTGAGTACGCTGATACCCCATATGTGGGGGGGAACCACCGTTTGGGCGCATGGGAGGGCTCGGAAGGGATGGAGCGCCATTTGGAATGCAGACTTAGATGGAATGGTCTGCAGGCGTCACATTGCGTTTGCAGAGCCCCTAATGTACCTAAACAGTAAAAAAAAAACCCACAAGTGACACCATTTTGGAAAGTAGACCCCCTAAGGAACTCATCTAGATGTGTTGTGAGAGATTTGAACCCCTAAGTGTTTCACTACAGTTTATAACGCAGAGCCGTGCAAATAAAAAATATTTTTTTTTCCACAAAAATTATTTTTTAGCCCCCAGTTTTGTATTTTTCCAAGGGTAACAGGAGAAATTAGACCCTATATATTGTTGTCCAATTTGTCCTGAGTACGCTGATACTTGATATCTGGGGGGGGACCACCGTTTGTGCGCATGGCAGAGCTCGGAAGGGAAGGAGCATCATTTGCAATGCAGACTTAGATGGATTGGTCTGCAGGCGTCACATTGCGTTTGCAGAGCCCCTAATGTTCCTAAACAGTAGAAACCCCCCAAAAGTGACCCAATATTGGAAACTAGACCCCCCAAGGAACTTATCTAGTTGTGTTGTGAGAACTTTGAACCCCCAAGTGTTTCACTACAGTTTATAACGCAGAGCCGTGAAAATAAAAAAATAAAAAATTTCCCCCCAAAATTATTTTTTAGCCCCCAGTTTTGTATTTTTCCAATGGTAACAGGAGAAATTGGACCCCAAAAGTTGTCCAATTTGTCTTGAGTACGCTGATACCGCATATGTGGGGGGGAAGCACCGTTTGGGCGCATGGGAGGGCTCGGAAGGGAAGGAGCGCCATTTGGAATGCAGACTTAGATGGAATGGTCTGCAGGCGTCACATTGCGTTTGCAGAGCCCCTAATGTACCTAAACAGTAGAAACCCCCCACAAGTGACACCATTTTGGAAAGAAGACCCCCTAAGGAACTCATCTAGATGTGTTGTGAGAGCTTTGAGCCCCCTAGTGTTTCATGACAGTTTATAACGCAGAGCACTCTGTCATATCACCGATCTCACTGACAGGGCTGCAGGCTTACCAGCGTCTGCACTGAGCAGACACTCGGTAAGCCACCTCCTTCCCTGCAGGACCCGGATGCCGCGGCCATCTTGGATCCGGGACCTGCAGCGAGGAAGGAGGTAGGAGACCCTCGGAGCAACGCGATCACATCGCGTTGCTCCGGGGGTCTCAGGGAAGCACGCAGGGAGCCCCCTCCCTGCGCGATGCTTCCCTATACCGCCGGTACACCGCGATCATGTTTGATCGCGGTGTGCCGGGGGTTAATGTGCCGGGGGCGGTCCGTGACCGCTCCTGGCACATAGTGCCGGATGTCAGCTGCGATAGTCAGCTGACACCCGGCCGCGATCGGCCGCGCTCCCCCCGTGAGCGCGGCCGATCGTGCTGGACGTACTATTCCATCCTTGGGAAGTAGGGCCTACCCCACATGGACGGAATAGTACGTCCAATGACAGAAAGGGGTTAAAGTATATAGGCCGTATAATAATAGGAACTATATGTCCCAGCAGATGTCTAATCACATAAATAAGTTCAAGACTGATCCTCACCCATCATGGTCATAGTGTGGAAGTGGAATACCAGGCCCTACTCGCGTTTTAGGATTCTTCAGGGGGCCATCATTTTTATAAATGATCTAGATAAGGGAACTGAAGGGAAACTAATCAAATTTGCAGATAATGCAAATATAGGAGGGATAGCTAAAATAGAGAAGACAGAGAAAGGATTCAGAAGGATCTAGATAAGCTTTAACAATGGGTAGCGACTAATAGAATGGTATTTATCAGGGAGAAATGCAAGATTCTATATCTGAGCAGGAATAAAATTACATCTACAGAATGGGAGGAATAGAACTAAGATACAGCATGTGTGAAAAAGACTTGGGTATACTAATAGATCACAGACTGCACATGAGTCAATAGTGTGATGCAGCAACAAAAAGGCAAACACAGTTCTAGGATGTACTAAGAGAAGCATAGAGTCTAGATCACATGAAGTAACTATTCCCCTCTACTCCTCCTTGATCAGGCCTCATCTGTAATACTGTATTCAATTCTGGGCACCTCATTTTAAAAAAGACATTGAAAAATTGGAGTAAGTTCAGAGAATAGCTACCAGGAAGCTGAGCGGACTGCAACGTATGTCCTACGAGGAACGATTAAAGGATGTGGGACTGTTAAGCTTGCAAAAAAGAAGGCTAAGAGGAGACTTAATAGCTGTCTACAAATATCTGGGATGTCACAATGTAGTGGTATCATAATTTTTCTCATTTGCACATGGAAACACGAGACGCAATGGAATGAAACTGAAAGGGAGAAGATACAGATTAGATATTACAAAATAATTTTTGGCAGTGAGGATGACCAATGAGTGCAACAGGTTGTCACAAGAGGTGGAGAGTTCTCCTTCAATGGAAGTCTTCAAACAGAGGCTGGACAGACATCTGTCTGAGATGGTTTAGTGAATCCTGCATTGAGCAGGGGGTTGGACATGATGACCCTTGAGGTCCCTTCCAACTCTATCATTCTATGAATTGCTAAACTCCACCCACAAAACATAGAGCAAAAAAAAAATCAAGCACAAGTAAAATAGACTTTAAAAATGGTGTAAACAGATAATTTGATGCAAGCAAATAAAGGTGCAAAATACACAAACCTGGACAAAAACACAGGTGAAAGGCATGATGAATCGGGACTAGTATGCCATGTATAGTACATTATAAAATCTAATAAAATCTTCAGTGAGCAGATATAGCCAATACTATTTGTCTAGTGAATGTTGATAATCAACTGCTCCACCAACGTAGATTAAACACATGAACATCACAAGATTCTTTATTTAAGCAAACTCTCAAACACTGGTGATATTTCTTTACTATTCCCACATTATCATTATCTTGTCACAACGCTGCCTGTATATAGTGTGAGCTGTATCTAATGTGACCATTTTGGGCTGATTGATCATCAGTTGCGTCTCACTTTTCAAGTTTGAAGTCTTCTCACACAGGTAATACACAATAAACCAAATGATGAATAGGACTGTTGTTTAGGCTTCTTTCTATTATGTTTTGTTGCTTTGATGTGCCCTTTCTCTCATGTACCCTTTATTTCCCCTATCATGTTACCTAAAGCCATTTAAGTTTCAGACTAAATTAATAAACAAGGTGAAAAATGAGTGAGACTTTACACATAGGGGTAGATTCATTAAAAATGTCATAGCGAAAGCCTGTCTTAAAAAGGGTTATCCAGGTTTGGAATGAAAGTATGTATGCACTCTATGTGACTGAAGACTTGTGAATCCTCACAGCGCGCATGGCGTTTGCTGTCAGGATTCTCCAATTTCAGGGCATGGAGAAGGTGGTCATGGGAACACAAGTATGCAAAAATACATACTCCCGGCCACATTCTGGGTAGACATGTGCAGCCTCACTCAACACAAATTATTTGATTGAAGCCACATATCTAATCAGAATGCGCTGTGAGTATTTAGAAGTCTGCAGTCGCATAAAGTGACTCCAGACTTTTGTGCCAAACAAGGACATTCCCTATAATGAAGAGACTCACTGGAGTACAGTGTACCCAATTCATTAAGTGGCGCATGCCGCTTGATAAATTAGGGGCATCTTTTACCCGGTATGTGCCACTGCCAGAAATATACTCCAGAGGACTTCTAATTAATTTGATGGGCGGTGTGGCAGAGTGCATTTCCACCCATATCCAGTTGATGCTACTCTCAGAATGACTTAGCTTGTCAGGACTGGTGTGTAAATGCCAAATGTTGCAATATTGTTGCTCAACTTCCAAGTTCCGCAAAAATATTGTAACTTAATAAGGTGTTTTACACCACAATTCTGGCATAAACAGTTGAACTACTTAATGACTGCTGATACGCATTTTTACATAGGCCATTAAGGAGATGTAATACTCAGTGCTGCTTTTTCACAGCACTGAAAATTAAATGTATATAGCCCCCCAACAGGCAAAAATCCCATTGGTGTCAGCTATATATGACAGTTGATAAGCTACGGCATTGGCCCCAACCAGTTTTGGAACTAACTGGAGTCAATTAACCCCTTAAATGCTAATTGGTTAAAAGGGGGTTAAACTGAGACTGACAGGTGTCAGGCACTGCAGTAATTGAGTACTACAGTGCATGAGACCACGCATAAAAAAATAAATAAGCAATAACTGAATTGCAAGTTTTTGTTAATTCTAAGTCTGAAAAATCTGAATAAAAAGAGATTTACCCTAAAATGGAACCATAAAAACTTAAATTCATCACGCAAAAATAATTCCTCACACAGCTCTGTTCGCTAAAAAATAAAAAGGTTACAGCTCTCATAATATGGCGAGTGGCACCCAAAAAACTATTTTTTTTAATAAAAAATATTTTAACTGTGTGATAGTAGCAAAGGTATATACAGCTCTGGGAAAAATAAAGAGACCACTGCAAAATATTCAGTTTGTCTGATTTTTCTCTTTATAGGTATATTTTTGAGTAAAATGTAAATTGTTCATTTATTCTTCAAAATTCTGACAACACGTCTCCTAATTTCAAAGCAATACATTTTGTAGTTTTTTTCTGAAAAGGAGAAATGGTAAAAAATTTTTTAAAAAAACAGTGCTTTCAGTTCATAATCATTTAAAAACAACAATATTAATGTTTTAACTCAGAAAGAGTTCAGAAATCAATATTTTGTGGAATAACCATGATTTTTAATCACAGCTTTCATGCGTCTTGGCATGCTTTCCACCAATCTTTCACACTGCTTCTGGTGCAAAAATTTAAGCAGTTCTTTGCTTGATGGCTTGTGACTATCCATCCTCCTCTTGATTACATTCCAGAGGTTTTCAATGGGCTTCAGGTCTGGAGATTGGGCTGCCCATGAAAGGGTTTTGATGTGGTGGTCTCTTACTTTTTTGCCAAAGCTGTGTATGTACCCACGAAGAATTAATACCTTAGGGTTAAGCAATATGATACCGATAAATTTTGAACAAGTATTTTGTGGGTTATATAACAACGAAATGTACTCCAGACCACGCAATAGTCTATAGGTGAGCATTATAATGCCGATACATTTGTGAACAAGTTATTTGAGGGTTTTATAGCAACGAAGTTTACCCAAAAAGATTTAATGCCCTTTGAGTCAGCTGTACGATAACAATATATTTGGAACACGTTTTTGGAGGCATATTTAGCAACAAAATGTACCCAAGAATATGTAATACCCTATGCATGAGCAATATAATACCGATAAATGTTGAACAATTTTTTTAGGCTTTTATAACAACAAAATAATACTGACATATTTGGAACAAGTTTTTGGAGGTTTATATAGCAACCACAGAATAAACAGAGGCTAGTACCCATACAACTTCCGGCTTGTCTCTCCTTCGTGGATGGGAATGAGCAGTAAGAGAGGGAGGATGAGGAGATGAAAAGTCATCATCATGGTGGAAAAAGTGAAGTGTTAGCTGAAGGGAGCTTGGCTCAAATGGTTGACTTTATGTATTGCTGCCTTTGAAGTGACCCTTGCAAGGGAGGCACACAGCAGAGGCAGGGGTACATTGTCAAAGGCTTGTGCTATTTTCATGACACCAGCCCAGCATCCAGGACCTGATGACCGGGTATTTTTGACAAGGGGGGACCAAGCCAGCATACTCACTAATTCTTCTGCTCATTTCAACTATTGGGACTCAAAGCTGGACACCTGTCATGAGCTGTCCCTCTATCATTTGAAGGTGTTGTGCTGCCCTTCCACTAGAGTCTTGTCTGAGCAGGTTTGTAGTGCGCCGGGGGCTCATAATAGATAGGTATTCATAGAATCATAGAAACATAGAGCTGGATGGGACTTCCTTGGTTATCTGGTCCCACCACCTGCTCAATGCACTATTCACTAAATCGTCTCAGACAGATGTCTGTCCAGCCTCTTCAATTGAAGGAGAACTCACCACCTCTTGTGGTAGCCTGTTCCACTCATTGATCACCCTCATGTTCCAAAAGTTTTATCTAATATCTAATCTGTATCTTCTCCCTTTCACCTTCAACCCATTGCTTCTGGTCTTTCTTTGTGCAAATGAGAATAAAGCAAATCCCTCTACACTGAGACAGCTCTTGAAATATTTGTAGACAAGTCTCCTCTCAGCCTTCTCTTTTGCAAGCTAAACAGTCCCATTCCGTTCCTCATAGGACATTGTGTGTAGTTCCATTCTGGTTGCTCATCTCTGAACTTGCTCCAGTTTGTTCATGTCTTTTTTAGAATGGGGTGCTCAGAATTGAACACAGAATTCCAGATGAGGTCTGACCAAAGAGGAGTAGAGGGGGATAATTACTTCACGTGATCTAGACTTTACGCTTCTGTTGATGCAACCCATAATTGTGTTTGCCTTTCTTGCTGCTGCATCACACTATTGACTCATGTTCAGTCTGTGTTCTATTAGTATACCCAAGTCTTTTGTACATGTGCTGTTGCTTAGCCCTATTCATCCCATTCTGTATATACTTTTTTCATTTTTCTTGCCTAGATGTAGGACTTTGCATTTCTCCCTGTTAAAAGTCTTTCTGTTAGTTGCTGGCCACAGTCCCAGTTTGTTTTCATCTTTTTGAATCCCCTCTCTTCTATAGTATTAGCTATGCCTCCTAGCTTTGTGTCATTAGCAAATTTAATCAGATTACCCTCAATTCCTTCATTTAAATAATTGATAAAGATGTTGAACAACACAGGGCCCAGGACAGAGCCCTGTGGAATCCCACTTGAGACATTCTTTCAACTGGATGTGCAGCCATTTGTGACCATTCTTTGGGTCCAATCACTAAGCCAGTTATGAATCCATCTAACAGTTGCCTTATCAATTCCATAGTTGGTAATGTTTCAATAAGGATGGTATGAAATATTTTATCAAATGCTTTGCTGAAGTCAAGATATACTATATCTACTGCGTTTCCCTGATCCACCCAGTCAGTGATTCTGTCATAGAATGTGTTTTTACCAGTCAACAGAGAATGCTTATAGACTCACTCTCAATAGAATGAAAAAAGCCTGGATTAGGCTTTCCACACCACAGCAGCACATAGTGTTTTTAATATTCAATATATGTAAGAGGCCCTCCAGTTGTTGCCTTCAAGGGTGTATGAATGACGCTCCTTATAATTTTTTCCTGGTTTTGCACATTCTGCAAAGCCTTTATGAGTGTAGAAGTACATCAACTACAATATTAATATAATTAGGTTTAAAAAAATGTTGTGGATTTAATTGGTCATCCATAAAGTTTAACGCAGATATTGTTCATTATGGTTATATGTAAAAGTAAAAAAAAGGGTTAAATTTTTTTTCTGGATACAATTACTCATCCATAGAGTATTATGTATGTGCTCTTGGATACATTTCTTTGGTATATAACACTCCAAAAACATGTTCAAAAAGTTGCGTGGATTCAATTTGTAATCCATACAGTGTAACATGCTTAGTGGGTGGCAAGGTGACAAAATGGCAGAATCCCATGATACTCCCGAGAGAGCGACCAAAGGAATATCGTAGCTAGACCAAGTCGGTGCAACACTGAAGGTGGCAGTAGTCTGTAGTCCGGAACTGGTCACTTTCCCAAAACTACCAAGGCCCGAACCTACACCACATCCTTCACGGCTTAGGTTCTTGCAGACAGCGGATGAGTGAGCCAGGATCCAGGAATTAGTGAACAGACCTCAGCTGGTGAGAAGAGAGAAAGAGGTGAGCCTGTACCAGGGCTGGAGAAATGATAGCGGGCCCACTATCCGCAAGGTACAGACAGATGGCATCCCGGGTGAAGATCGATGTGCAAGACCAGCAGGAGGTCATTCAACCAGAGGGCAGTAGAGATGAAACACTTGCCTCAAAGGCTGCAAGAGATCACGTTCCTCAAAATAGAGGGTCAACATCGTTGGTATGCGGTGGGTGTGATCTAAGAAGGAAGGGAGCAGGATGAACCCTTTTTTGAGAAATGAACATGTCGGGGGGGCTCAGGCACTACCCGAAGCCAGGTCAATTACAGCTAAGGCATCGGGAATCGGGCTTCAGGAAGCAGGTGGAGGCAGTCCCCCCAGCCTCCCAAGGGAGAAGAAGAAGGAGATAAGTGAAGAGCATAACTGTATTCCCTTCTTATACTTTTTTCTTGCCTTTGCATTTTCTGCAAAGCATTTAATAGTGTAGGAGCATATCAACTTTACTTTAAAAAAAGTTTCTGGATTCAATTCAAGTCATCCACACGGTTTATTGCGGTTATTGTTACAAAAAGTTTCTGGATTCAATTCAAGTCATCCACACGGTTTATTGCGGTTATTGTTACATTACGGTGGTATAAAATTTTGAAATATCTCTGGCCTGGTATAGTTCACAAAATATTTTTGCTCCAAAAATTTACCATTGTCATATATACTGCAGAACCTACTTTGTGTGAAATGTTGTTGGTTTGAATCATCCTTAGTCCTTACCCCACAAGGTGAGACATTGCATGGAGACCTAGACCGAGGAAGATTGGCAATCATCTTGTGTTTCCACCGATATATATACTTTTAAGTAGTGACTCCAGACTTTTTAACCCAAGTGCTTTATGACTAATCTTGTCCATTATGTCATCATGGTTATTATTGATTCTTGTTACTAAATATTGTTATATGATATTTCAATAAAAATACTTTTTGTATAGTACTCAAACAGACTTTTTTGACAATTAAACATAAAGCTTTGCATGTGGACCAAGTGGAGATGACGGAAAACATGACACAGGCAGATACTACCCAGCCCAGCCTCATCTCATCTGCTCAGCGCAGATTGGGTAGCAACAAGGAGGTGGTGGCTGAAGAGGAGGAGGAGGAACAGGAGCTGGCTGCCAGCGCAACAGAGGCTAGTACCCACACAAACTTTGTCCTGTCTCCCTCAAAAATTCTCCATTAAATGTCACCTGCTTAACCCAGCAGGAAGTACGACAGCATCTAAAAATCAATAAAGTTGACAAATTCCCAGGCCTGGATGGGATACACTCCCAAGTACTGCAGGAATTATGTACAGTCATTGATAGAGCATTATTTTTCATCTTTAAAGATTCTACTGTATAATATTCAGAGTCTGTGCCACAGGACTGACATATAACAAATGTGGTGCCAATATTCAAAAAGGGGACAAAAACTGAACTTGGAAATTATAGGCCAGTAAGCTTAACCTCTACTGTGGGTAAAATTCTGGAGGGTATACTAAGAGATTCTATACTGGAGTATCTGAAGAAGAATAACCTCATGACCCAGTATCAGCACAGGTTTACTAGGGACCGTTCATGTCAGACTAATCTGATAAGCTTCTATGAAAAGGTTAGTTCCGGTCTGAACGCGCAGTGGATGTTGTGTATATGGACTTTTCAAAAGCTTTTGATACAGTGCCACACAAAAGGTTGACACATAAATTGAGAACAATGGGGATAGGGGGAAATATGTGTAAGTGGGTTAAGAGCTGGCTCAGGGATAGGAAATAAAGGGTGGTTATTAATGGAACACACTCGAACTGGGTCACAGTTAACAGTGGGGTACCACAGGGGTCAGTATTAGGCCCGCTTTCTTTTTAACATATTTATTAATGACCTTGTAGGGGACATACAGAGTAGAATTTCAATATTTGCAGATGACACTAAACTCTGCAGGATAATCAATACAGAGAAGGATAATTTAATATTACAGGAATATTTATGTAAACTAGAAGCTTGGGCTCATAAATGGCAAATGAGTTTTAATGGGGACAAATGTAAGGTCATGCACTTGGGCAGAAGAAATAAGATGTACATTGCTTTGTGAAAGTATTCGGCTCCATGAATCTTTTCAACCTTTTCCCACATATCATGCTTCAAACATAAAGATACCAAATGTAAATTTTTTGTGAAGAATCAACAACAAGTGGAACACAATTGTGAAGTTGAATGAAATGTATTGGTTATTTTAAATTTTTGTGGAAATTCAAACTGAAAAGTGGGGCGTGCAGTATTATTCGGTCACTTTCATTGCAGCAAACTTACTCCAGAAGTTCATTGTGGATCTCTGAATAATCAAATGTTGTCCTAAATGCCTAATGTTTTTAAATATAATCCACCTGTGTGTAATCAAATCTCCGTAAAAATGCACCTGCTCTGTGATAGTCTCAGGGCTCTGTTTCAAGCACAGAGAGCATCATGAAGACCAAGGAACACAACAGGCAGGTCCATGATACTGTTGTGGAGAAGTTTAAAGCCGGATTTGGATACAAAATGATTTCCAAAACTTTAAACATCCCAAGGAGCACTGTGCAAACGATCATATTGAAATTTAAGGAGTATCATACCACTGCAAATCTACAAAGACCCGACTGTCCCTCTAAACTTTCATCTCAAAAAAGGATAAGACTGATCAGAGATGCAGCCAAGAGGCCCATGATCATTCTGCATGAACTGCAGAGATCTACAGCTGAGGTGGGACAGTCTGTCCATAGGACAACAATCAGTCGTACACTGCACAAATCTGGCCTTTATGGAAGAGTGGCAAGAAGAAAGCCATTTCTCAAAGTTTCCAGAAAAAGTGTTGTTTAAAGTTTGCAACAAGCCACCTGGGAGACACACCAAACATGTGGAAGAAGGTGCTCTGGTCAGATGAAACCAAAATCGAACTTTATGGCAACAATGCCAAATGATATGTTTGGCGTAAAGGCAAAACAGCTCATCACCCTGAACACACCATCCCCACTGTCAAACATGGTGATGGCAGCATCATGGTTTGGGCCTGCTTTTCTTTAGCAGGGACAGGGAAGATGGTTAAAATTGATGGGAAGATGAATGGAGCCAAATACAGGACCCTTCTTGAAGAAAACCTGTAGGAGTCTGCAAAAGACCTGAGACTGGGACTGAGATTTGTCTTCCAACAATACAATGATCCCAAACATAAAGCAAAATATCCAATGGAATGGTTCACAAATAAACATATACAGGTGTTAGAATGGCCAAGTCAAAGTCCAGACCTCAATCCAATCGAGAATCTGTGGATAGAGCTGAAAACTGCAGTCCACAAACGATCTCCATTAAACGTCACTGAGCTCGAGCTGTTTGCCAAGGAAGAATGGGCAAGAATTTCAGTCTCTCAATGTACAAAACTGATAGAGACATGCCCCAAGCAACATGCAGCTGTAATCGCAGCAAAAGGTGGCGCAACAAAGTATTAAGTTAAAGGGGCCGAATAATATTGAACGCCCCACTTTTCAGTTTTTGAATTTCCACAAAAATTTAAAATAACCAATAAATTTCGATCAACTTCACAATTGTGTTCCACTTGTTGTTGATTCTTCACCAAAAATGTACATTTGGTATCTTTATGTTTGAAGCATGATATGTGGGAAAAGGTTGAAAAGTTCAAGGGAGCCAAATACTTTCGCAACGCATTGTATATGCAACACCCGCTAGGGCCGTGGGGTACTCGGAACCTGGTCGCACTGCTCTTAAAGGGGTAGTCATGGCAGTGGTGACCTGGACCGTGGCCCTGGGCATGCAATTAAAAGGGATGAGGGAATCTTTGTAGGGGATTGTTCGTGACGCCACCTGTGGTATTCGGCTATAGATGGCTGACGCTGCATAAAGGGACCGCTGGGCCGATTGTGATGCAGCTGGGATGGTTCTGCTCCCCACAGGTGGAGCGGGGCTCCAGGGCTACCGGAACAGACTATGAGGGGTTGTGGACATTGGGGTGCAGGAATGGTTGGAGGACACAGGGACTGTAGTTTCTTTACCTTTAACTGTAGGTGCAGTCCGGAGCAAAGGTACAGGTGGTATTGGAGATCCGGGCAGCCTGGAAGCAGTTCAGAATCCCCCTAGCCAGGTGGGGTTGGAAGTCTCAGGTTCTTGATGCCTTAAGCTCTCTTCAAGTCCTTCTCTCAGTCTGTCCTTTAAGTGGAACACTACCCGCATGGCAGGTATCTCGAGCCTTTTCCTGATGTCACTCCCTCGTGGTGACTCCAGGCTCTCTAGTTTGCTGCTGTGCCTTCGGGCGTCAGATGTGGCCAGGAGACCTGTAATCTCCTGTTCTCCGGATTCTCTTGCTGGGCATGCAGTTCCCACACAACCATAGACTCCAGTGCCCGGTCTGTTGTGCTCAGTCCTGGGTTGAGCTTAGTCACAGCTCCTATCCCCAGCTTCTCCTCACTTGCTTCCTCTTCCTTCACTAGCTCTGACTGACTAACCAACCCCACCTCCAGACAGAACTTATCAAGGAAGTTCCCCTGAAACTGGGTTTAGAGCTCCCCCTTCTGGTTTGGAGTCAGGAAAGTGTTGCATGCTAGTGTTACCTGTTAAGGGGATCTCTTCTTGCTTCCAGGCATGACATCACCCCCTGTGAGGGAGGCATTGCCACTGTGGCATCTGAACTCCTTGGGTGCCACATTCCCTCTAGTGAAATTCAGTACTTCCGGACTGAGGAAACATAAAACAAACATATTAACAGATGAACAGTTATGGCTATTACAAGATTTCAAAAATGAAAAATTACAAAAACCTCAAAAACGGTAAACAATTGACAATTAAGTTCCTGAGGGCAACACTGTTCCATTTGCGTTGCCCTACAGATTTCTGAGTTTCCTCGGTGGGAACTGCCCCAATCCACCTTTGATTCGTTCCCGGGCGTGGCTACGGGACTCCAGACCTGACTTTATTTGGCTCTTCGACCACGCCGACAGTTTATATTTATGTCAGGTTGGGGAACTATACACGATGAAGGTCCTGACCACACATAGTCCTGAGGCCCAATTGTCCTTCAACAGGTTATAATGAATATTTTTAAAAGTTCTTACAGAGTCTCTGTAGGATCATACACTTAATGGTTGCAATTATGTATTCAACTTATTTACATTATTAATACATTAACATTTTAGTCCCTATACCGGGCTGGGATCTGACCTCTGTACAACGGGTGGAACTACGAAGTACAGGTACCTCTAATGACCTTACCTGGTCTGATATGTCTGCTGCTGCTGCTGCTGTTGTGGACACACTAGTGTCTGTGCTACTAGTAGGATTGCATTGTATTGGCAAACTGGGCAACCATCTGTGATTTCTTAGACTCACCATGGGTCTGACAGATTCACCGTTAGCATGGGGTAGATTTTCTTGCTCCGCTGCTGGTGTAGCATCTGATACTGGAGCCGACAGATCTAGAGTCTCTGCTGATTCAGGTGCAGTAGGTTGGGGAAAGATCAGGACAGGTACTATGATGGCTTGGTTTACCTGTGTCCATGACTGGGAAAAGTTTCCAAGAACGGTATGGATTTCCTTTTCCGCCTCTTCTGTGGGTTGAGGGGCATTTTGATCTTCCTTTTTGTTCCTCAATTGATCAGGGCATTCCTCAGATGATCCCTTGACACTGCTGAGGTTTTTCCTCCATCTTTACTGATGAGGTATACCTTAGTATTATCGAAGTTTGAAGGCATGACGGTGTATGATTCAGCCTCTCACTGATCATCTAGTTTGTGCATCCTCCTCTTTCTTTTGAGAACCTGTTCTCCAGGTACTAAAGGAGTAGCCAAGGCTTGTTGGTTTTAGCTCTTTTCTTGTCTTTGTCTTGCTTGGGACAAACTTTTCTCTACGCATTCTTGCACTTTGTGGTATTGATGCTGCTGCTCTGTATCCTAGTCTGCATCTGGTGATGTGGTTTCAGGCATTAGAACTCCCATGTCCAAGTCAATGGGTAACTTGCCAGGTCTCGCTCTCATCAGATAGACCGGAGTGCAGTTGGTGGAGTTCACCGAGATATGGTTGTAGAGATCTACCAAGTTCGGCAACTTCTTTGGCCACAGGTTTCTCTCTTCTAGGGGCAAGGTCTTCAATAGGTCAATTACCACTTGGTTGATTTTCTCACACATGTCATTTGTCTGTGGATGAAATGGCGTTGTTCTGATTTTCTTGCATCCGTACAGGTTACAGACCCGACGCGCGTTTCATGTATTGCTTCGTCTAAGGGGAAGTGCACTGTTTTTCTGTCACTTTTTGGCATTAATTGCATGGTAAAAAGCACCTTTTGTGGACTCTTTCAACTGTACTCCTTCCATAATTTAATAGGTTCAGCGCATGATATATACTTACTATAGGTATCTATTGTTAAAATTCATGTATATTTGACAATATTGTAATTTATTGCCTCTGTTGTGGTTCCTTCTTTTTGCATAATCCTATCCCCACTTTTTTACATCTCTTACTATATTATTGTTTTTATAAATATTTCAATAAAATCTTGTTATTTTATGGTTATCCGCTTCTATGTTCTTTTTTTTTATGTATGTATTGCTTGGAAGCTTTGCCATTGATCTAGGCAGCAATTTTTTCTTTTGATGCATCTGCTCTATCCCTGTACATTTCCAGTGCATGCTCTGCTCTGTCCCTGTATGCTACCAGTGCGCACTCTACCCTTCTCTGTCCTTGTACGTTTCCAGTGCACGCTCTGCTCTGTCCCTGTACGTTTCCAGTGCATACTCTGCTCTGCTCTGTCCCTGTACGCTTCCAGTGCATACTCGTCTCCCTCTGAGATCCCGTGTCCCTGGAGTGAACTCAGCCTTGTCCTTGATTCCATGACATTCTGTGGCTGCTCTGCGTCGTCTGGTCCTCGGTGAGGACCCTGAGTCTTCTCATAGTTCCTGAGCCATGCTTCTGGCACTAGCTATTGCGGTTACCTTCCTCCCAGGCCTGCCCCTAACGGTCCCTGTACAGGGGTCAGTTCCACCTGGCCAGCTCACCTGGGTTCGCTTGGCACCGTGATCCAGTGGGTCCACTCCTGGACTTGTAATAGCTAGCTTCATCCGAGTGAAGGATTCTTCTAGCCTGTCGTTCCACTCGAACGGAGGACTCTTGTTCTTATCTTTCTTGGATTTGCCCACCAGTAAGTCTTGCAGAGGTGCGGCTATCTTGGTGAAGCCCCTGATGAATCTCCGGTAGTAGCCTACCAACCTACCAAGGAACTGCCGTACTTCATGAATGTTGTTCAGTTTTGGCCAATCCCTGATAACAGTGACTTTGTCAGGGTCTGTTGCCACACCTTCAGCGCTTACCACGTGACCTAGGTACTGCACATTGGGCTTCAGCAGGTGGCATTTGGATGGATTCACTTTCAGGCCAAAGTTGGACAGGGCTTCAAACACCTCGGCCAGGTGCTTCAAGTGGTCTTCATAGGTTTTGGAGAAGACAATGATGTCATCCAGGTACAACAGAATGGTTTCAAAGTTCTTGTCCTGAGGCAACACTCCATCATCCTCTGGAACGTCCCTGGTGCGCTGCAAAGCCCGAATGGCATGTATAGAACTCGGAGTGGCCCATTGGTGGTCTTTAGTGATGAGCGAGCACTAAAATGCTCGGGTGCTCGTTGCTCAGGTCGAGCAGATTGGAGTACTTGGCCAGAACAACGAGCCCAATGTAAGTCTATGGGAGACCCGAGTATTCTTACCGCGATCACCCCCGGGGGTCCTGTTAAGGTCTAAAAAGTCTGAAAATGATGGAAACACTGCTCAAATGAAACAGGAACATCATGCGGATCGCCCTTGGAAGCATTCCTGACTCCTAGTTCACAGCTTTAAACAATTTTTTCCGAGATTCTTGCCATTTTTCCCAGTGCCACCAAAAACACACTAAAACAAAACCAAAACGGATTTTGCTGGGAAATATGTTAAGGTATATCCTTTGCAGGTTAATGACTTGCCTGTAAGGCCAAATTATTAACCCCAGAATGAAAATTTCCTCCCCCACTTAGGCTTAGTTCAGACACAGGGTTTTTGAAGCGTTTTTCAACTTTAACATTGCTTTCAACCACTACAAATGCGTTCACTGGGAAATGTCATTGTAACATTTAACAACCCTAGCTGGCCATGTGGTGTGTGCCCAATTCCCAATTCATGCCCAATTCCCCAATGTGGGGTCCTTTTTTTACAAAATAAAAAAGTGCCATCACAGCCCCCTTGCCCAAAATGCACTGTACAGAGCACGTTCACCCTGGTGATCTAGTGGCAGTTAAAGGAGATGTTGCAGGAGACAGAATTAAGAAGTAGGCCCAATGTAATGTCATGCCCAATTCCCAATGTGGGGTCCTTTTTTTACAAAATAAAAGAGTGCCATCACAGCCCCCTTGCCCAAAATGCACCGTACAGAGCACGTTCACCCTGGTGATCTAGTGGCAGTTAAAGGACACATTGCAGGAGACAGAATGAAGAAGTAGGCCCAATGTAATGTCATGCCCAATTCTCCAATGTGGGGTCCTTTTTTCACAAAATAAAAGAGTGCCATCACAGCCCCCTTGCCCAAAATGCATGGTACAGAGCACGTTCACCCTGGTGATCTAGTGGCAGTTAAAGGACACATTGCAGGAGACAGAATGAAGAAGTAGGCCCAATGTAATGTCATGCCCAATTCTCCAATGTGGGGTCCTTTTTTTACAAATTAAAATAGTGCCATCACAGCCCCCTTGCCCAAAATGCACCATACAAGCCCGTTCACCCTGGTGATCTAGTGGCCGTTAAAGAACACATTGCATGAGACAGAATGAAGAAGTAGGCCCAATGTAATGTCATGCCCAATTCCCTAATGTGGGATCCTTATTTTACAAAATAAGAGTGCCATCACAGCCCCTTGCCAAAAATGCACTGTACAGAGCACGTTCACCCTGGTCATCGAGTGTCAGTTAAAGGACACATTGCAGGAGACAGAGTTAAGAAGTAGGCCCAATGTAGGGGGGTCTCTTAGACTTGTAATGGAGTGCCTGGCCTGACAAGCATTTGCTCATAGGTGGTTAATTTTTCCCAAAAATTGACTTCCTGTAGCAGCACGGAACACGTGAATCCTGGTGATCTAGTGGTGGAAAATGAGGAGACATTGCTGAAGGCCTCATTAAAATCTAAGCCCAATGTAAAGGATTGTGTCTCCTACACTTGTAATGTTCACACAATAAGTGCATGGGCTGACAAACATTTCCCCATGGGGGGGGGGCAATTTTTAAAAAAAATTGTTTACGGGAATCATAAACACCTTGCAAAACTGTAAAGTGGTTTCCTACACAGTTGCTGCTGGGAAGGTACAGGTTTTTAGTAAAAATATGGCGGACAAATCGTTGGATAAAGTGATCAGGAAAAGGGGCATGGTGATGACAGGAATGGGAACGTACATGATTAATAACAGCGGTGGCTATGGGAGGTATGAGATCCAGGATACAGCCTACAATGATTAGTCGTTTAGCCACCACCAATTACCAGAATGTGTTTCATGCACGTCAGAAGATCTGTGTAACAGATGTGCATGTTGGACTCGGCCTAAAAAATGCCTGTCAAAAATATGTTGCCAAAGATGCACATGTCTGTCTAAAGGGCAAAGTGCAACATGTTCGAGAGATGCTGAATTAGAGGAAGCAGATCAGTGTTGTAGGAAAACCAAAAAAAGATGGATGCTTGTGAAAAACAAAGTTTAAAGAGCAGTGCACCGTCCGTAACTATAAACACACCCATGGCACAAGCTTCTTCATCTTCACCCATACATATTACCAATAATATACAAATGTCACAGTCGAAAATTATTTGTTCTAGTGTAACGAACACTGTTAAAGGAAGTCACTAAACGTAGATAACCATGACCCTGGGAAACACCAGATTTCCTCTTTACAAGATAAGGACGATGATGGTATTTATGTCATGTCGGACGCTGTTCAGACCAAGTCGTTCGACAGACAGTGGTAATTCCGCTTTTGACCACTATGTGCTCATTGGCGTCGGCTAGATTTTATCTAGCTGTTCCGGGGTTAATTTACCTGATCCTCGGATTGGAAGCTGGGCCATGCCCATTGCCTTTAAATAGTTCTCCTGATCATTGGGCGTCACCGATTATAGCTTCTGTCTTGTGCGTTGTTATCTCGGTCTGGAGTGGAGAGCTGGTTGTTGGAGATTCGTTGCTGGTGGTGTATTTTCCTTAGTCTTATTTACTCCTTCCTATATTTGTATTTATTTTGCCCTGCACATTTATAGTGTATTCCTGAGTGACTGCGGCGTGGTGTATATTTTCCTTTATCCTTGTCGGTGCTAACTGTGGGTATTGGTGTATTACCTCTTCACTGGGTGGTGGGCGAAGGTTTCAGCCTAGGGTTGAAACAGGAGACAGGGTGAGGTTCGAGGCCTGGACATGCACACCATCAGTGTAAACTCCAGGTAGAGGGTCAGTCAGGATTTCCCTAGTCTGAGGGAAATTGCAGGGGCCTGGGTTATTAGCTCTCGCTCACCTAGTCTCCCCGTGACAATTTATGACGACTTTGAAATTTACTACATCAACACCAAGAAGATGAAGATCACAGCTGCAAAAAATGTGCAAATAAGGCCGAGAATGTCTGGAAAATTATTTTCTCTTGTGCAAACTTTCCCTCTTACTAAAGTGGTACCGAATGATGCATACACAGCTCTCATGTCTATTTAGCGTGAGATGGTTGAAAGATGATGTATTCTGTTTTGTCCATGTCCACATTTTGAAAGGGAGCATAAAAGAAGGATAAAATAGTGGCAAGACGTGTGATTTTGGTCAGTGAGGAGGTAATGTCAGTTACAGATAGGTAAATATGCATGTCATCGGCGTACTGATGATATTGCAAACTGTGCCATTGCATCAGCTGTCCCAGGGCGAAGGTGTATATGGAGAAGAGTAGGGGTCCTAGAACTGAGCCTTGGGGAACACCAAAAGACCGTGGTCGAGGTGAGGAGGTGTGTGGGAGAGGGAGACACTGAATGTCCCCATAACACCCTGGTTGTTTTTTAAAGACTCTGCCAATAACCCCCAGAAGGCCATTTGCACCAACGGCCATGCCTGAATCAGCAGGGGTAGCAAAACTCCCATCCTAACCACCACAAGCATGATCAGGCACATGGCAGCAAAGCACCTGACTTTGTTGGTTGAACACAAGGCTCCATGAACAGTGTCTGCGGGTGATACCACTGCTTCTTCCGATGTTGTGCGTGCAAGCCAATCCCCTGTCCATGGTGCATGCAAAGATGCCTCATGCCCTGCATCTGCAGTTGCACACAAACTCAACTAACACCATCAACAAACACGTCCACGTCCTCGTCCCAGGGCAGCGTTCAGTTGGCCATACCCCAGTCTTTGGAACGCAAGCGGAAATAAGCAGCCAATGCCACAGTACTAAATTCACACATTTCTTGTCTGCTTGCACTCGAAATGTTGCATTTTAGGTCCGTGGGAGATGTAAGTTTTCTGCAACCTGATGCTGGTGACCATCACAAGGTACTCGTTACCCAGCTGCCACAATTTTTACCTGTCTGCCGTCATGACATTACACAAGCAAGCACGTGTCCCACAACATTACCCAGACCCTCTACAATGCTGTTACAGGGAAAGTGCGCCTAAACGCAGACACTTGGACAAGTGCACGTGGGCAGGGATGGTACATCTCGCTGATGGCACACTGGGTTAGCATAGAGGAAGCCATGACCCAATCGGACATTGGGAGACCATGTTGCTGATGTATGGAGACAGGTTGTGGAAGGCTTTGTCTGTCACAGTTAGGGTTTTGAACTGTAGCCTTTGGGAAATTGGAAGACACTGAAGGGCCTGGCAGAGAGTAGAGGCTGGGGAATCACAGAGGGACAGTTGGATTACTCGGGCATTAGACTTTATGATAGATTGGAGTGGTGCAAGAGTGCTAGAGGGGAGGCCAGAGAGCAGAAGGTTGCAATAGTGTAGGTGGGAGATCATGAGGGCGTGCACAAACATTTTTTCAGTTTCTTAGAATGTACAGATCCTGGAAATGTTTTTGAGTTGCATTGGGCAGGAGGAGGCAAGGGCTTGGATATGTATCTTGAAAGAGAGGGCAGAGTAGAGGATCACCCCAAGGCCTCGAACATGCGTGACTATTTGGATTTCCGCAACCTGAAGGCAGCGGCCGTCCCTAGGTACTCGGTCCCCAGCCGCCACTACTTCTCCCAGTGTGCCGTCCCGGCATTACACAGGCACGTGTCCCACAACATTACCCGTGCCTTCCACAATGCAGTTATTGGGAAAGTCCACCTAACCACAGACACGTGGACAAGTGCTTGTGGTCAGGGAAGGTACATCTCACTAACGGCACACTGGGTTAACATAGTGGAAGCCGGGACAGAGTCCGACCTTGGGATGGTGCACGTCCTCCCAACAACGAGCATTGCTGGCCCTGCGTCAATCTGGGTTGCCACCACAGTCTACCGCTCCTGCACCTCCTCCTCCTTCGCATCCTCTTTGGTCTCCATCTCCAAAAATAACACATCAGTCACAAGCTGGAAGCACTGCAGCACTGCCTCAGGCAAGCGGCAACAGGTTGTGCTGAAGCTAATATGATTAGGTGTCAAACAGCACAATGATGAAGAGTTGTGGACAGCTCTGAAAGAGCAGGCAGATCTGTGGCTGACACCACTGAACCTACAGCCAGGCATGGTCGTGTGTGTCGAGGCGAGCTCACACACGTGCCATGCCTGGCCCATGTGCTTAAACTCATTGTTCAACGTTTCCTGAAAAGCGACACGGAGGTGCCAGATCTGCTAGGAAAAGTATGAGGCTCTGCGCACCCATTTTAGAAAGTCAGCTAGAGCTTCATCTGCCCTTGCCATGCTTCTGCAGCGCTTGCAGCTTTTGGGTCACCGACTGGTGTGTGATGTCCTCCCCATGCATTGGAACTCTACACTGCATATTTTGGAAAGGATTTGTGAGCAGAAGAGGGCAGTTGTTGACCACCAGCATCAACAAGGCCATTGGTATTCAGTTCTGACTTCACACATAAGATCTCAGGAGTGGACATGGATGTCGGACATACGTACCATTCTCCAAAACTTAGAGGAATTCACCAAGATGATGAGCAGCAATGACACCATAATTAACATCTCCATTCTGCATCTCTGTGTTCTAATATAAATATTTATATTTATTTATATAGCGTCAACATATTTACAGTTTGAAACACAACAGTCCTAAGTAACAAAGATAACAATAATACAGTAATTAAACAGAAAAAAAAACAACCCTGCTCGTGACAGCTTACTATCTACACTAAGTAACAACCAGAACAATAATGAGACCCCCAAAAAACCATCCTGCTCGTGACAACTTACAATCTACAATGAGGTGGGGGAGATAAAAACTACAGGGAAATGTATTTACAAGGATGTATTTACAATTATATTACTGAGGTTTGTCGAAAGTTGTGGAAGCATGAGGACAAGGAGGAGGAGAGCATGGTCAGTTGTCCTCTTGGTGATGACACAGAAGTATCGACAGTTAGCAGTCTTGCACCCATGGCTGAGTTTATGTTCCGCTGCCTTTCCTGTCACCCTCGCGTTCTCAAAATTTTGGGTAACAGGGAATACTGATTGGTGACACTTCCAGACCCAAACTACAAGGAGAACTTTATTTCTCTTGTTCCAGAGGCAGACAGGTGTACTACAGTGTTGGAGGACCATAGGGCCCTTCTTGCTGAATTCTTACAAAAATTCCCATCTGAAAATGCTGGCAGAAGAGGTCACAGTTCGTTGGCAAAGCAAGGAGTACAGGTGAGAGACAACTCCAAGCCAGCAAAGGCAGTGGAACACTGACAAAGTTCAGGGAGAGTTTTCTCACACCCTCCTATCGCCCTGGCCCTGAGGCATGGGGGACTCTCACAAGGAGTGCTTTGTTTTGGAAAATGCTGAGGGAGTACCTTGCTGACTGTACCAACGTCCTCTGTCATTCTGCCGCAGGGCCGAGGGGTACCCGGTACCGGGCCTCTGAGTCTCTGCTCTGGGGTTGTCACGGTGGCTAGGCCCGGTCCGTGACCCTGCCGAGGGGGCGTACAGTAAATAATAGATGTGGATGGTGGTAGTGGTGCGGTGTAGTGCCAGTCGCAGTAAATAACGAGGACACCAGGTTGCAGTCTCTTTACCTCTTTACTGAAGGTCTCTGGGTCCTCAGTCCAGAATACAGTTCACCAGGCTGCGCAAGTCCGGCCGGTCCAATGGCACCTCCAGAGTTCTCTTTGCAGGTGGAAATCTGTGCCTTCCTGCTAGCGCTATGTGTTGTGGTCCTTCCCTGCTGTGCTTACGGAAAGTCCCCACAACTGTTGTGTCTGTTTCTGATGTTCCCTCACAACTCGTTCGGATGATGTTCTTCTCCTCTGTCCCTCCCTGATGTTCTGGTTAGGACGGCACCCGTATGACGAGTAGGCTCGGAGCTCTTCCGGGACCCTAGAGTCGCCCCTCTCCTAGTGCGCCCCCCATGTCTTCATAGGTGATGTATGTGAGACAGCCCGCCTGAGACTGACTGTCCTGCCGTTGGTTTGAAGTATTGCTTGGAGCTAGATATATATATACTTCCTCGGCGTACCGGCCGCCGGTTGTGCGCCTCAGTAGAATGTTGCCTCGGTCTTACAGCACGACTCCTACTGGTATTTCTCCTCTTGCTATGATCTCGTTTCTCACCCAGCACAATATATCTCGCTTCTAATCCTTTCTTAGGGCACCGCCGCTATGCTGAGTAGGCACGGTCCCGTGACGTTCTTCCTTGTTGCCAGGCCTCTATCAGGGTCCCAAACCTGACAGGGACCCTACCGAATCTTCCCCCACAACACCCTCTGCCACCAGGTGTTGTCTGGTCCAACCCAGTCAGCTTTCTCTTCTAACTTCCTGCCTGACCCCCAGTTTACCCACAGTGGTGAGGAGTGGCCTAATAAATAGCACCCTTAGCTCCCCCTGGAGGCCCGGCTGTGAAATGTATTGGTGTATGTGATACCTGGTCAGATGAACTCCTTCAGTGCCATCAGACGTACCATAGCCCCCCTTAGCGGCGGAGCCACAGTACTGCAACGACCAGGACTCTGGGGCGCTGCAATTCCTCTGTGCCCTTTCATTATTGTTTTACAAAGCTGAACACGGAGCATGAACTGTGTCTCTCTACTGCGAACGTGCGCTGTACTCACGGTCATGGAGCGCACGGTGCCTCGCTCTCTGGCGATCACTGTAAACATGGCTCCTCACATTCTGGCAGTACCGCTTTTATTGGCGGGAGCACGCGCCATCGTTATAGAGAGACAGAGTACAACACCGCAAAAGCGTTCACACTCTGGTCCTCAGACTTTCTATGTGCGCAGTGACTGCCTCTAGGCAGAAGATGATGATGGTGGTAGTAGTAGTTGGAGCATTTAACACAGTCATGAAGCAGCCATAACAACTTGAAAGAGAAGTATTTTTAACGAGATACCACACTGTTCGATATGTGACCTGTATTTGTTAATTTTTGTAAACTAAAATAGTGTACCGAACTAGGGTAACAGACAGCAAATATAGCTGAATGTAGGCCTGAATTTCCACATTTTGTAGGCCACAAATAAATCTGACGTCTGACAGCGATAACACACTGGCAAATATGTGGTCTTTTTATATTTTTTTAAGCTACATAGTGCTGTATAAAATTAGAGTATCGGACAGCAAAAAAAGTGGTACATTGGACTACAATGACCAAACTTGGAGCACACAGATATATGAGGGCTGTCACGGAAATACCACACTGGCAAATATGTGGCCTGCATTTTTTTAAATGCAAAATAGTGCTGTATATAAGTAGAGTCACAGACATCAAAAACAGTGGAAAACCGGCCTAAAATGCCCAAACTTGGAGCATGCAGATATATGAGGGCTGTCACAGAAATAACACACTGGCAAAAATGTGGCCTGTTTTTTTGTTAAAATGCAAAATAGTGCCGTACAGAATTAGAGTAACAGACAGCAAAAAAAGTGGTACACCGGCCTATAATGACCAAACTTGGAGCACGCAGATATATGAGGGCTGTCACGGAAATACCACACTGGCAAATATGTGGCCTTTTTATAATTTTGGAAGCTAAATAGTGCGGTATAGAATTAGAGTATCAGACAGCAAAAAAAGTGGTCCACCGGCCTACAATGACCAAACTTGGAGCATGCAGATATATGAAGGCTGTCACGGAAATACCACACTGGCAAATATGTGGCCTTTTTTATATATGCAAAATAGTGCTGTATAGAATTAGAGTAACAGACAGCAAAAAAAGTGGTACACCGGCCTACATTGACCAAACTACGAGAACTCAGATATATGAGGGCTGTCATGGAAATACCACACTGGCAAAAATGTGGCCTGCTTTTTTTAAATGCAAAATAGTGCTGTGTAGAATTAGAGTAACGGACTGCAAAAAAAAGGCACACCGGCCTACAATGACCAAACTTGGAGCATGTAGCTATATGAGGGCTGTCACGGAAATACCACACTGGCAAAAATGTGGCCTGTTTTTTTTTTTTTTAAATGCAAAAGTGCTGTATAGAATTAGAGTAACAGACAGCAAACAAAGTGGTACACCGGCCTATAATGACCAAACTTGCATGCAGATACAGTACTGACCAAAAATTTGGACCCACCTTCTCATTTAAAGATTTTTCTGCATTTCCATGACTATGAAAATTGTAAATTCACACTGAAGGCATCAAAACTATGAATTAACACATGTGGAATTATATACTTAACAAAAAAGTGTGAAACAACTGAAAATATGTCTTATATTCTAGGTTCTTCAAAGTAGCCACCTTTTGCTTTGATGACTGCTTTGCACACTCTTGGCATTCTCTTGATGAGCTTCAAGAGGTAGTCACCGGAAATGGTCTTCCAACAATCTTGAAGGAGTTACCAGAGATGCTTAGCACTTGTTGGCCCTTTTGCCTTCACACTGTGGTATAGCTCACCCCAAACCATCTCGATTGGGATAAGGTCTGGTGACTGTGGAGGCCAGGTCATCTCGCATAGCACCCCATCACTCTCCTCCTTGGTCAAATAGCCTGTCACGGAGTGACTGACCCGGTATAAAATGACCCAACCGTAGGTCTGTCACGAACAGCACAACACACAAGGGAACACCGGGGACACAATTACAACGGTGGGCCCTGTCGGTAGGGACTGGGGGAATGCGCACCTCCTGCACTGGCCTGCAGATGTGCCCTGATCTTGCTACCGTCCCTATATGGGTTCTTTCAACCCGTCGCCGACCAGGATACCTAGTCCCTCACTTGCCCTGCACCTATCCCTAAGTAGGGAACTGGCAGGTGAGAGCACTGGTCCCACTGCTGCACTAATACAACACGGGGTAAGGAAATACAGACAAGGTAAAGGAAAACAACACTTAGCTTAATGCTGCAAGGCACAGCACAGCTGGAAGAAACACCAGATTCACTGGACACAGAAGTAGAACAACAGTTCCCAGCAAGCTCCTACTCCCAGCTTGGTCGCTGAAGAATGAACTAACACCGAGAGTCAGCTGATAAACCAGGTGACCTCTTAAAGGATGGAGGGAGTGGTCACCACAAACATCAGCTGACCCAGCAGCAATTCAATAACACCAGCGGCCACCTGGGGGAAAAACTGCATTAACCCCCGATGACCAGAAAGGAAAAAAGGTCTTAAACTGAGGCAAACCAGATCTGCCACAAATCCAAAATTGGATCGTGACATAGCCCTTACACAGCCTGAGGTGTGTTTGGGGTCATTGTCCTGTTGAAAAATAAATGATGGTCCAACTAAACGCAAACCGGATGGAATAGCATGCCGCTGTAAGATGCTGTGGTATCCATGCTGGTTCAGTATGACTTCAATTTTGATTAAATCCCCAACAGTGTCACCAGCAAAGCACCCCCACACCATCACATCTCCTTCTCCATGCTTCATGGTGGGAACCAGGCATGTAGAGTCCATCCGTTCACCTTTTCTGCGTCGCACAAAGACACGGTGGTTGGAACCAAAGATCTCAAATTTGGACTCACCAGACCAAAGCACAGATTTCCACTGGTCTAATGTCCATTCCTTGTGTTCTTTAGCCCAAATAGGTCTCTTCTGCTTGTTGCCTGTCCTCAGCAGTGGTTTCCTAGCAGCTATTTTACCATGAAGGCCTGCTGCACTGTTGTGAACTCTGTTTTTGGGCTCCCTCTTGTGGTCACAAGTGGTACTGTGTGATTGCTGTCTTTGGGCTCCCTCTGGTGGCTCTTTGTGTCATTCTGCAGGTCTGAGGCCGGATCAGCTGTCTCGTTATCTGTTAGCTGGTTTCCTATTTAGCTCACCTGGACTATCAGTTGTTGCCTGCTGTCGATGTATTCAGTGCTATTTTGATCTCTCCTGAATTCCTTCGCTATCAGTCTCTTCAAGAGAAGCTAAGTTTTCTGTTTGGTTATTTTTTGCTCATCAGTGTTCAATATGTTTCTTGGTTATTTATTTGTCCTTGTCCAGCTTGCTAATATGTGATTTCCTAGCTTGCTGGTAGCTCTAGGGGCTGAGTTTCTCCCCTCACACCGTTAGTTGGTGTGGGGGTTCTTGAATTCTCAGCGTGGATATTTTGAATAGGGTTTTTTACTGACCGCACAGTTCCCTGCCTGTCTTCTGCTATCTAGTATTAGTGGGCCTCATTTGCTGAATCTGTTTTCATTTCTACGTTTTGTATGTTCTATGTTCAGTAACTTAGCTCGTTCATTCTGTGATCCTCAGCCATTAAGGATCATAACAGTACAGCAGGCCAAAAAGTGTTTAATGCATCGCAGAAGTGGGATAAGAGAAGCCCTGAGTACAATTTTTTTTTTCCTCTCCCTTTGCTGCAGTCTGTCCAGCTTCTCTCATCCCCTTAATCTCTGGGTGGCTTTGAGTTCAGCTGCAGACATGGATATTCAGAGTCTGACTTCTAGTGTGGATCATCTTGCTGCAAGGGTGCAAAGCATTCAGGATTTTGTTGTTCACATTCCTATGTCTGAGCCAAAAGTACCTATTCCTGAGTTGTTTTCTGGAGATAGATCTAGGTTTCTGAATTTTAAGAATAATTGTAAATTATTTCTTTCTTTGAGACCTCGTTCCTCTGGTGATTCCGCTCAGCAAGTTAGAATTGTTATCTCCCTGTTACGTGGCGACCCTCAAGATTGGGCTTTCTCCCTGGCGCCAGGAGATCCTGCATTGCTGAATGTGGATGCGTTTTTTCTGGCGCTTGGATTGCTTTATGAGGAACCTAATCTTGAGAACCAGGCAGAAAAGGCCTTGCTGGCTCTCTCTCAGGGCCAGGATGAAGCGGAGGTGTATTGTCAAAAATTTCGGAAATGGTCAGTGCTTACTCAATGGAATGAGTGTGCCCTGGCTGCAAATTTCAGAGAAGGTCTTTCTGAAGCCATTAAGAATGTTATGGTGGGGTTCCCCACGCCTGCAAGTCTGAATGACTCAATGGCTTTGCCATTCAGATTGATCGGCGTTTGCGGGAGCGCAAATCTGCGCACCATCTGGCGGTGTTTTCTGAACAGAGACCTGAGTCTATGCAATGTGACCGAATTCTGACCAGAATTGAGCGGCAAAATCATAGACGTCAAAATGGGTTGTGCTTTTACTGTGGTGATTCAACTCATGTTATCTCAGCATGCTCTAAGCGCTTAAAAAAAATCGCTAAAACTGTCACCGTTGGTACTATACAGCATAAATTCATTTTGTCTGTTACTTTAATTTGTTCTCTGTCATCCTACTCGGTTATGGCTTTTGTGGATTCAGGTGCTGCCCTGAACCTGATGGATTTGTCGTTTGCCAGGCGCTGTGGTTTTGTCCTGGAGCCTTGAATTGATGCTACACCATTGGCTGAGAATAAGCCTCAGTATTGGACTCAAGTGACCATGTGCATGACTCCTGTACATCAGGAGGTGATTCGCTTTCTTGTGCTGCATAATTTGCATGATGTTGTCGTTTTGGGTCTGCCATGGTTGCAGGCCCATAATCCAGTACTGGATTGGAAAGCTATGTCTGTTTCAAGTTGGGGTTGCCAGGGGATTCATGGTGATACTCCTTTGGTGTCAATTGCTTCTTCCACTCCTTCTGAGGTCCCTGAGTTTTTGTCGGACTACCAGGATGTATTTGATGAGCCCAGATCCGGTGCCCTGCCTCCTCACAGGGATTGTGATTGTGCTATAAATTTGATTCCTGGTAGTAAGTTCCCTAAGGGACGACTTTTTAATTTGTCTGTACCAGAACATGCCGCGATGCGGAGTTATATAAAGGAGTCTTTAGAGAAGGGACATATTCGCCCGTCCTCCTCCCCTCTTGGTGCAGGATTCATTTTTGTGGCCAAGAAGGATGGCTCTCTGAGACCTTGTATTGATTATCGTCTTCTAAATAAAATCACGGTTAAATTTCAGTATCCTTTGCCATTATTATCTGATCTGTTTGCTTGGATTAAGGGGTCCAGTTGGTTCACCAAGATAGATCTTCGTGGTGCGTATAACCTTGCGCGTATTAAGCAGGGGGATGAATGGAAAACAGCATTTAATACGCCCGAAGGCCATTTTGAGTACTTGGTGATGCCTTTTGGACTCTCTAATGCTCCTTCTGTGTTCCAGTCCTTCATGCATGACATCTTCCGAGAATATCTGGATAAATTTATGATTGTGTATCTGGATGACATTTTGGTCTTTTCTGAGGACTGGGAGTCCCAGGTGAAGCAGGTCAGGATGGTATTTCAGGTCCTGTGTGCTAATGCCTTATTTGTGAAGGGCTCGAAATGTCTCTTCGGAGTACAGAAGGTTTCCTTTTTGGGTTTTATTTTTTCTCCTTCTACTATTGAGATGGACCCAGTCAAGGTCCAGGCTATTCATAACTGGACTCAGCCTACATCTGTTAAGAGTCTTCAGAAGTTCTTGGGTTTTGCTAATTTTTACCCTCGCTTCATTGCTAATTTTTCTGGTGTGGTTAAACCCTTGACGGATTTGACCAAGAAGGGTTCTGATGTGACTAATTGGTCTCCTGCGGCCATGGAGGCCTTTTGGGAGCTGAAGCGCCGGTTTTCTTCGGCTCCAGTTTTGTGTCAGCCTGATGTCTCTCTTCCTTTTCAGGTCGAGGTTGATGCTTCTGAGATTGGAGCAGGGGCTGTTTTGTCGCAAAGAAGCTCTGATTGCTCTTTGATGAAGCCTTGTGCTTTCTTTTCGAGAAAGTTTTCGCCTGCCGAGCGGAATTATGATGTTGGTAATCGGGAGTTGTTGGCTATGAAGTGGGCATTTGAGGAGTGGCGACATTGGCTCGAGGGAGCTAAGCATCGTGTGGTGCTCTTGACTGATCACAAAAATCTGATTTATCTCGAGTCTGCCAAGCGGCTGAATCCTAGACAGGCTCGTTGGTCGTTGTTTTTCTCCCGTTTCGATTTCGTGGTCTCGTACCTGCCTGGTTCGAAGAACGTGAAGGCTGATGCTCTTTCTAAGAGTTTTGTGCCTGACTCTCCGGGAGTTTCAGAGCCGGCTGGTATCCTCAGAGAGGGAGTGACTTTGTCTGCCATTTCCCCAGATTTGCGACGAGTGCTGCAGAAATTTCAGGCGGATAGACCTGACCGTTGCCCACCAGAGAGACTGTTTGTCCCAGATAGATGGACCAGCAGAGTTATTTCCGAGGTTCATTCTTCAGTGTTGGCAGGCCATCCTGGGATTTTTGGTACCAGAGATTTGGTGGCTAGGTCCTTTTGGTGGCCTTCCTTGTCGCGGGATGTGCGTTCCTGTGTGCAGTCCTGTGGGATTTGTGCTCGGGCTAAGCCTTGCTGTTCTCGTGCCAGCGGTTTGCTTTTGCCTTTGCCTGTCCCGAAGAGGCCTTGGACGCACATTTCCATGGATTTTATTTCGGATCTTCCAGTCTCTCAGAGAATGTCTGTCATCTGGGTGGTGTGTGATCGCTTTTCCAAAATGGTCCATTTGGTGCCCTTGCCTAAGTTGCCTTCCTCCTCCGATTTGGTTCCTCTATTTTTTCAGAATGTGGTCTGCTTGCACGGCATCCCTGAAAATATTGTGTCTGACAGAGGATCCCAGTTCGTGTCCAGATTTTGGCGGATCTTTTGTGCTAAGATGGGCATTGATTTGTCTTTTTCGTCGGCCTTCCATCCTCAGACGAATGGCCAAACCGAGCGAACTAATCAGACCTTGGAAACTTATTTAAGATGTTTTGTTTCTGCTGATCAGGATGATTGGGTGACTTTTTTGCCATTGACCGAGTTTGCCCTTAATAATCGGGCTAGTTCTGCTACTTTGGTTTCGCCTTTTTTCTGCAATTCTGGTTTTCATCCTCGTTTTTCCTCGGGTCAGGTTGAGCCTTCTGACTGTCCTGGGGTGGATTCTGTGGTGGATAGGTTGCAGCAGATTTGGAACCATGTGGTGGACAATTTGAAGTTGTCACAGGAGAAGGCTCAGCGCTTTGCCAACCGCCGTCGCGGTGTGGGTCCCCGACTTCATGTTGGGGATTTGGTATGGCTGTCTTCTCGGTATGTTCCTATGAAGGTCTCCTCTCCTAAATTCAAGCCTCGCTTCATCGGTCTTTATAAGATTTTGGAAATCCTTAACCCCGTGTCATTTCGTCAGGACCTCCCAGCGTCGTTTGCCATTCATAACGTGTTCCATAGGTCTTTGTTGCGGAGGTATGTGGTGCCTGTGGTTCCTTCTGTTGAGCCCCCTGCCCCGGTGCTGGTTGAGGGCGAATTGGAGTACGTGGTGGAGAAGATCTTGGATTCTCGTATTTCTAGACGGAGGCTTCAGTATTTGGTTAAGTGGAAGGGCTATGGTCAGGAGGATAATTCCTGGGTTGTCGCCTCTGATGTTCATGCGGCCGATTTGGTTCATGCCTTCCATGTTGCTCACCCTGATCGCCCTGGGGGTTTTGATGAGGGTTCCGTGACCCCTCCTCAAGGGGGGGGGTACTGTTGTGAACTCTGTTTTGGGGCTCCCTCTTGTGGTCACAAGTGGTACTGTGTGATTGCTGTCTTTGGGCTCCCTCTGGTGGGTCTTTGTGCCATTCTGCAGGTCTGAGGCCGGATCAGCTGTCTCGTTATCTGTTAGCTGGTTTCCTATTTAGCTCACCTGGACTATCAGTTGTTGCCTGCTGTCGATGTATTCAGTGCTATTTTGATCTCTCCTGAATTCCTTCGCTATCAGTCTCTTCAAGAGAAGCTAAGTTTTCTGTTTGGTTATTTTTTGCTCATCAGTGTTCAATATGTTTCTTGGTTATTTATTTGTCCTTGTCCAGCTTGCTAATATGTGATTTCCTAGCTTGCTGGTAGCTCTAGGGGGCTGAGTTTCTCCCCTCACACCGTTAGTTGGTGTGGGGGTTCTTGAATTCTCAGCGTGGATATTTTGAATAGGGTTTTTTACTGACCGCACAGTTCCCTGCCTGTCTTCTGCTATCTAGTATTAGTGGGCCTCATTTGCTGAATCTGTTTTCATTTCTACGTTTTGTATTTTCCCCTTACCTCACCTTTATTATTTGTTGGGGGCTTCCTATCTCTTTGGGGTCATTTCTCTGAGGCAAGTGAGGTCTTACTTTCTCTATAGCGGTAGCTAGTTTCTCAGGCTGCGTCGAGACGTCCAGGAATTTAGGCACGTTCACCAGCTACCTTCAGTGTGTTTGGTTAGGATCAGGTTTTGCGGTCAGTCCAGTTACCACCTCCCTAGAGCTTGTTCTATGTTCAGTAACTTAGCTCGTTCATTCTGTGATCCTCAGCCATTAAAGATCATAACACTGCACAAAGCCTCCACTTAACAGTTGTTGTAGAGATGTGTCTGCTGCTACAATTCTGTGTGGCATTGACCTGGTCTCTAATCAGAGCTGCTGTTAACCTGCGATTTCTGAGGCTGGTGACTCAGATAAACTTAAACTCAGAAGCAGAGGTGACGCTTGGTGACTCTGCTCTTCCTTTCCTGGGGCGGTCCTCTTGTGAGCCAGTTTCTTTGTAGCGCTTGATGGTTTTTGCAACTGCACTTGGGGACACTTTCAAAGTTTTCCCAATTTTTCAGACTGACTGACCTTTATTTCTTAAAGTAATGATGGCCACTCGTTTTTCTTTACTTAGCTGCTTTTTTTCTTGACATATTACAAATTCTAATAGTCTATTCAGTAGGACTATCAGCTGTGTATCCACCAGACTTCTGCTCAACACAACTGAAGGTCCCAACCCCATTTATAAGGCAAGAAATCCCACTTATTAAACCTGACAGGGCACACCTGTGAAGTGAAAACCATTTCCGGTGACTACCTCTTGAAGCTCATCAAGAGTATGCCAACAGTGTGCAAAGCAGTCATCAAATCAAAAGGTGGCTACTTTGAAGAACCTAGAATATAAGACATATTTTCAGTTGTTTCACACTTTTTTGTTAAGTATATAATTCCACATGTGTTAATTCATAGTTTTGATGCCTTCAGTGTGAATTTACAATTTTAATAGTCATGAAAATACAGAGAAATTTTTAAATGAGGTGTGTCCAAACTTTTGGTCTGTACTGTATATATATATAGTATATATATATATATATATATATATATATATATATATATACTGTATACACTGTATATATTTTTTTTTTTTGTTTATTTATTGGCCCATTTCGCAACGTTTCGGATCCATAACAGAACATTTCTCTGCTATGGAACTGAAATGCTTCTTGCTTGCTCAGGGTCTTGGCACTTGCGATACTTACCTCTCCCAGCTCCTCCGCTACGGCATCTTCCGTGTCTTCTGACTGTGTCAGGTCAGAGGGCGCAATGATGTCACTAGTGTGGGCCCTCTGCTCTGAACAGTCACAGTGCAGAGAGCTGGAAGACACAGACGCTGAGGAGTCTGGAGCAGAGCAGCGGCTAGCGAGGAGAGGTGAGTATTTCATTTTTGTTTTTTCATGTTTGGAGCAATATATGGGGCCCATTATATACTGGAGCATCATATGGGGCCCATTATATATGGAACATTACATGGGCCCATCATATACTGGAGCATCATATGGGGCCCATTATATATGAAGCATCATATGGGGCCCATTATATATGCAGCATTTTAAGGGGCCCATTCTGTTTGGATTAATATATGGGGCCCATCATATACTGGAGCATTATATGGGGCCCATCATATACTGAATGGACTCATATAAAAGAAAAAATGCGTATACTGAACATTTAATGAAATAGTCTTTATTATCAATAACACACGTGGGATATGATCCCCATAGCATACATAGTACAAAAAACAAAAAGAGACACACGCCTGGTAGCCATATGTGCGTGTTAATGGTGAGCCAACAGAAAGATTAGTGGCACCCCTCTGAGTGTATATCAATATCAAAGGCAAAAGAATCTGTAACTAAACAACCATATGTTGAATGTAAGTAGTAATGACCAAACCAACAATACTAGGATGCAGGTAATAGATAGAAACAAATCATACTAACGTCATATTGTAATAAATAGGAGCCGCTATAACACGGATCATTAAGTACCAGCACACAGGTTGGCGGCAGTTAACAATCATATAAGCCAGACAATAATGAAAATATCTTACCCACACACTCAGAAGATGGTGCCACGACCCCTACGCGCGTTTCGGCAGCGTGCCTTCGTCAGGGGGAAGGCACGCTGCCGAAACGCGCGTAGGGGTCGTGGCACCATCTTCTGAGTGTGTGGGTAAGATATTTTCATTATTGTCTGGCTTATATGATTGTCAACTGCCGCCAACCTGTGTGCTGGTACTTAATGATCCGTGTTATAGCGGCTCCTATTTATTACAATATGACGTTAGTATGATTTGTTTCTATCTATTACCTGCATCCTAGTATTGTTGGTTTGGCCATTACTACTTACATTCAACATATGGTTGTGTAGTTACAGATTCTTTTGCCTTTGATATTGATATACACTCAGAGGGGTGCCACTAATCTTTCTGTTGGCTCACCATTAACACGCACATATGGCTACCAGGCGTGTGTCTCTTTTTGTTTTTTGTACTATGTATGCTATGGGGATCATATCCCCCGTGTGTTATTGATAATAAAGACTATTTCATTAAATGTTCAGTATACGCATTTTTTCTTTTATATGAGTTCAAGTATATAGCGTTGAACATATATATATATTCTCCGCTATTATAGACGCTGCATGTGTTTGCCACTGATGGTTAAATAGATTTAATATATATGCGTCATATTTGTTAAAGGTAATCATTTGGTTTTCTATATACTGAATGGAGCATTATATGGGGCCCATTCTCTTTGGAGCAATATATGGGGCCCATCATATACTGTACCATTATATGGAGCCATCATAAACTATATGGAGCATTATAAGGGACCTATTTGTTATGGAGCAATATATGGGGCACATTATATACTGTATGGAGCATTATATGGTTCTCATTATGTATGGAGAAATATATGGGGCTCATTATGTATGGAGCAATATATGGCTCTCATTATGTATGGAGCATTATATGGGTCTCAATATACTGTTTGGAGCATTATATGTGGCTCATTATTCTGTATGAAGCACTATGTGGTGCCCATAAAACTGTATGGAGCAATATATGGGGCTCATTATAATATGTGGAGCACTATGTGGTGACCATAATACTGTATGTAGCAATATATGGGGCTCATTATTCTGTATGGAGCATTATGTAGTGCGCATAATACTGTATGGAGTAATATATGAGACTCAGTATTCTATATAGAGCACTATGTGGTGCCCATAATACTGTATGGAGCATTGTATGGTGTCCATAATAATGTATGGAGCAATATATGGGGCTCATTATACTGTATGGAGAAATATATGGGGGCTCATTATTCTGTATGGAGCAACATATTGGGCTCATTATTCTGCATGAAGCATTATGTGATGCCCAAAATACTGTATGGAGCATTATTTGGTGCCCATAATAATGTATGGAGCAATATATGGGGCTCATTATACTGTATGGAGCAATATATGGGGCTCATTATTCTGTATGGAGCACTATGTGGTGCCCATAATACTGTATGGAACAATATATGGGGCTCATTTTTCTGTATGGAGCACTATATGGTGCCCATAATACTGTATGGAGCAACATATGGGGCTCATTATTCTGTATGGAGCATTATGTAGTGCGCATAATACTGTATGGAGTAATATATGAGACTCAGTATTCTATATAGAGCACTATGTGGTGCCCATAATACTGTATGGAGCATTGTATGGTGTCCATAATAATGTATGGAGCAATATATGGGGCTCATTATACTGTATGGAGAAATATATGGGGGCTCATTATTCTGTATGGAGCAACATATTGGGCTCATTATTCTGCATGAAGCATTATGTGATGCCCAAAATACTGTATGGAGCATTATTTGGTGCCCATAATAATGTATGGAGCAATATATGGGGCTCATTATACTGTATGGAGCAATATATGGGGCTCATTATTCTGTATGGAGCACTATGTGGTGCCCATAATACTGTATGGAACAATATATGGGGCTCATTTTTCTGTATGGAGCACTATATGGTGCCCATAATACTGTATGGAGCAACATATGGGGCTCATTATTCTGCATGAAGCATTATGTGATGCCCAAAATACTGTATGGAGCATTATTTGGTGCCCATAATAATGTATGGAGCAATATATGGGGCTCATTATACTGTATGGAGCAATATATGGGGCTCATTTTTCTGTATGGAGCACTATGTGGTGCCCATAATACTGTGTGGAGCAATATATAGGGCTTATTATTCTGTATGGAGCGCTATGTGGTGCCCATAATGCTGTATGGAGCAATATATGGGGCTCATTATTCTGTATGAAGCACTATGTTGTGCCCATAATAATGCATGGAGCAATATATGGGGCTCATTATACTGTATGGAGCGCTATGTTGTGCCAATAATACTGTATGGAGCATTATATGGTGTCCATAATAATGTATGGAGCAATATATGGGGCTCATTATACTGTATGGAGAAATATATGGGGCTCATTATTCTGTATGGAGCACTATGTGGTGCCAATAATACTGTATGGAGCAATATATGGGGCTCATTATTGTGTACTAGATTGTGGCCCGATTCTAACGCATCGGGTATTCTAGAATATGCATGTCCCCGTAGTATATGGACAATGATGATTCCAGAATTCATGGCAGACTGTGCCCGTCGCTGATTGGTCGAGGCAACCTTTATGACATCATCGTCGCCATGGCAACCATTATGACATCTACGTCGATACTGTGCCCGTCGCTGATTGGTCGAGGCGAATTCGCGGCAGACTGTGCCCATCGCTGATTGGTCGAGGCAAGCTTTATGACATCATCGTCGCCATGCTGTGCCCGTCGCTGATTGGTCGAGGCCTGGCGGCCTCGACCAATCAGAGATGCGGGATTTCCAGGACAGATAGACAGACAGAAAAACCCTTAGACAATTATATATATAGATGGAGCACTATGTAGTGCGCATAATACTGTATGGAGCAATATATGGAACTCGTTATTCTATATAGAGCACTGTGTAGTGCCCATAATACTGTACGGAGCAATATATGGGGCTACCACATGTGAATTTTTTTTTCAATGGGGTGAAAAAGGGGTGATTTAAACTTAGATTTTTTTTTCATATGTTTTTTTTTATTAATTTTTTTCTGTTATCGTTAGCCTTCTTAGGGGACTTGGAGATGTGATTGTACGATCATTTGTGCTATATACAGTGATGCAACAGCATCGCTGCATATAACAGAAATCACTGTCTCCTTTGAAGCCCGACTACAGGCAGGGTCTCAAAGGAGCTCCATAATGACAAGAACAGGGATCATTAGCTCCTCCCTGGCTGTCATGACAACCCGCCGTCACGTCACGGATGCGCTGATGGACAGAGAAAATGACGCACGTGCACATCGGCATGTTTTAAATGCCGCTGTCAGAGATTGCCAGCAATATTTAGGAAGTTAACAATCGCGAGCCGAGCACTGCTCCACCCATGATTGTTAGGGGCATGTTCTAGCTGTAATACACAGTCACCACCTGCTGAGTATGGGGCAGGCTTGGTATGTAAGCCCGCTCCATACACTTGCTTCCGCAATGCGCCGTACATGCATGATGGATGCCATGAAGGGGTTAAAATTATTTTCAAGTATTAACTTTTTTTATTGGTATAAAATGTTTTTAATTAAAATATTAATACTTTACAATCAAAGGGAGTGTAAAAAAAGTCAACAATTGGAGAAATGTAAAGTTTTATGGAATATGTTGGCACTATATAAATAAAATTATAGTATTCCAGTAGTATTCAATAAATAACAAAGGTCAAAAGCAAATCTAGGTTTTCCTGCACCTGGAGCAAAATTCACTTTAATTCTCCCTACTACACACAGCTTAAGCAATTTGAGTGAGTAGTCGTCATGTGACCTCACACATACGATTTGCATACATACATTCTGCTTCTGTAGATGACAAGGCTACAGACACTTCTGTCTGCAAGACCAAGAAAATGAACGTTCTCCAAGCTGGAACAAATAGCCGCTTATTGATTTACAATTTGTGATGAGTGAATATACTCAATACTCGAGATTTCTCGAGCACGCTCGGGGGTCCTCCAAGTATTTTTCAGTGCTCGGAGATTTAGTTTTTATTGCTGCAGCTGAATGATTTACATCTGTCAGCCAGCATAAGTACATGTGGGGATTCCCTAGCAACCAGGCCACCCCCACATATACTTATGCTGGCTAACAGATGTAAATCATTCAGCTGCGGCAATAAAAACTAAATCTCCGAGCACTGAAAAATACTCGGAGGACACCCGAGTGTGCTCGAGAAATCTCGAGTAACGAGTATATTCGCTCCTCACTATTTACAATCAATTAAGCCATCACCCCAGTCTGCGTCCACATAGCCTGTGAGTTTTAGATCTCCTGTTTCAGATATCCTTAAATTTATGTCTTGAGTCTCTTTCAAATATTGAAGAACTCTTAATGGCATTCCAGTTTTTTGGAGTAGATTTTCCATATATCTACAGAGAATTCCAATTGTTGCTGCCATATCCAATCGAGTCATAGTTTCTTTGTATAGAAGTGCCCCCACTGCCTGTCTGTATTTCTCATTTTTAGGTAACAGATCATGTTCTCCTTCCAACTTTAAGTAGGATGATTCCATTGGGGTCTATATACCTTTGGCTTCTGACATTCCAAACCGATTTAGAATTGAGTTGATTTTTGCACTTTGGTCTAGAAGAAATCTTCCATCTTCTCTTTGGACATAATATGTCACATTTCCAAAGTCCTTAATTTCAAAATGCTGATTCAGAATTTTGATACAGGAAAGAAATATATCTTGGTACCGTGTTAGCCAGTAGATAGAAAAATATTTAGAATTGAGAGTCCTCAGTGGTTGATACCTTTTAATGGCTAACTGAAAAGATGGTAACAAATTGCAAGCTTTCGAAACTACATACGTCTCTTCATCAGGCAAAGACTAAAACAAATTCTGAAGAATCACATATTTATGCACAACATAGTATAGAAAAAAAAAAAAAGGAGAGGGGAAAATAAACATGGATAAGCCAGGTGACATGAAGCAGAATTACCATGGGTGATAAACAGTTATGTCCATAAATATTGGGCCAATTCTTAGATAAGGATTGTTTTATTGTCCTGTGATTAGGGTCTCTGTTGTGATGACCCCACATGGTCAAACTATGTTGTCCATAAATATGTGATTCTTCAGAATTTGTTTTAGTCTTTGCCTGATGAAGAGACATATGTAGTCTCGAAAGCTTGCAATTTGTTACCATCTTTTCAGTTAGCCATTAAAAGGTATCAACCACTGAGGACTCTCAATTCTAAATATGATTCAGAATTTGTCATCTTTGCAATTTCTGTTTCCTCTCGATGAACCATAATCACATCTTCCACATCTATATATATAATTGTCTAAGGGTTTTTCCGTCTGTCTGTCTGTCTGTCTGTCTGTCTGTCTGTCTTTCTGTCTGTCTGTCTGTCTGTCTGTCTGTCTGTCCTGGAAATCACTCCATATAAGGTATGGTCTACAAACAGGATACCTTATATGGAGTGGTCGGCGGTTTGTAGACCATACCTTATATGGAGTGGTCGGCGGTTTGTAGACCATACCTTATATGGAGTGGTTGGCGGTTTGTAGACCATACCTTATATGGAGTGGTCGACGGTTTGTCGGGCGGCCTCGACCAATCAGAGATGGGCACAGCATGGCGACGATGATGTCATAATGGTTGCCATGGCGACGATGATGTCATAAAGGTTGCCTCGACCAATCAGCGACGGGCACAGTCTGCCGCGAATCACATACTACGGGGACATGCATATTCTAGAATACCCGATGCATTAGAATCGGGCCACAGTCTAGTATAAGAATATGCATCCACTTCCGTCTGTACATTTTGTGTATAAACATGGATCTGCTTGACCTCTTTTAAATCCATCTTCCAACAAGAGTTTGTCATTTTGATTAGTGTTGAGCGATACCGTCCGATACTTGAAAGTATCAGTATCGGAAAGTATCGTCCGATACCGGCAAAGTATCGGATCTAATCCGATACCGATACCCGATACCAATACAAGTCAATGGGACTCAAGTATCGGACGGTATTCCTGATGGTTCCCAGGGTCTGAAGGAGAGGAAACTCTCCTTCAGGCCCTGGGATCCATATTAATGTGTAAAATAAAGAATTAAAATAAAAAATATTGCTATACTCACCTCTCTGACGCAGCCTGGACCTCACCGAGGGAACCGGCAGCGTTGTTTGCTTAAAATGCGCGCGTTTCCTGCCTCCCGCGACGTCACGGCTTCTGATTGGTCGCGTGCCGCCCATGTGGCCGCGACGCGACCAATCACAGCAAGCCGTGACGTAATTTTGAGGTCCTGGAAGCCTAATTCTAGGCATTCAGGATTTTAAAATTACGTTCCGGCTTGTGATTGGTCGCGTCGCGGTCACATGGGCGACGCGACCAATCACAAGCCGTGACGTCACGGGAGGCAGGACACGCGCGCATTTTAAAATTACATCACGGCTTGTGATTGGTTGCGTGCCGCCCATGTGGCCGCGACGCGACCAATCACAGCAAGCCGTGACGTAATTTCAGGTCCTGAATGCAGAAATAGGCATTCAGGACCTGAAATTACGTCACGGCTTGCTGTGATTGGTCGCGTCACGGCCACATGGGCGGCACGCAACCAATCACAAGCCGTGAAGTAATTTTAAAATGCGCGCGTGTCCTGCCTCCCGTGACGTCACGGCTTGTGATTGGTCGCGTCGCCCATGTGACCGCGATGCGACCAATCACAAGCCGGAACGTAATTTTAAAATCCTGAATGCCTAGAATTAAGCTTCCAGGACCTCAAAATTACGTCACGGCTTGCTGTGATTGGTCGCGTCGCGGCCACATGGGCGGCACGCGACCAATCAGAAGCCGTGACGTCGGGAGGCAGGAAACGCGCGCATTTTAAGCAAACAACGCTGCCGGTTCCCTCGGTGAGGTCCAGGCTGCGTCAGAGAGGTGAGTATAGCAATATTTTTTATTTTAATTCTTTATTTTACACATTAATGTTGTATTTTACACATTAATGTTGTTTCGATACCGATACCCGATACCACAAAAGTATCGGATCTCGGTATCGGAATTCCGATACCCGCAAGTATCGGCCGATACCCGATACTTGCGGTATCGGAATGCTCAACACTAATTTTGATGTTTCATGCTCTTGCCGATTGCTTAAGACATGATATGATATGATGAAACTTGAGCTTCACAAAGGTCTAATCAATCATTACATCTTTGCTTATTGTGACCTTGTTTGTTTCTGGGTGCAGAATTCAATATCCTGTTTGGGTTTCACTGTAGCCCACCAGGTTACCCTCTTTTGCATGAAATTCACACTTGGTATGTTTTTCTTTATACAAATACTTTACTTCCAAATATTCTCATGTGTTGTAGTTCAGGCTTCTTGCTGTTCCATTGCTCAAATGGAAATTTCTCAGTAGCTTTACCCCGTTGTCTGTTTTGAAGATAGCAAGCTCTTATGATTGCTTCACCTCAATACCTCAATACCTTGTTGTTGGCAAATCTGTATCAAATAGGGTACTTCTTCCACTTTCACAAAGTGTCCGGTTCCTTTCTACACCATTCTGTTCAGCGTTGTATGGTACAGTGATCAGAAACAGGATTCTATTTTTCCTTAAGTCATTTTGTGTCTCATTAAATCATAATGACAAACCAAAACATCCAAATGACCCGGATCAAAAGTTCATATACCCCATTTCTTAATACCATGTATTGCCCCCTCAAACATCAATGACAGCATGTGGTAGTTGTGGATGAGGTTCTTTATTTTCTCAGATGGTAAAGCTGCCCACTCTTCTTGGCAAAAAGCCTCCAGTTCTTGTAAATTCCTGGGCTGTCTAGAATGAATAGCGACCTTGAGATCTCCTCAGAGTGGCTCAATGATACTGAGGTCAGAGACTAAAATGGCCACTCCAGAACCTTCACTCTGTTCTGCTGTATCCAATGACAGGTCGACTTGGCCTTATGTTTTGGATCGTTGTTATGTCACACTGTATTCTTCTTTCCTTCAACTTTGACAAAGTTTCCCTTGCCTTTGTAGCTCACATATCCCCCAAACATCAACGATCCACCTCTGTACTTTACAGTAGTAGGAATGGTGTTCCTTTCATCATAGGCCTTGTTACATAGTTACATAGTTACATAGTTATTAAGGTTGAAGGAAGACTTTAAGTCCATCTAGTTCAACCCATAGCCTAGCATGCCCTAACATGTTGATCCAGGGGAAGGCAAAAAAACCCCATGTGGTAAGAGTAAGCTCCATCATGGGGAAAAAAATTCCTTCCCGACCCCACATACGGCAATCAGACTAGTTCCCTGGATCAACGCCTTATCAAGGATTCTAATATATATACCCTGTAATATTATACTTTTCCAGAAAGGTATCCAGTCCCCTTTTAAATTGAAGCAATGAGTCACTCATTACAACATCATACGGCAGAGAGTTCCATAGTCTCACTGCTCTTACAGTAAAGAATCCGCGTCTGTTATTATGCTTAAACCTTTTTTCCTCCAGACGTAGAGGATGCCCCCTTGTCCCTGTCACCGGTCTATGATTAAAAAGATCAGCAGAAAGGTCTTTGTATTGTCCCCTCATATATTTATACATTAACATAAGATCACCCCTTAGTCTTCGTTTTTCCAAACTAAATAGCCCCAAGTGTAATAACCTATCTTGGTATGGCAGACCCCCCAGTCCTCTAATAACCTTGGTTGCTCTTCTCTGCACCCGCTCCAGTTCAGCTATGTCTTTCTTATACACCGGAGACCAGAACTGTGCACAGTATTCTAAGTGTGGTCGCACTAGTGACTTGTATAGAGGTAAAATGATGTTCTCCTCATGAGCATCTATGCCTCTTTTAATGCATCCCATTATTTTATTTGCCTTTGTAGCAGCTGCCTGACACTGGCCACTGAATATGAGTTTGTCATCCACCCATACACCCAGGTCTTTTTCATTGACGGTTTTGCCCAGAGTTTTAGAATTAAGCACATAGTTATACATCTTATTACTTCTACCCAAGTGCATGACCTTACATTTATCCCCATTAAAGCTCATTTGCCATTTATCAGCCCAAGCTTCTAGTTTACATAAATCAGCCTGTAATATAAAATTGTCCTCCCCTGTATTGATTACCCTGCAGAGTTTAGTGTCATCTGCAAATATTGAAATTCTACTCTGAATGCCCCCTACAAGGTCATTAATAAATATGTTAAAAAGAAGAGGGCCCAATACTGACCCCTGTGGTACCCCACTACTAACCGTGACCCAGTCCGAGTGTGCTCCATTAATAACCACCCTTTGTTTCCTATCCCTGAGCCAACTCTCAACCCACTTGCACATATTTTCCCCTATCCCCATTATTCTCATTTTATGTATCAACCTTTTGTGTGGCACCGTATCAAAAGCTTTTGAAAAGTCCATATACACTACATCTACTGGGTTCCCTTGGACCAGACCGGAACTTACCTCTTCATAGAAGCTGATCAAATTAGTCTGACATGATCGGTCCCTAGTAAACCCGTGCTGATACTGGGTCATGAGGTTATTCCTCTTCAGATACTCGTATAGCATCCCTTAGAATGCCCTCCAGGATTTTACCCACAGTAGAGGTTAAACTTACTGGCCTATAATTTCCGAGTTCAGTTTTTGTCCCCTTTTTGAATATTGGCACCACATTTGCTATACGCCAGTCCTGTGGTACAGACCCTGTTATTATGGACTCTTTAAAGATTAAAAATAATGGTCTATCAATGACTGTACTTAATTCCTGCAGTACTCGGGGGTGTATCCCATCCGGGCCCGGAGATTTGTCAATTTTTGTGATTTTTAGACGCCGCGTACTTCCTGCTGGGTTAAGCAGGTAACATTAAATTGGGAATTATTATCACTAGTCATATTGGCTGCCATGGGATTTTCTTTTGTAAATACTGATGAAAAAAAGTCATTTAGCATATTGGCTTTTTCCTCATCCTCATCCACCATTTCACCCAGACTATTTTTAAGGGGGCCAACACTATCATTTTTTAGTTTCTTACTATTTATGTAGTTAAAGAATATTTTGGGGTTATTTTTGCTCTCTCTAGCAATGAGTCTCTCTGTCTCAATCTTTGCTGCCTTGATTTGTTTTTTACATAATTTATTTAATTTTTTTTATTTATTTAATGCCTCCTCACTACCTACTTCCTTTAATTCTCTAAATGCTTTCTTTTTGTCACTTATTGCGCCCCTTACAGCTTTATTTAGCCATATTGGTTTCCTCCTATTTCTAGTATGTTTATTCCCATACGGTATATACTGTGCACAGGTCCTATCCAGGATGCTAATAAATGTCTCCCATTTTCTTTGTGTACTTTTATGTCTCAGGATGTCGTCCCAGTTAATTGCACCAAGATCCTCTCTCATCCGTTGGAAATTTGCCCTCCTGAAGTTTAGTGTCCTTGTCACCCCTCTACTACACATCTTATTAAAGGAGACATGAAAACTTATTATTTTGTGATCACTATTCCCCAAGTGACCCCCAACCCTTATATTTGATATGCGGTCTGGCCTGTTGGTTAATATTAGGTCTAGCAGTGCCCCCCTTCTTGTTGGGTCCTGAACCAGTTGTGAAAGGTAATTGTCTCTCATAGTTGTCAAAAACCGATTACCTTTACTGGAACTGCAGGTTTCTGTTCCCCAATCTATTTCAGGGTAGTTGAAGTCCCCCATAATAATGACTTCTCCTTGAGTCGCAGCTTCATCTATTTGCGTTACAAGGATATTCTCCATTGCTTCCATTATTTTTGGAGATTTATAACAAACCCCTATCAGTAATTTATTATTTTTCCCCCTCCCCTTATCTCCACCCACAGGGACTCTACATTTTCATTAGATTCACCTATATTATCACGCAGGATGGGTTTTAAGGTCGATTTTACAAACAGACACACCCCACCCTCTCGCTTATCTGTACGGTCATTTCTGAAAAGGCTATAGCCCTGCAAGTTAACAGCCCAGTCATGGCTCTCATCCAGCCATGTTTCAGATATCCCCACCATGTCATAATTATGTTCCAACAACATTAGTTCTAATTCATCCATTTTGTTGGCGAGGCTTCTGGCATTAGTATACATGCACTTGATGTTCCTCTCTGTACATCTATTCTTTCTTAAATTACTAACTGTTCTAACCCCACCCCCCATGCCTCCGCCACCCCCAACTTCCTTATTTTTGCCCAGGTCTCTATCTGCATTATCTTCCCCACCTATAAAATGAATACCCTCCCCCCATTCCCTAGTTTAAACACTCCTCCAACCTTCTAACCATTTTCTCCCCCAGCACAGCTGCACCTTCCCCATTGAGGTGCAGCCCATCCCTAGCGTAGAGCCTTTAGCCAACTGAGAAGTCGGCCCAGTTCTGCAGGAACCCAAACCCCTCCTTCCTACACCAATTCTTGAGCCACTTATTAACCTCCCTAATCTCCCGTTGCCTCTCTGGCGTGGCACGTGGTACAGGCAGTATTTTGGAAAATACCACGTTGGAGGTCCTTGCTTTCAGCTTGCAGCCTAATTCCCTGAAATCATCTTTAAGGACCTTCCACCTACCTCTAACTTTGTCATTTGTGCCAATGTGCACCATGACCGCTGGGTCCTCACCAGCCCCTCCCAGTAATCTGTCCACCCGATCAGCGATGTGTCGGACTCGAGCGCCAGGTAGGCAGCACACCGTTCGACGATCCCTGTCTTTGTGACAGATTGCCCTATCTGTTCCCCTAATAATTGAGTCCCCCACTACCAGCACCTGTCTGGCCTGCCCTGCTCTCCTATTTCCTTCCTTACTGGAGCAGTCACTCCTCCGGCTTTCAGAGGACATGCCTGGCTGCAGCAGTGCTACCCCTGTACTGGCACCCCCCTCATCTGCCAACTTAGCAAACTTATTGGGGTGTGAAAGATCAGGACTAGTCTCCCTGGCACTCTTCCCTCTACCCCGCTTCCTAACTGTCACCCAGCTAACTGCCTCACTGTCCTGCAGCTCCATCCTACCATCCCCCTCCTCATCTATCCCATTGAGCGTCTGCTCTGTGAGCAGAAGACTCCTCTCCATATTGTCTATGGATCTCAGTGTTGCCAGCTGCACATTTAGATCCAGTATCTGGGTTTCCAAATGCACAACGTGCTCACATCTCGCACAGCAGTATGCACCCTCGACCGGCTGATCAAGGACTGCATACATGTGGCAAGATGTGCACTGGATGGCATTAACAATAGTGGAGCACATTTCCTAATGGGGATTGCACCAGACAGAAACGTTAAATAAAAATAAATGCAAAGTATTAATTAACACTTGGAGCACATTTCCTAATGGGGATTGCACCAGACAGAAACGTTAAATAAAAACTAGATGGGTATTTCCTGAAGGAACTACAGATAGTGCTTTGGAATGGTGCCCGGGCTGCCCCTGCAAGACTTTCACACTTGGGTGCCCCTCAGGCGGTCCGATTTGGTGGGTTGGGTCAATCTGGGTCTGATTTTGTGGGCGGGGTAAATCTAGGTCCGATTCGGTGGGCGGGGTCACTTTTGGTCCGATTCTGTGGGCGCGGCCACTCTGGGTCCGATTCGGTGGGCGGAGCCACTCTGGGTCCGATTTGGTGGGCGGGGCACCTTAGGGACCAATTTGGTGGGTGGGGTCACTCGGTCCGATTTGGTGGGCTGGGCACCTCAGGGTCTGATTTGGTGGGCTGGGCACCTCAGGGTCCGATTTGGTGGGTGGGGTCACTCTGGGTCCGATTTGGTGGGCGGGGTCACTCTGGGCCCGATTTGGTGGAAGGGGTCACTCTGGGTCCGATTTGGTGGAAGGGGTCACTCTGGGTCTGATTTGGTGGAAGGGGTCACTCTGGGTCCGATTTGGTGGGCGGAGCCACTCTGGGTCCGATTTGGTGGGCGGGGTCACTCTGGGTCTGATTTAGGGGGCGGGGTCACTCTGGGTCCGATTTGGTGGGCCGGGCCCCTCGGGGTCCGATTTGGTGGGCCGGGCCTCTCGGGTTCCGAATTGGTGAGCGGGGTAATCTACTATCTAATTATCTAAGGGCACGTCCGTCTTTCTGTCTCACAACACCGCTACGTCATCATCTCGTGAGACCGCAATGCACTCTTGGGACCGGAGCGCGCAACAAGCATCGGGTACCGGCCACTCCAGGTGCAACAAGCATCGTGTACCGGCCGCTCTAGGAGGTGCAACAACCATCAGATACCGGCCGCTCCAGGAGGTGAGTATGTAACTTTTTTATTTTAATTCTTTTTTTTTTTAACAGGGATATGCAGTATACTATGTGACTGGACAATATACTACGTGACTGGGCAGTATAACTACGTGGCTCTGCGCTGTATACTGCGTGGCTCTGTGCTGTATACTGCGTGGCTCTGCGCTGTATACTACGCGGCTCTGCGCTGTATACTACGCGGCTCTGCGCTGTATACTGCGTGGCTCTGCGCTGTGTACTGCGCGGCTCTGCGCTGTGTACTGCACGGCTCTGCGCTGTGTACTGCGCGGCTCTGCACTGTGTACTGCGCGTTCTGCGCTGTATACTGCGCGGCTCTGCGCTGTATACTGCGCAGCTCTGCGCAGCTCTGCGCTTTGTACTGCGCGGCTCTGCGCTATATACTGCGTGGCTCTTCGCTGTATACTACGCGGCTCTGCGCTGTGTACTGCGCGGCTCTGCGCTGTGTACTGCGCGTGTCCGTGCTGTGTACTGCGCGTGTCTGCGCTGTATACTGCGGGGCTCTGCACTGTATACTGCGGGGCTCTGCGCTGTATACTACGCGGCTCAGCGCTGTATACTGCGCAGCTCTGCGCTGCATACTGCGTGGCTCTACGCTGCGTACTGCGCGGCTCTGCGCTGTATACTGGGTGGCTCTGCGCTGTGTACTGCGCGGCTCTGCACTGTGTACTGCGCGGCTCTGCGCTGTGTACTGCGCGGCTCTGCGCTGTGTACTGCGCGGCTCTGCGCTTTATACTGTGCGGCTCTGCGCTCTGTACTGCGCGGCTCTGCGCTGTGTACTGCGCAGCTCTGCGCTGTATACTGCGCGGCTCTGCGCTGTGTACTGCGCGGCTCTGCGCTGTGTACTGCGCGGCTCTGCGCTGTGTACTGCTCGGCTCTGCGCTGTGTACTGCGCGGCTCTGCGCTGTGTACTGCGCGGCTCTGCGCTGTGTACTGCGCGGCTCTGCGCTGTGTACTGCACGGCTCTGCGCGGTATACTGCGCGGCTCTGCGCTTTATACTGTGCGGCTCTGCGCTCTGTACTGCACGGCTCTGCGCTGTCTACTGCGCGGCTCTGCGCTGTGTACTGCTCGGCTCTGCGCTGTGTACTGCGCGGCTCTCCGCTTTATACTGCGCGGCTCTGCGCTTTATACTGCGCGGCTTTGCGCTGTGTACTGCATGGCTCTGCGCTGTGTACTGCGCGGCTCTGCGCTGTGTACTGCACGGCTCTGCGCTGTGTACTGCACGGCTCTGCGCTTTATACTGCGCGGCTCTGCGCTGTGTACTGCATGGCTCTGCGCTGTGTACTGCGCGGCTCTGCGCTGTGTACTGCACGGCTCTGCGCTTTATACTGCGCGGCTCTGCGCTGTGTACTGCACGGCTCTGCGCTGTGTACTGCGCGGCTCTGCGCTGTGTACTGCGCGGCTCTGCGCTTTATACTGCGCGGCTCTGCGCTTTATACTGCGCGGCTCTGCGCTGTGTACTGCGCGGCTCTGCGCTGTGTACTGCGCGGCTCTGCGCTGTGTACTGCACGGCTCTGCGCTTTATACTGCGCGGCTCTGCGCTGTGTACTGCACGGCTCTGCGCTGTGTACTGCGCGGCTCTGCGCTGTGTACTGCACGGCTCTGCGCTTTAAACTGCGCGGCTCTGCGCTGTGTACTGCACGGCTCTGCGCTGTGTACTGCGCGGCTCTGCGCTGTGTACTGCGCGGCTCTGCGCTTTATACTGCGCGGCTCTGCGCTGTGTACTGCGCGGCTCTGCGCTGTGTACTGCGCGGCTCTGCGCTGTGTACTGCACGGCTCTGCGCTTTATACTGCGCGGCTCTGTGCTGTGTACTGCACGGCTCTGCGCTGTGTACTGCGCGGCTCTGCGCTGTGTACTGCACGGCTCTGCGCTTTATACTGCGCGGCTCTGCGCTGTGTACTGCACGGCTCTGCGCTGTGTACTGCGCGGCTCTGCGCTGTGTACTGCGCGGCTCTGCGCTTTATACTGCGCGGCTCTGCGCTGTGTACTGCGCGGCTCTGCGCTGTGTACTGCACGGCTCTGCACTGTATACTGCGTGGCTGTGCAATATACTACGTGGACATGCATATTCTAGAATACCCGATGAGTTAGAATCGGGCCACAGTCTAATAATCATAAGACTACGGATAGTGGTTTGGAATTGTGCTGTACTGTCACTTTAAGAGCTGATATTATCTGACAAAACTTGTGACCTGGTGAGCTGATGTAGATTTCATAGGAGTTGGCATAGTAACTGTGTCTGACTGCGCATATCAATGAGCTAATCAGCCAGGTGGCAGTTATTTTTAGAAATTGCCTCAGAAACCAGCCCATTATAAACGTATAGGAAAATTTCTCCATTGAAACGCATTGAAAGACTTTTTTCAAACACAAATTGCGCAAAAACTACAAATCCGATCGACACGAAAAATACTTAGCACACCTCTCAGGAACGCTGGCTTCGAAATGACACCTCACTGGAGTCTGTGAGTTTAGCGGTTCGGGCCGCATTACGTGCGGACTGAATAATAAGAATAAGAAGAAGTTTACCACGGTGGAATAACAGTATAGTGCTTTGTTCCAAAGCACTATAATAAATGCAAAGTATTAATTAACACTTGGAACAGCAATTCCTCCCTTGGAAACTCCCTGATTCCAAAGTCACTGAGTCACAAGTCACACTTACCGCCGTCCACACTTACGCTCAGGTCACACTCAGCTCGCTCACACTCGCTATGCTGAAGATTTAAAGATTTTTTTTTTTTTTTCCTCTATTTCCCTTCAACAACAAGCCACTTTGCTGTTCAAATGCACTTCCAAAAAAAGTGACCTCTCTCCAAACGTAACGTTTATGGCTTTGGCTAAAAAGTTCAATTTTAGTCTCATTACTCCAAATTACCTTGTTCCAGAACTTTTGAAGCTTGTCTCTGTGCTGTTTTGCATATTGTAGGTGACAAAATTTGTGGCATTTGCGCAGTAATGGCTTTCTTCTGGCAAATCCACCATGCAGCCCATTTTTCTTCAAGTGCCTCCTTTTTGTGCATCTTGAAACAGCCACACTGCTAGTTTTCAGAGAGTCCTGTATTTCAGCTGATGTTATTTGTGAGTTTTTCTTTGCATCCCAAACAATTTTTCTGGCAGCTGTGGATGACATTTTTGCTGGTCTATCTGACCGTGATTTTGTTTTTATAGAGCCCCTGATTTTCCATTTGTTAATCACAGTTTGAACGCTGCTGACTGGCATTATCAATTCCTTGGATATCTTTTTATATCCCTTTCCTGTTTTATACAGTTCAACTACCTTTTCCCGTAGAGCCCTTGACAATTCTTATGCTTTCCCCATGACTCACAATCCAGAAACATCAGTGACTGGATGAAAGATGCAAGAGTCTGTTTGGATACCAGAAACTCACTCAGCTTTTATGCACACACACTGATACAAACAAACAGGTCATAGGTGAGGATGTTACCTTTAGTAGCCATTCAAACCCATTTGTGTCAACTTCTGAGCATGTTATCAGGCCAAAATCACAAAGGTATGTGTTAAATAATGCTTATTTTGAATAATTAATTATTCAGGGCTCTTTACCAGATGCAATACTCTAAAGAAAATGTCATGATATTTCTCATAAAAAATGTAGTGGTTTATTGGATTGTCCACCAAAAAGCATCATTGCAGCAAAACATAAAATAGGTGAAATAGTTACAAAGAGATTGTACATTTGTCCATATCAAAGTTTGTTCCCCATCTTTCCTGAGATTCTGAATGGTAAATGGCGCCTGTCTCTGTCATGAAGTATGGTAGAAGTCATCACTCACATGCCAGCTGTTCATCTTGTCTCAAGTCTGTGTCTGTCTTGTGTGTCCGCAGAGAATGAAGGAAAAACCCCACAAGTGACAGCCCCCCAGTGAGTCGTGGATATATATGTCCCATAGAGCACGTGTTCTCTCTATATGGTGTTAACTTTTACTCTGAGCTAAATATACAGGAATAGCATATGTAATGTCGGCCAAACCTTCCATGAGGCTCAGTACAGAATTGAGTATAAGTTAATAATTAATATTAAACAGTATGTGAACTTTTGATCAGGGTCATTTGGATGTTTTGGGTTGTCATTATGATTAGTGTTGAGCGATACCTTCCGATATTCAAAAGTATCGGTATCGGATTGGATCGGCCGATATCCAAAAAATATCGGATATCGCCGATACCGATACCCGATACCAATACAAGTCAATGGGACAAAAAATATCGGAAGGTATCCTGGATGGTTCCCAGGGTCTGAAGGAGAGGAAACTCTCCTTCAGGCCCTGGGATCCATATTCATGTAAAAAATAAAGAATAAAAATAAAAAATATGGATATACTCACCCTCGGACGGCCCCTGGCTGTCACCGCTACAAGCGTCTGCCTCCGTTCCTAAGAATGCAGAGTGAAAGACCTTCGATGACGTCACGGCTTGTGATTGGTCGCGTGACCGCTCATGTGACCGCTCATGCGACCAATCACAAGCCGCGACGTCATCGCAGGTCCTACACTCACTGCATTCTTAGGAAAGGAGGCTGCCGGTTACACCGCTAAGGTCCAGGGTCCGCCAGAGGGGTGAGTATATCCATATTTTTTATTTTTATTCTTTATTTTTTACATGAATATGGATCCCAGGGCCTGAAGGAGAGTCTCCTCTCCTCCAGACCCTGGTAACCACACACTGGGAACTTCCGATTCTGATTTCCGATATCACAAAAATATCGGAACTCGGTATCGGAATACCGATACAGCGAATATCCGCCGATACCCGATATTTGCAGTATCGGAATGCTCAACACTAATTATGATATAAAAAGAGAAAACACAGTAGTTTGACAATAAATGGCTTCACCCAACTACTAACCATGAGTGGAGAAAAAGGTTTTGGTGTTATCATTCATATTCTCTAAAAAAAAGGCCAAGAAATCAAAAATTCTGCCGTGGTATATAAACTTTTGAGCACAACTGTACATAAGAACGGCACCAGGTATGTTGAGTATGCATTTGACAATGATAGTCACATTTTGTATTACACTGGAGCATTACTTTCATTTTCAACTAAGTTAATTGCTCTTGAAGGGAATTGAGATTTGTTTGTAGGTAATCTTTGTTTTTAGTTGATCTCTAAATCTTTATGCTAACATGTTTACACTTTTTCGTCTCTTTCTTTCAGTTAATAATAAAAATGTCTTCCAGTAAAGATTACAAGTCCCTAGTCAAGGGCATCAAAAATCTAGATTTTTCGGGGGACAGTGTGCCATGCAGTCTTCTTCTGATTGGTGACATTGCATTCCCAGTGGTGGTAAGTTCTGCAAAGCATGTCCTTATTGCTGCCTCGAAGTATGGAAAAGGACGACTTGTAGCCATTGCCCATGAAACCTCTTTGGATCAACCTCAATTCATGGATTTTCTGAAGAATGCAATATCCTGGTTGAAACCTTCCTCAGATGCAGTAATTGGAGTTGACACAAACTTCAACAATTTGGAGAAAACACTCTCTGACTCTGGACACAAGGTTGAGAAGATCACTGGTCTGAAGGAAGATTTAGGCGTTCTTTGTACAACAGGATATGAGGAGAGTCAGACAGATGACATTATTTCATTTGTAAAAGAAGGAGGAGGTCTTCTTATTGGAGCTCAACCCTCAGATTGGGCCTCCAAAAACAAGTCAGATAAGGTCCTGTTTAATTTTCCTGGTAATAAGATAATCTCTGTTTCTGGAATGTATTTTACAGAGACTTCAGGAGAAAATGAAAATGTTAAAATCAGTGATCAAATGCCATTGACACCATGGTACAATGAGTGAGTACACACAGTTTAAGATATTTCTAATAACGTACAAATGTAGTCTTATCATATATGTAGATACAATGTAACATTGAAAATACCATTAATATACATAATGTTTAATTTGATCTGATGCTATGACTCAGTTGCCAAGAAAGTACACGGGTTTATGACACTTGGAGGAGCCCCATGGCCCTTTTTCTTGCATGTCAGAAAATGTATGAAGTGAGTCATCTAAGTAAAAGAGAGCATTAAACATCTTATTTTTGTCTTACACTGAATGACTATTTTATTAGAGACATGCCCTTGATTTGAGCTTCCCAATGTAATTACTAAACAAGTAAGTGCAGAGTGCAATTTAAAAACAATTTTCTGTGGATCAGTCTCGGTGAGAATACACATTAGAATCAAATAATTGAGGAATCTGAATGAGGGAATCAATGGTGTCAGGGAATCAATGGTGTGGGAAATGTTTCCCTGGCACCCCATGATGGACGTTTGGACTGATACAGTATTTAGTAAGACTTTGCTAAAAATTATGGTTGTCTATCCCTTCATGGCAGGTGTTCACTAATGACAGAATAATACTTTCGGTAGGGCAAGACACCAAGGCTCATATAAAAAAACATGAGAGAAATCTCCAAAGTTGGCTCACCTGCTGGGAGTCCACTGCACGGAGACTGTGGTTCATAAGGGGTTACCAGAGACGAGAAGAATTATAGCAGCAGGCAGATCCGGTACAAAATTCCAAGCATTTATTCAAATGGTTATTAAAGGCCACAAACACACTTCACCCACCACCACTTGTGAGGTTAAAAGCTCTGGCAGATGCGTTTTGGATACGTCTTTAATCATTGCCCTAGACCAGCTGACTTGATAGGACCAATTCCTTAGGAGACTCAAAGCACAGATCAGGTATAATTAAACCAGGTTTAACTCATAATGATAGATCAGTTCTTGCCTGATGTTCATACCTAGTGGTGATTGTGTTTTAAGTACAGGTCCTTCTCAAAAAATTAGCATATAGTGTTAAATTTCATTATTTACCATAATGTAATGATTACAATTAAACTTTCATATATTATAGATTCATTATCCACCAACTGAAATTTGTCAGGTCTTTTATTGTTTTAATCCTGATGATTTTGGCATACAACTCCTGATAACCCAAAAAACCTGTCTCAATAAATTAGCATATCAAGAAAAGGTTCTCTAAACGACCTATTACCCTAATCTTCTGAATCAACTAATTAACTCTAAACACATGCAAAAGATACCTGAGGCTTTTAAAAACTCCCTGCCTGGTTCATTACTCAAAACCCCCATCATGGGTAAGACTAGCGACCTGACAGATGTCAAGAAGGCCATCATTAACACCCTCAAGCAAGAGGGTAAGACCCAGAAAGAAATTTCTCAACAAATAGGCTGTTCCCAGAGTGCTGTATCAAGGCACCTCAATGGTAAGTCTGTTGGAAGGAAAAAATGTGGCAGAAAACGCTGTACAACGAGAAGAGGTGACCGGACCCTGAGGAAGATTGTGGAGAAGGACCGATTCCAGACCTTGGGGAACCTGAGGAAGCAGTGGACTGAGTCTGGTGTGGAAACATCCAGAGCCACCGTGCACAGGCGTGTGCAGGAAATGGGCTACAGGTGCCGCATTCCCCAGGTAAAGCCACTTTTGAACCATAAACAGCGGCAGAAGCGCCTGACCTGGGCTACAGAGAAGCAGCACTGGACTGTTGCTAAGTGGTCCCAAGTACTTTTTTCTGATGAAAGCAAATTTTGCATGTCATTCGGAAATCAAGGTGCCAGAGTCTGGAGGAAGACTGGGGAGAAGGAAATGCCAAAATGCCTGAAGTCCAGTGTCAAGTACCCACAGTCAGTGATGGTGTGGGGTGCCATGTCAGCTGCTGGTGTTGGTCCACTGTGTTTCATCAAGGGCAGGGTCAATGCAGCTAGCTATCAGGAGATTTTGGAGCACTTCATGCTTCCATCGGCTGAAATGCTTTATGGAGATGAAGATTTCATTTTTCAGCACGACCTGGCACCTGCTCACAGTGCCAAAACCACTGGTAAATGGTTTACTGACCATGGTATTACTGTGCTCAATTGGCCTGCCAACTCTCCTGACCTGAACCCCATAGAGAATCTGTGGGATATTGTGAAGAGAAAGTTGAGAGACGCAAGACCCAACACTCTGGATGAGCTTAAGGCCGCTATTGAAGCATCCTGGGCCTCCATAACATCTCAGCAGTGTCACAGGCTGATTGCCTCCATGCCACGCCGCATTGAAGCAGTCATTTCTGCCAAAGGATTCCCGACCAAGTATTGAGCGCATAACTGAACATTATTATTTGATGGTTTTTTTGTTTGTTATTAAAAAACACTTTTATTTGATTGGACGGGTGAAATATGCTAATTTATTGAGACAGGTTTTTTGGGTTATCAGGAGTTGTATGCCAAAATCATCAGGATTAAAACAATAAAAGACCTGACAAATTTCAGTTGGTGGATAATGAATCTATAATATATGAAAGTTTAATTGTAATCATTACATTATGGTAAATAATGAAATTTAACACTATATGCTAATTTTTTGAGAAGGACCTGTATATACATCCACCATGTTTCTCTGTTAATGAGTTTTTTCTTATGATCACCTCCTCTATGAGGTTGTTTAACCCTTTCAGTATCTATGCACTGTTGCAAAATACTTTGACGCTGCAGAGCTTTTAAAAATTAATTTATACACTGTGTCTCACAAGTGTCTCCTAATCCTGATTTTTAAGGGACTGGCAGTGTACCTTTCGTTGCTAGCCAAATGTTGTTAGAATTTATCGATTCATTTAGATATAGACTATCTCCAATTGTGGGAGCTTTTCTTGCCACAAATCGCATTGGTAGGGATAAAATGGACTTTTTACCTTGAAAACATATAGGGATGTGTACTCTAATGAGTGAGCTAATCGCTCAAAATGGGGGGGCTATATGTACGTATGTATGTAAGTCTTTAACTTTACGATGCCATGTTATGGGTAAACAGGATGAGGGTAATTTGGAACCTGACCACCACTCACAAAATTTTCCTGAAGGTAGAACTGAATGAGTGATACCTAAAATTGGGACATTTTCTGAAGAAAATGCAATCTTGGAATTAAAGACCCGAGCCACTGACTATCTAGTATACCGACAATTTGAATCAGTCTTGCATTACAACAAAACCATATTATTATCCTGTTGCATCGCGGCCTCCCATACTTGATACTTTTCAGGAGATTGTTGAGGATGAACTAATTAAAACAGAGGACTAAATCGCTACACTTTCACTCTAATAATCTGACATCTGCAGAACAATTGGCGCTAAGAGAACTGAGTAATAATAAGGGGTGGTTGTTATTTTGAATGCCATGTTATGCAAAAAAGTGAATTTATTAAAGCTTAATAATCAGGATATATACTGTAAATTCCATTGTAATTCCACCACTGTTTTTAAAAAGCAATTATTGGAGCTGCTTTAAAAGGGTGTGAAAATGGGTGGTTTAGATAAAAAGTTTGGCATCCGATTTTTTTTTGTCTCACATCAATAATATTAATAATTTAAACTTAAAATTCACCCAAAATCATCAGGAAAAAAACAATACATTTTTTGGATATTTCGCTTACTTTTGATCAAGACAGGAGTAATAATAATAATAATAATAATTTTATTTATATAGCGCCAACATATTCCGCAGCGCTTTACAACTTATAGAGGGGACTTATACAGACAACAGACATTACAGCATAACAGAAATCACAGTTCAAAACAGATACCAGGAGGAATGAGGGCCCTGCTGCTCGCAAGCTTACAATCTATGAGGAAAAGGGGAGACAGAAGAGGTGGATGGTAACAATTGCTTTAGTTATTTGGACCAGCCATAGTGTAAGGCTCGGGTGTTCATGTAAAGCTGCATGAACCAGTTAACTGCCTAAGTATGTAACAGTACAGACACAGAGGCTATTAACTGCATAAAGTGTATGAGAACATGATGGAGGAACGTGATTATGTTGTTGTTTTTTATTAATAGGCCACACAGGGATAATTAGGTTAATGCGTTGAGGCGGTAGGCCAATCTGAACAAATGAGTTTTTAGTGCACGCTTAAAACTGTGGGGATTGGGGATTAATTGTATTAGGAGGAGTGTAGTGTTCTCCCCATATAGGAAGGAGACAGCTGCAAACTGTATATTATACGCAACCTGCTCCCATTCTAAAAAGGTTGTGAATAATATCCCTGTGGGTGAGCTTTTTAGGTATAAACACAACTGTACTCTGGAAACTCTATACAGAATGAAATTGTAAGCAGTAAAAAACAGACTACGGGCATGGCATTATCCATAATGGACACTGGATAGAGAAGAGAGTATAATGAATGAAAAAAAATCTAGATAACATATTGAAAGATTAAGAATTGCCAACAGTGGATAAAAAAATCTGAAAATAAACCAGTGACATTCGTATGAACATATAACCCCCAGTTTGGAGTGATTAGCTCACTTATTAGAGAACTTTTTCAAGATAAAAAGCTCAAGTCTATTTTATGCAAACCAGAAAAGCTCACACAATTGGAGATATTCTCAAGTCTATATCTAAATGAATCTATACATTCTAACAACACCTGGCTAGCAACGAAAGGGTCATATAAGTGTGGACACACCGACTGCACATGCTGCAAATACAGTATATGCAGAATACTAAAAGCTTTTCTTCCTCAGTGACAAATTAAAAATATGACATATAAACTTACATTAATTGTAATAGCTCATATATTGCATATTGTTTATTTAATTACCTGTACCCATTGTAATTTACAAAATGTGGGCTGCACTACCGGCCTCCTTAAAAATCAGGATGAGACACCTGTACGATGCAGTGAATAAATTAATTTTTAAAAGCTCTGCAGCATCAAAGCATTTTGCAACAGAGCATAATGATGATGTTTCTCCCTTTTAGAATACAAAGGGTTAAACTACCTTATAGAGGAGGTGACCATTGGAAAGAAGCTATTAACAGAGAAACATGGTGGAGGTATAAACTTACAACAAGATCACCACTAGGTATGAAGTCAGGCAAGACCTGATTCATCATTAATCATTATGAGTAAGACCTGGTTTAGTTATACCTGACCTGTGCTTTGAGTCTCCTCAGGAATTGGTCCTATCAAATCAGCTGGTATGTCCAGGATATTGTTGTGGATTCTGTTGGTGGGCTCCCTCTGGTGGTTACTGCTGGTACTGGGTGACTTTGGTGGGTTGCGGCCTTTGGTTTCCACCTGTCCATCAGAGGCTGGGTGTTTCCTATTTTACCTGGCCTTTCTGTCATTTCCCTTGCCGGCTATCAATGTGTTCAGATGTGCTCTGTTTGGTTCCTGCCTACCTGCTCCCAGATCTTTCAGGATAAGCTAAGTGCTGATTTTCAGTTGTTTGGTTTTTGGTCCAGCTTGCTTAGAATGTCTCTATGCTAGCTGGTTGCTCTAGTGGACTGAGGTTCTCCCCATGTGCCATGAGTTGGCACATGGGTTCTTGTAATCTCAGGATGGTTTTTTTGATTAGGGTTTTTTGCTGACCGCTCAGTCCCCTTTTGTATCATTCTGCTTTCTAGTTTTCAGCGGGCCTCTATTTGCTAAAGCTATATACATCATCTCTATGTGTGTGCCTTCCTCTCATTTCACCGTCAATACATGTGGGGGGCAACTATACCTTTGGGGTTAATTCCTCTGGAGGCAAGTGAGGTCTTGTTTTCTCTGCAGTACTAGTTAGCTCTTAGGCTGGTGCGTGGCGTCTAGAACCAACGTAGGCACGCTCCCTGGCTATCTCTAGTTGCGTTTGTCAGGCGTAGGGCAGCGGTCAGCCCAGGTTCCATCACCCTAGAGCTCGTCCGATATTTTGTTATACTTTGCTTGTCCTGTGCTATCCCTAGCCATTGGGGATTCATGACAGTATAGCCGGCCCACAAAGTGTTAATTGTTTGGGCTGAAGCAGGAGGAAAAGAAGTGTTCAAGGAAAATTTTTTTTTTTTTTTCCTTCAGAGTTTTGCTGCCTAGCCCTTAATTGCTGTCTAGCTGCTTCTTACCTCCTCTTAACCCTTGAATGGCTCTGATCTTAGCTGTTTATCATGGATGTCCAGAGTTTGGCTTCCAGCCTGAGTAATCTCGCGGCAAAGGTTCAAAACATACAGGATTTCGTTGTTCACACTCCCATGTCTGAACCTAGAATTCCTATTCCAGAGTTTTTTTCTGGAGATAGATCTACCTTCCTGAATTTCAGGAACAATTGTAAATTGTTTCTCTCTTTGAAATCTCGCTCCTCTGGAGACCCTGCTCAACAGGTCAAGATTGTTATATCGTTCCTACGGGGCGACCCTCAGAATTGGGCATTTGCATTGGCACCAGGGGATCCTGCGTTGCTCAGTGTGGATGCGTTTTTTCTGGCATTGGGATTGCTCTATGAGGAACCTAACCTAGAGATTCAGGCTGAAAAGGCTTTATTAGCCCTCTCTCAGGGGCATGATGAAGCGGAAATATATTGTCAGAAATTTCGGAAATGGTCGGTGCTTACTCAGTGGAATGAGTGCGCCCTGGCTGCAAACTTCAGAAATGGTCTTTCTGAGGCCATTAAGGATATTATGGTGGGGTTCCCTGCGCCTACAGGTCTGAATGAGTCTATGGCTATGGCCATTCAGATTGATCGGCGTTTACGGGAGCGCAAACCCGTGCACCAGTTGGCGGTGTCTTCTGAACAGGCACCTGAGACTATGCAATGTGATAGAATTCAGTCCAGAAGTGAACGGCAAAATTATAGGCGGAAAAATGGTTTGTGTTTTTATTGTGGTGATTCAGCTCATGTTATATCAGCATGCTCTAAACGCACAAAAAGGGTTGATAAATCTTTTGCCATTGATACTCTGCAGTCTAAGTTCATTTTGTCTGTGACTCTGATTTTTTCACTGTCTTCCATTTCCGTCGATGCCTATGTGGATTCAGGCGCTGCCCTGAGTCTTATGGATTGGTCATTTGCTAAACGCTGCGGTTTTAGTCTAGAGCCTCTGGAAGTTCCTATTCCTCTGAAGGGAATTGATTCTACACCATTGGCTATGAATAAACCGCAGTATTGGACACAAGTGACCATGCGCATGACTCCCGTTCATCAGGAGGTGATTCGCTTCCTTGTACTGTATAATTTACATGATGTACTAGTGCTTGGTCTGCCATGGTTACAAACTCATAATCCTGTCCTGGACTGAAAAACAATGTCTGTGCTAAGCTGGGGATGTCAGGGGGTTCATGATGATGCACCTCCGATTTCAATCGCTTCATCGACTCCTTCGGAGATCCCTGCGTTTTTGTCAGATTATAAGGATGTTTTTGAGGAGCCTAAGCTCAATTCGCTCCCTCCTCATAGAGAGTGTGACTGTGCTATAGAATTGATTCCTGGCAGTAAGTTCCCTAAGGGTCGTTTATTTAATCTGTCACTGCCAGAGCATACTGCTATGCGGAATTATATTAAGGAGTCCTTGGAAAAGGGACATATTCGTCCATCTTCGTCCCCTCTGGGAGCAGGTTTTTTTTTCGTGGCAAAAAAAGATGGTTCCCTGAGGCCTTGTATAGATTATCGCCTTCTGAATAAGATTACAGTCAAATACCAGTATCCATTGCCATTATTTACTGATTTGTTTGCTCGCATTAAGGGGGCTAGGTGGTTCACTAAAATAGATCTTCGTGGTGCGTATAATTTGGTGCGGATAAAACAGGGTGATGAGTGGAAAACCGCATTTAATACGCCTGAGGGCCATTTTGAGTATTTGGTAATGCCTTTTGGACTCTCCAATGCTCCGTCAGTCTTTCAGTCCTTTATGCACAATATTTTCCGTGAATATCTGGATAAGTTTATGATTGTGTATTTGGATGATATTTTGGTGTTTTCTGATGACTGGGAGTCTCATGTTCTACAGGTCAGGAAGGTGTTTCAGGTTTTGCGGGCCAATTCTCTGTTTGTGAAGGGCTCAAAGTGTCTCTTCGGAGTCCAGAAGATTTCTTTTTTGGGGTACATTTTTTCTCCTTCTACTATTGAGATGGATCCCGTTAAGGTTCAGGCTATTTGTGACTGGACACAACCTACATCTGTTAAGAGCCTTCAGAAGTTCTTGGGGTTTGCTAATTTTTATCGTCGGTTCATTGCTAATTTTTCCAGTATTGTTAAACCTTTGACTGATTTGACTAAAAAGGGTGCTGATGTTGCTGATTGGTCTCCTGCGGCCGTGGAGGCCTTTCGGGAACTTAAGCGCCGGTTTTCTTCTGCTCCTGTGTTGTGTCAACCAGATGTGTCACTTCCTTTTCAGGTGGAGGTTGATGCTTCCGAGATTGGAGCGGGGGCGGTTTTGTCACAGAGAAGTTCTAATGGCTCGGTGACGAAGCCATGTGCTTTCTTCTCTAGAAAATTCTCGCCCGCCGAGCGCAATTATGATGTGGGTAATCGGGAGCTTTTGGCCATGAAGTGGGCATTTGAGGAGTGGCGTCATTGGCTTGAGGGTGCTAAACATCGCGTGGTGGTCTTGACTGATCACAAGAATCTCATTTACCTTGAGTCTGCCAGGCGTTTGAATCCTAGACAGGCTCGTTGGTCATTATTTTTTTCTCGTTTCAATTTCGTGGTTTCATACCTGCCAGGTTCAAAGAATGTGAAGGCAGATGCTCTTTCCAGGAGTTTTGTGCCTGATTCTCCTGGAGACACTGGGCCTGCTGGTATCCTTAGGGATGGGGTAATATTGTCCGCCGTATCCCCAGACTTGCGATGCGCATTGCAGGAGTTTCAGGTGGATAAACCGGATCGATGTCCACCAGAAAGACTGTTTGTTCCGGATGATTGGACCAGTAGAGTCATCTCCGAGGTCCATTCTTCTGTGTTGGCTGGTCATCCTGGAATATTTGGTACAAGAGATTTGGTGGCCAGGTCTTTTTGGTGGCCTTCCTTGTCTAGGGATGTGCGTACCTTTGTGCAGTCTTGTGAAGTGTGTGCTCGAGCTAAGCCTTGCTGTTCACGGGCTAGTGGGTTGTTGTTATCTTTGCCCATCCCGAAGAGGCCTTGGACGCACATTTCCATGGATTTTATTTCTGATCTCCCGGTTTCACAGAAGATGTCCGTTATCTGGGTTGTGTGTGACCGCTTTTCTAAGATGGTTCATTTGGTGCCCTTGCCTAAGTTACCCTCCTCCTCTGAGTTGGTTCCTTTGTTTTTTCAGAACGTGGTTCGTTTGCATGGGATTCCGGAGAATATCGTTTCTGACAGGGGATCCCAGTTTGTGTCTAGATTTTGGCGGACGTTTTGTGCCAAGATGGGCATTGATTTGTCTTTCTCGTCTGCATTCCATCCTCAGACGAATGGCCAGACGGAGCGAACTAATCAGACCTTGGAAACTTATTTGAGGTGTTTTGTTTCTGCTGATCAGGATGACTGGGTTGCTTTTTTGCCACTGGCCGAATTTGCTCTTAATAATCGGGCTAGTTCTGCCACGTTGGTCTCTCCTTTTTTTTGTAATTCGGGGTTTCATCCTCGTTTTTCCTCTGGTCAGGGGGAATCTTCGGATTGTCCTGGAGTAGACGTGGTGGTGGACAGGCTACATCAGATTTGGAATCAGGTGGTGGACAATTTGAAGTTATCTCAGGAGAAGACTCAGCAGTTTGCTAATCGCCGTCGCCGCGTGGGTCCCCGACTTCTTGTTGGGGACTTGGTGTGGTTGTCTTCTCGTTTTGTCCCTATGAAGGTCTCCTCTCCTAAGTTCAAGCCTCGGTTCATCGGTCCTTATAGGATCTCGGAGATTCTTAACCCTGTATCTTTTCGTTTGGATCTCCCAGCATCGTTTGCTATTCATAATGTGTTCCATCGGTCGTTGTTGCGGAGGTATGAGGTGCCCGTTGTTCCTTCGGTCGAGCCTCCTGCTCCGGTGCTGGTGGAGGGAGAATTGGAGTATGTTGTTGAAAAGATCTTGGATTCTCGTGTTTCCAGACGCAAACTCCAGTATTTGGTTAAGTGGAAGGGTTATGGTCAGGAGGATAATTCCTGGGTGGTCGCCTCCGATGTTCACGCGACTGATTTGGTCCGCGCCTTCCATAGAGCTCACCCTGATCGCCCTGGGGGTTCTCGTGAGGGTTCGGTGACCCCTCCTCAAGGGGGGGGTACTGTTGTGGATTCTGTTGGTGGGCTCCCTCTGGTGGTTACTGCTGGTACTGGGTGACTTTGGTGGGTTGCGGCCTTTGGTTTCCACCTGTCCATCAGAGGCTGGGTGTTTCCTATTTTACCTGGCCTTTCTGTCATTTCCCTTGCCGGCTATCAATGTGTTCAGATGTGCTCTGTTTGGTTCCTGCCTACCTGCTCCCAGATCTTTCAGGATAAGCTAAGTGCTGATTTTCAGTTGTTTGGTTTTTGGTCCAGCTTGCTTAGAATGTCTCTATGCTAGCTGGTTGCTCTAGTGGACTGAGGTTCTCCCCATGTGCCATGAGTTGGCACATGGGTTCTTGTAATCTCAGGATGGTTTTTTTGATTAGGGTTTTTTGCTGACCGCTCAGTCCCCTTTTGTATCATTCTGCTTTCTAGTTTTCAGCGGGCCTCTATTTGCTAAAGCTATATACATCATCTCTATGTGTGTGCCTTCCTCTCATTTCACCGTCAATACATGTGGGGGGCAACTATACCTTTGGGGTTAATTCCTCTGGAGGCAAGTGAGGTCTTGTTTTCTCTGCAGTACTAGTTAGCTCTTAGGCTGGTGCGTGGTGTCTAGAACCAACGTAGGCACGCTCCCTGGCTATCTCTAGTTGCGTTTGTCAGGCGTAGGGCAGCGGTCAGCCCAGGTTCCATCACCCTAGAGCTCGTCCGATATTTTGTTATACTTTGCTTGTCCTGTGCTATCCCTAGCCATTGGGGATTCATGACAGGATATGACAAAACATGCCATGTTTTTAGTTTGTCTAGTGCAATGACTAAGGACATGCATCCAAAGCGCGTCTATGTCATGAATTACAGGGGGTATCTATTTGTATATTCCCAGTTCCGTTTGGAACTTGCAGCTCTCTGGTGCCCCCCTTACGCTTAGGTCAGTCAGGGAACTACACCTAGGATAAGTAGTCACCAGAAAGGCTGCCCGGTCGTGTACTGGCTATTGGGCATGCTGCAGTGAGGGTGATATAACTATTCCCAGCCGCAGCTGGGCTATACACTTATAAACCCCTTTCCGTCACTGCCAACTTTACCCAACAAGCTCAGTACGCTCCGCTGCCACCAGCTCCTTTTACTATGAGTAATAGCGAGTCAGGATCCAACCCAATCAGTAGCAATTGCTTAGGCCGGAGGACTTAGAGTACGTTTAGAGCAAGGAAAATGACACTAGTAAATATTATAGCTTTTACTCCAAAAAGATTAGGCAGTGTTTACAAAAAGTATGAAAAACAATATTACAAGATGAGACAATTACAGTATGTACAGACAATTACAAATAAAAAGTGATTACAGTTGAAAAAACACTTACAGTTATCTCATATCATGGCTGCCATGTGGCAGGGGGAAGAGCGACACATCACAATGCATCAGAGCAGATTGTAGAGCTTCTGTTAGCTGACTTTCTGGGCAAAGACTACTCCTAAAATAAGGTGCCATATTTTATACCCTCTGCTTGTAACATCACTGAGGGGCTGGATACACCCCCCTTGGAAAGGTATGGAAAACCTTCTATTGCACATAACTCGAGGTGGGCACCTCGTAGGAGGACACCAAAACTATCATTCTCCCGAGCATGAGATGGGTGTTAATTTGAACCCAAACATGAAGTATCTGTATGACCCAGTTAAGTAGTAATCCATTTCTTGGATTCTGCTGAAGCTGGAGTCTAGAAATTTCACTGATGTGTGGGTCTATTAATGCACATTCCAAAAACATCAGCTTCACCCCATATCACTACTTGGGGTTGAGTTATTTAATCTTGAATAACTTTATCATACACAAAGAAGCACATGTTTCAGACAAAGGACTGGTTGTTGACAACCAACATTCCTGAGGGAGGGGGAAGGAGTATAGGATTACACAAGCCGGCAGGGAGAAAGAGAGAGAGAAGGAGGGGTGAGGGGGTCACAGCTGCAGCTTGGGTGCATGTCATTTGCAAACCCAAAAGATGTAGCAGAGCTCTGTATGAGTTATGGCACAATGAGGCTTACGTCATATTTCATGACAGTCTGCCTGACCTTTTAACCTCACAAATGGTGGTGGGTGAGATGTGTTTGTGGATTTTAATGACTACTTGTATAAATTCTTGGAATTTTTTTTATCAGATCTGCTTGTTGCTGGAATTACTCTGGTTTCTACAAGGCTCATATAGTTATGAACTTTTTCTAGAAAGATGATCGTAGGTTTTTCTTGCTTCCCTTAATTTCACAGACCACAGTTCTTAATTCTACAGAGTTTTGAACACCAAAATGAAAAACAACATTCTAATAGATGGGTGACTCTAATAAAGTGGCCATTTAGTGTATATTGTAGTAGAAAAAAGAGATGTCTGTATATATCAGGAGCTCAGCCATATACCTCTTCCATTTTAAAAACTTGCATCTGGCTGTAAGAAGCGGGCTGCAGCAGGAGCACCTAGCTCTGTCTGCGGCACAACCTAATGTAGCTAAACTCAACCCTGCCACTAAGTTCTACTCTTCAAACATTTATATGTCAGAAATGGAAGAGATCCATGTTCCTAAAAAAAACAGAAACAAATAAAACTGCAAACAAAAAGTGATCCATTTTTATCACTATGTTATCATTCATTTCTAGGTTTATTGATGCACGGAATAATCATGTTTGTAATTCAGATTCTTGCTTAGAGATCCTGGGTCCCAAAGCAAAATATGCAGCTGAGCTAATCATATAACATATTCCAATTATATTACTGATACATTTTTATGTAGTAGATGGACCTTTAGAACCCGTTAGGTGCCAGGGTTTTGGTGGTACTCCTGCTTCTGCATCCCTATTCCTGAATACCTGCAAATATTTTGTAAGTCACTAAATGTAAAAAATAAATCAAGTAAAAGGGACTGCTCACTCAATATTGGAACATGTTTATATGCTAAATACATTACTTTGGTTGAAATTTCTCAGATAAATGTGTTAACTGTGCAGTTCTTTGTCATGATTCTCTATTTACAGTGTGGACTTTTCAGCCGATCAAAATATTTTTCTGAAAGATGTAACCAATTTGGATCTCACAGGAGATAGTGTTTCTTCAGAAATTTTCCTTCATGGACCGCTGACATTTCCAGTTGGAATGACTGATGACTTTCGATGCTTTGCTGGTGCCGCGTTTTATGGCAGGGGACGAGTTGTTGTTGAGGGTCATGATTCATACTTCGATAAACCTGAACTTAAGACTTTTACCATGAACGCATTGTCTTGGTTAGGCATGGGTAGAGATGGAAAGATTGGTGTTAATAAAGGTTTGAAACTCCTTCCTGAAGTCTTAGAGAATGAAGGCTTACCTTATGTAATATCTGATTTGGATCCAGAACTCAGTGTGTATTGTTGTGCATCGTACAGTGATGAAGAGGGAGAAAAAATTCAGCAGTTTGTGGCAGAAGGAGGAAGTCTTCTTATTGGTGGCCATGCTTGGTACTGGTCCTACTCCAATCCAGATGTGGTTTCTCAATATCCTGGCAATAAGATCATTAACAAATTTGGAATCACCATTCTGTCCAAGACCATTCAGCGAAAAGTGTATCAAGTATTGGATCCTGATGCAGCAACTAACACATATCATTTTATCAGAGCATTGTATCAATTCTTAAGAGATGTTAAGAGTGGGGCTGAGCCAAAAACACCCTTAAGCTCTTGGCTAAGCCAGTTCAGAAGCGATGTGTCAAATGTTTTAAGGTTACCAGCAAGTCCACTAATTTCATCAATAAAACAAGAGTTTGTAGATTTGGTACAAGGACCTAATTTACCTAATGTTAGTAAAGAGAATCCAGTGAAAAACTTCTCCTTTGATGCTTTTATCCTGAGCTTGGCCTTTGAAATGAGCTGCCTGGATGATCCAATGTTATGTAATTTCCAATGTGCGAATACAGATGTTGTAACAGTACAGATTGATGCTACGAATGATGGTAATGTATCTTTTTACTTCTAGCAGTAATAACAAAAAATATAGATAACATTTTACAGGTTAAATAACTCTTAAAAGTTGTTCAGTATTAGAGAAACAAGGCTGCTTCCTTTTGCAAATCGCCACACGCTACCACTGACCATGAGTTTGTGACATTACAGCTCTGTCCCGTTAACTTCAAAATATTACATTCTAATTTGGTGTAGATTTATGCCAACCATGAAGTGACATAAAGAAGAAAAGCGTAACACGCCAAGTTGCACCAAAGACAATCCACACCCACTGTGAATAGAGCAGGCTTAGATCCTAAGTTCCACTAGGCACATGTGCACTTGACATTCTCCTAACATGTGCATCCAATTTTACTTTCTTTCTGACATTTTCTATACATGTATGTTGGAAAGGGGTTAAAAAGGATGCAATACTATGGACTTACACAAGAATGCAGGAATGCTTTATACAGCGCTTCGTTTATAGATGGTAACTTTGGATACACTGTTCTGCATTGGATCTGTATGCACAAAGTGGTAGAATATTTTTTTAATAAAGGTTATATCAAAATTACTTATATTTTTATTTCAGTTGTATTAAAACAAATTAGATAAACTCTTTTGAAGGTGGGCAAAATATTTAATTTATTAAAATTAAAGTTTAAATGTTATATAATTCATAACTCTTTCACGTTTGTTTGATGTAGCATGCATTTTTTTTAGATGAATCAATGGATCAGAGGAAAGCTACACAGTGGGGGGAAATAAATATTTTATCACTTGCTGATTTTGTGTTTCAATAGATTTTTATTTATTTTTCCAAACAGAAAAAAAAGAGATTTTTTTTTAACAATAACAAGCTATGCATGTGGCGTTACACTTCTATCTTTTAAGTATATCTTATCTCAATATTTTACTATACTTAAGACATATTATTTATTGTAATGGGAGGGATAGGCAGGGGCAGGGCAAGGAGGGGGGGTTGGAAGGGTAAAGGAATGGGTATATCCAAATCTAGGATAAAAACAGGAGTAAATGTTGTATAGTCCATCTTCTCAAAAACCAAACAAACAAAAAAAACTATAAAATTATTTATCTGCTTAAACTGTTATAATCATACTATTACCTATTATTAACAATACCAACTCTATATCCACCAATAATATGTAAGGAGGAAGACCAGGCTGTGGGTGCCTATATTGAGCTGGGTCCGGAACTGTCGAGGCTTCGTTCCATGTTGCCTGGGTGAAGGAACAGGGGACCGGACAGGCCCCATGACCCAGGGAGAGGGGATGTGTTTAGACAGAAAACAGAGCAGAAAGTGCACAAAGAGACAGTTTCCCACCATCAGGGAGAGTGCAGGAGGGTGATCAGTGCGCTCCGCACCCAGAGCAGCAGCATCATGACGCATTGCGGCCGAGATCTCCTGGACACTCCAGCGGGGTAGTAAGAGTGGGAAGCGCCATGCGCCCGGACGAGGGTAAGACCACACTTGTGCAGGAGAATGTGAGCCGGTTACTGGACATTAAGTTGCCATCCCCTCTACTGGAAAGCACACATCAGCCCAAGTTTGATACAGGGATCTCTGCAGCTCTCTTTACTTTAGCTGCACAGACTTATGGACTAGGGGTTCAATGAGTAAAACCGAAGACTGCCCGTTGCCGCCAGAAGCTGGACCGTTAGTTTTGGGACCCCATCTGAGGACACTGCGCCGGCTATTGCCGGTACTACAACCTCCAATGGATCATCTGCGGCTGAGTAACCTAAGGACACAATAAGTTTGATAAGTGGACTGTTGTTACATTATAACTTTCTCTTACAATTTAACTTTTATCTCCCTGCAAGGAGCCTCTTCATTGTACCAAATTAAATAGTTAATCTGTTAACCCTTGCTCTGCCTCCATTGCATCACTGCATCCCGCAACCTGTTACAAATACACAATATATTTACTTAGAATTATGTTTCTAATAATTCTACATTTAATAAAACAAATTTTTGTATTCCAAGCCTATATTTCTTTTTGTATTTATTAATTCTCCCATTGCAAAGGAGGGATCTTTGTCAGCCACCCGAGGACTTCTCATACTGATTTTCTTTTTTTTTTTTTTCCCCTTTTTCCCTTTCTCTTTCCTTCTCTCCTGTGATTAGAGGGGACTAGGTGAATGGTGTTGTGAATTCTTTATTCCAGGCCCAATTTTTGAGCATTTGGGAAATCTATTGTGTCTTATGGCATGGTTAAATTTGTACACATTATGTTTAGCTATTCTTTCTATGACATCCTCTATTTTTGGAGAATCTTTCCTTTTCTAATGGGATGCAATTAAGTGATTTGTTACCATTATTATAAGTGAGACTATATAGATATTTTCTTTAGGCATATCATTTATTCCTATTGTCAGAATTGTTAATTGTGGAGAGAGTCTTATATTATTGTGTGCAATCTGTTGTATCAGTTGTTCCACTTTTTTCCATGTTTCTTTAATCAAAGTACATTCCCAAAAGATATGCTTGATGTCTCCCTTTTTCCCACATTCCCTCCAGCACAACGGTGACTGTGCTGGGAAGATTTTATTAAGACTAACTGGAGTAAAGTACCATCTTGTAATTAACTTATAGTAAGTGTCATGCAGCGTAGCGGATGTATTGGATTTATATACTGTTTTAATAGATTGTTCCCATTGTTCTGAATCTTGAGTAAAGTTCAAATTTTTCTCTGTTTGTCATGTTAGTTGTCTTTTTAAAATCAATGTCGTTATTAAAAAGTTTATATAAAGCTCTGGCAAAAATTAAGAGACCACTGCAGAGTTTTATAAAAATCAGCTTCCCTACATGTCTGACAGCCATTCCATTCCAGTGCGCGTTGGATTCCAACCAGAGTACACCTCATTCTACTTAATGTGCTTCTGATTAGGTGATCAACTGAACCAAATCTTATTTAATGAAGGAAAGTATAAAAAACACTGCTGTGGTGTTCACAATCCTCTTGCAATAGAACAAGCTGGATGGCAAAACGAGTGCTAGTAATATTCCAAAAGAAATTGGAATGACAAAATAACTTTTAACCATGCCAAAGGAATTGAAAAGAAAAGTCTTTAGTGAGGAAAAGAAGGGCTCAATTTTGGCTTTACTAGCAGAGGGACACAGTGAGCGTCATGCTGCCTCCATCCTTAAAATTTCTAAGACGGCAGTCCATTACAATAAGGTAAGCAGACATTGAGGACAACGAAGCTACAGACCAGCAGAGGGCGAAAATTACTCTCCACTGACCGTGATGACCGCCATCTTATTCGAATGTCACTCAGCAACCGCAGGATGACATCAAGTGACATACAAAAGGAATGGCAAATGGCAGCTGGAGTGAAGTGAATGGCAAGAACAGTTCATAACAGGCTCCTAGTGGCAGGACTCAAAGTCATGTAAAGCTAGAAAAAAATTCTTTCAACAATGATAAACAAAGGAGAGCCAGGCTGAAGTTTGCCAAAGAACATAAGGATGGGACCATAGAGGACTGGAATAAAGTAATCTTCTCTGATGAGTCTAATTTTCAGCTTTGCCCAACATCTGGTCATCTAATGGTTAGACGGAGACCTGGAGAGGCGTACTGTTAGAATCTGTTTAGTTTGTGACTATCCGCCATTTTCTTGTGGAGTTCTGGCTGCTGGTCTTTTTCCTCTGGTGCAGGGTTTGTCTTGGGTCAGGTGTTTGTATCACTCTTTATTAACCAGCACCTGCATCCCAGTCCTTGCTGGACAACAGTGTTAATCTGCTTGAGCTCTAGCTTGGTGCTTTGCTTTGTCTTCTGTGATTGTTTTTTGTGCAGTGCTGGTACCTCTGGTTCTCCTAGCCTTAGTTTCTATTTTCTATTGGTTTCTGCAGCCTTCTCTGTGTTTTCTATTAGGAGGTGACCCATTTTTGTACCCAGTCCTTAGTTCTTTTAGGGAACCCCTTCCACTTATCTATAGGTCTTCGCTTGAGATTAACCTAGGATCGTCGGTGGGTCTATTCGCAAGGAATGATCACCCACTCCATCTTAGGGTTTCAGCCTAGTCATAGTGCAGGGTCAGTTTCCCCCTTCTACCTTAGTCCTGTGTTTCCTATCCATAACAGTTTGTCCAGCCAGAAAGAAGTATAAAAAAAAACCCTCCCGGATTTCTGCAATATGAACAGCATTCAAGATCTTGCTCAGCGTCTGCAAGGGTTAACGATGGAAGTTGCCTGCTTACAACAGCATGTGAGTAATTGCCCTGGCATCAGCCCTGAAGAACCTAAGGTGGGTTTGCCTGAATGTCTTTCTGGTAAACGGCAGGAATTTTTTTGTTGAAAAAATGCATTTTACTTTATTTTCAGCTTAGACCCAGGACTTCAGGGGCTGAATTACAGCGTGTGGGGATTATTATGTCATTATTGCGAGATGAGCCGCAAGTTTGGACATTTTCATTGCATCTGGATGACCCTTGTTTAATGTCAGTAGAAACGTTTTTTTTCTGCTATGGGGTATTATATGATGATCCTGATCGGGTCAATACAGCCGAGGCAGAACTCAGGCGGCTGAAACAGGGTTCTGGCAACGCTGAGAGATATTGTACCCAGTTCAGACGATGGTCTGCAGAGGGCAGCTGGAATTATCCATTTATTATTTTTAGCAGGTTTGAATGACAGGGTTAAAGATTTGCTCATTGCATATCCTGCACCTGCTATGCTTGAGGCTGCTATACAATTAGCTATCCGGGTGGATAGAACATTGAGAGGTAGACAGAATGAGGAGAAGGTTTCAATTTTGCTGGAGAGCCCAGTTGACTGTGGGGAGCCGATGCAATTTGGGGCGATGTCCTCTCGTTCCCAGGAAAGGCAGAGAAGATTATCTGAGGGGCTATGCCTTTATTGTGGTAAGGCTGACCATTTTGTTAAGCAATGTGAAGGATGCATAAACAAGGAAAAGAGCAAAAAAGGGTAAATCAGAATAACCCCCCCCTTTCGCATTGCATTTTTACAGTCGGCAGGAGTTTCTTTTTCTGGTAGTTCTACCTGTCATTGTCATTCGATTGATTTTCAAATGATGGTGGACTGTGGTTCTGCACTTAATTTGATTGATCAACAATTTCTAGACAAGTATAAGATTGATTCTGTACCTTTATCATGCCCTTTTCCTGTAGTGGCGATGGATAACACTCCTCTAGAGCATGGGTGCATTTCTCAAAAGGTCACCAGGTTTCCACTCACTGTGAATATGGAACACCAGGAATCTTTAGATTTGTTTGTACTTGATAAATTGCCTTTTCCAGTTGTCCTGGGGTTACCCTGGTTAAAAAAGCACAATCCTGTGCTACTCTCCCTAAGAGTCCTTTATTTAATCTGACGATTCCCGAGAGAGAGGCCTTAAAGGAATACCTGCAGACTAGTCTTCCTGCAGGTCACATAAAACCCTCTAAGTTCCCTGTGGCTGTGGGGTTCTTTTTTGTAAAAAAAAAAAAAAGATGGGGGTCTTAGGCCATGTCTGGATTTCAGGGAGATTAATAAGATCACTGTGCGCAATCCTTACCCCTTGCCGCTAATTCTGGATTTCTTTAACCAATTAGTTGGAGCCAAGTGGTTCTCTAAGATTGATCTCCGTGGGGCATATAATTTACTGCGGGTTTAAGAAGGCGATGAATGGAAGACATCCTTTAATACCCCGGAAGGTCATTTTGATTGTCTAGTTATGCCTTTCGGCCTTACAAATGCTCCGGCGTTCTTTCAAAATTTCATTCACGACATCCTGAGGCCATTGATCGGTAGGAGTGTGATTGTTTATTTGGGTGATATTTTGATCTATTTGCCCGGTCTGGAGTCACATTGGCAGAGAGTCCGTGAGGTACTGCAGATTTTGAGCGAAAACTCACTCTTTGCTAAACTGGAGAAATGAGAGTTTGCGGTACAGAAAATTCATTTTTTGGGGTACTTTGTTTCCAGTGATAGTTTTGAGATGCACCCGATGTGTTGGAGTGGCCTAGACCTGAATGCTTGAAGTCGATTCAGAAATTTTTGGGGTTTGCTAATTATTATAAACAATTCATAAAGAATTTTTCTGTTATCACAAAATCCCTTACTGATCTTACTAAGGAGGGTTCCAATACTGTCCAATGGTCCCCTGAGGCTGTTAAGGCTTTTGAGCATCTCAAGGAGAGGTTTAGCTCTACTCCTGTTTTGATCCAGATAGATGAGACTAAGCCCTTTCTTGTAGAGGTGGACACCTCATCAGTAGGACTGGGGGCTGTTCTGTCCCAGGAGGGAGAGGATGGGGTGCATCCCTGTGCTTTCTTTTCTAAGAAATTTTCAGAGGCGGAGCTTAACTATGATGTTGGGAACCGAGAATTGCTGGCTATTAAGCTTGCGTTTGAGCATTGGCAACATTATTTGGAGGACGCTAGACATCCTATACAAGTCTTAACTGATCATAATAACCTGATCTATCTGGATGCTGCTAAGCGTTTGAATGCCCGCCAAGCTAGGTGGGCATTGTTTTTTGCCCGTTTCCATTTCTCTGTGACATATATCCCTGGGACAAAAAATGTTAAAGCTGATACTTTGTCTCAAAGTTTCTCCCCACCGGTTAATACTGAAAAGGAAGAATCTATTCTGCAGAGAGGGGTGGTAGAGGCAACATTAGGTTCTGAGTTGGAAAACAGCATTCTTAAAGGCCAGGATGCGGAACCAACTAACACTCTGTATGGGAAATTATTTGTGCCTAAAGCCCTGAGGAGAGCTTTGTTCACTACATACACCTCCATCATTAACAATGCAAAACACTGGAGAATAATAGGAGTTTTGATTAAAAAAATGTAGAAAAACTTTATTTGTCACAATACAAAAATATTAAAAACACAGGCAAGGTAAATGGATATGTTATAGAAAAGACACCAAAAGATCATGGCACTCTGTACTGTACAAAATTTACTTTTTTATCGTAACCATTATCTAGTAATTTGTGAGGACAATCCCCTCCTTTAAATATCCCAAAAACAAATCCCTATGTGAAATGAATCAAGGCCCTTTCATCACTGACAATCACTTGTGGGCCACCTGGGGAAATGTTCACATAAGTATCCATCTGCTTTCTAAGGCATTATGCCAGTTTGAATATGCCCGGCATGATGGACATATGGGGGGGGAGAAAAGGAGGAGAAAAGAAGGACTCTCACAATGTACTGTAGTGCCCACTGAACGCACCCCGACGTGCGTTTCGCCACTGTCAGCCTCGCTTTCTCAAGGGGAGGTGTGGTTTAAATCAGCTTTAGGATTTTAAGTATCCGTGGATACAGGTCAAATGGACATCACATGACACGGCCCACTCCTGGCTGTGTGGATATGGCGCATGCACGCGCCGCCACTAACGCCAAAGCACCGCTGCCCGGACGCATCCAGCCGCACACACGAGTGAGTACCAGCAGGTCCCAGTCGTGCACACAGCAGGACAATGCCAGACAACAGGGGGCAGCTGCAAGCGACCAGCACGCTCACACGCACCACAGCCATGACGGGCACATATTGTGAACAGTCAAACAATGTGTATCCACAAAGACAGATGGCAATAAGTGAAAAATAAAAAGATAATAAAGCACATAAAGATTATATTCCGTCTAAAATCAGGCAAAGGTTAATTATTCAATCCTCTTCTAATGACATCAATATTCACATGCTTATTGAGAATAATCGGATCCGGAAAGAAAAACCATGATGAATAAGACAATTCTATAAGGACCTGTATATAACATATCATATAAACAAAATATTAAAAACCAAACAAACACAAATCAGTTAAAAATACAAATTCGGATGGTCATTAAGGCTCCTAAATATTGCTAAATATTAACATCACAAGAATGGGCCAAAATTTAGGGAAAAAAAAAAACAATGCACAGGCAGAGATGTTTACCTGTCTGAGGCCTCCAACTAATTACACTAACCAAAGTGCAGCAGACCCAAGTTAAGATGGTGGATGACAGATGCACAGGTGCAATAATACCGATACTGCAGCCAGCCTACAATCAGGATTTGGCCGCCTGGCACACCTGTGCAAAAATGATCTGTATGTGGCATGTTCACACAGAAATACAAAGCATATGGCTATGGCCTATTAGTTTTTTTTTGTTTTGTTTTTTTTTGTCCTCTTATGGTTTTTTTCTTGTTGTTAGCGTTAGGACCGGCAATATGTGAGGACTAGTGTTGAGCGATACCGTCCGATACTTGAAAGTATCGGTATCGGAAAGTATCGGCCGATACCGGCAAAGTATCGGATCTAATCCGATACCGATACCCGATACCAATACAAGTCAATTGGACTCATGTATCGGACGGTATTCCTGATGGTTCCCAGGGTCTGAAGGAGAGGAAACTCTCCTTCAGGCCCTGGGAACCATATTAATGTGTAAAATAAAGAATTAAAATAAAAAATATTGCTATACTCACCTCTCCGACGCAGCCTGGACCTCAACGAGGGAACCGGCAGCGTTGTTTGCTTAAAATTCACGCTTTAACTTCCTTACGTGAAGTCCCGGCTTGTGATTGGTCGCGTGCCGCCCATGTGACCGCGACGCGACCAATCACAAAGCCGGAACGTAATTTTAAAATCCTGAAGGACCTGAAATTACGTCACGGCTTGCTGTAATTGGTCGTGTCGCGGCCACATGGGCGGCACGCAACCAATCACAAGCCGGGACTTCACGTAAGGAAGTTAAAGCGCGAATTTTAAGCAAACAACGCTGCCGGTTCCCTCGGTGAGGTCCAGGCTGCGTCGGAGAGGTGAGTATAGCAATATTTTTTATTTTAATTCTTTATTTTACACATTAATGTTGTTTCGATACCGATACCCGATACCACAAAAGTATCGGATCTCAGTATCGGAATTCCGATACAGCAAATATCGGCCGATACCCGATACTTGCGGTATCGGAATGCTCAACACTAGTGAGGACCCTTGACGCGGGTTGCCGGCTTACAGTATTGTGGCCATAATACCAACTAATACCTTACATACATTGTTATGTTTTTGGACATGTCATTTTTTCAGGGTGCAGTTGGACCCTAGATGGCTCTGTATACTGTGGCCTCTGTTCACACAGGATGCATGATAGCAATGGCTGGCCCGCTATATGGCGTTACTAATAGGCCACAGCCATATGCTTTGTATTTCTGTGTGAACATGCCACATACAGATCATTTTTGCACAGGTGTGCCAGGCGGCCAAATCCTGATTGTAGGCTGGCTGCAGTATCGGTATTATTGCACCTGTGCATCTGTCATCCACCATCTTAACTTGGGTCTGCTGCACTTTGGTTAGTGTAATTAGTTGGAGGCCTCAGACAGGTAAACATCTCTGCCTGTGCATTGTTTTTTTTGTCTTGAATAGTGGAGTTTTTTTTTTTGTCCTCTTATGGTTTTTTTTTTTTAATTTAGGGACTCATTAAGGCCAGCGGGTTTCATGGTCCCCACTCCCCAAAATCACGATCCATGTCAACTCCCGTTGTGCTAGGAGTTTTTTAATATTTCCCCCCTATTTCCAACATGTACCACGTCTATTCCTCTAACCTTGAATTCCTTGGGGTTGGAATTGTGGACCATCCTAAAGTGTCTTGGGATGGTCTTGAGGGTCCTCCATTGTCCTAGCTGCACCAATGTACCGCACGTGTTCTCTTACACGCGTGAAGCTAAACCTATATATATGAGAGGACAGCTGCATGTAGCATAGTAAATCACGTTATTTGTGTTACAGGAGATGTATTCCCAAATTTAAAATTCTTTTTTTACTATCTACTGAACAAAAAGATGATGTGTGGAGGACATTGGTGCAAGCTAAGCAATGGCCACACTTAAAGGAGCCCCTAATTGGTTTTGTCATACCAAGTGGGTTTACATTAGGTGCAACATAATGGCTTGTTATTAGCAAATCCCTGAGATTTTTGGATCTGCGGGGGGGGGGGGGGGGGAAGGTCATAAGTTTTCTATGAGATTGACCCCTTCATGACCTGAGGTATTTTTGGTTCTGCGTTTTAATTTTTTGCTACCCTTCTTCCCAGAGCCATAACATTTTTATTTTTCTGTCAATACAGCCATGTGAGGGCTTGTTTCTTGTGGGACGAGTTGTATTTTAAACGACACTATTAGATTCAACATATCGTGTCCTAAAAAATGGGAAAAAAATTCCAAATGCAATGAAATTGCAAAAAAAAGTGCAATCCCATACTTGTTTTTTGTTTTGCTTTTTTACTAGGTTCACTAAATGCTAAAACTGCCCTGCTATTATGGATCTCCAGGTCATTCTGAGTTCAAAGACACCAAACATATCTAAGTTCTTTTTTATCTAACTGGAGAATAAAAATTCCAAACTTTGTTAAAAAAAAATAATAAAAAATTGCGCCATTTTCCAATACACGCAGCGTCTCCATTTTTCATGATCTCAGGTTGGGTGAGGGCTTATTTTTTGCATGCCGAGCTGACGATTTTAGTGATGCCATTTTGGTGCAGATATGTTCTTTTGATCGCCCGTTATTGCATTTTAATGCAATGTCACTGCGACCAAAAAAACATAACTCTGGCATTTTTACTTTTTTTCACACTATGCCGTTTATCGATCAGGTTAATCCTTTTTTTAATGATAGATCGGGTAATTCTGAACTCGGCAATACCAAATATGTGTATGTTTGATTTTTTTATCATTATTGTTTTATTTTGAATGGGGCGAAAGGGGAGATGTGATGGTGTGATATGCTGTGTGGGTATCATTTTTGTGTACATTTCTATTTTACTTATTTTCATGGTGTTGTCTTGTAGGATGAGTTATTTGCTAATTGATGAAGGGCTGTTGCTGCCATCTGATCTCAGCCCCCACAGTACTGTATTGTTTGCTAATATGCTAATGGCATATTGCCCTAGCTTGTTGAAACAATGAGCCCCTGAAACCTTCCCCCCTGACCTGTGAATGAGGAGGGGGACTTTTAAAATATCAGTGAGGTGAGACACAATCTCAGATCGTGTGTGGAACTATGATGTGAACACAGCACCTCAGAGAGAAAGAAGCGTATATGGACTGTTATCCTCTGTCTGCTGGATTGTTGGACTCTCATCTCCCAGGGCTTTTATCCTCTTACTGAACTGCATTCAGGTTCTGGACTATCTTATCCTTTGTGTGGTGGATTGTATATGGACCTTTCGTATTTTTGCCTAAATAAAGGTCTTGGGATTGTTCACTCTTCTCTTGCTCTGTGATTGTGTGATACCGAAGAAGGACCCCGTGACAGAGGGCTTTGAACTTTTATATATTTTTTATTTTTCTACATTTTTAAAACTTTTTTCACTTTTGGCATGCTTCAATAGTCTCCATGGGAGACTAGAAGCTGCCATAACCTGATCGACTCTGCTACATGCAGGTGATGATCAGCGGTCGGCGCACGGCTCAATTAGGGCAGTAGGGACCCACTAAGAGGTTTGTCGTGAATTAGCAGTGCGCTACATACAGTCTAATCATAATGTTCATCTAAGAACCTCTTGTTCAGTTAAAAATACATTTTTACCTAGCGGCTTTAGATCCATGTATGGTTTTTGGAGGTACGGTTCATGCTCCCATTGGGCACAAGTGATTTTAATTAGCAGGAGACTGCAAAGGGTCTGGCCCATTCTTTCTCTTTTTGAAGAGCTTGAGGAAGGCGAGTTTCAGTGCTCCTTTCATTTGCAGTTGGTGCTGTGTGGCGGCCATAGTTGCTGTGGCTTTGTACTGGTGTGTTGCTGCAGTTTAGAGTCATGGTGATTCAGTCATGAAGCATGGTTGCAGTTAGGCACCGGGCTGTCTGCCTTGCCATTGCAGTGCCACTCTGGCGGTGGTCGGCACGTGGCTCCACTCCGTTGGGGCAATACGGACTCCTTTTATTTGGTATTGGTGCTGTGTGGCAGCCATTGTTGCTGTGGTTTTGTGCTGGTGGCACAGCACGGTCTTGAGACACCGGGCAAACATGCCCCTTCGCTAATACATGAGTCATTGTCCAGAAAGCAAGCATGGGAGGAAGAGGGGAGCGACAGAGCAGCGGCATGAGTTGGCAGCTGTGACATCATACCCTCCTCGCGCTGTCACTGAACATCCCTGCATCTCCGTTGTCCTGGCGCTGGCAGCTCTCCTGTCCTGTGCTGAGAGGTCACGTGGTACCACTTATTCAGCTAATGCATATGCACGCATCTCCACTTCCATAGGCGGGCACGCATATTCATTACCTAAATGAGCGGTACCACGTGACAACTCAGCACAGGAGAGGAGAGCTGCCTGTGCCAGGACAACGGAGATGCAGGGACGTGCAGCGACTGCCCGAGGAGGGTGAGTATGATGGGGAAGCTCAGCCATGCATACAAGGACGGAGGATCCCAGTCATGCATACAAGGATGGGGGAGGAAGGGGGGGAGCTAAGCCATGCATACAAGGACAGGGGAGGATGGGGGGGAGCCCAGCCATGCATACAAGACAGGGGAGGATGGGGGGAGCCCAGCCATGTATAGAAGGTCATGAGAGGACGGGGGAGCCCAGCCATGCATACAAGGATGGGGGAAGGCAGGGGGGAGCCCAGCCATGCATACAAGGATGGGGGAGGACAGGGGGAGCCCAGCCATGCATACAAGGACGGGGCGGGGGAGCCACACAGAGCAGGACAGGGATCAGGGGACAATGCATACATGGCTTATACTCGAGTCAATAAGCTTACCCAGTTTTCCAAAGCAAAATTAGGGGCCTCGGCTTATACTCGGGTCGGCTTATACCCGAGTATATACGGTACTTGCGGAGAGAAGGAGGTTGTCACTCAGAATTTTACGGTACTTGGCTCCTTCCATTCTCCCATTGATGCGGCAAAGTAGTCCTGTGCCCTTAGCAGAGAAACACCCCCAAAACATAATGTTTCCACCTCCATGCTTGACAGTGGGGACTGTGTTCTTTTGGTCATAGGCAGCATTTCTCTTCCTCCAAACACGGCGAGTTGAGTTAACGCCAAAGAGCTCAATTTTTGTCTCATGTGACCACAGCACCTTCTCCCAATCACTCACAGAATCATCCAGGTGTTCATTGGCAAACTTCAGATGGGCCTGCACATGTGACTTCTTGAGCAGGGGGACCTTTTGTGCACTGCAGGATTTTAAACCTTTACGGCATAACGTGTTAAGAAAGGTTTTCTTGGTGACTGTGGTCACAGCTGCCTTGAGATCATTAACAAGTTCCCCCATGTAGTTTTAGGCTGATCTCTCACCTTCCTCATAATCAAGGATACCCCACGAGGTGAGATTTTGCATGGTGCCCCAGATAGATGTCGCTTGACAGTCATTTTGTATTTCTTCCATTTTCTTACTATTGCATCAACAGTTGTCTCCTTCACACCCAGCATCTTACTTATGGTTTTGTAATCCATTCCAGCTTTGTGCAGGTCTATGATCTTGTCTCTGACATCCTTATGAAGCTCTTTTGTCTTGCTCATGTTGTAGAGGTTAGAGTCTAACTGATTAATTGAGTCTGTGGACAGGAGTCTTCTATAAAGGTGACTATGTAAGACAGCTGTCTTTAATGCAGGTAAAGAGTTGATTAGGAGCATCTAACTGGTCTGTATGAGCCAGACCTCTTAATGGTTGGTAGGGGATCAAATACTTATTTCTCACTTATAAATTTATATAATTTATATTATGTGAGTTTCTGGATTTTATTTTTGATACTCTATCTCTCAATGTTAAAATTAACCTATCCTTTAAATTGTAGACTGTTCATGTGTTTGTCAGTGGGCAAACTTACAAAATCAGCAAAGGATCAAATACCGTATTTTCCGGATTATAAGACGCTCTGGATTATAAGACGCACCCCAAATTTTGAGGAGAAAAATAGGAACATTTTTAAAAAAATAAAACGGTGGTGCTTCTTATAATCCATGCGTGTTATTGCTTACCGGGGGTGGTGGCTGCAGTGAAGCAGGGTCTCAGGGTCGCTACTGGAGGAGGCAGGAGTGGAGTGATGCTGCAGGCTGCAGGCTGGGATGAGGGGAGTGTTCCGATGTGTGGCGCGCTGCTCTGGGTGCCCAGTGCTGCTGCGGGTGTCTCCGGTGCTGCGGGGGGCTCGGTCAACCTTTTTTAAAAGGTCAGAGCCCCAGCAGTTCCATGGCTTCCTGTGTGGTGGACTCTAGGAAAAAGGCCGCCGGGGGCGGTGCATGCGCAGATGGAGATCTCGGCTCCAAGATCTGCAGCAGGCTACAGCAACGGTACTGGTAAGGTATATCTGCATTATAAGACGCAGACCCATTTTCCCCCTAAATTTGGGGAAAAAAGTGCATGCTATAATCCCGAAAAATACGGTACTTATTCCCCCCACTGTATATATATATATATATATATATAGATACAAAAAAAGTGAAAACAGCACAAGCTCACCGACGGGTGCCAGGCCTTCCAGGCAGGACAGTCCACTTATCCACCCAAGTATCATAGAGATTAGAAAAAGGAAGGCAGCACTCCAATATTTGTAAAGGTGAAAAAAGCTGTGACGTTTATTTCAGACCCACATCTTCATACGACGTTTCGGCTCACACTGAGCCTTTCTCAAGGCTTGAGAAAGGCTCAGTGTGAGCCGAAACGTCGTATGAAGATGTGGGTCTGAAATAAACGTCACAGCTTTTTTCACCTTTACAAATATTGGAGTGCTGCCTTCCTTTTTCTAATCTATATATATATATATATATATATATATATATATATATTATTTATCTATATAGCACCATTGATTCCATGGTGCTGTACATGAGAAGGGGTTACATCAAAATACAAATATCACTTACAGTAAACAAACTAACAATGACAGACTGGTACAGAGGGGCGAGGACCCTGCCCTTGCGGGCTTACATTTTACAGGATGGTGGGGAAGGAGACAATAGGTTGAGGGTTGCAGGAGCTCCGGTGTTGGTGAGGTGGTAGCTTCGGTAGTGGTGAGGTATATATGTATATATATACTGTATGTATATAATGTGTGTGTGTGCGCGCTTGCATACATTATATTACAAAGAGGAAAAAATTTAATTTGATTTTTGTGATAAAATATGTTACACTATTTTGTATCCAGGTAACGGTGATGCATGGAGAAGCACTGGACTCTATCTGCCTCCCGAGAGATCTGTAACATTTATATTTCCAGCCTCAGCTGTGGATAAAGGTCTCCAGGTAACTGCACATTTTGTGTGTTTTTCAACTTGAGAAAAAAATAAAACTGTCAATAATTATAGATAGAAAACGGTTCTACAAATGAAAGATAGATCTTTCCTGGAACTGGCTATTGTCCTAGGAATTAGACCTAGACAGTTAATATTCCATAAAGGGAATTTGTCAGCAGGATTTTACCTCCAAAACTATTAATGTACATTCCGCGCTGCCTAGTCCTGCTTGACTGGCAGCTTCTATGCTTTGTGACTTCAAGCTAAGGAGTCGTCAATCAAGTGGGAGGAGGCGGGTAAGAGAGCTGGAGTCTTCAGAGCTACAGACTCATTTGCACATAAATTCAAATGCTGATTTCTTAGTGGTGGAGGAACAGAATAACCATGTAAAGGAACTGTTGGACTTTACATGGAGTTAAGGTACCATCACACTCAGCAACTTTGCAAAGAGAACGACAACAATCTGTGACGTTGCAGCGTCCTGGATAGCGATCTCGTTGTGTTTGACACGCAGCAGCGATCTGGATCCCGCTGTGCCATCGCTGGTCGGAGCTAGAAGTCCAGAACTTTATTTCGTCGCCAGGTCGGCGTGTATCGTCATGGTTGACATCAAAAGCAACGACGCCAGCAACGAGCATAGGGGGCGTCGTAGCGTCTCCTTCTAGCCAGGTAGGCGTGTTACATTACAAAAGGAGACGCCCTCAGCCGCGACGACCTGAGAGGGAACTTGCAGCAGGAACAATGGTTGTTAGCTGGGCGGAAATGAGTGGCTGTGACGCCGTCTCCCTGTCAACGCTGATAGACCACAGCGGGATCATCTGTACCTGCGTTCCGGAATATAAACTGCGACTCTACTCAGTCTTTCCTTTGCGATCACTTGTGCGTCCTGTCTGCAACGCCCCTAGATGTGTGTCGGGTTGGTACACTCCGGCTGTTTGACATGGAGCTAACAACCAGCGAGAATGAGAAGTGAGTCGCCGTTACGTCACTGGATCGCTCCTGCATTGTTCTGGAGTTGCTGTGTTTGACGTCTCTACAGCGACCTAAACAGCAACGCTCCAGCGATCTAGTTAAGGTCGGCTCGTTGTCTATATCGCTGCAACGTCGCTGAGTGTGACGTTACCTTAAGTGGAGTTGTGCATGCACCAATATAAACTGTTAAGCAAAAGCCTCTATATCTTTTGTGGCACTATAGCACTTTACCGGAATTGACTTCACGGACACCTCGTCTTTAATGTCCCCTCATTTGGTGTTTTGGGTTTGTAATATTGCTTTATCTAATATATAATTGCCTAGAATACTACTTCCTGCAATTTGTGCCAACTTCCGTGGCTTTGTCCGGAGCTAATGTCCGGAGATAATGTCCGGAGCTAATGTCCGTAGCTAATGTCCGGAGCTAATGTCCGGAGATAAGTGACGTCACCAATGTCCTACACCCAGGCAGAGCACAGTAGCCCCAGGCAGAGCACAGGGGCCCCAGGCAGAACATGGGGCCCCAGGCAGAGCACAGGGGCCCCAGGCAGAGCACAGGGGCCCCAGGCAGCATATGGGGCCCCAGGCAGAGCACAGGGGCCCCAGGAAGCATATGGGGCCCCAGGCAGAGCACAGTGGCCCCAGGCAGAGCACACACCAAATCGGAGGCCGAGGGGCCCCGCCAACCAAATCGGAGGCCGAGGAGCCCCGCCCACCAAATCGAAGGCCGAGCGGCCCCGCCCACCAAAGCAGAGGCCGAGGGGCCCGGCCCCACCCACCAAAGAGGAGGCCGAGGGGCCCCGACCACCACATCGGAGGCCGAGGGGCCCCGCCCACCAAATCGGAGGCCGAGGGTCCCCGCCCACCAAATCGGAGGCCGAGGGTCCCCGCCCACCAAATTGGAGGCCGAGGGTCCCCGCCCACCAAATCGGAGGCCGAGGGGCCCCGCCCACCAAATCGGAGGGCGAGGGTCCCCGCCACCAAATCGGAGGCCGAGGGTCCCCGCCCACCAAATCGGAGGCCGAGGGTCCCCGCCCACCAAATCGGAGGCCGAGGGTCCCCGCTCACCAAATTGGAGGCCGAGGGGCCCCACCAACCAAATCGGAGGCCGAGGAGCCCCGCCCACCAAATCGAAGGTCGAGGGACCCCGCCCACGAAAGCGGAGGCCGAGGGTCCCCGCACACCAAATCGGAGGCAGAGGGACCCCGCCCACCAAATCGGAGGCCGAGGGGCCCCGCCCACCAAAGCGGAGGCCGAGGGTCCCCGACCACCAAATCGGAGGCCGAGGGTCCCTGCCCACCAAATCGGAGGCCGAGGGTCCCCGCCCACCAAATCGGAGGCCGAGGGTCCCCGCCCACCAAATCGGAGGCCGAGAGTCCCCGCCCACCAAATCGGAGGCCGAGGGGCCCCGCCAACCAAATCGGAGGCCGAGGGGCTTCGCCAACCAAATCGGAGGCCGAGGAGCCCCGCCCACCAAATCGAAGGCCGAGCGGCCCCGCCCACCAAAGCGGAGGCCGAGGGGCCTGGCCCCGCCCACCAAAGCGGAGGCCGAGGGGCCCCACCCACCACATCGGAGGCCGAGGGGCCCCGCCCACCAAATCAGAGGCCGAGGGTCCCCGCCCACCAAATCGGAGGCCGAGGGTCCCCGCCCACCAAATCGGAGGCCGAGGGTCCCCGCCCACCAAATCGGAGGCCGAGGGTCCCCACCCACCAAATCGGAGGCCGAGGGGCCCCACCAACCAAATCGGAGGCCGAGGGTCCCCGCCCACCAAATCGGAGGCCGAGGGTCCCCGCCCACCAAATCGGAGGCTGAGGGGCCCCGCCAACCAAATCGGAGGCCGAGGGGCTCCGCCCACCAAATCGGAGGCCGAGGGTCCCCGCCCACCAAATCGGAGGCCGAGAGTCCCCGCCCACCAAATCGGAGGATAAGGGGCCCCGCCAACCAAATCGGAGGCCGAGGGGCCCCGCCAACCAAATCGGAGGCCGAGGAGCCTCGCCCAACAAATCGAAGGCCGAGCAGCCCCGCCCACCAAAGCGGAGGCCGAGGGGCCCGGCCCCGCCCACCAAAGCGGAGGCCGAGGGGCCCCGACCACCACATCGGAGGCCGAGGGGCCCCGCCCACCAAATCGGAGGCCGAGGGGCCCCGCCCACCAAATCGGAGGCCGAGGGGCCCCGCCCACCAAATCGGAGGCCGAGGGTCCCCGCCCACCAAATTGGAGGCCGAGGGTCCCCGCCCACCAAATCGTAGGCCGAGGGGCCCCGCCTACCAAATCGGAGGCCGAGGGTCCCCGCCCACCAAATCGGAGGCCGAGGGTCCCCGCCCACCAAATCGGAGGCCGGGGGTCCCCGCCCACCAAGTCAGAGGCCAAGGGTCCCCGCCCACCAAATCGGAGGCCGAGGGTCCCCGCCCACCAAATCGGAGGCCGAGGGTCCCCGCCCACCAAATCGGAGGCCGAGGGGCCCCACCAACCAAATTGGAGGCCGAGGGGCCCCGCCCACCAAATCAGAGGCCAAGGGTCCCCGCCCACCAAATCGGAGGCCGAGGGTCCCCGCCCACCAAATCGGAGGCCGAGGGTCCCCGCCCACCAAATCGGAGGCCGAGGGGCCCCACCAACCAAATTGGAGGCCGAGGGGCCCCGCCCACCAAATCGGAGGCCGGGGGTCCCCGCCCACCAAATCAGAGGCCGAGGGTCCCCACCCACCAAATTGGAGGCCGAGGGTCCCCGCCCACCAAATCGGAGGCCGAGGGTCCCCGCCCACCAAATCGGAGGCCGAGGGGCCCCACCAACCAAATTGGAGGCTGAGGGGCCCCGCCCACCAAATCGGAGGCCGAGGGTCCCTGCCCACCAAATCGGAGGCCGAGGGGCCCCGCCAACCAAATCGGAGGGCGAGGGGCCCCGCCCACCAAATCGGAGGCCGAGGGGCCCCGCCCACCAAATCGGAGGCCGAGGGTCCCCGCCCACCAAATCGGAGGCCGAGAGTCCCCGCCCACCAAATCGGAGGCCGAGGGGCCCCGCCAACCAAATCGGAGGCCGAGGGGCCCCGCCAACCAAATCGGAGGCCGAGGAGCCCCGCCCACCAAATCGAAGGCCGAGCGGCCCCGCCCACCAAAGCAGAGGCCGAGGGGCCCGGCCCCACCCACCAAAGAGGAGGCCGAGGGGCCCCGACCACCACATCGGAGGCCGAGGGGCCCCGCCCACCAAATCGGAGGCCGAGGGTCCCCGCCCACCAAATCGGAGGCCGAGGGTCCCCGCCCACCAAATTGGAGGCCGAGGGTCCCCGCCCACCAAATCGGAGGCCGAGGGGCCCCGCCCACCAAATCGGAGGGCGAGGGTCCCCGCCACCAAATCGGAGGCCGAGGGTCCCCGCCCACCAAATCGGAGGCCGAGGGTCCCCGCCCACCAAATCGGAGGCCGAGGGTCCCCGCTCACCAAATTGGAGGCCGAGGGGCCCCACCAACCAAATCGGAGGCCGAGGAGCCCCGCCCACCAAATCGAAGGCCGAGCGGCCCCGCCCACCAAAGCAGAGGCCGAGGGGCCCGGCCCCACCCACCAAAGAGGAGGCCGAGGGGCCCCGACCACCACATCGGAGGCCGAGGGGCCCCGCCCACCAAATCGGAGGCCGAGGGTCCCCGCCCACCAAATCGGAGGCCGAGGGTCCCCGCCCACCAAATTGGAGGCCGAGGGTCCCCGCCCACCAAATCGGAGGCCGAGGGGCCCCGCCCACCAAATCGGAGGGCGAGGGTCCCCGCCACCAAATCGGAGGCCGAGGGTCCCCGCCCACCAAATCGGAGGCCGAGGGTCCCCGCCCACCAAATCGGAGGCCGAGGGTCCCCGCTCACCAAATTGGAGGCCGAGGGGCCCCACCAACCAAATCGGAGGCCGAGGAGCCCCGCCCACCAAATCGAAGGTCGAGGGACCCCGCCCACGAAAGCGGAGGCCGAGGGTCCCCGCACACCAAATCGGAGGCAGAGGGACCCCGCCCACCAAATCGGAGGCCGAGGGGCCCCGCCCACCAAAGCGGAGGCCGAGGGTCCCCGACCACCAAATCGGAGGCCGAGGGTCCCTGCCCACCAAATCGGAGGCCGAGGGTCCCCGCCCACCAAATCGGAGGCCGAGGGTCCCCGCCCACCAAATCGGAGGCCGAGAGTCCCCGCCCACCAAATCGGAGGCCGAGGGGCCCCGCCAACCAAATCGGAGGCCGAGGGGCTTCGCCAACCAAATCGGAGGCCGAGGAGCCCCGCCCACCAAATCGAAGGCCGAGCGGCCCCGCCCACCAAAGCGGAGGCCGAGGGGCCTGGCCCCGCCCACCAAAGCGGAGGCCGAGGGGCCCCACCCACCACATCGGAGGCCGAGGGGCCCCGCCCACCAAATCAGAGGCCGAGGGTCCCCGCCCACCAAATCGGAGGCCGAGGGTCCCCGCCCACCAAATCGGAGGCCGAGGGTCCCCGCCCACCAAATCGGAGGCCGAGGGTCCCCACCCACCAAATCGGAGGCCGAGGGGCCCCACCAACCAAATCGGAGGCCGAGGGTCCCCGCCCACCAAATCGGAGGCCGAGGGTCCCCGCCCACCAAATCGGAGGCTGAGGGGCCCCGCCAACCAAATCGGAGGCCGAGGGGCTCCGCCCACCAAATCGGAGGCCGAGGGTCCCCGCCCACCAAATCGGAGGCCGAGAGTCCCCGCCCACCAAATCGGAGGATAAGGGGCCCCGCCAACCAAATCGGAGGCCGAGGGGCCCCGCCAACCAAATCGGAGGCCGAGGAGCCTCGCCCAACAAATCGAAGGCCGAGCAGCCCCGCCCACCAAAGCGGAGGCCGAGGGGCCCGGCCCCGCCCACCAAAGCGGAGGCCGAGGGGCCCCGACCACCACATCGGAGGCCGAGGGGCCCCGCCCACCAAATCGGAGGCCGAGGGGCCCCGCCCACCAAATCGGAGGCCGAGGGGCCCCGCCCACCAAATCGGAGGCCGAGGGTCCCCGCCCACCAAATTGGAGGCCGAGGGTCCCCGCCCACCAAATCGTAGGCCGAGGGGCCCCGCCTACCAAATCAGAGGCCGAGGGTCCCCGCCCACCAAATCGGAGGCCGAGGGGCCCCGCCCACCAAATCGGAGGCCGGGGGTCCCCGCCCACCAAGTCAGAGGCCAAGGGTCCCCGCCCACCAAATCGGAGGCCGAGGGTCCCCGCCCACCAAATCGGAGGCCGAGGGTCCCCGCCCACCAAATCGGAGGCCGAGGGGCCCCACCAACCAAATTGGAGGCCGAGGGGCCCCGCCCACCAAATCAGAGGCCAAGGGTCCCCGCCCACCAAATCGGAGGCCGAGGGTCCCCGCCCACCAAATCGGAGGCCGAGGGTCCCCGCCCACCAAATCGGAGGCCGAGGGGCCCCACCAACCAAATTGGAGGCCGAGGGGCCCCGCCCACCAAATCGGAGGCCGGGGGTCCCCGCCCACCAAATCAGAGGCCGAGGGTCCCCACCCACCAAATTGGAGGCCGAGGGTCCCCGCCCACCAAATCGGAGGCCGAGGGTCCCCGCCCACCAAATCGGAGGCCGAGGGGCCCCACCAACCAAATTGGAGGCTGAGGGGCCCCGCCCACCAAATCGGAGGCCGAGGGTCCCTGCCCACCAAATCGGAGGCCGAGGGGCCCCGCCAACCAAATCGGAGGGCGAGGGGCCCCGCCCACCAAATCGGAGGCCGAGGGGCCCCGCCCACCAAATCGGAGGCCGAGGGTCCCCGCCCACCAAATCGGAGGCCGAGGGGCCCCGCCAACCAAATCGGAGGCCGAGGGGCCCCGCCCACCAAATCGGAGGCCGAGAGTCACCGCCCACCAAATCGGAGGATAAGGGGCCCCGCCAACTAAATTGGAGGCCGAGGGGCCCCGCCAACCAAATCGAAGGCCGAGGAGCCCCGCCCAACAAATCGAAGGCCGAGCGGCCCCGCCCACCAAAGCGGAGGCCAAGGGGCCCCGCCCACCAAATCGGAGGCCGAGGGTCCCCGCCCACCAAATCGGAGGCCAGGGGTCCCCGCCCACCAAATCGGAGGCCGAGGGGCCCCGCCCACCACATCGGAGGCCGATGGGCCCCGCCCACCAAATCGGAGGCCGAGGGTCCCCGCCCACCAAATCGGAGGCCGAGGGTCCCCGCCCACCAAATCGGAGGCTGAGGGTCCCCGCCCACCAAATCGGAGGCCGTGGGGCCCCGCCAACCAAAGCAGAGGCCGAGAGTCCCCGCCCACCAAATCGGAGGCAGAGGGACCCCGCCCACCAAATCGGAGGCCGAGGGGCCCCGCCCACCAAAGCGGAGGCCGAGGGTCCCCGCCCACCAAATCGGAGGTCGAGGGTCCCCGCCCACCAAATCGGAGGCCGAGGGTTCCCGCCCACCAAATCGGAGGCCGGTCCCCGCCCACCAAATCGGAGGCCAAGGGTCCCCACCCACCAAATCGGAGGACGAGGGGCCCCACCAACCAAATCGGAGGCCGAGGAGCCCCGCCCACCAAAAGTAAGTGCGGCCCCAAAAGTAAGTGCGCCCCCGGGTGCAAAAGTAAGTGCGCCCCCGGGTGCAAAAGTAAGTGCGCCCCCGGGTGCAAAAGTAAGTGCGCCCCCGGGTGCAAAAGTAAGTGCGCCCCCGGGTGCAAAAGTAAGTGCGCCCCCGGGTGCAAAAGTAAGTGCGCCTCCGGGTGCAAAAGTAAGTGCGCCCCCGGGTGCAAAAGTAAGCGCGCCCCGGGTGCAAAAGTAAGCACGCCCCCCAGTCCCGTGTGTGAAAAGTGCTGCTGTAAAGCTGGTAGCGCTGTTCAAGCACCATGTATTTCCTTCAGGAAATGCCCATCCTAATATATAATTGCCTAGAATACTACTTCCTGCAATTTGTGCCAACTTCCGTGGCTTTGTCCGGAGCTAATGTCCGGAGATAATGTCCGGAGCTAATGTCCGGAGATAATGTCCGGAGCTAATGTCCGGAGCTAATGTCCGGAGATAAGTGACGTCACCAGTGTCCTACACCCAGGCAGAGCACAGGGGCCCCAGGCAGCATATGGGGCCCCAGGCAGAGCACAGTGGCCCCAGGCAGAGCACAGGGGCCCCAGGCAGCATATGGGGCCCCAGGCAGAGCACAGTGGTCCCAGGCAGAGCACAGGGGCCCCAGGCAGCCTATGGGGCCCCAGGCAGAGCACAGTGGCCCCAGGCAGAACATGGGGCCCCAGGCAGAGCACAGGGGCCCCAGGCAGAGCACAGGGGCCCCAGGCAGCATATGGGGCCCCAGGCAGAGCACAGTGGCCCCAGGCAGAGCACAGGGGCCCCAGGCAGCATATGGGGCCCCAGGCAGAGCACAGTGGTCCCAGGCAGAGCACAGGGGCCCCAGGCAGCCTATGGGGCCCCAGGCAGAGCACAGTGGCCCCAGGCAGAACATGGGGCCCCAGGCAGAGCACAGGGGCCCCAGGCAGAGCACAGGGGCCCCAGGCAGCATATGGGGCCCCAGGCAGAGCACAGTGGTCCCAGGTAGAGCACAGGGGCCCCAGGCAGCCTATGGGGCCCCAGGCAGAGCACAGGGGCCCCAGGCAGCATATGGGGCCCCAGGCAGAGCACAGGGGCCCCAGGCAGCATATGGGGCCCCAGGCAGAGCACAGTGGCCCCAGGCAGAGCACAGGGGCCCCAGGCAGAACATGGGGCCCCAGGCAGAGCACAGGGGCCCCAGGCAGAGCACAGGGGCCCCAGGCAGCATATGGGGCCCCAGGCAGAGCACAGGGGCCCCAGGCAGCACATGGGGCCCCAGGCAGAGCACAGCGATATTTTGGACCACTGTGCGGTGTTTCAGACCCCCTGAGTGATGTCTGGGGCCCTGTTCTTAAGTATATTAAAGATTAAAGTAACGTATATTAAAGTATATTATAGATCAAATTTGACACGTTTATGAGCACCATTGAGTGATATACTCAAGAATGACATAATTTTTCAACATTTTATGGTTTCAAACTGTAAACACTCAGAGTTTTTTTTGCTTCAACCAGAAAACCTTAACGGTTCATAAAAAACTTGACTGTTCAGGATATGATAAAAGTCATAGTATTCTGAATCTTTAACTTATAAAGATACCTTTACATGGGGTGATTATTGGTTCCAGAGAGGCTTTCGGCCGATAATCGTACACATGGCTGGTGACAGGACAATGCAATATAAACGTTCAAAGGTAAACACTGATAACATTAAAATCTAATATATAATTGCCTAGAATACTACTTCCGGCAATTTGTGCCAACTTCCGTGGCTTTGTCCGGAGATAATGTCCGGAGATAAGTGACGTCACCAGCGTCCTACACCCGCTCAGGGTGGACAAAGTTATATGCCTTCGTGGTGCGCGGCACTTTTCTGATTGGTTGCCGCCTGCCGCGAGCGACCAATCAGAAATGTGCCGTACTGTCAAGAATTGTCAAGAGCTGGTGAGTGCAGCCATTTTTTGTTCTTTCTTACTATTATTTATTAATTGTATTATTCTTACATTTGAATAAATAAAGTATATATGGATTCTAGACTCCCGATTCTTTAGAATCGGGCTGCCATCTAGTCATCTCAATAAATTAACCCGCCCTCCCTTTACATACCCCTCCCCCCTACTCACATCATTAGTTTCCAGATATTTTTTCAATGAACAGATAGTTGGAAGGGAGTTTATCTAAGAGCTGTGAGGATAAGCCATCATTGAGTAAGGGCGCCACTTTGCATAAAATATTAGGGTGTCAACCTCGGTGGCTAGGTAGGAACAATGATTAGGGATACCGGAGGGTGAGTTATGATATTTCAAACCGTGTTGTCAATCCCCAAAGTGATTAAAATTGCTTTTCTTTGGATATCTGACAATCAATATATTCTTGTAGAATATTTGTTTTTGGTTATGTAAATGATATTAAGGTGACAGACTCCATAGGTTTGTTGTTAATCTTGAACAACTGGTCTTACCCTTAGGAACTGTACTATCACCTTTAGCTTCTATTTCAATTTAAAACTCCCTACCCCTTACCTCCTTCCTGTCTCTCTCATTCCCCCATTACCTTTTTTCTTGTATTGTGCACTGGTTACCCTTGTGAGTTTTTTAACTACAGACCGAATCAGGTGTGGTATTGTTACTTTTGAGGCTTCATGGCATATCTATTAAGTCAGGGAATCATAGGGAGAATCTAGGGGTAACCATCAGTGAGCGGGGCGCCAATTATTTGTGTTCAGCTAGAGTCACACACAAGGTATAAAAAAAAATCAGTCCGTTTTACACGGACGAGAATCGCAGAAATGTTCCCTGAACATTGATCCATATGTCATCCGTGTGCAGTGTGAGGATGAGATTTTTGCGCATCTAAGCATCCATGTGACATCCATGTGGCATCCATATGGCGAGATTTTCTCGCTGGCTTGCAAAATGGACATATAATGGATTCATGGGCTCAAATATTCGTGAAAACATACAGTACAGACCAAAAGTTTGGATACACCTTCTCATTTAAAGATTTTTCTCTATTTTCATGACTATAAAAATTGTACATTCAGACTGAAGGCATCAAAACTATGAATTAACACATGTGGAATTATATACTTAACAATAAAGTGTGACGCAACTGAAATTATGTCTTATATTCTAGGTTCTTCAAAGTAGCCACTTTTTTGCTTTGGTGACTGCTTTGCACACTCTTGGCATTCTCTTGATGAGCTTCAAGAAGTAGTCACAGGGAATGGTTTTCACTTCACACCTGTGCCCTGTCAGGTTTAATAAGTGGGATTTTTTGCCTTATAAATGGGGTTGGGACCATCAGTTGTGTTGAGCAGATGTCTGGTGGATACACAGCTGATAGTCCTACTGAATAGACTGTTAGAATTTGTTTTATGGCAAGAAAAAAATAGCTAAGTAAAGAAAAACGAGTGGCCATCATTACTTTAAGAAATGAAGGTCAGTCAGTCCAAAAACATGGGAAAACTTTGAAAGTGTCCCCAAGTGCAGTGGCAAAAAACCATCAAGCGCTACAAAGAAACTGGCTCACATGAGGACCGCCCCAGGAAAGGAAGACCAAGAGTCACCTCTGCTTCTGAGGATGTTTATCCGAGTCACCAGCATCAGAAATCGCAGGTTAACAGCAGCTCAGATTAGAGACCAGGTCAATGCCACACAGAGTTCTAGCAGCAGACACATCTCTACAACAACTGTTAAGAGGAGACTTTGCGCAGCAGGGCTTCATGGTAAAATAGCTGCTAGGAAACCACTGCTAAGGACAGGCTACAAGCAGAAGAGACTTGTTTGGGCTAAAGAAAACAAGGAATAGAAATTAGACCAGTGGAAATCTGTGCTTTGGTCTGATGAGTCCAAATTTGAGATCTTTGGTTCCAACCACTGTGTCTTTGTGCGACGCAGAAAAGGTGAACGGATAGACTCTACATGCCTGGTTCTCACTGTGAAGCATGGAGGAGGAGGTGTGATGGTGTTAGTGTGCTTTGCTGGTGACACTGTTGGGGATTTATTCAAAATTGAAGGCATACTGAACCAGCATGGGTACCACAGCATCTTGCAGCGGCATGCTATTCCATCTGGTTTGCGTTTAGTTGGACCATCATTTATTTTTCAACAGTTCTATGACCCCAAACACAAAGAACAAAAAGACAGCGCCACAATGGATGTTGAAAAAATAGGAGCTTACATTTATTCTGCCTCCTGTAGCGACGTTTCGGTCAACAGACCTTTATCAACGTCGCTACAGCAGGCAGAATAAATGTAAGCTCCTATTATTTCACCATCCATTGTGGCGCTGTCTTTTTGTTCTTTGTGGTCTTGGTACTGGCCGGGATGGGCTCACTGGTTTTGGACGTGCGCCCTTGTGTCCGCTGAGACCTTCAATTTATATATAAAAGGGTGCGCTTTTGACTTTCTTTTGTTTTGACTATGACCCCAAAAACACCTCCAGGCTGTGTAAGGGCTATTTGACCAAGGAGAGTGATGGGGTGTTACACCAGATGACCTGGCCTCCACAGTCACCAGACCTGAACCCAATCAAGATGGTTTGGGGTGAGCTGGACCGCACACTGAAGGCAAAAGGGCCAACAAGTGCTAAGCATCTCTGGAAACCCCTTCGAGATTGTTGGAAGACCATTCCCGGTGACTACCTCTTGAAGATCATCAAGAGAATGCCAAGAGTGTGCAAAGCAGTCATCAAAGCAAAAGGTGGCTACTTTGAAGAACCTAGAATATAAGACATAATTTCAGTTGTTTCATACTTTTTTGTTAAGTATATAATTCCACATGTGTTAATTCATAGAGAAAAAAAACACAAAAATTGAGCTTAACTTGAGTTGGTACACATGCAGAGGTTAACGCATGTTCACATTGGCCACAAAACATTAAAACCTACAAGAGAAAAAAGTAAGCAAAAACCCTGATGTAACTAAGTAAAAAAGCAAAAGTGCATTTAAATAATAGAGTTTTTAGTAATACTGTTTTTTGATCAAAAAATAGCACAAAAGCCATCCCACCTCGTCAAGGTAACTCTGATAGGGACAGTCCTACACTGTCTAATATTAAAACCTTAACATGTGTCAATGTTGACCTCAGTGTGAATAAGGGCAGACAAGGCCTGGGCTCAATTCATAGTTTTGATGCCTTCAGTGTGAATGTACAATTTTCATAGTCATGAAAATACAGAAAAATCTATAAATGAGAAGATGTGTCCAAACTTTTGGTCTGTACTGTATATATAGTCTATATATATATTTATGTCAGTGAGACACATATATATATTTATATTTCATACAGAGCTAGATATCAGAATAGCCGGTAATTCAATTGTTGGCTTTTGCTAAATCATCACCGAACCCGACAAGATATGAGACATGGTTTACATACAGTAAACCATTGCATATCCGTTATATTTTTATATATCCCTCCCTAATAATGTTAGGGGTGTGTGTGTGTGTGTGTGTGTAAAATTTGGGAGCTGTAGGTGTTAAATTAAAGGGTTAATTCACGGAAAAAACTGGCGTGGGCTCCAGAGCAATTTTCTCCGCCAGAGAGGGAAAGCCAGTGAATGAGGGCAGATATTAATAGCCTAGAGGGGGACCATGGTTATTGGCCCCCCCCTGGCTAAAAACATCTTCCCCCAGCCACTCCAGAAAAGGTGCATCTGTAAAATGTGCCTATTCTGGCACTTAGCCTCCCTCTTCCCACTGCCCTGTAGCATTGGCATATGGGGTAAAAAGGGGTTAATGTCACCTTGCTATTGTAAGGTGACATTAAGCCTGGTTAACAATGGAGAGGTGTCAATAAGACACCTATCCATTATTAATCCAATAGCCTGAAAGGGTTAAAAACACACACACACATTAAGAATAAAGTCTTTTAATGAAATAATGAAACACACAGGTTTTAACATCTTTATTGTACTCTCAATCCAAGCGAAGCCCTCGTTCTTCTGTAAAAAAGCCAAAATAAAAAAGCAACAATATCCCATACCTGTCTGCTGAACAGTCAAGTCCCACGCAGTAATCCATATCTGGGGGCATTTATATTTTACAACCGGGAGCACTGCTAATGCGGCCGCCCCCGGCTGTAAACAACTGGGGAATGAATGAAATGCAGGGAGCGGACGGCACCGCTAGTCACCAAAGCTGCATCCCCTGGCAGCATGAACTCATATGAACTCTTCAGCCTGGAAAAATGCCAGCTGATTTTCCCACGCTCAAGAGTTCATATGAGTTCATGCTGCCAGGGGGCGCAGCTTCGGTGACGGCACCGCTAGTCACCGAAGCTCCGTTCTCTGCATTTCATTCATTCATCAGTCGTTTACAGCCGGGAGCGGCCACATTAGCAGCGCTCCCGGTTGTAAAATGTAAATGCCCCCAGATATGGATTACTATGGTATGGGATAGTGTTGCTTTTTTTTTTTTGAATCTTTTTCAGGAGAACGAGGGCTTTGCTTGGATTAAGAGTACAATAAAGATGTTAAAACCTATGTGTTTCATTATTTCATTAAAAGACTTTATTCTTAATGTGTGTGTATTTTTAACCCTTTCATACTATTGGATTAATAATGGATAGGTGTCTTATTGACATCTCTCCATTATTAACCAGGCTTAATGTCACCTTACAATAGCAAGGTAACATTAACCCCTTATTACCCCTTATGCATATGCTACAGGGCAGTGGGAAGATAGAGGCTAAGTGCTGGAATAGGCACATCTTACAGATGCGCCTTTTCTGGGGTGGCTGGGGGCAGATGTTTTTAGCCAGGGGGGTCAATAACCATGGTCCCTCTCTAGGCAATTAATATCTGCCCTCAGTCACTGGTTTTCCCTCTCTGGCGGAGAAAATTGCGCTGGAGCCCACGACAGATTTTACGTGAATTAACCCTTTAATTTAACACCTACAGCTCACAAATTTTACACACACACTACTAACATTATTAGGGAGGGATATATAAAAATATAACAAATATGCAATGGTTTACTGTATGTAAACCATGTTTCATATTCTGTCAGGTTCTGCAATGATTTAACAGAACCCGACAATTGAATTATCGGCTATTCTGCTATCTAGCTATGTATGAAATATAAAGATATATATATATATATGTGTGTTTGTCAATGACATATATATATATATATATATATATATATATACATACACCTATACTATGTGTAGACATTAATTGTATCTATTCTAATCTAACCTGTCAGTGTGATTTTACTGTACACCGCACTGAATTGCCAGCTTTTCTAAAGGACACCGGTGCATATTTCTCGCAAGTCACACTGATGGCGATTTCTCTCGCACGTATAATGCGGCTGAGAAAAAAACGGATAATAGGAGCTGCTCCATAGATTAACATTGGTCCCAGTGCTATGTGATTTTTTTATCGCATAGCACTCGTCCATATGAGGGCTCTTTCACACGTCCTGATATTTCCGGTACCGGAAAAACCGGTACCGGAGATATCCATGTCCGTATGTCCGGGTGCTCAAGTGGCACATACGTGCGGCATCCGTTTGCCGCCTGTGTGCCGCCTGAGGACCACACGGACCGTGCAGGAGAGACAGTGCTACACTAAGCGCTGTTCCCCCCGCATGTGGTGCTGAAGGCATAATTCATCTCTTCTCCCCCAGCGTTCGTTGGAGAGAATAAATGAAAGATCTTTTTTTTTGGGGGGGGGGTGAAAAATAAAGTTTGCATGTACCCAGGCCTCCCCCCCCAGTGTGCCGCCTGCCCCCTTGCTGCAGAAATACTCACCTAGCTCTCCTCTGTCCTCTCCGCGCTGGCAGCTTCTCCTGTGTGAGCGGTCACGTGGTGCCGCTCATTACAGTCAGTGAATATTCCCTGACTGTAATGAGCGGTCCCACGTGACCGCTCACACAGTATAGAGGCTGCCAGCGCTGAGAGGAGACATCGCAGGAGCTGGCCGGGTGAGTATTTCTTCTGCAAGGGGCCAGGCGGCGCACTGGGGGGGGAGGCGGGGGCACATGAAAACTTTATTTTTCACAAAAAAAAAAAAAAACTTGATCTTTCATCTCTTCTCTCTGGCGGGGGAGAAGAGATGAATTCCACCTTCAGCACCACACTCAGCGGGGACAGCGCTTACTGTAGCGCTGTCTCTCCTGCGGGCGGTACGTGCACACGGAGGAGAGTGCACACTGTTCTCCGTGTGCACGTGTGCTGTCCTTATTGTGGTCCGTGCTGCCGGTAGAAAACGGACATGTCTACGTGTTTTCAGCACGGACATACGGTCCGTGTGAAAACACACACATGTACATAGACCCATTCATTTGAATGGGTCTACGTGTGTCAGTGTCTCCGGTACGTGAGAAAACTGTCACTACACGTACTGGAGACACTGACGTGTGAAAGAGGCCTTATACGGTAGTGTGACTCCAGCCTTCAAGTCAGGACGCCAACCTCCGTGGTAAGGTAGGGGTGAACTAGGGAGCACTAGGGTTATCTAGGCCTTAACTTGGTTTACCCTAGTATACCATTATACTGTTTTTGACCTTTTGCTTGGTAAGGCATTATTAGCGTTTGTTTGCTGTGTTTTAAATGGTTAAAATAAAAGGTTCATTTAAGGTATTAAAATTGCTGCTCTTTAGTTCATGGATTTATCTGCATACTGGGTGTATACCAATAGGGGATCAAACTACACGGTGTTCCAAATTGTTCTGCCCTTCCTAATTAAGGACAGGGGTTCGTCCAAGCATTAAAGTTTCACTATTATCATAGTTTTGGTTTTTCTGTGTTATAGCACCACCCAGTGGTAGATAAATTTATTACCTGTGTTTTTCTTAGTGTTTATTAGAGTGTTGCATTATGGGATTGTACCAAAGCATCATGGGACATGGGAATTCCCCATTTTTTCTCTCTGTGTATTTTCCTGTTACACTCGCGTTATTCAGCTGTGTTGGAACTACTTCACTTGCTTGCCACCCTGGTTAGTTTATCCGGTAAGATTGCTATCCTTGTTCTTGTAATATAGTGTTCTATAGAATGTGATTACTGTATAGCAACTAGTACCTGGGAAATCTATTATCTGTGAGTTACTGTATGTAGTTGCATGTAGAAGTTGCATCATCCTGTATGCTTTCCCTGTTAGTTATAGTATCAGTTGTGCTGTTATGTGTCCAAAACTTACCCAAATCATTTGTATTCTTATAGTTTTACCGCATTTCAATACCTGTTACCAATAAACAAGTTAGACTACAGAAAACAGTCTGCTTACTTTGGAAGACAGAAGTGGTTTATGCTGTATGTTGGATCACACACCGTATCAACATGTATGAAGACAGAACAGTAAAACGGAAGCTAGGCGCCGGGATGACAGTAAAAGGAGGCTAGACGCCAGCGATAGCAAATACCACTTACGCAGCCGCTTGTACCGCACCGCACTGCCTGCAGATACCGCAGCGGCCGCCATACAGTCACAAGTACCGAGAGTGCAGCCCACCAAGCACCACACGTCTCAGTCCACGCCGAAGTCACCCCTACCTGCTCTGAGACGTCCTACAGCCTGCAAACAGACATAAAATGTCTGCAAGTCAAACATCTTCACTCAAGACGAGATCCCAAACAAGCCGCTCTAGCAAGTCTTCCTCGAAAAGGTCTGCCACCCTCGCCCGAGCAGAAGCTGAGGCGGCGAAAGTAAGATCCTCCTTCGCTGCACAAGAGATGCAGTTAAAGTTAAGACAAGCAGACCAAGTAGCAGAAGGAGCTCGCCTGCAAGCAGAGCAGGAAGCAGAAAGAGCAGAGCAAGAAGCAGAAAGAGCCCGCCAAGAAGCAGAAAGAGCCCGCCTGCAAGCAGAGCAAGAAGCAGAAAGAGCCCGCCTGCAACCAACCTTAGAAAGGCTTTCCGCTGAAAAAGAAGCAGCAGCCGCAATAGCCAAAGCTGAGTTTTTAGAAGCCGTGGAGTTTCCTGAATCCAAGCGAGGCAGCGACATACGCGGACCAGACCTTGATCATCAGGACCCTGCTCAACGCGTCTCAGAATATGTCCGCCAACATCCCAAAATAGAAGACAACTCTGATCCGTTACACCAACCAGCCTATACAGATTACCAGAGACCCTTCCTCCAAACACCGTACTGGAAGCAGGAAAGTATACGGCGAAACGACATTGATCACCACTACCGTCTTACGGAACAGAAGGTACGGCCTCCGCCCAGACTGACATGGACACCCTTCGCCACTGAACGGGTTTACACAGACTTTCCTAAGCCAGAAGCTCCTACCAGGTATGAGGATGCACTACAAACACCGCATAACAACAGCACACCAGCTCACGTCGGCACTGACTCAGCCACTATGAACTTTGCAAGGTTCTTTACCCGCCGGGAGCTGGTGACCAAGGGACTTGTAAAGTTCACTGATCGAGCTGAAAGCTACAGAGCATGGCGAGCCTCTTTTCAGAATGGCATCAGAGACTTGCATCTTTCCAGTAGTGAAGAGTTAGATCTACTGGTTATGTGGCTTGGGAGCGAGTCAGCTGAACACGCCAAAAGAATCAGGAACATTAACATAAAGTACCCACACACAGGACTTCGTATGGTGTGGGAGAGACTCGAAGAATGTTATGGGTCAATAGAAGCTATAGAAAATGCTTTGTATAAAAGAATTGATGATTTCTCCAAGATAGCAAATAAGGGTTATCAAAAGCTCAGGGAACTGAGCGACTTGTTAATGGAGGTACATGCTGCTCAGGCAGAAGGTGATCTACCAGGGTTGGCATTCCTGGACACTGCCAGAGGTGTCAACCCGATTGTCCAAAAGCTCCCTTACAACTTACAAGAAAAGTGGGTCAGTCACGGGTCCCGTTACAAACAGGCTCATAAGGTACCATTTCCTCCCTTTGGGGTGTTTGTAGACTTTGTTGCTCAGCAGGCTAAAGTTAGAAATGACCCTAGTTTCGATTTCACTATGTCATGTACCGCTGCCTCTGGTGTAAAACCCAGTAAAACACCAGTGGCAGTCCACAAAACTAATGTTACCTCCACAGGGTTTCCTTACAGGGCAAGTAAGTCCTCTCCAGAAGAGGACAAACCACAGGATCTCAGCAAACACTGCCCCCTACACAAGAAACCTCATCCTCTACTAAAATGTAGAGCCTTCAGGGAGAAGTCCCTAGAAGACCGTAAGAGTTTCCTAAAAGAAAACAAGATATGCTTCAGATGCTGCGCGACAACCTCACACTTCGCCAAGAACTGTGAAACCAGTGTGAAGTGCACAGAATGTAGTAGTGTGGAGCACAACATGGCCTTACATCCTGGACCACCCTCAGGGGTATCGTCGCGAGTAGAAGAGTCTGCCGAAAAACAGATGGACACTGACATGGACACCCCAGTGGTCACTTCTCGGTGCACAGAGATCTGCAAGGAACTCGTAGCAGGAAGATCCTGCTCAAAGATCTGTCTTGTCAGAGTATTCCCAGCGAGCCAACGGGATAAGGCTATCAAGGTATATGCAATCTTGGATGATCAGAGCAACAGGTCTCTAGCTAAGTCCTTTCTCTTCGACACCTTCAACATTGCTGGTCCCGGCTCTCCGTACTCCTTGAAGACATGTGCAGGTACTGTCGAGACGGCGGAGAGGAGAGCAACTGGATTCAAACTAGAGTCTATAGACGGTCAAACCTGCTTATCCTTGCCATCAATACTGGAGTGCAACCAGATTCCAAACAACAGGTCTGAGATACCTACACCAGAGGTAGCAGCTCATCACACCCACTTGAGATGTATAGCTCACCTGATACCAGAGCTCGACCAAGGAGCTCCTATCGTCTTACTCCTCGGAAGAGACATACTACGGGTCCACAAGGCTAGAGGACAGATCAACGGCCCACAAAACGCCCCATATGCTCAGAGACTTGACCTAGGATGGGTCATTGTGGGAGATGTCTGTTTGGGTGGAGCACACAGGCCGACATCAGTCAACAGCATGCTCACCAATACCCTCGAGAATGGACGCCCGTCTCTCTTCCAGCCATGCGAGAGCAGTTTCCCGATTAAAGAATTGCCACACCACACCCCTCCACCTTGTCCGTTAGCTGATCCTTCCTGTGAAGACCATGCGTGCGACGGTGAGCAAGATCATATAGGGTGCACAGTTTTCCACAGGACAAGAGAAGACAACCAGGTAGCAATGTCCATAGAGGACAGACTGTTCTTGGACATCATGGAGCGAGAGATAGTAAGAGATGAATCAAAGAGTTGGGTCGCACCTTTACCATTCAAACCACAGAGGCAATGCTTACCCAACAAAAGAGAACTTGTCTACAGTCGATTTGTCTCCCTTACGCGCAAACTGCAGAAGGCACCAGAAACAAAACAACACTTCTTTACCTTCATGGAGAGAATATTCCAGAGTGGCCACGCGGAAATTGCACCTGTACTTCAAGATTCCGAGGAATGTTGGTACTTACCTATTTTCGGCGTGTATCATCCGAAGAAACCAGGTCAGATAAGAGTGGTATTTGACTCAAGTGCCAGATACGAAGGTGTTTCTTTAAACGACGTCTTCCTGTCTTGTCCAGACCTCAACAACAGACTTCTGGGAGTACTTCTTCATTTCCGCAAAGATGCAGTAGCATTTATGGCCGACATACAACAGATGTTTCACTGCTTCCTTGTTAAAGAAGAACACAGAAACTACTTGAGGTTCTTCTGGTACCACAATAACGACCCCTACAAGGACATCATGGAATATCGTATGAAGGTTCACATCTTCGGGAACAGCCCTTCCCCTGCTGTCGCTATCTATGGCCTTAGACATGCTGCCAGAGAAGGTGAAGCGAAGTATGGATCGGATGTAAGATCTTTTGTGGAAAAGGATTTCTACGTAGATGACTGCCTGAAATCCACACCCACAGAGGAGTCGGCAGTCAGTCTCCTGAAAAGGGCACAAGAAATGCTCGCTTCATCCAATTTGAGGTTGCACAAAATTGCTTCCAACAGCCAGAAACTAATGGCAGCCTTTCCCTCTCAAGATTACTCAACCGATTTAAAAGACTTGGATTTAAGCACGGACTCCCTTCCCATGCAGCGGAGCCTGGGTCTACTCTGGGATTTGAAAAAGGATGCATTCACCTTCCAGATCAGCGAAGAAGAGAAACCCTTCACGCGTAGAGGCGTCCTGTCCGTTGTGAACAGCTTGTACGATCCTCTGGGATTTGTAAACCCTGTAACTATCCAAGGTAAAATGATGTTGAGAGACTTCACCCAAGAGACATCCGATTGGGATGATCCGCTTCCCAGCGATAAAAGAATTGTGGGAAAGATGGAAAAATTCTTTAGAAGCCCTGTCAAGTCTCTACGTGGCACGACCATATGCTTCTGTGCCTTCATCAGAAATCAAGGTGCAAAGGCTTTGTATCTTCTGCGATGCTTCAACCAAGGCAATTGCAGCAGTGGCGTATTTGAAAACAACTGACATCAATGAACAATGCCATGTAAGGCTTGTTATGAGCCGGACAAAATTGGCCCCACTCCGTGAACACACAGTACCCAGACTGGAACTCTGTGCAGCTGTGCTGGCAGTAGAGTTAGCTGAGCTTATCTCGACAGAAATGGACCTGGAAATCAAAGAAGTCGAGTTCTACACTGACAGCAAGGTAGTGCTGGGGTACATTTGCAATGAAACTCGTCGCTTCTATGTCTATGTCAGCAATCGGGTGCTACGGATCAGGAGATCCACCGAACCTAAACAGTGGCACTATGTGTCCACGCACCACAATCCGGCGGACCACGCAACCAGATCCGTTGAAGCAAGACAACTTAAGGACACAACCTGGTTCACCGGTCCTACATTCTTATACCGTTCGACGCCATATGTGGACGAGTCAAACATCTTTGAATTGGTGGATCCAGAGGCAGATGAGGAAATCCGTCCTCAGGTATCCGTTCTACGTACGGTGACTAAAGACAATCACCTCAAATCCCACTCCTTCAACAGGTTCTCAACTTGGGACTCACTTGTTCGTGCCCTCGTTTGTTTAATTCATGTGGCTCGATCCTACAAGTCAACGTCACCCGCCATCCAGAAACCTTGCAAAGGTTGGCACCACTGCAAGCTTGCCTTTACCGTTCCAAGCATGGAAAATGCCAAGAACGTTATAATTCGTACCATACAACGTGAATGTTACGCCAAAGAAATAGATAACCTCAATAAAAGCCAACCTGTTTCCAGAGATAGTGTCTTGAAGAAGCTTGATCCAATCATTGACCAGGATGGGCTGTTAAGAATTGGAGGTCGTCTTCAAGAAGCTGAAGTGGAATTTGGGGAGAAGCACCCTATAATAATTCCTGGACATCATCATGTCACGACCCTGCTTGTGCAACACCACCACGTCTTGGTGAAACATCAGGGACGACTGTTTACTGAAGGAAATCTACGAACTGCTGGACTATGGATAGTCGGAGCAAAGCGATGCGTGAGTAAACTCATTTTTGAGGGGAGGCCACAGAGCAGGAGGTTGCAGTAGTCAAGGCGAGAGATGATGAGGGCATGGACTAGGGTTTTTGCAGATTCTTGGTTGAGGAATGAACGGATTCGTGCAATATTTTTGAGTTGAAGTCGGCAGGAAGTGGAAAGGGCTTGGATATGTGGTTTGAAGGAGAGATCAGCATCAAGGATAACCCCGAGGCAGCGAGCTTGTGGGACTGGGGAGAGTGGGCAGCCATTTACTGTAATGGATAGGTTCGTTGGGGGGGTCACGTGAGATGGGGGAAAGATGATGAATTCTGTTTTGTCCATGTTAAGTTTCAGAAATTTAGCGGAGAAGAAGGATGAAATAGTGGACAGACATTGAGGGATTCTGGTTAGTAGGGAGGTGATATCTGGTCCAGAGATGTAGATCTGTGTGTCATCAGCATAGAGGTGATACTGAAAGCCATGAGATTCTATGAGCTGTCCCAGGCCAAAGGTGTAAATGGAGAAGAGCAGGGGCCCAAGGACTGAACCTTGTGGGACTCCGACAGATAGGGGGCGAGGTGAGGAGGTGGTGTGTGAGTGGGAGACGCTGAATGTCCGGTCTGTTAGGTATGATGAGATCCAGGATGGGGCCAAGTCTGTGATGCCAAGGGATATCAAATGTTTAGAAATTCTACTGTGCCTAATAATTTGGAACAGTGCATTTTGAGTCTTTATTCATTTTGGAGATTTTTCTGTTCTCATTGGGAGTTTTTAAAATATTTAAAATTCGATGTATACTCTAAGGGTGATGATGACTTTTTTTAGACTGACTGTCATTTGAACCGACCATTTAGGAAAATCCGAGAAAAATTTCATTTGCATAATAATTTGGAACATGGTGTAATCTTATTACTATCTAAACATAGCAACTAGCGTTGAGCGAAACGGATCGGTCATTTTCATAAATCGCCGACTTTTAGGCAAACCCGAACCGATCCTAGTGTGGGATCAGCCATGCGGTCGGCGATCAGAGCGCCAAAGTCGCGTTTCGTAGGACGCTTGTTGTGAAATTGGATTCTGGGCTCCCCCGGTGGCCACTTGTGGAATTGAACTTGTGTGCATCATCCCCTCTGTTCACCTGCTCCTATCAGGATGTGGGAGTCGCTATATAACCTTGCTCCTCTGTCAGTTTCTTGCCGGTCAACAATGTAATCAGAAGCCTTCTGTGCTTGTTCCTGCTACTAGACAACTCCCAGCTAAGTTGGACTTTTGTCCTTGTGTGTTTTTGCATTTTGTTCCTGTTCACAGCTGCTGTTTCGTTACTGTGTCTGGAAAGCTCTTGTGATCGGAAATTGCCACTCTGGTGTTATGAGTTAATGCTAGAGTCTTAAAGGAATTTCTGGATGGTGTTTTGATAGGGTTTTCTGCTGACCATGAAAGTGTCCTTTCTGTCTTCCTGCTATCTAGAAAGCGGACCTCGATTTTGCTAAACCTATTTTCATACTACGTTTGTCATTTCATCTAAAATCACCGCCAATATATGTGGGGGCCTCTGTCTGCCTTTTGGGAAAATTTCTCTAGAGGTGAGCCAGGACTGTCTTTTCCTCTGCTAGGATTAGGTAGTTCTCCGGCTGGCGCTGGGCATCTAGGGTTAAAAAACGTAGGCATGCTACCCGGCCACTTCTAGTTGTGCGGCAGGTTTAGTTCATGGTCAGTATAGTTTCCATCTTCCAAGAGCTAGTTCTCATATATGCTGGGCTATGTTCTCTCGCCATTGAGAATCATGACAGTTTGACCGGCCCAAAAAAGGGTTAAATTACTGGCTGAGAAAGGAGAGAAAAAAGAAGTCTGCTACAATTTTTTTTTTTTTTTTTTTTCCTCTAGTTCTGAGTGTGCTCTTAATTGAATCACTTGCTAGTCTGCCTATACTGCAGCCTTCCTCTCTTTCTCTCCTTCTAATCCTTGAATGGCTCTGTGTTCACCTGTTTCAAATGGATCTTCAGAGTGTAGCTACAGGTTTGAATAATCTCGCCACAAAGGTACAAAATTTGCAAGATTTTGTTGTTCATGCACCTATGTCTGAGCCTAGAATTCCTTTGCCTGAATTCTTCTCGGGGAATAGATCTCACTTTCAAAATTTTAAAAATAATTGCAAATTGTTTTTGTCCCTGAAGTCTCGCTCTGCCGGAGACCCTGCACAGCAGGTCAGGATTGTAATTTCCTTGCTCCGGGGCGACCCTCAAGACTGGGCTTTTGCATTGGCACCAGGGGATCCTGCGTTGCTCAATGTGGATGCGTTTTTTCTGGCCTTGGGGTTGCTTTATGAGGAACCTCATTTAGAGCTTCAGGCGGAAAAGGCCTTGATGTCCTTGTCTCAGGGGCAAGATGAAGCTGAAATATACTGCCAAAAATTCCGCAAATGGTCTGTGCTTACTCAGTGGAATGAGTGCGCCCTGGCCGCGATTTTCAGAGAAGGTCTCTCTGATGCCATTAAGGATGTTATGGTGGGGTTCCCTGTGCCTGCGAGTCTGAATGAGTCCATGACGATGGCTATTCAGATCGATAGGCGTCTGCGGGAGCGCAAACCTGTGCACCATTTGGCGGTGTCTACTGAGAAAACGCCAGAAAATATGCAATGTGATAGAATTCTGTCCAGAAGCGAGCGGCAGAATTTTAGACGAAAAAATGGGTTGTGCTTCTATTGTGGTGATTCAACTCATGTTATATCAGCATGCTTTAAGCGTACTAAGAAGCCTGACAAGTCTGTTTCAATTAGCACTTTACAGTCTAAGTTTATTCTATCTGTGACCCTGATTTTTTCTTTGTCATCTATTACCGCGGACGCCTATGTCGACTCTGGCGCTGCTTTGAGTCTTATGGATTGGTCCTTTGCCAAACGCTGTGGGTATGATTTGGAGCCACTGGAGGCTCCGATACCTCTGAAAGGGATTGACTCCACCCCATTGGCTAGTAATAAACCACAATACTGGACACAAGTGACTATGCGTGTTAATCCGGATCACCAGGAGGTTATTCGCTTTCTGGTGCTGTATAATCTACATGATGTTTTGGTGCTGGGATTGCCATGGCTGCAATCTCATAACCCAGTCCTCGACTGGAGAGCTATGTCTGTGTTAAGCTGGGGATGTAAAGGAACTCATGGGGACGTACCTTTGGTTTCCATTTCATCATCTATTCCCTCTGAGATTCCTGAATTCTTGTCTGACTTTCGTGACGTTTTTGAAGAACCCAAGGTTGGTTCACTACCTCCGCACCGGGAGTGCGATTGTGCCATAGACTTGATTCCGGGTAGTAAATACCCTAAGGGTCGTTTATTTAATCTGTCTGTGCCTGAACACGCTGCTATGCGAGAATATATAAAGGAGTCCTTGGAAAAGGGACATATTCGTCCTTCGTCATCTCCCTTAGGAGCCGGTTTTTTCTTTGTGTCTAAGAAAGACGGCTCTTTGAGGCCGTGTATTGATTATCGACTTTTGAATAAAATCACGGTTAAATATCAATATCCGTTACCACTGCTTACTGATTTGTTTGCTCGTATAAAGGGGGCCAAGTGGTTCTCTAAGATTGATCTCCGTGGGGCGTATAATTTGGTGCGAATCAAGCAGGGGGATGAGTGGAAAACCGCATTTAATACGCCCGAGGGCCATTTTGAGTATTTGGTGATGCCTTTTGGTCTTTCAAATGCCCCTTCAGTCTTCCAGTCCTTTATGCATGACATTTTCCGCGATTATTTGGATAAATTTATGATTGTGTATCTGGATGATATTCTGATTTTTTCGGATGACTGGGACTCTCATGTCCAGCAGGTCAGGAGGGTTTTTCAGGTTTTGCGGTCTAATTCCTTGTGTGTGAAGGGTTCTAAGTGTGTTTTTGGGGTTCAAAAGATTTCTTTCTTGGGATACATTTTTTCCCCCTCTTCCATCGAGATGGATCCTGTCAAGGTTCAGGCTATTGGTGATTGGACGCAACCCTCTTCTCTTAAGAGTCTTCAGAAATTTTTGGGCTTTGCTAACTTTTATCGTCGATTTATTGCTGGTTTTTCTGATGTTGTAAAACCATTGACTGATTTGACTAAGAAGGGTGCTGATGTTGCTGATTGGTCCCCTGATGCTGTGGAGGCCTTTCGGGAGCTCAAGCGCCGCTTTTCTTCCGCCCCAGTGTTGCGTCAGCCTGATGTTGCTCTTCCTTTTCAGGCTGAGGTCGACGCTTCTGAAATCGGAGCTGGGGCGGTGTTGTCGCAGAGAAGTTCCGACTGCCCCGTGATGAGACCTTGTGCCTTTTTTTCCCGTAAATTTTTGCCCGCCGAGCGGAATTATGATATTGGGAATCGGGAGCTTTTGGCCATGAAGTGGGCTTTTGAGGAGTGGCGTCACTGGCTTGAGGGGGCCAGACATCAGGTGGTGGTATTGACTGACCACAAAAATTTAATTTACCTTGAGTCTGCCAGGCGCCTGAATCCTAGACAGGCGCGCTGGTCGTTGTTTTTCTCTCGGTTTAATTTTGTGGTGTCGTACCTACCGGGTTCTAAGAATGTTAAGGCGGATGCCCTTTCTAGGAGTTTTGAGCCTGACTCCCCTGGTAATTCTGAGCCCACAGGTATCCTTAAAGATGGAGTGATATTGTCTGCCGTTTCTCCAGACCTGCGGCGGGCCTTGCAGGAGTTTCAGGCGGATAGACCTGATCGTTGCCCACCTGGTAGACTGTTTGTTCCTGATGATTGGACCAGTAGAGTCATCTCTGAGGTTCATTCTTCTGCGTTGGCAGGTCATCCTGGAATCTTTGGTACCAGGGATTTGGTGGCAAGGTCCTTCTGGTGGCCTTCCCTGTCACGAGATGTGCGAGGCTTTGTGCAGTCTTGTGACGTTTGTGCTCGGGCCAAGCCTTGTTGTTCTCGGGCTAGTGGTTTGTTGTTGCCCTTGCCTATCCCGAAGAGGCCTTGGACGCACATCTCGATGGATTTTATTTCGGATCTGCCTGTTTCTCAGAAGATGTCTGTCATCTGGGTGGTGTGTGACCGTTTCTCTAAGATGGTCCACCTGGTTCCCTTGCCTAAGTTGCCTTCTTCTTCCGAGTTGGTTCCTCTGTTTTTTCAAAATGTTGTTCGTTTGCATGGTATTCCTGAGAATATCGTTTCTGACAGAGGGACCCAATTCGTGTCTAGATTTTGGCGGGCATTCTGTGCTAGGATGGGCATAGATTTGTCTTTTTCGTCTGCTTTCCACCCTCAGACTAATGGCCAGACCGAGCGGACTAATCAGACCTTGGAGACATATTTGAGGTGTTTTGTGTCTGCGGATCAGGATGATTGGGTTGCTTTTTTGCCTTTGGCGGAGTTCGCCCTCAATAATCGGGCCAGCTCTGCCACCTTGGTGTCCCCGTTTTTCTGTAATTCGGGGTTTCATCCTCGATTTTCCTCCGGTCAAGTGGAATCTTCGGATTGTCCTGGAGTGGATGCTGTGGTGGAGAGGTTGCATCAGATTTGGGGGCAGGTGGTGGACAATTTGAAGTTGTCCCAGGAGAAGACTCAGCTTTTTGCCAACCGCCGTCGTCGTGTTGGTCCTCGGCTTTGTGTTGGGGACTTGGTGTGGTTGTCTTCTCGTTTTGTCCCTATGAGGGTTTCTTCTCCTAAGTTTAAGCCTCGGTTCATCGGCCCGTACAAGATATTGGAGATTCTTAACCCTGTGTCCTTCCGTTTGGACCTCCCTGCATCCTTTTCGATTCATAATGTTTTTCATCGGTCATTGTTGCGCAGGTATGAGGTACCGGTTGTGCCTTCCGTTGAGCCTCCTGCTCCGGTGTTGGTTGAGGGTGAGTTGGAGTACGTTGTGGAAAAGATCTTAGACTCTCGTGTTTCCAGACGGAGACTCCAGTATCTGGTCAAATGGAAGGGATACGGTCAGGAGGATAATTCTTGGGTCACTGCCTCTGATGTTCATGCCTCCGATCTTGTCCGTGCCTTTCATAGGGCTCATCCTGATCGCCCTGGTGGTTCTGGTGAGGGTTCGGTGCCCCCTCCTTGAGGGGGGGGTACTGTTGTGAAATTGGATTCTGGGCTCCCCCGGTGGCCACTTGTGGAATTGAACTTGTGTGCATCATCCCCTCTGTTCACCTGCTCCTATCAGGATGTGGGAGTCGCTATATAACCTTGCTCCTCTGTCAGTTTCTTGCCGGTCAACAATGTAATCAGAAGCCTTCTGTGCTTGTTCCTGCTACTAGACAACTCCCAGCTAAGTTGGACTTTTGTCCTTGTGTGTTTTTGCATTTTGTTCCTGTTCACAGCTGCTGTTTCGTTACTGTGTCTGGAAAGCTCTTGTGATCGGAAATTGCCACTCTGGTGTTATGAGTTAATGCTAGAGTCTTAAAGGAATTTCTGGATGGTGTTTTGATAGGGTTTTCTGCTGACCATGAAAGTGTCCTTTCTGTCTTCCTGCTATCTAGAAAGCGGACCTCGATTTTGCTAAACCTATTTTCATACTACGTTTGTCATTTCATCTAAAATCACCGCCAATATATGTGGGGGCCTCTGTCTGCCTTTTGGGAAAATTTCTCTAGAGGTGAGCCAGGACTGTCTTTTCCTCTGCTAGGATTAGGTAGTTCTCCGGCTGGCGCTGGGCATCTAGGGTTAAAAAACGTAGGCATGCTACCCGGCCACTTCTAGTTGTGCGGCAGGTTTAGTTCATGGTCAGTATAGTTTCCATCTTCCAAGAGCTAGTTCTCATATATGCTGGGCTATGTTCTCTCGCCATTGAGAATCATGACAGACGCTGTTACCGCCGTTTTTCATCCAATGAAGGAGGACGCAGAGTGTGGGCAGCGTGATGACATAGGTCTCGGTCCCCACCATCTTAGACAAGGGCATGGCAGTGATTGACTTGCTGTCTGCGGCGTCACAGGGGCTATAAAGGGGCGTGCACGCCGACCGCCATCTTACTTCTGCCGATCTGAGCATAGGGAGAGGTTGCTGCAGTTAGTCAGAAGCAGGGACAGAGTTAGGGAGGAAATATAAACCCCCAAACCGCTTGTGCTGGATCGATTTTCACTGTCCAACACCACCTTTTTGTGCAGGGACAGTGGAGGTCGTATTTTAGTGCAGCAGCTGCATAGCTGTGTGCACGGTGCTGTGCAAACCAACTGCTTTTTTCAAAGCAAAAATCCTGTTGCTCCTTTCTGCACAGTTACCTGTCTTGTTTATTTGTCTACCAATTTTTTTGTTCAGCAGTCCTTTTTATTGCTGCCATACTTGTCCTGAGATCATTGTAGGAAGCTTGTTATTGCAGTATTTTTTGTCTCTGGGAATGAGGGTCTTTGTGAATTGGCATGTAAAGTGATTGATTTCTACCTAAAGCCCCTGGTGCATACTCTTCCATCTTTTGTTCAGGACACCACGGCAACATTGCGCAGTTTTGATGGGCTTGTTTTGCATGACAATATGGTTCTTGTAACAGCTGATATTGAGAGCCTTTATACATCAATCAGGCATCAGGACGGACTTAGGGCGGTCTCTTGGTTCCTTGAGGTTGGAGGTTTTGATAGAGGTTTGGCCGATTTTATATTGCAACTTTTTAAGTTTCTTGACACACAACTGTTTTATATTTTCAGACCAGATTTACCTCCAACTTCAGGGGACCGCTATGGGGGCCGCCTGTGCTCCGTCCTATGCTAACCTGTTTTTGGGGGCTTGGGAGAGGGGTATTTTTCTCAGCGATCCAGTGGTGCACATTGATAAGGTGCACCACTGGATTCGCTATATTGATGATGTATTCTTTGTTTGGGAAGGGACGATTGAACAACTCAATGAATTTATGTCCAGGCTCAACATGAATGATCTCAACATTAAACTTACCTTCTCCCATGGCCGCCAGGTTAATTTTTTGGATTTGGATGTGTGTGTCTCCCCTCAAGGCTTGATTGAGACTAATGTTTATCGAAAGCCTACGGCAACCAATACACTCCTACATGCAAGCTCATCTCACCGGCAATCAACTATTAATGGTATTCCTATCGGACAACACCTGCGGATTAAGCGGATTTGCTCCAGTCAACAGAAATTTCAAGATCAGGCCCGAGATTGGTACCAGCACTTCAGGGAACGTGGATACAGTCACAGGCAGATCCGTAAAGGTTATAAGAGAGCTTGTTCAACTTCTCGTGACGAACTTCTTTATCAATTGACGCCAAAGATTAAGGATGATGCCCAGGTGAGGTTAATCACTCCTTTTAACAGCCAATGGAATGAATTCACTCAAATAGTTAATAAACATTGGGCTATATTGCAAACTGATCCCATTTTGAAGAAGATTCTCTCAGATAAACCATTGATAACTGCAAAGCGATCTGACAACCTTCGTGATCTGCTTGTTCGCAGTCACTACTCCCCTGATGATAAAAAGAAGAACACACATGGACCTATACATGGGTTCTTTCCATGCACTTTTTGCAAGGGTTGCCAGAATCACATCAAAAGCAAGGAGTTTTCTAATCCCCAGAATGGCCATGTCTTTAAAATTAGGCATCAACTTACGTGTGCCTCTAAGGGAGTAATTTATCATGCGCAATGCCCTTGCAATAGAGTGTACATTGGAATGACCACACGTCAACTCAAACTGAGAACAAGGGAACACGTACGGGATATTGAAAGGGCAAAGGCTGTTAAAACTGCCAAGGAGATTGAATCACTTAAAACCTTGGCACGACATTTTTACTTATACCATGAATGCAATGCAAGCAAGCTGAAAATTAAAGCTATTGACCAGGTCTCATTGGGTCCACGGGGCGGGGATTTATTTAAAGCCCTCGCCAAGGTTGAAAGCCGGTGGATTTACCGACTCAATACAATTACCCCAATTGGCCTCAATGAGAACTTTGGGTTTGGATCTTTCTTATAATTGACATCATCACGTTTTTTATGGGGGGGTTGGGTTCTGGTTTTTATTGTATGATGATTGTTTTGTTTTTAACTCTTGGTTTTCTTTAGTATTTTAGCCTTGGCCGCTTGTGTAACTTGTTCGACAGAGGCACGTCCTATTCCATGTCCGGTCCCACCTACTATCTACTGAGATGGAAGATTCTTATGGGGATTAAGGAATTTTGTCTAGGACATATGTTTGATGTGGATTTGCCATGGATTTGTCCCTATGAACTTATTTTATGTATTTGTTCCAAGTTCATTGATATTTTTATATATACCATTATATTCACATACGTTTATTTACACTTTTTGTGCAGGTTTCTTAGTTTATTTCATATGGTATTTATCACACTAGAACAATATATGTTATATTATAATTATAATTTTATATATGTCTTTATTTATGTTTAGCACGCCATTCGTCTAGTATAAAGATGGTTTTTCACAGCGCTGCGCAATGTTTTGCGTAACTGTGCAGTTTTGCACAGTTTTGCGTGGCATGTGCGCAGCATTAGTGTTTAATATTGCACGTTATGCTTAATGGTTATTGCACGTAATATTAGTGGAACATATGAATGGCCTGTCCGTTACATCTATGCCCTAAGTTTATTTTAAATGTGATTTTATGCCGTGTTACTATACTATATACACGCAATCCAATTCCCCTCTTCCTGGCTCCCAGCACGCATGCTCTGCTTCCTTGACTCCTGGGTCATCATGGGGGTGGCATCTGGCGCACAGCATGTGACCGCCGTCTCCATGACGGCGCTCCTTGTTTGTGTTCGACGGCCGCTTCTGTGTGGGCCCGTTTGGTTGTCTTGGAGGTGGCGCATGCGCCGTACATGTGGAGTCCGGATATGGGTGCGTTCTAATACACGTCATCTTTGGTTTACACTCACAGGGGAGTGTCTAATGTCGGATTGCTGCATCAGCGCTTGGCAGCTGATGGTAGTTACTATTGCAACTGTGATTGGCCATCGGGTGTTTAAATAGTTGGAACCCCCTCTCCAGCGCACGCCTCCTGAAGAAGTTTTGAACGAAACGTGCGTTGGGGCGGCGGGGACCACATGTTACCAGCATTGTTGCCAATTTAAGCACTGTAAGTATTGCTCACCTCGTATTTCCAGCATGATTGCACATTTTATAAATTAGTCCATTTTGGACATATATGCACTTAGCACTTTTTTCATTGGAATATACATGCTGCTTTAGCGCATTATTCAGACATAGTTCTGTCTGTGTTTTTGCACATTTACTAGCTGAGGGATATTGAGCATCAGCATTTATTAAGGCACTTTACATGCTGGTCACAGTGCTCCCTGTTATTGTAGCATCCAGTAAGGTTCTTTTTATGTCTTCTGATATATTTGTCATTCTTATTGTCTCGACTCAATAGAAATATATATTTTTTGGATTATACTCTTCTGGTAGTTTTTTACCTTTTGTTGAAAATACAGTACTGCTAGTGTGTCATATATCAGGCAGCCACTTTCTGCCACGTTCATAGTGTTGTGTTATACCACTGGGCCAGAGTTGTGGTTCAGTGTCTCCCCCCAAAAGTAAGATAGTAATTCTCACAGTTTATATTCTGCTGTACTGCTAGTGTGTCGTATATCAGGCAGCCACTTTCTGCCACGTTCATAGTGTTGTGTTATACCACTGGGCCAGAGTTGTGGTTCAGTGTCTCCCCCCAAAAGTGAGATAGTAATTCTCAGACAGTTTATATTCTGCTGTACTGCTAGTGTGTCATATATCAGGCAGCCACTTTCTGCCACGTTCATAGTGTTGTGTTATACCACTGGGCCAGAGTTGTGGTTCAGTGTCTCCCCCCAAAAGTGAGATAGTAATTCTCACACAGTTTATATTCTGCAGTGCTGCTAGTGTGTCGTATAGTGTGTACCCCTGTTACCCATTATTAACAGCATTGAGCCTACTTTTTTTATTTTAGACCTAGTAAGTCTGTCTGTGCCACTCCTAGCAATCGTCCTCCGCTGACCAAACCAGTGCTGCTTGTGTACCCCTGTTACCCATTTTAAACTGCATTGAGACAACTTTTTTATTTTAGGCCTAGTAAGTCTGTCTGCGCCACTCCTACCAATCGTCCTCCGCTGACCAAAACAATGCTGCCTGTGTACCCCTGTTACCCATTATTAACAGCATTGAGCCTACTTTTTTATTTTAGGCCTACTAAGTCTGTCTGGGCCACTCCTACCAATCGTCCTCCGCTGAACAAAACAATGCTGCCTGTGAACCCCTGTTACCCATTTTTAACTGCATTGAGCCAACATTTTTATTTTAGGCCTAGTAAGTCTGTCTGCGCCACTCCTACCAATCATCCTCCGCTGACCAAAACAATGCTGCCTGTGTACCCCTGTTACCCATTATTAAAAGCATTGAGCCTACTTTTTTATTTTAGTACTACTAAGTCTGTCTGGGCCACTCCTACCAATCGGCCTCCGCTGAACAAAACAATGCTGCCTGTGTACCCCTGTTAGCCATTTTTAACTGCATTTAGCCAACATTTTTATTTCAGGCCTAGTAAGTCTGTCTGCGCCACTCCTACTAATCGTCCTCTGCCTAACAAAACGATGCTGCCTGTGTACCCCTGCATTGAGCCAACTTTTTTAATTTAGGCCTACTACCTGTGTCTGTCTGAGCCACTCAATACAGCTGTCCTTCACTGCACAAAGCAGAGCCTCAATTTGCAGCCGATATCACATATTAAAGTGCATTTGGCCTACTAGTTTGGTTGGGCCTACTAACGGTGTCTGCCGCTCCTTGGTATTCTCCTGTTTTTCTCCTGAGCTTCAATCTTCAGGCTTTCGGCCTATAGGAATTTTAAAACTGCATTTGGCCTACTGGTTTGGTTTGGGCCTACTAATGGTGTCTGCCGCTCCTTGCTGTTCTCCTCCACTGAACAAAGCAATGCTGCCTGTTTACTCCCGTTACCAATTTTGAACTGCATTTTGCCTACTTTATTCTTTGGGCCTATATCTGTGTTTCCTCCTTATCCTACCCATTGCCCAGCCACTGCTAGATGAGTTTGCCAGTACATTGACCCAGACCACTACATTCTTCTTGCACTCTACATAGCCAGTATCTGACCCTGCAGAAAGTCTGGTTTCCCTTCCCGCATACTATACCACCTTACACGAGGACAAAGAGGAAGGTGCAGATGAAAGTGCAGGTTCCTTCAACAGGTGGGGGGGGCATACTCGTTGGCGATGTCACTGGCACAGGGCCCCTCATAGTACGCAAAAGTGTCTCTGCCGGTGGGAGGCGCCCCCGCCGTCAATCACAACGCCGTACTTTGAGGGGCCCTGTGCCAGTGCCAATGCGAATGAGTGTGCCCCCCCTGCTTGCTCAGGATCACAGCACTTGCAAGCTTGAAATACTTACCTCTCCCTGCTCCACCGCCGTGACGTAGTCTGCGTTTCCTGGGCCCACGAAAAACTTGAGCCAGCCCTACCCCCCCACAACTTTTGCCAAATGACCCCCAGATTTTCAATGGCTAACTATTATTATAAGGTAAATTAAGATTGACAAGCTTAAGTAACAAGAATTGATGTTTTGGGCATTAAAATGGGCTCTGTTGGTGTTTTCCTGTCCTCCACTAACTGCCGACTTTGATTCTCCATTGACTTGCATTGGGTTTCGTGTTTCAGTCGGATCCCAGACTTTTCGCAATAATCGGCCGATTTCACCTGAACCGACTTTTGACAAAATCGGGTTTCGCGAATTCCGACTCGATCCTGAAAAAGTAAAAGTCAGTCAACCCTAATAGCAACCTATTATACGTTTCCATTTTCAGCACTTGTTAAAACCTTTTAATAAACAATAAAGTAGTATAAATGTATGTTACAGACTGTAAATCAGAAATAGGTGCAGTACTTTTATTCACATATATAACTTTGGAATTTATTGTAGGTACAGGTTGGCTGCCATTCTGATGACCTGAGCTCAGCAAAACACTTGTGTCGTGCCCCAGTGGTTGTGAATCAAAAGAATGTCGTGAATGAGAAGGTTGTGATATCTAATGTCTGGGGAGGACTCCTGTATGTTATTGTCAAGGGGAAAAGTCAGCTAGGAACAGTTCCCGTTACAGTCTATGGAGCAGAACGAGCTCCAACATTTATAAAAGGTAAGTAGAGTTTAGTCTGCTTTACTCGCTTCTTATGTTTTATGCAATTACTCATATACTTTTTTTTTTTACTAATTTTTAGCATACCACAGCTCGTGGTCTCAGATTTTTCTCTATAAATTAAAACAGAGAATAAAAGTTTAAATTTATGTAGGTGAACAGAGAATATCAAAAATCATAAAAACGGTACAATGCAGCAAAGCAAGTGTTTTGCGGCTCCTATTACAAATAGGGATGAGTGAGCACTAAAATGCAGTACCGAGTGTAATAGAAGTAAATGGGAAACGCAAGCGTTTTTCCAGAAAATCCCAGCAGGAGGACTGGGGGGGGGGGGGGTTGCAGGAAAATGGATGGAAACAGCTCAAATGGAATGGGAACAGCATGAGGAAAATGTCTGGATGCATCTCTGACTCCCAGGTCGTTGCTGGGAACAATGTTGTCAGAGTATTACTCCACTTTTATGGACGGACAATAGACTTGCATTAGCTTAAGTAAACCCACAGTTAAAAAAAAAAGCACATGGGCCATAAGTGTGTTTACACAAATGTTTTTAACCTGGTTTAACCCAATCATAAATTTAAAAAAATGGGATCCCCCCTATTCTTGGTAACCAGCCAAGGTAAAGCAGAGTGCTGCGGGCTTATATTATCAGGCTGGGAAGGTACATGGTTATTTTGACCTACCCAGTCTAATAATGCAAGACTGCAAAATTGTCGCATTACATTAGATGTGCCAATTCTGGCACTTTGCCATGCCAGTCTCTTCCTGATTTCCCTGGAGCTGAGGTAATGGTAGTAGTTGAGTTTTATGACAGCTGGGATTTGTCAAAAATCACAGCTGGTATCAAGCACTAGGGCAAGTAATGGAAAGGTATCAGACACCCCCATTACTAACCCAGTAATAAAAAATAAAAACACACACAGAAAAAATACTTTATTTGAATAAAGACTCCCCCACACTATCCCTCGTTCACCAATTTATAGAAACAAAATTCCCATGCTTCTTCCGCTGTAATCCAAAAAATCCAAAATAGTATTGAAAAGGATACCTGAAAGACCTAAAAAGACAGAAATAAAAACAAGATTCAGTCCCTCATTCACCAATTTATTATCCAAAATGTTGCCACACAGGTTCAATGTAATCCAAGTTTCTCAATTTTATTTCTGGCGCCTATGAATTGCAGTAAAGTGACCGCTATTCACAGTCGTCGTAGAGTGACATCAACGCTCAGCGAGACTCGGCAGATTTGATGGTCATTGTAGCCACTATCTGGCGCCTGTGAACAGCAGTCACATTACTGCTATTCACAGGTTCTAGACACAAAATTAAGAAATGTGGACTACATCGGACATACATGACAACATTTTGGGTATTAAATTGGGTAATGATTCCTCCTCAACAATCTACAATGACACTAATATCTTTGGTTAAAAGTCCAGACTGTCAGACAATAACTCAGTTATTTCACTTACACAAGTTGTCACCAAAAAAGAAAACTAGGCCAAGGGAAAATGGGAGTAGGAAAGAGTAAGAGGGGCAAAAATAGAGGACCAAGGACTAAAATATAACCCAGCCAAAAAAGAACTGCACCAAACAGCACAAATATTCAACCTAACAAATTATATATTGAATGAACATAAAATCTCTACGTTATCCAGAGGTTTGTCATACTTCCCCACAGCTCCACCTGATCCTTTTCAGCTTTACTTAGATATCATCATGTTAATAATAAGGTTCTTGTTATGGCCAATTCAAATCCACCTCTCATCACTATGGATCTTTGCCCTAAGGCCGGCGTCACACATAATGTAAAAAAATACGGTCCGTTTTTTTACTGCCGAGATACGCAGAAATGTTCCCAAGCAGTGATCCGTATGTCATCCGTGTGCAATGCGAGGATGCAATTTTTTCTCAAAAAAGTATCCATGTGTCATCCGTATGGCATCCGTATAGTGAGATTTTCTCGCCGGCTTCCAAAATGGACATATAATGGATTCATGGACTCAAATATTCGTGAAAACATATATATAGTCTACATATATATACATATATTTATATATATGTCAGTGAGAAATATATATATATATTTCATTCAGAGCTAGCTAGCAGGAAAGCTGGTAGTTCAATTTTCCGCATCTGTAAAATCATTACAGAACCTGACAGGATATGAGACATGGTTTACATACAGTAAACCATTGCATATCCGTTATATTTCTATATATCCCTCACTAATAATGTTAGTACTGTGTGTGTGTGTGTGTGTCAAGTTTTGGAGCTGTAGGTGTTAAATTAAAGGATTAATTCATGTAAAAAAACTGGCATGGGCTCCCGCGCAATTTTCTCTGCCAGAGAGGGAAAGCCAGTGACTGAGGGCAGATATTAATTGCCTAGAGAGGGACCATGGTTATTGCCTCCGCGGCTAAAAACATCTGCCCCCAGCTACCCCAGAAAGGCGCATCTGTAAAATGCGCCTATTCAGGCACTTAGCCTCTCTATTCCCGCTGCCCTGTGGCATTGGCATATGGGGTAATAAGGGGTTAATGTCACCTTGCTATTGTAAGGTGACATTAAGCCTGGTTAATAATGGAGAGTGTTATGATCCCTAGTGGCTTAGGATCACAAATCTGACCAGCTAAGAAAACGAACATAGGACGAGCTCTGGGAATGTGGTAACTGGACTGACCGCAATCCTGATCCTAACCGCACACACTAAAGGTAGCCGGTGAACGTGCCTAGAAATCCTAGACATCTCGACACAGCCTGAGAAACTAGCTACCCCTAGAGAGAAAGCAAAGACCTCACTTGCCTCAGAAAAATAACCCCAAAGATATAGAAAGCCCCCCACAAATAATAACGGTGAGTTAAGGGGAAAATACAAACGTAGAAATGAAACAGGTTTAGCAAAATGAGGCCCGCTAACACTAGATAGCAGAAGATAGCGAGGAAGCTGTGCGGTCAGTACAAAACCCTATACAAAAATATCCACGCAGAGAATGCAAGAACCCCCACACCAACTAACGATGTGAGGGGAGAAACTCTGCACCCCAGAGCTACCAGCAAGCGAGGAAATCACATATTAGCAAGCTGGACAGAACTCATCATATTCTAAGAAAAATATTGAACATAGATGAGCGGAAAATGCACAAACAAAAACTTAGCTTCTCTTGGAGAGACTGGTAACAAATGAAGTCAGGAGAGATCAGAATAGCACTGAATACATCGACAGCAGGCAACAAATGAAAGTCCAGGTGAGTTAAATAGGAAACCTAACTAGCAGCTGACGAGGCAGCTGATCCCAGCCACAGACCCGCAGAATGACAAAAGAGCCACCAGAGGGAGCCCAAAGATACAACTCACACAGTACCACTCGTGACTACAAGAGGGAGCCCGAGAACAGAGTTCACAACAGTACCCCCCCTTGAGGAGGGGTCACCGAACCCTCATCAGAGCCCCCAGGGCGATCAGGATGAGCCACATGGAAGGCATGAACCAAATCGGCCGCATGGACATCGGAGGCGACAACCCAGGAATTATCCTCCTGACCATAGCCCTTCCACTTAACTAAGTACTGAAGCCTCCGTCTTGAAATACGAGAATCCAAGATCTTCTCCACCACGTACTCCAATTCTCCGTCAACCAACACCGGAGCAGGAGGATCCACAGAAGGAACCACAGGCACCACATACCTCCGCAACAATGACCGATGGAACACTTTATGAATGGTAAACGATGCTGGGAGGTCCAAACGAAATGACACAGGGTTGAGGATTTCTAAAATCTTATAAGGACCGATTAAACGAGGCTTGAACTTAGGAGAGGAGACCTTCATAGGAACATAACGAGAAGACAACCATACCAGTAGTGTATCATAACTACCATTCGTCAAACTCAATCTGACAGGTGGCCCGCCCCCTATCAAGATGTATCAAAAGGGGGGTGTAACCCCTCCTCCCCGCCCTGTCAGCAGCTGTCCCTTCTTGTCTGACTGTCAGCTTTTGATACAGTATGAATTGTTAATTGGATCCGGGGATTATTATCCTAGTATTTGTTTTAATTAGATTTTGATATTAATAGTTTTATACAGCGCATGCATTCTGTAATCAGGGCATGTGGCCCCCATGATGTGTTGTATTTCTTTTATAACAACATTATATGGAGCTGCGAAATTAAAACATTTGTTTGTGCCTCTGTAACATGTATTTTAGAAACAACTGGCCACTGCCCATTTAGAATGAAACAGCATATTTTTCAGCTTATAACGCAGTTTCTCATTTTCATGAGTTTTAAGAGGTCGTGTTATGTGTGATAAGGGGCTATATGCTCGTGTGGTTAATAGATAAAATACAGATAAAATATGCCAATTCACCAACAGTGCACGGCTTACACATAACTCGTCAATAATCAGGGGTAGATATACAATACAAGCTATAAGATGTGCTTCTGACATTTTCATAGCTAGGGCCCTCTTTTATTGACAGTTTGATACTATAAACAGTACTGATCTTTGTAAAATAAAGAACGAGAGAACTTTTCAGATAAAAGTAATAAAGTTTATTGAACAAAATCAATTACATTTTCTAAAAAAGTCATGTGAATAAATTTCGCTGTTCAATTAGATCAAAAAGCTACTTCTTGAAATCCACAATACACCGCAAATAAACAAATCAAATCAATTATCACTGAACACTCATTATTACATTCCAAGCCAGCGCAGCTCGCTGAGCGTTACCGCTGTACTCATTTCTCATTGCTGCTTCTGAATGTACACTATTCTCACCCATGGACGGTTTTCCTTTAAAAAATATGAATATTATTGAATATAAGGTTTTACATATGTTACAGTATTTTATTTTTATTAATAGCTACTTTTAACTATTCTTTTAGAGTGTCTAGTAGTTTTATATTCTCTGCCTGATATATTTCTACACAAAGCTTCAAAACTATTTTGCAATTTATAAGAACTTGTTGGATTAGTGAATATAATAACGTTTGTCATATTTTATAACATGTAGCTAATGATTCATGCTTCCAACATGTATGTATCTGGATTAAAATAAAGAATAATGACCTAGCTGATTGTTTGGGTGATATTGTAAAACCATTTATTGACATTTTGTATAGCAGATGTGTTTCTCCTGATTTTTCTAGCGCAGCTCGCTGAGCGTTACCGCTGTACTCATTTCTCATTGATGCTTCTGAATGTACACTATTCTCACCCATGGACGGTTTTCCTTTAAAAAATATGAATATTATTGAATATAAGGTTTTACATATGTTACAGTATTTTATTTTTATTAATAGCTACTTTTAACTATTCTTTTAGAGTGTCTAGTAGTTTTATATTCTCTGCCTGATATATTTCTACACAAAGCTTCAAAACTATTTTGCAATTTATAAGAACTTGTTGGATTAGTGAATATAATAACGTTTGTCATATTTTATAACATGTAGCTAATGATTCATGCTTCCAACATGTATGTATCTGGATTAAAATAAAGAATAATGACCTAGCTGATTGTTTGGGTGATATTGTAAAACCATTTATTGACATTTTGTATAGCAGATGTGTTTCTCCTGATTTTTCTAGCGCAGCTCGCTGAGCGTTACCGCTGTACTCATTTCTCATTGATGCTTCTGAATGTACACTATTCTCACCCATGGACGGTTTTCCTTTAAAAAATATGAATATTATTGAATATAAGGTTTTACATATGTTACAGTATTTTATTTTTATTAATAGCTACTTTTAACTATTCTTTTAGAGTGTCTAGTAGTTTTATATTCTCTGCCTGATATATTTCTACACAAAGCTTCAAAACTATTTTGCAATTTATAATGTATCACAGTAGTTTCATATGAAGTTACATCTTAGGCCCCGTATAACAGATGTGTTTCTCCTGATTTTTCTAGCGCAGCTCGCTGAGCATTACCACTGTACTCTTTTCTCATTGCAGCTTCTGAATGTACAATATTCTCAACCATGGACGGTTTCCCTTTAAAAAATATGAATATTATTGAATGTGTTTTACATATGTTACAGTATTTTATTTTTATTAATAGTTACTTTTATCATTATATGTTGTATTAAATAGAGTCTAGCTGGCACATTACACGTCTTGCTGAACCAGTATGTATCAGACTGCAATGGCACATCACACTGCTTGCTGTAGTGAATAGAGCTTCTATATGCGATTGCGAAACTTTCAGGCAAGTACAGTATATTCTGGACATATTATGTATAATTATTAGTAGAGTCTAGCTGGCACATTACACGTCTTGCTGAACCAGTATGTATCAGACTGCAATGGCACATCACACTGCTTGCTGTAGTGAATAGAGCTTCTATATGCGATTGCGAAACTTTCAGGCAAGTACAGTATATTCTGGACATATTATGTATAATTATTACTTAATTTTTTCACTAAAACGATCATTTCTGCCAGAACAATGACAAATTTTGACAAAAACACTTCAATAATATAAAAATTCTTACAGAATATAAAGCAAAAACATTAATATGTATTTTAGAAACAGATGACCACTGCACATTTAGAATGAAGCAGACCCAGAGACGCGCCCACCCTGTACAGATAACATCCATACTTGTGGCTTCTTTTTGTTAGTTTAAAAGCATATTGTTATGTATGTCTCTATCAAAAGACTACCCGGCCATTATATGTTGTATTAAGTGTAGTCTTATTTACAACTACAGCTCAGGGAGCTGACCACGGCACATTTAGAATGAAATAGCGTCAGCATAATTTTTTCAGCATGTCCCGGGTGTTGTGTATGTATGTGTGATAAACTATCAGTGTGAAACTTTCAGGCAAGTACAGTATATTCTGGACATATTATGTATAATTATTAGTTAATTTTTCACTAAAATGACACAATTGTGTTTTATAATACACCATGCTGTTTATTCATTATATGCTGTATTAAATAGAGTCTAGCTGTCACATTACACGTCATGCTGTACCAGTATGTATCAGACTGCAATGGCACATCACACTGCTTGCTGTAGTGAATATTTGCAAAAACTATCCTATATTAATGCTCGTATTTTTATTACACTCAGCCCCAAATGAGTCACTGCTAATTTGATGCCCCAATTTTTATCATTTCAATACTATACATTAACTAAATGCTAGAGCTTATGTTACAATATTTTATCTGTTTATTTTATATCATATTAGACTTTCACATTATTTGTAGCGGTTTGTGTGGGTGCTAGATTATGTATATTCTGTGCTTCTGCACTATTATTTGTTGAAAATTTATCACTAAATCGATAATTTCTAACAACGTCGTCTTTTGTAATATGCAACAACTCATATTTGTGGCTTCTTTTTCTATTTGCAGTGTAAGCTCAGCACGGGGCTATGTTATCTTATCTAGCTTAAACAGACTAGCGGGCTACGCCCAACAAAGCATCAAAAAGAAACTTTGATGACACAGATATAACTCAGCTAACTAAATGCTAGAGTTTCGGTTTTCCTTTAAAAATATGAATATTATTGAATAGCCTCATATCCCATCTCCGACAATAGACTCTAAGCATTTTTCATATTATTTGTAGACACTCTAACGGACATATTATGCACAGCCCCTGTTTTGACAAGTATGAAGCGGCGTGTTTTTATACGTTCATAACAATCATAACCACTATACTGCAAACGTTTAAACGTGTATTTTATTCACAGTTCTCACAAGTCAGGTTTAGATTTATTTAAATTCAGAGGTGGTGTGTATGTACACAGGAATGATTTAGTTTAAAAGCATATAGTTCAGCGATAATGTCTGGCGTTGGACAAGCAGTTATCAATCTTTCATACGTATCACAGAAAGATTTTAGTTTGAACTGTGCGAGTTTAATTTCTGCGTACTGGCCAGCCATGGCAATAAATATTTTGATGTGTTCAGCATTCCACACAGGGGTCCCCCTGTAACAGGAATGTTCAGCAACAGGGGGTTTTTTACTAACGCGGTGCCGCGGCACTGCGCGTTTCTTTAGAGGTAGAACATTGTCAAAATCGCTAGAAGATCCCGCAAGACCAGAATCTGCAGACTGTGCAGCATGGCGTATCCGTATATTGAACGGACCTGTGGGGGACCACATACCAACAGAGAGCTGCTCATATTCTCTGTTTTCAGAAGTAACTTGTGGTATGTTATCGGTGCTACCGGACTCCTGAGTTGTGCAGGGGCTGTCGTTCAGCGCTGCAAATCTCTTTCTTGAGGCATTCTTAGATTTTTGACAGGGAATCTTGGGAATTGGATTCCCGGTGTGTTTGGGTGCCGCGTACCCTTCCGCACGAGCCTCAACACAGATGGGCGAAAGAGGCGCTGTTCTCACAGCCACATCCGCTCTTTGGGGATGATTCTGCGCAGGCCCGTAATTACAGCATTGCAAATCTCGTGGCTGAAGATCAGGCGTATCTAAAAGAAAAGATACAGGTGTCAGTTATCCGCAAAACCGCCGTAAAATTGGAAAAGCTGCATGGCTGTAGTTATCCACGAAGCGGCGTAATATTTGAAAACTTACTGGCGTCCGTTACCCATGAAATCGCTGTAACAACAGTTGCATAAATCCAGTATCGGCCAGGGCAGATATATACTTACAGGCATGAAACAGGGAGCGGTACCCCCCGCAGCTCCTGGTTTAATGCCCCAGCGCATTGTTCAAATGCGTCGAGACGGAGATATTCTCTTTTTTCAAATAGAATTTTTCCGAGCGCTAATTTACCAGTTGTAAATAAGTTATAACTAAATTATAACTACCACAGAAAAGCAAGAATCGTATGTATTTCAAGTGAACCGCCACCTTTTCTTTTGCAGAGACACCCGCTTAACGAATTTCCACGGCTTTTAGGCGCCGCGTCATTCTTGACATCTACGATCACGACGTCTGAGTCCCGGTCTTCACACGGTTCGGGAGCACGCCAGTCTTCCGGCATATAGACCGAGGGATCCGTGTCACTATCTGTATGAGAAATTACACTTAGTACGCGTTTACATACAAAGGATTAAAGCATCCGACATAGTATAATATAGTTTTACGGTATGGGCCCTGTTTATGGTGTATCCGTTAATAATTTAGTGTTATACTGGCGACTAACTGCGTAATTTGTTTAATAATTTAACCCTATATTTATTATGACATAATTTATGTAATACAATAGTTAATAGCTGCTATAGTTTCACGCCATAGCCAGTATTTGTTCTGCATAAATCGCGTTTGGCTGTGGCGCTACGGGATTAACACAGATTATATATATATATATATCTCTTTCTTACATGTGCTACAGGAAAGACCAATATCTTGCTACAGTGTTACATTGACATTTTTCCCTAGCTAAATGCAGAAAAAAGCGATATCCGTCTTTCTGCCGCGTATAAACATATTTATGCCGCTGGTGCATAAATATGCTGCTGAGGTGTATAAAATAGCCTACTCTGTCAGAACTTGTGGGCGGTGTTTTGTCTTTAAATGCTGGTCAAGCGCCTCAAGTTTTGTCATACAGAATCTTAAAGACACTTTTTCACCCATCTGGACAGCTGCTCTGGGCTACTCTCTGAAAAAGTAAGTTTGCCGGTAGCGCATATTTTGTAACATAGTTTTAAGTTGTATTTATTGTCGTTATATGTAAAGTTTATTTTTGTAACATAGTTTTAAACTGTATTTATTGTCGGTATATGTAACGTTTATTTTGTAACGTTTATTTTTAATCTGTATTTATTGTCGGTATATGTAACGTTTATTTTTGTAACATATTTTTTAAACTGTATTTATTGTCGGTATATGTAACGTTTATTTTGTAACGTTTATTTTTAATCTGTATTTATTGTCGGTATATGTAACGTTTATTTTTGTAACATATTTTTTAAACTGTATTTATTGTCGGTATATGTAACGTTTATTTTGTAACGTTTATTTTTAATCTGTATTTATTGTCGGTATATGTAACGTTTATTTTTGTAACATAGTTTTAAACTGTATTTATCGGGGGTACAGAAACAAAACTTTTCCCCCTTTTTATTTAAGATGGAATCCCAATATCAGCGCGCTCAATACAAGCCCGCGCTTACAAGCACCCCCCCCTAGGTATTATACCGAATATAATGTACAGGGTATCGGGTGACACGGATTAAGTAATTTATATTAATTATATATTCTTTCATTCTTTCTTATTTAAGAGGAGTGTCTGTCTCCCGATTATCGCAATAATTTCAACACGCAGAATTATGAACTCTTTGAATCCGTAGCTGCTGAAGCGTTAGAAGTTATTGGCCCTGCTCTACACCTTATCACAGGTAATTAGATTCTCCGGGAAAAATGTCAATGTAACACTGTAGCAAGATATTGGTCTTTCCTGTAGCACATGTAAGAAAGAGATATATATATATATATAATCTGTGTTAATCCCGTAGCGCCACAGCCAAACGCGATTTATGCAGAACAAATACTGGCTATGGCGTGAAACTATAGCAGCTATTAACTATTGTATTACATAAATTATGTCATAATAAATATAGGGTTAAATTATTAAACAAATTACGCAGTTAGTCGCCAGTATAACACTAAATTATTAACGGATACACCATAAACAGGGCCCATACCGTAAAACTATATTATACTATGTCGGATGCTTTAATCCTTTGTATGTAAACGCGTACTAAGTGTAATTTCTCATACAGATAGTGACACGGATCCCTCGGTCTATATGCCGGAAGACTGGCGTGCTCCCGAACCGTGTGAAGACCGGGACTCAGACGTCGTGATCGTAGATGTCAAGAATGACGCGGCGCCTAAAAGCCGTGGAAATTCGTTAAGCGGGTGTCTCTGCAAAAGAAAAGGTGGCGGTTCACTTGAAATACATACGATTCTTGCTTTTCTGTGGTAGTTATAATTTAGTTATAACTTATTTACAACTGGTAAATTAGCGCTCGGAAAAATTCTATTTGAAAAAAGAGAATATCTCCGTCTCGACGCATTTGAACAATGCGCTGGGGCATTAAACCAGGAGCTGCGGGGGGTACCGCTCCCTGTTTCATGCCTGTAAGTATATATCTGCCCTGGCCGATACTGGATTTATGCAACTGTTGTTACAGCGATTTCATGGGTAACGGACGCCAGTAAGTTTTCAAATATTACGCCGCTTCGTGGATAACTACAGCCATGCAGCTTTTCCAATTTTACGGCGGTTTTGCGGATAACTGACACCTGTATCTTTTCTTTTAGATACGCCTGATCTTCAGCCACGAGATTTGCAATGCTGTAATTACGGGTCTGCGCAGAATCATCCCCAAAGAGCGGATGTGGCTGTGAGAACAGCGCCTCTTTCGCCCATCTGTGTTGAGGCTCGTGCGGAAGGGTACGCGGCACCCAAACACACCGGGAATCCAATTCCCAAGATTCCCTGTCAAAAATCTAAGAATGCCTCAAGAAAGAGATTTGCAGCGCTGAACGACAGCCCCTGCACAACTCAGGAGTCCGGTAGCACCGATAACATACCACAAGTTACTTCTGAAAACAGAGAATATGAGCAGCTCTCTGTTGGTATGTGGTCCCCCACAGGTCCGTTCAATATACGGATACGCCATGCTGCACAGTCTGCAGATTCTGGTCTTGCGGGATCTTCTAGCGATTTTGACAATGTTCTACCTCTAAAGAAACGCGCAGTGCCGCGGCACCGCGTTAGTAAAAAACCCCCTGTTGCTGAACATTCCTGTTACAGGGGGACCCCTGTGTGGAATGCTGAACACATCAAAATATTTATTGCCATGGCTGGCCAGTACGCAGAAATTAAACTCGCACAGTTCAAACTAAAATCTTTCTGTGATACGTATGAAAGATTGATAACTGCTTGTCCAACGCCAGACATTATCGCTGAACTATATGCTTTTAAACTAAATCATTCCTGTGTACATACACACCACCTCTGAATTTAAATAAATCTAAACCTGACTTGTGAGAACTGTGAATAAAATACACGTTTAAACGTTTGCAGTATAGTGGTTATGATTGTTATGAACGTATAAAAACACGCCGCTTCATACTTGTCAAAACAGGGGCTGTGCATAATATGTCCGTTAGAGTGTCTACAAATAATATGAAAAATGCTTAGAGTCTATTGTCGGAGATGGGATATGAGGCTATTCAATAATATTCATATTTTTAAAGGAAAACCGAAACTCTAGCATTTAGTTAGCTGAGTTATATCTGTGTCATCAAAGTTTCTTTTTGATGCTTTGTTGGGCGTAGCCCGCTAGTCTGTTTAAGCTAGATAAGATAACATAGCCCCGTGCTGAGCTTACACTGCAAATAGAAAAAGAAGCCACAAATATGAGTTGTTGCATATTACAAAAGACGACGTTGTTAGAAATTATCGATTTAGTGATAAATTTTCAACAAATAATAGTGCAGAAGCACAGAATATACATAATCTAGCACCCACACAAACCGCTACAAATAATGTGAAAGTCTAATATGATATAAAATAAACAGATAAAATATTGTAACATAAGCTCTAGCATTTAGTTAATGTATAGTATTGAAATGATAAAAATTGGGGCATCAAATTAGCAGTGACTCATTTGGGGCTGAGTGTAATAAAAATACGAGCATTAATATAGGATAGTTTTTGCAAATATTCACTACAGCAAGCAGTGTGATGTGCCATTGCAGTCTGATACATACTGGTACAGCATGACGTGTAATGTGACAGCTAGACTCTATTTAATACAGCATATAATGAATAAACAGCATGGTGTATTATAAAACACAATTGTGTCATTTTAGTGAAAAATTAACTAATAATTATACATAATATGTCCAGAATATACTGTACTTGCCTGAAAGTTTCACACTGATAGTTTATCACACATACATACACAACACCCGGGACATGCTGAAAAAATTATGCTGACGCTATTTCATTCTAAATGTGCCGTGGTCAGCTCCCTGAGCTGTAGTTGTAAATAAGACTACACTTAATACAACATATAATGGCCGGGTAGTCTTTTGATAGAGACATACATAACAATATGCTTTTAAACTAACAAAAAGAAGCCACAAGTATGGATGTTATCTGTACAGGGTGGGCGCGTCTCTGGGTCTGCTTCATTCTAAATGTGCAGTGGTCATCTGTTTCTAAAATACATATTAATGTTTTTGCTTTATATTCTGTAAGAATTTTTATATTATTGAAGTGTTTTTGTCAAAATTTGTCATTGTTCTGGCAGAAATGATCGTTTTAGTGAAAAAATTAAGTAATAATTATACATAATATGTCCAGAATATACTGTACTTGCCTGAAAGTTTCGCAATCGCATATAGAAGCTCTATTCACTACAGCAAGCAGTGTGATGTGCCATTGCAGTCTGATACATACTGGTTCAGCAAGACGTGTAATGTGCCAGCTAGACTCTACTAATAATTATACATAATATGTCCAGAATATACTGTACTTGCCTGAAAGTTTCGCAATCGCATATAGAAGCTCTATTCACTACAGCAAGCAGTGTGATGTGCCATTGCAGTCTGATACATACTGGTTCAGCAAGACGTGTAATGTGCCAGCTAGACTCTATTTAATACAACATATAATGATAAAAGTAACTATTAATAAAAATAAAATACTGTAACATATGTAAAACACATTCAATAATATTCATATTTTTTAAAGGGAAACCGTCCATGGTTGAGAATATTGTACATTCAGAAGCTGCAATGAGAAAAGAGTACAGTGGTAATGCTCAGCGAGCTGCGCTAGAAAAATCAGGAGAAACACATCTGTTATACGGGGCCTAAGATGTAACTTCATATGAAACTACTGTGATACATTATAAATTGCAAAATAGTTTTGAAGCTTTGTGTAGAAATATATCAGGCAGAGAATATAAAACTACTAGACACTCTAAAAGAATAGTTAAAAGTAGCTATTAATAAAAATAAAATACTGTAACATATGTAAAACCTTATATTCAATAATATTCATATTTTTTAAAGGAAAACCGTCCATGGGTGAGAATAGTGTACATTCAGAAGCATCAATGAGAAATGAGTACAGCGGTAACGCTCAGCGAGCTGCGCTAGAAAAATCAGGAGAAACACATCTGCTATACAAAATGTCAATAAATGGTTTTACAATATCACCCAAACAATCAGCTAGGTCATTATTCTTTATTTTAATCCAGATACATACATGTTGGAAGCATGAATCATTAGCTACATGTTATAAAATATGACAAACGTTATTATATTCACTAATCCAACAAGTTCTTATAAATTGCAAAATAGTTTTGAAGCTTTGTGTAGAAATATATCAGGCAGAGAATATAAAACTACTAGACACTCTAAAAGAATAGTTAAAAGTAGCTATTAATAAAAATAAAATACTGTAACATATGTAAAACCTTATATTCAATAATATTCATATTTTTTAAAGGAAAACCGTCCATGGGTGAGAATAGTGTACATTCAGAAGCATCAATGAGAAATGAGTACAGCGGTAACGCTCAGCGAGCTGCGCTAGAAAAATCAGGAGAAACACATCTGCTATACAAAATGTCAATAAATGGTTTTACAATATCACCCAAACAATCAGCTAGGTCATTATTCTTTATTTTAATCCAGATACATACATGTTGGAAGCATGAATCATTAGCTACATGTTATAAAATATGACAAACGTTATTATATTCACTAATCCAACAAGTTCTTATAAATTGCAAAATAGTTTTGAAGCTTTGTGTAGAAATATATCAGGCAGAGAATATAAAACTACTAGACACTCTAAAAGAATAGTTAAAAGTAGCTATTAATAAAAATAAAATACTGTAACATATGTAAAACCTTATATTCAATAATATTCATATTTTTTAAAGGAAAACCGTCCATGGGTGAGAATAGTGTACATTCAGAAGCAGCAATGAGAAATGAGTACAGCGGTAACGCTCAGCGAGCTGCGCTGGCTTGGAATGTAATAATGAGTGTTCAGTGATAATTGATTTGATTTGTTTATTTGCGGTGTATTGTGGATTTCAAGAAGTAGCTTTTTGATCTAATTGAACAGCGAAATTTATTCACATGACTTTTTTAGAAAATGTAATTGATTTTGTTCAATAAACTTTATTACTTTTATCTGAAAAGTTCTCTCGTTCTTTATTTTACAAAGATCAGTACTGTTTATAGTATCAAACTGTCAATAAAAGAGGGCCCTAGCTATGAAAATGTCAGAAGCACATCTTATAGCTTGTATTGTATATCTACCCCTGATTATTGACGAGTTATGTGTAAGCCGTGCACTGTTGGTGAATTGGCATATTTTATCTGTATTTTATCTATTAACCACACGAGCATATAGCCCCTTATCACACATAACACGACCTCTTAAAACTCATGAAAATGAGAAACTGCGTTATAAGCTGAAAAATATGCTGTTTCATTCTAAATGGGCAGTGGCCAGTTGTTTCTAAAATACATGTTACAGAGGCACAAACAAATGTTTTAATTTCGCAGCTCCATATAATGTTGTTATAAAAGAAATACAACACATCATGGGGGCCACATGCCCTGATTACAGAATGCATGCGCTGTATAAAACTATTAATATCAAAATCTAATTAAAACAAATACTAGGATAATAATCCCCGGATCCAATTAACAATTCATACTGTATCAAAAGCTGACAGTCAGACAAGAAGGGACAGCTGCTGACAGGGCGGGGAGGAGGGGTTACACCCCCCTTTTGATACATCTTGATAGGGGGCGGGCCACCTGTCAGATTGAGTTTGACGAATGGTAGTTATGATACACTACTCATACCAAATCCCCCACACGGAGTCGGGGACCCACACAGCGACGGCGGTTAGCAAAGCACTGAGCCTTCTCTTGTGACAACGTCAAATTGTCCACCACATGGTTCCAAATCTGCTGCAACCTATCCACCACAGAATCCACCCCAAGACAGTCAGAAGGCTCAACCTGACCCGAGGAAAAACAGGGATGGAAACCAGAATTACAAAAAAAAGGCGAAACCAAAGTAGCAGAACTAGCCCGATTATTAAGGGCAAACTCGGCCAATGGCAAAAAAGTCACCCAGTCATCCTGATCAGCAGAAACAAAACATCTTAAATAAGTTTCCAAGGTCTGATTAGTTCTCTCGGTTTGGCCATTCGTTTGAGGATGGAAAGCCGACGAAAAAGACAAATCAATGCACATCTTAGCACAAAAGGACCGTCAAAATCTGGACACAAACTGGGATCCTCTGTCAGACACAATGTTTTCAGGGATGCCGTGCAAATGGACCACATTCTGAAAAAAAAGCGGAACCAAATCGGAGGAGGAAGGCAACTTAGGCAAGGGCACTAGATGGACCATTTTAGAAAAACGATCACACACCACCCAGATGACAGACATTCTCTGAGAGACTGGAAGATCCAAAATAAAATCCATGGAAATATGCGTCCAAGGCCTCTTCGGAACCGGCAAAGGCAAAAGCAAACCACTGGCACGAGAACAGCAAGGCTTAGCCTGAGCACAAATCCCGCAGGACTGCACAAAGGAACGCACATCCCGCGACAAGGAAGGCCACCAAAAGGACCTAGCCACCAAATCTCTGGTACCAAAAATCCCAGGATGACCCGCCAACACCGAAGAATGAACCTTGGAAATAACTCTGCTGGTCCAGCTATCTGGGACAAACAGTCTCCCTGGTGGACAACGGTCAGGTAAATCCGCCTAAAATTCCTGTAACACCTGTCGCAAATCTGGGGAAATGGCAGACAAAATCACCCCCTCTCTGAGGATACCAGCCGGCTCTGAAACTCCAGGAGAGTCAGGCACAAAACTCCTAGAAAGAGCATCAGCCTTCACGTTCTTCGAACCAGGAAGGTACGAGACCACGAAATCGAAACGGGAGAAAAACAATGACCAACGAGCCTGTCTAGGATTCAGCCGTTTGGCCGACTCGAGATAAATCAAATTTTTGTGATCAGTCAAGACCACCACACGATGCTTAGCTCCCTCTAGCCAATGTCGCCTGTTGTGAACTATACTTTTTGGCTCCCTCTTGTGGTCACTAGTGATTTGGCACTTGGATTGTCTTTTACCAGGTTTGTGCTCACCTGCTTCGTTAGGCCTGGGGTGTTGCTATTTAAACTTCCTGGATTCTCAGTCCAGTGCCTGGCATCGTTGTAATCAGTTCACTTCTGTTTGCTCCTGTCTTCAGGTCCTGGTTCTTTGCAAGATAAGCTAAGTCCTGCTTTTGTACTCTTGATCATTTGCATTGTTCATATTTTTTGTCCAGCTTGTACAATATGTGATTCCTGTTATTGCTGGAAGCTCTAGGGGGGCTGATATTCTCCCTAGGGGTGAATATCTAGGGGTTCTTGGATATTCAGCGTGGATATTTTGCAGGGTTTTTTGCTGACCATATAAGTCTTCTTACTATATTCTGCTATTAGTCAGTGGGCCTCTCTTTGCTAAATCTAGTTCATTCTTACGTTTGTCTTTTCTTCTTACCTCACCGTTATTATTTGTTGGGGGCTTGTATTACTTTGGGGTCTTTTCTCTGGAGGCAAGAGAGGTCTTATTTTCCCTGATAGGGGTAGTTAGTTCTCCGGCTGGCGCGAGACGTCTAGAATCAACGTAGGCACGTTCCCCGGCTGCTGTTAGTGTTTGCGCTAGGATCAGGTATATGGTCAGCCTAGTTACCACGTCCCTATGAGCTGGTATTTATGTTTGCAGACTTTGCTGTAATTTCTGAGATTCTTTGCCATTGGAATCATAACAGTATGCCAGGACCAATAAATAGTTAATGCATTGCTGAAGTGGGATTAAAAGAAAAGAAGTTCTGAGTTTTTTTGTTTTTTTTCTTCCTCCCCTTTATCTCTGAGTCGCTTGAAGCTTTTCTGCAGACATGAATGTTCAGACCTTGATTACTAGTGTGGATCAGCTTGCTGCACGTGTGCAGGGCATTCAGGATTTTGTTGTTAGCAGTCCTATGTCAGAGCCTAAGATACCTATTCCTGAGCTGTTCTCTGGAGATCGATTTAAATTTAGGAATTTTAGGAATAATTGTAAATTGTTTCTATCTTTGAAACCTCGTTCGTCTGGAGATTCAGCTCAGCAAGTTAAAATTATTATCTCCTTCTTGCGTGGCGACCCTCAGGATTGGGCTTTCTCGTTAGCGCCAGGAGATCCTGCATTGGCGGATGTTGATGCGTTTTTTCTGGCGCTCGGATTGCTTTATGAGGAGCCTAATCTTGAAATTCAGGCAGAAAAAGCTCTACTGGCCATCTCTCAGGGCCAGGATGAAGCTGAGGTGTACTGCCAAAAATTTTGGAAATGGTCCGTGCTTACTCGATGGAATGAATGTGCTCTGGCCGCAAATTTCAGAAATGGCCTTTCTGAAGCCATTAAGAATGTGATGGTGGGTTTTACAATTCCTACAAGTCTGAATGATTCTATGGCGCTGGCTATTCAGATTGATCGGCGTTTGCGGGAGCGCAAATCCGCTAAACCTCTGGCGGTGTTGTCTGAACAGACACCTGTCTCAATGCAATGCGATAGAATCCTGACTAGAACCGAACGACAAAATCATAGACGTCAGAATGGGCTGTGTTTTTACTGTGGTGATTCTACACATGTTATATCAGCATGCTCTAAACGCCTAACCAAGGTTGTCAGTCCTGTCACCATTGGTAATTTGCAGCCTAAATTTATTTTGTCTGTGACTTTAATTTGTTCATTGTCTTCCTACCCTGTTATGGCATTTGTGGATTCAGGTGCTGCCCTGAGTCTTATGGACTTGTCGTTTGCGAAGCGCTGCGGTTTTGTCCTGGAGCCTTTAAAGGTTCCGATTCCTCTCAGAGGAATTGATGCTACGCCACTGGCGGAAAATAAACTGCAGTATTGGACACAAGTGACCATGTGCATGACTCCTGAACATCGGGAGGTGATTCGTTTTCTTGTTCTGCATAAAATGAATGATTTGGTCGTTTTAGGTCTGCCATGGTTACAGACCCATAATCCTGTTTTGGATTGGAAGGCTATGTCTGTCTCAAGTTGGGGTTGTCAGGGAATTCATTGCGATTCTTCGCCGGTGTCTATTGCTACTTCTACTCCTTCAGAAGTTCCTGAGTATTTGTGTGACTATCAGGATGTATTCAGTGAGTCCAGGTCCAGTGCTCTTCCTCCTCATAGGGACTGTGACTGCGCTATAGATTTGATTCCTGGCAGTAAATTTTCTAAGGGACGATTATTTAATTTGTCTGTACCCGAGCATGCCGCAATGCGTTCTTATGTCAAGGACTCTTTGGAGAAGGGGCATATTCGTCCATCCTCTTCCCCTCTCGGTGCGGGATTCTTTTTTGTGGCCAAGAAAGACGGGTCTTTGAGACCTTGTATAGACTATCGGCTTCTGAATAAAATCACTGTTAAGTTTCAGTATCCGTTGCCGCTATTGTCAGACTTGTTTGCTCGGATTAAGGGCGCCAAGTGGTTCACCAAGATAGATCTTCGTGGTGCGTACAACCTTGTGCGCATTAGGCAGGGAGATGAATGGAAAACTGCATTCAATACGCCCGAAGGTCATTTTGAATACTTGGTGATGCCCTTTGGGCTCTTTAATGCCCCTTCAGTGTTTCAGTCCTTTATGTATGATATCTTCCGGAAGTATCTGGATAAATTTTTGATTGTGTATCTTGATGATATTCTAGTTTTCTCGGATGATTGGGATTCTCATGTAAAGCAGGTCAGGATGGTGTTTCAGGTTTTGCGTGATAACGCTTTGTTTGTGAAGGGCTCAAAGTGTCTCTTTGGAGTGCAGAAGGTTTCCTTTTTGGGTTTTATTTTCTCCCCTTCTGCCGTGGAGATGGACTCAGTCAAGGTCCGAGCTATTCATGATTGGACTCAGCCCACGTCTGTTAAGAGTCTTCAGAAGTTCTTGGGGTTCGCTAATTTCTACCGTCGCTTTATCGCTAATTTTTCTAGCGTTGTTAAACCTTTGACGGATATGACCAAGAAAGGTTCTGATGTGGCTAATTGGGCTCCTGCAGCCGTGGAGGCCTTCCAGGAGCTGAAGCGCCGGTTTATTTCGGCGCCTGTTTTGTGCCAGCCTGATGTCTCACTTCCCTTTCAGGTTGAAGTGGATGCTTCTGAGATCGGTGCTGGGGCTGTTTTGTCGCAGAGAGGCTCTGGTTGTTCTGTGATGAGACCATGTGCCTTTTTCTCTAGGAAGTTTTCGCCTGCTGAGCGGAACTATGATGTTGGTAATCGGGAGTTTTTGGCCATGAAGTGGGCATTTGAGGAGTGGCGTCATTGGCTCGAGGGTGCTAAGCATCGGGTGGTGGTCTTGACTGATCACAAAAATCTGATGTATCTCGAGTCTGCTAAGCGCCTGAATCCTAGACAGGCTCGTTGGTCATTGTTTTTCTCTTGTTTTGACTTTGTGGTCTCATACCTGCCTGGTTCGAAGAATGTTAAGGCTGATGCTCTCTCTAGGAGCTTTGTGCCTGACTCTCCTGGAATCTTGGAGCCAGCTGGTATTCTTAAAGAGGGAGTGATCGTGTCGGCCATATCTCCGGATTTGCGACGTGTGTTGCAGAGATTTCAGGCTGGTAGACCTGACTCGTGTCCACCCGACAGACTGTTTGTTCCTGATAAATGGACCAGCAGAGTAATTTCCGAGGTTCATTCCTCGGTGTTGGCAGGGCATCCGGGAATTTTTGGTACCCGAGATTTGGTGGCTAGGTCCTTTTGGTGGCCTTCCTTGTCACGGGATGTGCGGTCATTTGTGCAGTCCTGTGGGACTTGTGCTCGGGCTAAGCCTTGTTGTTCTCGTGCTGGCGGGTTGCTTTTGCCCTTGCCCGTCCCGAAGAGGCCTTGGACGCACATTTCCATGGATTTCATTTCTGATCTTCCGGTGTCTCGGGGAATGTCTGTCATCTGGGTGGTGTGTGATCGTTTTTCCAAGATGGTCCATTTGGTACCCTTGCCTAAGTTGCCTTCCTCTTCCGATCTGGTTCCTTTGTTTTTTCAGAATGTGGTTCGTTTACACGGCATTCCGGAGAATATCGTGTCCGACAGAGGATCCCAGTTTGTGTCCAGATTCTGGCGATCTTTTTGTGCTAAGATGGGCATTGATTTGTCGTTTTCATCTGCCTTCCATCCTCAGACTAATGGTCAAACGGAGCGAACTAATCAGACACTGGAGGCTTATTTGAGATGTTTTGTTTCTGCGGACCAGGATGATTGGGTGACCTTCTTGCCATTGGCGGAGTTTGCCCTTAATAATCGGGCTATTTCCGCTACTTTGGTTTTGCCATTCTTCTGCAACTCTGGTTTTCATCCTCGTTTCTCCTCGGGTCATGTTGAGTCTTCTGACTGTCCTGGGGTGGATTCTGTGGTGGATAGGTTACAGCGGATTTGGAATCATGTGGTGGACAACTTGAAGTTGTCACAGGAGAAGGCTCAGCGTTTTGCCAACCGCCGCCGCGGTGTGGGCCCCCGACTTCGTGTTGGGAATTTAGTTTGGTTGTCTTCTCGGTATGTCCCTCTGAAGGTTTCCTCTCCTAAGTTTAAGCCTCTGTTGTGAATTCTGTTTGTGGGCTCCCCCGGTGGTGTTTTATGGTAGTGTCACTTATTTGCCTTCTTCTATCCTTGATCACCTGTTGACACCCATTAGGGGAGTTTCCTATTTAAGGCTGCTTGGCTGCTGGTCTGATGCCGGCCAACAATGTATCAGTAGCATTCTGTTGCATTCTCCTGCCTCAAGATCCTGTTCAGCTAAGTTGAATTTTGTTTCTAGTTTATGCTATTTTTGTCCAGCTATTTGCAATGTGACTCTCTGTAGCTGGAAGCTCTCGTGGACTGAAATTGCCACTCCAGTGGCATGAGTTGTCACTAGAGTTTTAAAGTAATTTCAGGATGGTGTTTTTGAGTAGTGTTTTGAAGTTGACCGTGAAGTGACTCTTTCCTGTACTTCTGCTTTCTAGTAAGCGGACCTCACTGTGCTAAATCTGCTGTTCATCCTACGTATGTCTTTTCCTCTTGACTCACCGTCAATATTTGTGGGGGGCTGCTATCTCCTTTTGGGGTTTATCTCTGGAGGTAAGGCAGGCCTGTATATTCCTCTGATAGGGGTAGTTAGATCTCCGGCTGGCGCGTGGTGTCTAGGGCATCGTAGGAAACACTCCCCGGCTACTTCCAGTGTCGTGTCAGGTTCAGGTCACGGTCACTTTAGTTCCCATCACCCGAGAGCTAGTCCGTTGTTATTTTGATTTCCCTGCCATTGGGAAAATCATAACAGTTTGGCCGGCCCACACATGTGTTAAAACTATGCACTAAAGCAGGAAAGGATATGAAAAGGTTTTTTTTCCTTCTGTGTTTGGAAAGTGCACCTTAGTGCTTATTTGTACTCCTTGCTTAAACTGCAGTCTTCAGCCTTTTTTTTTTTTTTCTTCCTCTCCTCTTAATCTCTGAATGGCTTTGGTTACACCTGTTTGAATCATGGATCCACAGAGTTTGGTTGCAGGTCTGAATAACCTGGCTACAAAGGTCCAGAACTTACAAGATTTTGTTATACGTGCTCCAATGTCTGAACCTAAGATCCCTATGCCTGAATTTTTTACCGGAGACAGATCCCGTTTTTTGAATTTCAGAGAGAATTGTAAATTGTTTTTGTCTCTGAAATCTCACTCTGCTGGTGATCCTGCGCAACAGGTTAAAATTGTTATTTCTCTATTGCGGGGTGACCCACAAAGTTGGGCATTTGCATTGTCGCCAGGGGATCCTGCGTTATTAAATGTAGATGCGTTTTTTCTGGCTTTGGGGTTGCTTTATGAAGAACCTAATTTAGAGATTTTGGCTGAGAAAGCCTTGATAGCTCTTTCCCAAGGGCAAGATGAAGCTGAGATATACTGCCAAAAATTTCGTAAATGGTCGGTGCTTACTAAATGGAATGAGTGCGCTCTAGCAGCTAATTTCAGAGAAGGTCTCTCTGATGCCGTGAAGGATGTCATGGTGGGGTTCCCTGTGCCTACAGGTCTGAATGATGCCATGAAATTGGCTATCCAGATTGATCGGCGTTTACGGGAGCGCAAATCTGTGCACCATATGGCGGTATCTTCTGAGCAAAAATCTGTGCACCATATGGCGGTATCTTTTGAGCAAAAACCTGTGCACCATATGGCGGTATCTTCTGAGCAAAAACCTGTGCACCATATGGCGGTATCTTCTGAGCAAAAACCTGTGCATCATTTGGCGGTGACCTCTGAAAAGGCACCAGAGCATATGCAATGCGATAGTGTATTGTCTAGAGGCGAACGACAGAATTACAGGCTCAAAAATGGGTTGTGCTTCTATTGTGGAGATCCAGCTCATGTTATATCAGCATGCTCTAAACGCATAAAGAAGGTTGATAAAAAGGTTGATAAATCTTTTTCTATGGGTACCTTGCAGTCTAAATTTCTTTTGTCCGTGACATTGATTTGTACTTTATCATCTGTTACTGTGGATGCTTATGTGGATTCTGGCGCCGCTCTGAGTCTCATGGATTGGTCCTTTGCCAAGCGTTGTGGGTTTGATTTAGAGCCTCTGGAGGTTTCTATTCCCTTAAAGGGTATTGATTCTACACCTTTGGCTAGCAATAAACCACAATATTGGACACAAGTGACTATGCATCTTTCCCCAGACCATCAGGAGATTATTCGTTTCCTTGTGTTATATAATCTACATGACGTATTAGTACTTGGATTACCATGGTTACAAATTCATAATCCAGTCTTGGACTGGAGATCAATGTCTGTGCTGAGCTGCGGATGTCGGGGGATTCATGGGGATGCACCTTTGGTTCCCATTTCTTCATCTACTCCCTCTGAGATCCCAGCATTTCTGTCAGATTTTTATGATGTCTTTCAGGAGCCTAAGACTGATTCTCTCCCCCCTCACAGAGAGTGTGACTGCGCTATTGAGTTGATTCCCGGTAGTAAATTTCCTAAGGGTCGCTTGTTTAATTTGTCTGTACCTGAACATACTGCTATGCGGGAGTATATCAGAGAATCTTTGGAAAAGGGTCATATTCGCCCCTCTTTGTCTCCACTGGGGGCAGGGTTTTTCTTTGTGGGTAAAAAGGATGGTTCATTGAGACCTTGTATCGACTATCGACTTCTGAATAAGATTACAGTTAAATACCAGTACCCGTTACCTTTACTGACTGATCTTTTTGCTCGCATAAAGGGGGCGAAGTGGTTCACTAAGATCGATCTACGTGGTGCGTATAATTTGGTGCGGATTAAGCAGGGGGATGAGTGGAAGACCGCATTTAATACGCCTGAAGGCCATTTTGAGTATTTGGTAATGCCTTTCGGTCTCGCGAATGCCCCTTCCGTTTTTCAGTCCTTTATGCACGATATTTTCCGTGAATATCTGGATAAATTTATGATTGTGTATTTGGATGATATTTTGATTTTTTCGGAGGACTGGGAATCTCATGTTCAACAGGTCAGGACTCGAGTTTTTCAGGTTTTACGAGCTAATTCTCTATTTGTGAAGGGCTCAAAGTGTATTTTTGGGGTTCAGAGAATTTCCTTTTTGGGATATATTTTTTCCCCTTCATCTATGGAGATGGACCCTGTTAAGGTTCAGGCTATTTGTGATTGGGTACAACCTACTTCTCTAAAGAGTCTTCAGAAATTCTTGGGATTTGCTAATTTCTATCGCCGATTCATAGCGGGTTTTTCTGCCATTGCTAAACCTTTGACTGATTTGACCAAGAAGGGTGCTGATGTTGCTAATTGGTCCTCTGCGGCTGTGGAGGCCTTTCGGGAGCTTAAGCGCCGCTTTTCTTCTGCTCCTGTGTTGCGCCAGCCTGATGTTTCGCTCCCGTTCCAGGTTGAAGTAGATGCTTCCGAGATCGGAGCAGGTGCAGTTTTGTCGCAGAAAGGTCCTGACTGCTCAGTGATGAGACCATGTGCGTTTTTCTCTCGAAAGTTTTCGCCCGCTGAGCGAAATTATGATGTTGGAAATCGGGAGCTCTTGGCCATGAAGTGGGCATTTGAGGAGTGGCGTCATTGGCTTGAGGGTGCTAGACACCAGGTGGTGGTCTTGACTGACCACAAAAATCTAATTTATCTTGAGTCAGCCAGGCGTCTGAATCCTAGACAGGCGCGCTGGTCGTTGTTTTTCTCTCGATTTAACTTTGTGGTTTCATATCTGCCTGGGTCTAAGAATGTGAGGGCGGATGCCCTCTCTAGGAGTTTTGAGCCTGACTCGCCTGGTGATTCCGAACCTACTGGCATCCTGAAGGATGGGGTGATATTGTCAGCTGTCTCCCCAGACCTGCGGCGCTCTTTGAAGGAGTTTCAGGTGGATAGGCCTGATCGCTGTCCGCCTGGTAGACTGTTTGTCCCTGATGACTGGACCAGTAGAGTTATTTCGGAGGTTCACTCTTCCGCATTGGCAGGTCATCCTGGAATTTTTGGCACCAGGGATCTGGTGTCTAGGTCCTTCTGGTGGCCTTCCTTGTCTCGAGATGTACGTATTTTTGTGCAGTCTTGTGATGTTTGTGCTCGGGCTAAGCCCTGCTGTTCCCGGGCCAGCGGGTTGTTGTTGCCCTTGCCTATTCCTAAGAGGCCTTGGACGCACATCTCTATGGACTTTATTTCTGACCTTCCTGTTTCTCGTGGGATGTCCGTCATCTGGGTGGTGTGTGACCGTTTTTCCAAGATGGTTCACTTGGTACCTTTGCCCAAATTGCCCTCCTCCTCTGAGCTGGTCCCTTTATTTTTTCAGAATGTTGTGCGTTTGCATGGTATTCCTGAGAATATAGTGTCTGACAGGGGTACTCAGTTTGTGTCTAGATTTTGGCGGGCGTTCTGTGCCAGGATGGGCATCGACTTGTCTTTTTCGTCTGCATTCCATCCTCAGACTAATGGCCAGACTGAGCGTACTAATCAGACCTTGGAGACTTACTTGAGGTGTTTTGTGTCCGCTGATCAGGACGATTGGCTTGATTTTTTGCCATTGGCAGAGTTTGCCCTTAACAATCGGGCCAGTTCTGCCACTTTGGTTTCTCCATTTTTTTGTAATTCAGGGTTTCACCCTCGCTTTTCGTCCGGTCAATTGGAGTCTTTGGATTGTCCTGGAGTAGATGCTGTGGTTGATAGAATGCATCAGATTTGGGGACAGGTTGTGGACAATCTGAAGTTGTCCCAGGAGAAGACTCAACAGTTCACTAATCGTCATCGGCGTGTCGGTCCTCGTCTTTGTGTTGGGGACCTGGTTTGGTTGTCTTCTCGATTTGTTCCTATGAAGGTCTCGTCTCCTAAGTTTAAGCCTCGGTTTATCGGCCCTTATAGGATTCTGGAGGTTCTCAATCCTGTGTCCTTTCGTTTGGACCTCCCAGCATCTTTTACTATTCATAATGTTTTTCATCGGTCATTGTTGCGGAGGTATGAGGTGCCGGTTGTTCCGTCTGCTGATCCTCCTGCTCCTGTGCTGGTTGAGGGTGAGTTGGAGTATGTGGTGGAAAAGATCTTGGACTCCCGTGTTTCCAGACGGAAACTTCAGTATCTGGTTAAGTGGAAAGGCTATGGTCAGGAGGATAATTCTTGGGTGACAGCATCTGATGTTCATGCTCCTGATTTGGTTCGTGCATTTCATAGTGCTCATCCAGATCGCCCTGGTGGTTCTGGTGAGGGTTCGGTGCCCCCTCCTTAAGGGGGGGGTACTGTTGTGAATTCTGTTTGTGGGCTCCCCCGGTGGTGTTTTATGGTAGTGTCACTTATTTGCCTTCTTCTATCCTTGATCACCTGTTGACACCCATTAGGGGAGTTTCCTATTTAAGGCTGCTTGGCTGCTGGTCTGATGCCGGCCAACAATGTATCAGTAGCATTCTGTTGCATTCTCCTGCCTCAAGATCCTGTTCAGCTAAGTTGAATTTTGTTTCTAGTTTATGCTATTTTTGTCCAGCTATTTGCAATGTGACTCTCTGTAGCTGGAAGCTCTCGTGGACTGAAATTGCCACTCCAGTGGCATGAGTTTTAAAGTAATTTCAGGATGGTGTTTTTGAGTAGTGTTTTGAAGTTGACCGTGAAGTGACTCTTTCCTGTACTTCTGCTATCTAGTAAGCGGACCTCACTGTGCTAAATCTGCTGTTCATCCTACGTATGTCTTTTCCTCTTGACTCACCGTCAATATTTGTGGGGGGCTGCTATCTCCTTTTGGGGTTCATCTCTGGAGGTAAGGCAGGCCTGTATATTCCTCTGATAGGGGTAGTTAGATCTCCGGCTGGCGCGTGGTGTCTAGGGCATTGTAGGAAACACTCCCCGGCTACTTCCAGTGTCGTGTCAGGTTCAGGTCACGGTCACTTTAGTTCCCATCACCCGAGAGCTAGTCCGTTGTTATTTTGATTTCCCTGCCATTGGGAAAATCATAACAAGCCTCGCTTTATTGGTCCTTATAAAATTTTGGAAGTTCTTAACCCGGTTTCTTTTTGTTTGGATCTTCCGGTGTCGTTTGCCATTCACAACGTGTTCCATAGGTCTTTGTTACGGCGGTACGTTGTGCCTGTGGTTCCTGCTGTTGAGCCTCCTGCTCCGGTGTTGGTTGAGGGCGAGTTGGAGTACGTGGTGGAGAAGATCTTGGATTCTCGTCTCTCTAGACGGAGGCTCCAGTATTTGGTCAAATGGAAGGGCTATGGTCAGGAGGATAATTCCTGGGTGGCCGCCTCTGATGTTCATGCAGCCGATTTGGTTCGTGCCTTCCACGCTGCTCATCCTGGTCGCCCTGGTGGTCTTGGTGAGGGTTCGGTGACCCCTCCTTAAAGGGGGGGTACTGTTGTGAACTATACTTTTTGGCTCCCTCTTGTGGTCACTAGTGATTTGGCACTTAGATTGTCTTTTACCAGGTTTGTGCTCACCTGCTTCGTTAGGCCTGGGGTGTTGCTATTTAAACTTCCTGGATTCTCAGTCCAGTGCCTGGCATCGTTGTAATCAGTTCACTTCTGTTTGCTCCTGTCTTCAGGTCCTGGTTCTTTGCAAGATAAGCTAAGTCCTGCTTTCGTACTCTTGATCATTTGCATTGTTCATATTTTTTGTCCAGCTTGTACAATATGTGATTCCTGTTATTGCTGGAAGCTCTAGGGGGGCTGATATTCTCCCCCCACACCGTCAGTCGGTTTGGGGGTTCTTGGATATTCAGCGTGGATATTTTGCAGGGTTTTTTGCTGACCATATAAGTCTTCTTACTATATTCTGCTATTAGTCAGTGGGCCTCTCTTTGCTAAATCTAGTTCATTCTTACGTTTGTCTTTTCTTCTTACCTCACCGTTATTATTTGTTGGGGGCTTGTATTACTTTGGGGTCTTTTCTCTGGAGGCAAGAGAGGTCTTATTTTCCCTGATAGGGGTAGTTAGTTCTCCGGCTGGCGCGAGACGTGTAGAATCAACGTAGGCACGTTCCCCGGCTGCTGTTAGTGTTTGCGCTAGGATCAGGTATATGGTCAGCCTAGTTACCACGTCCCTATGAGCTGGTATTTATGTTTGCAGACTTTGCTGTAATTTCTGAGATTCTTTGCCATTGGAATCATAACAGTCGCCACTCCTCAAATGCCCACTTCATTGCCAACAACTCCCGATTACCAACATCATAATTCCGCTCAGCCGGCGAAAATTTTCATGAAAAGAAAGCACATGGCTTCATCACAGAGCCATCAGAGCTTCTCTGCGACAAAACAGCCCCTGCTCCAATCTCAGAAGCATCAACCTCGACCTGGAAGGGAAGAGAGACATCTGGCTGACACAAGACTGGAGCCGAAGAAAACCGGCGCTTCAGCTCCTGAAAGGCCTCCACGGCCGCAGGAGACCAGTTAGTTACATCAGAACCCTTTTTGGTCAAATCCGTCAAAGGCTTAACCACACCAGAAAAATTAGCGATGAAGCGATGGTAAAAATTAGCAAAATCCAAGAACTTCTGAAGACTCTTAACCGATGTAGGTTGAGTCCAATCATGAATAGCCTGGACCTTGACTGGGTCCATCTCAATATTAGAAGGAGAAAAAATAAAGCCCAAAAAGGAAACCTTCTGGACTCCGAAGAGACATTTAGAGCCCTTCACAAATAAGGCATTGGCACGCAGTACCTGAAATACCATCCTGACCTGTTTCACATGGGACTCCCAATCATCAGAAAAGACCAAAATATCATCCAGATACACAATCATAAATTTATCCAGATATTCTCGGAAGATGTCGTGCATAAAGGACTGGAACACAGAAGGGGCATTAGAAAGTCCAAAAGGCATCACCAAGTACTCAAAATGGCCTTCGGGCGTATTAAATGCTGTTTTCCATTCGTCGCCCTGCTTTATACGCACAAGATTATACGCACCACGAAGATCAATCTTGGTGAACCAACTAGACCCCGTAATCCGAGCAAACAGATCAGACAACAATGGCAAAGGGTACTGAAATTTGACCGTGATTTTATTTAGAAGGCGATAATCTATACAGGGTCTCAAAGAACCATCCTTCTTGGCCACAAAAAAGAATCCTGCACCAAGAGGGGACGAGGACGGGCGAATATGTCCCTTCTCCAAAGACTCCTTTACATAACTCCACATAGCGGCATGTTCTGGCACAGACAAATTAAACAGTCGTCCCTGTTATGGTTTCCAATGGCAAGGAAACATCAGAAGCATAGAATAAACGGACAAGCTCTCGGGTGATGGAAACTAGAGCTGACCGCGATGCTAAACCTACACACCACACTAGAAGTAGCCAGGGGGCATTCCTGCGTTGTCTCTAGATGCCGCGCGCCAGCCGGAGAACTAACTACCCCTGGTAGAAGAAAACACAGTCCTGGCTTGCCTCCAGAGAATGTCCCCACAGGAGATAGCAGCCCCCCACATATAATAACGGTGAGAGCAGATGAAAAGACACACGTAGTATGAAAGCAGATTTAGCACAGAGAGGCCCGCTAACTAAATAGCAGAAAGATACAACAGAGGACTTCGCGGTCAGCTGCAAAACCCTTCAAAACACCATCCTGAAATTACCTTAACTCATGTGACAACTCATGCCACTGGAGTGGTAATTTCAGCCCGACAAGAGCTTCCAGCTGCAGAGATTCACATAAGTGCAAACTGGACAAAACACACAAAAATAGACTTAAGGACTAAAGTGTCCAACTTAGCTGAGCAGAAAACTGGGAGCAGGAACATGCAACAGAATCACTCTGGATACATTGATGGCCAGCATTAGAATGACTGAGGAGCAAGGTTAAATAGGATACTCCCACATCCTGATAGGAACAGGTGAACTGAGAAGGCAAAGCTTGCAGGACACCAGTACCACAAGAGACCACCGGGGGAGCCCACGAACCGAATCACAACAGTACCCCCCCTTAAGGAGGGGGCACCGAACCCTCACAAGAACCACCAGGGCGATCTGGATGAGCCCTATGAAAGACACGGACCAAATCAGAAGCATGAACATCAGAAGCTGTAACCCAAGAATTATCCTCTTGACCGTAGCCCTTCCATTTCACCAGATATTGAAGTCTCCGTCTGGAAACACGGGAGTCCAAGATTTTCTCCACCACGTACTCCAATTCACCCTCAACCAGCACAGAAGCAGGAGGCTCAACAGAAGGCACAAGTGGTACCTCATACCTCCGCAATAATGACCGATGGAAGACATTATGGATAGCAAAGGATGCTGGGAGGTCCAAACGAAAAGACACAGGGTTAAGAATTTCCAAAATCTTATAAGGACCGATGAACCGAGGCTTAAACTTAGGAGAAGAGACCCTCATAGGGACAAAACGGGAGGACAACCACACCAAGTCCCCAACACGAAGACGAGGACCAACACGACGATGGCGATTAGCAAAACGTTGAGTCCTCTCCTGGGACAACTCCAAATTGTCCATCACCTGCCCCCAAATACGATGCAACCTATCCACCATGGTATCCACTCCAGGACAATCCGAAGACTCCACCTGACCAGATGAAAAACGAGGATGGAACCCTGAATTGCAAAAGAAAGGGGAGACCAAAGTGGCAGAACTGGCCCGATTATTAAGGGCAAACTCAGCCAACGGCAAAAAGGAGACCCAGTCATCCTGATCAGCAGACACGAAACACCTCAAATAAGTCTCCAAGGTCTGATTAGTACGTTCCGTCTGGCCATTTGTCTGGGGATGAAATGCAGACGAAAAAGACAAATCAATGCCCATCCTGGCACAAAACGCCCGCCAAAATCTGGACACAAACTGGGATCCCCTGTCGGAAACGATATTCTCCGGAATACCATGCAGCCGAACCACATTCTGAAAAAACAGGGGCACCAACTCAGATGAGGAAGGCAGCTTGGGCAAGGGCACCAAATGAACCATCTTAGAAAAGCGGTCACACACCACACTAGAAGTAGCCAGGGGGCATTCCTGCGTTGTCTCTAGATGCCGCGCGCCAGCCGGAGAACTAACTACCCCTGGTAGAAGAAAACACAGTCCTGGCTTGCCTCCAGAGAATGTCCCCACAGGAGATAGCAGCCCCCCACATATAATAACGGTGAGAGCAGATGAAAAGACACACGTAGTATGAAAGCAGATTTAGCACAGAGAGGCCCGCTAACTAAATAGCAGAAAGATACAACAGAGGACTTCGCGGTCAGCTGCAAAACCCTTCAAAACACCATCCTGAAATTACCTTAACTCATGTGACAACTCATGCCACTGGAGTGGTAATTTCAGCCCGACAAGAGCTTCCAGCTGCAGAGATTCACATAAGTGCAAACTGGACAAAACACACAAAAATAGACTTAAGGACTAAAGTGTCCAACTTAGCTGAGCAGAAAACTGGGAGCAGGAACATGCAACAGAATCACTCTGGATACATTGATGGCCAGCATTAGAATGACTGAGGAGCAAGGTTAAATAGGATACTCCCACATCCTGATAGGAACAGGTGAACTGAGAAGGCAAAGCTTGCAGGACACCAGTACCACAAGAGACCACCGGGGGAGCCCACGAACCGAATCACAACACGTCCCTTAGGGAACTTACTACCAGGAATCAGATTTATAGCACAATCACAATCCCTATGAGGAGGTAGGGCACTGGATTTGGGCTCATCAAATACATCCTGGTAGTCCGACAAAAACTCAGGGACTTCGGAAGGCGTAGAGGAAGCAATTGATACCAAAGGAGCATCGCCATGACTTCCCTGGCAACCCCAGCTTAACACAGACATTGCTTTCCAATCCAAGACTGGATTATGAGCCTGCAGCCATGGCAGACCCAACACGACAACATCATGTAAATTATGTAGCACAAGAAAACGAATCACCTCCTGATGTGCAGGAGTCATACACATAGTCACTTGAGTCCAGTATTGAGGTTTATTCTTAGCCAATGGCGTAGCATCAATTCCCTTCAGTGGAATAGGAAACTGCAAAGGCTCTAAGACAAAACCACAGCGCCTGGCAAATGATAAATCCATCAGATTCAGGGCGGCACCTGAATCTGCAAAAGCCATAACAGAGTAGGATGACAGAGAGCAAATCAAAGTAACAGACAAAATGAATTTAGGCTGTACAGTACCAATGGTGACAGATTTAGCAATCTTTTTTGTGCGCTTAGAACAATCTGAGATGACATGATCAGAATCACCACAGTAGAAGCACAACCCATTCTGACGTCTATGATTTTGCCGTTCAATTCTGGTCAGAATCCTGTCACATTGCATAGATTCAGGTTTCTGTTCAGAAAACACCACCAGATGGTGCGCAGGTTTGCGCTCCCGCAAACGCCGTTAATTTGAATGGCCAAAGCCATTGACTCATTCAGACTCGCAGGCGTGGGGAACCTCACCATAACATTCTTAAGGGCTTCGGAAAGACCTTTTCTGAAAATTGCTGCCAGCGCACACTCATTCCATTGAGTAAGCACTGACCATTTCCTGAATTTCTGACAATAAACCTCTGCTTCATCCTGACCCTGAGAGAGGGCCAGCAAAGCCTTTTCAGCCTGGTCCTCAAGATTAGGTTCCTCATAAAGCAATCCAAGCGCCAGAAAAAACGCATCCACACTCAGCAATGCAGGGTCTCCTGGCGCTAGGGAAAATGCCCAATCCTGAGGGTCACCACGTAACAAAGAAATAATAATTTTAACTTGCAGAGCAGGATTACCAGAGGAATGAGGTCTCAAAGAAAGGAATAACTTGCAATTATTCTTAAAATTCAAAAACCTAGATCTATCTCCAGAAAACAACTCAGGAATAGGTATTTTAGGCTCTGACATAGAGCTGGAAACAACATAATCCTGAATGCTTTGTACCCTTGCAGCAAGCTGATCCATATTAGAAGTCAAACTCTGAATATCCATGTCTGCAGCTGAATTGAGAGCCACCCAGAGATTAAGGGGAGGAGAGAAGCTAGACAAACTGCAGCAGAGAAAAATGCACTCAGGACTTCTCTTATCCCGCTTCTGCGATGAATTTAACACTTTGTGGCCTGCTGTACTGTTATGATCCCTTGTGGCTTAGGATCACAAATCTGACCAGCTAAGAAAACGAACATAGGACGAGCTCTGGGAATGTGGTAACTGGACTGACCGCAATCCTGATCCTAACCGCACACACTAAAGGTAGCCGGTGAACGTGCCTAGAAATCCTAGACGTCTCGACACAGCCTGAGAAACTAGCTACCCCTAGAGAGAAAGCAAAGACCTCACTTGCCTCAGAGAAATAACCCCAAAGATATAGAAAGCCCCCCACAAATAATAACGGTGAGTTAAGGGGAAAATACAAACGTAGAAATGAAACAGGTTTAGCAAAATGAGGCCCGCTAACACTAGATAGCAGAAGATAGCGAGGAAGCTGTGAGGTCAGTACAAAACCCTATACAAAAATATCCACGCAGAGAATGCAAGAACCCCCACACCAACTAACGATGTGAGGGGAGAAACTCTGCACCCCAGAGCTACCAGCAAGCGAGGAAATCACATATTAGCAAGCTGGACAGAACTCATCATATTCTAAGAAACATATTGAACATAGATGAGCGGAAAATGCACAAACAAAAACTTAGCTTCTCTTGGAGACTGGTAACAAATGAAGTCAGGAGAGATCAGAATAGCACTGAATACATCGACAGCAGGCAACAAATGAAAGTCCAGGTGAGTTAAATAGGAAACCTAACTAGCAGGTGACGAGGCAGCTGATCCCAGCCACAGACCCGCAGAATGACAAAAGAGCCACCAGAGGGAGCCCAAAGATATAACTCACACAGTACCACTCGTGACCACAAGAGGGAGCCCGAGAACAGAGTTCACAACAGGAGAGGTGTCAATAAGACACCTCTCCATTATTAATCCAATAGTACGAAAGGGTTAAAAATACACATACATATTAAGAATAAAGTATTTTAATGAAAGAATGAAACACACGGGTTTTAACTTCTTTACTGCACGCTCAATCCAAGCCCTCATTCTTCTGTAAAAAAAAAAATCCAAAATAAAAAAGCAACAATATCCCATACCTGTCCGCCGTACAGTGAAGTCCCATGCAGTAATCCATATCTGGGGGCATTTACATTTTACAATCGGGAGCGCTGCTAAGGTGTCCACTCCCAGCTGTAAACGACTGGGGAATGAATGAAATGCAGGGAACGGAGCTTCGGTGACCAGCGGTGACTTCACCGAAGCTGCGCCCCCTGGCGGCATGAACTCAAATGAACTCTTCAGCGTGGGAAAATCAGCTGGGAAAATCAGCTGGGAAAATCAGCATGGGAAAATCAGCTGTTTATTTTTTATTTTTTATAGGTGATCGATGGCTTCGGGGAATTAGGCGTGGTTGTAAGTATGGTGAAATTAAGAATATTAAAATACTTTTTTCTGGCTGTCTTTAACTCTTTCACTACTATAGGAATAGTAATGGACAGGTGTCTTAGTGGCATCTCTCCATTACTAACCGGGCTTAATGACACCTTACAATCAAAGGTGACATTAACCCCTTATTACCCCACATGTCACAACTCCAGGGTAGTGGGAAGAAAGAGGCTAAGTGCCGGAATTGGCACATCTTACAGATGCACCATTTCTGGGGCGGCTGTAGGCTGGTGTTTGTAGCCAAGGGGTCAATATCCATGGTCCCTTCCTAGGCTTTGAATATCAGCCTGCAGCTGTCTGTGGAGCGCCTGCCAGGTCCTAGGCGTACTCGGTACCAGGTCCAGTGGTCATTAAAGGGGAAGTCATGGTGGCAGCGATCCGGTCCTTGGCCCTGGACACCCAAGTAAAAGGGAAGGTCTTTAAAGGGGTTTGCAAAATAATAAATGTTCATTACGCCACCTGTGGTATTCGGTCAGAGGTGACCAATGCTGCTTTAAGGGGTCCTCTGGGGAGTGATGGCACTGCAGTAAAGATGGTATGGCTTCCCACAGGTGAAGCTGGGGTCCCAAGGCCAGCGGTGTGTTTATCAAAGATGGTGTGGTCCCAGAAAACTTAAGGTTGCAGTCTCTTTACCTGGTTTACTGATGGTAGACAGCCACAGTCCATGGTACCAGCAACAGGTGTTGGTGAGGTCTGGTCGGCCTGGAGGCAATGATGGATCCCTCTCTCAGGTGAGGTTAGTAAGCCTTCCTTCTCGCGCTTTGAGGAGAGTCCCTTGCTGCCTGTGGCTTCTGTCAAGGTCCTCTCTGTCCCTGTCCTAAGATAGTACCCGTATGGTAGGCAACACGAGCCTGTTTTCTCTATCATGACCCGGGCTCTATGTGTTGCTGTACCTTCAGGTGTAGATGTGGTCAGACAACCTGCAGTCTTCTGCACTCCGGTTCTACTGTGGGACATAAAGTACTACACAGCCTCAGGCTCCCGGTGACCGGTTCCTGTGCTTCAGCTTGGAGCAAGCCTAGTCACAGCTCTCCTCCAGATCCTGTGCTTCTCCCCTCTGGCACTTGCTATCAATGCAACCAGTCTGCTTCTCTTCTCTCTCTCCTGGAGCTGCAGATCCACACGTGGCTGCATGTTCCCAGCTCAGCTCTCACTCCTCTCTCCTCAACTGTCTGCCACCAACTACCTCCTAAGACTCACTAACTCCTCCTCCAAGTCAGAATATTTATATATGTATATCTAGCGAAGCTCCCCTGAATCCGGGTTCAGAGCTCCCCCTTCTGGCCTGGAATCAGAATATGTTGCATAGGTGTGTACCACCTGTTAAAGGGATCCTCCTTGCTTCCAGGCATGGCATCACTCTCCCCCAAAAGGAAAGTGACACCACTGTAACAACCGGTTTCCTGGGGTGTTACATCTGCATAGCCTTTTCTGGCTATTACTTATAGGGGGACCCCACATCATTTTTTGGGGGGTCCCCCTATTTTAATAGCCAGTAAAGGCTAAATATACAGCTGCGGGCTGATATTCATAGCCTGGGAAGATCCATGGGTATTAACCCCTTCCCAGGCTATAAACATCGGCCCTCAGTCGCTGGCTTTCCCTCTGTGGTGCAGAAAATTGTGCGGGAGTCCGCCCCAGTTTTTTTCATTTCTTTTTTAAATTAAACAGACATTGCGTTTAAGGCCGGGGTCACACTTGCGAGAAACTCGCATGAGTCTCTTACATCAATACCCGCCACTGCCGCCACTTGGGACCGGTGCGTGTGGCTGCATGGTGCATTTATACGGAGACTTGATAACACATAGGTGGATTATATTTATCATCATTAGGCATTTAGGACAACATTGGATCATTCAGAGATCCACAATGAACTTCTGGAGTGAGTTTGCTGCACTGAAAGTAAAGGGGCCAAATAATATTGCACATCCCACTTTTCAGTTTTTGAATTTCCACAAAAAAATGTAAAATAACCAAAAAATTTTGTTCAACTTTACAATTGTGTTCCACTTGTTGTTGATTCTTCACCAAAATTTACATTTGGTATCTTTATGTTTGAAGCAAGATATGTGGGAAAAGGTTGAAAAGTTCCAGGGGGCAGAATACTTTCGCAAGGCACTTTATCTATTATATATCTAATATCTATCTATATATCATCTATCTATCATCTATCTATCAATAGATCTGGGAACCGAAAAAAAAGGAAGGCAGCAAGTGCTTCAGAAAAGCTTTTGGAAGCCGAAATGTTGCACCATGCCACGTGGGCCCGATAAAGTCCACTTACCATATATACTCGAGTATAAGCTGAGATTTTCAGCCCAAATTTTTGGGCTGAAAGTGCCCCTCTCGGCTTATACTCGAGTCATGATCGGTGGTGGGGTCGGCGGGTGAGGACTGTCATATACTCACCTAGTCCCGGCGCTCCTGGCGCTCCCCCTGCCTGTCACACTGTCTTCTGTGCCGCAGCCTCTTCCCCTGAGCGGTCACGTGGGACCGCTCATTAGAGAAATGAATAGGCTGCTCCACCTCCCATAGGGGCGGAGCCGCATAATTCATTTCTCTAATCAGCGGTGCCGGTGACCGCTGACAGAGGAAGAGGCTGCGGCACCGAAGAACAGCTGTCCGGGGGAAGGAGCGGGACGCCGGGAGCAGGTAAGTATCGCATATTCACCTGTCCTCGTTCCACACGCCGGGCGTCGGGCCATCTTCCCGGCATCTCTCCGCTCTGACTGTTCAGGCAGAGGGCGCGATGACGCATATAGTGTTCGCGCCGCCCTCTGCCTGATCAGTCAGTGCAGAGAGACGCCGAGACGGGACGTGAGGAGCTGCAAGCAAAACAGGTGAGTATGTGTTTTTGTTTTTTTTTAATTGCAGCAGCAGCTATGGGGCAATAATGGACGGTGCAGAGCACTATATGGCACAGCTATGGGGCAATTATGAACGGTGCAGAGCACTATATGGCACAGCTATGGGGCAACGGTGCAGAGCACTATATGGCACAGCTATGGGGCAACGGTGCAGAGCACTGTATGGCACAGCTATGGGGCAACGGTGCAGAGCACTATATGGCACAGCTATGGGGCAATTATGAACGGTGCAGAGCACTATATGGCACAGCTATGGGGCAATGGTGCAGAGCACTATATGGCACAGCTATGGGGCAATGGTGCAGAGCACTATATGGCACAGCTATGGGGCAACGGTGCAGAGCACTATATGGCACAGCTATGGGGCAGTGGTGCAGAGCACTATATGGCACAGCTATGGGGCAACGGTGCAGAGCATTATATATATGGCACAGCTATGGGGCAACGGTGCAGAGCACTATATGGCACAGCTATGGGGCAACGGTGCAGAGCATTATATATATTGCACAGCTATGGGGCAACGGTGCAGAGCACTATATGGCACAGCTATGGGGCAACGGTGCAGAGCACTATATGGCACAGCTATGGGGCAATGGTGCAGAGCACTATATGGCACAGCTATGGGGCAATGGTGCAGAGAACTATATGGCACAGCTATGGGGCAATGGTGCAGAGCACTATATGGCACAGCTATGGGCCAACGGTGCAGAGCATTATATATATGGCACAGCTATGGGGCAACGGTGCAGAGCACTATATGGCACAGCTATGGGGCAACGGTGCAGAGCACTATATGGCAGAGCTATGGGGCAACGGTGCAGAGCACTATATGGCACAGCTATGGGGCAACGGTGCAGAGCACTATATGGCACAGCTATGGGGCAATGGTGCAGAGCACTATATGGCACAGCTATGGGGCAATGGTGCAGAGCACTATATGGCACAGCTATGGGGCAATGGTGCAGAGCACTATATGGAACAGCTATGGGGCAACGGTGCAGAGCATTATATATATGGCACAGCTATGGGGCAATGGTGCAGAGCACTATATGGCACAGCTATGGGGCAACGGTGCAGAGCACTATATGGCACAGCTATGGGGCAATGGTGCAGAGCACTATATGGCACAGCTATGGGGCAACGGTGCAGAGCACTATATGGCACAGCTATGGGGCAATGGTGCAGAGCACTATATGGCACAGCTATGGGGCAATGGTGCAGAGCACTATATGGCACAGCTATGGGGCAATGGTGCAGAGCACTATATGGCACAGCTATGGGGCAACGGTGCAGAGCACTATATGGCACAGCTATGGGGCAATGGTGCAAAGCACTATATGGCACAGCTATGGGGCAATAATGGTGCAGAGCACTATATGGCACAGCTATGGGGCAATAATGAACGGTGCAGAGCACTATATGGCACAGCTATGGGGCAACGGTGCAGAGCACTATATGGCACAGCTATGGGGCAACGGTGCAGAGCACTATATGGCACAGCTGTGGGGCAATGGTGCAGAGCACTATATGGCACAGCTATGGGGCAACGGTGCAGAGCACTATATGGCACAGCTATGGGGCAACGGTGCAGAGCACTATATGGCACAGCTGTGGGGCAATGGTGCAGAGCACTATATGGCACAGCTATGGGGCAATGGTGCAGAGCACTATATGGCACAGCTATGGGGCAACGGTGCAGAGCACTATATGGCACAGCTATGGGGCAATGGTGCAGAGCACTATATGGCACAGCTATGGGGCAACGGTGCAGAGCACTATATGGCACAGCTATGGGGCAACGGTGCAGAGCACTATATGGCACAGCTATGGGGCAACGGTACAGAGCATTATATATATGGCACAGCTATGGGGCAACGGTGCAGAGCATTATATATATGGCACAGCTATGGGGCAACGGTGCAGAGCATTGTATATATGGCACAGCTATGGGGCAACGGTGCAGAGCATTGTATATATGGCACAGCTTTATGTGGAGTATCTATGGGGCAATGGTGCAGAGCATTGTATATATGGTACAGCTTTATGTGGAGCATCTATGGGGCCATAATGAACGGTGCAGAGCATCATATGTGGCACAGCTTTATGTGGAGCATCTATGGGGCCATAATGAACGGTATGGAGTATCTATTTTTAATTTTGAAATTCACCGGTACCTGCTGCATTTTCCACCCTAGGCTTATACTCGAGTCAATAAGTTTTCCCAGTTTTTTGTGGCAAAATTAGGGGGGTCGGCTTATACTCGGGTCGGCTTATACTCGAGTATATACGGTATATTTTTGCTAAAACCTGGAGTGCTGCCGTCCTTTTTTTTGGTTCCTGTATATTTGGCAAGTATATGGATTAGTTGCTTGGAACCCTGTGCACCCATTTAATTGTATGTGTTGTTCCATTTTTTCTATCTATTTATAGATCTATCTGTCTATCTATCTCTGTGTGTGAACATTATTCTTCAATAGAGTATGTAAATGAAGAGGTTGGACAAGAAATGACATCCCAATTCTTTTTTTTTTTTGCTAAATAATAGATCTTTATTTAGCTTACAAAACGCACACAAATCCGCATGAAAAAAATGCATGAAAATCTGCATCAAAAACACATCAAAAGCACATCAAATCCACGTGGATTTTCACCTGCATTTTCTGCCAAGACATGCTGAATCTGCACAGAAAATTCCACAGGCAAATTTGCAACTTGTGCACATACCTAAAGCGTCCCTTCCCTTCCTTTCTTTTACTATCTACCAAAGATCCATAAATTAGGTCATTACCCCCCAAGGTAACAATCATATCTGGCATAGGGTCCCGTTCTTGTAATTTATCACATTTCCTTGATCTACACTTACAGAAATGAATGACAAGACAACACTACCTTCATATTTAAAGATTCCACCCAGTTCATTACGGAAGTGAAGTCCTTTAACGACATCATTAGAACAGTTCCAATCAGTTTTCTTACTGCAGATGTCTCAGTTCTATGTCATGGTGGCAACTTGGATGGCTCCTCAGCGCCCCCCCCCCCCCCCCCCACTCACCGTGCATTTTTTCCAAGCGGCAGGCCATTCCGCTAAAGTTTGTTTCTTCCTGCACTACCCTGCAGGAATGGTGTTTCCATCTGGCCATAGGGGGCATGGCCGGTCTCTCCAGGAATTTAACCCTGCTGTGTCCTGCAGAGATTTGGCTCCCCAGCCTATGTCATGCAAGCAGGTTCTATTTTATGCAGACCCCACAGACAACTCAGGATTCAGTGACCCCAAGATGACAGTACAAGTGCTGTAAGAGGAGATCTGCTCTCAGCGTGAGCGTCAGGACCAGGTCATGTGAGCTATCACAACCTAGCTGCAGGGTCTGTACACAGTCATGTCCAGCGAGTGCCCTTCTGAACAGTCAGCCTCTATGAAATCCACCTTGTGCTCCAGTTTCTGGTTGAGCTGCCAAGCTCCAGCTTCCACTTCCATCCCAGTTTGATGGAGAGTCATTACCTGAGAGAGTTCACCAGCAGGAGCTCATATGGTCCACACGCCCGCCCCAACGTACGCTTCGGAATAGCACCTTCTTCAGGGGGCATTGTTTAAACACTTAGCTTCAATAACAAGACTGTACCTCTACCTATGAGTCACCATCTTTCCCAGTAGCGCCCAGTGGTTCTTTGATGATAAGACACCTAGCTGAAAACTCCTCCTGAAACACGAAGTATGCATCTAGAAAATGGTCATTTTCTGATGATAGCTTCCCTTTAAACATGCCAATATCCCATAACATGATCTGTTTACACAAAGAAGACCTTTAATGTAAGAATTTCACATGTTTTCCTAGGTTAGTGATGGCGTTTGTGATGTGACCATGCTAGTTTCATTAATAATTAATAATTATAATTGTAATTTCTGGTGCCAAAAAACTTGCGTTTTCAAAAGTCAATAAAATATAACTATTTTTTTTTTCTTCAGGCCAGACCAACCTTTCTTCCTGGTTGGATACAATTCGAAACTACCCAGCTCCTTGGGCTGAACTTATAGCAGATAATATAATTTTGTCTGTACCCTCTGATGTGATCCGGTCTTTGGACGATCCTGAAACATTAATGTCTAAGTGGGACAGCCTGATGAAAGGAGTGTCTGAACTTGCTATGATTCCTGAAAAATTTCCACGTCCTGAGAGAATTGTTTCAGATGTTCAAATCTCAGCAGGTAACATTGTTCTAGGAAGCATTCAAATGAAATGTTGTAGCCTTGGTAAAGTTAGTTCATTATTATAGATATTACCATATTGGTGCACAACTTGGGGTGAGTAATGGTATTTTGCACTCCCAAAAATCAAGACTAGAGATGAGCGAACATCATTGGCTCCCTCCTTATGCGGCAAGCTATATCGCTTACCGAAGAAGTTGCATCGGGAACCCGGATACCAGTTATATAGGACGCCATGTGGTGGTTCATACTGTATATAAGAGGCTATGTGGTTTATCACACTGTACAGGCTATGTGGTTTAACACACTGTACATAGTAGGCTATGTGAGGGATCATACAGTATTTAGGGGACTATGTGAGGGCTCGTACTGTAATTAAGGGGCTATGTGATGGTTAATTCGTTATATAGGATGCTATGTGGCAGCTTATACTGTATATAGGAGGCTATGTTGAGGCTCATACTGTATATAGGATGCTATGTGGCAGCTCATACTATATATAGGAGGCCATGTGGGAGCTCATACCGTACATAGGAGGCTATGTGGGGGCTCATACTATGTATAGATAGACTGTGTGGACTCATGGTAAAGCAGCGGTATATAAAGTCAGCCATATGTGCCAAGGTCCCTACTGCCAACACTTCCCTGTCTCCACCATGATGATGACTCTCCATCTCCTCCTCCTCCCTCTCTTTTGCCTCAGCCCATCCACGTAGCACTTATACCGGTGTTTCCGTGTACATCTCTGAAATACATGATTCAAACAGAACCCCCGGTGAAAGATTCCCTATAATGAAACATGTGGAGTCACTGTGGATGCCGTAGGATCTGTGATCTGGGGGTGTCAGTCTTTTTAGACATGCATAAAAGCGTGGTCGACCACAGTTTTGTGCACTTCTGAAATGAAAGACACCACTGAACAGAGGCCAGACGGAGTCCAGAGTAAATATGATGCCTGATTATAGTGAATGGATCGATCAGGGGTTTAATATGTCACATCACTAGGACATTTAGATGGAAACTCCATAGTACCATAAGTGCTCAGCATAGAGCTCGGCCTAAATGTCATCCTAAATGTTATGTAAAATGTTCCCAATAAAAGCTTCAACTCAATCCATAAAAAAAGCAAGTCTCCACTCTGGTCCATCATCTGTTAAAGGAAATATGAAGGGTTTCATCGCTACTGGTAGTACAAAGGCTCTGGAAAAGCTAAATGGCTCCTCGCCCCCAAAAGAAATTCAGCAAATTCTGCACTCCCAAATCCAAATACTTCCCTCCCGAGCCCCAGTGTACATAAACCGTATTTAGCATGCACATGTTTGGCATTTTTGTAGTGATGAGAACCCACTTAATTTACAGGTGCATGTCTAAAGAAGTATGAGCTGGTCACTACAACTCATGGGTCACTATAACTCACGGGTCACTAAAACGGCAGTTTTCAATTTTCACTCAGCAGCATCCACTGCTGCTTGTTTCAGGAAAACACCCATGGAGTCAAAATTGTCAATACACCTGTAGATAAATTCCCAAGGGGTATAATTTCTAATATGGGGTCACTTGAGGGGGATGCTGCTTTTCTAGCACTCAGGGACTCTGTATATAGAGTCCGCAAATTATTCTTTGAAAATCTGCGCTCCAGGAGGCAAACAGCACTCCATTCATAGAATCACAGAATGGTAGAGTTGGAAGGGACCTCCTAGGTCATCTGGTCCAACCCCCTGCTCAAAGGAGGATTTGCTAAATCATCCCAGACAGATGTCTGTCCAGCCTCTGAAAACTTTTATGGAAGGAGAACTCACCACCTCTCGTGGTAGCCTGTTCCACTCATTGATCACCCTAACTGTCGAAAAGTTTTTTCTAATAGCCAATTTGTGTCTCCTCCCATTCAGTTTCATCCCATTGCTTCTAGTCTTTCCATGTGCAAATGAGAATAAAGATGATCCTTCTGCAATGTGACAGCCCTTGAGATATTTGTAGACAGCTATTAAGTCTCCTCTCAGTCTTCTTTTTTGCAAGCTAAACATTCCCAAATCCTGTAACCGTTCTTCATAGGACATGGTTTGAAGACCAGTCACCCTTCTGGTAGCTCTTCTCTGAACTTACTCAAGTTTGATGATGTCTTTTTTGAAATGTGGTGCCCAAAACTGGTCACAGTATTCCAGATGACGTCTGACCAAAGAGAAGTGGAGGGCAATAATGACTTTGCATGATCTAGACTGTATGCTTCTGTTAATACATACCAGAATTGTATCTGCCTTTTTTACTGCTGCTGCATCACACTGTAGACTCATGTTCAGTTTATGATCTATTAGTATACCCAAGTCTTTTTCACATGTGCTGTTGCATTAGCCCTATTCCTCCTATTCTGTATATGCTTTTTTCATTTTTATTGCCCAGATGTAGTAATTTGCATTTTTCCTTGTTAAAATCTATTCTGTTAGTTGCTGCCCACTGTCCAGTTTATTTATATCTTTTTGAATCCTCTCTCTCTCTCTTTTTTTTTTTTTAATTCTTTATTTATTAACAACCGGAGTCAAGTGTACTGGGATACAGTAGCATGAGTGTTGGTTATTAAAAACTTTTTTTTAACAGCATCCGTAGATAGGAGGGTCAGAGGTATCCCTTTATTCCTAGCAAACATAATAGATTGAATGATTTTGGCTGAGTTATCCTTCCCCTCCCTTCCCCTTACAAACCCGGCTTGATCAGCATGAATGAGCTTAGGTAAAATTACGCTTAATCTGTTTGCCAGAATTTTGGCCCATAATTTTGTGTCCGCGTTGAGTAAGGATATTGTTCTGTAGCTAGCACAGGAGGTAGGATCTTTACCCTCTTTCGGGATAACCGATATAAAGGCCTCCAAGGATTGTTTGGGTAAGGGTAGGCCTTCCAGGTATGAGTTAAATAATAATGTCAAATGGGGCAGCAAGTGTTTAAGAAATTTTTTATAGTAGATAATGGGCAGGTCATCTGGCCCTGGAGCTTTCCCATTGGGGATTGTTGTCAGCGTATCTAATATTTCTTTAGGGGAGATGGGCGCTATCAGTATCTGGCAATCTTCTAAAGATACCTTGGGAAGTTTTAGGGATGCCAAAAATCCGTTTAATATTTCAGGAGCCTCTGGGGGTTCACTCATGTTTATTGGCATGGGTAAATTATATAGGCCTTCATAGAAGGATCTAAACTCTTCAGCAATTTCGGTAGTTTCACGTTTAGAGGATTTATTGGCAGATATAATGTGGTTTATAAACCTCTTTTCGTTGCGTTTCTTAAGTAGTGAAGTCATGAGTTTACTGCCCTTATTATCATGGAGGTAAAACTTCTGTTTCCTTCTCATGTAAATTTTAGCTGATTGTATATTCAAGAGGTTTTTTTAAGTTTGATGAAGTTCTGTCAGGTCTGTTTGGAAGTTATTGCTTCGGGATTTTTTATGTATCTTCTCGAAAGCATTAATTTGGTGTATAATAGATAGCGTTTTCTTTGTTCTTTCTTTTTTAACAAAGGATCCCAGAGCTATAAGTTCACCTCTCATAACAGCCTTGTGAGCGTCCCAAATCATGGGAGGTGATGGGCCCGAGTGTAAGTTTTCCTGGAAAAAGTTCTCAAGAGTGTCTGCTAGTTTAGATATATGAAAGCTAGAATCCAGCAGAGTCTCATTTAAAGTCCAGGACTTCGCAGGCCTAGGTAACGATGGGATACTCATTTCCAGGAAAATAGGAGCATGGTCCGACAGAGACATGACATCTATTGTTGCCGATTTTATGAGCCGGAGGTATGGTGTTTGTTTTAGAAGGTAGTCGATTCTATGATAGGTATTATGTGGGGATGAATAAAAGGTGCAGTCTCTGGTGGTGGGATGTAGAGTCCTCCATGGATCTAATAGGTTTATTGATTGCAATGAAAGATGGAGCCTTCTAAGGGCTTTTTGAGAGATAGAAGATTTTCTAGATGAACTATCCAGAAACAGGTTAAGAGGAACATTAAAATGTCCACCCACCACCACTATGACTTCTGCAAACAGCTTCAAGATGTTTAAAGTTTTACATAGCCATCCGACCTGATTTGTGTTGGGAGCATATAGGTTGTGTTACGCCATCCTATACTTACCTTTCCGGCCGGCGCGCTCCCGACGCTCCTCCTCGCTATTCTGTCTCTGCTTTCCGGGGTGCTCGTCCCTTTGCCGGTCCGCACATGCGCAGACGGGCTTCTCGTACCGCCGGGGCTTCTGGGAGTTCGTGACCCGTTGGCTCTGCCCCCAATATGGTGGCGCCCATCGGGTATTTCACTCCTGCAGTTGCCCTGGTTAGACGCCTTTGCGTCTATCGTGTTTGTCGGCTCCTAGCCGGCATCCCTTTAGTTTCCTTGGCTCCCCCAGTGTTTACTCTGTTTAGGTCCTTGTCTCATTGTTTCCTTCCTTGCCAGTCCTGTGATCCTGTCTCTGTACCAGTCCAGTGTTCCTGCCTCCGTTCCAGTCCAGTGTTCCTGCCTCCGTACAAGTCCTCTGTTCCTGCCTCCGTTCCAGTCCAGTGTTCCTGCCTCCGTACCAGTCCTGTGTTCCTGTCTCCGTGCCAGCCCTGTGTTCCTGCCTCCGTGCCAGTCCTGTGTTTCTGACGTCTTGCCAGTTCCGTGTTCCAGCCGTCCTTGCCAGCCCTGTGTTTCTGACGTTGATGACATCCTGCTCTGGTCCGCAAGGGAGTCGATCCTAATCTTTGGCCTCCAGAGGCAGAAACTGCCTTTCAAACTCTGAAACAAGAATTTGCTTCTGCCTCGGTGCTTCATCGTCCGGATACCAATAGGCCTTTTATTCTTGAAGTGGATGCGTCTTCTATTGGAGCCGGAGTTGTGCTTCTACAGAGATCTAACTCTGGATGGTTAGTTTCCTGTGGATTTTTCTCCAAGGCTTTTTCTCCTCTGGAACGCAATTATTCCATCTGTGACAAAGAATTGTTAGCCATCAAATTGGCCTTGGAGGAGTGGCGGTATCTTCTCGAAGGGGCTGTTCATCCCTTTGTCATTTTTTACGAGATCACAAGAATCTCGCCTACCTTCAGTCAGCCCAAAGGCTGAATCCTCGAAAGGCCAGATGGTCCCTGTTCTTTGGACGTTTCGACTTCGAATTACACTTCTCACCCGGGAATAAAATCATAAAGGCTGACGCCTTATCACGATCTTTTCAACCCTTGGATGAAGAAGAGAGACCTACACATGTTCTTGATCCATCCAGGATTGTTTCTTTGGCTCCTCTAGATTTGATCACTCCTCCTCCGGGTAAGACCTTCGTATCTAATCTTGACAGGCTGAAGATCTTGCGTTGGGGTCATTCCTCCCGGATCGCTGGACATGTTGGAGGTAAGAAGACTCTTTCTTTGATTTCTCGTCATTATTGGTGGCCCTCTCTTCGCCAAGATGTATTGGATTTCGTTGCTTCCTGTTCTTCGTGTGCTCGTAACAAGGTTCCTCGTCAGCTTCCTTCCGGATCTCTGCTTCCACTTCCTGTTCCATCTATTCCTTGGAGTCATATAGCCATGGACTTTGTCACCGACTTACCTAAGTCTTCTAGTTGCATAGCAATTTTGGTGGTGGTAGACAGATTTTCCAAAATGGCTCATTTCATTCCTCTGCCTGGTCTACCATCTGCTCCTGACCTAGCAAACATTTTTTTACTTCAAGTTTTTCGGCTCCACGGATTCCCTCAGCATATTGTGTCTGACCGAGGAGTTCAGTTTACTTCCCGTTTTGGAGAGCTCTTTGTGGTCTTTTGAAAGTTTCGCTAGATTTTTCTTCCGCGTACCATCCCCAGTCCAACGGTCAAGTGGAGCGTGTAAATCAAATCCTCATATCTTATCTTCGTCATTTTACTAATGCGCACCATGATGACTGGGTATCTCTTCTTCCCTGGGCAGAATTCGCCTACAATAACCACACTAGCGAATCTACATCCAAGTCTCCCTTTTTTATTGTTTTTGGGCAACATCCCGGCATCCCTCTTCCCGTTCTCCCCACCTCGGGCGTACCGGCGGCGGACTCCTTGTCCCACGAGTTCTCCAAGATTTGGCAGGAGACTAAGGAGGCGCTAGTAAAGGCTAGTAGCAGAATGAAAAGGTTTGCTGACAAAAAGGCATTTGGATGTTCATCCTTATCAACCTGGCGATAAGGTCTGGCTTTCCTCTCACTATATCAGACTTAAAATTCCCTCTCAGAAGCTGGGTCCACGTTACATCGGTCCCTTTGAGGTTTCTAGCCGAGTTAATGACGTAGCGTACAAGTTGAGATTACCCGCCTCCCTACGCATTCCTAATGTTTTTCATGTATCTCTCCTCAAACCCGCAATTTTCAATCATTTTCATTCTGTTCCTTCACGTTCTCACCAACCTATTTCCTCTGATGCTTTTTTTGAGGTTAAGAATATTCTCGCCAAGAAAACCGTCAAGGGCAAAACATTTTTTCTAATTGATTGGAAAGGGTTTGGACCCGAGGAAAGGTCTTGGGAGCCTTTTGAGAATATCAATGCTCCTTTGGTTTTGAAGAGATTCCTTTCCAGCTCTAAAGAGAGGGGGGTAAGAGAGGGGGTACTGTTACGCCATCCTATGCTTACCTTTCCGGCCGGCGCGCTCCCGACGCTCCTACTCGCTCCTCTGTCTCTGCTTTCCGGGGTGCTCGTCCCTTTGCCGGTCTGCACATGCGCAGACGGGCTTCTTGTACCGCCGGGGCTTCTGGGAGTTTGTGACCCATTGGCTCTGCCCCCAATATGGCGGTGCCCATCGGGTATTTCACTCCTGCAGTTGCCCTGGTTAGACGCCTTTGTGTCTATCGTGTTTGTCGGCTCCTAGCCGGCATCCCTTTAGTTTCCTTGGCTCCCCCAGCGTTTACTCTGTTTAGGTCCTTGTCTCATTGTTTCCTTCCTTGCCAGTCCTGTGATCCTGTCTCCGTGGCAGCCCTGTGTTCCTGCCTCCGTTCCAGTCCAGTGTTCCTGCCTCCATGCCAGCCCTGTGTTCCAGCCTCCGTACCAGGCCAGTGTTCCTGCCTCCATTCCAGTCCAGTGTTCTAGCCTCCGTACCAGTCCAGTGTTCCTACCTCTGTTCCAGTCCAGTGTTCCTGCCTCCGTACCAGTCCTGTGTTCCTGCCTCCGTACCAGTCCTGTGTTCCTGTCTCCATGCCAGCCCTGTGTTCCTGCCTCCATGCCAGTCCTGTGTTTCTGACGTCTTGCCAGTTCCGTGTTCCAGCCGTCCTTGCCAGCCCTGTGTTTCTGACGTTCCCCATTTACCGTGTGTCTCCTTCATACCGGTCAGTACTTTTTCCCTACATACTCTGCTCGTCCTGTGATTCTTCTTATCTGTTTGCCTCTGTGACACCATCTCTCCCCAATCTTCTGATCCATCTCTGGTTCTTATATCAGTCGTCCCTTTGGCTCTGGCAGCCGTGGCTTCACCCTCCGTGGGCCTGCTCCAAACACTCCCTGTATAGGGGGTGGCTCCATCTGGTCCGCTCGCCTTCGGGGGCTCTGTAGCCGTGACCCAGAGGGTCCACTACTCGGGTCGTAATAAGTTGCAGAGAGTTATTTTAGTATTGGCCAAAAGGCCTTTTATCATAATAAATCTCCCGTCAGAGTCTGTCATAGAATCTGCTAGCTCAAAGGGTAATTTTTTTTAAATAATTATACTCACTCCCCTAGAAGCCGAGGTGCCCGTGCTATGGTACCAATACGGGAATAGAGACCGAGACATATCGGGGACCCTTCCTTTTTTGAAATGGGTTTCCTGTAAGAAAGCAATGCTAGTCTTTTTAGAATGTAAAAGTCTCATTATTTGACCTCTTTTATTTGGGGAACTTATGCCTTTAACATTATATGAAGCCACCACTATGGTGGCAAACGGGCTGATATTAGTCATAACTGTTGAGGTGGGTGTAGAAAGATACCAGGGACTGTACCAAACAAGTATCCAGATCAACCAGAAAAACAACAAGCACAGCGGGGAAAAAGGGTAAACACTTATATACAAGTAAGCTACCCAACTGATGCAGAGGCGGGGGCAGGGGATTCCTCCCATAGCAGATAGGGTGGGCACACTCTGACGCGCGAGTGGTAATCTAACATATGAAAGTATGTTACTTCTAAACATCTAAAACTATTGTGTGGCTATTACTGCCTAGGCAGAAAGAAAAATGGCCGAGGACGGCAAAGGTCCCTCATCATAAGGATCAAGTTGTACGGGAGGTGGCGTTCATGGAGGGGGTTTCTTCTTGGCTCCAGATTTCCCTTGTCTGGGCGATGCAAGTCTTTTTACTGGAGTCCATTCTCCCTGGTCTCCAGAAACAGCTCGCATTGGATGAGGGGATCGTAAGTCTATGTCCAAGGGGAGCCAAGAAGGGATCTCTATTTCGGTCAAATTAAATGTATCCCAAACTTTGGGGAGGTCATCTGGGCTCCTGACAACCACTTGCTTGCCCCCGTCATGTATAGCTAGACCAAAAGGGAAGAGCTACTTATAGAGAATTTTTTTTGAGCATAAAGTATCTAGTAGAGGTCTTAGGATTCTGCGTTTCATCAGGGTTGACAGAGCAAGGTCTTGGTATAATTGAATAGGGGAATTTTCGTAGATAAGTGATTTGTTATCTCTGTAGGCCGTAAGTATGGCTGAAGTGTCCAGATAGCTCAGTAAACCGCAGATTAAATCCCTCGGCGGATCCGTGGATTTTGGTTTGGGTCTGAGCGATCTGTGGACTCTTTCGATGACAATCTGGTCACTTTTATCTTGTGGCAGAAGTAGGGCAAATATCTCTCTGGTAGGCTTTTCAAGTATCTCTTTAACATTATAGATTTATAAGATATAAGATGGACGCCTCTTATATCACCACTCGCGCCCAGGACTAAGATTTATGCAAGCATTTTCATGGCTTGTGTCTTCCTCCTGAATCTGGAGTGACAGTCTGTGATAGGAAATGTTATCAAGAAGGCATATAAGGTGTAGTCAGCAGCTTTTTGTAATATGTCAAATAGATATCTCCTCTGTTATTTTAAAGCATCTGAGGGGAGAGCAGGCCGCACCTCTGAACAGCTTCTAGCAGCTATGTATAATGTGGCGCCAGCCGCGTGTGGATGCCGAGGTGGGTGGAGCTTCACCTGCCACTCGGTTACCGCTCCGTTTCGTCTGGCCCATTGGGGAACGAGGGAGCTCTCACCTGAATCATCCAACGTCCACCAGACCTCAGGCCCCCCCCATCTAGGCGCCGCGAACAGGTACCTTGCGCTGCGGCTCACTCGTCGGGCGCCGCTGCCCGGTAGTCACGAGGTGCTCCGGTCCTCCTCACGGCTCCCCTGGGTCGTTGCGGCTTGGCTTCCCACAGCAATTAGTTGGGAGGCAGGGGGGAAGTCACGTCTCTGGTGCCACAAGGTCTGGGCAGTGAGCACACCAGGCCCCGCGTGTATCAGCGTCTCGGCGCCGCTTACTCCAGGATGGACAGGGAACTCCCCAGGATGCTGCAATAGATTTCTGTCATCTAAAGCGCCTCCAGAAAGCAGTCTATTGTTAATTTGGCAATTAAATCCTCTTTTAGAGGCAATAAAGTATGGCTGGGAGCGGGAGCTCCTGCAGAGCACGTCCGGCTTCGTTGTGTCCCAGGCCAAACCCCTGAATCCTCTCTCTCTCCTCTAGTATAAGCTATCCCTCCTAGCTTTGTGTCAACAGCAAATTTAATCAGTGTACCGCCAATTCTTTCATCTAAATCATTGATAAAGATGTTGAACAATACAGGGCCCAGGACAGAACCCTGTGGTACCCCACTCGAGACATTCTTCCAACTGGATGTGCAGCCATTTACGACCACTCTTTGGGTCCCATCACTAAGCCAGTTATGAATCCACCCAACAGTTTCCTTGTACATTCCATACTTAGTCATTTTTTTCAATAAGGATGGTGTGAGATACTTTGTCAAATACTTTGCTGAAATCAAGATATACTATATCCACAGCATTTCCCTGATGCACCCAGTCAGTGATTCTGTCATAGAAGGAAATTAAGTTAGTCTGACATGACTTATTAGTTACAAACCCATGCTGACTCTGGTTAATCACTTCATTCTTATCCAGGAACTTACATACATGCTGTTTAATAATTTGATCCAAGATCTTTCCTGGCATAGAAGTAAGACTCTCTGGCCTATAGTTCCCTGGGTCCACCTTCTTCTCCTTTTTGAAGATAGGAACAACATTTGCTCTTCTACAGTCTTCTGGGATTTCTCCTGTTCTCCAAGAATTTTCAAAGATTATGGAGAGTGGTTCAAAAAGTCCTTCTGCAATCTCCTTCAGTACTCTAGAGAACTCTGATTAATGAAACTGTGCACACACAGTCCTGGATAACTACTCTCTCCCTCCAATCACAACTATCCTTGAGCTGTTCAATGGCATCAGTGTGCCGAGCGTAGCGGCACCAGTCCTTATATAACCTCTGCGGAAGTAATGCAGCCACTCAATCACAGTAATGCCTCTACTAAGATGGCTACAGAATTACAATGACTGGCAGGGAATCCCCGTATGTTTATTGGCTGTGTAGTAGGTGCCAAACATGCAGGGCGGGGAGTTGAGCATTCAATCCAAGCACCACCAATGCTTGCTGCGTGCCGAGTATATCCAAGCACCCAGATACTTAAGTGATATCCAAGTATCATTGAGTACGCTTGCTCATCCCTAATAAACATAGTATTAATTTGCTAAAGTGATAGAAGTTTGATAACATTCAATAAATTGTACTGTACTTTTATAGAATGTACAGATTATAAAGTTAACCCTAGGGGAAAGTTCACACAGGGCATTTTTGGTGTGTTTTTTTCTGCAGCAAAACCGGATCATCTTGGCAGGAAAGAAGCTGCGGCAAAAACGCAGGTTTAGGTGCGTTTTTTGCCGCCTTTTTGGTGCATTTTTTTCCATGCGTTTTTTTTTTCACCTTTGTGCATGCCAATAAAGTTGAGTGCACACAGAGGAAAAAAAAAACAACTTCCTGTATACAGATAGACTGAATAGATAGATAGAATAGATAGATTGATAGAAAAGATAGAATGAATAGATAGATTGATAGAATAGAATAAATAGATAGAATAGATAGATAATTTACCTGTGGTAACCTCTTCCCTGGCATCTTCCCATGGTCTAGAGGTTACTTCAGGTCAGGCTATGAGGAAGCACAAGCTCAGTGACGTCACCGCTAGTTACTGAGCTTGCGCACACTGCGTCTCATTCATTCACCAGTAGCTTACAGCCGGGAGCAGCTGCATTAGCAGTGCTCCCGGTTGTAAGCTTTATCTCCCCCAGATACTGCGTGGGACACTCATTATAGTGGACTACGACGGATTAGGGAGTATACTTTTGCTTTTTTTATTTTATTTCTATTTCAGAAGATCGATGGCTTTGCTTGGAATGGCAGAACAATAAAATGATTGCAAAACTGTGTGGTGTTTTATTTCATTAAAAGACTTTTTTAAGCACGTGTGTGTGTTTATTTAATCCTTTAACTACTATAGGATTAGTAATGGATAGGTGTCTTATTGACACCTCTCCATTACTAAGCCAGCTTAATGTCACCTTACAACAGTAAGGTGACATTAGCCCCTTATTACCCCGCTGCTATTTTTAGGCTAGGGGCGCCTTACCAGCCTGAGAATACCAGCCCCCAGCTGTGAGCTTTAGCAAGGCTGGTTGTCAAGAATGGGGAGACCCCATGCCGTTTTTTTATATTATTTATTTAAATAATTAAAAAAAATAAAACCATGAGGACCCCTCTATTCTTGATAACTAGCCTTGCTGAAGCTGACAGCTGGGGGTTGCAGCCCCCAGCTGTGAGTTTTGTCTGGCTGGTTATCAAAATTAGGGAGAACCACATGGTTTTTTTTTTTATTATTTATTTGTAGCGCAGGAGCGGCAGATGAAAACTCCCGTCCGCTGCTCCTGCTCTCACTGTAATTAGCGGCTGTAGGTGTCAGATGATGAGAGCAGTAGTCCCATCAGCTGACACCAGTGATCGGAGTTGAAGTTTATACCTCCGATCACAGCTGAGCGCTCCTGCTGTCTTCTGACAGTGTGAGAGCCGCACCTCTGACCAGCAGGGATGATTTCCCCACCGATCAGAAGCGGTGTTTGCTGCGCTGTCATGCATATGACAGCATGTCAAAGACTGTAATGTCTGACCCCTGTAAGAGTCATGTCGGTCTGGTAGTCGGGGGCAGGTATATCTCGCCCAGGTATTTGTCCTATGTGAATTGGGCAGCTCAGTATCTTCAGGATACCGAGGGGTTAATAAGTGCAGGAATAAAGGCTGACCAGCTGGAGGTTTCAGGTGTCAGCCTGGGGCACACAGAATGCCTGTCTGTGTGAGACAAATGTGAGTAAGAGCTGTGCTCGTGATCTGTGTAATGTTAGCTGGGTGGGAGAAGCCCCCCAGTTGTTAGATAGGAACGTATTTGTATAGTTAGCGCCAGACAGGCAAGGATTTATTTTTATGTTTTGTTTTCTGTATTTGCTTTCACTTTAATAAACCTGACCTGAGGTCAGTCTACTTGGAAACCTGCTGTCGCCTCAGAGTTCAATGCACAAACCACGTGACCTTTGACCCCAGCAAAGGCGATCCCGGAGTGTTTTGTCACATTGTGGTGGAGAACGCGGGCACTCCGTGGCACAGGCGACAGTATGGAAGACGTGGTGAAAGCCCTAGTACAGTCCGCTGCCGTACAGCAGGAAGCTAACCGCTTGATGGCCGCACAGCTGAAGGAGTTGGTGGATGTGACGACTGCAGACCGCCAGCTTCTCCAACAGGTGGCGCAGCGCTTGGTGAGCATGCCTGAGGCTAACCCGGAAGCAGAGTCCAGGAGAATCCATGTGAGTCGGTACTGGCAAAAGCTGACCGCAGAAGATGACGTCGAGGCGTAGCTGACAACGTTTGAGCGGACAGCGTTGAGAGAGAAGTGGCCGAAGGAACGATGGGCCTATCTAATTGCTCCGTTTCTCTCCGGTGAGGCCCAAAAAGCTTACCATGACTTGGACCCGGAAGTCGCTCAGGACTTTGAGAGGCTGAAAGCTGAGGTCCTGGCCCGGCTGGGTGTGACGACGGCTGTCCGTGCACAGAGGGTACATCAGTGGACCTATCAGCCAGATAAACCGCCGCGATTGCAGATGTTCGACCTGATCTACTTGATAAAGAAATGGCTGCAACCCGAGGTACTGACAACTCCGGAGATAATCCAGCGGATCGTTCTGGACAAGTACCTGAGAGTACTACCACCGGCGCTGAAAAAGTGGGTGAGCCAAGGAAATCCCGCGACAGCGGATCAATTGGTGGACTTGGTGGAGCGTTATTCCGTGGCGGAAGGACTTCCTGATGATACCGCTACTACCCGAACTGTACCTCCTCCTCGTGGAACCGGTAAGACTGTTCCAGCGACTATGGGTGAAGGAAAATCGCCAAAAACTGTGGGGGAGGAACCCGGGACTGCTCGCACTCCGAGACCGAGAGTATGGGACGGTGGTCTCAGTAGGGGGCCTGTTAGGTGTTTCCGTTGCCGTGAGAAGGGCCATGTTTCTGCAAACTGTCCTGTTACCACTGAACCCATGCAGTGCGATGTTATAGACTCTAAGAAACGCATGTCTTTGGTTACACGGCTGGTGAATGTGAATGCGGACCAAAATGATATAGCAAAACACCTGTGTGAATTATCTGTTGATGGGCAAAGTCTTGTGGCGTTACTAGACTCTGGAAGTGTGGTGACTCTGGTGAAAGCTAGTCTGGTGGCACTTCCGTCTGGTTCGTCTGATAAATTCTCTGTAACGTGTCTGCATGGTGACACCTGCTCATACCTAACAGCGGTCATACCGATTTCCACTCCCTATGGGTCTGTGCAACACAAAGTGGGACTCGTTCCCGCATTGTTACATGATATAATCCTGGGTAGGGATTTTCCCCATTTCTGGCAGTTATGGGAGAATCAGTTGCTCCTTCACGGTAGCTGTGAACCTTCCCCCATGCCGTCTGGAGGTCCCGAGTTCCTAGACGAGACCCCACAGGAAGATGTTGCTGGGGAGGTTATTGAATCTAACCTTCAGTTCCCCTTCTCAGTTATGGCGGGGGAAACTGAGGAAACTGAGGAAACTCAGCGAGAGGCGGAGGCAGACAGTCATCCAGCACCCTGCCTACCCGATTTGGGAGTTCAGTTGGATGACTTCCACAGCGAACAAATGAAAGATCCTACCCTGACTCAGGCTAGGAAAAATGTAAAAGTGATAGATAGCGTACCCGTAGAACCTGACACTAGGCTAGCATACCCGTACATGGTTCTTGAGAATGATTTACTCTACCGGGTAGAAAAAAAAGGGGAAGACACTGTGCAACAGTTAGTGGTACCCAAACCTTATCGGCGGAAGGTACTGGACCTGGCCCACGGACATATAATGGGGGGACATCTGGGGGTACAAAAAAACCACAGAAAGGATATTGCATTGTTTTGTGTGGCCTGGAATACACAATGATGTGCGTAACTATTGTGAGTCCTGTCCAGAGTGCCAAATCTCGGCACCTAAACCTCGGTTCTGTAGCCCTTTGATACCCCTCCCTATTATTGGGGTCCCATTTGAGAGAATTGGGATGGATTTGGTTGGGCCCCTTCCCCGGTCCGCACGTGGGCATCAACATATCCTCGTCATCATGGACTATGCCACTCGTTACCTCGAAGCCATCCCTTTGCGTAACACTGCTACCAAAACGATCGCCAAAGAGTTGGTACAAGTGTTTAGTCGGGTGGGAATTCCAAAACAGATACTCACCGACCAGGGGACTCCCTTTATGTCAAGGGTGATGAAGGAGCTCTGCAGGCTCTTACAAATAGACCAGTTGCGTACGTCTGTCTATCACCCTCAAACAGATGGTCTGGTTGAGCGGTTCAATAAAACCTTAAAACAGATGCTCCGGAAGGCGATAGACAAAGATGGGAAGAACTGGGATTACTTGTTACCCTATTTGCTGTTTGCCATTAGGGAAGTTCCCCCAGTCTTCCACAGGATTCTCGCCTTTCGAGCTATTATATGCCCGTCGTCCCCGTGGACTTTTGGACGTCGCAAAAGAAACCTGGGAAGGTCAAGTCACTCCCTTTAAAACGGTGATAGACCATGTAACGCAAATGCAGGACCGGATTGCTGCTGTCATGCCCCTTGTTAGGGAACATATGTTACAGGCCCAGGGAGCTCAGAGGCAAAGTTATGATAGAGGCGCCAAGGTCCGTACGTTTGCACCCGGGGATAGGGTGTTGATCCTAATCCCTACGGTGGATGGTAAATTTCTGGCAAAATGGCAGGGCCCCTTTGAGGTCATGGAACGAGTTGGAGAAGTGAACTATAAAGTGCACCAGCCTGGTAAGAGAAAACCAGAACAGATTTATCATGTGAATCTGATAAAACCCTGGAAAGACCGCGCTGCCCTAACAGCGGATCTGCCCCGTCCGGTTTGCTCACCTACCATACCGGAGGTGCGGATTGCCGAGACTCTCTCTGAACGACAAAAATCTGAGGTTAAGCAGTTTTTGTTACAGAACCAACAGTTTTTCTCGGAAAAACCTGGTCAGACTAGGCTAGTGAAACATGAGATTGTCACAGAGCCTGGTGTCACAGTTCATGTGAAGCCATACCGGATTCCGGAAGCACGCCGTGAAGCCGTCTCCCGGGAGGTGAAGGCAATGTTGGACTTAGGAGTCATTGAAGAGTCGCACAGCGCCTGGTCCAGTCCAATCGTGTTGATACCTAAGCCGGATGGCTCTATACGGTTTTGCAATGACTTTAGGAAACTGAATGCGGTTTCTAAATTTGATGCCTACCCTATGCCCCGGGTCGATGAGTTGATCGATCGGCTGGGTAAAGCCCGATATATTACGACCCTGGATCTAACAAAGGGGTACTGGCAGATCCCTCTGGCCGAGGCGGCCAGAGAGAAGACGGCATTTGCTACACCGGAAGGGCTGTTCCAGTATATCTACATGCCGTTTGGACTTCACGGAGCGCCAGCAACGTTCCAGAGATTGATGGATCGAGTCTTGAGGCCCCACAGGCAGTATGCCTCTGCCTACCTAGACGACATCATAATTTACAGCGTGGACTGGGAAGCTCACCTCCGGAAGGTACAGGCGGTGATTGATGACCTGAGAGACGCAGGCTTAACGGCGAATCCCAAGAAATGTCACATCGGCCTTGAAGAAGCCCGATACTTGGGCTACGTGATTGGCAGAGGAGTGGTTAAACCCCAGATCGACAAAATACAGGCAATTCAGGGCTGGCCGCAACCAGTGAACAAGAAACAAGTTCAAGCTTTCCTGGGCATTGCCGGCTATTATCACCGGTTCATACCCAACTTTGTGGCCATGGCTACCCCCTTGACGGATCTTACCAAAGGGAGGGATTCCGTCATGGTAAAATGGACCTCAGCGGCTGAAGAGGCCTTCCACAGTCTGAAACGGGCTTTGTGCTCTCAGCCCGTACTAGTGACTCCTGATTTCAGCAGCGAGTTTGTGGTGCAAACGGATGCTTCTGATACTGGTATCGGAGCTGTACTTTCCCAGGTAAGGGACGGAGTCGAACACCCGGTCCTCTACCTCAGTCGGAAACTGAATGTACATGAGCAGAGGTATGCCGTGATTAAAAAAGAGTGCCTAGCCATCAAATGGGCTCTCGACTCCCTCAAATATTACCTGGCAGGTAGGAAGTTTAGGTTGGTCACGGACCATGCCCCTCTCAAGTGGATGCATCTCCACAAGGACCGTAATAGTCGGGTAACCCGGTGGTTCCTTGCTCTGAAGGCTTACTCTTTCACGGTGGAGCACCGCCCTGGGGTGCAGATGGGGAACGCTGATGCCCTGTCCTGAGTACACTGTTTCGAGAGTATTCTTGCTCGACCTGAGTGGTCTGAGCAGGGGGGGAGGATATGTAAGAGTCATGTCGGTCTGGTAGTCGGGGGCAGGTATATCTCGCCCAGGTATTTGTCCTATGTGAATTAGGCCGCTCAGTATCTTCAGGATACCGAGGGGTTAATAAGTGCAGGAATAAAGGCTGACTGTTGTGAATTTGGTTTCTGGGCTCCCCCGGTGGTTACTGGTGGTACTGAACTTGTGTGCTTCATCTCCTCTGTTCACCTGTTTCCATCAGGATGTGGGAGTTTCTATTTAGCCTTGCTCCTCAGTCATTTCTATGCCGGCCAACAATGTTACCAGAAGCCTTTCTGTTGCATGTTCCTGCTCCTAGACAACTATCAGCTAAGTTGGACTTGTAGTCCTAAGATTGTTTTGCATTTTTGTTCCAGTTCTCTGTTTTTGAATATTTCTGAGGCTGGAAGCTCTTGTGAGCTGAAATTGCCACTCTGGTGTCATGAGTTGATATTAAAGTCTTAAAGTAATTTCAGGATGGTGTTTTGAAAGGATTTTCAGCTGACTGTGAAGTTCCCTTTTCTGTCTTCCTACTATCTAGTAAGCGGACCTCAATTTGCTAAACCTATCTTCATACTTCGTATGTCATTTTCCTCTAAAATCACCGACAATATATGTGGGGGCTACTGTCTGCCTTTTGGGGAAAATTTCTCTAGAGGTAAGCCAGGTCTGTATTTTCCTCTGCTAGGGTCAGTCAGTCCTCCGGCTGGCGCTGGGCGTCTAGGGATAAAACGTAGGCACGCTACCCGGCCACTGTTAGTTGTGCGGTAGGTTTAGCTCACAGTCAGCTCGAGTTCCCATCTTCCAAGAGCTAGTCCTTTTGTATGCTATACTACGGTCTCTTGCCATTGAGAACCATGACAGTTTGGCCGGCCAAGAGTTAAAATAATTGGCAGAAGAAAGGAGAGAAAAGAAGTCTGCAGAGAATTTTTTTTTTTTTTTCTGAGTTTGCTCATTAGTTGATTCACTTGCATCTCTGCTTTCTGCAGCCTTCGTCTCTCTCTCCTTCTAATCCTTGAATGGTTCTGATTTCACCTGATTAAAATGGATCCTCAGAGTTTAGCTACTGGTTTGGATAATCTCGCTATGAAGGTTCAAAGTTTACAGGATTTTGTAATTCATGCTCCTATATCTGAACCTAGAATTCCTTTACCTGAATTTTTCTCCGGGGATAGATCTCGCTTCCAGAATTTCAAACATAATTGTAAATTATTTTTGTCTCTGAGATCTCGCTCCGCTGGAGATCCTGCACAGCAGGTCAGGATTGTAATTTCCTTGCTCCGGGGCGACCCTCAGGATTGGGCATTTGCTTTGGCACCAGGGGATCCTGCGTTGCTCAATGTGGATGCGTTTTTCCTGGCTTTGGGGTTGCTTTATGAGGAACCTCATTTAGAGATTCAGGCTGAAAAAGCCTTGATGGCCCTGTCTCAAGGGCAAGATGAGGTTGAAATATACTGCCAAAAATTTCGTAAGTGGTCTGTGCTTACTCAGTGGAATGAGTGCGCCCTGGCGGCGAATTTCAGAGAGGGTCTCTCTGATGCCATTAAAGATGTTATGGTGGGGTTCCCTGTGCCTACAGGTCTGAATGAGTCCATGACAATGGCTATTCAGATTGATCGGCGTTTGCGGGAGCGCAAACCTGTGCACCATTTGGTGGTGTCTACTGAGAAGGCGCCAGAGATTATGCAATGTGATAGAATTCTGTCCAGAAGCGAACGACAGAATTTTAGGCGAAAAAATGGGTTATGCTTCTATTGTGGTGATTCAACTCATGTTATATCAGCATGCTCTAAACGTACTAAGAAGGTTGATAAGTCTGTTTCAATTGGCACTTTACAGTCTAAGTTTATTCTATCTGTGACCCTGATTTGCTCTTTATCGTCTATTACCGCGGACGCCTATGTCGACTCTGGCGCCGCTTTGAGTCTTATGGATTGGTCCTTTGCCAAACGCTGTGGGTTTAATTTAGAGCCTCTGGAAGTTCCTATATGTCATGATCTCAATGGCAAGAGAACATAGCATAAGCATATATAGGAACTAGCTCTTGGAAGATGGGAACTGAGCTGACCATGAACTAAACCTAACGCACAACTAGCAGTGGCCGGGTAGCATGCCTACGTTGATTCTAGATGCCCAGCCCAGCCGGAGGACTAAATAAAGCTAGCAGAGGAAAATATTAGTCCTAGCTCACCTCTAGAGAAATACCCCGAAAGGAGACAGAGGCCCCCCACATGTATTGGCGGTGAGTTGAGATGAAATAACAAACGTAGTATGAAAATAGGTTTAGCAAATTTGAGGTCCACTTACTACATAGCAGAAGACAGAAAGGACACTTTCATGGTCAGCTGAAAACCCTATCAAAAACACCATCCAGAAATTACTTTAAAACTCTGGCATTAACTCATAACACCAGAGTGGCAATTCCCGTTCACAAGAGCTTTCCAGACACAGTAACGAAACTACAGCTGTGAACTGGAACAAAATGCAAAAACAAACATGGACAAGAGTCCAACTTATCTAGTAGTTGTCTAGGAGCAGGAACAAGCACAGAGAGGCTTCTGATAACATTGTTGACCGGCAAGCAACTAACAGAGCAGCAAGGTTATATAGCGACTCCCACATCTTGATGGGAACAGGTGAACAGAGAAGATGAAGACACCAGTTCAATTCCACCAGTAGCCACCGGGGGAGCCCAGAATCCAAATTCACAACAGTACCCCCCCCTCAAGGAGGGGGCACCGAACCCTCACCAGAACCACCAGGGCGATCAGGATGGGCCCTATGAAAGGCACGAACCAGATCGGAGGCATGAACATCAGATGCATTCACCCAAGAATTATCCTCCTGGCCGTATCCCTTCCACTTGACCAGATACTGGAGTCTCCGTCTGGAAACACGAGAGTCCAAGATTTTCTCCACAACGTACTCCAACTCACCCTCAACCAACACCGGAGCAGGAGGCTCAACGGAAGGCACAACCGGTACCTCATACCTGCGCAATAATGACCGATGAAAAACGTTATGAATAGAAAAGGATGCAGGGAGGTCCAAACGGAAGGAAACAGGGTTAAGAATCTCCAATATCTTATACGGGCCGATAAACCGAGGCTTAAACTTAGGAGAAGAGACCCTCATAGGGACAAAACGAGAAGACAACCACACCAAATCCCCAACAGAAAGCCGAGGACCAACACGACGGTGGCGGTTGGCAAAAAGCTGAGTCTTCTCCTGGGACAACCTCAAATTGTCCACCACCTGCCCCCAGATCTGATGCAATCTCTCCACCACAGCATCCACTCCAGGACAATCCGAAGATTCCACCTGACCAGAGGAAAATCGAGGATGAAACCCCGAATTACAGAAAAACGGGGACACCAAAGTGGCAGAGCTGGCCCGATTATTGAGAGCGAACTCCGCCAATGGCAAAAAAGCAACCCAATCATCCTGGTCAGCAGACACAAAACACCTCAGATATGTCTCCAGGGTCTGATTAATCCGCTCGGTCTGGCCATTCGTCTGAGGATGGAAAGCGGACGAAAAAGATAAATCTATGCCCATCCTAGCACAGAATGCCCGCCAAAATCTAGACACGAATTGGGTCCCTCTGTCAGAAACGATATTCTCAGGAATACCATGCAAACGAACAACATTTTGAAAAAACAGAGGAACCAACTCGGAAGAAGAAGGTAACTTGGGCAGAGGAACCAAATGGACCATCTTAGAAAAACGGTCACACACCACCCAGATGGCAGACATCTTCTGAGAAACAGGCAGATCTGAAATAAAATCCATCGAGATGTGCGTCCAAGGCCTCTTAGGAATAGGCAAGGGCAACAATAATCCACTAGCCCGAGAACAACAAGGCTTGGCCCGAGCACAAACGTCACAAGACTGCACAAAGCCTCGCACATCTCGTGACAGGGAAGGCCACCAGAAGGACCTTGCCACCAAATCCCTGGTACCAAAAATGCCAGGATGACCTGCCAACGCAGAAGAATGAACCTCAGAGATGACTCTATTGGTCCAATCATCAGGAACAAACAGTTTATCAGGTGGGCAACGATCAGGTCTCTCCGCCTGAAACTCCTGCAAGGCCCGCCGCAGGTCTGGAGAAACGGCTGACAATACCACTCCATCCTTAAGGATACCTGTGGGCTCAGAGTTACCAGGCGAGTCAGGCTCAAAACTCCTAGAAAGGGCATCCGCCTTAACATTCTTAGAACCCGGTAGGTATGACACCACAAAATTAAACCGAGAGAAAAATAATGACCAGCGCGCCTGTCTAGGATTCAGGCGCCTGGCGGTCTCAAGATAAATCAAATTTTTGTGGTCAGTCAATACCACCACCTGATGTCTGGCCCCCTCAAGCCAATGGCGCCACTCCTCAAAAGCCCACTTCATGGCCAAAAGCTCCCGATTCCCAACATCATAATTCCGCTCAGCGGGCGAAAATTTACGGGAAAAGAAGGCACAAGGCCTCATCACGGAGCAGTCAGAACTTTTCTGCGACAACACTGCCCCAGCTCCGATCTCAGAAGCGTCGACCTCAACCTGAAAAGGTAGAGCAACATCAGGCTGACGCAACACAGGGGCAGAGGAAAAACGGCGCTTAAGCTCCCGAAAGGCCTCCACAGCATCAGGGGACCAATCAGCAACATCAGCACCCTTCTTAGTCAAATCGGTCAATGGCTTAGCAATATCCGAAAAACCAGCAATAAATCGACGATAAAAGTTAGCAAAGCCCAAAAATTTCTGAAGACTCTTAAGAGAAGAGGGCTGCGTCCAATCACAAATAGCTTGAACCTTGACAGGATCCATTTCAATGGAAGAGGGGGAAAAAATATATCCCAAAAAGGAAATCCTCTGTACCCCAAAAACACACTTCGAACCCTTCACACACAAAGAATTAGACCGCAAAACCTGAAAAACCCTCCTGACTTGCTGGACATGAGAGTCCCAGTCATCCGAAAAAATCAGAATATCATCCAGATACACAATCATAAATTTATCCAAATAATCGCGAAAAATATCATGCATAAAGGACTGGAAAACTGACGGAGCATTAGAAAGACCAAAAGGCATCACTAAATACTCAAAGTGGCCCTCGGGCGTATTAAATGCGGTTTTCCACTCATCCCCCTGCCTGATTCGCACCAAATTATATGCCCCACGAAGGTCAATCTTAGAGAACCACTTGGCCCCCTTTATGCGAGCAAACAAATCAGTCAGCAACGGCAATGGGTATTGATATTTAACAGTGATTTTATTCAAAAGCCGATAATCAATACATGGTCTCAAAGAGCCGTCTTTTTTTGACACAAAGAAAAAACCGGCTCCTAAGGGAGATGACGATGGACGAATATGTCCCTTTTCCAAGGACTCCTTTATATATTCTCGCATAGCAGCATGTTCAGGCACAGACAGATTAAATAAACGACCCTTTGGGTATTTACTACCCAGGATTAAATCTATGGCACAATCGCACTCTCGGTGCGGAGGTAACGAACCAAGCTTGGATTCTTCAAAGACGTCACGATAGTCAGACAGGAACTCAGGAATTTCAGAGGGAATGGATGATGAAATGGAAACCACAGGTACATCCCCATGAGCCCCCTTACATCCCCAGCTCAACACAGACATAGCTCTCCAGTCGAGGACTGGGTTGTGAGATTGCAGCCAAGGCAATCCTAGCACCAAATCATCATGTAGATTATACAGCACCAGAAAGCGAATAATCTCCTGGTGATCCGGATTAATACGCATAGTTACTTGTGTCCAGCATTGTGGTTTATTATTAGCCAATGGGGTGGAGTCAATCCCCTTCAGAGGAATAGGAGTCTCCAAAGGCTCTAAATCATACCCACAGCGTTTGGCAAAGGACCAATCCATAAGACTCAAAGCGGCGCCAGAGTCGACATAGGCGTCCGTGGTAATAGATGACAAAGAGCAAATCAGGGTCACAGATAGAATAAATTTAGACGGTAAGGTGCAAATGGAAACAGATTTACCAAGCTTTTTAGTGCGCTTAGAGCATGCTGATATAACATGAGTAGAATCACCACAATAGAAACACAACCCATTTTTCCGTCTAAAATTCTGCCGCTCGCTTCGGGACAGAATTCTATCACACTGCATACTCTCTGGCGACTTCTCAGTGGACACCGCCAGATGGTGCACTGGTTTGCGCTCCCGCAAACGCCTATCGATCTGAATAGCCATTGTCATGGACTCATTCAGACCCGTAGGCACAGGGAACCCCACCATAACATCCTTAATGGCATCAGAGAGACCCTCTCTGAAAGTCACCGCCAGGGCGCACTCATTCCACTGAGTAAGCACAGACCATTTACGGAATCTTTGGCAGTAAATTTCCGCTTCATCTTGCCCCTGAGATAGGGACATCAAAGTTTTTTCTGCCTGAAGCTCCAAATGAGGTTCGTCATAAAGCAACCCCAAGGCCAGAAAAAACGCATCCACATTGAGCAACGCAGGATCCCCTGGTGTCAATGAAAAAGCCCAGTCTTGAGGGTCGCCCCGGAGCAAGGAAATCACAATCCTGACCTGCTGTGCAGGGTCTCCGGCAGAGCGAGATTTCAGAGACAAAAATAATTTGCAATTATTTCGAAAATTCTGAAACCCGGATCTATTCCCCGAGAAAAATTCCGGCAAAGGAATTCTCGGCTCAGATACAGGTGCATGACAAACAAAATCTTGCAAATTTTGTACCTTCGTGGCGAGATTATTCAAACCTGCAGTTACACTCTGAAGATCCATTACAAACAGGTGGACACAGAGCCATTCAAGGGTTAAGAGGAGGTAAGAAGCAGCTAGACAGCAATTAAGGGCTAGGCAGCAAAACTCTGAGGGGAAAAAAAAAAAAATTTCCCTTCAACACTTCTTTTTCTCCTGCTTCAGCCCAAACAATTAACACTTTGATGGCCGGTCAAACTGTCATGATCTCAATGGCAAGAGAACATAGCATAAGCATATATAGGAACTAGCTCTTGGAAGATGGGAACTGAGCTGACCATGAACTAAACCTAACGCACAACTAGCAGTGGCCGGGTAGCATGCCTACGTTGATTCTAGATGCCCAGCCCAGCCGGAGGACTAAATAAAGCTAGCAGAGGAAAATATTAGTCCTAGCTCACCTCTAGAGAAATACCCCGAAAGGAGACAGAGGCCCCCCACATGTATTGGCGGTGAGTTGAGATGAAATAACAAACGTAGTATGAAAATAGGTTTAGCAAATTTGAGGTCCACTTACTACATAGCAGAAGACAGAAAGGACACTTTCATGGTCAGCTGAAAACCCTATCAAAAACACCATCCAGAAATTACTTTAAAACTCTGGCATTAACTCATAACACCAGAGTGGCAATTCCCGTTCACAAGAGCTTTCCAGACACAGTAACGAAACTACAGCTGTGAACTGGAACAAAATGCAAAAACAAACATGGACAAGAGTCCAACTTATCTAGTAGTTGTCTAGGAGCAGGAACAAGCACAGAGAGGCTTCTGATAACATTGTTGACCGGCAAGCAACTAACAGAGCAGCAAGGTTATATAGCGACTCCCACATCTTGATGGGAACAGGTGAACAGAGAAGATGAAGACACCAGTTCAATTCCACCAGTAGCCACCGGGGGAGCCCAGAATCCAAATTCACAACACCTATACCTCTGAAGGGTATTGACTCCACGCCATTGGCTAGTAATAAACCACAATACTGGACACAAGTAACTATGCGTATTAATCCGGATCACCAGGAGATTATTCGCTTCCTTGTGTTGTATAATCTACATGATGTGTTGGTGCTTGGATTGCCATGGCTGCAATCTCATAACCCAGTCCTCGACTGGAAAGCAATGTCTGTGTTAAGCTGGGGATGTCAGGGGACTCATGGGGACGTACCTTTGGTTTCCATTTCGTCATCTATTCCCTCTGAGATTCCGGAATTTTTATCTGATTATCGTGACGTTTTTGAGGAGCCTAAACTTGGTTCACTACCTCCGCACAGAGATTGCGATTGTACTATAGATCTGATTCCGGGCAGTAAGTTTCCAAAGGGTCGTTTATTTAATCTATCTGTGCCTGAACATGCTGCTATGCGGGAATATATTAAGGAGTCCTTGGAAAAGGGACATATTCGTCCTTCGTCATCTCCCTTAGGAGCCGGTTTTTTCTTTGTATCTAAAAAAGATGGCTCTTTGAGGCCGTGTATTGATTATCGGCTTTTGAATAAAATCACGGTTAAATATCAGTATCCTTTGCCACTGCTTACTGATTTGTTTGCTCGAATAAAGGGGGCCAAGTGGTTCTCTAAGATTGATCTTCGTGGGGCATATAATTTAGTGCGAATTAAGCAGGGGGATGAGTGGAAAACCGCATTTAATACGCCTGAGGGCCATTTTGAGTATTTAGTAATGCCTTTTGGTCTTTCAAATGCCCCTTCAGTCTTTCAGTCTTTTATGCATGACATTTTCCGTGAATATTTGGATAAATTTATGATTGTGTATCTGGATGATATTTTGATTTTTTCGGATGACTGGGACTCTCATGTCCAACAGGTCAGGAGGGTTTTTCAGGTTTTGCGCTCTAATTCCTTGTGTGTAAAGGGTTCTAAGTGTGTTTTTGGGGTTCAAAAGATTTCGTTTTTGGGGTACATTTTTTCCCCCTCTTCCATTGAGATGGACCCTGTCAAGGTTCAGGCTATTTGTGATTGGACGCAACCCTCTTCTGTTAAGAGCCTTCAGAAGTTTTTGGGCTTTGCTAATTTTTATCGTCGATTTATAACTGGTTTTTCTGATGTTGCTAAGCCGTTGACTGATTTGACTAAGAAGGGTGCTGATGTTGCTGATTGGTCCCCTGCTGCTGTGGAGGCCTTTCGGGAGCTTAAGCGCCGCTTTTCTTCCGCCCCTGTATTGCGTCAGCCTGATGTTACTCTTCCTTTTCAGGTTGAGGTCGACGCTTCAGAAATCGGAGCTGGGGCGGTTTTGTCGCAGAAAAGTTCCGACTGCTCCGTGATGAGACCTTGCGCGTTCTTTTCTCGTAAATTTTCGCCCGCTGAGCGAAATTATGATATTGGTAATCGGGAGCTCTTGGCTATGAAGTGGGCTTTTGAGGAGTGGCGTCATTGGCTTGAGGGGGCTAGACATCAGGTGGTGGTATTGACCGACCACAAGAATTTGATTTATCTTGAGTCTGCCAGGCGCCTGAATCCTAGACAAGCGCGCTGGTCGTTATTTTTCTCTCGGTTTAATTTTGTGGTTTCTTACCTACCGGGTTCTAAAAATGTGAAGGCGGATGCCCTTTCTAGGAGTTTTGAGCCTGATTCCCCTGGTAATTCTGAACCTACAGGTATCCTTAAGGATGGAGTGATATTATCTGCTGTTTCCCCAGACTTGCGACGGGTCTTGCAGGAGTTTCAGGCGGATAGACCTGATCGTTGCCCGCCTGGTAGACTGTTTGTTCCGGATGATTGGACCAGTAGAGTCATCTCGGAGGTCCATTCTTCTGCGTTAGCTGGTCATCCTGGAATCTTTGGTACCAGGGATTTGGTGGCTAGGTCCTTCTGGTGGCCTTCCCTGTCGCGAGATGTGCGAGGTTTTGTGCAGTCTTGTGATGTTTGTGCTCGGGCCAAGCCTTGTTGTTCTCGGGCTAGTGGATTGTTGTTATCTTTGCCTATTCCGAAGAGGCCTTGGACTCACATCTCCATGGATTTTATTTCTGATCTCCCTGTTTCTCAGAAGATGTCTGTCATCTGGGTGGTGTGTGACCGTTTCTCTAAGATGGTCCATTTGGTCCCCTTGCCTAAATTGCCTTCCTCATCCGAGCTGGTTCCTCTGTTTTTTCAAAATGTGGTTCGCTTGCATGGTATTCCGGAGAATATCGTTTCTGACAGGGGAACCCAATTCGTGTCTAGATTTTGGCGAGCGTTCTGTGCTAGGATGGGCATTGATTTGTCTTTTTCGTCTGCTTTCCATCTTCAGACTAATGGCCAGACTGAGCGAACTAATCAGACCTTGGAGACTTATTTGAGGTGTTTTGTGTCTGCGGATCAGGATGATTGGGTTGCCTTTTTGCCCTTGGCGGAGTTTGCCCTCAATAACCGGGCTAGTTCTGCCACCTTGGTTTCTCCTTTCTTCTGTAATTCGGGGTTTCATCCTCGTTTCTCTTCCGGTCAGGTGGAGTCTTCGGATTGTCCTGGAGTGGATGCTGTGGTGGAGAGGTTGCATCAGATTTGGGGGCATGTGGTGGACAATTTGAAGTTGTCCCAGGAGAAGACTCAGCAGTTTGCCAACCGCCGTCGTCGTGCTGGTCCTCGTCTTTGTGTTGGGGACTTGGTGTGGTTGTCTTCTCGTTTTGTCCCTATGAAGGTTTCTTCTCCTAAGTTTAAGCCTTGGTTCATCGGCCCGTACAAGATATTGGAGATTCTTAACCCTGTGTCCTTTCGTTTGGACCTCCCTGCATCTTTTTCTATTCATAATGTCTTCCATCGGTCATTGTTGCGCAGGTATGAGGTACCGGTTGTGCCTTCCGTTGAGCCTCCTGCTCCGGTGTTGGTTGAGGGTGAGTTGGAGTACGTTGTCGAGAAGATCTTGGACTCCCGTGTTTCCAGACGGAGACTTCAGTATTTGGTCAAGTGGAAGGGCTACGGTCAGGAGGATAATTCTTGGGTGACAGCCTCTGATGTTCATGCCTCCGATTTGGTCCGTGCCTTTCATAGGGCTCATCCTGATCGCCCTGGTGGTTCTGGTGAGGGTTCGGTGCCCCCTCCTTGAGGGGGGGGTACTGTTGTGAATTTGGTTTCTGGGCTCCCCCGGTGGTTACTGGTGGTACTGAACTTGTGTGCTTCATCTCCTCTGTTCACCTGTTTCCATCAGGATGTGGGAGTTTCTATTTAGCCTTGCTCCTCAGTCATTTCTATGCCGGCCAACAATGTTACCAGAAGCCTTTCTGTTGCATGTTCCTGCTCCTAGAATACTATCAGCTAAGTTGGACTTGTAGTCCTAAGATTGTTTTGCATTTTTGTTCCAGTTCTCTGTTTTTGAATATTTCTGAGGCTGGAAGCTCTTGTGAGCTGAAATTGCCACTCTGGTGTCATGAGTTGATATTAGAGTCTTAAAGTAATTTCAGGATGGTGTTTTGAAAGGATTTTCAGCTGACTGTGAAGTTCCCTTTTCTGTCTTCCTACTATCTAGTAAGCGGACCTCAATTTGCTAAACCTATCTTCATACTTCGTATGTCATTTTCCTCTAAAATCACCGACAATATATGTGGGGGCTACTGTCTGCCTTTTGGGGAAAATTTCTCTAGAGGTAAGCCAGGTCTGTATTTTCCTCTGCTAGGGTCAGTCAGTCCTCCGGCTGGCGCTGGGCGTCTAGGGATAAAACGTAGGCACGCTACCCGGCCACTGTTAGTTGTGCGGTAGGTTTAGCTCACAGTCAGCTCGAGTTCCCATCTTCCAAGAGCTAGTCCTTTTGTATGCTATACTACGGTCTCTTGCCATTGAGAACCATGACAGCTGACCAGCTGGAGGTTTCAGGTGTCAGCCTGGGGCACACAGAATGCCTGTCTGTGTGAGACAAATGTGAGTAAGAGCTGTGCTCGTGATCTGTGTAATGTTAGCTGGGTGGGAGAAGCCCCCTAGTTGTTAGATAGGAACGTATTTGTATAGTTAGCGCCGGACAGGCAAGGATTTATTTTTATGTTTTGTTTTCTGTATTTGCTTTCACTTTAATAAACCTGACCTGAGGTCAGTCTACTTGGAAACCTGCTGTCGCCTCAGAGTTCAATGCACAAACCACGTGACCTTTGACCCCAGCAAAGGCGATCCCAGAGTGTTTTGTCACACCCCCCATTCAAATGAATGGGGTTCGGGTCCGCTCTGCTGGATGACAGGGTGCATCATGCAGCCTGCCATCTAGAAGTAGCAGAGTCAAGTGTGACATCACATCCGTCTGTCCTTGACTTTTCTGCAGCAAATACGCTGTAAGAAAAGTCAACCTGCGTATTTGCAGTGTTTTTTCATCACCAGTTCAAGTCAATGAGTGGAAAACGCTGAAAAAAATGCTGAAAAAACGTTGAAAGAAGTGACATGCTCTATGTCCAAAAAATGCAGCAAAGCACAAAATACTGATCACACAAAAAACCAATGTGTGTGCATGAGATTTCTGAAATCTCATAGGCTTTGCTGGTACTGTAAAAGGCAGCTGAAAAATAGCATAAAAAATTCAGCAAAAACATCCTGTGTGAACTTACCCAAGCACTGCAAGATTCACATTAGTTAAAGTTGTGATAAGAATGGCCGCTGTCTCATAGTCATGGCCAAAAGTGTTGGCACCCTTGAAATTGTTCCACAAAATGAAGTATTTGTCCCAGAAAATTATTGCAATTATACATGTTTTTGTTATATACACGTTTATTCTCTTTGTGTGTTTTGGAACAGCACAAAAAAATAGAGGAAAAATGGCAAATTGAACATAATTTCACACAAAACCCCCCAAAATGGGTGGGACAGAAATGTTGGCACCATCAACTAAATAATTGGTTGCACACCCTTTGGAATAAATAACTGCAATCAATCGCTTCCTATAACCATCAAAAAGCTTCTTACACCTCTCAACTGGAATTTTGGAGCACTCTTCTTTTGCAAACTGCTCCTGGTCTCTCATATTTGAAGGGTGTCTTTTCCAAATAGCAATTTTAAGATCTCTCCACAGCTGGTCAATGGGATTTTACATTCGGACTTATTGTGGGTTACTTCAGAACTCTTGAGGGCTTTGTTTCCATCCATTTCTGGATGCTTCCAGAAGTATGTTTGGGGTCATTGACCGTTAACCTGGGACGCAAACCCAGCTTTTTGACACTGGGCACTACATTTTGGTCCAAAATTCTTTGGTAATCTTCAGATTTTATGATACCTTTCACACAGTCAAGGCATCCAATGCCAGAGGCAGCAAAACAACCCCTAAATATCTTTGAACCTTCACCATATTTGATTGTAGGTACTGCGTTATTTTCTTTATAGGTCTCATTCCGTTTTCGGTAAACAGTAGAAGAATGTGCTCTATCTTGGTTACCTCTATTCACAAGATGCTTTACCATAGGGATTTCGGTTTAATCACAAACATTTTGGCAAACTGTAGTTTAGGGGGTTTTTTATGTCTGTGTCAGCAGTGGGGTCCTCCTGGCTCTTCTGCCATAGTTTTATTTCATTCAAATAGTTCACACTGACCATTATGCACCTTAAGCCTGCAGGACAGATTGAATTTCTTTGGAACTTGATTGGGGCTGTTTATCAACCATCCAGACTATCCTGCGTTGCAATCGTTCAACGATTTTGCAATGCAAAGATTGTTTATCTGGTTTGAGGTGTGATGTTCATATAGCCCACACCTGTTACTTGCCACAGGTGAGTTTGAACAAGCATCACATGCTTGAAACAAAGTTGTTTACCCACATTTTTGGAAAGGCGCCAACAATTTTGTTTTGCCCATTTTTAGGACTTCGTGTGAAATTATGTCCAATTTGCCTTTTTTTCTCTGTTTTCATTTTTGTGTTATTCCAATATACACAAAGGAAATAAACATTTGCATAACAAAAAATACAGTGCCTTGTGAAAGTATTTGGCCCCCTGGAACTTTTCAACCTTTTTCCACATATCATGCTTCAAACATAAAGATACCAAATGTACATTTTTGGTGAAGAATCAACAAGTGGAACAAAATTGTGAAGTTGAACGATATTTATTGGTTATTTTACATTTTTGTGGAAATTAATTAAAAAACTGAAAAGTTGGGCGTGCAATATTATTCGGCCCCTTTAACGTAATACTTTGCTGTGCCACCTTTTGCTGCGATTACAGCTGCAAGTTGCTTGGGGTATGTCCCTATCAGTTTTGTACATCGAGAGACTGAAATTCTTGCCAGTTCTTCCTTGGCAAACAGCTCGAGCTCAGTGAGGTTTGATGGAGATTGTTTTTGAACAGCAGTTTTTTCAGCTCTTTCCAAAGATTCTTGATTGGATTGAGGTCTGGACTTTGACTTGGCCATTCTAACACCTGGATACATTTATTTGTGAACCATTCCATTGTAGATTTTGCTTTATGTTTGGGATCATTGTCTTGTTGGAAGACAAATCTATGTCCCAGTCTCAGGTCTTTTGCAGACTCCAACAGGTTTTCTTCAAGAACGGTCCTGTATTTGGCGTCATCCATCTTCCCATCAATTTTAACCATCTTCCCTGTCCCTGCTGAAGAAAAGCAGGCCCAAACCATGATGCACCCACCACCATGTTTGACACTGGGGATGGTGGGTTCAGGGTGATGAGCTGTGTTGCCTTTATGCCAAACATATCGTCTGGCATTGTTGCCAAAAAGTTTGATTTTGGTTTCAACTGACCAGAACACCTTCTTCCACATGTTTGGTGTGTCTCCCAGGTGGTTTGTTGCAAACTCTAAATGACACTTTTTACGGATATCTTTGAGAAATGGCTTTCTTCTTGCCACTATTCCATAAAGACCAGATTTATGCAGTGTACGACTGATTGTTGTCCTATTGACAGACTGTCCCACCTCAGCTGTAGATCTCTGCAGTTCATGCAGAGTGATCATGGGCCTCTTGGCTGCATCTCTGATCAGTCTTCTCCTTGTTTGAGATGAAAGTTTAGAGGGACAGCTGGGTCTTGGTAGATTTGCAGTGGTATGATACTCCTTCCATTTCAATATGATCGCTTTCACAGTGCTCCTTGGGATGGTTAAAGTTTTGGAAATCAATTTGTATCCAAATCCAGCTTTAAACTTCTCCACAACAGTATCACGGACCTGCCTGTTGTGTTCCTTGGTCTTCATGATGCTCTCTGTGCTTCAAACATAACCCTGAGACTATCACAGCAGGTGCATTTATACGGAGACTTGATAACACATAGGTGGATTATATTTATAATCATTAGGCATTTATGACAACATTGGATCATTCAGAGATTCACAATGAACTTCTGGAGTGAGTTTGCTGTAGTGAAAGTAAAGGGGCCGAATAATATTGCACGCCCCACTTTTCAGTTTTTGCATTTCCACAGAAATGTAAAATAACCAATAAATTTCCTTCAACTTTACAATTGTGTTCCACGTGTTGTTGATTCTTCACCAAAACTTTAAATTTTGTATCTTTATGTTTGAAGCATGATATGTGGGAAAAGGTTGAAAAGTTCCAGGGGGCCGAAAACTTTCGCAAGACACTGAATGTAATTGCAATAATTTTCGTGGAGAAATACCTCTTTTATTGGAACAATTTCAAGGATGCCAACACTTTTGGCCATGACTGCATTCCAAGCTGCAACCTGTTCTAATCATTGGAGATTCATATGAATGAAACTGAATTATACTGAAATTGTACAAAAAGTTGCATTCTGGAGAATACAGATTTGTCATTTGTAGAGTAGAGTAATTTGTATAGTAGAGGGCAGGCTAAAGGTTAAAAATTAAAGAAAGAACATACCTCACTGCTCACCTCTCTGGCCGCTTCCTCTACTCTTTACTAGTGTTGAGCATTCCGATACCGCAAGTATCGGGTATCGGCCGATATTTGCTGTATCGGAATTCCGATACCGAGATCCGATACTTTTGTGGTATCGGGTATCGGTATCGAAACAACATTAATGTGTAAAAGAAAGAATTAAAATAAAAAATATTGCTATACTCACCTCTCCGACGCAGCCTGGACCTCACCGAGGGAACCGGCAGCGTTCTTTGCTTAAAATGCGCGCTTTTCCTTCCTTCCGTGACGTCACGGCTTCTGATTGGTCGCGTGCCGCCCATGTGGCCGCGACGCGACCAATCACAGCAAGCCGTGACGTAATTTTCAGGTCCTTCTAGGCATTCAGTATTTTAAAATTACGTTCCGGCTTTGTGATTGGTCGCGTCGCGGTCACATGGGCGGCACGCGACCAATCACAAGCCGTGACGTCACGGAAGGAAGTAAAAGAGCGCATTTTAAGCAAACAACGCTGCCGGTTCCCTCGGTGAGGTCCAGGCTGCGTCGGAGAGGTGAGTATAGCAATATTTTTTATTTTTATTCTTTATTTTACACATTAATATGGATCCCAGGGCCTGAAGGAGAGTTTCCTCTCCTTCAGACCCTGGGAACCATCAGGAATACCATCCGATACTTGAGTCCCATTGACTTGTATTGGTATCGGGTATCGGTATCGGATTAGATCCGATACTTTGCCGGTATCGGCCGATACTTTCCGATACCGATACTTTCAAGTATCGGACGGTATCGCTCAACACTAATGTGGAAATGTTTCTTATTAAGTTTTTTGTGTGACACATCTCTGTGATTTAAGGGCATAAAAATTCAAAGTTGGAAAATTGCTAAATTTTCAAAATTTTCTCCAAATTTCAGTTTTTTTCCCAAATAAACGCAGGTAATATCAAATAAATGTTACCACTATCATGAAGTACAATATGTCACGAGAAAACAATGTCAGAATCATCAGGATCCGTTGAAGCGTTCCAGAGTTATAACCTCATAAAGGGACAGTGGTCAGAATTGTAAAAATTGGCCCGGTCATTAACTTGCAAACCACCCTTGGGGCTTAAGGTGTTAATCCTGACAGGGCACACCTGTGAAGTGAAAACCATTTCCGGTGACTACCTCTTGAAGCTCATCAAGAGAATGCCAAGAGTGCGCAAAGCAGTCATCAAAGCAAAAGGTGGCTACTTTGAAGAACCTAGAATATAAGACATATTTTCAGTTGTTTCACACATTTTTGTTAAGTATATAATTCCACATGTGATAATTCATAGTTTTGATGCCTTCAGTGTGAATGTACAATTTTCATAGTCATGAAAATACAGTAAAATCTTTGAATGAGAAGGTGTGTCCAAACTTTTAGTCTGTACTGTAAATTTATATTGCATAGAGACATGGGCATACCCAGGATCAAAACTAGGGGGGGCAAGCCATGGTCGTTCAGGTTTTAAAATTTTAGAACGCGCGTACAACAAGTGGCGGCACTTTGAACGGAGTGAGGTTTCCGCTGTGTCCAAAGCGCTGCAAGTACGCAACGTGGAAACATACCCTAACACACTGCAGCGGCACTCAGGTATTTAATTACACTCCATGCAGACATGACATATTGGAACTTTCTTTGCATGAGAGAATAGATTAATTCATTATCACATGAGCACTGCACTGCTGCAGACTAAGGTGGCTACTAACAGCACTCTGCAGCAGTATGTATGTATAAAAAAACAAAATGGAGTTCTATACAGTTAGGTAAAAAAACAACACTTTATTAATCAATAATTACAAATACAAATAATATAGACAAAATATATAGACAAAAAGGACAATTGACCCTGGTAAAAACGCATGGGTCTCCAGGCATAAATGTCATTACAATTAAGTCAGAACATCACTATGGTAACAATCCATTATATCCCTACTTGATAAACTTAAACATGAAACGCGCGTCGGGATTGGGCCTGGCTCCGTGGCATAGCAATACATCATGGGTGAGCATTGAGCATATTTGACAGATTCATTATTTTCTACCTATACATACTGATGTTTGGGGAACTTCCTTAAGTTGTTGGTAGATGTTTGATCCCTGATGCTGTGTGCACTTTGGCAACTGGTAGCTTGGCTACATTAGAGTTGCATTTGCTTTAAACTTTGCATTTTGCTGCCAGAATTCGCACATAATGGATTGTTAACATAGTGATGTAACATCACTGATGTTCTGACTTAATGGGAATGACATTTATGCCTGGAGAGTGGAGACCCATGCTTTTTTACCAAGATCAATTGTCCTTTTATGTCTATATTATTTGCATTTGTAATTATTGATTAATAAAGTATTATTTTTTTACCTAATTGTATAGAACTCCATTTTTTTTTGTTCATGGATGTGGACTGGACACCACTTACCGCAGGTCTCAGTCTGGGACTCAGACTGGCCTGTCGGCTGCTCTGGGCCTGTGGCACACTGTAATGGCAGCCGCTGCCTGCCTTCTCAGCCTCTGCCTCAGATCTGGAGGGTTCATACAGGGTTCAGAGACGTGCTTATGAGCAAGCTGTACATGACACGCCTCTGAACCCTGTCTGAACCCCAGCCGGATCCAATCCCAGTGCGCCGCCAGGTGCCATAGCAATGCCACGCAGTCTCAGCCTACCCCACGGTAGGTACGCCCATGCATAGAGAGATAGATAGAAGAAAAGCCGATAAATCATCTGCTGTGTTCTGTAAAATCACTGCAGGAGCCGACAGGAAAGAAGAGATGGATTACATACAGTAAATACAGTGGGGAAAAAAGTGTTAAAATCATGTTAAAATTGCATTGCAATCGGATAGCAATTGCACTGCATACGGATGTCATACGGATACATAGGTGCGAGAAAATCGCATCATCACATTACAAGCGGATTACACACAGATGACCATACAGAGAACACTCCTGCAACTCTCGGCAGGGTGACTCGGACCGATTTTCCATACGGTAAGTGTGACCCCGGCCTAAGGCTGTTATGTGGTACAGTATCAAATGCCTTTGCAAAATCCAGATAAATCACATCAACCGCATTACCTACATCCCAATTTGCACTTACCTCCTCATACTGTAGAAACCCATCTTGTTAGTTAGACATGACTTATTCTTCATGAATCCATGAATTCTCTGAAATATATATCTGCAAGCCATTAGTGATGATGAGCGAACGTGCTCGCCACTTCTCGGTACTCGCCCAAGTATCACTGTGCTCGGTGTACTCGGCGAGCGCCAAGTATTTCCGGGATTATTCAACGGGAGCTGGGGTCTCCTCCTTTTAATTTTGGCGCTTTTTAGTGCATCAATCAGCATGCAGGGATTGTCTGCCATGCACTGTAATACCGCAGCCATCTTTGTTGTGGTATTACAGTGATTGACTGTCCGCACAGCGTCATCAGGTCTATAAGAGACCTGGCGCCGCCCTGTTCGCGGCATTCTGCTCCAGACTCGGCTAGTTTAGGGACAGCTGCTGATGAGAGAGGGTCAGATTCTTACATTTATTAGTTAGTGTGAGTCTACTAGTGTTCAATCCACAAATCCTGATAAATCAAGACTCCTTTTTAGGGCTAATTCGAGGTACATAGATTGCAGCGCAAAGTAGGCAGGGGAGTCTATGTGCACATATCCACATCAGTTCAAGGCCATCAGGCACTGTATGTGAGTATATAGATCTCACTGCATACCTCAAAAAGCTCCATTCCCGTCCGCTGCTGCTGTGTATTTTATATATACGTAGCTGCAGGTATCTGTAGCAATTATTTTTTTTTGCAGATTATACCTGCTAATTTTATAAGGCCGGCGTCACACTGGCATTTTAAACGGCCGAGTGCAATGCGATAAAAAAATCGCATTGCACTCGGACCAATGTTAACATATGGGGCAGCTCCCAGCAGCCGACTTTTTGTCGGCCGTTTTCTTCGGTCCGAGACAATGCTGCGATTGTCTCGGACCGAGGAAAACTTTTGGCTCACTCGCACCCATATGAGCCTATGGGTGCGAGTGAGACAGCGCACATCACTCGGATATCATCCGAGTGCTGTGCGTTATAAGCGGACCCCAGCAATGGAGGAGATGGAGAAATTCATTTCTCCGCCTCCTCCGCAGCTGTGCTCCGATCCTCCCTGTGCGAGAGAATCGGAGCACAGACGCATGACACTCGGCTCCTGCTCTGCTGCGAGAAGGAGCCGAGTGTCATTAGCATATCGCATCCGATGCTCTCGCATCCGATGCAATACGCTAGTGTGACGCCGGCCTTAGAAAGCAATCCATAGCCCCCTTTTTTCTACATTTATTTGCTTGGTCACACTGCAGACTACAGCCAGGTTATTGCAATACAAAAGCGTGAAAATCTAACAATTTAATTTTTTTTTTTTGTCACAGGCGTCAGATGTGTGTGCGCAGAAAAATCTGGCCTTTTTCTTGCTACTATATTATTTTTTGGAGTGTCTTACAACATTTTTGGACACCATTTTCCTGCCCCCAAAATCTGTAGCTGGCCCCAAAATATTTAGATACAGTTGTTCTATTTATCACTCTGATTTGTATGCCACACGCATCGCATATCATTGCGCTAAATATTTTACCATTTTAGTACTCCAGTTTTTTTTTTAGTGTCATAGCCTACTTATTGAGACAATTTTGGTGGGCCCCAAAAAATCAAGGGCCACATTTTGATCAGTCTGTTATCTCCGTCTGACGACTGGTCTATCTGTGGTCTCCAACTTCTTGCTTTTCAGGCATACATTGCATTTTTTTGGGTCTGCTAGCCTTGTTCTACTCATTATTTTGTGGTTTAATTTTTTTTTTTTTTTAAAGGCCACATATTTAAACAGTCTGTTATCTCCACCAGATGCAGTGTATCTGTGGTGTCAAAATCCTCGCATTCCAGGCATACATTGCATTGTTTTGTCTGCTAGCCTTGTTCTACTCAATAATTTTGTGGTTGAAAACATTTTTTTAAGGCCCCATATTTAACCCCTTCATGACCCAGCCTATTTTGACCTTAATGACCTGGCCATTTTTTGCAATTCTGACCAGTGTCCCTTTATGAGGTAATAACTCTGGAACGCTTCAACGGATCCTAGTGATTCTGAGATTATTTTTTTGAGACATATTGGGCTTTATGTTAGTAGTAGATTTAGGTCAATAATTTTTGCGTTTATTTGAGAAATCGGAAAATTGGCGAAAATTTCACAATTTTCGAATTTTTTATTTTTATTTTGTTAAACCAGAGAGTTATGTGATGCAAAATAGTTAATAAATAACATTACCCACATGTCTACTTTACATCAGCACAATTTTGTAAACAATTTTTTTTTTGCTAGGAAGTTATAAGGGTTAAAATTTGACCAACGATTTCTCATTTTTACAACAAAATTTACAAAACCATTTTTTTTAGGGACCACCTCACATTTGAAGTTAGTTTGAGGGGGTCTATATGGCTGAAAATACGTGACACCATTCTAAAAACTGTACCCCTCAAGGTGCTCAAAACCACATTCAAGAAGTTTATTAACCCCTCAGGTGCTTCACAGCAGCAGAAGCAACATGGAAGGAAAAAATGAACATTTACCTTTTTAGTCACAAAAATGATCTTTTAGCAACAATTTTTTTTATTTTCCCAAGGGTAAAAGGAGAAACTGGACCCTAAAAGTTATTGTACAATTTGTCCAGAGTACGCTGATACCCAATATGAGGGGAGAACCACTGTTTGGGTGCACGACAGAGCTCGAAAGGGAAGGAGCGCCATTTGACTTTTTGAATCAAAATTGACTCCAATCTTTAGCGGACACCATGTCGCGTTTGGAGAGCCCCTGTGTGCCTAAACATTGGAGCTTCCCCACAAGTGACCCCATTTTGGAAACTAGACCCCTCAAGGAACTTATCTAGATGTATAGTGAGAACTTTGAACCCCCAGGTGCTTCACAAATTTATCCGTAAAAATGAAAAAGTATTTTTTTTTCACAAAAAAATTCTTTTAGCCTAAATTTTTTCATTTTTACATGGGCAACAGGATAAAATGGATCCTAAAATTTGTTGGGCAATTTCTCCTGAGTACACTGATACCTCATATGTGGTCAGAAACCACTGTTTGGGTGCACGGCAAGGCTCAGAAGGAAAGGAGCGCCATTTGACTTTTTGAATGAAAAATTAGCTCCAATCGTTAGCAGACACCATGTCGCGTTTGGAAAGCCCCTATGTGCCCAAACATTGGAGCTCCCCCACAAGTGACCGAATTTTGGAAACTAGACCCCCCAAGGAACTTAATTAGATGTATAGTGAGCACTTTTAACCTCCAGGTGCTTCACAAATTGATCCATAAAAATGAAAAAGTACTTTTTTTTCACAAAAAATTTCTATTAGCCTCAATTTTTTCATTTTTACATGGGCAACAGTATAAAATGGAGCTCCCCCACAAGTGACCCCATTGTGGAAACTAGACCTCCCAAGGAACTAATATGGATGTGCGAGGGTAACAGGAGAAATTGGACCCCAAAAGTTGTTGTCCAGTTTGTCCTGAGTATGCTGATACCCCATATGTGGGCGTAAACCACTGTTTGGACACACATCAGGGCTCAGAAGGGAAGTAGTGATGCTTTGGAATGCAGACTTTGATGGAATGGTCTGCGGGCGTCATCTTACGTTTGCAGAGCCCCTGATGTGCCTAAACAGTAGAAACCCCCCACAAGTGACCCCATTTTGGAACCTAGACCCCCCAAGTAACTTATCTAGATCTGTGGTGAGCACTTTGAACCCCGAAGTGCTTCACAGAAATTTATAACACAGAGCCGTGAAAATAAATAATTTTTTTTTCCGCAAAAATAAGATTTTAGCCCCCATTTTTTTATTTACCCAAGGGTAACAGGAGAAATTAGACCCCCAAAGTTGTGCAATTTTTTCAGAGTACGCTGATAACCATATGTTTGGGTAAACCACTGTTTGGGTGCACGTTGGGGCTCGGAAGGGAGGGAGCACCATTTGACTTTTTGAACGCAAGATTGGCTGGAATCAATGGTGGCGCCATGTTGCATTTGGAGACCACTGATGTGCCTAAACAGTGGAAACCCCTCAATTCTAACTCCAACACTAATCCCAACACACCTCTAACCCTAATCCCAACTCTAGCCATAACCGTAATCACAACCCTAACTCCAACACACCCCTAACCACAGCCCTAACCCCAACACACCCCTAACCCTAATCCCAACCGTAACCATAACCCTAACCACAAGCCTAACCCTAACCCCAACACACCCCTAACCCTAATCTCAACCCTATTTCCAACCCTAACCGTAATTCCAACCCTAACCCTAAGTCTATGTGCCCACATTGCGGATTCGAGTGAGGATTTTTCCGCACAGTTTTTGAAAAATCTGCAGGTAAAACGCACTGTGTTTTACCTGCAGATTTACCATGGATTTCCAGTGTTTTTTGTGTGAATTTCACCTGCGGATTCCTATTGAGGAACAGGTGTAAAACGTTGCGGAATCCGCACAAAGAATTGAGATGCTGCGGAAAATACAACGCAGCATTTCTGGGTGGTATTTTCTGCACCATGGGCACAGAGGATTTGGTTTTCCATAGGTTTACATGGTACTGTAAATGTGATGGAAAACTGCTACGAATCAGCAGCGGCCAATCCGCTGCGGATCTGCAGCCAAATCCGCACCGTGTGCACATAGCCCAATTCTAACCTTAATTCTAACCCCAATCCTAATTTCAACCCTAACCCTAATTGCAACCCTAACCGTAATTCTAACCCTAATTGCAACCCTAACCCTAATTGCAACCCTAATTCTAACCCTAACCCTAATTGCAACCCTAACGCTAATTGCAACCCTAACCCTAATTCTAACCCTAATTCTAACCCTAACCCTAGTTCTAACCCTAACTCTAGTTCTAACCCTAACCCTAGCCCTAACCCTAGCCTTAACCCTAGCCCTAACCCTAACCCTAGTTCTAACCCTAACCCTAGTGTAAAAATAAAAGTAAATATTTTTTCTTTATTTTATTATTGTCCCTACCTATGGGGGTGATAAATTGGGGGTTTATTTATTATTTTTTTATTTTGATTGCTGTGATAGAACCTATCACAGCGATCAAAATGTACCTGGAACGAATCTGCCAGACGGCAGATTCAGCGGGTGCACTGCCATGCGCCCGCCATTTTGGAAGATGGCGGCGCCCATAGAGAAGACGGACGACACTGGGAGGGACACTGGAGCTTGGTAAGTATGTGGGGGTGGGATCGGACAGCTGGGGGAGATCGGACCGTGGGGGGAACGGACAAGAGGATGGAGGGGAGCAGATGACAGGACAGAGGACGGAGGGGAGGAGACCGGTGGTGGGGCAGATCATGGTCTCCAGCCATGGCTAATGCTATTGCAGCATCGGCCATGGTTGGATTGTAATATTTCACCAATTTTCATTGGTGAAATATTACTATCGCTCTGATTGAAAGTAAAACGTCACTTTCAACAGCCAATCAGAGCGATCATAGCCATGGGGGGGTGAAGCCACCCCCCTGGGCTCATGTACCACTCCCCCTGTCCCTGCAGGTCAGGTGAAATTACAGTTAACCCTTTCACCCTGCTGAAGGAGCGCAATCTGACCATGATGCATATGCTGTATCACAGGTCAGATTGGCACAGGTTTTCATGACGCATACGCTGCATCAAAGGTTGGGAAGGGGTTAAACAGTCTGTAATCTCCGTCAGCACCAGGTGTATCTGGGGTGTCAAAATCCTCACTTTGCAAGCATAAATTCCATTGTTTTGTCTGCCAGCCTTCTACTCATTATTGTGTGGTTTAAATTTAAAAAAAAAAAAAAAAAAAGCCACATATTTAAACAGTCTGTTGTCTCCATCAGACGCCTGGTGGATCTGTGGTGTCATAATCCTCGCTTTGCAGGCATACATTGTATTTTTTTGTCTGCTAACCTTGGTGTAATGATTATAGCGGATAACTCAGGAGACTCTTTGCGTGGAACAAGACAACTACAGGACACAGTTTTATAAGTGATAAAGTCTATATTATCACACAGTGATTCAAACAGGTGCAGTGAGAAACTCAAGTCCACAACACTTGGTGCAAATATCAAATGCAGCTCAGCAGTCTATAGGAAACTTCAGAGGAAAATACAATCATGCAGAAAGTCTATGAAGCACAATTATTCTTGAGGATACTTGACACGAATAAGTCCTTGCTTAGTCCACAACACAGATAGATATGCTCATAAGGCAGTTCAAATAATATCTTAGCTCAACCAGGGAGGTCTGGGTAATAGTCTCAGGTTCTTGCAGAGCAGAAACAGCTTACATGTCCAGCAAATGCAGATGGAAGCAAAAACGAGCAGCAGATGAAGGAGGATTACTGGAACTGGTGTATGCAGCAGGAACTCAGAGCAGAGTAGCAGGATAACCCCACAGGTTCACAGGAGCAGGTATATAGCCAGGGAGTCACCAGAGGTCAGGAGCTGGATGCAAGGCAGAATACTCTAGCACAGACTGAAGGCTGGGGTGGAGTTTTATAGCAGGAAGACACAGTGCACATGAGACCAAAGATGCCATCTTGGAAAAGGGCAGTAATGCACAAAAAGATAATAAAAAATGTTCAGAGTCCTGACATTACTCCCTCATTAGAGGCGGCCTCAGGACGATCCTGGACCTGGTTTCTCAGGGAATCTCTGATGAAAACGAGAAATCTTCTGTTGGGCATTGATGTTTTCCACAGGTCCCCAAGAGTGTTCCTCAGGAAGCTATCCCTGCCATCTTATCAGATATTGGAGCCGCTTCCTGTGAATCCTGGAATCAACAATTTCCTCCACCACAAATTGTTCTTGCCCATCAATCACCACAAGCTGCGGAGGTGGCACAACACGTCCCTGGAAGGTATTAGGAGATACAGGCTTTAGTAAAGATACATGAAAAACTGGGTGTACCTTCATAGTCCTAGGCAGTTTCAGCCGGCAGGCCACAGAGCTCACAATACCGTTGATATTGAAAGGGACAATGAATTTCTGTCCAAGTTTTTGTGAAGGAATGTTTAACTTCAGATTCTTAGTTGCTAACCACACGGAATCTCCTACCTTGAACATGGGTGCAGGTTTACGGAATCTATCAGCCGATCTCTTATAACGTTCTTGAGCTGTGGTCAGGGAATCCTTCAGAACCTCCAGATTTTGCCTCATCGCAGTCAGCCTTTCCTCCACTGCCGGAACCGGAGAATTAATTGGAGACCTAGGTAAGATACACGGATGATAACCCAGATTGGCAAAGAAAGGTGTAAATTTAGTGGAGGTGCTCTGAGAATTGTTATATGAAAATTCGGCTAACGGCAGCAACTCCAACCAATTATCCTGGAGATGACTGACATAGCATCTTAGATATTGTTCCAGCTTCTGGTTGGTATGCTCAGTCTGACCATTTGTCTGGGGATGGTAAGAGGAAGAGAGACAGACATTAATATTGAGTGCAGAGCAAAACCCCTTCCAGAATCTTGAAGTGAACTGCACTCCACGGTCAGAGATGATCTCATCCGGAACCCCATGCAACCAAAAGACATTCTGTATAACCAAGTTCACTGTATCTTTAACTGAGGGGAGGCCGGTGCACGGAACAAAATGAGCAGCTTTAGTCAGGCGATCAACTACCACCATGATTATATTCATCCCCCCCGATGTAGGCAGCTCCACAATAAAGTCCATTGATATAGACTCCCAAGGGTGGGACGGAACAGGTAATGGTTGTAGAAGGCCCGTAGGTGCCACATGAGGAGTCTTGTAAGGAGCACATACCTCGCAAGAGAGAACATAGTCCTTGGTATCCTTCAGGCAAGTTGGCCACCAGAAGAATCGGCTCAGGAACTCTTGTGTCTTCTGTACCCCCCTGTGACCAGCCAACTTGGAGTCATGTACCAACTTGAGGATCTGCAGACGGACGACCTCAGGGACATAGATACGTCGATCTCTGAACCATATGCCACCCTTAAAGACAAGATTAATATCCACAGGTGGGTTGGCCAGAAATACATCACCTTCATAGGCCTCCCTGCACTCCTTCCACAAGTCCTGATCGTGGATAACTCCGATGAAATTGGCATCAGATAGAATGGTCTTGGACGGGGCTCCAGGTACGGAATCTGCTGCATGGATTCGGGATAAAGCATCAGCCTTCCCATTAAGAGAACCTGGACGGTATGAGATAACAAAGTTAAATTGATTTAAAAATAAGTTCCAACGAGCCTGAGGAGGACAAAGACATCTAGCGGATCTAAGGAACTCTAAATTGCGATGGTCAGTTAGCACTATAATCTGTTGTGCAGCTCCTTGCAGATGATGCCTCCATTCTTTGAAAGTCGCAATAATAGCCATCAATTCCTTGTCTCCCACGTCATAATTCTTCTCTGCTGAGGTTAGTCTATGGAAAAAGAAAGCACAGGGATGTAGCAGACCCTTCTCTCCAGTTCTTTGGGAGAGAATAGCCCCCAAAGCATTATCAGAAGTGTCCACCTCCACAATGAAAGCAAGTGTTGGATCTGGGTGTATCAACAGCGGTGCTGATGTGAAAGCATTAAGCTACTTACTGGTAGCGGCATTTTTCGGAGGCCCATGACAGCACCACGAGAGAGGGGATCCTACCCTTAGGAACAGGAAACCACAGATACAAAAGGGCTGCACCTCTCCCATGTATCAGTTGGATTACAGAGCCTGAGAGGACTACCGCAGGTAAATGACAAGCAAACACAACATTATATACAGTTAAATACAATATCTTTAATAAAGTAACAATCCAGATACCACTCGTGAGAAAACCACTTTTTTTTTTTTTTCTAAGGATGTGCAACCCCCACGTGAATAGGGAGGGAACTAAGGGTGCTGTCATGGGCCTCCGAAAAATGCCGCTACCAGTAAGTAGCTTAATGCTTTATTCGGACTCCCATGACAGCACCACGAGAGATTTACAGCGATGCAAGCCATTTTAGGGAGGGACCACAGCCTGCAGCACCCTTAACCCGAAGGTGAGATCTGAGGAGAACCTCAAGTCCAACCAATAGTGTTTGAAAAAGGTGGAAGGGGATGACCATGTGGCCGCCTTACATATCTGGTCGATTGACACTCCAGACCTTTCTGCCCAGGATGATGCCATGGCTTGGGTGGAATGTGCCCTCAGATTCTGTGACGTAATTTCAGGTCCTGATGCCTATTTCTGCATTCAGGACCTGAAATTACGTCACGGCTTGCTGTGATTGGTCGCGTCGCGGTCACATGGGCGGCACGCAACCAATCACAAGCTGCGACGTAATTTAAAAAATGCGCGCGTCTCCTGCCTCCCGTGACGTCACGGCTTGTGATTGGTCGCGTCGCCCATGTGACCGCGACGCGACCAATCACAAAGCCGGAACGTAATTTTAAAATACTGAATGCCTAGAAGGACCTGAAAATTACGTCACGGATTGCTGTGATTGGTCGCGTCGCGGCCACATGGGCGGCACGCGACCAATCACAAGCCGTGACGTCACGGAAGGAAGGAAAAGCGCGCATTTTAAGCAAAGAACGCTGCCGGTTCCCTCGGTGAGGTCCAGGCTGCGTCGGAGAGGTGAGTATAGCAATATTTTTTATTTTAATTCTTTATTTTACACATTAATATGGTTCCCAGGGCCTGAAGGAGAGTTTCCTCTCCTTCAGACCCTGGGAACCATCAGGGATACCGTCCGATACTTGAGTCCCATTGACTTGTATTGGTATCGGGTATCGGTATCGGATTAGATCCGATACTTTGCCGGTATCAGCCGATACTTTCCGATACCGATACTTTCAAGTATCGGACGGTATCGCTCAACAGTAAAGGTGACCCATCCACTGTTTCCATGGTAATTGGAGAGGCTCTTTGGAAGGAAGGGAAAAGTTAGAAATACGGTTATATGCAGCAAACTTCTCCTGCCTAAGCTCAGTAAGGCGAATGTCAATGCACACACAATGCTGTATAAATGCCTCTAGCTCTTGTGGTGACTCAGAGCGAGCTAGTTCATCTTTTACAATACTAGACAGATCCCTTTTAAAAATAGGCAATTGTGCATAACTGTCTCAATTGGTATCTACCGCTAATCTCCTGAATTCAGTAGCATACTCAATAACAGAATGTTTTGCCTGGCGTAAAGACAATAAAGCAGATTCAGCGGTTGCACGGCGATTAGGATCAGCAACATTAATGCCATAGTGGCCAAGAAATCATCCAAGTTATTTAACCGTGGGTCACGAGACTCAATCATCGGATTCGCCCAGGCGAGCGCTCGTGCGGTCAGCAGCATCATTACACACAATACTTTGGATCTACCATTAGGAAAACGGTCAGCATGCACATCAAAATATAGCATACATTGATTCACAAAGCCACGAAATTTGTCACGATCACCATTAAATCTGAATGGGGGCAACTTAGGTGGGCTAGCTGGAGGCGGTTGCCCAGAGGGAAAAGTCGCTTGTGCAGCTATTTGCGTGCTTATGTCCTGAAAAGCCCGTCCATACTGTGACTCTATGCCAGCAAGTTTGTTTTCCTGGGCTGCGATACGGGTGCTTAAGTCCTGCAAAGTCTGTCCAAACACTTGTTGATTGAGTTCAAAGCTTCCAAACTTCTTTTGCAGACCTTCCACATCTTTCTGCAGTGATTATGGAAAACACCTGCTCTAGTCTGCTTTCTGCAGTCATTGTTCCAGCAGTCTCCTTTTTTTTTTAAGCTAGAGTATCCTGTAATAATTATAGGGGATAACTCAGGAGACTCTTTGCATGGAACAAGACAACTACAGGACACAGTTTTATCAGTGGTAAAGTCTGTATTATCACACATTGATTCAAACAGGTGCAGAGAGAAACTGAAGTCCACAACACTTGGTGCAAATATCAAATGCAGCTCAGCAGTCTATAGGAAACTTCAGAGGAAAATACAATCATGCAGAAAGTCTATGAAGCACAATTATTCTTGAGGATACTTGACACGAATAAGTCCTTGCTTAGTCCACAACACAGATAGATATGCTTATAAGGCAGTTCAAATAATATCTTAGCTCAACCAGGGAGGTCTGGGTAATAGTCTCAGGTTCTTGCAGAGCAGAAACAGCTTACATGTCCAGCAAATGGAAGCAAACACAAGCAGCAGATGAAGGAGGATTACTGGAACTGGTGTATGCAGCAGGAACTCAGAGCAGAGTAGCAGGAAAATTCCACAGGTTCACAGGAGCAGGTATATAGCCAGGGAGTCACCAGAGGTCAGGAGCTGGATGCAAGGCAGAATACTCTAGCACAGACTGAAGGCTGGGGTGGAGTTTTATAGCAGGAAGACACAGTGCACATGAGACCAAAGACGCCATCTTGGAAAAGGGCAGTAATGCACAAAAAGATAATAAAAAATGTTCAGAGTCCTGACACTTGGTCTACTCAGTATTTTGTGGTTTAAATTTTTTTTTTTTTTTTTTTTTAAAGGCCACATATTTAAACACTCTGTTATCTCCGTCAGATGCCCGGTGGGTGTATCTGTGGTCTCCAAATACTTGCTTTTCAGGCATACTGATTACATATAAGTTTTCTCAAAATTAATCCACTTGTATTGAACTTTTAAAATATTTCTGTAGTCAATTTAAAATGGGCAAGACAAGGGGCAAGGGATGGGGAAGCGGACGTGATGCTGATGGTGCATGCAGAGGACCTGGCCGTGGCCAAGCTGAAAGTGGGCCACAACAAAGACCCACATCTTCTCACTCGACCTTCCTGTCCCAGTTTCTAGGGGACCACAGCACACCACTGTTGAAGCCAGAGCAGTGTGAAATGGTGGTTGGTTGGATAGCGGATAATGCTTCCAGTCACTTTGCCACCACCACCACTTCTTCCACATGGTCAAGTCTGAGTGTGGACCGCATATTACTCCTCCTGATCCTCCTTCCTGCCACCATGCCGAGTGCCCTGAGACAACTGATCCCATACTTGGACACTCCGAAGAGCTGTTCAGTTTTCCCTTTAAAGATTCCAGATTTTCGGCTGGTCAACTTGAAGTGGGGCCAGATGAATTTGTGCAGTGATGCACAAAGATTTGAACAGCCATGGTCACACGAAGACGATGGTGGGAAAGAGTCACAAGAGGAGGGCGATCATGAGACACAATTGCCAGAAAGTCAGGATGAGGATCAGGGTGCGGATGTGGAAGACGAGGTGGTGGAAGACATAGAAACTGACCCAACCTGGCAAGAGGACATGCAGAGCGAGGACAACAGCAAACATGGGGAAGGAGGCATAGCACCCCAACAGGCAGGAAGAAGCAGTGTGGTGGCCGCAGACAGAAGGCGTCCATCCGTTCCCCTTATCACTAACATGACGGAAGTTGCCATTCCAACTGTTAGATCTTCCTGAGTCTGTTTATTTTTTAAATGCATGTAGAAAAGCCATGGAGACACCATCACGTGTTTCTCAACGCAAGCAATGAATAGCCAGGTCTTTCACCAGGAAGGAACAACCACGGGAAGGGCAGCATCCAATAAAGGAAAACCACCTATGCCAAAACATGGTATCCATCCACAGACAGCTGTTTCGGGATATTTGCCCCTCATCAATGTGGAGTAGGAAACTGGCTATTAGGAGCAGTGCCTAGTGAAAAGACTATAAACATAAGGATGAATGACCTCGGGGAGATCAAAACATTCAACACCGCGGAGACACCATCACGTGTTTCTCAATGCAGTGATCCACTGGATCACTGCATTGAGAAACACGTGATGGTGTCTCCGCGGTGTTGGATGTTTTGATCTCCCTGAGGTCATTCATCCTTATGTTTATAGTTATTTTTTAAAGACTCTGCCGATAACCCCAAACAGGCCATTTGCAGCACCTGCCATGCCCGCATCAGCAGGGGTAGCAAAACTACCAGTCTGACCACCACCAGCATGATCAGGCACATGGCAACATACCTGTCTTTGTGGGTCGAACCTCAGGCTCCAGGAACACTGTCTGCAGGTGACACCACTGCTTCTTCCACTGTTTTGCATAGAAGCCAATCCCCAGTCCACGGTGCATGGGAAGATGCCTCGTACCCTGCACCTGTTGTTGCCCACAGTCAACCAGCAACATCCGCAAGCCCATCCATGTCCTTGTCCCAGCACAGCCTTCAGTTGTCTATACCCCAGTCATTGGAACACAAGAGGAAATACCCAGGCAAAGACCCACAGTACTAAATTCTAACATTTCTCATCTGCTTGCGCTCGAAATGTTGAATTTAAGGCTCATTGATAGTGTTGAGCGATACCGTCCGATACTTGAAAGTATCGGTATCGGAAAGTATCGGCCGATACCGGCAAAGTATCGGATCCAATCCGATACCGATACCCGATACCAATACAAGTCAATGGGACTCAAGTATCGGACGGTATTCCTGATGGTTCTCAGGGTCTGAAGGAGAGGAAACTCTCCTTCAGGCCCTGGGATCCATATTAATGTGTAAAAGAAAGAATTAAAATAAAAAATATTGCTATACTCACCTCTCCGACGCAGCCTGCACCTTACCGAGGGAAGCGGCAGCGTTCTTTGTTTAAAATTCGCGCTTTTCTTTCCTTACGTGAAGTCCCGGCTTGTGATTGGTCGCATGCCGCCCATGTGGCGGCGACGCAACCAATCACAGCAAGCCGTGACGTAATTTCAGGTCATTCAGTATTTTAAAATTACGCTCCGGCTTTGTGATTGGTTGCGTCGCAGTCACATGGGCGACGCAACCAATCACAGCAAGCCGTGACGTAATTTCAGGTCCTTAAGGATTTTAAAATTACGTCCCGGCTTTGTGATTGGTTGCGTCGCAGTCACATGGGCGACGCAACCAATCACAAGCCGTGACGTCACGGGAGGCTGGACACGCGCGCATTTTAAAATGGGCGCGTGTCCAGCCTCCCGTGACGTCCCGGCTTGTGATTGGTTGCGGCGCGGTCAACCAATCACAAGCCGGGAGGCTGGACACGCGCGCATTTTAAAATGGGCGCGTGTCCAGCCTCCCGTGACGTCCCGGCTTGTGATTGGTTGCGGCGCGGTCAACCAATCACAAGCCGGGAAGCCATTTTAAAATGCGCGCGTGTCCAGCCTCCCGGCTTGTGATTGGTTGACCGCGCCGCAACCAATCACAAGCCGGGACGTCACGGGAGGCTGGACACGCGCCCATTTTAAAATGCGCGCGTGTCCAGCCTCCCAGCTTGTGATTGGTTGACCGCGCCGCAACCAATCACAAGCCGGGACGTCACGGGAGGCTGGACACACGCCCATTTTAAAATGCGCGCGTGTCCAGCCTCCCGGCTTGTGATTGGTTGACCGCGCCGCAACCAATCACAAGCCGGGACGTCACGGGAGGCTGGACACGCGCCCATTTTAAAATGCGCGCGTGTCCAGCCTCCCGTGACATCACGGCTTGTGATTGGTTGCGGCGCGGTCAACCAATCACAAGCCGGGAAGCCATTTTAAAAACCCTACGGGTTCACTCTCTGTCCTTAGTAACAAAGTAACTTTCTATGGGGACGCAGGGTTTACCTTCTATCCTCACCTTCATTATTACTTCGCTTACTTTCAACTATGCAGACCTCTATCTCTACCCCTACGGGCTCTCTGCATCTTTTCTTTCTGCAAAACATTATTTAGATTTCACATTTCAACAAATTCAACACATATAACTTAGCATGTAAAACAGTTACATTTCTTTTCAAGGCATTACTGTTCTGCAACAGTATCTCTCTCAAGTTCAGTTTCTCACATCCCCTTTAAGAGGGGACCAAGTCTTTCTGAGGTAGCTCGTCTTCTCAGCCTACCAGCCCACGCAAAGGTTCCGGTATGGTATCTTCGCAAAGTGTCTTTAACTGGAACCGGTAGGAAAGGTATCTTCACAAAGTGTCTTTGGCTCAAACCAATAGGGCAAATATCTTCGCAAAGTGTCTTTGGCTAAAACCAGTAGGGAGCACCTTTAAGAAGGTGCAAACTATTTACAAAGGAAGTTCGAATCATGCACAGTCCATGATTTCTGCAGTTCTTTAAACTTGTGCAAAATTTTAGGAAAACTCAGAACAAGCACAGGGATCCCGGGTCAACAAAGGGATCCATTAACCCTGGACGGGTTTTAGCAGCAACAGGAACAGTTAAAACAATAAAGTAGCAACTATGTACATTTTCATAAACATTGAAAGCTATATCTTACTGAGGTTCTGCGGAAGGTGATCTCCTTCCTGGCTTCACCAGACCCACAGATCGGCCCGATGAGCCAGGACGCCGTTCTGGTCCCAGTAAAGATAAGATTCCCCTCCGGGGGGTCCTCCTTGTCGGCAGGTGCACACGTCCCTCTGGAGTGCGGCGAGGCTGGGTTCCTTGCGGTTCCGCGGGGCCGGGTTCTGCTGCCTTTCCTCCGGGACTATCCCCTTCTGGTGTCCCCGCAGCAGCCTGGAGGGCGATGCATCGCTGGACCCCTCGAGCGAACCAGCCCGTCTCACTGGCGTTCCTTCTCCACCTCGTATAGGTGATGGCGTCCGGGATTATTTTCAGGTCCGGAGTCGGTAGCGTACCTTCAGACGCGGCCAGGTGGGACGGCGCGGGGGATACTGGGGACAAGCGGATCTCCGTTGGTTGACCCATCCGAGCAAGCACACGGGCATCCTCTTTCAGCCGGCGTGCTAACTGTCGGACCTCGGCTGCAGCCGCGCATTCCGCAGACATCGGTACAGGGGGTCGTCCCATCTGTGGCCCTGCGAGGGTCAGACCCCGCAGTGTTGGTATCTCTGGGGCTACCCCAGGCTGTGCAGCCTCAGGCCGGGCCGGGTCAGCTCCACATGGTGCTCCGGGTGTCGCCATCTTTTTCTCCTCTCCCGCGTCTTCTTCCCGCGGTCTCTTCCGTGGGCGGCCCCGTCCCCATGGTCTCCACCCTCCGACCAAGATCAGGAGGCGTACCTCAGCTGTTGACGGGCACGTCCTCAGGACACAGAAATACTTAGACTGGGCGGCCATTACTGTTCGCGCTCTCCAGCTCGTCTACGCCCACTCCACGCCCCTCTTCTCTTCCTGCGCTTTCCTCAGCGCTGCAATGGCGGCGGATTTTGGCGGCAAATGGCACAGCACACAGTCTTGCAATAAAGTACAGTCCAAGCACAGTAAATCACAGTCTCTAGGCACACATGACCTGATTCTTCAGGCTTAAGTAGATCCTGTTCGTGACGCCAAGTTGCGGCGCCCCCACACCGCCGCAGGGCCGAGGGGTACCCGGAGCCGGGCCTCTAGTTCTCAGTCTCGGGGTTGTCACGGTGGCTAGACCCGGTCCGTGGCCCTGTCCGTCAGTGGGGGACGTCCGGTGTAATAGGTGGTAGTAACGGTAGCGATGGAGCGGTACAGTTGTGGGGTGTAAGTCGCGGTAAATAACGAGGACACCAGGTTGCAGTCTCTTTACCTCTTTACTGGAGATCTCTGAGTCCTCAGTCCAGAACATGGTTCACCAGGCTACGCAAGTCCGGCCGGTCCAATGGCACCTCCAGAGTTCTCCTCTCAGGTGGAAATCTGTGCCTTCCTTCTAGCGCTATGTGTTGTAGTCCTTCCCTGCTGTGCTCACGGAAAGTAACCCCACAACGGTTGTGTCTGTTTCTTAAGTTCCCTCACAACTCGATTTGATGTTCCTCTGTAATCCACCCCTTCCCTGTATTCAGGTTGGAATGGCACCCGTTTGTCAGGTAGGCCTGGAGTTCTTCCGGGACCCTAGAGTCGCCCCTCTCCCGCAATTGCCCCCCAAGACTTCATAGGTGATATGTGGTAGACAGCCCGCCTGAGACCGACTGTCCTGCCGCTGTTTGGAGTATGGCTTGAAGCTGTATTCTAATCCACTCCCTCGGCGTTCCGGCCACCGGTATTGCGCCTCAGCAGGGTGCTGCCTCTTTCAACAAAACCCCTGCTGGTATTCTCCTTCTGCTTGATCTCGTTTCTCACTCAGCACAATCTATCTCGCTTCTAGTCCTTTCTTGAGTCCCGCCGCTTCCAGGAGCCTGCGCGGACCCGTTACGTTCTTTCAATGCCAAGCCTCTGCCAGGATCCCACCCCTGGCAGAGACCCTACAGTCTCTCCCTTCACAACACCCCCTGCCACAGGGTGTTGCTCCGTTCAATCCCGTCAGCGTTCTCTCCTAACTTCCTGCCTGACCCCCAGTTTACCCACTATGGTGGGGAGTGGCCTAATGAATAGCACCCTTAGCTCCCCCCGGAGGCCCAGCTGTGAAACATATTGGTGTCTGTGATACCTGATTGGAGGAACTCCTTCGGTGCCATCGAACGTACCATGGCTCCCCTTAGCGGCGAAGCCACAGCACTGCAACGACCAGGACTCTGGGGCGCTGCACAAGCTATTATACCATACCAGTTTGGTTAGTATATTTACAGTATATCTTGGACACCAAGCCCACCCCCATGATATATAACTATGTACATGGATCCAGGGCACCTTTCCCCCTGACATTGATATAAACGGGGTTTCCCCTCAGGACTGTAGCCTGACTACAGCATTCCCATATGACACCTCCCCCCCCGGAGATCGCTGGGTAATATACCATTGAGCACAAACCGATTATACAATTGTATATATACAGTTCTGATTGCTACCTTACTGTACATTATTCCTTCCAGGTGACACAACTGTGTTCTTCTATCTGACTCATCAGACATATGGTAACCTTACTATAAACAACAGATTTCTATTGGGGTATGTCCTCTTGCCTTGTTGTGGCTCTATATCATATATATACATTTTCTTTGAACTACTCTCTTCTGTATCTCTGTGATTTCCGATCATTTTGAGCTTCACTCACTGGATACAATTGATGTTCTTTATTTTGGATATATGGGTCCAACTATGTCTGTCAGTATCTTTAGCATGGATTTTTTATGTAAATATGTAAATATGTATATGTACACCTATCTGTTTGTGATATTTTGTTTGTCTTTTTTGCCTTGTTACAGCGAGTTTGTGATCAAGGCCACGGGCTGGCCGAAACGTTATATTCGCCAAGCACCTTTTTCACTGATTCAAGTTTAATAAAACCTTTGATGTTTGCAACTTTAACTACATGAGTGCAGTGATTACTTGGAACTCTATGATTTGTGGGACCCAGTATCCCATTCACTGGCACCGTGAACTATATTGATTGAGTGCTAGCTTTTCGTATTTTCTACAAGTGATTCACCAACAGGATGACTGACCATGCTGTCCTCCTCCCTGTCCTCAGGCCATCCAGACTGAACAGATGGTATGACAGCTGTGCTTGTAGTACCATCTATAGCGCATGAAAGTAGCTCCTGTTCTTCCTCCTCCTCTTCCTCATTTTCTACCAATCCACGTTATAACAAAATGAGGCTGGGCTGAGTGTAATCACCCTTTATGGTTCCTTGCTTCATGTCCTTGTGCTCCACCTGCAATGCATCCCCTTTAATTGTGAGCAGAGAGGTTTTCAGAATGCAGAGAAGTGGGATGGTGATGCTAATTATGGCATCATCGCCTCTCACCATCTTGGTGCAGTCCTCAAAGTTTTTGAGGATGGTACATATGTCTGACATCCATGTCCATGTCTTATGTGTGGAGTCTGAACTGAATAATGATGGCCTTGTTGATGCTGGTAGTCAACAACTGCCCTCTTCTCACAAATCCTTTCCAACATATGCAGTGTAGTGTTCCCATGCATAGGGACATCACATACCAGTCAGTGAACCAGAAGATGCAAACGCTGCTGAAGCACGGCAAGGACAGCTGAAGCTGTAGCTGACTTTCTTAAATGGGCAGATAGGCGGCGCACTTTCACTAGTAGATGCGGCAGCTCTAGATAGCTTTTCAGAAAAGTTGAACAACAAGGTTAAGCATATGGGCCAGGCAAGGTACGTGTGTGAGGTCACCTTGCCTCAGAGCCGCCACCAGGGTCCAGCCATTGTCACACACGTCCATGCCTGGCTGTAGGTTGAGCAGTGTCATCCAAAAATCTGGCTGCTCTTTCAGCGCTGTCCACAACTCTTCAGCATTGTGTGGTTTGTCACCTAAGCAAATTAGCTTCAGCACAGCCTGTTGCCATTTGGCTGAGGCAGTGCTACAGTGCTTCCAGTTTCTGATTGATGTGCTCATTTCAGAGATGGAGGCTGAAGAGGAGGAGGAGGTGCAGGAGCTGTATACTGTGGGGGCAACCCTGATTCATGTAGGGCCCGCAATCCTTGGCATCGGGAGGATGTGTCCCATCCCAAGGTCCGACTGAGTCCCAGCTTCCACTATGTTAACCCAGTGTGCTGTCAGTCAGATGTACCATCCCTGCCCAGAAGGACTTGTCCATGTGTCTGTGGTTAGGTGGATTTTCCCCGTAACAGCATTGTTGAGGGCACGGTTAATGTTGTGGGACACGTGCTGGTGTAATGCCGGTACAGCACACCAGGAGAAATAGTGATGACTGGGGACCGAGTACCTTGGGACGGCTGCCACCATCAGGTTGCGGAAAGCTTCCATCTCAATGAGTAGTGTTGAGCATTCCGATACCGCAAGTATCGGGTATCGGCCGATACTTGCGGGTATCGGAATTCCGATACCGAGATCCGATACTTTTGTGGTATCGGGTATCGGTATCGAAACAACATTAATGTAAAAATGTGTAAAAGAGAGAATTAAAATAAAAAATATTGCTATACTCACCTCTCCGACGCAGCCTGCACCTTACCGAGGGAAGCGGCAGCGTTCTTTGTTTAAAATTCGCGCTTTTCTTTCCTTACGTGAAGTCCCGGCTTGTGATTGGTCGCATGCCGCCCATGTGGCGGCGACACAACCAATCACAGCAAGCCGTGACATAATTTCAGGTCATTCAGTATTTTAAAATTACGCTCCGGCTTTGTGATTGGTTGCGTCGCAGTCACATGGGCGACGCAACCAATCACAAGCCGTGATGTCACGGGAGGCTGGACACGCGCGCATTTTAAAATGGGCGCGTGTCCAGCCTCCCGTGACGTCCCGGCTTGTGATTGGTTGCGTCGCCCATGTGACTGCGACGCAACCAATCACAAAGCCGGAGCGTAATTTTAAAATACTGAATGACCTGAAATTATGTCACGGCTTGCTGTGATTGGTTGTGTCGCCGCCACATGGGCGGCATGCGACCAATCACAAGCCGGGACTTCACGTAAGGAAAGAAAAGCGCGAATTTTAAACAAAGAACGCTGCCGCTTCCCTCGGTAAGGTGCAGGCTGCGTCGGAGAGGTGAGTATAGCAATATTTTTTATTTTAATTCTCTCTTTTACACATTTTTACATTAATGTTGTTTCGATACCGATACCCGATACCACAAAAGTATCGGATCTCGGTATCGGAATTCCGATACCCGCAAGTATCGGCCGATACCCGATACTTGCGGTATCGGAATGCTCAACACTACTCATTGAGATGGAAGCTTTCCGCAACCTGATGGTGGCAGCCGTCCCAAGGTACTCGGTCCCCAGTCATCACTATTTCTCCTGGTGTGCTGTACCGGCATTACACCAGCACGTGTCCCACAACATTAACCGTGCCCTCAACAATGCTGTTACGGGGAAAATCCACCTAACCACAGACACATGGACAAGTCCTTCTGGGCAGGGATGGTACATCTGACTGACAGCACACTGGGTTAACATAGTGGAAGCTGGGACTCAGTCGGACCTTGGGATGGGACACATCCTCCCGATGCCAAGGATTGTGGGCCCTACATGAATCAGGGTTGCCCCCACAGTATACAGCTCCTGCACCTCCTCCTCCTCTTCAGCCTCCATCTCTGAAATGAGCACATCAATCAGAAACTGGAAGCACTGTAGCACTGCCTCAGCCAAATGGCAACAGGCTGTGCTGAAGCTAATTTGCTTAGGTGACAAACCACACAATGCTGAAGAGTTGTGGACAGCGCTGAAAGAGCAGCCAGATTTTTGGATGACACTGCTCAACCTACAGCCAGGCATGGACGTGTGTGACAATGGCTGGACCCTGGTGGCGGCTCTGAGGCAAGGTGACCTCACACACGTACCTTGCCTGGCCCATATGCTTAACCTTGTTGTTCAACTTTTCTGAAAAGCTATCTAGAGCTGCCGCATCTACTAGTGAAAGTGCGCCGCCTATCTGCCCATTTAAGAAAGTCAGCTACAGCTTCAGCTGTCCTTGCCGTGCTTCAGCAGCGTTTGCATCTTCTGGTTCACTGACTGGTATGTGATGTCCCTATGCATGGGAACACTACACTGCATATGTTGGAAAGGATTTGTGAGAAGAGGGCAGTTGTTGACTACCAGCATCAACAAGGCCATCATTATTCAGTTCAGACTCCACACATAAGACATGGACATGGATGTCAGACATATGTACCATCCTCAAAAACTTTGAGGACTGCACCAAGATGGTGAGAGGCGATGATGCCATAATTAGCATCACCATCCCACTTCTCTGCATTCTGAAAACCTCTCTGCTCACAATTAAAGGGGATGCATTGCAGGTGGAGCACAAGGACATGAAGCAAGGAACCATAAAGGGTGATTACACTCAGCCCAGCCTCATTTTGTTATAACGTGGATTGGTAGAAAATGAGGAAGAGGAGGAGGAAGAACAGGAGCTACTTTCATGCGCTATAGATGGTACTACAAGCACAGCTGTCATACCATCTGTTCAGTCTGGATGGCCTGAGGACAGGGAGGAGGACAGCATGGTCAGTCATCCTGTTGGTGAATCACTTGTAGAAAATACGAAAAGCTAGCACTCAATCAATATAGTTCACGGTGCCAGTGAATGGGATACTGGGTCCCACAAATCATAGAGTTCCAAGTAATCACTGCACTCATGTAGTTAAAGTTGCAAACATCAAAGGTTTTATTAAACTTGAATCAGTGAAAAAGGTGCTTGGCGAATATAACGTTTCGGCCAGCCCGTGGCCTTGATCACAAACTCGCTGTAACAAGGCAAAAAAGACAAACAAAATATCACAAACAGATAGGTGTACATATACATATTTACATATTTACATAAAAAATCCATGCTAAAGATACTGACAGACATAGTTGGACCCATATATCCAAAATAAAGAACATCAATTGTATCCAGTGAGTGAAGCTCAAAATGATCGGAAATCACAGAGATACAGAAGAGAGTAGTTCAAAGAAAATGTATATATATGATATAGAGCCACAACAAGGCAAGAGGACATACCCCAATAGAAATCTGTTGTTTATAGTAAGGTTACCATATGTCTGATGAGTCAGATAGAAGAACACAGTTGTGTCACCTGGAAGGAATAATGTACAGTAAGGTAGCAATCAGAACTGTATATATACAATTGTATAATCGGTTTGTGCTCAATGGAATATTACCCAGCGATCTCCGGGGGGGGAGGTGTCATATGGGAATGCTGTAGTCAGGCTACAGTCCTGAGGGGAAACCCCGTTTATATCAATGTCAGGGGGAAAGGTGCCCTGGATCCATGTACATAGTTATATATCATGGGGGTGGGCTTGGTGTCCAAGATATACTGTAAATATACTAACCAAACTGGTATGGTATAATAGCTTGTGCAGCGCCCCAGAGTCCTGGTCGTTGCAGTGCTGTGGCTTCGCCGCTAAGGGGAGCCATGGTACGTTCGATGGCACCGAAGGAGTTCCTCCAATCAGGTATCACAGACACCAATATGTTTCACAGCTGGGCCTCCGGGGGGAGCTAAGGGTGCTATTCATTAGGCCACTCCCCACCATAGTGGGTAAACTGGGGGTCAGGCAGGAAGTTAGGAGAGAACGCTGACGGGATTGAACGGAGCAACACCCTGTGGCAGGGGGTGTTGTGAAGGGAGAGACTGTAGGGTCTCTGCCAGGGGTGGGATCCTGGCAGAGGCTTGGCATTGAAAGAACGTAACGGGTCCGCGCAGGCTCCTGGAAGCGGCGGGACTCAAGAAAGGACTAGAAGCGAGATAGATTGTGCTGAGTGAGAAACGAGATCAAGCAGAAGGAGAATACCAGCAGGGGTTTTGTTGAAAGAGGCAGCACCCTGCTGAGGCGCAATACCGGTGGCCGGAACGCCGAGGGAGTGGATTAGAATACAGCTTCAAGACATACTCCAAACAGCGGCAGGACAGTCGGTCTCAGGCGGGCTGTCTACCACATATCACCTATGAAGTCTTGGGGGGCAATTGCGGGAGAGGGGCGACTCTAGGGTCCCGGAAGAACTCCAGGCCTACCTGACAAACGGGTGCCATTCCAACCTGAATACAGGGAAGGGGTGGATTACAGAGGAACATCAAATCGAGTTGTGAGGGAACTTAAGAAACAGACACAACCGTTGTGGGGTTACTTTCCGTGAGCACAGCAGGGAAGGACTACAACACATAGCGCTAGAAGGAAGGCACAGATTTCCACCTGAGAGGAGAACTCTGGAGGTGCCATTGGACCGGCCGGACTTGCGTAGCCTGGTGAACCATGTTCTGGACTGAGGACTCAGAGATCTCCAGTAAAGAGGTAAAGAGACTGCAACCTGGTGTCCTCGTTATTTACCGCGACTTACACCCCACAACTGTACCGCTCCATCGCTACCGTTACTACCACCTATTACACCGGACGTCCCCCACTGACGGACAGGGCCACGGACCGGGTCTAGCCACCGTGACAACCCCGAGACTGAGAACTAGAGGCCCGGCTCCGGGTACCCCTCGGCCCTGCGGCGGTGTGGGGGCGCCGCAACTTGGCGTCACGAACAGGATCTACTTAAGCCTGAAGAATCAGGTCATGTGTGCCTAGAGACTGTGATTTACTGTGCTTGGACTGTACTTTATTGCAAGACTGTGTGCTGTGCCATTTGCCGCCAAAATCCGCCGCCATTGCAGCGCTGAGGAAAGCGCAGGAAGAGAAGAGGGGCGTGGAGTGGGCGTAGACGAGCTGGAGAGCGCGAACAGTAATGGCCGCCCAGTCTAAGTATTTCTGTGTCCTGAGGACGTGCCCGTCAACAGCTGAGGTACGCCTCCTGATCTTGGTCGGAGGGTGGAGACCATGGGGACGGGGCCGCCCACGGAAGAGACCGCGGGAAGAAGACGCGGGAGAGGAGAAAAAGATGGCGACACCCGGAGCACCATGTGGAGCTGACCCGGCCCGGCCTGAGGCTGCACAGCCTGGGGTAGCCCCAGAGATACCAACACTGCGGGGTCTGACCCTCGCAGGGCCACAGATGGGACGACCCCCTGTACCGATGTCTGCGGAATGCGCGGCTGCAGCCGAGGTCCGACAGTTAGCACGCCGGCTGAAAGAGGATGCCCGTGTGCTTGCTCGGATGGGTCAACCAACGGAGATCCGCTTGTCCCCAGTATCCCCCGCGCCGTCCCACCTGGCCGCGTCTGAAGGTACGCTACCGACTCCGGACCTGAAAATAATCCCGGACGCCATCACCTATACGAGGTGGAGAAGGAACGCCAGTGAGACGGGCTGGTTCGCTCGAGGGGTCCAGCGATGCATCGCCCTCCAGGCTGCTGCGGGGACACCAGAAGGGGATAGTCCCGGAGGAAAGGCAGCAGAACCCGGCCCCGCGGAACCGCAAGGAACCCAGCCTCGCCGCACTCCAGAGGGACGTGTGCACCTGCCGACAAGGAGGACCCCCCGGAGGGGAATCTTATCTTTACTGGGACCAGAACGGCGTCCTGGCTCATCGGGCCGATCTGTGGGTCTGGTGAAGCCAGGAAGGAGATCACCTTCCGCAGAACCTCAGTAAGATATAGCTTTCAATGTTTATGAAAATGTACATAGTTGCTACTTTATTGTTTTAACTGTTCCTGTTGCTGCTAAAACCCGTCCAGGGTTAATGGATCCCTTTGTTGACCCGGGATCCCTGTGCTTGTTCTGAGTTTTCCTAAAATTTTGCACAAGTTTAAAGAACTGCAGAAATCATGGACTGTGCATGATTCGAACTTCCTTTGTAAATAGTTTGCACCTTCTTAAAGGTGCTCCCTACTGGTTTTAGCCAAAGACACTTTGCGAAGATATTTGCCCTATTGGTTTGAGCCAAAGACACTTTGTGAAGATACCTTTCCTACCGGTTCCAGTTAAAGACACTTTGCGAAGATACCATACCGGAACCTTTGCGTGGGCTGGTAGGCTGAGAAGACGAGCTACCTCAGAAAGACTTGGTCCCCTCTTAAAGGGGATGTGAGAAACTGAACTTGAGAGAGATACTGTTGCAGAACAGTAATGCCTTGAAAAGAAATGTAACTGTTTTACATGCTAAGTTATATGTGTTGAATTTGTTGAAATGTGAAATCTAAATAATGTTTTGCAGAAAGAAAAGATGCAGAGAGCCCGTAGGGGTAGAGATAGAGGTCTGCATAGTTGAAAGTAAGCGAAGTAATAATGAAGGTGAGGATAGAAGGTAAACCCTGCGTCCCCATAGAAAGTTACTTTGTTACTAAGGACAGAGAGTGAACCCGTAGGGGTTAGAGAGTGAGTCCTTAAAGGAGCCGAGTAGAGCTGGCTCAGAGTTCTTTAAACAAAAGGAATGTTATGTCTATACTATGTATAGTAGCGAAAGGCAGTAGGCCCTGGATGAACAGGGCGGTCCTGTAAAAGAAAGGAGAGGCAGTAGGTCTGGTGCCATAGGGACAGGCGGTCCTGCAGGTTCAAAGAAGGAGAATGTGAAGTTACCTTACCCTGTAATGTGATTATAGGAAGGCCTTTGGTAAACTAAGAGTGTATGTTTCTTAAAGGCAATGTTAATTTATTGTTCCAGAATTTGCACTAAGTAGAATACCCGGTTGGGTAACAGGAGTTATGCATAGCCTGTAATTTATAATGTTGACCATGTTTGTAACGTTAAAAGTGTCCTCACCTCCCATAAAGGGAAGCCTGTTCAAGTATACTTATCGTTTTGCACTCAACAAAATTGTATGTCTTTTTGCTAATCTGTATTGTTGTTTTTCTTCCCAGTCCCGGAGTACTGTGTTTAACCAGGGGAGAGTGCAGCGCCCCAGAGTCCTGGTCGTTGCAGTGCTGTGGCTTCGCCGCTAAGGGGAGCCATGGTACGTTCGATGGCACCGAAGGAGTTCCTCCAATCAGGTATCACAGACACCAATATGTTTCACAGCTGGGCCTCCGGGGGGAGCTAAGGGTGCTATTCATTAGGCCACTCCCCACCATAGTGGGTAAACTGGGGGTCAGGCAGGAAGTTAGGAGAGAACGCTGACGGGATTGAACGGAGCAACACCCTGTGGCAGGGGGTGTTGTGAAGGGAGAGACTGTAGGGTCTCTGCCAGGGGTGGGATCCTGGCAGAGGCTTGGCATTGAAAGAACGTAACGGGTCCGCGCAGGCTCCTGGAAGCGGCGGGACTCAAGAAAGGACTAGAAGCGAGATAGATTGTGCTGAGTGAGAAACGAGATCAAGCAGAAGGAGAATACCAGCAGGGGTTTTGTTGAAAGAGGCAGCACCCTGCTGAGGCGCAATACCGGTGGCCGGAACGCCGAGGGAGTGGATTAGAATACAGCTTCAAGCCATACTCCAAACAGCGGCAGGACAGTCGGTCTCAGGCGGGCTGTCTACCACATATCACCTATGAAGTCTTGGGGGGCAATTGCGGGAGAGGGGCGACTCTAGGGTCCCGGAAGAACTCCAGGCCTACCTGACAAACGGGTGCCATTCCAACCTGAATACAGGGAAGGGGTGGATTACAGAGGAACATCAAATCGAGTTGTGAGGGAACTTAAGAAACAGACACAACCATTGTGGGGTTACTTTCCGTGAGCACAGCAGGGAAGGACTACAACACATAGCGCTAGAAGGAAGGCACAGATTTCCACCTGAGAGGAGAACTCTGGAGGTGCCATTGGACCGGCCGGACTTGCGTAGCCTGGTGAACCGTGTTCTGGACTGAGGACTCAGAGATCTCCAGTAAAGAGGTAAAGAGACTGCAACCTGGTGTCCTCGTTATTTACCGCGACTTACACCCCACAACTGTACCGCTCCATCGCTACCGTTACTACCACCTATTACACCGGACGTCCCCCACTGACGGACAGGGCCACGGACCGGGTCTAGCCACCGTGACAACCCCGAGACTGAGAACTAGAGGCCCGGCTCCGGGTACCCCTCGGCCCTGCGGCGGTGTGGGGGCGCCGCACTTGTCCGTGCACTATAGCTGTGGATCCAGCCGAAGGGGAAACAAATGCTGAAATATAAGTTAGATACTCATGAGGGCAAAAATGGGGATAAATCCTATGTTACCAAAGTATGGTCAAAAAGAGCTTATAGGGTACCTGTCATGTATATACAACCAGGAATTTTGACCAGGCCGTGTAATATCTGCTGCTTCTGAATTCTCACAGGGGGAGCTGTGGAGGATAGTACTGTGGGCAAGAGGATAATAAGTGGCTAAGACCTGGGGCAAGAAATTGGTCAATACATGTAAAATGCGGTCCCATGCGGTCCCTTCAAGTATCTGTCTCATATAAGGACTCAGGGGCACAGGTAGGGTTGTATAATCCTTGTGTGGTTTGGTATATCCCAGGTGGACACAGGGTTAATGATGCTGTAAGTAAGAGGATAACAGAAAGCTCAAAACCCTATGAGAGGTTTTTAGTTTACTTATCTGCCGGTTGTGCTGGGGTCTCACATCTGTTGTTCCTAGTTTCCTGTGCGTGGAGCAAGCGTTGGTGGCCTTTCCATGCTTGGGCTGCATGAGTTGCTCCAACGTGATCAAGGGCAGTGAGGTAGTACATCCACGGACTGGAAAGTCATACAAAATAAAGGACCACTACACCTGTGAAACCAAATTTGCAGTCTACATTATAAAATGCCCCTGTGGGCTGTTATATGTAGGGGAGACTACCCAGGCAATAAGGGATCGCATATCTAGCCATAAATCCACGATTCGATGTGGTAAACTATGGCTTCCCCTCCCCCTCCACTTCAAAGAAGCCAACCACAATGTAGCACAACTAAGGTTTCAAGTCATAGCAAAAGTCCAGTTTGGTTAGTATATTTACATGACTTTTGGATATGGGATGGACCCCACTCCTTAAAACCACCATAACTACTGTAAACCTAGGTACTAAAATAAATACACAAAACACATTATTTTGGTTGTCAAAATGGCCAAAGCTTTTATTCAAATCACAGGACTAAATCACAGTAGGAGTCAGGTGGAGTGCTAGTACTTTGGGATTCACAAGTACTGCGATATCCCCAGCTGTCTGACATACAGCACCAGGACAGACAGCCATAAAGGGGCGGCACGCACTGGCTTGCCATTCAAGCAGAGCCAGTAAACTTTCAGGGCACCAATGACCCTATTATCCTCACTCCTGTGCTTAACCACTGTGCCCGCCCCTGATTGATGTTACCATTACAATGTCCTTGAGGCTGGCCACCAAAGCCGAGCCTGCTCCCCACCATGAGGTTTTACATCCTCTATTAGTTAAAATGAGTCCACCTTAACTTGTCTGCAACTTCCACCTGACTCCTAAACCACAAAGCCGTGATGGGTTATAAATTCGAAGTCTCATTTAACTTTTTTTTTTTTTTTTAATAATTAAATCATTTTTTAAAACTTAAAAACTAGAAGTCCCTGCAAAAGCATTAATGGGTCTAAAATGGGCAAACCGCCGACTCACAAAGAGTCATCCTACAGCGCTCAGGAGACGAAAAAACCCCTGTGGAGGAAACCTCCAGGGAACCATGGCTGAAGGATTGCCCTTCCCTTGGGCTTAGAAGGTTACCGCAAATAATAACTCTTTATAGCCAATATACAATTGAACCTGGTACAAAATATACAATGACAAATTCAAAAATACAATAAAGCATTTATCATTATGCAAGCAATAATTAAAAAGTTTTAGGATAGAGATTATAAACAGGGCGGGAGGGCGGGTAATGTTTCCTCCTGTCCATCCTGTGAGAGAAAGAGGAAGAGCCAGAGTTGCCTCCCCTATATAAGCCCCACCCTCCTCACAGTAATACACCAGGCACAAACATCTAAACTTCCTCTTAAAGCAACAACACATTGTTTAAAATCTACACTGCATTACAAACAAAAGCTGCAGGAGTTCTCGGTCCACCCATCCCCAAGTCATGTCCACCTCAGTCTAGTCTCCGGTGGTTTCTGTATATCTTGGACACCAAGCCCACCCCCATGATATATATAACTATGTACATGGATCCAGGGCACCTTTCCCCTTGACATTGATATAAACGGGGTTTCCCCTCAGGACTGTAGCCTGACTACAGCATTCCCATATGACACCTCCCCCCCGGAGATCGCTGGGTAATATTCCATTGAGAAAAAAGAAAAAAAAAAGAGCATGAACCGCACATCCCAAAATCATACGTTGATCTAAAGCCGCTAGGCAAAAATGTATATACTGAACATGAGGTTTTCAGTTTAACATTCTGATCAGACTGTATGAAGCCCACTGCCACTTCACGGCAAACCTCGTAGTGGGTCCTAACGCCCTAACGGAGCGGAGCCGTGCGGCGACCACCGCCGCAGCGGCCATGCACCAGCAGGGCGGACAGCCTGTTGCCCCACAGCACCCATGCTGCGAGACTGAGCCCCCATGACTCCAGACCGCGCCGCCCCACCAGCACAAAGCCACAGCAACAATGGCCGCCACACAGCACCAGCACCAAAATGAAAGGAGCATTTAAACTCACCTTCCTCCAGCTCTTCAGTGAGAGCCAAAATGGGCTAGAACCATTACTTTGCAGTCTCCTGCTAATTAAAATCACCTGTGCCAAATGGGAGGAGTGCTGGTCCAAAAAAGAGACAAGAACATGCTTAAATGTTAAACTGAAAACCTCATGTTCAGTCTGTTACCTCTGCTATTAACCTTGTGTGACGAACATTTTACTATTGATGCTGCCTATGCAGCATCAATAGTAAAAAGATATAATGTTAAAAGTAATAAAAAAAAAAAAAAATGGAGCTATTCTCACCCTCCGGCGTCCACCGATGCGTGCGAGCGGCGAGGCTGCCGCCAGCTTCCGTTCCCAGAGATGCATTGCAAAATTACCCAGATGACTTAGCAGTCTCACAAGACCGCTAAGTCATCTGGGTAATTTCGCAATGCATCACTGGGAACGGAAGCTGGCGGCAGCCTCACATGCATCGGGACAGCTTCGGTGGACGCCGGAGGGTGAGTATATACAGTGGGGCAAAAAAGTATTTAGTCATTCAGCAATAGTGCAAGTTCCACCACTTAAAAAGATGAGAGGCGTCTGTAATTTACATCATAGGTAGACCTCAACTATGGGAGACAAACTGAGAAAAAAAAAATCCAGAAAATCACATTGTCTGTTTTTTTAACATTTTATTTGCATATTATGGTGGAAAATAAGTATTTGGTCAGAAACAAACAATCAAGATTTCTGGCTCTCACAGACCTGTAACTTCTTCTTTAAGAGTCTCCTCTTTCCTCCACTCACCTGTAGTAATGGCACCTGTTTAAACTTGTTATCAGTATAAAAAGACACCTGTGCACACCCTCAAACAGTCTGACTCCAAACTCCACTATGGTGAAGACCAAAGAGCTGTCAAAGGACACCAGAAACAAAATTGTAGCCCTGCACCAGGCTGGGAAGACTGAATCTGCAATAGCCAACCAGCTTGGAGTGAAGAAATCAACAGTGGGAGCAATAATTAGAAAATGGAAGACATACAAGACCACTGATAATCTCCCTCGATCTGGGGCTCCACGCAAAATCCCACCCCGTGGGGTCAGAATGATCACAAGAACGGTGAGCAAAAATCCCAGAACCACGCGGGGGGACCTAGTGAATGAACTGCAGAGAGCTGGGACCAATGTAACAAGGCCTACCATAAGTAACACACTACGCTACCATGGACTCAGATCCTGCAGTGCCAGACGTGTCCCACTGCTTAAGCCAGTACATGTCCGAGCCCGTCTGAAGTTTGCTAGAGAGCATTTGGATGATCCAGAGGAGTTTTGGGAGAATGTCCTATGGTCTGATGAAACCAAACTGGAACTGTTTGGTAGAAACACAACTTGTCGTGTTTGGAGGAAAAAGAATACTGAGTTGCATCCATCAAACACCATACCTACTGTAAAGCATGGTGGTGGAAACATCATGCTTTGAGGCTGTTTTTCTGCAAAGGGGCCAGGACGACTGATCCTGGAACATGAAAGAATGAATGGGGCCATGTATCGTGAGATTTTGAGTGCAAACCTCCTTCCATCAGCAAGGGCATTGAAGATGAAACGTGGCTGGGTCTTTCAACATGACAATGATCCAAAGCACACCGCCAGGGCAACGAAGGAGTGGCTTCGTAAGAAGCATTTCAAGGTCCTGGAGTGGCCTAGCCAGTCTCCAGATCTCAACCCTATAGAAAACCTTTGGAGGGAGTTGAAAGTCCGTGTTGCCAAGCGAAAAGCCAAAAACATCACTGCTCTAGAGGAGATCTGCATGGAGGAATGGGCCAACATACCAACAACAGTGTGTGGCAACCTTGTGAAGACTTACAGAAAACGTTTGACTTCTGTCATTCCCAACAAAGGATATATTACAAAGTATTGAGATGAAATTTTGTTTCTGACCAAATACTTATTTTCCACCATAATATGCAAATAAAATGATAAAAAAAACAGACAATGTGATTTTCTGGATTTTTTTTTCTCAGTTTGTCTCCCATAGTTGAGGTCTACCTATGATGTAAATTACAGACGCCTCTCATCTTTTTAAGTGGTGGAACTTGCACTATTGCTGACTGACTAAATACTTTTTTGCCCCACTGTAACTATTTTTTGTTTTAATTCTTTTTTTTAACAGTGATATGGTGCCCACACTGCTGTATACTACGTGGGCTGTGTTATATACTACGTGGGGTGTGTTATATACTACGTGACTGATATATACTACATGGGCAGTGTTATATACTGCATGGACTGTGTTATTTACTGCGTGGGCTGTGTTATTTAGTGTGTGGGCTGTGTTATATACTACGTGGCTGCTATATACTACGTGGCTGCTATATACTGCATGCCTGAGCTATATACTACATGGCTGTCTGTGTTACGTGGGCTGTGCTATATACTATGTGGCTGCTATATACTATGTGGCTGTGCTATATACTACATGGCTCTGCTATATACTACATCGCTCTGCTACATACTATGTGGCTGTCTGTGTTATATAGTATGTGGGCTGTGTTATATACTACGTGGCTGTGCTATATACTATGTGGCTGTACTATATACTATGTGGCTGTGCTATATACTACATGGCTGCTATATACTACGTGGCTGTGCTATATACTACGTGGCTGTGCTATATACTACGTGGCTGTGCTATATACTACGTGGCTGTGCTATATACTACGGGCTGTGCTCTATACTACGTGGCTGTGCTCTATACTACGTGGCTGTGCTCTATACTATGTGGCTGTGCTACATACTACGTGGCTGCTATATACTACGTGGCTGTGCTATTTACTACGTGGCTGTGTTATATAGTACTGGCTGTACTATATCCTGCACCCTGAACCCCCGACATCCAGCGCCCCAAACCCCCGACATCCTGCGACCAATCAGCGACAGACGCAGTCCAGCCACAAATTGACGCAGGATTTAAACCACGCTTCACTGATTGGTCGCTCCCGGCCGCTTCAGTGATTGGTCGTGGCCAGCCTTGCGCGACCAATCAGCGATATTGATGCGGTATTTAAACACCGCTTCGGTGTTTGGTCATGCCCGGCTGTCCGCGACCAATCAGCAACAGGTGCAGTCCGGCTGCAAATTGGAGCCGGATTTGAACCACGCTTCGCTGATCGGCCAGCCGGGCGCGACCAATATTGGTGCTGAATTTAACCCCCACTCACAGCGCGACATACATACATACATACATACATATTGTAGAATACCCGATGCGTTAGAATCGGGCCACCATCTAGTCTTTCTTATTCTCTTAAAAAAGGCCAAGAAAGCAAAAATTTGTCCGGGGTTTGTAAACTTTTGAGCACAACTGTAGCTCCCTATATACAGTATGAGCTCCCACTCAGCCTCCTATACACATTATGAGCCCTCAGATAGCCTCTTATATACAGTAGGAATCCTCACTTAGTCTCCTATACATAGGCACACATCCCATACATGTATTAATAAGAAAAAACAGAACACATACGTTGCTCCTGTACCCCCAGCACTTGGCTCTGGTGCATAGGGCTCCATTTCTTCTAATGCTAGCATGTAAGTGACATCATCACGTGATGACATCATCGAGCAAGCAGCAGAGCTTCAGGAAAAGTTCTTTGTCCAGAGACTGATACCATTTTGTATTTTATTGCAATGTTGCAGAGGCCAAAAAAACATACTTCTGGAGCTTTGATTTTATTTTTGTCATGCCGTTTACAAAATGCAACAATTTACTTTATATTTTGATCCGTCTTTCACAAACGCAGCAATACTAAATATATGTATTTTTATTTGTTTTGTTTTGTTTTAATGGAAAAAGGAGGGTGATTTTAGCTTTTTGTGTTTTATTTATTTTTTTCATATTTTTAAAATACTTTTTTTGTTCACTTTTTATTATATTTAATAGTCCTCTTAGTGGACTTGAAGTTGCAATCACCTGATTGCTTGTGCTATACATAGCAGTGCATCAGCACTGCTATGTATAGAGAGAATCACAATATCCAATGAACACCAGCTACAGGTTGGCTTTCACAGGATGATCATAATAACAAGCACGGGTCATCAGCAAACCCCTGGCTGTCATGACAACAAAGAGTAACACTTGAGATATGACGCATATATGCGTCATATTTTGTGAAAGGGGTTAATGGCACATGATGGCTGATAAAATTAGCCATCATCAGTCAGGAAATCAGGAAAGATGTGAGCTTGTCGTGCAAGCCCACATCAAAAGCAGAGACACAACTTTTGACAAAATACAAGTACGTCAAAAGTCATGAAAGGATTAAAAACTACATGTTATATGTATCAAAGAATTCTGAATATACATTGGACCATTACTTTGCATAAATTAAAGTAGATTTTCCCATGGTAGTGATCTACTAAATGGTCCAGAATTGTTGTGGCAAGAAATTGCCTACCTATATAGGGTTAAAGCCAAGGTCCCTTAAATATTGTACTTAATTACTACTTATCCAACGAGCTAGATACAAAAATAACCTCATGTATATAAATAGTATAATGAGGATACAATATGGGCAATATATGAATAGATTAATGTCAGGGGCATACGTAGAAATCATCAGACCGCATAGCAGAAGTTCTATTTGCTTTCTGAGCTATCCCCCCCCAAAAAAAAGAATATTTGACATCGTCACAGAAGAGCATATCTAGCAAATCTGCAGTTCTTACAAAGTAATTTTCCTACTTTCGAAACCCCTTGACTCCCATTTCATTGCCCTCATAATTTATGATGCTAACAAAAGTGCCCTCCCAAACACAGTATGATACCCCACCAGTGAATTCTTCCACAGAACCCTCCACACAAACAGCATGAATTCTACTGCCCCCCCCCCCCAGCCAAGTATGGTGACACCAACACAGTATGATGCCCTAACTTTGACCCCCAGCACAGCCCTCTATACATTATAATAGCCCCAACACAACCCTACACACAGTAGGACAGCCTCAAAATAAGCCTCAACACAGTATTATGACCCCAACACAACCCTCCACACTGTGTGATGGCCCTTACTAGCCCTCCAAACAGTATAATGGCCCCCACACAGCCCTCAAAACAGCATAATGGCCTCCACACAGTCCTTCAAACAGTATAGTGGCCTTCTAAATAGGATAATGGCCTCCACACAGCCCTACACGCTGTGATAGACCCTACACAAACTTTCACACTGTATAAATGCTTGCATACAATATAATGGCTCCCATCATAGCCTTCCAAACAGTATACTGGCCCCCATATAGCCCTGCAAACACTAAAATAGACCCCCAAATAGCCCTGCAAACAGTATAATGGCCCTCACAGAGAACTGCAACAGTATAATAATACCCACATAGCTCTACAGATAGTATAATGGCCCCCAAATAGCCCTCCATACAGTATAATGGACCACACATAGTCCTCCATGTAGTATAATGCACCTCACATTGCCCTTCATGTGGTATGATGCATATCACATTATCTTTCATGTAGTATAATGGTCTCCTATTGCCAGCCATACAGTATAATGGGCTCCACATTGTCCTCCATGCAGTACAATGGTCCCACATTGCCTTTAATACAGTATAATAGGCCCCATATTGCCCTCCATACAGTATAGTGGGCCCCATATTGACATCCACATAGTATAATGCACCCCACATTGTCCTTTATGTAGTATAATTCACCCCACATTATCCTCGATGTAAGTATAGTGCACCCCTCGTAGTCCTCCATTTAGTATAATGGGCTCTACATTATCCTCCATGTAGTATAATGCACCCCATATAGTCTTCCATTTAGTATAATTCACCTCACATAGTCCTCCATATGCACCCCACATAGTCCTCTGTATAGTATAATGTGCCCCACAGTGTTCCACACAGTATAATGTGCCCCATATTTCTTTCTATGTTGTATGATGCACCTGACATAGTCCTCCATATCATATATTGGGCCCCACATAGCCCTCCAAATAGTATAAAGGCCACACATTGACTTCCATGTTGTATAATGGGCCCCACATATTCCTCCATGTAGTATCATGAGCCTCCATTGCCTTCCATACAGTATGAAGGGTCCCACAATGTTCTCATTGATTAAAATATAAATACTCACTTCTCCCCGGTCAGTGGGCAGTCGGCATCATGTAGTGACGTCATCCTGCTCACTACACTGAGATGTCAGATCTCAGACACAAAGGGAAAATGACGAACGAGAGAGCGGACGACTCACTCCTCCATCATTGCATTCAACTGTATAGACATGCAGGATGCCGATACAGCTGAAAGTGCAATGATGGGCGTGGGGGGCTGGTGCCCCTCGACTCATGGGTCCCATACCAGCCGCGTTGCCTGCTGCTATTTGTGGTATGTAACTGATTAATGTGCAGCATATAGTGGAAAAATAATATACTATAATTTAAATATAAGTTATCAATTATACATGAAAATTACTAGCATGGGGAAATAGATGTTTTAAAGAATTTGACTCAGGAGTGTGATTTACTTTGCCAAATGCATTACAATAGCCCTCAAAGATCCTTTCATGTTTCATAAGGGAAGCATTTTTATGTATTTTAAATATATTTATTATACTCCTTTAAGTCTAAATAAGCCTTTGAAATGTAGAAAGATATAAGCGCTCTACAGTAATAGGAGTAAATCGTCTGTGCTACGGTTTGAATAACGCTAACCAGGTAATGGTTCCCCGTGTTAGGTGTTCTTGGTCTTCCCTGATACAATTTACCATAATTATGAATATAACTGATACAATTTACATCATAATTACAAATATAACTTCATTACTGCAGAGCGGGTGAGGGAAATCACTAAACCCCAGTTTTTTAAATTTTTCTAAAATATCTCTACTCAGAGCAACAGTAGCTCTACAGAGCATCAACTCCTCTCCTCTTTCCGGATGGTCCCTGTATAATTTGACTCTGTGCAGAAGCTGATAATAGCCCTGTGTCATTTGGAGAAGCGCTGTGTGCCCCATCCTGCAATGCGATCCAGAGGATGCATGCAATCTTGCAGGTGTGGAGCACAACATCCTTTCCACTCTGCCACTGAGCTTTGGCGGATGAGTGATTTCCTTCCTTTCCTTTATTCCAATTCATCATTAAACAGGAATAAAAAGTCGGACTAAAGATTTTAAATAAAATATATAATTTTTTTTATTAATAAAACATTTATTTTTAATTGATTAAAATTTAAATCCATACAATTTAATTTTTTAACTAATGGTTTATTTCAATATGTGTCTCTTCCACAGTGTATACGCTTGCAGTAACTTGTTAGTATAGCTGAGGGGGCTAAGTGTCGGGTGGCGGATCTTGAGGAAGTTGAGGTATTTCTTTTGGAGTTCGAGTCAGAGATGTGCTTTTCTTGCTCAGTATACATCTGGGGTTTTTTTTGCTTTTTTTCCCTTTCCAACTGGTGTTTAAAATAGACATGTTAATATAAAAACAGCTTCTATCTTTTACTATGAACTTTTATGCAAATAATAGCATACTGTCTGTTAACCATGAACTTTGACATGTGTCATCTGACTGCTTGGCGCTCGGTTTTTTTTTGTGTTTTTTTAAATTTGTGTGTATTTAATGCTCCACCTATGTATGTTCCATGTGGTATTTTCTGAAGAAGAGGTTGCAAAAAACCTTGAAACGCGTAGAATAAACCAGTGTCAAACTTTAATAACTTTCTGGAATCTCATCATTTGGGCAACGCGGACAAAATCCACATATTCTTTTGCAGAGTACTGATTAATGTGCAGCATATAGTGGAAAAATAATATAGCTATAATTTAAATACAAGTTGTCACTTGTATTATATATACATGAAAATTACTAGCATGGGGAAACACATGTTTTAAAGAATTTGACTCAGGAGTGCGATTTACATAGCCAAATGCATTACAATAGCCCTCAAATTATCATGACATATGTTGCCATTACTGGAATTATAAAAATAGTGTAGTGAAACTGTATAGCAGGCTGTCAGACCGCAACAGCATTGAGCCTGTTGTAACACCCAGGGCCGGACTGGCCATCTGGCAATTCTGGCAAATGGCAGAGGGGCCTGACTGGTCATGGGCTGCCTTGTCTGCTACATTGTTAAGAGAATCGGTGTTCTCAACACACCCATACTGTTAAGAGTTGTGATGGAGCACAAAGTTGCTGACTCCGTCACTTACTCCAGGAGGCCACGCGTATCATTAGAAATATTGGTCTTGTAGAAAATCTTCTTCCTCCATACAGGGTAATATCAGTAATATATGCCATCTGGTTCATGGGGACGGGGACAACATGGGCCTGAATGATTTCAAATGCCAGGCCTGAATTTCATCTCCAGTCCATAGCTGGTAACACCTCATGAGCTTCAGAGTTAGGTTAAGCGTTGAAGCATAGTGTCAGCTGGAGTCTATGTTCCACGTGGGTGGCAAGTCACTGTGTGTGCCACTACCCATAATGCAGTAGGACAGCAAGGTGATTATCAGTCTAATTATCCCTTCGCTAAGCTTTCCCTTTCTCGAATGAAAAGCTGGCTGCCAATTGAACTAACCCTGAACTACATATCAGGACAGAAGTCAATGATGTGCCTTTCACCAGTGTTTGCCAGCTTTTTCTAAGAGCCCTAAGAGATCCAGAAGTGAAATGGTCATCAATATGCTGTAAATATTTCAAATGGGATTACCCTTTAGCCATGATTCTTCATTGCCTCTGCACTTGTTTTTTGTCTATTTTTTTTGTGTTTTGTTCCTTTTTTTGTTTGCGCTCAATTCATTATTCTATTTTCACCTTTTTTTATATCTGCTCTCCTGTTTTTTTTTCTAATGCTTTGTGGGCGAAGTTTAGTGATTCCAGATGTTTTCACCCGATTCATCAATTACGTCTTTTTTTTAGAGTCTCAAGAATTTGCCACAACTTCACTTCAGTCCCCTTTGGTACATTTCAGAGTGTGTCCAAATTTTGGCATAATTTTTGCCAGATTTGGAGCCAAAAAAACCAGTTCAAGACATGAAAAAAGCCTATGTTTGACTTTGCACCAAATTAATGAATCATGTGCGTTATTTTGATGGATTTGAGCAGAAAACGGTAACTAATACCACAAAGCAGAAAATGAAAGTGATTTAAAAAAAACCACAAATAACGAATTGAGGCCTTTTACTTTTAATAAGGAAGCTGGGATTAAAGTAATTTAACAATGTGGCTCTGAGCAGAAAATGTGCATCCATGGTTTAGCAATAGTTTATTCAAAACACATGACAGCTTAGTGTTATAACACTGTTTTATTTCTTTTCTTACATTATTTTATTCTAGGATGGATGCATGCTGGATACCCAATTATGTGCCATATACCATCAGCCTCTTCCATGATAAATCTTGAAGATATAAAGAAAAATGGAATGTGGGGCTGCATACATGAACTGGGGCACAATCAGCAGCAGAGTGCTTGGGAATTCCCTCGTCACACTACAGAAGCCACATGTAACCTGTGGTCGGTATATGTACATGAAAATGTGCTGGGAATCCCGAGAGATAAAGCTCATTCTGATCTAATACCAGAAAAAAGAGTAGCCCGTACTAGAGAGTATTTGAAGAATGGAGCAAATTTGAAAGGTTGGCATGTGTGGACCGCACTTGAGACTTATCTGCAGGTAAGACACAGAATCTGTGTGGTTAAGGCTACTTTCACACTAGCGTCGGTACGGGGCCGTCGCGCTGCGTCGGCCCGACGTACCGACGCATACTTTGCAAGCACTGCACAACTGGGGCAGCGGATGCTGTTTTTCCACGCATCCGCTGCCCCATTGTGAGGTGCGGGGAGGTGGGGGCGGAGTTCCGGCCGCGCATGCGCGGTCGGAAATGGCGGACCGTCGGCACAAAAAAAGTTACATGTAACGTTTTTTGCTGCCGGCGGTCTGCCACAACACGACGTTTGCGACGTGTGTCAATACGTCGCAATGCATCACTAATGTTAGTCAATGGGGGAAAAACGCATCCTGCAGACGACTTTGCAGGATGCGTTTTTTTGCCAAAACGACGCATTGCGAAGTATGCAAAAAAACGCTAGTGTGAAAGTAGCCTAATCCATATACTTGTGTGCATTCACATTCACATTTCAATTTATGTAAAATGGTTGAATTTTAAAATTCAGTCTAATTCATCAGTAGATACTATATGAAATACTAGATGAAATTGCTTGTCATGTGATAAAGCAACTTTGCTCAAATCTCAAATTATTCTGCTGCGCTAGATACAGTGGTGCTTGAAAGCTTGTGAACTCTTCAGAATTTGTATATCTCTAAATAAATCCTAAAAGTAGTTAAAGGGAACCTGTCACCCCGTTTTTTGAAGATGAGCTAAAAATAGCGTTAAATAGGGGCAGAGCTGGGCGTTACATTAGTGTCTTTGTGTGCCTTTATAACCTACCTAAGCTGCCGAAATACCTTTGTAAAGTCGCCGTTTTCTGCTGTCACTCACGCTGGTCTGGTCCTATGGGCGTGGTGACAGCGCTGTTTCTCCCCCGGAATCCTGCTCATCATTACGTTGGTGGCATAGTGGTGTGCGCATGTCCAAAGCGAAGATCCACTGCCCAGGAGATTCAAAACAGCGCGGTCTTCGCTATTCGCCGTTTACCCGTGGGCGCGGCCATCTTTCCTGTGGCCGCGCATGCGCAGATGGAGCGCTCTGCTGCCCGGGGCTTCAGGAAAATGGCCGTGGGATTCCGCGCATGCGCAGATGGAGATTGCGGCGGCCGTCACATGATCGGGGGTCGGCGATGCATCAGGATGGTAACCATAGAGGTCCTTGAGACCTCTATGGTTACTGATGCCGGCCTGCTGTGAGCGCCCCCCTGTGGTCGGCGCTCACAGCACGCCTGCATTTCAGCTACATAACAGCGATCTGATGATCGCTGTTATGTAGCAGAGCCGATCGGGCTGTGCCTGCTTCTAGCCTCCCATGGAGGCTATTGAAGCATGGCAAAAGTGAAAAAAAAAAGTTTTTAAAAATGTGAAAAAAATATTAAAAATATAAATGTTTAAATCACCCCCCTTTCGCCCCATCCTAAATAAAACAATAAAAAAAAAATCAAACCTACACATATTTGGTATCGCCGCATTCAGAATCGCCCGATTTATCAATTAAAAAAAAGCATTAACCTGATTGCTAAACAGCGTAGCGACAAAAAAATCCGAAACGCCAGAATTACGTTTTTTTGGTCGCCGCGACATTGCGTTAAAATGCAATTACGGGCGATCAAAAGAACGTGTCTGTGCCAAAATGGTATCATTAAAAACGCCAGCTCGGCACGCAAAAAATAAGCCCTCACCCGACCCCATGGACACTAACGTAAAAAAACAGTGAATACCTCTGCAAGCACTAAGATATAACAACATACTATAAAGATGTGCATAGCTTATGGATATTCTCAGAGTACAATGGTCACATTAAAGTGGTTGGCTACTACTTCACTTTCATGTAAACTAACTACCATAGATAAGCCCTTCACTAAATACCTTACTTTTACAAATCCTTCCATAACCTGAGCTTGTCCTCTGGTCACATGATCTCTGGCTGAGAATCTTCTTGCTTACTGTGATGTTACATCAAAATCTTGATTAGTTCTTGGCTCTCGAAACTGGCAGGGGCATGGCTTGCCATGTGGGTAGGCAGGGCTTGCCATGTGGGTGGGCAAAGCTTCATTCGGCAGAGTTCAAGGCTGTTCCTGTGCATGCTGCTGCAGGCAATGCTCTCCCTGCAGATCCAGCCCCCTTTGAATCTGTATTTTTACAGCAGGGTGTATATACATGTATACACACTGCTGTATACTCTCTTTTATATACATAAAGTTCTCTTTTCTCCGTCAATTTATTCTATCTAATGAATCCATCTATCTTATATATCCCATCTATCTAATATAATCTATCCCATCTCTATATCTATTTTATCTATCCTATCTGAGAAATCAGTATTTTAATTGATATGTAAATTACACAGTAGATGTGAAGCCTCTGCCACTCCAGCTCTATTCCCTGTCCAGCACTGCGTCCTCCTGCTTGACTCACAGTCTCTATGCTTTGAAACTTCAGGCAAAAGAGTTATTAGTCAAACAGGAGGAAGCAGCCCTGGGCAGGGAATAGAGCTGGAATGACAAAAGCTTCAGATCTACAGCTTTTTTCGAATGTCTATTCAAACACTGATTTCTTAGTAATGGAGGAACAGACTGATGCAAGTAAAGTTATTGCTGGACTTGTCTTTGAAATAGCCACATGTGCATATAAATAGTTTGTGAAATGAAATCCTGTGGAAAGATTCCCTTTAAACGATTGCTTTATTAAAAAAAAATCTTAATTTTGTTTATTGCATAATACTCTTTTTGTGTTGTACTAAATGGTCCTAGATCATGAGTTTTGTAAGACCATTAGATATTGGATGGAGATTGCAAGCAGGATGCTGCGTTTATTTTTTTCTAGCCTGGACAGATCCTTAATCCTGGCTAGGAGAACATGTTTCAACATGACGTAAAGGAAGTGAAGGTTGCGGTAATACCTTGGAATTGGAGGAATCTCAGGGCCGTTATAAAACATATCATGATTAGCTTATCATCATGTGATGGGCCTGTTTAATCAAATTAGATAAATCAATATGTGTTACATCTCTGTAATCTTTAACCTTATTTGGGATAATTTGTTGTGTTTTTTTATGTTTCTTTTCAGCTACAAGAGAGCTTTGGTTGGGAACCTTTCAAACGCCTTTTCGCTGACTACCAGACCATGCCCAAAGGTAGCAATGACAATAAAGTCAAGATGAATCTCTGGGCAGAGATGTTTTCTCAAGCAGTAAATAAAAACCTGTCCCCATTTTTCAAAGCTTGGGGATGGCCTATTGATGAAGATACCAGTCAGAAATTGTCCAACTTGCCTTCATGGGATGAAGACCCCATGAAGACCTATGTTGAGACAGAATAAATGCATAAATAAAATAGACAGATGTGTTTTATCGCAAAATGTTTACCAGACTAATTGTCCTGTCCAATAATAAAGGTATAGTGCAATAAGTTCAATTCACTACTCTTCATACAAGAGTCAGGGTGTGATAAATACAGTTAGGTCCATATATATTTGGACAGAGACAACATTTTTCTAGTTTTGGTTATAGACAATACCACAATGAATTTTAAACAAAACAATTCAGATGCAGTTGAAGTTCAGACTTTCAGCTTTCATTTGAGGGTATCCACATTAAAATCGGATGAAGGGTTTAAGAGTTTCAGCTCCTTAACATGTGCCACCCTGTTTTTAAAAGGACCAAAAGTAATTGGACAGATTTAATAATTTTAAATAAAATGTTCATTTTTAGTACTTGGTTGAAAACCCTTGGCTGGCAATGACTGCCTGAAGTCTTGAACTCATGGACATCACCAGACGTTGTGTTTCCTCCTTTTTAATGCTCTGCCAGGCCTTCACTGCGGTGGTTTTCAGTTGCTGTTTGTTTGTGGGCCTTTCTGTCTGAAGTTTAGTCTTTAACAAGTGAAATGCATGCTCAATTTGGTTGAGATCAGGTGACTGACTTGGCCATTCAAGAATATTCCACTTCTTTGATTTAATTAACTCCTGGGTTGCTTTGGCTTCATGTTTTGGGTCATTGTCTATCTGTAGGATGAAACGACAACCAATCAGTTTGGCTGCATTTGGCTGGATCTGAGCACACAGTGTGGCTCTGAATACCTCAGAATTCATTCGGCTGCTTCTGTCCTGTGTCACATCATCAATAAACACTAGTGACCCAGTGCCACTGGCAGCCATGCATGCCCAAGCCATCATACTGCCTCCGCCATGTTTTACAGATGATGTGATATGCTTTGGATCATGAGCTGTACCACGCCTTCGCCATACATTTCTCTTTCCATCATTCTGGTAGAGGTTGATCATGGTTTCATCTGTCCAAAGAATGTTCTTCCAGAACTGTGCTGGCTTTTTTAGATGTTTTATAGCAAAGTCCAGTCTAGCCTTTTTATTCTTGATTCTTATGAGAAGCACCGTGCAGTGAACCCTCTGTATTTACTTTCATGCAGTCTTCTCTTTATGGTAGATTTGGATATTGATACGCCGACCTCCGGGAGAGTGTTGGTCACTTGGTTGGCTGTTGTGAAGGGGTTTCTCTTCACCATGGAGATTATTCTTCTATCCTCCACCACTGTTGTCTTCCGTGGGCGCCCAGGTCTTTTTGCATTGATGAGTTCACCAGTGCTTTCTTTCTTTCTCAGGATGTACCAAACTGTAGATTTTGCCACTCCTAATATTGTAGCAATTTCTCGGCTTGTTTTTTTCTGTTTTCGCAGCTTAAGGATGGCCTGTTTCACTTGCATGGAGAGCTCCTTTGACCGCATGTTTACTTCACAGCAAAACCTTCCAAATGCAAGCACCACACCTCAAATCAACTCCAGGCCTTTTATCTGCTTAATTCAGAATGACATAATGAAAAGATTGCCCACACCTGTTCATGAAATAGCCTTGGAGTCAATTGTCCAATTACTTTTGGTCCCTTTAAAAACAGGGTCGCACATGTTAAGGAGCTGAAACTCTTAAACCCTTCATCCGATTTTAATGTGGATAACCTCAAATGAAAGCTGAAAGTCTGAACTTCAACTGCATCTGAATTGTTTTGTTTAAAATTCATTGTGGTAATGTCTATAACCAAAATTAGAAAAATGTTGTCTCTGTCCAAATATATATGGACCTAACTGTATATACATTGTCTGGGAATATTAATAAAATAATAGTTAAATAAGTGCCTGTCCTCATTTCTTGACTTGTTGCGGCATGCACATGATACAGGGATTTTGACTCAACATGAATACATGAATGCGACAGAACCACCATCAGAACATGAATGCAGTGCCAGAACCACAGTGAGTACATGAATGCAGCATCTGACCCACTGTCAGTACATAAATAAGTCACCAAGCTTAGTCTCATGTACAATTGTATGGCATGAACCTTCAACTCCCAGAATGTCTTTAACAGTGGTAAGGAGATACTGGGAGTTGTTGTTACCAGTCATCATCAGACTGTGGACCATACAAGAACCACAATACTGATGAGACGCAGTATCACAAATAAACATTTACATCCAGGTACCTTATAGGCAACATCATCTCTGATTGGTGTCATTACCATCCCTTTTGTCTCCATGAAGTACAGACACCATGATGAGATTTCATGTCCACAGCTCGTCTCTGCAGGCTTCCCTCTAATCCATCTTTAGCAGCACTTCCCAACATGGTCCCTTTAAACAGTTGCACATCTTCTCTCTCTGGTCACCCACTGCCTCTTCCTGTCTGTTTCGGTACTGACGATCTCTTCCCCTCAGAGCTGCTGGCTGTGCTCTGTGTGTCAGCTTCCCAGGTTGGGTCGGTGACTTCGTCATTCTACCACTTCATCTTCCACCACCGCACCCTGGTACACTTAACTTTGTGACTTAACAACAAGACTTAGCGGCAACTGTGTCTCATGATTATCTTCCTCCTTATCACAAATTTGCCATTCCCCACTGTCATGTTCTTGTGGCCGTGGCTACTCCAGGTTTTCTGTATCACTAAACAGCATGTTGTCCTGTCTCTCTTGGAGAATGCAGGTTGAGAGGCCACAATCAAGAAATGTAGCAAACAGCTCCTCGGAATGTCCTAGAGTGGGATCACTAATCTCCTGGGACTCAACATGGTGAGAGGAAGGAGGATCAGGGTGAGGATTAAGTGATCCAGACTTTAGGCTGGTGAGACTGGACCATGTGGAAGACTGTGTGGTGCTGCCAAGCTTGATAAAAAACAAAAAAAACAAATATATAGAGATCAAAAAATATATATATAAAAAAAATATAAAATATAAATATTATATATAAGTATAAAACAATAGTGAGAGAGACTATATATGTATATATATATATATATTTATTTATCCCGATATATATATGTGTGTGTGAGTGTATATATATATATATATATATATATATATATATATATATATATATATATATATATACACACACACACACATATATATATCGGGATAAATAAAGTAAAACTGAAGCATAATAAATTGTAAAATACCTTTATTAAACGTAATTGGTAAGAGAGTGACACTACAGAATGTGCCTGTACTTGGAGAAGGGATACCAAATTTGTGCTTAAAAACAATTAATTATATGAATATGTAAAAAATAAAACTACATATAAGTAGCACAAAACACAGACAAAAGGAAAAAATTGAAAAAATATATTATCAGAAAAAAACAATCACTTGAACCATGATGCGTGCAACCATGCATACAGGGGCATATATGTGTATGTGCATATAACTGTGCACTCAGGGGCATATATATGTGTAAAAAATAATGCTATCAAACAAATAGTGCAAGCAAAGTGCAATCAAATGAAGAAAAAATATGTAAATGACCATGTGTGATAAAAAATATATAAATAAATAAGTATATATGTGTGCAAAAAAGTGCATAAGTGCAAGGAAAATATATATATAAGCCAAAACCTACTATAGTCAGCAGTGTTCACATGGATTTCAGTACTATGTGCACCCAAAGCACATGTAATGAACACCAGGCTCAAAGTAGAATAATATAATTAAATGTATAATATATACCTTTTGGGGTCCGTTCCTCCAAGTACAGCGCACCCCGACGCGCGTTTCGGATACAATCCTTCGTCATTTATTTTTCAACAGGACAATGACCCCCAAACACACCTCCAGGCTGTGTAAGGGCTATTTGACCAAGAAAGAGAGTGATGGGGTGCTACGCCAGATGACCTGGCCTCCACAGTCACCAGACCTGAACCCAATCGAGATGGTTTGGGGTGAGCTGGACCGCAGAGTGGAGGCAAAAGGGACAACAGTGCTAAGCATCTCTGGGAACTCCTTCAAGATTGCTGGAAGACGATTTCTGGTGACTACCTCTTGAACCGCATCAAGAGAATGCCAAGAGTGTGCAAAGCAGTCATCAAAGCAAAAGGTGGCTACTTTGAAGAACCTAGATTATAAGACATATTTTCAATTGTTTCACACTTTTTTGTTAAGTATATAATTCCACATGTGATAATTCATAGTTTTGATGCCTTCAGTGTGAATTTACAATTTTCATAGTCATGAAAATACAGAAAAATCTTTAAATGAGGTGTGTCCAAACTTTTGGTCTGTATTGTATATATATATATATATATATATATATATATATATATATATATATATATATATATATATATATACACAGTACAGACCAAAAGTTTGGACACACCTTCTCATTTAAACATTTTTCTGTATTTTCATGACTATAAAAATTGTACATTCACACTGAAGGCATCAAAACTATGAATTAACACATGTGGAATTATATACTTAACACAAAATTGGGAAACAACTGAAATTATGTCTTATATTCTAGGTTCTTCAAAGTAGCCACCTTTTGCTTTGATGACTGCTTTGCACACTCTTGGCATTTTCTTGATGAGCCTCAAGAGGTAGTCCCCGGGAATGGCTTTCAATTCACAGGTGTGCCCTGTCAGGTTTAATAAGTGGGACTTCTTGCCATATAAATGGAGTTGGGACCATTAGTTGTGTTGTGTAGAAGTCTGGTGGATACAAAGCTGATAGTCCTACTGAATAGACTGTTAGAATTTGTATTATGGCAAGAAAAAAGCAGCTAAGTAAAGAAAAATGAGTGGCCATCATTACTTTAAGAAATGAAGGTCAGTCAGTCCGAAAAATTGGGCAAACTTTGAACGTGTCCCCAAGTGCAGTGGCAAAACCATCAAGCGCTACAAAGAAACTGGCTCACATAAGGACCGCCCCAGGAAAGGAAGACCAAGAGTCACTTCTGCTTCTGAGGACAAGTTTATCCGAGTCACCAGCCTCAGAAATCGCAGGTTAACAGCAGCTCAGATTAGAGACCAGGTCAATGCCACACAGAATTCTAGCAGCAGACACATCTCTACAACAACTGTTAAGAGGAGACTTTGTACAGCAGGCCTTCATGGTAAAATAGCTGCTAGGAAACCACTGCTAAGGACAGGCAACAAGCAGAAGAGACTTGTTTGGGCTAAAGAACACAAGGAATGGACATTAGACCAGTGGAAATCTGTGCTTTGGTCTGATGAGTCCAAATTTGAGATCTTTGGTTCCAACCACCGTGTCTTTGTGCGACGCAGAAAAAGTGAACGGATGGACTCTACATGCCTGGTTCCCACCGTGTAGCATGGATGAGGAGGTGTGATGGTGTGGGGGTGCTTTTCTGGTGACACTGTTGGGGATTTATTCAAAATTGAAGGCATACTGAACCAGCATGGCTACCACAGCATCTTGCAGCAGCATGATATTCCATCCGGTTTGCGTTTAGTTGGACCATCATTTATTTTTCAACAGGACAATGACCCCCAACACACCTCCAGGCTGTGTAAGGGCTATTTGACCAAGAAAGAGAGTGATGGGGTGCTACGCCAGATGAGATGGTTTAGGGTGACCTGGACCGCAGAGGGAAGGCAAAAGGGCCAACAAGTGCTAAGCATCTCTGGTAACTCCTTCAAAATTGTTGGAAGACTATTCCTGATGAGTACCTCTTGAAGCTCATCAAGAGAATGCCAAGAGTGTGCAAAGCAGTCATCAAAGTAAAAGGTGGCTATTTTGAAGAACCTAGAGTATAAGACATAATTTCAGTTGTTTCACACTTTTTTGGTAAGTATATAATTCCACATGTGTTAATGCATAGTTTTGATACCTTCAGTGTGAATGTACAATTTTCATAGTCATGAAAATACAGAAAAATCTTTAAATGAGAAGGTGTGTCCAAACTTTTGGTCTGTACTGTATATATATATATATATATATATATATATATATATATATATATATATATATATATATATACAGTATATATACACTGCTCAAAAAAATAAAGGAAACACTTAAACAACAGAATATAATTCCAAGTAAATCAAACGCCTGCGAAATCAAACTGTCCACTTAGGAAGCAACACTGTTTCACAATCAATTTCACATGCTGTTGTGCAAATGGAGTAGACAACAGATGGAAATTATTCACATTTATCAAGACACACTCAATAAAGGAGTGGTTTTGCAGGTGGGGACCACAGACCACATCTCAATACCAATGCTTTCTGGCTGATGTTTTGGACACTTTTGAATGTTGGTTGTGCTTTCACACTCATGGGTAGCATGAGATGGACTCTACAACCCACACAAGTGGCTCAGGTAATGCAGCTCATCCAGGATGGCACATCAATGCGAGCTGTGGCAAGAAGGTTTGCTGTGTCTGTCAGCATAGTATCCAGAGGCTGGAGGCCCTACCAGGAGACAGGCCAGGAGACAGCCCTCCATGTGCTCTCCAGAGGTAGCCTGACTGCCAGTAGGTACCGAAATGAGATCCTCAGACCCCTTGTGAGACCATATGCTGGTGCGGTTGGCCCCGGGTTCCTCCAAATGCAGGACAATGTCAGACCTCATGTGGCTGGAGTGTGTCAGCAGTTCCTGCAAGATGAAAGCATTGAAGCTATGGACTGGCCTGCCCGTTCACCAGACCCGAATCTGATTGAACAAATCTGGGACATCATGTCTCACACCATCCACCAACGTCACGATGCACCACAGACTGTCAAGGAGTTGGCGGATGCTTTAGTCCAGGTCTGAGAGAAGATCCCTCAGGAGACCATCTGCTGCCTCATCACAAGCATGCCCAGGCGCTGTAGGGAGATCATACAGGCACATGGTTCAGGGCCGGACTGGGACTAAAATTCAGCCCTGGCATTTGAAGGTACACAGGCCCACTTGTCACATGGTGAATATGTAATATCTTTGTGCACCTGTAGGTCACAAGAAGTGAGGGGAGTGTAACACGACTATATAACATATAGTCACAGCTGTGCCCAGTATTACAGCTCAGTCCTATTTACTGCTCTTAGATGCAGGAGCGGGCAAAACTGCTATTTTACACACAGAGCTGGGTCTCATAGATAATAAAGATGATGCTGCGCTCTACATGGTGCTGCGGCCTCTTCATACACAGTAGCTGATGGACAGTGATGCAAAGGGTCAGATACCAATGAGCTAATATTTATGTATTTATTTTACTCACTGATATAGCACCACAGGTCTTTACAGACGTTATCATCACTGTCCCCATTGGGGCTCACAATCTACATTCCCTATGAGTCTTTGAAATGTGGGAGGAAACCAGAGAACCGGAGAAAACCCACGCAAACACGGGGAGAACATACAAACTCCTTGCAGATGTTGTCATTGGTGGGATTTGAACTCACGACCCCAGCGCTGCAAGGCAACAGTGCTAACCACAGTGCTAACCACTGAGTCACCAAAAACCTCTACAAAGGCCAAGATCTGTATTAACGCCATATCGTTACCATATAGCAGTAGTTATCAGCTCTGCATAACATATAAGAGATCACAGCACAGTTACAGATAATGACTTACAAATTACTTTCTTTCTGATTGACTCGTTCACTTTTCCCATCTTTTTCATCTGGCCTAGACCGACATGACAACTTCTCCAGCCACAACTCGTCTTCAGAGAATACAACAAAGACACATTTCACTTCTCATATTCCAGCCTCATCACCATCTATTCCCAACCTGCAAACTCCTCATCCTGCTGATACCCCAATACTGAGCCGCTGCTGCCGTATGTGTCCCTATTACTGCCCCTGATACCCCAATACTGAGCCGCTGCTGCCGTATGTGTCCCTATTACTCCACCTGATACCCCAATACTGAGCCACTGCTGCCGTATGTGTCCCTATTACTCCACCTGATACCCCAATACTGAGCCGCTGCTGCCGTATGTGTCCCTATTACTCCACCTGATACCCCAATACTGAGCCGCTGCTGCCATATGTGTCCCTATTACTGCACCTGATACCCCAATACTGAGCCGCTGCTGCCGTATGTGTCCCTATTACTCCACCTGATACCCCAATACTGAGCCGCTGCTGCCGTATGTGTCTCTATTACTGCACCTGATACTCCAATACTGAGCCGCTGCTGCCGTATGTGTCCCTATTACTGCCCCTGATACCCCAATACTGAGCCGCTGCTGCCGTATGTGTCCCTATTACTCCACCTGATACCCCAATACTGAGCCACTGCTGCCGTATGTGTCCCTATTACTCCACCTGATACCCCAATACTGAGCCGCTGCTGCCGTATGTGTCCCTATTACTCCACCTGATACCCCAATACTGAGCCGCTGCTGCCGTATGTGTCCCTATTACTGCACCTGATACCCCAATACTGAGCCACTGCTGCCGTATGTGTCCCTATTACTCCACCTGATACCCCAATACTGAGCCGCTGCTGCCGTATGTGTCCCTATTACTCCACCTGATACCCCAATACTGAGCCGGTGCTGCCCTATGTGTCCTTGTTACTGCCCCTGATACCCCAATACTGAGCCGCTGCTGCCGTATGTGTCCCTATTACTGCCCCTGATACCCGAATACTGAGCCGCTGCTGCCATATGTGTCCCTATTACTGCACCTGCTGTGTGGTACAAAAACAGCACTCCTTTTACTGCCCTACATAATAATGCCACCACTGTGCCCTTTAAATAGTAATAATGCCTTTGTGCCCTCTATATGGTAAAATTGCCCCCACTAGAAAATATTAATGCACTGTGCAAATGCACTTCAAAACAGTATCCACATTTTTCCCCTAGAAAGTAATAATGCCCCTTGTGCACATGACTGCCATAATACTCTGAGTGCCCCTATAACAATGATGCTTCTTAAGTGCCCAGTTAACATCTACTAAAGTCCCCTGAGTCCCCAATGTACAACTCCTTTATATACATTATGATGGGCAAACAGCTCCCCTATATACAGTATAATACACCCACAGTTACTCTATACACAATATGATGTTCCCACAACTGCCCTCTACACAGCATTATGGGCCTTAAACTCCACTATACATAGTGTGGTGGGCCCACAGCTCCCCAATACACAGTATGGTGGGCCCACAGCTTCTCAATGCATAGTATGGTGGGCCCACAGCTCTCCAATACACAGTATGGTGGGCCCACAGCTTCTCAATGCACAGTATGGTGGTCCCACAGCTCCCCTATACACAGTATATTGGGCCCACAGCTCCGCTATACAGAGTATGATGTCCCCACTTCTCCCCCAAAATACTGACTACCACAGTAGCCCTCAGACTGTATAATGGCCTCCAAATTTGTCACCAAACTGCATAATGGCCCCCGCACATTAGCTCACAAACTGTACACTATAATGCTCCTCCAGATTAGCTCCCAAACTGTATAATGGTCCCTGCATTAGTCCCCAAGCTGTATAATGGCCCCGCATTAGTCCTCAAGCTGTATAATGTCCCCTGCATTAGTCCCCAAGCTGTATAATGGCCCCCACATTAGTCCTCAAGCTGTATAGTGACCCTTGCATTAGTCCACAAGCTGTATAACAGATGCTGAATTAGTCCCTGAATTGTATGAGGCCCCCCACAAAGTTTCAGAGTCCCACACACTACGTAGAAGGGTCTCCCATTGTTTATGATGCCCCCACATCACATCACAAGTTTTAATTAAAAAAAAAATCATATACTCATCTAACCCAGGATCCTGACAAGTCCAGTGGCAAGGCAACGCAGTGTAGCATGTGCCAGGACTCTGACGTCCCCAGCGTGCATCGGCGCCTTGGTGGTTCTGTAGACCTGAGGCATAAAGTGATCTGCGGTCTACAGAACAGAGAGCGGTAGTGCAGGGAGATCTACTGCAGGGCTCAACTGTATATGCACATTATACATGCTGATTAATTAAGGGTAGTGCAGCTTTGGGTGCGCCCCCTGAGGCCCAGGGTAACCGTCCATTCTGCACCCTGGTAGCTGCGCTGCTGTATACTGTGGCTACAGACATAAGACGTTACACCAGTCACCTAGTTCCCTGTATATAACATCAGATGTCTGTGCACCACTTATATCATATCCCTGATATATCCTATGCTATGTGTACAGACATCAGATGCTATATACAAGATTATATGTCATGTCGTATATTACACTATGAGTACAGACATCAGATCTTATATCATCACATATTATCCTGTATATAAGATCAGATGTCTGTGCACATAGTATAGGATATGAGTGACATATTATCCTGTACAGTATGTGTACTATGTGCACTGTGTAATGTATATTATGATATATGCATTGACCGATTGCTCCTGGACCGGGCCACAGGACATACATGATATAATATACAGTGGCTATATATATATATATATATATATATATATATATATATATAATGTATGATTACCTGCAGCCAGGCTCAGGAGCAGTCAGCCTATGATCCTGTATACAGCTGTCTGCTGGGAGTTATTGCTGCAGCTTGTTCCGGCACACAGATCAGGCCACACTGGAGCTGATGACCCCACTGACAGTGCGACCCCATCTGTGTCAAGCTTCAAGCTGGACAATAAATCATCTCACCGGCCTCAGCTTGACTGCAGACACCACGACAAGATCCGACCCTGTCAGAGACCTCCTGCCCCGGCCCCCTGCTCTGCTGACCTCATCACTGAAGCTCCTCTCAGCCCAGCCGGCTCGCAGGTGACGTCCACCCTCCCATCATGTGGTGTGTCTGCAATCCTGGGATGTCCGGGCCGGCACTTGTACAACTTGATGGTACAGTACAGTGCCGGGAGGCCTAAAACTTCTGCACGGGGCAGACCTGCACAGTAGTGATGGGTAGTTCGTGAGTGAGTAGTTCAAAATGAACTAATCTTCAGAGTGAACTAGTTCATCTAGTTCACCATCCTGACAGAGATTAGTTCATTATGAACCAGGGCCGGACTGGGACTAAAATTCAGCCCTGGCATTTGAAGTTACACAGGCCCACTTGTCACATGGTGACTGTATAATATCTTTGTACACTTGTAGGCAGGGCCGGTTTTAGGCAAAGTGGGGCCCTAGGCAAAGTTTAAAATGGGTCCCCAAATGCTAACATATTGCACATCACACAGAAGCCTTTCTGTTGTATTTACGTGCGCTGAGTTCAGGCCGCTAAACGAGTTTGATCGACAATACTGAAGTTGTTCAACGCTTGTTTCCCGGCCTCTTTCCACCAGCTGAGGAATAATGATGAGACAGAACGATCACTAATAGATCACCATACAGTATCATGTTTTCAGCAGCACATCTACAGTTTACACTGGCAATGTGCTGCTGACAACAAGGCTTTTTGTTCCAGCAAAAACAATCCGAATATGCAGCATTTTACTTGTTTAGTAAAATACACCCCATAGTCCTCCATATATTATAATGTGCTCCATAGTCCTCCATATAGTATAATACACTCCCTATAGTCCTCCATATATTAAAATACACTGCTCAGTCCTCCACATAGTATAATACACTCCTCATAGTCCTCCATATAGCATAATACAATCCTCATAGTCCTCCATATAGCATAATACAATCCTCATAGTGCTCCATATAGTATAATGCACCGCCACAGTCATCCATGTAGTACAATTCACTTCCCATAGTATAATGCACCCCATAGTTCTTCATATAGTATAACGTATTCCCCATAGTCCTCGATACAGTATAATGCAGCCCACATATAGTATAATGCAGCCACCCCAGAGTATAATGCAGCCACCCCAGAGTATAATGCAGCCACCCCAGAGTATAATGCAGCCACCCCAGAGTATAATGCAGCCACCCCACAGAGTATAATGCAGCCACCCCAGAGTATGTAACCCCCATAGAATATAATACAGCCCACCTCCCCATAATATATAATGTAGCCCCCCATAGAATATAATGCAGCCCCCCATAGTATATAACGCAGCCTCCCCCATAGAATATAATATACCCCCACAATAGTATATAACACAGCCACATAGTACATAACATGGCCTCCCCCATAGAATATAATATACTCCCCATAGTATATAGCAAAGCCCGCATATTATATAGCACAAACCGCATAGTATACAGCACAGCCTGCATACTATAGCACAGCTCGCGTAGTAGATAACACAGCCCACACAGCAGTATTCAGCACAGACCACACAGTAGTATACAGCACAGACCACACAGTAGTATACAGCACAGCCCACGTAGAAGTATACAGCACAGTCCACACAGTAGTATACAGCACAGCCCACAGAGTAATATATACAGCACAGCCCACAAAGTAATATATACAGCACAGCCCACAAAGTAATATATACAGCACAGCCCACAGAGAACTATATACAGCACAGCCCAGAGAACTATATACAGCACAGCCCACAGAGAACTATATAAAGCACAGCCCAGAGTACTATATACAGCACAGCCCAAAGTACTATATAAAGCACAGCCCAGAGAGTACTATATACAGCACAGCCCAGAGAGTACTATATACAGCACAGCCCAGAGAGTACTATATACAGCACAGCCCAGAGTACCATATACAGCACAGCCCACAGAGTACTATATACAGCACAGCCCACAGAGTACTATATACAGCGCAGCCCACAGAGTACTATACACAGCACAGCCCACAGAGTACTATACACAGCACAGCCCACAGAGTACTATATACAGCACAGCCCACAGAGTACTATATACAGCACAGCCCACAGAGTACTATATACAGCACAGCCCACGGAGTACTATATACAGCACAGCCCACAGAGAACTATATACAGCACACAGTAGTATACAGCACAGAGCACAGCCCAGAGAGAACTATATACAGCCCACAGTAGTATACAGCACAGAGCACAGCCCACAGAGAGCTATATACAGCCCACAGCAGTATACAGCACAGAGCACAGCCCACAGAGAACTATATACAGCCCACAGTAGTATACAGCACAGAGCACAGCCCACAGAGAACTATATACAGCCCACAGCAGTATACAGCACAGAGCACAGCCCACAGAGAACTATATACAGCCCACAGCAGTATACAGCACAGAGCACAGCCCACAGAGAACTATATATAGCACAGAGCAGTATACAGCACAGAGCACAGCCCACAGAGAACTATATACAGCCCACAGCAGTATACAGCACAGCCCACAGAGAACTATATATAGCCCACAGCAGTATACAGCACAGAGCACAGCCCACAGAGAACTATATATAGCACAGAGCACACAGTAGTATACAGCACAGAGCACAGCCCACAGAGAGCTATATACAGCCCACAGCAGTATACAGCACAGAGCACAGCCCACAGAGAACTATATACAGCCCACAGTAGTATACAGCACAGAGCACAGCCCACAGAGAGCTATATACAGCCCACAGCAGTATACAGCACAGAGCACAGCCCACAGAGAACTATATACAGCCCACAGCAGTATACAGCACAGAGCATAGCCCACAGAGTACTATATATAGCACAGAACACACAGTAGTATACAGCACAGAGCACAGCCCACAGAGAACTATATACAGCCCACAGCAGTATACAGCACAGAGCACAGCCCACAGAGAACTATATATAGCACAGAGCACACAGTAGTATACAGCACAGAGCACAGCCCACAGAGAGCTATATACAGCCCACAGCAGTATACAGCACAGAGCACAGCCCACAGAGAACTATATACAGCCCACAGTAGTATACAGCACAGAGCACAGCCCACAGAGAACTATATACAGCCCACAGCAGTATACAGCACAGAGCACAGCCCACAGAGAACTATATACAGCCCACAGCAGTATACAGCACAGAGCACAGCCCACAGAGAACTATATATAGCACAGAGCACACAGTAGTATACAGCACAGAGCACAGCCCACAGAGAGCTATATACAGCCCACAGAAGTATACAGCACAGAGCACAGCCCACAGAGAACTATATACAGCCCACAGTAGTATACAGCACAGAGCACAGCCCACAGATAACTATATACAGCCCACAGCAGTATACAGCACAGAGCACAGCCCACAGAGAACTATATACAGCCCACAGCAGTATACAGCACAGAGCACAGCCCACAGAGAACTATATATAGCACAGAGCACACAGTAGTATACAGCACAGAGCACAGCCCACAGAGAGCTATATACAGCCCACAGCAGTATACAGCACAGAGCACAGCCCACAGAGAACTATATACAGCCCACAGTAGTATACAGCACAGAGCACAGCCCACAGAGAACTATATACAGCCCACAGCAGTATACAGCACAGAGCACAGCCCACAGAGAACTATATACAGCCCACAGCAGTATACAGCACAGAGCACAGCCCACAGAGAACTATATACAGCCCACAGCAGTATACAGCACAGCCCACAGAGAACTATATATAGCCCACAGCAGTATACAGCACAGAGCACAGCCCACAGAGAACTATATATAGCACAGAGCACACAGTAGTATACAGCACAGAGCACAGCCCACAGAGAGCTATATACAGCCCACAGCAGTATACAGCACAGAGCACAGCCCACAGAGAACTATATACAGCCCACAGTAGTATACAGCACAGAGCACAGCCCACAGAGAGCTATATACAGCCCACAGCAGTATACAGCACAGAGCACAGCCCACAGAGAACTATATACAGCCCACAGCAGTATACAGCACAGAGCACAGCCCACAGAGTACTATATATAGCACAGAGCACACAGTAGTATACAGCACAGAGCACAGCCCACAGATAACTATATACAGCCCACAGCAGTATACAGCACAGAGCACAGCCCACAGAGAACTATATACAGCCCACAGTGGTATACAGCACAGAGCACAGCCCACAGAGAACTATATACAGCCCACAGCAGTATACAGCACAGAGCACAGCCCACAGAGAACTATATACAGCCCACATCTCTTCTCTTCCTCCCCTCACCTCCTCCGAGAATGGCCCCACAGTCCAGAAAAAAAAAAAACTCTCCTCACCTCTCCTCGTGCCCAGCGTTGCTTCCTGGTTCCTGCTCCTGTCTCAGCAGCTGCAGTCTGCCCGGGACACAGCAGGTGCGCGATGATATGACATCATCGCGCACCCGCAGTGTCAGAGGCAGAGCGGGGAATGATGGGAGAGGAGCGTCTGTAGACGCTCTCTCCTCCATCATTGCATTCAACTGTACCGGCGTCTATACGCCGGTATAGTTGAATGCGACGGCGGGGGCGGCGGATTGAGCGGCCCACCACTGGCACCGGCCCTTCTGGCATTTGCCAGAAGTGCCCTATGGCCAGTCCGGCCCTGTTATGAACTAAACAGCAAGTGGGAGGAGACAGAGAGTGATCCCTCATACAGCTCCTCACACTGAAGATCCCTGCTCTCACACTTGCTCTTTATAGCTCCTGATGCTGGAAAAGAAGGTAGTAAAACACTATACCACACATCAAATACAAATATAATAGTAATAATAAAAACTGAAATTGTACAGTAGACAGACACAGCTCATGTGTGTATCAAAGAGAGTGTTTCTGTGGTGTGGTTCATGCCCCTCACCAGTCTTTGTGATAAGATCAGCCTCCTGTGGAGGATCAGCCTCTTGTAGCCTAGAAGATCAGGCTTGCTAAAATTTTTACCACTGGCTCCTGTTCTGTTCTCAGGATGCTGAACGGCTTCTCAGCTCCCTCATACACAATCATTTGGAGTCAGTACTCTACACTAATACAGGGGGAACTGCTGCTGGGCTCAGTGAGATGCATCACGTTGAACTAGGCTGTCCTGAGTCATTCTCAACAGAACATCTAGTTCAGCAGTTCATATAGTTCATTTAGTTCACAGGTCACATGATGCATTTCCTATCAGGCTGGAATATTTCAAAAAGAAAAAAAAGAAATTACTAACTTGAATAAATAACTTTTGATTTTTTTTTCTCCAGACGGAGTACCCCTTTAACAAGAGTTTGTTATGTAATGATCAGATGTATTAACTTTTTCTGATCATTTTAACAAAACTATAACTCATCCTAGGAGCCACAGCTTCTGTGTAACGAACTAGAACTGATCCATCTCTTCTCAGCAGAATCCAGAGAAATACTGAACTAAATGAACTAATCTTTTGAATTAATCTTTTCAGTGAACTAGTTCATGGTGAACTAATCACCAAAATTAACTAGATTTCCCATCACTACTGCACAGCACCCCCTGCTTGTGTGCATGATCGCGCTGAAGAATTGAAATCAGCAGAGCCAAGGGGCAGCACAGAACAGCACAGTCCTGCCCCTTTTCTGGTCCTGCTGGTTTGGTTTCATCAGTGCAGCGTGATTGTGTGTGCAGGCAAGCGAATGCTGCGCCTGCCCGACATGCACGCTGAAGAGGGAGTGGAGTGGAGGTGATTGAGTGGCCCATTAGAGGGACCGGCCATTCTGGCATTTGCCCGAAGTGCCCGATGGCCAGTCCGGCCCTGGATGCAACACACACACAACTGAACATAATTTCCTTGCCTTGAGGCATTTCCACAGAAGTTGAATCAGCCTGTAATTTGATTTTCCACTTAGATCTTGAGTATCATTCCAAATCCAGACCTCTGTGGGATATTAGTTGTGATTTATATTGATAATTTTTATGTTTTATTGTTCTCAACACATTCCACTATGTAATGTATAAAGATTTGCAACTGAAATATTTGATTCAGTGGTATCTAGGATGTGGGATTCTAGTGTTCCCTTTATTTTTTTGAGCAGTGTATATCGCAAATAAACAACAAATCAGTAAAGTCCAAAGAAGGTGCTGGCACACTGGACAGATTAAAAAAATGGGCAGGCATAGATGAATAATTATATATACTGCATATATATATATCTAATTGTCTAAGCGGTACTTCCGTCTATTTGTAACGGAAATCCTGCGTCGCTGATTGGACGCACCAGCCGCGACCAATCAGTGACAGGCACAGTCCGGCCGTGAATTGGCCCCTCCCTACTTCCGTCCAGTCAGTGCCCCCTCCATACTCCCCTCCAGTCAGCGCCCACATAGTGTTTTAGGACTGCTTTACACCGTGGCATAATGCAATCGCACATCAGAGGAGAGAGAAATAGGGTCCCAGATCCCCCCTATACTTACCAGTGCTCCTTGGCCCTCCTGCTTCCAACGGAAAGGGAAAAATGGCGGGCGCATGCGCAATGCGCCCGCCGAGATCTGTCTGGAAACAATAGGAAAAATTTTCCTACTGGTTCATTTTGGTCACTGTGATAAACCCTATCACAGTGATCAAAATATAAAATAGTAAATAATCCCCCTTTATCACCTGTTGTGAATTTGCTTTTTGCTCCCTCTAGTGGTTACTAGTTTTTTGACTCTGGTTTTTCTGTCATTCCTTTTATCCGCACCTGGGTCGTTAGTTAGGGGTGTTGCTATATAAGCTCCCTGGACCTTCAGTTCAATGCCTGGCAACGTAGTAATCAGAGCTAGTCTGCTGTGCTCTTGTCTACTGATCCTGGTTCCAGTTATATCAGCTAAGTCTGCCTTTTGCTTTTTGCTATTTGTTTTGGTTTTGTATTTTTGTCCAGCTTGTTCCAAAACTTTATCCTGACCTTTGCTGGAAGCTCTAGGGGGCTGGTGTTCTCCCCCCGGACCGTTAGACGGTTCGGGGGTTCTTGAATTTCCAGTGTGGATTTTGATAGGGTTTTTGTTGACCATATAAGTTACCTTTCTTTATTCTGCTATCAGTAAGCGGGCCTCTCTGTGCTAAACCTGGTTCATTTCTGTGTTTGTCATTTCCTCTTACCTCACCGTCATTATTTGTGGGGGGCTTCTATCCAGCTTTGGGGTCCCCTTCTCTGGAGGCAAGAAAGGTCTTTGTTTTCCTCTACTAGGGGTAGCTAGATTCTCCGGCTGGCGCGTGTCATCTAGAATCAACGTAGGAATGATCCCCGGCTACTTCTAGTGTTGGCGTTAGGAGTAGATATATGGTCAACCCAGTTACCACTGCCCTATGAGCTGGATTTTTGTATTCTGCAGACTTCCACGTTCCTCTGAGACCCTCGCCATTGGGGTCATAACAGTTTGCCAGGCCAGTATTAAATGTTTAATGCATTGCAGAAGAGGGATTATAAGAAAGAAGATTCTGAGTTTTTTTTTTTCTTTTTCCCCTTTACCTCAGAGTGGCTATGCTTGCTGCAGACATGAATGTCCAGACCTTGATTACAAGTGTGGACCAGCTGGCTACTCGTGTGCAGGGCATACAAGACTATGTTATCAGAAATCCTAGGTCAGAACCTAAAACACCGATTCCTGAACTGTTTTCCGGAGACAGGTTTAAGTTTAGGAATTTCGTGAATAATTGTAAATTGTTTTTGTCCCTGAGACCCTGTTCATCTGGAGATTCTGCTCAGCAAGTAAAAATTGTTATGTCATTCTTACGGGGCGACCCTCAGGATTGGGCTTTTTCGCTGGCGCCAGGAGATCCGGCATTGGCTGATCTTGATGCGTTTTTTCTGGCGCTCGGTTTACTTTATGAGGAACCCAATCTTGAGATTCAGGCAGAAAAGGCCTTGCTGGCTATGTCTCAGGGGCAGGACGAGGCTGAAGTGTATTGCCAAAAATTTCGGAAATGGTCCGTGCTGACACATTGGAACGAGTGTGCACTGGCCGCTAATTTTAGAAATGGCCTTTCTGAAGCCATTAAGAATGTTATGGTGGGTTTTCCCATTCCCACAGGTCTGAATGATACTATGGCACTGGCTATTCAAATTGACCGGCGGTTGCGGGAGCGCAAAACCGCAAATTCCCTCATGGTGTTGTCTGAACAGACACCTAATTCGGTGCAATGTGATAGAAAAACCGCAAATTCCCTCATGGTGTTGTCTGAACAGACACCTGATTTAATGCAATGTGATAGAATCCTGACTAGAAATGAGCGGAAAATTCATAGACGCCGGAATGGCTTGTGCTACTACTGTGGTGATTCTACACATGTTATCTCAGCATGCTCTAAACGTATAGCTAAGGTTGTTAGTCCTGTCACCGTTGGTAATTTGCAACCTAAATTTATTCTGTCTGTAACTTTGATTTGCTCACTGTCATCTTATCCTGTCATGGCGTTTGTAGATTCAGGTGCTGCCCTGAGTCTCATGGATCTCTCATTTGCTAAGCGCTGTGGTTTTACTCTTGAACCATTAGAAAATCCTATTCCTCTTAGGGGTATTGATGCTACACCATTGGCAGCAAATAAACCGCAGTATTGGACACAGGTTACCATGTGCATGACTCCTGAACACCGCGAGGTGATACGTTTCCTGGTTTTACATAAAATGCATGATTTGGTTGTTTTAGGGCTGCCATGGTTACAGACCCATAATCCGGTCCTGGACTGGAAGGCTATGTCAGTCTCAAGTTGGGGCTGTCGTGGTATTCATGGGGATTCCCTGCCTGTGTCTATTGCTTCTTCTACGCCTTCGGAAGTTCCGGAGTATGTGTCTGATTATCAGGATGTCTTCAGTGAGTCTGAGTCCAGTGCACTGCCTCCTCATAGGGACTGTGACTGTGCTATAGATTTGATCCCAGGCAGTAAATTTCCTAAGGGAAGACTGTTTAATCTGTCGGTGCCTGAACATACCGCTATGCGTTCATATATCAAGGAGTCTCTGGAGAAAGGACATATTCGTCCGTCTTCTTCCCCTCTTGGTGCGGGATTCTTTTTTGTGGCAAAAAAGGACGGATCTTTGAGACCTTGTATTGATTATCGGCTTTTAAATAAGATCACTGTCAAATTTCAGTATCCTTTACCGCTGTTGTCTGACTTGTTTGCCCGGATTAAGGGTGCCAAGTGGTTCACCAAGATAGACCTTCGTGGTGCGTACAACCTTGTGTGCATTAAGCAAGGAGATGAATGGAAAACTGCATTTAATATGCCCGAAGGTCATTTTGAGTACTTGGTGATGCCTTTTGGGCTCTCTAATGCTCCTTCAGTGTTTCAGTCCTTTATGCATGATATTTTCCGGAAGTATCTGGATAAATTTATGATTGTTTATCTGGATGATATTCTGGTCTTTTCTGATGATTGGGACTCGCATGTAGAGCAGGTCAGGATGGTGTTTCAGGTTTTTGTGTGAGAATGCTTTGTTTGTTAAGGGCTCAAAGTGTCTCTTTGGAGTACAGAAGGTTCCCTTTTTGCGTTTTATTTTTTCCCCTTCTGCGGTGGAGATGGACCCAGTCAAGGTCCGACCTATTCATGATTGGACTCAACCCACGTCAGTTAAGAGTCTTCAGAAGTTCTTGGGTTTTGCTAACTTCTACCGTCGTTTTATCGCTAATTTTTCTAGCGTTGTTAAACCTTTGACGGATATGACCAAGAAAGGTTCTGATGTTGCTAACTGGGCTCCTGCAGCCGTGGAAGCTTTCCAAGAGTTGAAGCGCCGGTTTACTTCGGCGCCTGTTTTGTGCCAGCCTGATGTCTCACTTCCCTTTCAGGTTGAAGTGGATGCTTCTGAGATTGGGGCAGGGGCCGTTTTGTCGCAGAGAGGCCCTGGTTGCTCTGTAATGAGACCATGTGCCTTTTTCTCTAGGAAGTTTTCGCCTGCTGAGCGGAATTGTGATGTTGGCAATCGGGAGTTGTTGGCCATGAAGTGGGCATTTGAGGAGTGGCATCATTGGCTCGAGGGAGCTAAGCATCGTGTGGTGGTCTTGACTGATCACAAAAATCTGATGTATCTCGAGTCTGCTAAACGCCTGAATCCTAGACAGGCCCGTTGGTCATTGTTTTTCTCCCGTTTTGACCTTGTGGTCTCGTATTTACCAGGTTCAAAGAATGTGAAGGCTGATGCTCTTTCAAGGAGCTTTGTGCCTGACTCTCCTGGAGTCGCAGAACCAGTTGGTATTCTTAAAGAGGGAGTTATCTTGTCAGCCATTTCTCCGGATTTGCGACGTGTGTTGCAGAGATTTCAGGCTGGTAGACCTGATTCTTGTCCACCTGACAGACTGTTTGTTCCTGATAAGTGGACCAGCAGAGTCATTTCCGAGGTTCATTCCTCGGTGTTGGCAGGGCATCCGGGAATTTTTGGCACCAGAGATTTGGTGGCTAGGTCCTTTTGGTGGCCTTCCTTGTCGCGGGATGTGCGGTCATTTGTGCAGTCCTGTGGGACTTGTGCTCGAGCTAAGCCTTGCTGTTCTCGTGCCAGCGGGTTGCTCTTGCCCTTGCCTGTCCCGAAGAGGCCTTGGACACACATTTCCATGGATTTCATTTCAGATCTTCCGGTGTCTCAGGGCATGTCTGTCATCTGGGTGGTATGTGATCGCTTTTCCAAGATGGTCCATTTGGTATCTTTGCCTAAGCTGCCTTCCTCTTCCGATCTGGTTCCTTTGTTCTTTCAGAATGTGGTTCGTTTACACGGCATTCCTGAGAATATTGTGTCTGACAGAGGATCCCAGTTTGTTTCCAGGTTCTGGCGATCCTTTTGTGCTAAGATGGGCATTGATTTGTTGTTTTCGTCCGCCTTTCATCCTCAGACTAATGGACAAACGGAGCGAACTAATCAGACTCTGGAGGCTTATTTGAGGTGTTTTGTTTCTGCAGATCAGGATGATTGGGTGACCTTCTTGCCGTTGGCTGAGTTCGCCCTTAATAATCGGGCTAGTTCCGCTACTTTGGTTTCGCCATTTTTCTGCAACTCTGGTTTCCATCCTCGTTTTTCCTCGGGACATGTGGAGCCTTCTGACTGTCCTGGGGTAGATTCCGTGGTGGATAGGTTGCAGCAGATTTGGAATCATGTGGTGGACAACTTAAAGTTGTCACAGGAGAAGGCTCAGCGTTTTGCCAACCGCCGCCGCGGTGTGGGTCCCCGACTTCGTGTTGGGGATTTGGTATGGCTGTCCTCTCGATTTGTTCCTATGAAGGTCTCCTCTCCTAAATTTAAGCCTCGCTTCATCGGTCCTTACAAGATATTGGAAATCCTTAATCCTGTGTCCTTTCGCTTGGATCTTCCGGTGTCGTTTGCCATTCACAACGTGTTCCATAGGTCTTTGTTGCGGCGGTACGTTGTACCTGTGGTTCCTTCTGTTGAGCCTCCTGCTCCGGTGTTGGTTGAGGGCGAGTTGGAGTACGTGGTGGAGAAGATCTTGAATTCTCGTCTCTCCAGGCGGAGGCTTCAGTATCTGGTCAAGTGGAAGGGCTATGGTCAGGAGGATAATTCCTGGGTGGTTGCCTCTGATGTGCATGCGGCCGATTTAGTTCGTGCCTTTCACGCTGCTCATCCTGATCGCCCTGGTGGTCTTGGTGAGGGTTCGGTGACCCCTCCTTAAAGGGGGGGTACTGTTGTGAATTAGACTTTTTTGGCTCCCTCTTGTGGTCTAGTGATATGACTCTGGGATTGTCTTTCCTCAGTTTGGCACCCACCTGGGTCGTTAGTCCAGGGGTGTTGCTATATAAACTTCCTGAATTCTCAGTCTGGTGCCTGGCATCATTGTAATCAGTTCCTTTCTGTTTGCTCCTGTCTGCTGGTCCTGGTTCTTGCAAAATTAAGCTAAGTCCTGCACCTTTGTTTTTTGGTTATTTGCATTGCTCTTATTTTTTGTCCAGCTTGTACTAAAAGTGATTCCTGATTTTGCTGGAAGCTCTAGGGGGCTGGTATTCTCCCCCCGGGCCGTTAGACGGTTCGGGGGTTCTTGAATATCCAGCGTGGAAATTTTGATAGGGTTTTTGCTGACCGTATAAGTCATCTTACTATATTCTGCTATTAGTCAGTGGGCCTCTCTTTGCTAAATATCTAGTTCATTCTTACGTTTGTCTTTTCTTCTTACCTCACCGTTATTATTTGTTGGGGGCTTGTATCCAACTTTTGGGGTCTTTTCTCTGGAGGCAAGAAAGGTCTATCTTTTCCCTTCTAGGGTTAGTTAGTTCTCCGGCTGGCGCGAGACGTCTAGAACCAACGTAGGCACGTTCCCCGGCTGCTGCTATTTGTGGTGCTAGGATTAGATATACGGTCAGCCCAGTTACCACTGCCCTATGAGCTGTTTTTTTGTTTGCAGACTTGGTATTTACTTTTGAGACCCTCTGCCATTGGGGTCATAACAGGGTTGCTACTGTTTAGGCACATCAGGGGCTCTGCAAACACAACATGATGCCCGCAGACCAATCCATCAAAGTCTGCATTCCAAAACGACACTCCTTCCCTTCCGAGCTCTGCCATGCGCCCAAACAGTGATCTTCCCCCACATATGGGGTATCAACGTACTTAGGAAAAATTGCACAACAACATTCATGGTCCAATTTCTCCTATTACCCTTGTGAAAGTAAAAATTTTGGGGTGAAAAAATCATTTTTGTGGAAAAAAATGATTTTTTATTTTCACGGCTCTACGTTATAAACTTCTGTGAAGCACTTTGGGGTTCATGGTGCTCACCACACATCAAGATAAGTTCCTTGGGGGTCAGTTTTCCAAAATGGGGTCACTTGTGGTGGTTTTTACTGCTTAGGTACATCAGGGGCTCTGCAAACGTAACATGACGCCCGCAGACCATTCCATCAAAGTCTGCATTTTAAAACGTCACTACTTCCCTTCCAAGCCTCGCTGTGTGCCCAAACAGTGGTTTATGCCCGCATATGGGGTATCGGCGTACTCAGGACAAACTGGTCAACAATTTTTGGGGTCCAATTTCTCCTGTTACCCTTGTGAAAGTAAAAAATTGTGGGCTAAAAAATAATCTTTGAAGAAAAAGAAAAGATTTTTTATTTTCACGGCTCTACGTTATAAAATTCTGTGAAGCACTTGGGGGTTCAAAGTGCACACCACACATCTAGATAAGTTAATTAAGGGGTCTAGTTTCCAAAATGGTGTCACTTGTGGGGGGTTTCCACTGTTTAGGCACATCAGGGGCTCTTCAAATGCAACATGGCGTCCGATCTCAATTCCAGCCAATTCTGCATTGAAAAAAGTCAAACAGCGCTCCTTCCCTTCCGAGCTCTGCTGTGCGCCCAAACAGTGGTTTACCCCCACATATGGGGTATCAGCATACTCAGTACAAATTGCACAACAACTTTCGCAGTCTAATTTCTCCTGGTACTCTTGTGAAAATAAAAATGTGGGGGTGAAAACATCATTTTGTGGAAAAAATGTGATTTTTTATTTCAACCGCTCTATGTTATGAACTTCTGTGAAGCACTTGGGGGATCAAAGTGCACATCACACATATAGATAAGTTCCTTAAGGGGTCTAGTTTCCAAAATGGGTTAACTTGTGGGGGGTTTCCACTGTTTAGGCACATCAGGGGCATCCTAAACACAACATGGCGTCCGATCTCAATTCCAGCCAATTCTGCACTGAAAAAGTCAAACGGCACTCCTCCTCTTCCAAGCTCTTCTGTGTGCCCAAACAGTGGTTTACCCCCACATATGGGGTATCGGCGTACTCAGGACAAATTGCACAACATCATTGGTGGTCTAATTTCTCCTGTTACCATTGTGAAAATAAAAAATATGGGGGCAAAAAGATCATTTTTGTGGAAAAAATATGATTTTTTATTTTCACGGCTCTACGTTATAAACTTCTGTGAAGCACTTGGGGGTTCAAAGTGCTTACCACACATATAGATAAGTTCCTTAAGGGGTCTAGTTTCCAAAATGGGGTCACTTGTGGGGGGTTTCCACTGTTTAGGCACATCAGGGACATCCTAAACACAACATGGCATCCGATCTCAATTCCAGACAATTCTGCGTTGAAAAAGTCAAACGGCACTCCTTCTCTTCCAAGCTCCAAGATCATTTTCTCTTTTTACACTTGTGAAAATTGGTTCTGAAGTAAAATGTTTGTAAAAAAAAAAGTTAAATGTTAATTTTTTCCTTCCACATTGCTTCACTTCATGTGAAGCATGTAAAGGGTTGATAAAATTCTTGAATGTGGTTTTGAGCACCTTGAGGGGTGTAGTTTTTAGAATGGTGTCACTTTTGAGTATTTTCTATCATGAAGACCCTTCAAAGTGACTTTAAAGGTGAGGTGGTCCCTAAAAAAAATGGATTTGTAAATTTTGTTGTAAAAATGAGAAATCTCTGGTCAACTTTTAACCCTTATAACTTCCTAATAAAAAACAAATGTGTTTCCAAAATTGTGCTGATGTAAAGTTGACATGTGGGAAATGTTATTTATTAACTATTTTGTGTGACATATCTCTCTGATTTAAGGGCATACAAATTCAAAGTTTGAAAATTTCAAAATTTTAAATTTTGTTGCCATATTTCCATTTTTTTCATAAATAAACGCAAGTAATATCGAATAAATTTTATCACTAACATGAAGTACAATAAGTCCCGGAAAAAAAATATCAGAATCAGCGGGATCCATTAAAGCGTTTCAGAGTTATAACCTCATAAAGTGACAGTGGTCAGAATTGTAAAAATTGGCCCGGTCATTAAGTACAAAATTGGCTCTGTCTCTAAGGGGTTAAAGTTCAAAGAAGGCACCGTCATGCCGGGTAGATAAAATTCATCTTCAATATAAAAAAAACACACATAGAGGACTCATACAGACATATCATTACGTAAGCATAAAATATCACCTGATATATGCAGAGAAATGAGTTTTTTGTGTAATAGTGAACCATATGTAAAATGTGTATAAGCATATATAAATGCATTAGGTTATTGGCCAGCCCTGGCACATAGCACACTATCCCATAGAGGCATTTTAGAGAGACTTATATTTCTCACTTGTAGAGCTGAACAGCTGTAGGTTTTCCCTATATTAGTACTCATAACAATGATAGTAACTTATCAGTAATAAACATTGGAGCTTGCAGCAATATCACACTCAGAAGTGTCCTGGATATCCACATAGAACGCTTAGAGCCCTCTAGTGGCCATGTCACTAAATTGCACATTGCATTTATGGGGCCTGCTCATGAGATCAGCTGTCATTGCAGCCAGCACATCGAGAAAACTTTGACTTCCTTGTTTCCCGACGTGGTAATGTGATCAGTAGTTGGTGCCGTCACCTCTGTGCCTGCCCAGATTTACCCATACACTGTGCATGATTGGCTGGACAGGGCAGATGACAGGTCACACCCTCTTGTGCATATAACATCTGTGTTGGAACCTTGGGTGTAGCTGTATCTCCATGTTCGGTGTGGGCTTTCTGCAGTGACAGGTATGTATCTTATCACACTCTATATACATTATGGCTAGCTTGATGTGTCTGATCCATGTGATTTACTCCTGAGCCTGGGATAATGGCCATGGACAGTATGGGAGATGTTCCTACTACAGTAAGTAGTGTCATACACAATGTGCCCATATACCCAGTACAAGGCAATCCTCATACACAGTGCAGGGTCAGATAGTCCGCTCTGTTCTGCACCGCCCTACAGGGTACTTATTATGTAATAACATCCTATGGCAGTAATGTATCGTACAACTCACGAATGTTTTTTTCTTGTCTTCTGTGTGCAGTCCGTTTTTTACTCAGTGTGGCATCTTTTTCTGATTTCAGAGTTAGGTCTCGCTCACACAAGCAACGTTTTATGAGATAGCACTTGGCCCAGTGTTATACTATGGGGCAGTGCAATCTGTGCTTTTTTTCTTATGCCGAATTGGTGTGAAAAAAGATTGCAGCATGCCGCGAGTGGCTCCACAGATCGGGTCATGTGCACCCATGGGCACTTATAAAACGTCGGACTGCACTCGGATGACATCTGAGTGCAGTCAGACATCCAAGACTCAGACGATGAAGAAGATGGAGAAATTAAGTTCTCCATCTTCGCCACACCTGTGATACCATTCTGTCAACTAAGAGAATCGAATGGCAGTAAACTGACACTCGGCTCAAACTCTGATTAGAAAGTCATTACCATGATCAATCAGATTCTCTCAGAAGAAAGAATCATTGCTCCTGTCCTAAAATCACAGTATGGGCAATTTTTTCCACAGACAAAGTCTGTCAGTGAAAATAAATATGTCATCATCACTGCCCCATAGGGTAACATTGCTCAGTGTGCTGTCCAATAAAAAATCAGATAGCACTCGTCCGATTTATATGGTGGTGTGAGCGAGCCCTTATAGGGGAAATTGTGAAATGAAAAATGTGTAAGGCTATGTTCCCATGATGAGACGTTTGGTGAGGTTTTGATGCTGACGCATTTCTGCTCTCATTAAGTAAATTAGGTTATTTGCGTCTTTTTCATTACGTTTAGAGCTCATACTCACTCGGATGAGTCTCACATGTTAATACCCGGCTCTACACCCGACACTCAGATCAGAGCGTGCGGCCACATAGGAATACATGCAGCCGCACGCTCTGCTCCTCTGTGCCGGGTGCAGTGCCAAGTAGGGTTGAGCGACCTTAGCTTTTTTAGGATCGAGGTGGGTTTTGTGAAACCCGACCTTCTCGGGTGTCGGATCGTATGGAATCGGCCGATTCTACTGTAAAGTCGGGTTCCGGACCCGGAACACGAAACCCAATGTATGTCAATGAAATTATTTTTTTATTCTCTCTCTCTCTCTCTCTCTCTCTCCCCTCCGTGCAAGGCATATGTTATTTTTTTGACTCCGGAAATTACTACGTCCGAAAACGTAACATAGCACTATGATGCCGCAGGAGCCGGAACCTATGTCATCACGCTGCCCACAATTAATTGGCTCAAAAAAATGGCGGGGAAGGCGTCATTCGAAACGCGACTTTGGCGCCAAGTTCGCGTTCCACGTGGCCGACCCACACTGGGATCGGATCGGGTTTCATGAGACGCCGACTTTGCCAAAAGTCGGCGACTTATGAAAATGAACGACCCGTTTCGCTCAACCCTAGTGCCAAGTATTGCCGTGCAAAACTCATTCGAGTCTCGTGCAAGTGAGTAGGAGCCGAGTGCGTTTTTTAATTTGCGCTTTATTGTGTTTTTGATGCTGTGTTTTTGTCTGACGTGTCATGGTTTAGATAAAACTGCTTTGTTTTTTATACCTTCTGGTATTTGACAAAACCTTATTAACACAGTCATGTGTGGATGACATGCGTTTTTGATGTGTTACCACTGCGGAAATTCACTAAAAAGGCAGGTGTGAGGGGAAAATCAGCGTAAAAGCAAGAGAAATTGACAAGTTGTGGATTTCAAACCCGCACTGAGGGTCAGTTTACGCTCAGTAAAAAAAAAGTACAGTGGGCCTGAGATTTCTATGAATCCCATCCACTCTACTAGACCTATAGGCTACGTTCACACTATCAGTATATGGTCAGTATTTTACAACAGTATTTATAAGCCAAATCCAGGAGTGGAATAATCAGAGGAAAAGTATAAGGGTATGTTTCCATGTTCCGGAAGCTCTGCGCTTTGGACGCAGCGGATACTCCGCTCCACCAAAGTGCCGCCCCCTTTTGATTCCGGATGTGCTCATTAAACACATACGGAATCGCCGCATCATATACATAGATTGTGGTATTTATCTTGCGGAGACAGAGCTTCTCCGCAAGACAAATAGACATGTAGAGGTCTATAAAGACGCGCCGCATGTCCGGATACGCAGGGCCGCCAGATGCTGCCGTGTGCACATAGTGGACATGGGATTTCATAAAATCCCCTCCACTGTGCTGTAACATCTGGCCGCTGCGGATTGGACGCTGCGGCTGTACGCAGCATCCAATCTGCAGCAAATACTCAAGCAATACGCCCTGTGGAAACATAGCCTAATCACCACTCCCTGATTTATCACCCACTCCTGGTTTTGGCTTACAAATGCTGAGGTAAAATACTGATAAAACACTGAACGTGTGAACATGGCCTTAGATGTCACATTTCTGACGGAGGGAAAATATGTAGAGTCAAAAACTCACCAAAAACTCACCTGGGGCTCACAGCTTAACCCCTTCAAGTCGCGGCCCTTTTCCGGTTTTGCGTTTTCGTTTTTCGCTCCCCTCCTTCCCAGAGCCATAACTTTTTTATTTTTCCGTCAATATGGCCATGTGAGGGCTTATTTTTTGCGGGACGAGTTGTACTTTTGAACGACACCATTGGTTTTAGCATGTCTTTTACTAGAAAACGGGAAAAAAAATTCCAAGTGCGGTGAAATTGCAAAAAAAGTGCAATCCCACACGTTTTTTGTTTGGCTTTTTTGCTAGGTTCACTAAATGCTAAAACTGACCTGTCATTAAGATTCTCTAGGTCATTATGATTTCATAGACACCTAATATGTCTAGGTTATTTTTTATCCAAGTGGTGAAAAAAAATTCAAAACTTTGCTTTAAAAAAAAAAAAAAGTGCCATACTCCTTATTACTTGTAGCGTCTCCATTTTTCGTGATCTGGGGTCGGGTGAGGACTTATTTTTTGCGTGCCGAGCTGGCGTTTTTAATAATATCACTTTTGTGCACATACGTTCTTTTGATCGCCCGTTATTGCATTTCAATGCAATGTCGCGGCGACCAAAAAAACGTAATTCTGGCATTTTGAATTTTTTTCTCGCTACGCTGCTTAGCGATCAGGTTAATGCTTTTTTTTATTGATAGATCGGTCGATTCTGAACGTGGTGATACCAAATACGTGTAGGTTTGATTTTTTTTTATTGTTTTATTTAGGATGGGGCGAAAGGGGGGTGATTTAAACTTTTATGTTTTTTACATTTTTTTCATATTTTTAAAAACATTTTTTTTTACCTGTGCCATGCTTTAATAGCCTCCATGGGAGGCTAGAAGCTGGCACAACTTGATTGGCTCAGCTACATAGCAGCGATCATCAGATCGCTGCTATGTAGCTGAAATGCAGGTGTGCTGTGAGCGCCGACCACAGGGGGGCGCTCACAGCAGGCCGGCATCAGTAACCATAGAGGTCTCAAGGGCCTCTATGGTTACTGTCCTGACACATCGCCGACCCCCGATCATAAGACGGGTCGGCGATGACGTCATTTCCGGCCGCCCAGCTGGATGCGGTAGTTAAATGCCACTGTCTGCGTTTGACAGCGGCATTTAACAGGTTAATAGCGGCGGGTGAATAGCGATTTCACTCGCCGCTATTGCGCGCACATGTCAGCTGTATAAAACAGCTGACATGTCACGACTTTGATGTGGGCTCAGCGCCGGAGCCCACATCAAAGGGGGAGACACGGCATGCGCAGTACATGTACGGCGCATGTCGTGAAAGGGTTAAAGAGAATCTATCACCCCAAAAATCGTATATGAGATAAGGCCACCGGCATCAGGGGCTTATCTACAGCATTCTGTAATGCTGTAGATAAGCCCCCGATGTAACCTGAAAAGGTAAGAAAAACAAGTTACATTATACTCACCCAGGGGCGGTCCCTCCTATCTTCATACGATCACGTCCTCTTCCTTGCTTCTTGCCACGGCTCCTGCGCAGGCGTACTTCTCTGCCCTGTTGAGGGCAGAGCAAAGTACTGCAGTGTGCAGGCCCTGGGAAAGGTCAGAGAGGCCCGGCGCCTGCGCACGGCAGTACTTTACTCTGCCATCAACAGGGCAGACAAAGTACATCTGCGCCGGAGCCGCGGCAGGAAGAAAAGAAGAGGATGACATCGTATGAAGATGGGAGGCCCCGGACCGGACCGCGACGCCCATCGGACCCAGGCCATGATCACGCTGGATGAACTTATTATTAAGAAAGTACAGTTATGTTTTTTTTTACTTATATTGTGGAACTACAAGTGACAACATGTCCTCTTTACTTCAGCTAAGATATTACAAGACATATAAAAGAGTGATTAGAATACTAATTAACCCTATTATTTCTTATTAATAGCATATCAACCTCCACCAAGGTTTAATCAAAAGTTGGAGCCCTCACCCTTGACACATCACCTTCACAGCTCAGTGTCCACATCATCTTAGATTTTGCACCCACACACCATAGACTTTTGCTAAGGGAAGAGTCACATGGCCATTATAAAAACAGGAGGACAATTTTCCCTGTATGAGTCATGATCATGAGACGCTGCAAAAGCCCCTGGCAGGGGGGAGGAAGCTCAGCTGGGTCAAAAGTTGACATGGGGAATGATAAAGGCCAGGACAAGAGTCTTCCTTTTTCTACATAGAGCAGAGAAAGAAAAGAATTAACTGGAGAGAAAGTGAAAAATGAGCAATTGTAAGTCCACAGTGCTGTATAATATGATGACTGTAATATATTTAGAGGATACAAAGTTTCTGGGTGTGTTTCTTTAAGAGAAATCTAAATTAGCTACAGAATTCCACCCTGTTTCAATATTTCTAGGTAAGTTGGAACCAGATATGGGTGTGTGTCCAGATGTCTATCTCATCTCATTAAATTGGTCACCCAATTTTAGAAATACGTTTATAATATAAATATTTATTTGACACAATTAATAAAGCAATTGATAGAACGGTTGATAATTAAGCCTAATTATAAGTGGAATTTTTTTCTTATATAAAGACCTCATTAACTAGGGTGTGAACACAAATCATTACCAATTAAAATAAAAGAAGTTGAATGAGTAGCTATTTCCACATCTAGATTACACTATTTTGGCATATCTAAATGCTAACAAAAAACACAACAGTATTTGATGCATTTTTGTAACACGTAAAACTTGAATTTTCTCCAATTGAGACGTGTAAGTCAAAATTTAAAAACATAAGGTACTTTAATAAGCATTTTTTTTTATCAAAGAGTGCAAAAACCATCCAACCACGTCAAGGTGAACTTTTTAATACGGATGGCACCTAACCACCTTATGTTTCACCTCTCCATGTGCCAAAATAATTTGCAATTAAAACATTATATAAATGAAAAATGAAAAAAAAAGTAAAATAGGGCCTATGCAGCACTCAGGAAGACCAGAAACAATTTATTTTCCAGTTTATGGAGAAGCATCGCCATGACTATTCTGATCAAAATAAAGCATGCTTCGTTAAAAAAAAAAAGTTTGTACATTTACTTTGCTGCAAAACATTTATTAAAACTAATTGTTAGTTCTGTGATGATTGAGCCACCAGTAAACAATGTTGCAATGTTACAAAATTTTGTGAATGTTACAGTCACCCCGAGTTATTCCCAGAGGTGAGACCTAAAAATTTACACCAAAAATGTTTGTCTGTCTCCCTACTGCACCCTATCTTTAGCATTAAATTAATGTACAGGTGCACAAGGACACTATCTGGCCAAAATGCAGATATATACATACATGATCGGCACACTGCGACTAATGAATACATGAATTACAGTATTGCTGCAAATGTTAAAAACATAAGTTACTTGGTTAGCGTTTTTGCTCAGAGACCGCAAAAGGAATCCAACCACGTCAAGGTGCACCTTTTTATATGGATGGAGTTCATGTATCTATTAGTCATTGTGCTGATGCATTGTGTATGTATATGTCTGTATATTGGCCACACAGTGTACTTTTGAACCTTTACATTGATTTAATACTAAAAGTCTGCAGGCCATATTTTTCTTTTTTTTTGTAGTGTATGTCAAAAATTAGAGAAAAAAAATATACCTAGCGTATGCTTTGTTTTGAAAAGAAAAAAATTATAACATGCGAACAAAAATGTTCCAAAACACCCAAAGCAAAAATGTTCTGTATGTGTTGTTTGTAATTATAATAATGATTTTGTGCCTGTGCTATGAGGTGATGATAGTTAACAAACTTGTTATTCCACTGTTTGGAAAATTTGTCGAATATGCAGATAATTTGTTGACGGTGACAAAAACATGACTATTATAAGAAACAAGGACATAGGGTATTACTTCTGCTTGAGTATTAGTTTTTATAGAAACTGTTACAATGGGAAGGATATATCCAAGTAGTTTTTCCTTCAACTTTCACAGAAGTCTGTGCAGTCAGCTGGACCTGGTAGAACCCTTCAAATTCAGTTCCAAACTCTCACTTATACACTATGATATTGTAATGTCACCCAATCTCCAGGCGGCAGATCACGTGTGCCCTCTAGGGATAATGGATCTAGAACTAAGAACACTATTGTGAATCGGTTGTTAAGTTTTCCACAATGCCCCCACATATACAGTTGAATTTGAGTGGGGTGCTTTTAATTGTTGAGGAAAATATGAGACTGTTTTGGGAGGAGTGCCAAACAGAATTTCATGTTAGGGGTCACATTTACTATGTGGAAGCTATTGGAAGACATTTTGTCCATGGCTTATATGTTTTTGCCATAGCTTTTTGTATTTTTTTAGTTTTTTTACCTTAACACTGCTCTGTGGGTGGTGATGTATTTGATGTATTTGAAATGTTTGCTCTATTCCAATAGCTTGCATGGTTTCTTGATAAACATGTGAAGTAAATTCTCAATAACTTTTGGAATTCCACATCTGTGCACTCCTTCTGATAATATTTTCTTAGCAACAATATTTGCTATTTTTGATGAATTTTTGACGCTGCACAATTTCTGAAAATATTTTTTAAATTAGGTTATCTACGTTTTTTCATTGCATTTTTGTGTGCGTATTTTTAACATGCGTTTTCAAGCTTCTTTTTTTTTTTCTCTTTTTGTTGTGTCATCTTTAAAGAAAGATTCTTTGTTTTTGATACTTCCTGGTTTTGGCTGTAACAAAACTTTATTAATATACTTAGGTGTGGATTACATACGTTTTTTATGCGTTTCTACTGTGGGAAACACACTAAAAACTCATGTGTATTTTATAACCTGTGGATTTTCCGCATTTGATGCAAATCTGTATGGAAAATCCGCACATAAAAGTCAGCATACCCGCAAAAGAAATTGACATGCTGCGGATTTGAGACATGCACCACAGATCAGTTTACGTTGAGTAAAATAAAAGTATAGTGGTCTTAAATCCCATCAACATTGCTGGAACTCTAAGGCACTGAATTTTTGATGGAAATATACAGCATCAAAAACGCACCGTGGAAACGTAGCCTAAGGCTGCATTCCCTCAATGAGATTTTGGTGAGTTTTTGATGTTGCAGCAGATTTTCTGCAACCATAGAAAGCTGTAAAAAATGTATTTGCAATAGTTGAAATGTATACAATGCCTTAAGTATAAGTTTTGAAGGTAATTTTCACTGCTTTACAAACATTACAATATGCGCAGATTTCACATTCTTATACAAATTTATCAGATGCAGAATGAAATCCTGGAGCTACCCATCCTTTTTTTTACCAAACCCACATTGCACCTGTAGATGGATGAGTATTAGGCTGGGGTCACACTTGCGAGTGTAATGCGAGAAACTCGCACGAGTCTCTCGCATCAATACCCGGTACTGCCGCGGGCACTCGGGACCGGAGTGTGCAGCTGCATGTATTTCTATGCCACACGTTCAGGTCCCGAGTGCCGGCGGCAGTGCTGGGTATTGATGCGAGTTTCTTGCATTACACTCGCAAGTGTGACACCGGCCTTACCGTGAGAGAGAGCACACATAATAGGGTACAGTGCTCTAGGTAGGCAACACTTATCTACCATCCAATCCAAAGTCTGTTTTCTCCTTTGGTTTTGGAAATTTTCTGCCATCTTTCTTTTTCCTGTCCACCTTGTTCCTTGGTTTGTGCTTGCACCTTTTCAATTGCACCTTGTTTAGGTAATTCTATGACCCTAAAGAATTATGCCGCTAATACTGCATTTTTTATTGGTGTACAAGAGGATCCAATGAAATTCCTGCAGTGTATTGGACTCTAATCATGTGCAATGCCAAATGCATAGTGGCTGTCCGTATACCCTATATATTTATTGTTCTATGGGAACTCAGCTATTATACATGCCTCTAAAAGTGCTTTTATATCCCCGGCGAGAACCTTTCCTCTTTAGGCTACGTTCACATTTGCGTTGTGCGCCGCAGCGTCGGCGACGTAACGCACAACGCAAATGTAAATGCATGCACAACGCAGCGTTTTGTGACGCATGCGTCCATTTTTGCATGGTTTTGGGCGCAGAAAAAACGGCAACTTGCTGCGTCCTCTGCGCCCTGACGCATGCACCACAGTGACGCATGCATCATAAAATGCAAGTGCAACGCATGTCCATGCGCCCCCATGTTAAATATAGGGGCGCATGACGCCTGCGGCGACGCTGCAGCGCCCGACGCTGCGGCGCCGAACGCTAATGTGAACGTAGCCTTATGCTGTCTTCTGGATTGAACAAATGGAGAGCTTCTGTCCAGGACATAAAGATACATCCCGGACAATTTAGCCTTTCCCTCGCTATACTTTCCCTCCTGGAAGGAAGCTCTTTGGGTAACTCTGGGAGAAGTAAACGGGGAAAAATTGAAGTAGATATTTGATCATTTAATTTGCTGATACATTATTGACTTATATTACTTTATTGCTGATTCTCCTTCAATACCTTTAACCGTATTTTCTTGTGCTTGTGTTTTTAACTCACTTTGCATTTGTGTTAGTGCTGGTGTATTGTATATTTGGGAAGACCCATGATTTCCTAAAAGCCTTGTGCTAGATGACAAAGTAATATTGAAATTTACTGGGATCTTAATTGAAGATAGTGAATATATCAAAAAGCCTTACCTTTGTTCGGTCATCCAGAAATAGGAATAACAGCCACACAGTTGTGTCCACAAAATGTACTAGTAGTAAGAATATCCAATGCAAAAAAGAGGTGGACAGGCAAATTCAATAATAAAAAATCTTCAGGCTTTATTCCAAAAACATATCTTTAAAAATGCATACAAGGATGATGTGGTACAGGAACTGCTCTGACGCGTTTCTGACACCTACTGCTCTATAACTAAGGGCACAGAAGGCGCCAGAAACGCGTCAGAGCAGTTAATGTACCACATCATCCTTGTATGGATTTTTAAATCTATGTATTTGTAATAAAGCTAGAAGATTTTCTTTATTATTGCATTGGATATTTCTGGTCAGTCATCAGCATTGGAATGGCACTCCGGAAAATAAAGACAAGCGTTTCTTAAAATGTGAGTATGATGGAAATTTTCTCATCTGTTTTTATAGTAGTAAGAATACATTTCCATTTCAGGGCACCCAATAATAACTTGGTTCTTACACTCCCAAGTTTAAGATTTAAGATTTTATTTTGGCAAACCACAATAATTAATTTCCTAAATATTGAGAGACATAATGTTATGCTGTTGGTGAGGTCACAAAGAGGCTAAAACAGACATGACAGGCACTGGTTATGATTAAATGACTTTCATTGATTGTATCTGTACAGTATCATTAAAGAGGGAGGAACAGATTCTGATTATTCATGACATCCACATTTGCCCATATCTTATACACACATGTTATGCATATAAGTATCAGAAAAACTTGTATGTGGTTCTTAATTGTCACACAGTCCCACATTACATATAAATTAAATTGGGGCTGACATAGTGTGTCCATTAATGCTTTTATGCAATTTGGGAAGAAGAAAGAAATTATTGTTAGAGATCAATTCAGATGTTGGCATAGAGCAAAAGTTACAAAAGTACCGTCTACGTTATTGGTAAAGAATAAAACAGATGTTGGTGTTTTAAAGGTATCTTTGGTAAAAACCAAGTTAAATCCTGGAACTGTACAAGTACTCATAGAGCAATATCCCTCGAGTAAGGAACAAAAAGCTGCTAGTACCATACAACTTCTAAGGTAATAAAAGATGGGATTGCTGATCCCCTTATAGTACATTTCTTTTTCCGGTAAGAAAAAACAAGTACCTGGCCAAATCCAAACTTACCAAATGGTCCATGATTTGCAAGAAATTAACGTATTGATTATCATAGATACAACCATAGTGCCAAGCCAACCAAAGACACTATTGCCGGAAAGTTTGCTAACCTTTCAGGTGCTTCACAGGAAGTAATACAAATTGGAATAAAAAAATGAAAAATTACAGTTTTTCCACTAAAATATTGTAAAAGCCCCAATTTTTACAATTGTTACAAGTGTTAGTAGGAGAAAATTAACTCCACGATGTATTATGAAATTTCTCACAAATGTGGCAATGACCCATATTTGGTTAAAATCTACTGTTTCGGCATCCGACAGGGCTTGGAAGAAATAGGGCACATTTCATTTTAGGAGAGAAATTTGGGCTGGAATAAGTTGCGAATGATTTATTACATTTGCAGGGCCCCCAATATGCAAAAACATCATAAACCCACATGAGACCATGTTTTACCCACAGGTTCTTTGCAAAAGTGTATAACATTGAGATGCAGAAATTAAAATGATGTTTCTTACACAAACATGTTGCTTTACCCTAAAATTCACTGCTCAAAAAAGTAAAGGAACACTAAAATACCACATCCTAGATATCACTGAAAGAAATAATCCAGTTTCAAATCTGTATTCATTATAAATTGAATGCTTTGAAAACAATAAAACATAAAATTGAGGATCTCATTCTGGTATCTAATGGCAGTCTGGGTACATCGGGCTAGCACATGAAGGTCTGTGCGGCCCTCCACAGAAATGCCTCACACACCATTACTGACCCACTGCCAAACCAGTCATGCTGGAAGATGATGCAGGCAGGACGTTCTCCATGGTGTTTCCAGACTTTGTCACGTCTGTCACATATGCTCAGTGTGAACCTGCTCTCATCCGTACTGTAAAGAGCACAGGGTGCCAATGTCGTATCTGCCAATCTTGGTGTTCTCTGGCACTTTTGGACAAAGGGGCCTGATATCACCCTGATGGAGTCTGTTTCTGACAGTTTGAGCAGTGGCCTGCTGGAGATCATTTTTGCAGGGCTCTGGCACTGTTCCTTCTGTTTCTCCTTGCACAAAGGAGGAGGTAGCGGTCCTGCTGCTGGGTTGTTGCCCTTCAAAGGCCCCCATTACATCTCCTGGTGTACTGACCTGTCTCCTGGTATCTCCTCCTTGCTCTGGATACTGTGCTGACAGACACAGCTACCCTTCTTGCTACAGTTCGCATTGATGTTTCATCCTGGATAAGCTGTACTACCTAAGAAACTGTGGGTTGTAGACACCGCCTCGTGCTACTCTACAGTACCTCTAGGGGTGAGAGCAATGACAAAATGCAAAAGTGCCCAAAGCAACAGCCAAAAAGGAAGAGAACAGAGAAATGGTCTGTGGTCACCATCTGCAGAACCACTCCTTTATAGGGGTTGTCTTGCTAATTGCCTATCATTTCTACCTGTTGCCCTTTCCATTTGCACAACAGCAGGAGAAATTGATTCACAATCAGTGTTGCTTCATAACTGAACATGATTATTTCACAGAAGTGTGATTGACTTGGAGTTACATTGTCTTGTTTAAGAGTTCCCTTTACTTTTCGAGCAGTGTATTTAATTTTCAAAAGGGTAGTAGGAGAAAATTGACTCCAAAATTTGTTGCACAATTTTATCCCAAATGTGACAATGTCACTTTTGTAGTAAAAAATTGTTGTTTAGGAACAAAAGAGAAAGAATGCAAATTTTTCTGGAAGAAATTGCAGATGCCATGTTACATTTGCAGAGTACTTGAGGTGCAAAAACAGCAGAAAAACGTCCCCCTGTTTAGGAAACTAAACGCCTCAAAGAATTAAACTAAGGCCACGTTCACAAGTTCAGTGGTTTAGTCATATTTTTACCTTGATTTTTTTAAGCCAAAATCAGGGTTGGAACAAACAGAGGAAAAGTACAATAGGAACACGTCACCACTTCTGTATTTTTCACCCTCTCCTGGTTTTGACTTATAAATACTGATGTAAAATACTGACCAAATATAGGGGTGTGGTATTTTAGGTGCCTAGGGATGTGGTATTTTTTACCCAGATGTGCTTCACAGAAGCTTGGGTAATAAGAGAAAATGAACACCACAATTTGTTATGCAATTTCTCCTGAACACAGTAATATACCCAGAAATTGTTGGATACTACTTTTTGGTCTTATGGTAGATCTTGAATCAGAAGGAGTGCTAACTGACTTTTGGAGTGCAATTTTGGCTGAAATAGATTGCTGATACCATATTGCATTAGTAGATCTCATGAGTGAAGAGTAGTGTTGAGCATTCCGATACCGCAAGTATCGGGTATCGGCCGATACTTGCGGGTATCGGAATTCCGATACCGAGATCCGATACTTTTGTGGTATCGGGTATCGGTATTGAAACAACATTAATGTAAAAATGTGTAAAAGAGAGCATTAAAATAAAAAATATTGCTATACTCACCTCTCCGACGCAGCCTGCACCTTACCGAGGGAAGCGGCAGCGTTCTTTGTTTAAAATTCGCGCTTTTCTTTCCTTTACGTGAAGTCCCGGCTTGTGATTGGTTGCGTCGCAGTCACATGGGCGACGCAACCAATCACAGCAAGCCGTGACGTAATTTCAGGTCCTTAAGGATTTTAAAATTACGTCCCGGCTTTGTGATTGGTTGCGTCGCAGTCACATGGGCGACGCAACCAATCACAAGCCGTGACGTCACGGGAGGCTGGACACGCGCGCATTTTAAAATGCGCGCTTGTCCAGCCTCCCGTGACGTCCCGGCTTGTGATTGGTTGCGTCGCGGTCAACCAATCACAAGCCGGGAGGCTGGACATGCGCGCATTTTAAAATGCGCGCGTGTCCAGCCTCCCGGCTTGTGATTGGTTGACCGCGACGCAACCAATCACAACCCGGGACGTCACGGGAGGCTGGACAAGCGCGCATTTTAAAATGCGCGCGTGTCCAGCCTCCCGGCTTGTGATTGGTTGACCGCGACGCAACCAATCACAAGCCGGGACGTCACGGGAGGCTGGACAAGCGCGCATTTTAAAATGCGCGCGTGTCCAGCCTCCCGTGACGTCACGGCTTGTGATTGGTTGCGTCGCCCATGTGACTGCGACGCAACCAATCACAAAGCCGGGACGTAATTTTAAAATCCTTAAGGGCCTGAAATTACATCACGGCTTGCTGTGATTGGTTGCGTCGCCCATGTGACTGCGACGCAACCAATCACAAAGCCGGGACGTAATTTTAAAATCCTTAAGGACCTGAAATTACGTCACGGCTTGCTGTGATTGGTTGCGTCGCCCATGTGACTGCGACGCAACCAATCACAAAGCCGGGACTTCACGTAAGGAAAGAAAAGCGCGAATTTTAAGCAAACAACGCTGCCGGTTCCCTCGGAGAGGTGAGTATAGCAATATTTTTTATTTTAATTCTTTCTTTTACACATTAATATGGTTCCCAGGGCCTGAAGGAGAGTTTCCTCTCCTTCAGACCCTGGGAACCATCAGGAATACCGTCCGATACTTGAGTCCCATTGACTTGTATTGGTATCGGGTATCGGTATCGGATTGGATCCGATACTTTGCCGGTATCGGCCGATACTTTCCGATACCGATACTTTCAAGTATCGGACGGTATCGCTCAACACTAGTGAAGAGACTTCATTTTGAAAATTATACTAATCCAGAATTTCATCTTGGGGTATATTGAGTATTTTGAACCCACATATGCCTCACAGAATTTTATAACATTGAACTGTGGAAAAAAAAATAATTACATTTTTATTACTAAAATGTTATATTAGCTGCAAATATTTCATTTTTACAAGTGGTAATGGGTAAAAATAGATCACACAATATGTTTTGAAATTTTTTTGTGAATAAGTTGATAGCCTATATGTGATCGGGACTACTGTTTGGCCACACAGCAGGGCTTCAAGAGAGGAAGCATTGTCTGACTTTTGGAGTGAAGATTTTGCTGGATTAGATTGTGGTCCCCTATTTACAAAGCCTCTAAAGGTACCTTCACACTCAGCAACTTTGCAAAGAGAACGACAACAATCCGTGACGTTGCAGCGTCCTGGATAGCGATCTCGTTGTGTTTGACACGCAGCAGCGATCTGGATCCCGCTGTGATATCGCTGGTCGGAGCTAGAAGTCCAGAACTTTATTTGGTCGTCAGGTCGGCGTGTATCGTCATGTTTGACAGCAAAAGCAACGATGCCAGCAATGTTTTACATGGAGCTAACGACCTGTGAGAACGATAAGTGAGTCACCGTTACGTCACAGGATCGCTCCTGCATCGTTGTGGAGCTTCTGTGTTTGACATCTCTACAGCGACGCTGCAGCGATCTAGTTTAGGTTGGCTCACTGTCTATATCGCCGCAGCGTCGCTGAGTGTGATGGTACCTTTAGGCCAGAACAGCAGAAAAAAAACACAAGGATCACCCCTCGATGAATTTATCCACAGTTGCAGTGACTATTTCTGGAGATACTCGTCCCGTAAATTGTTAAGTGGGTTCTTTTTCAATAGTAATGCCAAACATGTGGAAACTAACTGCGGTTTAGGTACACTGTCAAGCTTAGTGGATTGGGGGGGAGGCATTTACATTTGGGGGCTCAGATTCTGCTGGATTGGTTTTTGGGAGCAATGTCGCTTATCCAGGGACTTTGTGCTAACAGTAAATGAAACTTCCCCCGTTTCCATAGAAAGATGATAGATCTGAGTGAGGGCCTGCTTTTTGTGCTACTGCTTTGGGTTGCATAACAATTTGATTTACACTAAAGGCTAGGTTCACATTTATCCTGTGTTCAACACTGAGTACAATTCACTGTAATGAGGCAAATGGAGTCACTTTGGATTCTGGCTGATCTCTATTGTGGCAGCGTCCATCTTTTTAGACATGTACAAAAATAGAGGCGACCGTGCTTTTCTGTTACAAATATGCCTAAAAAGGAGGACGCCTCCTTTGTGAACTGAGCCTTATACTAATTTTTGGGAGAATAAATGAATATACAGAATTTCAAGAATTGTTTTATTTTACACCACTCACCATGTGGAATAACTGATAAAACAGCTTTACTCATTTGGTCTGTATGATTACAGCCAAATATATATATAGTTTTATATTTTGCAACTTTTACACACTAAAATTTTTTATGCTATGAGAGCTGTAATATGGGATTCTAAAGGCTATACGCTACCTTTACTTTACCTAATAAATAAGAGACACGACACTATGACATTGGGAAAATAGGCCGCAATTTTTTTTAAGGGATTATTAACAAATAAATCAATCTTAGACCAATGTAATAATAAATAGACCAATCAGTAATCAGCAGCTTAATTCTTAATTGACTCAAGTCGCAATAACAAACAATTAAACTTAACCAGCACCGCCCAGCCAGAGAGCGGGGTGTAATCCTCCAGGCCCTTCAGCGAAACTACATGATAGGGCCCCTCCAAGCACTGCGGCCTCAATCATGTTCTGCATATTTAGGTTGAATATGTCCAGACCAATTTCACAGAGATGTGCAAAATTGAATCTGTATAAACCAGGAATAAAACCCTTCAAATCTACATGTTCAAAGATGACAGAAAATTACTTATTAACCTCTTAATAAGTTTCCAGAATGAATTTGTATTCTGGACATGAACAAAATAACCTAGCAATAATCTCTGAAAAAACTATCTGAATTGAAATTAATAATAAATTAACTAGATAAAACCACCTTTTTTTATCTCAATTAACCCTCTGGTTTCCTTTCTACCCACATCATTCCCATTAAATAGATAAATCCTCCACCGCCTTCCAGCTGATCCACCAATCCTGGGATTCCTGGATTCTGGCGAGAAAACATCACCACACCTGCCCAGCAAAGAGGTAGCCCACCAAAATGCATCAGGATTAACCCTTAAGACACTCACATATATACTTAGTATTGGCAAAGGGCAAAAGGTCAACCATTTAATATTAAGTTGGCCTTATAATCCCATATGCCTCCTTAGTCTGTTACACGGGGGCATAACATTTTTTGTTATTCTACCAACATAATCATATGTGGGCTTTTTTTTCTACAGACAATTTTTTTCTCTTTTTTTTGCGTGTCAGTGTGATAAAAAAGCAGCATTTTTTATTTATTTTTACGGTGTTCACCATTTGGGAAAAACTATGTGAAAGCTTTATAGTTCAGATTGTTCCACATCATTATTTGTATATTTTGGGTTTATTGTTTATATATAAAACCTTTGTTTTTAGTGGCAAAACATTTTTCTGTGATTTTTTTATTTTTACTTAGTTCCACTATGCAACTTGAGTATTTTACACATTAACTGCTGATATCATGTTCATGCACTACATACCTGTTTGTGTCATGCTGCCACAGCCTGCTGGACCCTGTTTATGGCAGGGCATAACAGGCCATCATAGCTGGCAAATCCTTAGCCCATTATTTGGTCTCAGAGTTGCCATGGTAACCATTGGGACTCGGTGCTCCATCTAGATGCCGCTGTTGCTATGGACAGTGACATCTAGGATGTTAGCTGTCCAGAATCGGTGGTAACACCAGTCTGGACCAATGCAGGAGAGTGTATAACACCCTGCTGCACTGTCAGACGACCATCTCTTACTCTTACCAGGTAGCTTTATTATTTCTTTCTTTCATAGCAAGGTTACATGCTGCTGAGAGGCCTAGTGATTCTATTGTAAACTTTGAACAATCTAATTTTGTTACAAGGGCCCTTTAAAGGGCATCTGTAAGTAAGATCAACCCTCCTAAGCTGTCTGTATGGGCATCCACATTATATAAAGATGAATATAAAGATATCTTGATATTTGTGATTTGATGTTTTACTTCAGAGAAATCCACATATTTCTTAATATGTAAATGAGCGGTTAAAGCTAGAAGGAAACACTGTGCAGTGCCCAATTCCCCCTTCCCACTGCTCCTCCAGGTGATGCACTAATTGGGACGCCCGACTGAGCAACGGGAATAAAGGGGAAGGGGCGTCCAGCCACACCTACATGGGTTAAATGCAGGAACCCGGGGTCAGCGAATCTCTCTTTCTCCCCAGCTGACCCCTGAAAACCGTTGTCCCTCCCTTATATATTCATTGATGTTTTGTGGTGATAGGATAAATATAAATAAATGAAAAAAAAATAAATAAATATATATATACAGTATATATATAAATATGTTGTTATTAGGTCACAGCGGAAGTGTAGAGAGGGGCAAAGGTTCGTAACCGCTCATTAGCCTGCTCGCCTGTCGGTCGCAGACAGGGCCTTCGGCGATGAGCCCGTTATGACATGTAATTGCCCTTCTCTGCGTATGTCATTAATAAACTGTGACCGACCTGTTCGACCCATCCAGGTCTATCTGTGTTTTCACTGTGGGATCGGTGGGAGGGGGGAAGGCACTGTTTACGACACACGGGTCTCCGCAGTCTCTGTCCCTAGAGCCTATTTTAAATGGAAGGGGGAGTTGCCAGTGTGCTGTGTAATGACAATCTGCTCTCCTGATCTATATCCCTCACACTGGTGACATCCCCTTTCAGTTAAAATTAGCTCTGGAGGCAGATTCTCTGGGAGATCTAGGTCCGGCTCATAGATCTTCTCAGCTCATTTACATATTAAGAAAAACATGGATTTCTCTGGAAAAAGACAATGGATCACAGATATCAAGGTATCATTTTATTCAGCTGCATGTGACCCAAATGTCCATATAGACGACTTAGGAGGGTTGATCCTACTGGCAGATTCCCTCCAAGAGAAACCTGTGACCTATAAAACAGCTATTTACCTGCAGATAATCAGGGTAATAGGCAGGTAAAAAATAAATAATTTAAATCATGTTGGGCTGGTTTACTGGAAGCATTATATTCTCCCTGCAGCTTCTCGCTTCCAGTCATTGGGGTGGTGCAGTGATCGGTTAGTCACCTCTCACTGCACACTGAGAACATTGTAATCACTCCCCTGCACATTGATTGTGTGTGTGTGTGTGTGTGTGTGCAGAAGATTTTGTCACTCAAGGTGCAGGGTAGAGTTTGCATTGGCACTTACTGTGTAGTGAGCGGTTGCTGTAACTTCAGCCTAAGCCACCCCGATGACTGGAAGTAAGTGGCTGCAGGGAGGGTATACCTTCATTGTCACCCTGCTAACCTCCTAACGATTTTAATCTTCCTGGCGGTCCACATATCACTGTGCCAGTAGCGTAGCTACCGGGGGGGCAGAGGGGGCCATCACCCCGGGCCCCGCGCTCTGATGGGGCCCACCTGGAGCTACGCTACTGTAACAGCGTGCCAATACAGTTACATTCTGCGGCAGAGCAGGGAGAATCAATCTCCCTGTTCTGCCGCTATGGGGCCCCTGAGCAGGCGGGGGAGCCTGGTGCCAGCAGTGGGCCCCCCGCCGTCATCGCATGGTGAGCTGTATCGGCAACTAGCCAATACAGCTTACCGCATTGATGAGGGAAGGAGCGCTGCGCTCCTTCCCCCATCATCCCCTGTCGGCGTCTGACGTCACTCGCAGACGCCGACACTGACAGTGGGCGTGGTGATATCACTGCCTTGTGCCCGCTGTCAGGACAAGAGCGGGAGCAGGGAGCACCGCTGGAACAAGGAGGAAGAGAGGTGAGTATTGTGTTTTTTTATGGGGGCTGCCTTATACACTACAGGATCTGACTATGGGGGGCCTGCTGCCTAATACACTACAGGATCTGACTATGGGAGGCCTGCTGCCTAATACACTACAGGATCTGACTATGGGGGGCCTGCTGTCTAATACACTACAGGATCTGACTATGGGGGGGCTGATGCCTAAAACACTACAGGATCTGACTATGGGGGGCTGCTGCCTAATACACTACAGGATCTGACTATGGGGGGCTGCTGCCTAATACACTACAGGATCTACCTATGGGGGGCTGCTGCCTAATACACTACAGGATCTGCCTATGGGGGGGTGCTGCCTAATACACTACAGTATCTGCCTATGGGGGGTGCCGCCTAATACTACAGGATCAACCTATGGGGGCACTGCCTTATACACTACAGGATCTGCCTATGGGGGGGTGCTGCCTTATACCACAGGGTCTGCCTATAGGGGTACTGTCTTGTACTATATTGAGGACTATCTGGCACATTATACTATATGGAGGTTATCTATGGGGCCATCATACAGTGTGGGGATTACAGTGAAGGAGCCTTCATACAGTGTTGGAGCCATCAGTTTGGAGTCTACTAAGAGGTCAGTATACTGTGTGGGTGGTACTATACAGTGAGGGAGCATCATGCTGTGTATAGGGGAGCTGTACAGGGGGAGACTCGGGACATTATTAAATGTAAAGTGGGCACTTACAGTATTGTTATAGGGGAACTCGGGTTACTGTGACTATCAAAGGGGCACACAGGGCATTATTACTTTGTAGGGGGCTAAAATATGGGCAGTGTTCTCTAGGGCACTTGTAGCTGGCATTACTATATCATAGAGGGGGTGCTTTAGAATTTACACAGCAGGTGCAGTAATAGGGACACATACAACAGCAGCGGCTCAGTATTGGGGTATAAGGTGCAGTAATAGGGACACATACGGCAGCAGCGGCTCAGTATTGGGGTATCAGGTGTAGTAAGAGGGACACATACGGCAGCAGCAGCTCAGTATTGGGGTATCAGGTGCAGTAATAGGGACACATACGGCAGCAGCAGCTCAGTATTGGGGTATCAGGTGCAGTAATAGGGACACATACGGCAACAGCGGCTCAGTATTGGGGTATCAGGGGCAGTAATAGGGTCACATACGGCAGCAGCGGCTCAGTATTGAGGTATCAGGTGCAGTAATAGGGACACATATGGCAGCAGCGGCTCAGTATTGGGGTATCAGGTGCAGTAATAGGGACACATACGGCAGCAGAGGCTCAGTATTGAGGTATCAGGTGCAGTAATAGAGACACATATTGCAGCAGCGGCTCAGTATTGGGGTATCAGGTGCAGTAATAGGGACACATACAGCAGCAGCGGCTCAGTATTGGGGTATCAGGTGCAGTAATAGGGACACATTGCAGCAGCGGCTCAGTATTGGGGTATCAGGTGCAGTAATAGGGACACATACAGCAGCAGCGGCTCAGTATTGGGGTATCAGGTGCAGTAATAGGGTCACATATGGCAGCAGCGGCTCAGTATTGGGGTATCAGGTGCAGTAATAGGGACACATACGGCAGCAGCGGCTCAGTATTGGGGTATCAGGTGCAGTAATAGGGACACATACAGCAGCAGCGGCTCAGTATTGGGGTATCAGGTTTAGTAATAGGGACACATATGGCAGCAGCGGCTCAGTATTGGGGTATCAGCAGGATGAGGAGTTTGTGCAGGTTGGGAATAGATGATGATGGGGCTGGAATGTGAGAAGTGAAATGTGTCTTTGTTGTATTCTCTGCAGACGAGTCCTGGCTGGAAGAAGTTGTCATGTCGGTCTGGGCCAGATGGAAAAGACGGGAAAAGTGAACGACTCCATCAGAAAACATAAGCGGTAAGACATTAACTGTGCTGTGATCTCTTATATGTTCTGTAGGACTGTATTTACCATTGACCGTATGGTGGTAATATCTGTGTTGGTTCTCCAATATTAGGGCGTGTCACTGAATTGTAATCAAGGTTACCTGGTTAGGGGCCCTCTCTGAAGCTTCGCCCCTCCTGAACCAAAACCCTAGCTACGCCTCTGCACTGTGCAATAACGTTTTAGAATGTCAATGCAGAGTAAGCAGTTGCACAAGATTATTTCGGTGTAGGAGTTGACTGTTATGCACAGCTTGACTGTCAACAGAGAAGGCAAAGATGGTTTGTTACTCTCATAACTTCCTGATCACTGTATACACAGTGCTTAGCAAGTTCTATGTACATAGTTCAGAAAGTTCTACCAGCGCTTCCTCCTCCAATTACAGTGATCATATTACTAGGGGAACATGAGCTTCTGGACCCTAACTGACCCATATTATCTATGCAATGTAATTAGGAGGTTGAATTTGCCTTGACACTGGGGCTAATATACTTGCCCCAGTTACAGAGGAAATGAAATTAAAAAAAAAGTAGCTAAATGTTGAAGTGCCCTCCAAAGGTCTTTTATGGCCTTATAGTGCCAAGGAGTGTGATTTAGATGAAAAAAATGTGCAAATAAACTAAAGAAGGAAAAAAATATTGGTTTTAGCCCTGCACGAGAATGAATAAGAAATTGTGTGTCCAATATATAAAAATAATTATTATAATAAGGGGACTGCAATTTAAAATGTATTTTAGTGGTCTTTTATGGATTACAAAAAAAAGTTAAAAACAGGCATTTTGTTTTGTTTTTTCGTTTTTAAAAAGTGCTCATTTTGTGTTACAGAACATAGAAAATGGCTGCTAATGAAGACTACCGCTCTCTGGTCAAAGATATCTGTAGTGTAAATTTCTCTGGGAAAAATGTGCCTTGCAATCTCCTCCTGACTGGTGACGAAGCTTTTCCGGTCATAGCAAGTCCGGAAAAACATGTCCTTATTGCTGCCTCCAAGTATGGGAAGGGTCGGCTTGTGGTCATGAGCCACGAGGCATTCTTGAACCTGCCTCAATTTATGGATTTCCTAAAAAATGCAATATCTTGGCTGAAACCTTCCTCAGAATCGGTAATTGGTGTTGACAAAAGCTTCAACAACTTGGAACAGACAATTTCTGCCTCTGGACACAAGGTTGAAAAGATCTCTGGTCTGAAGAACGATTTGGGAGTACTCTGTACAAATGGATATAGTGATAATCAGGCACAGGAAATAGTGTCTTTTGTAAAAGAAGGAGGAGGTCTTCTCATTGGAGCTCAAGCCTGGCATTGGTCTTCGAGCCACAAACAAGATAATGTTCTGTGCAATTTTCCTGGAAACAAAATCACTTCTGTGTCTGGGATATATTTTACTGGTCAATATGGAGAAAGAGGGAACTTTAGTGTGAGTGAAAAAATACCATGGTGCCCATTCTACAAAGAGTAAGTACTATGGATTGTTCTTCACTGTTTATCTTCATTTAAATGTCATTATATAGATTTTTGCCTAATTAATCTGAGTATCACATAAAACTATATTATATTCACTTTATTTTATTTTTTTTTGCACAGTTTGACCTTTTCAGCAGATTTAAAGCATCTTACGCAAGGCGTTAGCAGCATGGATATTACTGGACAGTGTGTCCCCTCTGAACTTCTCCTTCATGGACCTCTGACGTTTCCAATTGGTCTAGCCAGCAATAACCAGTGTTTTTTTGGTGCAGCATACTACGGGAGAGGGCGTATAGTTGTGGCGACACATCAAGGCTATTTATGCAAACCGCAGCTCAAAACCTTCTGGCTCAATGCGATCTCATGGCTGGATAAGGGAAGACAAGGAAAAATTGGCGCTGTAAAAAAACTGGCTAATTTTGCAAAGGTCCTACAAGCTGAAGGTTTACAATGTGTGGTATCTAATTTGGCTCCTGAGCTCAGTGTGTACTGCTGCACATCAAGCAGTGATGCTGAGGCAGAAAAAATTCAACAGTTTGTTGCAGAAGGTGGGGGTCTGCTTATTGCTGGCCATGCCTGGTACTGGTCTTACTCTAATCCAAACGTGCTTTCTCAATATCCAGGAAACAAGGTCCTTAATAAGCTTGGAATCAGCATTTTGGGGAGAACAGTCGCTAAGGGCAACTATCAGGTTTTGGATCCTAATGCAGAAGCTACTACTTACCATTTTCCTAGAGCTGTCTCTCAACTGTTAAGTGACTTGAGAAGTGGGGCTCAGTTAACACCATCCCTGAGTGATTGGCTGCCTAAACTCAGACAAGATGTTTTGACATTCATGAAGATGCCAGCCAGCCCTCTTATTTCTTCTCTACAAGAAGAATTGGTACATCTGGTACATGGTTGTAGTATCCCAAATGTCAGCAAACAGTGTCCGGCGAAAAGCTGTTCTAAGGAAGCTTTCATGATGTGTCTCGCTCAAGAAGTCAGCTGTCTGGATAAGTTGCAAGATCTAGAATGTGAGAGTGGTATTTCTAAACCCCCTATTGCGGTGCAGATTGATGGCACAAACCCTGGTAAAGTACTTTTCTCATATCTCATTATATATATACTTTTATGTTTGTTTCATATTTAACAATGATTTTTTGAACAGATCATCAAATCATGTATTTCTTTGCCTTAAATAAACGTTTTTTCTCTTAAGACTTGTTTACATAGGCAGGGTATTATTCTTTCCCCACCCCCAAAACAAAAGATAAAGGTACATGTACCAATATACGGTATACATCTTTTTCATTTGTCAGGACACTGTTCTTATAGTACTATTTGGAGGAGTTCTGCCTGAAGCATTGTTTCAGGATTAATGCTTTTTTTTCTATAAAAATTACACTAACTATCCCAGTGAGAACATTGGAATACAAATTTTCCTGAAACTTTAATGCATGAACTGAGTCTTGTGAAATATGTGAACAAGCACTTACAGTCCACCTCATCACTAGCACTGTAGCATGAAAATGATAATTCAAAAGATGAGACTAAAAGGAAAGGAGTTTTGTGCTTGGGTCTAAGAACAAACAGGCAGGTTATTGCTAACAACTAGTGATGAGCGAGTGTACTCGTTGCTCGGGTTTTCCCGAGCATGCTCGGGTGATCTCCGAGTATTTGTTAGTGTTCGGAGATTTAGTTTTTATCGCCCCAGCAGCATGATTTACAGCTATTAGCCAGCTTGATTACATGTGGAGATTCCCTAGCAACCAGGCAACCCCCACATGTACTCAGCCTGGCTAATAGCTGTAAATCATTCAGCTGCCGTGATGAAAACTAAATCTCCGAACACTAACAAATACTCGGAGATCACCCGAGCGTGCACGGAAAAACCTAAGCAACGAGTACACTCGCTCATCACTACTAACAACCTGCCTTTTTTGAATGGGGATGATCTCTGCCGGTTCAGCCAGCAATACCCATTCTTCATTTCACCTCTCATCACACAGAGCCGATCTTCCTCTTCCTTTCTGTTCTGTCAACGGAGCGTCGCTGCAGAAGTCATGCTGATTGACTCCTTGCAGATAGGCAGTGGGAAGATGGCTGTCAATTAGCATGACATTGGCAGAGAAGCCCTATCGACTGAGAGGAAGAGAAGATGCTACTCTGTTGACATGCTGTGCTCTCGTCAGCTGCTGAATTGCACTGTTGCTCATGCCAAGGAATCCGTTCACCTTCCCATAAAGTAGCAGCTGAAATCTGTTTGGTTGCTGTGGCAACACTAACACTGCCTGCACCACTTTTCATGGTTCAGCATTTATTAAATGTGTTGCATCAGCGTTTGCAAGTCAAAATCGGGAGTGGAACCTACAGAGAGAAAACTATAATTAGAAGATTCACATCTCAAATGTATTTTGGAGCCACACCTAGTTTTGGCTTTCAAATACAGATTTACAATGACGTGTGAATAAGGCCTTAAAGTGATACTTTCACATTGGAATTACTATAAATTCTTAAAATCCCCATCACAATTGGCAAAAATAAAAGATAGTCAGAAGTCCCACTAGACTGTGAATCTAATGACCTGTGTAGTATCATAGATCCTTATGATCCTGTTATTAGCTCAGTCTGGGCCCGCATAAATTACCATAATTAGGGTCTAAAAGTGCACTTTTTTTTATTATGTATACCCCTTTTGACATGTAAAGCGCCATGGAATAAATGGCGCTATATTAACAAAATAAAATATTAATAATAATAATCTAATATGTTCATGTGAGTTTGGCGCAATGTATACAGCCTGTAAAGAGTCCCTATGGCTCATACTTCAGAGCTGTAAACACATTATATGCCTCCGTATGGTGCCTCAATACTGTAACAATACAGCAAGCAAGGCTTCTAGGGAAAAATACTTCCATTATTTCGGTGCATCATTCATACGGTAGTTTGTCTAGCACAACTGCTATTAGTCTCTTTCGCTCTTTTAACTTTTAACACTCATATCTATAATACTGAATGGGACCATTCACATATTTGTGATTTTTCACAGAACCACCTAGAGTGGGCCCAAAACAACATATTTATAAATGGATTTTCTGTCCCCAGGTGCCGGTGCCTGGAGAAGTACTGGACTCTACGTACCTCCACGGAAAACAGTAACTCTTGTGTTTCCTGCCTCAGCTGTGGGTCAAGGTCTACAGGTAATCTACAGGAATGATTCTTCTGAATACTAATAAGTGTTAGCAAGCTATCCTCTTCTAAAACTGCACCCAAATTCTTAAAATATTCCACAACATTTTATATTGTAAATGATCCCTTCTCTTCGGTGATAATTGTAGTAAAAGCTTGATATTTATTACAGGTGCAGGTTGGCTGTCAATCAGATGACCTGAGTGGTGCAAATCAGTATTGTCGTGCACCAGTGGTTGTGCGTAGAAAAGCCGTGGATGATGAGAAGGTTTCTATATCCTGTGTCTGGGGCGGACTTCTGTACATTATTGTCAAAGCCAAGAGTCAACTGGGCAATGTTCCGATTTCAGTTCAAGGAGCAGAACTTGCTCCTATGTTTATAAAAGGTAAGTATAGAATGCCCTAATTTTCTCTATATGTCTTAAAGTCAACAGAACCACACACAATAAATGGCAGTGCTCTAGAGCCAAGTCATAGATTCCAGATACTCTGAATACTACCATATTCCAGTGAAGGCCATGTTAATAATTTGTCATCAGTGATGCTGCTCCTTTATCCCACAACCAACATTTTATTTTGCATCTGCCACTTTTTTTGCGGCCACAGCACAGTTGATCTGCCAAAAAAAAAACACAATAGTCACATCAAGTAGCCATCAATAATCTTGAAATACAGTATATGCTATTAGTAACCTAGAAATAACTAAACAATTTGCATTGTGTCCACTTTTGCTTCAAAAGCTTTCGTTCCATATGCTTAGATATGACATTGAGAATAGTGATTAATGATTTTTCTGAAATGATTGATGCCAAATTTGCCAGGGAAATTCAATGTGCTGCAAATAGATTTGCGGTGAAAGTACTCCAAAACCTCCAATTGTCCTGATTTATGACACTCTATGACTCCTAAGACTGTATCCAACCTCTTTCAAGCTCTTTAATGCAAAGACAGCCTTAGTAATGTCTAAGTCACCTAAACATATGGTTTCAGGTAAATGTATAGTAATTGGTGGTAACCAACGTGTTTAATAACACACGTCCTGTCAGATTTTTCTATGCTTTTTTAAAATAAAAAAATCTAACCAAAAATGATCCCTTTTTGGGGGCAAATGCATGCCATGCTGATGTCTATACACATGTATGGTGTGTATGGTGTGTTATAAACAGCCCAAGGGCAGCAATGAACATGTAGAAGTTGCTTATCTTCCTCCATCCCATGTTGCATTCTTAGGACCATTTTTTCCAATATAAATATGAGAGGAATGATATCATTGGCGTGATAGTTTTCCCTACTGACAAAATTAGTAGCCTCCTCGAAAGGCCTCATTAGGCTCCGCACCCTCTCATCAGCTGCCATAGTAAATTTTCAAAGTAACCCAAGTTCCAGCTTGCCTACTGCATGATATAGGCTGTCCCTGCTTTACGCTGCTCGTACAGCGAATCCAACATATGCAGCATTTAATTCCATATCCTTGTAATCTCAGAAATCAGGCAGTTCTCAGTCAGACTTAATGAAGAATGGCCTCCAGGCTTTGCAGAAATAGAACAGTTGAAATGCCCAGACATGCTTCTGGCCATGAGTATCATCTTTTTCAAGTGATTATATTTCTTTAAAAAAAAATGTTGCACATTCAAATTCAAGTCATGCATCATACAAGGATCATGTGTTACTGTGCCCAAATGCAGTGCAGGCACAATATTCCTGACATAGTCATTTGCTATGTTGCCCAATTGTAGTCGATAGGGAAACACTTGCTGCTTTGCCCACTGTGCTTTTGTTGCCCATGTCTAAAATAAGTGAGATAGCTTGGCAGTGCTTAGCATACAAGAACTAAAAGACTGAGAGCGGGGAGTGAATTCAGGGTTCTGACTTGTTGCTGTTGGGGACAGGGATATGTCCATTGAGAAGAAGGTTACTAAACTGCGCCTGGTGTTGGAACCAGATGTAGTGCCCAACTGTGAAGGTGTCACCAACTATCCTTGCTGAAGGCATGCATTGTTGCCAATCAACAAATTTAACCAGTGATCTCTGGAAAACATGTATTGATGGTTAGAATTGCTATTTCACAAGTTGAGCAATTCACTTTTTCAAGCACAATCGTAAGACCAAGGTGCAGGTCACTTTCTACTGCATGAGAGAGCATAGAGTGGACACCACTTTCTGTGAGCCATAATGGCAGCTAGATATCCTCTTTCAAGGCTGATTTCACACCATAATTTCCTAAAAGGCAATGGAATCTACTGTGCAGATTGAATTTTATACGATAAAAAACTATTGTTTTTTTTAAGCAATTCTGATGCATTTTGGAACAGTTTTTTCCTGAAGCTTTTTTGTAGGTGTTTGATTTGGAAGTTCTGAGTGTAGAGCTTACTTCCATCAGGATCTGTTTTAAAGATATGACATATACAGGTGCTTCTCCCAAAAATCTGCAAAAATGTATTTTATTTCAATTCTTCAATTACAATTCTTGTCATTACAAACAGAGTGATCTATTTCAAGTGTTTATTTCTTTTAATGTCGATGATTATGGCTTACAGCCAATGAAAACCCAAAAGTCATTATCTCAGTAAATTAGAATAATTAACAAAAAAACACCTGCAAAGGCTTCCTAAGTGTTTAAAAAGGTGCCTTACTCTGTTTCAGTAGGCTCCACAATCATGGGGAAGACTGTTGACTTGACAGATGTCCAGAAGGCAGTTATTAACACACTCCACAAGGAGGCTAAGCCACAAAAGGTCATTGTTAAAGAAGTTGGCTGTTCACAGAGTGCTGTATCCAAGCACATTAATGGAAAGTTGAGTGGAAGGAAAAAGTGTGCTAGCAAAAGGTGCAAAAGCAACCGGGATAACCGTAGCCTTGAAAGGATTGTTAAGAAAAGGCCATTCAAAAATTTGGGAGAGATTCACAAGCAGTGGACTTCTGCTGGAGTCATTGCTTCAAGAGCCACCATACACAGACGTATCCAGGACAAGAGCTACAAGTGTTGCATTCTTTGTATCAAGGCATTCATGACCAATAGACAACGCCAGAAGCATCTTAACTGGGTCAAGGAGAAAAAGAACTGGACAGTTGCTCAGTGGTCCAAGGTGTTGTTTTCAGAGAAAGTAAATGTTGCAATTCATTTGGAAATCAAGGTCCCAGAGTCTGGAGAAAGAGTGGAGAGACACACAATCCAAGCTGCTTGAGGTCTAGTGTGAAGTTTCCACAACCAGTGATGGTTTGTGGAGCCATGTCATCTGCTGGTGTAGGTATCTTTTATGAAGACCAAAATCAGCGCAGCCGTCCATCAGGAAATTTTAGAGCACTTCATGCTTCCCTCTGCCAACAAGCTTTTTGTAGATGGAAATTTCATTCTCCAGAAGGACTTGGCACCTGTCCACATTGACAAAAGTATCAATACCTGCTTTAAAAACATCAGTATCACTGTACTTGATTGGCCAGCAAACTCGCCTGACCTTAACCCTGTAGAGAATCTATGGTGTATTGTAAAAGAGGACGATGAGAGACACCAGACTCAACAATGCAGATGAGCTGAAGGCTGTTATCAAAGCACCTGGGCTTCCAAAACACCTCAGCAATGACACAGGCTGATCGCTTCCATGCCACATGGCATTGATGCAGTAAGTGATGCAACTGGAGCCCGGACCAAGTATTGAGTGCATTTACTGAGCATACATTTCAGTAGACCAACATATCGGATTTTAAAATCATTTTTCATGCTGGTGTTATAAAGTATTCTAATTTACTGAGATAATGAATTTTGGGGTTTTTATTGGCTGTAAGCCATAATCATCAACATTAATAGAAATAAACACTTGAAATAGATCACTCTGCTTGTAATGACTCTATATAATATGAGTTTCACTTTTTGTATTGAAGAACTGAAATACTTTAACGTTTTGATGATATTCTAATTTTGTGAGAAGCACCTGTACTTTCTTATTTTCGACCAAGCATTTTCAAAGTCTAAAATGAAAAAAAGTGCTAAAACTCTACATGTGACATGTGAGAAGATTTACATTGATATTTATAAGTAGAGTAATTCAAACAGTTGGTACGCTATATTTGTTATGTTTACTTGAGCAATCCACACACACAAAATGTTCAAACCACTCCATTTGCACATAGTATAAGTGGCAGGGCCAAGACTGCACCACCAGCAACTTGACCAGGTAGCAGTTGACACAGAAGACAATGACTGGGCACTTGTAGTTGTTTCCTGACCACACATTCATGTATGGGTGACGCTGAAACATAGGATGATTATGGCAAGCAGTAGATGATGAAACTGATGATGGTGACACCAACCATATACTACTTTAGAAGTCGCCTGGCAACAAGAAAGACAACCATGATGAGGAGAACAGTCTTCAGACATGTTTATATTGCTGGTCAGTTTGCTTTTAACATATAAGCAGGCTATGCTGTTTCAAGTGCTGATGTAGACCTGTAGTTCCTAGTCGATTTTTGCTGGGAGATCCATGGCTTATTTTCCTACTGCAGAACCTGCACAGTTCAAAAGATTTGTCATCCAGCAATGTGGAGAATAATTCCCACACTGGATATGACACATATTGGATTTGCCACCACCAAGACCATGACCAGAGTTTTCATGCACTCTTGAGTCTTCTCTAACAATAGCAGCTGCAGCATCAGCATCACCCAAGCTGACCACATTCGAAGCAGATCTGTCTCTGGAAGATCTTTTGTCTGGATGTTGGCTCCATATCATCCTTCTCCTCTGACATCTCCTACATAGCATCCACATCTGGTTCCCAGGTCCTGTTAACCACATACAGTGGCTGGCAAAGTATTCCCCCCCCCCCCCCCCCCATTGCCTTGGCATTTTTTGTTTTGTCTTTAGTTAACTCACAGCCTGGAATTTGTTTTAGGGTTTGCACCAGTTCATGTAACGAACATGCCTGCAACTATGAACATTTGGTTTTATTTTTATTGTGAAGCAAACAACAAATAGGACAGATTTTTTTGTAATACCATGTTCTTTCCATTTGATGATAATAGATTTGATGGTGCTCTGGGGAATTAGCAGAGATTAGGATATTTTTTATAACCCAACCCTGACTTGTACTTTTCAACAACTTTGTCCCTGACTTGTTTGGAGATCTCCTTGGTCTTCATTGTTTGGTTAGTGCTGCCTCTTGCTTAATGGTGTTGCAGCCTCTGTGGCCTTTCAGAAAAGATGTATATATACTGATAGACCATGTGACACTTAGATTGCACACAGGTGGACTTCCTTTCACTAACCATGTGATTTATGAAGGTAATTGCTAGCACCAGACTTTTTTAGGGGTTTCATCACAAAAGGGGAGACTGCATATGCACATGATAATTTTTAGTTATTTGATCCCATACATTTAATTTATGCCTATATTTTTCTCACTTCACCAACTTAGACTATTTAGACTATTACAAAAATATTTAAACGCAGGTTGTAATGTAACAAAATAGGTAAAAAGCCAACGGATGTGAATACTTTGGCAAGCCACCATAATCATCCCTCAATCAAGTGAGAGGTGTCTAAGTGTGGGAAATGTCTTGAGTACCTCGACCCCTCCTTATTTCCATCCCTAATTTTGACCATACTGTGAGTACCTTCAGCATCATTACTTCCAGTGCCCCTGCTACCATAGCTGACAGTGCCACCACTATTAATACCATCACCAACACAGCTCGGCATTTTAGTCATGTCCTCCATCCTAGTCTCATCCAAACCAAAATGCTGGATGTTCTCATTCAATGTGTCAAATAGAAGAAGTTATTATCTGGTTGTAAAAGAAGAATTATCTTCTTCTACATCCAAAAGGCAGTGGATTTGGGGACAAAGCACTTCACTAGCGGTCAGAGAAGACAGAAATGTCATTATTGGAATTTAAAGTCCACAATCAAAATGATTAGCTGTTATGGTGATTGAGGAGGAGTGATGTGAAGGAAATTGACTCAAATTGACAGTGTCAAAAAGAACATCATCTTTCTGGGACTGAGATGAATGGTGTGCCATATAGCCCATAATGTCCTCTGTTATCTCCCCACTACTATACTTCCAGAAGACAAACAAAGATAATTGTGACTTGCATTTGGCAGTACTACAGGCCTAACTGGCAATAGTGGTGCGCTTGCTGTTACTTTTTGTCACATTCGTATTGCCAGATACCATGGTATAGGATTTTTTCTTCTACTTTCTGCCAGTTATTGCAATCACCACTACTTTTTATCATACATATTTACTACACTAGGATCAGCTTTTATCTTCTAAACAATTTCCTCCTTCCATAAAAGGCACAACCAAAAATGCTAAGTAAACACCGATAAAAATATCACAGGCTGCACGCAGCAATACTGGTGTGGCATGTAGACTAATAAAACAGACCACTAGAACAGATGCAAAAAAAGCAGTACTGTATTTGTAACGCACACTTTGTCAGGTATTATCATAGTAAAATGTTTTTTTAAAGCTTCCTTCTGCATTAATGCTAAAAATATGTTATTGAATTGTAGCAGCACTATAACCACACTGATTAAAGCACCACCTCAGCGTTTGTTTGTTTCTCAGCGCCGGAGAGGTGCTTTAAGACTGTGTGTACACGATGCGGATTTGCTGCGGATCCGCAGCGGATTTTTCCGCGCAGAAATGCTGCAGATCCGGACTGTGATTTACAGTACAATGTAAATCAATGGGTAAAAAAAAGCTGTGCACATGGTGCGGAAAAATCAGTGCGGAATTGCTGCGGATTTAAAAGAAGTGCATGTCACTTCTTTTGTGCGGATCTGCAGCGTTTCTGCACCCCTCCATGATAAAAATCTGCAGTGGCAAAAACTGCAGAAAATCCACACAAAATCCACATCAATTCCACGGCAAATCCGCATAAAAACCGCAGCAAATCAGCAGCTGCGGATTCTGCCAGGAGATGCGGATTTTGTGCAGAAAATTCTGCACCACATTTCCTACGTGTGCACATAGCCTAAGTGTAAGTTTCCTGCTCCCAGTCACATACTCACCCTCTGGTGTCTTCCCAGTTTTTTGGCACCGCTCCGGTCTTGCGATGCCATCTTGTGAGCGCAGCTTCAGACTGGCCGGAAGTCAGAAGCTACGTCACAAGCTTTCAATGTGACCTCAGTGCTGCTGCATGAAACACTGGAGCTGCCAGCAGGTCCCTCGACGCCGGATACTGACAGTAGTGACACTGGAAAATGATGAAGGTGGAGGAAGGTGAGTGTGAGACAGGACAGGGGAATTACATTTAAAGCACCACTCCAGTGGTGCAATAAAAACAAAACAAATTTTTCATGTTGAAACAAACACATGATGTAATAGTGACTGCAAACATTTTAGCTTTTTTCATTATTTTATTTCTCCATTGCAGAGAGAATAGCAAGCAAAGTATTAGTCATTTAGTCATTTAGTTAACTTTTTAAGTCAAAATGGGTGATGTCAGAGTTTTCACTGTATTTCCCCCTGTATGATGCTGACCAATCATAAGTAAGCAGCAACTCTCAAAGGAAAGAACAACCACACAGCACCATAGTTTATAGCAGGGTTTCCAGTGCATGAGAGATAAAATGACAGATAGTTCTGAACTCCTGGTTTACCGTTCTGCATGAGTCAGTGTGAGGGAAGCGACAGCACATATGAGTTTAGCTGTGTCACATTACAAACCATTCTATTAGCTCTCCTCCTCTCCTAGAATTGTCAGCTCTTCTCTTCTCCACACTGTCCAAAGATGTGTCAGTAATGACAATTTTGTCTGATGTGTTCAACTTGTAGTCACTCTGAGGTGAGATCAGAGAAGTGTCTCATTACATCTCATACAAACTCCAGAACAGGCAGGCAAAATGTATGAGATTTCATGCAGCCCTGATCTCATTGCAGAGCGATTACAAGTTGCTTAAGCAAAGCAGACATAAGTGTCATTACTGTCAACACTATAAGGAGAGCTGATAGAAGGGTTTGTAATGTGGCACAGCTAAATTCAGTGCCACTGCTCACCCACACTGACTCATGCAGGTTAGACCAGTAGATCAGAGCTGGCTGTCATGATACCTCTCTCACACTGAGAACTCTGCTATAAACTATGGTGGAGCATGTTCTTTTCTTTGAGTGTTGCTGAATGATTATGATTACTCAACTTCATACAGGGAAAAGAAGTATGTGCTGCCAGTGAAGACTCTCACAACACCCACTTGGACTTAAACCAGTTTACTCATTATGATCCAAATACTTTGCTAATATCTCTGAAAATCAAAATTAATGTTTAATTCTACTCTGCTGACACTATTCTCATTGTGTGTCCAGTTCAACATAAAAATTTAGCTAAAGGTCCACTTTGAGCAAGCAACTATGTCTCCCTCTCTGGCCCTGCCTCACAATATATCAGACACAGTAACTCTTCTATCTCTATCAACTAAATCTGTATTACAATTTTTCCTCACATGCTTAACTTCATTACTGTGTTGAACCACACTATCAGTACAGTTTCTTCAGCATTTTATGACTATTTCTACCTATCTCTATGACTAAGCTGTGATGTATTCTCACTATCCAGATTCAACACAAAATGGCTGTTGCATTTCATGCTTCTGCTTCTGTACATGCTATGATAGTCCCTGCTGATTAATTGACTGTACTATCCAATGTAATCTGATAGCTGCAAATATCATGGGAAAGCCTGCCCCATCAAACTCGACGTTATGTGATTACCAAAAATTGCATCAGCCATAGAACAATGTGTAAAATGGCAACTGCCAGTAGGATAATGTAGCAACTAATTCAGGAAGATAGGTAACACACTGAAAACTGCAACTTACCTTCCTGATTCCTGTACAGACTAGAGATCCGGACCACGCAGTCTTTAGTGGTTTCTGTGCAAGATGAGATAGCGCTAACCACAGACTAGATGATGGTAATTCTGACCTATGCTGCCTGAAAGGCCGTTGAGCACTTTACGTTCCTCCAAAAGAACCAGAAGGCAAAGCAGAGGGAAAATTACCTGCAAAAGAATAAAGTGTGCTGAAATAGAAAGAGATCCCAGAGTGAGTAAAACAAACTATCAAATACAAAATAAAGTATTAAGAATGTACTATTAGAGAATATGCTGCCTACTTCCTAAAAAGAAACATAAGATAGGTGCAGAGTAAAGAACATAAACAGCAAAGAGAGAAACCCTAGCTAGTCTTTCACTAACTGGCTTAAACTATCTCAGTATTGCTGTGCAACCAAATGAGACTATCACCAGCAGGAAATACCAGCAAGGGAAAAGTATATAAAACTGCACTTCAAAGGTAATAGGGCAAACAATTGAGTAAATGAAAACACCTGTTACTCTAAAACGACAGAAGCAAAGATAATAGAAACTAAACAAAAAGAGAAAAATTTTATTTGCTGTGGCTCAGTGGTCACAGAAGCTGACCAAAAAGCACAGGCTCAAGGGTTTGAACCTGGACGCCAGACACTGCCATTTAAGATGATTCACGGGAAGTCAAGTAGATATTGTTTGAATTGTGCAAATTCATTGAATTTCTACACAAATACGATTTGATTAGAAGCAATTAGCTCATCTGTAATTGTGATATATTTTATATATTTTTTTCTCCTTTAAAACATCGTAACCAAGCAAAATGCCTGAAAACACAAATACCTTGTAATTCTTAACTTTTCATTAGGTAAGACAACCCAATCATCTTGGGTGCAAGAAATTCGGAACTATCCATCTCCCTGGGCTGAGCTTATTACAGATAGCATTATTCTCACTGTCCCCTCTGATGTGATTCGCTCACTTGAAGATCCAGATGCTTTAATGGCTCAGTGGGATAAGATTATGGAAGCTATAGCTGATCTTGCTGTAATTCCAAAGAAGTTTCCACGTCCAGAAAGATTCGTTACAGATGTGCAAATTTCAAATGGTATGTAGACAATCACGACACTTTTTATTCATGTCACTACTTTTGAACAAAATTTTTAAGACTTAATTTAATAATTGTGTTAATGATAGTTACATGGGTAGAACATGTATATTTTATTATAGCAGAAATAACTAATTTACTGTATGCAGAGTGGTTGTATTGTAGCTATTATTTTTCACAATAACTTTTTTTTTTACTTACTACTACAGGTTGGATGCATGCTGGATACCCAATAATGTGTCATTTGCCATCAGCATCAACTTTAGTAAGCGTTACAAAAATAAAGCAAGGTCTGTGGGGGCCGATACATGAGCTTGGTCACAACGAGCAGAGAGGAGTTTGGGAATTCCCTCCTCACACCACAGAAGCCACCTGTAACTTGTGGTCGGTATATGTGCATGAAACAGTTCTCGGAATTCCAAGGAATAAAGCACATCCTGCCCTCAAGCCAGAAACCAGGGAAAACAGAATCAAGCAGTATGTGAAGAATGGAGCCAATCTTAAGGAGTGGAGCATGTGGACAGCACTTGAGACTTATCTTCAGGTACTTTTGTAAAACTCATGATTTTAAAATAATAATTAAAATGGTGAATTCATCATATTGTGCAAGATACTAATAGTCTACTATACCTATATTTTTTTAATGTAAAGTGTTGCTGTAAAAGCATATTCTATGGGGAGAATTAATAAAGACTGGCATCTGGTATGCTAGACTTAATCCAGAGTCCGATGGAGTAAGATATGCCAAATTCATTAAGAGCTGTCCATGCACCAGCTTTAGAAAATGCACTCCAGTCAGATCATAGTGAATTAGGTTAGCTACTGTAGGCCACTCCCCTTTCTCTAAGCTCCACACCACCTACTTTTCAAAAAGCTGCCAGGGCTAGCATAAAAACACCAAAAGTAGCAAAGTTTTTACACAATTATTTGTTGCGCAAAACTTTTATTTCAACATAGAGCACTGTACTTAAAAAAATACTCAAAATATCAATAATTTTTATTGATTAGCTTAAAATAAAAAAAACAAAACAATAGTGATACCACAAACAAACACCACCACCAGAATGAACCAAAGGGCTGTGCCTGGCCCTATTTCTCCACTGTAAATCCTTACCTTGCTGTGGAGGTTGACAGCCTAGAAATAATGCAAATGGTGACCGCGCTCACCGACCGCTATCCCTTCTGACCCTACCAGGCCCTGAATTTGGAAAGGAAAAAGAGACTTAAATAAGAACCAAGGATTTATCAGTATGCTATATGTAAAAATACACTACTGGAAAAAGGGGAATCCTTTGTTTCTTGTGCTCAAGATATTTAGCACAACATAAACAGTTGATCATCAGAAGGTTAATATCCGTTTTACAATAAGAGAGAAATTCCTTTAACCCCTTCATGACCTTGGGATTTTTCGTTTTTCCGTGTTCGTTTTTCACTCCCCTCCTTTCCAGAGCCATAACTTTTTTTATTTTTCCGTCAATTTGGCCATGTGAGGGCTTATTTTTTGCGGGACGAGTTGTACTTTTGAACGACATCATTGGTTTTACCATGTCGTGTACTAGAAAACAGGAAAAAAATTCCAAGTGCAGTGAAATTGCAAAAAAAGTGCAGTCCCACACTTGTTTTTTGTTTGGCTTTTTTGCTAGGTTCACTAAATGCTAACACTGACCTGCCATTATGATTTTCCAGGTCATTACGAGTTCAACACCTAACATGACTAGGTTATTTTTTACCTAAGTGGTGAAAAAAAATTCCAAACTTTGCTAAAAAAAAAAGAAAAAAATTGTGCCATTTTCCGATACTCGTAGCGTCTCCACTTTTCATGATCTGGGGTCGGTTGAGGGCTTATTTTTTGCGTGCCGAGCTGGTGTTTTTAATGATAGCATTTCGGTGCAGATACGTTCTTTTGATCGCCCGTTATTGCATTTTAATGCAATGTCACGGCGACCAAAAAAACGTAATTCTGGTGTTTCTAATTTTTTTCTCGCTACGCTGTTTAGCGATCAGGTTAATGCTTTTTTTTATTGATAGATCTGGCGATTCTGAACGCGGCAATACCAAATATGTGTAGGTTTGATTTTTTTTTTATTGATTTATTTTGATTGGGGCAAAAGGGGGGTGACTTAAACTTTTATATTTTTTTATTTTTTTCACATTTTTTTTAACTTTTTTTTTTTACTTTTGCCATGCTTCAATAGCCTCCATGGGAGGCTAGAAGCAGGCACAGCACGATCGCCTCTGCTACATAGCAGCGATCTGCTGTTCGCTGCTATGTAGCAGAAAATCAGGTGTGCTGTGAGCGCCGACCACAGGGTGGCGCTCACAGCTGCCGGGGATCTGTAACCATAGAGGTCTCAAGGACCTCTATGGTTACAATACTGAAGCATCGCCGACCTCCGATCATGTGACGGGGGTCGGCGATGACGTCATTTCCGATGACGTCATTTCCGGCCGCCCGGCCGGATGCAGTAGTTAAATGCCGCTGTCTGCGTTTGACAGCGGCATTTAACTAGTTAATAGGAGCAGGCAGATCGCAATTCTGCCCGCGCCTATTACGGGCACATGTCAGCTGTTCAAAACTGCTGACATGTCCCGGCTTTGATGCGGGCTCACCGCCGGAGCCCGCATCAAAGAGGGGCTTCTGACCTCGGATGTACTATCCCGTCCGAGGTCAGAAAGGGGTTAAAAAAGAACCACACATCATATTACAATGTGCAAGTAGTACAAAGCTATTAATATAGCCACACTCACCCTATTAAATCACTAAGTTATCCCTGCCTTGGCAGCAGAGTTTGGCACCCTATCATTTGTGCAATTGGCGCCCCCACTCAAAGGTGGCTGTCCCTTCTGGCCCTAATAGGCCCTAGTATTGGAAGGAAAACCCTAGAATGACCACGTTTGTCAAACAAATAACTATATAAAAGTGCAAGTGCATTTCAAAACGTATTTCTCTAGGGATATTGGGTTAAGGGTAAATCCATTCGGAAGAATTATCAAGTGGAGATTTACAGTCACCAGTGAAGACCTACAGTGTAATCCCCATGTCCAGGGGTCAAACAGATCTCTGGATATTATACAAATGTTTCAACCTTTATAAGATATTCAGTCAGCATAGGATTGCTGCTATACCAGATTAGAATAATTTTTAACTTGCAATTCTGTAAGCCTGTTGTTAGGGTTGGCGGATTGCACAAAATTAAACTATAAAGTGCAATCGCAACCTGGGGTTCACCATGCAGAGATGTTAAACTACTGCTAGTGTGAACAATGACGGATAAATAACTAGTGAAAGTTCCTACTTAAACACACTGAGTTAAACTCGACACAGTGTGAATGGAACGCAAAAAAACAAACCCAAATATAACTCAGAGGTGCACAGGGAAAAGAGTACCTACTCAGCTAACCACCGAGAGGTACAGGGACAGTAAGTACCAGCTCAGCTAATCAACGAGGGGTACAGGGAAGGTTAGTACCAGCTCAGCTAACCACTAAGTGGTACCCAGAGCCATTTGACCTCACGAGGAGTGCCCGGAGCCATATGGCCTCACCAACGGACTATAGGAAGTGTGCAATAACCCATTGCCGATGCTAAATAACACATGGGTAGAACTTGCTCTGTGGTGCAATAACCTGTTAACTCCACAGGGAAGTATAGCATACACACGGGACAAAACAGATAGCAAAAACTCACAGTCAGCAGAACATGCAGCAAACCTCCTCTGCAGAGGAGCCGGAATTCTAATGGCTTGATGCCAGCCCTGAACTCACACACCCAATCTCCTCTCCAGAGGTGCCAGAATTCTGTTGGCACTGGGCCAGCTGGTAGCTGTTACCGTGCAAAACACACCAAAAGCACAGAGAGCGGTAGCGTATCCACCCACTCACACACCAAACACAAGTGACACTAGCATGCCTGCATGGTTCGCTGAAAGCTCTTTATGCCCCAGGCTCCACCCCAAACACTCACACCCAGTCGGACAGGGCATTGTCTGTGGGCCAATCCAGAGCTGCCACATCACCAGAGCAGAAAGCATCCAAGCACCAATGACAAGGTGCCACGTCATGGACATGCTCATTAAGATGATTTCTGGACTTAGACTCCAGAGAGTGGGGTTGCCTCTGAATACCACTGGTGGGGTTGCCACTGAATACCACTGGTTACCATAGACTTTAGCTGGAGAGCCAGCAGTAACCACTCGTAAAACTGGAGCCTGAGCAAGATGCTGGGACCAAACTCTGCACTAAGCAGCAGACCCAGTGGCTGAACCTGAATAGGAGACCAGAGCAACAGTGCCTGCGATACATCCCGCCCAGCAGGGAAGTCCTGGCCTCTAACACCTGTTACTGTACCATGTCACAGAAATGGTAAATATATCAATCTTATTACCATATAACTGGACACATTTTCCCTTATTACAAAGGTTCATCAGGAGTATTAGATAATGGTACTATAGTATTGAAAAGTTACTTAGCTGACAGATGTCATTGTAACGTCACATGATGCACATAGATTTTGTGGTATGGTCAAAGAGGCACAAGGTATGATTCCCTCTGATGATATGCCTGATTTTATACGGTGAGTGTGGGTTTATTAATAGTTTTGTACTATCTGGTATATTATCAGAAGGAATCATTCCTTGTGCCTCAATGATCCTATCACGTTATCTGTAGGGTGCCAAACTCCGCTGCAAGGTAAGGATTTACTGTGGAGAAAAAGGGCCAGGCACAGCCCTTTGGTTCATTCTGGTGACGGTAGTATTATTTGTTTGTGGTATTACTATTGTTTGTTTTTTTAATTCTAAGCTGATCAATCAAAGTTATATTTTATGTGTATTTTTTAAGTACAGTACTCTCTATGGTGAATTAAGTGTTCTAATTATATCTATACTATACGATCCTAAGTAAATCTGTGATTATTTCAAATTTTGTACAAAACTTTACTTCTTTTTAACACCAGTTTTCTGGTGTAAACTGCTTAATGATTTGGCCCATTAGTTGTTTTCTATCTAAGCAAGAGAATAGCCTACCTGTGTATTTTATCTGTAGGCTATGTACACAAGAAGTTTTTACCGTAAAGCGAATAACCTAAATCCTTAGTTTATAAAGTAGATAAAAACATGTAACTTTATTTCAAATTTGCTAAAAACCATGAGACACCTACAACAGATATACACATAAAACACACAACCGTGCTCTCTAGCAAAAACCCTGCATGGGGTACTGCATAACCACTACCTGACAGCGGAGGTTGGCACCCTAAACACAGATGCGAGATTGGCGCCCCCACTCCTCGGCGGCTGACCCTGTTGCTCCTATCATGCGCCCTGATCAAAAGGTGTACCAAACACTCTGTCATATACACCTGACAGGAAAATTGTTATTCAGACAGCATGGATACATGGTCAAAGACCAAAGACCATGGTTGGCACCCTACTGTACAGCGGATATGGCGCCCCCACTCACCGATGGCTGACCCTGAAATGACCCTATGGATGTTCTGATACTCTATCCAATATGGGTAGACAAAATATGGGGTATAGTTAAACCCATATAGCAGGGCAGACAGGCAGGAACGTAGCTCCACAAGTCAATTGACAGGAAATTGAGATATAGCCGATAAAAAACATCATATCTCATTACAGAGGATAAGAGCCGATACTTATCATGTTGATGAGCTGAACACCTCAACGCGTTTCGCCAAAAGGCATATCTGGGCCTCCTGATGAGCCTTTTGGCGAAACGCGTTGAGGTGTTCAGCTCATCAACATGATAAGTATCGGCTCTGTAATGAGATATGATGTTTTTTATCGGCTATATCTCAATTTCCTGTCAATTGACTTGTGGCACCATATCCGCTGTACAGTAGGGTGCCAACCCCCACAGCCAGGCAGGGCATTCCTGGACAGGGTACAGAGGTAGTTGAGTGGTTGTTTTTTGCACAAGCACATTTTGTGTTTTCTGCACCTGTGTTTTAGTCCGTGTCTCTCACCCTGCCACATGCAGCCCTGTTAAGGGTATGACAACAATTTTACATTCACGTATATCCATCATGTATCCATGCTGTCTGAATAACAATTTTCCTGTCAGGTGTATATGACAGAGTGATTGGTACACCTTTTGTTCAGGGCGCATGATAGGAGCAACAGGGTCAGCCGCCGAGGAGTGGGGGCGCCAATCTCGCATCTGTGTTTAGGGTGCCAACCTCCGCTGTCAGGTAGTGGTTATGCAGTACCCCATGCAGGGTTTTTGCTAGAGAGCACGGTTGTGTGTTTTATGTTTATATCTGTTGTAGGTGTCTCATGGTTTTTATCAAATTTGAAATAAAGGTACATGTTTTTATCTACTTTATAAACTAAGGATTTAGGTTATTTGCTTTACAGAGATTTGATCATTAACCTTATGCTGTAGTATCAGCGCTTGTTTTTCTTTATTTACACAAGAAGTTTTTACTATAGAGTAAAAGATGCGGGCTGCAGCAAGAATAACTGTGAAACTGCTGGCGAAGCTGCTTCAGTAAAACTACCGCTGCCATTTTCCTGAAACAGCTTAGGTTAGGAAAACTTGGTGGTTGCCCTGGGGTCTGCAAGAGCCTAAATGGGATTTATTCTTCTACTTTCAAATTTATCAATTTTGCATTGTTAAATGACTGGCAATCAGATCAGGTGTTCACTGGACACTATGTAATCGGTCGTTCAGTGCTCATAGACTGCCATTGTTTCTGCATCATATGTCCTGTTTATTAAGGATGGTATGCCACTTAGAACAATGATTTTTTGAACACACCAAAATTGAATTGCATCTGACGAACAAGTGTTTGTTTTAGTCTTTGGGTGATCGGCATCCTGGTTAGACTGAATGATTATTGTGAAACAGGAAAGATATATATCTTGGTACCATGTTAGCCAGTAGATAGAAAAATGTTTAGAATTGAGAGTCCTCAGTGGTTGATACCTTTTAATGGCTAACTAAAAAGATGGTAACAAATTGCAAGCTTTCGAGACTACACAGGTCTCTTCATCAGGCATAGACTAATACAAATTCTGAAGAATCACATATTTAAGCACAACAAAGCACAAAAAAAACAAAAACAAACAAACATGGATAAGACAGGTGGCATGAAGCAGAATTACCATGAGTGATAAACAGTTATGTCCATAAATGTTGGGCCAGTTCTTAGATAAGGAATGTTTTATTGTCCTCTGATTGGGGTCTCTGTTGTGATGACCCCTCATAGTCTGAGGGGCAAGTTCCTTAGTTAATGTAAAAAGACATAAATCCATGTGACACATTCATTCCACCACTAAGACAGTCAAAGGTCGTCATCAGTTTATATTCCCAGACTCTTCTGTCTCTCTGAGTTTTGAAGTTACCTTTCAACACAAGTAATTTCATGTCCATAATGCTATGATTTGGGAGACAAAAATGTATTGCCACAGGTAGATCCATTCTTTTTTCTCTTATTGTATAATGAATATTGCACAGTAATCGTGATAACATAGTCTTTGTGGGTTTTACTTTTTTCAGCTACAAGAAGGCTTTGGTTGGGATCCATTTAAACAAGTTTTCTCAGAGTACCAAACAATGACCGATGTCAGCAAAGTCAAGAATGTCAAGATGAATCTTTGGGCAGAGAAGTTCTCTCATGCAGTTAATAAAAACTTAGCGCCATTCTTCAAGGCCTGGGGATGGCCCATTGATGATGCAACTAACAACAAACTATCTACACTGCCTGCATGGGACAAGGATCCTATGAAGTCTTATGTCACTTCAAAGTAATCCAAAAACTTAAAATATCTGAAAGTGAATTCTAATTTCTTAATAATTCAGGAACCTAAGCAATATGCCATCTCCTGTTTAACTATTAAGTTATATAATATTATTCTTATAAATGTTGATGTATTATGCTATAAATCTACAAACACATTTGTTCTTGTAATTTATTTTAATCTGCTTTTATCATTATGGGTTTATATGGGTTGGAAATAAGCAGAAACTACTGTATAAATATGTAGTTCTGTTCAACGTATGGTCACGACATCCATGGTTTTGTAATTGTATTATTCCATGTTTAAATAAAACGGATTTGGGTTACCCTTTATTGACTTGCAAATGTGTTCAGTGCATTCTTTACATGGAAAGATGGTGAGATTGGCTTCATTTCAATTGCCAAAACACCACAGTAAGGACTATTTTTCATTAGCAGTCACAGCAGTACGGTCACCTCTCACGTACACACGTCATAGCAGCAGTGGCCCTTGACCCAAGAGAAGTCAAAGCAAGCCACCTCAGACCCACATCTCCTTTTAATGTTCAGAAGAACTATTCCCCACTCCCATCCCATCTTAGTTGTCACGTCAGGACCAGCTTGGTCCTCTTCAGTGGTCACATAAAGACTTCTCCCAAACCTGCACTGTATGCACACCACCAAGGCTCTTGCAATGCACCCTGCACTTGCCGAAAGCTGTATACTAGCAGCCTACTGCCAACTCCCGTACATTTCTTGCAAAGTGCAGTCTTTAAATGCACACAAACTATCGATTCATAGCTGCAATAGACTGCAGACCATAAAAACAGAGATGAGATGAGCACAACAGCAATCAGGCAGAGTACCAGTCCTCCAATTAACATCCCTGGGACTGACTGAAACAGGGGTTGTATAGAAACGAGAAGTATCCATCTCGAGAAGACCACTTTAAGATGGCATTGTTGTAAAATGAAGGTGTAGCTGTCTGAAACATCGATACTCCGACCTCCGGGGTCTATGGCTAGTGCACACTGGGAGCATCTATAACTAACCTACTGTTATGAAAAACATCTGCATCTGATATAATACAGTGGAGATCTGTGGCTGTCACATGCCTTTAACTCTTTCATGACCTAACGATTCTCTATTTTTACACCTTCGTTTTTTTCCTCCACATATTCCAAGACTATAACTTTTTTATTTTCCCATCCACAGACATATTAGGGTTTGATTTTTGCAGGACGAGTTGTAGTTTTGACTGACACCATTGATTTTATTGTGTGATGCACCGGAAATTGGGAAGAAAAGTACAATTCCACATTTGTTTTATTATTTTTTTTTTTTTTTTTTGGGGGGGGGGGGTTTATTTACCATTTTCAATATATGGTAAAACTGACCTGGCAATATGATTTTTCAGGTCAGTACAAGTATTCAGATACCGAACATATATAGTTTTGAAAATTTGTAAGAAAATACATTTTTGCTTATGTCACCATTTTTCCAAGACGTAAGGTTTTAACTTTTTAATTTTTCTGGCATTTTTTTTTCCCATTACGCTATTTAACTATCAGATTAATTTATTTTATATTTTGATAGATTGGATATTTTTTAACACAGCAATACCAAATATGTGCATTTTTTTAATTGTTTTATTTTTAATGGGGGGTGATTTTTTTTAACTTTTTTTTCTCACTTTTTACTGACTCAATAGAATACAATACTATATGTTCTGTACTGCTCTTAACTTGATGGCTGTGCTGTTAGAGGCAGGCCCTGGCTGTAACAAACAGCTATTACCTGTCCGGGATGGGGCACGTTCATCTTGTGAGCCCACTCCATTCACCCGCTACCAACATGTGCGTACATGTACGGAAGAACAGAAAGTAAGTCTAAAGTCTAAAATAGAGTGAAAACTGCAAGATTTAAATATATAGACACAGGTGATTCTCACTAAATTAGAATATAATCAAAAAGTTAATTTATTTCAGTTCGTCAATACAAAAAGTGAAACTCGTATATTATATAGAGTCATTACAGACAGAGTGATGTATTTCAAGTATTTTTTTCTGTTAATGTTGATGATTATGGCTTACAGCCAATGAAAACCCAAAAGTCATTATCTCAGTAAATTAGAATACTTCATAACACCAACTTGAAAATTGATTTTAAAATCTGAAATGTTGGCCTACTGAAATGTATGTTCAGTAAATGCATTCAATACTTGCTTGGGGCTCCTTTTGCATCAATTACTGCATCAATGTGGTGTGGCATGGAGGCGATCAGCCTGTGGCACTGCTGAGGGGTTATAGGAGCCCAGGTTGCTTTGATAGCAGCCTTCAGCTCGTCTGCATTGTTGGGTCTGGTGTCTCTCATCTTCCTCTTTACAATATGCCATAGATTCTCTAAGGGGTTAAGGTCAGGTGAGTTTGCTGGCCAATCAAGCACAGTGATACTGTTGTTTTTAAACCAGGTATTGGTTTGTTGGCAGAGGGAAGCATAAAGTGTTCTAAAATGTCCTGGTAGACGGCTGCGCTGATTTTGGTCTTGATAAAACACAGTGGACCTACACCAGCAGGTGACATGGCTCCCCAAACCATCACTGGTTGTGGAAACTTAACACTAGACCTCAAGCAGCTTGGATTGTGTGCCTCTCCACTCTTCCTCCAGACTCGGGACCTTGCTTTCCAAATGAAATGCAAAATGTACTTTCATCTGGAAACAACACCTTGGACCACTGAGCAACAGTCCAGTTCTTTTTCTCCTCAGCCCAGGTAAGAGGTTTCTGGCGTTGTCTATTGGTCATGAGTGGCTTGACAGAAGGAATGCGTACACACACTCTACTGAAGAGCCCTGAAGCTATAGTGTAGAGTGTACCCTAAAACACACACAAACTCAGTACTGTGAAATCAATACAACAGACTGCAGCCTACAGAGATGTACACAATGTCACTCTAGTGATATAATAAAATAACACCGAAGACTGATTGTAAGTATATACGTGTGTGACAGTCACATTAGAGTACAGATCACACACATCACTGTGATATTTTCTCAACTAAGGGAAACCAATAAGCACCTGTGTATAAACTAATAAGCACCTGTGTATTCCAATGCAAATACAGGAAATATTTTAGTTCCAGAGGCCTCTTTTAACCCCTGGAGCTCGGCTATAAATACATCAATTTAGGCAAACCATATGGTTGGGGCTGACAATGAAGAGACACATACAGCCCCTTTCCTATCGGGATGACAAAAATGCTATTGAATGATGCATCACAAGGGTTAAATCAGATTCATGTCTCCACGGAACAGGTTTTCCTAACATAATAAGGCACAATGGCTTATTTTCATTAGTAACGCTTCCCAATAAAATACACGCAACCAAAATAGAGAATACAATATATTTAATGTTGCTTATGTCAGGTTAAAACAAAGGGATCAGAAAATATCCACCTTGCCCAATCTAGTTTTCCCCAGGCGACAAGATCAGACTTTGTGGGAGGACCGAGTAAGCATACAGTAAATGTAATAATAACTGTATTGTTCTGGTTGCCCAAGAATGTTCACTGGTCTAACTAGGGCAAGTAATACTAGTTCAACTGATGACATTTTTCTCCACGAAATATAAGAAAAACAACTTACAGATTCTAAGAACACCCAAAAAGAACTTGTGCACCTATTCAGGCACTGCAAATGCCATAACACAAAGTATCTTTTTTTAACTGTTTCTTTCAACTTTAATTATGCAAATTGTCTCTTCAGAGAGGAAGAGGACTAGAACTCTAGTGCCACCTATTGGAAGTAGCAATCCTACAAGTCAATGTCGACCCTTTAACGAGCCTTGTCACATGACTTAGGATAATAGCCAAACCAGAATCTCAATTTGCAGACACTGTGTTTCGGGGTCCTGCCCCTCGTCAGTGCAAAGTGGAGATCTGGTTTGGCTGTGTGAGAGGTGTCCGACCGATATCCAAGAAGTATCGTTTCTCCTTGTGGAGATGACAAGGCTCGTTAAAGGGTCGACACTGACTTGTAGGATTGCTACTTCCAATAGGTGGCACTAGAGTTCTAGTTCTCGTCCTCTCTGAAGAGACAATTTGCATAATTAGCATATATTTCCCAGAGGAGCATTGTAGCTTTAAGTCTCCTCATCTCGGCATGCTTAGCTTGTCAATCTCTGCAAGGAGAAACGATACTTCTTGGATTTTAACTTTAAATTATGTTATTATCTTACTTAAAATAGGTGAGTGAACTTGGAGGATTCGTGGTTATAAAATTAAGTCCCCTGGAAGAACTAAACCTTGAGGTACAGTAGTCACCTAGAACAAGGCATTTTGTATTGCCAATATTATAGGAAAAAATAGAATGAGTTATTGACAACACATGGGTTGTTTTTAAGGAGTTGTCCACTTTCAAGAAAGTGAGCCCCAAACAGTGTAAAAAACATAAAACAATGAACTTAACATCTATTCACCTTTCGTGGATCCATCACTGGCTCCCCACCGCTATTCCAGTCCTGGTATTTTGACTAAACTGATGACATCCCTGCTCTAGTCAGTCACTGAGCTCGCTGACTTGTACACTGAGCTCATTGTTGAGTGCTGTCAGCCTCAGTGCATGAGCACTGAACTCATTGACAAGCTAGAGTGGTTACTTGTGCTGATGTGATGTCGCTGCTCTAGTCACAACACCAGGACTGCAGACCACACAACACATTTCAGGACCATTTTATTGAAAGTGGACATCCCCTTTAAGGATACTTCATCCTGTTCTTCTAATTGGAACCATCTTACCTCAATCCAAAAGGTATTCATTATGACCAGGGAATCTTTGCTAAAGGAGTTTGACAGGGTAAAAAATACTTTAGTCATCCATAAATTCTTCTGCTCATCGGGTGCATTATATACTTGCCACTAGGGCCGGGACTGAAAATCAGCCCTGGCACACAAACCAAAGCAGCCCACATGCAAATGATAACTCACCAATGTTAAATTAGTGGACACCTCTTTAAATTCATTAAATACTAGCTGAAGAGCCCGGCGTTGCCTGGGTATAGTAAATACCTGTGGTTAGTTATAGCACCTCACTTCTCTCATTTTCCCCCTCACATCTTTCATTTTCCCCCTCACATCTCTCATTTTCCCCCTCACTCCTCTCATTTACCCCCTCACACCTCTCATTCCCCCCTAACACTTGTCATTTCAACCTCACATCTGTAATTTTCCGATCACTACACTATTTTCCCTCACTCCTCTCATTTTGCACTCACACCTTTTCATTTTCACCTCACACCTCTCATTTTCCCCTCAGTATATACATGTTTGTCATCTCCCTTATATATAGTATACACCTGTATGTCATCTCCCCTGTATATAGTATATACCTGTATGTCATCTCCCCTGTATATAGTATATACCTGTATGTCATCTCCCCTGTAAATAGTATATACCTGCTGTATGTCATCTTCTCCTGTCTATTGTATATACCTATGTGTCATCTCCTCCTGCATATAGTATATACCTGTATGTCATCTCTTCTGTATATAGTATATACCTGTATGTCATCTCCTCCTATATATAGTATTATATACCTGTATGTCATCTCCTGTATACAGTATATACCTGTATGTCATCTCCCCTGTATATAGTATATACCTGCTGCATGTCATCTCCTCCTCTATATACCTATGTGTCATCTCCTCTTTTATATAGTATAAACCTGTATGTCGTCTCCTCCTGTATATAGTATATACGTGTGTCATCTCCTCCTGTATATAGTATATACCTGTGTCAACTGCTCCTGTATATAGTATATACCTGTGTGTCATCTCCCCTGTATATAGTATATATGTGTGTCATCTCCCCTGTATATAGTATATACCTGTGTCATCTGCTCCTGTATATAGTATATACCTGTGTCATCTGCTCCTGTATATAGTATATACCTGTGTCATCTGCTCCTGTATATAGTATATACCTGTATGTCATCTCCTCCTGTATTAGACCTCATTCACACGTTATTTGGTCAGTATTTTTACCTCAGTATTTGTAAGCTAAATTGGCAGCCTGATAAATCCCCAGCCAACATGGTGGATTGGAAAGCACGGGGTTAAAATTTCGCCTCACAACATAGCCTATGACGCTCTCAGGGTCCAGACGTGTGACTGTGCAAAATTTTGTGGCTGTAGCTGCGACGGTGCAGATGCCAATCCCGGACATACACACACACACACATACATACACACACACATTCAGCTTTATATATTAGGCTACTTTCACACTAGCGTCGTGCACTGCACGTCGTGGCGCACCGACGCTAGCTGTGGAAGCGCCACACAACGGGGGCAGCGGATGCTGTTTTTCAATGCATCCGCTGCCCCATTGTGAGGTGCGGGGAGGCGGAGTTCCGGCCGCGCATGCGCGGTCGGAAATGCTGCAGTCGACGCACCAAAAAACGTTACATGCAACGTTTTTTGGTGGCGACGGTCCGACGCAACACAAGGCAACCGTCGCACGACGGTTGCGACGTGTGGCAATGCGTCACACTGCGTCGCTAATAAAAGTCTATGGAGAAAAAACGCATCCTGCAAGCACTTTTGCAGGATGCGTTTTTTCTCCAAAACGACGCATAGCGACGTGCAGTGCACGACGCTAGTGTGAAAGTAGCCTTAGATGTCCCTGGGTTGGGATGCAACACTAACTCACCTAGTGACCGAGATTTCTGCAGATTGGGGCAGGAACGACAACACACTGCAGCCTACCTCTTCTTCTGGAGATGATTAGGCAGCGACAAGGGGCATACATAGAAGTCACGGGGCCCCAGAGCAAAAGTCTTTAACCCCTTTCTGACCACGGACGGGATAGTACGTCCAAGGTCAGAAATCCCCGCTTTGATGCGGGCTCTGGCGGTGAGCCCGCATCAAAGCCGGGACATGTCAGCTGTTTTGTACAGCTGACGTACCCACAATAGCGGTGAGTGGAATGGAAATCCACTCACTGCTATTAACTAGTTAAATGCTGCTGTCAAATGCTGACAGCGGCATTTAACTAGCGCTTCCTGCCATTAGGCCGGAAATGCATGCATCGCTGACCCCCGATCACGTGACATGTGATAGCATATAGTCCTGCATATATAATGGTATCACATATAATGACATCACATATAGTCCTGCACATTTAATGACTTCTCATATGATTCCCCATGTATAATATGATGGCCCAATATACAGTATGATGGACTCGCATATAATACCTGAATTTCTTTTGGTGGGTGAGGAGCCATATAGCTTTTCCAGAGCCTTTGTGCTAGCAGTAATGTGGAAGCCACATATATTTCTGTTAACAGATGATAGACCTGAGTGAGGGCTTGATTTTTTATGGATTGAGTTGAAGCTTTTATTGGGAACATTTTACATAACGTTTGGGATCACATTTAGGCTGAAGTCACACTACTGTATAATATGGACGAGTGCTATGCGATAAAAAAAAAAATCGCATAGCACTCGGACCAGTATTCCTCTATGGGGCAGATCACATCAGTTTTTTCCTCGGCAGTTTTCAGTGTGCAAGTGAAATCATCATATCATCCGAGTGATGTGCGTTATACGCGGACCTCTGCAATTGAGATGGAGAAATTAGTTTCTCTGCCTCCTCCACAGCTGTTCTCCAATCCACTCTGAGCGAGAGGCTCAGAGCACAGACAAATGGCACTCAGCTGCCGCTTGCACCAGAACAGGAGCCGAGGGTCATTAGCATATCATGCTGAGCACTTTGGGGTTTCCATCTACATCTCTGAGTGACATGACAGATGAAACCCCAGATCCATTCACTATGAGGCAGCAGAGTTACTCTGGACTCCGTCTAGCCTCTGTTCAGCAGTGTCCTTTTCAGAGGTGCACAAAACTGGCTGACTGAGCTTTTATATATGACTAAAAAGACGGACACTGCCGGATCACAGGTCTTATGGCATACACAGTGTCTCGATCTGCCTCATTATAGGGAATCTTCCGCCGGGGGTTCTGTCTAAATCACCTATTTCTGAGATTTACATGGAAACCACGGTGTAAGAACTCAGCGCAGTGCGCGGGGTAAATGTGCCCTGAGTAGTGTTGAGCATTCCGATACCGCAAGTATCGGGTATCGGCCGATACTTGTGGGTATCGGAATTCCGATACCGAGATCCGATACTTTTGTGGTATCGGGTATCGGTATCGAAACAACATTAATGTAAAAATGTGTAAAAGAGAGAATTAAAATAAAAAATATTGCTATACTCACCTCTCCGACGCAGCCTGCACCTTACCGAGGGAAGCGGCAGCGTTCTTTGTTTAAAATTTGCGCTTTTCTTTCCTTACGTGAAGTCCCGGCTTGTGATTGGTCGCATGCCGCCCATGTGGCGGCGACGCAACCAATCACAGCAAGCCGTGACGTAATTTCAGGTCATTCAGTATTTTTAAATTACGCTCCGGCTTTGTGATTGGTTGCGTCGCAGTCACATGGGCGACGCAACCAATCACAGCAAGCCGTGACGTAATTTCAGGTCCTTAAGGATTTTAAACTTACGTCCCGGCTTTGTGATTGGTTGCGTCGCAGTCACATGGGCGCCGCAACCAATCACAAGCCGTGACGTCACGGGAGGCTGGACACGCGCGCATTTTAAAATGGGCGCGTGTCCAGCTTCCCGTGACGTCCCGGCTTGTGATTGGTTGCGGCGCGGTCAACCAATCACAAGCCGGGAGGCTGGACACGCGCGCATTTTAAAATTTTTAAAATGCGCGCGTGTCCAGCCTCCCGGCTTGTGATTGGTTGACCGCGCCGCAACCAATCACAAGCCGGGACGTCACGGGAGGCTGGACACGCGCCCATTTTAAAATGCGCGCGTGTCCAGCCTCCCGTGACGTCACGGCTTGTGATTGGTTGCGGCGCCCATGTGACTGCGACGCAACCAATCACAAAGCCGGGACGTAAGTTTAAAATCCTTAAGGACCTGAAATTACGTCACGGCTTGCTGTGATTGGTTGCGTCGCCCATGTGACTGCGACGCAACCAATCACAAAGCCGGAGCGTAATTTAAAAATACTGAATGACCTGAAATTACGTCACGGCTTGCTGTGATTGGTTGCGTCGCCGCCACATGGGCGGCATGCGACCAATCACAAGCCGGGACTTCACGTAAGGAAAGAAAAGCGCGAATTTTAAACAAAGAACGCTGCCGCTTCCCTCGGTAAGGTGCAGGCTGCGTCGGAGAGGTGAGTATAGCAATATTTTTTATTTTAATTCTTTCTTTTACACATTAATATGGATCCCAGGGCCTGAAGGAGAGTTTCCTCTCCTTCAGACCCTGAGAACCATCAGGAATACCGTCCGATACTTGAGTCCCATTGACTTGTATTGGTATCGGGTATCGGTATCGGATTGGATCCGATACTTTGCCGGTATCGGCCGATACTTTCCGATACCGATACTTTCAAGTATCGGACGGTATCGCTCAACACTAGCCCTGAGCCTTACTGAGATCTTTGGGAGGCAGAATGAAAAAAATCAACAGCATGTGAAGAATTGGTTTTATTTATTTTTTACACCGTTCCTTGTGCAATATAAGTGATTAGGTGACTTTATTCTTCGGGTCAGTGCGTTAACAGTGATACCAGATTTATATTGGGTTTTTATCTTTGGCAGCTGTCGCACACTAAAAGACGCTTTTTATTGCGAAAACAATAATTTTTCCATATTTCGTCCGACAGAGTCATGTGTGGCTTGTTTTTTGCGGGTCGAGCTGATGTTTTTATTGGTACCATTTTCAGGCACATGACATTTTTTGATCGCTTTCTATTCTGATTTTTGGCAGACAGAATGATCAAGCACCAGCAATTCAGGAATTGTTTTGTTTTTTTTAATGACGTTCCGTGTGTATTAAAATTTAAAAGGCAGCTTTATTCTTCAGGTCAGTACGATTACAGTGATATCACATTTATATTTTTTTTACGTTTTGTCGCTTTTTCAAAATAAAAACTTTTATAGAAAAAATAATTGTTTTTGCATCGCTTTATTCTGAAAGCTATAACTTTTTTATTTTTCCGCTGTCGGAGCTGTATAGCAACTTGTTTTTTTGCGGGACAAGATGTCGTTTTCATCGCTACCATTTTTATTTTGATATAACTTTTTGATCACGTTTTATTCTACTTTTTGTTTGGCGGAATGATGAAAAAGCAAAGATTTTTGCTCTGTTTTTTTTTTTTTTAATGGTGTGCACTAAAGGATTGAACAAGTGTGACCATTTTATAGGTTGGCTTGTTCCGGATGCAGCAATACCAAATATGTGTACTTTTTTTGTTTTTACATATATATATATATATATTTATTGGTTTAATCTATATTTTTTTACTTTGTGATTTTTTTTTAATAGTTTTAAAACATTTTTTGACTTTTTTAAACTTTTTTACTTAGTCCATGTTTGGGACATCAATTTTTATTTATGTGATCACTGGTCTCATACAATGCTATACCCATGCATGGCATTGTATGAGAGCTGACAGTGTTAGGCTGATTTTACACTTGCTGTGTTTTTTCGGCCCGTTTTTGCAGCCCCAATGCATTTCTATGGGGCCGCAAAAATTCGTAGGAGCGCCCGTTCGAAACAGCTGACATGTGCTGGAAAAGATGTGGGCTGAATAGCTCAGAGGGAACAGCTGCTATCTGGTGCACAAGAGCTGCTTGGGTTTGAGTCCTGACAGTACTCCACTCCTTCCAGGATGGCCTCTGGATGTCTCTGATGAAAAGCTCTTGTAAGCCTGGGTGAATGGATGTTGCCCTCCGGCTTCCATGCAATGGTCCGTAACCCCTCCATTGCACCAAATATTGTAGTCTTCCTCTAAATCTTCCAGAATCCAGAATTTCATCCACATACTTTTCTTCACCATGGACTTTTTCGGGTGGAGGAGGTGGCTGAGTTCTTCCTGGAAATGGGTTTTCACTGAATGGTTTGAGCAAGGACACATGGAACACATGGTGAATTTTAAGACTGTAAGGGTATGTGTCCACGTTCAGGATTGCATCAGGATTTGGTCAGGATTTTTCATCAGTATTTGTAAGCCAAAACCAGGAGTGGGTGATAAATGCAGAAGTGGTGCATATGTTTCTATTATACTTTTCCTCTAATTGTTCCACTCCTGGTTTTGGCTTACAAATACTGATGAAAAATCCTGACCAAATCCTGATGCAATCCTGAACGTGGACACATACCCTTAGGGTATGTGTCCACGTTCAGGAAACGCTGCGTTTTTGACGCTGCGTTTTTCCGCAGCGTCAAAAACGCAGCGTCCAGATGTTACAGCATAGTGGATGTGATTTCATGAAATCCAGACTCCACTATGCGTTAAAAAACGCATGCGTTTTTGCCGCGAAAACGCATGCGTGGTGCGTTTTTTCTAAACGCAGCATGTTGCTACTATGAGCAAAACACGCAGGCACACCGCAGGTGACCTGCCAGTGACCTCAGATGCAGTTTTGGTCAGGATTTTACCTGCATAAAATCCTGACCAAAGCCTGAAGCAAAACTGAATGTGGAAACATACCCTAAGGGTATGTGTCCACATTCAGGATTGCATCAGGATTTGGTCAGGATTTTTCATCAGTATTTGTAAGCCAAAACCAGGAGTGGAACAATTAGAGGAAAAGTATAACAGAAACATATGCACCACTTCTGCATTTATCACCCACTCCTGGTTTTGGCTTACAAATACTGATGAAAAATCCTGACCAAATCCTGATGCAATCCTGAACGTGGATACATACCCTAAGGCTATGTCTCCACGGTCCGTCTGGGGGCCGGTATCGGCGCAGCGGCGAAGCCGCTCGGCGATAAGCCCCGCCCCCTTAATGGGACGCGATGGTGCCGGATGTGTACAGTACACATCCGGGATCATCGCACCCCTCGCCATAGGGCCCTGTGATATGCCTTGCGGGGACGCTGCGTCCCCGCAAGGTGTACGGACATGCTGCGTTCTGAAAAGACGCGCAGCATGTCCGGAGTCGCAGGGCCGCCGCGTGCGGGTTTCCACGCATAGTGGAGACGGGATTTCATAAAATCCCCTCCACTATGCTGGAACATCTGGACGCTGCTTGTTTGACGCTGCAGCGTCAAACAAGCAGCGTTTACTGACCGTGGAAACATACCCTATGAAAGCTTTAAACGGAAAGTAGCTGGGTTAATTTGTGCAGAAATTTGAAAAGGTCCTGTGAATTTTTGACCCAATTTAGAAGACGGTACGTTCATTTTCAGATTTTTGTAGAAAGCCAAACCTTGTCACCGACCTGAAGGGTAGGAAGGGCTTTACGATGTTTATCTACTGTTTCTTTGTAACTCTGTATGTTTGTTTGTTACAGCAGGAACCAAAGTATTAAAGGGAAGATTAGGAATGTATACCGTATGCAGCCACAGCTAACAAAAAATGGACTTTGGGATGTAGAACTGTGTTTGGACTTATTATAGACTGCTGTTGGTAAAATGGTCCACCCACTCATCCTGAAGGTAAGAAATAAAACAGCGCAGGTATTGTTCGAGGGTTTGGTTAGTTCTTTCAGTCTGGCCATTGGATTGAGGGTGAAAGACAGTAGACAAATTGACAGTAACTCCTTGATATAAACTGAACACCTCTATCAGAAATGACATTGTCAGGAATTCCAAGCAGCCTAAATATCTAACAATTCTGCAGTTTGTTCAGCTGTAGGAATCTCTTTAGTTAGAATAAAATGGGCCATCTTTGTGAGCCAATCCACCACAAGGATAACAGTCATTTCTTTAGATGAAGGTAGGTCCACAATAAAATCCATTATGATTGATCCCCAAGGCCTGTATGGAACTGGAAGAGGTTGAAGGCGTACTAGAGAAGAAGAGGTTTATGGAGGAAACATATTTGCTCACATCCTTTCTACAATTAAGTCACCAAAAAAAATGAAACAGTAGTTCTTGCTTTTTCATGACTCAAGTTTGTCCTACAAGTTTAGAATCATGGACAAGTTTGAGGACTTCAATTCGAGCAGATTCAGGGACATATATTTGCTGGTTCTGCATCCAAAACCCCTTCTTAAAAGAAAGATAAATGTCTTTAGAAGGATGGCTAAGAAAAAAGTCAGTTTGGTATCCATCTTTAATTTTCATTAAAAATTCTTTGGAGTCCAGTATTCCCCCCAGAATTTTTGGACACAGAATGGTAGTCAGTCTTAGACCTCTCCCGAGGTACATGCTCAGTAAATATCCTGGACAGAGCATCAGCCTTGTCATTTCTTGAACCAGGCCGATAAGAAATTATAAAATTAAACCTGGAGAAGAATAAGACCAAACGTGCTTGTCTTTCAGACAACCTCATAGGCTAGGTTCACATTTGTGGTTGAGTCCGCAGCGTTTCGTACGCATGGCATAACGCATGCAAAAGCATGATGACGCTGCGTTTTTTTATCCGCATCGACTTGCGCATGACGGATAAAAAAACGCAATGCTTGCACGCGTTTTTGCATGTGTTCGCTTTTTTTATGCGCATGCGTTTGATAGGAAAAAGATTTTCCAGAATTTCTTTGACACAAGCCACGCCCACTGCACGTGTCTCATGGGATTTCTGTATATAGAACCTTGTACATACGCAAGCGAATGCATGTCCTTGCGTTCTTATGCGTTCCCATAGACTGTAATGCGTTGTTTTGACGCACTCCTTCCGCAAGTGACCGCATGCATATGGCAGCGGAAATTTGATGCCAAAAAAATTCTAACATGGTGCGTCAGCCGCGCCCAGCTGCACACCGTGAAAATACGCATGCCTAAGCAAATGCGGCCGAACGCATGCACCTGCGTCTACAATGTTAAAGATAGGAAATCAAGACGCATGTGGATGTATGCGTCAGAAACGCTGCGTACACAACCGCAAATGTGAAAGCAGCCTTAGCTGTACGGATAAATTCTAATTTTTTGTATATGGCGGGGGCGCCATATCGTCAACAGCTTGGGTGCCAACCTCCACAGCAGGGCCTCTGTTAGGGCATTGTAGGGTGAGACTAGTCCCTCTTTTTTATGAACTTTTTTGACTACTGTATCTATGTATTATAACATTTTTTTCGTGTGGATAGCACCTGTTTTGCCCCTAGCACTTGTTTATTGGATATGTTTTAAACAATGAAATTAAAAGTTATATTTTAGGGGTCTTAGTTTTTTCGTTTGGTTTGATATAGATTGATTTCAATTCTTTCTAGGTTTTCCTAATCTATGGTTTAACACATATTCTGATTTGTTTCACACATTTCTTTACTCCTTGTTTCTAAATTTGTTCTTTTTTTTCCCCCTCAGTATGAAACTACAATGTACACACTCATTCCACTAAGAAAAAAGGAACACCATTGCATGAACAGTGTATCCAACCATTAACCCCTTCCCGACCTTTGACGCCACGTAGGCGTCATGAAAACCCGTGCCAATCCGACCCATGACGCCTATGTGGCGTCATGGAATGATCGCGTCCCTGCAGATCGGGTGAAAGGGTTAACTCCAATTTCACCCGATCTGCAGGGACAGGGGGAGTGGTACTTCAGCCCAGGGGGGGTGGCTTCACCCCCCCCGTGGCTACGATCGCTCTGATTGGCTGTTGAAAGTGAAACTGCCAATCAGAGCGATTTGTAATATTTCACCTAAAAAACTGGTGAAATATTACAATCCAGCCATGGCCGATGCTGCAATATCATCGGCCATGGCTGGAAATACTGAAGTGACCCCCCCCCCACCCCACCGATCGCCCCCCCAAGCCACCGGTCTGTCCCGTACGCCCCTCCGTCCTGTGCTCCGCTCCCCCGTCCTCCTGTCCGCTCCCCCCTGCTCCTATGCTATCCCCCGTGCTCCGACGCCCCCCCCCCGTGCCCCGATCTCCACCCCCTTATACTTACCGAGGCTCCCGGTATCGGTCCGTCTTCTCCATGGGCGCCGCCATCTTCCAAAATGGCGGGCGCATGCTCAGTGCACCCGCCGAATCTGCCGGCCGGCAGATTCATTACAAGTACATTTTTCAAAATAAAAAAAATAATAAATAACCCCCCCCTTTATCACCCCCATAGGTAGGGACAATAATAAAATAAAGAAAATATATATTTTTTCTTTTTCCACTAGGGTTAGGGTTAGAACTAGGGGTAGGGTTAGGGGTAGGGTTATGGCATGTGCACACAGTGCGGATTTGGCTGCGGATCCGCAGCGGATTGGCCGCGGATCCGCAGCGGATTGGCCGCGGATCCGCAGCGGATTGGCCGCGGATCCGCAGCGGATTGGCCGCTGCGAATTCGTAGCAGTTTTCCATCAGGTTTACAGTACCATGTACACCTATGGAAAACCAAATCCGCTGTGCCCATGGTGCGGAAAATTCCGTGCAGAAACGCTGCGTTGTATTTTCCGCAGCATGTCAATTCTTTGTGCGGATTCCACAGCGTTTTACACCTGTTCCTCAAAAGGAATCCACTGGTGAAATCCGCACAAAAAAACACTGGAAATCTGCTGTAAATCTGCAGGTAAAACGCAGTGCCTTTTACCTGCAGATTTTTCAAAAATCGTGCGGAAAAATCTCACACGAATCTGCAACGTGGGCACATAGTCTTAGAGTTAGGGTTGCAATTAGGGCTAGGGTTGGAATTAGGGTTAAGATTAGGCTTGTGGTTAGGGTTACGGATAGGGTTAGGGGTGTGTTGGGGTTACAGTTGTGGTTAGGGTTGGGATTAGGGTTAGGGTTGGGATTAGGGTTAGGATTAGAATTAGGGTTACGGGTGTGTTGGGGTTAGGGTTGTGGTTAGGGGTGTGTTGGGGTTAGGGTTGTGATTAGGGTTATGGCTACAGTTGGGATTAGGATTAGGGGTGTGTTGGGGTTAGTGTTGAAGTTAGAATTGAGGGGTTTCCACTGTTTAGGCACATCAGGGGTCTCCAAACACGACATGGCGCCACCATTGATTCCAGCCAATCTTGCGTTCAAAAAGTCAAATGGTGCTCCCTCCCTTCCAAGCCCCGACGTGCGCCCAAACAGTGGTTTACCCCCACATTTGGGGTACCAGCATACTCAGGACAAACTGGGCAACAACTGTTGGGGTCCAATTTCTCCTGTTACCCTTGCAAAAATAAAAAATTACTTGCTAAAACATAATTTTTGAAGAAAGAACATTTTTTATTTTCACGGCTCTGCGTTATAAACTTCTGTGAAGCACTTGGGGGTTGAAAGTGTTCACCACACATCTAGATAAGTTCCTTCGGGGGTCTAGTTTCCAAAATGGGGTCACTTGTGGGGTGTTTCTACTGTTTAGGCACATCAGGGGCTCTGCAAATGCAACGTGATGCCCGCAGACCATTCCATCAAAGTCTGCATTTCAAATGTCACTACTTCCCTTCCGAGCCCTGACGTGCGCCCAAACAGTGGTTTACCCCCACATATGGGGTATCAGCGTACTCACAACAAACTGGGCAACAAATATTGGGGTCCAATTTCTCATGTTACCCTTGTGAAAATAAAAAATTGCTTGCTAAAACACCTTTTTTGAGGAAAGAAAAATGATTTTTTATTTTCACGGCTCTGCGTTGTAAACTTCTGTGAAGCACTTGGGGGTTGAACGTGCTCACCACACATCTAGATAAGTTCCTTGGGGGGTCTAGTTTCCAAAATGGGGTCACTTGTGGGGGGTTTCTACTGTTTAGGCATATCAGGGGCTCTGCAAACGTAACATGATGCCCGCAGACCATTCCATCAAAGTCTGCATTCCAAAACGTCACTACTTCCCTTCCGAGCCCCGGAATGTGCCCAAACCGTGGTTTACCCCCACATATGGGGTATCAGCGTACTCAGGAGAAACTGGACAACAACTTTTGGGGTCAAATTTCTCCTGTTACCCTTGCAAAAATAAAAAATTCTGGGCTAAATAAATATTTTTGAGGAAAGGAAACACATTTATTATTTTCACGGCTCTGCGTTATAAACTTCTGTGAAGCACTTGGGGGTTCAAAGTGCTCACCACACATCTAGATAAGTTCCCTTGGGGGTCTAGTTTCCAAAATGGAGTCACTTGTGGGGAGTTCCTACTGTTTAGGCACATCAGGGGCTCTGCAAACGCAACCTGACGCCCGCAGAGCATTCCATCAAAGTCTGCATTTCAAAACGTCACTACTTCCCTTCCGAACCCAAACGTGTGCCAAAACAGTGGTTTACCCCCACATATGGGGTATCAGCGTACTCAGGACAAACTGGACAACAACATTTGGGGTCCAATTTCTCCTATTACCCTTGGGAAAATAAAAAATTCTGGGCTAAAAGCCATTTTTGAGGAAAGAAAAATTATTTTTTATTTTCACGGCTCTGCGTTATAAACTTCTGTGAAGCACCTGGGGGTTATAAGTGCTCCCTATGCATCTAGATAAGTTCCTTGGGGGGTCTAGTTTCCAAAATGGGGTCACTTGTAGGGGAGCTACAATGTTTAGGCACACAGGGGCTCTCCAAACGCGACATGGTGTCCGCTAACGATTGGAGCTAATTTTCCATTCAAAAAGTCAAATGGCACGCCTCCCCTTCCGAGCCTTGCACCCAAACAGTGGTTTACCCCCACATATGAGGTATCGGCGTACTCAGGAGAAATTGCCCAACAAATTTTAGGATCCATTTTATCCTGTTGCCCATGTGAAAATGAAAAAATTGAGGCTAAAAGAAATTTTGTGTGAAAAAAAAGTACTTTTTCATTTTTACGGATCAATTTGTGAAGCACCTGAGGGTTTAAAGTGCTCACTATGCTTCTAGATAAGTTCCTTGGAGGGTCTAGTTTCCAAAATGGGGTCACTTGTGGGGGAGCTCCAATGTTTAGGCACACAGGGGCTCTCCAAACGCGACACATGGTGTCCGCTAAAGATTGGAGCCAATTTTTCATTGAAAAAGTCAAATGGCGCTCCTTCCCTTGCGAGCCCTGCCGTGCGCCCAAACAGTGGTTTACCCCCACATATGAGGTATCAGCGTACTCAGGACAAATTGGACAACAACGTTCGTGGTCCAGTTTCTCCTTTTACCCTTGGGAAAATAAAAAAAATTTCGCTAAAAGATAATTTTTGTGACTAAAAAGTTAAATGTTCATTTTTTACTTCCATGTTGCTTCTGCTGCTGTGAAACACCTGAAGGGTTAATAAACTTCTTGAATGTGGTTTTGAGCACCTTGATGGGTGCAGTTTTTAGAATGGTGTCACTTTTGGGTATTTTCAGCCATATAGAACCCTCAAACTGACTTCAAATGTGAGGTGGTCCCTAAAAAAAATGGTTTTGTAAATTTTGTTGTAAAAATGAGAAATCACTGGTCAAATTTTAACCCTTATAACTTCCTAGCAAAAAAAAAATTTGTTTCCAAAATTGTGCTGATGTAAAGTAGACATGTGGGAAATGTTATTTATTAACTATTTTGTGTCACATAACTCTCTGGTTTAACAGAATAAAAATTCAAAATGTGAAAATTGCGAAATTTTCAAAATTTTTGCCAAATTTCCGTTTTTTTCACAAATAAACTCAGAAATTATCGACCTAAATTTACCAATAACATGAAGCCCAATATGTCACGAAAAAACAATCTCAGAATCGCTAGGATCCATTGAAGCGTTCCTGAGTTATTACCTCATAAAGGGACACTGGTCAGAATTGCAAAAAACGGCAAGGTCATTAAGGCCAAAATAGGCTGGGTCATGAAGGGGTTAATGGACACTGTATATCTGGAAATTTAAAGGGGTTGTCCACTACTTTCAACTAACCCCCCCAATGTATCCCCCCGGGGCCCCTGATGAATTGTGCAAATACCTTTTGTTGCCGTTTTTGCCTGTGAGCGGCGCTGTAGCGGCGGCTGAGTCCGGGTCACGTGACCCCCAGGCTGCAGCCGCCGCTTATTTCCGCCGACGTCACGTCAATTTCCAGGCTCTGGAAATTGACGTGACGTCAGCAGCAGGTGTGTCCCAGCCGCACAGTCAGAGCAGTCACTCATCAAGAGTGACTGGGCTGTGGGCGGGGCTGGTGGCTGCCTGCGGGGCTGTGCTGGGGGCGGGCGGGGCTAGGCAGGGATGATGAAGGTGCGGGCGCTGGGGTCTGTATGTTCGTGCCGGCGCCGGTGCTCTGCGTGCCAGCGCCGGTATGTAGGTACGGCGCCGGGGCTCTGCGCCGGCATGTCGGGGTGGGGGCCGGCGCCGGTGCCCTGCGTGCCAGCGCCGGTATGTGGGTACAGCGCCGGGGCTCTGCGCCGGTATGTGGGGGCCGGGGCTCTGCTGCCGGTATGTGCTGGGTCTGCTGCGGGGGGTGGGGTGGTCTTTGGTGTGTGTGTGTCTCTCTGTGTGCAGGCATTGTCCGATGGGACTACAAGTCCCATCGGGCTCTGCCTGCTACAGTAACAGTCAGTGACACATTAGCCAATGATGGGACAGTAGTAGTCCCATCATCCGGCTAATGTGTTGAATGTAAAAAAAAACCACAAAAAAACACACATATACAGTACATACACACATACAGAACATGCGACAACATGCGCCATGCGACGACATGCACCATGCAACAACATGCAGCATGCGACGACATGCAGCATGCTCCATGCGACGACATGCTCCATGCGACGACATGCTCCATGCGACGCCATGCTCCATGCGACGCCATGCGACGACATGCTCCATGCGACGACATGCAGCATGCTCCATGCGACAACAAGCTCCATGCGACGACATGCGCCATGCAACAACATGCAGCATGCGACGACATGCAGCATGCGCCATGCAACATGCAGCATGCGACGACATGCAGCATGCTCCATGCGACAGCATGCTCCATGCGACGACATGCTCCATGCGACGACATGCTCCATGCGACGACATGCGCCATGCGACGACATGCTGCATGCGACGACATGCTGCATGCGACGACATGCGCCATGCGATGACATGCTGCATACGACGACATGCGCCATGCGACGACATGCGCATACAGTACATACATACAGTACATACATACAGACATACAGTACATATAACATAGAGTACATACTCACCATCACTTGTCACTTTGATCCCCGAAGCCATTGTCATCTGTAAAAAATATTAAAATAATAAACAAACAATATACTCCCTGATCCGCAGAAATCCAATTAAAACGAGTGTCCCTCGACGATCTCCCGTGGAGAGCAGGAGCCTCTGCGCCGGCATGTTGGGGTGGGGGCCGGCGCCGGTGCCCTGCGTGCCAGCGCCGGTATGTGGGTACAGCGCCGGGGCTCTGCGCCGGTATGTGGGGGCCGGGGCTCTGCTGCCGGTGCCGGTATGTACTGGGTCTGCTGCGGGGGGTGGGGTGGTCTTTGGTGTGTGTGTGTCTCTCTGTGTGCAGGCATTGTCCGATGGGACTACAAGTCCCATCGGGCTCTGCCTGCTACAGTAACAGTCAGTGACACATTAGCCAATGATGGGACAGTAGTAGTCCCATCATCCGGCTAATGTGTTGAATGTAAAAAACAAACAAAAAAAACACACATATACAGTACATACACACATACAGAACATGCGACAACATGCGCCATGCGACGACATGCACCATGCAACAACATGCAGCATGCGACGACATGCAGCATGCTCCATGCGACGACATGCTCCATGCGACGACATGCTCCATGCGACGACATGCTCCATGCGACACCATGCGACGACATGCTCCATGCGACGACATGCAGCATGCTCCATGCGACGACATGCTCCATGCGACGACATGCACCATGCGACGACATGCGCCATGCAACAACATGCAGCATGCGACGACATGCAGCATGCTCCATGCGACATGCTCCATGCGACGACATGCTCCATGCGACGACATGCTCCATGCGACGACATGCAGCATGCGACGACATGCAGCATGCGCCGACATGCAGCATGCGCCGACATGCTGCATGCGACGACATGCGCCATGCGACGACATGCTGCATACGACGACATGCGCCATGCGACGACATGCGCATACAGTACATACATACAGTACATACATACAGTACATATAACATAGAGTACATACTCACCATCACTTGTCACTTTGATCCCCGAAGCCATTGTCATCTGTAAAAAATATTAAAATAATAAACAAACAATATACTCCCTGATCCGCAGAAATCCAATTAAAACGAGTGTCCCTCGACGATCTCCCGTGGAGAGGAGCCTCTGCTGATGCAACCACTCTCCAGGGGCTCCAGGAACACAATGAGGGGAGGAAGGTATCCTTCCACAATGTATTCCCCACAATGTATTCCTACGCTCCTGTGAGAAAATAGTCCCTAGTCTCACTTTATGGCATGCTGTATGAGAAAGTTCCCACGCAGCTTTTTGCCATAAAGTGAGACTAGTGAACTTTAGTAACCTCAGTGATACACTGCAGGAGCCATTGCCTCCCGTCAGTGTCACTGAGGGTCCTATAGAGCGGTGACATCAACCCTAACCGTAAACGTGACTGACATACGTGGCACTGACATACGTGGCACTGACATACGTGGCACTGGAATACGTGGCACTGAAATACGTGGCACTGAAATACGTGGCACGTGGCACTTCCATACGTGGCACTTAAATCCGTGGCACTGAAATATGTGGCACTTAAATACGTGGCACTTACATACGTGGCACTGAAATACGTGGCACGTGGCACTTCCATACGTGGCACTTAAATCCGTGGCACTGAAATATGTGGCACGTGGCACTGAAATATGTGGCACGTGGCACTTAAATACGTGGCACTGAAATACGTGGCACTTACATAGGTGGCTCTTACATCCGTGGCACTGAAATACGTGGCACTGAAATACGTGGCACTTAAATCCGTGGCACTGAAATATGTGGCACGTGGCACTGAAATATGTGGCACGTGGCACTTAAATACGTGGCACTGAAATACGTGGCACTTACATAGGTGGCTCTTACATCCGTGGCACTGAAATCCGTGGCACTGAAATACGTGGCACGTGGCACTTACATACGTGGCACTTACATACGTGGCACTTACATACGTGGCACTTACATACGTGGCACTTACATACGTGGCACTGAAATATCGTGGCACTGTCATAAAATGTTCATTAAACGGTTAGGGGTGAGGTTAGGGGTAGGGTTAGGGTTTGGATCCCTTTATCACCCTGATGGGGGTGGGTGGTTTTTCAGTGTTTTTTGTTTTTTTTTCTATAAAAACGCATGCGTTTTTAACGCAAACAAACGCGCGCGTTCAAAAACGCATGCGAAAAAACGCATGCGTTTTTAATGTTAAGTATAGGAAAAAAACGCATGCGTTTTTTAGTGCTAAAACGCAGCGTCCAAAAACGCAAGTGTGAAACCAGCCTCAGTGCCGGAATTGGCGCATCTAAGGCTACGTTCACATTTGCGTTGTGCGCCGCAGCGTCGGAGATGCAACGCACAACGCAAACAAAAACGCAACAAAACGCATGCTAAAACGCTGCGTTTTGCGACGCATGCGTCCTTTTTGGCCGAAAGTTGGACGCAAAAAAAATTCAACTTGCTGCGTCCTCTGCGTCCAACGCTTGCGGCCAAAAAAACCCATGCGTCGCAAAACGCAGCACAATGCATGTCCATGCGCCCCCATGTTAAATATAGGGGCGCATGACGCATGCGGCGACGCTGCGGCGCCGAACGCTAATGTGAACGTAGACTTACAGATGCGCCATTTCTGGGGTGGCTGCGGACTGGTATTTGTAGCCGGGGGGGACCAATATCCATGGCCTCTCTAGGCTATGAATATCAGCCCGCAGCTGTCTGCGTAGCCTTTCTGGCTATAAAATATAGGGGGACCCCACGTCATTTTTTGGGGGGGTCCCTCTATTTTAATAGCCAGTAAAGGCTACGCAGACAGCTGCGGGCTGATATTCATAGCAGGCTACAAATATTGGCCTCGGCCGTCGGCTTTCCCCCTCTGGCGCAGAAAATTGCGCGGGAGCCCACGTCGTTTTTTTCAGTTTTTTATTAAATTAAACGCTCATTAAGCCCTGTTTCACACTTGCGTCGGCACGGGTCCATCGCTATGCATCGGGCCGACGTACCGACGCACGTTGTGAAATTTGTGCACGTCGTGGGCAGCGGATGCAGTTTTTCAACGCATCCGCTGCCCATTCTGAAGTCCGGGGAGGAGGGGGCGGAGTTTTGGCCGCGCATGCGCGGTAGAAAATGGCAGACGTGACGGATGTGCCAACGGTCCGCCAAAACACGACGCATCCGTTGCACGATGGACGCGACGTGTGGCCATCCGTCGCGATCCTTCACTAATACACGTCTATGGGTAAAAAACGCATCCTGCGAGCACATTTGCAGGATCCGTTTTTTTCCCAAAAAGACGGATTGCGAAAAACGCAAGTGTGAAAGTAGCCTTATAGAAACATCGGCCTTTCTATTATATATCTATGGATATATCTATCTATAGATATATTTATCTATAGATATATCTATAGATACATAGATGTATCTATCCATATATTTGGGTGCTTTCACAGATCAGGTTTTTGCCGTGAGGCACAATCCGGCGAGTTTTGAAAAAAACGGATCCATTTTTTTCCGACGGATCCGTCTTTTTCTCATAGTTTCATCCGTTTTTTGCCGGATCCGTCAAAAAAGCTGTTTCAGCCGGATGGAAAACACATACAGAGGAACGTTTTTTCTGTCTGGCGAAAAAACGCACAGCGACGGATCCGGCAAAAAAAAGTATGAAACTGAGCTGTGAAATGATGAATCCGGCCTTGGAATCCGTTTTTTCATGTATGTTTCCATTCAAATCATGCACATTTTCCGTTTATTTACTTATTTCCAAAAACGGCATTAAAACCGCGCATAAACCGCACCAAAAAAAGCATAAAAACTGCACCAAAAACTGCATCAAAACTGCACCAAAAACTGCATCAAAACCTGGTGCAGTTTCGCAGTTTTGGTGCGGTTTTGATACAGTTTTTGGTGCGGTTTTGATGCAGTTCTTGGTGCGGTTTCGGTGCGGCTTTTTCCGCAGCATGTGCACAACAAGTCTGCAGCTCCCATAGACTTACATTGGTTGTACACTACACTGCGGATTTGATGCAATTCAGTGCAGCAAAAAACGCTGCGGATCTGCAATCAGATCCGCAACGTGTGCACACAGCCTTAGCATTTAGTGAACCTAGCGAAAAAGCCAAGCAAAAAACAAGTGTGGGATTGCACTTTTTTGCCATTTCATTGCACTTTGATTTTTTTTCACATTTTCTGCTACACGACATGGTAAAACCAATGATGGCGTTCAAAAGTAGAACTTGTTCCGCAAAAGATAAGCCCTCAAATGGCCATATTGACGGAAAAATTATGGCTCTGGAAAGAAGGGGAGCGATAAACGAAAACAAAAAAGCTCCAGGGGGTGAAGGGGTTTAGAAACATGGATATGGACATATCTATGGAAATAGACACAGATAGATATATATCTGTATCTATCTATCTATCTATCTATCTATGTGTAATGGAGTGTGGGTTGGACAAATGTAAAAGAGGAGGTTGGACAGAAATGACATCACAAATCTTTTTGAAGCTAGAGGAGGGAGAGGAGGGAGGGGTTGGGTGTGTTTTGGAGTGGGTGTGCTAGGTTCAGGCTTAGTAGCAGTGCAATGCATCATGGAACTTGTAGTATTAGAGCACAATGACTCAGGAGAAAGGAAGTTGTCGTTAACCCCATGAGAGCTGAATCCAGCACTAAAATGTGCTGCTACAGCATGATAAAAGGTAATACTGCTAAAATAAACACAGTAGATGTTTTCAGTGGCCCATAATAGCAAGATTTATGAAAAAAAAAAAAAAAGGTTATAGTAGTGGACAACTTCTTTAAGTTTTCAAAGCTCTGTTACTGTAACCAGAGGTATTTTACCATCATCCACTACTTCATTAAAATTGCCAAAAGGCCAGATATTACCTTTTATAAAGTACAAAAAAGGAAATATCGGCATCACACAGCTTTTTCACATAAAACTTTAATATACTGACAACTGTAACTACATCAGGTAAATTCCCACTTTGATATTGTAAATTATCAAACAGGCATAGGTCGCTTTTAGATGAGTCTAATACAGACAATTATTTTGCACGCATACTATAGACAACACCTGGACCTCACACAGTTTATTGGAACTGGAGTTTACTCACAGAAGCCTATAATGTTCTATTGTCCATTATACAACTGTCCGTATTCTGCTCATCTGAAAGTGACGTAAAACACATTATAGCGACAGTATAGCTATGGTCAACCAGTGATGCTAGTATTGCAACATAAGTGTAGCCCACAATCTTTTACTTAACATATAATACATTTTTAAACTTGAACTGGATCAGTCAGGGGAAACAAAGAGGTAGATAATGAGCTGTATATGTAAAGTTGTTTGTTTGGAGAGCCTGCAGGTCTAACTTTCACTCAATCCCAAAGAATAAATGAATACTTTTCCTATACGAGTTATAGAAAGCAGTCAATCAGTAGTTGTATGGGGAAAGATTGTCAGGTCTCACAAGCTTTACATGGATCTCAGAAAAATATAACCAACTTTTTGACATTAAAACATTGAATCAAATTATAGAAAACTGTACATTCCTAATAGAGCTGAGAACATTTTTTGCAGGATCATGGACCAGTAGCCATGTTGGTACTCCATGGCATCCAACCAGAGCAATGTACTTTGCCTACGACAATCTGAATCCTTGGCGCCTCTTCTGAATAGTAGGCCTCCAATCTGAGAGTCAGAGGATGCCGACAGGCAGTAGGCAGTGATCGTATCCAGCTGCCGTAGAGTACTGATGTAGCCGCTGAACCAGGTTCCTGCAAATTGTTTTACTCTAGTCTAATTCCCAACTATAGCACAGGAGACATGACCAAGTACCTAAATAATTATTCAGGCATGGTAGTTTTTAATGTTGACACAAACTCAGAGTGGGATCAAGCAATTATTTCACATCTGATATAAATAATAATTTTTGTCCTTACAAATCAACAATATGCTGAATAACGATTAACTTCTTTTGCACATTTTCTTAATGAAAGCTTTGGACATGTGAAATCTAACGCATTGGTAGCTAGGATTCTGAAATGATCAATTCCCCTTAGTGATGATGAGCCCGATGTTCTAAAAACTTAGAATAGTCTCTGAAGCGTCTCCCACATGTCACACACGGAAAATGTTCTTTGTTATGAATCCTCACGTGCCTGGCCAATGAAGATTTCAGTCCAAATCTCTTCCCACAATCTGTACACATGAAAAGCTTCTCCCCTGTGTGTATTCTCTGGTGGACAATAAGAGATGAATTCCGAGTAAAGTTTCTTCCACACTCTAAACAATAGTAGCACTTTTTTCTGGATTGAGTTCTACTTTCAATTTCATCAGATCCATCCCAAATGCCTCCTTCTAAATCGTGAATACCCAGCACATTTAATATTGGATGTCCTGAATGGTTGTTGGTTTCATCTCTTTTCCTTGTACATTCTTCAGTGACAGATTCTGAAATGTTAGGATAATTTTCCAAATAAAGAGTATCTGGATATGTGCACTCATCCTCATTCTTCTGGCTCTTAGTGGGCCCATCATCTACAAAACCAAAATCCAACAATAGTTTACTATTTAGTTTATACATGCCAATATATGACACACACAGATATTTCTCTCTCACTGATATATACAGTCCCAAGTGCCGGCGGGAGTGCCAGGTATTAAAGGGCGAAACTCGTGCGAGTTTCTCGCAAGTGTGACCCCGGCCTTAAACACAATATCTGTTTAATTTTAAAAAAAAAGGCGTGAGCTCTTGCGCAATTTTCCAAACCAGAGAGGGAAAACCAGCGACTGGGGGCCGATGTTTATAGCCTGGGAAGGGAGTAATACCCATGGAGCATCCCAGGCTATTAATATAAGCTCACAGCTGTATACTTAGCCTTTACTGGCTATTAAAATAGGGGAAACCCCCAAAAAATGATGTGGGGTCCCCCTATAATTAGTAACCAGCAAATGCTATGCAGACAGCTGCCGGCTGATATTAATAGCCTAGGAAGGGGCCATGGCTATTGCCCCTCACCCCCTGGCTACAAACACCAGCTCTCAGCCGCCCCATCTCTAAGATACGCCAATTCCAGCTCTTAGCCTCGCTCTACCCACTTGCCCTGTAGCGGTGGCAAGTGGGGTAATAGTTGTGGGTTCATGTCCCCTTTGAATTGTAAGGGGACATCAAGCCCACGGCTTAATAATGGAGAGGTGTCAGTAAGACACCTCTCTATTACTAATCCTATAGCTGTTACATGTTAAATAAAGACACAGCCAGAATAAAGTCTTTTAATTAATTAAAACACCACAGTTTCCCATATTTATTACACGCCTACATCCTGCGACGTCCTCGTTCTCCAGCAAAAAAAATTAAATAAAAAACCAACACAAATACTTCCCGTTCAGATGTAGTCCATTTAACAACAAGTGTCCCATGACGATCTCCCGTCTAGAGCTGTCACATCAGGAGATGTATCCAGAAGAAAATATAATGGGCACACTGTAGAGTTCAATGAAGAAGGTGCTGGCTAGACATCCAACGTCAAATACACAGAAAATAGCCGCACTCAAGTCTTGGAAATGTGAAGATTTTTCTTTTGTTTTTATTCAAGTGTACAGGCACCATCAAGTGATTTTTACATAGATAACAAGTGGTTGCGGACCATAAGGTAGGGTGACGTTTCGACCTGGCACAGTCTTTTTCAAACCCCACTGCAATAATAAATACAACGTATAAGTGTGCTGTACATATATATATATATATATATGTGCATAAAAAAACATGCAATTCATAAAGGCAAAACAAAACACAAATTTCCTAAATCAAGTTACAAAATGTATATAAAGAAACTACAAGAAAATTATATACAGGAAATATACATATGTATGCATGCCCACAGTTTGTAACTACGGACACATCTATGTCTTAGGGCAATGAATCATGGCATAAATAGAAGAGAAGGTAGAGATAACCTGAAACCAGGTTCTGTATGAGGACTATTCAAAAAGGACATTCCTAAACTGAAAGCTAGTATTGGGCTGGAAATAAGCATATAAAAAAAACAATTAAATGCAGGGAACACCAAAAAAACAACAAAAAGGACAAAAGAAACAAAAAAAACGCCAATGTTCAAGACGCCAAAGTGATATACTGACCTTGAGTAAGAGAAATGGTATAAAAGGAGAGGAAAATAGGAGGAGAGTCCCCAAGGACTAGGGAAAAACAGAGAGGATACGGTTAAAAATATGATACACTGAATAAAAAGGAAGCAAAGGGTATTCAAGCACAAAGGTGCAGTTTTTACCAGCTCACGGTAGACTCCAGGAGTAAGGTGTCCATCTTATTGGTGGTGCAGTGGCTGTAATGAACGCTGTCAGCGTTTTAAACACACCGCTGATGCGGTCATTTCCGGTGTGCTGGCGTGCACCTGTGTGGTGAAAGCGAGGTCTGCCCCGCAGAGCGGCGTGCGTGTCAGTCTGGCGCATGCGCAGTAATCGCTAAATTAGGGGAGAGATATTGTGGCAGCGCATATAGTGTAAGAGGGCCTGGAGCATGCGCAGTGTGCTTTGAGGAGACTGAACCAAGTAGCGCTCGTGCAGGGGGAGCAAATGGTGGCGGCGGTCAGGGGGCTGAGAAACTTTTTATGCATGGGGGGCCTCTCCTGTCCTATAGATATATTAGATATATATTAGATATATACTGTGGCCGCGCATATAGTGTACGAAAGCCTGGAACAAGCGCAGTGTGTTTTGAGGAGACTAGACCAAGTAGCGCTCGTGTAGGGGGAGCAAATGGTAGCGGCGATCAGGGGGCTGGGAAACCTTGCGCTAGATGCAGGGTAAACTTTTATGCATGAAGGGCCTCTCCTGTCATATAGGGGCTAAAGGTAGCGCCAATAAGGGAGTGTCCTCCTATGAGACAGAATACTAGGTAAACGGGAAAGAGAAGGGGGATATAAGTGTAACCTATGGTAGGGAGACGGTAAAATTCCACACCTGGGGGTCATAATCATGGTGTTGTGAAAAGAATGAGATTAGGGATGCATACTCTGTTGGAGTACAAAACTCCTTAAATAAATAAAATAAAATAAAATAAAATTCGAGAACCAACATTTACATGGACACCTTCGAGAACGAATATATATACAACAACGCCCTCTTTAAGTTACACTCGAAATGCTGGCTCAGTTACATAGATGACGTTTTTTGTCTATGGGACGGACCAGCAGACACCTTTTCTCTTTTCGTATCGCAGGTCAACGGGATCAGACCCGAGTTACAGTTTACACCCAACTGGGACACCAACAAGATCCCATTCCTGGACACCCTGGTCATAAAAAATTAACAAGGTGGTCTGGATACTGATATTTATACAAAGCCTACCGACTCCAATAATCTGCTCTTATTTTCAAGCTGCCATCCTAAATCTACACGTGAGAGCCTCCCATACTCCCAATTTCGCAGGGTGACCAACATTGTGTCAGACACCATGTTAACGGAGTCCCAATTGGACGACATGGTACAAAAATTTAGAGACAGAAATTATCCCGATAAGATCCTTCAAAAAGGAAAAACAAGGGCCCTTGAGTACCTTCCCTCTAGACCACGATCCCCTAAACAGGAACGAATTCCGTTCATACACACGCACCATCCCACTATGCCCCTGATCTATAAGACCATTAATAAACACTGGCCCCTACTAAAGGAGGCCTATCCACAGGTAGCTGCGTTTCAAGCTCCAGCACTGATGTGCAAGCGCAGACCAAGGAACTTTAGGGACAACCTGGTAAAGGCCGACATCGGAAGCTTCGTTAAACAATCAAAACAACAATTCCTTGGAACCCAAAGGACGGGCACATTCCCCTGTTTAGGGTGTGCCTGTTGCGCCAACGTAATTAAATCAAGCGATGTCAAGGGATTTTACACCTGTGAAACTAACTTTGTTGTGTACTTGATCAAGTGTCCCTGTGGTCTCATGTACGTGGGAGAGACCATACAACATGTGCATGACAGAATCTCCAGCCATAAATCTACTATTAGACTCAAGAAAACCTGGCTGCCACTCCCCCATCATTTTGTCTCAGCCAACCATTCCGTATCCCAACTTCGTTACCAGGTAATAGAAAGAGTGGAACGTCCAAGACGGGGCGGTGACCATATAAAACTTCTCAAGGAACGAGAATCATTCTGGATCTATACATTGCAGACTTTGGCCCCCAAGGGCCTAAATAGGGAACTGGACTTCACCTTTTAGAATAATACTGGCCTAATGTATACTAATTATCTTGTGTCTCATTCGGTATATGTCACTGTATCAAGACTGCCTCTCTAATCATTTTCTTGCTTCTTCCCCCCCCCCCCCCCCTTTTTTTTCTAGACCTTGTAGGGAAGAAAATACAGGGAAATCCAATGTTTTTTCACCATAATCTACCACTCTTGGTAAGTTTACCAGGTTCATGGTTTACTTTTATTTTTTATTTTTATTATTTATTATTTTTAACTTTTAATTTTTATTTTTTATTTTTATTTTAATTTTATTATTTAATTTCTATTTTACATATATTTTCAAATTTTTTTGTTATTTTCTTTATTTTTTTCTTATTTTTTTTATTTTTTTCTTATTTTATTATTTCCTATTCATTTTCTCATCATTTTTTCATTTTCTCTTCTCATTTTCTTCATTTTCCCCCTTTTTTTCATTCATTTTTTATTCATGTTCATTATTTTTATTTTATTTATTTAAGGAGTTTTGTACTCCAACAGAGTATGCATCCCTAATCTCATTCTTTTCACAACACCATGATTATGACCCCCAGGTGTGGAATTTTACCGTCTCCCTACCATAGGTTACACTTATATCCCCCTTCTCTTTCCCGTTTACCTAGTATTCTGTCTCATAGGAGGACACTCCCTTATTGGCGCTACCTTTAGCTCCTATATGACAGGAGAGGCCCTTTATGCATAAAAGTTTACCCTGCATCTAGCGCAAGGTTTCCCAGCCCCCTGATCGCCGCTACCATTTGCTCCCCCTACACGAGCGCTACTTGGTCTAGTCTCCTCAAAACGCACTGCACTAGTTCCAGGCTTTCGTACACTATATGCGCGGCCACAGTATATATCTAATATATATCTAATATATCTATAGGACAGGAGAGACCCCCCATGCATAAAAAGTTTCTCAGCCCCCTGACCGCCGCCACCATTTGCTCCCCCTGCACGAGCGCTACTTGGTTCAGTCTCCTCAAAGCACACTGCGCATGCTCCAGGCCCTCTTACACTATATGCGCTGCCACAATATCTCTCCCCTAATTTAGCGATTACTGCGCATGCGCCAGACTGACACACACGCCGCTCTGCGGGGCAGACCTCGCTTTCACCACACAGGTGCACGCCAGCACACCGGAAATGACCGCATCAGCGGTGTGTTTAAAACGCTGACAGTGTTCATTACAGCCACTGCACCACCAATAAGATGGACACCTTACTCCTGGAGTCTACCGTGAGCTGGTAAAAACTGCACCTTTGTGCTTGAATACCCTTTGCTTCCTTTTTATTCAGTGTATCATATTTTTAACCGTATCCTCTCTGTTTTTCCCTAGTCCTTGGGGACTCTCCTCCTATTTTCCTCTCCTTTTATACCATTTCTCTTACTCAAGGTCAGTATATCACTTTGGCGTCTTGAACAGTGGCGTTTTTTTGGTTTCTTTTGTCCTTTTTGTTGTTTTTTTGGTGTTCCCTGCATTTAATTGTTTTTTTTATATGCTTATTTCCAGCCCAATACTAGCTTTCAGTTTAGGAATGTCCTTTTTGAATAGTCCTCATACAGAACCTGGTTTCAGGTTATCTCTACCTTCTCTTCTATTTATGCCATGATTCATTGCCCTAAGACATAGATGTGTCCGTAGTTACAAACTGTGGGCATGCATACATATGTATATTTCCTGTATATAATTTTCTTGTAGTTTCTTTATATACATTTTGTAACTTGATTTAGGAAATTTGTGTTTTGTTTTGCCTTTATGAATTGCATGTTTTTTTATGCACATATATATATGTACAGCACACTTATACGTTGTATTTATTATTGCAGTGGGGTTTGAAAAAGACTGTGCCAGGTCGAAACGTCACCCTACCTTATGGTCCGCAACCACTTGTTATCTATGTAAAAATCACTTGATGGTGCCTGTACACTTGAATAAAAACAAAAGAAAAATCTTCACATTTCCAAGACTTGAGTGCGGCTATTTTCTGTGTATTTGACATCAGGAGATGTGACTGCTCTACGGGGACCTCCAATGATACACTGACCGGAGAGAATACTCCTGCACTGTAGTTCATGGGAGATCATGCTCTCACTTTACGGCACTAATTTTCTCATGCAGCAGTGCCGCAAGTGACAGGATGAACAACGGTGACCTCTAGGTGGCGGAGTTATACAGTGCAGGTGGATACCTCCTGCCACTGTGTCACCGGAGTCCCTGTAAAGTGTTCACATCGCCTGATGTGACAGCTCTACACAGGAGATCATCGTGGGACACTCAGTAAATGGATTACATCGGAACAGGGAGTATTGGGTGGTTTATTTTTTTGCAGGCAATCGAGGGCGTCGGGGAATAGCTGTTTGGTAAGTATGTACTCTATGTGTATATGTATGTACTGCATGTGTATATGTAAATATGTTTTTTTCTTCTAATATTCAACACAGTGAAAGCAAAGCAGACCAAAGTACTGCAGTGCACAGGCCCGGGCCTCTCTGACCTGTCCCGGCGCCTGCGCACTGCAGTACTTTGCTCTGCCCTCAACAGGGAACACAAAGTACGCCCCTGCGCCGCAGCCGTGGCGTTGAGACCAGAAGAGGACGTCATGGAATGAAGACGGGAGGCCCCGGACCGGACCTGAGACACCCATCGGACCCGGACCGCAGCGGGACCGCCCCTGGGTGAGTATAATCTAATGTCTTTTTCTCCTCTTTCAGGCACATAGCCCAACAGTCTCTCCTTCAGGCACAATGAAACAAGATAACTATAGCAGCCTCACCGATCTCAGCATTTCAGGATGTATTAGTTCCAGAGTTTAAACGTGTTCACCAAACACCGCTGTTCAGCTCCAGAACAAAAAACACACATCTGAGCTAACCCAGCGGCTGTAATTAGGCCCAGCTGGATTATGGGAACAACCTTTTCCACCCAGAATCTCATGGCTGCTCCTAAATCCCAGACCCAAAATTCAGTCAAATTGAAACTCTCTCAGTAACCTAGTGTTACTGATCAAGACTTTACATTACTAAGGTCAACCACGTTGGTGACACATATCTGCCTGGATACTTTACCCAGGGCTATGGAGTCGGTAAGCCAAACCTCCAACTCCTCAATTTCCATGACACGGACTCTGACTCCATAATTCCGACTCCACAGCCCTGACTTTACCTTCTGCTTTTTTACAATGGGTATTCAGGTAAATTTTGCTGTCAGATCTATTGCAGAGCTGTGCTGATTGCCAGTTTTCTGGGAATCAGTATGTGTGCTCGTGCGCGTGAGTGAGTCAGAACAGCTGAGTTGAGAGCACTACAAGAGGATTGTTGCAGATGTGTTTGTAATAAGACAAAGACCAGATCTGCTCTACCGTCCTTCCACTCACACAAGCTGCCTACGAGATGGAAACTAAAGAAGTGTTAGTTGTAATCATACACAACTTTGCAGTGTGATTAGGGTGACAGACTGTCAGTCATTATATGTCTCACACTGGTAGCGTCTCGTTTCTAAAATCATCTCTGGAGGCACTCACCAGGAGATCTATGTCCTGCGCATAGATATTAACAGTTCATTTACATATGAGAAAAAAAGTGGATTTCTCTGGAATAAGACATCAGATTGCATATATCAAAGTATTCTTTTTCTCAGCTTTCTATGAACGTTGCCTGTGTAGACATCTTAGGCCCCTTTCACACATCAGTTTTTTGCAGTCAGTCACAATCCGTTGGCTCGACGGATCCGTCGCAGATTGTGAAAAACTGTTGCGGCGGATCAGACTAGCGGATCTGGCTAATTGGATCGAAGCATGATCAGTTAAAAAAAACGGAATCTATCGCTGGATTCCGTCATTTGATGGAACCGGCGCCATAGGCTTTCATTCTAGCAAACGATGGACGGTGCCGGATGAGTTGCTGTCCGTGTTTTCAACGGACACAAAAAAAGTTACTTTGTCCATTGTCTCTGGCCGCCGGACAAACAATTTTCGATGGATCCGGCGAATGACAGATGAAACATGAGGCTATCCGTCGCTAATACAAGTCTATGAGAAAAAAAACTGATGTGTGAAAGGGGCCTTAGGAGTGTTGATCCCACGGACAAATTCGCTTTAAGTTTATTCATGCCACATATAGGTACGCACAGTTCCTCACCTGCAGAGAGATTTTCACAAGTCTCTTGTTTTATACTCGGCGACGCTTGCGAATCAACATAGTAATTTGGGAAGAATTCACTTTCATAACACTTATGTTCCTTTTGTATTAGGCTTGATTTTTCTTCCTTCATGAAAGCCACTGTCACATCATGTTTATCTTTATTCAGAGAGTGCTGCATGTTAGTTTTCGACAGCTCACCTCTTGACTCTGTAGAATTGGAATATTAAGAGCAAGTTAACGTGTTAATTAAGAAGGCAAAACCAATGATACGATTCATAAGGTGCTGAACTGTGTGGATGTACAGACAGCCTTACATACTGCTAAGGCACCAATACAAATTCTGTGTAAGCTTGTTGAACTTGACCAAATCAACAAGAGCAGCTGACTAATGTGTGTGGGGCTAGCCCGCCTCGTCTCTAAGGGCTCATACTCGCCTGCGATAAACTCGGGATGAGTCTCGCAAGTCAATACCCGGGACTCAGGAGCGGAGCGTGTGGCTGCATGTATTCCTATGCGGCCGCACGCTCCGATCTGAGTGTCGGCAGCAGCACCGGGTATTAACATGCGAGACTCATCCGAGTTTCTTGCCGGTGAGTATGAGCCCTAAGGGTATGTGTCCACGTTCAGGATGGCCGGCACTTTGGACAGAGTGGAAAACTCGCTCCGCGCCAAAGCGCCGCCCCCTTCTGTAGACGCGATGATTCCGGATGTGTTCATTGCACACATCCGGAATCATCGCACCCAATTCATAGGTCTGTGTGTTTTACCTTGCAGCGGCGCAGCAAGGTAAACGGACATGCTGCGTTCTAAAAAGACGCGCCGCATGTCCGGAAACGCAGGGCCGCAGGATGCGTGTTCGCACGCATAGTGGAGACGGGATTTCATAAAATCCCCTCCACTATGCTGTAACATCTGGATGCTGCGGATTGAATGCTGCGGTTCTACGCAGCGTTCAATCCGCAGCTATTCCGGATGTAATACGGCCCGTGGACACATACCCCAATACGGAATGTGGCAGTGGCTTTTTTCCTTTTCCCCACCAAATTGCTGAACATGCATGTCTATGGGGGAGTCAGAAGGAATAGTGTTCAACCAACAGCAATCAAAGGTGGATGGCCATTGCAACCTTTTAAAACGGAAGGTGCAGCGATTTTTATTTTTGTATTAATAATTATTTATTATATAATCAATTATTTTTCATACAAAATTAAAATGTACTACTTTAATATTTTTGCAGTTATCAATTTTTACTTCAGCCACAAGGAACTGCCATTTGCTGGTGTGTAAGTGTCTGACCACAACCGCTCAAATACGGCAGCCCCTGGGCATAAGAGACTGCGGTTGCATCTCTAGTATTGAGGTTGCTCCTCCTGCCTCTAGCTGTGACCTAGGCACGCGCTGTGGGCTGTCCAGGTTACAGCTGTCAGAAGAGATCAGCGCCATCTTTGTGTAGCCCGAAGTGTATACTGCTCAGTGCGTGTGATGACAGGAGATGACGGAAGGAGGACGTGCCGGGGAACAGAGGTCCGGAGTGGGAGAAGTGATCACAGCTTGTCAGTATTACAGTACAGGCTGCGATCTCAGCTCACAGCCGAAGTGTTCAGAGCACAGCAGGGAAATCAACAAGCTGCTCTGCTCTGAGCAAATTGACACAGAAGTGAACGCCGCGCAGAGTGAGAGCGGAGGCAAGGTGAGTAGAAGCGTATAGTTTCTTTTCTTTTGCAGTGACTATATGGGAAACATATACCAGGATGGGTGGGGGGAGGGAATTAGACATAACACAGGATGGCTGTGTGTGTGTGTGTGGGGGGTATTATACATATACCAGGGTGCACGGGGTGTACATTATACTGTGATGCACTATATGGGACCATTATACTCTGGGGTAAAATATGGAGCCATTATACTGTGGAGCACTATATGTGGCCATTTTACTGTGGAGCCACTATACAGAGGGTAGCGTGACTCAGTGACTCTGATGAGCGGTGTAGATACCGACGTCACCGCTGCTGGAACTCGAGGACTGTTGGGACTGCTGGGACTGTCTTTGGAGCTCCATTCTTTGAACAAGGCTCCATAGCCTTTAGACATCGTATTCAGGGATCGCAGTGGAAACAACATGAACTACAACGGACCTGTATGGGAACTTTTTGTTTTCTAATGAATTTGAGAATGAAGGCCAGTGTATTTTCATTATTTCTCTGTTTTTATGTTTTTCAGGTTTTCATTTGTGAAATTCGACGAAGTTGGTGAACTACATTGGACCTGCATGGATTTTTTTCCAAAATAAATTGGTGAACAAGGGAAAGTGTAGGGGAGTGATTTTTTCAAATAAAATTTATTTTTCTGTCAGTGTATTTTTTGTTTACATTACAAAAACCAGGGCTTGATAGCAGATGGGATTTTTGACAATTCACAGCTGACATTAAACCCAAACTACCATAACCCCCATTGCCACCGCACCAGGGCAATTGGGATGAGCAATACAAAATGTCAGAATTGGCGTATCTAATGTGATGCTCCACTTCGGGGACGGCTGCAGCCTGGTAATTTTAGACTGAGAAGGGTCCAATGACCAGGGACCTTCCCAGCTTGATATTATAGGCCTGCAGCTGTCTGCTTTACCTTGGCTGGTTATCAAAAAGTAGGGGGGGGGGGCAAAGTCATCTTTTTCCCCCTTTATTAGAGTAAACAAGGCTAAACACCTTCTACTGCCACATGAAAAGCACTAAAGGGTGCAAGTTTATTAAATGTGGGGGGTTTGTGAAACTGAATATACAGATATCCTATAGATATATATTCTATGTGGGGCCATTATACTATGGAGTACTATGTGGGGCCCATTGTACTATATAGAGGACTATATGAGGAATCTAGGAGGTTCAATAGGATGAAAATCACTTTGTAAGGGCTGCAAAGTTATGAGACATGCTCTTTCATGAGCCCGCTGAATATTATTATTTTTATTTTTTGGTGGGGGCGGGGGTGTGACCCTGCTCTGTCTACTTTTATGGGAGTAGTAATGTAGTGGACGGAGCAAGGTCACACATCACACCAATGATTCCATAGAAGTGAACAGAGCAGGGTCACGCATTACACCACTGCTCCCAAAGAAGTGGACAGAGCAGGGTCATGCATAGGGAGCAGGCGTAATGCAATGGTGTAATGTGTTCTACTGCTCCCAAAGAAGTGGACGGAGCGGGGTAACACACTGCATACATTAGATGCTACACATTTAATCCCATCCTGTGTGATCCTCAATAACTAACCCCATCATGTGATAAAACTACACTTATCCTTGCATCTAATCCCAGCCTGTTACTCTTAGTGTATCTAATCGTGCATGCTATATACTTCCCGTATCTAACCCCAGCTTATGATACAGCAAGCAGCACCAACAAACAGAATTGGTGATGCCGGATGTCACTGGTGATGCTGTCTAGTTGTCAGTATTATCCATGAATAAGGAAAAAAGGTGGCACTCACTATTCCATTAAAAGGTTTCTTTTATAGGTTCAATTTTAAAGATGCTAGCAGGAAGGTATTCGTGTGCTACACACCGGACGCAGGCCGTTTTGCGTCCTCTTTGGACCTGCTGAAGGTCAGAAGGCTCAAAAGGCCGTGGTCCACTGTGTACCACACAAGTACCGTACCTTCCTGCTGGTATGTTTTACATTGAACCAATAAAAGGAACGGTGAGTGCCACCTTTTCTCCTTATTTACGGACATTATTTGAACTGTTTTTTTCTGATGGTGAGCACACACGATTCCAGGGGCAAGGTGTTAACTGCTTTCAGTCAATAGATCTATAAGTTGGCTACAGGTGTAACAGTAGCGCCGGTCTTTTCACTCATCTGTTCAGACATTATACTTGTCAGTATTACTTTGCAGTCACCAACAAAATGGCTTTGCACCGTGATCCTAAACTATATCCTCAATTATCCTTTTCCAAACACCCAGAAAAGGAGGCGAGGCATGACGTGACGCATGTGAGCAAATTCAGCCCACATTTACTGCAGTCATAATGTGTGCAAGCAGTACACTTGGTTTTCATGGCAAATGTCAGCAGCTGCTCCTAGTGTTTAAAAGTGGAAATACCAAACCTTTTTAACCCCTTTCTGACATTGGGCGTACATTTACGCCGATGCTGGACTCCCTCCGTTTGATGTGGGCTCCGGCGCTGAGTCCACATTTTTCCGGGGACATGTCAGCGGTTTTGAACAGCTGACATGTGCCCGCAATAACCACGGGTGGAATCACAATCCACCCGCGGCTATTAACCAGCTGAATGCCGCTGTCAAATTCTGACAGCGGCATTTAAAACGCGCCGGAAATATGCACACCGGTGACCCCAGTCACGTGATCGCGGGTCACTGGTGTGTTGGCACGTGGTCAGCATTCATAGCAAGTGAGTAATTCTGCTATATAGAGCCGATCTGAAAATCGCCTTTATGTAGAAGAGCCGATCAGGTTGTGGTAGCTTCTCCTATAGAGACTATTGAAGAATGCCAAAAGTAAAAAAAAAAAAAAAAAAATGTTTTTAAAAATATATAAAAAAAATAACAAAAATATAAAAGTTCAAATCACCCCCCTTTAGCCCCGTTCGAAATAAAACAAAAATAAAATCAAACATACACATATTTGGTATTGCCGTGTTCAGAATTGATTAATAAAAAAGGATTAACCCGATCGCTAAATGGTGTAGCGAGAAAAAAGTCAAAATGCCAGAATTATGTTTTTTTGGTCGCAGCGACATTGAATTAAAGGGAAGGTGCCATAAAAAAAAAAAAAAAATTCCAGGAATTGAAAAAATGTAAAAGAATTAATGTTTAAATTTTCTTACAAAATATTACCATTTGTTTCTAATTTAGTAAAATATGGGGAGAAGAGTGCATAGGAGGGGGAGCTAACCATGGGGAGAAGAGTGCATAGGAGGGGGAGCGACCCATGGGGAGAGGAGTGCATAGGAGGGAGAGCTACCCATGGGGAGAGGAGTGCATAGGAGGGAGAGCTAACCATGGGGAGAAGAGTGCATAGGAGGGAGAGCGACCCATGGAGAGAGGAGTGCATAGGAGGAGGAGCGACCCATGGAGAGAGGAGTGCATAGGAGGGAGAGCGACCCATGGGGAGAGGAGTGCATAGGAGGGAGAGCTACCCATGGGGAGAGGAGTGCATAGGAGGGAGAGCTAACCATGGGGAGAAGAGTGCATAGGAGGGAGAGCGACCCATGGAGAGAGGAGTGCATAGGAGGAGGAGCGACCCATGGGGAGAGGAGTGCATAGGAGGGAGAGCGACCCATGGGGAGAGGAGTGCATAGGAGGGAGAGCGACCCATGGAGAGAGAGACATGCAGGGGGAGTGGAGTGCATAGGAAGGAGAGCGATAGGATTCGATACATGTCTCAGCACAGTATCACACAGGAGAGGATTAGATACACGTCTCAGCAGACAGTATCACACAGGACAGTATTAGATACACAGCTCAGAGTCAGTATCACACAGGTTAGGATTAGATACACGTCTCAGCACAGTATCATACAGGAGAGGATTAGATACAAGGCTCAGCAGTCAGTAGCACACACCCCTAACCCTAATCCCAACCGTAACCCTAACCACACCCCTAACCCAAACACACCCCTAACGCTAACCACACCCTTAACCCCAATACACCCCTAACCCCAACACATCTCTAACCCTGACACACCCCTAACCCTAATCCTAACCCTAAGTAACCCCAACCGTAAACGTTCCGCATGTGGTAAAATGGATAAAGCAGTTTTATTCTTTGGGTCATTACGATTACAGCGATACCTCATTTATATCATTTTTTTATGTTTTGGCGCTTTTACACAATAAAAACTTTTATATAAAAAATAATTGTTTTTGCATCACTTTATTCTGAGAGCTATAACTTTTTTATTTTTTTGCTGATGGAGATGTATGGCAGCTTGTTTTTTGCAGGACAAGATGACGTTTTCAGCTGTACCATTTTTATTTATATCTGTCTTTTTGATCGCGTTTTACTGCATTTTTTGTTCGGCGGTATGATGATAAAGCATTGTTTTTAGCTTTTTTTAACGGTGTTTGTAAAAGGAAGGGAAATGCCCCAAAATGTATATCTTTATATAGAGATGTGTTCAGTGCATGTTTTGGGTATTTCCCCCACATATACCACATGGAGCAAAGCCCTCCCCCCTCCAGCCTGCTGTAGAACCATGAGCTGGAAAAACACTGAGGAGGTGTATCTTAGTGGACAATAGACTCGTGACCTCATCTCACACACCTGGGGCTGGACACACCTCTTTTGGCTGGTCACATAAAAGGGACAACACATGTGGTTAGAGGTCTCTCTGGCTGTGCCCGGAATCACCATGGATGGTGGATAAGTATACTCTGTATCCTCTTTTCTTACTAGGCCCTGTATCTTAGGGTCAGTAAGCTATAGATTGGGAGGGCTGATATTGCATGTGTGATATGGGTAATCGGGCTGTTAATTGTGGTTTTTATATTGTGGTATAGTTGTGATATTACTGGATATTGTGGATCATTATGTTGTGATATTGTTATACTACTGCATACTGTAGTGATATTACTGTATTAGAGTTGTAGTATCTGTATATATATATATATATATATATATATATATATATATATATATATATATTTATATTTATAGTCACCAGCTTGAGTATAAATATATATGTATGTTATATACTGCAGACTTGTGTGTGTGTAATAAATATCCTTTATTGATACACTGTTTTGTCTCATTGTATGGTATAAGGAATAGATAACGTTGTGGTATTTTTAAGTGGATATTAATTGTTAATAGCCAAGTTCGGCGTTAATAGTTAATATCGGACCTCAATTAGAGGTGTAAGGAGGTTTCCCCCCTTTAGTAATTTGTGGAGGGAAAACCCTCCCCTTTTACAGTGTTCACTGAAGGGGTTAACTAGTGGGATAGTTTTATAGAGCGGGCCGTTACAGACGCGGCGATTCCAAATATGTGTACTTTTATTGTTTGTTATTTTTATTTACATAAATAAATGGATTTATTGGAAAAATATTTATTTTTTCTTTATTTGTGAATTTTTTTAAATATTTTTCAACAGTGTAATTTTTTTTTTTTACTTTATAACATTATCTCAGGTTGGGACATCACTATATAAAGTCAGATCGCTGATCTGACACTTTTCATAGCACTGTGTCAGATCAGCGATCTGACAGGCAGTGCAGGAGGCTTGCCGGCGACTGCTCAGCAGGTGCTCAGAAGCCACCTCACTGCAGGACCCGTAAGGACCCTCGCGGCCATTTTGGATGTGAATGTGGAGTCCAAACACCACCAGCACGGCAAACACTGTCTCTGATCGGTGGTAAAATCATTACCGCTGGTCAGAAATCTGCGGTTCCCGCACTGTTTACCTTTAGTCACTGGCCTCGGCTGATGGGACTACTACTCCCATCAGACTACGCCTGCTGCTGCTAATAACAGCGCTAGAAATTAATTTAAAAAAGAAAAAAAATGGTGTGGGTTCCTCTGCATTTTTGATAACCAGTCAAGCTAAAATAGACAGCTGGGGGTTGGTATTCTCAGGCTGGTAAGGGGCCATGGACATTGCCTCCCCCTCCAGCTTAAAAATAGCAGCCAGCGCAATTCTGGCACATTGTCTGGCTCTTCCCACTTGCCCTTTCATTTTTCTTATTGATATGTTACTATACAAGGCAGGGTGGATTGATTTAAATCACGCCGATTTAAATCATGATTTAAATCACGATTTAAATCATGATTTAAATCACGATTTAAATCAAAAGATTTTTTTCTATTTAAATCGGATCGATTTAAATCATGATTTTAATCATGATTTAAATCACTGATTTAAATCAAAAGGTTTTTTTTAATATAAATCACGATTAAAATGAGAAGTGAGAGCAGTGCGCATGTGCGCCCATAGTTACACGGACAAAACTAGGGGCAACGATCTAACGCCAGGGTGAGGGGGGGACCCCAAAGTAAGTAAAAATCTTTTTTGTTTTACTATATGGCAATAGGTAGGTGTTTAAAAGCAGCATGTCTTAATTGTATAAACTATTAATAGCCTCCACATTTTGTTCATACTGCCCCTTTAATTCCACACTTCTAGCTTGGTTTCACTTTTGGTTTAGTTTCTTTTTCCATTCAGTTGACATGCCCAAACTTGTTGGATAGTCAGCATCCTACAGAAACCTCTGGAAGAGCATGGCATTGTGAATGTTACACATATACAGCCTTTATTCTACTGAGTTAAACAACTCAGCTTTATCTCATGATGGAAGAACCTTTGGATGGTAAAATATTTTCCTCAAAAAGCAGTTTATTGAAAAAAATCCGGATTTAAATCAAAAAAATCCGATTTTTTTGATTTTTTTAAAAAAACATTGATTTTTATCCACCCTGATACAAGGTCACTTACCCATATGATTCTCCATGTGCAATAACAGATCGCAGTATCTGCTGAAATATACGCCACATTCAGAGCAGATAATAAACATGGGCCCCGCGTGGCTCTTCAGGTGTCTGAGCAGAGAAGACTTTGCACTATATTTCTTCCCACATACTGTGCATATAAGAAGCTTCTCTCCAGAGTGTATTTTCTGATGGACAGTAAGAGATACCTTGCTAATAAAGCTTTTCCCACACTGGATAAAATGGTAGGCGCTTCTACTGCTGGACAATCTCGGCTTGCAAATGGAGTTACTATTTGCACCTTCACTTTTCGCCACCTTCACAGGCTCTGGGTCTGACCTTTTTTTGGAGTTAATTTCTGTTAAAGGTTCTCTAGTCTCAGCAGTGTAGTCCGGATTAATATAACTGGAGGATCCACTGACACCTGAGAAATTCTTGACTATTTTACTAATGAAAATTACAGAGATGGACACACCGCCATTTACTATTGCCTTTTGGCATGTCCCTATCTTTACAGATTTATTGTGCTGGCATCATTTATAAAAGGTTGCCAGGCGTTTCAGAAGACAGATCCACTTCTAAATCCCATTGCACACATCAGATATAATCCGAAGTATCTGAGACCAACCACAGATTTGTAGTATTGTGTCCTATTTGATCAAATGGTTGACCAAGAAAATCAGATCATTGACTTAGTTTAAGTTTACGTAACATTTCCCACTAGATGAAGGCTATTATTATACCATGCTACATCAATACTCACGTCTGTGCGCTTTCTGGGGCTGTTGTTCCGAGGAGTGTGCTCCACCTTCAAGACATGCATGCGGCTCTTCTGCACAGCTGGCACTTGCATAACAGTTGGGTTTGCCTAATTTATCAGTATCTTCTTCAGGCTCTGACTGTGGTGGACAGGACTTCTCTAGTTTATGTGTCTTCCGATGAACCAAAAGTTGTGAAGCTCTAGAGAAGCTTTTCTCACAATGAGGACATTTGTGAGATTTCTCTTTTCTGTGAACTTTCTGGTGCTGGAAAAGGCTGGAGTAGCGACTAAAGCACTCGCCACAATCCGAACAGATATTGAGCATTTTTGGACAGCGACCTTTCAGGTGTCTGACCAATGAGGACTTCAGACTAAACATTTTGCCACACTCTATGCACATAAACAGCTTCTCTCCTGTGTGTGATCTCTGGTGCACAATAAGGGATGATTTACGAGTGAAACTTTTCCCACATTCTATACACATATTTTTGGCCTCATTGCTGGTTTTCCAGGCTGTAATGTCTCCAGTTCTATCGGCAATGTAACTCTTTTTATCTATGGATGAATTGAATTCCTCTGTGATACCAGACAGCTCTTGTGTGAGTGTTTCTGTGTCATCTTTACGATCTGGTGGAGAAGCGCTGCAGTTTACTCCAGATTCAATAACCGGGTGAAAAATACTTTTCTGGCTTCTGAATTGACAACTATTATCTAAGAGCACAAAAGGAAAACAAAAAACACAACACACAGTTTTCAGTAAATTAGCAGTATACGAAAATATACCACATAGAACATGAGACATACACTATCTGGAGAAAAGTATTGGCGCACACCTAAGCGCTTATTCAGATGTCCATTTTTTTCACATGAGAAAAACGGTCCTAGTTTCTTAGCAAGAGACATGTTAATCTGAGACAGTCTGTCCCTGTTTCACTTTAATTCACAACAAACGATTATGGAAGTAGCAGGCGTTAAATGACCATGGGAAGCTCGCCATGGCATTAACGCTGCACACCTATCCAGTTCAGTACAAAAGAAGAAAAAAAAGACTGCAAAACGTCCCAAAGATAAAATTCAATATTTATTCAAAAACATATTAATAATACTCTTTATTTTTATATAGCGCTAACATATTCCGCAGCGCTTTACAGTTTGCACACATTATCGCTGTCCCTGATGGGGCTCACATTTCCCTATCAGTATGTCTTTGGAATGTGGGAGGAAACCGGAGTACTCGGAGGAAACCCACGCAAACACGGAGAGAACATACAAACTCTTTGCAGATGTTGTCCTGGTCATAATACACAATACATAATAAATACAATGATTAATAAAACAATTTAATGAATAAAAGGTGTAAGACACCAAGATCCTGAGTACTAGGGAGGGCAGAAAATGACGACTAGCAAGAAAAAGTGCAAGTGCGACGCAAATAGGGCTATTCCCTTATAAATATCAGTCGGTCAAGAGAAACACATAGCACCCAAATAAGTAAGTCACTTAGTATAAAAATAACAATTAGCTCATGCAGGGCAATCAAATTATATATATATATATATATATATATATATATATATATATATATATATATATATATATATATATATATATATACACACACACACACTAAAAATCAATCCCAAAGAGGTCAATTGAGACCAACTAGTGAAAAAGGTATATACCCCTTTAAGGGAACACAAGTGCGTGCTGTAAATCAAAAACTGTCCTTACCCATACTTCTTTCCACCTGGGGACCTAGTGCAGCAGCCCCCTAAAGATGCCCACGCGAAACACACGTTGGGGCTGCTGCACTAGGTCACCAGGTGGAAAGAAGTATGGGTAAGGACAGTTTTTGGTTTACTGTGCGTACTCGGGATCTTGGTGTCTTACACCTGTTATTCATTAAATTGCTTTATTAGTCACTATATTTATTATGTATTGTGTATTATGATATATGTTTTGAATAAATATTGAATTTTATCTTTGGGACGTTTTGCACTCTTTTTCTTCTTTTGTACTAATCATGTTTCTGAGAGTGTCCCTGGCTACTTTAGCCACCCTTACTATAATACTGAGGGTATGACTATACAAAATTAACATGGTTTCTGATCTGAGGATTGTGTATAGACCTATCCAGTTTGCCTAGCATTTGCTTTGCATTAGAGGGGCCAAGCAACTTTGGCACAAAGGTACTTTTGCATAATAATCGGTTTGCTGAATGCTACATCTTCATTTATCACAAAAATTTAATTTGCTATAATGGAAATGATACTTAACCTTTATGTATCCTCTGGTGTCTTAATAACGATGACCGCCATCTGAAGAACTCTCCACATTCAAGACATTTATGGGAACCTTCTGCATCTTTAATATTTTCTTTGTAAAGAAAGCCGGAGTTTTTAGGTTCCGATTTTGGATGAAAGTTTTCTTTTTTGTGGGTTCTCTCATGCGCTGCCAATTGTGAAGATCGGGAGAAGCTCTTCTCACACTGCGGGCATTTACAGGGGTCCTTAATTCTGTGGACCTTCTTATGCTGGAGAAGTATTTTTGGAGAGTGGGTTCTCATGTGTCTGACCAAACAATACTTCAGACCGAACCTTTTTCCGCACTCTGTGCACATAAACAGCTTCTCTCCTGTGTGTAATCGCTGATGGACATCAAGGGAGGATTTCCGCGTGAAGCTTTTACCGCAGTCCAAACACAGAACTTCTTTTTGAACTTTGCGAGTTTTCTTCTCAGCATTAAATGACCCGTTTTTCACTGAAGGATTTACAACTTGTAAGGCATGTGGTACATTACAATCTTCATTGGCATTTAAGGGGATATCCTGTGAAAGTTCATCATGTTGCTGTAAGGGGACAGTAGAAGATTCTAGCAAACAAAAAGGAAATAAGGAAAATATCAAACAAAATCTAAAACAAGTTGCAATCAAACTATACAATCTCAGTAGCTCACAAGCCATATATCACCACAGCTGGGGATTAAACTGGACTACTTGATAGGAATATACATATACAGGCTCAGTCAGTAAATACACCAATCCTTACTGTAGATGCAAGACGTTACATGGGATCGTACTGGTGCACTCCAGGATGCCTAATGCAATCCGACAGGTTCAGTTCCCAGTAAGTCAGAATGCATTACTGTTTCTTACCTTTGTGAATTCTCTGATGCCTTGTAAGAAATCTCTTCTCTTTGAAATATTTCCCACACTCCAGGCATGCAAAGTTCTTCTGGGTGCCAGGTTGGTCCAGGATATTAACATTTTCCTGCCCATCTGGTGGAAGCATCCATTTATGACTTTTTTGATGAACTACCAATTGTGATGCTTGAGAGAAGCTCTTCTTGCAGTATGGACAGCTATAGAATCTGTCCTTTGCATGAACTTTCTGGTGCCGAAAAAGACTAGCATAGCTAGTGAAGCATCTGCCACAGACAGGGCAGACTTTTAAAGTCTTTGGCAAGTGAGTCTTCAGGTGTCTGACCATACAAGACTTGAGACCAAACCTCCTTCCACACTCCAAGCACATAAAGAGCTTTTCCCCGGTGTGTATTCTCTGGTGGTCAATGAGGGATGACTTCCGCGTGAAGCTTTTCCCACAGTCCATACACTGTTTGTGTCCGTTGTACATTTTCTTACCAGTGTCAATAACTTGCACCCCAGTGTTAGTAACAGTTTCCCATTTTCCGGTTTCTTCTCTCTCTTCTACAATATCAGTCTTTTCCGTTTCCATATCCAGATTCCTATAGTGGGTCTACCTAGCGTATTAAGTCTACCATATCCCATTTCCGATACTCTGCTCCTCCACTGTTCATTCTTTTTAGCATCTGTTGAAAGGGTACAGAATAACAACTGTTAAATTATTAGCATAACAATAATAAGACAAACATCTAAATAGTAAATCTAATAGTATAATCCATATATTAGCATGGTGGATCAGTGGTTTACACTGTTGCTTTTCAGCTCTGGGGTCCTGGGTTCAAATCCCACCAAGGAGTTAGTATCTTCTCCCTGTGTTTGTTTGGGTTTCCTCCAGGGTTCTAAGTTTTCCTCCGACCCTAAGGGTACCGTCTCACAGTGGCACTTTTGTCGCTACGACGGTACGATCCGTGACGTTCCAGCGATATCCATACGATATCGCTGTGTCTGACACGCAGCAGCGATCAGGGACCCTGCTGAGAATCGTACATCGTAGCAGATCGTTTGGAACTTTCTTTCGTCGCTGGATCTCCCGCTGTCATCGCTGGATCGTTGTGTGTGACAGCGATCCAGCGATGCGTTCGCTTGTAACCAGGGTAAACATCGGGTTACTAAGCTCAGGGCCGTTCTTAGTAACCTGATGTTTACCCTGGTTACCAGCGTAAAAGTAAAAAAAAACAAACAGTACATACTCACATTCCGGTGTCCGCCAGGTCCCTTGCAGTCTGCTTCCCGCACTGACTGAGTGCCGGCCGGAAAGTGAGAGCAGATCACAGTGGCGACGTCACCGCTGTGATCTGCTTTCACTTTACGGCGGCACTCAGTCAGTGCGGGAAGCAGACGGCAAGGGATCTGAAGGACACCGGAATGTGAGTATGTACGTTTTTTTTTTTTTTTACTTTTACGCTGGTAACCACGGTAAACATCGGGTTACTAAGCGCGGCCCTGCGCTTAGTAACCCGATGTTTACCCTGATTACCCGGGGCCCTCGGCATCGTTGGTCGCTAGAGAGCCGTCTGTGTGACAGCTCCCCAGCGATCACACAATGACTTTCCAACGATCACGGCCAGGTCGTATCGCTGGTCGTGATCGTTGGAAAGTCGCAGAGTGTGACAGTACCCTAATGACATAGTGATAGAACATTTAGATTGTAAGCTCCAATGGGGACAGGGATGATAACGTCAGTAAAGTTCTGTGGAATATGATGGCGCTATATAAGCAAAGCATAATAAATACATAACTCCTTAACGTCCCATGTTGGATATATCTGTCATAAGCGGATGCTATTTCCAGCACCATGACTGATATATATATATATATATATATATATCAGTCATGGTATATACACACACACATACACACTGCTCAAAAAATAAAGGGAACACTTAAACAACAGACTATAACTCCAAGTAAATCAAACTTCTGTGAAATTAAACTGTCCACTTAGGAAGCAACACTGTTTGACAATCAATTTCACATGCTGTTGTGCAAATGGAATAGACAACAGATGGAAATTATTGGCAATTATCAAGACTCTCAATAAAGGAGTGGTTCTTCAGGTGGGGACCACAGACCACATCTCAGTACCAATGCTTTCTGGCTGATGTTTTGGTCACTTTTGAATGTTGGTTGTGCTTTCACACTCGTGGTAGCATGAGACGGACTCTACAACCCACACAAGAGGCTCAGGTAGTGCAGCTCATCCAGAATGGCACATCAATGCGAGCTGTGGCAAGAAGGTTTGCTGTGTCTGTCAGCATAGTGTCCAGAGGCGCTACCAGGAGACAGGCCAGTACACCAGGAGATGTGGAGGGGGCCGTAAGAGAGCAACAACCTAGCAGCAGGACCACTACCTCAGCCTTTGTGCAAGGAGCCCTGCAAAATGACCTCTAGCAGGCCACAAATGTGCATGTGTCTGCACAAACGGTTAGAAACTGACTCCATGAGGATGGTCTGAGTGCCCGTCGTCCACAGATGGGGGTTGTGCTCACAGCCCAACACCGTGCAGGATGCTTGACATTTGCCACAGAACACCAGGATTTCATACAGGCACGTGAAGGCCACACACACTACTGTGCATAATTTCCTTGTCTTGAGGCATTTCTACTGAAGTTGGATCAGCTTGTAACTTAATTTTCCACTTTGATTTTGAGCATCATTCCAGCTCCAGACCTCCGTGGGGTATTAGTTGTGATTTTTATGTTGATAATTTTTAGGTTTTATTGTTCTCAACACATTCCACTATGTAATGAATAGATTTATTACTGGAATATTTCATTCAGTGATACTTAAGATGTGGGATTTTAGTGTTCCCTTTATATTTTTGAGCAGTGTATATATATTTCTCCATTCTGATAGTCCGTGAACATCAGACTGCACGTGGTCTGATTTTTTTTTCATGAACCCATAGGATTGCATTGCCGGTTTTGAGCGGACCCTTGGGGCATATTCAGACATGTCTCCGCCAATATCCGTGGACCTCTCAGTCATAGGACATGGGAGTGGCCCCATAGACTATCACAGATCGCAGTCCTACCAAAAACTATATCTGAATGAGGTCTAAAACTGATGAAACACTATATGTACTGTCCACAAAAAACCAGATGGGACATTTCACACATGTGAATAGAGCCTTAGGTCTATGAAGCGGCGCGGTTGTAGCCTTGGTGCTTCTATCATACATTATATATGCGAAGATCGTACCCCCCAATGCATAATCTCCATCATGGCCCCCAACTAGTGCTGGGCTCTAACAGTTAGGGTACGTCTCCACGTCCAGGAAACGCTGCGTGTTTTGCGTAGAGACGCAGCGTCCAGATGTTACAGCATAGTGGAGGGGATTTCATGAAATCCCGTCACCACTATGCAGTAAAAGACACATGCGGCACACCCGCGGAAACTCACATGCGGCACTTCTTTTCAGAATAAAGCATGTCCTTACAATGCAGAAACAACGCAAGGACAACGCAGGTGACCTGCCAGTAGCCTCAGGTGCAGATTTTACCTGAGTAAAATCCTGACCAAATCCTGAACGTGGACACATACCCTTAGGCTACGTTCACATTTGCGGCCAGCGCCGCAGCGTCGGGCGCCGCAGCGGCGCCGCATGCGTCATGCGCCCCTATATTTAACATGGGGGCGCATGGACATGCGGCGCACTTGCGTTTTGCGCCGCATGCGTCGCTGCGGCGCCCGCGTCGGGGCGCAGAGGACGCAGCAAGTTGCATTTTTGCTGCGTCCAAATTCAATGAAAAAAACGACGCATGCGGCGCAAAACGCAGCGTTGTGCATGCGTTTTGCTGCGTTTTTGTTTGCGTTGTGCGCTGCGGCGCCGACGCTGCGGCGCACAACGCAAATGTGAACGTAGCCTTATATAGTCTTTCCATAGGGGCCAAATGGGACTTGTAGGCTCCAAGGCCCGGGTGCTGCTGCACCCCTGTATATATGCGCGCCCACTGCAGGGTAACACGTGACACCAGCACGGCCGCGCGCACCTATAGGCACAGGCTATGGCTGCCCTGCCGGTATACACACTAGTCGCCTATACAGCCGCTTATAACACGGGGGAGCTCACTCCAAACCTCAGTCTCCGCTCTCCCAGCCGTTTTTCTCTTCCCAGTCTCGCAGCAGGGGCTGCCGGGAGCCGTAGTTCACACAGGCATGACACGTGGCCCGTAGGCAGCCTGGACGCCTGAGCACAACACGGAATACTGTAGAATGATAAACATGCATGGCTCAGAAGAGCCAGCAGAGGGCAGTATAGAGCGGCAAGCGCCAGTTACTAAGACAACGGCGACCCCTGAGGAGAGACACTTCCGGTGAGAGGGATCCTACTCTCTACCAATCAACATCTAGCTCCTGCTGCCCACCTCCAGTGCCAATCATGTGACCGATTTCTATCATGTGACTTCTACGTCAGAGCTTTCACTAACTCCATTCTAGAGGCGACCGTGGTCAGCGGTGAAACAATGTTGGCGGTGACCGCCAGGAGAGCTGTGCCCAGGGGGCTCGGGGCAGGCTGGGCCTCTGTGCTGCTGCAGCGACAGGTGAGACACCTCGTACACACGTTATGCCGCTTCCATGTCCAGCAGTGGCCGCCCTGTGCTGCACCGGCTGTACTGCAAAGAATAAACGTGGAGCTCAGTGGTCGTGTGAGGACGGAGGCTTTCAGGCCGTGCAACGCTCCTCTGGGAAATGACCTATGCAAATTGTCTCTTGTCTTAAAGGGAACCTGTCACCACGTTTTTGGAAGATGGGATAAAAATAGCGTTAAATAGGGGCAGAGGTGGGCGTTACATTAGTGTGTTTGTTATGCGTTTATTACCCACCTAAGTTGCCGAAATACCTTTGCAAAGTCTCCGTTTTCGCCTGTCAATCAGGCTGGTCTGGTCAAAAGGGCGTTGTCTTCCCCCAGATTTTGCGTAGTTTTCCGTTGGTGGCGTAGTGGTGTGCGCATGCCCAAGGTCCCGAATCCTCTGCCAGGGGATTTAAAAGAGCGCGCTGTTCGTTATTTCATTGGTGATCGGTGGGCGCGGCCATCTTCCTTTGGCCGCGCGTGCGCAGAAGCGGCGCTCTGCTGGCTGCGGCTTCAGGAAAATGGCCGCGGGATGCCGCGCGTGCGCAGATGGAGATCGCGGTGGCCATTTTCCTGAAGCCGCGGCCAGCAGAGCGCCGCTTCTGCGCACGCGCGGCCAAAGGAAGATGGCCGCGCCCACCGATCACCAATGAAATAACGAACAGCCCACAGGTGGATTGGAGGGACGTGTGACCAGCCCACATGGGCGAAGTGATGTGTGTCCAGCCCACAGGTTGGGGGGGGTGGGGCGGAGTGATGTGCATCCAGCACACACGTGGGGGGATGCGGCGGAGTGATGCGCATCCAGCACACACGTGGGGGGGATGCGGCGGAGTGATGCGCATCCAGCACACACGTGGGGGGGATGCGGCGGAGTGATGCGCATCCAGCACACACATCGGAGATGCGGAAGAGTGATGCGCGTCCAGCCCACAGGTCATGGGCATGGGGCGGAGTGATGCGTGTTTTAATCTTTAAAGACTCCATAATAACAGGGTCTGTACCACAGGACTGGCGTATAGCAAATGTGGTGCCAATATTCAAAAAGGGGACAAATACTGAACTCGGTAATTATAGGCTAGTAAGCTTAACCTCTACTGTGGGTAAAATCCTGGAGGGCATTCTAAGGGATGCTATGCTGCAGTATCTGGAGAGGAATAACCTCATGACCCAGTATCAGCACGGGTTTACTAGGGACCGATCATGTCAGACTAATTTGATCAGCTTCTATGAAGAGGTAAGTTCTGGACTGGACCAAGGGAGCCCAGTGGACGTAGTGTATATGGACTTTTCCAAAGCTTTTGATACGGTGCCACACAAAAGGTTGATACATAAAATGAGAATAATGGGGATAGGGGAAAATATGTGTAAGTGGGTTAAGAACTGGCTCAGGGATAGGAAACAAAGGGTGGTTATTAATGGAGCACACTCAGACTGGGTCGCGGTTAGCAGTGTGGTACCACAGGGGTCAGTATTGGGCCCTCTTCTTTTTAACATATTTATTAATGACTTTGTAGGGGCCATACAGAGTGGAATTTCAATATTTGCAGATGACCCTAAACTCTGCAGGGTAATCAATACTGAGGAGGACAATTTTATATTACAGGATGATTTATGTAAACTAGAAGCTTGGGCTGATAAATGGCAAATGAGCTTTAATGGGGATAAATGTAAGGTCATGCACTTGGGTAGAAGTAATAAGATGAATAACTATGTGCTTAATTCTAAAAATCTGGGCAAAACCGTCAATGAAAAAGACCTGGGTGGATGACAAACTCATATTCAGTGGCCAGTGTCAGGCAGCAGCTACAAAGGCAAATAAAATAATGGGATGCATTAAAAGAGGCATAGATGCTCATGAGGAGAACATAATTTTACCTCTATACAAGTCACTAGTGCGACCACACTTAGAATACTGTGCACAGTTCTGGTCTCCGGTGTATAAGAAAGACATAGCTGAACTGGAGCGGGTGCAGAGAAGAGCGACCAAGGTTATTAGAGGACTGGGGGGTCTGCAATACCAAGATAGGTTATTACACTTGGGGCTATTTAGTTTGGAAAAACGAAGACTAAGGGGTGATCTTATTTTAATGTATAAATATATGAGGGGACAGTACAAAGACCTTTCTGCTGATCTTTTTAATCATAGACCGGTGACAGGGACAAGGGGGCATCCTCTACGTCTGGAGGAAAGAAGGTTTAAGCGTAATAACAGACGCGGGTTCTTTACTGTAAGAGCAGTGAGACTATGGAACTCTCTGCCGTATGGTGTTGTAATGAGTGATTCATTACTTAAATTAAAGAGGGGACTGGATGCCTTTCTTGAAAAGTATAATGTTACAGGGTATATATACTAGATTCCTTGATAAGGCGTTGATCCAGGGAACTAGTCTGACTGCCGTATGTGGAGTCGGGAAGGAATTTTTTTCCCCAAAGTGGAGCTTACTCTTTGCCACATGGGTTTTTTTTTGCCTTCCTCTGGATCAACATGTTAGGGCATGTTAGGTTAGGCTATGGGTTGAACTAGATGGACTTAAAGTCTTCCTTCAACCTTAATAACTATGTTACCATACAATGTACTGAAAAATGGGGGGGAACTTGAAGTGCGGAGAAATGGTGAATAAATCATTTAATTTATTTTTGACTAGAGAAAAGCAGAGTGATTTCAGTTACCGCCAAGATTCCTGCAGCTTTTCCTCTTTTACTTAAAGGCGTTGTCCAGTGGTAATAGAAGGGTCTCCTTTTTTCCTAAAAACATAGTCCATACTTTTCTTGCCTTTATAATGTCGACTTCACAGCGACATTATAAAAACTTTTAACATATAGTTTGCCTGTAGAAATCCGTGTATATCACATTGTGTTTTGCTGCTGGGAACATTCCGCCTTAAATATAATAAATGTGTGTGCGCACACCAAGGATTAGACTAGCCGGCAGCCTGCTGATAGGCCTTTATTGCATTCACTTAGGAGACAGTGCATGTTTGTATTGATATAATTCTATAACTAGTGATGAACGAGCGCAGATAAGGTGTTATAGGATAAGGTGTTATCCGAGCGTGCTCGTGTGCTAATAGAGTATCTTCGGCGTGCTGGAATATTATGTAGAAATCGCCGCTGCTCCATGGCTCGAGGCTGTTTGACAGCTGCCACACATGCAGGGATTGGCTGTTTGTTAGACAACCCCTACATGTGTTGCTGCTGTCTAACAGCCACGAGACATGCAGCCGCGGCGACTTGAACATAATATTCGAGTACGCCAAAGACACTTTATTAGCATGCAAGCACGCTCGGATACAACCTCATCCTATAACACCTTATCCCAGCACTTTCGCTCATCACTACTTCCTGTATTAAATGGAACTTATATATTTGACAGGTCAGCTCAATACCAAACTATTCTTTCCCCAAAGAGGTAAAGATTGTGGAAGTCGGACCTAGAGATGGATTGCAGAATGAAAAGGTATGTGCCATCTCTGCCTGTGATTATTTCTAACCCATGATATTGGAGTAGTACATATCGCCTTCCGCTCTCATCTGCACGCTCATACAGTTGTCGTTTGGTAGTGTTTAGGCATTCTGTATTTGTAGCAATCTTTTAATATTCTGCCAACATTTCTTTAATTTTTTCCAGAATATTGTTCCAACTGAAGTTAAAATCCAGCTGATTAACATGTTATCAGAGTCTGGTCTACAAGCTATAGAAGCTACGAGCTTTGTGTCTCCAAAATGGGTTCCGCAGGTATGTAGGTAAGGTAGTCAAGAACACATATTAGTGGGCCCGTCCACTCTGGAGAAGGCATTTCTGAACTAGCAGACTGGTGATGGCTGCAGCAGCTACATCGTAGGGTAGGGACTTATAGAGTAGCATACAATTAAATTACTTGGTGTCTAAAGATCCTTTTACCCAGTCAGGTAGACTTCACACTGCGATCCGCTGATCATTTCTGTAACCTGTATAAACAGACAGGCAATCTGTTGGTCAATGCCATTGGTGCAGCCTATTAAGTATAGAATCAAGCGAGACCCGGGGGACCTTTATTAGCCCCTCAGATATTTTTTTTTATTATTTTTTTATACCCATCAACCCCGTGCCTTGCTCTTTCCTCTGTCTAGCCACCTAAATTATAGGGTCATTATTGTGACATCTAAGAGGTTAATGCAATACCTGCTGAGTGACCAATAATATACGGTAAAGCAGAGGTTTTCAGGCTTAGCAGCACCATTGGGCGCTGTAAGTACAGCTGCCGTATAAAAACAGCTCTGAAGAAATAAGCTTATGGTCCTGACTTACATAGCCAGTCAGTGGTATGCAAGTGGTTAAACAGATTCTATCAAAGATAACCCCCAGCCCACCTGCTATGATGGGGCATATGTACCCTGTATAAGCTAAACTGAAGAGCAACTCTGCTAGTCCGTGCGATACATAGTCAGTTACCTGTTTGCAGTTGCTGAAAAGGAGATAAAGACATCAAGATGTAGCTTCTGTATGTAAGAAAGAGCAAATTTCTTTTCTAAACTGTATAAACAGTGTCAATGAAGAAGTAAGCGCGTACTTCTGAAGTATAAAGTCAGTCGGTGGTCTGTGAGTTGTTAAAGGGATTTTGTCCTAAAGATAACATGGAGAACTGCTCCATGACAATGGTTTCTTCAGTTCAGCAAATATATTTTCAGCACCCTTGTCCAGAATCATTATCTGTAGTCCATGGCTATCTGACGATAGACCTGCCAGCCTCTTACCAGTCTGGATCCCCAGCCCATCTTCTGATTAGCATCCTAATCAGAAGAGGTGCCATGGATGCAGGTAGGAGGATGTCTATAGGGTTCCAGTTAGTCTTTACGCACACTACCAACTGGACCAGGGGCCTGTGACTCATTTTGGTCCAATCTAGTGCCATCTCATCCATGCGTTAAATGCACTGTGTGCTGCTGGAGCTTTACAGTCAGTAGTAGGAGAGTTTAGGCTGTACTGCTGGAGCTTGACGGTCAGTAGTGGGAGAGTTTAGCACGGGTGACTGTACTGCTGGACCTTTACAGTCAGTAGTAGGAGAGTTTAGCATGGGTGACTGTACTGCTGGAGCTTGACAGTCAGTAGTAGGAGAGTTTAGGCTGTACTGCTGGACCTTTACAGTCAGTAGTAGGAGAGTTTAGCATGGGTGACTGTACTGCTGGAGCTTGACAGTCAGTAGTAGGAGAGTTTAGCACGGGTGTATACTGCTGGAGCTTTACAGTCAGTAGGAGTATGAAACATGGGTGTCTTCTGCTGGAGCTTTACAGTCAGTACTGGGAGTTTAGCACAGGTGTATACCGCTGAAGCTTTACAGTCAGTAGTAGGAATATGAAGTATGGGTGTATTCTGCTGGAGCTTTACAGTCAGTAGTAAGAGTATGAAGCATGGGTGTCTTCTGCTGGAGCTCAGAAATGATAGGGACTTTGGTAATCTACTAGATTGCAGAGTTAAGACTTCTAGTAATGCTGCATATGAGCTTTTGTTAATAAATGGAGATACACAACAAGTGTGCTCACACTGTGAAATATACTTCATAAATAGTATCATTCTCTCTCACTTAGATGTCGGATCATATCAATATAATGAATGGAATAAAGAGGTTCCCCAATGTCAGCTATCCTGTGTTAACTCCAAATCTCACAGGATTTCAAAAGGCGGTAAGTTTCATCTGACTTGTTATATTAGGCCCCATTCAGACTTAGGTAAAAATCTGTACTGCTGTCAATCAGTGTTCTGTATCCAGTGCTCGTTAGTGTTTTGTCATTGTCCGTGTTTACCATTACTATTTCAATAGTGATTTTCACTAATAAAAAAATGAATTGCAAATGTCGCAGAATGATTCCAAATGTGCGTGATTCTGTCACAAGTCACATCTCTAAAATTAGTTGTCTAGCAGCTAGTCGCAGACAATTTGAGCATATTTTTTTGGTACATTTTCTGAGAATTGCTGTCATGCAACACATATAACCCAGGCTTCTTGAGAAAACCGCAATTCTGTGCGTTGTGAATGCGGGATGGTGGGACAAATATTTCAATCAGATGCAAAATGTTTTAGTTTTTTGGAATAACCCTTAAGTATGGAATTGAAAACTGTGGTGCTGTATGAATTGTTCAAGCAAATGTTTTAGTAAGGTCTGTACACACATGGGAAACAATATGCCTACATTAGGGTCAGACTTAAGAAATGGCATTAGCTTGGCTGCATGTGTAGCTAAACATCATCCTTCACTTTCAGGTTGAATGTGGTGCCAAAGAAGTAGCCATATTTGGTGCAGCTTCTGAGCTTTTCAGTAAGAAGAATATTAATTGCTCCATTGAAGAAAGTTTACAGAGGTTTGAGGCAGTGACAGAAGCAGCTAAAGCCGCAAAAATACCTGTACGAGGGTAAGACTCACAGATTATTAATTTTATATGAGAATCAGAATTCTTGGCATCTACACTTGTAAAAGGAGGAGATGGCAATAAAGGAAACCATTTCCGCTCCTGTGTCCTATGAATGGATAGAGTAGAGTGGTTGTGTGGCCTCCAGTCACAGATTACAGTCTGACATTGCCTTAATCTGGGAGCAGCATCAGGCAAATCTATAACGGTGCTTCACTGTAATGGTCCGTTACAGGATATTTCTTTGGGAATTGACATTATTTATTTCCTTACGTTACCTAAGTCATTGTTCCCCCTAAAGGGAACCCATCAGGAGGAATTTCTACTCTAAGCTAATGGTATGGTGTTGTTACCCTGATTACAATGATGCCTCTTTGGTAGAAAACTGCCCTGTTATTCCTGAGCAATCTGACCTTGCAGTTGTAAACATATTAGCTGTAAGTGCTCTGGGTGTGTCGGTGCACTCCAAGTTCTCAGGCCCACACTACTTCTCTGCCCGGCACCTCCTTCTTGCCTATGATTAACGTATCGGTCCAGGGTGGAGTCATATGCCTTCCCTTTTGGAGACATCTTGCAAGCGCTGTCTCTGCCTAGGGCAGTGCAGTCGGGGTCAGCTCCAGGTTTCGTGGGCCCCGGTTGACACTCAGTGGGCCCCTTTTACATGTACCATGATTCGTGATGCACCGATAAGAAATATAGGTATAGTATGATGTCAAAGATATCACTCATGTAATGTAAGCGGTAAGTGAAATCCATAGTACGTTCAACAATAGCTCAGAAACCGGTGAATCCTCGCATGGCGTGCACTGGGGGATTCAAGTCTGCAGAGTGACTGCAGACTTCTCATTTTAGACCGGACAGTACGCTATTATGGGCACCACATACTGCTCCATACAGTATACAAAGAAAACAACAAGAAAACGACCATAGATCCACTAGAATAAATTTTATTAATGTATAATTATAAGGTTTAAAAATAGCAATAAAGAGAAAATTACAGGTTTCAAAATTGTAAGACGCTGTTAAAAGTCAATATTTCCTATGGCACTGAAAGATAAATACAATATTAAAAACTTATGTGCATAAAAAATTCATGTGCAAGAAATGCCCAAATGATTAAAAAACAGTGTGCAATATCACAAAAAAAATTAATAGAAAAAAACTATGAAAAAAGAAAAAATTATTTAATAGTAAAGTATTAGTGCATTTGTGCAAATATGCAAAAAAGGAAAAGGGCATATAGGATGTGCAAAACAGTGATCAGTATATAACACTGTCAGTGCCAAGTAGTATATACTGGGTATCCACAAAAAAATAGTGTAAATATTCACAAAAAGTAGTTCAACTTACTATATACGATATGTGGCCCAGGATACAAAGAAACAGCGTCTGCCCCAACGCGCGTTTCGGCGCTATTGCCTTCGTCAGGAGGTGACGTAAGGAGGATCAGTGGGGTTTTTATGCAGAGAGCAACCAATGAAATAAGAGTGAGGCATAAAATCAATGAATAAGGCGGGCGGGACATCCGTAAAAATGCCGGTCATGTGATTGAACACATGACTCGGTGGGTGGTTCTTAGAAGGTGACGTACCGAGTGTGGAAGAAAGTATGAAGCGGCGCATGCGCGGCAGGACACCGACGGGTAACTATGGACGCCGCGTCATGTCAGAGGAGGTGCGAAGAAGTTTCGCTACCTCCGTTGGCATAGTGACGCGACCTCACACCGTCAGCCGAAGGGGACACTGCATCACATGCGCACCACTATTTCAACACCGGTGGGCAAGTATATAGAAGTAAAACGAACAACAGAACAATACCGCAATAAGAAGCTTGAACAATTATATAAAAAAGTGATGGGGATATGTGAGCACTATTAAAAACAACAATAGTGTAATGTAATTATACAAAGAAAAATATATATATGTGATTAAATGGGGTGATGAAGATTTACCTATTATCAGTATATACACAATTATATTGGTATAGAAATATAAGAAAAAGACAAAAAAGTGTGAAAAAAAAATATAGTAACACAATGCATGAATAAAAATTAATTAATTGAACTATTATATAGAAAAAAATAATGAAAATAATAATTAAAAAAATAAATAAATAAATAAATAAAGTGGAGAAATTATATACAAATAAAAATGAAAAATAATAATAAAAAAATATAATACAATGAAATAATAATAAAATGATGAATAATGAATATTAATAGTGAGTAAATATATAATAAATAATAATAAAAAATAATAAATAAATAATGAATATGAATTAAATAATAAATAATCATGCCAAAAGCTGTCTTAAAAGAATATACGTGAAATATCAGACTATATTGTAAATAAGATATATACTATAATTAAATGGAGTGCTATAAGGAGAAAAATAATTATAATTTGTTATTTCTTCTTCTTTACAGAGTCCTGATTATCAGTTATCTGAAGGAGAACCGGCGCAGAAAAGCACAGGTCCATCCAAGAACCTAATGTGCGGAAATATTCCTTCTTCATCATATCTGAATCAAGACGAAGCTGCTCGTCCAAAAGGAATCAGCCCATATAAAGGTAAGACTTCGCCCAATATTCATCAAAACATGGCTAAAAAATAAAATAAAAAAGATTACTATAAAATACATGCATGATATAAGAAAATATGTGAATAATAATACAGGATAAAAATTTGCATAAAAACGAGATTTAAAAACTAATCAGAGAAAAGAGACGAAACTATTATTTTCATTAAGACCTAAGGGTTGGATGGTATTCAGGGTCCATATCCATTTGGTTTCCCGTTGAGCAAGTCTACGAGTCACTTTACCACCTCTAATATCTGAAAATATCCCATCTATCCCACGTACTTTAAAAAGGGTTGGGTCACAATTATGGTACATTTTAAAATGTCTGGGAATATTTTTGAGAACATTCAAATTATCCTCACTCCGGGCATCAAAAATACCTAGAACGTGTTCTCGTACCCGAACTTTTAGTTGCCTCGTAGTCATGCCAATGTAGATCTTTTGACATGGGCATGTTGCAAAATAGATCACAGCCTTGGTGGTACAAGTAATATGTTGTTTTATCTGGAAAGTTTTGGTACCATCGGCATTAGAAAAAGAGTTACTATGTTCAATATTCGGGCAGGCAACGCAGTTTCCACATGGACGACAACCTGGATTAGAACTAGAAAAATTATCCAAAAATGTAAGTCTAGGTGTTGTTTTATAATGACTCCTAACCAAAACATCCTTTAAATTTTTAGCACGGCGGAAAGTCATTTGTGGTTTGTCCGATAAATATTTGGTTAAAATGGGATCAGCTTGAAGGAGAGGCCAATATTTTGTGAGACATTGTCTCATAGATTCTGCCTGTGTATTAAATCTTGATATAAATCTGACCACATTATTATTGTTCCGATTTGTAGTAGAATACAGAAGTTCATTGCGAGAGCAATGTTTGGCTCTATGATAAGCTTTTTTAATTATCCGGCGACTGTATCCTCTGTCAATAAATCTTAATTTGAGTTCATCAGCCTGTTTCTCAAAGTCTTCGTCTGAGGAACATATCCTACGTAAACGAAGGAATTGTCCGGTTGGGACTGCTTTAACAACTGGAACTGGATGTGCAGAATTATAATGTAGAAGAGAATTCACAGACGTGGCCTTACGAAAAATGTCCGTTTGTAAGGTATTAGAGATATCACGTTTAATATGGACATCAAGAAAATCAATTGAGGTCTGATGTGCCGCATACGTGAGGTGGATATTAAGGTGATTATCGTTAATGGTGGAAAAAAATAATTTAAGTGATTCCAAGTCTCCCTGCCAGATCAAAAAAATGTCATCGATGTAGCGCGTCCAAAAAAGGACGCGCTCCACCGATGACAGTTGATCTGACAGGAAAAGGTCCCTCTCCCACAGCCCCAGGAACAAATTAGCATACGAGGGCGCATGAGAAACAGGCTGATGAACTCAAATTAAGATTTATTGACAGAGGATACAGTCGCCGGATAATTAAAAAAGCTTATCATAGAGCCAAACATTGCTCTCGCAATGAACTTCTGTATTCTACTACAAATCGGAACAATAATAATGTGGTCAGATTTATATCAAGATTTAATACACAGGCAGAATCTATGAGACAATGTCTCACAAAATATTGGCCTCTCCTTCAAGCTGATCCCATTTTAACCAAATATTTATCGGACAAACCACAAATGACTTTCCGCCGTGCTAAAAATTTAAAGGATGTTTTGGTTAGGAGTCATTATAAAACAACACCTAGACTTACATTTTTGGATAATTTTTCTAGTTCTAATCCAGGTTGTCGTCCATGTGGAAACTGCGTTGCCTGCCCGAATATTGAACATAGTAACTCTTTTTCTAATGCCGATGGTACCAAAACTTTCCAGATAAAACAACATATTACTTGTACCACCAAGGCTGTGATCTATTTTGCAACATGCCCATGTCAAAAGATCTACATTGGCATGACTACGAGGCAACTAAAAGTTCGGGTACGAGAACACGTTCTAGGTATTTTTGATGCCCGGAGTGAGGATAATTTGAATGTTCTCAAAAATATTCCCAGACATTTTAAAATGTACCATAATTGTGACCCAACCCTTTTTAAAGTACGTGGGATAGATGGGATATTTTCAGATATTAGAGGTGGTAAAGTGACTCGTAGACTTGCTCAACGGGAAACCAAATGGATATGGACCCTGAATACCATCCAACCCTTAGGTCTTAATGAAAATAATAGTTTCGTCTCTTTTCTCTGATTAGTTTTTAAATCTCGTTTTTATGCAAATTTTTATCCTGTATTATTATTCACATATTTTCTTATATCATGCATGTATTTTATAGTAATCTTTTTTATTTTATTTTTTAGCCATGTTTTGATGAATATTGGGCGAAGTCTTACCTTTATATGGGCTGATTCCTTTTGGACGAGCAGCTTCGTCTTGATTCAGATATGATGAAGAAGGAATATTTCCGCACATTAGGTTCTTGGATGGACCTGTGCTTTTCTGCGCCGGTTCTCCTTCAGATAACTGATAATCAGGACTCTGTAAAGAAGAAGAAATAACAAATTATAATTATTTTTCTCCTTATAGCACTCCATTTAATTATAGTATATATCTTATTTACAATATAGTCTGATATTTCACGTATATTCTTTTAAGACAGCTTTTGGCATGATTATTTATTATTTAATTCATATTCATTATTTATTTATTATTTTTTATTATTATTTATTATATATTTACTCACTATTAATATTCATTATTCATCATTTTATTATTATTTCATTGTATTATATTTTTTTATTATTATTTTTCATTTTTATTTGTATATAATTTCTCCACTTTATTTATTTATTTATTTATTTTTTTAATTATTATTTTCATTATTTTTTTCTATATAATAGTTCAATTAATTAATTTTTATTCATGCATTGTGTTACTATATTTTTTTTTCACACTTTTTTGTCTTTTTCTTATATTTCTATACCAATATAATTGTGTATATACTGATAATAGGTAAATCTTCATCACCCCATTTAATCACATATATATATTTTTCTTTGTATAATTACATTACACTATTGTTGTTTTTAATAGTGCTCACATATCCCCATCACTTTTTTATATAATTGTTCAAGCTTCTTATTGCGGTATTGTTCTGTTGTTCGTTTTACTTCTATATACTTGCCCACCGGTGTTGAAATAGTGGTGCGCATGTGATGCAGTGTCCCCTTCGGCTGACGGTGTGAGGTCGCGTCACTATGCCAACGGAGGTAGCGAAACTTCTTCGCACCTCCTCTGACATGACGCGGCGTCCATAGTTACCCGTCGGTGTCCTGCCGCGCATGCGCCGCTTCATACTTTCTTCCACACTCGGTACGTCACCTTCTAAGAACCACCCACCGAGTCATGTGTTCAATCACATGACCGGCATTTTTACGGATGTCCCGCCCGCCTTATTCATTGATTTTATGCCTCACTCTTATTTCATTGGTTGCTCTCTGCATAAAAACCCCACTGATCCTCCTTACGTCACCTCCTGACGAAGGCAATAGCGCCGAAACGCGCGTTGGGGCAGACGCTGTTTCTTTGTATCCTGGGCCACATATCGTATATAGTAAGTTGAACTACTTTTTGTGAATATTTACACTATTTTTTTGTGGATACCCAGTATATACTACTTGGCACTGACAGTGTTATATACTGATCACTGTTTTGCACATCCTATATGCCCTTTTCCTTTTTTGCATATTTGCACAAATGCACTAATACTTTACTATTAAATAATTTTTTCTTTTTTCATAGTTTTTTTCTATTAATTTTTTTTGTGATATTGCACACTGTTTTTTAATCATTTGGGCATTTCTTGCACATGAATTTTTTATGCACATAAGTTTTTAATATTGTATTTATCTTTCAGTGCCATAGGAAATATTGACTTTTAACAGCGTCTTACAATTTTGAAACCTGTAATTTTCTCTTTATTGCTATTTTTAAACCTTATAATTATACATTAATAAAATTTATTCTAGTGGATCTATGGTCGTTTTCTTGTTGTTTTCTTTGTGTTCTCTTTACGACTATCCACGTATCTATATATTGGTCCATATTCACTGATAATTTTTATTAAAAATTGTATAGATATATTTTATAGATTTTTTATATGTGATCAATTCCTTGCAATTTGTTTTATCCATACAGTATATAATGGCCCATATACTGCTCCGTACAGTATATAATGGCCCCATATATTGCTACATACATAAAAAAAAAAAATCAAATACCCTCCTTTTTCCCCTCTGCTGAGTTCGCCTCAGCGTCATCTGTCCTGCTAGGCAGAGGGCGTGCTGTAGTGATGTCATTGCACCCTCTGCCCTGAGACGTCACGGAGAGTCAGAAGACTCTGCAGAGACCAGGGCCTCGTGGAACGAAGAGGTAAGTATAAGGGGGGGGGGGCGGTCCAGGGCCCTGGCAATTGTCCCTGGTGCTCCGGGTGGCGACGCCGTCCCTTACCGCAGTGCTATAGACTGGTGCTGGCACACAGATGAGACTTGCCTGCGCCACCAAGGCAGATTACTTTGCCTGGACCAATATGTGAATCATGCCGGCAGAGGAATAAGCTGTGGGGCCAGAGAGCTGGAAGTGCACTGACACGCCCAGAGCACTTTCATCTAATTTGAATAAAATTTCAAAGTCAGATTTTTTTGCAGGAATTTCAGGGACGTTTTCTACAAGAAGGATATCGATTAATTAGGGTTACAGTACCTAAACAATTACCGTTCTTTAGAGTAGAAACTCCTCCTGATAGGTTACTGTTAATTGCCGGTATACATTAATATTTCACTGGAACGTCTCATTTACACATTGCAGATTTGATCAGTATTTTTCATTATTATATTGAAGCTGAATTCAAGAGTGGATACAAAGAAATATAAAACTTGCTTTTATATTGCTCTTGTTTTAGCCGTGATTTAGGCTTCAAAATACTGACCGGATCTGCAATTTGTGAATGAGGCCGAACCATCTGAATGACTTAGATTGCAGATTCTCAGAGACATTTATCAAATTAAACGTGCCACTTTGTGCCAAAAAAGCAATGAGGCCGATTCCTTAGCACTGGCGTCACATCTTAATGAATTTGGCGCATCTTGTAAGTGCTATGCTCCTGGCCAGAAAAACTGTAGGAAAGGTAGTAGAAAGATGCGTGGTAAACCTGGCACCAGAAGTTACTGAGCACAGCATCATTTACAGACCCATTTCAGTTGATCAAGTATTTTAGCTGCATAACTTGGAGCTGACCGTATGATTTGTTACTCCGCACGAAGTCATACTTGCTTTACTCCTGTTGTCAGGTATGTCTCTTGTGTTCTTGGTTGCCCATATGAGGGGAAAGTGTCTCCCAGTAAAGTGGCTGAGGTAAGTCGCATAAGAACAAGTTGTAGAAAAATATTTTCTATATAATTGGAGTATTTTAGACCAACGTGGTCATAACTGACCGGTAACCAAATATCTGCATTGTCCATGACTTACAATTCTTGAGCACCTTTACTTAAAACTCCTGTGTTGTGCCGACCATCTGTTGTGCTCCTGAAAAAGTATGAATACATTACCAGCTAGGTGTTACCATTCTCTTGTCCGCAAATGTGTGTTCCTACAGGCACTGCTTGTCCAATGTCAGACTGTGGAAGACATGACACAATGACAAGTGAAATGGTGACTACCTGTAGAATAGAAAAGCATGTATGCCTCGTCCAGTGGACCCCATAACAGTGCACTTGGTAGATGCTATTGGCTGTGGTCACAACAAGAGTGGGGCTGCCCGGTCTACAGGCCAACCCCTGTTCTTTGAACCCCTCTCACAAAATACATAGTAATTTTCCATCCCAAAATATTCATCTCAGAGTTGACAGGCTAAAGTTGTGTGCATGCATTTGTGTATATATAGCGTGTATATAGACTGCTTTATTAAGGCAGGAAATATATGTGCAGCTTTTGACTCTAGGCCAGGCGGAGATTCAGAAGCAGAAGTAATTTCTGTATATTTCCTGTTCCTTTTAGACCTACCCCTGAGTTTGGGTAAAAAAAAAAGCATACAGTCATTCCTATTCGTGTTGTATTAAAGAATTTGTGCTAATATTTTTGTATTGAAAGAGAAAAGGATGTCTATATCCCTCTGTCCTCTCCTTTAGGAAAAAAAAATTGCATTCTGACTACACCCTTCAGCATCTCTGCCCTCTAATTTCATCCATCCCTTATATAGTATTTAATTCCATTGACTTAAGTCTCAGTAAATGTTATGTTTCTTAAACACTCCTAGTTTTTTATGGGATGTAGTGCTAGTGTATTAAAATATTTACTGATTGCAGTCTTGCCCAGTTTCCAGTGCTGCTCTGGTCCTCTTCTGAGTCACATGAGTGCTTTTTTCCGGCTCACACAGGGACTGTGGGCAGTGCTGCTTCCAGACTGAGCCTCCATAGGCTTACATTATGAAAGTACCTAACTTGTGGCCCAGTGTGAGCTGATCAGTCTATTTCCAGGTCATGTGACCGAGAAGAGGACCAGAGTTAGAAATGAGGGAAGGCGTCGATGGGTAAGTATTTTAATACACTCGCACTTCATCATATAAATAATTAGGACGATTAAGGGAAACACAAAATTACTAAGACTTCTATTTTTTTAATAAAGTGTCTAAATTAGATGCAAGTAGAAGTTCTACTTCAATCAATTAACATCATACATTAATGTTAACTAACAATTAGAAAAAGACAAAGTAAACACTTGCATACCATACAAGAATCATATTGTACTTGTCTGTTGTCAGGTGGCGCTCAAGATGTTTTCCATGGGTTGCTACGAGATCTCTTTAGGGGACACTATTGGAGTGGGGACACCTGGCAGCATGCGAGAAATGTTGTCAGCGGTCCTGGATGTCATTCCTGCCAAGGCCCTAGCAGTTCACTGTCATGATACATATGGGCAGGCTCTGGCAAACATACTTGTGGCTCTGCAGGTAATGTGTGCATTTTGCTTATTTCCATGTGTTTCTCACGCAATGTATGCATTTCTGTATTTAGAACAAGTGTAGTATCATTTCTCCATTGGGGCTTGAGGATAATTATCCAGCCTTCTGTCTCAGTCCATTCTCCATTTAAACAAATACAGATACACAGTATATAAAGTATGTGATTCCTTAGGTCTGTTTACCATGTGAAGGTCAGAGCGTTTTCCTACAGGGAGTTTGATATGCCATAAATGTTTTATGGGTGATTATCTGCTTGCAGCACAACATGGAGATACAGAAACAGATGAAGCCGCACATCTGGCTTTTTTTCTGGTCTCCCATGGTTTATACAGAAATAGCCAAATTAGCGCACTTGGCTGTTTCCAGTTTATTGCAGTGTAATGTTGTATGTACAGACAACTCTCTACCTGGAAATAGGGGGTGCTATTAGGTCTGAGGATGTCACTAGCAAACTTTAAACCATTTTTTCTGCAGTATCCAGTCCCTTTAGAGTGATTTTCCACTACTTGGAAGATGCTCAGCTCCTGCATCGGCGCTATAGCAGCGATATTGGCGTTTGGTTTCCCGGCACTCACATAACGTTGTAATGCTACATAAGCGCTGCATCCAATCGGTGGCTGCTTCTGGCCGGGTGCTCACGATCTGGAACTAGCAACGCTTGGATGCAACGTATGTTTGCTGCGACCAAAGCGCTGCCGTCTATTGAACGCAGGTGAATCCGCTTGTGTTCACTGAACCGTGTGGATTCACCACGTTCAATACATTCTGTTAGAAAAATTTCTATTGTGGAGACATGCTGCTGTCTGGAAACACGCACCCCACGTGTCCCTCTCCGCGGGTGAGCCCCAGGTGTCTGTGGATGCATAGTGGACATGGGATATCTAGAAATCCCATCCACTATGCTGTAACATCTGCCAGCTCCAGGATTGATGCTGCTTAAGTACGCAGCTTCAAACCGGCAGCAACTCCGGATCGTGGACACGAACCCTCTCATGCTTCCCTCAGACAAGGCTTGGGACATCTGAGGGGAATGTGAGGACTACAGTCCAGTCGCACAAGTGCCGGAGACCAGGTGAGGAGCAGCATTTAGTCTCGATTGTTCGACTAGTGCGAACCCTTTAACCTTCTATTTTGACCGTAAATGACGTAGCCTATTTGAGACATTCAGATGTAACCCTATGTAGTTTCACGTTAACAGCAGGAATTGCACAACAAAATGGGTGGTCGATTTTTTTTTTTTTTTGTCACACAGATACCCTATATGTGAAGGGAAACTACTAATTGGGTATAACTTAGGACTCTGAAGCGAATGAGCATTATTTAACTTTTGGCACACAGTTTTGGGTGGAATAGATAGATATGATGTCACGTTTAAAGTTCAGAAAGATTTCTGCCAAAACAGAAAAAATATCTCACAAGTGTCCCATCTTAAAGAATTCATCTCTGGGTGTAGTGAGCGTCTTGAACACATAGGTGATTGATAGAATTTAATAACAGTTGGCAGTTAAAATGAAATGAATTATATTTTTTCCCACTAAAATGATGTTTTTGCCCCAAATTTTGCATTTTCTCAAGGTGTAATAGGAGAAAATGTTCCCTGGAATTTGTTTACGCCAATACCAAATATATGGTCAGAAGCTAATTCTGAATTGCCAGAACAGTAGATTCACTCCTCTCCCCTCACCCCCAAAAGTGACCCCATTTTGCAATCTACACCCCTCAGTAGTTTCATATATGGGGGAAATGAGCATGTTGATATCACAGGGGTTTCACAGAATTTTATACCATTTGCCCATAAAAATAAAAAGACATTTTTATCACAAAGATATAGCCCCATATTTTTTATTTTCACCAGGGGTAATAATTGGAAATGGACCCTACAATTTATTACACTATCTATGTTATGACTTTTGCCATTTTTCGACAGTTTGATTTAGCTCCGCCGCTGGGTACAGATGCAAGCTGGATAAGGTGGTTGCCATTCTCCCCCCCCCCCCCCCCCCCCCATCAAATTCATAAAAAATGATGGTTTTGTATGCTGCAAAAGTACAAATGATACTCCAGTCCTTTCAAAGAGGATCCAAATTAATTAAGTGGTGTATGCTTGTGTTCTACAACAGTTTTGATGAGTCGGCCCCAATTAATTCATCTTTGGGTGCAGCAACTATTTTAGTCTTGAGTATTTTCCAGAAATAAGCGACTTGATGTTGCAGAGTGAAAATTGCACATATGCCATTATATTGCCCAATACATTATGACCAGCTTGTGTTTCTGGAGACATGCACCCCATAAATTGAGCTCTTCCCTCTACAAAATGCCAGACGTGGATGCTGTGCTGTGAATGTAGTTTAGGCTCACTGTAGAGTTTAGCATGGGGGAGGGCATTTGGATTTTGGAGAGCAGCTTTCACGGAATTTGTTTTGGGGGGAGCAATGTTGCTTTTCCAGAGCTTTTGTGTTACCAGTAATGTGGTAACCCCATTTATTTCTGTTAACAGATGATGTACCTGAGTAGGGACATTTTTTTTCATGGGTTAAATTGAAGCTTTTATTGGTAGCATTTGGTGGCACCTAACATTTTGGATCACTTCTAAGGCTCGGTTCACGTTTACCCTGTTCTCGACACTGACCACTTGCATCAAGGTTTACATCTAAAATTGCAAAATGTATTATTCATACAGAACCATTCACTATAATGAGAGACAGACAGTTATTCCTTGGTGCTTCTTCAAAAGAGCTTGAACAGCACATCTTGAAACCCCAAACGTAAATCTATGCCTGAGAGAGACCTTAATTATGGAGTATAACTACCTTGTGTCTTGTTGTTGTCCCGAGTCTTGCCATGTAGGTTTGTAGAAGAGTTTGACTGTTTCTCACCCAGTTTTTAAAGGGACTCTGTCAGCACCCAGTGACTGCTCAAACTAAGTCCCGCACCTCGTTGCTTCATGGTGTAGCCAATCATTTAAATGCACCTCTTCTTTAACAGCTCTGGCTTCATAGAGCCAGAGAAGGGCGGAGGTAGATGGAAACCAAGCAGGTGGGAAGGTGTATATAAATGATTGGCCCTGACATGGAGTACCGAGCGCCTGTACTTTGTCTAAACGGTCATTTTTTGCTGACAGAGTCCCTTTAAAGGGGTATTCCCATCTTGAATAGCCTATGCCAATATACAGTAGGTGTAAAAATATTAGCAAATACCTCCAGTTAGAAACGTAGGATAGTTTTTCTGATTAGCAATGTCTTTCCTCATGTGCCATCATTGCAGGACATAAGGTGTCCTTGGTTACGTCCACCGATAAAGTGACAGCTAGTTGCTAGTGGTCGTAACCATGGATACCTAAGGTCCTGCAATGCCTGTACATGAGGAAAGAGACATGGCGAATCAGAAAAACTATACTACGTTTCTAATTGCAGGTATTTTGCAAATATTATTACACGTACTACATTTTGGGATAGGATCTTGGGGATTGGAATACCCCTTTTAAGCCTATTATATAGCAGTTTCTGTTAATGACTGTTTCTTATCTTTTTTATTCATACATCTAACTATAATCCTACAAAATTCTGGTCTTTGTCTATCAATTCTTCTAGGATGGTCACACCAAATATTGGTTGGATTTATTTTTCACTTTGCATTTTGTTAATTGATAAAAAAAAAAGTATTAACACTTCTGCTTTTGAAAGGAAAAATGCTGCACGGTACTGTATGTTTAAGAAAAAAAAATAAAGAAAGAAAATAACTCGACACGTAGATATTCACACAATCATAATAACCATAGATAATTCATATATTGTATTCTCATAAAAACTTGCAAAGTTTTTGTTTGTTTGTTTGTTTTTTTGTTTTTTTTTAAGATTTGCTTCACAAACACAAATTATACCCCACAACAGCGCTAAAACGTACAAGTGAGCCTGGACGTGCATTAGGAGCGTGTCGATATACCGTATATAATACGGTTGTCACTGTACTTCAGTATAACAATCTAATATCTGTAACTTTACACGTCCACACATACAAAGTGCTGTTTATCTCCCCGTTTGATACATTGTCAGTAACATTGTGTCTTTTCCTTTATGACAGATGGGAGTGCGGGTGGTCGACTCCTCTATTGCAGGATTAGGTGGGTGTCCTTACGCACAAGGAGCTTCTGGGAATGTAGCCACAGAAGATGTTGTTTACATGCTACAAGGGCTTGGCATTAACACGGTATGTACAATCCTCTTTCTAGGGTTGTCTTGTTTCCAACATTTCAGAACATATTGGGTTGAAGCAGTTGGGTACTTTGTAGACAAATTTCTACCGTGCAATATGACCCCCCATCGTCAGCTTAGCACGATCACATCTATAGCATGCGAGATGGCAATGGTCTTGCGAATTATGTATACGGCCACTTCCTTGATCCCTTTAATGCAGGCAAACAAGAGATGTGGCTGCCTGTGTCTGCATATTTGAGGAAAGCTTTTATCATCTGCGCAGATGAGGCTTGTGCCAGGATTGAACGGCACTAGCATCAAGTGTTTGCACTGTCTTAACCGCTTATTGACATCCACAGTACATGTACATAAGGGCACATCATTCTGTGCTCTCATTGGCACCCCCATGACACGAATGCAGGGCGCCGATGGGCTATTATGACAGCAGGTGGGTTTGTGGCCAGGCTTCAAAGGAGGCCATGATTTTAATTATGTGCAGCAACACTGTGGCATTACTGTGTAAAGTACAAGCACAGATGATCGCAGGTTTTAGTCCCCAAAAGGGAATAAGAAATACAAAAAAATAAATAAAAAATACAGTTCAAGTTCAAATCATCCCTCTCTATTCCCATTGAAAAAAAAATACACAAATTTCATTTTTTGGGGGTCTTCGTAGAAAAATACTATAAGAGCTCAAAATGTGGTATCAATGTAAAAATGTTATCACACTAAAAAAGTTGTCTTAGCCCACAAATGATAAGCCCTAACAAAACCCTATTGGCCGAAAAAATGAAAGCGTTATCGGTCTCTGAATAAAAAACACTACCTTTTTTTTATTGTCGCTATTTTCCAATTTCTTTTTTTTTTCCCAACACTAAATAAATATAGATAATAAAGAAATGGACAAGTTTTGATATCACCGTAATCATACTAATAAGGAAAATCATATTGTCAGTTCATTTTTATCACACGATGTACGCTGTAAAAACCGTTCCCAAACAAAGTTGTCAGAATTGCGTTTCTTTCGCCATTTCAATGCATTTGGAATTTTTGTTCATGCTTTCCAGTACATTATGTGGTAAAATGAATGGTGTAAATCAAAAGTACAACTCTTCCTGCAAAAAAACAGCCCACATATCTATTTCAACGGAAAAAAATAATAAGTTATGACTCTCGAAAGAAAAGAATAGGAAAAAACAAGATATATGGAAATTGTCAGTTGAAGGGTGAAAATGCAGCAAAGGGGTAACTTATGATTATGTAACTTAGAGGATATTGGTTTAGAACATTAGCCAACCCCTTTATTGCTAAAATGAAAACTTTAATTGAATTGCATGAATCCTTTTTTTTTTTTTTTTTTTAGGGTGTTGATTTACAGAAACTTACAGAAGCTGGGGCCTTTATCTGCAAAGCTCTCGGAAGAAAAAGCAATTCTAAAGTGGCACAAGCAATGTGCAAACTGTGAAGATGAACTCCTGCTGGGTGCACAGTGTCCTCTCTAAACTTCAGGACCTTTCTAGAGACTCCAAGATCTGTTTATTATGGATGAAAAGTTCCACATCTGATTACAGGATCCACTCCTTGTGGTGGTGGCTCAACTGTTTTCTCATCCCAGTAAGATAACGTGTCATTGGCAGTGATTTATACATAAAGTGAAGACTATCCTCTCCAAGAACGTTTTACCTGTAACGGCGCACAAAGTACTGTGCTAAAAAGTAGACAATGCAAACTTTGTCTATATTCTGTTGATCATTAGTCTGGCTGACTTGTCCACTACAAAAAAAAAAAAAGATAAACTGGGCAAGAAGAAAATTGTCCAGTGTCACAATATTTCAGAGACTAGGGGAAGTTTTTATCCTGTTATACATGTTTTATATCTACTTATTCAACGTAAAATAATATGTATTGGGCATATTTCTATTTTGTGTAGTGTCCCTATTTCCCATATTATAAATATGGTGTTGCCTTAATATACGCCGTTCATAAAACCTAAGGTAACAATAGTCTCATTTATGTTCTTGAAAGCAAACCAGCTGTGGTCTGATTGACACTTCTTGCCAATCTAATGCCACTATAGTCTTACCCCAAAGCAAGTCCTCGGGCTACTGTGTTAAAGGGAGCTTGTCATGTTAAAAAAAGCTATTAACCTGCAGATATGGGGTTATTTCTGCAGGTTAATAGCAATTTGAAGCTGCCAGCATCCGCACCAAGTTCCCCGCTGCTGGGAGGAAATGTACTTTATTCGTCCCCGCTGCCTTGGGTTTTCAGTCATAAGGGTGTGGCTTCAGTCACAGCTCAGTATACAGTGGGCATCAGTTGTAACCACGCTCAATTGCCAATCTGTGCCAGGGGGTGCAGCTACAGCAGCCGCTCACTTTAGGCCGGTTTCACACGTCAGTGGCTCCGGTACGTGTAGTGTCAGTTTTCTCATGTACCGGAGACACTGACACGCGTAGACAAATTAAAATCAATGTGTCTCTGCAGATGTCATTGATTTTTTTGCGGACCGTGTGTCCGTGTGCAAAACACGGAGACATGTCAGTGTTCGTGGGAGAGCAAGGATCACATGGACCCATTAAAGTCAATGGGTCCGTGTAAAACACGTACCGCACACGGATGCTGCAGTCCGTGTCCCGTGCAGGAGACAGCGCTACAGTAAGCGCTGTCCCCCCAGCGTGGTGCTGAAGCCGCCATTCATTTCTTCTCTCCAGCAGCGTTCGCTGGAGAGAAGAAATGAAAAATCATTGTTTTTTTTTGTTTTTTTTTTGTGTTTAAAATAAAGATCCTTGTCACCACCCCCCTCCCACCCCCTGTGCGCCCGCCTGCTGGAAATAAAATACTCACCCGGCTCCCTCGATGCTTCCTCTCAGCGCAGCAGCTTCTTCCTGTATGAGCGGTCACGTGGTGCCGCTTATTACAGTGATGAATATGCGGCTCCACCTCCCATAGCGCTGTCTCCTGCACGGTCCATGTGGTACCCAGTCGGCACACGGGCGGCACACGGCTGCTGCACGTGTGCCACACTTATGTGCCACGTGAGCTCACGGACACTAACTCCGGTACCGATTTTTCCGGTACCGGAATTATCTGGACGTGTGGGACAGGCCTTATACTGAGCGGTGACTGAAGCTTAAGCTTGTCGGGCGGGCAGTTCTGAATGCTATTAACCTTCAGATTAACCCCATATGGGATATGTAGTTTCAAAATGTCTGGACATAATTACCTTGTGTCACTGTCTGCACTTTTTATAGAGAAAAGCCAATCTCTTCAGAAATAATTGGATATGTACCAACGTCTAATCATTACAGTATTTCAATAACATGTCCAAATACTAAAATGTATGTATGTGGTAGTATAAAACAAGAGATGACAAGGAAACTTTGTACTTGACATTAACAGAATCACCGCAGTCTTTGGCAGCAGTAACCTCCTCCATATGTTTTTGGTTTTTTTTTGTAGCCATCGGTTTGTTGCTTTACCTGTCTGATGGAAGTTTTGACTCTCCAATTCTCTCAGGCTCTGCTATTGGGAAGGAGAACCCTGGAAACATTAGAGTTTTGTTCTGTCCAAGGATTTTCCATTGGATTGAGATAAGGGCACATTGTTGATCAGTCCAAAATAGGACATTTTTTCTTATTTTTCTAATACCGGAAATCCTTTGATTTAATTAGGTGTAAATAAGAACCTACACTATACATCAGTTGTACAGAGCAAAGATTTTTTGTGATAAGGAATATCGCTATAATATAATGAAAAAACCAATGTAATGAAATACAATACGGTTGTTGTTTTTTTTTCCCCAAGAAATGGGGCACACAACAACAAGATCAGGAAATTTCGGAGGGAAAAAAAACATGGATGGTCTTGATTGCACAAAGCTATTAAGGGACTATGAAGAGAACACAATTTGGGATCGTGCATAGAATAATTTACACTTTTAACTTGTGTAAAAACTGATTTTAAACTGCTTGCCCAAAGCGTAAAATGAATTCTACAGATCGTTGTCATGGTCTTTGGCTATGTACTCACTTGTTTTACTGGGATATCGTCGGAGATGTATGGGAATTCTATTTTGATCCACTATTGGTGTGTGGGCAATAATAAATCTTGACGTTTCAAGAATTCTCCACAACTTTTGCATTGACGAAGGGTATGTGCACACTGAGTCTTTTTGCTTAGGTTTTTAGCCGAAACCCAGGTTTTTAACAAGTTTTAGAAGAGTGTTTCAGGAGTTTCTGCTTCAAAACCTTTAATATACGGTACTCTTACAGTGCGCAAAAGGTTATTACAAAAGCATTGACTGCTAGATGTCATCGCTATCTTTATAGGGACAATAGCACAAATGAAACTTGTTTTAAATATAGGTAGACTAGACACAGAAATGAAGAAGGAAATCCTAGTCGAAAAATTCCAGGAAAGATGGAAACTGTTTATCCTAAACTACTGTTCTGGGGAAAAAAAGAAATGAAATAGTCACCCTCTCCTTGTGACGGAATGGTACTCGTTAGAGAGTTAGAAGGGAACATTTGGATATTGTATGGCAGAATTGTAATGGTGAATTGTAGGAGATGGAATCATTTTGTAGTCATGATATGATTGCGTGAAATAGACAACGGTATATCTTGGATTTAATACATTGACACAATTGTAATTTGGATCTGTCCAAAATTTCGCCTACGTGCTCGAATCTGCAATTCTTTTATGTTCATTTATGAAAATAAAATATATATTTAAAAAGTGTCAAACTTTACAACAGAACAAATCAACACTTTGCATATAAGCCATACAATGTTACGTAAAACATGTTTTGCTATTCCATTGCATATCTCAATGAGGAATTGCCTGTGTACTGTAGAAATCCAATGTCCTTGCAATTATATAGCATGAGGGAAGACTAGTGTTGTACATGTAAGAGAAGTGATGAGATCTAAAGTCTTAAACTGTTAAGATTAGTTTTATATGGTTATGCCATGAATTGAGGTGGATTTGCAGAGAACACAATATGAGCAATCTATTGCAGATTTTGAATGGTTGGTTGTGTTGATATGCCCATTTTTTGTGTGGAAGCTAATTCGATAGTGCCATCCATTGTGGTATAGTAGGGACCCAACTCGCAAGCCAGTTTTTAAGCAATCTGTTTTTTGCTTAATTCTGGGCATCGGTCAAGAATATTCGTATCTATTTAGACTTACATATTAATAATATAAAGCAAGCATCTCTTGAGGCATAGTGGAATAGGAGTATCTAACTTAATATTTTGGATTTTCACCGCCTGTTTCCAGAAACCACATATTTAGGACAGCTCCCGAAGATTTATCACAACTTTTCAAAAGACATATGACACTCATCGAGATTCCAGGATCAAATTGTCTTTGTTGAAGGCTATTTAATTCTGAGGAAATCAGTCATGAGCCACCACACACACTCTCTCTCAAAAGGCCTCTTAGAAATCTTAGGCTTTCTACTGCATCCGTACTCGGACAGGAACGGTTTACTTTTTAGTTCCTAGGACTCTACTCCCACCGATTTGCTCATAATTAAAGCATCTACAACATATAAAAATATACAAATGTTTACTTCCTCTTTACCCAATCTTGTGTTCTTTGGGTTACAATATTTTCTAGTACCCATATTGTTCAACACAAAACCTATTTTTCCAGAATTCAGAGCTCTATAATGCTCTGATAATACTCCAATGTCACTGGTCCTATAATACTTTCAAGACCCTCCAGTCCCAGAGGCAGAAAAGCAGCCCCACAACATTATGGATCTTCCACCATGTTTCACTGTAGCTAGGGTGTACTTCCTTTATAGATTTTATTTTGTTTAGTGAGAGGCAGGGCTGTATTTGCCACTATATATACACATATATGACCGTCTGTGGGTTCAGTATACGTAAATGAGGGATGGTGTGAGGGCGCAGTATGGGAGAAGAGGCAGTATAAAGAAGGATAGTAAATTGGAAGAGTAGTAAACAGTGAGGGCCCAGTATGGTGGGTCAGTATACAGAAAAAGGGTCAGCGGGCGGGAGTAGTATCAGGTTGTCAAAATAGAGGATGAATAGGGTGATGGCACAGTATGAGAGGGCAATATACAGGAGGGATAGTGTGAGGGCACAGTTTAGGAGGAGGGCAGTGTACCAAAAGATGGATAGTATGAAGAGGGGGCAGCGTGATGGGGGACTTTGAGGAGAGTACAAACTGTAGAAAAACTGTTCCACAGTGTGCATAGGGATAAGGTCACGACTGGACTGGCAAGTAAACTGGGACCAGGGCACCTTTCCTGGCCCTAGCACTAGGGGGTGCCCTAACTCGCCCTGTTCCCCGGGATATCTCAGAGGCGAGGATGCCGGGGCCTCCGACCTTGCCCTGTCTGCTAACTGCAGCCTTACGTCTGTCCCCTTCCCCGCCCGGGGAAGAGAGGCGCTACCGTGTACCGTAGTACACAAACCCGACAAACGGGAACCAAGACAAGGGTAAAAGAAAACTCCACTCACACAAAATATACTCTCACAAATAACAGGTAATCACCAGGGTGTGAAGGACAGGGGAAGAAAATAAGGCAGGTAAGGATGAGGAATTTTCAAGCGTATAAACCAAACAACTGTCGCACAATAAACTCCTCCAGCTCTCCAGACACCAGCTCCTCACTACTCCAGGTCTATCTAGCAAGTGATATCTCAGATAAGGATCTGGCCAGAAGGCCTAGCTTTTATAGGAGAGAGGAGTGGCTAACCAAGCACAGCTGAATGCAGGGATTACCACATGGCCGATTAACCCCTGTCCTGCTGAAAGAAAACAAACACCTTTAATACAACGGAGAAATACTTCTCAGCGGCAAAGCAGGAGCCATCAGAAGCTGCAGTCTTCTGGTACTGCTCTGTCGCGGTAACTCCGTGACAGATAATTAATCATGTTTACAAATTTGCTCCAAAGGCAAAAAAATCCCTTAAAGGGAACCTGTCACCTGAATTTTGCGGGTCCTTTTTTTTTGTCATATGGGCGGTGTTTTCGGGTCTTTTATTAACCCCTTTTTTTCCCGCTGGCCGCAAGCTGGTCGCGAAAGTGACTCGACGTTGATTCGCTTTCCTCCCTAGTTAACGCGTGCGCAAAGCAATCTTGCCTTGCGCACGCGCAGTATGCTTTGCCCAACTGCGGGCAAAGCCGAAAACCATTAGTGTGCCGGCGCACTATGTCCCGGAACACAGCCAAACTAGGGAGGAAAGCGAATCAACGTCGAGTCAATTTCGCGACCAGCGTGCGGCCAGTGGGAAAAAAGGGGTTAATAAAAGACCCGAAAACACCGCCCCTATGACCCAAAAAAGGACCCGCCAAATCAGGTGACAGTTTTTACTTAAAGGGAACCTATGTTAAAATATCACTTTTATTATCTATACCTAATGCACTATATACTAAAAGCACATGTGGCCATTGGGTATGGTTAACTAACGGGATATAAACTCAGTAGTATTAATTTCTTTCCAAATAAATCCCAGTAGAATAGTTTTGTTATTTACTAAAGAGATTCTTTATTAATGGTTAAAATCCAGTGACATAATAGATCCTTGCTGTAGTACAAATGTGGGGGTGCAGAGCCCATGCAACGCGTTTCGATCGCTGCCGATCTTAATCAATGCATGCTTCAACAAAGAAACAGTGATTATTTTATAAAATAATGAACCAATACAATGCTGAGTTCAGATCACATGACTTATACCACAGATTTGGCAAATGAAATAGTCCTGCTCAAGCACTGCAACAATGGAACATTCATAAAACATTAAATACATGAAACATTGTACGATTTAAAAGAAGAAAGAAAGAAGAAAAAAAAAAAAAAATTCAAAAAAAAAAAACTATAAAAAAAAAAAAAAGAAAAAAACACAGAAAAAAGAAAAGAAAAAAGGGAAATGGAAAGTTAGCAATAATGGTACATAATTTCGTTTTTTCTGTTTAAACCACCAGGGTGTCTCGTTTGTAAATTATACACCCAAAACGCTTCCCTAGTTAGCAGACGTCTTTTAATGTCTCCACCTCGTTGTGGTAAACTGACTTTCTCAATTCCCTGAATAGTCATGTTGGACACATTACCAGAGTGATATACATTAAAATGTTTGGCAACAGCTGAAGTATTTCTATTTATGGCGTTACTACTGGTGAGATCCCTTAAATGCTCCGTTATTCTGGTTTTTAATTTTCTTGTAGTGCATCCAATATAGGATACATTACATACAGTGCAGTCTACTTTATAGACAACATTGCTGGTATGGCAGTTAATGAAATCTTTAATTTGATAAGTTTTTGTTTTTTCTTTATTTTGAAAATTATTTTTAGTTAGCGCATGACGGCATGTGCTACATGCGGTAACGCCACATTTGTAGAAGCCTCTACATTCTAACCAGGTTTTCGAAAGCGATTTTGATGGAAGAGAGCTGGGAGATAGGGAGCTGCCAATAGTTGGCGCTCTTCTGGCTACCACATTAAGGCCATCTTTTAAAATTTCAGAAAGTGCATCATCTTCTCGCAAAATAGGCAACCTGTTGTGTATTATCTTTTTAATTTCATTAAATTCGGTACTGAATTGAAAACAAATATATGGCTTTTGTTTAGTTCTCTCTTTTTTGTTTTTATTTTCCGGATTAAATGTTAGCAAACTGTCTCTTGGTTTATTATTTACTATTTTATGTGCTCTCTTTAATGTCCAGTTTGGATATTTTCTTTCTTTTAATCTAGCTTCTAATCTTTCGAATTCGAGATCCCTGAATTCAGTCTCACTACAATTTCTTTTAAGCCTTGTATATTCGCCTACTGGAATCGATTTGATGGTGTGCCTAGGATGGCTACTTTTTGCATGTAATACTGTGTTCCCACTGAGGGGTTTTACATGCGTTTTGCTTCTTATGATTTCATTTTCCAGGCCCAAAAGAACTAGATCCAAAAAGGATATCTCATTATGATTCCATTTATAGGTGAATTTGATTCCATAAGTATTGGCATTAATGTATTCAATAAAATCTGGCACGGCAGATACATCACCCCCCCAAATTATCAGGGTGTCATCTATGTATCTGCCGTACCAGATCAGGGACTCACAGAATGGATTATCAGTGGAATAAATATATTTATGTTCCCAAAAGGCCATCGTAAGGTTTGCCATTGAGGGGGAATATTTCGCCCCCATTGGAACACCGGTTTTTTGTCGGTATATTTCGTTTTCAAATGAAAAAATATTATGTTCCAATAAAAAAAACGCAACCTGTAAAACAAAATTTATGAGATCCTGAGTACATGCGCTATGATGTTCTAAATGAAATTGTGAAGCTTCCATGGCTAGCGTGTGTGGTATGCAGGTGTAAAGTGACACCACATCACAGCATAGCCATGAAAAGTTTTTTTGCCATAATTTGTTAGAAAAAATTCTTAGTACTTCTCTGGAATCTTTTATATAACCAGGCAATCTAATTACTAGTGGTTGGAGAATAGAATCCAACCACTCGCACAGATGTTCGTTCATAGAGCCAATTCCGGCCACAATGGGCCTCATAGCAGGCAAACCTTCTCCTTTGTGTACTTTTGGTAATCCATAAAGTATGGGCATTTTTGGACACGGAACATACAGATATTCAGCCTGTTTTTTATTCAAAACACCCAGACTGAGACCTTCATCAATGATACTTTGAATTATTTTATTATAATCTTTAAAGGGATTTCCCTTCAATTTTTCATAAGTTTCATTGTCGTTCAAAAGTTCCAGCATTTTTTCTATATAATCTTTTTTTGCCCATGACCACTATCATGCCCCCTTTATCACTTTTTTTGAAAACAATTTCTTTCATATTTTTTAACTCTTTAAGGGCTTTTCTCTGCTTTGATGTAAGATTTTGATTTCCTTTCTCTTTATTATTCATTTTTTTTATCTTTTAATGTTTTTAAATCCTTCTCTATTAACTCTTGGAATTTATCCATACAATCTACCCTAGATTACTCATTGCACCCTGTGTAGACAGATCTTGTAAACACAGGAGCGCTCCTGTGTTTACAAGATCTGTCTACACAGGGTGCAATGAGTAATGCATGTGAAAATCAATCAACAACTCTGAAAACGAAAAATCCTTACTTCTATCCGATACAATCAAATCTTACATCAAAGCAGAGAAAAGCCCTTAAAGAGTTAAAAAATATGAAAGAAATTGTTTTCAAAAAAAGTGATAAAGGGGGCATGATAGTGGTCATGGGCAAAAAAGATTATATAGAAAAAATGCTGGAACTTTTGAACGACAATGAAACTTATGAAAAATTGAAGGGAAATCCCTTTAAAGATTATAATAAAATAATTCAAAGTATCATTGATGAAGGTCTCAGTCTGGGTGTTTTGAATAAAAAACAGGCTGAATATCTGTATGTTCCGTGTCCAAAAATGCCCATACTTTATGGATTACCAAAAGTACACAAAGGAGAAGGTTTGCCTGCTATGAGGCCCATTGTGGCCGGAATTGGCTCTATGAACGAACATCTGTGCGAGTGGTTGGATTCTATTCTCCAACCACTAGTAATTAGATTGCCTGGTTATATAAAAGATTCCAGAGAAGTACTAAGAATTTTTTCTAACAAATTATGGCAAAAAAACTTTTCATGGCTATGCTGTGATGTGGTGTCACTTTACACCTGCATACCACACACGCTAGCCATGGAAGCTTCACAATTTCATTTAGAACATCATAGCGCATGTACTCAGGATCTCATAAATTTTGTTTTACAGGTTGCGTTTTTTTTATTGGAACATAATATTTTTTCATTTGAAAACGAAATATACCGACAAAAAACCGGTGTTCCAATGGGGGCGAAATATTCCCCCTCAATGGCAAACCTTACGATGGCCTTTTGGGAACATAAATATATTTATTCCACTGATAATCCATTCTGTGAGTCCCTGATCTGGTACGGCAGATACATAGATGACACCCTGATAATTTGGGGGGGTGATGTATCTGCCGTGCCAGATTTTATTGAATACATTAATGCCAATACTTATGGAATTAAATTCACCTATAAATGGAATCATAATGAGATATCCTTTTTGGATCTAGTTCTTTTGGGCCTGGAAAATGAAATCATAAGAAGCAAAACGCATGTAAAACCCCTCAGTGGGAACACAGTATTACATGCAAAAAGTAGCCATCCTAGGCACACCATCAAATCGATTCCAGTAGGCGAATATACAAGGCTTAAAAGAAATTGTAGTGAGACTGAATTCAGGGATCTCGAATTCGAAAGATTAGAAGCTAGATTAAAAGAAAGAAAATATCCAAACTGGACATTAAAGAGAGCACATAAAATAGTAAATAATAAACCAAGAGACAGTTTGCTAACATTTAATCCGGAAAATAAAAACAAAAAAGAGAGAACTAAACAAAAGCCATATATTTGTTTTCAATTCAGTACCGAATTTAATGAAATTAAAAAGATAATACACAACAGGTTGCCTATTTTGCGAGAAGATAATGCACTTTCTGAAATTTTAAAAGATGGCCTTAATGTGGTAGCCAGAAGAGCGCCAACTATTGGCAGCTCCCTATCTCCCAGCTCTCTTCCATCAAAATCGCTTTCGAAAACCTGGTTAGAATGTAGAGGCTTCTACAAATGTGGCGTTACCGCATGTAGCACATGCCGTCATGCGCTAACTAAAAATAATTTTCAAAATAAAGAAAAAACAAAAACTTATCAAATTAAAGATTTCATTAACTGCCATACCAGCAATGTTGTCTATAAAGTAGACTGCACTGTATGTAATGTATCCTATATTGGATGCACTACAAGAAAATTAAAAACCAGAATAACGGAGCATTTAAGGGATCTCACCAGTAGTAACGCCATAAATAGAAATACTTCAGCTGTTGCCAAACATTTTAATGTATATCACTCTGGTAATGTGTCCAACATGACTATTCAGGGAATTGAGAAAGTCAGTTTACCACAACGAGGTGGAGACATTAAAAGACGTCTGCTAACTAGGGAAGCGTTTTGGGTGTATAATTTACAAACGAGACACCCTGGTGGTTTAAACAGAAAAAACGAAATTATGTACCATTATTGCTAACTTTCCATTTCCCTTTTTTCTTTTCTTTTCTTTTTTCTGTGTTTTTTTTTTTTGATAGGTTTTTTTTTTTTTTTTGAAATTTTTTTTTTTTTCTTCTTCTTTCTTTCTTCTTTTAAATCGTACAATGTTTCATGTATTTAATGTTTTATGAATGTTCCATTGTTGCATTGCTTGAGCAGGACTATTTCATTTGCCAAATCTGTGGTATAAGTCATGTGATCTGAACTCAGCATTGTATTGGTTCATTATTTTATAAAATAATCACTGTTTCTTTGTTGAAGCATGCATTGATTAAGATCGGCAGCGATCGAAACGCGTTGCATGGGCTCTGTACCCCCACATTTGTACTACAGCAAGGATCTATTATGTCACTGGATTTTAACCATTAATAAAGAATCTCTTTTATTGGAGCTGGAGCACCTTCTGTTTCTACTTTGTAATTATCCCTCGTCTGGATCCGAGACGAAGCTCCGTGCGCCTGCAAGGATCGGTGAGCTGGCCATGGCTTTTTAGCCATCATCTTATTTTGTTTTTGTTATTTACTGTTGCTATATAGTGCGACTGCAGTCCTACACTATATTAAAGGGAACCTGTCACCCCCAAAATCGACGATGAGCTAAGCCCACCAGCATCAGGGGCTTATCTGTAGCATTCTGGAATGCTGTAGATAAGCCCCCGATGTATCCTGAAAGATGAGAAAAAGAGATTAGATTATACTCACCCAGGGGCGTTCCCGCTGTGGTCCGGTCCGATGGGTGTCGCCGTCTGATGGGTGTCGCGGTCCGGTCCAGCGCCTCCCATCTTCTTACTATGGTGTCTTCTTCTTGTGTTCACGCTGCGGCTATGGCGCAGGCATACTTTGTCTTCCCTGTTGAGGGCAGAGCAAAGTACTGCAGTGCGCAGGTGCCGGGAAAGGTCAGAAAGGCCCGGGCCTGCGCAGACAAAGTACGCCTTCGCAGGAGCATGATGACAAGAAGAGGACGTCATCCTATGAAGATGGGAGGCCCCGGGCCGGACCCCGACGCCCATCGGACCGCCCGCCCAGGTGAGTATAATATAACCTCTTTTTCTCATCTTTCAGGATACATCGGGGACTTATCTACAGCATGGGCTTAGCTCACCGTCAATTTTGGGGGTGACAGGTTCCCTTTAAATAGCATGTGTGAGGGTATGCCTATATAGCCATCTCTAAAATCTGTTTATTTGCCTCATTCCCCTGATGACGCCAGTGTGGTGAAACATGTTGGGGAGGCTAATAGCTGACGATGTTTAGAGTTAGCATGTGCGTGGATATGCCTATATAGGGTGGAGGGGGGAAAAGTGTGACAATTATTGTTCATAAGAAAGAACAAGGTGTGGTAGGTAAAAATCATAAGGAGGATCGGTGTTGCATGTATAGTTGAAAAAGGAGAGCGGTGGGGTGGCTATAGTTCATAAGGATGATTGGAGGTCAAAGAATAGAAGCAGGGATGTGTGGCAATAGAGAAGAGGCTGTATATCTTAAGAGCGACTGTGACGGTCAGTTTTCATCCAGGAAGCACAGTAAGGTGCAATTATTTTTACAGGTTCACAGTATAGGGCTTATTTAGGGCACAACATTGGCAAATATTTTTATTCAGAGGGCATTATAATGACACTATTACTTTTAAGGGCACTGTGTCAAGATGTGCTGTAATTTGCTTACAGTTTCCTTCCTGGTTTCTAGCAGGGCACGCTCTCACCCTTCAATAACGGCTCTGGTGAATAGAACATCAGTATTGGTAGAACTATAAAGCACAGAACAAGTTCTGCTAGAAGACATTTAGCGATCAGTGATTTGTTTGGAGTCTACACTATTATCCCTGTATTAGCACATAGTGATAACAGGACATTTAAACAAGCACACAGATCCAGACACCCGTTATTAGGAGACCTAATGGTTGCTCTGGTGATGTATTCCTATACTGACAATGCTTCTCGTGTTGCATTCCTGTACTGATGGTGGTTCTGGTGATGTATGCATGTAGTCATGGTAGTTCTGATCCTGTAATACTCTTTAATTTGTCAGACTTGACAATCGATCAGTATAGGGGCTGTCCGTTGAACACATGGACAACACAAAGACTGAAAATACAGTCTTCTGAATGCCATTTAATATAGATTAGAGCCATATACCTCAGTCGAACAAGTATTTGACAAAGTCCTCCATAAGCTTGATAGCTGCCTGTCGAACAATCAAATCAGCTATCTTGCTCAATTCTTCCATTTACAGAAGCACTAATGAGCGCTCCTGCACTCACTATATGAGAGCCATCACCAGATATGTCTGGCAGTCGCTTATCTTTTAGAGAACTAAAAAGATCTGTAGTCCAAAATTGGACATACTGGATGTTTATCTCCCTAGATCAGGGATGTCAAACTCAAATACACAGAGGGCCAAAATTAAGTCACGGGACAACCTTTATATTTAGTTTAAAAAAAAGTATACAATTGAGGAAGTTTTTCCTTATCAAATATAATGATGAAACTTTTCATATGGAAACAAACTTAAAGTAGTTGTCCCACGTACAAAGTACATTTGAATTGATAGATCTTAGAATAAAATATTGGAATGATATAATGTTATTTAAGAGCAATATAAAGCATATGGCCTAATTTAAATATGTAAAAAGAAATAAAACCTTGAATAATACAGATAATAAAGTATGATGCCATATAGTATAACGGCCACAAGGTGCCCAATACAGTATAATGGGCTCCACATAGTGCTCCATACAGTACAAGGGGGCCCTGCCTTGCCTTCCATACAGTATAATGGCCCCACATAGTGCAGCATAAACTATAATAGCCAAAAAAGTGGTCCATACAGTGTAATGGCCCCACATAGTCCTCCATACATTATAGCGGGGCCATGCACTGCCTTCAAAAAAGTTTAATGGCCCTACATAGTGCTCCATACAGTATAATGGCCACAAAAAGTACTTCATACAGTATAATGGTCCTCACATAGTGCTTCATAAAGTATAATGGGCCCTCCATTACCATCTATACAGTATAATGGTCCCACATAGTGCTCCATGCAGTATAATGGCCACAAAAAGTGCTCCATACAGTATAATGGCCCCATGTAGTGCTCCATACAGTACAATAATCCTTCATACAGCATAAGTTTCACATATTGCTCCATACAGTATAATGACCCCACATAGTGCTTCATATAGTATAATGGGCCCCACATGAAAAAAATATATATATACTCACCTCTCCCAGTTCCCCTGCTGCTTCGGTCTCTTCATGGTGTCTTCAGATCCTCTGCACATCTCGGTATAGTGTGAATGTTGTAACTACCTCATCATGCCCACTGAGCTGAGACGTCAAGCGCAGAGGGGGCATTACAGAAGAGGGAGCATCAGCTCGCGCTCCTTCCTCCATCATTGCTTTCAACTGTATCTGCATCCAGGAAGGTGATACAGTTGAAAGTGTGATGCCCATCTTCATGGGCCAAATATAATTACCATGTGGGCCAGATTTGGCCCATGGGCCAGGGTTTGACATATGTGCCCTAGACCAGAGGTGTCAAACTGCATTCCTCGAGGGCCGCCAACAGGTCAAGTTTTCAGGATTTCCTTGTATTGCACAGGTGATAATTTAATCACCTGCACAGAATGATTCCAGCACCTTGTGGAATGCTAAGGAAATCCTGAAAACATGACCTGTTGGCGGCCCTCGAGGAATGCAGTTTGACACCTCTGCCCTAGACAATTGTCACGAAAACACTTCTCAGCACGTGACATGATGTAGAATGTGCCTGCACAGGTTAATTTATCTCCTCTCACTGAATCGAGCTCTCAAACTGTTTTAGGCTATAAAGTGAGCATAAATCATACCCCGACACATTTAGCACACCCCAATTTAACTTGCTGCAACCACTCATCAAACACACAGGGTGATGATTTCCCAAAATATGTTGCTGTCAGACAATAAATAGAACACACACTCGCTGAAGGTCTGTTGGATTCTTTTAGAGCACAGGAGGTCAAACTTATTAAAGATTTTAAGCTTTAATATAAAAATATACAGTGCTTAAAATAAATATGTAAAAAGGTAAAAAGAAAACGGCACACAAATATGGGTTTCCGTCTATAGTTATCATCTATTGTCCTGAGGGAAGGAGAAGAGGATGATGGTGCACGTCAGCCTTCCAGGTTGCCCGCACATGTGAACACCTTTTTGTTATAGCCCTGATTATAGGCTCATATTTCCAGGATGACTCGTATTGGCTCATTCAAAGGTTGCTGTCTGTGAATGGACGATGAGCCAAGCTGTAGCATTTCAAATACCCTGTGCCCCACCTCCCTTCCTCTCTACATGCAGACAATAGGAAATATTACTTCTAGTTACAACCATCTGCTAGCTCTGTGAAGCTGCCATATCCTGACACCTCTACATGCTCGCTGGAGATCCCACCTGTGGCTGAGTTTCTGCAATAAGAGCAGGCAGATGCTGTGTCCTTTGTATAGTGACAATATATGGCTGTAGCCTTAACCATTTCTACTATTGACCTTAGTCTACCTTACAATCATATACTTCCTTCACAACAATCATCTGTCAGGGGACCCAATACATACAAGAAAGTCAGCCAACCCTGTCAATATTTCATGCCTTGTCCTTTTTTTGCATCAAATAATAATTTATATATCCAAACAGTATCAAAAAACACTTTATTTCAGGAGCTACTGTACGTGGTGTACATAATATTCTAGGGTGCCAATAATTATGACCATGGCTTTATTTATCTTCATTTTCTTGCTAGCTAAGTCAATGACTCCATAGCATACTCTACAGAATAATAATAACACGAGAAAAATATTCAAAACAAATGTTTATTAAACTTTTATGGATATCCATATAATTGTTCCGTTCTGCGTTTGTATGGCAGGAAAAATAATACTCAGTTTTCTTTATTCTTAGAGCTGGATATATCACTATAATGTTTCTCCACTAATTTCGATTGTAGTACAAAGTAAAAAAGTTCATCTGGCAAAAGGTCCAGAGCATAACTCTGTATAGAAAAAAATAATATGGTAAATCATAAAAGGAAAGGCAAATGGAAATTTAAACTCTAGCTCCAGATATGATTTAATGAAGTATAAGGGGCAATTATAATTAAAGGCACTTCAGGCAAACTACAGTAGGTAAGAAACTCCACTGATAAACTATAACATAACCAGAGCAGTGGACATAGAATACGAAAATACATTTAATTTTTAATTTTATGTAGAAGGATAATGTTTTTTTACCTGCAGAGAGTGTGACATACATCCACTAGTTCTTTCTGTGTACCCAACAGTGTTCAATGCTTCATGGGCAAAATCATCAGCAGACTTCACAAAAATGTTTCTTTTTATTTTAAAGGTCATTTCAGTTGAGACCAACAATGGCATCACACACTGGATGGGAAAAAACATATTAAGGAGAAGCAATATACGTTCTCAGTCATTTTCTCTTAGTGTTTTTGTCAGGAATTTTGAAAATAATAAGCTATCTTGTCTACTTCATGCTTCTGCCGTAATAGGCCGTCTTATCTACTTCATGCTTCTGCCGTGTCAATGACATAGCTTTTGCCATTATTAATGACCGTTCTATTAACTACTATGCTTCTACATAATCAAGTTGGAAAAAGTCAAAAGTCCAACAGAAGAAGGCAAAAACAAACCACTATTTGGTAGTAACCAGTTTCTCCACGTAAAGGTTAGAATTTTCCTGTCTCTAAACATAGCACACAGAGTCTAAATATTAATTTCTAATTTAATATTGACTATATCTAAAAAATCAATATCACTTTTGTAAGACTTAAAAAAAAACTCTTAACCCCTTTACCCCCAAGGGTGGTTTGCACGTTAATGACCAGGCCAATTTTTACAATTCTGACCACTGTCCCTTTATGAGGTTATAACTCTGGAACACTTGCATGGATCCTGGTGATTCTGACATTGTTTTCTCGTGACATATTGTACTTCGTGATAGTGGTAAAATTTCTTTGATATAGCTTGTGTTTATTTGTTAAAAAAACGGAAATTTGGCGAAAATTCAACATTTTCCAACTTTGAATTTTCATGCCCTTAAATCACAGTGATATGTCATACAAAATACTTAATAAGTAACATTTCCCACATGTCTACTTTACATCAGCACAATTTTGGAGCCAACATTTTTTTTTGTTAGGAAGTTATAAGGGTTAAAAGTTGACCAGCGATTTCTCATTTTTACAACACAATTTTTTTTTAGGGACCACATCACATTTGAAGTCACTTTTAGGGGTCTATATGATAGAAAATACCCAAAAATGACACAATTCTAAAAACTGCACCCCTCAAGGTGTGCTCAAAACCACATTCAAGCAGTTTATTAACCCTTCAGGTGCTTCACAGGAATTTTTGGAATGTTTAAATAAAAATGAACATTTTACTTTTTTTCACAAGAAATTTACTTCAGATCCAATTTGTTTTATTTTACCAAGGGTAACAGGAGAAATTGGACCCCAAAAGTCGTTGTACAATTTGTACTGAGTACGCCAATACCCCATATGTGGGGGCAAACCACTGTTTGGGTGCATGGCAGAGCTCAGAAGGGAAGGAGCGCCGTTTGACTTTTCAGTGCAAAATTGGCTGGAATTGAAATCGGACGCCATGTTGCATTTGGAGAGCCCCTAATGTGCCTAAACAGTGGAAACCCCCCCACAAGTGACAGCATTTTGGAAAGTAGACCCCCCTAAGGAACTTATCTAGGTGTGTGGTGAGCACTTTGAACCCCTAAGTGCTTCACAGAGGATTATAATGTAGAGCCGTAAAAATAAAAAATATTTTTTTCACAAAAATTATCTTTTTGCCCCCAATTTTTTATTTTCCCAAGGGTAACAGGAGAAATTGGACCCCAAAGTGTGGGGGGACCACCATTTGGTTGCATGGCAGAGCTCGGAAGGGAAGGAGCACTGTTTTGGAATGCAGACTTAGATGGAATGGTCTGCGGGCATCAGGTTGCGTTTGCAGAGCCCCTGATGTACCTAAACAGTGGAAACCCCCAACAAGTGACCGCATATTGGAAAGTAGACCCCCAAGGAACTTATCTAGATGTGTTGTGAGAACTTTGAACCCCCCAGTGTTTCACTAAAGTTTATAACGCAGAGCCATGAAAATAAAATAAAACATTTTTCCACAAAAATGATTTTTTAGCCCCCAAGTTTTGTATTTTCCCAACGATAACAGGAGAAATTGGACCCCAAAAGTTGTTGTTCAATTTGTCCTGAGTACGCTGATACCCCATATGTGGGGGGTAAACCACTGTTTGGGCGCATGGCAGAGCTCGGAAGGGAAGGAGCATCATTTTACTTTTTCAACACAGAATTGGCTAGATTTGAGATTGGATGCCATGTCACATTTGGAGAGCCCCTGATGTGCCTAAACAGTGGAAACCCCCCAATTCTAACTCCAACCCTAACCCGAAGACACCCCTAACCCTAATCCCAACCATACCCCTAACCACACCCCTAACCCCAACACACCCCTAACGCCAACACACTGCTAACCCTAAACCCAACCATAACCCTAACCACACCCCTAACCCTGACACACCCCTAACCCTAATCCCAAACGTAAGCGTAATCCAAGCCCTAACGCCATCTCTAGCCCCAACCCTAACTTTAGCCCCAACCCTAACTTTAACCCCAACCCTAACTAACTTTAGCCCCAAGCCTAACCGTAATGGGAAAATGGAAATAAATACTTTTTTTATTGTATTATTTTTCCCTAACTAAGGGGGTGATAAAGGGGGGTTTTATTTACTATTTATAGCGGGGTTTTGTTTGGCAGCTGTCACATACTAAAAGACGATTTTTATTGCAAAAAAAATAGTTTTTGCATCACCACATTTTGAGAGCTATAATTTTTCCATATTTTGGCCCACAGAGTCATATGAGGTCTTGTTTTTTGCGGGATGAGTTGACATTTTTATTGGTACCATTTTCGGGCACATGACATTATTTGATCGCTTTTTATTACGATTTTTGGGAGGCAGAATGAACAAAAAACAGCAATTCATGAATTTCTTTTTATCCCGTTCTGCGTGTGGTAAAATTGATAAAGCAGTTTTATTCTTCGGGTTAGTACGATTACAGCGATACCTCATTTATATTTTTTTTATGTTTTGGTGATTTTATACAATGAAAAAATATTTTATTTAAAAAATAATTTTTTTTGCATCGCTTTATTCTGAGGGCTATAACTTTTTTATTTTCTTGCTGATGATGCTGTATCATGGCTCGTTTTTTGTGGGACAAGATGATGTTTTCAGCGGTACCATGTTTCTTTATATGCGTCTTTTTGATCGCTTGTTATTCCACTTTTTGTTCGGTGGTATGATGATAAAGCATTGTTTTTTGCCTCGTTTTTTTTTTTCTATGGTGTTCACTGAAGGGTTTACTGGTGGGACAGTTTTATAGGCCGGGTCTTTACGGATGCGGCGATACAAAATATGTGTACTTTCATTGTTTGTTTGTTTTATTTACATAAAGAAATGTATTTTTGGGAAAAGTATTTATTTATTTTTCTTTATTTAGGATTTTTCTTTATATATATATATATATATATATATATATATATTTACACATGTTAATTTTTTTTTTACATTGTCCCAGGATGGGACATCACTATATAAAGTCAGATCGCTGATCTGACACTTTGCACAGCACTGTGTCAGATCATCGATCTGACGGGCAGTGAAGGAGGCTTCTCAGGTCCTGCTCTCAGCAGGAACTGACAAGCCACCTCCCTGCAGGACCCGGAAGGACCCCGCGGCCATCTTGGATCCGGGGACCTGCAGGGAGGAGACCCTTGGAACAACGCAATCACATCACGTTGTTCTGAGGGTCTCAGGGAAGCATGCAGGGAGCCCCCTCCCTGCGTGATGCTTCCCTATGCCACCGAAACACTGCGATCTTGTTTGATCACAGTGTTCCAGAGGTTAAAGTGTCGGGAGCGGTCCATGACCGCTCCTGGCACATAGTGCCGGGTGTCAGCTGTGATAATCAGCTGACACCCAGCCGCGATAGGCCGTGCTCCCCCCGTGAGCGCAGCTGATCGCGTATAACATTCTATTCCATCCATGGGAAGTAAGGTCCAGGTCAGATGGATGGAATAGTACGTCCAGTGCCAGAAAGGGGTTAAAGGCATTGTAGTAGAACCTCAGACTGTGTGTCTGAGTATGGCTAGCTTAAAGTGAATCTGTCACCGGATTTTTGCTATCTCATCTGAGAACAGCATGATGTAGGGGCAGAGGCCCGGAATCCAGCTGTGTATCACTTACTGGGATGCTTAGTGTAGTTCTGATAAAATCACTGCCTTATCTTCTGAAGATCTACCAGTTTTCTCAATAATGAGCTGTGTATAACCCCACCCACACCACTGATTGGCAGCTTTCTGTGTACACTGTGCATAGGCAGAAAGCTGCCAATCAGTGGTGGGGGTGGGGTTATACAGAGCTCATAAATATGGAGGACTAAAAAGAAGCAGGTTTACCAGTCCTCTTCAGACAATCTCCTGCTGATAAACCACTCCTTTATCCTAAGTAAGCAAACAGTAAGTACAGTAAGCAGTCCAGTAATTGATATTTTGCTGAAATCAGTGTATCTGTTTCTACATTATGCTCAGATTAGGTGTCAAAACCTGGTGACAGATTTTCTTTAAGTCTTATTGGGTTACAGGGAGTTCTGATGGGTTTCCACAACAATTTACCGATTGATCGGGGAACCGCAGCCAACAGTATTTTACAATATTAGTCCAAATAAGCAAAAACATACAAACTATAATGCAGCCAAACATAGCAATAAGTTAACAGATCCATTAATGTGTGACACAGGAAGACGATAGCCATAGAAGAAGAAAAAGTAAAATACTGCAGAAATCACACGTGACCCCCGCTACTTGTCTAGACAATCGTCTCATATACAGTAGAACCCTCCAGCCCGCATTGTGTGGGTCTGTGTATTTGTTCATTTGGTCTAACATTGTGACAAATACTCATTGTGGAGTTTCCCTGTCATTTCTAACTATGTACATAGTTGTGTGTTTTGGTACACACAATTGTTTCTTTGTACGGTGAGTACAGTAGTTGTTGGCTGATTTATTTCCTAGATACAAAGAGCTGCCATATCCCTTGTTGCAAATAAAATAAATGGTAAGACTATGATGTACAATAAAATGTTATATTGTCGTACCGTGTTAGCCAGAAACATCAGTGTAAATACCTTTATGCTCAAAAATGACAAAAGTATTCTCGGAGTGATACCTTTATTGGCTAACCAGAATTATGTTTGCAAGCTTTCAGAGCACAGAGGCTCCTTCAGGCAAGTGCCTGAAGAAGGAGCCTCTGCGCTCTGAAAGCTTGAAAACATGGTAAGACTATTAAATACAATAGGCAGTTTAAAGACTAAAGTCATCCTCTAAAGGGAATTTGCAGAGTGAAACCAAGGAGCACGAGAGTTTTTGTACCCAATTGAACTATAGAAACAATTTCATTAAGAGGTAAACTAATAAATGTTATGTTTTAATCATTAGTGGCAATGTGTCACTTCAAATATCAAAAGACTGATCATCACTTCCAAGCAGAAATCAGGTGTGAACAGGTACTCACCAAGATAGCCATCTCCATATATAACCAACAAATAAAGTAGCACTCTGTAGCGCTATAACATGCAAACATGAAATATATGAAACTTGAATTGCATTATTGCACAAGAGAATATGAAAAATTGAGAATACTTAGCACCTAAATTGGCCAATTCATGTGTACCCAGCAGCCACGATAAGATGATTCTCGTTGCTTGGAACCTGCCTAATGTGAATCCCCACCTAGACTAAAGTCTACATTTATATGGGAAGGTCTAAGAGAAGATTCACATTAGATAGGTTCCCAGCAACGAGAATCGCCTTATCGTGGCTGCCGGGTACACATGAATTAGCCAATTTATGTGCTAAGTATTCTCAATTTTTAATATTTTCTAGTGCAGTAATGCAATTCAAATTTCATGTTTGCATGTTAAAGTGCTATAGAATGTGTTACTTCAGCCAGAGAATATTCTCTCGTTTCTAAACCTGTTTGACATTTATTTGGCTCAGTGATGGTTCTGGCTTGTACTTCTCAAACTTTGTTTCATTTAATTGTGTTTCTATTTGTTTCATGCTTTGTTTTTCCCTTAAATAACATTTCCGTAGGTGGAGATTGTTGTGATGTGGTGAAATCATGTTATCATGCCCTGGGGCTCTGTACTGCTCTACATCTTATATAACAAGGACTGACATAAAGTGGACAAGCTTCTCCAGCTGTTCTTTTTTTTTTTGCTTGCATGAAAGCAGATGTTCTGCAGGTTTGCATAAAGCACAATAACAAAAATCAGAATTTTAGTAGATGCCCTAACTAATTTATTGGTTAATAGATGTTCATTAAATGTTTGCTAGGACAATGTGTAGTTGTAGTCTACCTAACATAGTGTGGGAGCCTCACGTACAGCTCTTGACTTTACCAAAGAACTATACATCACATTTGTCAGGTTATATGATGGCATTGACTAACATGATTTATACCATATTATTATTTTTCTTTATATAGTTTTTTTTAACAAAAAAAAAAGTCTATATCAGAATAGATGAAATTTGTTCTTGTTTTTGGTAAAATATAAATAAATAGGTTCTCCGATTTGCAATGAACACTGGTTTTGATATTTTTGATGACATGATTGCCTCTTCTGGGCCATTTTATCTTGAATGTGTATTAAACACAGCCAATCACATATATTTTCTAAGTAAAAAACATATTGTTGGTTCTTCTAGTCTATTGGGTGTGTTGCATATTGGTACTGACGTCACAAATGGAGGCTGATTACAGTATAAAGTAGAGACATTTGGCACATTTTCCGTGAGCGCACCTCTCCTCAGTCTCCCAACTAGCTGTTTGCTGTTGGGCGGTGTGCTCCTCCTTGACTAAAAGTTAAGACAAATGCTCCACCAGCAGGAACTGTGCGCTCTTCATCGGTGCAAGCAGAAGCAGCTTCGGGAGAGGGCTGTGGTGCTAAAGTTGGCTGGATCCATCAATATGGACAGCTTAAATGCAGTGATTACAATCTCTATTGGAAAGAACTTGTAAGCACTGCGCTCCTTGCCTAGGAGTTCAGACACCTCTGGTAGACTGCAGCAGTGGTCGGTAACCTAGACTCTGAGCAATTTTAAAAGACCCTTTTAGTTATGTTTCAAAACTGTATTTTATACTGTAAAAGACTGGGAATTTGGATTCCAACCTGTACTGTTATTCCTTGAGACTTGTATTCTGCATGAAGACCACGAGAAAAGAAATCCACAAACACCTGAAAGAGAGTGGATAGAAATCACATATTCATACAATTAAACATTGAGAAAACTAAATAATAGAACAATAATTGTAATTCTAGTTATTCACGGAGCAGTGTTAGCTTAGTTTATAGTATGTGCCGTATTTTCAGGATTAAAGAGGATACATCATGTATAAACCGGGATATCAGATGTTTACCCTATTCCCAAAAAGTGTGTGATTTTACATAGTAGGGATGGGTAATTGGATTTTTAATAAGCTTAACCCTAGTATATTCCAATTACCGTATTTTTCGGACTATAGGACGCACCGGACTATAAGGCGCACCCAGGTTTTAGAGATGGAAAATAGGGAAAAAAATATTTGAAGCAAAAAAATGTGGTAAAATATTTAATAACATAAACATACTATTATATGTGGTGTTATTATATATAATAGTATGTTATTATGTTGGAAGCTGCGGGACCAGTGTGGTGTCTGTACAGTACTATATGAAGACGCTGGAGGGTGAGTATAAGAATGGGGGCACAGGGCTTATATTGAAAGCACCACTCCAGCACTGCAAAATAACACTGGAGTGCTGCTTTAAAATCCCATGGGAGAACTATAACTCCCAGCATGTCCTGCAGATCCTATGACATGCTGGGAGTTATAGTTCACCACAGGAGTGGCAGAGTTATTTATTGTGTTTTGTATAGACTAACCTCTTAATTGTGGCAGCCAGCCACTGTGGTGAGGTAAAAGCTTCCCATGGCGGCACACAGAGCCCTCCCTGTTGTTGTTGCCTTTCCACAGCGCAGGACATAAGAGGAAGCTGCAGATTCTAGGTGGGAGCCTGAAGGACCTGTGATGATGTCAGAAGAGGGAGGGCTCTGTGCTGCCATGTGATGCTCCAGCCCGCCCACTCCTGACATCATCACAGGTCCTCCCTGTGCACCACAGAAGTCAGCGTCCATCCCAGGCAGGTAGGCAGCGATCTCCTGGCCCCTGCTGCTGCCTCCTCCTCCCCCGGACACACAGATTCTCCCCAGAATCAGCGCTGGGAAACTATGTGTGTGTGGCTGCTTAAGTGCAGTATTCATTTACTGCTCCCGGCTCACCGCTCAGCTGATCGGTGGGCGGGGAGCCGCTAATGAATATTCACTGCACTTAATCAGCGGGGCCATGTGGTTTCCCCAGCAGCTGATTCCGGGCAGCAGGGACATCCTGAAGTGGGATCACAGTGCGATCCCACTCGCTGCTGCCCCCCTCCCCACATGCTATATCCGGACTATAAGACGCACCCACACTTTCCTCCCAAATTTGGAGGAAAAAAAGTGCGTCTTATAGTCGGAAAAATACGGTAGTTTGGGGTCCATTAAAAGGTGAAGTTAAGTTGTATTTAGTTACCAGTGACAACAGAAGAAACAAATTCATGGCCTGGGATTTAGGGCCACAATTTATCATTTGCAGTTTTTTTAAGTGAATTTTCTTTTTTGCTTTTTAGTATTCATTTATGTTTTTAGCATTTAATTCCCCAAAACAACGCATGATTCATGAATTTGCACGAAATTAAAAATGCTCTTTTTTTTTTTTATGCCTTTTAGAGTAAAAAGTCTCATGTTACTCTAAAATGTCTCCAAATTTGCACAAAAATTTCAGGAATATATAAAATTACTCCAGGGTGGAATGGAGTGCATGTAAGAAACAAAAGTTTTAAAAAGTCTCATGTACAAATGGAAGAATCGATTTGCAGGACTTCGGTCCACTGGCCAGGTCAGTACTCCATGACCACTGGAAGAGACTCCTGCAAATCTCTTTTGTTCCTAGCATTCTCAGCTCTTGTTAGCATGACATGATGTCGGGTTAGTGTGTCACAGATGTCGTAAGGATGACATCTCGCCAGCCTGGCAAATCAAAAGAGGAGCTGGGAAATCTTGGAGGTAAGGAGATTTGCAGGCCTCCAGTCCAGCGGCCACAGATTATTGATGTGGTCTGGCGTTAATTAAAAAAACAGGCTAAAAATATGAAAAACTAGACCTGAAAATTAACGAATGCAACATAGAATCGGGCCCTTTGAGTGGTTGACTACATTGTTAGGGGCTGGTCCCCTTCTCTTAATTTACCAATTTAATGTGTTCACTCTATTGTACTTTTTCCCTTTCCTGTCTGGATTCTTGTTCCTCATACCATACCAACCCATTTCACGCTACTGCATAGTTATAAACGTCTGTCCTGCTGCTTCTTCGTTTCTGCACTAACAAATTGGTTTTAAGAGGTTTCATTCATACCTTTGAAGAACTGTACATTAGTGCCATTGGATAAGGGCGGTTTCCAACTTCTGAGGAAATATTAATTATTAGTCCTTTCTGCCTGAGGAATAATATTGAAATCTTGCATCAAAATGTTGTACTGTACTTTTGTTTTTTCAAAATCTTTTATTTTCAAGTAGTATGCATCATCTCCCATTTACACATGGGGTGTTGGGAAACACTTCTGCACACTAGGCAACCATCCGTTGCCTGTCCACCATTGTGCTCGTGTCTTATTAATAAGCCCAACCCAACGCCTTTCATGGCTCGATGCAGAAATGAGGGGCACTGCACCACCTAAAACACCAATGCTTAAAATTACCTTTGTACCATTTGAGGGAGAACAAGCCGTGTCATCTGAAAGAAACAAAAACTTGTCATTTTTATTAAATTGCATTGCCCCTGCTGAGATATTTATAGGTGTATTCCCATCAGCAAGATCCTATCCCAATCTGTAGAAGGTAGGATAATAATATTAGAAAATACCACCAATTGGAAATGTAGTATAGTTCTCCTGATTCTCTATATCGCTTACCCTATGTGCAGGGTACTGCAGTAGTTCTTCACGGTTAGGACCACCCAAATAGTGACAGTAATGACATAATGAATCAGAAGAAATATACTACACTGCTCAAAAAAAAGGGAACACTTAAACAACAGAATATAACTCCAAGTAAATCAAACTTCTGTGCTATCAAACTGTCCACTTAGGAAGCAACACTGTTTGACAATCACTTTCACATGTTGTTGTGCAAATGGAATAGACAACAGATGGAAATTATTGGCAAATATCAAGACACATTCAATAAAGGAGTGGTTCTGCAGGTGGGGACCACAGACCACATCTCAGCACCAATGCTTTTTGGCTGATGTTTTGGTCACTTTTGAATATTGATTGTACTTTCACACTCGTGGTAGCATGAAACAAACTCTACAACCCACACAAGTGGCTCAGGTAGTGCAGCTCATCCAGGATGGCACATCAATGCAAGCTGTGGCAAGAAGTTTTACTGTGTCTGTAAGCCTAGTGTCCAGAGGCTGGAGGCGCTACAAGAAGACAGGCCAGTACACCAGGAGACATGGAGGGGGCCATAGGAGGGCAACAACCCAGCAGCAGGAGCGCTACCTCAGCCTTTGTGCAAGAAGGAACAGGAAGAGCACTGCCAGAGCCCTGCAAAATAACCTCCAGCAGGCCACAAATGTGCATGTATCTGCACAAACCGTTAGAAATCAACTCCATGAGGATGGTCTGAGTGCCCGACGTCCACAAATCGGGGTTGTGCTCAGCCCAGCACCATGCAGGATGCTTGGCATTTGGCACAGAACACCAGGATTGGCAAATTTGCCACTGGCGCCCTGTGCTCTTCACAGTTGAAAGCAGGTTCACACTGAGTACATGTGACAGACGTGACAGAGCCTGAAGACGCCGTGAAGAGCGATCTGCTGCCTGCAACATGCTTCAGCATGACCGGTTTGGCAGTGGGTCATTACTGGTGTGGGGTGGCCGCACATCCCTCCATGTGCTCGCCAGAGGTAGCCTGACTGCCATTAGGTACCGAGATGAGATCCTCAAATACCTTGTGAGACCATATGCTGGTGTGGTTGGCCCTGTGTTTCTCCTAATGCAGGACAATGCCAAACCTCATGTGGCTGAAGTGTGTCAGCAGTTCCTGCAAGATGAAGGCATTGAAGGTATGGACTGGCCCGCCCGTTCCCCAGACCTGAATCCGATTGAGCACATCTGAGACATCATGTCTCGCACCATCCACCAATGTAACGTTGCACCACAGACTGCCCAGGAGTTGACTGATGCTTTATTACAGGTCTGAGAGGAGATCCCTCAAGATTACATCCACCGCCTCATTACGAGCATGCCCAGGCATTGTAGTGAGAACATACAGGCACGTGGAGGCCACACACACTACTGAGCATCATTTCCTTGTCTTTAGGCACGGACCCGTAGAAGCGCAAGCACAGCGCGAAACGGCCATCGTCCCTGTTCTCCCCTGCTCACACGAGCTCAGGCTCCGTCGTTCCCGGCCATGAATTTTATCTGGAAATGTTGCTAATAAAAGTTTGAATTCGTTGAAGACTGGTGAGTGCCCTCATCCTTTCTAATTTGTGGACTTGTTATATGCATCTGCTGCTCTGTGTATACAGCAGCTGCAGCCGTAATCATCTGAGGCAGGGAACCTTTAGTGTCAACAGAGCAAAGAGAGAAAGAAAGGAGCCCCAGCACTGTGGACTGTGGAGCACAGCAGCAGCAGGAACCACTCTGCAGTGCTGGGTGTCCTCTCCTCCCTCCTTCCTCTGTTGTCTGCAGATACTTCCTATGTTTCTGCCCCAGGATGTGAGAGACAAATGGGACTCTGCAAAGACAAATTGCAGAAACATCATATAATAGGCGAGTATGTGTGTGCGTATCAGTGTTTGTTTATATGTTTCTATGTATATGTGTATATATATCAGTGTTTGTATTAGTGTGTAAATATGCCAGTTTTTCTGTGTGATATAGGGTGTCTATTAGTGAGTGTGTGTGTAAATATATTACAGAATCAATCATCATTCATATTATCAAATTTGTAGTAGGTGTAATAATAATATTAGCAAATCCCTCCAATTAGAAATGTAGTATAGTTTTTCTTATTCACTATGTCTCTTTTCTCATGTGCAGGCATTGCAGAACCTTAGGTATCCATGGTTACATCCACTGATGAAGTGACAGCTAGTTGCTAGTGGTCGTAACCATGGATACCTAAGGTCCTACAATGCCTGCACATGAAGAAAGAGACATAGCGAATCAGAAAAACTATACTACGTTTCTAATTGGAGGGATTTGCTAATAGTATTATTATTACAACTACTGCATGCTGGTATAGGATCTTGGAGATAGGAATACCCCTTTAACATACATTTTGGACATAAGTATTAGATTGAATCAAAAATTTGTTACCACAGTTAACCAACCCAAGAAAAATATAAAATCAACCAGAAATACTTGGGAGGGTTCACATGCTGGCCAAAAAAGCTAATGTTACAATAGACTAATATTGGTGTGGTGTGTATGTGTCTCCAATTTGAAAATTCAAACAGGTTTTCCAAAACATACCTACACTGTAAAATGTTTTGACTTACCTAGTGTTGAGCGATACCGTCCGATACTTTAAAGTATCGGTATCGGAAAGTATCGGCCGATACCGGCAAAGTATCGGATCTAATCCGATACCGATGCCCGATACCAATACAAGTCAATGGGACTCAAGTATCGGACGGTATCCCTGATGGTTCCCAGGGTCTGAAGGAGAGGAAACTCTCCTTCAGGCCCTGGGAACCATATTAATGTGTAAAATAAAGAATTAAAATAAAAAATATTGCTATACTCACCTCTCCGACGCAGCCTGGACCTCACCGCCGTAACCGGGAGCCTTCTTTGCTTAAAATGCGCGCGTTTAGTGCCTTCGGTGACGTCACGGCTTCTGATTGGTCGCGTGCCGCCCATGTGACCGCGACGCGACCAATCACAGCAAGCCGTGACGTAATTTTCAGGTCCTGAATGCCTAATTCTAGGCATTCAGGATTTGAAAATTACGTCACGGCTTGTGATTGGTCGCGTCGCGGTCACATGGGCGACGCGACCAATCACAAGCCGTGACGTCACGGGAGGCAGTAAACGCGCGCATTTTAAAATTACGTCACGGCTTCTGATTGGTTGCGTGCCGCCCATGTGACCGCGACGCAACCAATCACAAGCCGTGACGTAATTTTCAAATCCTGAATGCCTAGAATTAGGCATTCAGGACCTGAAAATTACATCACGGCTTGCTGTGATTGGTCGCGTCGAGGTCACATGGGCGGCACGCGACCAATCAGAAGCCGTGACGTCACGGGAGGCAGTAAACGCGCGCATTTTAAGCAAAGAAGGCTGCCGGTTCCCTCGGTAAGGTGCAGGCTGCGTCGGAGAGGTGAGTATATCCCTATTTTTTATTTTAATTCTTTATTTTACACATTAATGTTGTTTCGATACCGATACCCGATACCACAAAAGTATCGGATCTCGGTATCGGAATTCCGATACCCGATACTTGCGGTATCGGAATGCTCAACACTACTTACTGCAATAATTTATTTGCAGATTTTTTATTAAAACAAAAAAAATTCCCCATGCACAAAAATGACCTTGTAACAGAAAATGCCAGCAGGTAGGAATACAGCCGAAAACTGCTGCAACAGCCTACAGAGTTTGAAGAGTTGCTTCAAACTGAAGCATATAAATGCCCAATTTTTTTGCTTAACTTCGTGTTGCAGAAAAATGTTGTGATTTTTCAAGGTTCTTTACCACAGAATTGACAAATTGTAGTCTTAACATTTAAGATCGGCATCTGTAATGCTTTATGTGCCCTTTTCACCCATAGAAAATATTGTCAAACTGTGATAAATGTGCCCCAATATATAATCAATAACTGTAAAAATGTACCCTTACAATCTTGTCGTTATTAATGCAAACGTAATATTTACCTGTACGGCTGACAGTATGTTGCAGTTTATCATATTTTCTAGCATCTGACAGACAGAAATAAATGTTAAAAATCCAAAAATTAAGATATTTTCTGAGCAAAAAACTATTTTCAAACATACGTATGTGTAATAAACAGCCATGTTTCAAATCTAAAAAGTACTAGTGCAAGTGAAATGCATATTCGGATGCACCACGTTTCAAGCAATATGGCCTCATTTTCTAGTATAGAATTGATTTTATAGTCAATAAAACTTTGAGAAAAGATGGTTCCAAAATGTTTCTTTAGTTCGGTTAACCCCTTCACGACGTGACCAATCTTCGTTTTCATTTTTTTTTTCTCCCTTTCTTCCCAAAGCCATAACTTTATATTCTTGTCCACATATATATATGAGGACTGATTTTTGGCAGGATGAGTTGAACTTTTGAATGATACCATTTATTTTACCACATAGTGTACTGGAAAACAGGAAGAAAATTCCAAGTGGGGAGAAATTGTGAATAAAATTCAATTCTGACATTGTTTTTTGGGAATTGCTTTTACAATGTACATTTTGTGGTTAAATTGACATCACAAAATGATTCTGCTCATCAGTACTATTATGGCGATACCAAACATGTCCAGTTTTTTTTATTATTTTCGTGGTGAAAAATAAATCAGAAGTTTGCAAAAAACATTTTTGGGTTGTGTCACCATTTTTCGAGACCCGAAACTTTTTCATTTTTCAGTTGATGGAGCTGTGTGATGGCTTATTTTTTGTGGGGTGAGACTAAGTTTTTATTGATTCCATTTAGAGTAGAGGTGACGTTTGTATCGCTTGTCACAGCATTTTTTGAGGAATTACAGCAAGCACTCAAAAAAACATAAATTTAGCGTTCTTGTTTTTTTTCGTTTCCAGTGTTTATTGGGTTAATTTTTTTATACTTTGATAGATCAGACGTTTGTGAATGCAGCAATACCACATATGTATATTTTTTTAAGATCTATTTTTAATGGTGAAAAGGGGTTGATTTGAACTTTTATGCTTTTTATTTTATTTTTTTTTCAGATTTTTTAAAACATTGTTTTTTACTTTTTATTGGTCTTAATAGTCCCATTAGGGAACTTGTAGCTGCAATCGTCTGATCGATTGTGCTATGTGCTGTAAATGCCAAAAATCATAACATATGTTGTGACGGGGCTTATGTATTGGATGTCCGATTGTCTCATTTAAAACATAAGTAAACTTTTTTAAACTTAATTATAAATACGGTAAGCATTTGCAAAGCTATAAATCTTTGTAACATACCCAACTTCCTTTGTTTGCTTCCTTCTTTCTTAAACGCCATGCTGAAAGTATTGTTTTGACTACCTAGTTCATGCTCTTTTACAAGCTGCTTTGAGCTGCTGTTCTAGCTAGAATCCAAACTCACATACTATTTGCAAACACTCGTATAGTCTGATCATGAGGACGGAGAGCAGAGAAGCTGGCCTGGAGAGAGTATGCACCTTGTTTGGAAGGTAAAGTGACTAATATTTTTTTCACCTACTACTGTAGCAGGCAAATAGAAGTCTTTAATTTCAGAATTGGCAACAAAAAAAAAACATACCTTTTCAAGGTTAGGTGTATCCAAAAATTTAGTAGCGGTTTCAGATATTTTCATACCAACATTATTAACTGGAAAATTCAAAAAAATATTTCAAAAACTAATTATAACTGAAAATTAACCTAATAATAACAAACACTAAAGCTTAGACCCACCTTCCTGGCTAACAAGTTACAACAATTAACAGTTAAAATTTACATAGGATGTGGAATGAGGCCATCTTCACACAGCAAGGGGTCAGTATTTTGCATCAGAAATTGGAATGGAACATAAATGTGAAACTCTACAATAAAAAATGTACCTCTGCAACATGTTTCACTTCCAAAAATGGGTGTAAAATACTCACCACACTATGCAAGTCTGCCAAATAATCTGTTCTCAGCTTTTGCAGGACAGCACAAGGCAGGTGAGATTTTTAGGTTAGTTCACTTGGTCTTGTTGCTGTGTGGTGGCCATCAATGTTACAGTGCTGCATCTGTGGGCTACTGTGACCCAGAGACATGGGAGCTTTGCCTGGTAGTATGGGTGATGTAGGGCACCTGGGTCGCTTCTCCTGCTGGCACATTGTTGCAGTGGCAGAGGTTGCTATTCAGGGCTATGCTTAATAGATTTAGGTTCAACTAAGAGGTTCATGGTAAATTGGCAATAGGCTTATAAATTCTAATAAAAATGCTACTAAAAAATGAAGCAGAAAAAAACGATATAGACCACACATCCAAATCTAATACATTGATATATGGCTGCTAAGCAAAAAATGAACATAGCTGTAGACAAGGTTCTTAGTTAAAATTGTGATCACAATGCATGAAGCCCACTGTCAGCAATGAAGAGATAATACACTAGTAGGTGGAGTGGCCAAGATGCCCTACAAAACCAATGCTGCAAGGCAAATCCCCAAGGCTCCACACCACACCACCTCACAGGCACAGCAGCGTAGCAACAATGGATGCTAAACAGCACCAACACCAACTGAAAGGATCAAAAAAACTCACCATCTACATGGTCTCAGACAAAAAGGTGAGAGCCAAATAAGAGGTACTCCTCTTGCAGTCTCCTGCTAATTTAAAAACACCATTAAGGTCAGAATACCACTAAGAGGTACGCTGTGATGTGGTGGTGGTCTAATTAGAATATTAACTGCGAACTTCATGTTCAGTTTTGTAAATGTTTGCGTAATGACAATTGATCAATCAATATGTGATACTGAGTCATTTCTCATGGACAAGCTGTGAGTCAGGGTAGTCAATGAGTCCAAGGTCGAAAGCCAGGAGGGAACATCATGGGAGGGAAGACACAAAGGCGTAATCAGGTCCAAGGTCAGAATATCAGGAGGATAACAGATCAGAGCAAAGGGACTAGGCAAAATGGATGGTCAGAACAAGGTCCAAGGTCAGGCAGCAAAAGGATCCACAACCAAACCACACAAAGCTGAATCTACATCTGGCAGAAACCTGGGACTGATGGCCCAGCTAAGTATCTGGGCAATCACCTGCGACAGGGAACACAAGAAGGCAGCCTAATAACTTCTAGTCTCAGGTTGGATGGCTGAGCTGTCAATCAAAACACTGACAGCTCAGCACGCCCCTTTACCAGATTGGACGACTGAGCTGTCAAAGTACTAACAGCTTCAGCATGCCCCTGCACCAGATTGGATGGCTAAGCTGTCAGTAACTGCATCCCAGACAAACTGAGGTATGGAATCATGACACGGTGTATGAGTTTTGAATGTGAGGTCCATGTCTTTTTCTACAGATATGTTATAATCTGTCTTTTTTACTTGGTACCAACACTCCTCCCATTTGGACCAAATGGTATAACATTAGCAGGAGACTGCAAGAGGGTTGCCACCTATCTTCTCCTCAAGTTTTTTCACTGAGATCATTTGGATGGTGAGTTTTTTTTAGCTACTTTCACTTCTTGTTGATAGCTGTTATTATTGCTGTGCTGTGTCTATGGGATGGTGTGACATGGAGCTTTACGGGCTTTCTTTGCAGCATGGGAATATAAGTTTTGTATGTGCAGCCCATGATTTTTTTTATAAAGTTATGTTATTCTGAGAAAAATAGTAAAGGTAACCTTTCGCCTCCCAAACAGATATTTACTTGCAGCTATAGTGATAATCTGCAGTCTATTTACCTAATAAAGTTTTGATATATATCTCATACTTATTGGCTTATGACCATTATTCTTCCTCACTCTTTTTGACATTTGGTTTTGCCCCATATTTAAATCCCTCCACTTGGACCCCTATATATGTTTTTGGTCATTTGGCCTGAGGTTTTATTCTATATACAGCGTGTGAAATAAGTATTGAACACATCACCAATTTTCTAAGTAAATATATTTCTAAAGATGCTATTGACATGAAATTCTCACCAGATGTTGTTAACAACTCATCCAATCCACACAGGCAAAGAAATCAAACCATTGATGTCCATAAATTAGGTTACTTATAATACTGAGAAATTACACAGAGACAAAATATTGAACAGCTGAATAGAGAGACAAAGTCCCGGCATTGGCATCCATGCACTGGATTGTGCCTGTCCACGGGAATCCGGGAGACCATGGAGCTCGGGTGCTAACCCCAGAAGGCAGAGAACGTATTGTCCAATGTCAGAGAAGAGGCAGCACACACTGTTCCGACATGAAGGACTTTATTGAAAGGAAAGAGCCTCTGGATGCGTGGAAGCACATGCAGCACGAAATGGCCATAGTCCATCACTACCCACATTCATTGAGCCCGCCGACATGTAATCACTCCTTTGAATAAAGACCTTCACGTTGGAATGGTGAGTGCTGCCTCTTCTCTAACATTGGACAAAAGTATTGAAGACATGAAGAAAGAGGTTCAAAAAGCCATGGAAAGTCATAACATCAGCTGAAATCTTTCAGTAATTAGAAAGCAATCCTGCCACTCATCTGCCACTTAGTGAAAAATAATATCAGTAGGTTTAACTGATGGCCTATAAAAAGGTGTCTCATTGCCAAGGTTTAACACAAGAGACATCTTATGCTGAGTAAAACCTGTGAGTTGCCTCAAGACCTTTGCTACCCTATTGTTGCAAAACCTACTGATGACATTGGTCACAGAAGAATTTCTAAACTACTAAAGGTTCCAGTGAGCACTGTTGGGGCCATTATCCAGAAGTGGAATGAACATAACATCACCATAAACGGGCCTCAGCAAATTTCAGACAGAGTGAAAAGAATTATCAGAAGAGTTGTCAAAAAGCCAAGGACCACCTCTGGAGAGATACAGAAAGACCTGAAATCAGCAGGTACAATTGTTTAAAAAAAAAATCTATAAGTAACGCACTCAGCCTCCATGACCTGTAAGCAGGCTCACCACGCTAGACTCCTTTGCTAAACAAAAAGCATGTTCAAGCGCTTTTAAAGTTTGCTCAACAACATTTAGACAAGCCTGTGAAATACTGGGAGAAGATAGTTTGGTCAGTTGAGAACAAAACTGAACTCTTTGGATGCCACCACAATCGACCATGTTTGGAGGCCAAAAGGCACTGGATATCACCCCAAAAATACCATACCGACAGCGAAGTTGAAGAAGTGTAAGCATCATGGTGTTTGTCTGTTTTTCAGCATTCAGCAATGGCAAACTTCATATAATTGAAGAAAGGATAAATGGGCAAATGTACCAAGACATTCTTGATAAAAATCTTCTGCTATCTACCAGGATGATGAAGATGAAATGAGGGTGGACATTTCAGCAAGACAATGATCCCAAACACATAGCCAAGGAAACTCTTAACTGGATTCAGAGAAAGAAAATGAAGCTGCTAGAATGACCCAGCCAATCACCTGACCTGAATCCAATAAAAAATTTATAGAAGGAACTAAAGCTCAGAGTTCATAGAAGGAGCCCACAGAACCTTCAGGATTCGAAGAGTGTTTGTGTGGAAGAATGGGCGCAAATCACACCTGACGCAGTGCATGCGACTAAAAATTTGGTGACGTGTTCATTACTTATTTCACCCGCTTTAAATGTACATATTTTCTCCCTGTAGCTGTTTTTCAGTAAACCTTCTAGAAATGATGTAAATGCCATTTACCAGCAGATAACAGCAGCATCTGCAGATAAATAGTTTTTGAGGTAAAAGGTTCATAAAGAACTTAATTTTCAGTTATTCAAATTTTTCTTAGTGTCAACAAATCAATGTATAATATGTGAAAATGCGGTTCAGGTCTTTCTTTTTTTCTACAGCAGTGGTGAAAGAGGCTTTTCATGAACTTAGCTTTCACTGATACTGAGTTTAAAGATATTTTTTTTCCCTCCGGCCACTTCTAGTACTACAACCCCTCTGTGCACCCACATAAAGTACTATCAGATCCAGCATTTACTTCTATACAGCCACATGACATTGCCTATTCAATCACCCTGTAACATTCCAGAGAGGAATATCTTGGTATCTGCAGTCACATGGTCTTCCATATTCCAGAATTCACAGGATGATAAATGGAAAGATGTTATTTACCCAGAACTCCAATATCCAAGCTTTTCAGTTCCTCTTGAATCGTATGGTAGATATTTGATCCTTTTGTAAAGTCTGCCTGTATATATTTAATTTTGCGTCCGGACTCTTTCTCTGCAAATATATATTGTATTAAATATTGTAACATTGTATACACAGATATTTGCACTTATACATCCTGTAATGCAAAAGGCAAACCAAATACAAAAATCTGAAATTTCAAGAATAAAATAACTTTTCCAACAGCCCAGCTATTGACTTTAGTATAGGGCATTTTGAAATACTAAGCAAACTCCTGAATTTAACATTACTGATAACGCCAATATAACTTGCAACAAGTGTGAACCCTTTGGACTTAATAATAAATTCCTGCTGCTGTGTTATCTCGCTCCACTTTTAAGCCATTAGCATGTTGTAAATGATTTACATTTAGACTTATACTCTGTGTGCAGAATTATTAGCTTAGAATATTTTGACCATATCATCATTATAATGCAGATTTTCCAACTCAAGCTGTGTAAACTTGAATGCTTATTGGATAAACCAAGCCATATGAACACGTCTTCAGAATTTGCACGCAAAATTATTTTACTGCAGACAATTATATGTACAATTAGAATCATCAAAATTCATCATCATATTTCATCCATTATATTCACATTTATCAGGCTGTCCATTAGAAATGTCCATAATAAATAATACTTTATCAGCAAAGAGTCTTCATAGAGGTCTTAGGCCGGTTTCACACTAGCGTTTGTGTATGCAGCATAGAGCCGAGTACTTCTTACCTTCAGATCCGCATATATCCGCATCCGTCTTGCGTACCTATCTTTAATATAGTGTACGCAGGGACATGCATGGTCATGCGTTGTATGTCAAAACGCCGCACGGGAACGCATCCGCATACAACGGATGACCACACATGTCCCTGCGTGCACAATGTTAAAGATAGGTACGCAGGACGGATGCGGATGTGTGCGGATCTGAAGGTGAGAAGCCCTATGCTGCGTACACAAACGCTAGTGTGAAGCCGGCCTTATGCACACATGGCAAACAAGCTGCTAAGTTTCAGGGGAACTCCCCCCTTTCTCAAGCATGCTTTTATAATGGACAGCCTGCCTCATACAGATAAATATAATGGGATGAAATATGATGATGAATTATGATTCTTCTAATTGTACATATACAGTCTTGCCCCGAATTGTTCCAGAAAATGAAGTATTTCTCCCAGAAAATGATTGCAATTACACTTGTTTTGCTATACATGTTTATTTCGTTTGTGTGTATTGAAACAACGCAAAAAAAACAGATACAAAAGGGTAAATCACTTCCGCTAACCATTGTTAAAGAAATGGTTAAACTTATATACAGAAATATGTCTAAATTGAGCGAAAAGGAATCTGATGTTATCATCTGAGTCTCCCGTACATTCCACATAGCAGTGGTCAGTAATTCTAGGAAACTGTCAAGACATTAGTTGTTTTTCTCCTTCCCATGATCTATGTATCTGTTTTGTCCCTTTTGACCAGATTGTTCTGCCAAATCGTTGCTAACCACACACATGTGCAAACCACACTCGCATTCTTCTATGCAATCCATCTAGTATCCCAGGATATATGTGACAACCCATTGTATAATCCATGTATAATCCATATTTTTGCCAATTATTATGTGACTTATACTCCTTGTGACCTTGGGCTATAAAAGACGGGCCCAGGGAAAATAAGCTCTCAGAGTATTTTGGAAAGACAACCTGTAGTCTGTCTCTCTGATTTATTTCTCCTAATTCAAGGCGCCTATGTGCAGCGATAACTGAGGTTGGTTCAAGAGAGAGAGAAAATCTCGACTTTGACACCATCAACAAGCTTCTTACACTCAACCTCAATTTTTGACCACTCTGCTTTTGCAAACTGCTCCAGGTCTCTCATATTTGATGGACACTACATTAAGACCCAAAATCATAAACAGTAGACTCATGTGCTTTATCAAAAAGCTCTATCTTGGTTTCATCTTTCCACAAGATGCTTTCCTAGAAGGATTTTGGCTTACTCAGATATATTTTGGCAAACTGCAGTCTAGCCTTTTCATGTCTCTGTGTCAGCAGTGAGGTCCTCATGGGTCACCTGCCATAGGTTTAATTTCATACAAATGTTGATGGACAGTTTGACACTGATGCACCCTGAACCTTCAGGACATCTTGAATTTGTTTGAAACTTGATTTGGGCTGCTTATCCACCATCCGGACTATCCTGCGTTGCAACCTTTTATCAATATTTCTCTGCCATCAACATCCAGGGAGATTAGCTTCAGTGCCATGGGTTGTAAACTTCTTGATTATGTTGGGCACCATGGATAAAGGAACATCAAGATCTCTGGAGATGGACTAGTAAACTTCAGATTGTTGATACTTTTTCTCAAGTCCTCAGACAGTTCTCTTCTCTTTCTGTTCTTCGTGCTTAGTTTGTCACACAGACACAAAATGCAAAGATTGACTCAACTTCTGCCCTTTTTATCTGGTTTCAACTGTGATTTTCATATTGCACACACCTGTTACTTACCACAAGTGAGTTTGAACAAGCAAAACATGCTTAAAACAAAATTGTTTTCACGCAATTTTGGAAAGTTGACAACAATGTTGTCCAGCCCATTTTTGTGGCTTTCTGTGAAATGATGTCCAATTTGCCCTTTTGTTTTTTTTGTGTTGTTCCAATACACACAAAATAAATAAAATGTGTATAACAATCGTGTAATTGAAATTATTTTCTGAGAGAAATACTTTCACATGCAAATTCTGAAGACGTGTGCATACTTTATTTGGTTATTCTACTATGGTTGTTGGAAGAGCCTATTTATGCACATTTTTCATTCTCTGCTACATGCTTTTCCCACTAACATTTATGGACTTGCTTATTGGATCAAGCATGTAAGGTGATGTCTATTGTTTAATGTCGGAGGGTACGGCCTAAGGATACAACACCCTTTATCATGAGGTGCAGAATTATTGCGCAGTTCATTTTCTTCAGGTAAAATGGGCCAAAAAGATTTAACTGACTCTGAAAAGTCAAAATTTGTTACAAGTCTTATAGAGGAATGTGACATTCTTGTAATTGCTAAAATATTGTGTGTGATCACAGAACCATCAAAAGTTTTGTTACAAATAGCTCAACAGGGTCCCAAAAACATATTGAGAAAAACGTATATTAACTGCCAAAGATATAAGGACAATCAAATGTGAAGCGACCAGGAGCCCATTATCCTCCAGTGCTATCATATTGCAGAACTGCAACTTCCCTGGAGAGCCCAGAAGTACAAGGTGTTCAGTGCTCAGAGACCAAGGTAAGGAAGAACGAAACCTAGCTACCACTGAACAACTTATGTACTATACAATTGTCTAAGGGTCACTTCCGTCTTTCTGTCAGTCTTTCTGTCTGTCTGTCTTTCTGTCTGTCTGTCACGGAAATCCCGCCAGCTGGCCGCGACCAATCAGCGACGGGCACAGTCCGGCCGCGAAATGCCGCTCCCTACTCCCCTGCAGTCAGTGCCCCCTCTATACTCCCCCCCAGTCAGTGCCCACATAGCGTTAAAAGGACTGCTTTACACCGTGGCATAAGACGGTGTAAGGCAGTCCGTTAACGCTGCCATTAACCCTCTATGTGACCAAATTTTTACTATTGATGCTGCCTATGCATAATGTTAAAAATATTAAAAAAAATCAAAAAAATCATTATATACTCACCCTCCGATGGCCCCCGGATCCAGCCCAGGCCTTTCCTCGTGCGCCGCTCCGGTCGCAATAATGATTTGCGGCAACGACCGGAGATGACGTAGCGGTCTCGCGAGACCGCTAAATCATCACGTGTTATTGCTGCTTGGGACCGGAGCGTCGCGCGAGGAGCGGGAAAGGCCTGGGATGGATCCGGGGGCTGTCGGAGGGTGAGTATATAACTATTTTTTATTTTAATTCTTTTTTTAAACAGGGATATGGTGCCCACATTGCTATATACTGCGTGAGCTGTGTTATATACTACGTGGGCAGTGTTATATACTGCGTGAGCTGTGCTATATACTGCATGGGCAGTGTTATATACTGCGTTGGCTGTGTTATATAGTACGTCGGCTGTGCAATATAATACGTGGCTGTGCTATATACTACGTGGGCTGTGCAATATACTGCGTGGCCTGTGCTATATACTGCATGGGCTGTGTTATATACTGCATCGGCTCAGCAATATACTGCGTGGGCTGTGCAATATACTACATGGCTGTGCAATATACTACATGGCTGTGCAATATACTACGTGGCTGTGCAATATACTACGTGGCTGTGCAATATACTACGTGGCTGTGCAATATACTACATGGCTGTGCAATATACTATGTGGCTGTGCAATATACTACGTGGGCTGTGCAATATACTACGTGGCTGTGCAATATACTATGTGGCTGTGCAATATACTACATGGGCTGTGTTATATACTACATGGCAGTGTTATACACTACGTGGGCTGTTTAATATACTACGTGGGCTGTGCTACATACTACATGGCTGTGTAATATACTATGTGGGCTGTGTTATATACTACGTGGCTGTGTTATACACTATGTGGGCTGTGATATATACTGCGTGGGCTGTTACATACTACTTTGCTGTGCTATATACTGCGTGGGCTGTGTAATATACTGCGTGGGCTGTGTAATATACTATGTGGCTGTGCAATATACTATGTGGCTGTGCTATATACTACGTGGCTGTGCTATATACTATGTGGGCTGTGCAATATACTACGTGGCTGGGCAATATACTACGTGGCTCGGCAATATACTACGTGGGATGTGCAATATACTACGTGGTGGTGCAATATACTACATGGGCTGTGTTATATACTACATGGCAGTGTTATACACTACGTGGGCTGTGTTATACACTATGTGGGCTGTGCTATATACTGCGTGGGCTGTTATATACTACGATACTACGTGAGCTGTGTTATATACTATGTGGCTGTGTTATATGCTATGTGGGCTGCTATATACTATGTGGCTGTGCTATATACTACGTGGCTGTGCTATATACTACATGGCCGGCTGTGAACAATCAGCGACAGGTGCACTCCAGCCGTGAATTGGCACGGGATTTGAACCATGCTTCACTAATTGGTCGCGCCCGGCCAGCCGAATTCTGTGTACTCATTGTATTATTCTAAAATCTTCATAAATAAACTACATACATATTCTAGAATACCCGATGCGTTAGAATCGGGCCACCATCTAGTAACTTATATTCTCCTGGGAGCAGGTGGCTTTCAGTCATGGGGGCCTGCACTACGCAGTTACATTAATAGCTCAACCTACTGTGAGCAGCGGCTGTGATCAATCCCTGGAATTTTTATTGATAGCTCACACTGCAGCACATCTGTGCAGAGCAACATGTCGTCAAACTGACATCTCAGTCACTGCTCACAGCATAGTGAATGATGCCTGTAAACATTCCGTACACACCCTTAGGACTGAAAGCCAGAGGCTCCCAGGAGGATATAAGTTAATTTTCTCCCAATAGCCGCTCTTTAAGTAAGATGGCCAGGCAGCATTTTCACGCTACTAACCTGCAGTTTAACCCTATATTTACAGGTAAATAGCATTTCTGCAAAAGACAGGTTATCTGTATTATAACAGTATTTTGTTTTAAATGCAAAAAAATGAATCCTATGCTGTCTGGTCACTAACTAAACACAATACCCACTTACTAGTTCACCTATTTGGGTGAAAAGCCTACTGTTTCTCACCATAAAACATCAGATATTAGTCCAATTCACACTTAGCTCTCGCAGAGGATGGCTACCCCTCTTCCCAAGACTGAAAGCCCTGTGTGAATAAATTACACCTTCTTAAAGGAGCCTTCTTACCTGGCCCCTATTGAGGCTCAGTAGGCAGCACAAATCCTTGACCACCCTAATGGATATAGTGAACCTTCTGTTCTATTCCCACTCTATCAACTTCAAAAATTACTTTATTTATCTTTTTTTGTGTAGCTGTGCCTACTGTATATGTAGTGTATGTCATATTTAAAATCTACACTACCATTCAAAAGTTTAGGGTCACCCAGACAATTTTGTGTTTTCCATGAAAACTCATACTTTTATTAATCAAATGAGTTGCCAAATGAATTGAAAATCTAGTCCAGACATTGACAAGGTTCAAAAAAGATCTTTATTTGAAATAATAATTTTCTCCTTCAAACTTTGTTTTCGTCAAAGAATGCTGCCTTTGCAGCAATTACAGCATTGCAGACCTTTGGCATTCAAGCAGTTAATTTGCTGAGGTAATCTGGAGAAATTTCACCCCATGCTTTCAGAAGCCCCTCCCACAAGTTGGTTTGGCTTGATGGGAACTTTTTGCGTACCATATGGTCAAGCTGCTCCCACAACAGCTCAATGGGGTTGAGATCTGGTGACTGCACTGGCCACTCCATTACAGATAGAATACCAGCTGCCTGCTTCTTCCCTAAATATTTCTTGCATAATTTGAAGGTGTGCTTTGGGTCATTGTCCTGTGGTAGGATTAAATTGGCTCTAATTAGGCGCTGTCCATAGGGTATGGCATGGTGTTGCAAAATGGAGTGATAGCCTTCCTTATTCAAAATCCATTTTACCTTGTACAAATCTCCCACTTTACCAGCACCAAAGCAACCCCAGACCATCACAGTACCTCCACCATGCTTGACAGATGGCATCAGGCACTCTTCCAGCATCTTTTCAGTTGTTCTGCATCTCACAAATGTTCTTCTGTGTGATCCAAACATCTCAAACTTGGATTCATCTGTCCATAACACTTTTTTCCAATCTTCCTCTGCCCAATGTCTGTGTTCTTTTTCCCTTATTAATCTTTTGCTTTTTTTAGCCAGTCTCAGATATGGCTTTTTCTTCACCACTCTGCCCTAAAGGCCAGCATCCCCAAGTCGCCTCTTCACTGTAGACGCTGACACTGGCGTTTTGCGTGCACTATTTAATGAAGCTGCCAGTTGAGGATCTATGAGGCGTCGATTTCTCAAACTACAGACTCTAATGGGCTTGTCTTGTTGATCAGTTGTGCAGCAGGGCCTCCCACTTCTCTTTCTACTCTGGTTAGAGCCTGTTTGTGCACTACTCTGAAGGGAGTAATAAACACTGTTGTAGGAAATCTTCAGTTTCTTGGCAATTTCTCGCATGGAATAGCCTTCATTTCTAAGAACAAGAATAAACTGTCGAGTTTCACATGAAAGGTCTTTTCTTCTGGCCATTTTAAGAGTTTAATGGAACCAACAAATGTAATGCTCGATTCTCATCTAGCTCAAAGGAAGGTCAGGTTTATACAGTAGGTTCTCTAATCAGCCAAACTGTTTTCAGCTGTGCTAACATACTTGCATAAGGGTTTTCAAGGGTATTCTAACTATCCATTAGCCTTCTTACACAGTTAGCAAGCACAAAGTACCATAAGAACACTGGAGTGATGGATTTTGGAAATGGGCCTCTATACACCTATGAAGATATTGCACTATAAACCAGACGTTTGCAGCTAGAATAGTCATTTACCACATTAACAATGTATAGAGTGTATTTCTGAAAATTTAATGTTAGCTTCATTGGAAAAAAAACTGCTTTTCTTTCAAAAATAAGGAAATTTCTAAGTGACCCTAAAATTTTGAACGGTAGTGTATTTAAGTTTTATCAGTAATGTCAACATTTTTTACCTATCTCAGATGCCACTCTCTTCAGCTTCTCCAGGGTTCTACTTATCAGGACCACATCCAGGCCTCGCTTTGCAAGCTAAGAATAAAGTCAATCATTGGTAAAAAAAAAATAGATAAATATTTTTGAAAATGCTATGAATTTAATTAATTTTTATCATACACATGGTAAAATCTTATTGCGTTGATCTAAAATAGTTCCATAGAATACGACCGGTGTGGGAGCTGACAGTCATAGACAAAAAATACTAACAGGCAGACATCTGGCCTGTTTCTCTGGATTTTGCCAACTACTGTAAATAGACTCCATTTGTTGATTCATAGAAAATAAAATGGTAAGAGCAAATCATGCTCCAAGTGTACCACTATGATCATTCCATTGTTAATTACGGCATTCCCAAAAACTGGTGAATGTTGTCTGATGTATCCAATAAAACTGTAGACCACTAAAAATCAGACCACCACCACTGTGTTGCGAGAAAGTGAATAAAGACTCTATAAGTGTACTATAAGAGTATTTCTGCACTTGTAACAAACTTCAATGGTGGTATCTGACACACTGATTCCACACTGATCTTTCACTATGTTACTATTTTACATGACCGTCAAATCTCATAAATTCTTGTTTTTCTTTCGGTTTTCCAGGGTTTTTCTTCTTCTATTTCCCTTTATGTCGAACAAGCATGATTCCCATAACTGTTCCTTTATATTTTGCTCCACAATAATGTCTAACTCAATGTTGCAACATGCTATTAGGTTATTGCTAACAGAACGGCTATGTGTTGAATCATTTTTGCTTGCCCAACCCTGTATGTAAGTCTTTTCTGCTATCAAATGGGTTTTCCAGGCAATAAATTAAAGAATCTACACAATCAACTATTTAAGGATCAGTTGTTTTTATTTTTTGGGAAACCCATTTAACCATACAAAATGTTATAAAACAGCACAGATTACGGTGTGTGAACTTCATTTTTGTATCATTGATGTTTGTTGATTGTCTCTTTGCCCAAATTGAAATGTAGAAAATAGAATGTATCCTTGTTTTTTGGTCTGTTGTTACCAGGGTTGACAACTGTTCATAAATTCCTGCGCAGTCCTAAAATAAGGGATTCTTCTAGTATGAAAAAATAAATTGATGCCTTCTTTTTTTTTTTATTTTGTAAGCTGAAGTATGGGTTGACGGTGGTTGATTTGCAGTAGTTATCATTTAAATCCTGAGTTTCTTTATGTGGATTTTCCCTATAGATTTGTATTAGATGTGGAAAATTTGCAAGTAAAAAAATGCACATGCATTTTACCACATTTACTTGGTGGAATTGCACCAAAAATGCATGTCAAAGCCAAATACCGGGAAGTATCAAAAATCAAAACAGCTTTATTTAAAACATGACACACCAACAAAAGATAAAAAAACGCAGTGTCAAAAATGTGAAAAAAAATTCATAGTAAAAAAAGCACCTAAAAAATGCAATGAAAAAACGCAAGCAACCTAATTTGCATAATAGGTGCAGAAATGGTGTAGAAATTCTGCAGCTTCAAAGACTCACCAAAAGCTCATCGTGGGAATGTAGCCTAAATCGAAAGCGCAAAAATAGAAAATCATCTGGTTGAGAAGATGTTAAAGCCGGCAATAAACTAAGAAGAGTTCTGGATGGCAACCATTTGTTTCGTCACATTACCTTACCTCCATCAACAATAATTCTGGCAAATAGCGAACAGTTTAGTGCCACCCTAGGCAATCACTTACCTGCAGAGCATAGGCTTTTCCTATCCCATCAGTAGCCCCAGTGACCACTGCAAAACCAAAGGCAAAAATGAAACACTGAACATACCCTTATAAAGTCTGATATACTGCTGGTTTCTGAAGACTTTAGTCCATTATATAAAAGTGCACATTATTCTCTATTTTTTTAAGATTCCTTTTTTCTTCTTTTCTTTCAAATATTTGTAAAATAACAAAAGGTTAAAAAATATTCATATGCAGTTGGACTATGCCTCCCCTATTAATACATCTTGCAACAGTCTGATGGTGATAGGTTCCTGTGCAGAGACAAATGACACCTGATGTCTATGTTATTGGCATCATTTAGATTAGCTTTATGCCTGCACACAAGATATGACTTATAAAATAGATTTCACTCTGATATAGATATTCAAATAAAAAAAGGAAAGTCCAAGAACCATAAACCTGCAGTATAAAATATGTGTGTGAAGGTTCATTACCAGTTCAATTCATTTACTCATGTTCTTTTCATACAGCTCATTGACATACACAGATGAAAATGTGGTATAAAATAATCCGTCAAAACAAGCCAAGGAGAATATATTAGTTCTACAAGTCTCTAGCAATGTTATTTTCAAGGCATCCTAGCTGTACATACGTTGTTTCTTGCTTTTCAGCTTCGTTTTGGTGTCCTATTTTGGTGTAAATCGGAGTTTAATTTGGGCTTATTCATGTTATCCTCCGAACATAGGTCATCATTAGCTGATCAGTGGGACCTCCAGTACTCCAACAATATCAAATGTATGATAGATAGGTCACCAATGTCAGATCAGTTGGGAACTGGCAGCTTTCTGTAGCACTTGTGGCAGCCAGATGTAAGTAGTGTAAAAATACACCATTTTTAGATAGCTCCTTTCCTATTAAAGTGAATAAAACTTGATATCTGCAATGCCCGTGTTCTGTTCTAGCTCAGTATACTAACTGGGGATAGTTGCAAACAGCTGATTGGTGGGGGTGTTGGGTATTCGACTACCACTGAGGTGATATGGATGAGTCATTGACCTATCCTAAGGATACTTCATCAATATCTATGTAGTGATCATTTAATTTTTTAAAGCTCTACAGTGCTACTCCTGGTTGAAAGCATCATTGTGCAGAGTAGAGGCCAATTGAGCTATAGAGTCTTCATTATAAAAACCCAGTTGAGCTCCAAGTATTTGGGTACACAACATTTAGTGATTTTTTATTAGGGGTCCCCCCTCATTTTGATAAGCAGTAAAAGCTACACAGACAGCTATGAGTTGATATTAATAGCCTGAGAAGCTTCATGGTTATTGGCCTTTTCCCAGAATTATAACACAAGCCTCTAGCTGTCTGCTTTCCCTCAGTTAGGTATTAAAAATAGGGGGAACCCCAAATGTTGTTTTTATTTATTTATTAACAAGTACAGTAAAATGCACAGTCAAGGTAACCTTATTTCATAGCCTCTATGTGTTCCAGCAGCTGAAAACTCCAGTAACCTTAAAGTCTCCCTTAAAGGCTCCCTTAACCCATTATCTACCAATGTCCTTTTTTTTGGGACGCCTAATCTTTAGCTTCTAGCAACTAAGATTTTATAATTTTTAGAATTAGGTCCAATTTTTTGTGTTGTGTTTATAAAATGAATGTTTTCAAAATAGGAAATCATGTCATTGCCATTTTTAATTGAATATTGGGACGCCCTTTTCTGAAAAATCCGTACTTGTAAAAATTTTAATTTGGCAAGCAATGGGTTAAGGTTTTTGGGCCTTACAGCTGCTAGGAGACATGATGACTGTGAACTCTGGTAACTCTTTAAGATTACCTGTGTTCACAATCACTGGGTCTCGTGGTAGCTCAAGTGCCGAACTAATGAGTGCTGGAGTGCCGAATGCCGAGTTAACAATTTGCTTTAATTGTTTGGTTAGTAATGGCATCTGATAGACGCCTTTCCATTGCTAACCTATGGGCTTGATGTCAGCTGACATTACATCAACCACATAAACTAGTACCCTGATTGCCACCGCACCATTTCTGGGGTGGCTGTGGGCAGCTATTTTTAGACTGTGAGGGGGTCAATATTTATGGCTCTTCCCAGCCTATTAATATCAGCCTGCAGCTTTCTACTTTGCCTTAGCTGGTTATTAAAAATAGAGGTGACCCCATATCATTTTGTAGGGTCACCCTATTTTTAATAACCAGCTAAGGCAAATCAGACAGCTTTAGACTGATATTAATTAGCTGTGAAGCTGCATGGATATTGGCCCTTCCCAGTCTATAAATACCAGCTCAAAGCTGTTTGTTTTCCCTCTGCTGGTTTTAAAAATGAAGGGGACCGCATGTCGTTTTTTTTAAACTTATTTTTCTTTTTTACTGTCAGGCCTGGTCACGTGTTGCATCGGCATGGCTGTAATGGAGCGGGAAGTGCTCACAGCCATAAAGTTTGTTGATTGGCTACGCTGCAGCCTAGCTTTATTAGCCTTCTGAACCCAAACAGGGAACTGGACATACAGCAAGTCTGGTACCAACCCCGAACTTTGTAATCCCTAGTCACCTGCGCTCTAGACTGATGTAAACCTGGAAAAGCAGTTAAGTGTAGCAACATAATGATAATAAGAATTTTATTTCTATAGCGCCAACATATTCCGCAGCACTTTACATTTTAGAGGGGATTTGTACAGACAATGAAAGACATTTCAGAATAAAAATAATCACATAAATCAACAGATACCAAGAGGAGTGAGGTCCCTGCTCGCAAGCTTACAATCTATGAGGAAATAGCTGGGACACGAAAGGTAGATGGTAACAATTGCTTGTATTGTATGATCCAGCCATCAATGTAATAGGGTACTCATGTAATGTTGCATGAACCAGTAATGAACCAGTATGTGTAAAAGTATAGACACAGAGAGCTATTAAATGCATAAAGAGTTTAATAAAAGATGACACAAGGGTCCTGGCTTTGAAGTAAATTTGTAATGGGCAACATCATCCATACCACCTAACATCATACCTCACCAAAGAGAAGCACTTTCAGACATCACATTAGGGGTAAGTTGATTAAATGTTTAACCAAATATAACAGGACAATTTTCAAGTTGATAATTTTGAATGGCCCTACAGCCGTTGAGCGCTGATCACTGATGCGCATCAGTGATCGACCACCAGTTGTCGCTTTTTTTAGGTGTGAAAAAATAATTTAAAAAAAATTAGATTAGTTGATAAGACTAGATTAGTGACAATAAAAATATACCTTAGTAATCAACGTCTACAACAGTATATTTTGCTGAATTTAGTTAGTTTAGTAAGTTTGTTTTTTATTTGACCACATTTTTATATTCTTATGTTTTTCTAGATTCTTTTTCTTCTTTATTTTCTTTTCTAAATAAAAAAAGCTTACACCAAGCACTCGCGCGCACACCTGCATAAAATTTGGTACACTCACAAACACCACATATGTGAAAAAATGTCCTGCTTGTCCCAACCACTGTATTCTGCGGAGGGGGCATATGCCTTCCTTGCCTCCGATACTGATAGTGAGAGAGGATCACACAGCTCCCTCCGTTACTGACCCCCAGAAGACTGTGCCACTGATTTCTGATTTTGCGCTGCAATCAGGAATCAAATTTAACACCACCGACCTCACAGAAATAGACTTTTTCAAAAGTCTTTTTCTCTCAGAATTTTGTAAATCTCATGGTGGCTCAAACAAATTTAAATGCCCAGCAATTTTTGGCACAAAACCGTCCTTCATCATTGTCTAATTGGCCCCCTGTAGACACAGTAGAAATGATGACGTTTTGAGGCTTGGTGCTTCACATGAAGCAATGAAGAAGCCAGAACTTCGGCAATATTGGAGTGTTGACTATTTTTTATAACACTCCACTGTTCCGCATGACTACGACCAGCAAATTATTTGAGGCAATCCAAAAGTTTTTGCAGTTTTTACAATGATAATGCACAATGTCCTCCCTGAAATGACCACAACTTTGACAGACTTTTCAAAGGTCGGCCGGTCATTGTGCACTTTAGCAACAAGTTTGCTGAGGTATATGTGCCCCAAAGGGACATCTGCGTGGATGAGTCCCTAATCCATTTTGAGGGGAGGCTGAAATTCTGGCAATTCATGATCAGTAAGAGGGCCAGGTATGGAATTAAACTCTACAAGCTGTGCAAGAGTACTTCAGGGTAGGGTTGAGCGAAACGGGTCGGCCATTTTCAGAAGTCGCCGACTTTTGGCAAAGTCGGGTTTCATGAAACCCGACCCCTGTGTGGGGTCGGCCATGAGGTCGGCGATCTTCTGAATCTAGAATCGGAATTCCGATACCGAGTTCCGATATGTTTGCGATATCGGAAATCGGTATCGGAATCCACATTTAAGTGTAAAATAAAGAATTAAAATAAAAAATATTGATATACTCACCTCTCCGACGCAGCCTGGACATCGCCGCTGGTAACCGGCATCTTCCGTTCCTAAGAATGGCGCTTGAAAGACCTTTCGATGATGTCACGGCTTGTGATTGGTCGCGGCCGCCCACGTGACCGCTCAGCGACCAATCACAAGCCGTGACGTAATTTTCAGGTCCTAAATTCCTCATTCTAGGAATTTAGGACATGAGAATTACGTCACGGCTTGTGATTGGTCGCTGAGCGGTCACGTGGGCCACCGCGACCAATCACAAGCCGTGACGTCATCGAAAGGTCCTTCACGCGCTCATTCTTAAGAAAACAAAAGCTCCCGACGTAAGGACCCGAACCAATAAGAACAGGACAGGGAATATCAATAATATTAATTAATTTATTTTATTAAGTGACAATAGTGACAAACATTAATTGAAAATATATAGACATAAAATTAAATATAAAAATACATATATTGATAAAAAGATTATTGTGCACACTGAAAGCCGCAACACTTATAGGGCAAGCCAGATCCTCATAATAAGTTATAGCATATATGGCACATTATCCCAATATACACACTAAAAAAATATAAAAACTATATAAAAATTGTGTATAAAAATCAATTAGTGCCAGTGATATAAGGATATCACAAACAAACGAACAATTCACTCTCAAATATCAAAGTGACCATGAAGAAAATATATATAAGTGCTATGTGCAAGAGTTGAACCACCATTAGGAGTACATAAGGTGCCAGAGAATGACCAAAGGGCCAAAAAGTGCTATGTGCTTATGGAAAAAATGCCAGTTTACTTACAATGGTAGAGCAAGGGAATGACCCGAGGCTGCCAGCGGCTAATTAGTGTGCACCCCGACGCGCGTTTCAGACACGCAGTCCTTCGTCAGGGGGAATGTGTCTCATTCTTAAGAAGGAAGGCTGCTGGAAAGAAGCAGGGCGCGTCCGAGGGTGAGTATATACCTAATAGGAATATACTCACCCTCGGCTTCTTTCCGGCAGCCTTCCTTCTTAAGAATGAGTGCGTGAAGGACCTTTCGATGACGTCACGGCTTGTGATTGGTCGCGGCGGCCAACGTGACCGCTCAGCGACCAATCACAAGCCTTGACGTAATTCTCATGTCCTAAATTCCTAGAATGAGGAATTTAGGACCTGAAAATTACGTCACGGCTTGTGATTGGTCGCTGAGCGGTCACGTGGGCAGCCGCGACCAATCACAAGCCGTGACATCATCAAAAGGTCTTTCAAGCGCCATTCTTAGGAACGGAAGTGTCATGATTCTCAATGGCGAGAGAACATAGCCCAGCATATATGAGAACTAGCTCTTGGAAGATGGAAACTATACTGACCATGAACTAAACCTGCCGCACAACTAGAAGTGGCCGGGTAGCATGCCTACGTTTTTTTATCCCTAGATGCCCAGCGCCAGCCGGAGAACTACCTAATCCTAGCAGAGGAAAAGACAGTCCTGGCTCACCTCTAGAGAAATTTTCCCAAAAGGCAGACAGAGGCCCCCACATATATTGGCGGTGATTTAAGATGAAATGACAAACGTAGTATGAAAATAGGTTTAGCAAAATCGAGGTCCGCTTACTAGATAGCATGAAGACAGAAAGGGCACTTTCATGGTCAGCAGAAAACCCTATCAAAACACCATCCAGAAATTACTTTAAGACTCTAGCATTAACTCATAACACCAGAGTGGCAATTTCCGCTCACAAGAGCTTTCCAGACACAGTAACGAAACAGCAGCTGTGAACAGGAACAAAATGCAAAAACACACAAGGACAAAAGTCCAACTTAGCTGGGAGTTGTCTAGTAGCAGGAACATGCACAGAAAGGCTACTGATTACATTGTTGACCGGCATGAAACTGACAGAGGAGCAAGGTTATATAGCGACTCCCACATCCTGATAGGAGCAGGTGAACAGAGGGGATGATGCACACAAGTACAATTCCACAAGTGGCCACCGGGGGAGCCCAGAATCCAATTTCACAACAGTACCCCCCCCTCAAGGAGGGGGCACCGAACCCTCACCAGAACCACCAGGGCGATCAGGATGAGCCCTATGAAAGGCACGGACAAGATCGGAGGCATGAACATCAGAGGCAGTGACCCAAGAATTATCCTCCTGACCGTATCCCTTCCATTTGACCAGATACTGGAGTTTCCGTCTGGAAACACGAGAGTCCAAGATCTTTTCCACAACGTACTCCAACTCACCCTCAACCAACACCGGAGCAGGAGGCTCAACGGAAGGCACAGCTGGTACCTCATACCTGCGCAACAATGACCGATGAAAAACATTATGAATCGAAAAGGATGCAGGGAGGTCCAAACGGAAGGACACAGGGTTAAGAATCTCCAATATCTTGTACGGGCCGATGAACCGAGGCTTAAACTTAGGAGAAGAAACCCTCATAGGGACAAAACGAGAAGACAACCACACCAAGTCCCCAACACAAAGCCGAGGACCAACACGACGACGGCGGTTGGCAAAAAGCTGAGTCTTCTCCTGGGACAACTTCAAATTGTCCACCACCTGCCCCCAAATCTGATGCAACCTCTCCACCACAGCATCCACTCCAGGACAATCCGAAGATTCCACTTGACCGGAGGAAAATCGAGGATGAAACCCCGAATTACAGAAAAACGGGGACACCAAGGTGGCAGAGCTGGCCCGATTATTGAGGGCGAACTCCGCCAAAGGCAAAAAAGCAACCCAATCATCCTGATCCGCAGACACAAAACACCTCAAATATGTCTCCAAGGTCTGATTAGTCCGCTCGGTCTGGCCATTAGTCTGAGGATGGAAAGCAGACGAAAAAGACAAATCTATGCCCATCCTAGCACAGAATGCCCGCCAAAATCTAGACACGAATTGGGTCCCTCTGTCAGAAACGATATTCTCCGGAATACCATGCAAACGAACAACATTTTGAAAAAACAGAGGAACCAACTCGGAAGAAGAAGGCAACTTAGGCAAGGGAACCAGATGGACCATCTTAGAGAAACGGTCACACACCACCCAGATGACAGACATCTTCTGAGAAACAGGCAGATCCGAAATAAAATCCATCGAGATGTGCGTCCAAGGCCTCTTCAGGATAGGCAAGGGTAACAACAATCCACTAGCCCGAGAACAACAAGGCTTGGCCCGAGCACAAACGTCACAAGACTGCACAAAGCCTCGCACATCTCGTGACAGGGAAGGCCACCAGAAGGACCTTGCCACCAAATCCCTGGTACCAAAGATTCCAGGATGACCTGCCAACGCAGAAGAATGAACCTCAGAGATGACTCTACTGGTCCAATCATCAGGAACAAACAGTCTACCAGGTGGGCAACGATCAGGTCTATCCGCCTGAAACTCCTGCAAGGCCCGCCGCAGGTCTGGAGAAACGGCAGACAATATCACTCCATCTTTAAGGATACCTGTGGGCTCAGAATTACCAGGGGAGTCAGGCTCAAAACTCCTAGAAAGGGCATCCGCCTTAACATTCTTAGAACCCGGTAGGTAAGACACCACAAAATTAAACAGAGAAAAACAACGACCAGCGCGCTTGTCTAGGATTCAGGCGCCTGGCAGACTCAAGGTAAATTAAATTTTTGTGGTCAGTCAATACCACCACCTGATGTCTGGCCCCCTCAAGCCAGTGACGCCACTCCTCAAAAGCCCACTTCATGGCCAAAAGCTCCCGATTCCCAATATCATAATTCCGCTCGGCGGGCGAAAATTTACGGGAAAAAAAAGCACAAGGTCTCATCACGGAGCAGTCGGAACTTCTCTGCAACAACACCGCCCCAGCTCCGATTTCAGAAGCGTCGACCTCAACCTGAAAAGGAAGAGCAACATCAGGCTGACGCAACACTGGGGCGGAAGAAAAGCGGCGCTTGAGCTCCCGAAAGGCCTCCACAGCATCAGGGGACCAATCAGCAACATCAGCACCCTTCTTAGTCAAATCAGTCAATGGTTTTACAACATCAGAAAAACCAGCAATAAATCGACGATAAAAGTTAGCAAAGCCCAAAAATTTCTGAAGACTCTTAAGAGAAGAGGGTTGCGTCCAATCACCAATAGCCTGAACCTTGACAGGATCCATCTCGATGGAAGAGGGGGAAAAAATGTATCCCAAGAAGGAAATCTTCTGAACCCCAAAAACACACTTAGAACCCTTCACACACAAGGAATTAGACCGCAAAACCTGAAAAACCCTCCTGACCTGCTGGACATGAGAGTCCCAGTCATCCGAAAAAATCAGAATATCATCCAGATACACAATCATAAATTTATCCAAATAATCGCGGAAAATGTCATGCATAAAGGACTGGAAGACTGAAGGGGCATTTGAAAGACCAAAAGGCATCACCAAATACTCAAAATGGCCCTCGGGCGTATTAAATGCGGTTTTCCACTCATCCCCCTGCTTGATTCGCACCAAATTATACGCCCCACGGAGATCAATCTTAGAGAACCACTTGGCCCCCTTTATACGAGCAAACAAATCAGTAAGCAGTGGTAACGGATATTGATATTTAACCGTGATTTTATTCAAAAGTCGATAATCAATACACGGCCTCAAAGAGCCGTCTTTCTTAGACACAAAGAAAAAACCGGCTCCTAAGGGAGATGACGAAGGACGAATATGTCCCTTTTCCAAGGACTCCTTTATATATTCTCGCATAGCCGCGTGTTCAGGCACAGACAGATTAAATAAACGACCCTTAGGGTATTTACTACCCGGGATCAAGTCTATGGCACAATCGCACTCCCGGTGCGGAGGTAGTGAACCAACCTTGGGTTCTTCAAAAACGTCACGAAAGTCAGACAAGAATTCAGGAATCTCAGAGGGAATAGATGATGAAATGGAAACCAAAGGTACGTCCCCATGAGTTCCTTTACATCCCCAGCTTAACACAGACATAGCTCTCCAGTCGAGGACTGGGTTATGAGATTGCAGCCATGGCAATCCCAGCACCAAAACATCATGTAGATTATACAGCACCAGAAAGCGAATAACCTCCTGGTGATCCGGATTAACACGCATAGTCACTTGTGTCCAGTATTGTGGTTTATTACTAGCCAATGGGGTGGAGTCAATCCCTTTCAGAGGTATCGGAGCCTCCAATGGCTCCAAATCATACCCACAGCGTTTGGCAAAGGACCAATCCATAAGACTCAAAGCAGCGCCAGAGTCGACATAGGCGTCCGCGGTAATAGATGACAAAGAACAAATCAGGGTCACAGATAGAATAAACTTAGACTGTAAAGTGCTAATTGAAACAGACTTGTCAGGCTTCTTAGTACGCTTAAAGCATGCTGATATAACATGAGTTGAATCACCACAATAGAAGCACAACCCATTTTTTCGTCTAAAATTCTGCCGCTCGCTTCTGGACAGAATTCTATCACATTGCATATTTTCTGGCATTTTCTCAGTAGACACCGCCAAATGGTGCACAGGTTTGCGCTCCCGCAGACGCCTATCGATCTGAATAGCCATCGTCATGGACTCATTCAGACTCGCAGGCACAGGGAACCCCACCATAACATCCTTAATGGCATCAGAGAGACCTTCTCTGAAAATCGCCGCCAGGGCGCACTCATTCCACTGAGTAAGCACAGACCATTTGCGGAATTTTTGGCAGTATATTTCAGCTTCATCTTGCCCCTGAGACAAGGACATCAAGGCCTTTTCCGCCTGAAGCTCTAAATGAGGTTCCTCATAAAGCAACCCCAAGGCCAGAAAAAACGCATCCACATTGAGCAACGCAGGATCCCCTGGTGCCAATGCAAAAGCCCAGTCTTGAGGGTCACCCCGGAGCAAGGAAATTACAATCCTGACCTGCTGTGCAGGGTCTCCGGCAGAGCGAGACTTCAGGGACAAAAACAATTTGCAATTATTTTTAAAATTTTGAAAGTGAGATCTATTCCCCGAGAAGAATTCAGGCAAAGGAATTCTAGGCTCAGACATAGGTGCATGAACAACAAAATCTTGCAAATTTTGTACCTTTGTGGCGAGATTATTCAAACCTGTAGCTACACTCTGAAGATCCATTTGAAACAGGTGAACACAGAGCCATTCAAGGATTAGAAGGAGAGGAAGAGAGGAAGGCTGCAGTATAGGCAGACTAGCAAGTGATTCAATTAAGAGCACACTCAGAACTAGAGGGAAAAAAAAATAAAAAATTGTAGCAGACTTCTTTTTTCTCTCCTTTCTCAGCCAGTAATTTAACCCTTTTTTGGGCCGGTCAAACTGTCATGATTCTCAATGGCGAGAGAACATAGCCCAGCATATATGAGAACTAGCTCTTGGAAGATGGAAACTATACTGACCATGAACTAAACCTGCCGCACAACTAGAAGTGGCCGGGTAGCATGCCTACGTTTTTTTATCCCTAGATGCCCAGCGCCAGCCGGAGAACTACCTTGAGAAATTTTCCCAAAAGGCAGACAGAGGCCCCCACATATATTGGCGGTGATTTAAGATGAAATGACAAACGTAGTATGAAAATAGGTTTAGCAAAATCGAGGTCCGCTTACTAGATAGCATGAAGACAGAAAGGGCACTTTCATGGTCAGCAGAAAACCCTATCAAAACACCATCCAGAAATTACTTTAAGACTCTAGCATTAACTCATAACACCAGAGTGGCAATTTCCGCTCACAAGAGCTTTCCAGACACAGTAACGAAACAGCAGCTGTGAACAGGAACAAAATGCAAAAACACACAAGGACAAAAGTCCAACTTAGCTGGGAGTTGTCTAGTAGCAGGAACATGCACAGAAAGGCTACTGATTACATTGTTGACCGGCATGAAACTGACAGAGGAGCAAGGTTATATAGCGACTCCCACATCCTGATAGGAGCAGGTGAACAGAGGGGATGATGCACACAAGTTAAATTCCACAAGTGGCCACTGGGGGAGCCCAGAATCCAATTTCACAACAGGAAGATGCCGGTTACCAGCGGCGATGTCCAGGCTGCGTCGGAGAGGTGAGTATATCAATATTTTTTATTTTAATTCTTTATTTTACACTTAAATATGGATCCCAGGGCCTGAAGGAGAGTTTCCTCTCCTTCAGACCCTGGGAACCATAGTATCTCATTGCACTGCATTGGGTTTCGTGTGTTGGCCGACCCCGACTTTTTTATAGGATCGGCCGATTTCACTCGACCCGACTTTTGAGAAAGTCGGGTTTCGTGAAACCCGACCCGATCCTATAAAAATAAAAGTCGCTCAACCCTACTTCAGGGTACACCAACAGGTTTAGAGTTTTTGAAGGTAAAGACACACAGATTAAACCCCCTGAATGTCCCCGTGTCCTGTTAGTGAGTGGGAAAATTGTGTGTTATTTGGTGCACCCACTGCTGGACCAAGGTTATCACCTCTAGGTAGAAAATTTTTATACCATCATCCCGCTCTTCAAGTTCCTTTCGAGCTACCGCAGCCTGCAGTACTGCTGCAAAAATAAGAAATTATGATAGCAGAGCCCAATGTGGCAACAACATGCTGGTGGTCAAATACAAGGACAAGAGGGATGTCCTTTTCTTGATCGCTATACATGATGATGGCAGTACCTACACCGCTGTAAGAGGTACCTCTACACAGCTCACCAAACCAGACTGTGTACGGGGGTAGAATAAGAACATGGGGATATTTGATCTCTCTGATCAAATACTTCAGCTGTACAGTGCCATGAGAAAAACCAAGGTGCGGTACAAGAAGCTGGCGAGAACGGTATATACCTTCAGATCCAGGAGGTAGTAATCAAGGCCCTAATCTTTGTAGGTCAGGAAGGAGTGGGCCGCAGTACTTCCAAAACTGAAGGTGCTCATATTGTACCAGGCTAACATCTCCCAGGGGAGGTCCCTCAAACTACAAAGAAGTATCAAGTGTATTACAGATGGGGATATGCAAGGACACCACTTATCGATTCAACGCCTTCTACTAAATTTATTTCTGACTTACACAACTCATGTATGCCAACCTGATGTACACTACACAACTCACGTATGCCAACCTGACATACACTACACAACTCACATATGCCAACCTAATGCACTCTAGACAACATACGGAAGCCACTACATTATAAAATTCACATACCAAGAAACATAACAACAGTTCCAAAATAGGGTCACTTGTGGGGGATTTCTACTGGTTAGGCACATGAGGGGCTCTCCAAACGTGAAATGACGCCCACAGACCATGCCATCAAAGTATGCATTTCAAACCGTCACTCCTTCCCTTATAGGTCCTGCCGTGTGGCCAAACAGTAGTTTTCTTCCATATTTGGGGTATTTGCATACTCACAACAGACTTTAGGGTCCTTTTTCTCCTGTTACCCTTGTGAAAATAAAAACAATTCTGGCTAAAGTAATATTTTTGTTGAAAAAAATAGATTTTTTTATTTTCTAGACTCAATGCTAACACTTTCAGTGAAGCAACTGGGGTTCAAGGTGCTCACCACACATCTAGTTTCCAAAATGGAGTAACGTGTGGGAGGATTCCACTGTTTAGACACATCAGGGGTTTTCCAAATGTATAAAAAGTTAAAGCGGGCACCACCACTATGCGATCTGAAATAAAAGAAAGGGGGGTGCTACCAATGCGCCATGGTCATACCTGTACATACAAAAAAGAAAGAAAGCGGCGCAAGAACAGTGCACACACAGCCCATATAATAAATATGAATTATGCTTTATTGAGACAAGAAGTGCAAAAACAAGACATAAAAACATTTAAAAGCAATTACTGCTGTGGCAGCCACAGCAGTAATTGGTTTATACTACAGAAATATCTATGGTACATAATTATTGATAGTACAATTACATCAAGAGCTGTTGGGGAATGCCACACTGGAGATAGTGTCAGTTGCACATATTTATATCTGCATATTGTGTATTAGTGTAACATCATTACTCACTGGAGAGGATTTAGGGTTTATTTCACCCTTTCTGAGCTCACTTTTATTCATGTCTCCATATATAGGGGACAGTGATTTTGCATGTTTGGGAATTGTTTTCACATGCTTTTAAATGTTTGTATGTCTTGTTTTTGCACTTCTTGTCTCAATAAAGCATAATTCATATTTATTATATGGGCTGTGTGTGCACTGTTCTTGCGCCGCTTTCTTTCTTTTTTGTATGTAGGGGTTTTCCAAATGTGACATGATGCCTGCAGACCATTCCATGAAAGTCTACATTTCAAAATGTCACTCCTTCCCTTTTGAGCCTTGCCGTGCACACAAATAGTAGGTTTAATCGCCTATGGGGTATCACCTTGCTCAGGAGAAATTGCACAACAGATTTTAGGGTCCATTTTCTCCTGTTACCCTCGAGAAAATAAAAAAAATTGGGCCTAAAAAACTTTTTGTTGAAAATATTTGATTTTTATATTTTCTAGACTCAACGTTATCATTTTCTGTGAAGTATTTGGGGGTTCAAGGTGCTCATCACACATCTGAATAAATTCCTTGTGGGCCTAGATTCCAAAATGGGGTCACTTGTGGGGGTTTTCACTGTTTAGGCACATAAATCTGCTGTGAGCTCAAAAAGTGGTTTTTCTCCACATATAGAGTATCAGCATACGCAGGAGAAATTGCACAACAATTTTTGTATTCCATTTTCTCCATTTACCCTTGTGAAATTACAAAATTTGTGAATAAAAATCATTTTTGTGGAAAAAAACCTTATTTTTTATTTTTCTGACTTTACGTTATAATTTTTGTGAAGCACCTAGGGTTTCAAGATGCTCACTACACATCTAGATAAGCTCCTTGAGGGGTGTAGTTTCCAAAATGGGGTCACATGTGGGAGTTTTCACTGTTTAGGCACATCAAGGACTCTCCAAACGTGCCGTGGTTTCCGCTCTAGATTCCAGCCAATTTTGCTTTCATAAAGTCAAACAGTACTCCTTCCCTTCCAAGCCCTGCCGTGCACCCAAACAGTAGATTTCCCCCATATATAGAGTATTGCTGTCGTCAGGAGAAATTGATGAACAATTTCTCCTGTTATTCTTATGAAAATAAAAAAATTGAGGCTAAAAGAACATTTTTGAGGAAAAAATTAGATTTTTTATTTGCACGGCTCAACGTTATAAATTTCTATGAAGCACCTGGGGATACTCACCACAGATCTAGATAAGTTCCTTAAGGGGTCTAGTTTCCAAAATTGGGTTACTTGTCAGGGGTTTCCACTGTTTAGGTACATTAAGGGCTCTCCAAACGCTACAACACTAACACCGGCAAAATAAAAAAAATTGGGTATAAATTTAATTTTTTGTGAAAAAAATTTAATTGTTCACTTTTTCCTTCCACATTTCTTCAGTTCCTGTGACACACCTAAAGGGCGAATAAATTTCTTCAATGTGGTGTTCAGCACTTTAAGGAGTGCAGTTTTTAGAATGGTGTCAGTGTTGGGTATTTTCTGTCATGTAGACTCCTCAAAGTCACTTCAAATGCGATGTTGTCCCTAAAGAAAATGGTTTTGTAAATTTTGTTGGAAAAATTAGAAATCACTGGTCAGCTTTTTTTAACCTTTCTAACCTCCTAACAAAAAAAAAATTATATTTAAAAACATGTGCTGATGTAAAGTAGACATGTGGGAAATGTTATTAATCAACTATTTTGTGTGACATAGCTCTCTGGTTTAAGGGCCTAAAAATTGAAATGTTGAAAATTGCAAAATTTTCAGAATTTTTGCCAAATTTCCAATATTTTAAATAAATAAACACAAGTGATATCAAACAAATTTGACCAACAACCTGAAGTACGATATGTCAGGAAAAACAATCAGTGGGATCAGTTGAAGACTTCCTGAGTTATTACCTCACAAAATGACACTGGTCGGCATTGTAAAATTTGGTCTGGTCATGAAGGTGAAAACAGGCTTGGGGGGGGGTAAAGGCTAGTGATGAGCGAATATACTCATTACTCGAGATTTCCCGAGCACGCTCGGATGACCTCCGATAATTTTTTAGTGCTCGGAGATTTAGTTTTTATTGCCGCAGCTGAATGATTTACATCTGGTAGCCAGCAATAAGTACATGTGGGGGTTGCCTGGATGCTAGGGAATCCCCACATGTAATCAAGCTGGCTAACACATGTAAGTCATTCAGCTGAGGTGAGAAAAACTAAATCTCCGAGCACTAAAAAATACTTGGAGGTGTCATCCGAGCGTGCTCATCACTAGTAAAGGCATTAATTCTTTAACGAAGGGGGAAAATTTTCTTTTGTACATTAAGTTATTACTCCCCTTGTTCCAAGAGCCATACATGTGTTCTGTCATCATAGCCATAGCCATGACGGCTTGTTTTTTTGTGGTGCAAGTTGTAGTTTTAAATAGGGTTGAGCGACTTTTATTTTTATAGGATCGGGTCGGGTTTCACGAAACCCGACTTTCTCAAAAGTCGGGTCGAGTGAAATCGGCCGATCCTATAAAAAAGTCGGGTTCGGGGTCGGCCGAAACACGAAACCCAATGCAGTGCAATGGGATACTATGGTTCCCAGGGTCTGAAGGAGAGGAAACTCTCCTTCAGGCCCTGGGATCCATATTTAAGTGTAAAATAAAGAATCAAAATAAAAAATATTGATATACTCACCCTCGGATGCGCCCTGGTACTAACTGGCAGCCTTCCTTCCTAAGAATCAGCGCGTGAATGACCTGCGGTGACGTCGTGGCTTGTGATTGGTCGCGTGAGCGGTCACATGGGCGGTCGCGACCAATCACAAGCCGTGACGTCATCGAAGGCCGCTCATTCTTAGGAAGGAAGGCTGCCGGAAAGAAGCCGAGGGTGAGTATATTCTTATTAGGTATATACTCACCCTCGGACGCGCCCTGCTTCTTTCCGGCAGCCTTCCTTCTTAAGAATGAGCGCTTGAAGGGCCTTAGATGACGTCACGGCTTGTGATTGGTCGCGACCACCCATGTGACCGCTCACGCGACCAATCACAAGCCGCGACGTCACCGCAGGTCATTCACGCGCTCATTCTTAGGAAGGAAGGCTGCCAGTTAGTACCAGGGCGTGTCCGAGGGGGAGTATATAAATATTTTTTATTTTGATTCTTTATTTTACACTTAAATATGGATTCCGATACCGATTTCCAATATCGCAAACATATCGGAACTCGGTATCGGAATTCCGATATCAGATTCAGAAGATCGCTGACCTCATGGCCGACCCCACACAGGGGTCAGGTCGGGTTTCATGAAACCCAACTTTGCCAAAAGTCGGCGACTTCTGAAAATGGCCGACCCGTTTTGCTCAACCCTAGTTTTAAATAATCGAACAAAGTCCAGCTCACCATGATCGACATCCTTGGAAACTCGGAGCACGGAACCGCTGTGTCAAGGCGTGGAGAAATCAGGGGGGAAGAAATGAGTAATCCAGGTCATAGATATGTCTTATTATTGCACTGTTTGTTTCTGATTTGTATACTATAGTTGTTGAACATAATGTTGTTTTTCAAGGGCTGTGTCCCTTGCTTTATTCAGGCCAAATTATTGCCAGTTTATAATTTTATGTTTTGTTTTGTTATGTTTGCTTTCCTCGCCTATCCAGTTTCCCCTTGGCCCATTCCACATTTCCTTCCCCTCCCCTCCATTATTACCCGCCCTCCCTCCCTCTTTACCCTTGTTAAAAACAAATAAAAATATTGGAAAAGAAATGAGGAATCCAGCTCAACGAGGTAGTGAAAAAACTCTTTTTTTTATTCACTTGAAAAATATGTTCAGTGGAGGATAAAAACATCAGCGATTACAAAGAATAAAATGCGATATCCTCCACTGAACATATTTTTCAAGTGGATAAAGAAAAGAGTTTTTTCACTACCTCGTGGAGCTGGATTCCTCATTTCTTCTCTAGTTTTAAATAATACCATTCACTTTAATTTGCATTACTGAAAAACAGAAAAAAAAATCCAAACGGGATGACATTGCAAAAAAAGTTCTATTCCTCCATTGTTATTTAGGTTTCATTTTTAGGGCATTTATTGTGTAGTAAAATGATTAGTCACATGATCCTTCAAAGTCAGTACGATTATAATGGTACTAAAATTGTACAGCTTTTTATCATTTTAGTGGAGAACAATAATTCTGAAATTTGGGAATAAAATACGTTTAGTTTTTTCTACATTTTCTGAGACCCATAACTTTTTCCTTACCATGGAATGAGCTGAGTGAAGGCTTCTGTTTATAACCTGAGCTGATGCTTTTATTGATACAATTTTGGGATACATATGATATTTTGAATGCTTTTTTGCATTTCTTGGGAGGAGAGTGGCAACAAATGGCAATTCTGCTTTTGAAGAATATTGGAGATATAATTCTATGTTAATCTGTATCCTATTGGGCATGAAAATATAAAAATCCCTTCAGCACCTGCAGTCGTAACATGACACCCAGCCAGCTTCAAACAAAGGGATTTGCACCCCCATTAGCTAGTTGGTATGCAACCTTCTACTGGAAGACCCCCTGTGGATCCAAGCCATGTTGCTTGACTCCTTTGTTCAGCCAGTTAGGATTTCATAAAGGGGTTATGGAAATACTATACATCCTGTAATGCTGCAGCAGTGCAGTATAGCGCAACCTCCACCAGGGGATGCTGATGAGGGAAGAGAGGCTGCACACACAGCGTAACACCACTGAGCAGCAGCACAAGCGTCACCAAGTGGTGAAAGAGTGGTGAGAGGAGCAGAGTCAGAAACCATCAGGACAAGAAGTACCAGAGGTCACAGCAATAAAGGTGGTCAAATACAAGCCAGAAGTCAGAGCCAGATGGGAGCAGATATAACCGAGACGAGACATAGTAAAACAGGTCAGAAGCCAAGCCAGGTCACATACCAAGGGGTTCAAGAACAGGGAGCGAGCAATAAGACTAAGCAGGAAGGCAGGAAAGGGAAATCACGGGAACAGAGTACATGGGCAGAGGACAAACACGGTATCAAGGGGTCAGCTGCTCTAGCCTGGAAGCATGAACTATCACTGACACAGGTCTCCAGGCACAGCAGACTGAAATAGCCACACCGAAACCAAAACAAGGCTGAGAAGGTTAACCCCAGCATGACCAGACTGGGGAGAGAACTGCATGAAACACACCCCAGCCTGAATCAAGACAGTCCTAGCTGTACATCGTGTATATTTTTGAGATCCCCAGAACAGGGCAAGCGCCTGCCTGGGTCTAGAGACATTTTAACATGCACAGGAAAGGAGATATATAGAACAGCCAGTAGCAGCTAGGTAGCAAAATTGTGTTTAGTCTCTATGAGTAGCAGGGGCCCAGTCGGATCGATGGCGCCATAACCGCAACCTTAGGACTACCCAGAAAGTATACTGCTACATACTTAGGCTGTTAACTGGTTCATGCAGCTTTACATGAACACCCGAGCCTTACACTATGGCTGGTCCAAATAACTAAAGCAATTGTTACCATCCACCTCTCGTGTCTCCCCTTTTCCTCATAGTTTGTAAGCTTGCGAGCAGGGCCCTCATTCCTCCTGGTATCTGTTTTGAACTGTGATTTCTGTTATGCTGTAATGTCTATTGTCTGTACAAGTCCCCTCTATAAGTTGTAAAGCGCTGCGGAATATGTTGGCGCTATATAAATAAAATTATTATTATCATTATTATAAATCTCCAGGGAGAGGATTTGTGAGAAGTTAAGGTACCTTCACACTAAGCGACTTTGCAGCGAGAACGACGACGATCCGTGACGTTGCAGCGTCCTGGATAGCGATCTCGTTGTGTTTGACATGCAGCAGCGATCTGGATCCCGCTGTGATATCGCTGGTCGGAGCTAGAAGTCCAGAACTTTATTTCGTCGCTTGATCACCCGCTGTCATCGCTGTATCGGCGTGTGTGACGCCGATACAGCGATGTGTTCACTTGTAACCAGGGTAAACATCGGGTTACTAAGTGCAGGGCCGCACTTAGTAACCCGATATTTACCCTGGTTACCATTGTAAAAGTAAAAAAAAAAAACACTACATACTCACCTTCTGATGTCTGTCACATCCCCCGGCGTCCACAGGGTTAAGCGCTGCTGCCGAGAACTTCATGCACTGAATGTGTCAGCGCCGGCCGTAAAGCAGAGCACAGCGGTGACGTCACCGCTGTGCTCTACTTTACTGCCGACGCTGACACATTCAATACAAGAAGCTCTGAGCAGCAGCGCGTAACCCTGTGGACGCCGGGAGACGTGACAGACATCAGAAGGTGAGTATGTAGTGTTTTTTTTTAACTTTTACAATGGTAACCAGGGTAAATATCGGGTTACTAAGCGCGGCCCTGCGCTTAGTAACCCGATATTTACCCTGGTTACCCGGGTGCTGCAGGGGGACTTCGGCATCGTTGAAGACAGTTTCAACGATGCCGAAGTCTTCCCCTGATCGTTGGTCGCTGGAGAGAGCTGTCTGTGTGACAGCTCCCCAGCGACCTAAACAGTGACGCTGCAGCGATCGGCTCGTTGTCTATATCGCTGCAGCGTCGCTGAGTGTGACGGTACCGTTACACACAGATGGGACCACAAGCAGCCCATGTGGCAGCCCCTCCCTCGCAAGCCAGGTCTTTCATCTATCTTTTAACTGACTATATATTCTGCCTATACCTTTTGTCCTAACACTATTTGTATTTTCATATCTGACCATTATATATGTATAACCAGTGGGTATATGGTGTATTGTCTAGTGTACCCTTAAGGCAATTAAATATATAACTTAACCTTGGGCAGCTTTTTTATCTCGATCCACGAATCCACACATCCATTTCATGGCCTAATTTCACATGCTACTGGGGCTAGTTTCTGGCCGGATATAACCCTGTTAATGGACCAGGCGTATATCAAATGAGAAACTTTATGGCACTCCTACTGGCCTGATAAGGTTCTGTTTCACTGGTACTAGTGAAAGGGGCCTCTCAGCTTGTCAGAGTTGTTGGCGAGTGTGGTACCACGTCAGTGACTGCATGAGCCACGTTCTCTCACTCCCCATGCCTCCCTGGGACCGTGTGGAAAGAGGGGTGTCTGTGAAAAAATGTGCCAAGCTGACCTTAAGTGTCCCCAGTGGGTGCGGAATGTCACGTTGGTACAAGTGGTGAGTCCTTACCACGTGATCCCACTGACATAATATTGATGTCAGGCGGGGTAGCGAGGTGTGGATCCTTTACGTTCAGCACAAGTGGTGGCAGCACGGTGGGATTGAGATAATAGTGTGTGGGAGTGTGTTACCCATACTTCCAGATGTTAAAGACTACCAGCAGTAGCTTTTGTCATTGTGGTCTTAAGATCAGCTCAGCACTAGACGGTCTGAGTGCAAATACTGTAATGTGTGTGGGTGCATCAGGTTGCAGCTCTGTGTCAATAAACAATGAGTGCAAAGATGGTCAGTGGCACCGGGGCAGAGCCAGGGAGATGGCCAATGCTACGGACAAAGGGGAGGAGGTGGAAGTCGATGTTGCTCAAACAAAGGGGGGTTCAGCCCAGGCTGCCCAAGATGCCTGTCGCTGGCGGTTGGTCCCACAGTGGGCCGCTCACCACCTGCCCATCCCCCCAGCCAGGCAGGTGCGAATTACTTCTTGCAAGCTGCCCTGGCCAGTCTCTGGGCTGGAGTCAAAGCCACCTATGAGACCCTTATAGCAGTGGCAGAATATTGCGAGGCAGTGGAAGCTGCAGAATGTCAGTAGGTGTGTGAGCACCAGCAACAAATGCTTCAGCCCCAACACCAGCTGCAGTCCCCAGCCTGTTGCGAATCCCCTGAGGTCCAGATCCCGATGCTATGGGCAGAGGACTTCCCTCTGGTTGACAAAGGAGGGGACTTGGAAACTTTCTTGCTGGCATTTGAAAACTCTTACCATCAGTACCATCTGCCCGAGGACCAGTGGGTCCTTTTCTTAATCCCTTGCCTCAGGGGTAAGGCCTTGGAAATCATTGGGTACCTGCCCAATGAGACCATGCTTTGCTATGAGGACATCAAGCAGGCTCTGGTCCAGCAGTACAACTTGACCCCTGAGATGTACTGGAAAAAGCTCTAGAGTATGTAGCGGGGTCCTGCATACAGATGGGATGATCACATGCGGCCCTACTGAGAGCAGTTGACCAATGGAGCATGGGACTGGAGCTCAATGCCGTCCAGTAGCTGAAGGAGCTGAAGGAGCTCATTGCAACTGAGCAGTTTTTATAGAACTGCCCAGAGGACCTCCACAAGCCAACTGTAATAATGCCTCTGAGTGTGTCTAGCAAGCCGGCTGGAACAGATGGTCCTGTGAGGATGTCACAGAGGGAAAGACCGGGGGGCAGACAGCTGCGGATAGGGAGCATGCAATTGAGGGTGGGGCATTTCCAGGAGAGGTAGGACTCCTATGTAAGGCCTCATTGCAGGGTCAGAGGGCCAAGTTAGTCAGTCTGGACCAGCGACTTGTACAGAAACAGAAGAGAAGCGGGCGCTCCCATGGTTTCAGTGATTGTGGCCGCTGTCACGCACAGTGGTAGCGCTGGGGGCTGTATGATTGGTATTTTTCCTTGTTCGTCTACGTGTATGTGGCCCCAGTGTCTTCACCATCAGAAGTAATCCAGGGAGCAGGGATATCTTGGGTGCCCCTAGTGTTAGGGATAGGGAAGGAGCCCCTGGCCCCAGGTAATCCAACAACAGAGTCATGACAGGTGGGAGGGAGTGTAAGTTAAACTTTTATTTTTTTACATTTATTTTTAAAACATTTTATTTTTCATTTTCATTTTGATTTGTTGTTCCCCTTAGGACACGTGAACTTGTGATTGTTCTATAAAGCCTACACTGTGGCTGCTATGGTGACCTATTGGTTTAATGGAAGCTGATCAGATTGACACCTCTGCTGGAGATGTGTAACCTAGAACAGCTATACACTGATCAACTTATCTGACTCCACAATAGCACAGGCCCTCTGTCCCCTGCTGTTCTAGTGCAAGGTATGGGGATGGGACTGAAACTTCTGCAGGAAAGGTGTCAGTGTCACTGACACCTCTCTTCCAGAGATGCCAGTGTCACTGACACTGCTCCAGCAATGGTGTCAATGGACTCATCTCTTCTGGAGCAGCATTGGTCCCATTCCAGTACAGGAGGAAGTGTGCCGCTGTGGATGTGGATTAGCTGAGCAGTACATATCTGTGTGATAGCAGGTGAGAGGAGCTTCCCTTGCACATCAATGTGGGGTCCACTAGGGAGTTCACTGGCTCTTCGGTGGCCCACTCCAAATCTGAGCAGAAGAAATGCCTTAGTAAGACAAATAATGGCAATAAGTAAAATACTTAAGCTAAATATATGAGTATACACTTCACAGAGTTTGAATGACCCGATCATAGTTCTTTATGGCCGCTGGACATGAACCCAGAGAACCGTCTCCTAGCTGGCGACATCTACAGCTCTTCTTTTGATTACCCAGCCATGCGTGTCATCACATGTACGTTACACCGCAATGATATCACTGCGCCGGTTCGGCTTATCAAAAGAGTCATCATGTAAGAGGTGATTTTCATGGTTTCTGCCCACATACAGTATTACTGACGTGGTTTATTGATCGGGTCTTATGAATCTATTCGGATCAACTCTAACCTTTTGCTTTTATCACAATAGTTTTTCTAATAGAAAAATATATCAGGTCATAGCTTATTATAATTTTACATTTTCTTAAATGGAAAATCCTGTATTGACAGTTCTTAAATGCTGTATTAATTGTCAAATCTGAGCAATGAACATGCATTTTATTTCACGCGAAGCCTGTATGCAGGGTTGACAACCGTCCAGAAATTCCTGGACAGTCCAAAAAAATAGGGTACTTTTTTGCCCTGTTCATAAAAAAAATTGAGGCGTTCATGATTTCTGTGAGGCTTAACAAATTTATTCAGATTTTTTGCCTGTATTTATCATTAGTTTACAGATTACACTGAATGCAGCCGATATCTCTATATCAGAATAATGGCCCGTGGGCATGTATAATTAATAATCATATTGATTTATTATGGTTTTCCAATGTGTCTGTAAAAAATATTATGTCAGTGATTTTTTGATAATACATCATAAAGAAGCTTACAGAATGTAAAACAATAAAGTAAATGGAACTCGTGTGGAAATTGTGAAGAACAATATATGGTAGCATGCAGATTTTCACAAGTGAAGAATGCCTTCAGCACAACACTCAAAGAGTTAAGAAGATGAATGTGTGGTGCCGCTAGTTGTATCAAAATTCTTATAAAGCTCCAGAGAAAAAAGGCAAGTAATACTTTTGCAGTAACAGCAGTAACGTTAAGTACTCTACATACTGCATGGAAGACCTGTCATATACAATAGTACTGTCACACATTGTAGCTGTCACCAACACTGAACGCCATGCAAAAAATTCTCTATGTACTTGATGCATTTAGCCCAGAAAAAAATACAAAATTGACAACTTAAAATCACAAACCGGACTACATAATAGTAGAAGCCTCATTACCTGCCCACCGTCCATACTGTGTCAGGTCCGTCCTCCACAACCGGGATAGAACGTGGCTTCTCAGCCCACGTATCACCTTCCATGTGTGCGATATTATTATATAAGCAGCTGCCAATATTCCAAACAGGGTGAACCCCTGTGTGCACAGACAGGACTCCTCTCCGGCCATGTTGCCACTGAGTACAGAGAGAGGAGGCAAACTTGGAAGTGCTGGGCAAGGTCCTCCTCTCTCGCAGTGTTCCACTATCTCATATTACAGACACACCAGTACACACATGTATCTGAATCGATATTACACTGACAATTCAGGTAGAGATATACTGTATAAGAACGGTTATACTAAAAGAATGTCAGATCTATTCTGATGAAAGAAATGGCAATACAATATTCTAATAATGGAAAAGATATGAATATATTCCAGAATATCTCACTCCTACTAATTACACCTTTGAAATTCTAGTTTGGTTAGGTTCACATGAGCGTATAAAAAAACAGTCTGAGTTTCATCCAGAGTTTTTCACTTGTCATCTGTGTGCCATATGGTTTTTTTTATTAACCATTTACAAGACCATTTACAGCTTCCTATGTTACAGAATTGCAGTGATATAGAGAATGTTCAGCACAGCCTAAAAGAGGAGGTGCATAGATATAGGTTCCCAAACGTTAATATGTGGAATAGTTACAACTACCACACTCCAATGTGATGCAAAAAAAGGGGGTGTTTAATATACATACAGAAGTCACAAACGTTTCGGTCTGCAATGGACCTTCATCAGCATGCTAAATGTAGCGTGAATGGTATATATAGTAGAACCCCGGTAGGAATTAATTGATTCGCATCAAAATGTGAGTTTACTGGAAAAATTGCACTGAAACAGTTTTAAATGGTAGGTCAGTCCAACTAGCGGGAGAGGAAGAGACACGAGAGCCACGCGGTATCCACCGCAAGTGGAGTCACTTTTCCGCGCAGAAACGCTGCAGATCCGCACTGTGATTTACAGTACAATGTAAATCAACGGGTAAAGAAAAAGTTGTGCACATGGTGCGGAAAAATCAGTGCGGAATTACTGCAGATTTAAAAGAAGTGCATGTCACTTCTTTTGTGCGGAGTAACGGACCTGCTGCGATTAAAACACCTGTGGCTAAGAGGTGGAGTGCTCAGTCAGAAGGCTAATGGATACAAATTTAAAAAACTGACCGTCACATGCAAACATGAACCAAGTGTGAACAGGTGCTGAACCTAGAGTCACCAACTGGTAAACAGTCAAATAGATAAGGCAGCACACTGCGGTGCTAAGACATGCAAACATGAAACATGAAAATTGAACTGCATTACTGCACTAGAAATATGAAAAATGAGAGCTTTTAGCGCACAAATTGGCCAATTCATGTGTTGTGTACCTGGTAGCCACTTTACGGCATCTCTCGTATACCAGGTCCTACACTTGCCTTACCTCACTGAGAATAAATGTCTTCATCTGAATGGGAACCTACTGTGAATCATCTTCTTAGACTAAATTTCTCTCTCTCTATGGAGGGGTAACGGACCTGCTGCGATTAAAACACCTGTGTCTAAGAGGTGGAGGGTGGGTGGGATAGAATAAATAAGATTTCATCCAACATAGTTATTTTGTGGACACAAAGATTCAGTATTAATAATGACATTACTGAATGTGGAAACAAAGCTATTCAATCAATTTGCATAGAAGGAAAAATTCCTTGCATACCATTATGTGCCAAAAGAAACACCTAGAATCTGCAAAATAAGGTCCCCTGTGGAAAGCATCAATCTCACTTTTTGTTTAACTAAAGTGTGAACAGGTTGTAAATCAAATCCTCTGGAGAGGAGATTACGGAGATTAGGGACATGCATCTCACATGGAACCTATTATACACACATATAACTGCACAACATATTCTGGGTGCTGGGGGGTTCTGCTTTTCAATTGGCCCGCTCTCTGTATCTGTGTGATATATTCTGTGTCCTGTGAGTAAAGTGTTGTCATACTGGAAATACGTGGAGAAGCAGTGATCTTTTATATGCGCCCATGTAACCAAGCAATTCCAGCCAGCGTCCTTCATTCAGCCTCCAGCCAAAGCAGAGTGGACCTCCTGAAACACGGGGTGGTGCTGAAAGAGGTACTCCAGCACGGTAGACCCCGTTATGCTGGTGGCAGCAGTGGGATATCTTGTCCCATCTGCCCAGGGCGCAGCCTGTGGGCTGATACATTAGGGACATGCGTCTCACATGGAACCTATTATACATACATATAACTGCACAACATATTCTGGGTGCTGGGGGGTTCCGTAACACAAATTATCTGCTATCAAAGGGATATAATATATCTAAGAATATCAAATATCAGTAGCGTTATAAATAAAGTGCTTGTGCAACAAATATATTAAAACAAGAAATAAATTAAGATATCCGAAAATATCCCTTTAAATAGCAGAGACCCAAATGAAGTACAATGTCACATGATTCGGACCAAAGGTCCTGTAGATGTAAACACAAATGATACATGACAGAAGGTCAAAATGAAGCAATTTATGCTTACCTTATAAATATAGGTATCCAGCTGGGAGCTTCATCCAAGGGTCCAATAATGGTGTGAATCTGGTGGTGGCCCTATGGCGAGGCAAGCTCACACACATGCCTTGCTTGGCTCACATCCTCAACCTGGTGGTATAGCGTTTTCTCCACCACTTTCCTGGCCTTGGTGAGCTGCTCCCGAAAGCACGTACGCTGTGTGCTCATTTGCATCCCTCTGGTCATCGACTTGCTTCGATACAGAGGTCTTTGTCTATGCCAGTTAACAAGATAATATGCGATGTGCCGACAGGGTGGAATTCCACTCTGCACATGTTGCAGCGACTGTGACATCAGCAACGAGCCCTCACGCAGTATGTCATGTCGTATAACCTGGGCAAACGCAGTATGGACGTGGTGCATATCACGTTTACAGAGTGGGCACAGATTAAGGACCTCTGCACCCTTGTGCACAGTTTTGAAATGGCTGCTAGGATGGTTAGCGCTGATGCCGTCATCATCGTCATCAGTATTCCAGTAATCTATATGCTGGAGCAGACTTTAAATAGCCTGTGGGAGGAGATGGTGGTCCCAGAAGAAAAGGAGGAAGCAGAGGAGGATGCAGAAGGGATAACATTTTCTCTAAGTTCAAGACTGTTGTCTTACAGGGGGGTGCCAAGGGAGGATGGATTACTGCGATCTCGGGGGGTTGGTGATAACAGACAAACTATTATTGAAGGTGCAAGATCCGAAGATCAAATGGAGGAGGAAGAGGTGATGGGCGAGCAACTGCCAGATGAAGAGAATAATCAACCCCTCTCTGTTGTTCGTGGTTGGCGAGAGAGGACGGAGGAAATGAGCATCATTGCTACCCAGCCACTAACACAGCATGGGCTTGGGCCTCACAGTAGAGCCCAACAAATGAGTGCCTTCTTGTTGAACTATCTGCAACATGATCCCTGTATAGTTATGACTAGGAATAATGCTGACTACTGGGTTGCCACTCTGTTAGATCTACGTTATGAAATCAAATTTTGCTAGATAATTTGCTCTCTAGAAAGGGACCCACGAATGCTGGAGTATCGAAACACACTTTTACACAACCTTAACCCCTTCCCGACCCATGACGCCACGTAGGCGTCATGAAAACCTGTGCCAATCCGACCCATGACGCCTATGTGGCGTCATGGAATGATCGCGTCCCTGCAGATCGGGTGAAAGGGTTAACTCCAATTTCAGCCGATCTGCAGGGACAGGGGGAGTGGTACTTCAGCCCAGGGGGGGTGGCTTCACCCCCCCGTGGCTACGAACGCTCTGATTGGCTGTTGAAAGTGAAACTGCCAATCAGAGCGATTTGCAATATTTCACCTAAAAAACTGGTGAAATATTACAATCCAGCCATGGCCGATGCTGCAATATCATCGGCCATGGCTGGAAACACTTATGTGACCCCCCCCCACCCCACCGATCACCCCTCCAAGCCACCGATCTGGGCTCCGCTCCCCTCCGTCTTGTGCTCTGCTCCCCGTCCTCCTGTCTGCTCCCCCCGTGCTCCTATGCCACCCCCCGTGCTCCGACGCCCCCCCGTGCCCCGATCTCTACCCCCTTATACTTACCGAGGCTCCCGATGTCCGTCCGTCTTCTCCATGGGTGCCGCCATCCTCCAAAATGGCGGGCGCATGCGCAGTGCGCCCGCCGAATCTGCCGGCCGGCAGATTCGTTACAAGTACATTTTGATCGCTGTGATAGGTTCTATCACAGCGATCAAAATAAAAGGATAATAAATAACCCCCTTTATCACCCCCATAGGTAGGGACAATAATAAAATAAAGAAAATATTTTTTTTTCTTTTTCCACTAGGGTTAGGGTTAGAACTAGGGTTAGAACTAGGGGTAGGGTTAGGGGTAGGGTTAGGGTTAGGGGTAGGGTTAGGGTTAGGGTAGGGTTATGGCATGTGCACACAGTGAGGATTTGGCTGCGGATCCGCAGCGGATTGGCCGTGGATCCGCAGTGGATTAGCCGCGGATCCGCAGCGGATTGGCCGCTGCGAATTCGTAGCAGTTTTCCATCAGGTTTACAGTACCATGTACACCTATGGAAAACCAAATCCGCTGTGCCCATGGTGCGGAAAATTCCGTGCAGAAACGCTGCGTTGTATTTTCCGCAGCATGTCAATTCTTTGTGCGGATTCCACAGCGTTTTACACCTGTTCCTCAATAGGAATCCGCAGGTGAAATCCGCACAAGAAAACACTGGAAATCCGCTGTAAATCCGCAGGTAAAACGCAGTGCCTTTTACCTGCAGATTTTTCAAAAATCGTGCGGAAAAATCTCACACGAATCCGCAACGTGGGCACATAGCCTTAGGGTTAGGGTTGGAATTAGAGTTAGGGTTGGAATTAGGGCTAGGGTTGGAAATAGGGTTAAGATTAATCTTGTGTTTAGGGTTACGGATAGGGTTAGGGGTGTGTTGGGGTTACAGTTGTGGTTAGGGTTGGGATTAGGTTTAGGGTTGGGATTAGGGTTAGGATTAGGGTTAGGGTTGGAATTAGGGTTACGGGTGTGTTGGGGTTAGGGTTGTGGTTAGGGGTGTGTTGGGGTTAGGGTTGTGATTAGGGTTATGGCTACAGTTGGGATTAGGATTAGGGGTATGTTGGGGTTAGTGTTGAAGTTAGAATTGAGGGGTTTCCACTGTTTAGGCACATCAGGGGTCTCCAAACGCAACATGGCGCCACCATTGATTCCAGCCAATCTTGCGTTCAAAAACTGAAATGGTGCTCCCTCCCTTCCAAGCCCCGACGTGCGCCCGCAGACCATTCCATCAAAGTCTGCATTTCAAATGTCACTACTTCCCTTCCGAGCCCTGACGTGTGCCCAAACAGTGGTTTACCCCCACATATGGGGTATCAGCGTACTCACAACAAACTGGGCAACAGATATTGGGGTCCAATTTCTCCTGTTACCCTTGTGAAAATAAAAAATTGCTTGCTAAAACATCTTTTTTGAGAAAAGAAAAATGATTTTTTATTTTCACGGCTCTGCGTTGTAAACTTCTGTGAAGCACTTGGGGGTTTAACGTGCTCACCACACATCTAGATAAGTTCCTTGGGGGGTCTAGTTTCCAAAATGGGGTCACTTGTGGGGGGGTTTCTACTGTTTAGGCATATCAGGGGCTCTGCAATCGTAACATGATGCCTGCAGACCATTCCATCAAAGTCTGCATTCCAAAACGTCACTACTTCCCTTCCGAGCCCCGGGATGTGCCCAAACAGTGGTTTACCCCCACATATGGGGTATCAGCGTACTCAGGAGAAACTGGACAACAACTTTTAGGGTCGAATTTCTCCTGTTACCCTTGCAAAATAAAAAATTCTGGGCTAAATAAATATTTTTGAGGAAAGGAAACACATTTATTATTTTTACGGCTCTGCGTTATAAACTTCTGTGAAGCACTTGGGGGTTCAAAGTGCTCACCACACATCTAGATTAGTTCCTTGGGAGGTCTAGTTTCCAAAATGGGGTCATTGGTGCGGGAGCTCCAATGTTTAGGCACACAGGGGCTCTCCAAACGCGACATGGTGTCCGCTAACGATTGGAGCTAATTTTCCATTCAAAAAGTCAAATGGCACGCCTCCCCTTCCGAGCCTTGTCGTGCACCCAAACAGTGGTTTACCCCCACATATGGGGTATCATCGTACTCAGGACAAACTGGACAACAACATTTGGGGTTCAATTTCTCCTATTACCCTTGGGAAAATAAAAAATTCTGGGCTAAAAATCATTTTTGAGGAAAGAAAAATTATTTTTTATTTTCACGGCTCTGCGTTATAAACTTCTGTGAAGCACCTGGGGGTTATAAGTGCTCACTATGCATCTAGATAAGTTCCTTGGGGGGTCTAGTTTCCAAAATGGGGTCACTTTTAGGGGAGCTCCAATGTTTAGGCACACAGGGGCTCTCCAAACGCGACATGGTGTCCGCTAACGATTGGAGCTAATTTTCCATTCAAAAAGTCAAATGGCACGCCTCCCCTTGCGATCCTTGCCGTGCACCCAAACAGTGGTTTACCCCCACATATGAGGTATCGGTGTACTCAGGAGAAATTGCCCAACAAATTTTAGGATCCATTTTATCCTGTTGACCATGTGAAACTGAAAAAACTGAGGCTAAAAGAAATTTTGTGTGAAAAAAAAAGTACTTTTTCATTTTTTCGGATCAATTTGTGAAGCACCTGAGGGTTTAAAGAACTCACTATGCTTCTAGATAAGTTCCTTGGGGGGTCTAGTTTCCAAAATGGGGTCACTTGTGCTGGAGCTCCAATGTTTAGGCACACAGGGGCTTTCCAAACGTGACATGGTGTCCACTAGCGATGGAGATAATTTTTCATTCAAAAAGTCAAATGGCGCTCCTTCCCTTCCGAGCCTTACCATGTGCCCAAACAGTGGTTTACCCCCACATGTGAGGTATCGGTGTAGTCAGGAGAAATTGTCCAACAAATTTTAGGATCCATTTTATCCTGTTGCCCATGTGAAAATGAAAAAATTGAGGCTAAAATAATTTTTTTGTGAAAAAAAAGTACTGTTTCATTTTTACGGATCAATTTGTGAAGCACCTGGGGGTTTAAAGTGCTCACTATGCTTCTAGATAAGTTCCTTGGGGGGTCTAGTTTCCAAAATGGGGTCACTTGTGCGGGAGCTCCAATGTTTAGGCACACGGGGGCTCTCCAAACGCGACATGGTGTCCGCTAAAGATTGGAGCCAATTTTTCATTGAAAAAGTCAAATGGCGCTCCTTCCCTTCCGAGCCCTGCCGTGCGCCCAAACAGTGGTTTACCCCCACATATGAGGTATCAGCGTACTCAGGACAAATTGGACAACAAAGTTCGTGGTCCAGTTTCTCCTTTTACCCTTGGGAAAATAAAAAAATTGTTGCTAAAAGATCATTTTTGTGACTAAAAAGTTAAATGTTCATTTTTTACTTCCATGTTGCTTCTGCTGCTGTGAAACACCTGAAGGGTTAATAAACTTCTTGAATGTGGTTTTGAGCACCTTGAGGGGTGCAGTTTTTAGAATGGTGTCACTTTTGGGTATTTTCAGTCATATAGAACCCTCAAATTGACTTCAAATGTGAGGTGGTCCCTAAAAAAAATGGTTTTCTAAATTTTGTTGTAAAGATGAGAAATCCCTGGTCAAATTTTAACCCTTATAACTTCCTAGCAAAAAAAAAATTTGTTTCCAAAATTGTGCTGATGTAAAGTAGACATGTGGGAAATGTTATTTATTAACTATTTTGTGTCACATAACTCTCTGGTTTAACAGAATAAAAATTCAAAATGTGAAAATTGCAAAATTTTCAAAATTTTCGCCAAATTTCCGTTTTTTTCACAAATAAACTCAGAAATTATCGACCTAAATTTACCACTAACATGAAGCCCAATATGTCATAAAAAAACAATCTCAGAATCGCTAGGATCCGTTGAAGCGTTCCTGAGTTATTACCTCATAAAGGGACACTGGTCAGAATTGCAAAAAACGGCAAGGTCATTAAGGCCAAAATAGGCTGGGTCATGAAGGGGTTAAAAGAGCTTTTCACCAAGACAGCAGTGAAGCACACAGTTCAAATCGCAGCTCTAGACTTCCATCCTCCCACACATCAATTCGACGGAGAAGCGCAGCCGGCTGTCTCCTGGAAGTGTAATCGCCTAACGTTCATCAAGATGAACAAGTCATGGATCTCCAAGGACTTTTGCACTACAATCACAGACTGTACAGACTAGGTGATATTACATTTTTTAGTGTGATGCATTAATGTCACGAAACTGCACCATATGATATCTTTAGTCTGGCTTCTGTGCCAGCTGTGACTGCTGCTGCTGATGTTAACACATATTTGTGAATAGTCATGGCTGGTCTATATCTGCTGAGTTAGCTGTAGTGGAAGTAGGTCCCAATTATACTATTTCTATTCTCGTAAGAGTTATTCCACTTCGGTGGTGTCAGGTCCTTATTTTTTAAAATGTGAACACTCCTAGTTGGGTGTCCATCTGCTGGATTGGTATAGTGGAAGACCTGTCAGTCCCTATTATACTATTTCTATTGTGATGAAATTGATGCCACTTTTGTGGTGTCGGCCACTAATTTTTGGAAATGTGAATACTCCTAGTTGGGTGTCCATCTGTTGGATTGGGTGTAGTGGAAGACCTATTGGTCCCTATTATTCTATTTCTACTCTCGTGAAATTGATGCCACTTCTGTGGTGTAAGGCCCTCATTTGCTTAAATGTGAACACTCCTGGTTGGGTGTGCATCTGCTGGATTGGGTGTAGTGGAAGAACTGTTGGTACCTATTATGCTATCTATACTGTGGTGAATTTGGTGCCACCTTTGCAGTGTCTGCCACTAATTTTTGGAAATGTGAACACTCCTGGTTGGGTCTCCTTCATGCGTGTTGTCTGTAGCAGTAGGCCTCCGAGACAGTCAGGCCTCCACTTCATTGGACTCAACTACCCTTGTTACTATTCTTAAATTTTTTGGCAATGGTAGTCTAGAAAACTGATATTTGTGCCACCTGAGTGTGGCTCAACATGAAAGCAGGTAAAGGTGTTGCATTTGGTATCAGAGCTCCCAGCAAATATGGCCTTCACCAATCCTTCACCCACCTTGTCTTACTGTGACATTCAATTGAAAGCTCTAAATGCTGTCCCAGACCCTGATACCTCATGCCTGGCTAATTGCTGCAGTGCCATGCTGCAATTTGTACTGTGGGTGAATTGAGGCCACTTTCCTGGTCTCTGTCCCCCATTTGATGTGTTTTGGCAGCATTTGGAGCCATTATAAGGTGTTGTGCATATGTTTTTTTTTGCCTCCCAGTGAGATGAATGGCGTTCGGTTATGTTCGGTAACTATTCAACGAATTAGTCAGCGAATATTGTACATTCGGCGATCGTAAAACGAAACGAACATTATGTTTTGGGGGTGTTTCTTTGCTAAGGACATAGAACTACTTCACCACATCAATGGGAGAATAGATGGAGCCGTGTACCATAAAATCCTGAGTGACAACCTCCTTCCCTCCACCAGAACATTAAAAATGGGTTGTGGCTGGGTCTTCCAGCAAGACAATGACCCAAAACATACAGCCAAGGCAACAAAGGAGTGGTTCAAAAAGAAGCACATTAAGGTCATGGAGTGGTCTAGCCAGTCTCCAGACCTTAATCCCATAGAAAACTTATGGAGGGAGATGAAGCTCCAAATTGCCAAGTAACAGCCTCAAAATCTTAATGATTTAGAGATGATCTGCAAAGAGGAGTGGACCAAAATTCATCCTGACATGTGCACAAACCTCATCATCAGCTACAAAAAATGTTTGACTGCTGTGCTTGTCAACAAGGGTTTTGCCACCAAGTATTAACTCCTGATTTGGCAGAGAGATCAAATATTTATTTCTTAGTGCAAAATGCAAATAAATTTATATAATTTATACAATGTGATTTTCTAGATTTTATTTTTTATATTCTATCAATCAATGTTAAAATTAAACTACCCTTAAAAATATAGACTGTTCATGTCTTCGTCAGAGGGCAAACTTTCAACATCAGCAAGGGATCAAATACTTATTTACCCCACTGCATGTGGTATTATCTTGATGCTTCAACATATTGAAGTGATTCTGAGACTGTTTTTTCATGACATAATGTACTTCATGATAATGGTAAATTTAGGCCTATATTTTTTTAATTTATTTGTGAAGATATTGGAAACATGGCAAAAATTTTGAAATTTCTATGCCCTTAAACCAGAGAGTAATATCACACAAAATAGTTTCAATAATTAACATCTGCCACATGTGTACTTTACATCAGCATCATTTTTCAAATAATATTTTTGAGGTTAATCTGCAGGTTAACAGCGTTATGATGCTGTCCAGCGCCTGCACGCAGCTGAATGCAGAAGGGAGAAAATTATCTTTATTCTCCTCGCCAGCATTCAGTATTCAGTCATAGGGGCGTGCTGGTTCAGTCACCGCTCTGAATATATAGAATATACTCAGAGCTGTCACTGAACCAGCTCCGCCCCACCCCTATGACTCAATACCGAATGCTGGCGGGGATAATAAAGATCATTTTCTTCCTGCTGCATTCGGCTACGTGCAGGCTCCGGACATCATCATAACGCTGTTAACCTACAGATTAACACCATATCTGCAGGTTAACAGCATTATTCCTGGTGACAGGTTCCCTTTAAAAGCTTATCAGCAATTTCTCAATATTCCAACAAAATTTACACAAGTTTTTGTAGGGACACATCACATTCGAAATGACTTTGAGGGGCTTATTAGACAGAAAATATCCAAAAATGACACCGTTTTAATAAGTGAACCCCTCAAAGTGCTCAAAACCACATTCAAGAAGTGAAATAACCGTTTAGAGGCTTCACCGGAATTAAAGCAATGTGGAAAGAAAAAATGAAAATGTAACTTTTTCTTCAAAAATGTTGATTTCACCCCAAATTTTCAATTTTCACAAGGGTAACAGGAGAAAATGGACCATGCAGTTTGTTGTGAACTTTCCCATGAGTATGCCAATACCAAATATATGGTGGGAAACTTCTGTTTTTACTCATGGCAGAGCTCGGAAAGGGAAGTAGCACCATTAGAAAACAGTGGAAACCCCCCCACAAGTGACCCCATTTTGGAAATTACACCCTTCACGGAACTTATCTAGATGTGTGGTGAACATCTTGAAAGCAAGGGTGCTTAACAGAATTTTATAATATTGAGCCGTGAAAATGAAAAAATACATTGGTTTTGCCCCAAATTTATCAATTTCACAAGGCTAACAGGAGCAAACTAGACCATACAATTTGTTGTGTAATACACCGATACCCCATATGTGATGGAAAACTATTGTTTGGGCACACGGCAGGAATCAGAAGGGAAGGTACGCCAACTTTAATTCTGGAGCTCAATTTTGGCTGGAATAGATTGCGGATGCCATGTCACAAGAGCGCCTGCCATGCCAAAACAGCAGAAACCCCCCAAAGTGACTCTATTTTGGAAACTACACGTCTTCGAAATTTCATCTAGGGGTGTAATTAGCATTTTTAACCTGCAGGCGATTCACAGAATTGCATAACATGAGGCTGAGTAAACAGAAAATTATGGTACCATTTTTTCCACCAAAATGTTGCTTTGACCCTAAGTTTTCAATTTTCAACAGGGATGATTTTAGAAAATGAACAGTACAATGTGTTACGCAATTACTCCTGAGTATGCCAATATCACATATGTGGTAGAAAACTACGTTTGAGGCATAGTGAAAAGCTCAGAAGGGAAGGAACACCATATTAAAGCTTAGATTTTGCTGGAATGGTTTGAGGGTGCCATGTCAGATTGGTAGAGCCCCTGGAGAAGCCAGAAACCCCCATCAGTGACCCCAAACTACACCTACCAAAATGGATTCATCTAGGGGTGCAGTGAACTTGAAGACTTTTATAGCATTTGACGGTGAAGAAAGAATAATTACATTTTTACCACTAGAATGTTGCTTTAGCACCAAATTTTAATTTTTTATAAGGGTTAATAGGAAAAAATGGAGCGCAGATTTTACTGTTATTGTTTATGGGTGCCATGACCCACTGGAAGAGCCTCTGAGGTGCCAGAACAGCAAAAAAAACCATAAGTGACCCCATTTTACAAACTACACCTCTCAATAAATTCATGTAAGGGTGCACGGATCTTATTGACATCATGGGTGTGTCACCGAATTTTATATCATTGGGCAGTGAAGAAAAAAATAATTACATTTTTACCACAAAAAAAATCGATTTAGCCCTAGATTTTACATTTTCGCATAAGGAAATAGATAAAAATGACAACGTAATTTGTTGCACAATTTCTGCTGAGCGTGTAAATATCTGTGGCTATACAGTATTGCTTAGCCACATGGCGAGACCTGGGAAAGAGAGAGCGCTATTTAACTTCTGGAGCACAGATTTTCCTAGAATAGTTTGCGGACTCCATAGCTCCTCAGTGCTAGAAGAGCAGAATCCCACTCAAGTGACCCCATTTTGGAAATGTTACCCCTCTGGGAATTTATCTACATGCACAGTGACAATAATGACTTCATGGGTGTTTCCAGAAACAAACAGCAATAGATTTTGCTGAGCGAAAATTGCAAATCTGTTGTAATGCCCAGTACGTTGTAGTGCCCAGTACATTATACCCAGCTCGTGTTTCTGGAGACTTCACACGTAAATTCTCCCATTGCTACAGAAATGCCAAACATGTGGGCACTAATTATAGTTTAGGCATACTTTTAGGCTTCCGAAGGGAGGGGGGCATTTGCATTTGGGAGCACAGAATTAGATGAATTTAATTTGGGGGTTGAAGAAGACATTTTGCTTTTCCAGAGCCCTTGTACTACCAGTCATCGAAGCCCACTATATTTCCGTTAACAGATGATGGACCTAAGTGAAGACTTACTTTTTTAGTGGATTGAGTTGAAGCTTTTATTGGGAACATTTTACATGACATTTTGGATCACATTTATCCTGCGCTCTACGCTGAGCACATACATGGGGGTTTTAATCTAAGGCCTTGCTCCCACTGGCCTATAAATACACTGAGGGAAATGCAATAAAAAATTGCATTGCACTCACACTTGAAAAGGACTGAATAGTGGAAACACTGTCCCATGATCTGAGGAAAGTCTGGAAGGGTGTGACTAGGTGTCTCAACAAGTCTGACCTTGGATGCATGGTTGTTGACAATACCGCAATCCAAGGAGAAACAAGGGAAGTTGGACGAGGTGCTACACCTGGACTGACCCTGAGTAGATGGCAGCTGACCCCCAAGCTAGCACTGGTGAACATGGCTGACAGACAGGCAGGCTGGCACAGTTGAAAGACAGGCAGGCAGACACAGCTGATAGACAGGCAGATGGTCACGGCTGATAGGCTGGCTGGTACAGCTGATATACTGGCAGGCACAGCTGACAGACAGGCTTGGCCGGCATGGCTGATAGACAGGATGGCTGGCACAGTTGATAGGCAGATTTACAGGAATACGAACAATGTTGCACAGGCGCCTGCCACCTGATGGAAGTACCTTAAATAAAAAGTGTTGCTGGGGACACGTTAGGATGGCATGCACTGTCCCATTAAGAAGATAAGACAGCATGCGCGCCCTCAAGCATGGTGCAATTTCACTCCGAAATTAAATGTCTATGAGAAGAAAATCGCATCCCACACGGACCATCAGTATGGCAACTGATTTTTAGGCATACATTACAATTTTGTACCATAGGTAACTGCAAATGGTCCTGTAAATAATTAATAAATCTAGAGTAAAAAACGGATTTCACACTGATAGCACACAGACAGCACATGAATGACAAGTGAGAAATAATCGTCCAATTCTCCTGGATGAGACTAGAACCGATTTTTTTTTTTTATACGCAAGTAGGATGCCTAAATCTCCAAATGACGTGATTCAGATACATTTTTAACAAGGTTTTAAGGCTTCTGTAACAATGAAATAGACTTCAAACCACTGAATATTGTATGAATGAGCAATATAATACCGTGTGATGCAGTGACCCCTGTTACAGCTATGGGGCGCTGCATGTGCTCCTCAGGGTATACATGGAGGCATATCTGTGGTTATAATGGTTGAACTAACCACACACATCTCCCACCTATGGGAGTGGTTACAAGTATATAATGTGACCATGTGGTCACATGGGAGAGAATTGATGGACCTGTGTGGTCTGTGTGCCAGGTCCTGGAAGGCCTCTGTGTTGGGAGGTCCTGGGAGTAGGACCGGATCCTTGAAGAGCACATGGGGGAGGCCTTGGAACTGGGGGCCTGTGTGTTGGACAGTCCCAGGTGGGGAAGTGGAGCGCCCCCACGTTAAGGGCAATGGTGTACTCGGCACCGGGTCCTTCAGTGTTCTGCGGGGATGTCACGGTGGCCTGACCCGGTACCGTGGCCCTTAGAGGGGCGTCCAATGAAAGGGAGAGTTTGCATAAAATCCTGACGCCACCTGTGGTATTCGGTCAGGATAACCGATGCTGCTTAGGGGTCCGCTGGGGATGATGTGATGGCAGCTAGATGGTATACCTTCCCACAGGTGAAGTGTATCCCCAGGGATTCCCAGAAGTGTAGATGATGATGGTGGACGATGCAAGGCGCCGGGAATAACGAGGACACAAGGTTGCAGTCACTTTACCTTTTACTGAAGACTTCAGCATCCACAGTCCAGGGTACAGACCACAGGGTAGGCAGAGTCCGGCCGGTCCGAAGGCAAATCCAGAGTCCCCTTATCCAGGTGGAAATCAGTAGCCTTCCTACTAGTGCCTGTGTGTTGTAGTCCCTCCCTGCTGAGCAACTCGGTAAGGTCCTCACAACTCTTGTAGATGTTCTAGATGTTATTTCTTCCTCTCTGTCCCCCAGATGGTATGGATAGGACAAACCCGTATGACTGATGGCCTGAGGCTTGTTTATAGGGACCCTAGAGACGCCCCGACCCCCACAATTTGCCACTGTGTCTTCTTAAGTATTAAGGTCGGGCAGCCAACTTGGAATTGACTGTCCTGCCGGTCTCTGAAGTAAAGCGTAGAGTCTATTACTCCCTCGGTGTTCTGGCCACCGGCTACGTGCCTCAGAAGGAGGCCGCCTATCTCGGGGCAGAACTCCTCCCGGTGATTTCTCCTTGTGCTGTGACTTTGTTTCTCACTCTCTACAATACACTTCTCTTTGTGTCCTTTCTTAGGATACTGCCGCACGTGGGGCAGGCGCAGCTCCGTAGCTTTCTGTCCCCCAAGGCCTCTGTCAGGATCCCACCCCTGACAGGGACCCTCTGTCTGCAGCTCAGATGTTCCTCCTTTCCCCGTCTGCCTGACAGGTCTTGCCTGGGCAAAGCCCAGTCAGCGTCTCTCTCACTTTCTATCCAGCCCACCAGTTTTACCCTTCTGTGAGGAGTGCCCTAGTAGATAGGAGCAAGGCTCCCCCTGGTGGTCTGGAGTGTGAAGTGTAGTGTATGGTTTGTGATACCTGGTAGGAAGATCTCCTTTATTGCCATCAGACGTAATATCACTCCCCCTGGTGGAAGAACGACATTACTGCAACGACCAGAACTCTGGGGCGCTGCAGATGGATATCCTGAATAGCACAGAGTGGACGTGTGTGCAGAGTCCGTGATGGCACTGCATTTGGGGGAGTTGCAGCCCATCTGAGGATCTGGACTGTTAGGTGGCCTGGTGAGCAAGGCACTGTCCGGGACAGTGATCCCAGCTCGGCAGCTTTCCTGAGAGAGAGAGTACTGACAGGAGTCAGCGTGTGGAGCAGGAGCTCCTGGAAGGTAACCCAGCGTATGGGGAACTGTGCGGTCACCCATTGTAACTGGACGGAGTAAGGTCCAGCATGATTAGAGACTGCAACCTAATGTCGTGTGTTGGTGCCTGTTGTGTTTCATGGACATTAATGAACTGTTCGGCGTGCGGTCACCCACGATAACTGGACACAGAGGTACGGCGTGTTTAGTGACCGCGTTTCAAAGCCGTATACTATGATGTGAAGATTGATGTAAAGACTGCTTGTTGTTCATATTTCTGTGGCTGCTTGTTGTTCATATTTCTGTGGTTTATGACTCCATAATAAACCACATGGACTGTTAGGCCGGCGTCACACTGGCGTTTTAAACGGCCGAGTGCAATGCGATAAAAAATCGCATTGCACTCGGACCAATGTTCAGCTATGGGGCAGCTCCCAGCAGCCGACTTTTTGTCGGCCGTTTTCTTCGGTCCGAGACAATCGCAGCATGCTGCGATTGTCTCGGACCGAGGAAAACTCTGGGCTCACTCGCACCCATATAAGCCTATGGGTGCGAGTGAGACAGCGCACACCACACGGACATCATCTGAGTGACGTGCGTTAAAAGCGGACCCCAGCAATGGAAGAGATGGAGAAATTCATTTCTCCGCCTCCTCCGCAGCTGTGCTCCGATCCTCCCTGTGCAAGAGAATCGGAGCACAGACGCATGACACTCGGCTCCTGCTCTGCTGCGAGCAGGAGCCGAGTGTCATTAGCATATCGCATACGATGCTCTCGCATCGGATGCAATACGCTAGTGTGACGCCGGCCTTAAAGTGAAAACCCGTGCCTTTCTGCATTTATCCCGTGCTAAGCGAGTGTTCCCAAACACAGATAGTGAGCGCTATCTTACAACCGATACAAGTTTTTTTAGGCTTTTATAGAAACAAAATGCACCTAATGCACCCTATGGGTGAGCAATATGATACCGATAAATTTTGTTCATTTATTTTTAGGCTTATATAGCAACTAAATGTACCCAAAAACATGTAACAACATATGGGCAAGAAATATAATACCGATAAATTTGTACATTTTTTGAGGGTTATATAACAACAAAATGTAATCCAGACCATAGAATACCCTATGGGTGAGCAATATTATAACGATAAAATTTTGAACAATTTTTTGAGACTTATATAGCAATGAAATGTACTCCAGACCGGAGAATAGTCTATGGGCGAGCAATATAATAGAAGAATTATATATAAGTATATATATATACAATATATATATATTGTAGTTCGACTATCAATCGTACAGATGACACCACTGAAAAATGTCTATAATAAAGCATAAGTGGAAATATAAAACGTAACTTTTAATGATTATTAGAAAAGGTAAAAACCAAACAAGGTCACCCAAAGTGAGAATAAGACCCGGGGTACAGTCTCCACCATATAGTATGATAGCCATAGAGACTTATAAACCCCCGTTAGGATTCAAAAATTCCGCCTGCAATGGCACTTGCGAAATAAATACAGACCAAGGTATGATGTATAAAATAGCTGCGAAAAAAATACTCATGTAATCAGCAGCGCAGATTTCCATACACTTAGTTGCATGTAAAAACAATTATTGACATATAACAATTAGGGTATGTGCACACGTCAGGATTTCTTGCAGAAATTTCCTGAAGAAAACCGGAAATTTTCTGCAAGAAATCCGCATTTTTTTTTTGCGTTTTTTTCCCGTTTTTTCGCGTTTTTTTAGCATTTTGCAAGCGTAATTAGCTTGCAGAATGCTAAAGTTCTCCAAGCGATCTGTAGCATTTCTTGGAAAACTGACTGACAGGTTGGTCACACTTGTCAAACATACTGTTTGACAAGTGTGACCAACTTTTTACTATAGATGCTGCTTATGCAGCATCAATAGTAAAAAGATATCATGTTAAAAATAATAAAAAAATAAAAAAATGGTTATACTCACCCTCTGCAGACAGCCGATCTCCTCAGTGGCGTCCGTTCCTATAGATGGTGTGTGCAGGACCTTCGATTACGTCGCGGTCACATGAGCGGTCACATGAGCGGTCACGCGACCAATCACAAGACAGCGACGTCATCGCAGGTCCTTCACCACACCATCTATAGGAACGGAAGCGGCATCATGCAGCGCAGAGAGGTGGGAACAGTCCGGGGGCCATCGAAGGTGAGTATATGACTATTTTTTATTTTAATTCTTTTTTTTTTACCAATTATATGGTGCCCAGTCCGTGGAGGAGAGTCTCCTCTCCTCCACCCTGGGTACCAACCGCACATGATCCGCTTACTTCCCGCATGGTGTGCACAGCCCCGTGCGGGAAGTAAGCAGATCAATGCACTCCTAGGTGTGCGGAATCCCCGCAATTACGCATATTTAATGAACATGTTGCTTTTTTTTCCGCGATGCGATTTTTTTGCGGAAAAAAATGCAACATTTGCACAAGAAATGCGGAATACACTTAAAATAATGGGAGGCATATGTAAGCGTTTTATCACGTTTTTATAGCGAAAAAACGCGAAAAAAACGCGAAAAATACTGAACGTGTGCACATGGCCTTACAGCACACAATGTAAACAGTGCCACTGGTGATTGTTAAATAATGGAAAAGGAACAATCTCACCAATTCCACGATACGGGCACAGGAGCACCGGATATTCTCTGGTCAGAGGATGATCCGGAAATTGATAGAAGGAGATGACAATACCCTGTCAATCCCTATGGGGCTACAGATAAGCTATCCCCAAAGTTCCAGCCCTTACAAGGGCAGTCCACATCTACCCCTGCACACACATGCCCTGCACTCTCCCTGTTCGATGGGACTATCGAACAGGGAGAGTGCAGGGCATGTGTGTGCAGGGGTAGATGTGGACTGCCCTGGTGTCAGCTGATGAAACTACTGCTCCCATGAGCCAAAGGCTGCTTCAATTAGTAACGCCGGTGTCACACCTAGCACAGGAAAATATGTCCGTTTTTTACAGGCGTAATACGCAGAAAAGTTCCTGAACAGTGATCCGTATTCAACACGAGGACGCGATTTTTTGTTTTCTCATAAAATTATCCGTGTGTCATCCATATGGCATCCATACGGCGAGATTTTCTCGCCGGCTTGCAAAATGGACATAGAATGGATCCATGGGCTCAAATATTTGTGAAAACATATATACAGTTTATATATATATATATATATATATATATATATATATATATATATATATATATATATATATTTATTTATTTAATACAGAGCTAGATAGCAGAAAAGCTGGTAATTCAATTGTCGGCTTTTGCTATCTCCATATCAGACCCGACAGGATATGAGACATGGTTACCATTAATGGTAAACCATTTCATATCCCTTATTTTTTTACATATTCCTCACTACTAACGCTAGAAGTGTCTGTGTGCAAAATTTGGGAGCTCTAGGTGTTAAAATAATGGGTTAAATCACTGAAAAAACTGGCATTGGCTCCCGCGCAATTTTTACCACCAGAGTGAGAAAGCCAGTGACTGAGGGCAGAAGATATTAATAGCCTAGAGAGGGACCATGGTTATTGGGGCCCCCCTGGCTAAAAACATCTGCCCCCAGCCACCCCAAAAAAGGCACATCTGTAAGATGCGCCTATTCTGGCACTTAGCCTTTCTCTTTCCACTCGCGAGTAGCGGTGGGATATGGAGTAATAAAGGGTTAATGTCACCTTGCTAATGTAAGGTGACATTAAGCCAGGTTAATAACGGAGAGGTGTCAATAAGACACCTATCCATTATTACTCCAATATTAATAAAGGGCTAAAAAAACTAACACACATTATGAAAAAAGTATTTTAATGAAATAAATACACATGGTGTTGTAATATCTTTATTATACGCTTAATCCAAATGACGACCCTTGTCTTCTGTAAAAAAGGTAAAAAAAAAAAACAACAATATCCCATACCTTCCGCCATACAGTCATGTCCCACGATGTAAATCCATCTGAAGAGGTTAAATAATTTTACAACCAGGAGTCTGCTAATGCAGCTGCCCCTGGCTGTAAAAACTGGGTAATGAATGGAATGCAGGGGAACGTAGCTACCTTGTGGTGCTGCGCCCCTTGCTGGCATAACCTCATATGAACTCGAGCGTCGGAATTTTTCTGAATTCTGAATACACGCAGGCCCTGTGATGACGTCGCGGTCACATGACCGTGACGACCGCAGGTGGCAGCTTCCGGTCTCAGGATGGTATGCAGAAGGACCTTCCATGACGTCACGGTCATGTGACCGCAACGTGATCACAGACCCTGCGAGGACCTTCCATGACGTCACGGTCATGTGACAGCGACGTCATGAAAGGTCCTTCTCGCAGGGCCTGTGATCACGTCGCGGTCACATGACCGTGACATCATGGAAGGTCCTTCTGGCATACCATCCTTGGGACCGGATCCTGCCGCTTGCATGGAGCGGTCACCGTAGCGTCGCTAGGAACGCGAAAGGCGGCGGATGGTGAGTATAGCAGGTTTTTTTATTTATTTTTAACATGACATATTTTTACTATTGATTCAGCATAGGCAGCGTCAATAGTAAATAGTTGGGGACACACAGGGTTAATAGCAGCGGTAATGGAGTGCGTTACACCGCGGCCCGTTACCGCTGCCATTAACCCTGTGTGAGCGGTGACTGGAGGGGAAGGGGATTATGGAGCGGGCGCCGGGCAATGACTGCAGGGGAGTAGGGGAGGGACTAATCAGACTGTGCCCGTTGCTGATTGGTCGCGGCATCCATGACAGGCAGCTGCTGAGACCAATCAGCGACTTGGATTCCATGACAGTCAGAGGCCGCGAACAATGAATATCCGTGACAGAAAGAAAGACAGACAGAAGGACAAACAGACGGAAGTGACCCTTAGACACGCATCGGGTATTCTAGAATATGTATGTCCACGTAGTATATTGCACAGCCCACGTAGTATATTGCCCAGCCACGTAGTATATTGCCCAGTGACGTAGTATACAGCACAGAGCCACATAGTATATTGCCCAGTTACGTAGTATATTTGCCAGTTACATAGTATATTGCCCAGTGACATATTATATTGCCCAGTGACATAGTATACAGCACAGAGCCACGTACTATATTGCACAGCCCATGTAGTATATCGCCCAGCCACGTAGTATATTGGCCAGTTACATAGTATATTGCCCAGTGATGTAGTAGATTGCCCAGCCATGTATGACACAGGTTAAAAAAATAAAAAATACCATATACTCACCTTCCGCAGGCGCGTTGTAGCTCTGTCGCCTGTGTGGGGTGCAGGCGGCAGCTTCCGGTCCCAGGGTGTGATGACGTCGCGGTCACATGACCGTGTTGCGGTCACATGACCACGTTGCGGTCACATGACTGTGACGTCACGGCAGGTCCTTTCCGCGCAGGCGCGCAGGACTTGTGATGACGCATTCCTTTCATTAACAGCTCAAACAGATCTGAGTAGTGAGGTCTCGGTAGCATAACTTTTCCTTTTTGGCAGCATTGAGTAAACTGATTGTAAGATGGTTTTTCATCAATGAAATTCAGTGGGTCGCATTTAGAGCAAACTGCATTCATATTCCCACAGTAGTGTTCATGAATTGTACTTTCATTGTCTGTTAAGTAATGTGCAAGTTGTTGAATATTGTCCTGGTTGTGCCTTAGTTGGTAGAGCATTCGTTTTTTATGAATTTGGTGATCATGTTGTTCCTGTCGTACAACAGTTTGTTGTGGTGTCTCTGGTTGGCGACGGTGTCTGTGAGATTCCGCATCCTGGGCTTGTCTAGCAGCAGTTTGTTGTGGTGTCTCCTGTTGGCGACGTTGTCTGTGAGATTCCACATCCTGGGCTTGTCTGGCGGCAGTTTGTTGTGGTGTCTCTGCAGCGCCCCAGAGTCCTGGTCGTTGCAGTACTGTGGCTCCGCCACTAAGGGGAGCTATGGTACGTCTGATGGCACTGAAGGAGTTCATCTGACCAGGTATCACATACACCAATACATTTCACAGTCGGGCCTCCAGGGGGAGCTAAGGGTGCTATTTATTAGGCCACTCCTCACCACTGTGGGTAAACTGGGGGTCAGGCAGGAAGTTGGAGAGAAAGCTGACTGGGTTGGACCAGACAACACCTGGTGGCAGAGGGTGTTGTGTGGGAAGATTCGGTAGGGTCCCTGTCAGGTTTGGGACCCTGACAGAGGCCTGGCTACAAGAAGGAAGGTCACGGGACCGGGCCTGCTCAGCATAGCAGCGGTGCCCTAAGAAAGGAACAGAAGCGAGATATATTGTGCTGAGTGAGAAACGAGATCAAAGCAAGAAGGAGAATACCAGTAGGAGTCGTGCTGTAAGACCGAGGCAACATCCTACTGAGGCGCATAACCGGCGGCCGGAACGCCGAGGAAGTATTACTATATTCAGCTTCAGGCAATACTTCAAACCAACGGCAGGACAGTCAGTCATAGGCGGGCTGTCTCACCTAAATCACCTATGCAGACATAGGGGGCAACTTGTGGAGAGGGGCGACTCTAGGGTCCCGGAAGAGCTCCGAGCCTACCTGTCATACGGGTGCCGTCCTAACCGTAACATCAGGGAGGGACGGAGGATTAGCAGAACATCATCTAATCGAGTTGTGAGGGAACTTAAGAAACAGACACAACAGTTGTGGGGACTTTCCGTAAGCACAGCAGGGAAGGACCACAACACATAGCGCTAGCAGGTAGGCACAGATTTCCACCTGCAAGGAGAACTCTGGAGGTGCCATTGGACCGGCCGGACTTGCGCAGCCTGGTGAACCGTATTCCGGACTGAGGACCCAGAGACCTTCAGTAAAGAGGTAAAGAGACTGCAACCTGGTGTCCTTGTTATTTACTGCACCGCACCACCACCACTATCCACATCCATCATTTGCTGCACGCCCCTGAGCAGGGTCACGGACCGGGCCTAGCCACCGTGACAACCCCGGAGCAGAGACTCAGAGGCCCGGTACCGGGTACCCCTCGGCCCTGCGGCAGTGGGGGCGCTGCAAACTTGGCGTCACGAACAGGATCTACTTAAGCCTGAAGAATCAGGTCATGTGTGCCTTGGAACTGTGATTTATTGTGCTTGGACTATACTTTATTGCAAAGACTGTGTGTTGCCATTTACCGCCAAAAGTTCCCGCCAAAAGTCGCCGCCATTGCAGTGTCACAAGGAGCGCAGAGGAAGAAGAAGGGCGTGCCATGGGAGGAGACTACCAAAGCGGCGCCAGAAGTAGCGACCGCCCCCTCCGACTCCTGCTGCGAGAGGACGATCTATCCAGCAGCAGAGGAGAACCGCCCCCTGATTTGCAACGGCGGGAACGAGGTGAAGAAGGAACCCGACCTCGGAGAAATGGCGGAGCCAGGTGCATGCGTTGCCGCCGAATGCCAGACAGCGACGATGAGCGGCAAGTGCCCGAGCAACGGCGAGGTGATCCCGGCTTGCCCTCACCCATCCGAGACGGACTCACGTCCACTGCCGGTGAGGGACCTGAACTCTTTGGAGCCGCCAGTGGAGGAGCCGAGCCTACCTATCCCAGCCACGGAACCATGGAGGGCGGAGCCACATCAAGAGGCCACTCCGGTAGAGCCGCGGTCCGGGCTGCAGCCGATTCCAGTGTCCTCGTCAACGGGACAGATCGACATCGGTGGAATCACATCAGGCGCAGGTATGGACGGCACCCCTACTCCCCCGGCCGATTCTGCTCTCCCGACCGATCCGGCTCCCCTGACCGATCCCGCTCCTGTGACCGCTCCACACCCCAGCAACAATAACCGTTTCCTCTCAGTGGAATGGGTAGTCCTCACCCCCGACACGATGGGGAAGCTGTTACCTCCACTACCGACCAAGATGGGGGAACCCATAGATGTAGGCCCGGACGTGGTGATCCTCCGGTGGGACACCCCCTGGAACGAGCCGTATGGAGCTCCGGGGGAGAGCCTCACCCTTGCGGTACTTACCTGGGAACAGTATAAGCAATGCCTAATCCAACACTGGAAAGATCGAGACGAAACCGAACAACATGATACACAACGTAGAAAGTCTGTGCACGGCAGAAAAGACGTGGTAAAGCGGGGAACTGTGCTGGCCTACCACCCGAAGAGGGGATGGGGCTCCATACAGGAACCGGGGCTACCAACTGATGTCTTTGTTACTAGTTACAACGTAAAAACTCCCTGCTGCAGTCGAGATGGTGACCCATTGCAAAGGGGGGATCAGGTGACCTACACCTGTCATCGGAATGCACAAGGATGGTGCGCCTGGAACGTTCGACGGTGTGAGCCTGAGAGAACGCCACCTGTTGCCCCGATCATGACTGATCCAGATTTGCCAGATCTTGTTACTATCACCACCGTACGCCTTGTAGCGGCTACTGAACTTGCAAGCAGGATTAGCCTTCAAATCCAGACACCGGCTGATCTGATGGCATCTGAGAGATCAACTACCAGCACAGGTGCTGCATCGGCCGGGGATCAAAAACCACCTTCTGCACCACAAGAGTAAGATCTTAAAACTCTGCATAATATGTAAATAGTTCTTCAAACTGTTTGTTTTTGCTGCTATGATATTGCTAAAACCCGTCCAGGGTTAACTCTTAAAGGGATCCCTTTGTTGACCCGGGATCCCTATTGCTTTTTGTTTGTTTTTCTACCTTTTGCTCCGTTATTAAGAAACTGCTGGAATCATGGACAGTGCATGATACAAACTTCTTGTATATAGTTTGCACCTTCTTAAAGGTGCTCCCTACTGGTTTTATATAAAAGACGGACTCTTTGCGAAGATACGATTCTTGGAACTGGTACTGGAGTCCTAGCTGCATACGGATTTGCAGCTTGAGAAGTTGCACTACCTCATAGAGACGTGGTCCCGTCTTAAAGGGGATGTTCATCGATAGCACTTAAGGAATGATGATGCTTTGAAAGAAGAAGTAATAATGTTGATATGTGAAAGTTAAATGTAACCAATTAGTTAATTGTAAGAAATGTTCAATAATGTTAATGGAAGGATGAGGACAGGAAGTGAACCCGTAGGAGTTAGTGGTGAGTCCTCTTAGGAGCCATATAGAGATGGCTCAGTGATCTCAAACTGCAAGAAAAACATGTTCTATACTGTGTATAGTAGTGGAAGGACAGTAGGCTCGGGCGGAAAGGAGCGGTCCTGTGATAGAAAGGAGAGGCAGTAGGTCTGGAGCCGTTAGGACAGGCGGTCCTGCAGATGTAAAGTAGGAGAATGTAGCACAGTTGCTCAAGCCTTATAATGTGTTATAAGAAGGTCTTTAGTGGATTTAGAGTGTACATCCTTAAAGGCAATGTTGAATTAATGTCTTAAAATTTTGCACTAAGTAGAATACCCGGTTGGTTAGAAGAAAGTTATTTATAGCATGTTGCTATAATATTTAACCATGTTTTGTAACGTTCAAGTGTCCTCACCTCCCATAAAGGGAAGCCTGTTTAAATATGCTTACTGTTATTGCACTCACAAAAATTGTATGTCTTTTTGCTAACCTGTATTGTTGTTTTCTTCCCAGTCCCGGAGTACTGGATTTAACCGGGGGGGAGTGCAGCGCCCCAAAGTCCTGGTCGTTGCAGTACTGTGGCTCCGCCACTAAGGGGAGCTATGGTACGTCTGATGGCACTGAAGGAGTTCATCTGACCAGGTATCACATACACCAATACATTTCACAGTCGGGCCTCCAGGGGGAGCTAAGGGTGCTATTTATTAGGCCACTCCTCACCACTGTGGGTAAACTGGGGGTCAGGCAGGAAGTTGGAGAGAAAGCTGACTGGGTTGGACCAGACAACACCTGGTGGCAGAGGGTGTTGTGGGGGAAGATTCGGTAGGGTCCCTGTCAGGTTTGGGACCCTGACAGAGGCCTGGCTACAAGAAGGAACGTCACGGGACCGTGCCTGCTCAGCATAGCGGCGGTGCCCTAAGAAAGGAACAGAAGCGAGATATATTGTGCTGAGTGAGAAACGAGATCAAAGCAAGAAGGAGAATACCAGTAGGAGTCGTGCTGTAAGACCGAGGCAACATCCTACTGAGGCGCATAACCGGCAGCCGGAACGCCGAGGAAGTATTACTATATTCAGCTTCAGGCAATACTTCAAACCAACGGCAGGACAGTCAGTCATAGGCGGGCTGTCTCACCTAAATCACCTATGCAGACATAGGGGGCAACTTGTGGAGAGGGGCGACTCTAGGGTCCCGGAAGAGCTCCGAGCCTACCCGTAATACGGGTGCCGTCCTAACCGTAACATCAGGGAGGGACGGAGGATTAGCAGAACATCATCTAATCGAGTTGTGAGGGAACTTAAGAAACGGACACAACAGTTGTGGGGACTTTCCGTAAGCACAGCAGGGAAGGACCACAACACATAGCGCTAGCAGGTAGGCACAGATTTCCACCTGCAAGGAGAACTCTGGAGGTGCCATTGGACCGGCCGGACTTGCGCAGCCTGGTGAACCGTATTCCGGACTGAGGACCCAGAGACCTTCAGTAAAGAGGTAAAGAGACTGCAACCTGGTGTCCTCGTTATTTACTGCACCGCACCACCACCACTATCCACATCCATCATTTGCTGCACGCCCCTGAGCAGGGTCACGGACCGGGCCTAGCCACCGTGACAACCCCGGAGCAGAGACTCAGAGGCCCGGTACCGGGTACCCCTCGGCCCTGCAGCAGTGGGGGCGCTGCATCTCCTGTTCCCGATGTTGTCGTTTTCTTGCTGCTGCTGCTGCTGCTGCTTTTCTGTCATCCTCATTGGCGTATTTTCGTTTATGACCCATTCTAAGATAGAAACACAGGGAGATGCCGCCCATACAGGGAGATGCAGGCACACACCCTACACAATGGCGGCACTTGACAGCAGTGGAGGACAATGATGATTCCAGAATTCGCGTCAGACTGTGCCCGTCGCTGACTGGTCGAGGCCGGCTGGCCTCGACCAATCAGAGACTGTGCCCGTCGCTGATTGGTCTAGGCCCAGGCGGCCTCGACCAATCAGAGACGCGGGATTTCCAGGACAGACAGACAATTAAACCCTTAGACAATTATATATATAGATAATAAATATATGTTTTTAGCTGGGGAGGGCAATAACTATGGTCCCTCTCTAGGCTGTTAATATCTGCTCACGCCAGTTTTTTTCGTGATTTAACCCTTTATTTTAACACCTAGAGCTCCCAAATTTTGCACACATACACTTTTAACATTATTAGTGAAGAATATGTAAAAAAATAAGGGATATGAAATGGTTTACTGTATATAAACCATTTCTCATATGATATCCTGTCGGGTTTGATAAGGAGATAGCAAAAGCCGGCAATTGAATTACTGCCCTTTTCTGCTATCTAGTGCTGTATTAAAAAAAAAATATCCTTTAAAAAAAAAAAATGTCCTTTTCTATAGGACACCTGTGAGTATTTCTCGCAAGTCACACTGATAATCTGTGTGTAATCCGTATTTTTCTCACCCCCATAGACTTTCATTGGCGGAGTTTTTGCGCAATATGCTGACAAACGCAGCATGCTGCGATTTTCTCTGCCCGTAAAACACGGCTGCGAAATATACGGCAGATAGGAGCTGCCCCATAGAGAATCATTGGTCCGTGCGCAATGCGTTGTTTTTGCGCCTCTCATACATCCGTAAAACTCTCTAGTGTGACGCCGGCCTAACAGTGAGAGCAGGTGTGGCTGATAGGAGTATTTATCAACCGCCACCTGCGCTGTAAATAAATAATAAAAAAAAAAAATTGAATGGGTTCCCGTATGTTTTTGAGAAACAGCCAGGCAAAACTCACAGCGGGTGGCTGCAACGCGTGCTGTATTTTTTAAATTATTTAAAAATCTCAACAAGGTCACAGCAGTTCAGCCCAGCTGGGAATGCAGCCTCAGTGACCAACAGTAACCTTGATGACGTCACTGAGGCTGAGCTCACAGCATCTCATTCCCCAGAGGTTCTCAGCCTGGGTGGTCGCATCTTGGCACCATTCAGATTGAAAACTGTTAATCCTCCAGACATGGATTACGGCATGGGACAAAATGACTCACAGGTGAGGGATATGGTTGTTTTTTAGTTTATTTTTATTATAGGAGATGAGTGATTCAGTGGGATTAGGTGTTAGGTGAGTATAAGTTTGTTTGTTATTTTTAAATAAAAAAGGAAAAGTGTTTTATTTTATTTAAAAAAAAACAACTTAATTCTGGCTGTGTCTTTATTTACCATATATCTATAGTATTAGTAATGGATAGGTGTGTGTTATTGACGCCTCTCCATTAGTAATCCTTCGGTTTGATGTCGCCTGACAATACAAAGATGACCTCAACCCCACAAATATGAACCCCACTTGGCACCACTACATGGCAAGTGGGAATAGCTGGGCAAAGTGCCAGAATTGGAGCATCTAATAGATTTGCCTTTTCTGGGCTGCTGCAGGCTGCTATTTTTAGGCTGTGGTGGGGTAATATCCATGACCCTTTACCAGCCTGAGAATACTGGCCCTCAGCAGTCTGCTTTAGCAAGGCTGTTTGTCAAAAATGGGGTGGATCCCACATCGTTCTTTTTTATTTACCGTATTTAAATAATTAAAAAATAAGGCATGGGGACCTCACTATTCTTGATAACCAAACTTGCTGAAGCTGAAAGCTGAGGGTTGCAGCCCCTAGCTGTGAGTTTTGCCTGGCTGGTTATCAAAAATACAGGGGAAGCAACGCCGTGTTTTTGTTTTTTTTTAAATGATTTATTACATTCACAGGTGCTGGCTGATGAATACTCCCATCAGACTTCGGCTGATGGAAGTAGTAGTCCCATCAACTGACACCAATGACTGGAGGTAGACTTTATACCTCCGATCACAGCTGCACGCTCATGATGTCTTTTGCCAGCGTGAGAACAGCGGCTCTCTGATCGGCGGTAATGATTTTACCGCTGAAAAGAAACAGAGTTTGCCATGCTGTCATGCACATGACAACATGGCAAACACTGGATGTTCAGGCCCCCCAATCAAGTGAATGGGGTCCGGTTTCCTGATCAGGTACGGGTACTATTCTGGTACCCAAACCCAAGCTTTTTGTAACTGTTCGGCTGCACTCGCTGGACTCGAACATCCAAATGTTCGTTCATCTCTACCAATGAAATGTACTCCAGACCACGGAATTGTCTATGGGTATTGAATATTTTTTCTGCTGTTTAAATTGAATTTTTGGAGACCTTGAGTCTTTAGTGGCTTTGCTATATTGAATATAATAACAATAAGTTTAGAACAATATTGTAGAGATTGATATAGAAACGAAATATACCCTAGAAGATGCAATACCCTCTGGGTGAGCAATATGATACCGATACATTTTAAACACTTTTTTTAGGCTTATATAGCAACAAAATGTACCAAAGACGATGTAATACCCTATGGATGAGCAATATAATACCAATATATTTTTTAACAAGTTTTTGAGGCTTTTATAACAACGAAATTGGCTCGAGACCACGGAATACCCTGTGGGTGAGCATTATGATACCAATAAATTTTGAACAATTTTTTGAGGCTTATATAACAACTAAATTTACTCTAGAAGATGTAACACCCTATGGGCAAGAAATATATGGTAATACCTAGAAATTTTGAACAAGTTATTTGAGGCTTATATAACAATGAACTGTACCCAGGTAGATATAAAACCCTACAGATGACCAATATAATACCGATGCATTTTTAACAAGTTTTTTGAGGCTTTCCTAAAAACTACCGTAAATGGAATCCAGACCATGGAATAGTCTATATGTGAGCAAAATTATATCAATAAATTTTTGAACACGTTTTTTGAGGCTTTTATAGCAATGAAATGTACCCAAGAGGATGTAAACCCTATGGGTGAGCAATATAATACCGATAAATTTAGAACATATTTTTTGAGGGTTATATACCAACAAAATGGACTCCAGACCACGTAGTATTCTATAGATGAGAAATATAATACTGATAAGTTTTGAACAAGTTTTTGGAGGCTTATATAGCAACGAAATGTACGCAAGAAGATGTAATACCCTATGAATGAGCATTATACTGATACATTTTTTATCAAGTTTTTGGAGGCTTACATAGCAACTAAATGTACCCAAGAAGATGTAATATCCTATGCGTGAGTAATATGATACCGATAAATTTGGAACAAGTTTTTGAAGGCTTATATAGTAGCTAAATGTACCTAAGAAGTAAAAATTTTGATAAATTTTGAACAAGTTTTTTGAGGGTTAAATACAGGTGCTTCTCGCAAAATTAAAATATCTTCAAAAAGTTAATTTATTTCAGTTTTTTAATACAAAAAGTGAAACTCATATTATATAAAGTCATTACAGAGTATTTGTAAGGGTATTTAATTCTGTTAATGTTGATAATTATGGCTTACCTATGGGTAAGCAATATAATACTGATAAAATCTGAACAATTTTTTTGAGGCTTATATAGCAAAGAAATGTACTCCAGACACGGAATAGTCTATGGGTGATCAATATAATAACAATAACATTTTGGAAATGTTTTTGGAGGGTTATAGACCAACAAAATGTACCCAAGAACATGTAATACTGTATGGCTGAGAAATGCAACCCAGCAACATTTTTAAACTTTTTTTTAGCCTTATATCACAAAAATGTACCCCAGAACAAGGAATAGTGTATGGGTAAGAAATGTGAAGAAAAAATTGCAAACACTTTTTTTCACTGTTATATACTACAAAAATGTGACATAAAGCACGTAATACTGTTTGGATGAGGACTCTAATCTTGAACTATTTTTTTTATGCTTTATGTACGTTTTACATACCACCGTAATGCAACAATAACCATGTTAAACTCTATGGATGACTCATTGAATCCATGACAAAATTTTAAACAAAAATTTTTTGAAAGTGGAGTTGATGTACCTTTACAGTCATAAAGGCTTTGCAGAAAGTGCAAAGCCAGACAAAAAATATGATAAGGGTCATCCATAAACCCCTGAAAGGCAACTACTGGCGGGCCTCATTAAAATATTGAATATTACAAACAGTTTATATGCTGCTGTCATCTAGTGGTGTGAGATAATCCAGGCTTTGTTCATTTTTATGAGAGTGAGCCTGTCTGCTTTCTCTGTTGACAGGCGAAAGTGCCTGTCTGTTGTGACACCCCAATAATGTTCTCATGCTCCTGTGGGCAAGAGCAGCATGAATTGCAAGAAAGGCATCACTGCTAGCTATTTGCGAAACTCATGCATGTGTACGACGTTCTGTCTCCCTGACAATATGCAGTAAAGCTGGGTATACCTAGCTTTATCGCCACTCTTCACATCCCCAGGGAGGCAACAGGGACACAGGACTCAACCAGCCACAAGATTTACAAAGAGACAGCAGTAAAAGCTGGCTGAATCCTGTGTCCCTGCTGCCGCCCTAGGCATGCACAGTGAGCTGAGGAAGTGGGCAGTGTACACTTAGCTTCACTGCGCATTGCCAAGAAGGCAGAATGTCATTTACATGCTTTAGTTTTGCAAAGAGACAGCAGTGATGTTGCTCATGCAAATGATGTCACTCACGTGAACCAGGGCATGACAACATTAAGGGTAAGATTAGTCAGTTAAAATCAACACTCCCATGACTAGTCACTCACTCACAAATTAGCATATTGTGAGCACAGTTATAAAATTGATTTAGAAATATGGAGATTCCCAAAAATGTGATTTTTTGTGGCCTACAAAGCTGCCTGGGAAACACTGTTCCCTACTTCCTAATTTCAAATGTACTCCTTCTTTCAGACGCGAATACATGAACACTATGAAGCCAGACAGAAGCACTCTTCTCCTCCGGCCCAGACGTGCATCAACGTGATGAGATTAGCACGCTGCTGCCGTAATAATATTGCTGCTGGCGCTGGGCCGCAAAGGTGAAGTGATATTATTTTTTGTTTGAAGTTATTTTCCAGGGGACATTATGGAACAATGGGGGACACTATGGTGGCCATTTTGGGACAGTATGGACATTATGGGGCAATGGGGACATTATGGGGGCCATTATGGGACAATGGGGCCATTATGGGGCAATGCAGAACATCATGGGGCAATAGGGGACACTATTTGGGACATTATGGAAGAATGTGGGAAATTATGGGGCAATTTGGGACATTAGGGGGATTGTGAAAGAGGAAATTGCAGTTTGGGAGGACATTATGGAAATGGCAGTGTTTGAGGGGGACATTATGGAAAGGGGCAGCGTGAGTGACCATTAAGGAGAAGGGCTGTGGGGGGGATATTTTGGAGAAAGGCTGTCGACTTGAAGCATCTCCTTACTATTAAGGAAATACTGGGAATTGTAGGTTCAAGCAGTACAATTATATATGGGTCTGACCTGACATTGCAATTGATTGCTGTGGCATGGTACTGACACTGGTTCAGGTCCTGCATTTATGGACAGATGGTGGTTCTGGCACAGCATTCATGTACTGGTGGTTGTTCTGACGCTGAAATAATGTAGTGACGGTGGTTCTGAAGATGTACTGATTGTGGCTCTGGCACTGCATTCATGTACTAAGGGTGATTCTGACGCTGAACTCATGTTCTGAAAGTGGTTCTGACATTGCATTATTGTACTAATGGTGGTTCTGGCACTGTATTCAATTACTGACAGAGGTTTTGGTGCTGCATTCCTGTACTGACAGTGGTTCACATTCATGTGCTGATCTTGTAAACATGTAGCAATCCAAACATGCTTCATGACTATTGTAAAACATACAAATCTTCAAAACTTAGTATTTTGATATTATGAAGACAATTTGGAGAAATTTTGCTCAGTTTCTGCTCCATAAACTCATTGTAAGTCAGTGTATGTTCATACCTTTTTTTTGCAGCAGAAATTGAGCAGAATCTCTCCAAATCCGCCTCAAATTTTCAAAACTTGGTTCTCATTAAGTATTGATGTACTGACAGTGGTTCTGGTGATGTATTCATATAAATATCCCTTAAAATTTTTTGCTGCCCTTTGGATTGACTTAGTATGGCATAACAGTCCCTGAACCAAAAAATATTGTGCACCCCTGCAGTACACATTGGTTCTACCTGAAGAGATCACCTTGTTGCAGATGGGCTTACACAATTTGATCAAAATGTACACTAAGATGATAATACAATTAAAAAGTCAGATGTTCAATGTCTGCATCTACCTTAATACAAAAGATCTAACCCTTGCACACTCCAAAATCGTGAAGACAGAACTGTTGCTTTCAAAGTTTTTTAAATTTATCTTGTGCAAAAGAGGATGGTTTCTAACGTTTACGCTCAGGCAAGAGCCTTCGTCAGGAAGACAATCTTATGGTAGTTATATCGTATGTAGGTCCTGGGCTCTCAGATTGCCCTATGGAAGTCTGTCAAAAGTGGTCTTGATTGGCCAGCAGAATGGAATTAAATGAAATTGTTCACACCCATAGTGGACTATTCTTTGTTATCAGTTGCTAGGAATACAGATGTATTAGCGGATTGCGCTAACGCAATGTTTTTGTAGGGGCCGCGTTCAGGGGTCGCGTTAACGTCCCCGCTCTCGCAGATCCCCGATCTGCGAGAGCGGGGAACGGACCTCGGGCGCGCCGCGGACGCTGCAAGCAGCGTCCGAGGCGCGTCACAGAAGAACGGCACATCACTAGCGCGAGCCGAAAAAGGCACGCGCTAGTGATGCGCTGCAGGCGAAATTTACATTGCTGTCAATGGGTGCGCTAACGGACCCGTTGCACGGCATTAATTGCGACATTTTCGCCGTGCAACGCTGTCCGTTAGCGATCACCCACTAACGCAATGTGAACCTAGCCTCATTCACTGATCATAGGGAAGGCTGCATTTGGCATGTGGCTCCCAATCTGTGTCCTTTTTAGTGACTGCTTCAGTGTGGAGGCACCATAACTACCATAAGATTGTCTTCCTGACGAAGGCTCGTGCCTGAGCCAAAACATTGAAAACCATTCTATTTTGCACAAAATAAATTAAAAAAACTTTGAAAGTTTTTGTAGTGTGCCGGGTTTAGATCTTTTGTATTGTCTTACCGTTTTACCTCTAAGCACCTACCAGTGGTCGAGCCTGATCCTATCCGCTTTTTGCATCTAGCTTAACACACGCAGTGTGATCACATCTGGTTATTTTTAAAATCAAACAAGATTCAACCCTAAAATAAAAATAAAATTTAGAAAAACTCTCTACTTTAACTAAACTACCATGTAAAGCCATCTTACTGTATCTATCCTTCCTTCTTACTGTGGACCTGATTTTCATCAGTGTGCTGATCAGATTGTCATCAGTTCTTGTTCAGAGTGCCTTTTTTTTACCATCAGTGTCATCAATTTTGCTCATATCCAAAAAATGTTTAGAAATAAATATTTTAGAAAATAAAATCCAACACATTTTACACCTTTTTTTTTATTTTTTATTATTGCATACTTCTAAAAGAACCTGTCTCATAAAGACAACACATGTTTATATGATTCATTAGAACAAATAAAGATCATATAGTGGGTGCTTTATTTTGTACTTTATGAGCCAAAAAGATTTGAAATGCCCACATGTAAATCTACAATGGAAATTGTATATTGCTTCTCGGAGCCAGCATTGTGGCAATAAGCTGAAAACCATGGTCGGTTCAATCTCAAAAAAAGTTGTCGAGGATGAGATAACCCCATTATCATGATTTTCCACAATAATCTGCCAAATTGAACTTCTTCAGCTTTATTACTTGTTACATATGTTGATAGCCAGTGCTCTCTAGCTTCTCTGTTCCTGCAGGTCTCTTTGAAACACGTCTTTGATATTGTGAAAGCTGAAATAGTCATCTTGCTTGGTAATGTTCATTTATTGCTCACTACTCACAGTTATATGAAAAAGTTTGGGCACCCCTATTAATCTTAAGCTTAATGTTTCATAAAAATAGGTTTTTTTGCAACAGCTATTTCAGTTCCATATATCTAATAACTGTTGGACACAGTAATGTTTCTGCCTTGAAATGAGGTTTATGGTACTAACAGAAAATGTGCAATCTGCATTCAAACAAAATTTGACAGGTGCATAAGTATGGGCACCTCACCAGAAAAGTGACATTAATATTTAGTAGATCCTCCTTTTGCAAAAATAACAGCCTCTAGTCGCTTCCTGTAGCTTTTAATGAGTTCCTGGATCCTGGATGAAGGTATTTTTGACCATTTCTCTTTACAAAACAATTCCAGTTCAGTTAAGTTTGATGGTCCCTGAGCAAGGACAGCCCTCTTCAAATGATCCCACAGATGTTCAATGATATTCAGGTCTGGGGACTGGGATGGCCATTCCAGAACAGTGTAATAGTTCCTCTGCATGAATGCCTGAGTAGATTTGGAGCGGTGTTTTGGATTATTGTCTTGCTGAAAGATCCATCCCCTGCGTAACTTCAACTTTGTCACTGATTCATGAACATTATTGTCAAGAATCTGCTGATACTGAGAGGAATCCATGCGTCCCTCAACTTTAACAAGATTCCCGGTGCCGGCATTGGCCACACAGCCCCAAAGCATAATGGAACCTCCACCACATTTTACTGTGGGTAGCAAGTGTTTTTCTTGGAATGCTGTGTTTTTTTGCCGCCATGCATAACGCCTTTTTGTATGACCAAACAACTCAATCTTGGTTTCATCAGTCCACAGGACCTTCTTCCAAAAAGAAATTGGCTTCTGCAAATGTGCTTTTGCATACCTCAGCCGACTCGGTTTGTTGCGTGCTTGCAGAAACGGTTTCTTTCGCATCACTCTCCCATACAGCTTCTCCTTGTGCAAAGTGCATTGTATTGTTGACCTATGCACAGTGACACCATCTGCAGCAAGTTGATGCTGCAGCTCTCTGGAGGTGGTCTGAGGATTGTGTTTGACTGATCTCACCATTCTTCTTCTCTGCCTTTCTGATGTTTTTCTTGGCCTGCCACTTCTGGCCTTAACAAGAACTGTACCTGTGTTCTTCCATTTCCTTACTATGTTCCTCACAGTGGAAATTGACAGATTAAATCTCTTAGACAGCTTTTTGTATCCTTCCCCTGAACAACTATGTTGAATAATCTTTGTTTTCAGATCATTTGACAGTTGTTTTGAGGAGCCCATGATGCCACTCTTCAGAGGAGATTCAAACAGGAGAACAACTTGCAAGTGGCCACTTTAAGTAGTTTTTCTCATGGTTGCATACACCTGGCTATAAAGTTCAAAGCTCAATGAGGTTACAAAACAAAAAAAAATTCTTTAGTAAGTCAGTAAAAAGTAGGTAGGAGTATTTAAAACAAGAAAATGATAAGGGTGCCCATACTTATGCACCTGTCAAATTTTGTTTGAATGCAGATTGCACATTTTCTGTTAGTACAATAAACCTCATTTCAAGGCAGAAACATTACTGTGTCCAACAGTTATTAGATATATGAAACTGAAATAGCTGTTACAAAAAAATAATTTTTATAAAACATTAAGCTTAAGATTAATAGGGGTGCCCAACTTTTCATATACTTGTATGTAATGTTCTATGACTGCTGCTGAGACTGGGAAAGCAGGGTTACAGCTTTGTGGTGATATGTTTTGAGACTGCTGATGAAACTAGGAAATGTGTTAAATATACTATCTACAGATGGCTCTTTTCTTACATTCATTTTTGAATGTTACTGTTTTGTCGATAAATTACATTGTAACACTATTTGCTGCACTGTGCTAGATGATATAGATTGATTAAAATAGTCGTTATTCAATTGCTTTTAGTCATTTATGATTCAGAAAATTGTGAGTGATTCAAAATGGAGAAAGTCAATAGCTTATTTTATCAAACTTTCATACTCACCTATATACAATGGCATACTGCCAATGGCTGCAAGTCACATGGCTTCTATAGGACCCATGAGTAAGGGGGCCAGATGCCAGCGCTGACACTGGATCCCCCAGCCCCTCATGACAAGTTCAACTGTATTGGCATCCTTGATGCTGATATAGTTGAACTCAATGGTGAAAGAGGGATTTTCAGATGACGCTTCCTCTTCCATCATTCTTCCTTGGTGTCTAACATCTCAGCACATTATACTGTATAGAGGACTATGGGGAGCACTATACTATATGGAGGACTATGGGGTGAATTATACTATATGCAGGACTATGTGGAGTGCATTATATTATATAGAGGACTATTCGGGTGCATTATGCTATATGGAGGACTAAAGGGAGTGCATTATACTAAATTGAGGACTATGGGGAGTCCATTATACTGTGTGGAGGACTATGTAGTGCATTATACTAGATTGAGGACTTTGGGGAGGGCATTATACTATATGGAGAATTGATATGTGCAGCATACAATATGGAGGACTATGAGGCCCATTATACTATATCGTGGGCTATGTTGGGGCTACTATAATATTTGAAGAGCTATATGTGAGCCATTATAATATTTAAATGGCAATGTGGGGGGGCATTATAATATTTGGAGAGCTATGTGGAGGCCATTATATTTGGATGACTATGTGGAAGCATTTATACTTTATGGAGGGCTATGTGTGGACCATTATACTGTATAAAAGCAATTGTAAAGTGTGAAGTTTTGTGTGATATCCATCATTCTCTGTGGAGGGCTGTGTGGGGGCCATTACATTGTTTGGAGGGCTAGTGAGGGCCATTATACAGTGTGAGGAGGTGTGGAACCATTACACTGTATGTAGGCTTATTATACTGCATGGAGGGCTGTGTGTGGGAAATCATACTATGTTGGTGTCACCATACTTTGTAGGGGGTGTTGAGGTGAAGTACAGGATTGTCATCATACTATGTGTGTGGAGGGTACTGTGAAGGAATTCAATGTGGGGGTCTCATACTGTGCTTGTGGGGGCACTTTTGTTGGCATCATAATTTATGGGTGCAATGAACGGGGAATCTTGTGGCTTCAGTAGAAGGAAATTAGTTTGTAAAGGTCGCAAAGTTGTGAGATATGCTCTTCTCCCACTGGCTTTTTTTTGTGGGGGGTAGGGCAATTAGAACTTCTGCCATGGAGCCCCATGATTTCTATGTACAGCCCTGCCTATAAATTGCTTAATTTGTTCCTAAAATGTATCAGGGCACTGTACACAGAAACTATAAAATATGCAGAGAAAACTATGCTCAAAACGATTATAGCTCACCTTAATTATTGAAAATGTGCATTTTTTAATCTTGTGCAAAGGTCCACCTATTTGAGAAGGCCACTCCTTTATCAGACCAAGTTTTCTATGACATCCTTTTATTTTGACTGTATATTATGCATATTTATCATCTTCTTTGAGAAAACCTGCCCCATAAGACCATTTTCAACGCAGCATCCTGGTGCCATAATTTGTTTCATCCTATCTCCATATTTTTTAAGGCAGCTGTGTCACGTGATCACAGTCTGGCTTCTAGTACAGAGCATGCACATCTGTATAGGCAAAAAAGTTGCTCACCTTTATGAGAAAATCATCTATCAAATACCACCTGGTAACTCTTAGGGTACCGTCACACAGTACCATTTTGATCGATACGACGGTACGATTCGTGACGTTCTAGTGATATCGTTACGATATCGCAGTGTCTGACACGCAGCAGCGATCAGGGATCCTGCTGAGAATCGTACGTCGTAGCAGATCGTATGGAACTTTCTTTCGTCGCTTGATCACCCGCTGTCATCGCTGGATCGTTGTGTGTGACAGCGATCCAGCGATGTGTTCGCTTGTAACCAGGGTAAACATCGGGTAACTAAGCGCAGGGCCGCGCTTAGTAACCCGATGTTTACCGTGGTTACCAGCGTAAACGTAAAAAAAACAAACAGTGCATACTTACATTCCGGTGTCTGTCCCCGGCGTCTCAGCTTCTCTGCACTGTGAGCGCCTGCCGGCCGGAGAGCGAGCACAGCGGTGACGTCTGACGTCACCGCTGTGCTTTCCGGCTATGGCGCTTACACAGTGGAGAGAAGCAGAACGCTGGGGGACAGACACCGGAATGTAAGTATGCACTGTTTGTTTTATTTACGTTTACGCTGGTAACCAGGGTAAACATCGGGTTACTAAGCGCGGCCCTGCGCTTAGTAACCCGATGTTTACCCTGGTTACCGGGGACTTCGGCATCGCTCCAGCGCCGTGATTGCAACGTGTGACCGCAGTCTACGACGCTGGAGCGATAATCATACGATCGCTGCGACGTCATGGATCGTGCCGTCGTAGCGATTAAAATGGTACTGTGTGACGGTACCCTTAGAGAAGAGGCCTCCAACTCTAAGTTCTCCACCCTCTTTTGTTTCTCTGTGTGCCTTTCCATGCATGGAGTGCTGCTGAAGATATAATTTTTGCCCTATCTAATAGACCGGTGCAAGACAGCAGTGATATGAGTTCCTGACTCACACTGTCTGCTTACTATCTGTATGTGTGTTGTTGACAATCTCCAGTTTATCCTTTTAAATGCAGACTAACACAGCTCTCCTCCTCCTCCTGGCAAGGAGAATCACAAGCAGGAGGCAGGGCATAGTGTGGTTAAAGCTGCTTTTCAAAGGCACATTGAAACTGTGATCTATTGCTTGCTGTCCTTACAAAGAACTGAATTAGTGCAGTGTAATAAGACTCCAACCACACTTGAAAAAATGACTTATTTTATTGTCTTACAATAGCAGTTCTTATAAACACTATGGCCCTGTTTCATCAAGACGGGTCTTGATGAAGGTGTATGTTGGATTCAGATGCTACTGATCAGGGCTGGCTCCAGGTTTTTGAGGGCCCCGGGCAAAAAAGTCTCAGTGGGCCCCCCTCTTAAACACATACCATGCTTCATGATGCACAGATACAACAGAGAAATATACCACAGCCAAGTAGCATATGACACAGCCCACGTAGCATATAACACAGCCCACGTAGCATATAACACAGCCCACGTAGCATATAGCACAGCCCACGTAGCATATAACACAGCCCACGTAGCATATAGCACAGCCCATGTAGTATATAGCACAGCCCACGTAGTATATAACACAGCCCACGTAGTATATAACACAGCCCACGTAGCATATAGCACAGCCACGTAGTATATAGCACAGCCCGCACAGTGTATAGCATAGCCAATGTAGTATATAGCACAGCCCACACAGTGTATAACTCAGCCCACGTAGTATATAGCACAGCCACGTAGTATATAACACAGGCAGCCCACGTAGTATATAACACAGGCAGCCCAGGCACGTACGTAGTTTATAACACAAGCAGCCCACGTACATAGTATATAACACAGGCAGCCTCGCAGCATATAGCACAGCCAGGTAGTATATAACACAGGCAGCCCACGTACGTAGTATATAACACAGGCAGCCCACATACGTAGTATATAACACAGGCAGCCACGTAGCATATAGCACAGCCACATAGTCTATAACACAGGCAGCCCACGTAGTATATAGCACAGCCAAAAAGTATATAACACAGCCACGTAGTATATAGCACAGCCACATAGTATATAACAGCCGCGTAGTATATAGCACAGGCAGCCCACATAGTATATAACACAGGCAGCCCACGTAGTATATAGCACAGCCAAAAAGTATATAACACAGCCACATAGTATATAGCAGCCACATAGTATATAACAGCCGCGTAGTATATAGCACAGGCAGCCCACATAGTATATAACACAGGCAGCCCACGTAGTATATAGCACAGGTTTTTGAGGGCCCCGGGCGAAAAAGTCTCAGTGGGCCCCCCTCTTAAACACATACCATGCTTCATGATGCACAGATACAACAGAGAAATATACCACAGCCAAGTAGCATATGACACAGCCCACGTAGCATATAACACAGCCCACGTAGCATATAGCACAGCCCACATAGCATATAACACAGCCCACGTAGCATATAGCACAGCCCACGTAGTATATAGCACAGCCCACGTAGTATATAGCACTGGCCACATAGTATATAACACAGCCCACGTAGCATATAGCACAGCCACGTAGTATATAGCACAGCCCACACAGTGTATAGCATAGCCAACGTAGTATATAGCACAGCCCACACAGTGTATAACTCAGCCCACGTAGTATATAGCACAGCCACGTAGTATATAACACAGGCAGCCCACGTAGTATATAACACAGGCAGCCCAAGCACGTACGTAGTTTATAACACAAGCAGCCCACGTACATAGTATATAACACAGGCAGCCTCGTAGCATATAGCACAGCCAGGTAGTATATAACACAGGCAGCCCACGTACGTAGTATATAACACAGGCAGCCTACGTAGTATATAACACAGGCAGCCCACATAGTATATAACACAGGCAGCCCACGTAGTATATAGCACAGCCACGTAGTATATAACACAGCCACATAGTATATAGCACAGCCACGTAGTATATAGCGCAGCCTACGTAGTATATAGCACAGGCAGCCCACGTAGTATATAGCACAGGCAGCCCACGTAGTATATAGCACAGACAGCCCATGTAGTATATAACACAGGCAGCCAGGGCCGGCTCCAGGTTTTTGAGGGCCCCGGGCAAAAGAGTCTTTGTGGGCCCCCCTCTTAAACACATACCATGCTTCATGATGCACAGATACAGCAGAGAAATATACCATATACAGCCAAGTAGCATATAACACAGCCCACGTAGCATATAGCACAGCCCACGTAGCATATAACACAGTCCACATAGCATATAACACAGCCCACGTAGTATATAGCACAGCCACGTAGTATATAGCACAGCCCACGCAGTGTATAACACAGCCCACGTAGTATATAGCACAGCCACGTACATAGTATATAACACAGGCAGCCCATGTACGTAGTGTATAACACAGGAAGCCCACGTACGTAGTATATAACACAGGCAGCCACGTAGCATATAGCACAGCCATGTAGTATATAACACAGGCAGCCCACGTACGTAGTATATAACACAGGCAGCCCACGTACGTAGTATATAACACAGGCAGTTACGTAGCATATAGCACAGCCACGTAGTATATAACACAGGCAGCCCACGTAGTATATAACACAGGCAGCCCACATAGTATATAACACAGGCAGCCCACGTAGTATATAACACAGGCAGCCTACGTAGTATATAGCACAGCCACGTAGTATATAACACAGCCACGTAGTATATAGCACAGCCACATAGTATATAGCAGCCACGTAGTATATAACAGCCACGTAGTATATAGCACAGGCAGCCCACGTAGTATATAACACAGGCAGCCCACGTAGTATATAGCACAGGCAGCCCACATAGTATATAGCACAGGCAGCCCACGTAGTATATAACACAGGCAGCCCAGCTCACCCACTACGAAGGCCTTCGCCCCCGATCGTTGTGGACACAGGATCTGCGCACATGCACTGGTGAATGCTGCTCGTCTTCTGCCGCTCGCTGTGCTGGAACTGGACGGTGGACCCGGGTCCCGGACCGTGTCGCGATGCGATCTGTGTGTCAGCGGCAGCACTGCTCTTCTTAGGATGACGAGTTCCTCACTCTCACCCGGAAGTGACTCTTCTATCCCCATGGATGGTGATTGGTGAGTATTCCTGAGTCCCAGTTAGTGAGTCCCGCCTCCTGCTGCCGGGAATCATATATCCGCTCCAGCTCCGCCTCCGAGTCCTGGCTGGAGTCACACACAGCACACTAGCACATGGAGGGAGGGTCGGACTCGGGAATGATGTAGTCCGGCTTCGGGGGCCCCCCAGGAGCGCATGATGCGCTTCGCATCAGTGTCGGCAATGCCGGTATAATAAGTGTCTTACCGTTATGGGCCCCCCAGTCTCGCCAGGGCCCCGTCACTTGCCCGGGTGCACCGGGTGCTGATGCCGGCCCTGCTACTGATTCATTAAGAGGTATGCGACTTAATGAATCAGTAGTGTCTGACAAGTGGTGTGCATCTATGTGCGCCTCCCCGCTAATCTTACTCCAGTCAGAGACTCAATTCATCGCCCCACACAGACTGCTGGGACCCTCATTATTAAGGTGTTAGGGATCTGAGCTCTACTCTCAACATTTTCTAATTATGAAGGAGGTTAGACCAGGAGATCATGGCTGTCTGACATTATATGTCACACACTGAGAAACCTGCTCTAAGCTATGGTAGAGTGTGTTCTTTCCCGTGCGTGTGTTTTTGCTTTCTTATGATTGGGCAAGGTCACAGAGGGGAAAAAGTGCACAATCCCAGTGAAAACTTTCTGATAACACCCAGTTGGACTTTATGAAAATGAACTCACTGGGTTCCAAATACTCTGCTAATTTCTCAGCAATAGAAAGGCAAAATAAAAAAACCTAAAGATTATTTCACTCTCCAGTCACTATTGCATTGTCTTCCAATGTGTACATTTTTGTCCCATAGTTTGCAGCTGTGGAAAATACCAGAGTTATACTCATGTTCCCAGGCCCAGTGAATTTAGAATGTAAATTCATGTTTTTTGCTAGCTTGTTTTAGATAAATATGATAGACTTTAGTTTTTGTTTTTTTTAAATGCTAAATATCTTAACATTCATAGGTTTTTAGTTACAATGTGTGGATGTTATTGTTATAAAGCCCACTATGGCTGTAAAACCACTGTGCATGAATGTATCCTTATTTGTGTTTTTGTGTAGCTGGAAGTTCATGTGTACTGCCTATCACTTATATAACAGTCAGCATACAGATTCATATCAAGAGGCACCACATATAAAGAAGATTCAGTAGTACCATTTTATTTATTTCTCCATGCACTAGTCTCTTAATTATACATATTGAATGTACGGTATTCACTATAAAAGCATAGAAGGCAATTCATATTTTTAAAATTTTAATATTTTCATTTGTAATACTTCATCAGTCACCAAACACAAGTGGTTGCAGAAACAGGCCAACAGTGCCCATGATGCAGACCAGTACAAACACCCAGAGGAAGATGCGATCAATGACCATGGCGACATATTTCCAGTCATTTTGAACCTAAAGATAAAAAGAATATCAACATTATTATTACTTTATAAAATCTACACTTTAGGAAGAGTTAAAATCCTAAAACTCTTTTTACAACTGTGGCCTCATTCACTGGTCATCTTAGCGACCACAAAACACTGAAGAAGTGCAGATCTTTCCAAGATTATTTTCTTCTGTAGGTTCCACTCCTGGTTTTGGATTACAAAAACTGATGTAAAATGCTGACGACCGCACTGCCAAGTGAAAGTGCTCTGAATTGTGGACTTCATGCCAAAGAAACTTAATTCTGTTTTTGAAATATTACTTGAGGTTATTTACTCCGATGTAACACACTAAAGGAAAATCAATCACTATGAACAAATAAATTCAGAGATCTATTCAACGATTTTTTATATTGAGACCTAGACCTTTAAAAATGGCAAGAGTGTATTTATCATAATCTTAAGGCCCCCATGTACATTAAAACCACGAAGAAAAAAAATGAAAAAAGTCTGATTTGTCCACTATAATATTCTATTGGTGCACATTGCTGGTGATGGTACCCCCCTCCACATGATCCCTTATGTGTACCGCGCCTAGAGTTCCCTATATTTAACCCCATGCACATTAGACAAATGTTGGCCAAATCTGCTAATATTGACGGGTTCATCCGACAGCCTAATGTATACGAGGCCACCAACTCTCCCCCAACAAGTGATGTTGGGGAATATATGCATCTTGAATGTCCGATTTCTGACCGTTGATCCTTTTGTTCTCTAATTGATAGACCGCCAGATACGTCAAGTAGTGACTCTCTCATAAACAAGACAGGATTAGTTAGCAGAGCAATCATTATTAAATATGACAGTCAAGCAAAATACTTGCAGGCTAATCAATCAGCCGAACCTTTGTTCAGCCGACTACAATCTAAAGTGTATGGGGGCTTTTGAAGGGGTCTGTTATAGATTAATAGCTCTTTGGGTAGTATTGTCCTCTTGAATCAACACCCCAAAATAACAGGATGAATGTGATGGACATTTTCCCAACCATGTTACTATTACTGCTAAGTGACGTTAGCACAGTGATCAACTCACAATCGTTGCCATCGGCTAGCTTCAATTTCATTTTAAATCTATAAGTAACACAAACATACTGGTTTTGAGCAGTGGGACATTTTACTACTGTTCTCTGCCTTTTAAGTTTTAGGAACAGAAAAACTGAATGTGGAATGTGGAGCGCACAGATCTGTGACAAAAATGACAAAAGACATATTTCAGTAAGGAAAATTTCTACAAAGTCATGTCTCATTGGTAGAGAACCCCTGAACTTCTACATTACTTAGGTTTAAACGAATCAAATCTATGTTGGAGCTGTGGTTCCTAAAAAAGCACGAATTCCCACATTTTCTGGTTATGAACTAAAATAAAACCGTTCTGGAGAGAGATAGAGTCGACTTTATGAAAATTAAAATTCCTTAAACATTCTTTAACCCCTGTAGAAGTTTTACTATCTTGCCCCTCTAAATATTTTAAACCCAAAAAAATGACCTGCTAGCGTTTACGGTAGGAGCCGCGAAACATCTAATTCTCTATCATTGGAATCAGAAAGCACCCCTACTCACTCAGAATGAACAAATAAAATCAATCTGATATGACATCCTAAAGAACTTTTCAGCTTGGAAACTCACACCCATCCACAGTTCCTCAAAATATGGAACATCTGGACAAATAATACTCCAAACTCGCCACGTCGTTGCATACAGTCCACATCATACCTATCCTAATTTATATTTCTTCCTACCTCCCCTCTCTTTACCCATCCTTTCCCACAAGATGGTCCCTTATGCTGTTATACTTTGTATTCCACTTATCACATTGCTTCTATAACTTGATGCTGATCTGACCTCTCATATAGCTTTGGACACTCCAGCTCAGTTTGCTTACTGTTGTTTCTTGATTATTTCTGGGTATTGGTTATTTGTTGTTGTTTCTGTGACCTTGCTTTGTAATACCAACTGATGTTTTGGATAACTAACTTGGTCAGTAATATGTATACTGTTTATTGTGTAAGAAATAAAGAATTATTAAAAAAAAAAAAAAATGCAAAAGGTGCCATTAATTATCACTATGTTCGTCCGGTATAAGGTTTTCTTTTTTTTTTTTTATGTAAAAAGATCTTCTGCATGTTGGGCTTTAGGTTTTGTTTGTTGTGCTTTATTTTATATCCATTTTGTAACAAATCTGTTTTCCACATGAATCCTATTTTTCTGTTCTTAATACCGATCAGAGAAAGAGAACTCAAAATGCAGGTGTGAATAGAGCCTTTTAGGATTGTTTGACTTTAGCATTACTTTTTTTAACCATATAGAAGTTAATGGATCTCCATGTTTTGGAAAGCTCACCAACTTTGTAACCTGGATATCTTCAAAAGTAAATATATGGCTGAGACATGAGGTGGTAGATTGCACTGCTCATAAAAGATGCAGCACAGTGTATTCTTAGTACTAGTTACAGAATAACTGTTTATTTCCACTGCTTTTTAGTGTCAAGAGCCATCCTCGTAAAGCTAGATCACATGACCTACCTGTGTGTTAAGGTGCCGTCTATTCCTAAAATGAAGGTAGATTTGAAGAGAAACATGCATGTGTATATACAGAAATCCCCTCTTACCTCTTTGGCTTCATTTTGTGCTCTCATGTTCCCTGCGATAAAATGGACGTTTTCAATGGCCTCTTTTATCTCTGATGACAATATTGAATTTGAGAGGAGATTGTCCAAGGATTCCATGCTGCACCCGCGGGTAATGTTGCAGGCAATGTCAGATGTATACAATCTTTTCGTCTGTCCACACGGGCAAGAATTGTCCTGGCAGAAGAATTGCTCATTACAGCTTCTATTCTCAGAACTGCTGATGCTACTTATGTTAAAACTATCTGTGATAAAGTTAGGTTTTACTGCATTTTCTTTCAATGGTCGAGTCAAGAGCATGATTTTTGGGAGTTTCTCCAAAAATATTTTCTTGACCCATTGGGGCATTGTGTGCGTTTTGGGAGTTCTGTAGTGCACATTGATTACAAATACAGTAATAACAATAGAAAGAGTTACAAATATCATTGTAAAAAGTAAATATTCACCAATCAGAGGAATTACCAAGGAGGTGGATGGAATAATTTCAGTAATAACCAGGAGAAATACAGTTAACGATAAAAGAACAGACATGCACAAGTTAACCTTCTCCCCACAATCTGACGGCAAGTAGAAAACCAAGATTGTCAAGCAGGAAATAAGAAGGCAAGGGATAATCATGTAAATGGTGTAGAACAATGGCAGACGCTTGATGTATAACGAATACGTGATATCCTGGTAGATTTCTATACAGCAGTTGTACTTAATTTCATGCTTGTATCCAGGGGCACTGATAATGATCCACTCGCCACTCTCCCAAAATTCCTTCAGATTCATTTCTGTGCCAATCAAAACCAGATCAATATTTGCTTTATCATATGTCCAGGAGCCAAACTTCATGGTACAGTTCTGGTAGTCAAATGGGAAGAATGTTACATCTATCCAGCAGGAGCTCTTGAATATAGCTGGTGGCATCCATGTTATTTCTCCTGTGTGTCTTAATATTGCCTTCGCTTTATCATCCACCTGAAAGATCCCAATTGCGCTGAAACCATAAAGTGTTTCAATCAATGCAAATAAGTTAGATATTTGCATACGTCTAGTCATTTGTAATACATATAATACATAAACTATATGATACAGCAATGCATATACAACTTAGGATTTTTAATAGGCCTCAAGAATCTACTATGAGCCAAAATGTCTCCACTAAAATGGTTAAAGAAACAAAAAAACAAAACAAAACTATTTTCTGTGAATCATTGATCTTTAAGTTGCCCATATGCAACTTTTCAGCTGCCAGCATGGTTCTTTGGAAAGGATAGATGCTGGGAGCTGACACATTATATTATTTAAAAAGATCAATCATCAGCGGCTCTCTGGAGGTGGGGCAACACAAGGGATGTGAAACAGAGGAATGACATTATTTCATAGCGCCACTTACGCGGAGCAACAGCCATCTTCATTACAATGAGAGGCTCATAGCAGGAAGCAGTGGAGAGCATGCCGGCTGATAAGGAAGAGGAGTGATGTACTGTAGTATGGGGCTGAGGAGTGAAGTACTGCTGTTATCACTGTTTAGAGGGACTCAGAGAAGTGCGGTCTGGTAGGTGTGATATACCATAGGAAGAGACTATATTGAAGGGGTTGATAGGATACATATCAGGAAAAGGTGTGTATAGGAGGCTGAAAGAAGTTGTGTACTGCAGGATGGGACTATGTATGGAATTGCTGAATGGAGTGATATACTGCAGGTGGAGACTGTATATAGAAGGGCTGAAAGGAGTGATGTATTATAGGATGGGGCTGTATACAAGGGGCTTAGAGAAATAATGTACTGCAGCTTCCCACCAACTTGTTTTCCATCAATCTCCATTTTCCTATAACTCCTGTAAAGCCAGTTAATGAAGAGGAGGTTGATATTTATGCAAAACACTGATCACCTGGGCTTGGTTTCAACAGTCATTTTGTGCTGACAGACTCTTTTTAATAATTTCACTTTATAGCTACATATTGTTGACTACGTTGCACCCTCAAAAGGAGACCACAAATTTAAAGAGTTTATCCCTTTTATAGTGAAAGTGAATCCCAAAATGGATGCAGCTGTAACACCATATTGACAGCATGTTGTGAGGGTAAGAAGCATAATTTTTACCTCTCTAGAAAACTCCTGTTATTTTAAATATATTACATTGTGCTATATTTTGTGTGCTATCCTCCTGGAGGATGCAGTTCATGCTAGTCAGGCGTGTTAGGGTTAACTGTAGGACCAACCCATGGTTGGGGAGGAGTAATAAAGACATGTCAGTTAGGGTACCGTCACACCGTGCAATTTTCGTCGCTACGACGGCACGATCCGTGACGTCGCAGCATCGTATGAGTATCGCTCCAGCGTCGTAGACTGCGGTCACACTTTGCAATCACGGCGCTGGAGCGATGCCGAGGTTCGCTGGTAACCAGGGTAAACATCGGGTTACTAAGCGCAGGGCCGCGCTTAGTAACCCGATGTTTACCGTGGTTACCAGCGTAAAAGTAAAAAAAAACAAACAGTACATACTGACCATCTGATGTCCGTCAGGTCCCTTGCCGTCTGCTTCCTGCTCTGACTGAGTGCAGCCGTACAGTGAGAGCAGAGCGCAGCAGTGACGTCACCGCTGTGATCTGCTCTCACTTTCCGGCCGGCAGACAGTCAGAGCGGGAAGCAGACGGCAAGGGACCTGACGGACATCAGATGGTCAGTATGTACTGTTTTTATTTTTTTACTTTTACGCTGGTAACCAGGGTAAACATCGGGTTACTAAGCGCGGCCCTGCGCTTAGTAACCCGATGTTTACCCTGGTTACAAGCGATCGCATCGCTGGATCGCTGTCACACACAACGATCCAGCGATGACAGCGGGAGATCCAGCGACGAAAGAAAGTTTCAAACGATGTGCTACGACGTACGATTCTCAGCAGGGTGTCTGATCGCAGTAGCGTGTCAGACACTGCGAGATCGTAACTATATCGCTAGAACGTCACGAATCGTGCCGTCGTAGCGATAAAAATGCCACTGTGTGACGGTACCCTTAGTGTCAGTTTTGGTTTAGTTAGTTCAGAGATATAAAGAAGGAAGTAAGGACACCCTCAGAAAATATGTGATCATCACCAGGTGTGTGTGGTATGGTGAAGGAAACAGAAAGCAGAGAGAAAGCAGTCAAGACTGTGTAACAGGCGAGTTGGAGGGAACATAAAGCCAGGAACTTTAATAGAATCCCTAAGGGTCTCTGTGGCATGGTCTAGTGTCGGTCAGGCCTTCGAAGCTGTGAGACAGAAGAGACAAAGACAGCAAGGCTGGGTGGACACTAAGGAAGGTGAAAACCAATGGAACATCCTTACTTGGTTCCCAAAAAGTAGAAGGAAGGATAGTGGAGTGGTCACTGAGAAAAGCAAATCTTAAAGTTGCGCTATATACAGAAAGGATAACTCTGCCATTTAACAACTGTGAACATGCCATTAAAAGTATGCCACTGGATTATACCTAGCAAAATGACAACTGCATCTCCTGCTATTCAGTGTGTGCAAGGTGAACTGTTAGTAAGCAGGATTTTATTTTTATGGACTGGTGCGATTTGCATATTGTGAGGTAAATGAAAACTGCAGCCGTGCAACGTGTGGCAGACCAGACCTGGGAGGAGTCCATTACAGAAACATGGCCACATGTACACACTAAAGAAAGACCCTATTTTTCTGTACATTACATTTGGTGTAGCTGGCAAGACACAGTTTCCCTGTAGGAAAATGTTTTGGGGGGAGAAGACCCATGGCGCAAATTCTATTGATAACATATCCAGGAATTTTTACAAATGCAGTACTCCTTTTTGTCCTTTGAACTTCCAAAGTTCACACTATTCAATCTCAGTTGTCTTTATGGCCATGTATTCAGCAGTTAAAGAAGTATTCTCATGTTATGAAACTGGTGTAATTAGACTGCATGAGAATAGGTAAGTTTACAATAGTTGTGCTTCGTTGTATCTGATGTTGTTCTCCTGTTATGAGAGGATTTATCTTACAGAGGTTACAACATGTTGCATGGAGACCGACCACCAGAGCTTGGTATAAGTGCAGTAGTTACATTCCAGGCTGAGGAGTTAAAGCTACTTTCACACTAGCATTGTTGGCTGTACGTCGCAATGCGTCGTTTAGGAGAAAAAAAGCATCCTGCAAAGTTATCTGCAGGATGTGTTTTTTCCCCATAGACTAACATTAGCGACACATTGCGTCGTATGGCCACACGTCGCAACCGTCGTGCGACGGTTGCGTCGTGTTTTGGCGGACCGTCGGCACAAAAAACGTTCCATGTAATGTTTTTTTGCGCGTCGTGTCCGCCATTTTCGACCACGCCCGTGTCTGGCATTATTTTCACAACGCACGTCGGCACGTCGGGCCAACGCATAGCGGAGGCCCCATACCGACGCTAGTGTGAAAGCAGCCTTACTTGTGAGATCACATCCCCCTTTCTGCAGCCCATTGATTTCTATACAAGCATTTAGCTGCTCACCTCCCTCCACCTCACTCTCAGCTTCTGAGCTGGTATCAGTTCTGCAAAATCGCCAACCCCTCCACTCTCCATCCACCCTCGGTCCCCATCATCAACAGTTACCAGAGCAGTTCTCCTATTAATTGCTGGTGTTTGCTCAAAGGCACCACTAAGTTTATATGCAATCACTGCCAGACAATTTATGTGTCACAATAGCAGGATAAATCTCAGTATTAGGACAAAGCTACTGAGCCAGAACTATCTCAAAAGGGGAGTGCCCAACCCAGCAGCGAGAAAGTGAAGATGCTGAGTGCTGCTGAAGACACATGTTGAGTTTAATACCCTACTCCCATGAAAATGCATATTGTGACATCAGCCACAGCTGCTTTCATATACAAACAGAATCCTCGTGTATCTAGAAAATGTAATTGAGAGTGAACAATATGTATTCCCGTCTGTTCAATGATTCACAGCCAGGATACCAAAACACAACTGTGAATCACAAAGACAAACTGGATGAATCACAAAATATAAAAGGAATACTAATAAACACGATAAGTTCTAGATACAGAGTATATATGAACCATTCAACATGGTTGTTTTTGTTAATGTACTGTACATGTATAACAAAAACACATTTTATATCTGAAGTTTCCAGCTTGCTTTTAGTTGATATGCTAACAATAGAAGACATTTTTTAATATAGTCTTCTTTATATAACTTTTGCAACCATTATAGAAACCTATTAACATTACAATTTGTTTTACATATTAAAGGGAACCTGTCACCCCCAAAATAGAAGTTGAGGTAAGCCCACCAGCATCAGCGGCTTATCTACAGCATTCTGGAATGCTGTAGATAAGCCCCCCCCCATGTATCCTGAAAGATGAGAAAAAGAGGTTAGATTATACTCACCTGGGCGGGCGGTCCGATCCAATGGGCAACGTGGTCCGGTCCGGGGCCTCCCATCTTCTTACAATAACGTCCTCTTCTTGTCTTCACGCTGCGGCTCCGGTGCAGGCATACTTTGTCTGCCCTGTTGAGGACAGAGCAAAGTAATGCAGCGCGCAGGTGCCGGGAAAGGACAGAGAGGCCCTGCGCCTGCGCACTGCAGTACTTTGCTCTGCCTTCAACAGGGCAGACAAAGTACGCCTGTGCCGGAGCCGCAGCGTGAAGACAAGAAGAGGACGTCATCCTATGAAGATGGGAGGCCCCGGACCGGACTGCGACACCCATCGGACCGGACCGCAGCGGGAACGTCCCTGAGTGAGTATAATCTAACCTCTTTTTCTCATCTTTCAGGATACATCGGGGGCTTATCTACAACATTACAGAATGCTGTAGATAAGCCCCCGATGCCGGTGGGCTTAGCTCAACTTCCATTTTGGGGGTGACAGGTTCCCTTTAAAGGAGCCCAAGCCCTTGACATTTATTACCAACTGGGACAATGTGCTGCTTTTTCCCGCGTCCCCTGCTTGCAGCTGGTGTGCAGATGCAATTGTAATACTATGTTATATCATGGTATGTTATGTGATTCTACAGAATATGGTGCTGCAAGGTAATATGCTTGTATACAGTGGCTTGCAAAAGTATCCACCCCTTTGGTATTTTCCATGTTTTGCTACCTCACAACCAGGAATTTAATTGATTTTTTTATTTTAAAAAGACCTCACCCTCCCCTGGGTTTGCAAAAATTCATGTAAAGAACATGCTTACAACTGTAAATATTTGGTTTTCTTTTTATTGTGATATGCAAATTGCCTCTTCAGAGAAAAAGAGGACTTGAACTCTATAGCACCACCTATTGGAAGTAGCGATCCTACAAGTCACAATCAAACCTTTAATGAGTCTTGCAATATAGGACTTATATAAACTTAGGATAAGAGCCAAATCAGTATCTCAATTCGGAGACACGGTGTTTCGGGCTGTTGGCCCTCGTCAGTGCGAAGTATGAGAACTGATTTGACTAAGTGAGAGGCTCTGGACTGAGGTCTAAGTCAGTGTTCCCCAACTCCGGTCCTCAAGAGCCACCAACAGGTCATGTTTTCAGGATTTCCTTAGTATTGCACAGGTGATTGAATACTTGCCTGTTCAGGTGATGCAATTATCACCTGTGCAATACGAAGGAAATCCTGAAAACATGACCTGTTGGTGGCTCTTGAGGACCGGAGTTGGGGAACACTAGTCTAAGGGATAAGGTTTCTCCTTGTGGAGAGTGACGTACCAGCTCTGGCTTGTCAAGTTAAGGAGGCTTATTCGCCGTGCAATGTTCCTCTGGGAAATTTAATATGCAAATTGTCTCTTCAGAGAAAGAGAGGACTTGAACTCTATAGCACCACCTATTGGAAGTGGCGATCTTACAAGTCACAATCAACCCTTTAACGAGTCGTGCAATATGACTTAAGATAAGAGCCAAATCAGTATCTCAATTCGCAGACACGGTTCACACGGCCCGAGCTGCCTGCCATACAGGTACCTGTCTTAGGACAGCAGAACGATTAAAGACTTTGTTTAGACACTTAGTGGCAGCAGGGACTTAGAGACAGAAAGCGCAGAGTGGTGCGCTCCCACCTGACTTACCCAGGGAAACTTGCTTGTCTCTGGACTGCCCGGACTTCTCTGCCTGCCCTGTGATCTGGTGCTCTGGACTGTGGACGCTGAAGCCTTCAGTAAAGGTAAAGAGACTGCAACCTTTTGTCCTCGTTCTTATCTGCACCTCTCACTATATCACCATCTACTCACCGGGAGCCCTTGGGATATACTACACCTGTGGGAAGATATACCATCTAGCTGCCATAACATCAACCCAGTGGACCCCTTAAAGCAGCGTCGGTCCCCACTGACCGAACACCACAGGTGGCGTCATGAACATATACTTTATCCCTTTAAAGACCTTTCCCAATTTATATGGGTGCCCTGGGCCACGGACCGGGTCGCAGCCACCGTGACATCACCCTGTGAACAGCAGGACCCGGTACCGAGTAACCCCAAGCCCGCGGGGCGACTCATCTTGGCGTCATGAACAGGATCTACTGACCCCGAAAATTGGGTCATGTGCGCCTAAAGGACTGTGCCTAACTGTTTTGTGCCAGAGACTGTGTATTGTGAATTGCTGCCATTGCCGCACCGCGTGGAGCGTGAAGAGGAGGAGACATATCTTCGTGGGTGGAGCCAGCCAAAAAGAGCACGAAGCAGGAAAACGGGTGCCTCGCTGCTGAGAAGAACGCCGGAAGTGAAGACGTCGTACAGCGGAGCCGCAAGAAAAGACGCTGCAAAGTGCCGAACGGAGCACCGGAGAGACCACCGCAGATTCCGGAGAGGAGACGCCGGCTTCTACCAGGTCAGCAAGGGGAGGAGCCATGTCTAATCCGTGAGGGGAGTTGGCGGCGGTCGCAGCCACTGACCTCATAACACCCCCAGGCCCAGCAGCGGACGCACATGCCGGCCTAGTGATGCCCCCGGGCCCCGCGGAGAATGCAGCCGCAGCCCCCGTACTGCTAGTCTAGGCCGCAGCTCCCATAGGCCGGCCGGACACTGCCACGGCTACAGCGGCCATTATGCCCTTGTCCATGCCGTACATAGCTGGAGCAGCCTGGCTCCCGCAATATTCTGGCAAACCACATATGTTCACCGATTTTAAAGAAAGACTCTGTAGCCTGTTAGAATATTAATCTTCTGATGCTCTGTCAGGGGATACACTTCAAACTGGCCAACTGTCTGGAGCGGCCCTGAGGGAGGTAAAATCCTGGCCGGATGTGGATAAAGGGACTGTGCAGCAGATCTTTGCTAAGCTTGAAGTTACTTTTTACACCTGCACCGCTGCAGAGATAAAAATGAAGTTCTTCGGGTGTAAGCAAAAAGCCCAAGACAGTATACGGGACTATGCACTTAATTTGCAGGAGGCACTCCGGGCTGTTGAACAAGTAGATCCTAACAGCATACAGGACGCAGATAAACTTTTTAAAGAGCAGTTCATTGAGGGGCTTCTATCTCATACCCACAAGGCTCAATTACATATTCTGGCTTTGCAAAACCCTACCTAGACTTTGCACAATTTAAGGACAACGCCATCCGGGTGTTGCACGAATCTCCAACCAGCCGCGCAATACCTCCTAGGCGTCCAGCCCTCAAGTACCACCAGGAGGTGGCGCCATATCCTCAAGTCCCTGCTGAGGCCGATGCCCAGGTCCTCGATGATGATTCTCCCGCAGGACTAGGTCTTCAGATGCAGGAGCTGACCAAGAACTTTGCTGCATTAGCCCGGACCATGCAGTCCCTACAGGAGGCCCCCAAGGAGAAGATCAAGCTGGCTTCCAGACCAGAGGATGTTCCCTGGCGACGACAGAAGAGGATCCCGCCGACCAGAGGGAGAGAATACGATCGCTATCATCAGGACGGACGACCTATCTGCCGCCACTGCAACCAGGCAGGACACATTGCAAGGTACTGTAATTTAAAACTGGCAACCCCTGGGGCAGAGGGCCAATCCCCAGAAGTAGGATAACCAGGCCCAAACAATTGGCGAGCCAAATACATTGGAAGATAACCTGTTCTCCCATTGTGATCGATGGTATCCCCATGAACGCTTTGTTGGACACTGGTTCTCAGGTGACAACTATGCCTTACATTCTATATAAACATTATTGGGCTGACACAGACATTACCCGTGGCCCTGATGATGATTTCACCATAGCAGCCAGTAACGGTCAGTCATTGCCACAAGTTGGATACAAACAGGTCACCCTTAAAGTGGGATGGGTAGAGTTAAAGTCCCAAGGGATTGTGATTGTTGATATTGATTGACGTGAATGTAACCCCATGATGACCATTGGCACTAATGTTATTGAAAATTGTCTGTCCGAGGTTATTGTCTTGTTACAGCAGGTGGCCGAAACAGCTAGTTCCAGTGAACAGAGAGTCCTACAGAAAGAAATCAGGGCTCTGGTACAAAGACAACAGGTAGAACTGTCTGGTGGAGAAATTGGCAGAGTCACAGTGAGTGATCCAATCCCCATTGCAATACCCCCCAGAAGTGAAATGTTGATATGGTGTCGGGCATCAATAGGTATCAGAGGTAAAGACTACCAGGCACTAGTAGAACCTGTCTATTCTGAGAGTAGGTCTACGATCCTGACAGCCAGAGGGGTGGTTGAAGTCCGCAAAGGGAGAGTACCAGTACATGTTCTCAACTGTGGAGAGAAAGAAGTTCACCTAACCAGATATGCCACAATTGCTAAACTGTTTACTGTTGATAATAATGTGATCCAGGCGGCAGAACCCTTGGTCCCGTCCACCCAGGTGGAGGACAATGGCTCTGCAGGTCGAATGTAAGATTGGTGTCAAAAATTGCACGTGGGCACTGACTCTACACCTGCACACCAGAAACAAGGGGCTTACAGGGTGGTTCAAGAGTATGAACGAGTCTTCAGTAAAAACCCACTAGACTTCGGGCAGGTAAAAGGGGTACAACATCACATCCCCACGGGTAGTCATCCACCCATCAAGGAGAGGTACCGGCCTGTACCTCCAGCTCATTACCAGTGTGCCAAAAGTATGTTGCGAGAGATGAAGGAGGCTGGGGTAATCAGAGATAGCTGTAGCCCCTGGCCAGCTCCATTAGTCCTCGTCAGAAAGATGGACGACACCATGAGGATGTGTGTAGATTATAGGCAGATAAACCGCATTACACACAAGGATGCATACCCATTGCCCAGAATAGAAGAGTCCTTAGCTGCTTTAAAATCTGCTAACTACTTCTCTACCTTGGATCTCACTAGTGGGTACTGGCAGGTTCCCGTAGCAGAGGCGGACAAGGATAAGACAGCCTTCACAACACCGATGGTCTCTCCGAGTTCAATTACATGCCGTTTGGACTGTGCAACGCCCCAGGAATGTTTCAGAGGATGATGGAATGCTGTCTCGGACACAAGAACTTCGAAACTGCCTTGTTGTACCTGGACGACGTCATTGTCTTCTCCAAGACGTATGAGGATCATCTGAAGCACCTGGCCGAGGTGTTTGAAGCCCTTTCCAACTTTGGCTTGAAGGTAAAACCCTCAAAATGTCATCTGTTGAAATCCAAAGTGCAATACCTGGGCCATGTAGTGAGCTCAGAAGGAGTGGCCCCAGATTCAGACAAGGTCACCGTCATCAAGAACTGACTAAAACCCAGTAACCTCGATGAAGTCCGACAGTTCCTCGGGTTGGTAGGCTATTACCAAAGATTTGTGAAAGACTTCACTAAGATAGCCGCACCACTGCAAGACCTGTTGGTGGGCCAATCCAAGAAAAAAAAGGGAAAGAATACCCCATTTGACTGGGATGATGGGCTGGAGAGATTCTTCACTCGATTGAAGTTGGCTCTCATGGGAGAACAAGTACTGACCTACCCAGAATACGACCAACCATTTGTACTGTACACGGATGCCAGCAACGTGGGAATGGGAGCAGTACTGTCCCATGTGCAAAAAAGCAAGGAGAGAATAATCGCGTACGCCAGCAGGAAGCTGCGCCCCACAGAAAGGAACCCTGAAAATTACAGCTCCTTCAACCTGGAATTCCTTGCCATCGTCTGGGCAGTGACAGAGATATTCAAACATTATCTAGCCTCTGCAAAATTTACAGTCCACACGGATAACAACCCGCTAACCCACTTAGAGACTGCAAAACTTGGTGCTTTGGAGCAGCGATGGATGGCTCGGTTGTCCAATTATGACTTCACCATCAAATACCGTGCAGGGCACAAGAATGCCTACGCAGATGCATTGTCCAGAATGCCCAAACTACTAGACGTGGGAGAGGATCCAGAAGAACTTGAAGAAGTAGAGTTGCCAGCGTTCCATCGCCCTGGAGCGACTCAGTACTCTCATCACGTGAGAAACAGGCGGAAAAACAAACGTGAAACCACGCTGAATCTGTTGCCCCTCCATGGATGGGTGGAAACGCAGGATAGCGACCCCGCAATCCATCTGGTGAAAGAACTGCTGACACAGGCAGACTCGCACCCTGGTCCAGATGATCCGCAAGAAACACAACGACTCTGGAAGGAAAAAGGCAAACTATTCATCTACGATGGTAAACTGTGCAGAAGAAACATTGATCCACGCACACATGAGCTAGTCTGGCAGATAGTGGTCCCAAGACGAGATGCGCCCATGGTTCTAGAAGTGTACCACGACGAAGCAGGACACTTTGGATGGAAGAAATTGGAGATCCTGTTACGTGGAAGATTCTACTGGCCTGGCATGAGGAAAACCATCGAAAAGTGGTACCGTGAGTGTGGCCCATGTAGTCTGCACAGAAAGGACCGTGACAGCCAAAGGGCTCCCCTACAGCCCAAAAAGCCACTTGAATTGGTGGCCTTAGACCATGTGAAGCTAACCCCAAGCCAGTCAGGCAATGTCTACGCTTTGACTATTGTGGATCACTACTCCAGATTCCTGGTGGTTGTACCTGTCAAGGATCAGACAGCCAAGACAGCAGCCCAAGCCTTCCAACAGTACTTCTGTAGACCCCATGGATACCCTGAGAAGGTGCTCACTGACCAAGGTCCAGCCTTTGAAGCGGAGGTATTCCAGGAATTCTGCCACCTGTACAGATGTAAAAAGATAAGAACAACTCCGTATCACCCACAAACAAATGGAATGTGTGAGAAAATGAATCAGATAGTGATTGATCTCCTGAAGACATTGCCTTCACACGAAAGGAACTTATGGCCAGAAAAGTTACCAGACTTGGTAGACTTATACAACCATGTCTCAGTAAATTCCACCAACTGTACGCCAACATACTTAATGAGGGGAAGGTCCAGTCAACTACCTGTCGATCTAGACATGGGAGTCTTAACCCCAGAAGATATCTCATCAGATACAGATTGGGAAACTGAGAGAAAAGAAAAGTACCGCCAAGTGCAAGACTGCGTAGAGAGAAGTTTAGCACAAGCCAGACAAAAGCAAGAAAGAGACTTTAACCAACATGCTCAAGGAAGTCCCTTGTCACCAGGTGAACAAGTGCTCAAGCGTAAAAGGAGATTACACAAACTTGATGACCAAAGGGAAGCGGAACCGTATACTATCCTGGCTTCAAACTTTGACAAAACGAAAGTCTGCCTTATCAGTAAAGATGGAGGAGAAACTTTGACAGCAGTATCCAGAGACCATCTCAAGATATGCCCTGATAAATTGAGGAACAGAGAAACAGACCCAGGAACATCTCCACTTGTGGAAACAGGAAAAGAAAATTCGCACTGTTCTTGAGAGATTTTCCCCAGTCTTGGACTCAAGTACATCAGGCCATAGTGATACCTGTCTTAACATTTCCCCAGCCGGAAACACAAGAAGAAGCAACTCAGAACCATCCAGAATCTGAAGAGACTCCGCACCAACAGGATCAAACAGCCAGTGTCACCCCAGCAGTGGAACCAGAAAATCCACCCTCTGCTATTGGTGAATATGCCATGCCTACAGTAAGTAGTAATAATAATAATAATAATCTTTATTTATATAGCGCCAACATATTCCACAGCGCTTTACAGTTTAACAGTTTCAAACACAACAGTCATAGGTAACAATGTTAACAATACAGTAATAAAGCAAAATAAGACAAAATAAGACGACCCTGCTCGTGAGAGCTTACAATCTACAATGAGGTGGGGAGATACAAAGCACAGGTGTGTATTTACAATGATGTATTTACAATGATGGTCCAGCCATCTTCAGGGGGTGGGGGGTAGATGGAGATAGTGAATGGATAGTAGTCCCAGAAGGTCCAGTATACCAGTGCTACGTAGACTCACCAGAAGCGTAGCCATAAGACAGTGCACTACACCAGTGGTAGTGAGAACAGTGAATCCTGTCAGGTCGCAAGTAATCCCTGTACTGCGTAGGTCTACATGTAGCACCAAGAGCCAAATCCCAACTCGTTACAAGGACTAGAAATGTCAATAATTGCTGTTATCTGTTTGAATTCCTTGCTTATCTTTGTTATAGGTTTAAAATGGACATTGAGGTAATGGACAATGCTTACCCAAAAACTTTCATTGTAAATAGTTTGGCACCCTCATGGTGCAAACTGGTTCTGCCCATTTGCGGCGTGGGTAGAACCTTGTTGTTTCATCTGACTAAAGACAATACCAGATGTACTTTTATTGACTTGTTTTTGCAATGTTCAAGTGTCCTTACATCCCATAAAGTGAAGCCAAAGTTTATTATTGTTCAAATGTTTGTCAGATTGTTTGCATTATTTACATTATTTAACATGTATAGTGTTATTCTCTTTTCCAGTCCAGTACTGGATTTAACGGGGGGAATGTGGCACCCCAGGAGTTTGGGTACCACAGTAGTGCTCCTCATGGAGAGGATAGTGCTATGTCTGGAGACAAGTCAGGTTTCCTTTGGTAGGTTTACACACACACACAACACCTTCCACTTCCAGGCCAGGAGGGGGAGCTCCAAGCACTGTTTTAGGGCAGCTTCCCTGAATAAAGATCTTGGTTTGGAGGCAGAGTGAGCTCAGTTTGTAGCAGGAGTCTGTGTGGGAGGACAGACAGGAGTGGAGCACAGAGGAAAGAGAGAGCTCCAGGAGGCCATGAGCAGGTCTCTGAAGAGTATCAGCGCAAGAATCCGGGTACCGGGAGCCCGAGGCTTTTGTGGATTATAATACACAGAGCAGGACCAGAGGGTATTGTTCTACAAAGACTTTGCCCATAATTACCTGTGGCACAACAGCATCTAGGAGCCTGGAGTAACCGAGAACAGACCCCAGTTTACACGGCCCGAGCTGCCTGCCATACAGGTACCTGTGTTAGGACAGCAGAACGATTAAAGACTTTGTTGAGACACTTAGTGGCAGAAGGGACTTAGAGACAGAAAGCGCAGAGTGGTGCGCTCCCACCTGACTTACCCAGGGAAACTTGCTTGTCTCTGGACTGCCCGGACTTCTCTGCCTGCCCTGTGATCTGGTGCTCTGGACTGTGGACGCTGAAGCCTTCAGTAAAGGTAAAGAGACTGCAACCTTGTGTCCTCGTTCTTATCTGCACCTCTCACTATATCACCATCTACACACCGGGAGCCCTTGGGATATACTACACCTGTGGGAAGATATACCATCTAGCTGCCATAACATCACCCCAGTGGACCCCTTAAAGCAGCGTCGGTCCCCACTGACCGAACACCACAGGTGGCGTCACGAACATAAACTTTATCCCTTTAAAGACCTTTCCCCTTTTACATGGGCGCCCTGGGCCACGGACCGGGTCGCAGCCACCGTGACATCCCCCTGTGAACAGCAGGACCCGGTACCGAGTAACCCCTAGCCCGTGGGGCGACTCATCTACCTAGTCGTGGTGGCAGGTTTAAAAAATCTTTTGCCCAAAACAAAAGCTGATGGCTATGTATGTGATCTGGTGTGTGATGGGAAATGTCAATGTGTGATTGGTGAGGACATGGTGCAGAAGTGGAGTTTTTCCAAGAGTGGGCAATGGAACTGTGAAAGGTTTGAGGGATGAAGGCGGAGCTAGAGTGCAGCCTGGGCGGAGTCTCATGGGGGCCTGAAAATGTTGCCAGTATGGGGCCCTGAAATTCCAGTTGGCAGCCTTGCTCACAGGAATCTGGTGTTGTAGTTAGCTGGGTTTATAGCTGGGTTTTTTGTTCATGAGGCACAAAGGTGCTTTTCGGGGGACATAATTTTTAGAGGTATTCAGGGAATTATTAGTTTGAAGGGGGCATTCAAGGGGCTTATTAGATTTTAAGGGGAAATTTAGGGGGCTTTAGTATTTTTGTAGTATTCTTGTAGTGAGCACTACAAATTTGAAAGGCATCTCCAAGTGTCAATGTTAATTTATTTTTGGGGAATGCATTTGACATTAAAGAGGACCTGTTACCAGACCAGAAGTGGTCAGTTTTTGCTTTTGTTTTATTCCCGCTGTTCCTCTCAGTGTTCCATTTTTTTTTTTTTTTTTGTATTATTCAAATCCATCAAGTAATTTTAGAGACATGGGCCTTTTTATTTAGTGCTAATATCCATTATCGCATGACAGGATTCTCTGGGGCATGTCTTTAAGCTGCTGTGTTTTAATAACCTGTAAGCAATTCCCCTTGGTGAAACCATAAAAATTAGCACTACATAAAAAGGTCCTTATCTCTAAAACCTTATGTCGGATTTAATAGAAAAAATAAATAAATAAAATGAAATACTTAGGGGAGCAGTGGGAAAAACATAAGCGCAAAAAGAGTACAAACTGCCCGTTTTTTACCTGGTAACGGGTTGTCTGCAACAGCTGTAAAGTGTTGGTGGGCAGTAGCCATGTGTGAAGAGCTGCTACATGGCGCCCTGGCACTTTACAGAAAAATGACGTGTCAGTTCCAATGTGCTGGCATCTGTGGGGTGCGTTACACTCACTGTTTCTAGGTCCCAGGCCTCCGCTGTCTCCAGGCCTCCCTCTTCACGAGCTGCCGCACATAACTCAGTGGGCACCCAGTTTGTTTCTGGAGTGCCCCCTAGGACCCTGGGGTACTCAGGCCGGGTCCGGTGGTCATTAAAGAGGTAGTCACGGTGGCAGTGACCCGGTCCGTGGCCCTGGGTGTCCAAGTTAAAGGGAAGGTCTTTAAAGGGGTTGTTTTGAATAAAGAATGTTTGTGATGCCACCTGTGTTATTCGGTCAGGGATGACCAACGCTGCTTAAAGGGGTCCACTGGGGGTGATGTTATTGTAGCAGGGATGGTATGCAGGGGCGTAGCTACAACAGGTGCAGGGGTTGCAATCGCACCCGGGCCCTGGAGCCTAGGGGCCCTAAAATTCCCTTTGGCCTATATAAAAAGACTATTGCTATTAAAGATTTAAAATATTTGGGGGCCCCGTTGGAGCTTTCGCATCGGGGCCCATAAGTTTTAAGTTACGCCACTAATGGTATGGCTTCCCACAGGTGAAGCTTAGTCCCCAGGGCTCCCGATGTAGTAGGCAAAGATGACAGACGGTGTAGGGCCGGAAAGAATTGGAGGACACAAGGTTGCAGTCTCTTTAACTTTTACTCGTAGTATGCAGCCTCAGTCCAGGGTACGGATCACAGGTGATGGCGAGGTCCGGCCAGCCTGGAAGTGATTCGGAATCCCCCTATCCAGGTGGGGTTGGAAGCCTTCCTTACTGCGCTGTGTTGTAGTCCCTTGCTGCCTAAGGCTTCACACAAGGTCCTCACTTTCTCTCTGTCCTATTAATAGGACAATATCCGTATGGCATGCAACTCGAGCCTTTTTACAGGTGTCCCTACTTGCTGCGACTCTGGGCTCTATATGCTGCTGTGCCTTTGGATGTAATGGAGGACAGGCGACTTGTAATCTCCTGCCTGCCAGTTTCTGCTGTGGGGCATACAGTTACCCCTACAACATTGGAATTCTGGCTTCCGGTTTTCTCGCGCCGATTCAGAAGTGAGCCCACTCGCAGCTCCATTCACAGTATTTTTCCTCTCCTTTGCCTCTTCTCCCCTCATTGTCTCTCACAGACTGCTCTGTCAGGAGCTGCAGAACCTCGTGTCTGCACTGCTCCAGCTCTTCTGCTGACTGACTGCCTAATTCCTCCAGCCAGAATATATAGGGGAGCCACCCACAAACTGGATCAGAGCTCCCCCTTCTGGCCTGGATTCAGAACAGTGTTGTGTGTACATATTACCTGTTAAAGGGATCCTTCCTTGCTTCCAGGCATGGCATCACCTCCCCCGTGAGGAAGGCAAGACCACTGTAACAACCGGTTACCTGGGGTTTCCACACACAGAAGTTTACTGGACAGTTCAAGCTCATCAGATTTCAACACTTCTCATTTTTTGTTTCCGTAATACAATACATTTTCAGCATTTCTATCTGTTTTTCTTGGAGTATCCCTACTCTCTCTCATCCCATCAGCACCAGTGATTCCCAGTCCAGTTCAGCAGTACAGCTGAGATTTGTTACCTCCCCCACATACACTTCTACATCTATCTTCCCTTGTACACCAGGGGATAAGATGCTCATATATCAAGCCTTGATGTCTGGACATTGCAGGAATTTCTGAAGGAGAATTTATAATGCCTCATACGGCCAAGAACATTAGGTTCTCGCTTTTGCCGTAAACCCGCTGCACCTTGAACTTGACCCTGTCACTGTAGTTAACGAACTCCCTATCTACCCAACTAACAGAAAGCAGTCCCTTTTTACTGGGACTTGCCCCTCCCACTATAGGCTAGTCCTGAACTTTAACTATATCTGTCCCTATAGTCTGTAGCTGGGCAGGTCTCTCTCACAAACACTATGCATTACATTTCTATGCACTTACAATGCTTATCACAGTCTATCTTACCCTATGCTTGTTTCAAAATTAAGGAGCCAAGTATATCTGGAAAGCAAACTCTTTGGACAAGCTTTTGCTGTAGTGGTGGACTTGGACAGATGGAAAAGACAGGAAAATTGAATGATTACAATGAGAAAAGACATCACTGGGTAGTCTCTGAATGTAATGTAGTTACATATATTGTCTACAAAACACAAATATGGTCACTGTATGATGGTAATAACGACCTTGGTATAAGAGTATTATTCAGTAATGGTTTAGTGGTATAATTCAGAGAATTGCTCGCCAGAGCCTAGGGGTACTCAGTACCGGGTCTGATACTTAAAGGGGAGTGGCGGTGACACGGTCAGTGGCCCTGGGCGCCCAAGTAAAAGGGAATGTTTTTAAAGGGATTTGAATAAAGTTTGTGTTCGTGACGCCACCTGTGGTTCTCGGTCAGAGGTGACCGACGCTGCTTAAAGGGGTCCACTGCGGTGATGTTATGGCTGCTAAGATAGTAAAGCTTCCCACAGGTGAAGCTGGGTCCCCAGGGCTCCCGGTGTAGTGGGGACAGGTGGTACATGGTGTGGAAAGAAACAGAGGACACAGGGTTGCAGTCTCTTTACCTTTTTACTAAAGGTTCAGGCAGCCACAGTCCAGGGTACTGAATCACAGGTGTTGATTGTCCGGCCGGCTTGGAAGCGAATCTTGAACCCCCCTTACCAGGTGAAGTCGTAAGCCTTCCTTCTAGTGCTGTGGTGTAGTTCTTTGCTGCCCAAGGCCTCACACAAAGTCCTCACGTGTTCTCTCTGTCCCCTTTAGGTAGGACAATACCTGTATGACAGGTAACTCGAGCCTTTTTACAGGATCTCTATCACGACCCGGGCTCTATATGTTACTGTGTCTTCAGGTGTGGGATGGACAGGTAATTTGCAATCAGCTGTCCCGCTGGTTTCTGCTGCGAGATGTAGAATACTGCACAACCTTGGTCTTCCAGCTACCGGTTTCATGCGCTCAGTAGGGCGGCAGCTCAGTTGCAGCTAACCCCCCTAGGTCCCCACTTTGCCTGTGCTTCGTTTCTCCTTCACATTCTCTACAATCTGTTCTGCCTTCCTTTCTCTCTTTCTTTCCAGGAGCTGCAGCACTTTCTCATGGCTGCACGGCCCCTCTGCTTCCTTCTCCTCTGTCTCTCTGACAGGAACTAACTCTCAGAATGGCTTCAGTTCCTGCAGACTGCCTAACTTTCCCACCAGACCAGAATATACACTCACCGGCCACTTTATTAGGTACACCATGCTAGTAACGGGTTGGACCCCCTTTTGCCTTCAGAACTGCCTCAATTCTTCGTGGCATAGATTCAACAAGGTGCTGGAAGCATTCCTCAGAGATTTTGGTCCATATTGACATGATGGCATCACACAGTTGCCGCAGATTTGTCGGCTGCACATCCCAAAGATGCTCCATACAAGGCAGGATGGATCCATGCTTTCATGTTGTTTACGCCAAATTCTGACCCTACCATCCGAATGTCGCAGCAGAAATCGAGACTCATCAGACCAAGCAACGTTTTTCCAATCTTCTACTGTCCAATTTCGATGAGCTTGTGCAAATTGTAGCCTCAGTTTCCTGTTCTTAGCTGAAAGGAGTGGTACCCGGTGTGGTCTTCCGCTGCTGTAGCCTATCTGCCTCAAAGTTCGACGCACTGTGCATTCAGAGATGCTCTTAGGCCTACCTTGGTTGTAACGGGTGGCGATTTGAGTCACTGTTGCCTTTCTATCAGCTCGAACCAGTCTGCCCATTCTCCTCTGACCTCTGGCATCAACAAGGCATTTCCGCCCACAGAACTGCCGCTCACTGGATTTTTTTTCTTTTTCGGACCATTCTCTGTAAACCCTAGAGATGGTTGTGCGTGAAAATCCCAGTAGATCAGCAGTTTCTGAAATACTCAGACCAGCCCTTCTGGCACCAACAACCATGCCACGTTCAAAGGCACTCAAATCACCTTTTTTCCCCATACTGATGCTCGGTTTGAACTGCAGGAGATTGTCTTGACCATGTCTACATGCCTAAATGCACTGAGTTGCCGCCATGTGATTGGCTGATTAGAAATTAAGTGTTAACAAGAAGTTGGACAGGTGTACCTAATAAAGTGGCCAGTGAGTGTATATATAGGTGAGCCACCCACAAGCTCGATCAGAGCTCCCCCTTCTGACCTGGAGTGTGAACATGTTGCATGTTTGTGAATACCTGATAAGAGGAATTCTTCATCGCTTCCAAGCATAACATCACTCTCCCCAAGAGGAAAACAATGCCACTGTGACAACCAGGAACCTGGGGTGTCACATCAGTCACTCTCTTGGGGTAGTTGTATAATGGTATTATTGGTAATATTAGTCTTTGTACATAGGATTTTTCTTCCATATCAGTATGGTAATAATATACAGCAACTTGTTAGTGCTAACAGTAGCAGTCATGGTGTGGGCGTATTATTTTTGCACTAGTATGGAGTTATCATTAGTATTAATTACCTATGTGTACAGTCCTTTATCCAGTAACAGTATTATAGGGTCATATCTAGTCGGAGCAGGAGGGGAATTTGACCCCCGCGCAGCTGACAGGGGGAACTGTTGAGCTGCCTGAAGTGCTGGTCCGAGGTTTCTCCCAGGTGGCTGCATTTTGCCGCCCCTCGGGGTGGGATTTGGCCATCTTCTGAGCCATCTGAGAAAAGGTGTAACACTCCATCTTCCAGGTTTCACATTTTTCAGCCGCTAGTCAGTACGCAACTGTAGTGTACAAATCGCATATGACCGGTGACACGACGACTACTAAAACCATTTAAGTTGTGTTTAGGAGGTGGCCGCCAAACTCTAGATGATATTTAATCACTAGTAGGGTTGAGCGAAAAGGATCGGACAAATTCAAAAATCGCCAACTTTCGGCAAAGTCGGGTTTCATGAAACCCGACCCGATCCTAGTGTGGGATCGGCCATGAGGTCGCCGATCTGCGTGCAAAAGTCGCATTTCATATGACGCTTTCAGCACCATTTTTCAGCCAATGAAGAAGGACGCAGAGTGTGGGCAGCGTGATGACATAGGTCTCGGTCCCCACCATCTTAGAGAAGGGCATGACAGTGATTGGCTTGCTTTCTGCGGCGTCACAGGGGCTATAAAGGGGCATGCACGCCGACCGCCATCTTACTTCTGCCGATCTTAGCATAGGGAGAGGTTGCTGCAGCTTCATCAGAAGAAGGGATATAGTTAGGGAGGGAAGATTAACCCCCAAACCGCTTGTGCTGTAGCAATTTCCACTGTCCAACACCACCTTTTTTTAGCAGGGATAGTGGAGGCTATATTTTTGTGCATCAGCTCTGTAGCTTATTAGGCTGCCTTATAAGGCTATAAGGCTCCCTTATAGCTGCATTGCTGTTTGCACGCTGCTGTGCAAACCAACTGCTTTTTTAAAAGCAAAAATCCTGATGCTCCTTTCTGCACAGTTATCTTTTTTATTTGTCCACACTTTTGTGTGCAGCAGTCCTTTCTATTGCTGCCATACTTGTCCTGAGATCATTGTAGGGAGATTGAAATTGTACTACAGTCCTTGTATTTTTTCCTATATCTTCCAGCCACTTTCTGCCACTTACATTGTGTTGTTTTATACAATGGGCCTGAGTTTTGGTTCAGTCTCACAACAAAAAAAGTGAGATTCAAATTCTCACAAAGTGGATATACTTCAGTCCTGTTAGTTTGTCGTATGTCAGCCAGCCACTTTCTGCCACTTTGATTGCGTTGTTATATACACTGGGCCTGAGTTTTGGTTCAGTCTCCCAACAAAAAAAGTGAGATTCAAATTCTCACAAAGTGGATATACTTCAGTCCTGTTAGTTTGTCGTATGTCAGCCAGCCACTTTCTGCCACTTTGATTGCGTTGTTATATACACTGGGCCTGAGTTTTGGTTCAGTCTCCCAACAAAAACAGTGAGATTCAAATTCTCACAAAGTGGATATACTTCAGTCCTGTTAGTTTGTCGTATATCAGCCAGCCACTTTCTGCCACTTACATTGTGTTGTTTTATGCACAGGGCCTGAGTTTTGGTTCAGTCTCCCAAAAAAAAGGGAGATTTAAATTCTCAACAAGTTTATATACACCTTCTACTTTGTTTCACAGTACCATATAACAGTTCTTATTTTGGTTAGATTTTCCAAAAAATGAGGAAGTCTGGTGGAAGAGCCCATGGGCGGTGGTTGCCAGCTGGTACTTATGGTGGTGGTGCATCTGGTGGCAGTGGCAAAAGCACAATAGCACCTAAGGCTGGAGGTGTTGAGCCAGCGTCATTGTCTGGCTACACAAGGCCTCGAAGGCTCCCTTATCTGGGAGTAGCAAAACAGCTTTTAAAGCCGGAGCAGCAGGAAAAAGTTTTGGCTTTCCTTGCTGACTCAGCCTCTAGCTCTTTCGCCTCCTCTTCAGAAAGTTCCAAATATAAAAGCAGCGAGTCATCAGTGGATGCTCCCGGTCAGGAACAAGACATTTCCTTGTGTCCTTCACCCAAACCAAAAGTGAAGGATGCGTCAGGCGACACTACAGGTTACTCCATGGAGCTCTTTACACATACCGTGCCTGGGTTAGAAAGGGAAATTGTTAACTGCCCATTACAAGATGAATCGGACATGGAGTGCACTGATGCACAGCCACAGCTAGATTATTATGCTGTTCCATTGACTCAGATCACAACATTGCCCTCGCAGTGTACTGAGCCAGAATCTGACCCTGATGAGACTATGGTGCTCTGTCCCGAACGCTATAGCACCTTACACGGTGACACAGAGGAAGGTGCACATGACATTGAAGAGGAGGTGATAGATGACCCAGTTGTTGACCCAGATTGGCAGCCATTGGGGGAAGAGGGTGCCGCTGCCAGTAGCTCAGAAGCGGAGGAGGATGATTCGCAGCAGCCATCTACATTGCAACAGCTGTCATCTGGCAGGCCCGTATCAGGCCAAAAACGTTTGTCAAAAACAAAAACAGTTTTAGGACAGCGTGGCCATCCGGTGAAAGTAGCACAGCGTGCAATGCCTGAAAAGGTATTCCATAGTAGGAAGAGTGTAGTGTGGCAATTTTTTAACCAAGATCCGAATGATCAGTCAAAAGTTATCTGTCAGAAATGCTCAAAGACCTTTAGCAGAGGGAAGAATCTTCAAAATTTAAATACAACGTGCATGCTTAGACATTTAACCAGCATGCATTTGCAAGCCTGGACTAACTACCAAACGTCCCGTACTGTTGGTGCACCTGCTCAGAATGAAGGTAGTCAGCAACGCTACATTGCTTCCCTCACTGTAAGCCCACCGGTTAGGACACCACCAGCAGCAAATGTGGAGGTATCGTCGCAAGGCCAAAGCAGTCAGGGAATCACAAGGTTATTGGTAGGAAACACTGTATGTAGGCCAACATCAAGAATACCATCACCAACCCTCTCTCAATCCGCCATGTCCACCACCACCACCGCTAGCTCCACCATATGCAGCTCTCCAGTCCAGCTCACCCTACAAGAGACTCTCGTTAGAAAAAGAAAGTACTCATCCTCTCATCCGCGTACACAGGGTTTGAACGCCCACATTGCTATACTAATCTCGTTAGAGATGATGCCCTACCGGTTGGTTGAAAGCGAAGCTTTGAAAGACCTGATGGCCTATGCAGTACCACGCTATGACCTACCCAGTCGGCACTTCTTTGCGAGAAAAGCCATCCGAGCCCTCCACCAGCATGTCAAAGACCGCATTGTCCATGCACTGAGGCAATCAGTCAGTGGAAAGGTGCACCTCACAACAGATGCATGGATCAGTAGGCATGGCCAGTGACGTTACATGTCCATCATGGCGCACTGGGTTAATGTGGTGGATGCAGGGTCCACAGGGGACAGCCATAGTGGGACAGTTCTGCCTAGCCCACGGTCTAGGAAACAGTTGGCTGTAGGCGTTCGCCACCCCTCCTCCTCCTCCTCCAGAAGCGAAAGCTCGTCCACAGAGCGCAGTCGCACGACCACTCCATCCGCACCTGCCAGTGTTGCACACGAGGTGTCCCATTATCGAACAGCTAGTGGTAAGCGTCAGCAGGCTGTGTTGCAAATTAAGTGTTTGGGCGACAACAGACACACCGCGGAAGTACTGGCCGAGTACTTGCAGCAACAAACTCAGTCATGGCTGGGCAGTGTACATCTTGAGGCAGGCAAGGTTGTCAGTGATAACGGAAGGAATTTTATGGCTGCCATAGTCCTTTCAGAACTGAAACACATACCTTGCCTGGCTCACATCTTGAACCTGGTGGTGCAGTGCTTCCTCAAAAATTATCCGGCGTTACCAGCCCTGCACCTGAAGGTGCGAAGACTTTGCTCGCACATCCGCCGGTCGCCTGTACACTCCAGCCGTATGCTGAACCATCAGCGATCGCTGAATCTTCCCCAGCACCGCCTAATAATCAACGTTGCAACAAGGTGGAACTCCACATTGCACATGCTTCAGAGGCTGTGCGAACAGAGGCGTGCTGTAATTAATTTGTGGGAGGATACACATACATGTGTAGGCACTTGGATGGCAGATATGGAGTTGTCTGGTGTGCAGTGGTCGAAGCTACAAGACCTCTGTCAAGTCCTTCAGTGTTTTGAGGAATGCACATGGCTGGTAAGTGCGGACAACGCCATCATAAGCATGAGCATACCAGTAATGCGTCTGCTGATGCAAAGTTTGGCGCACATTAAGGAGAAGGTGTCTGCAGCCGAGGAGGATGGAAGCCTTGATGACAGTCAGACATTATCTGCTCAGGGAACTCTCCTGGATGAGGTGGCAGACGAAAAGGAGGAGGAGGATGATGGGGATGAATATTTATGGGAGGAGGATGCTTCTCAGGGGGCAATAGAAACTGGTGGCGTTGCAAGGTCAGGTACAGGGTTTTTGCGGGACACAAGTGATGTTAATTTGCAAGAAAGTGCTCCTCAACCCAGCAGTGAATTGACACCTGGAACATTGGCCCACATGGCTGAGTATGCCTTGCGTATCCTAAAAAGGGACCCCCGCATTATCAAAATGATGACCCATGACGATTACTGGTTGGCTTGCCTTCTGGATCCACGATTAGTGTTGAGCGATACCTTCCGATATCGGAAAGTATCGGTATCGGAAAGTATTGGCCGATACCGTCAAAGTATCGGATCTAATCCGATACCGATACCCGATCCCAATGCAAGTCAATGGGACGAAAATATCGGAATTAAAATAAACCCTTTCTTTCCTTGTAGGTTAATTCTACATGAAGGAAAACAACTAAGAATAATGTAGGATGTATTGGGGGAGGTGGCGGAGACATTAAAGGCACAGAGGTTTATCCCAATCAAATAGAATAGCAGGATTTTGGTTTTTTTTATGACGTTCGGCGTTAGAAAGATTTTGACTATGTTATTTTTTTTTTTTTGTCAGATATTGATGTTTCACTACTTCCACGCCCTTCACCTTCTTTTTTACTTCTCCCACACTTTCTTCTTCATTATCCTCATCATCAGCTTCTTTGACATCAACTATCTTCACCTTATTCATCTTCTTCTTCATCTTCTACCTATAATTTTTTTTTTTTACATTGTTCATATTCTTTTTATTTAACTATTATCTTCTTCATATTCAACTTCTTCATCATATTCTTATTTGTGACAGGCATTCCCGTAGTTGTTATCTATAAAAGTTTGAAGATTACACCTTCCGTTCTGCCTGTCACAAAAGAGTTTCATTTGTCCGCGTTCAGTTTGGCCTGCAGCATCAGGCTTTATCCAGGGGCACCACGAGGAGGAACGGACTCACCCCCATACACTGCTTAGTCTTCTTCTGCTTATAATTTAGATAATATCTTTTGCTCTGATATTTAGTGTTATGCTTAATGTTCTTCTGCTCTTTGTTCTGCAGCCTCTTGTTCTTCTGCTTCTCGGTCTCCCATGTCGTCGTCGTCGTCTCCAGGGTCGTCGTCTCCAGGGTCGTCGTCTCCAGGGTCGTCGTCTCCGGGGTCATCGTCATCGGGGTGGTCTTCAGGGTCATCGTCTCCAGGGTCGTCGTCATCTCAGTGGTCGTCGTCTCTGGTGTCGTCGTCATCTTAGGGGTGGTCTTCCGGGTCGTCGTCTTTAGGGTCTTGAACTTGGAAATGTAGCAGAAGGTACAAGAAGGCTGAGAAAATGCCGAGAAACAGCTGATGGAACTGGAACTCGGATGGCTACCCGAAGGTCCAAGAGCCAATGGAACTACCGAGGACCAGCTGACGTTACTGGAACCCGGTTACTAAGCAGGAGGTACTCGTGCCTGAAAGCACTACCAAGGACCACCTGACGTTGGTGGAACTCGGATACCCAGAAGGAGGCACTTAAGCCAAAGGCTCTGCCCGGAACCAGCTGATGGTACTGGAACCAGGATGGGGAGCAGAAGGTACAAGAGCAAAAGACACTGCCGAGAACCAGCTGACGGTACTGGAACCCGGATGGGTAGCCGAAGGTCCAAGAGCCAATGGAACTACCGAGGACCAGCTGACGTTACTGGAACCCGGTTACTAAGCAGGAGGTACCCGTGCCTGAAAGCACTACCAAGGACCACCTGACGTTGGTGGAACTCGGATACCCAGAAGGAGGCACCTAAGCCAAAGGCTCTGCCCGGAACCAGCTGACGGTGCTGGAACCAGGATGGGGACCTATACAAGCTTATCTTCTTAGAGCCCCAACTAGTGGTGTTGGAGCAAAGGGTCAGCAGGGGGAGCAGAGTGTAGGCCGAAGCCTGCACTGGCGGCAGCTTTGTGTCTGCGTGGCTGTTGCAGGACACGTTGCCGGCTACACAGCAGGGGAACAGCTGGCGGTGCTGAACCCCACTGACACATTGGCGAGGTGATTTTCTCTGTGCAGCCAGCACTTCGGGGCACCAACTGGCGGTGTTGGAGCCCAGGCTCTGCAGGGGGAGCAGAGTGTAGGCCGAAGCCTAATTGAACCAATTTTAAAGGTAACCTTTAACCCCCCCCTCAGGTGTTACAAACTAGACGAGCCACGCCTTATGCAGCAGTAGTGCTGCACAAGTCAAAGGTTGCTCTTTTAATTTTTCTCCTTGCACACGCTGAAAGGAACACGTATAACATTTAGGCCCTTACACAGTCAAACTGATTTTGAGGCGTGAGTTCCCTTCGTAAAGAGACGCAGCACAGCTGGCAAAAATACCACCTTGGTGCGGCCTCCTGAGCATCGCATTTTGATGTACAGGAGTCTGCGTTGTTGCGTTATCCCTTGGCCATGCGCTGCCCGTCTTCTGACATCATTTCATGTCGGCTGGTGCGGTTCGCGATGCCCATGAATCCCAGCCCCGCAGTGTCTTTACAGTGTTTCACACTGCGGGGCTGGGATTCATGGCCTGGCGCAGTACATATGTTTGCCTCTCGCTCGTGTCCTTACACCTGCTACAGACTGTGCGGCGTCAGCTGATCCCTTATCGCATGCCACGGCCATGAAGCCGCACAGTCTGAAGAAGGCGGAAGGAGATGAGTGACAGCCTGGCGAAGATATGCACTGCTCATGCCCGTCAATCACACCCTCGCAGTCAAAATAAATAAGACACCGAGGGGCGTTGTGTCGGGCAGGGCGGCCGCAGAGGCGCAGCCAGCCAAACAATGATGTCAGAAGAAGGGCTGTGCTACCAAGGGGGTCGTTGCGTGTCATTACAAAGGAAAGTCACACCTCAGGGACGTTTTAATGGTCTCAGGGGACACATTGTAGACGTGTTCTGTTCCACGTGTGCAAGGAGAATAAGTTTATGAGCCACCTTGCACACATGCAGCATTACTGCTGTACAAGGTGGCAGTAAAACATACAAACACCTGGGGGTGGGGCGACAGGATCCCTTCAATTTCAGTTCTTGTGTCTGCGTGGCTTTTGCAGGACACGATGCCGGCTACACAGCAGGGGAACAGCTGGCGGTGCTGAACCCCACTGACACATTGGCTGGTGTTTTTCTCTGTGCAGCTAGCAGTACCGGGCACCAACTGGCGGTGTTAGAGCCCAGGGTCAGCAGGAGGAGAGGGAGCAGAGTGTAGGCCGAAGCCTGCACTGGCGGCAGCTTTGTGTCTGCGTGGCTGTTGCAGGACACGTTGCCGGCTACACAGCAGGGGAACAGCTGGCGGTGCTGAACCCCACTGACACTTTGGCTGGTGTTTTTCTCTGTGCAGCTAGCACATCTGGGCCCCAACTGGCGGTGTTAGAGCACAGGGTCAGCAGGAGGAGGAGAGGGAGCGGAGTGTAGGCCGAAGCCTAATTGAACCAATTTCAAAGGTAACCTTAAACCCCCCCTCAGGTGTTCCAAACTAGAAGAGCCACAGCTTATGCAGCAGTAGTGCTGCACAAGTCAAAGGTTGCTCTTTTAATTTTTCTCCTTGCACACGCTGAAAGGAACACGTATAACATTTAGGCCCTTACACAGTCAAACTGATTTTGAGGCGTGAGTTCCCTTCGTAAAGAGACGCAGCACAGCTGGCAAAAATACCACCTTGGTGCGGCCTCCTGAGCATCGCATTTTGATGTACAGGAGTCTGCGTTGTTGCGTTATCCCTTGGCCATGCGCTGCCCGTCTTCTGACATCATTTCATGTCGGCTGGTGCAGTTCGCGATGCCCATGAATCCCAGCCCCGCAGTGTCTTTACAGTGTTTCACACTGCGGGGCTGGGATTCATGGCCTGGCGCAGTACATATGTTCGCCTCTCGCTCGTGTCCTTACACCTGCTACAGACTGTGCGGCGTCAGCTGATCCCTTATCGCATGCCACGGCCATGAAGCCGCACAGTCTGAAGAAGGCGGAAGGAGATGAGTGACAGCCTGGCGAAGATATGCACTGCTCATGCCCGTCAATCACACCCTCACAGTCAAAATAAATAAGACACCGAGGGGCGTTGTGTCGGGCAGGGCGGCCGCAGAGGCGCAGCCAGCCAAACAATGATGTCAGAAGAAGGGCTGTGCTACCAAGGGGGTCGTTGCGTGTCATTACAAAGGAAAGTCACACCTCAGGGACGTTTTAATGGTCTCAGGGGACACATTGTAGACGTGTTCTGTTCCATGTGTGCAAGGAGAATAAGTTTATGAGCCACCTTGCACACATGGAGCATTACTGCTGTACAAGGTGGCAGTAAAACATACAAACACCTGGGGGTGGGGCGACAGGATCCCTTCAATTTCAGTTCTTGTGTCTGCGTGGCTTTTGCAGGACACGATGCCGGCTACACAGCAGGGGAACAGCTGGCGGTGCTGAACCCCACTGACACATTGGCTGGTGTTTTTCTCTGTGCAGCTAGCAGTACCGGGCACCAACTGGCGGTGTTAGAGCCCAGGGTCAGCAGGAGGAGAGGGAGCAGAGTGTAGGCCGAAGCCTGCACTGGCGGCAGCTTTGTGTCTGCGTGGCTGTTGCAGGACACGTTGCCGGCTACACAGCAGGGGAACAGCTGGTGGTGCTGAACCCCACTGACACTTTGGCTGGTGTTTTTCTCTGTGCAGCTAGCACATCTGGGCCCCAACTGGCGGTGTTAGAGCACAGGGTCAGCAGGAGGAGGAGAGGGAGCGGAGTGTAGGCCGAAGCCTAATTGAACCAATTTCAAAGGTAACCTTAAACCCCCCCTCAGGTGTTCCAAACTAGAAGAGCCACAGCTTATGCAGCAGTAGTGCTGCACAAGTCAAAGGTTGCTCTTTTAATTTTTCTCCTTGCACACGCTGAAAGGAACACGTATAACATTTAGGCCCTTACACAGTCAAACTGATTTTGAGGCGTGAGTTCCCTTCGTAAAGAGACGCAGTACAGCTGGCAAAAATGCCACCTTGGTGCTTGGCGCGGCCTCCTGAGCATCGTTATTTGTTGCACAGGAGTCTGCGCTGTCGTGTTATCCCTTGGCCTTGCGCTGTTAGCGCTGCCCATCCTCTGACATCATGTAATGTCGGCCGTTGCGGTTTGCGATGACCATGAATCCCAGCCCCGCAGTGTCTTAACATTGTTAAAACACTGCAGGGCTGGGATTCATGGCCTGGCGCAGTACATATGTTCGCCTCTCGCTTGGGTTCTTACACCCGCTTCAGACTATACGGCGTCAGCTGATCCCTTATCGCATGCCAGGGCCATGAAGACGCACAGTCCGAAGAAGGCGGAAGGAGATGAGGGACAGGCGAAGAAATGCACCGTTCATGCCCATCAATCACACCCTCGCAGTCCAAATAAATAAGACACCGAGGGGCGTTGTGTGGGGCAAGGCGGCCGCAGAGGCGCAGGCAGCCAAACAATGATGCCAGAAGACGGGCAGCGCTACCAAGGAGCTTGTTGCGTGTCAATACAAAGGAAAATCACACCTGAGGGACGTTTTAATGGTCACAGAGGACTCATTTTAGACGTGTTCAGTTCAACATGGGCAAGGAGAATAAGTTTCTGAGCCACCTTGCACACATGCAGCATTACTGTCGTACAAGGTGGCTGTAAAACGTTGAAACACCTGGGGGAGGGGGGACAGGTTTCCTTCAATTTCAGTTCTTGTGTCTGCGTGGCTGTTGCAGGACACGTTGCTGGCTGCACAGCAGGGGAACAGCTGGCGGTGCTGAACCCCACTGACACATTGGCTGGTGTTTTTCTCTGTGCAGCTAGCACATCTGGGCCCCAACTGGCGGTGTTAGAGCCAGCCCAGGGTCAGCAGGAGGAGGAGAGGGAGCAGAGTGTAGGCCGAAGCCTGCACTGGAGCAAGTTGAAAGGGAACCTTTAACCCCCCCCAGGCGTTTGTAGCTGAAAGAGCCATCGTGTACAGCACTAATGCTGGAAAAGGTAAACTTAGCTCTTTTAATTATGGTCCTTGCACATGCTGAACCTAACACTTATGAAAAGTGTCCCCTCCTACCGTGATACCGTCCGGTTGGTGGAACCTTCCTTTGTGATGTGACGCAGCACAGCCGTCATTCTTACCCCCTTGGCGCCGCCTCCTCAGCGTTGTTTGAATCAGTCCCGGAGCCTGCGCTGTTAGGTTAGCCCTTGGCCATGCACACATTTTGCTCTGCCCGTCTTCTGACATCATTTGGTGTCAGACTGGCTGCGCCTGTGTGCAATTGTGTGTAATCCCACCGCGGGCCTGGGATCCGTGGCCATGCGCAGTGCATATCCTCACCTCTCACTCCCCTCCCTACGGCTTCTTCAGACTGTGCGGTGTCACGGCCGTGGCATGCTATTAGGGATCAGCTGACACCGCACAGTCTGAAGAAGCCGTAGGGAGATGAGTGAGAGGTGGAGGTTCAGATATGCACTGCGCATGTCCATGGATCTCAGGCCCCCAGTGGGATTAAATCAGAAGACACTACGAGGCGGGATCTCGTCCAGCGCGGCCGCACAGGCTCAGCCAGCCTGACACCAAATGATGTCAGAAGACGGGCAGCGCAAAATGTGTGCATGGCCAAGGGCTAACCTAACAGCGCAGGCTCCGGGACTGATTCAAACAACGCTGAGGAGGCGGCGCACGGCCCCAAGGGGGTAAGAATGACGGCTGTGCTGCGTCACATCACAAAGGAAAGTTCCACCTACCGGACGGTATCACGGTAGGAGGGGACACATTTCATAAGTGTTAGGTTCAGCATGTGCAAGGAGCACCACGAAAAGAGGCACTTTTTCCCTTTGCATCATTACTGCTGCACAAGGTGGCTCATTCAGTAACAAACGCCTGGGGGGGGGGGGAACAGGTTCCCTTAAATTTAACTTGTGCCTGCGTGGCGGTCGCAGTACACGTTGCCGTATACACAGCAGGGGAACAGCTGGCGGTGCTGAACCCCACTAACACATTGGCGAGGTGTTTGGCTCTGTGCGTACAGCACTTCTGGACAGCAACTAGCGGTGTTGGAGCCCAGGGACAGGAGGAGGAGGAGGAGGTGGTGAAGGAGATAGGAGGGATTGCCACACACACAGCTGGGGAACAGCTGACGTTACTGAACCCCAATAACAGATTAGGGACTGTTGGGACTGTGCATACAGCACTACCAGGCAACAACTAGCGGTGTTGGAGCCCAGGGACAGGAGGAGGAGGAGGAGGTGGTGAAGGAGATAGGAGGGATTGCCACACACACAGCTGGGGAACAGCTGACATTACTGAACCCCAATAACAGAGGAGTGACTGTTGACTGAGCGTACAGCACTTCTGGACAGCAACTAGCGGTGTTGGAGCCCAGGGACAGGAGGAGGAGGTGGAGGAGATAGGAGGGATTGCCACACACACAGCTGGGGAACAGCTGACGTTACTGAACCCCAATAACAGAGGAGGGACTGTTGGGACTGTGCGTACAGCACTACCAGGCAACAACTAGCGGTGTTGGAGCCCAGGGACAGGAGGAGGAGGAGCAGGTGGTGGAGGAGATAGGAGGGATTGCCACACACACAGCTGGGGAACAGCTGACGTTACTGAACCCCAATAACAGAGGAGGGACTGTTGGGACTGTGCGTACAGCACTTCTGGACAGCAACTAGCGGTGTTGGAGCCCAGGGACAGGAGGAGGAGGAGGAGGTGGAGGAGATAGGAGGGATTGCCACACACACAGCAGGGGAACAGCTGACGTAACTGAACCCCAATAACAGAGGAGGGACTGTTGACTGTGCGTACAGCACTTCTGGACAGCAACTAGCGGTGTTGGAGCCCAGGGACAGGAGGAGGAGGAGGTGGTGGGGGAGATAGAAGGGATTGCCACACACACAGCAGGGGAACAGCTGACGTTACTGAACCCCAATAACAGAGGAGTGACTGTTGACTGTGCGTACAGCACTTCTGGACAGCAACTAGCGGTGTTGGAGCCCAGGGACAGGAGGAGGAGGTGGAGGAGATAGGAGGGATTGCCACACACACAGCTGGGGAACAGCTGACGTTACTGAACCCCAATAACAGAGGAGGGACTGTTGGGACTGTGCGTACAGCACTACCAGGCAACAACTAGCGGTGTTGGAGCCCAGGGACAGGAGGAGGAGGAGGAGGTGGGGGAGATAGGAGGGATTGCCACACACACAGCAGGGGAACAGCTGACGTTAATGAACCCCAATAACAGAGGAGTGACTGTTGACTGTGCGTACAGCACTTCTGGACAGCAACTAGCGGTGTTGGAGCCCAGGGACAGGAGGAGGAGGAGGAGGTGGAGGAGATAGGAGGGATTGCCACACACACAGCAGGGGAACAGCTGACGTTACTGAACCCCAATAACAGAGGAGGGACTGTTGACTGTGCGTACAGCACTTCTGGACAGCAACTAGCGGTGTTGGAGCCCAGGGACAGGAGGAGGAGGAGGAGGTGGGGGAGATAGGAGGGATTGCCACACACACTGCGCATGTCCATGGATCTCAGGCCCCCAGTGGGATGAAATCAGAAGACAATGCGAGGCGGGCTCTCGGCCAGCGCGGCTGCACAGGCGCAGCCAGCCTGACACCAAATGATGTCAGAAGATGGGCAGCGCTAAGTGTGCCTGGCCAAGGGATAACATAACAGCGCAGGCTCCGGGACAGATTTAAACAACGCTGAGGAGCCGGGGCACGGCGCCAAGGGGGTAGGAATGACAGCTGTGCTGCGTCATATTACGAAGGAAAGTCCCACCTCCGGGACGGTTTTACGGTATCAGTGGACACATTTTATAAGTGTTAAGTTCTGCGTGTGCAAGGAGCTAAACAAAAATAGCTACCTTTTCCTTGTGCAGCATTACTGCTGCACAAGGTGGCTCTTTCAGTAACAAATGCCTTGGGGGGGGGGGGGGACAGGTTCCCTTACATTTCAGTTGTTGTGTCAGCGTGGCGGTCGCAGGACACATTGCCGGCTACACAGCTGGGGATCAGCTGACGTTACTGAAACCCAATAACACTGGGTCGTATGTTTTGACTGTGCAGACGGCACTTCTGAGCCTCAACTGGCGGTGTTGGAGCCCAGGAATTTAAGTTCAGGTGGTAGAAAGATGAACACAACAGGAGACCTGGATAACGTAGACAGTCACCTAATTATTTAATCAGGAAGAGGAGTGGCAAATTCCTGCGAGATCCAGGCCTTGTTCATTTTCAGGAAAGTAAGCCGGTCAACATTATCGGAGGATAGTCGCATGCGACGGTCAGTTAGTACACCACCTGCAGCACTAAAGACGTGTTCCGATAATACACTAGCCGCAGGGCAAGCCAGCACCTCCAATGCATACTGGCTTAGCTCTGGCCATGTATCCAGCTTTGAGACCCAAAACTTGAAAGGGGAAGAGCCGTCTGGGAGTACAGTAAGAGGGCAAGACATGTAGTCTGTCACCATCTGACGGAACCGTTGCCTCCTGCTGACTGGAGCCGCCTGTGATGGTGTTGACTTTTGTGGCGGGCACAGAAAACTGTGCCACAGTTGGGCCATACTGCTCTTGCCTTGGGCAGAGGCACTGCTTCTGCTCCCTCTTTGTGCAGAGGCTCCACCACTGCCTGGACGCACTGAGCTGCTTTGTAATGCACTAGCAGCACTTCTCTCACTTGGAATGGAGAAGATGATGGAATTCACCAGTGTGTCTTGGTACTCCCGCATTTTTCGCTCCCGGTTCAACGGTGTGATGAGGCTTTCTACGTTGTCCCGGTAGCGAGGATCGAGGAGGGTGAACACCCAATATTCAGACATGTTGAGAATGTGGGCGATGCGGCGGTCGTTTCTCAGGCACTGCAGCATGTAATCCACCATGTGCTGCAGACTGCCAACTGCCCAAGAAACGCTGTCCCCTGCTGGAGGCGTGATCTCTGCCCGCTCGTCATCACCCCACCCTCGCTGTACACACTGAGTACTGGACAATTGTGTAACTCCCTCCTCTGGACGGATGTCTTCCTCCTCCATTGACTCCTCCTCATCCTCCTCACAAACTGTCCCCTGCCTACGCGTTTGTGAGGAACCACGTGGCGCTGACTGTCCAGAAGATGATGGAAATGCTGAATCCTCATCCTCCACCTCTTCCACAACATCATCCCTTAGCGCTTGCAGTGATTTTTCAAGCAGGCAGATAAGGGGGACAGTCATGCTGACTAGTGCATCATCTGCACTCGCCATCCGCGTGGAATAATCGAAGGGACGCAAAACCTGGCAGACGTCATTCATAGTGGCCCACTCTGTGGTTGTGAAGTCTGAACGGCGCGGAGTGCGACATCTTTGCGCCTGATGCAGCTGGTACTCCATTACAGCTCGCTGCTGCTCACACAACCGCTCCAACATATCTAACGTGGAATTCCACCTGGTAGGAAGGTCACATATGATGCGATGTTCCGGCAGGTGGTGTCGGCGCTGCAGAGCCGCAATGCGCGCTTTTGCCGTGCTGGAACGCCGCAAGTGAGCACACTCTAGGTGGACCTTGTGCAGCAGCGCATCAAGATCCGGATAGTCCCTCAAAAAACTCTGCACGACCAAATTGAGCACATGTGCCAGACATGGGATGTGAGTGAGGTTGCCGAGGCCCAGAGCTGCCACCAGATTTCGGCCATTATCACACACTACCATGCCTGGCTGGAGATTCGCTGGCACAAACCACACATCGCTCTCCTGCTTGATGGCATTCCAGAGCTCCTGCGCTGTGTGGCTTCGATTCCCCAAAGAAATTAATTTCAAGACGGCCTGTTGACGTTTGGCCACGGCTGTGCTCATGTCGGTCATAACAGGTAAACGTTCATCACGGGTCCATGTGGAGGTGGACTGTGACGGCTCCTGCAGCGATGATTCTGAGGAACTGGTGTAAGAGGAGGAGTCAATGCGTACAGAATGGATTCCTGCAATCCTTGGAGTGGGCAGGACACGTCCTGCACCACTCGCACGATCTGTACCCGGCTCAACGACATTAACCCAATGGGCAGTGAGGGAAAGGTATCGCCCCTGTCCATGTTGACTGGTCCACGCATCGGTGGTGAGGTGGACCTTGCTCCTGACGGCATTCAGTAGCGCGTGTTTTATGTGTCCCTCCACATGCTTGTGCAGGGCAGGGACGGCTTGCCTGCTGAAGTAAAAGCGGCTGGGCACATTGTACTGTGGGACTGCCAATGACATCAAGTCATGGAAGCTGTCAGTCTCCACCAGCCTGAATGACAGCATTTCCAGTGACAGAAGTTTGGCAATGCCTGCAGTCAGAGCCTGTGCTCGTGGGTGGTTTGACGAGAAAGGCCGCCTTTTCTCCCATGCCTGTACTACCGATGGCTGTACACTGGGCTGGGAGTGTGTGGATGACTGGGAACGTGGTGCTGCGGGTGGAATTACAGCGGGTCTCTGGACAACAGGGCCAGAGGTTCTTCCACGGCGATCCTGGGAGGAAGCCGAACCAGCTGCGTGTGAGCTGGAGGAAGAGGCAACACGAGCTGAAGGGGTGGTAGCTGCCGCTGTTGTTTGGCCTAGCTCTTCAGTGTGTTTTTCTAACTCCGCCGCGTGCCTGTTGCGCACATGTTTCCACATGTTGGAGGTATTGAGGTTGCTGACATTTCCACCTCTTTTTACTTTGTGATGACACACCTTGCATTTGACATAGCAAATGTCATCTGCAACTGTGTCAAAAAAGGACCAGGCACTGCAAGTCTTGGGAGCGCCCTTTTTGGCTTTTGGAAGAGACATGCTCCTAACGGGTGCCAAAGCGGAGGCTGCAGGATCCGCAGTCTTCCCCCTCCCTCTCCCTCTTTGGGCCGTACGGGGAATCTCTTCCTCAGAGCTGCTCCCACCACCTTCCTGTCCCTCACGCCAAGATGGGTCAAGGACCTCATCATCTACACTACCCTCTGCCCCCAACTGCTCCTCCTGGGTAGTCTCAGCAGCAGAGCACGCACCAGAAAGTGGCACCTGAGTGTCATCATCAGCGGATGCAGCCTGCGATGTGGTGACCGGAAGCACTGGCCCACCCGCCTCTTCAGAGGAAGAGAGAAAAAGCTGTTGGGCATCACTGCACCCTGCCTCTTCTTCCATTTCTCCAATGCTGCTTGGCTGGCCCCCTGTTTCCAAGCCAAGAGATTCAGAGAACAGAAGTAGAGACGGCTCCTGTCCTGGGCTCTCTGTCTGCCTGGGCAATTTGGCAGGTGGTGAAGAGACAGATGGCTGCTCTCCAGTGCTCTGTGTCTGAGAGGATGTGGCACTAATTGAAGTTGATGCATTAGCTGCCATCCATCCGACAACGGCTTCAATTTGTTCTTGAAGGCAGCAGCAGTGTACGGCGCTCTGCGACAAAGCTGCGCATGAAGGACTGTTCCCTGGTGAAAGTGGGTGCTGATGAGTCACCGGTGCCCGCAGCAGGCACAGAATCCCCACGTCCTCTCCCTGCTCCGCGCCCACGCCCACGTGCCTTACTCACTGCCTTCTTCATCTTGGTTGACTGATAAAGATAAGCAGAAAAGTACTAACGGCTTTGTGTGCTTATTCCTGAACAACTCCTAACAGGTATAAGAAACACTAATTTTATAAAGTGTGGACTAGACTTTAATATGAGCTAATGTGGCCTACACAAATGTTAAGTGGTGTCGCTGGTGTGTTTGGTGAACTTTATTATTTATTTATTTTTTGTGGACTGAACTGACAACAGAGAGAGCTGCAGTCACACGGAGACCGTGCAGACAGCCGTAAACGGCGCTGCAAGGCCCAAAAACCCTCCTCTACGTTATCCTATGTAGTGTTTTTCCACAAGTTAGCTGGAGACGGGTGGAAAGACACTAATAGGAATTTTTTGAAAAAATGTGCAGCAGCCTGCACTACTTAAAACAAAAGGAAAATTGATTTTACGGTATGACGCAGTGAAGAACCCTGAGCTGGAGACAACCAGGCTATGGCTGCTCACAGACTACAGGGCGAGCTGCAGTCACACGGAGACCGTGCAGACAGCCGTAAACGGCGCTGCAAGGCCCAAAAACCCTCCTCTACTTTATCCTATGTAGTGTTTTTCCACAAGTTAGCTGGAGATGGGTGGAAAGACACTAATAGGAATTTTTTGAAAAAATGAGCAGCAGACTACACTACTTGAAAAAAAAAAAAAAAACAAACAGTATGAGGCAATGAACCACCCTCCCTGAACTGAATACAACCAGCTATGGATGGCCTATGGCTGCACTCAGACTAGAGAGTGGGCTGCACTCACACACACACACACACACACACAGACCTTGCAGATCGCTGTGAAAACAGCGCTACAAGGCAAAAGCAAGGTGAATAGTAGGTGAACACAGCGGTTGCTAAATTAGCCTTTGAAAAGCACAAAGAAGCAAATCGCTATCTCTAAACTGGCCCTCAGTCAGCAAACAGCGTCCTGTCACTAACTGAATTCACAGCAGAGTGAGCGCAAAATGGCGCCAGCGACTTTTAAACTGCATCATGACATCATTTCAGCAGCCAATCACAGCCATGCCAGTAGTTTCATGCCCTCCATGCTGAACAGGATGTGCCCACACTTGGAATCATTCTTATTGGCTGAATTTGTGCAGTTTGAATCTGGGAACTTCCGATTCCGGTATCCGATACGCGGCAAGTATCGGATCTCGGTATCGGAATTCCGATACCGCTAAGTATCGGCCGATACCCGATACTTGCGGTATCGGAATGCTCAACACTATCCACGATATAAAGGAAAATTACAAAATATCATGCCACATGAGAACCTTGAGCAAATATTGGCTACCAAACAAGCAACTCTTGCAGACCGTTTGGTTCAGGCATTCCCAGCACACAGCGGCGGTGATGGTACTCACATGAGCCGTAGGGGGCAACATGGCAGAGGTGTTAGAGGTGCACAAATCCAAAGTGGCGTTGGACAGAGGGGTTTTATGACATGGTTGTGGAGTGATTTTGCAATGACCTCTGACACGACAGGTACTGCTGCATCGATTCAAAGTGACAGGAGACAGCATTTGTCCAGTATGGTTACAAACTACTTTTCCTCCCTTATCGATGTTCTCCCTCACAGGTCATTCCCCTTTGATTACTGGGCATCTAAAATAGACACCTGGCCTGTATTGGCAGAATATGCCTTACAGGAGCTCGCTTGCCCTGCTGCTAGTGTGCTATCAGAAAGAGTCTTCAGTGCTGCTGTTTCAATACTGACTGAAAAAAGGACACATCTGGCTTCCCAGAATGTTGATGATCTAACCTTCATTAAAATGAACCAATCATGGATTTCAAATTATTTTGCCCCACCTTCCCCTGCTGACACGTAGCTTGCCTGAAAAATGTCTTGCTTTTGGCCTCTGCTTACTGACTTCTCCAATTCCTCCATTTGCAGCTGCTGAATTTCCACCATAGGCCATTTTTATACCTCCCTAAATGGGCTGACTCCCCCCACAGGGCCGTGGTCACCACCTGGCGCAAGCACCCATGAGAGTGCCATTTGTCTGGACAGGTGGGTGGGCCCACTCTTGGGCGACGGCACTGGCACAGGGTCCCTCATAGTACAATGAAGTGTCTCTGACGGTGGAGGTGCACAACCAACGTCAGACACACCGTCGTAATATGAGGGGCCCTGTGCCAGTACCGCCACCCACGAGAGAGTGTTCCCCCCAGCTCGAACAGTGCTCTACCACTTGCAATACTCTACCACTTGCAATACTTACCTCTCCCTGCTCCACCACTGTATAGTTTGTGCTGTTAAATCCTTCAATGGCACTGCCAATACAAATTTGTTGAATTGATAGATTATAGTTAAAATATACAGGGGCCCTGGCATCCATTTAGACCAGTTAATACTTTGCACCTACTACCACTGTCTGCTACTCAGCAGAGGAGCCAACCCCTGTACCTAGCTATGCCACCTGTTTATTTATGAACAATTTTTTGGCAGACATTTAGCCCACTTTATTATTTGGGCCTACTAACTGTGTCTGCCACTCATTACAGTTTTCCTCCACTGAACAAAGCAATGCCGCCTGTTTAGTCCTGTTACCACATTTGAACTGCATTTAACCTACTTTATTATTTGGGCCTACTAACTGTGTCTGCCACTCATTACAGTTTTTCTCCACTGAACAAAGCAATGCCACCTGTTTAGTCCTGTTACCACATTTGAACTGCATTTAGCCTACTTTATTATTTGGGCCTACTAACTGTGTCTGCCACTCATTACAGTTTTCCTCCACTGAACAAAGCAATGCCGCCTGTTTAGTCCTGTTACCACATTTGAACTGCATTTAGCCTACTTTATTATTTGGGCCTACTAACTGTGTCTGCCACTCATTACAGTTTTCCTCCGCTGAACAAAGCAATGCCGCCTGTTTAGTCCTGTTACCAATTTTGAACTGCATTTAGCCTACTTTATTATTTGGGCCTATATCTGTGTTTCCTCCTCACCCTGCCCATTGCCCAGCCACTGCTAGATGAGTCTGCTGGTACATTGACCCAGACCACTACATTCCCCTTGTAGTCTACACAGCCAGAATCTTACCCTGCTGAAAGTCAGGTTCCCCTTCCCGCATACTATACCACCTTACATGGGGACAAAAAGGAAGGTGCAGATCAAAGGGCAGGTTCCTTCATTAGGTGGGGGGCATACTCGTTGGCGACGTCACTGGCACAGGGCACCTCATAGTACGCAAAAGTGTCTCTGCCAGTGGGAGGCGCCACCCGCCGTCAAACACACCGCCGTAGTATGAGGGGCCCTGTGCCAGTGCCAACGAGTGGGCCCCCCCTGCTTGCTCAGGATCACAGCACTTGCAAAGTTGAAATACTTACCTCTCCCTGCTCCACCGCCGTGACGTATTCCGCGTTTCCTGGGCCCATGAAAATCTTGAGCCAGCCCTACCCCCCCACAACTTTAGCCAAATGACCCCCAGTTTTCAATGCCTAACTATTATTATAAAGTAAATTAACATTGACAAGCTTAAGTAATAAGAATTGATGTTTTTGGCATTAAAATGGGCACTGTAGGTGTTTTCCTGTCCTCCACTCACTGCCAACATTGACTCCCCTTTGACTTGCATTGGGTTTCCTGTTTAAGTCGGCCCCCGACTTTTCGCAATAATCGGCCGATTTCACCCGACCCGACTTTTGACAAAGTCGGGTTTCACGAAACCCGACTCGATCCGAAAAAAGTAAAAGTCGCTCAACTCTAATCGCTAGTTGTAATGTCCTGGTATAGCAGCAACAGCATTGTATAACTATAGATGTATATAATTTTTTCTTGGGGTTGTTGAATGGAACTTGTCTCACTGATCTTTAATAAACGTAGTTGCTCCCCGTTCTAAAGGAGCCAGAAGCAGCTTGTCTTACTTCAGTTTGTTTGTTGTGCTGAATTCTTCTAGGATGTCATTCAGATGTCTATTATGTACATTATATTGCATCTTTCTAGTTAAAAGGAGTATACCATATATCACAGCCACTTTTCCATTAATACAAATTTACTGGTTTTTGTAAGTAAATCAAGCCTAAAAGCACTCAAGTATAACGACAGAGAGTAATTACTTGTTATAAAGAACTATGTCCGGCTTCCAGATCTGTGCAGCAGGAACCCGAATAAATTCAATTCCTCCGAACTGTCTTGGATCCCATTTCAGCTTGTAGTCGCTCCATATCTGTAAAATATGAAAAGTTGTGAAGCTATTTGTTATAACACATAGAATATACTTCATTTTCTTTGAATAGCAGTTTTAGTACTTTAAAGGGAACCTGTAATGTACCCTCCCCCAACTATTAGTATGATTGTGTAGCTCCTTAAAAGATAAGCCAGTCGATTCCTCTATAACTGCAAAGAGCTGTTCTAGCAGAGAGAAATCACATCTTCAAGTTGTATCTGTAAGTGCATTGAGGTGTGATGATGCACTTCTAGCTTCTCAGCCTCACTCTGTATTTCCTACCTAGCAGCACCCTCCCCTGGCTGATTGACAGGTCAGTGGCCATGTACCAGAGTAAATGACCTGCCAATCAACCTGGAAAGTGTGCTGCTAGGTAGGAAATGCAGCGTGAGGCTGAGAAGCTAGAAGTGCATCATCACACCTCAATGCACTGCCAGATACAACTTCAAAATGTGTTTTCTCACTACTGTAGCATCATTTATATGAGGATTGGCTGGCTTATCTTTTAAAGAGCTACAGAATCAAATGAATGGTTTGGGAAATAAAGAGGGGTTTCTAAAAGTTTCTGATCAGTTCCCTTTAAGGATTAATTCAGAACGCCATAATACACTTCTGTAGTGCTAAAAATTGGACTGGATCCTGTGATGTTAAAGTAGAAAAGCCTTTTTAAAAAAGCCAGTCACCTTGTGATTATTTGTGAGCAACCTGATGTACATAATTGGAAGAAAGTATTACCCTTCACATATGACATACATGTAGGTCCATTTCTGCCAGGGGTTTAAAATCTGAAAGGAGTTGATCCTAACTAAATGATTGATTATCTACTCTCATAATAGGTAATCTATGTCAGATTAGTGGGCATTGGACCCCAATTGGCTGTTGCCAGCTTCCACAGCCACCAGAAGTACATAGCTCTATACACTTGGTAGTGTCCATTCTCAAGGGTTGCAATAAAGTTCCTATTGAAGTGAATGAGTGAAATCAATTGAATTGAATGGGGATGAGCAGCAGTATAGGAAGTATACAGGAGTATAGGGAGCATTGGTGTTCTGGCTCCCTACACTGGTGGCTGAGAAAACAAGCTACATCTGATTAGGGGGATTCTTTCCTAAGGATTGGTCATCATTATCTCCTAGAGAACCCCTTTAAACGTGGGATACAAATTAGCAATGGAATCAATAATTAAGAATAAAATTATACAAACAGTACAATGCAAACAACAGGAGATCCTCATAGCATTTGTACCACCCAGCAATCACATCTGGCCACTGATTGGAAGTTTTTAATATTAGACAGTGTAGGACTGTCCCGAACAGAGTTACCTTGTCGTGGTGGGATGGCTTTTATGCTATTTTTGATCAAAAACAGTATTATTAAGAACTCTGTGTTATTTAAATGCACTTTTGCTTTTTACTTATTTAGCTACAGCAGGGTTTTTGCTCATTTTGTTTCTTGTAGGTTTTGTATGACTTACAATAATAATAATTTTTAATTAGTAATAATAGTAATTAAAAATTGTTTTACATGGAGTATTTTGTTAAATAGCACCTATTTTTTCCCCCAGAGATTTAAAATTTTGATATTTGCGTGTTATATATATATATATATATATATATATATATATATATATATATATATATATATAACATGGATAAGCATAAGAATGTATGGCACCTCAATATCAGACTGTGCTCTGTGTCATAGAATCATTCACATACTTTGAATTTCACACTTGTAGAATCCTCCCAAGCTGAACTGCTGTACAATATTGCAATGTATGTGAAGCCTTAGGCTTGTGGAGTATAAAAAGGGTTTTGTGTTCACTGCTTTCTCCTGGAGATGGAGCCCTAGCTCTGCATAGGATCACTCGTTTCAGTCTTTCTGATTTATCATAAATAGACTTGACATCCCAGAAATGGAAGATGCTGAAAGATCATTTGCTTTCATTAAATATAAACTTTCTGATACACAGATTTCAAATTGCACTTGACGTTATTCAGTAGTAGAAATATGTCTGATATGTGCTCCCAATGTTATTATAAGACAAGTAATATTCTGAAATATAATGGTGTACCAAAGTGTATCAGCCTCTTTCCGTGCAACTGTAGCAATATTCTGCCTATGTCTCGACACCAGTCTATAACGATATTCATACATTTGGACTTGTGACATACGGTACATTGTTTCTTCCATGCTAAACTAATGGATAATTCTTTTTACATGTTATTAGTCTTAATACATAGTAGGAGATTTATCAATATTCCTATAAAATGTATTGTGTTGTGAGAAAGGTGAAATGGTGCAAGTAGTGCCAAATTTATGAAAGAAAGGCACGTGCAAAATTCTACATTTTATTTATTTATTTAGTATTTATTTTACTCACTTACATAGCGCCATTAATTCCACAGCGCTTTACAAACATTATTGTTTGTTGTATTGTTTGTACATTGAACCCAATCCAGTAGAGATTTTGGACAGTTTTCTCTTCCTTTTCCCAAGTCAGGCCTGCTTTACTTTACAATAATAGTTTGTACCAAGGAAAACCCTGGAGCCCAAGCTAAATAAATGTGGTACATTTTATAACTCTACTTTGTCAGGCCCCGTTTCCTAGACACTTTTAAAAGATTAAAGAACCTGTTAGGGGTCGAGTTCCCGCCTCTGCACAGGGGGAATCTCGGGCCATCTCCACTGCGGTCTCCCATTCTTCTCCTGCCGCAGTGGAGCCTGCTCAGCGGAGGCGTCGGTCCCTGCGTCATGCTCAGTCTGACACTGTGCGAAGGGTTACTGCTGCCTTTCCAGCTTCTGCCATTATAGCCAGTCCTGGTCAGCAGCGAGCAGACGTCTTTGGGACTAAGTCCTACTTTTCCCCTTCTGAGCATGCCCAGGGTAAGATCTCTCATTGGAGATCGAGGGTCACATGCTCAGGTACTGCAGCTATTCCCATTGGTACTCTAGGAAGGTCCTGAAGTTGCTCAAGTTCTGTGGCAACTTCCCATTAGTCCTTTTTTGGAAGGTCCTGTAGTTGCTACAGCTATAAAAGGTGCGCATGTCCGCACGGCCATGCGCTAGTATCTTTCTGAGTTATGTGCTTTGCGCCAGTGTGGTCATGTGAGATTGTATTCAGGGACCTGGCTGAAATAAGCCCCTAGAATACCAGCACCTCCAGTGAGGAGATTGTGTGCATGCATGACCACTGACTGCTCTCTGTTGGGCAGTTAGCCTGTGCTCCTGTGACGTCTAACAGGGCGCAGTGCTTTCCTTTCACGGCTACTCTGTGAAGTAACAGAGCTAGTCTATACCGCCAAATAGTGCCACCATTTACTAGCAGCAGGTTCCCCTGCACGGTGGACACCGGGCTGCGAACGCATCAATAATAATAAACATCTATATTTACTCGGTGCGTTCCGCTAGCCCTAACAGAACCCATAAGAGATTTTTCGATGTGTTCTATATATTTGTTATATTTTTCTCCAGAATTCTGGCACATTTTGCTTAGTAAATGTAACATAAAGAGGTTGTTCCTTTCCAGACAATGTTCTGCCTGGCTGCAATTTGCTAAAATGTAACATAACATACTATACTCACTTTCCCCTAGTTCAATGGAGAGTCTATGACAAATGCTTCCAGTATCCGGCACTGACTGCCCCACAGGCGTCACATCGACAGCATGGCAGCCAATCAGTGCATTCAGCAGTTCTGAAGGGGTATTCTGTTAAAATAGTCAGAGCTATTGACTTCACTGATTGGCTGCAGCTGTGTCAACGTAATGTCCGCACCGCAGACAATGCTAGACACCAAGAGCAGCTGATGGACCTGGGGAAGGTGAGTACAGGTCACTTAATTATTATTTAACAAACTGCAGCCGATCCAGAAGATCGTCTGGAAGACTGAAAGAGAACAAACCCTTTAAATTGGATGGGATCTTATCTTTCAGACTTTGAGCCACCTGCAGCTACCAATAATTGAAGAGAAATAATATACTGTATTCTGTAACTCAACATTAATGTAATTAAATCTGTAATTTTTTTTATTTTATTCAGTACTCTTTGTTATACTTACATGCTTCAGCCATAAGTTGGTTTCCATAATCTGATTAACTTCATCCTATAATTATGTGCAAAGAAAACCACTTACTGTAATATATATACATATAGTATATATTACACATACACACACACAAAACTGTGCAAAAGCTGTAGGCAGGTGCAAAATAGAGTCCTAATAGTTAACAAAATGCAAAGTAAATACACTAAAAAGAAATCTAAGTCAAGTCATTATTTGGTGTGACCATTTTTTGCTTTTAAAACAGCATCAAAGCATCAATCCCACTAGTTACACTTGAATCAGTCTAGGATTAAATGAAGAGACAAAAGGATTTACACACGCCTAAATCCACAGAAGATCTGTGGTTAGTTCTCCTAGATGTTCAGAACAACCTCCCTGATGAGTTTCATCAAGAAATGTGCAACTGCATGAAGGGGAATTGATGCTTTGATCCTGTTTTGAAATTAAGGGGCTGTCACAACTAGTATTGACTTGATATAAAATTCTCCTTTGTTTATTCATTTAGCATGTTGTGACAAAGTCACTTGCAAAATACTGGAGGGTAGGTATGTTTCAATGAGGGTGTTAGCTTCAGTGATATCAGCCTAGGAAAAAGCTCCAGCACACTAAGTGCTCAAAGGGGTGAATCAGCCATGTTTAGTGCTAGGTTGAATGAACAGCTGTAGAGTCCACAGGATAAATACCCAGACTTCTAGAGCATTAAGTGTGAGGTGGGCCTGGAGGTGCAAGTTCTGGAGCTGTGTTTTCATGTTATGGAAGGTTGAACTTTTTTGTTGTTTGTTCCTGAAGCGGACAGATTCCCGTAGGAACAAGGACTGTACCATACGCTATGGTTTTTTTTTCTGTTAGACCAGGAAGGCCGGGTTTGTTTTTGCTACCTGGTTTATGCTGTACTTTTAACAAACCAGTGGAAGATTTAAGGAGATAGTGTTCCTGTATCTACCTCTACGTGCAGCCAAGTGAGCCGATCTACCACAATGATTTCATTGATAAACGTAAACTATTAACAATTACATTTTAGAAATAATTCTTACCTTTTGCACAGTACTGATTATATATGATCATATTAAAATGAAAGTGAACATTAATACAGTTCATGAATCATGTTTAAATTGTTGTATTCTGCTTGCCCCACTGTAATATCTACATTGTAAAAAAAATGTGGCATTTATTCAACTTAACAAAGGTGCTTTCGGGCTTCCTTTAAATATATAATTTTAACATCCCAAAAATTAAAGGCAGTCTAATGACAATTAATTAAATTTTAAAATGCTAGCCTGGTCTTAAAAAGTAAGAGACATTGCCAAGGAATATTAGGTTGCTATTAGAAGGAAACTATAACTAATGGTGAAAATCCAGAGGGCAATTTGATTCGGTGACAATTCCTGATTTACTGCTGTGTATGACATAAGTGAATGTCAACATATATTACTGAGCTAACACAATAATCTCTTCCATGTTCTGGTCTCATGATGCTATTATAGCACAAATGTAATACATTTCTAGATAACCTCAGCTTTACCATCACTAATAACAGTGAAAATTAGATATTAAGCTGCCATTTGTGGTAGCAGCAAGAAAATAATCATAGGACTACAGTTTTTTTCTATTTTTTCAAGTGGCTATAAACATGACAATGAATTATATACAGTATGTATTGCCAGTCCATCTTTGGTAACAAGAAAAAGTTCCCAATAATTGTTTTAACCAAAGCTGGAATATTTTTTGAGCTTGCCATACAATATATACTGTACTAGTAGAATTATCCAGCTTCACATGGGTCTATTTGATTTCACTATTTCTTGTTTGTATATGGTGTTCCATTTTTATTTTTTGCGAATATTTTGAGAATGGTAGATTCTAGAGAGGTGCCAAATATAGAGCAGGTTGGTCCAGTTGCTTAGGCATATGTTAATATTTGCTTTCGTGTTCTGTTTTTTTAGGAATATCTCAAAAGCTTTTTTTTTTACAATTTTTAATAAGTATGTCTTTGATAGTTGAAACCTGGTATAAAACCTTCCTAAGTTTCCAATTCACCTATGTGGCAATTCTGGATCAGATTGGTGCCGTTGTTTGGCTAGAAATTAATATTTGCGTCTGTGTTCCATTTTTTGTGGACGAATATCTTGATAGGCTGAAATCTGATGGAAAACCTTCATACAGTTGTGCTCAAAAGTTTACATACCCCGGCAGAATTTTATGATTTCTTGGCCTTTTTTCAGAGTATATGAATGATAACACTAAAACCTTTTGTCCACTTATGGTTAGTGGTTGGGTGAAGCCATTTATTGTCAAACTACTGTGTTTTCTCTTTTTAAATCATAATGACAACCCAAAACATCCAAATGACCCTGATCAAAAGTTCACATACCCCATTTCTTAATACCGTGTATTGCCCCTTCTAACATCAATGACAGCTTAAAGTCTTTTGTTGCAGTTGTGGATGGGGTTCTTTATTTTCTCAGATGGTAAAGCTGCCCACTCTTCTTGGCAAAAAGCCTCCAGTTCCTGTAAATTCCTGGTCTGTCTAGCATGAAATGCGTGCTTGAGATCTTCGCAGAGTGGCTCAATGATATTGAGATCAGGAGATTGAGATGGCCACTCCAGATCCTTCACTTTGTTCTGCTGTAACTAATGAAAGGTCAACTTAGCCTTGTGATTTGGATCGTTGTCATGTTGGAATGTCCAAGTACGTCTCGTGCGCTGGTTTCGGGCTGATGATTGCAAATTTGTCTACAGTATTTGCTGTTAACGTGCTGCATTCATCTTTCCTTCAACTTTGACAAAGTTTCCTGTACCTTTCTAGCTCACACATCCCCAAAACATCAGCGATCCACCTCCGTGTTTTACAGTAGAAATGGTGTTCCTTTCATCATAGGCCTTGTTGACCTCTCTCCAAATGTAATGTTTTTGGTTGTGGCTAAAAAGTTCAATTTTGGTCTTTTCACTCCAAATTACCTTGTTCCAGAAGTTTTGAAGCTTGTCTCTGTGCTGTTTTGCATATTGTAGGCGAGATACTTTGTGGCATTTGCGCAGTAATGGCTTTCTTCTGGCGAGTCAACCATGCAACCCATTTTTCTTCAAGTGCCTCCTTATTGTGCATCTTGAAACAGCCACACCGCTAGTTTTTAGAGAGTCCAGTATTTCAGCTGATGTTATTTGTGGGTTTTTCATTGCATCCCAAACAATTTTCCTGGCAGTTGTGGACAAAATTTTTGTTGGTCTACCCGACTGTGGTTTTGTTTTTACAGAGCCCCTGTTTTTCCATTTGTTAATGACAGTTTGAACGCTGCTGACTGGCATTATCAATTCCTTGGATATCTTTTTGTATCCTTTTCCTGTTTTATACAATTCAACTACCCTTTCCCGTAGATCCGTTGACAATTTTTTTCCTTTCCCCATGACTCACAATCCAGAAACATCACTGGCTGGATGAGAGATGCAAGAGTCTGTCTGGATCACAGAAACTCACTCTGCTTGCAATCAGTGTGTGTGCATAAAAGCTAACAGGTCACAGGTGAGGATGTTACCTTTAGTAGCCATTCAAACCAATTTGTGTCAACTTCTGTGCATGTTATCAGTCCAAAATCACCAGGGTATGTGAACTTTTCATCATGGTCATTTGAATGTTTTGAGTTGTCATTAAGATTTAGAAAGAGAAAACATAGTAGTTTGACAGTAAATGGCTTCACCCAACCACTAACCATGAGTGGAGAAAAGGTTTTGGTGTTACCATTCATATTCTCTGAATGTATGTAAACTTTTTATCACGACTAGTGTTGAGCATTCCGATACCGCAAGTATCGGGTATCGGCCGATACTTGCGGTATCGGAATTCCGATACCGAGTTCCGATACTTTTGTGATATCGCAAATCGGAATCGGATCCATCTTCATGTAAAAAATAAAGAATTAAAATAAAAAATATGGGTATACTCACCTCTCCGGCGGCCCCTGGACCGTACCGATGTAACCGGCAGCCTCCGTTCCTAAGAATGAGCGCGTGAAGGGCCTTCGATGACGTCACGGCTTCTGATTGGTCGCGTGACCGCTCATGTGACCGCTCACGCGACCAATCACAAGCCGCGAAGTCATCGCAGGTCCTTCACGCGCTCATTCTTAGGAACAGAGGCTGCCGGTTACATCGGTAAGGTCCAGGGGCCGCCGGAGAGGTGAGTATATCCATATACTCACCTCTCCGGCGGCCCCTGAACCTTACCGCTGTAACCGGCAGCCTCCGTTCCTAAGAATGAGGAGTTTAGGACCTTCGATGATGTCGCGGCTGACGTCGCGGCTTGTGATTGGTCACGTGAGCGGTCACATGAGCGGTCACGCGACCAATCAGAAGCCACGACGTCAGCCGCGACGTCATCGAAGGTCCTAAACTCCTCGTTCTTAGGAACGGAGGCTGCCGGTTAACAGCGGTAAGGTCCAGGGGCCGCCGGAGAGGTGAGTATATCCATATTTATTATTTTATTTCTTTATTTTTTACATCAATATGGATCCCAGGGCCTGAAGGAGAGTTTCCTCTCCTTCAGACCCTGGGAACCATCCAGGATACCTTCCGATACTTGAGTCCCATTGACTTGTATTGGTATCGGGTATCGGTATCGGCGATATCCGATATTTTTCGGGTATCGGCCGATACTATCCGATACCGATACTTTCAAGTATCGGAAGGTATCGCTCAACACTAATCACGACTGTAAATGCCTGCTTTATCTATGTGGAAATTTGGGGCATATTGGTCTCATTGTTTGGATGTAAATTAATATTTACATTTGTGTTTCATTTCTGTTGCAAATGTTTAGAGCACAATAGGAAACTTAACAGTAGAGAACTGAAACCCGGGGTGTAAAACCTTCCAAAGTGCTTAATTTACCTCTACACTAAATTCATGTCTGATTGGTCCAGTACTATGTAAATGAGGCAACATACAATGTATAGGAGGACATTGGCCATCATACTGGTTATGGAGAGACTGTGGAGGACATCTTAACATGTATGGGGGACTATAGGTTGCATCATAATGTGTATAGGGGTTTATGGGGTATGATACTGTGTATAGGAGGGCTGCAGGAGTCTGTGGACAGGAGTCTTTTACAATGGTGACTATGTAAGACAGCTGTCTTTAATGCAAGTAACGAGTTGATTAGGAGCGTCTAACTGGTCTATAGGAGCTAGAACTCGTAATGGATGGTAGGGGATCAAATACTTATTACTCACTGCAAAATGCAAATAAATTTATATAATTTATACAATGTCATTTTCCGGATTTTGTTTTTGATATTGTATCTCTCAATGTTAAAATTAACCTACCCTTAAAATTATAGACTGTTCATGTCTTTGTCGGTGGGCAAACTTACAAAATCAGCAAGGGATCAAATAATTTTTTCCTTCACTGTATATTGAAACCACAACAAACATCTCCCATATCTCATCTTTCTAAATGTCTAGGAGTGTGAAATGTTAAAATAAACCAGAGTCACACATTATAAGCTTGCTAATTTTGCCATATTTACTAAAAATAAGAATTATCTCTCCAATTAACTTCTACCAGTCGTCTTTTTGCCACAGTATGATCAATAATAATAACAACGTCTGATTTCATTCCGTATCCCAAGATTTCCTTGATGTGGGTTTTTTGGGTAAAATTTTTTTTGAAGAGGTTCTTTAGAATGAGATATAGATGTATGTGATACCAGAAACAATCTGTGGACAGATGTAGCACTGTTTTGAGAATAAAACAGCCTAGTTTTCATTATCCTGGACAACCCGTTTATTATTAAATAGATTAGTAATCTCAGATACCTCTACAGAATTGTAATTATCTATTAGGTAAATATCTAAAAAAGGGAATTAGACCTACCGGTAATTCTGTTTCCAGGTAGTCCCTCAGGACAGCACCATGGAGGTCGTCCTTCCTTGACCTATAGCGGGACAGGATCACAGAGAGGTTAAAAGGCCCCTCCCACCTCCACCCTCCAGTGTTTTTTCAAAGTACCACAGAAGGATAGAAGGAAATGTTCTAAACGTGCCCTTTCAAATGCGTATGTAATGAATCATTTAATGGCTTCATCTTAATCTCGAGCCATGGCGACCCAACGGACGAACGATTTGCTGGAAGATTTATCCTGTGCAAGCCTAAAGACAAACATAAGGGAGGGAAATAAGGGTGTAGTCCTGAGGGACTACCTGGAAACAGAATTACCGGTAGGTCTAATTCCCTTTTTCCATTACGTCCCTCTGGACAGCACCATGGAGAATACCAAAGTAAAGGTCCCAGGGTGGGTACAGAAGTACAAGGACCAAAGTCCCAGGAAAAACCAGGCTAGATATAGAAATGCATAACTAAATCCCATTATGGATACAATCCTGCTTTAATGTTCGTTCATCTTACCATAGATGAACCATGAACCCTGGGCCACAACATAGCATTAGGACACTCCAAACTCAGACTTTTAACCATATACACAAACGGAGTTCAAGTCCACTTTCGTATATAAAAGTATCACAAATTTTATTAATCATCAATAATGATAACAATTAAAATACAATACCGTAAATCTAATATTACATGTTCAGCATAGGGAAACAACAACGGTACCAGACCTGTGTGATCACCCACTCACTTCCATTAACCTCAATAAAGTGCTCAGTGCTATAATTCTTTTTAATGGGACCAGGTAAAAACCCCCAGGACCAAACTCATAGTAACTGTCTCACATCAACAAGTAATGTATATCCTGGCGCTCTTCCTTACCCATCTAGCAGGCAGCAGATGATCACACAGCACAGCCCCTGTAACCATACTCTATGGCTAGAGAAAAGTAGGTTTCTTCCAACCACAGAGGGAGATTATCTACTGTGAGGCAGTGGGACTATGGGTTCTCAACTGTAAGAGTCCTGGATACAGTTTCATTTATCTTAGGAGCCCTAAGAGCAGAGAGTATGTGAACCTCTGCCACCTGACACAGTGCTGCTGATTCGCCACAAGGTACCAAAGGCAGTGATACCGTCCCTGGTAAATATAACACAACAGACTTATGGGACAAGAATCTGTCTACTGGATGTTGAACTAGGCAAGTAGTCTGATTGCCGTATGTGGAGTTGGGAAGGATTCTTTCCTTCCACCTCGTGGGATTTTCTGCTCCCAGGACAGTAGTGTGTCCTTTTATAGGATGAACCAAAAAAGAAGTATGTCACCTTTTAAAGCTAATTATGAAAGAGACCTGCCTTTAGCACTCAAGGTAGTAGCTCACTTGAGAAATCTGTTCCAAACGGAAGAAATGCTAAGCCAATTCAAGCATAGCTGTTTGTTTGGCTAAGCCCTATTGTAAAGAATGAAGCAACATAAGCTCAATCTGGGTCCAAAACACGAGGACTTTATAACCATAGTTGGGGCCCAAGACAAAATGTGAAGTGGTAGGCCGATGATACAATGTGTGGCCACGCAACAAGGCACAAAGTCAGAAGGTCTAACTCAGAGGCCCACAGCCAGAGGCAAAAAAGGCACAAGGCACGAGGTACTATGAAGCACAGAGGCACTATGATACACTAATGATACCCCATGTGGCACAGGGGCACATTTTGATGCATAGAGGCACTATGAAGCCCTATGATGCAATATGAAGCAAAAAAAGCACAATGATGCAATATGATGTATAGAGGAATCATGAAGCACTTATGATGCAATATGAAGCACTTATGATACCATATGAAGCATCGTGATGCAATATGAAGCACCATGGTGCAATATGAAGCACCATGGTGCAATATGAAGCACCACAATGCAATATGAAGCACTATGATGCAATATAAAGCACCATGATGCAACACGAAGCACCATGAAGCAATATGAAGCACCATGATGCAATACGATGCAACATGAAGCACTGTGATGCAACATGAAGCACCTTGATGCCACATGATACAATACAAAGCAACATGATGCAACACAATGCATAGAGGCACTATGAAGCAACATGATGCAACATGACGCATAGAGGCACCATGAAGCACCATTATTATTATTATTATTGATTTATATAGCACCATTGATTCCATGGTGCTGTACATGAGAAGGGGTTACATACAAATTACAGATATCACTTACAGTAAGAAAACTAACAATTACAGACTGCTACAGAGGGGCGAGGACCCTGCCCTTGCAGGCTTACATTCTACAGGATGGTGGGGATGGAGACAATAGGTTGAGGGTTGCAGGAGCTCTGGTGTTGATGAGGCACTAGCTTCGGTAGTGATGAGGAGGCAGCAGGGTCACTGCAGGCTGTAGGCTTTCCTGAAGAGGTGGGATTTCAGGTTTTTCTGAAGAATCCAAATGTGGTTGATTGTAGGATGTGTTGGGGCAAAGAATTCCAGAGGATGGGGGATATTCGGGAGAAGTCTTGGAGGTGGTTGGGTGAGGAGCGAATAAGTGTGGAGGAGAGAAGGATGTCTTGGGAGGACCGAAGATTAAATTAGGGAAGATATCGGGAGATTAGGTCAGAGATATATGGAGGAGACAGGTTATGGATGACTTTGTAGGTCAGTATTAGTCATTTGAACTGGATACGCTGAGGGAATGGGAGCCAGTGAAAAGATTTGCAGAGGGGGGAAGCGGAGGAGTAGCGAGGAGAGAGATGAATTAGTCGGGCAGCAGAGTTAAGGATGGACTGGAGAGGTGCAAGGGTGTTAGCAGGGAGGCCACAGAAAGGGATGTTGCAATAGTCAAGGCGGGAGATGATGAGGGCATGCACAAGAATTTTAGTAGATTGACGGTTGAGGAAAGGACGGATTCTGGAGATATTTTTGAGCTGGAGGCGACAGGAGGTGGAAAGAGCTTGGATGTGCGGTTTGAAGGACAGGGCAGAGTCAAGGGTTACTCCGAGGCAGCGGACTTCTGGTACGGAGGAAAGCGTGACGTTGTTAATTGCGATAGATGGGTCAGGTAAGGAAGATCTATGAGAAGGAGGAAAGATGATGAGTTCAGATTTGTGCACATTGAGTTTGAGGAAGCGAGAGGAGAAGAAGGAGGATATGGCTGATAGACACTCCGGCATTCTGGACAGCAGGGAGGTGACGTCTGGGCCACAAAGGTAGATCTGAGTGTCATCAGCATAAAGGTGGTACTGGAATCCATGAGACTTTATGAGTTGTCCCAGGCCAAGTGTATAGATTGAGAAGAGTAGGGGTCCTAGAACAGAGCCTTGGTGGACTCCAACAGAGAGAGGGTGGGATGAGGAGGAAGCGGGGGAGTGGGAGACGCTGAATGTGCAGTTGGAAAGGTATGAGGAGATCCAGGATAGGGCGAGGTCTTTGATGCCAAAGGAGGACGGATCTGTAGTAGGAGGCAGTGGTCAACTGTGTCAAAAGCAGAGGACAGGTCTAGAAGGAGTACAGAATATTGTCCATTAGCTCTGGCTGTAAATAGGTCGTTAGTGATTTTGGTCAGGGCTGTCTCAGTTTAGTGATGGGGCGGTTGGCCAGATTGTAGATTGTCAAAGAGAAAGTTCAGCGTGGACGTGCTGCTCCAGGAGTTTGGAAGCGAATAGGAGAAGCGATATTGGGCGATAGCTGGACATAGCTGTTGGATCGAGGGTTGGCTTTTTAAGGATAGGCGTGATTGTGGCATGTTTGAAAGCAGAAGGGAAGGTGCCATAAGTTAGTGATAGGTTGGAGAGGTGGGTTAGGAATGGGATAAGTGTGATGATGAGGTTGGGGAGGAGGTGGGATGGGATGGGGTCGAGCGCGCAGGTGGTGAGGTGCGATTTGGAGAGGAGACAATTAAGCCCCCCTTCAGTGATGTTGGATAGGGAGGTTATGGGGTTCGGGCATTGGTCTGGTATACAAAGGGGTTGTGGTGGTTGAACAATGAAGACTTGCCTTGTTTAGTCGATCTTATTTTTAAAGTGTGTGGCAAAGTCCTCAGCAAAAATGAGGGGGGTTGGAGGGGGCAGTGGGGGGCGGAGGAGGGAGTTAAAGGTTTTGAATAACTGTTTGGGGTTGTAGGATAGGGAAGATATGAGGGTTGTGAAGTAGGCCTGTTTAGCAGAGGTGAGAGCAGATTTAAAAGCGAGTGTTGCCTGCTTGAATGCAGTGAAGTCATCTTGCGAATGATGCAATATGAAGCAAAAAGGCACCATGAAGCACCATGATGCAATACGATGCAATACAATGCACTATGAAGCACTATGATGCATAGAGACACTAAGATGCCATATGATGCATAAAGGCACTCAATATGATGCATAGAGGCACTATGATGCGATATGATGCAGAGGCACCATGATGCAATATGAAGCACTATGATACGATATGATGCACAGAGGCACTATGATGCAATATGAAGCACAGAGGCACTCAATATGATGTATAGAGGCACTATGATGCAATATGAAGCACAGAGGCACTCAATATGATGTATAGAGGCATCGTGATGCAATATGATGCACAGAGGCATTCAATATGATGCATAGAGGCACTATGATGCAATATGATGCACAGAGGCACTAACAGAGGCACTATGATACCATATGATGCACAGAGGCACTAAATATGATGCATAGAGGCACTATGATGCAATATGATGCACAGAGGCACTCAATATAATGCAGAGGCACTATGATGCAATATGATGCACAGAGGCACTCAATATAATGCAGAGACACTATGATGCAATATGATGCACTAAGATACAATATGATGCACAGAGGCACTACGTTGCTATGTTGAAATATGATGCACAGAGGCACTCAATATGATGCATAGAGGCACTATGATGCTATATGATGCACAGAGGCACTTAATATAATGCAGAGGCACTATGATGCAATATGAAGCACTAAGATACTATATGATGCACAGAGGCACTATGTTGAAATATGATGCACAGAGGCAAACAATATGATGCATAGAGACACTATGATGCAATATGATGCACAGAGGCACTCAATATAATGCAGAGGCACTATGATGCAATGTGATGCACAGTGGCACTCAATATAATGCAGAGACACTATGATGCAATATGATGCACAGAGGCACTCAATACAATGCATAGAGGCACTATAATGCAATATGATGCACAGAGGCACTCAATATAATGCATAGAGGCACTATGATGCAATATAATGCACAGAGGCACTCAATATGATGCATAGAACTACAGCCATGCTTGAAGGTGCCAAACAGTCCCACAGTTACAAGCAAGAGAGCAATCTCTCAGAGTTCCAGATAAATCTCCACTCTGGATAGTACATCTCATTTGTCAGACTGACCCCACCCAAAGGAGCTAATTAATGAGCCGCAGCTAGAGGGCAGTTTTCATGAAGACAATGAGTTGCATTAACACCATGTGTCCTCCTATGGATAGAGTAGTTAAGTTGCAAAGAAAAGTGAAACACCTGTTTATCGACCCAAAAAATGGAAAACTTCAAAAAGTCACTCTAAAGCTCAATCATAAGGCTCAGACAAGACATGGAACTAACTGAAGTCAAATCATGAGGTGTAGCCTGGACATATGGCTTTATTATAGCCTAGAGGTCCAAGGCCTAGCTGTGCATATGTGAAAACATACCTCGGCACATGAGACTCTAGGCACAGCTTTGGCACAAAGGCATGAGACTAGCATCAGCCCAGAGGGCTAGACCATCAACAGAATATTCCACTATGCACTCACCTGTGCTGGCTCCATACCTGCTAGAAAAACAGGGGGAGCTGGTAATGCCGAGAGCCCACCATGAAGGGAAGCGGCATCCCATCAGGAATACTGCATTGCTGCCAATGATTTTCTCTCCTGTGCCCCACGAGATCCAGGAAACCAGCCTGCTGCCTGTCTTGTTCTGCACTTCCGCGTTCTACCTTTGAACGCACACCGACCTTATGCCCTGGCATCCTGCTCTGACATCAGCGGAAGTGCGACGGCCTTCTCTACCAGGCGACTTCAGGAAGTAGCAGCGGGTTGCCAGCCGGTGTCGGAGCTGAGAGCCTCCACTGCGGGAAGAAGCAGCTTTACCCAGGAGCCTTGTCCACTTGCTGGTCTCTGTGGCTGAGGGACCCCCACCCGGAGGGTTTGAGCCCCGGGCTACTTGACAGGGGGAAGGTATAGATGAGCCGCACAATCCCCCTGAGCCCAATAAAACGTCCATCTTCTATCTTCACTCCTGGAGCAACCTCTCTTACAACCATCCCCTGAAGGAACAGGAAAAACACTGGAGGGTGGAGGTGGGAGGGGCCTTTTAACCTCTCTGTGATCCTGTCCCGCTATAGGTCAAGGAAGGACCCTGCCCGCAAAGGCTCACAATCTACAAGGGATGGGTGAGAATACAGTAGGTGAGGATAGAGCTGGTCATGCAGCGGTTTGATCGATCGGTGGTTACTGCAGGTTGTAGGCTTGTCGCAAGAGATGGGTCTTCAGGTTCTTTTTGAAGGTTTCGATGGTAGGCGAGAGTCTGATGTGTTGTGGTAGAGGGTTCCAGAGTAGGGGTGATACGCGAGAGAAATCTTGTATACGATTGTGGGAAGAGGAGGGAAGAGGAGATAAGAGGGGAGTAGAGAAGGAGATCTTGTGAAGATCGGAGGTTGCGTGTAGGTAAGTACCGGGAGACGAGGTCACAGATGTATGGAGGAGACAGGTTGTGGATGGCTTTGTACGTCATGGTTAGGGTTTTGTACTGGAGTCTCTGGGCAATGGGGAGCCAGTGAAGGGATTGACAGAGGGGAGAGGCCGGGGAATAGCGGGGGGACAGGTGGATTAGTCGGGCAGCAGAGTTTAGAATAGATTGGAGGGGTGCGATAATGTCAGAGGAGAGGCCACAGAGCAGGAGGTTGCAGTAGTCAAGGCGAGAGATGATGAGGGCATGGACTAGGGTTTTTGCAGATTCTTGGTTGAGGAATGTACGGATTCGTGAAATATTTTTGAGTTGAAGTCGGCAGGAAGTGGAAAGAGCTTGGATATGTGGTCATGCAGAAGGATGTTCCAGGCAGCAGATCGTATCCAGACTCTGTCACGTCTGTCATGTGCTCAGTGTGATCCTGCTTTCATCTGGAAGAGCACAGGGCACCAGTGGCGAATTTGCCAATCCTGGTGTTCTGTGGCAAATGCCAAGCATCCTGCACAGTGTTGGGCTGTGAGCACAATCCCCATCTGTGTATGTCGGGCACTCAGACCATCCTCATGGAGTCGTTTTCTAACCGTTTGTGCAGACACATGCACATTTGTGGCCTGCTGGAGGTTATTTTATTTTGCAGGACTCTGGCAGTGCTCCTCCTGTTCCTCCTTGCACAAAGGCTGAAGTAGCGGTCCTGCTGCTGGGTTGTTGCCCTCCTACGGCCCCCTCCACGTCTCCTGGTGTACTGGCCTGTCTCCTGGTAGTGCCTCCAGTCTCTGGACACTACGCTGACAGACACAGCAAACCTTCTTGCCACAGCTCGCAATAATGTGCCATCTTGGATGAGCTGCACTACCTGAGCCACTTATGTGGGCTGTAGAGTCAGTCTCATGCTACCATGAGTGTGAAAGCACAACCAACATTCAAAAGTGACCAAAACATCAGCCAGAAAGCATTGGTACTGAGATGTGGTCTGTGGTCCCCACCTGCAGAACCACTCCTTTATTGAGTATGTCTTGATAATTGGCAATAATTTCCATCTGTTGTCTATTCCATTTGCACAACAGCATGTGAAATTGATTGTCAATCAGTGTTGCTTCCTAAGTGAACAGTTTGATTTCACAGAAGTTTGATTTACATGGAGTTATATTCTGTTGTTTAAGTGTTCCCCTTATTTTTTTGAGCAGTGTGTGTGTGTATATATATATATATATATATATATATATATATATATATATATATATATATATACATATATATATATATATATATATACTGTATATATATTCCCTAAAATACAAAGAAGATATGTAATCTTTAACTTTAGTACTTTTAGAGATCATTTCATTTTCAACTTTCAACTTTCTTAACTGTTCACAATAACAGTAATTTTGATCAGGGGTGCCCAAACTTTTACATGCCACTGTATATTTGGCCATTATCTGTATTACAGTCAAATCAATGGCTACATAAAGTTTGACATCTGGATTTTCATGTGTTTTCCATGCAATTCCCCTTTAATACTGTATAATAGTAATTGGATGCATCGCACCTAGATGCAGAGAATGGTTCATATATGAAATAATATAATGACAGTGTAAATGAATGACAGTCAAGAACATCAGACATCTTACCACTTTAACAAGCTGTGACAATGACACTTCAAACTGTACAGTTACGGGGTCAGACACATTTTCCACTGGTCGGATATATGGATTGTATTTGTCAAATAGAGTTTTGTAGAGTTTGTGTTCTGCATTGAAACATATGCACTCTAGAAATGAAATATTAGATATCATTATTAAATTATTACATTGGTGCTGACAAGATAACAGACCTCACTTTTGATAAAGATAGATAGATAGATAGATAGATAGACTGATAGATAGATAGTAATATAGATAGATAGATAGATAGATAGATAGATAGATAGATAGATAGATAGATAGATAGATAGATAGATAGATAGATAGCAAAAAAAGGTAGGCAGCACTCCAATAGTAATCAAAATAAGAGGACTTTATTAAGCCCATGTTGGGTGGTGACATTCTGGTTCAAATAAACTTTTCTCAAGGCTTGAAACTGAAACATCGCCTGCCTGCTTCTTAAGGCCCCGTCTCACATAGCGAGATCGCTAGCGAGATCGCTGCTGAGTCACTAGTTTTGTGACGCAACAGCGACCTCAGTAGCGATCTCGCTATGTGTGACACGTACCAGCAATCAGGCCCCTGCTGTGAGATCGCTGGTCGGGTCGGAATGGCCTGGACCTTTTTTTGGTCGTTGAGGTCCCGCTGACATCGCTGAATCGGTGTGTGTGACACCGATCCAGCGATGTCTTCACTGGTAACCAGGGTAAACATCGGGTTACTAAGCGCAGGGCCGCGCTTAGTAACCCGATGTTTACACCCTGGTTACCAGCGTAAATGTAAAAAAAACAAAACAGTACATACTCACCATCTGATGTCCGTCAGGTCCCTTGCCGTCTGCTTCCTGCTCTGACTGACTGCCGGCCGGAAAGTGAGAGCAGATCACAGCAGTGACGTCACCGCTGCGCTCTGCTCTCACTGTACGGCGGCTCAGTCAGAGCAGGAAGCAGACGGCAAGGGACACCGAAAGGCGAGTATGTACTGTTTGGTTTTTTTGGTAACCAGGGTAAACATCGGGTTACTAAGCGCGGCCCTGCGCTTAGTAACCCGATGTTTACCCTGGTTACCCGGGTGCTGCAGAGGGACTTCGGCATCGTTGAAGACAGTTTCAACGATGCCGAAGTCGTTCCCCTGATCGCTGGTCGCTGGAGAGAGCTGTCTGTGTGACAGCTCCCCAGCGACCACACAGCGACTTACCAACGATCACGGCCAGGTCGTATCGCTGGTCGTGATCGTTGGTAAATCGCTATGTGAGACGGGGCCTTTAGTGAAACCCTGCAGGTGTATCTAAATCTAATAAAGACCCTGCAGAGCTGGGATTTAACCCTGTCCTTGCCAGCTATGCTACTATGTACAATGGATTGTGAAAGTATTCACCCCCTTGGCTTTTTACCTATTTTGTTACATTAAAACCTGTGTTAAAATATTTTTGCAGTCTGATTTGTGTGTGATGCATCAGCACTGAATAGTCTAAGTTGGAGAAGTGAGAAAAATATAGGCATAGATTAAATTTATGGGACCAAATAAATAAAAATTGGCATGTGCATCTATATATTAACCCCTTTTGCTATGAAGCCCTTAAACATTTCTGGTGCAAGCAATTACCTTCATAAGTCACATGTGTCACGATACCCGGGTATTACTGCTGCAGGGGAAACTGCATCCAGCAGTAACAGAGCTGGACCAGAAACCGGGTAATTAACATGAACACCAACAGGACCTTTCACATGAGACAGATTGACTAGGTAAAGCAAAAGGACCTAGGATCATGTGACAGAGTGGGAGACGGTCAGGGGGCGGAGCTAAACGCTGGGGAAACAGAGAAGGAATAAGCATAAAAGAATAGTGAAACAAGCCGAAGTCGTAGCCAGGAGATTACAAGATACCAACAGGGAGAGTCAGAGAATAGTCAGAAGCCAAGCCAGGGGTCAGTAATCCAGGAAAGCGAATAAAGCAGGTAACAGCAAGACACGAAGCAAGCCAGCACACACTACAGAGGTCAAGCATAAAGACTGCAGAAAACCTATAGCTGACAAGGATACCATGTTAGGAGTGAGTATAAATAGCCCTCCCATCTTGAAAGAGAGGCTGAGAACATTTAACCCTGAGAGTACAAGACATAATCTTGTCCTAACCATGACAGTACCCCCCTTTAACGGGGGGCCACTGGACCCCCCAGGCTTCTCAGGGTACCTGGCATGAAAAGCCCGCACCAGTCGATCAGCATGCACAGAACTGGCGGGAACCCATGACCGATCCTCAATAGAATAACCCTTCCAATGTATTAAGTACTGAAGCCTTCGACGCTTCCACCGTGAATCAATGATGCGCCCTACCTCATACTCCGGCTGACCCTCTACCAACACTGGCAGAACATTGGATGAGGAATCTTCTCTAACCGTCCCCAAAGGTTTTAATAGGGACCTGTGAAAGACATTAGATATTTTGAAGGAGGCGGGCAACTGTAATCTATGGGCCACTGGGTTGATCACCTCTAATACCTTGTATGGACCTATAAATCTGGGGCCTAACTTCATAGAGGGTACTTTAAGTTTGATGTTACGGGTGGACAACCACACCTTCTCCCCCACTGTCAGTGTAGGAGCTGACCCCCTCCTCCTGTCAGCAAAATGTTTGTACCTCCTTTGAGCTTTGGAGATATTACCCTGAACCTCCCTCCAAAGGGTTCTTAACTGTTGCACCAGACCCTCAGCACCAGGGCAACCAGAATCTATGCGGGAAAATTCTCCAAATTGCGGAACAAATCCATAGTTGACCTGAAAAGGAGATTTGCCCGGCGACTGATTAATACGACAGTTGAATGCAAATTCTGCCATGGGTAATACCTCACACCAGTCCTCCTGTCTGGAAGAGGCAAGACATCTTAAAATCTGCTCCAACGACTGGTTGGTGCGTTCAGTCTGACCATTAGATTCCGGGTGATAAGCAGAGGAGAAAGACAACGTAACCCCCAACTTCTTACAAAAAGCCCTCCAAAATCTAGCAACAAATTGCACACCCCTGTCAGACACCACATTCACAGGGACCCCATGCAACCGAACTATATGCTGAATGAACAAACGAGCTAAGGTTTCAGCAGAAGGCAATGTAGATAACGGCACAAAGTGGCTTGTTTAGAAAATCTATCAACTACTACCCAGACTACAGAGTTGCCCCTTGAAGGAGGAAGATTAGTGATAAAATCCATGGACAGGTGTGTCCAAGGTTTATCCGGAATTGGCAAAGGTACCAATTCCCCGGCCGGCCGGACCAGAGAGCTCTTAGAGCGAGCACACACCCCACAAGTATTCACAAACTTTTTATATCAGTACCCATAGAAGGCCACCAAAAATTCCTAGCTACTGCCCCCCGGGTAGCTGCAATCCCAGGATGTGCACTCAACACAGAGTCATGAAATTCTTGCAGAAGTGTGAGACGGAAATGATCAGGTACAAACAGTTTACCTTGGGGTTTATTCCTGGGCGCTTGTGACTGTGCTTCCAAAATCTCTCTCTGTAACTCAGATGAGATTTCAGCCACAACCACTCCAGGTTGAAGAATGGAGGAAGGAGGTTTTGGAGGGGACACACAATCAAAACTTCGGGATAAGGCATCCGCCTTTACATTTTTAGACCCTGGTCGGAACGTAATGGTAAAATGAAATCGAGAAAAAAAAAGTGCCCACCGAGCCTGTCTGGGGGTCAATCTCTTAGCAGACTCGATATAGGCCAAATTTTTGTGATCAGTGATGACTGTAACGGGATGTACAGCCCCCTCCAAAAAATGCCTCCATTCTTCGAAGGCCAATTTAATTGCCAACAATTCCCTTTTGCCGACATCATAATTTCTCTCAGCCGAAGAGAATTTTTTAGAGAAAAAGGCACAGGGTTTAAGGTTAGTAAGGGTGGACGGGCCCTGAGACAACACTGCCCCCACCCCTACCTCCGATGCGTCAACCTCCATGATAAAAGGTCTCGACGGATCGGGTTGTATCAACACAGGGGCTGAAATAAAACATTTCTTCAGGGTCTGGAAGGAATTTTTTGCGGCCTCGGACCAATTTTTTACCTCCGCCCCTTTGAGTGTAAGATCCGTTAAGGGTTTCACCACCTGCGAAAACCCTTTAATGAACTTCCTATAATAGTTAGCAAAGCCCAGAAATTGCTGCAACCCCTTCAGGTCATGAGGCTGCACCCAATCTGAAATGGCCTGAACCTTCCCCGGATCCATGCGGAACCCATCCCCAGATACAATTAATCCCAGAAAAGACAGTTCTTGCATAAAGAATGAGCACTTCTCCAATTTAGCGTATAAATGATTCTCCCTGAGTCTCACAAGAACTGTCTGAAGATGGTGTAAGTGAGACTGACTGTCCTCAGAGTATATCAAGATGTCATCCAGGTAAATGACAACATAGCGCCCAATCAGGTCAGAAAAAACAACATTAATGAAATTCTGGAACACAGCAGGGGCGTTAGTGAGACCGAAGGGCATAACCAAATTTTCAAATAAGCCCTCGGTAGTCAAAAACGCTGTTTTCCATTCATCTCCCTCTCGAATCCTTATCAGGTTATAAGCCCCTCGTAAGTCAAGCTTAGAAAACCACTTGGCCCCAGTAAGTTGATTACATAAATCAGGAATCAGAGGAAGAGGATACGTGTTTTTCACAGTAATCTTATTAAGTTCCCGAAAGTCGAGGCATGGTCGCAAACCACCATCTTTTTTCTTCACAAAGAAAAAACCCGCTGCGACGGGTGAAACAGAAGTCCGAATATGCCCCTTGCGGAGACTCTCAGTGATGTACTCTTTCATGGCTTGGCGCTCGGGCCCAGACAAATTGTACAGATGAGCCTTGGGCAATTTGGCTCCTGGGATTAAATTAATAGCACAATCACCGGGTCGATGTGGTGGAAGCGCTTCGGGCTCACTTTCGGAAAACACGTCTTCGAAGTCTTTCAGGTACTCCGGAATACCCTCCAGACCGACAGACGACACAGATACAGACTTTATCGGGTTAACAAAAGGTCCCAGGTTACAACACGGACCATTACCCTTACATCTCCATTGAGTAAATTCCCCCGCCCCCCCCAATCAATGGCAGGATTGTGGCGTTGCAGCCAGGGCATTCCCAGAACCAGTCCTGCAGGCAGATTATTCAATACAAAACAACTTAATTGCTCCACGTGAGTGGAACCCACTTTCAGAGAAAAAACATCAGTCCTGAAACAAATTCCATCCCGGGTAAGAGGAGATAAATAAACAGCCACAATTTTAACAGGGTTTTTTAACCTAACTGTCCCTATCTTATTACGAGTCACAACTTGGGCATCAATCAAATTAACGGAAGAACCGCAGTCTACAAAAGCCGTTGTCACCACAGGACCGCCAGCAAGTTCCAATTTCACTTGGAGCACAAGTTTTTTAAGCGAGAAAAAAATGTACCTGGGAGTCTGGACAACCTCCTCGATTGTTGCCCAGACTCAGTCGTTTCTCAGATGCTTTCACAGAAGGGCAGGATGGACAGTTCCTTTTCCAATGACCAGAGGCTCCACAGTAAAAACACAGTTGATTGTCTCTGCGGTGTCTTCTCTCTCTCTCAGAGACCGAGACTGACCCAATCTCCATGGGCTCAGATACAAGTGCAGCGTCACATAATTTAGAGAACAATGAAGTCTCCTGTTGCATCATTCCTCTAGCACGGAGTCTCCGGTCCATACGAACTGCCTGTGTCATGGCGTCCTCCAGGGTATCAGGAGGAGGATGAAGTGCCAGAGCATCCTTCAGATGGTCAGACAGACCCATGCGGAACAACCCCCTCAGGGCTGCATCGTTCCAAGAAACTTCAGCTGCCCAGCGCCTAAACTCTGAGCAGAACCATTCAGCGGAGTGCTTCCCCTGTGTCACACTCATCACCATATCTTCTACAAGACGCACTCTATCAGGCTCATCTTAAATGAGCCCCAGGGACTCAAAAAACAGGTTCACAGACATACGCTCAGGAGCAGAGGGAGAGAGAGAGAAAGCCCATGCCTGCGGGGAACCCCTTAATAAAGACATACAGTTAGGTCCATATATATTTGGACAGAGACAACCTTTTTCTAATTTTGGTTATAGACATTACCACAATGAATTTTAAACAAAACAATTCAGATGCAGTTGAAGTTCAGACTTTCAGCTTTCATTTGAGGGTATCCACATTAAAATTGGATGAAGGGTTTAGGAGCTTCCGCTCCTTAACATGTGCCACCCTGTTTTTAAAGGGACCAAAAGTAATTGGACAATTGACTCCAAGGCTATTTCATGGACAGTTGTGGGCAATCCCTTCATTATGTCATTCTGAATTAAGCAGATAAAAGGCCTGGAGTTGATTTGAGGTGTGGTGCTTGCATTTGGAAGGTTTTGCTGTGAAGTAAACATGCGGTCAAAGGAGCTCTCCATGCAGGTGAAACAAGCCATCCTTAAGCTGCGAAAACAGAAAAAAAAACATCTGAAAAATTGCTACAATATTAGGAGTGGCAAAATCTACAGTTTGGTACATCCTGAGAAAGAAAGAAAGCACTGGTGAACTCATCAATGCAAAAAGACCTGGGTGCCCACGGAAGACAACAGCGGTGGATGATCGCAGAATAATCTCCATGGTGAAGAGAAACCTCTTCACAACAGCCAACCAAGTGAACAGCACTCTCCAGGAGGTCGGCGTATCAATATCCAAATCTACCATAAAGAGAAGACTGCATGAAAGTAAATACAGAGGGTTCACTGCACGGTGCAAGCCACTCATAAGCATCAAGAATAGAAAAGCCAAACTGGACTTTGCTAAAAAACATCTAAAAAAGCCAGCACAGTTCTGGAAGAACATTCTTTGGACAGATGAAACCAAGATCAACCTCTACCAGAATGATGGAAAGAGAAAAGTATGGCGAAGGCGTGGTACAGCTCATGATCCAAAGCATACCACATCATCTGTAAAACACTGCAGAGGCAATGTGATGGCTTGGGCATGCATGGCTGCCAGTGGCACTGGGTCACTAGTGTTTATTGATGATGTGACACAGGACAGAAGCAGCCGAATGAATTCTGAGGTATTCAGAGCCATACTGTGTGCTCAGATCCAGCCAAATGCAGCCAAACTGGTTGGTTGTCGTTTCATACTACAGATGGACAATGACCCAAACATAAAGCCAAAGCAACTCAGGAGTTTATTAAAGCAAAGAAGTGGAATATTCTTGAATGGCCAAGTCAGTCACCTGATCTCAACCCAATTGAGCATGCATTTCACTTGTTATAGACTAAACTTCAGACAGAAAGGCCCATAAACAAACAGCAACTGAAAACCACTGCAGTGAAGGCCTGGCAGAGCATCAAAAAGGAGGAAACACAGCGTCTGGTGATGTCCATGAGTTCAAGACTTCAGGCAGTCATTGCCAACAAAGGATTTTCAACCAAGTACTAGAAATGAACATTTTATTTACAATTATTTAATCTGTCCAATTACTTTTGGTCCCTTTAAAAACAGGGTGGCACATATTAAGGAGCTGAAACTCCTAAACCCTTCATCCAATTTTAATGTGGATACCCTCAAATGAAAGCTGAAAGTCTGAACTTCAACTGCATCTGAATCGTTTTGTTTAAAATTTATTGTGGTAATGTCTAGAACCAAAATTAGAATAATGTTGTCTCTGTCCAAATATATATGGACCTAACTGTAACTACCCCCACCCTCTGCCTTTCATTTCCAGAGGCCCAGGGACATAACTCATAAAACAACTTACATCCCTCCTTAAAGACCCTGAACAATTGTTTATCTCCAGAAAAAGTGTCGGGTAATTTTACCGGCGGTTCAGGGTCCGCTAAGGATATATCAGAGGGACCCCCCTCCCAGGACCGAAATGGAGCAGGCACCTGTAAAGCACCTGCCACATCTCTCTGCACCTGTTGGTGCGAGTGGACCAGGGCTTGCTGTTCCACAGACAGATTCTGCAAAAGCTGAGAAAGTTCATTAACCTGTGCGGTGAGATCCTGTGCAGGGTCCATGGCATACAAACACCACCCCCCACACCAGGGAGAAAACTATCAGGTCAGCTATAATGTCACGATACCCGGGTATTACTGCTGCAGGGGAAACTGCATCCAGCAGTAACAGAGCTGGACCAGAAACCGGGTAACTAACATGAACACCAACAGGACCTTTCACATGAGACAGATTGACTAGGTAAAGCAAAAGGACCTAGGATCATGTGACAGAGTGGGAGGTGGTCAGGGGGCGGAGCTAAACGCTGGGGAAACAGAGAAGGAATAAGCATAAAAGAATAGTGAAACAAGCCGAAGTCGTAGCCAGGAGATTACAAGATACCAACAGGGAGAGTCAGAGAATAGTCAGAAGCCAAGCCAGGGGTCAGTAATCCAGGAAAGCGAATAAAGCAGGTAACAGCAAGACACGAAGCAAGCCAGCACACACTACAGAGGTCAAGCATACAGACTGCAGAAAACCTATAGCTGACAAGGATACCACGTTAGGAGCGAGTATAAATAGCCCTCCCATCTTGAAAGAGAGGCTGAGAACATTTAACCCTGAGAGTACAAGACATAATCTTGTCCTAACCATGACACATGCTTAGTGAAAGTAAGCCAACCTGTATGCAATCTATGCGTCACATGGTCTGTCACTTTACCTTTTTTGAAAGGCCACAGAGGTTGCAACATCATTAGGAAGCTAGCCAAACAACATCATGAAGACCAGGGATATCTCCAAACAAGTTAGGGACAAAGTTGTTGAGAAGAACAAGTCAGGGTTAGGTTATGAAAAAATATCTCAATCTCTGATGATCTCCCGGAGCACCATCAAATCCATTATCATAAAATGGAAAGAACATGGTACCACAACAAACCTGCCAAGAGAGGTCCGCCCACCAAAACTCTCAGCCGGGGCAAGAAGGGCATTAATCAGAGAGGCAGCAAAGAGATCAAAAGAAACCCTGAAGAAGCAGCCTGAAAAATCATCTGTCCATATGACCACAGTACATTCCATAGAGGTGGCTTTTAAGAAAGAGTGGCCAGAAAAAAGCCTTTCCTTACACACAAAATTGTAAAGCTCACTTTGAGTTTGCTAAAAGACATGTGGGAGACTCCCCAAATATATGGAGTTAGGTGCTGTGGTTAGATGAGATCAAAATTGAACTTTTTGGCCACCAAGGTAAATGCTATTTCTGGCGCCAAGCCAGCACAGCTCATCACCCCAAGAACACTATCCCCATAGTGAAATATGGTGGTAGCAGCATCAAGCTGTGGGTATGTTTTTCGGCAGCAGCGACAGGGAAAATGGTCCGAGTCGAGGGGAAGATGCATGGTGTGAAATACAGGGATATTCTTCAGCAAAACCTCTTTTAGTCTGTCATTCATTTGAGACTGGGACAGAGGTTCACCTTCTAACAAAACAATAATCCAAAGCATACTGCTAAAGCAACAATGAAGTAGTTTAAGGGGAAACGTGTGGAAAGCCCAGACCTTATTCCAATCTGTGGTCATTCTTGAAGATTGCTGTTCACCAGAGGAAACCATCTAATTTGAAGGAACTGGAGCAGTTTTGCCTTGAGAAAATGGCAAAAATCCCAGTGGCAAGATGAGGAAAACTCATAGAGACTTATCCAAAGCAACTTGCAGCCGTAATTGCAGTTGTAGGCATGTTCTTTACATGAATTGATGCAAACCAAAGAGGGGTGAGGTCTTTCAAAAGCCACTGTGTATATATCCAGGGCCAGCGTTTGGGGCAGGCAGACCAGGCAGATGCCTGGGGCCCCCACTCACAAAGGGGGCCACCTGCATCTGCAGCCCCTTTATGAAGTGCCCAGGGGGTGTACAGCAGTGAGTAACCAGTGACTCCCTGAACCTCTCTCCCAAGCCCCCTTACAGCCCCTTCTCTCTCTTTTTCCCTGCCTGCAGTCAGGTTAGAAGTTGCAAGTGAGGGGGAGGGGCCCGATTACAGCACAGCAGACAGAGGTCAGAGCTGGGCCAGGAGAAAGATGCCTGCAGCCCTATGTTTCTGTGTCCTCTCCCCTTATGGCTGCTCCTAGCACTGTCCTGGGAATGGATCTGTAAAAGTGAAGCCGCAGAATCTGATAAGTATACATGTATATGTGTATCTGTGTGTACATGTGCAGTATACAGTGTGTGTATCTGTATATGTGTATATAGTTTTTGTGTACATATATACAGTATATAGTATGATTGTGTAGATATGTGGTGCATGTGAGTATATATACTGTATATATAAAGTGTGAAACAACTGAAATTATGTCTTATATTCTAGGTTCTTCAAAGTAGCCACCTTTTGCTTTGACGACTGCTTTGCACACTCTTGGCATTCTCTTCATGAGCTTCAAGAGGTAGTCACCGGGAATGGTCTTCCAACAATCTTGAAGGAGTTCCCGGAGATGCTTAGCACTTGTTGGCCCTTTTGCCTTCACTCTGTGGTCCAGCTCACCCCAAATCATCTCGATTGGGTTCAGGTCTGGTGACTGTGGAGGCCAGGTCATCTGGCATAGCACCCCATCACTCTCCTTCTTGGTCAAATAGCCCTTATACAGCCTGGAGGTGTGTTTGGGATAATTGTCCACTTTGAAATTTGCCTAGGGCCTCATTTTGTGTAAAACCAGCCCTATATATATCATTTCTACACATATTGACTAAAAAGACATAAAATAGTGAACTGAATACTTCAACATTCAGGAAACCCACAGCTACTAATTATTTATTTAAATGGGGAAGTAATGACTCAAAACTCCTTAATAAAAGAATCCCCACAGGTCAATATCTGAGGATATGTAGGATTTGTTCTTACAATCAGGTGTTTGAAAAACAAGCAAGAGAAATAAAGGATAGATTCCTAGAGAGAGGATATCCTAAGGTGATCCTCAACATCTATATACAGTTACGTCCATATATATTTGGACAGAGACAACATTTTTCTAATTTTGGTTATCAACATTACCACAATCAATTTTATACAAAACAATGCAGATACAGCTGAAGTTCAGACTTTCAGCTTTCATTTGAGGGTATCCACATTAAAATTGGATGAAGGGTTTAGGAGTTTCAGATCCTTAACATGTGCCACCCTGTTTTTAAAGGGACCAAAAGTAATTGGACAATTGACTCCAAGGCTATTTCCTGGACAGGTGTTGGCAATCTCTTTGTTATGTCATTCCCAATTAAGCAGATAAAAGGCCTGGAGTTGATTTGAGGTGTGGTGCTTACATTTGGAAGGTTAGCAGGGTAGCACATGTAAAGGAGCTGAAGCTCCTAAACCCTTCATCCAATTTTAATGTGGATTCCCTCAAATGGAAGCTGAAAGTCTGAATTTTAACTGCATCTGAATTGTTTTGTATAAAATTCATTGTGGTAATGTCTATAACCAAAATTAGAAAAATGTTGTCTCTGTCCAAATATATATGGACTTAACTGTATATAATTGCCTAAGGGGTACTTCCGTCTTTCTGTCTGCAACTTCCGTCACGAAAATCCTGCATCGCTGAATGGTTTTGCCAGCTGCCTGTCATGGCTGCTGCGACCAATCAGCGACGGCCACAGTCCGATTAGTCCCTCCCCTACTCCCTTGCAGTTAGTGCCCGGCGCCTGCTCCATACTCCACGCAGTCAGTGCCCGGCACCCGCATACTACCCTCTGGTCACCGCTCACACAGGGTTAAAGCCAGCGGTAACGTACCGCGCTATGCCGCGGGTAACGTTACCACTGCTATTAACCCTGTGTGTCCCCAACATTTTACTATTGATGCTGCCTATGCAGCGTCAATAGTAAAAAGATCTAATGTTAAAAATAATAAAAAAAACAAAAAACCTGCAATACTCACCCTCCTTAGTCCGACGATGCGCTCGCGGCTGCCGCCATCTTCCATTACCAGAGATGCTTTGCGAAATTACCCAGAAGACTAAGCGGTCTCGCGAGACCGCTAAGTCATCTGGGTAATTTTGCAATGCATCCTGGGAACGGAAGATGGCGGCAGCCGCGCGCATAGGGACAGCTTCGCTGGATCCCAGGGGGTGAGTATATAACTATTTTTTGTTTTAATTATTTTTTTTAACACGGATATGTGCCCACACTGCTAAATACTACATGGGCAGTGTTATATACCGCGTGGGCTGCGTTATATACAGTGTGGCTTCTATATACTACGTGGCCAGTGTTATATACTACGTGGACAGTGTTATATACCACGTGGGCAGTGTTATATAGCACGTGGGCTGCGTTATATACAGCGTGGCTGCTATATACTACGTGGCCAGTGTTATATACTGCGTGGGCAGTGTTATATACTACGTGGGCAGTGTTATATACTGCGTGGGCAGTGTTATATACCGCGTGGGCTGCGTTATATACAGCAAGGGCAGTGTTATATACAGCATGGGCTGCATTATATACCACGTGGGCAGTGTTATATACCGTGTGGGCTGCGTTATATACAGCGTGGCTGCTATATACTACGTGGGCAGTGTTATATACCGCGTGGGCAGTGTTATATACTGTGTGGGCAGTGTTATATACCACGTGGGCTGCGTTATATACCGCGTGGGCTGCTATATACTACGTGGGCAGTGTTATATACTACGTGGGCAGTGTTATATACCACGCAGGCAGTGTTATATAGCGCTTGGGCTGCGTTATATACAGTGTGGCTGCTATATACTACGTGGCCAGTGTTAAATACTATGTGGCCAGTGTTATATACTACCTGGGCAGTGTTATATACCACGTGGGCAGTGTTATATACCGCGTGGGCAGTGTTATATACCACGTGGGCTGCGTTATATACCGCGTGGGCTGCTATATACTACGTGGGCAGTGTTATATACCGCGTGGGCAGTGTTATATACTACGTGGGCAGTGTTATATACCGCGTGAGCAGTGTTATATACCGCATGGGCAGTGTTATATACCGCGTGGGCTGCGTTATATACCGCGTGGCTGCTATATACTACGTGGCCAGTGTTAGATACTATGTGGGCTGTGTTTTGTACTGCGTGGCCTGTGCTATATATTACATGGCCACTGTTATATACTGCATGGCCTGTGTTATATACTACGTCGCCTGTGTTATATACTGCGTGGCTGCTATATACTGCATTGGCTGTGTTATATACTATTTGGGCTGTGTTATATACTACGTGGCCACTGTTATATATTGCGTGGCCTGTATTAACACATCGGGTATTCTACAATATGTATGTATATAGCAGCCACATAGTATATAGCACAGACCACGTAGTATTTGTCTGCTATATACTAGATGGCTCCTATATACTACGTGGCCTGTGGTATATGCTATGTGGCTGCTATATACATACATACATACATATTCTAGAATACCCGATGCGTTAGAATCGGGCCACCATCTAGTGCCTTATAATGAAGCTAAGAGCAGAATGAGGGTAATTCAGCTCTATGTAGCAGAAATGCTACACCGCTGGGTGGCGCTCAGAGCTATCTGGCTATGACAATGACAGGGGTCTCCTGCAGACCCCCAGTTGTCATGCCAAAAAATCGGTGACCCACAGTCATGTGACGTGGGTGCTGATGGGCGGCGTTAATGATGCGGTTCTGCGCATACATGGTAAATGCCATGGTCATAGTTTGGCAGCAACATTTAACATGTTAACAGCCGCTGGTGGATCGCGATTCCACCTGCAGCTGTTAGCGGCACATGACAGCTGATCAGATCAGCGGGCTTATCATTGGAGCCTGCACCAAACAGAGGGAGGAGTCCAATGTTGGGTATATCCGTCATTGTACATTAAGGGGTTAACCCCAGGAATGAAGTGGCTTTGGAGACATTGATGCAATTGAAAGTTTGCAATGTAAGAGATTAACTGTTACGGTTGCAAAAAAGGTGTACAGATCACTGACTCAAAGTGATGGTGTCACTGTCATAGGTAGCATGATTTTGCTGTCCCTGAGAAGTGTGATGTGCCATATATTCCATTACATCTTCTGCTTCCTCCCTGATAATTCACCGGAGTAAAAAGAGTCCAAAGAGTCCAACTGACTATAAGGAACCACAGATGGGCGAATCTGAAGAGCTATTCACACATTGTACTCCATGGTCATCCGAAGTGTCCTCAAAAGATTCACAGAGTCAAGAGGAGGAAATCTGTACCGATGCACACTTTTTTAGCTTGGATCTGGGGCAGGACCAAGTTGGGTCCGAGCAGCATCCCGACCCTCGTCATCAGACATTAACTCCTGGGGGAGAGGTTATCCTGATTAGACTCAGATATCTGAGGCTCATGTGGACTGTACTGTACTCTCAGGGCAGGAAGAGGAGGAGGGAGACTCCAAGGGTGAGAAATGTGATAATACAGAGGATGATGATGATGAGGTGTTAGATCCCAGTGGGCGTGAACATAGAGGAACACAGCTGAGTAGGTCATCTAAGGAGAAAGACGAGGAGGTTACGTTGCATTGTACTTTGCAGACACGTAGTGATGCACCCCCAGCCACAACTTTGGCTGTGACCAGTAGCATCTGTGGATCTGCAGCTCACAGGGGTGTCAAGGGTTGCCTAGCCTGGGTCTCTTTTGACACTGCAAAGGATGTGCCAACTCAAGTAATCTGCCAACTTTGCAAAAACAACTGAATAGAGGTAAAAATAATAGGCAGGCAATAATTTGACTACTACATGTATGAACCTTCACATGCACAATCAACATGCATTACTCTGGGAATCCCACTGCGCTAAAATGTGGATCAGCAGACCTCAACAACCATCAGCCGCCCCATCAATCACATCTGCTGCTTCTTCTCCTCTGCTACCGTGCCTAATGAGACGCAGGTCTTCGATTGCATAACCTTGGGCTCTTTACCTTCTCCAGTCATGCTGACTGAGAGCCCGCCATCAGCTGTAATGGAAACGGAAATGTGTGCTGTTTTTGACTGATCTCAGAGAACAAAAACACCACAACTTTGTCAATCCACCGTAACATCTCTGCCTGCACCTCTCTCACGGTTCAGCAGTTTGTCCGGTTCACGTACTCTGCCCTCTCTCAGCACTGCAGGCAGCCCACGGTTCAGCAGTTGAGGTCACATAAAAAATTATTTCCTCCTACGCATAACAAAGCTAAGAGGTTGAACTTCACCATTTCCAATCTGTTGGCTATGGAAATGCTGCCTTTCCGCCTGGTAGATACAGACGGTTTCTGAAAACTGATGGCCGTCGCAGTCCCCCAGTACCAATTGCCCAGTTGCCATTACTTTTCTATGAAAGCTGTGCCTGCGTTACACCAGCATGTCACAGACAACATCCCCGTTTCCTTGACTAAATCTATATCTAGGGTGCATTTCACCACAAACACTTGGACGAGTAAGCATGGCTAAGGGCATTACATCTCGCTTACTGGGCACTGGGTGACTCTGGTGGCTCTGGGGGCAGTTGCTGCTCCACAAGTCTTGGAATCCCCAATTCTTGCAGGACAAACCTCTACATTTAACACTTCCTTCATTGCTTCTGCCTCCTCCTCTATCTCCTCCACCTGCGCCCTCAACCTCTTCCATAATGAGACATGCATTCCATGCCGTCATCAGCATCACTATTCTGGTCGTCTATGTGCTGGAGCAGACTTTGAATAACCTGCGGGAGGAGATGGTGGTCTCAGAAGAAGAGGAGGATGCGGAAGACTGTTGTCACACAGGCTGGTGCCAAGGGAGGGTGGATTACTGCGATCAAGGGGGGCTGGTGATAACAGGCAAACTGTTAGTGAAGGTGCAAGATCCGAGGAACCAATGGAGGAGGAAGAGATGATGGGCAAGCAACTGTCAGGAGATGAAGGGGATAATCCTCCCTTCTCTGTTGTTCTTGGTTGGTGGGAGGGGACGGGGGAAAAAGCATCAGTGTTACCCAGCCACCAACACAGCATGAGCTTGGACCTCATGGTAGAGCCTGACATATGAGTGCCTTCTTGCTGCACTATCTGTAACCATATAGTTATGATTAGAAATAGTGCTGACTACTGGGTTAGCACTCTATTAGATCCATGTTATAAAACCAAATTTTGCCAGATACTTCCAGCCCTGGAAAGGGATCTGAATGCTGAATTATGAAACACGCTTTTACACAACCTTAAGAGAGCTTTTCCCCAAGATAGCAGTGAAGCACACAGTTCGCATCGCAACTCTATACTTCCAACCTACGGCACATCAGTTCGTCAATGCCAAAACATTAGCAGCAGTAGTGTAAGTGGAAGAAGCAATTTCTGTGAGTCCTTTGACACTGTTTTTAGACCAGCTCATGCACCAGCACAACAGAGTCCAAGTCTTACACGTGGTGAATGAATGGAGAGAATGGTGCAGGAGTATCTAGAACTGAATATCAATACCATGAGGGAGGGTTTATACCCTTTCACATTTTGGTCTTCCAAAATGGATGAGTGGCCTGAGCTCGCCTCGCACGCCTTGGAGGTTTTATCGTGCCCGTCAGCCAGCGTTCTCTCAGAACGTGTCTTCAGCACTGCTGGTGATATCCTGACGGATAAGCACAGCTGGAAGTCCCATGAAAGTGTACACAGCCTAACTTTCATCAAGATGAGCAAGTCATATATTTCCAAGGACTTTTGCACCCCAATCTCAGACTGTACAGACTAAGCGATATTGCATTTTTAGTATGCTGCATTAATGTCGCGTAATTGCACTCTGTGATATCTTTAGTTTGGCTTCTGTGCCTACTGATGCTGATGCTGCTGCAGATGTTAACACAAATTTGTGGAAATGTGAATGGAGCGCCCCCGTAGGGCTATAGGGTACTCGGTACCGGGCCCTTCGGTTCTCAAAGGGGAATGTCACGGTGGCTGACCCGGTCCATGGCCCTAGGGGCGACCGTTGTAAATGGGGGAAAGGTCTTTAAAGGGATAATGTTCGTGACGCCACCTGTGGTATTTGGTCAGGGTGACCGACGCTGCTTAGGGGTCCGCTGGGGTCATATAATGGCAGCTAGATGGTATACCTTCCCACAGGTGAAGTGTATCCCCAGGGCTTCCCAGAGGTGTAGATAGTGGATGGTGTGAGGCGCAGTGAAGAACGAGGACACAAGGTTGCAGTCTCTCTACCTTTTACTGATGGCTTCAGCATCCACAGTCCAGGGTACGGACCACAGGGTAGGCAGAGTCCGGCCGGTCGGAAGGCAAATCCAGAGTCCCCTTATCCAGGTGGAAATCAGTAGCCTTCCTCTAGTGCCTGGATGTTGTAGTACCTCCCTGCTGAGCGTCTCGGTAAGGTCTTCACAACTGATGTTGGTGTTCTAGATGTTATGTCTCTTTCTCTGTCCCCCTGATGGTAAGGATAATACAAACCCGTATGACTGGTGGCCTGAGGCTTTTTACAGGGACTCTAGCACGCCCCAGCCCCCACAAGTTGCCACCGTGCCTCCTGGGTATGGGTCGGGAAGGTAACGTGGAATTATCTGTCCTACTGGTCTTTGGAGCAAGGCTTGGAGACGATTGCTCCCTCGGGGTTCCAGCTACTGGATCCTGTGCCTTAGAAAGGAGGCAGCCTTTTGCAGGGCAGAACTCCTTCTGGTTTCCTCTCCTTTTGCTATGACTTTGTTTCTCAACCTCTGCAATACAATTCGCTGTTCGTGTCTCTTTCTTAGGATGCTGCCGCACGTGGGGCAGGCGCAGCTCCGTGGCCTTCTGTCTGGGCCTCTGACAGGATCCCACCCCTGTCAGGGACCTCTCTGTCTGCAGTGCTTAGATGTTCCTCCTCCCCCTCTGGCTGCCTGACAGGGTGCTGCCTGGGTGAAGTCCAGTCAGCTTCTGCCTAACTTCCTATCCAGACCACCAGTTTTACCTAATTGTGAAGAGTGCCCTAATAAATAGGAGCGCAGCTCCCCCTGGTGGACTGGAGTATGAAGTGTGTTGTGCGGTTTGTGATACCTGGTAAGAAGATCTCCTTTATTGCCTTCAGATGTAACATCATGGTGGAAGAGCGACATTACTGCAACGACCAGGACCCTGGGGCGCTGCATGAACAGTCATGGTTGGTCTACATCTGCTGGGTTGGCTGTAGTGGAAGATGTGTCGATCCCAATTATACTATTTCTATTCTCGTGAAATTTAGGCCACTTCGGTGGTGTCAGGCCCCCATTAGTTTAAATGTGAACACTCCTGGTTGGGTGTCCATCTGCTGGATTGTGCATCCGTACATTCCTAAACCAAGAATCTGCAAAAACCCTAGTCCATGCCCTCATCATCTTCCGCCTTGACTACTGCAACCTCCTGCTCTGTAGCCTCCCCTCGAACACTCTCGCACCCCTCCAATCTATTCTAAACTCTGCTGCCCGACTAATCCACCTGTCCCCTCACTATTCCCCGGCCTCTGTCAATCCCTTCACTGGCTCCCCATTGCCCAGAGACTCCAGTACAAAACCATAACCATGACATACAAAGCCATCCACAACCTGTCTCCTCCAAACATCTGTGACATCGTCTCCCGGTACTTACCTGCACGCAACCTCCGATCCTCACAAGATCTCCTTCTCTACTCCCCTCTTCTCTCCTCTTCCCACAATCGCATACAAGATTTCTCTCGCACATCACTACTCTGGAATTCTCTACCACAACATATCAGACTCTCGCCTACCATCGAAACCTTCAAAAAGAACCTGAAGACCCACCTCTTCCGACAAGCCTACAACCTGCAGTAACCACTGATCGACCAAACCGCTGCATGACCAGCTCTACCCTCGCCTACTGTATTCTCACCCATCCCTTGTAGATTATGAGCCCTCACAGGCAGGGTCCTCTCTCCTACTGTACCAGTCGTGACTTGCATTGTTTAAGATTATTGTACTTGTTTTTACTATGTATACCCCTCCTCACATGTAAAGTGCCATGTAATAAATGGCACTATAATAATAAATATTAATAATAATAATAATAATAATAATAGTGGAAGACTTGTCGGTCCATATTATACTATCTGTTGTGAACTATATTTGTTGGCTCCCTCTTGTGGTCACTAGCGGTATGGCACTTGGATTATCCTTCCCCAGGTTGGTACCCACCTGGTTCGTTAGGCCTTGGGTGTTCCTATTTAGACTTCCTGGAAACTCAGTCTAGTGCCTGGAATCGATGTAATCAGTCTATGTCTGTTTTCCTCCTGACTCCTGGTCCCTGAGTTTTGCAAGATAAGCTAAGTTCTGCTTTCTTATTTTTGTCCTTTTGCATTTGCTCTTATTTTGTTCCAGCTTGTTCAAAATGTGATTTCTGTTTTTGCTGGAAGCTCTAGGGGGCTGATATTCTCCCCCCACACCGTTAGTCGGTGCGGGGGTTCTTGGATCTTCAGCGTGGATATTTTTATAGGGTTTTTTGCTGACCGCATAAGTCCTCTTCCTATTTTCTGCTATCAATTAGTGGGCCTCTCTTTGCTAAATCTAGTTCATTCTTACGTTTGTCTTTTCTTCTTACCTCACCGTTATTATTTGTTGGGGGCTTGTATAATAACTTTGGGGTCTTTTCTCTGGAGGCAAGTGAGGTCTTATTTTCTCTGAAAGGGTTAGTTAGTTCTCCGGCTGGTGCGAGACGTCTAGAATCAACGTAGGTACGGTCCCCGGCTACTTCTAGTTGTTGTGCCAGGATCAGATATGCAGTCAGCCAAGTTACCACTTCCCTATGAGCTGGTTTTTGTGTTTGCGGACTTAGCTGTAACTCCTGAGATCCTCGACCACTAGGATCATAACAGTATTCCAGGCCCAAAAAGAGAATATTTAATGCATTGCTGAAGCGGGATTAAAAGAAAAAAAAGTTCTGAGTTTTTTTTTTTTCTCCTTCCCCTTTTTCTCTGAGTGGCTTGAAGCCCTGCTGCAGACATGAATGTTCAGACTCTGATTACTAATGTGGATCAGCTTGCTGCACGAGTGCAGGGCATTCAGGATTTTGTTACTTGTAGTCCTATGTCAGAGCCTAAGATACCTATTCCTGAGCTGTTCTCTGTAGATCGATTTAAATTTAGGAATTTTAGGAATAATTGTAAATTGTTTCTATCTTTGAGACCTCGTTCGTCTGGAGACTCAGCTCAGCAAGTTAAAATTGTTATCTCCTTCTTGCGTGGCGACCCTCAGGATTGGGCCTTCTCATTGGCGCCAGGAGATCCTGCATTGGCAAATATTGATGCGTTTTTTCTGGCACTCGGATTGCTTTATGAGGAGCCTAATCTTGAAATTCAGGCAGAAAAAGCGTTGCTGGCTATCTCTCAGGGCCAGGATGAAGCTGAAGTGTATTGCCAAAAATTTCGGAAATGGTTTGTGCTTACTCAATGGAATGAGTGTGCTCTGGCCGCAAATTTCAGAGATGGCCTTTCTGAGGCCATTAAGAATGTGATGGTGGGGTTTCCCATCCCTACAAGTCTGAATGATTCTATGACTCTTGCCATTCAGATTGATCGGCATTTGCGGGAGCGCAAATCTGCTAATTCTCTGGCAGTATTGTCTGAACGGACACCTGACTCAATGCAATGTGATAGAATTCAGACTAAAACTGAACGACAAAATCATAGACGTCAGAATGGGTTGCGTTTTTACTGCGGTGACTCTACACATGTTATCTCAGCATGCTCTAAACGCCTAACAAAGGTTGTTAGTCCTGTCGCCATTGGTAATTTGCAGCCTAAGTTTATTTCGTCTGTGACTTTAATTTGCTCATTGTCTTCCTACCCTGTTATGGCATTTGTGGATTCTGGTGCTGCCCTGAGTCTTATGGACTTGTCGTTTGCCAAGCGCTGTGGTTTTGTCCTGGAGCCTTTGGAAAATCCTATTCCTCTTAGAGGAATTGATGCTACACCATTGGCGGAGAATAAACCGCAGTATTGGACACAAGTGACCATGTGCATGACTCCTGAACATCGGGAGGTGATTCGTTTTCTTGTTCTGCATAAAATGCATGATGTGGTCGTTTTGGGTCTGCCATGGTTACAGACCCATAATCCAGTTTTGATTGGAAGGCTATGTCTGTGTCAAGTTGGGGTTGTCAGGGAATTCATTGCGATTCCCCGCCGGTCTCTATTGCCTCTTCTACTCCTTCTGAAGTTCCGGAGTATTTATTGGACTATCAGGATGTATTCAGTGAGTCCAGGTCCAGTGCCCTTCCTCCTCATAGGGACTGTGACTGCGCTATAGATTTGATTCCTGGTAGTAAATTTCCTAAGGGACGATTATTTAATCTATCTGGACCTGAGCATGCCGCAATGCGTTCTTATATAAAGGAGTCTTTGGAGAAGGGACATATTCGTCCATCTTCTTCCCCTCTTGGTGCGGGATTCTTTTTTGTGGCCAAGAAAGACGGGTCTTTGAGACCTTGTATTGACTATCGGCTTCTGAATAATATCACTGTCAAATTTCAGTATCCTTTGCCACTATTGTCGGACTTGTTTGCTCGGATTAAGGGTGCCAGTTGGTTCACCAAGATAGATCTTCGTGGTGCGTACAACCTTGTGCGCATTAAGCAGGGAGATGAATGGAAAACTGCGTTCAATACGCCCGAAGGTCATTTTGAGTTCTTGGTGATGCCTTTTGGGCTCTCTAATGCTCCTTCAGTGTTTCAGTCCTTTATGCATGACATCTTCCGGAAGTATCTAGATAAATTTATGATTGTTTATCTGGATGATATTATGTTTTTTTCTGATGATTGGGATTCTCATGTAAAGCAGGTCAGGATGGTGTTTCAGGTTTTGCGTGATAATGCTTTGTTTGTGAAGGGCTCAAAGTGTCTCTTTGGAGTGCAGAAGGTTTCCTTCTTGGGTTTTATTTTCTCCCCTTCTACTGTGGAGATGGACCCAGTCAAGGTCCGAGCTATTCATGATTGGACTCAACCCACGTCTGTTAAGAGTCTTCAGAAGTTCTTGGGTTTTGCTAATTTCTACCGTCGTTTTATTGCTAATTTTTCTAGCGTTGTTAAACCTTTGACGGATATGACCAAGAAAGGTTCTGATGTTGCTAATTGGGCTCCTGCAGCCGTGGAGGCTTTTCGGGAGCTGAAGCGCCGGTTTACTTCGGCGCCTGTTTTGTGCCAGCCTGATGTCTCACTTCCCTTTCAGGGTGAAGTGGATGCTTCTGAGATCGGTGCCGGAGCTGTTTTGTCGCAGAAAGGCCCTGGTTGCTCTGTGATGAGACCATGTGCTTTTTTCTCTAGGAAATTTTCGCCTGCTGAGCGGAACTATGATGTTGGTAATCGGGAGTTATTGGCCATGAAGTGGGCATTTGAGGAGTGGCGTCATTGGCTCGAGGGAGCTAAGCATCGTGTGGTGGTCTTGACTGATCACAAAAATCTGATGTATCTCGAGTCTGCTAAGCGCCTGAATCCTAGACAGGCTCGTTGGTCGTTGTTTTTCTCCCGTTTTGACTTTGTGGTCTCGTACCTGCCTGGTTCAAAGAATGGGAAGGCTGATGCTCTTTCTAGGAGCTTTGTGCCTGACTCTCCCGGCGTCTCAGAGCCAGCTGGTATTCTTAAAGAGGGAGTAATCTTGTCGGCCATTTCTCCTGATTTGCGACGTGTGTTGCAGAGATTTCAGGCTGGTAGACCTGACCCTTGCCCACCTGATAGATTGTTTGTTCCTGATAAATGGACCAGCAGAGTTATCTCTGAGGTTCATTCCTCGGTGCTGGCAGGGCATCCTAGGATTTTTGGTACCAGAGATTTGGTGGCTAGGTCCTTTTGGTGGCCTTCCCTGTCGCGGGATGTGCGTTCTTTTGTGCAGTCCTGTGGGATTTGTGCTCGGGCTAAGCCTTGCTGTTCTCGTGCCAGCGGGTTGCTTTTGCCCTTGCCCGTCCCGAAGAGGCCTTGGACGCACATTTCCATGGATTTCATTTCAGATCTTCTGGTGTCTCAAGGAATGTCTGTCATCTGGGTGGTGTGTGATCGTTTTTCCAAGATGGTCCATTTGGTGCCCTTGCCTAAGTTGCCTTCCTCTTCCGATCTGGTTCCTTTGTTCTTTCAGAATGTGGTTTGTTTGCACGGCATTCCTGAGAATATCGTGTCTGACAGAGGATCCCAGTTTGTGTCCAGATTCTGGTGATCTTTTTGTGCTAAGATGGGCATTGATTTGTCATTTTCATCTGCCTTTCATCCTCAGACTAATGGCCAAACGGAGCGAACTAATCAGACGCTGGAGGCTTATTTGAGATGTTTTGTTTCTGTGGATCAGGATGATTGGGTGACCTTCTTGCCATTGGCTGAGTTTGCCCTCAATAATCGGGCTAGTTCCGCTACTTTGGTTTCGCCATTTTTCTGCAACTCTGGTTTTCATCCGCGTTTTTCCTCGGGTCATGTTGAACCTTCTGACTGTCCTGGGGTGGATTCCGTGGTGGATAGGTTGCAGCGGATTTGGAATCATGTGGTGGACAACTCAAAGTTGTCACAGGAGAAGGCTCAGCGTTTTGCCAACCGCCGCCGCGGTGTGGGTCCCCGACTTCGTGTTGGGGATTTGGTTTGGTTGTCTTCTCGGTTTGTCCCTCTGAAGGTTTCCTCTCCTAAGTTTAAGCCTCGCTTTATTGGTCCTTTTAAAATTTTGGAAGTCCTTAATCCGGTGTCTTTTCATTTGGATCTTCCTGTGTCGTTTGCCATTCACAATGTGTTCCATAGGTCTTTGTTGCGGCGGTACGTTGTGCCTATGGTTCCTGCTGTTGGGCCTCCTGCTCCGGTGTTGGTTGAGGGCGAGTTGGAGTACGTGGTGGAGAAGATCTTGGATTCTCGTCTCTCTAGACGGAGGCTTCAGTATCTGGTCAAATGGAAGGACTATGGTCAGGAGGATAATTCCTGGGTGGCCGCCTCTGATGTTCATGCGGCCGATTTGGTTCGTGCCTTTCACGCTGCTCATCCTGATCGCCCTGGTGGTCTTGGTGAGGGTTCGGTGACCCCTCCTTAAAGGGGGGGTACTGTTGTGAACTATATTTGTTGGCTCCCTCTTGTGGTCACTAGCGGTATGGCACTTGGATTATCCTTCCCCAGGTTGGTACCCACCTGGTTCATTAGGCCTTGGGTGTTCCTATTTAGACTTCCTGGAAACTCAGTCTAGTGCCTGGAATCGATGTAATCAGTCTATGTCTGTTTTCCTCCTGACTCCTGGTCCCTGAGTTTTGCAAGATAAGCTAAGTTCTGCTTTCTTATTTTTGTCCTTTTGCATTTGCTCTTATTTTGTTCCAGCTTGTTCAAAATGTGATTTCTGTTTTTGCTGGAAGCTCTAGGGGGCTGATATTCTCCCCCCACACCGTTAGTCGGTGCGGGGGTTCTTGGATCTTCAGCGTGGATATTTTTATAGGGTTTTTTGCTGACCGCATAAGTCCTCTTCCTATTTTCTGCTATTAATTAGTGGGCCTCTCTTTGCTAAATCTAGTTCATTCTTACGTTTGTCTTTTCTTCTTACCTCACCGTTATTATTTGTTGGGGGCTTGTATAATAACTTTGGGGTCTTTTCTCTGGAGGCAAGTGCGGTCTTATTTTCTCTGAAAGGGTTAGTTAGTTCTCCGGCTGGTGCGAGACGTCTAGAATCAACGTAGGTACGTTCCCCGGCTACTTCTAGTTGTTGTGCCAGGATCAGATATGCAGTCAGCCAAGTTACCACTTCCCTATGAGCTGGTTTTTGTGTTTGCGGACTTAGCTGGAACTCCTGAGATCCTCGACCACTAGGATCATAACAACTATCTATACTGTGGTGAAATTGATGCCACTTTGGTGGTGTCTGCCAATAATTTTTGGAAATGTGAACACTCCTGGTTGGGTGTCTGTTATGATCCTTAGTGGCTGAGGATCACGAATAGACCAGCAAGTGAATAAACTAAGGACAAGCTCTAGGGAGATGGTAACTGGACTGATCACAAATCTGAACCTATCCAAAACAACTAGAGGTAGCCGGTGAACGTGCCTAAAAAATTCCTAGACATTTCGAGCCAGCCTGAGGAACTAGCTACCCCTAAAGAGAAAGAAAGACCTCGCTTGCCTCCAGAGAAATAATCCCCAAAGATATAGAAGCCCCCAACAAATATTAACGGTGAAGTAAGAAGAAGGCACATACGTAGGGATGAAATCAGATTCAGCAAAAGAGGCCCACTAGTACTAGAAAGCAGAAAATAGAGCAGGGGTCTATGCGATCAATAAAAAACCCTTACAAAATATCCATCCTGAGATTACAAGAACCCACGCACCAACTAATGGTGTGTGGGGAGAAACTCAGTCCACTAGAGCATCCAGCAAGCAAGGAAATCACATTTTAGCAAGCTGGACAAGAAAACATGATAAACACTGCAGATCAAAAAAATGAGCAAACAAAACTTAGCTTTGTCCTGGATGGACTGGGAGCAAGGTAGTCAGAAGGAATCTGAGTAGCACTGATTACATCGACAGCCGGCAACAAGAGAAAGTAAAACAGTGCTATATAGGAACCTCCCAGAGGATAACGAACCAGCTGATAGCCAGAGACCAGCAGGATAACAAACAAAGCCACCAGGGGGAGCCCAAAGCAAAAGTCACACCATACCACCAGTGACCACAAGAGGGAGCCCGAAAACAGAGTTCACAACAGTACCCCCCCTTAAGGAGGGGTCACCGAACCCTCATGAAAACCCCCAGGGCGATCAGGATGAGCCACATGGAAGGCACGAACCAAATCGGCCGCATGAACATCAGAGGCGACAACCCAAGAATTATCCTCCTGACCATAGCCCTTCCACTTGACCAAATACTGGAGCCTCCGTCTAGAAACACGAGAATCCAAGATCTTCTCCACCACGTATTCCAATTCTCCCTCAACCAGCACCGGGGCAGGAGGCTCAACCGGAGGAACCACAGGTACCACATACCTCCGCAACAACGAGCGATGGAACACATTATGAATAGCAAATGATGCCGGGAGGTCCAGACGGAATGACACAGGGCCAAGGACTTCCAGAATCTTATAAGGACCGATAAACCGAGGCTTGAACTTAGGAGAGGAGACCTTCATAGGAACGAAGCGAGAAGACAACCACACCAAGTCCTAAACGCGAAGTCGGGGACCCACACAGCGACGGCGGTTGGCAAAGAGCTGAGCCTGTCCACCACATGATTCCAAATCTGATGCAACCTATCCACCACAACATCCACTCCAGGACAGTCAGAAGGCTCCACCTGACCCAAGGAAAAACGAGGATGAAACCCCAAATTACAAAAAAAAGGAGAAACCAAAGTAGCAGAACTAGCCCGATTATTAAGGGCAAACTCGGCCAACGGTAAAAAAGTAACCCAGTCGTCCTGGTCAGCAGAAACAAAACATCTTAAATAAGTCTCCAAGGTCTGATTAGTTTGCTCGGTTTGGCCATTCGTCTGAGGATGGAAGGCCGACGAAAAAGACAATTCAATGCCCAACTTAGCACAAAAGGTCCGCCAAAATCTAGACACAAACTGGGATCCTCTGTCAGAAACAATGTTCTCAGGAATCCCGTGCAAACAAACCACATTTTGAAAAAACAGTGGAACCAACTCGGAGGAGGAAGGCAACTTAGGCAAGGGCACCAAATGGACCGTCTTAGAAAAACGATCACACACCACCCAGATGACAGACATTCTCTGAGAGACAGGGAGATCAGAAATAAAATCCATGGAAATGTGCATCCAAGGCCTCTTCGGGACAGGCAAAGGTAACAGCAAACCACTGGCACGAGAACAGCAAGGCTTCGCCCGAGCACAAATTCCACAAGACTGCACAAAGGAACGCACATCCCGCGACAAGGAAGGCCACCAAAAAGACCTGGCCACCAAGTCTCTGGTACCAAATATTCCAGGATGGCCCACCAACACCGAAGAATGAACCTCAGAGATGACTCTGTTGGTCCATCTATCCGGGACAAACAGTCTCTCCGGTGGACAGCGGTCAGGTCTATCCGCCTGAAACTCTTGCAGCACACGTCGCAAATCTGGGGAAATGGCAGACAAAATCACCCCTTTTCTAAGGATACCAGCCGGCTCTGAATCTCCAGGAGAGTCAGGCACAAAACTCCTAGAAAGAGCATCAGCCTTCACATTCTTCGAACCCGGCAGGTACGAGACCATGACATCAAAACGAGAGAAAAACAACGACCAACGAGCCTGTCTGGGATTCAGCCGCTTGGCCGACTCGAGATAAATCAAATTCTTGTGGTCAGTCAAGACCACCACACGATGTTTAGCTCCCTCGAGCCAATGTCGCCACTCCTCAAATGCCCACTTCATAGCCAACAGCTCCCGATTACCGACATCATAATTCCGCTCGGCAGGCGAAAACTTTCTTGAAAAGAAAGCACATGGCTTCATCACAGAGCCATCGGGTCTTCTCTGCAACAAAACAGCCCCCGCTCCAATCTCGGAAGCATCAACCTCCACCTGGAAGGGAAGTGAGACATCTGGCTGACATAAGACCGGAGCCGAAGAAAACCGACGCTTCAGCTCCCGAAAGGCCTCCACAGCCGCAGAAGACCAATTAGTCACATCAGAACCCTTCTTGGTCAAATCCGTCAAAGGCTTAACAACGCCAGAAAAATTAGCTATGAAGCGACGGTAAAAATTAGCAAAACCCAAGAACTTCTGAAGACTCTTAACAGATGTAGGCTGCGTCCAGTCATGAATAGCCTGAACCTTGACTGGGTCCATCTCAATAGTAGAAGGAGAAAAAATGAAACCCAAAAAAGAAATCTTCTGGACTCCAAAAAGACATTTTGAGCCCTTCACAAATAAAGCATTGTCACGTAGGACCTGAAAGACCATCCTGACCTGCTTAACATGAGACTCCCAATCATCCGAAAAAAACAGAATATCATCCAGATACACAATCATAAACTTATCCAGATATTCACGGAAGATGTCATGCATAAGGGACTGAAAGACTGAAGGAGCATTAGAAAGTCCAAAAGGCATCACCAAGTACTCAAAATGGCCTTCAGGCGTATTAAATGCAGTTTTCCATTCATCACCCTGTTTTATACGCACAAGGTTATACGCACCACGAAGATCTATCTTGGTGAACCAACTAGACCCCCTAATGCGAGCAAACAAATCAGTTAACAATGGCAAAGGATACTGAAATTTGACCGTGATTTTATTCAAAAGGCGATAATCAATACAGGGTCTCAGGGAACCATCCTTTTTAGCCACAAAAAAGAATCCTGCACCAAGAGGGGATGAGGACGGGCGAATATGTCCCTTCTCTAAAGACTCCTTTATATAACTCCGCATGGCAGCATGCTCCGGCACAGATAAATTGAAAAGTCGTCCCTTAGGAAACTTACTACCAGGAATCAAATTTATAGCACAATCACAGTCCCTATGAGGAGGTAGAGAATTGAGTTTGGGCTCCTCAAATACATCCTGGTAGTCTGACAAAAACGTAGGGACTTCAGAAGGAGTGGACGAAGCAATAGACACCACAGGAGCATCACCATGAATTCCCTGACAACCCCAACTTGACACCGACATAGCTTTCCAATCCAGGACTGGATTATGAGTCTGCAACCATGGTAGACCCAACACGATGACATCATGCAAATTATGCAGTACAAGAAAGCGAATCACCTCCTGATGAACAGGAGTCATGCACATGGTCACTTGTGTCCAGTACTGAGGTCTATTCGTAGCCAATGGTGTAGAATCAATTCCCCTTAGTGGAATAGGGAATTTTAAAGGCTCCAAATCAAAACCACAGCGCCTGGCAAATGACCAATCCATCAGACTCAGGGCGGCACCTGAATCTACAAAAGCATTAACCGGGTAAGATGACAGGGAACAAATCAGGGTAACAGACAAAATGAACTTAGGCTGTAAAGTACCAATGGTGACAGATTTATCAACCTTTTTTTTGCGCTTAGAGCATGCTGAGATAACATGAGCTGAGTCACCACAGTAAAAGCACAACCCATTTTGCCGTCTATAATTTTGCCGTTCACTTCTGGTCAGAATTCTGTCACATTGCATAGATTCAGGTGTCTGTTCAGAAGACACCGCCAAATGGTGCACAGGTTTGCGCTCCCGCAAACGCCGATCAATCTGAATGGCCAGAGTCATTGACTCATTCAGACCTGCAGGCGTAGGGAACCCCACCATGACATTCTTAATGGCTTCAGAAAGACCTTCTCTGAAATTTGCAGCCAGGGCACACTCATTCCACTGAGTAAGCACCGACCATTTCCGAAATTTCTGGCAGTACACCTCTGCTTCATCTTGCCCCTGCAAGAGGGCCAATAACATTTTTTCAGCCTGGTTCTCAAGATTATGTTCCTCATAGAGCAATCCAAGGGCTAGAAAAAACGCATCTACACTAAGCAATGCAGGATCCCCTGGCGCCAATGCGAAGGCCCAATCTTGGGGGTCACCACGCAAAAAGGAAATGATAATCTTAACTTGCTGAACGGCATCACCAGAGGAACGAGGTTTCAAAGAAAGAAACAACTTACAATTGTTCCTAAAATTCAGGAACCTAGATCTATCTCCAGAAAACAACTCCGGAATAGGTATTCTAGGCTCTGACATAGGACTGTGAACAACAAAATCCTGAATACTTTGAACCCTAGCAGCAAGATGATCCAGACTGGAAGCCAAGCTCTGGACATCCATGTCAGCAGCTGAACTCAGAGCCACACCAAGATTAAGAGGAGGAGAGAAGCTAGCCACAGCAGCTAGACACACGGCAAAAAAAAGAAAAAAAATTTCTCAAGGCTTCTTTTCTCCTGCTTCTGCCATGCAATTAACACTTTACTGGCCGGCTGTACTGTTATGATCCTTAGTGGCTGAGGATCACGAATAGACCAGCAAGTGAATAAACTAAGGACAAGCTCTAGGGAGATGGTAACTGGACTGATCGCAAATCTGAACCTATCCAAAACAACTAGAGGTAGCCGGTGAACGTGCCTAAAAAATTCCTAGACGTTTCGAGCCAGCCTGAGGAACTAGCTACCCCTAAAGAGAAAGAAAGACCTCGCTTGCCTCCAGAGAAATAATCCCCAAAGATATAGAAGCCCCCAACAAATATTAACGGTGAAGTAAGAAGAAGGCACATACGTAGGGATGAAATCAGATTCAGCAAAAGAGGCCCACTAGTACTAGAAAGCAGAAAATAGAGCAGGGGTCTATGCGATCAATAAAAAACCCTTACAAAATATCCATCCTGAGATTACAAGAACCCACGCACCAACTAATGGGGTGTGGGGAGAAACTCAGTCCACTAGAGCATCCAGCAAGCAAGGAAATCACATTTTAGCAAGCTGGACAAGAAAACATGATAAACACTGCAGATCAAAAAAATGAGCAAACAAAACTTAGCTTTGTCCTGGATGGACTGGGAGCAAGGTAGTCAGAAGGAATCTGAGTAGCACTGATTACATCGACAGCCGGCAACAAGAGGAAGTAAAACAGAGCTATATAGGAACCTCCCAGAGGATAACGAACCAGCTGATAGCCAGAGACCAGCAGGATAACAAACAAAGCCACCAGGGGGAGCCCAAAGCAAAAGTCACACCATACCACCAGTGACCACAAGAGGGAGCCCGAAAACAGAGTTCACAACAGGTGTCCATCTGTTGGGTTGGGTGTAGTGGAAGACCTGTTGGTCGATGTTATACTATCTATACTGTGGTGAAATTGATACCACTTTGGTAACATAGTAACATAGTTATTAAGGTTGAAGGAAGACTTTAAGTCCATCTAGTTCAACCCATAGCCTAACCTAACATGCCCTAACATGTTGATCCAGAGGAAGGCAAAAAAAACCATGTGGCAAAGAGTAAGCTCCACACTGGGGAAAAAATTCCTTCCCGACTCCACATACGGCAATAAGACTAGTTCCCTGGATCAACACCCTAACAAGGAATCTAGTATATATACCCAGTAACATTATACTTTTCAAGAAAGGCATTCAGTCCCCCTTAAATTTAAGTAATGAATCACTCATTACAACATCATACGGCAGAGAGTTCCATAGTCTCACTGCTCTTACAGTAAAGAATCCGCGTCTCTTATTATGCTTAAACCTTCTTTCCTCCAGACATAGAGGATGCCCCCTTGTCCCTGTCTCAGGTCTATGATTAAAAAGATCATCAGAAAGGTCTTTGTACTGTCTCCTCATATACTTATACATTAACATAAGATCACCCCTTAGCCTTCATTTTTCCAAACTAAATAGCCCCAAGTGTAATAAGCTATCTTGGTTTTGCAGACCCTCCAGTCCTGTAATAACCTTGGTCGCTCTTCTCTGCACCCGCTCCAGTTCAGCTATGTCTTTCTTATACACCAGAAACCAGAACTGTACACAGTATTCTAAGTGTGGTTGAACTAGTGACTTGCATAGAGGTAAAATTATGTTTTCCTTATGAGCATCTATGCCTCTTTTAATGCATTCCATTATTTTATTTGCCTTTGTAGCAGCAGCCTGGCAATGGCCACTAAATGTGAGTTTGTCATCAACCCATACTCCCAGGTCTTTTTCATTGACGGTTTTGCCCAGAGTTTTAGAATCAAGCACATAGTTACCGTATTTTTCGGACTATAAGACGCACCGGACCATAAGACGCAGCCCAAATTTGGGGTGAAAATTGCAGAAAAAAATATTTTTTATTTACAGTATCTTACCTGAGGGCTGGCGGTGGCAGAGCAGGGTCACAGGAGGCATAGTGTCGGCAGAGGTGGGGTGATGCGGTACGGCGTGCACCTGAGCAGGGTCCCTTCCTGCATAGGTGGGCGATGCCATGGCCTGATGTCCATGGGAGGGTTGCAGCAGAGGTGCAGCGGCGGCAGAGGTGCGGGGATGAGGAGGCGCAGTGAGCGGTATGGCGTGAGCGGGGTCCCTTTCACCGGTGAGGTGATGCAGCAGCCCAATAAGCAGCAGAGCCGGGTGAATCATGTTGTTATCGGTGGTGGCGGCCATCTTCCTGAGGCCGCGTGTGTGCAGATGGAGTGCTCTGCTTCCCAGGGCTTCAGGAGAATGGCCGCGGGAGGCCGCACGTGCACAGATGGAGATCGCGGCGGCCATTTTCCTGAAACCAAGATCTAAATCTGCGAACTCGGCTTCAGGAAAATGGCCGCCGCGATCTCCATCTGCGCACGCGCGGCCTCCCACGGCCATTTTCCTAAAGCCCCGGGAAGCAGAGCACTCCATCTGCACACGCGCGGCCTCAGGAAGATGGCCGCCACCACCGATTACAGCATGATTCACCCAGCTCTGCTGCTTACCGGGCTGCTGCATCACCTCACCGGTGAAAGGGACCCCGCTCACTGCGCCTCCTCATCCCCGCACCTCTGCCGCCGCACCTCTGCCGCCGCACCTTTGCCGCCGCCACCACACCACTGCGGGTAAGTTTGCATTACGACTATTAGACGCACCCCCTATTTTCCCCCCTTTTTTTGGGGGGAAAAAGTGCGTCTTGTAGTCCGAAAAATACGGTATATATCTTATTACTTCTACCCAAGTGCATGACCTTACATTTATCCCCATTAAAGCTCATTTGCCATTTATCAGCCTAAGCTTCTAGTTTACATAAATCATCCTGTAATATAAAATTGTCCTCCTCTGTATTGATTACCCTGCAGAGTTTAGTGTCATCTGCAAATATTGAAATTCCACTCTGTATGCCCCCTACAAGATTATTAATAAATATGTTAAAAAGAAGAGGGCCCAACACTGACCCCTGTGGTACCCCACTGCTAACCGCGACCCAGTCCGAGTGTGCTCCATTAATAACCACCCTTTGTTTCCTATCCCTGAGCCAGCTCTTAACCCACTTACACATATTTTCCCCTATCCCCACTATTCTCATTTTATGTATCAACCTTTTGTGTGGCACCGTGATGTCTGCCAATTATTTTTTGAAATGTGAACACTCCTGGTTGGGTGTCCATCTGATGGGTTGGGTGTAGTGGAAGACTGTTGTGAACTCTGTTTTCGGGCTCCCTCTTGTGGTCACTGGTGGTATGGTGTGACTTTTGCTTTGGGCTCCCCCTTGTGGCTTTGTTTGTTATCCTGCTGGTCTCTGGCTATCAGCTGGTTCGTTATCCTCTGGGAGGTTCCTATATAGCTCTGTTTTACTTCCTCTTGTTGCCGGCTGTCGATGTAATCAGTGCTACTCAGATTCCTTCTGACTACCTTGCTCCCAGTCCATCCAGGACAAAGCTAAGTTTTGTTTGCTCATTTTTTTGATCAGCAGTGTTTATCATGTTTTCTTGTCCAGCTTGCTAAAATGTGATTTCCTTGCTTGCTGGATGCTCTAGTGGACTGAGTTTCTCCCCACACACCATTAGTTGGTGCGTGGGTTCTTGTAATCTCAGGATGGATATTTTGTAAGGGTTTTTTATTGATCGCATAGACCCCTGCTCTATTTTCTGCTTTCTAGTACTAGTGGGCCTCTTTTGCTGAATCTGATTTCATCCCTACGTATGTGCCTTCTTCTTACTTCACCGTTAATATTTGTTGGAGGCTTCTATATCTTTGGGGATTATTTCTCTGGAGGCAAGCGAGGTCTTTCTTTCTCTTTAGGGGTAGCTAGTTCTTCAGGCTGGCTCGAAACGTCTAGGAATTTTTTAGGCACGTTCACCGGCTACCTCTAGTTGTTTTGGATAGGTTCAGATTTGCGATCAGTCCAGTTACCATCTCCCTAGAGCTTGTCCTTAGTTTATTCACTTGCTGGTCTATTCGTGATCCTCAGCCACTAAGGATCATAACAGTACAGCCGGCCAGTAAAGTGTTAATTGCATGGCAGAAGCAGGAGAAAAGAAGCCTTGAGAAATGGATGTCCAGAGCTTGGCTTCCAGTCTGGATCATCTTGCTGCTAGGGTTCAAAGTATTCAGGATTTTGTTGTTCACAGTCCTATGTCAGAGCCTAGAATACTTATTCCGGAGTTGTTTTCTGGAGATAGATCTAGGTTCCTGAATTTTAGGAACAATTGTAAGTTGTTTCTTTCTTTGAAACCTCGTTCCTCTGGTGATGCCGCTCAGCAAGTTAAGATTATCATTTCCTTTTTGCGTGGTGACCCCCAAGATTGGGCCTTCGCATTGGCGCCAGGGGATCCTGCATTGCTTAGTGTAGATGCGTTTTTTCTAGCCCTTGGATTGCTCTATGAGGAACATAATCTTGAGAACCAGGCTGAAAAAACGTTATTGGCCCTCTCGCAGGGGCAAGATGAAGCAGAGGTGTACTGCCAGAAATTTCGGAAATGGTCGGTGCTTACTCAGTGGAATGAGTGTGCCCTGGCTGCAAATTTCAGAGAAGGTCTTTCTGAAGCCATTAAGAATGTCATGGTGGGGTTCCCTACGCCTGCAGGTCTGAGTGAGTCAATGACTCTGGCCATTCAGATTGATCGGCGTTTGCGGGAGCGCAAACCTGTGCACCATTTGGCGGTGTCTTCTGAACAGACACCTGAATCTATGCAATGTGACAGAATTCTGACCAGAAGTGAACGGCAAAATTATAGACGGCAAAATGGGTTGTGCTTTTACTGTGGTGACTCAGCTCATGTTATCTCAGCATGCTCTAAGCGCAAAAAAAAGGTTGATAAATCTGTCACCATTGGTACTTTACAGCCTAAGTTCATTTTGTCTGTTACCCTGATTTGTTCCCTGTCATCTTACCCGGTTAATGCTTTTGTAGATTCAGGTGCCGCCTTGAGTCTGATGGATTGGTCATTTGCCAGGCGCTGTGGTTTTGATTTGGAGCCTTTAAAATTCCCTATTCCACTAAGGGGAATTGATTCTACACCATTGGCTACGAATAGACCTCAGTACTGGACACAAGTGACCATGTGCATGACTCCTGTTCATCAGGAGGTGATTCGCTTTCTTGTACTGCATAATTTGCATGATGTCATCGTGTTGGGTCTACCATGGTTGCAGACTCATAATCCAGTCCTGGATTGGAAAGCTATGTTGGTGTCAAGTTGGGGTTGTCAGGGAATTCATGGTGACGCTCCTGTGGTGTCTATTGCTTCGTCCACTCCTTCTGAAGTCCCTACGTTTTTGTCAGACTACCAGGATGTATTTGAGGAGCCCAAACTCAATTCTCTACCTCCTCATAGGGACTGTGATTGTGCTATAAATTTGATTCCTGGTAGTAAGTTTCCTAAGGGACGACTTTTCAATTTATCTGTGCCGGAGCATGCTGCCATGCGGAGTTATATAAAGGAGTCTTTAGAGAAGGGACATATTCGCCCGTCCTCATCCCCTCTTGGTGCAGGATTCTTTTTTGTGGCTAAAAAGGATGGTTCCCTGAGACCCTGTATTGATTATCGCCTTTTGAATAAAATCACGGTCAAATTTCAGTATCCTTTGCCATTGTTAACTGATTTGTTTGCTCGCATTAGGGGGTCTAGTTGGTTCACCAAGATAGATCTTCGTGGTGCGTATAACCTTGTGCGTATAAAACAGGGTGATGAATGGAAAACTGCATTTAATACGCCTGAAGGCCATTTTGAGTACTTGGTGATGCCTTTTGGACTTTCTAATGCTCCTTCAGTCTTTCAGTCCTTTATGCATGACATCTTCCGTGAATATCTGGATAAGTTTATGATTGTGTATCTGGATGATATTCTGTTTTTTTCGGATGATTGGGAGTCTCATGTTAAGCAGGTCGGAATGCTTTATTTGTGAAGGGCTCAAAATGTCTTTTTGGAGTCCAGAAGATTTCTTTTTTGGGTTTCATTTTTTCTCCTTCTACTATTGAGATGGACCCAGTCAAGGTTCCGGCTATTCATTACTGGACGCAGCCTACATCTGTTAAGAGTCTTCAGAAGTTCTTGGGTTTTGCTAATTTTTACCGTCGCTTCATAGCTAATTTTTCTGGCGTTGTTAAGCCTTTGACGGATTTGACCAAGAAGGGTTCTGATGTGACTAATTGGTCTTCTGCGGCTGTGGAGGCCTTTCGGAAGCTGAAGCGTCGGTTTTCTTCGGCTCCGGTCTTATGTCAGCCAGATGTCTCACTTCCCTTCCAGGTGGAGGTTGATGCTTCCGAGATTGGAGCGGGGGCTGTTTTGTCGCAGAGAAGCCCCGATGGCTCTGTGATGAAGCCATGTGCTTTCTTTTCAAGAAAGTTTTCGCCTGCCGAGCGGAATTATGATGTCGGTAATCGGGAGCTGTTGGCTATGAAGTGGGCATTTGAGGAGTGGCGACATTGGCTCGAGGGAGCTAAACATCGTGTGGTGGTCTTGACTGACCACAAGAATTTGATTTATCTCGAGTCGGCCAAGCGGCTGAATCCCAGACAGGCTCGTTGGTCGTTGTTTTTCTCTCGTTTTGATTTCATGGTCTCGTACCTGCCGGGTTCGAAGAATGTGAAGGCTGATGCTCTTTCTAGGAGTTTTGTGCCTGACTCTCCTGGAGATTCAGAGCCGGCTGGTATCCTTAGAAAAGGGGTGATTTTGTCTGCCATCTCCCCAGATTTGTGACGTGTGCTGCAAGAGTTTCAGGCGGATAGACCTGACCGCTGTCCACCGGAGAGACTGTTTGTCCCGGATAGATGGACCAACAGAGTCATCTCTGAGGTTCATTCTTCGGTGTTGGCGGGCCATCCTGGAATATTTGGTACCAGAGACTTGGTGGCCAGGTCTTTTTGGTGGCCTTCCTTGTCGCGGGATGTGCGTTCCTTTGTGCAGTCTTGTGGAATTTGTGCTCGGGCGAAGCCTTGCTGTTCTCGTGCCAGTGGTTTGCTGTTACCTTTGCCTGTCCCGAAGAGGCCTTGGATGCACATTTCCATGGATTTTATTTCTGATCTCCCTGTCTCTCAGAGAATGTCTGTCATCTGGGTGGTGTGTGATCGTTTTTCTAAGATGGTCCATTTGGTGCCCTTGCCTAAGTTGCCTTCCTCCTCCGAGTTGGTTCCACTGTTTTTTCAAAATGTGGTTCGTTTGCACGGGATTCCTGAGAACATTGTTTCTGACAGAGGATCCCAGTTTGTGTCTAGATTTTGGCGGACCTTTTGTGCTAAGTTGGGCATTGAATTGTCTTTTTCGTCGGCCTTCCATCCTCAGACGAATGGCCAAACCGAGCGAACTAATCAGACCTTGGAGACTTATTTAAGATGTTTTGTTTCTGCTGACCAGGACGACTGGGTTACTTTTTTACCGTTGGCCGAGTTTGCCCTTAATAATCGGGCTAGTTCTGCTACTTTGGTTTCTCCTTTTTTTTGTAATTCGGGGTTTCATCCTCGTTTTTCCTCGGGTCAGGTGGAGCCTTCTGACTGTCCTGGAGTGGATGTTGTGGTGGATAGGTTGCATCAGATTTGGAATCATGTGGTGGACAATTTGAAGTTGTCACAAGAGAAGGCTCAGCTCTTTGCCAACCGCCGTCGCTGTGTGGGTCCCCGACTTCGCGTTGGGGACTTGGTGTGGTTGTCTTCTCGCTTCGTTCCTTTGAAGGTCTCCTCTCCTAAGTTCAAGCCTCGGTTTATCGGTCCTTATTAGTGTTGAGCGATACCGTCCGATACTTGAAAGTATCGGTATCGGAAAGTATCGGCCGATACCGGCAAAGTATCGGATCCAATCCGATACCGATACCCGATACCAATACAAGTCAATGGGACTCAAGTATCGGACGGTATTCCTGATGGTTCCCAGGGTCTGAAGGAGAGGAAACTCTCCTTCAGGCCCTGGGAACCATATTAATGTGTAAAATAAAGAATTAAAATAAAAAATATCGCTATACTCACCTCTCCGACGCAGCCTGGACCTCAGCGAGGGAACCGGCAGCGTTGTTTGTTTAAAATTCGCGCTTTTACATGTGAAGTGCCGGCTTGTGATTGGTCAGGGCGGCCATGTTGCCGGGACGCGGACCAATCACAGCAAGCCGTGACGAAATTACGTCACGGCTTGCTGTGATTGGTCCGCGTCCCGGCAACATGGCCGCCATTAACCAATCACAAGCCGGGACGTCACGGGAGGCTGGACACGCGCCCATTTTAAAAAGCGCGCGTGTCCAGCCTCCATTGACGTCCCGGCTTATGATTGGTCACGGCGCCATGTTGCCGGGACGCGGACCAATCACAGCAAGCCGTGACGAAATTACGTCACGGCTTGCTGTGATTGGTCCGCGTCCCGGCAACATGGCCGCCATTAACCAATCACAAGCCGTGACGTCACGGGAGGCTGGACACGCGCGCTTTTTAAAATGGGCGCGTGTCCAGCCTCCCGTGACGTCCCGGCTTGTGATTGGTTGCGCCGCGGTCAACCAATCACAAGCCGGGAGGCTGGACACGCGCGCATTTTAAAATTTTAAAATGGGCGCGTGTCCAGCCTCCCGGCTTGTGATTGGTTGATCGCGGCGCAACCAATCACAAGCCGGGACGTCACGGGAGGCTGGACACGCGCCCATTTTAAAATGCGCGCGTGTCCAGCCTCCCGTGACGTCACGGCTTGTGATTGGTTGCGTCTCCCATGTGACTGCGACGCAACCAATCACAAAGCTGGGACGTAATTTTAAAATCCTTAAGGACCTGAAATTACGTCACGGCTTGCTGTGATTGGTTGCGTCGCCCATGTGACTGCGACGCAACCAATCACAACGCCGGAACGTAATTTTAAAATCCTGAAGGACCTGAAATTACGTCACGGCTTGCTGTGATTGGTTGCGTCCCGGTCACATGGGCGGCACGCAACCAATCACAAGCCGGGACTCACGTAAAGGAAAGAAAAGCGCGAATTTTAAACAAAGAACGCTGCCGCTTCCCTCGGTAAGGTGCAGGCTGCGTCGGAGAGGTGAGTATAGCAATATTTTTTATTTTAATTCTCTCTTTTACACATTTTTACATTAATGTTGTTTCGATACCGATACCCGATATCACAAAAATATCGGATCTCGGTATCGGAATTCCGATACAGCAAGTATCGGCCGATACCCGATACTTGCAGTATCGGAATGCTCAACACTAGTCCTTATAAGATTCTGGAAGTCCTTGGCCCTGTGTCATTCCGTCTGGACCTCCCGGCATCATTTGCTATTCATAATGTGTTCCATCGCTCGTTGTTGCGGAGGTATGTGGTACCTGTGGTTCCTCCGGTTGAGCCTCCTGCCCCGGTGCTGGTTGAGGGAGAATTGGAATACGTGGTGGAGAAGATCTTGGATTCTCGTGTTTCTAGAGGCTCCATTATTTGGTCAAGTGGAAGGGCTATGGTCAGGAGGATAATTCTTGGGTTGTCGCCTCTGATGTTCATGCGGCCGATTTGGTTCGTGCCTTCCATGTGGCTCATCCTGATCGCCCTGGGGGTTTTCATGAGGGTTCGGTGACCCCTCCTTAAGGGGGGGGTACTGTTGTGAACTCTGTTTTCGGGCTCCCTCTTGTGGTCACTGGTGGTATGGTGTGACTTTTGCTTTGGGCTCCCCCTGGTGGCTTTGTTTGTTATCCTGCTGGTCTCTGGCTATCAGCTGGTTCGTTATCCTCTGGGAGGTTCCTATATAGCTCTGTTTTACTTCCTCTTGTTGCCGGCTGTCGATGTAATCAGTGCTACTCAGATTCCTTCTGACTACCTTGCTCCCAGTCCATCCAGGACAAAGCTAAGTTTTGTTTGCTCATTTTTTTGATCAGCAGTGTTTATCATGTTTTCTTGTCCAGCTTGCTAAAATGTGATTTCCTTTCTTGCTGGATGCTCTAGTGGACTGAGTTTCTCCCCACACACCATTAGTTGGTGCGTGGGTTCTTGTAATCTCAGGATGGATATTTTGTAAGGGTTTTTTATTGATCGCATAGACCCCTGCTCTATTTTCTGCTTTCTAGTACTAGTAGGCCTCTTTTGCTGAATCTGATTTCATCCCTACGTATGTGCCTTCTTCTTACTTCACCGTTAATATTTGTTGGGGGCTTCTATATCTTTGGGGATTATTTCTCTGGAGGCAAGCGAGGTCTTTCTTTCTCTTTAGGGGTAGCTAGTTCCTCAGGCTGGCTCGAAATGTCTAGGAATTTTTTAGGCACGTTCACCGGCTACCTCTAGTTGTTTTGGATAGGTTCAGATTTGCGATCAGTCCAGTTACCATCTCCCTAGAGCTTGTCCTTAGTTTATTCACTTGCTGGTCTATTCGTGATCCTCAGCCACTAAGGATCATAACAGAAGACCTGTTGATCCATATTATACTATCTATACTGTGGTGAAATTGGTACCACTTTGGTGGTGTATGACAATAATTTTTGGAAGTGTGAACACCCCTGGTTGGATGTCCATCTGCTGGATTGGGCGTAGTGGAATACCTGTGGGTCCCTATTATACTAATTCTTCTGTGGTGAAAATGATGCCACTTTGGTGGTGTCTGACAATAATTTTTTGAAATGTGAACACTCCTGGCTGGGGTTCCATCTGCTGGATTGGGCGTAGTGGAAGACATGTCGGTTCCTATTATACTATTTCTGTGATAAATTCTTATAATCTATGCGTCTTTGCTTACCGGGGGTGGTGGCTGCAATGAAGTGGGGTCCCAGGGTCGCTGCTAGAGGAGGAGATTGGGGAGATGCTGCAGGCTGGGATGAGGGGGTGTTCCGATGTCCAGTGCTGCTGCTGCGCTGTCCCCGATGCTGCTGCTGCGCTTTGTCGGGTGCTGCTGCTGCACTGTGTCCGGTGCTGCTGCTGCTGCACTGTGTCCGGCGGCGCTGCTGAGGGCTCTGCCAACATTTTGTGAAAGGCCAGAGCCCCCACAGTTCCGTAGTTTCCTGTGCGGTGGACTCCAGGAAAATGGACGCCAGGGGGCAGCGCATGCGCAGATGGAGATCTCGGTACCAATATCTCGGGAGATGAGATCTGAGTTTTCCCGGAGTCCACCACACAGGAAACCATGGAACTGCGGGGGCTCTGGCCTTCGCAAAATGTCAGCAGAGCCCCCCGCAACACCTCCGGACACAGCGCAGCAGCAGCACCGGACACCCGCAGCGACGTGCCGATAAGGTATATCCGCATTATAAGACTCACCCCCATTTTCCCCCAAATTTGGGGAAAAAAAGTGCATCTTATAATCCGAAAAATGAGGTAGTTATTTTTTCTTCACTGCCCACTGCTCACTGGTATAAAATTCTGTAACACACCCATGGTGTCAATATGATCACTGCACAACTAGATAAATTCTTTGGGGAGTGTAGTTTGTAAAATAAGTTCACATATAGGGGGTTTCTGTTGTTCTGGCATCTTAGTGGCTCTGTCAATGTGACATGGTACCCTCAAACCATTCCACCAAAATCTGAACTCCAATATGGCACCTCTTCCCTTCTGAGCTTTGCACTGTGCCTCAAAAGTAGTATTCCCCCACATAAGACATCCGGAATTGATTCCAGGAAGTTTTACATTCAAATAGTCAAATGACACTCCTTCCCTTCTGAACCCTGCCGTGCGCCCAAACAGTAGTATTCTCCCTCATATGGGGTATCGGTGTACTCAGGTGGTGTACTCAGGTTAAAGGGAACCTGTCACCCCGTTTTTTGAAGATGAGCTAAAAATACCGTTAAATAGGGGCAGAGCTGGGCGTTACATTAGTGTCTTTGTGTGCCTTTATAACCTACCTAAGCTGCCGAAATACCTTTGTAAAGTCACTGTTTTCTGCTGTCACTCACGCTGGTCTGGTCCTATGGGCGTGGTGACAGCGCTGTTTCTCCCCCAGAAACCTGCTCATCATTACGTTGGTGGCGTAGTGGTGTGCGCATGTCCAAAGCGAAGATCCACTGCCCAGGAGATTCAAAACAGCGCGGTCTTCGCTATTCGCCGTTTACCGGTGGGCGCGGCCATCTTTCCTGTGGCCGCGCGAGCGCAGATGGAGCGCTCTGCTGCCCGGGGCTTCAGGAAAATGGCCGCGGGATTCCGCGCGTGCGCAGATGGAGATCGCGGCGGCCATTTTCCTGAAGCCCCGGGCAGCAGAACGCTCCATCTGCGCACGCGCGGCCACAGGAAAGATGGCCGCGCCCACCGGTAAACGGCGAATAGCGAAGACCGCGCTGTTTTGAATCTCCTGGGCAGTGGATCTTCGCTTTGGACATGCGCACACCACTACGCCACCAACGTAATGATGAGCAGGTTTCTGGGGGAGAAACAGCGCTGTCACCACGCCCATATGACCAGACCAGCGTGAGTGACAGCAGAAAACGGCGACTTTACAAAGGTATTTCGGCAGCTTAGGTAGGTTATAAAGGCACACAAAGACACTAATGTAACGCCCAGCTCTGCCCCTATTTAACGGTATTTTTAGCTCATCTTCAAAAAACGGGGTGACAGGTGCCCTTTAAATTGCACTACAAATCGTATGGTGCAATTTTTCCTGTTTCCCTTATGAAAATGCAAAATTTAGGGCTAAAATATCATTTTTGTGAGGAAAAATTAGTTTCACACCTCAACGTTATAAACTTCTGTGTGCTTACCACACATGAAAATACATTTCTTGAGGGGTCTAGTTTCCAAAGTCGGGTCACTTGTGGGGGCTTCCACTGTTTAGGCACATCAGGGGCTCTCCAAATGGGACATGACATCAGCTAATAATTCCAGGAAATTTTACATTTAAAAAGTCAACTGACGCTCCTTCCCAAACACACCCAAACAGTAGTTTTCTCCCTCATATTGGGTATCGGCGTACTCAGGAGAAATTGCACAATAAATTGTATGGTTCAATTTCTCCTGTTACCCTTGTGAAAATGCAATATTTTGTGCTAAAAACATATTTGTGGGGAAAATGTGATTTTTGTTATTTTTACAGCTCAATGTTATAAACTTCTGTGTAGCACTTGAGGGTTCAATGTGCTCACCACATATCTAGATCAGTTTCCTGAGGGGTCTAGTTTCCAAAATGATGTCACTTGTGGACGATTTTCATTGTTTAGGCACATCAGGTGCTCTCCAAACGTGACATGGTGTCCGCCAATTGTTCCAGCAAATTTTGCATTCAAAAAGTCAAATGGAGCTCCGTCCCTTACGGGCTCTGCTGTGCACATAAACAGTGGTTTTCTCCCTTATATGGTTAATTGGCATGCTCAGGAGAAATTACACAACAAATTTTGGGCTCAATTTTTTCATGTTACCCTTGTCAAAAATAAAAAAAAAATTGATCTGATGTAATTTTTTTGTGAAAAAAGTTAAATGTTAATTTTTTTTCCACATTCCAAAAATTCCTGTGAAGCACCTGAAGGGTTAATAAATTTCTTGAATGTGGTTTTGAGCACCTTGAGGGGTGCAGTTTTTAGAATGGTGTCACTTTTGGGTATCTTCTATCATATAGATCCTTCAAAGTGACTTCAAATGTGATGTGTTCCCTAAAAAAAATGGTTTTGTAAATTTAGCTGGAAAAATGAAAAATCGTTGGTCAACTTTTAACCTTTATAACTTCCTAACAAAAAAAACTTTGGTTCCAAATTTGTGCTAGTGTAAAGTAGACATGTGGGAAATGTTATTTATTAGCTATTTTGTGTGACCTATTACTGTGATTTAAGGGCATGAAATTCAAAGTTGGAAAATTGCAAAATTTTCAAATTTCCATTTTTTTTCATAAATAAACACAAGTCATACCAAGAAATGTTACCACTATCATGAAGTACAATATGTCACGAAAAAAACAATATCAGAATTACCGGGACCCATTGAAGCTTTCCAGAGTTATTACCTCATAAATGGACAGTGGTTAGAATTGTAAAAATTGTCCCAGTATTTAACGTGCAAACCAACCTCGGGGGTAGAGAGGTTAATGAAAGACTCTTCCACATCTCATCCTCTTTTTAATATACGGTAACATAAATTGAAAGCAGGAGGGAGAAGGAGCTCGTAAATGAGATAGGTCGATGAAATGCTATGTTTTCAAATTTCACATTTTACATATACTTGGTATTCATACTCTCGGTTATCTATATAGATATCTATAAGGCATGCTTCTTCATTTGTGTATCACCTAATTTGTTTTCACATTAGTGGATCGGCAATGCTGCTACTTTGCCAAGAAACGCTTGGCGAGGGTACAGCATAATTGTAATATGCATTAATATGTTTATTATCCCTATGGCATTTTCTGATTGACCTTTTCTATATCACATATTTGCATGAATCAAAGCGGATTCACATATTTATGATCATGCATTTTTAACAGTCAAAGTACCTATTATTTTACAGTAAATCTTCTGACACAGCTTGGAGCATTAACAAGAAAGTAGCCATAACTGGACTAGCTTTTCACTGGCATTGGAAGGAAGTGCTGCTATGGCTATCTTTCCTTGAAGTTAATTATAAATAGAGCTGATTAAATCAATTATGCAATTTCAGTATACTTTTCTAATCAATGAAGTTTGTGAATTCAAATAATTCTTGATTAGTTTTAGACAAATTGCCTAAATTGGTCATCACCATGTTACAAATAACATAAAGCAGAAAAAAAGATCATATTACCTCAGATACAATGCGGCAGGCTTTCCCATAATGGCATGCAGCAGGCACCGCAACTTATAGTACAGCCAATCACGAGGGACTATAGGTGTGAGGTCACTGATGACTTATAGCCACTATAAAAGCCCAAGCAGGAGATGCTGTTGCCATTTAGTGGGGAATATGGACAGGAGCAAGCACTTCAGAAATTAGTCAGACACTGTGCGACTTATAAAACTTAGAGGGAAATATACGCATGTCACTGACATTGAGAGGGCTGCTGTTACTGCATTAATTCACAATCACTGTGTCTAATCAGTCTGTTCTGTTTGCAAGAAGAGTAAAAAATTAGCACAGCACCCATTTTTTTGCATCTGGCAAGTGTCTGCGATTCCGCACCCAATATTTCCTTTTACTTTCCTGCATCAGCCTAGCAGATTTACCACTTCTAAAATGTAGCTCCATGGGATCACAACTACACAAGATGATATAGCTCCAGAAGCTGGGATCTGGCTGTGCATTCTCCAATGCTGTATACACAGCACTAAAGAAGCACTGTGTGCACAGCATTTTGAAGCGCTGAGAGCGCTTCCTCCTCCATACACAGCGATCATGTGACCTCTGTGTATAGTGAGGGAGCAATAACTCCTGCATCAGAGGAGACCCAGACAGCTCTGTTATACGATCAGCAAACTGTATATCCCTAATATACCAGCCCCAATTACAAGGGAATTAATAAGATTTCAATCTTTAAATGTCCCCCAAAGTTCTTTGAAATAAATAAATCAAAAATAAATCAATAAAACAAGTATAAAATAAATTAACTAAAAAGAAAAAAAAACTGCAGTGTCAATCCAAATCACTGTCACTAGCTCCGCAATTAATAAACAAAAAATAAAAATTTGCCCGATATAAAAAATATTTTTACAGAATGGGGAATACATTTTTAATACATTTTGTGCTCATTAAAAAAAAAAAAACAGAAGGAAAAAATAGAAACAAAGACTCCAATTCATTATTGCATTTGTGCCTGTTTTTGTTTAGTTTGGTGTATTTTGTTTGTAGCCAATTCATTATTCTATTTTTAACCCTTTTTATGTCTATTTTATATGAGCTCGCCTGTTTTGTTTTACGGCTTTGTGGGCGGAGATTAGCAATTGCAGATGTTTCCGCCTGAGTCATTAATTGCGATCAATTGTTGCAAAAACAGTTCAAGACAGAAAAAACATTTTCTGGCTTGCGCCAAATTCATGAATTGTGTGTAGCATTTTGAAGAATGTAGTACCAAAGATGGAAACTAATACCAAAAAGCTAAAGAGAGAGAGATGAAAGTGAAATAGAAACAAAGTCCCATGTAAAAAAAGACTTATTTTCAATATAATATATTTAACATATTACTTGAATATCCGAAAGAGAATTTTTTTAAAGGGAACCTGTCACCCCCAAAATCGATGGTGAGGTAAGCTCACCGTTATCAGGGGCTTAGGGCTTATCTACAGCATTCTGTAATGCTGTAGATAAGCCCCCGATGTATCCTGAAAGAGGAGAAAAAGAGGTTATAATATACTCACCTGGGCGGTCCTGCTGCGGTCCGTGGTCAAATAGGCGTCTTAGGTCCGCTCCGGCGCCTCCTATCTTCATTCCATGACGTCCTCTTCTGGTCTCCGCGCCGCAGCTTCGGCGCAGGCGTACTTTGTCTGCCCTGTTGAGGGCAGAGCAAAGTACTGCAGTGCGCAGGCGTCAGGAAAGGTCAGAGAGGCCCGGCGCCTGCGCACTGCAGTACTTTGCTCTGCCCTCAACAGGGCAGACAAAGTACGCCTGCGCCGAAGCAACGGTGTGAAGACCAGAAGAGGACATCATGGAATGAAGATGGGAGGTGCCGGAGCGGACCTGAGACGCCCATCGGAGCGGGACCGCCCCTGGGTGAGTATAATCTAACGTCTTTTTCTCCTCTTTCAGGTAACATCGGCGGCTTATCTACAGCATTACAGAATGCTGTAGATAAGCCCCTGATGACGGTGAGCTTACCTCACCATCGATTTTGGGGGTGACAGGTTCGCTTTAAGCTCTTTTAACCGCATGTATGATAAAAAACAAAATGGTGTCTGGTCAGGAATAGAGGTAAATGGGCCAGTCTTGAACAGGTTAAAGACCATCGTTAATATTAGTCCAATCTGTAAAAATTTTGTTTCATCGTCCGGCACTAATTTTTTTGCACCACAGTCACTGTTTAGCATCCAATGTTCTGCCAGCTAAGTGGGCGATCAGTATCACTCTTCACCTTCTGGTCCACCTGCTCCCTAAAGTGACGCAAGTGATGGCACTACAGTCCAGCAAGCAAGAGTCCTATATATTTTCTATGCCAATTTGGGCATTACTTAGCTTTTTGCTTTGCTAGCGCCTCTTGACTACCACGTGGGACATTTCCTCTTCTTCTCGCTTTCCTTCCTTCTTTATCCCATTACCCGACCGACAGTTTCCTGCACCAGGGTCAATACTTCTTCGGTTTCTTTCTTTTGCTCTGGACCAACCCCAGACACTACTCACTTCCTTCACATTGTAGCTTCTCTCGTAGGAGCTCAGTACCTGCCTCGATCATCTCTCTCTTGCCACAAAAGCACCCACTGCATGTGGCTCCGCTGACTAACCAGACTTGAGGTCTGCAATTACTGTAAACTCCTCCCTATCTGATATTCTACCTGGAAAGTCTGTGTTGTGCCCTCACTTAGCTCTTAAATCATAAATTTGAGGATATACAGGCTTTTGAGGGATACATAAATTATCACATTGGAGAAAACCCCAAATAAACCATATAAATATCATTGTTATATAGCATGCTACTATCTTTTTTTGCAATTCGGTAACACCCCGGGGTGCTAACCTCTATCTGGCAGAATAGGACATAAATTTAGCACACTCCACCCCCCAACATGTCTCACCGTGTCTGCGGCATCATCAGGGATTACACTATAATAACACTATAAGACACTACATCATTTCACATACTGTATCTTCAAGGGGAAGTGTGGAAAACACCTTCACTCGTGGGCAGCATGGTGGCGCAGTGGTTAGCACAGCAGCCTTGCAGCGCTGGGGTCCTGGGTTCTAATCCCACCTTGGACAACATCTGCAAAGAGTTTGTATGTTCTCTCCGTGTTTGTGTGGGTTTCCTCCGGGTACTCCGGTTTCCTCCCACATTCCAAAGACATACTGATAGGGAATTTAGATTGTGAGCCCCATCGGGGACAGCGATGATAATGTGTGCAAACTATAAAGCGCTGCGTAATATGCTAGCGCTATATAAAAATAAAGATTATTATTATTCACTTCTTTACAGCTGATGCAAACAAGCACCAGCGCAGAAAGAGACAGCACCATCTAAATAGTTATCAGCCATGGCTATATGTAATATAGACAACATCAGTACAGTATAAAAGGAGCTCTGCTCCTGAGCTCCTTCCACACATGCGCAACCTCTTCCCAGGACGTTTATTCATGTCCTAATGTGAGAAGGGGATAAACAAACTGCTTGCTATTACTGATGACTATCTACTTGCCCATAGCCATGTACAGGTCCTTCTCAAAAAATTAGCATATAGTGTTAAATTTCATTATTTACCATAATGTAATGATTACAATTAAACTTTCATATATTATAGATTCATTATCCACCAACTGAAATTTGTCAGGTCTTTTATTGTTTTAATACTGATGATTTTGGCATACAACTCCTGATAACCCAAAAAACCTGTCTCAATAAATTAGCATATTTCACCCGTCCAATCAAATAAAAGTGTTTTTTAATAACAAACAAAAAAACCATCAAATAATAATGTTCAGTTATGCACTCAATACTTGGTCGGGAATCCTTTGGCAGAAATGACTGCTTCAATGCGGCGTGGCATGGAGGCAATCAGCCTGTGACACTGCTGAGATGTTATGGAGGCCCAGGATGCTTCAATAGCGGCCTTAAGCTCATCCAGAGTGTTGGGTCTTGCGTCTCTCAACTTTCTCTTCACAATATCCCACAGATTCTCTATGGGGTTCAGGTCAGGAGAGTTGGCAGGCCAATTGAGCACAGTAATACCATGGTCAGTAAACCATTTACCAGTGTTTTTGTGGACTGTGAGCAGGTGCCAGGTCGTGCTGAAAAATGAAATCTTCATCTCCATAAAGCATTTCAGCCGATGGAAGCATGAAGTGCTCCAAAATCTCCTGATAGCTAGCTGCATTGACCCTGCCCTTGATGAAACACAGTGGACCAACACCAGCAGCTGACATGGCACCCCACACCATCACTGACTGTGGGTACTTGACACTGGACTTCAGGCATTTTGGCATTTCCTTCTCCCCAGTCTTCCTCCAGACTCTGGCACCTTGATTTCCGAATGACATGCAAAATTTGCTTTCATCAGAAAAAAGTACTTGGGACCACTTAGCAACAGTCCAGTGCTGCTTCTCTGTAGCCCAGGTCAGGCGCTTCTGCCGCTGTTTATGGTTCAAAAGTGACTTTACCTGGGGAATGCGGCACCTGTAGCCCATTTCCTGCACACGCCTGTGCACGGTGGCTCTGGATGTTTCCACACCAGACTCAGTCCACTGCTTCCTCAGGTTCCCCAAGGTCTGGAATCGGTCCTTCTCCACAATCTTCCTCAGGGTCCGGTCACCTCTTCTTGTTGTACAGCGTTTTCTGCCACATTTTTGCCTTCCAACAGACTTACCATTGAGGTGCCTTGATACAGCACTCTGGGAACAGCCTATTTGTTGGGAAATTTCTTTCTGGGTCTTACCCTCTTGCTTGAGGGTGTCAATGATGGCCTTCTTGACATCTGTCAGGTCGCTAGTCTTACCCATGATGGGGGTTTTGGGTAATGAACCAGGCAGGGAGTTTTTAAAAGCCTCAGGAATCTTTTGCATGTGTTTAGAGTTAATTAGTTGATTCAGAAGATTAGGGTAATAGGTCGTTTAGAGAACCTTTTCTTGATATGCTAATTTATTGAGACAGGTTTTTTGGGTTATCAGGAGTTGTATGCCAAAATCATCAGTATTAAAACAATAAAAGACCTGACAAATTTCAGTTGGTGGATAATGAATCTATAATATATGAAAGTTTAATTGTAATCATTACATTATGGTAAATAATGAAATTTAACACTATATGCTAATTTTTTGAGAAGGACCTGTATCTCAAGACCATGTTGACATTACTAAGGGTGCCTTAGCATTAAAAAGCTCGAAAGGGGCTGACTATGATCATTGGAGACCTCTGTGTTATATACATATTTAAGGGCAATAGGAGACTTCTGAGCACTTTCTATTCATACTGAATTGATTCTGTCCAAATCAGATTTTTTAAAACAAATCGGACAAATCAAACCCAGAAAGTTGCTCACCTCTAATTATATATATATTTTTTTTAGAAATACACAAATTCTTTGTTCCTTTGGCTCACAGACTGTTAGGGTTGGCGGATTGCGCTAAATATAAAAATAAATAATAAAGTGCAATCTCAACCCGGGGTCCACTGTGCAGAGGTGGAAAACTGCTGCTAGTGAGCAGTGACGGTACTAAACAACGAGCGATCACTAAAACCGCACTGTGTTTAACGTCACTCAGTGTGAACAGAACTCAGAGTACCAACTCAGTTACTGCACGGAAAGGCACGGCTGAAAGTAAGCAGGATGCTAAAACTGATAGACGTCACAGGAGAAGTAGCATGTGAGTAGTACTCACACTGCAAGTAAATTGTGCTAACTGCACACGTGTAATAAAGCAGAAATCGAGTCAAGGAAAAGAACTCAAGTGACACTAGGTGCAATGGCCTGACGCTGTCCCTAAAAGGTGTAGCCTGAGGTTGGATTTGCTCTGTGACTCAACTGTGCTATCGGCAAACATGAAGGAGACAGATTCTAAGCCAAGGGGAAGCTTCCCTGTCCTATCCCTACCTGCCAAAGTAAGAGCTCTCAATGAACAGAGCGACACGGGCAAACAGAGTGGTAGAGTATCCACTCACATAGACCTCACAAAACTAATACTAGCACGCCCGCGCACGCCACTAGGGGGTGTTTTCTTTACAAGGCTCCACCCCAAACACTCACGCCCAGTCAGCCGAGGCATCGCCTGTGGACCAATCCGAAGCTGCCACCTCACCAGGGTAGCAACCCTCTGACCACCAATGAGCAGACGCCACATCACATACATGCTTAGTAGGGAAATCTCTGGACTTAGACTCCCAAGCATCAGGCTGCACCTGTATATCGCTGGTTACCATAGACTTGACTGGAAAGCCAGCAGTAACTAAATGAATACCATGACCTGAGCAAGACACTGAGACTGACGTCTGTGCTGAGCAGCACTTGCTTCAGCCGGGCCAGAATGGGAGACCGCAACACCAGGCAATGCTTGGGATCTATCCTGCGCAGCGGGAGAATCCTGACACCTAACACTAACTAAATCAAACCTGCAATCCAAAACATTTTCACCAACGTGCAAAAATATGACTACCATATCCTGTGTAAGGATGGTACCCATGTGTATGTGGAATTCTGCTCCAGATCTATTTCAAACAGTTTCAGTTTTTAAAGATGTGTCCAATATTATTGTGCTACCTTTTATATAGCCTAACTATACTATTTGAGTATTTGTGCATGTTAATACCATCCTGTGTAACTATGTCTTACTTTATACAGTGGGGCAAAAAAGTATTTAGTCAGTCAGCAATAGTGCAAGTTCCACCACTTAAAAAGATGAGAGGCGTCTGTAATTTACATCATAGGTAGACCTCAACTATGGGAGACAAACTGAGAAAAAAAAATCCAGAAAATCACATTGTCTGTTTTTTTTATCATTTTATTTGCATTTTATGGTGGAAAATAAGTATTTGGTCAGAAACAAACAATCAAGATTTCTGGCTCTCACAGACCTGTAACTTCTTCTTTAAGAGTCTCCTCTTTCCTCCACTCATTACCTGTAGTAATGGCACCTGTTTAAACTTGTTATCAGTATAAAAAGACACCTGTGCACACCCTCAAACAGTCTGACTCCAAACTCCACTATGGTGAAGACCAAAGAGCTGTCAAAGGACACCAGAAACAAAATTGTAGCCCTGCACAAGGCTGGGAAGACTGAATCTGCAATAGCCAACCAGCTTGGAGTGAAGAAATCAACAGTGGGAGCAATAATTAGAAAATGGAAGACATACAAGACCACTGATAATCTCCCTCGATCTGGGGCTCCACGCAAAATCCCACCCCGTGGGGTCAGAATGATCACAAGAACGGTGAGCAAAAATCCCAGAACCACGCGTGGGGACCTAGTGAATGAACTGCAGAGAGCTGGGACCAATGTAACAAGGCCTACCATAAGTAACACACTACGCCACCATGGACTCAGATCCTGCAGTGCCAGACGTGTCCCACTGCTTAAGCCAGTACATGTCCGGGCCCGTCTGAAGTTTGCTAGAGAGCATTTGGATGATCCAGAGGAGTTTTGGGAGAATGTCCTATGGTCTGATGAAACCAAACTGGAACTGTTTGGTAGAAACACAACTTGTCGTGTTTGGAGGAAAAAGAATACTGAGTTGCATCCATCAAACACCATACCTACTGTAAAGCATGGTGGTGGAAACATCATGCTTTGGGGCTGTTTCTCTGCAAAGGGGCCAGGACGACTGATCCGGGTACATGAAAGAATGAATGGGGCTATGTATCGTGAGATTTTGAGTGCAAACCTCCTTCCATCAGCAAGGGCATTGAAGTTGAAACGTGGCTGGGTCTTTCAACATGACAATGATCCAAAGCACACCGCCAGGGCAATGAAGGAGTGGCTTCATAAGAAGCATTTCAAGGTCCTGGAGTGGCCTAGCCAGTCTCCAGATCTCAACCCTATAGAAAACCTTTGGAGGGAGTTGAAAGTCCGTGTTGCCAAGCGAAAAGCCAAAAACATTACTGCTCTAGAGGAGATCTGCATGGAGCAATGGGCCAAAATACCAACAACAGTGTGTGGCAACCTTGTGAAGACTTACAGAAAACGTTTGACCTCTGTCATTGCCAACAAAGGATATTTTACAAAGTATTGAGATGAAATTTTGTTTCTGACCAAATACTTATTTTCCACCATAAAATGCAAATAAAATGATAAAAAAACAGACAATGTGATTTTCTGGATTTTTTTTTCTCAGTTTGTCTCCCATAGTTGAGGTCTACCTATGATGTAAATTACAGACGCCTCTCATCTTTTTAAGTGGTGGAACTTTCACTATTGCTGACTGACTAAATACTTTTTTGCCCCACTGTATCTACATTATTAGCAGTATAAGGCAATATTATACAAAAACTTTTGCAATAAATCTTATTAGATAAAATGCAATTTCTACAATTTTCAGCCAATTCTTTCCTTCTCCCCACCTACTACACTGAGCACTCTCAGAATTAGGCATCTGCTTTGGAGCCTCTGCTACAAATCTGGCCAAAAAATGACCAAAATAGAAAAGCATGGAGAAAAAAACAGAAAGACACAAAAAGATAATACAGAAGCTTGAAGTTAGTGTTTACCACCCCCAGTGCTGGATTCAAAACTAATTTGCTCAGTAATGCTCCATAATATATAATCTACTATATAATTGTCTAAGGGTCACTTCCGTCTTTCTGTCCTTCTGTCCTTCTGTCTTTCTTTCTGTCACGGATATTCATTTGTCGTGGCCTCTGTCTGTCATGGAATCCAAGTCGTTGATTGGTAGTGGCAAAACGCCCACGACCATTGCCACGACCAATCAGCGAGGGGCACAGTCCGGAAGAAAATGGCCGCTCCTTACTCCCCGCACTCAGTGCCCGGAGTCCGCATACTCCCCTCCGGTTACCGCTCACAAAAGGTTAATGCCGGCGGTAACGGACCGCGTTATGCCGCGGGTAACGCACTCCGTAACCGCTGCTATTAACCCTGTGTGTTTCCAATTTTTTACTATTGAGGCAGCCTATGCGGCATCAATAGCAAAAAAATGTAATGTTAAAAATAATAAAAAAACAAAAAACCTGCTATACTCACACTCCGTAGTCCGCCGAGCCGCTCGCGCCGGCCGCCATCTTCCGTTCCTGGCGATGCATTGCGAAATTACCCAGAAGACCGCTAAGTCTTCTGGGTAATTTCGCAATGCATCCTGGGAACGGAAGATGGCGGCAGCTGCGCGAGCGGCTCCGCGGAGCTTCGGTGGATCCCAAGCGTCGGTACCCTCTTCCTGGATCCAGGCGCCAATGGAAGGTGAGTATATAACTATTTTTTATTTTAATTCTTTTTTTTTTAACAGGGATATCATGCCCACATTGCTATATACGTGGGCTGCGCAATATACAACGTGGGCTGCGCAATATACAACGTGGACTGCGCAATATACAATGTGGGCTGTGCAATATACAACGTGGGCTGCGCAATATACTATGTGGACTGCTGTTATGACCCCAATGGCGAGGGTCTCAGAGGAACGTGGAAGTCTGCAGAATACAAAAATCCAGCTCATAGGGCAGTGGTAACTGGGTTGACCATATATCTACTCCTAACGCCAACACTAGAAGTAGCCGGGGATCATTCCTACGTTGATTCTAGATGACACGCGCCAGCCGGAGAATCTAGCTACCCCTAGTAGAGGAAAACAAAGACCTTTCTTGCCTCCAGAGAAGGGAACCCCAAAGCTGGATAGAAGCCCCCCACAAATAATGACGGTGAGGTAAGAGGAAATGACAAACACAGAAATGAACCAGGTTTAGCACAGAGAGGCCCGCTTACTGATAGCAGAATAAAGAAAGGTAACTTATATGGTCAACAAAAACCCTATCAAAATCCACACTGGCAATTCAAGAACCCCCGAACCGTCTAACGGTCCGGGGGGAGAACACCAGCCCCCTAGAGCTTCCAGCAAAGGTCAGGATATAGATTTGGAACAAGCTGGACAAAAATACAAAACCAAAACAAATAGCAAAAAGCAAAAGGCAGACTTAGCTGATATAACTGGAACCAGGATCAGTAGACAAGAGCACAGCAGACTAGCTCTGATAACTACGTTGCCAGGCATTGAACTGAAGGTCCAGGGAGCTTAAATAGCAACACCCCTAACTAACGACCCAGGTGCGGATAAAAGGAATGACAGAAAAACCAGAGTCAAAAAACTAGTAACCACTAGAGGGAGCAAAAAGCAAATTCACAACAGTACCCCCCCCTTAGTGAGGGGTCACCGAACCCTCACCACGACCACCAGGGCGATCAGGATGAGCGGCATGAAAGGCACGAACTAAATCGGCCGCATGAACATCAGAGGCGACCACCCAGGAATTATCCTCCTGACCATAGCCCTTCCACTTGACCAGGTACTGAAGCCTCCGCCTGGAGAGGCGAGAATCCAAGATCTTCTCCACCACGTACTCCAACTCGCCCTCAACCAACACCGGAGCAGGAGGCTCAGCAGAAGGAACTACAGGCACAATGTACCGCCGCAACAAGGACCTATGAAATACATTGTGAATAGCAAACGACACAGGAAGATCCAGACGAAAAGATACAGGATTAAGGATTTCCAATATCTTGTAAGGCCCAATAAAACGAGGTTTAAATTTGGGAGAGGAGACCTTCATAGGAACAAAGCGGGAAGAAAGCCATACCAAATCCCCAACGCGTAGTCGGGGACCCACACCGCGACGGCGGTTGGCAAAGCGCTGAGCCTTCTCCTGTGACAACTTCAAGTTGTCCACCACATGATTCCAGATCTGCTGCAACCTATCCACCACAGAATCCACCCCAGGACAGTCAGAAGGCTCCACATGACCCGAAGAAAAGCGAGGATGGAAACCAGAGTTGCAGAAAAAAGGCGAAACCAAGGTGGCGGAACTAGCCCGATTATTAAGGGCAAACTCAGCCAACGGCAAGAATGTCACCCAATCGTCCTGATCCGCAGAGACAAAACACCTCAAATAAGCCTCCAAAGTCTGATTGGTTCGCTCCGTCTGTCCATTAGTCTGAGGATGGAAAGCAGACGAAAACGACAAATCAATGCCCATCCTACTACAAAAGGATCGCCAGAACCTGGAAACGAACTGGGATCCTCTGTCTGACACAATATTCTCAGGGATGCCGTGCAAACGAACCACGTTCTGGAAAAACACAGGAACCAGATCGGAAGAGGAAGGCAGCTTAGGCAAAGGAACCAAATGGACCATCTTGGAGAAGCGATCACATATCACCCAGATAACGGACATGCCCTGAGATAGCGGAAGATCAGAAATGAAATCCATGGAGATATGTGTCCAAGGTCTCTTCGGGACAGGCAAGGGCAAGAGCAAACCGCTGGCACGAGAACAGCAAGGCTTAGCTCGAGCACAAGTCCCACAGGACTGCACAAATGACCGCACATCCCTTGACAAGGAAGGCCACCAAAAGGACCTGGCCACCAGATCTCTGGTGCCAAAAATTCCCGGGTGACCTGCCAACACCGAGGAATGAACCTCGGAAATGACTCTGCTGGTCCACTTATCCGGGACAAACAGTCTGTCAGGTGGACAAGACTCAGGCCTATCAGCCTGAAATCTCTGCAACACACGTCGCAGATCCGGAGAAATAGCTGACAAGATAACTCCATCTTTAAGAATACCAACAGGATCAGTGACTCCAGGAGCATCAGGCACAAAGCTCCTAGAAAGAGCATCGGCCTTCACATTCTTTGAACCTGGTAAATACGAGACAACAAAATCAAAGCGGGAGAAAAACAATGACCAGCGGGCCTGTCTCGGATTAAGGCGTTTAGCAGACTCGAGATACATCAGATTTTTGTGATCAGTCAAGACCACCACACGATGCTTAGCACCCTCGAGCCAATGACGCCACTCCTCAAATGCCCATTTCATGGCCAACAACTCCCGATTGCCCACATCATAATTTCGCTCGGCAGGCGAAAACTTCCTAGAGAAAAAGGCACAAGGTTTCATAACAGAGCAACCAGGGCCTCTCTGCGACAAAACGGCCCCTGCCCCAATCTCCGAAGCATCCACCTCAACCTGAAAGGGAAGTGAGACGTCAGGCTGGCACAAAACAGGCGCCGAAGTAAACCGGCGTTTCAACTCCTGAAAAGCCTCCACGGCAGCAGGAGCCCAGTTAGCTACATCGGAGCCCTTCTTGGTCATATCCGTCAAAGGTTTCACAATGCTAGAAAAATTAGCGATAAAACGACGGTAGAAGTTAGCGAAGCCCAAGAACTTCTGAAGACTCTTAACTGACGAGGGCTGAGTCCAATCAAGAATAGCTCGGACCTTGACTGGGTCCATCTCCACAGCAGAAGGGGAAAAAATGAACCCCAAAAAGGGAACCTTCTGTACACCAAAGAGACACTTTGAGCCCTTGACAAACAAAGAATTTTCACGCAAAATTTTAAAGACCAACCTGACCTGCTCCACATGCGAATCCCAATTATCAGAAAAAACCAAAATATCATCCAGATAAACAATCAAAAATTTATCCAGATACTTCCGGAAAATGTCATGCATAAAGGACTGAAAAACTGAAGGCGCATTGGAGAGCCCAAAAGGCATCACTAAGTACTCAAAATGACCTTCGGGCGTATTGAATGCGGTTTTCCATTCATCACCTTGCTTAATGCGCACAAGGTTGTACGCACCACGAAGGTCTATCTTGGTGAACCACTTGGCACCCTTAATCCGGGCAAACAAGTCAGACAACAGCGGTAAAGGATACTGAAATTTGACAGTGATCTTATTCAAAAGCCGATAATCAATACAAGGTCTCAAAGATCCGTCCTTTTTTGCCACAAAAAAGAATCCCGCACCAAGAGGGGAAGAAGACGGACGAATATGTCCTTTCTCCAGAGACTCCTTGATATATGAACGCATAGCGGTATGTTCAGGTACCGACAGATTAAACAGTCTTCCCTTAGGAAATTTACTGCCCGGGATCAAATCTATAGCACAGTCACAGTCCCTATGAGGAGGCAGTGCACTGGACTCAGACTCACTGAAGACATCCTGATAATCAGACAAATACTCCGGAACTTCCGAAGGCGTAGAAGAAGCAATAGACACAGGCAGGGAATCCCCATGAATACCACGACAGCCCCAACTTGAGACTGACATAGCCTTCCAGTCCAGGACTGGATTATGGGTCTGTAACCATGGCAGCCCCAAAACAACCAAATCATGCATTTTATGCAAAACCAGGAAACGTATCACCTCGCGGTGTTCAGGAGTCATGCACATGGTAACCTGTGTCCAATACTGCGGTTTATTTGCTGCCAATGGTGTAGCATCAATACCCCTAAGAGGAATAGGATTTTCTAATGGTTCAAGAGTAAAACCACAGCGCTTAGCAAATGAGAGATCCATGAGACTCAGGGCAGCACCTGAATCTACAAACGCCATGACAGGATAAGATGACAGTGAGCAAATCAAAGTTACAGACAGAATAAATTTAGGTTGCAAATTACCAACGGTGACAGGACTAACAACCTTAGCTATACGTCTAGAGCATGCTGAGATAACATGTGTAGAATCACCACAGTAGTAGCACAAGCCATTCTGGCGTCTATGAATTTTCCGCTCATTTCTAGTCAGGATTCTATCACATTGCATTAAATCAGGTGTCTGTTCAGACAACACCATGAGGGAATTTGCGGTTTTGCGCTCCCGCAACCGCCGGTCAATTTGAATAGCCAATGCCATAGTATCATTCAGACCTGTGGGAATGGGAAAACCCACCATAACATTCTTAATGGCTTCAGAAAGGCCATTTCTAAAATTAGCGGCCAGTGCACACTCGTTCCAATGTGTCAGCACGGACCATTTCCGAAATTTTTGGCAATACACTTCAGCCTCGTCCTGCCCCTGAGACATAGCCAGCAAGGCCTTTTCTGCCTGAATCTCAAGATTGGGTTCCTCATAAAGTAAACCGAGCGCCAGAAAAAACGCATCAAGATCAGCCAATGCCGGATCTCCTGGCGCCAGCGAAAAAGCCCAATCCTGAGGGTCGCCCCGTAAGAACGAAATAACAATTTTTACTTGCTGAGCAGAATCTCCAGATGAACAGGGTCTCAGGGACAAAAACAATTTACAATTATTCACGAAATTCCTAAACTTAAACCTGTCTCCGGAAAACAGTTCAGGAATCGGTATTTTAGGTTCGGACCTAGGATTTTTGATAACATAGTCTTGTATGCCCTGCACACGAGTAGCCAGCTGGTCCACTTGTAATCAAGGTCTGGACATTCATGTCTGCAGCAAGCATAGCCACTCTGAGGTAAAGGGGAAAAAGAAAAAAAAAAAAAAAAAAACTCAGAATCTTCTTTCTTATAATCCCTCTTCTGCAATGCATTAAACATTTAATACTGGCCTGGCAAACTGTTATGACCCCAATGGCGAGGGTCTCAGAGGAACGTGGAAGTCTGCAGAATACAAAAATCCAGCTCATAGGGCAGTGGTAACTGGGTTGACCATATATCTACTCCTAACGCCAACACTAGAAGTAGCCGGGGATCATTCCTACGTTGATTCTAGATGACACGCGCCAGCCGGAGAATCTAGCTACCCCTAGTAGAGGAAAACAAAGACCTTTCTTGCCTCCAGAGAAGGGAACCCCAAAGCTGGATAGAAGCCCCCCACAAATAATGACGGTGAGGTAAGAGGAAATGACAAACACAGAAATGAACCAGGTTTAGCACAGAGAGGCCCGCTTACTGATAGCAGAATAAAGAAAGGTAACTTATATGGTCAACAAAAACCCTATCAAAATCCACACTGGCAATTCAAGAACCCCCGAACCGTCTAACGGTCCGGGGGGAGAACACCAGCCCCCTAGAGCTTCCAGCAAAGGTCAGGATATAGATTTGGAACAAGCTGGACAAAAATACAAAACCAAAACAAATAGCAAAAAGCAAAAGGCAGACTTAGCTGATATAACTGGAACCAGGATCAGTAGACAAGAGCACAGCAGACTAGCTCTGATAACTACGTTGCCAGGCATTGAACTGAAGGTCCAGGGAGCTTAAATAGCAACACCCCTAACTAACGACCCAGGTGCGGATAAAAGGAATGACAGAAAAACCAGAGTCAAAAAACTAGTAACCACTAGAGGGAGCAAAAAGCAAATTCACAACAGACTGCGCAATATACAACGTGGGCTGCGCAATATACAATGTGGGCTGCGCAATATACAACGTGGGCTACGCAATATACAACGTGGGCTGCGCAATATACAACGTGGGCTGCGCAATGTACAATGTGGGCTGCGCAATATACTTTGTGGGCTGCGCAATATACAACGTGGCCTGCGCAATGTACTACGTTGGCTGCGCAATATACAATGTGGGCTGCGCAATATACAACGTGGGCTGCTCAATGTACTACGTGGGCTGCGCAATGTACTGCGTGGGCTGCGCAATGTACTGCGTTGGCTGCGCAATGTACTGCGTTGGCTGCGCAATGTACTGCGTGGGCTGCGCAATGTACTGCGTGGGCTGCGCAATGTACTGCATGGGTTGCGCAATGTACTGCGTGGGCTGCACAATGTACTGCGTGGCTGTGCAATATACTACATGGGCTGTGCTATACACTACGCATACATTTTCTAGAATACCCGATGCGTTAGAATCGGGCCACCATCTAGTGTCCTATATTCTGCTACTGCTTCTTAGGCCTCCTTCGCACGTCCTGGTGATTCCTGCACAGGAAAAACAAGTACTGATGAGATCCGTGGTCCATGTACATGTGCCATGTGTATGTACGTATGTGACATCCATGTATCTGTTTGCTGTCAGTGTGTCACATCCTTGTGCCATCCGTGTGCTCCTGTGTCATGTACCAGAGCCTGGGAAAGGAGCTACAGTTAGCAGTTCCCAGTGGTGGTGAAGGCTGCTCTCATTTTGTCGCCTGGTCTCCCTGAGATTAACGCGACCAGTCGCCAATTATGGGAATTGTACTCCGCACCCGTGTGTAAAATTAAGAATTAAATAAAAAAAATGATGTGGGCTCCTGCGTAATTTTTATAACCTGCAGAGGGAAAGGTAACTGCTGGGGTATGAGTGAGATCATGGTGCTAGTGGTGATGTCATAAAGGTCACCACAAGTCATCGGGCCGCTCACAGTGTCCTGAGTGTTGGAAAAGTTGTCAGTGAACGACGGTAACCTCTATGACATTACCGCTCATCACTAAAGCAGCATCCCAAACTCAGCTCTGTGTGTCCTGGATGTCAGGGAGAACGGTTGCATCATGCCACTGTTCATCAAGACATCCAGATGTACCCCGCTTGCCACCACACCAGGACAATTTGGAAGAGAGAGGCTAAGCTTCAGATTTGGCACATCTTATGGATGCACCATTTCTGAGGTGGCTGAGGGCTGATGTTAATAGCCTGAGAGGGGGCGAAGCAATATCCCTGGCCCCTTCCCAAGCTATTAATATCAACCCACTGCTGTCTGATTAGCCTTTGTTGGTTTGAATTTATGGGGACCCCTATGTCATTTTTTTATGCAGTCCCTCGTAAACTAACCAGTAAAGGCTAAACAAACAGCTGTGAGCTGTTATTAATGGCATGGAAACCTTTTGTGATATTGTCCCCTTTCCTAGATTATTAACATCAACCTCAGCCATGGGCTTTCTCTCTGCTGGTTAAAACAATTACGTGGGAGCCCACACCATTTTTTTAATTTAATTCGTAATTTTACGCACGATGTGCACAGCAGATGCTGATTACAACTCCCATCATTGTTGCTTCGTCATACAAATCTCAGGGAGACCATGCAACAAGAATGAGAGCTGCCTTCAGCACCCAGCGCCTGGGATCAGTGCGAACTGTACCACTTTTTCCCAGGCGCTGGTCCATGCTAGCTGTGTGTCATCTGTGTGCATGTGTGCCGCATGCATTTTGTCCATGCTGCACAAACAAAGGGTCATGTCTGCGGGTTTTTCACATGGACACACGATCCATGTGATAAACCTTACATGTGCGCATTGTATTTGCGGCCCTTAAAAAACAGATCGCATATGGACACAATAAACAGACATGTGAAGGGGCCTAGGAGATAGGTGAGCAGGATCTCCTCAATGTCTCTGTGGGTTATGTGTTATAGAATAGCTCTTCACTTACTAGCTGAGGGAAAACTGACAATTCTAGATGGAGAAAGAGATAAATATGGAGCATGCAAAAGAAAAATTGTTGAAAAATGCCATATATAGCGGTGCTTGAAAGTTTGTGTACTCTTTAAAATTTTCCATATTTCTGCATAAATTTGACCTAAAGATCAGATGAAAAGAACCAAATCAAAGAAATAAATCCAAATTGTTTACTGTAACTTTTTATTGAGGAAAATGATCTCATATTACATGGCTAATGGTCTCTTGAAATTCAACTCATGGCCAGATATGGTGGATCAAAACTAATCTCCAGAGCATGGGAGCTTTAAATCCTTACATAGACAAGCAGTTTACACCCCTTCATTAATATGCACGTTGTTCGTATAGACCAGTTATACATTTTAATTCGTGCTTCTCAGTGATGAGGCAAACTACACTACGAGACACTGTTATGTTATGCTTTTATTTTCTATGTAGGCAGTACTGCTATATCAGCACTACCTATCTTTGGGGAAAACAATATTATCAGCTAAAACCTCTAAAATGTAATTCTTTAGCAGACTGTGCCCAACGTCCAATATCTCGGATCGGCTGTGGTGTTCATGCTCATTGAGAAACATTATATTTAAATAACATGCTATTTCTAAGGGCCCAAGAGTTTGCATGTAAAATAGATAATGTATTACCGTATATAGAATTCTACATTTCACAGGTTATGTAGCAATAATTCAATCAGTGATGAGTGACCCATCGTCAGTTACAGGTGGTTTTCACAATATAAAATAACTCTAAATATGCATATAAAATATTTTACATGCAAAATAATAAAGGCGGAAGAAAACATCTTGGTACCAAGTCAATCCATAAATATAGTAATAACATGATATGGCATAGGGAATGTGCTTTCCAGTACGTTGATAGACATGAACTATCATGATCCAGCAGACACACCCTGTACCGCTCTAGTCTGAAACTTTACCGCATGAACATAATCATACAGCAATATGGAATTACAAATGACACAATAAACTGCCCAAATTTACAATTTCCCAAATGTTATCTATGTATGATTATATAGAAATGCCAAAATATTACATGAAAACTTCCAATTTAGTGATTGCATGAAGGTAATGTTTACTTACCAGTACTTAGTGCTAGCAGAGTAAGACAGGTGCACAGCCACATCATGGGGATGGTCATATAAGCTGGGTCAAACACTGGTAGATTGTGTATGAGAAGGGTCTGCACTACAATATCGGAGATCTGCCAGTGCTGACAATAAAACAGCTCAGCTCATAATGATGTTCTCCTCCCCCAGCCGAACAGCTGTATAAGTGCAGGAAACTGGGAAATAAATGTTACACAAGCAACTGAGAAGGCTCAATTCTAAGAAATAATATAACGGTATCATTGGATATTGCATCCAAATTATTAATACACTGTGTATGCATATTTATATAGCTCTCTATCTATCACATATCTATCTATCTATCTATCTATCTATCTATCTATCTATCTATCTATCTATCTGTCTGTCTGTCTGTCTGTCTGTCTGTCTACCTATAGCTCTGGCAAAAAACCCTGTCATGGGCAGCTCAATCTCCAGACCTGAACCCCATTGAAAACCTCTGAAATGTAATCAAGAGGGTGATGGATAGTCACAAGCCATCTAACAAAGAAGAACTGCTTAAATGTTTGCGCCAGAAGCAGTGTGAAAGACTGGTGGAAAGCATGTCAAGACGCATGAAAGCTGTGATTAAAAATCATGGTTATTCCACAAAATATTGATTTCTGAACTCTTCCTAAGTTAAAACATTAGTATTGTTGTTTCTAAATGATTATGAAATTGTTTTCTTTGCATTATTTGAGGTCTGAAAGCCCTGTTGTTGTTTTTTTTATTTTGACCATATTTCTTTGTCAGAAGAAAAATACAAAATTTATTGCTTGGAAATTCGGAGACATGTTGTCAGAAGTTTATAGACTAAAAGAACAAGGGGACTGGATACCTTTCTGGAAAAGTATAATGTTACAGGGTATATACACTAGATTCCTTGATAGGGTGTTGATCCAGGGAACTAGTCTGATTGCCGTATGTGGAGTCGGGAAGGAATTTTTTTCCCCATGGTGGAGTTACTCTTTGCCACATGGGGTTTTTTTGCCTTCCCCTGGATCAACATGTTAGGGCATGTTAGGTTAGGCTATGGGTTGAACTAGATGGACTTACAGTCTTCCTTCAACCTTAATAACTATGTAACTATGTAACTATGTAACAATTAACATTTTACTCAAAAATATACCTATAAAGAGAAAAATCAGAGAAACTGAAATTTTTGCAGTGGTGTCTTTATTTTTTCCAGAGATGTATATGTCTATCTTTAGATTCAGTATTGATCTTATGATCTTGCATTAGTCACGTGCTATTTTGTAACAATGAAAAAATAAGTTATTCTGTGAGCAGCCCCCATCTGCCTTATTATGTTACAATCAGTTATCTATTGCAAAGAAATGAATACGGTTTTATTTACTATTCAAATTTTTGGCTGAAAAGGCGGTAAATGAAATGTTCTATACATAATATAACTACTACTTTATCTCAAATAATTCCAGTTTGAGTCCCCAGAAACTTTTAAAGGGAATTTTACCAGAAAGCTGGAGTCACACTAGCGATTTTAAAATCGGTCCGATTTTGATGCAGGAGAATTGGACGAGTATAATGCAAGTGTCATGCGTTTTTTATGCGAGTACAATCTGATTTTTCACACCTAGCATCCGATTTCCATCCGAATGCAGTGTAATTGCTATCCGACTGCAATGCGATTTCAACATGAGCTTTTATATAGGGCAATGCTCTAAGTCATTTACAGATAATTTTCAATGGAAATATTCTTCAAATATATATATAGATATATATAATAGATAGATATATAATAGATAGATAGATAGATAGATAGATAGATAGATAGATAGATAGATAGATACATGATAAAATAAAAGCCGGCAATTCAAATCACAGAGTGACAGCTTAGAATCGAATACATAGAATAGATATATACACATAAAATAAATAGATATATAGATGTCAGTGACACATTATACATTACTGTATATGGATAGATAGGTAGAAGAAAAACAGCAATTCATCTGCTGTGTACTGTAAAATCACTGCAGGAGCCGACAGGATAGAAGAAATGGATTACATACAGTAAATACAAATAGAATAGATAGATATATAGATGTACTGTATGTGACATATACATATATTAGTACAGTGTGTGTGCAGCTTACTTTACATGTATTTAATTAATGAAAGATTATTTTTCCTGAAAAAATAGCGTGGGTTCCCGACAATTTTCATAAACAGCAGAGCGAAAGCCGATGGCTGGGAGCAGATATTTATAACCAGGGAAGAGGGCAATACCCATGGAGTTTCCCAGGCCAATAATATCAGCTCACAACTATACTTAGCCTTTACTGGCTATTAAAATGGGGGACCCCCCAAAAAATGACGTGGGATCCCCCTATTATTAATAACCAGCAAAGGCTATGCAGACAGCTGCGGGCTGATATTAATAGCCCAGGAACGGGCTATGGATACTGACCCCCCAGGCTATAAACATCAGCTCTCGGCCGCCTCCAAAAAGGCGCATCTCTAAGATACGCCAATCCTGGCACTTAGTTTCGCTCTTCCCACTTGCCCTGTAGCAGTGGCAAGTGGGATGATAGTTGGGGGGGTTGATGACACCTTTGCATTGTCAGGTGACATCATGCCCCGAGGTTAGTAATGGAGAGGTGTCAATGAGACGCCCCCATTACTAACCCCATGGTCACATTGCAAAAAAACACAGAAAAAGTCCTTTAATTGAAAGAATGACACAGACTTCAATATTCTTAATTAAACCATACTTACAACCTTGCCCATTCCCCATGTCATCTGCAAAAGAGGTAAAAAATGAAATAACAATATTCCTCACATTTCCACAAAGATGCTTTTAATCCATTTGTCCCACGACAGGTCCAGCACTGCTACATCTAGATGGCAGGTTGCATGGATGAATGAAGTGTCCATACAGCCTGTCATCCAGCAGATGCTGAGCACCATGTGCTCAGTGTCTGCCTGTGAACTGCTATTCACTGTCTGAGGGCACCGCAAGTATGAGAAAGTTCTATTCGCGGTGCTATCTGACAGGTCCTGCAAGTTCACGGCCAATAAACTCACTTCACGTTTCTGACATCAGCGCGAGCACCGTGGGAAAATTTCCCATGGCGCTTGTGCCGACGTCACATAAGTGAAGTGAGTTCAATGGCCGTGAACTCGCAGGACCTGTCAGACAGCACCACGAGCACCTCCATTCCCAGGGACGGCGTTAAGACAAAGCTTAGAGGAGAACCGAACACAACACCGGCCATAGGAATAGAATAAAACCTTTTTTTTAACACACATAAATAAGCACACATCAACATATCATACTTCAAACAGCATCATGTCAACCCCCCTATTGGCATCAACACTTCCACCCCCTATACAGTTATGGCAGAAAGTGTTGGCACCCTTGAAATTGTTCCAAAAAAATTAAGAATTTCTTCCAGAATATTATTGCAATTACATATGTTTTGTACACGTTTATTTCCTTTGTGTGTATTCCTCTGTGTATTGGAACAACACAATAAAAAAAACTGATTTGGACATAATTACATACAAAAACCCCAAAATGTGCCTGATACAAATGTTAGCACCTTTCCAGAATTGTGAGTAAACAACTTTGTTTCAAGCATGTGATGCTCGTTCAAACTCACCTGTGGCAAGTCATAGATGTGGGCAATATGAAAATCATACCTGAAACCAGATAAAAAGGGGAGAAGTTGACTCAATCTATGCACTGCGTGTCTGTGTGTGCCACACTAAACATGAAGAAGAGAAAGAACTATTTCTCACTAACTTCTATTGAGGAAAATCACTTACACAAGCAGACTGCACTTCTGATGTGCACAGAACGATCAGGAATAGATGCTTTAGTGCACATGGACTATTGTTCTCCCGAGTACGGGTGCTGTTTACACAAGGCAATGTGCTGCAGCGAATAATGGTTTTTAAGTAAGCTGATTGGCAGCCTATGTACCCTGCCTAATTATTGGGAAATAATCATTCCTAAGGAAGCTCTAGCTGAAAGGGTACCTCACATGTAAAAAATTCTACTAACCTGCAGATATGGGTTTAATCTACAGGTTAATAGCATTCTGTATCTGCCTGCTCTTGCACTGAGAGCCCCACTGCCAGGAGGAAATGAGCTTTATTCCTCCCAGCAGGCTTGGGCTTTCAGTCATAGGAGTGAACGGCGAAGCTTCAGTGCACATAGGCAGAAACCTGGCATTCCATGGCAGTGAGTGAGGGAAAAGTCACCAGGGACCTGCCTATCTGACGAGTCAATGCGTGGACTCGGTCATCGGTGGCTTATAAAGTATGTTTTTCTCTGAAAAGCTTCAAGGTTTCAGAGTCACACAAACCTGACTGAGATCATACATCCCTTGCCTGTACATGCTGCCCACAGATTGGGTCCACAGATTGGGCAGCATGTATCAGCTGTCAGGTTCACTTTAACAATGAATTATATATATACTCCCTTCTGGACTGGCCCCGCTTCACCACAATTTCCCCATGTTCAGACAAAATGTAAGGGTACTTTTACATTTGCCATTGGCGGTCACTAAACATAAAGGCTGATTGGAAGTTATTTATTACCGTGAGCAGAGCGATTGGTAGTAGTTTATTCCGTGTGCATAAAACATCATGTATCAACATCACATTACTGATTACACAGAAAGATGTGCTGCCAAAAACATAATTTTTAATGAAGTTTAAATGGATCTCGTCACTTGATCCATGCTGCTCAAACCACAGGCAGCATGCTTCTGTGTGGCTGCAAGATTGCAGCCAGGTATGCTTTCTCTGAAGCACTCTGGCTTTATAGTAAAGATGGTTTGAGGAATAGAGAAAAGACCATAGAGAATAACTAGACTAGTCTGGCACCTACAAACTGGCTTTTCTTAGTGCTTAGTGCTTCTCCAGATGAATGACAGGTCTCTCACTATGTGCACACATGGAAGAGATCTTTCAATCTCATGAGAAATGCGGGGAGAACCCGGCTGGGGGAAAGCATACATGACTGCAATCATGCAGCCAGGCTCTAATTCATTCTGTCTGTGGTTTGTGCAGCATTAATTGAGTGAAAGGTTCCCTTTAAAGCGTACCTAAACTTTCTTCCTCATTTTTAATATTTAACTGTGACACCCCATGAAGCCGGTTGTTACTGTAGTATTGCCTTTCTCACAGGGAGGGTGATGCCATGCCTGAAAGTCAGGAAGGATCCCTTTAACAGGTAACATCTACACACAACACTGTTCTGTCTCCAGGCCAGAAGGGAGAGCTTGAGACCCGATTTCAGGGGGACTTCCCTAGATAAATTCTGGCTGGATGAGGAGTTAGTCAGTCAAGAAGAGAGCTGGAGCCGTGCAGACATGAGGTTCTGCAGCTCCTGAGAGAGAGTTTGAGAGGAGAGTTGGAGCTATGCAGACACGAGGTTCTGCAGCTCGAGAGAGTGTTCTGAGAAGAGGGCTGGGGCCATGCAGACACAAGGTTCTGCAGGTCCTGGAAAGAGAAGAGAGAGACAGAGCAGATTGTAAGACACTGTGAGGGGAGCGGAGGCGAAGGAGAGGAAATATACTGGGAGTGAAGCTGCCAGAGGGCTCATGTCAAGATCCATTTTTGGATTTGTGGCAGATCTGGTTTTCCTCAGTTTAAAACCTTTTTCCTTTCAGGTCATCAGGGGTTAATGCAGTTTCCCCGTTGGCCTGCTGGTGTTTTGCATTGCATTGCTGCTGGGTCAGCTGATGTGGGTGGTGACCACTCCCACCATCCTTTAAGAGGTCACCTGGTGCATCAGCTGACTGTCGGTGTTCATTCTGCAGCGACCAAGCTGGGAGAAGGAGCTTGCTGGGAGCAGCAGTTCTTCAGCTGAGTCCGGTGTATCTGTTGTTTCTTTCCCCCTGTGCTGTGCTTTGAAGCAATAAGCTAAGTGTTGTTTTCCTATACCTTGCCTGTCATACCTTCCCTTGGTGATTTATTAGTGCAGCGGTGAGACCAGTGTTCTTGCTTGCCAATTCCCTACCCAGGGATAGGTGCAGGGCAAGCAAGGGCTTAGGTATCCTGCTCGGCGACAGGTTGAAAAAACCTGTATAGGGACGTCAGGGAGATCAGGGCACATCCTTAGGAGAGTGCAGGAGGTGTCCATCTCCCCGTTCCCTATCGCAGGGCCCACCATTGTAATTGTGTCCCCGGTGTTCCCTTGTTTGTTGTACTGTTGATGACTGACCTACAGTATGGTTAGGTCATGTCACACCACTTCGGTCACATTGTGACAGCTCATTCCAGATAAAGTGCAGAAACCGGAAGCCAGAATTCTGAGGTTGTGGGGGTAACTGTACGCCCCACAGCAGAAACCAGCAGGCAGGAGATTTCAAGTCGCATGTCCACCTTTACATCCGAAGGCACAGCAGCATATAGAGTCTGGAGTTGCCGCAAGTAGGGACACCTGTAAAAAGGCTCGAGTTGCCTGCCATATGGATGTTGTCCTGTTAATAGGACTCAGAGAAAGTTAGGACCTTGTGTGAAGCCTTAGGCAGCAAGGGACTACAACATAGCGCAGTAAGGAAGGTTTCTAACCCCACCTGGCTAGGGGGATTCCGAATCGCTTCCAGGCTGGCCAGACCTCCCCATCACCTGTTACCGGTACCCTGGACTGTGGCTGCATACTACCAATAAAAGGTAAAGAGACTGCAACCTTGTGTCCTCCAATTCTTCCTGGCACTACACTGTTTGTTATCTTTGCCTACTACACCGGGAGCCCAGGGGACTAAGCTTCATCTGTGGGAAGCCATATCATCCCTGCTGCAATAACATCATCCCCAGTGGACCCCTTTAAGGAGCATTGATCATCCCTGACTGAGTACAACCAGTGGCATCACGAACATTCTTTACTCACAACAACCCCTTAGAAGACCTTTCCTTTAACTTGGATGCCCAGGGCCATGGACTGGGTCGCTGCCACCGTGGCTAGCCCTTTAATGACCACCAGATCCGGCCTGAGTACCCCACAGCCCTAGCAGGCGCTCCATAACAGTCCCTTGAATGGCCTGGAGATCCATGGATGTTCGGGTTCTGAGTCCCCCATTGATCACACAACAGCCCTTCGAGAATTGCGCAGCTTATGAGACAGGAGTGGACACGCAGGTCGAAGTATGGATTCACTAGAAAGCATAGGCTTTGTTGCTATGTACTCCTGTCTTCTCGGAGGTCTATTGTGTGGTCAATAGTGGTCTCAGGATCTGCAAGCTTTTAAGTGACAGCTAAGCATAAAAAATCAGGAAAAAAGTTTAGCTTCTCTTTAAATATCGCGTAACCAGACAAATTAGCATTTTGCTCATACATCCATTTACATTGGACAATTATTGGAATATGAGTGTTGCTAGGTACAGTCATCACCAGTAATCTGTCAAAGTAAATGCACCCTAAAGGCTCCAGATTATTTTTATTAACATTCATTGAAAGGTGGAAAGCAATTGTAATGGGTCCGTGGTTGCATTAGTGGCTGCCATTACCATGTGGTTAGTTTTGAGAAAACAATGAAACCCATGGTAATGTACTTCCCTCAGTTCCTCCACTAGGCCACCAGGTGTTTTGTATCTGTCTCCCATCTGGTTGTTTATTCACCCACTGTTTCTGTCTGTTGTCCTCTCTGACTCCACCTCTTTCTTCTTTTTCCTCCTTTGGCTGCCGAAAAGAGATTCTAAGCTGACTGGATCATCCTCACTTGATCGAGTAGTGGGGACGGAGATGTCAAAAGATGATGAAGCCAAAAAGGGGCAGATCTAGATAGATTTCTGCCACACACCAGCCACAACAGTTGCTGGAGGAACAGGTGATTCCTCACTTGTGGTAGTGTAGGCTGCAGAGCCGGCAAGAATCTCCCTGCTGGCCTCTGAGAGACGCAGCAGAATGGTGGCCCACTGTGAACTCAGGAGCAACAGCCCACCAGGAATTTAGCCAGCAGGGCAAATGACCAGTCCATGTCTGCCACACACCCTCAACTAAAACAATTAGAACCAGAGCTGATATAATTTGTTAGGCATCGATACCATAATAGTTTAGATCGATTTGCAAAATGTAATAGAACTATTACATTTATTTATAACATGGACCTTTCTTTTGTAGTACTTTTGTGCCAAGAGTTTTTGTTTAATTAGAAAAATAGTCTAAAGTTGAAGGACATGAATGTATCTAAACTTTATGTACATTCTAGTATTTATAGATTACTCACTTAACCCCTTGGCACAATCTGTCTTATTTTAACTGCAGAAGGGAGATTGTGAGCTAGGCCCTTTCGTCCAACATCAGTGTCAGACCCCACAAACGCTCTCCTGGATGAATAGGCAAAAATTCCCAAAGACAGGCTCTGAAATATTATTATTATTTATTGTTATAGCGCCATTTATTCCATGGCGCTTTACATGTGAGGAGGGGTATGCATAATAAAAACAAGTACAATATTCTTAGACAATACAAGTCACAACTGGTACAGGAGGAGAGAGGACCCTGCCCGCGAAGGCTCACAATCTACAAGGGATGGGTGAGAATACAGTAGGTGAGGATAGAGCTGGTCATGCAGCAGTTTGGTTGATCGGTGGTTACTGCAGGTTGTAGGCTTGTCGGAAGAGGTGGGTCTTCAGGCTCTTTTTGAAGGTTTCAATGGTAGGCGAGAGTCTGATGTGTTGTGGTAGAGGGTTCTAGAGTAGGGGTGATACGCGAGAGAAATCTTGGATACGATTGTGGGAAGAGGAGATAAGAGGGGAGTAGAGAAGGAGATCTTGTGAGGATCGGAGGTTGCGTGTAGGTAAGTACCGGGAGACGAGGTCACAGATGTATGGAGGAGACAGGTTGTGGACGGCTTTGTATGTCATGGTTAGGGTTTTGTACTGGAGTCTCTGGGCAATGGGGAGCCAGTGAAGGGATTGACAGAGGGGAGAGGCCGGGGAATAGCGGGGGGACAGGTGGATTAGTCGGGCAGCAGAGTTTAGAATAGATTGGAGGGGTGCGAGAGTGTTAGAGGGGAGGCCACAGAGCAGGAGGTTGCAGTAGTCAAGGCGGGAGATGATGAGGGCATGGACTAGGGTTTTTGCAGATTCTTGGTTGAGGAATGTACGGGTTCGTGAAATATTTTTGAGTTGAAGTCGGCAGGAAGTGGAAAGGGCTTGGATATGTGGTTTGAAGGAGAGATCAGCATCAAGGATTACCCCGAGGCAGCGAGCGTGTGGGACTAGGGAGAGTGGGCAGCCATGCACTGTAATGGATAGGTTCATTGGGGGGGTCACGTGAGATGGGGAGATGGGGGAAAGATGATGAATTCTGTTTTGTCCATGTTAAGTTTCAGAAATCTAGCAGAGAAGAAGGATGAAATAGTGGACAGACATTGAGGGATTCTGGTTAGCAGGGAGGTGATATCTGGTCCAGAGATGTAGATCTGTGTGTCATCAGCATACAGGTGATACTGGAAGCCATGAGATTCTATGAGCTGTCCCAGGCCAAAGGTGTAAATGGAGAAGAGCAGGGGCCCAAGGACTGAACCTTGTGGGACTCCGACAGATAGGGGGCGAGGTGGTGTGTGAGTGGGAGATGCTGAATGTCTGGTCTGTTAGGTATGATGAGATCCAGGATAGGGCCAAGTCTGTGATGCCAAGGGATGAGAGGCTCTGTAATAATAAGGAATGGTCCACTGTGTCAAAGGCAGCCGACAGGTCAAGGACGAGGAGGACAGAGTAGTGTCGCTTGCTCTTGGCGGATAAGAGGTAATTGGTGACTTTAGTTAGGGCAGTTTCAGTGGAGAGGTGTGACCAGAAGCCAGATTGTAAGCGGTCAAAGAGGGAGCAAGAAGAGAGATGGGAGGACAGTTCAAGGTAGACGTGTTGTTCCAGTAGTTTGGAGGCATAAGGGAGAAGTGATATAGGGCGATAGCTAGATACAGAGGATGGGTCAAGAGAAGGCTTTTTGAGGATAGGTGTGATTGAGGCATGTTTAAAGCTTGAAGGGAAAGCACCAGTTGTTAGTGATAGGTTGAAGAGATGGGTTAGGGTTGGGATGAAAACTTTGGTGAGGTTTGGGATGAAGTGGAATGGGAGCTGGTCAAGTCCACAGGTGGTGAGATGCGATCTTGAGAGTAGTATAGAAAGTCTTCCCAGAAGAATATAGAAAACTGCAGTGCACAAGAGCTCATTTCTAAACATTTGTATGCTGTTATAGCTGCAAAGACAGGATGCAGACTCCTTTTCCACATTAATGCATATGGATTCAGAGTGAGGTGTCATATGTCATACAAGCTCCTGTAGGTGTGATATGTAGTGGTCACAATTAGTGTTGAGCATTCCGATACCGCAAGTATCGGGTGTCGGCCGATACTTGCGGTATCGGAATTCCGATACCGAGTTCCGATATTTTTGTGGTATCGGAAATCGGAATCAGAAGTAAATGTAAAAAATAAAGAATTAAAATAAAAAATATGGATATACTCACCCGTCCGGCGGCCCCTGGACCGCCCCTGGACCGTCACAAGCCATGACGTCATCGAGGGTCCTAAACTCCTCATTCTTAGGAACGGAGGCTGCCGGTTACAATCGGTAAGGTCCAGGGGCCGCCGGACGGGTGAGTATATCCATATTTTTTATTTTAATTCTTTATTTTTTACATGAATATGGATCCCAGGGCCTGAAGGAGAGTTTCCTCTCCTTCAGACCCTGGGAACCATCCAGGATAGCTTCCGATACTTGTGTCCCATTGACTTGTATTGGCAGGGCCGGCATCAGCACCCGGCGTACCTGGGCAAGTGCCGGGGCCCTGACGAGACGGAGGGGGCCCATAACGGTAAGACACTGCTGCCGACACTAATGCGCATCATGCGCTCCTGGGGGGGCCCCGAAGCCGGACTTCATCCCTCCCTGCAGGGCCGCCATCACGGCATTACAGCCCTACCCTTACTGGCGTATGGTGCCCGCCCGGTGAGCAGAGAGGGGCCCGAGCGGCCCCTCACTTCTGCTCTCCACTCCTGGTACAGCCGGCGTGCTGGAACACCGGGTATCAGCGCATCTGCGCGCACTCATTCTCTGCTCCTTCCTCTCTGCATAGTGAGGACTGGAGAAGAGCGCTGGCAGTGCGCGTGGCTGGGCACAGAGTTGCTGGCTGCAGTGTAGCAGGGGCACACAGTCACACACGCTGTGACACTACTCACCGCACCTGCAGTCAGCAGCAGAAGCATCGGATCCCTCCCCTCCAGCAGCGTCACAGCTCTCACACTGTGAAGAGCCATGGAGGGGCGGGACTAAATGTCGGGGGTGGAGCCACAGACCAGCAGGGAGAAGAAGGCAGAAAGGATTAAGGAAATATAAAAATCAGAGCGGGAGACAGAAAAGATGTAAGAAGAGAGACAGAAAACACAACAGAGAGGCAAGACACAGGTGAGAAGTTTATATATATATATATATATATATATATACACTCACCGGCCACTTTATTAGGTACACCTGTCCAACTTCTTGTTAACACTTAATTTCTAATCAGCCAATCACATGGCGGCAACTCAGTGCATTTAGGCATGTAGACATGGTCAAGACAATCTCCTGCAGTTCAAACCGAGCATCAGTATGGGGAAGAAAGGTGATTTGAGTGCCTTTGAACGTGGCATGGTTGTTGGTGCCAGAAGGGCTGGTCTGAGTATTTCAGAAACTGCTGATCTACTGGGATTTTCACGCACAACCATCTCTAGGGTTTACAGAGAATGGTCCGAAAAAGAAAAAAAATCCAGTGAGCGGCAGTTCTGTGGGCGGAAATGCCTTGTTGATGCCAGAGGTCAGAGGAGAATGGGCAGACTGGTTCGAGCTGATAGAAAGGCAACAGTGACTCAAATCGCCACCCGTTACAACCAAGGTAGGCCTAAGAGCATCTCTGAACGCACAGTGCGTCGAACTTTGAGGCAGATGGGCTACAGCAGCAGAAGACCACACCGGGTACCACTCCTTTCAGCTAAGAACAGGAAACTGAGGCTACAATTTGTACAAGCTCATCGAAATTGGACAGTAGAAGATTGGAAAAACGTTGCTTGGTCTGATGAGTCTCGATTTCTGCTGCGACATTCGGATGGTAGGGTCAGAATTTGGCGTAAACAACATGAAAGCATGGATCCATCCTGCCTTGTATGGAGCATCTTTGGGATGTGCAGCCGACAAATCTGCGGCAACTGTGTGATGCCATCATGTCAATATGGACCAAAATCTCTGAGGAATGCTTCCAGCACCTTGTTGAATCTATGCCACGAAGAATTGAGGCAGTTCTGAAGGCAAAAGGGGGTCCAACTCGTTACTAGCATGGTGTACCTAATAAAGTGGCCAGTGAGTGTATATATATATATATATATATATATACTATATAATTGTATAAGGGTCACACTTCCGTCTTTCTGTCTGTCCTTCTGTCTTTCTTTCTGTCACGGATATTCATTGGTCGCGGCCTCTGTCGTCGCTGATTGGTCTCGGCAGCTGCCTGTCATGGCTGCCGCGACCAATCAGCGATGGGCACAGGCCGATTAGTCCCTCCCCTGCAGTCAGTGCCCGGCGCCCACTCCTTCCTCCCCACAATCAGTGCCCGCTCCATAATCCCCTCCAGTCACCACTCACACAGGGTTAATGGCAGCGGTAACGGGCCGCGGTGTAACACACTCCGTTACTGCTGCTATTAACCCTGTGTGTCCCCAACTATTTACTATTGATGCTGCCTATGCAGCATCAATAGTAAAAATATGTCATGTTAAAAATAATAAAAAAACAAAAAACCTGCTATACTCACCATCCGTCGCCTTTCCCGCTCCTCGCAACACTCTGGTGACCGCTCCATGCAAGCGGCAGCTTCCGGTGCCAAGGATGTGACCTGTGACCGCAACGTCATCACAGGTCATGCACTCATACCAGCCCTGGGACCGGAAGCTGCCGCGTGCGGTACAGGGCCAGAACTTCATCGGAGGGTGAGTATATGTTTATTTTTTATTTTAAGTCTGTATACTACGTGACTCTGTGCTGTATACTCCGTCACTGGGCAATATACTACGTGGCTGGGCAATATACTACGTGGCTGGGCAATATACTACGTGGCTGGGCAATATACTACGTGGCTGTGCGATATACTATGTTGCTGGGCAATATACTACGTGACTGGGCAATATACTACGTGGCTGGCCAATATACTACGTGGCTGGCCAATATACTACGTGGCTGGTCAATATACTACGTGGCTGGGCAATATGCTACGTGGGCTGTGCAATATACTACATGGCTGTGTTATATACTACGTGGCTGTGTTATATGCTATGTGGGCTGTGCAATATACTACGTGGCTGTGTTATATACTACGTGGCTGTGTTATATACTACATGGCTGTGCTATACGCTACGTGGGCTGTGTTATATACTGCGTGGGCTGTGTTATCCACTACGTGGCTGTGCTATATGCTACGTGGGCTGTGTTATATGCTATGTGGCTATGCTATATTTCTCTGCTGTATCTGTGCATCATGAATCGTGCTATGTGTTAAAGGGGGGGCCCACTGAGACTCTTTCGCCCGGGGCCCTCTAAAACTTGGAGCCGGCCCTGTGTATTGGTATCGGGTATCGGTATCGGCGATATCCGATATTTTTCGGGTATCGGCCGATACTATCCGATACCGATACTTTCAAGTATCGGAAGGTATCGCTCAACACTAGTCACAATGTCTATTATAACTTTTATTCCCTATGTGGTCGCTTCTCTTCTTACCAATGTATGCTTATTTCTATTTCTCTTTTGAAAAATGCTGAAATAAATAAAAAAATGCTGGAGTAGTGCTTTAAGGTGAATTTACATTACATGCTTTTGTGGCTTGAAACAACAGATAATTGATAAAGTCTTTCAATAGCCTGTTTACACAAGCAGACCGCAGTTCAGATGTGCAATGAACGATCATTAGATCATCAATAATAAATCATTGCTTTTAGTAGCACAGTTCCATAAGTAAGAGAATGGAGACTGCAAAATTATCATGAAACAAAAATTGCTAGGAAAAATTGTTAACTAAAATCATTCAGTGTAAATGGACCGCTAGTGCCAAAGTTTGCCAGAATACCAATCAGTGGGGAATCCCAGAATCCCAGCAGGGGGACACTTTGCAATCAACTTATTGGCATGGGGGCCTTCTATGAAACAAAGGTTGTTCAAAGAAGGCAATCACTTAAAATAATCATATACTGTAATCAATTTTCACTTGGCCTATGGCAATTGTCAATGGTTCTTGAATGTTAAAGAATAAATTGTTACTTTGTTAGTCAATTGTATGTCTTAAATTAGCAAATTGATTTTATCCCATGGGTGTCTTTTGTCACAAACTCCCTGATAATGATCCTCAGTATTTTATCTACCACTCCAGATGTTATTTTGACAAACACACAATTCCATAATTGCAGTAGTCTATTGGGATTAGACAAAATGTAAATACAGTGACTACTTTATTTCGGGAAAGATTTACAGATATACTGGGAATAAACTAGTACAGCCTCGTAGCTGGATGCAGGATTTATAATTACTGTGGTGTATTAAATGGTTGACTAACATAAAGGAATGTAGAATAATTCTTCAACCTTACAGTGAAGCTTTACCATTGCGGAACCTTAAATAAATCTGTCTTTTATCATCATATTAATTTTGGTTCCTAAATTCTCCTGATCACTTTCTAGATATATATTGTGAGATCTTTTGTAACACCTGGAGTGGACCTGCAGATCCACGACCACGAACCTCCCGAGGGTGAGCTGACCAGGTAGACCACCCCCTATACAGGGAGCGTTAGGGGCAGACCCAAGGGAGACTATTGCCGCAGAAGCTGGAACCCAGAGACAGGTAGTAGGAGGTACAAAATAGAGAAGCTGGGCGTAGGACGGACAGAGCGGGGTAAGATGAAGTACAGTTTGGTAAGAGCTGAGTACAGGCGAGACCAAAGGAGCACTGGGAAGGGGAAGACACAAAGGAAGCAGGACAGGACAGAGACACCAGACTAACAGAGTACGGAGCAGACACTGGGAAGGCTGGACTGGACAAGGAGACAAGGAAGCCTGGCAAAGGCAGAGAAGCTGAACTGGCTGGACAGAGCGGAGACTCAGAACAGGCAGTGCAAAGACAAAGGTGGACCAGAGTCACCGAAGCACAAATGACAGACAGGCAAGGAGCAGAGGAAGGAATCACCTTAAATACAAGGAGTGCTGAAGGATTTCCAGGTCACGGTCCTCCAGGATCACACAGAGGACATACAGAGCGCCTGTAAATCAGAAAGAGGACGTGCTGGAGTGGGCAGTGCGCACGCGCACCCAACGAGAACCAGGGAGCGGAGAAGAATGAAGGAGAGGACGCGCACCTGCAGGAGGAGCGTGCCGCAGCGGGTAAGTATGAGCGGGGGGAGCGGCGGTGGTCCCGGCAGCAGGCACAGCCGCAGAAGGAGTGGCCATATATTTTTTGTTGTTTTTTGTTTTGTTACAAATTTCCAATTCCCATCTATAGTTATTTAAATAATATGCTGTCTGCCTACAGCTGGTACTAGAGGGATCCTACTGCATACAGTCATAGCCCCCTTCACAGGTCAGTGTTTCCTGTATGTGTAGTGTCATAGTGTCATTTTTAACAGGTACCAGAGACCCTTACACACACATATGCCCATCATAATCTATGGGGCAGTGCACATGTCCGTATGTTCACATGGGCCATGTGTCCGTCTGACCCACACGTAGACATGTTCATTTTTTTCTAGCAGCACGGACATCAATACGTACACGTGCACACGGATGACATAAAATATGACACATACTGGAACAGAATGCAGAGTAGAAATGAAATATGTTTAGTTTCTAAAGATGTGCAAAGATATAGATATATAGATAGATATCCATGAGATACATAATTAGTGGCTTGCATGTGTAGTTTACTGTACGTGTATATTAAGCTAATAACAAATAAATGAAAAAAATGACGTGGGGTCTCCCCTATTTTTGATAACAAGCAAAGGTAAAGCAGACAGTCCTTGGTTATTGGGCCCTTCCCAGCTTAAAAATAAAAGCCCGCAGCCTCCCCAGAAATGGCACATCACATTAGATCCACCAATTCTGATGCTTTGCATCGGCTCTTCCCAATTTCCCTGGTGCATTGCCAATAGGGGCTTTTGGAAGCTGGAGTTGATTCCAGCTGTGATTTGTTAAAAATCACAGCTGGCATCAAGCTTTTGTGTTAGTAATGCAGAAATGTCTATCAGACACCCCTATAGATAACCCAGTAATAAAAAAAAACACTCCCTAACAATTTCCCTGCTTCACCAATTTATATAAAAAAGACATGAATACAGTTTTATTTACTATTCAAATTTTTGTCTGAAAAGGCAGAAAATGTTCTATACATAATATGACCATGACTTCATCTCAGATAATTCCAGTTTGAATCCCCACAAACTTTTAAAGGGAATGTTAACAGAACAGATACTTTAAGTTGCATGCATCAATTAGATGCCCTAAAAAAACAAACCAGAGGGTAGAACTATTTTTGAAAAGTGCCCTCGCATGATAATACATGCCTTTTAATTTAAGTTAGGTGCCAAGTCAGGTGCCTTTGTGCGAGTCTATGCTGTAATGTCTATATGTACAGTAAATAGACATTACAGCATGGGATTGCAAATAATTTTTCCCTTGAGGTCAAATCGAGTCCATCAAGACATCCTTAGGGTAGAATGAGGCAGCCGTGATACCAGGAACCTTGGAATGCCAAGACTCTGTCTGCCCGAGGAGGTCAGTTGCAACCATAGAAGATACAACAATCTGGACTTCTTCCTCCTGGTTGGTGGCAAGCAGAAAATTGAAAGCTTCCATTTTGACATCTTTATCACCCTGCCACATGGGAACTGAAGGCACCCTCATAGTGTCCATCTTCTGCCCGTTACCCATAGAAAAACATCCTTGAGGCAGGGATGTTCCTGGGAACTGATCATTGGTACGGAGAAGATGCCGACACTGCTGACTGACCTTGACGTATGGGGACCAGACACCTCTCGTGATTCGGTTGTTCCCATCGAAGCACCACACTGGGTCTCCAGACCAGAGCAGGCATATGGGCATAGCAGACAGCATGTGGAAGATGATCTCCATGTATAATGCTCTGACTTGGAGCTGTAGCTGTTCCTACAAGACTAGACTGTTCTTGAGTAGGGCTCGTCCTTCTCCAGACAACACCCTCACCGCATTCTGGAGCTGTTGAACAGGAATCATACACTGACTCTGTATGGCTTGCAGCTTGAATACACTTGCTGAATCAAAGCTCCCACAAGGTATGGAAACAGTCATAGACTTTAGTGGAGAAGAAGTACTCTCGCCAAGGGCAGCCTGGCCCAAAGTTTTGGAGTTTCTTAAGCTTCTCAGGGCAGAGACTGTCAGGATGTTCCACACAACCTCAGCAATACCGCAACCATATCACGACTGGATTCAGGTTGCTGCTCAGCCCGCCCACTCCAGTCGGCCTTTATGGGTTTTGCTAGGGTAGCTGCTTTTACTGGTTGAAGAACAGATGGTATCTGGATGGTTGTGGCCAGATGTGATGGTTTTCCCACAAGTGTCACCCTTCTGGTCCGTTTCTGGAAGCTAGTGAGGGAAGTCTTTGCAGAAGACGCTGAACTAGGTACATCGAAGACCTCTTGGAAGGTCACCAGGAAGGCCTGCAGGTCTGAGATGATAGGATCCCCTGCTTCCCATAGGGGGTGAGCCATTTCAAAGCATCTCCTGCTAGCTAGGACATTAGGAACCCTACCTTGACCCGATCAGAGACAAAATGGGGAGCAAAAACTTTGTAGTGCTGCATGCACTGTTCAAGGAATGCATGGAACTGCTTCAGATCCCCATAGTACTTTGGCGGATCTGCTTGGACGGGTTCCACTCTGGGAGCGCAAGTCGCAGATCGAGTGTCTATGGCTGCAGGGACTGCGACTTGGCCTGGTGCAGCAAAATTCAGGACTTCTAATCTGGTATCCAGCATTTGCAACTGAATTTCTTTTTCCTGTTGATCATGCTGGCAAAACAATAGTTCACATACTGTAGGTTCAAGAGAGAAGGACAATGGGACCCAGCGAGGACCATGGCCTAAGCAAACTGTAACGCTCATGCCCAGACTGATTGGCGTGAGCTGTGCCACAAACTAGACTTACCCTGGAGGGGCGAGGGGCATGACTAAGCAGCTACCTTAATGTTCACTGGAGCCACTAGTGGTGAGGTCAGGCTTGTGCAGCAGATAGCTGCCAGGTACCACTGGAGGACAGGACACTGTAACGACAGGTGCAGACAAGTGCTGTAGATAGATGATGTATAGACAGGCAAGTACTGGTGGGCACGGGTGATAGACAGGCAGGGGGCACAGCTGACACTCTGGCAGGCAGGTGGGCACAGTTCAGACTGGAGGGATAGGAACTGTTTCGGTAAGGACTGAGACACTGGCAGTTATGAGTGTGATACGGGGAGAGGTAGGACCCAGTTCAGACTGGACAAGCAGGAACAGTTTCGGGAAGGACTGGGACAAAGACAGGTACAAGTCTAAAGGTACCATCACACTAAACGATATCGCTAGCGATCCGTGACGTTGCAGCGTCCTGGATAGCGATATCGTTGTGTTTGACACGCAGCAGCGATCTGGATCCTGCTGTGATATCGCTGGTCGTTGATTAAAGTTCAGAACTTTATTTGGTCGTCAGATCGCCGTGTATCGTTGTGTTTGACAGCAAAAGCAACGATACCAGCGATGTTTTACAATGGTAACCAGGGTAAATATCGGGTTACTAAGCGCAGGGCCGCGCTTAGTAACCCGATGTTTACCCTGGTTACCAGTGTAAAATGTAAAAAAACAAACACTACATACTCACCTTCGCGTCTCCCGCCGTCCGCTTCCTGCACTGACTGAGCGCCGGCCGTAAAGTGAAAGCACAGCACAGCGGTGACGTCACTGCTCTGCTGTTAGGGCCGGCACTCAGTCAGTGCAGGAAGCGGACGCCGGGGGACGCGAAGGTGAGTATGTAGTGTTTGTTTTTTTACATTTTACACTGGTAACCAGGGTAAACATCGGGTTACTAAGCGCGGCCCTGCGCTTAGCAACCCGATGTTTACCCTGGTTACCCAGGGACCTCGGCATCGTTGGTCGCTGGAGAGCGGTCTGTGTGACAGCTCTCCAGCGACCAAACAGCGACGCTGCAGCGATCGGCATCGTTGTCTGTATCGCTGCAGCGTCGCTTGGTGTGACGGTACCTTAATATGGAAACAGATAGTACAGAAACAACAGAATAGAGGTGAGTGCTGGTACAGATACTGCAAGTTTAAGGAGTAGGAACAAGGATAGACACAGCAGGGTAGGGAAGGCTCCAGACTTGGATACAAACAGATTGAGGTATAGGACTTAGTTCAGCCAAGGTCAGACAAAGGAACAAGTTCAGGATACAGGATTCAGGCCTGGGTATATAGCCCCCAGGGTGGCAGAAAACAAGGGACAGGACAGGACCTGACAACTCAACGAAGAAATGAAGGAAAAACAGCCTGATTTGAAGCTGGTTACAGTTTACTTGCCCTTTTATTTATGCATGTGATTGTTTTTTAATTTCTGTGTGGCTACGGAGTTATGCAGCTGTGTAATATTCTGAAGCTGATACATTTTGATCAGTTTATGAATATAAATGTACCATATTTATTACATTCATTTGCTTTAAAAAGTCTCTGCATCTAATAGATTGAATATAGGGTATGGGGCCACAGAGACCTTAGGAAAAGCAGGCAATCTTCTGGAGCAATAGCACCAAGGATGATATACAGCTGATTGCTTATTTTTTAATGTAGCTGATATTTTGCCAGATTGCGAGATGTGATTTTATTATCTTTACTATGATCTTCTCTCAACGAACAACCAAGGAGGCCTCAGAGTTATAGTGAAGTGGGCGAGGGCAAGGCCGCCCATGCATATCCATGATCTGGCCCAGAAAAACTTCCACACTCAGATTCCATCTTAACAAACGTATCTTTACTGTTAAACATTTTCATTAACACAGCGGAACACAATAATAGACAGTACAAAATATGCCTATTCGCAGAAATAACGTGTAATAACAAACTTTCCCTCACTGTCCCTATCCACACGTTACCAGTTCCTTTGTTCCAGGAGGTTATCTTCCCACGTCGCAGGCCTGTCTGTCAACGCTGCAGGGAGACGCTCCAGCCGAGGAGAGAACAACAGGGAGTAAACAAAACTTTGTCTCTCAGGTCCAGACTGTAATCCTTGGGGTTCAGCAGGTAAGGGTGGGGTGTTCGGCCTCTCAACAGAGGACCCGCTTACAGTTCATGGGCTCCAGGATCTGTGAAGATGTCACCGCTGAGTGCTCCGCAGTGTGGGAGCTGGGAACAATCTGGATGTCAGCTTCCAGGAGAGAGGGGTTATCCAGGCAATCCTCTATATTGCCTCAGCAGGAGGACACCAGCACACACAGACTTCTCTCTGTACCGACTGGTTTCCCGGGCTCTTCTTCTTCTCCCTCTCCTTCCTGGTCACATGACATAACAGGGGGGAGTTTAGCCAATACAGTTTGTTTCTCTGTAATCACATTCGGCATAGGTATAACTTCTGGCCACATGGGGGCAGTGCCTGTCACAGATTCTATGTCAATGATAACAGAACAGTCACAGCTGGCCAGCTCATTACAATAGTCTAGTAGTTTCTTCAGAGAGAAAGAGGACCAGAACTCTAGTGCCAATGACGAGGGGCAGTACCCCGAAACACAGTGTCTGCAAATTGAGATTCCGGTTTGGCTATTTTCCTAAGTCATGTGACAAGGCTCATTAAAGGGTTGACATTGACTGTTAGGATTGTTACTTCCAATTAGTGGCACTAGAGTTCTAGTCCTCTTCCTCTCTGAAGAGACAATTTGCATATTTCCCAGAGGAGCATTGCGGCTTTAAGTCTCCTCACTTCGACATGCTTATCATTCACTCTCCGCAAGGAGAAACGATACTTCTTGGATCCCAGTCTAGTAGTTTCAAATAGTAATTTGTAATAGGGCAGCATGGTGGCTCAGTGGTTAGCACTGTTGTCTTGCAGCACTGGGGTCCTGGTTCAAATCCCACCAAGGACAACATCTGCAAGGAGTCTGTATGTTCTCTCCATGTTTATGTGGGTGTTCTCCAGTTTCCTCTAAGGGTATGTGCACACATTGTGGATTTGATGCTGGGGATTCGCAGCAGTTTTCCATGCGTTGTACAGTACCATGTAAACCTATGGAAAACCAAATGTGCAGTGCACATGCTGCGGAAAATACCGCGCGGAAACGCTGCGGTTTATCTTCCACAGCATGTCAATTCATTGTGCGGATTCTGCAGCGTTTTACACATGCTCCATAATAGGAATCCGCAGGTGTGAAAACCGCGGTAAATTCACATGTAAAACGCCCTGCGTTTTACCTGCGGATTTTTCAGAATCTGCGTGGAAAAATTCCGTATACAAATCCACAACGTGTGCACATACCCTAACACTCCAAAGACATATTGATAAGGGGGTCTAGATTGTGATGATGATGTCTATAAAGCACTGTGGAATTAATTGCGCTACAGTAAGTGAGTAAAATAAATAAATAACCACAATTTGATCGCAGTGCATAGATAAAACAGACACAATGAAATCATGAGGAAGCAGCTTTATATCATCCATGCCATCAATACTGCCCTGTTATGTTAGGTCAACCACAGTGAACAGATGTTCTATAATTTACACCAGTAATTGGAGTAATTTATAGCTAAAATCGACCTCTGTGATCTCGCTTTAAATAAGAATTTTTATCGGTAACTCCGATAATATATTACATCATTGGAATGTTATACTTTCATCATTTACCTGTACTTCTAGATGTAATTTATATTTAATACAGTATATGCTTTGTCACATTGTATATATTTTCGCCCATGTTTTCTATATTTGCTTTAGTCGGGCACTGTTATTAATAACATATACTCACTGTTGGAGCTGTGGTGAGTGTCGCGCAGCCGTGTGTCTCACTCACGGCCCGGTGTCTTTATGCCTGCTGCGCATGACCGGGTACCATGAACAAGTTTACGCTCACGCGCATGCGCATTTAGGTTAGACAGCAGTGGTGTGTTCGCTTGATGCAGTGGGCCTATAGATCGTTTCCAGTGGTTGATCGTGGATCACGTGACACACACATGATGGTTTCAGGGTTAAAATTCCCTTGCGATATTCTAACTTGCGAAACGCGCGTCGGGTCCATTCTATCCGCTTCTTTGACTAACTGAGTCCTTCTACCTACATAGTTAAGAGATACCTCTTCCAACCATGCATATATTTACCTGCACATCCACTTGGCCTGAGATTAATACATGTTAGTGGTTGGTTTTGTCTGTGATCTTTTCTATAAACACATTTTGTGAGGATTTAACATTGCTATAATAATTGATTGACTCATGGCTGCCTTTAGCTTGCTTGTCTTTGTCTTTTTCATACATTGTCTATTTACTGTTGTTTTATATATGATTTACTAATTAAAACATTTTTCATCTAAGCCTGTTATACTCCGCATTCTCCTGTTTTTACATATTATATAGACATAGCGATTCATTTAATTCAAATATCGACGCATAGTTTGGGCTAACACTGATGCACCCTGAGCCTACAAGACAGCTTGAATTTCTCTGAAACACTCTGAACATGGACGTGTCCAGAAAGTCCATGCTACTGTTCGGATTCGGCAGCCTGAACAAAGTTTATTGAAAGGCTGTCATTACCCTCACCTGCTGCTATCAGCGAGATCAGGCGTATACTGATGAGAAACAAGAAAATTTCCACCGGATCATACACAATATGTCCCCAACTCAAACAATCGATAGCACAACAAAAAGGGAAACTCTAAATACAAAGAGACCCAATAGAGAGTGTCTTAAGGAAAATATAAATTTATTAAACACCTAAAATCTGATAATACATAGCAGAGTAAAGCTAACCAAGCAGGACGAAGATCGGCGAAACGCGCGTTGAGGCGGTAGGCTGGGGTCTCAGGTCTCTCACCACATGTAGGTAATCTTGCGCATTAACTAATTTCTGCACTGGATATGCACTTTAGCTTAATAACGTTCTCTTTGCACTTTGCATTCCCTTTGCTCAGCACTCCTCTGCACTTTGCATTTGATTATATGTAGACCTTAAATTATACCTCTCTCTGGTCATAGGAGGTTATATATGGATTGCCTATAGATTATAGTGTGCAGTGCACAATGTATGGTAGTCAGCCCCTCTAGTCTTCTTTCCAGGTATACTAACAACTCAGTGTTACATTGATTTGGTCGTGGAACCAGGAGTCATTTTTCAACACAACAATGACAGGTTGCATGTTGCTCATTTTACTGTGAACAGTAAGTGTAAAGGGTGATGCCAGCAGCGGATCTTGATGATTTGTGCGCTCAAGTGCATTCAGCATGGCAAAACATTCCTCAGACAATCATTAATAACCTTACTGATAGCATGCCAAGATACATAAGTGCATTTACTTCTGCACGAGCATGGCACTCATACTCAATACTGAATAAATCGAGATGTCTTGAAGATTTTGTTTCCATATTTTCATCATTGCATAGCATTAACATGTCTGTCCATCCTGTGATTTCTATAACTTCACAATATCGATATAGATATATATAAAATAATTTATATTTTCTAGAAAATGTGTCTAGAGCCTATTGTGCTTTTGTCAAAGTTTAAAAATGTTTTTCCTTTCTTTTGTGGACCTTGACTGTATAATCAACATTAACCGCAGACTGAGTTTCCTGCACTAAATAATAATGGTTTCCCCAGCAGCTTACATTAATGAGATAGCACATTCAGCAATGGAAAATATATTTTTTTTCTTTTTGTAGCTGCAGTATTCTGGGAAGTTTATGAATGTAGTGGCTTTTTATGTTGCTCTGTAATTAATGTCATAATGGACTTGAGATTTAAATATGCCATAATGAATGTCAAGAAAACACCCTTGTGGTTGAAATATCTTTCATATTGTTAAAAATCACATTTGCTAATGTTTCATAACTATCAAACCTAGAAATAAATAATTAAAGTAAATAAGAAATATAGCTGCTTGCTTGTTAAACTGCAACATCAGTCATCAGTCTTGTAGAAATTCTGCAGAGAACAAAGGGGTGAGAATTCTGAGGATCAGTTCTATCCTTGACTGATAACCAAGGGAAGCTAAGGAGCAGATCATATTGATCTTTTGTCCTAATGCAGACAGGTCAGCAGTGAGGTTTCTGCTTCAGCCAGTTGTCTTAGGGTATGTCTCCACGGTACGGATGGCCGGCGGTATCGCCGCAGCGGCGAAGCCGCTCGGCGCTAAGCCCCGCCCCCTTTCTGGGACGCGATCATGCCGGATGTGTTAACTCTTCACATCCGGGATGATCGCTCTGTCCCATAGGGCCCTGTGATATGCCTTGCGGGGACGCTGCGTCCCCGCAAGGTGTACGGACATGCTGCGATCTGAAAAGACGCGCAGCATGTCCGGAGTCGCAGGGCCGCCGCGTGCGGGTTTCCACGCATAGTGGAGACGGGATTTCATAAAATCCCCTCCACTATGCTGGAACATCTGGACGCTGCTTGTTTGACGCTGCAGCTCTGCGCAGCGTCAAACAAGCAGCGTTTCCTGACCGTGGAAACATACCCTTAGGGTGCTCTTCATACTGAGTTCTGGCACCCATTTGTTGGTCACGTCCGGGCTTACGTCCGTATCCCCCACAAAATGGGATTCGGGCGTATGTGCCATTGGGGCAATAAACTATAATGGTTACATACTGCAGCAGAGCAGGGAGAATCGATCTCCCTGCTCTGACGCCCGGCCACTATGGGGCCCCTGAGCAGGCGGGAGGGCCCATCGCCGATACAGCTGACTGCATTGATGAGAGAAGGAGCGTTACGCTCCCTCTCTCATCATCCCCCCTAATAGTGCCTTACATTTTTTATTTTTCTGTCAATATGGCCGTGTGAGGGCTTGTTTTTTGCAGGACAAGTTGTACATTTGAATGACACCATTGATTTTACAACATGGGAATATGCAAGGAAGCTGCTGGAATAAAATAAGTACAAAAACTGCCCTCTTTTTACATGGTGACAGGACATCTTTAAAAAGGAAGGCCACTGAAACAGGGCTAGGACTCATCTTCATTGACAGAAGAATGAAAGAATTTTTGTTTTTTTTAAAAATACTATTTCATCATTTTTAAAAAAAAGTTCTTTATTGGATATAAATGCAAAGCTTCAAATCAAGTCTGACATTCCAAAGTGAGTTACATGATAAATCAGCTTGTTATCTCCATTAATGAACTCATAGAAAAAAATCATCAATTATCCTTTGGACTCCAGCAAGGATATAAATTAGAAGCATTGTCATTATTAAGCCGGGATCACACTTGTGAGAAATACGGCCGAGTCTCGCATGTGAATACCCGGGACTGCCGCCGTCACTCAGGAGCGGAGCGTGCAGCTGCATGTATTGCTATGTGGCTGCACGCTCCGCTCCTGAGTGATGGCGACAATGCCAAGTATTAACATGCGAGACTCGGCCGTATTTCTCGCATGTGTGATCCCATCCTTAAAGTAATATTGCCCGGTGTTCTGTCCTCTAGTGGCTGCCAGTTGGTGCCTGGTTATGTAGGAGCGGCTGCATGAAAAGTCCAACTGTTCCTACCACGCAAACAATGATGAAAATCCATAGAAAGAGTCTGTCCACAACCATAGCTACGTACTTCCAATCTTCTATGATCTGTAAGTAAAATACACATGTGGATTAATATCCGATCTTTGAGTTATACTGAATTCCTTACAGTGAACCTGCATATTATTAGGAGCGATAATGCAAATCAGCCTACAGATGATTTAGCAGATGGCACATCCAGTTTATGGCCTTCATCCCGAATCATGGGCTCTGTTTTTACAGAATTCATAGTGACTATGATGTATTCATATTAATCAATTCTGGCATGGATTCTAACAATCTGTCAGGTTTTTGGGTTGTTTTTTTTTTCATGAAAAAGCAATTGAGAAGAACCAAAATGGTAGTGTCAACCATGGTAGTGTCAACAGGTCCTACACCTGTGAATATATAAGACTTAAAAGGGTTTTACATTTTTTGGAAAACCCATCTCTTAGCTGCAATTTGTTTAAAAAAAAAAAATTCTCATCTTCTCTGGGTCCAGTGCGGAGTCTACACTGCAGATTCAAGTGTCTGATATTGTCCACAGTGCTGGTTTCATGTCGACAACGCTGCAGCCAAACAGTGATCTCTGAGGCGATCATGCAGTGAACTAGGGCAGTGCCATCAAGCTCAGTTATTGGCTGCAGCGCCGTTGTTGTGATGTCGTCACTGCAGACAATACGAGACATCGGGGCAGCAGTGGAGACTCAGTGTTGGACCCGGTAAGGGTGAATAACACCAAACTTTTGAGGTTTTTTTTAATCAAATTACAGTTGAGATAAAGGGGTTTTCTGAAGACATTTCTGAAAAACATATAATAAGAAGATATGTGAACACATAAAATATAAATGAATATAACCTGTAATTACTTTTTGGATTATAGTTATTGCAGAAAATCTAAATAGAGGGGCAGTCTATGTTGTATTGGCTACAGCTCTGTGCATCTCTATGAAGCATTATTATTGTGCTATACGCCATGGCCATTGCTTAAATACAGAATATGTCCATGAAGGGTAATATGTGTTGGTTCTACAGGCAATAAAGTCAGTTGATGTCACACTGATCAATTTTTATGGTCCCACTGCTGATTTATCATGAAAAAATCTATAAAGTAGAGTAAATAATGTTTTGGAACATAATTAAAATTTTGTATTAGAAATAAAAGGTAGTAGTACAAGAAATAGAGTAGATGCAAAGCTGCTTCACTAAATTTAAATGATCCCTTTTAAGACCAGGCGATTATTCACTTTTGCGCTTTCTTATTTTTCCACCAGCAGAGCTGTATGACTGCTTGCTTTTTTGTTCTTTTTTGTTTTTGCGAAACAATTTGTAATTTTAATGAAATTCCAAGTAGGGTGAATTGGTGAAGAAAAAAAACACAATTCTGTTATTGTTTTTTTTTTTTAATTCACATTTTGTATGTATCACCTGACCATATAAATTCTTCAGGTCAGTATGACTACAGGGTGGGGAGGATGTGCGGTGGCCAAAAACATACAATTCTGGTGTCTCAATTTTTTTTTCTTTTTTGCATTTAACGCACAGTTTAAATAATTGAATATTTTGATAGATTGGTGTTTTACAGGCAAGACGATGCTGAATATATTTATTTTATATTCTGGAAAAGAGGGCTGATTTAAATTTGGGTAGATTCAGTGATGACCGGATCATTGTATGGACCAGTGTGAAGGAAGGTTTTTTTTCTCATTTGACAGTTATTTAAACAAGGCTAAGGGCTAAAGAAAAACCATGGCCACAAATATAGTATGGCATTATAATAGTAACCATCCATCTGATAATTAAAAAAAAAAAAAAAATTTATATTGTGGTGCATTAATTCTATGGGAAATTCCTATTTCAGTCACAGAAAATAATGGTTATTTCTGAAGCCTTTGATATACTTTGATGTTAGCAAATAGGAAAAGGGATAAGAAGAAGCGGATTCATTTTTCATTTGAATATAACCCGATGGCAGATTAGATACTGATGATTTGGACCTCAGAGGACTTGCATTCTCCTAGTAATATTTTTCAGATGTTGCAATAGTAAAGATGTTAACGATCAACTGGTTCTTGGTTAAATAACAGTGCACCCAAGGGCACAGAGATACCACAATGCCGTTCACATTTAGGCTGTGTGCACACGTTCAGGATTTATTGCGTTTTTTCGTGATAAAAAACACTTTAAAAACGCATACATATGCATCCCATTGTTTATAATGCATTCCACAATTTCTGTACATCGCGGTAAAAAATGCAGCATGTTCATTAATTTTACGGATTTTTTGCGGATTTCCCACTATATTATTGCATTGGGAAATCTTCGGAAAAAAAAACGCAAAAAAATAGCAAAAAAAAGCGCAAAAAAACGCGAGAAAAACGCAAAAAAAACGCATGCGGATTTCTAGCAGAAATTGTCCGGTTTTGTTCAGGAAATTTCAGCAAGAAATTCTGACGTGTGCACATAGCCTTAATCGTTTATGTGGTGTTTTATAAGGCGTATCATATTAGGAAGATCTTGTCTTCAAAAGATGTAGACATGCAAACAGCTTTATCACAAAGCAAGGTAATAGCGTCCATCATTTGAAAGTAGTAATCCTAAAAGTCAATAGCAGCCCTTTAAGCCATGTACACATAATTGAGTATTTGGTGAGTTTTTTACCTCAGTATTTGTAAGCCAAAACCAGGAGAGGAACAATCAGAGGAAAAGAATGATAGAAACATGTCACCACCATCTCTGTATTTATCACCCACTCCTGGTTTTGGCTGGCCAAATATTGAGCGTGTGAACAAGGCCTTAAAGGGAACCTGTCGCCAGAAATAATGCTGTTAACCTGCAGATATGAGGTTAATCTGCAGGTTAACAGCGTTATTATGCTGCCCGACACCTTAACACAACTGAATGCAGTGGGGAGAAAATGATCCGTAGCCGAATGTAGAGGGGCGACAATGATGACAGTTGTAGTCAGCGTTATACACAGACAGCGGCCGCTGACTACAACTGTCATCATTGTCACCTAGTTTCCCTGTGATCAGTGTGACCAGGCGACATGATGGGAGTTGTACACTGTGTTCCAAATTATTATGCACATAGAGTTTAGGAGTGATAAGGTTAGAATTTTTTTGTTTGTCATTTAAACTCATTGATGGTGATGTGTGTCAGGGCTCTTTATATCACTGAAAGCAATTGCAGATACCTGTGCAAATTAGTTTGGCAGGTGTGTCCAAATAAAGGCAAGACTACTTAAGAAGGCTGTTCCACATTATTAAGCAGCCTACATTTTTTGCCGAAATGGGAAAGAAAAAGGATGCTGAGAAGCAACAAATTGTGGAGTATTTAGGTCAAGGCATGACTACAATCAACATTGCCGAGACACTTCATCGTGATCATCGCACAATCAAGAAGTATGTAGCTGATTCCCAGCACACACGTGTGCGTGCTGATAAGGAAAAATTGAGGACTCTTTCCAACATGCAATTGCGTAAGGTTAAAAGAGCAGCTGCAAAAATGCCTCGTCATAGCAGCAGACAAGTTTTTGAAGCTGCTGGTGCCTCCAACGTCCCCAGAACAACAAAATGCAGGATCCTTCAGAGGTTTGCGGCTGTGCGTAAGCCATCCTGTCGACCACCTCTATCGACTGCACACAAGCAGAAACGGCTCCAGTGGACCAAACGATACATGAAGACTGACTTCCAAACTGTTTTGTTCACCGATGAGTGCCGTGCAATGCTCGATGGTCCAGATGGATGGAGTGGAGGATGGCTGGTTGATGGACACCCCATGAAAACACGGCTAAGGCGCCAACAAGGAGGAGGTGGAGTAATGTTTTGGGCTGGAATCATGGGGAGAGAGATTGTCGGCCCCTTTATGATACCTGAAGTGGTAAAGATGAACTCCATAATCTATGTGGAGTTTCTAAAAACACTTCCTACCATGGTTCAAGAGGAAGAACCGGGCTTTCCGCAGCAAGATCATTTTCATGCATGATAATGCACCGTCTCATGCTGCAAAAAACACATTTGCATCTCTGGCTGCTATGGGCATAAAAGAGGACAAACTTATGGTGTGGCCACCATCTTCCCCTGACCTCAACCCCATTGAGAACCTCTGGAGCATCATCAAAAGGAGTGTCTATGATGGCGGGAGGCAGTTCACATCTAAGCAACAGCTCTGGGAGGTTATTCTGTCCACATGCAAAACAATTGAAGCAGAAACCATCCAAAAACTGACAAATTCAATGGACGAGATAGTTCAGAAGCTTCTTTCGAACAAGGGGTCCTATGTGCAAATGTAACATCACCTAGAATAAAGTTTTCACTTGAAAACTGTTTGATTTCATTTTGTAATAAGCTGATAATGCTTATAACTTCACAATTGACCATTTTTTTGTTCAAAATAAAAAAAAGGTTGAAAACTCTGCTGTACATAATAATTTGGAACATGCATTTTGAGTGTTTATTTTTTTTAAAAAGATACTATTTTCATAGGCAGTTTGTTCCAAAACATTGCAATTATACTAGAATAGTAGATGACTGGAAAATAACAATGACTGCAATTCAGATAGGTAATTTAGAGAAAATATAAGGAAATATTATTTGCATAATAATTTGGAACACAGTGTAGTGCGTGCTATGCAAAGACGTTGGCCACTGACTACAACTGTCATCATTGTCGCCTGGTCTCGCTGAGCGCAGGGAGACCAGGGGACAATGATGAGAATTGAAGACCCCACCACCACAGGCCGCCCCAGGTCATGAGAATCTCATTAACTCAAAACTGAAAATGAAGATTAAAAAGCAAACAAGACTGATTTCATCAACCGAGGTATCATTTTAATCGATATAATGGCGCCGACCTGACACTGTCTGTAGGTTACTGAGCACAATCCTGCTGACAGGTTCCCTTTAAGCACCTGGCCCCTGGAGACAGCACTAATTGTACTGCTTTTCCCAGGCGCTGGTACGTGTCACACTGTTGACACATGGATATCATCCATGTGCCGCCAGTGTGCACGTGTGCGGCATGCATTTTGACCATACTGTGTGGAAAAAAAGGACGTTTGTGGGTTTTTTATACGGACACACTGTCCATGCAAAAAACCTGACATGTGCACACCACCATTGAATACAATGGGTGTGCGTGTGTCCATATTTGTGGTTCTTAAAAATCAGACCGCATATAGACATATAATACGGACGTGTGAATGGGCCTTAATGTGTTAAAACATGAAATTACTTAAAAGAATTTGTTGTGATTGTTGTATTGTCTGGTATGTTGCATTACATTTTGGGAGTGTGTTTTTCTATGCAGTCTTAAAAGAACCTGGCAGCACGATTTTGTAATTTAAAGAAAATACATGCGCGTAATTGTGCTGTAATACTGATTACATTGATATCTTTGGTGAAGAAATCCCCTTTGTTGTTTTTCTGTAATCAGCATTTGAGGTTTTCTGTGAAGTAGATTTTGGTGCACAGGGATGAACAGTACACTGTTTTTTTCTCTTCAACGGTGATTCCCTGGCCCCTCAGCTTCTAGTCTTTGAGTGACCTGTCTCCTCTGCTTGAAATCTTAGCAGTGACCTGTCTTTTACAGACTGGGAGTGGCGGAGGGGCTGGAGAATCAAAGACAGGGAGGAGAAGACCCAGTGCACAGTCCGGCCCCTGTGCACCGAAATCTAATTAGCAGAAAACTTCAAATGCTGATTAGAGAAGAACAACAAAGCGGATTTCTTCGCCAAAGGTATCAATGTAAACAGTATTACAGTGCCATTACAGCCATGTCTTTATATTCCAAAATCATGCTGACAAGTTCTCTTTAAGAATGCATATCTGAACACAATATAGCCATAGAACTACTACTCAATCCTCACACTGAACTGTATTTCATGGGCGGACATACCGCCGGTTCAGCCAGTGCGGCTGCACAGGGGCCCCAAAGGAGAGGGGGCCCAATCAGCTGTTGAAGTGTTTTGTTCTTTCATAGAGCCAGCGGCAGCATCTCCACTAAAAGGAGAGGAAGGGGGCCGGTACCGGAGTCATTTGCTGTCAGAGAGGGCCCTGCACGCTGCAGGAGACGCCGTAAGGGGCCCCCTTCCTCTCCTCTTGATGCTGCTGCTGGCTCTATGAGGCAGGAAAAGCACAGCATCGCTTTCTAGTTCCACATGCAGGGGCGTGGCTAGGCAGTGTATACATTTTAAATAAAGTTTGTTTCGATTGCAAACTTCAACCTCTCAGTGAGTGGCTGAGTGCACCCCCGCTGCCCTGGTCTGCGCAGCTCCTCCTCAGGGTCCTCTGCTTGCAACAGGTGTCCTGCAGCCTCTGTGTTCCAGATCTCAGGGCCTCTTCTTCCAGAGCACAAGGTGAGGGATGGCCGGGAGTTCTCACTGCTGCTGGTTAGTATCCCCCGAGCAGCAGTGTCAGGAGGCACGTGTCCATGATGACAGCAGTGACTTAGTGACTGTGTGCTCTGTGCTTCCTGGTCGGTGCAGTGAATGGCTGAGAAACCTGATCCTGCACCGATCAGATAGCAGGGAGCTGCATCACAGGCACTAATTCACTGCTTGTAATTACTGACCCCAGACACCTCCTGCCATTACTGCAGCAATAACTCCAGGCTCAGAGTGGCTCCTGTCCCCATCCTTCCTCCGTTTGTATTGCTTCACATAATATATACCGTATATAGAATTCTACTGTATCTGCACATACCCTTAGCCTCCTCCAACAGAAAAAAAGCTTTATCATGCTCCATCAGTTATCATTTCAGTGTATAACTAACAAAACAGGGCAGTATGAAATAAAGACCAGGGCACTATAAATAACAATGCTGTACATAATGAGAGGGAACTGTGTAATAAATGACGGCGTTAAACATAACAAGAGAGGGAACTGTGTAAAAACGGGTGGCAATATACATAATGAGAAGAGACTATGCAATATGCCGTATTTTTCGGATTATAAGATGCACTTTTCCCTCAAATTTGGGGGGAAAATGAGTGTGCGTCTTATAATGTGTATATACCTTACCGGTACCTTTGCCGCTGGCTGGGATGAGGGGGTGTCCGGCGGTGCTACAGGGCACAGGGGTGTCCGGTGCTGCGAGAGTGTCTGGCGATGCTGTTATGACCCCAGTGGCGAGGGTCTCAGAGAAACAAGTAAGTCTGCGAAGTACAAAAATCCAGCTCATAGGGCAGTGGTAACTGGGTTGACCATATATCTACTCCTAACGCCAACACTAGAAGTAGCCGGGGAACATGCCTACGTTGGTCGCTAGATGTCTCGCGCCAGCCGGAGGACTAACTACCCCTAGAAGAGGAAAACAAAGACCTCTCTTGCCTCCAGATAATAGACCCCAAAAGTTGGATACAAGCCCCCCACAAATAATAACGGTGAGGTAAGAGGAAATGACAAACACAGAGATGAACTAGGTTTAGCAAAGAGAGGCCCACTTACTAATAGCAGAATGTAGTAAGATAACTTATATGGTCAACAAAAACCCTATCAAAATTCCACACTGGAAATTCAAGAACCCCCGAACCGTCTAACGGCCCGGGGGGAGAACTCCAGCCTCCCTAGAGCTTCCAGCAAGGTTAGGATACAGATTATGTACAAGCTGGACAAAAATGCAAACAAAAACAAATAGCAAAAAGCAAGAAAGCAGACTTAGCTTAATCTAGCAGGAACCAGGATCAGTAGACAAGAGCACAGCAGATTAGCTCTGATTACAACGTTGCCAGGCATTGAACTGAAGGTCCAGGGAGCTTATATAGCAACACCCCTGAACTAATGGCCCAGGTGAGCATACAAGGGATGACTGACATACCCAGAGTCAAATCACTAGTAACCACTAGAGGGAGCCAAAAAGCAAATTCACAACAGTACCCCCCCCTTAGTGAGGGGTCACCGAACCCTCACCAAGACCACCAGGGCGATCAGGATGAGCGGCGTGAAAGGCACGAACCAAATCGGCCGCATGCACATCAGAGGCGACCACCCAGGAATTATCCTCCTGACCATAGCCCTTCCACTTGACCAGGTACTGAAGCCTCCGCCTGGAGAGACGAGAATCTAAGATCTTCTCCACCACGTACTCCAACTCGCCCTCAACCAACACCGGAGCAGGAGGCTCCGCAGAAGGGACCACAGGCACAACGTACCGCCGCAACAAGGACCTATGAAATACGTTGTGAATGGCAAACGACACCGGAAGATCCAGGCGAAAGGATACAGGATTAAGGATTTCCAATATCTTGTAAGGACCAATGAAGCGAGGCTTAAATTTGGGAGAGGAGACCTTCATAGGAACAAATCGAGAAGACAGCCATACCAAATCCCCAACGCGAAGTCGGGGACCCACACCGCGGCGGCGGTTGGCAAAACACTGAGCCTTCTCCTGTGACAACTTCAAGTTGTCCACCACATGACTCCAGATTCGCTGCAACCTATCCACCACAGAATCCACCCCAGGACAGTCAGAAGGCTCCACATGTCCCGAGGAAAAACGAGGATGGAAACCAGAGTTGCAGAAAAATGGCGAAACCAAGGTGGCGGAACTAGCCCGATTACTAAGGGCAAATTCAGCCAACGGCAAGAAGGTCACCCAATCATCCTGATCAGAAGAAACAAAACACCTCAAATAAGCCTCCAGAGTCTGATTAGTTCGCTCCGTTTGTCCGTTAGTCTGGGGATGAAAAGCGGATGAAAACGACAAATCAATGCCCATCCTACCACAAAAGGATCGCCAGAACCTGGAAACAAACTGGGATCCTCTGTCCGACACAATATTCTCAGGAATGCCGTGCAAACGAACCACGTTCTGGAAGAACACAGGAACCAGATCAGAAGAGGAGGGCAGCTTAGGTAAAGGAACCAAATGGACCATCTTGGAGAAACGATCACATATCACCCAGATGACAGACATGCCCTGAGACACTGGAAGATCAGAAATGAAATCCATAGAGATGTGTGTCCAAGGTCTCTTCGGGACAGGCAAGGGCAAGAGCAACCCGCTGGCACGAGAACAGCAAGGCTTAGCTCGAGCACAAGTTCCACAGGACTGCACAAATGACCGCACATCCCTTGACAAGGAAGGCCACCAAAAGGACCTGGCCACCAGATCTCTGGTGCCAAAAATTCCCGGGTGCCCTGCCAACACTGAGGAATGAACCTCGGAAATGACTCTGCTGGTCCATTTAGCAGGCACAAACAATCTGTCAGATGGACAAGAGTCAGGCCTACCAGCCTGAAATCTCTGCAACACACGCCGCAGATCAGGAGAAATAGCTGACAAGATAACTCCTTCCTTAAGAATACCCACAGGTTCAGCGACTCCAGGAGCATCAGGCACAAAGCTCCTAGACAGAGCATCGGCCTTCACATTCTTAGAACCTGGTAAATACGAGACCACAAAGTCAAAACGGGAGAAAAACAATGACCAGCGGGCCTGTCTAGGATTCAGGCGTTTAGCAGACTCGAGATACATCAGATTTTTGTGATCAGTCAAGACCACCACACGATGCTTAGCACCCTCGAGCCAATGACGCCACTCCTCAAATGCCCACTTCATTGCCAACAACTCCCGATTGCCCACATCATAATTTCGCTCTGCCGGCGAAAACTTCCTGGAGAAAAAGGCACAAGGTCTCATAGTAGAGCAACCAGGGCCTCTCTGCGACAAAACGGCCCCTGCCCCAATCTCCGAAGCATCCACCTCCACCTGAAAGGGAAGTGAGGTGTCAGGTTGGCACAAAACAGGCGCCGAAATAAACCGGCGTTTCAACTCCTGGAAAGCCTCCACGGCAGCAGGAGCCCAGTTAGCTACATCAGAGCCTTTCTTGGTCATATCCGTCAATGGTTTAACAACGCTAGAAAAATTTGCGATAAAACGACGGTAGAAGTTAGCAAATCCCAAGAACTTCTGAAGACTCTTAACTGACGAGGGTTGAGTCCAATCATGAATAGCTCGGACCTTGACTGGGTCCATCTCCACAGCAGAAGGGGAAAAAATGAACCCCAAAAAGGGAACCCTCTGTACACCAAAGAGACACTTTGAGCCTTTAACAAACAAAGAATTTTCACGCAAAATCTTAAAAACCATCCTGACCTGCTCCACATGCGAGTCCCAATCATCAGAAAAAAACAGAATATCATCCAGATAAACAATCAAAAATTTATCCAGATACTTCCGGAAAATGTCATGCATGAAGGACTGAAAAACTGAAGGTGCATTAGAGAGCCCAAATGGCATCACCAAGTACTCAAAATGACCTTCGGGCGTATTGAATGCGGTTTTCCATTCATCGCCTTGCTTAATGCGCACAAGGTTGTACGCACCACGAAGGTCTATCTTGGTGAACCACTTGGCACCTTTAATCCGGGCAAACAAGTCTGACAACAGCGGCAAAGGATACTGAAATTTGACAGTGATCTTGTTTAAAAGCCGATAGTCAATACAAGGCCTCAAAGATCCGTCCTTTTTGGCCACAAAAAAGAATCCCGCACCAAGAGGGGAAGAAGAAGGACGGATATGCCCCTTCTCAAGAGACTCCTTGATATATGAACGCATCGCGGTATGTTCAGGTACCGACAAATTAAACAGTCTCCCCTTAGGAAACTTACTGCCAGGAATCAAATCTATTGCACAGTCATATTCCCTATGAGGAGGCAGTGCACTAGACTTAGACTCGCTGAAGACATCCTGATAATCAGACAAATACGCCGGAACTTCCGAAGGCGTAGAAGAAGCAATAGACAAGGGCAGGGAATCTCCATGAATTCCATGGCAGCCCCAACTTGACACCGACATTGCCTTCCAGTCCAAGACTGGATTATGGGTCTGTAACCATGGCAAACCCAAAACAACCAAATCATGCATCTTATGCAGAACAAGAAAACGTATCACCTCCCGATGTTCGGGAGTCATGCACATGGTAACCTGTGTCCAAAACTGCGGTTTATTTTTTGCCAAAGGCGTAGCATCAATACCCCTAAGAGGGATAGGATTTTCTAATGGCTCCAGAACAAAACCGCAGCGCTTGGCAAATGACAGATCCATCAGACTCAGGGCAGCACCTGAGTCTACAAACGCCATGACAGGATACGATGACAGTGAGCAAATCAAAGTTACAGATAGAATAAATTTAGGTTGCAAATTACCAATGGCGACAGGACTAACAACCCTAGTAAGACGTTTAGAGCATGCTGAGATAACATGTGTAGAATCACCACAGTAGTAACACAAGCCATTCTGGCGTCTATGAATTTTCCGCTCATTTCTAGTCAGGATTCTATCACATTGCATTAAATCAGGTGCCTGTTCAGACAACACCATGAGGGAATTTGCGGTTTTGCGCTCCCGCAACCGCCGGTCGATTTGAATTGCCAGGGCCATGGAATCATTCAGACCTGTGGGAATGGGAAAACCCACCATCACATTCTTAATGGCTTCAGAAAGGCCATTTCTGAAATTTGCAGCCAATGCACACTCGTTCCACTGGGTCAGCACGGACCATTTCCGAAATTTTTGGCAATACACTTCAGCCTCGTCCTGGCCCTGAGACATAGCCAGCAAGGCTTTTTCTGCCTGAATCTCAAGATTGGGTTCCTCATAAAGCAAACCGAGCGCCAGAAAAAACGCATCAATATCAGCCAATGCCGGATCTCCTGGCGCCAGCGAGAAGGCCCAATCCTGAGGGTCGCCCCGTAAAAAAGAAATAACAATTTTCACTTGCTGAGCGGAGTCTCCAGATGAACAGGGTCTCAGGGACAAAAACAATTTACAATTATTCCTGAAATTTCTAAATTTAAATCGGTCTCCGGAAAACAGTTCAGGAATTGGTATCTTAGGTTCTGACATAGGATTTCTGATAACATAATCTTGTATGCCCTGCACACGAGCAGTAAGCTGATCTACACCCGTAATCAAGGTCTGGACATTCATGTCTGCAGCAAACACAAGCCACTCAGAGGTAAAGGGGAAAAGAAAAAAAAAAAATGAGAAAAAGGAAAAAAAAAAACTCAGAATTTTCTTTCTTATAATCCCGCTTCTGCAATGCATTTAACATTTAATACTGGCCTGGCAAACTGTTATGACCCCAGTGGCGAGGGTCTCAGAGAAACAAGTAAGTCTGCGAAGTACAAAAATCCAGCTCATAGGGCAGTGGTAACTGGGTTGACCATATATCTACTCCTAACGCCAACACTAGAAGTAGCCGGGGAACATGCCTACGTTGGTCGCTAGATGTCTCGCGCCAGCCGGAGGACTAACTACCCCTAGAAGAGGAAAACAAAGACCTCTCTTGCCTCCAGATAATAGACCCCAAAAGTTGGATACAAGCCCCCCACAAATAATAACGGTGAGGTAAGAGGAAATGACAAACACAGAGATGAACTAGGTTTAGCAAAGAGAGGCCCACTTACTAATAGCAGAATGTAGTAAGATAACTTATATGGTCAACAAAAACCCTATCAAAATTCCACACTGGAAATTCAAGAACCCCCGAACCGTCTAACGGTCCGGGGGGAGAACTCCAGCCTCCCTAGAGCTTCCAGCAAGGTTAGGATACAGATTATGTACAAGCTGGACAAAAATGCAAACAAAAACAAATAGCAAAAAGCAAGAAAGCAGACTTAGCTTAATCTAGCAGGAACCAGGATCAGTAGACAAGAGCACAGCAGATTAGCTCTGATTACAACGTTGCCAGGCATTGAACTGAAGGTCCAGGGAGCTTATATAGCAACACCCCTGAACTAACGGCCCAGGTGAGCATACAAGGGATGACTGACATACCCAGAGTCAAATCACTAGTAACCACTAGAGGGAGCCAAAAAGCAAATTCACAACACGATGCTGCCCGTTGCTGCGGCGGGTGTCTCCGGTGCTGCAGGGGGCTCTGCCGACATTTTGTGAAAGGCCAGAGCCCCCTGTTATGACCTGGTGGTTAAGAGGCCACACCGATATGACCTGGTGGCTAAAACGCAACATGGGACGAGCTCTGAGAAGGTGGTATCTCTACTGACCGCAATCCCTAATCCTAACAACAACACTAGTAATAGCCGTGGGATGTTCCTGACTCTCCCTAGACACCTCTTCACAGCCTAAGAATTAACTACCCCTAAAGGAGGAAATAGAAAGCTATCTTGCCTCAGAGAAAACCCCAAAAGGAAAGATAGCCCCCCACAAATATTGGCTGTGAGTGGAGAGGGAAATGACATACACAGAAATGAAATCAGTTTTCAGCAAAGGAGGCCAATACTAAACTTGATAGACAGAGAGAAAAGGATACTGTGCGGTCAGTATTAAAAACTACAAAAATCCACGCAGAGTTTACAAAAAATGAACTCCACACTGACTCACGGTGTGGATGGGCAAATCTGCTTCCCAGAGCTTCCAGCTAGCCTGAATATGACATAGTGACAAGCTGGACAAAAAGAGACATATTTGCAAAGCAATAATGTCCAAAGCAAATGGACGAACAAGAACTAGCAGAACTTATCTTTTGCTGACAAGGACAGGCCATATGAGAAATCCAAGGAGAGAACCAAATCCAACCTAAGACATTGACAGCTGGCATGAACTAAAGCCCAGAGCAGGTTTAAATAACAAACCCAGGCAAAGCGATCAGTGATGGCAGCTGCTACAGCTACCTAACGGAGCAGCAGTTCCACTCGAAACCACCAGAGGGAGCCCAAGGGCAGAACTCACAAAAATACCATTAGCAACCACAGGAGGGAGCTCCAGAACGGAATTCACAACAGCCCCCCGCAGTTCCATGGTTTCCTGTGCAGTGGACTCCAGGAAAATGGCGCTGAGGGCAGCACATGCACAGATGGAGATCACCTGCAGCAGCACCGCCAGACACCCCCGCAGCGCCAGACACCTGCAGCACCGGAGACACCCGCAGCAGCACCACCGGACACCTGCAGCAGCACCGGACACCTGCTGTGGCGCGCCCACATCGGAACACCCCCTCATCCCAGCCTGCGGCCTGCAGCATCACCCCACTCCTGCCTCCTCCAGCAGGGACCCTGTTTCACTGCAGCTACTACCCCCAGTAAGCAATAAGACGCATGGATTATAAGAAGCACCACCATTTTATTAAGAAAACATTTTTTCCTGTTTTTCTCCTCAAAATTTGAGGTGCGTCTTATAATCCGGAGCGTCCTATAATCCGAAAAATATATGTGTATATATCTGTACATTTGTAGCCATAAAAGGAGGGGGGCCCAAACACATTTCTTGCACAGGGGCCCCAAATCGTCTTTGTCCGCCCCTGCTGTATTTGCAAGTAACTACATGTAATTAGATCCTTTCTATCCACCTAACTTATGCTTTTGTTTTCAATGTATTTCCATTTGCTGTCTACTGACTAGAAACAACAATTAGCTTCAAGTATGGCAATGAATTTCACATAAAGTAGGATGGTTCTTACACTTTGGTCTTCATCATCACTTTTCATGTGATCTGCGATGAAGTTCACACCCTCCATTGCTTCTTGAACCTGTGGAGAGAACTTTCTAGCGTTTCGGTATCGGAAATCTTGGTTTCTATGATGTTCCACCTGTTCGTTTACCCTTTGTCCATGTGGTCTTGATGTTGCAGCATTACCAAGACAAGTAGTATTTTTGCATGAGTCAGCCTGTTTTTTCCAATGTTGTCCACGTGGTTTTTGACCAGATGGGTTTTGTTCCGGGCGTCTCATAAACAGGCAAACCGGAAGTTTTTCCAAAAAACAGTTTTTTACCCAGAGTGGCATGGTGTGTGTGCTAGGAGATCTGTGGTGTACATTGAGGACACAGACGCTAGTGACTATGGAGAATGTCACCAGTACCATTGTAAACATTAAGTATTTTCCAATGAGAGGAACATCAAGAGAAGTTGGCGGGACTATTTTAGAAATTAAAAGCAGAAATACAGTCAGTGCTAGGAGAACTGATATACACAGGGTCATCTTCTGTCCACAGTCAGATGGCAAGTAAAATACCAATATGGCTAAAGAGGTTATAAGGATGCAGGGTATAATCAAATTAATGGTATAAAAAAGAGGCTTTCTTTTGATAATAAAATCATAAGTAACATCAACATAGGTTGGATCGAGAGAGTTGACAGTTCTCCTTCCAGGAAGCTTAATGATATCCCATTCTCCACTTGGTGTGAAATCATCCATACTAACCGAGTCCGAGCTGAGAACGAGGTCAATTTCTGTGTAATCATATGTCCAAGAACGAAATTTTAAGGTGCAGTTTTGTTGATCAAAAGGGAAATGCTTGACTTCAATTTTGCATGCACTCTTGTAAATGGCTGGAGGTAGCCAAGCAATGCTGCCATTGTTCTGCACAACTGCATTGGTGAACAGGGAGACTTCATATGTCCCATCAGCACTGGTAACATAAATAGCACATGTTACAAAATAAAGCAAGACAAAGTACTAAAATCAGGAATAAATTGCATAAAAGATACATTTCATTACTATCAAGGTCATTCTCACACACCATTATTACTTGACTTATATTGATAAAGTTCCTAAAGTAGTTCTGAAAGTCAAAAAAAATATTGTACTGTATTTTCTATATATATATATATATATATATATATATATATATATATATATATATATATATATATATATATAATTGTTTCAAGTCATTAGGAAAAGGAAGAGGAGTAGGGCTGAAGGACACATATTGATAGGAGATGCAATTTATGGAAGTTTTTGGGTGATGGAGATAGGAGAGGACCTTCAAGATCCATTGGATCATTTTACATATAGAGTACCTACTATGGTGACCATTGGCCTAGTCCCCTATCCAAAGCCCAGTATAACAGATTTTACAGTTTGGTTACTTTTGGCATATTTTTGTCCATAGCAATCACTGCCTAATATCTAAGAGGAATACTGAATAACATGAGGCGTGTCTGTGAACAAACCCCTAGGGGCAACATACGGTTTATTCACTATGAACACCTTGGAGCAACCTGCGATGGAACCTACAGTCATTCTATTTCTAGTTGAATTTCTGAATTTCCTACTCTGAGTAAAGGTAAAACATTTAGCCTCACAATATAAGTCAAGTTTTTGGAGCAATTTCAAAATATGAATATTCATTTTGGAAACAAAAGTCCCTTGGCTACACATCCTGTGCCAACTACAGACTGCTAGCTGTGTATTATGTAAGCCTGTACTCGACCAAATAGGCTAAAGAACAGACTACAGCTAGAAAGTACGCTTGTGTTTTAGGAAATATGTGAAGAATTGCAATTACACAAGAAATTTTGCCTGGGGGAGGAACTAAATGTACAGTATATATGTATGCTAGTAGCTAACTTAATTTTCACAATTGTATTCATTTTCATTTTCAGACCCCCTGATATAATGTATATTACTAGCTATTGAACCCGTTCTCCAAGTGGTGAGCATTTTTATTGGTACCTTTTTATGCTATGTTAAAGGGAACCAGTCAACTGATATAATGCTGGTAACCTGCATATATGTGGCTAATATGCAGGTGAACAGCATTACTATGCTCCCCGCCGCCTGCATGCAGCAGGGAGAAAATGAACTTTAATCCCACCAATATTTGGTTTCAGTCATGAGTATACAGAGCGGCCTCTGTAACCATGTCCTTGGCCCTGACTGACAGCCTGTAACATCTCTGCCGGCGTCACTCATGGCTTCCCATCTCCCATCTTACTCACCACTCCAGGCCATGCTGTGAGTTCTGTCCCCTGCCTGCTCCATGCTGTGAACCTTATGCCCTTGCTTGCTGCATACTTCCTGGCTGTATGCTTAGGGCGGCACTTCCTGAGTCTAATAGAGACAGTGTGCACACTCCTAATCTGTCCCCAGCCTATGGCCAAGAGGTGTCAGGTACTTAAGACATCTCCACCCATAGGGATATGCCTGAGCAACAAACTCTCTGTCTGCTTTTAGCTACTGAGTTGCCAGGTCCTGTCCTGTTACTGCTTTTGCTTCTTTCACTCTGGGGGTTGTATTCCCAGGCCTGTTTGTTTCCTGTGTGTCTTGTTTCCACCACCCTGGGGGATGCATACCCATGCCTGTTCCTGCTTCCTGTGTATCCTGTTCCTATTTCCTTCTCTGCTGTGTATCCTTGTGTCCACTCCTTCTACTCTGCTCCCGCCCCGCATCCTGCGACTCTGCTCTGCTCTCCGCATCCAGTGGCTCTGCTCTGCCCTCCGCATCCTGCGGCTCTGCTCTGTGCAACCTGCAGCTCTGCTCTCCGCATCCAATGGCTCTGCTCTTCGCATCCTGCGGCTCTGCTCTGCTCAACCTGCAGCACTGCTCTGCTTCCAGCATCCTGCGGCTCTGCTCTCCACATCCTGCAGCTCTGTTCTGCTCTCGACCCGCACCCCATGGCTCTTTGTCCCTCCAGTCTGAACTGGTTCCTAACAGTTCCTGTTTCTCCAGTCTGAACTGGTTCCTATCTGTTCCCTTTAACTACTCGTACCTACATTGTTCCTGCCTTACCAATTACAGTCCCATTTCCTTCAGTCTGTTTCATGCCCGCCTGCCTGCCAGAGTGCCAGCCGTGCCCAACTGCCTGCCAGAGTGCCAGACGTGCCCGCCTGCCTGCCAGAGTGCCAGCCATGCCTGCCTGCCAGAGTTCCAGCAGTGCCTGCCTGTCTGCCAGAGTACCAGCCATGCCCACCTGCCTTCAATAGTGCCAGCCGAGCCCGCCAGAGTACCAGTCATGCCCAACAGTACTTGCCCGCACCTGTCCCTAGTGTTCCGACCCCCAGTGGGATCAGTGCTACAGCCAGACACCGACCTGGAGTGGTACCTGGTAGCTACCTGCCGCACAAGCCTGACCTCACCACTAGAGGCTCCAGTGAACACCAAGGTAGCTGCTTAGTCACGCCAGGGTAGTCTGGTTTGTGCCACAGTGGGGCCACAATCCTCACTTGCGCCACCCAGTCAGGGCACGGGCATACACAGCTGGCTTTAATGTAGAGCCAGTGTCAGTCAGGGCCGGGGATGCGATTACAGCAGCCACTCTGTATGCTCAGAGTGGTTACTGAACCGGCGCCACCCCTGTGACTGAAATCGAATGTTGGTGGGGAGAATAAAGTTAATTCATCAGTGCTATTTATTTGACAGTTGAATAAAATGGAGCCTCAGTGTCACGATCCATTTTTGGATGCGTGGCAGCTCTGGTTCCACTATGATTTAAATGTAGCTTTTCTCTTTTCAGGCCAGCTGGGGTTAATGTCAGTTTCCCTTGCTGGTTGTGTACTGCAGTTGCTGAGTTGCTAGGTCAGCTGATGTGGGTGGTGATCACTCCCACCATCCTTTAAATAGTCACCTGATGCATCAGCTGACTTTTGGTGATAGAGTTTCTCTATGGAGACCAGCCTTGCAGATGCAGCTCTCTGGTGTCAGCTACTTCTGGAGTAAAAAGAATTTAAAACGGACCAAGTGTTCATCTCTGTCTGTTGTTGTTGTGCTGGAACAGATGCGACATATATGATGTTCTGATTGATGATGGCTCAGAAGCTGTCCCATCTGAGGTATATAGGCCAATTAATAGGTTTGCGATACTTCCAGTAAAACATGTCGATGAGAAGTCTGTGTGTTCAGGATGCTGCAGCTTTCACTAGCTCTAGGGCTTAGCAAAGTTTAAAGGAGTATTCCCATCTCCAAGATCCTATCCCAAAATGTAGTAGGTGTAATAATAATAATATTTGCAAATGTTTCCAATTAGAAATAAAATATATGGTAGTTTTTTCATTCACTATGTCTCTCTCCTCATGTGCAGGCATTGCAGGACCTTAGGTATCCATGGTTACGGCCACTGATATAGTGACAGTTAATTAGCAAGTTGCTAGTGGTCGTAACCATGGATATCTAAGGTCCTACAATGCCTGCACATGAGGAAAGAGACATAGCGAATCAGAAGAACTATACTATATCTCTAAGTGGAGGTAATTACCATACTAACATTATTATTATTACATCCACTACATATTCTGATAGCATCTTGGAGATAGGAATACCCCTTTAATGCCTGGTCTTCTACTTCTGTGTGAGCTATTATCTCGGAGCTCACACAGATGCTCTTCATGCATATTCTGTTGTGGGTTCTCTCCTCTTTCCAAAATAGCAAAAGGTTTCAAAAATCAAAAACAAAATAGATCCCTCAGTGTTAGAGAAAAAAATCACACATGATTTTGCATGTGTGATCCTTTCTCTCCCAACTGCGGATTCTGCTCCGGCAGACTGAGTGTGATCTCCCCCTCACTGCAGACACCCTAATACTTTATAGGCTCCATTCACACCTTTATGTGAGATGTTCTAGTGCTGAATGCTTTTATTCTCATACAGCACACTGCCTCATAGAGTTTCATTGATCTGTACACAAATCAGTTTTAAAAAACGGATTCATATTTCCGGTCTGATACAGGAAAGATATATATCTTGGTGCCGTGTTAGCCAGTGGATAGAAAAATATTTAGAATTGAGAGTCCTCAGTGGTTGATACCTTTTAATGGCTAACTGAAAAGATGGTAAATTGCAAGCTTTCAAGACTACTCAGGTGACTTCATCAGGCATAGACTAAAAGAAATTCTGAAGAATCACATATTTATGCACAACACATCACAGAAAATCGCGATAGATAATCCAGGTGATATGAAGCAGAATTACCATTATGTGAGTGATAAACAGTTATGTCCATAAATATTGGAACAGTTCATACATAAGGAATGTTTTATTGTCCTCTGATTGGGGTCTGGTTCTGTTATGATGACCCCACATGGTCTGAGGAGTAAATTCCTTAGTTGATGTAAAAATATATAAATCCATGCGACACATTCATTCCTGCACTGAGAGTGTCAAAGGTCATCATCCGCTTATATTCCTATATTCTTCTGTCTCTCTGAGATTTGAAGTTAGCTTTTAATACAAGTAATTTCATGTCCATAATGCTATGATTGGGGAGACAAAAATGTATGTCTTTTTACATCAACTAAGGAATTTGCTCCTCAGACCATGTGGGGTCATCATAACAGAACCAGACCCCAATCAGAGGACAATAAAACATTGCTTATCTATGAACTGTCCCGATATTTGTGGACATAACTGTTTATCACTCACATAATGGTAATTCTGCTTCATGTCACCTGTCTTATCTATGGCGTTTTTCTGTGATGTGTTGTGCATGTTAGAATCTGTTTTTGTTTTTGACCATCCGCCATCTTGTTGTGGTTTTCTGGCTGCTGGTCTTTTTCCCCTGGTGCTGGGTTGTCTTAGGGCAGGTGATTGTATCACCCTTTATTACCCAGCACCTGCCTCCCAGTCCTTGCTGGATAACAGTGTTAATCCGCTAGAGTTCTGGCTAGGTACTTTCTGTGCTTGATATTGTGCAGTTCTTGGACCTCCGGTTCTGCTATCCTTAGTTTATGTTTTCTGCTGGTTTCTGCAGCCTTCTCTGTATTTTCTATTAGGAGGTGACCTGTTTTTATACCCAGTCCTTAGATCTGGGACCCCCTTTCCCCTATCTATAGGTCTTCGCTGAGATTAACCTAGGATCGTCGGTGGGTCTATTCGCAAGGAATGGGTCGCCCACTCCTTTGTAGGGTATCAGCCTAGTCTCAGTGCAGGGTCAGTTTTCCCCCTTCTATCCTAGTTCTGTGTTGCAGTTCTGTAACAGTGCATAAATATGTGATTCTTCAGAATTTCTTTTAGTCTATGCCTGATGAAGACACCTGAGTAGTCTCGAAAGCTTGCAATTTGTTACCATCTTTTCAGTTAGCCATTAAAAGGTATCAACCACTGAGGACTCTAAATTCTAAATATTTTTATTTCCAGTCTATAAGACTCGTAGAATGTCTAATTTTCATCCATTTTGCGGATCAGACTGGTCGCCACTAATGTTTATGGGGACTCATATAAAATGGATGACTGAAGACATCCTTGTTATTTAAATGTGTATTCCCATCTTCAACATCCTATCCCATTATGCAGTAGGCGTAATAATAATAATATTAGCAAATACCTCCAATTAGAAATGTAGTATAGTTATTCATATTTGCTTTTTCGTGTACCTTATGTAGAACATTTCAGTAGCTTAGTTATTCATGGTTCCTACCGCTAAGAACTATCTATCACTATATGAGTGGTCATAACAATAGATACGTAAGCTACTGTATTGCCCTACATGAGGTAAGCAACATAACGAATCTGAAGAACTATATTAAATTTCTAATTGGAGGTACTTGCTAATATTATTATTATAACACCTACTACATATTGGGACAGGATCTTGGAGATGGGAATACTCCTTTTAGTGTTCCATCTGTTTTCTATTGGGTTTTCACTGATCAATTAAATGTCCATGGATAAATAAAATTTAAGATAGCAGATCTTTCAGTTTTTAAAACAGATGAGAAAAAAATGCTGCAATACAGAGCCAAAAGGATAACATAAAGATTAGTGATGAGCGAGTGTATTCATTGCTCGGGTTTTCCCGAGCATGCTCGGGTGGTCTCAGAGTATTTGTAACTGCTCGGAGATTTAGTTTTTGTTGACACAACTGCATGATTTACGGCTGCTAGCCAGGCTGAGTACATGTGGGGGTTGCCTGGTTGCTAGGCAATCCCCACATGTAATCAAGCTGTCTATCAGCTGTAAATCATGAAGCTAAGCTGACGAAAACTAAATCTCCGAGCACTAACAAATACTCGGAGATCACCCGATCGTGCTCAGGAAAACCCGATCAACGAATACACTCGCTCATCACTAATAAAGATGTTAAATGGTCAGCTTCTCATGGATGTAAAAATTGGCCTGGATATGTGACTATAGCGTTACTTTGACACTGATAACCTCTTCCACTTCCCGCTAGTGATTCTAATTGGCATATACAGTATATAGTGTATGAAGGTGCCAGATAAAGTGGTTGACAGCTTTTATGTATCACCAAGGTGGCTGGTCCCGGTGCTGTAAATCCTGGGAAGGCTGCACCATTAACACAAGTTTACTGAGTAGTCTGCTTTGAGTGGATTCTGGATCTGGGATTTAGGAGTTATCAGAGTGCCTGGGTGGGAAAGGTCACGCCGATACTCCAGCCCAGGTCTTACAGGTTTAATGAAAGGCAGATGAGACCGCTCAGAGTGTCTTCTGTGCTGTAGGTGGACAGTTATGTTTGTTGAGGAAAGCATTTAAAGCTGGTTGAGGTGAAGTGTGAGAAAAACGCAATAAACGTTACTTTGTTTTTGCACCGAAACCTGTGCCTGTGCTGAAATTAATGCCTACTTGTTTGCTGAACCCCCAAGATATATGATGCTGTCAAATTCAGGTAAGGAGCCCTGCAGCCAGTATGTGCATTGCAGTTCATACCTGGACTATGATAAATGGATGTCTGAGTTTGGACATAAATGGTAGAACGTTTTTAATGACGACTAGAAAGTTTCTGAATATTTAGGAAGCAAATGACCAATTAAAAGAAACAGTTGAAATGTGAACAGGGCCTTTAAACATAATTTAGCTTATGGTTAACTTGAAACGGTAATGGAACCACAAAATATCTAAGAAGATTACTTATTGTAAAGCACAATGTCTGGCAGCCAGATCTGTTTTGATGGAATGCGGAGTTTTCTTATGCCATCATATTCTGCTGGATTCCAGGACAAGCGATAATCTACCCACTCCTACAAAGAAGAAAATCAGAAGTCCTTATGTTCTGTGTCATGTTTTATATAAATTTATCATATTCAGTCAGATAAGGCTTTTAGAACTCCATGAAAATCTCATTGTCTGCACAAACAATGTACTAACATCACAAAGACTCGTACGTGAATAACCATTCTTGTACTTGTATTTGGTATAAGTTTACATATGCTTCAATCACATCCTTTTCATTTCTGTACCTTTAAATGGCTGACGATTTACTATTTCTTCTGATGCCGGCATGCTCTGCTCCATGACCTTCAGGCCACGGCTGTATTATATTGCTCACTTTACAGATGGGTGAGACGAAAGTTTAGTCTATGGGTGATATTGATGTGAAGATTTCCGTGTCCTCATCACACTGATCCCAATCCCATCAGCAGAATTCATAGATGTTGTTTAGGGTTTTCTGGTACTTTAACCCCTTCCCATGCCATGATGAATTACTAAATTATGGAGTGTGTCAGGGACTTTAGAGCAGGCTCAGGTGCTGATGCCGACTATATAAGTGCCATGGCCCCTGCAAACAGCTGATTGATGGATGTGATGAGAGTTGGACCTCAATCAATCCAATATTGACTGCCTAAGTTCTGTGATAGCATGTTTTTCCCAGGAGATTGACTGCCACGTGTGGAATGGGGAAGGAATTTTGAAATTATTATTATAGCGCCATTTATTCCATGGCGCTTTACATGTGATGAGGGGTATACATAATAAAAACTAGTACAATAATCTGAACAATACAAGTCATGACTGGTACAGAAGGAGAGAGGACCTGATATGTAACTATGAAACATTTTTACCAGGAAATGTGCGAGAAATCTACTATATAATTGTCTAAGGGTCACTTCCGTCTGTCTGTCTGTCCTTCTGTCTGTCACGGATATTCATTGCTAGCGGCCTCTGTCAGTCATGGAAATCCAAGTCACTGATTGGTCGTGGCAAAACAGCCTCGACCAATCAGCGACGGGCACAGTCCGGAAGAAAATGGCCTTCCTCCCCGCAGTCAGTGCCCGCTCCGTACTCCCCTCCGGTCACAGAGCCCTCTCCGTACTCCCTTCTGGTCACAGCGCCCGCTCCGTACTCCCCTCTGGTCACAGCGCCCGCTCCGTACTCCCCTCCGGTCACAGCGCCCGCTCTGTACTCCCCTCCGGTCACAGCGCCCGCTCTGTACTCCCCTCCAGTCACAGAGCCCGCTCCGTACTCCCCTCTGGTCAGCGCTCACACAGGGTTAATGGCAGCGTTGACCGCGGTGTAACGCACTCGGTTAACGCTGCTATTAACCCTGTGTGACCAACTTTTTACTATTCATGCTGCCTATGCAGCACGAATAGTAAAAATATCTAATGTTAAAAATAATTAAAAAATAAAAAATAGTTACATACTCACCCTCCGGTGGCCCCCCTGGATCGAAGAGGCCGGTTACCGATGCTCCTCGCGACGCCCCGGTGACCGCTGCATGCAGTGCGGTCTCGCGGAATGATGACGTGCGGCCTCGCGAGACCGCTACGTCATCATCTCGCGAGACCTCAATGCAATCTTCAGACCGGAGCACGCGAGGAGCATCGGTAACCGGACGCTTCGATCCGGAAGCTCCAGAAGGTGAGTATGTAACTATTTTTTATTTTATTTCTTTTTTTTTTAACGGGGATATGGTGCATACTACGTGACTGGCCAATATACTACGTGACTGGGCAATATACTATGTGGCTCTGTGCTGTATACTACGTGACTGGGCAATATACTATGTGGCTGGGCAATATACTATGTGACTGGGCAATATACTACGTGGCTGGGCAATATACTACGTGACTGTGCAATATACTACGTCACTAGGCAATATACTACGTGACTGGGCAATATACTATGTGGCTGGGCAATATAGTACGTGGCTGGGCAATATACTACGTGGGCTGCGCAATATACTACGTGGGCTGGGCAATATACTATGTGGCTGGACAATATACTACGTGGGCTGCGCAATATACTACGTGGACTGCGCAATATACTACGTGGGCTGCGCAATATACAACGTGGGCTGCGCAATATACAACGTGGGCTGGGCAATATACAACGTGGGCTGCGCAATATACAACGTGGGCTGCGCAATATACAACGTGCGCTGCGCAATGTACTATGTGGACTGGGCAATATACTACGTGGGCTGCGCAATATACAACGTGTACTGTGTGGGCTGCGCAATGTACTGCGTGGGCTGTGCTATACACTACGCATACATATTCTAGAATACCCGATACGTTAGAATCGGGCCACCATCTAGTAGGGTTATAATTGGAAGCAAATTTCAGGCTTAATAAAACCTGTATATCTCTATTAATATCTGTCCTTCGCTAGTAGAAAAAGGACAGGACAGCTCGTAATCACCCATATAGACATAATCGCCTATATGAGGAAATACAAAGGACCTTTATCAGAAAAAAGGGCAACTGCTGTGATCAAATTGGTCAGTCCATGTTGATTATTTTCATTAGTTTTATATTGTTTGATGATATCATGACATTTCTAGAATCCCTGAAATGAATGTAAATTTTTACTTGCCTGATTGAGCCATACATTAGTCGTCATGATTTGCTCTCGTTCATTCTAGGACAAAAGGGACACATTGATCATTAAAAAAAAAGAATAAAAAGCCATTTTGAGCTTAGGTAGCATCGTTAAGTTCAGCAGCACCATTAAATTCTGTGATAGTTTTGTAATCATTCATCCACAGTCTATAATGATATTCACAAACAAAACAAATGGACAATCGAAATAAAAATTCACAAATGACCATCTGTCGGCTACATAAAGATTGCTAATGCTATTTCGACAGACATTTGTTAGTGTCATCTATGATAACGGGGCTGAATCTAATATAAAATCTGCCTGCCATTAGCAATTAGATATACATTTTGAAAAGCTAAATCTGCCTTCGCATAATTTTTTATAAAGATGCAAACATTTACCAGGCAGTGACCTCAATGTTTTTGGGCTTCACAGTTACACAATAGTGTGTTGTGTGAGTCAGCGCACACAGCTTGTAGGGTAACTCAATAATAGACATAATGCATATGAAATCTAATAGACTGTGTAATTTCATTTCAAAGCAACTTTCTGTTTGATAGGAGCACATTGCAAGCTGCCCGGAAATATATCACATTATATTAATGATATGGCTTCCTCTTCATACAGTCTCTTTGGAGCACAGTGTGGGTAAGTGTCTCCAATTACCTTATAATGAGGGAGACTTGCAATGGAGTTGACCAAAACTTCTTCTACACTGCATAACAATTTAGCAGAAAACAATGATATGCAGAGAATAGCCTTTTTTGTAGTTTCTCATTAAAGGGAACTTATCGGTTTGGAAATGCAGTGCAATCTACCAGCACCATGTTATAGAGCAGGAGGAGCTGAACAAATTGGTATATGGTTTTGTGGAAAAACGCTCTGGATATCTTGTCGTTTATGTAATGAAATCCCTGCTCTTTCAGTGCACACAGGTCCAGTGGGCGGTTCTAATAAGTGATTGACAGCTTTTCCTGCTGTGCATGCAGAGATAGCTGTCCATCACTGTCAGGTTCACTTTAAAATTAATGTATGAAGCTAGGAAGTTACAACCAAAGGGCTCGGGCACACAACCCATATTCTCGGATGAGTGTTATCCGTAGTTTTCACGGACAGCAACTGTTCCAATAATATTATATAGGGCTGTACACATGGCCATTTTTTTTTCTCAGACAGAGTGGTCCACGTAAAAAAATTGGAGACATGTCCAATTTTGGTCTGAGGGGTCGGATCAAGATCGGTAATACGAGTCTATCGGTCTGTGGAAAAAATTTGACCGCACTCGGATGACATAAAGGACAAGGACAGAATGGACAAAGTGGAGAAAATATTTTTTTCCTTTTGGCGTATGAGAAAAACTGATGCCACTCTGATTGGAGAAATCGGCCATATGAACCTACGCAAAGATAACAAATACCAATTAAAACTATGAGGCTACGTTCACATTTGCGTTGTGCGGTGCAGCGTCGGCGACGCAACGCACAACGCAAATGTAAACGCATGCACAATGCAGCGTTTTGTGACGCATGCGTCCACTTTTGCATGGTTTTTGGTGCAGAAAAAACTGCATCATGCAGCGTCCTCTGCGCCCTGATGCATGCACCACAGTGACGCATGCGTCACAAAACGCAAATGCAACGCATGTCCATGCGCCCCCCATGTTAAATATAGGGGCGCATGACGCATGCGTCGCCGTGGCAGCGCCTGACGCAACGCAAATGTGAACGTAGCCTAAGACAGTAAAATTCATTACATCAAATTGTCATTACATCAAGAAAAAAAAAGGAAAAATGAAAAACAGTACTTCACATACAGGAGTGGATCATGTAGTTGCATAATATACAAGTAGTAGTGTTTGTCCATCTGGGAAATCCATGCAAAGGTTTATACATTATCTGAAACAAATTAAAGCATATCACTAGCAAACTCCCAGGAAAACTAGGGGACTTTTTACCTTACCCCATTGCGCACTTTACCATAGATGTTTTTCTCCCCTAAAATTTTTAATCTTATGCTTTTTTCTCCAGTACTATTTTCATACATAATATTTTCATATATACGGTAATATGATAAAATTGACTTTTTCCTATATTTTTTAACTTTTTTTTTTTCCCCACGAACAAAATATATTTTAATCAATAGATCTTGGAATAAAAATACCTCAATGACTATTCCATCTTTCTATTTTTTGCCTCTTTTTTATTTTTTCTCACTGAAATAGATTTATGGGGCTTTGTTCTATATGGGAAAAATTATTTTATTTTTCACCACTTTTTAGGGATTCATATAAATTACTATGCAACTTTTTTTTTGGGGGGGGGAGGGACTTTAGCTTATTTTTTATATTGTTCAAGTTTCACGCAAAATGACCTGATTCCTTATTAGTGTTATTATGGTCACATAGGTAGCTAGTATGTGAGTTTTTGTGATATTTTGTAACATGGCAATGTGAAAGTCAGAAAAGGTGAGAAATAGCTTGTGTACAAATGGAAAGAGGGGGGCATATCTAAAGAAGAATATGATACTATTTGCAGGGCAGGCATTAGAAGAGCTAAAGCCAGTACTGAAGTGGGGCTTGCAAGGGAGACCAAAAGCAGTAAAAAAGGGGGTTTGGGAGTATGTCAAAAGCAAAAGAAAAGTCAAAGATGCTGAAGGATTTTTACAGGATGAAAAAGGTGAAGTGGTCAAAAATGATGTTGAGAAGGTCGAACTTTTAAATTCTTATTTTGCATCTGTGATCTTCATGGTGCCATCGAAGGAATAACAGAATCCACCCTATCTATGAACAGAGAGATGGTGAGGGAACATTTAGCTAATTTAAATTAATTTAACACTAGAACTACTGGTGTAGTCATTTTGACTATTTTCATTTTTTATTTCTCTTCTGTGACTACATTTTTCGGAATTCTGGCTTGAGACTCGGTGACTTTTCCTAAAATAGGATGTTAAAAAGATTTTGTGACAATAAATAATTTTGGTGAAAAAATTGCGCGGCTTTTTTCACAATTTACCTTAACTACTAAAGGTAGTCATTTTGACTACCTACTATATTTTGCTGTCTTTTTGTCACTAAATATTGCTGTAAAGTTTTGTGCATAATATATTCACTGTATCTTATTTACCCTGATGTTCATATAGATGTAGTTCAATTCAGATGGCAACTTTTCCTTGTGTTAAGGTACCTTCACACTAAGCGACTTTGCAACGATAACGATAGCGATCCGTGATGTTGCAGCGTCCTGGATAGCGATATCGTTGTGTTTGACACGCAGCAGCGATCTGGATCCTGCTGTGATATCGCTGGTCGTTGCTGAAAGTTCAGAACTTTATTTGGTCGTGTAAGAATCATGTCGGTCTGGTAGTCGGGGGCAGGTATATCTCGCCCAGGTATTTGTCCTATGTGAATTAGGCCGCTCAGTATTTTCAGGATAATGATGGGTTAATGAGTGCGGGAATAAAGGATGACCAGCTGAGGGTTTCCAGCGTCAGCCTGGGGCACACAGATTGCCTGTCTGTGTGAGACAAACGTGAGTGAGAGCTGTGCTCAAGGACTGTGTGTTGTTAGCTGGGAGGGAGAAGCCCCCCCAGTTGTTGAGATAGCAACGTATCTGTTAGTTAGTGCCGGACAGGCTAGGATTTATTTTTATGCTTTGTTTTTTCTATGTTACTTTCTCGTTAATAAACCTGACCTAAAGTCAGCTTGCTAAAGAAACCTGCTGTACGCCTCAGATTCATTGCACAAACCACGTGACCTTTGACCCCAGCAAAGGCGATCCCAGAGTGTTTTGTCACATTGTGGTGGAGAACGCGGGCAGTTACGTGGCACAGGCGACAGTATGGAAGACGTGGTGAAAGCCCTAGTACAGTCCACTGCCGTACAGCAGCAGGCCACTGCCGCACAGCATGAAGCTAATCGCTTGATGGCCGCACAGCTGAAGGAGTTAATGGACATGACGGTTGCAGACCGCCAGCTTCTCCAACAGGTGGCGCAGCGCCTGGTGAGCATGCCTGAGGCAGACCCGGAAGCAGAGTCCAGAAGGATCCATGTGAGTCGATACTGGCAAAAGTTGACTGCAGAAGATGACGTCGAGGCATACCTGACAACGTTTGAGCGGACGGCATTGAGGGAGAAGTGGCCGAAGGCACGATGGGCCGATTTGATTGCTCCGTTTCTCTCCGGCGAGGCCCAAAAAGCTTACCATGACTTGGACCCGGAAGTCGCTCAGGACTTCGAGAAGCTGAAAGTTGAGATCCTGGCCCGGCTGGGTGTAACGACGGCTGTCCGTGCACAGAGGGTACACCAGTGGACATACCAGCAAGATAAACCGGCACGGTCTCAGATGTTCGACCTGATCTGCTTGACAAAGAAATGGCTGCAACCCGAGGTACTGACAACACCCGAAATAATCCAGCGGATTGTCTTGGACAAGTACCTGAGAGTACTACCACCAGCGCTGAAAAGGTGGGTAAGACAAGGAAATCCCACGACAGCGGATCAACTTGTGGAGTTGGTCAAGCGTTATTCCGTGGCAGAAGGACTTCCCGACGAAACCACTGGCACCCGGTCCGTGCCTCCTCCTCGTGGAACCGGTAAGACTGTTCCAGCGACTACGGGTGAAGGAAAATTGCCAAAAACTATGGGGGAGGAACACGGGACTGCTCGCACTCCGAGACCGAGAGTGTTGGACGGTGGTCTCAGTAGGGGGCCTGTTAGGTGTTTCCGCTGCCGTGAGAAGGGCCATATTTCTGCGAACTGTCCTGTTACCACTGAACCCATGCAGTGCGATGTTACAGACTCTAAGAAACGCATGTCTTTGGTTACTCGGCTAGTGAATGTGAATGCGGGTCAAAATGATATAGCGAAACACCTGTGTGAATTATCTGTGGATGGGAAAAATGTGGCATTACTAGACTCTGGAAGTGTGGTGACTCTGGTGAAAGCTAGTCTGGTGGCACTTCCATCTGGTTCGTCTGACAAATTTTCTGTAACGTGTGTGCATGGTGACACCTGCTCGTACCTAACAGCGGTCATATCGATTTCCACTCCCTATGGGTCTGTGCAACACAAAGTGGAACTCGTTCCCGCATTGTTACAGGATGTAATCCTGGGCAGGGATTTTCCCCATTTCTGGCAGTTGTGGGAGAATCAGTTGCTCCTTCACAGTAGCTGTAAGTCTTTTCCCATGCCATCTGGAGGTCCCGAACTCCTAGAGGAGGTCCCACAAGAAGACGTTGCTGGGGAGGTTATTGAAACTAACCTTCAGTTCCCCTTCTCAGTTCTGGCGGGGGAAACTGAGGAAACTCAGCGAGAGGTGGAGGCAGACAGCCATCCAGCACCTTGCCTGCCAGATTTGGGAGTCCAGTTGGATGACTTCCACAGCGAGCAAATGAAAGATCCTACCCTGATTCCGGCTAGGAAAAATGTAAAAATGATAGATGGGGTACCCGTAGAACCTGACACTAGGCTAGCGTACCCATACATGGTTCTTGAAAATGATTTACTCTACCAGGTAGAGAAAAAAGGAGAAGACACTGTGCAACAGTTAGTAATACCCAAACCTTATCGGCGGAAGGTACTGGACCTGGCCCACGGACATATAATGGGGGGACATCTGGGGGTACAGAAAACCATAGAAAGGATATCGCATTGTTTTGTGTGGCCCGGAATACATAGTGATGTACGTAACTATTGTGAGTCCTGTCCAGAGTGCCAAATCTCTGCGCCTAAAACTCGGTTCTGTAGCCCTTTGGTACCCCTCCCTATCATTGGAGTCCCTTTTGAGAGAATTGGGATGGATCTGGTTGGGCCCCTTCCCCGGTCCGCATGTGGGCACCAACATATCCTCGTCATCATGGACTATGCCACTCGTTACCCAGAAGCCGTCCCTTTGCGTAACACTGCTTCCAAAACGATCGCCAAAGAGTTGGTACAAGTGTTTAGTCGGGTGGGAATTCCAAAACAGATACTCACCGACCAGGGGACTCCCTTTATGTCGAGGGTGATGAAGGAGCTCTGCAAACTCTTACAGATAGACCAGTTGCGTACGTCTGTCTATCACCCTCAAACAGATGGCCTGGTTGAGCGGTTCAATAAAACCTTAAAACAGATGCTCCGGAAGGCGATAGACAAAGATGGGAAGAACTGGGATTACTTGCTACCCTATTTGCTGTTTGCCATTAGGGAAGTTCCCCCGTCTTCCACAGGGTTTTCGCCTTTCGAACTATTGTACGCCCGCCGTCCCCGGGGACTGTTGGACGTCACAAAAGAAACCTGGGAAGGTCAAGTCACTCCCTTTAAAACGGTGATCGACCATGTAACACAAATGCAGGACCGTATTGCCGCTGTCATGCCCATTGTTAGGGACCATATGTTACAGGCCCAGGGAGCCCAGAGGCAAAGTTATGATAGAGGTGCTAAGGTCCGTACGTTTGCATCCGGGGATAGGGTGTTGGTCCTAATCCCTACAGTAGATAGAAAATTTCTGGCGAAATGGCAGGGCCCCTTTGAGGTCATGGAAAGAGTTGGTGAAGTGAACTATAAAGTGTACCAGCCCGGTAAGAGAAAACCAGAACAGATTTATCATGTGAATCTGATAAAACCCTGGAAAGACCGCTCTGCCCTAACGGCGGAGCTGCCCCGTCTGGTTTGCGCACCTACCATACCGGAGGTGCAGATTGCCGAGACTCTCTCGGAACAACAAAAATCTGAGGTTAAGCAGTTTTTGTTACAGAACCGACAGTTTTTCTCGGAAAAACCTGGCCGGACTAAGCTGGTGAAACATGAGATTGTTACAGAGCCTGGTGTCACAGTTCATGTGAAGCCATACCGGATTCCGGAAGCACGACGTGAAGCCGTCTCCCGGGAGGTGGTGGCAATGTTGGACTTAGGAGTCATTGAGGAGTCACACAGCGCCTGGTCCAGTCCAATCGTGTTGATACCTAAGCCGGATGGCTCCATACGGTTTTGTAATGACTTTAGGAAACTGAATGCGGCTTCTAAATTTGATGCGTACCCTATGCCTCGGGTCGATGAGTTAATCGACCGGCTGGGTAAAGCCCGATACATTACGACCCTGGATCTAACAAAGGGGTACTGGCAGATCCCTCTGGCCGAGGCGGCCAGGAAGAAGACGGCATTTGCTACACCGGAAGGTCTGTTCCAGTATGTCTACATGCCGTTTGGACTTCACGGAGCTCCAGCAACGTTTCAGAGGTTGATGGATCGAGTCTTGAGGCCCCACAGGCAGTACGCTTCAGCCTACCTGGATGACATCGTAATTTACAGCTTGGACTGGGAAACTCACCTCCGGAAGGTACAGGCGGTGATTGATGACCTACGAGATGCAGGCTTAACGGCAAACCCCAAGAAATGTCACATCGGGCTTGAAGAAGCCCGATACTTGGGTTACGTGATTGGCAGAGGAGTGGTTAAACCACAGATCGACAAAATACAGGCAATTCAGGGCTGGCCGCAACCAGTGAACAAGAAACAAGTACATGCTTTCCTGGGGATCGCCGGCTATTATCGCCGGTTCATACCTAATTTTGCAGCCATGGCTACCCCCTTGACGGATCTTACCAAAGGGAAGGGTTCCGTCATGGTAAAATGGACCTCTGCGGCTGGAGAGGCCTTCCACAGTCTGAAACGAGCTTTGTGCTCTCAGCCCGTACTAGTGACTCCTGATTTCAGCAGCGAGTTTGTGGTCCAAACTGATGCTTCTGATACTGGGGTCGGAGCTGTACTTTCCCAGTTGAGGGACGGAGTCGAACACCCGGTCCTCTACCTCAGCCGGAAACTGAATGTACAAGAGCAGAGGTATGCCGTGGTTGAAAAAGAGTGCCTAGCCATTAAATGGGCTCTCGACTCCCTCAAGTATTACCTGGCAGGTAGGAAGTTTAAGCTGGTCACGGACCATGCCCCTCTCAAGTGGATGCACCTCCACAAAGACCGTAATAGTCGGGTAACCCGGTGGTTCCTTGCCCTGCAGGCTTACTCTTTCACGGTGGAGCACCGCCCCGGGGTGCAGATGGGGAACGCTGATGCCCTGTCCCGAGTGCACTGTTTCGAGAGTGTTCTTGCTCGACCTGAGTGGTCTGAGCAGGGGGGGGGATATGTAAGAATCATGTCGGTCTGGTAGTCGGGGGCAGGTATATCTCGCCCAGGTATTTGTCCTATGTGAATTAGGCCGCTCAGTATTTTCAGGATAATGATGGGTTAATGAGTGCGGGAATAAAGGATGACCAGCTGAGGGTTTCCAGCGTCAGCCTGGGGCACACAGATTGCCTGTCTGTGTGAGACAAACGTGAGTGAGAGCTGTGCTCAAGGACTGTGTGTTGTTAGCTGGGAGGGAGAAGCCCCCCCAGTTGTTGAGATAGCAACGTATCTGTTAGTTAGTGCCGGACAGGCTAGGATTTATTTTTATGCTTTGTTTTTTCTATGTTACTTTCTCGTTAATAAACCTGACCTAAAGTCAGCTTGCTAAAGAAACCTGCTGTACGCCTCAGATTCAATGCACAAACCACGTGACCTTTGACCCCAGCAAAGGCGATCCCAGAGTGTTTTGTCACAGTCGTCAGATCAGCGTGTATCGTTGTGTTTGACAGCAAAAGCAACAATGCCAGCGATGTTTTACAATGGTAACCAGGGTAAATATCGGGTTACTAAGTGCAGGGCCGCGCTTAGTAACCCGATATTTACCCTGGTTACCATTGTAAAAGTAAAAAAAACAAACAGTACATACTCACATTCCGGTGTCTGTCACACGTCCCCCGCCGTCCGCTTCCCGCACTGACTGTGAGCGCCGGCCGTAAAGTAAAAGCAGAGCACAGAGGTGACGTCACCGCTGTGCTGTGCTTTACGGACGGCACTGACACAGTCAGTGCGGGAAGCAGACGGCGAGGGATCTGACGGACACCGGAGTGTAGTGTTTTTTTTTTTTACATTTACAATGGTAACCAGGGTAAACATCGGGTTACTAAGCGCGGCCCTGCGCTTAGTAACCTGATGTTTACCCTGGTTACCCGGGGACTTCGGCATCGTTGGTCGCTGGAGAGAGCTATCTGTGTGACAGCTCTCCAGCGACCACACAACGACTTACCAACGATCACGGCCAGGTCGTATCGCTGGTCGTGATCGTTGGTAAATCGTTTAGTGTGAAGGTACCTTTAGGGTACTTTCATACTAGCGTCGGTACGGACCCGTTGGTTATAATCCAATCCCTGTCTCATGCATACTGTGTAATGCTGAACTGAACAAGTTTGTTTGTAATACTGTAGGCTCTTATCTTATGCTAAAGAAGGGTGTTGTTTTTCTCTGGTCCTAAGTAGTGTTGAGCATTCCGATACCGCAAGTATCGGGTATCGGCCGATACTTGCGGGTATCGGAATTCCGATACCGAGATCCGATACTTTTGTGGTATCGGGTATCGGTATCGAAACAACATTAATGTGTAAAATTAAGAATTAAAATATAAAATATTGCTATACTCACCTCTCCGACGCAGCCTGGACCTCACCGAGGGAACCGGCAGCGTTCTTTGCTTAAAATGCGCGCTTTTACTTCCTTCCGTGACGTCACGGCTTGTGATTGGTCGCGTGCCGCCCATGTGGCCGCGACACGACCAATCACAGCAAGCCGTGACGTAATTTTCAGGTCCTCAATGCCTAATTCTAGGCATTCAGGAATTTAAAATTACGTTCCGGCTTGTGATTGGTCGCGTCGCGGTCACATGGGCGGCACGCAACCAATCACAAGCCGTGACGTAATTTTAAAAATGTGCACGTCTCCTGCCTCCCGTGACGTCACGGCTTGTGATTGGTCGCGTCGCCCATGTGACCGCGACGCGACCAATCACAAGCCGGAACGTAATTTTAAATTCCTGAATGCCTAGAATTAGGCATTGAGGACCTGAAAATTACGTCACGGCTTGCTGTGATTGGTCACGTCGCAGCCACATGGGCGGCACGCAACCAATAACAAGCCGTGACGTCACGGAAGGAAGTAAAAGCGCGCATTTTAAGCAAAGAACGCTGCCGGTTCCCTCGGTGAGGTCCAGGCTGCGTCGGAGAGGTGAGTATAGCAATATTTTTTATTTTAATTCTTTATTTTACACATTAATATGGATCCCAGGGCCTGAAGGAGAGTTTCCTCTCCTTCAGACCCTGGGAACCATCAGGGATACCGTCCGATACTTGAGTCCCATTGACTTGTATTGGTATCGGGTATCGGTATCGGATTAGATCCGATACTTTGCCGGTATCGGCCGATACTTTCCGATACCGATACTTTCAAGTATCGGACGGTATCGCTCAACACTAGTCCTAAGCAGTAGACAGTAGTCTGGATAGTAAGTTTACTTTCAGTTCAGCTGAAGAGACAAAGCGAACACATGCAGACATAAGAGCTCAAAAAACTCATACAAGTATATAGCAGATACAACATTTTATTGTCATATTATTCAATTATTTTGTACTGTATAGTGTGAAGCAGCAATTTTTTTGGGGGAAAAACTATATTTGCATACAGCTTGACGTTATTAGTTATAGTTTACAGCTAGAAAGAATATTTTTTTATCTGCAAATGGGAAATATGCATGAATATAGCAATAATGCAATGTAATGGTTTATGATGCGAAAACGATAAAAATTATGTGGTTTTTTTTTCATTTTTCTTTTGTTTATGATCAACCATGTTCACATACAGTATAATTCTGTGAAAAAATGTATAAATTAGCTAAAACATCAAGACTTTTATAGGTCCAGTCAAAAATGAACGAACATTATACGTCTATTATTATTGTTTTACTTAGTTTACTTTTGTTATTTCCGGTAGAAAAATATGAAAAATCAGAAAAAAAACATTCCAAAGCATTACTGTTGGTTCTCACAATAATAATACATTAAAAATATTAATAAATAAACACAAATGAAACTCTAAAAATAAACAAAAACAAGTCAGTAGTCAAAATGACTACATTCAGTAGTTCTTGTCGCGTCACAGGTTCAGTAGTTCTAGTGTTAAATCCCCTGATCCAGATGAATTACATCCTAGGGTACTCTAAGAGTTAGAGGAAATTGCAGAACCACTAGCCAGAATCTTTGAAAAATCATGGAGAACAGGAAAAGTCCCAGAAGATTGGAGAAGGGCAAATGTTGTCCTTATCTTCAAGAAAGGAAAGAACATGGAGACAGGAAATAACAGGCCAGTGAGCCTTACTTCTATACCAGGAAAGATCTTTGAACTAATTATTAAGCAACATGTATGTAAGTACTTGGATAAGTATACAGTAATTAACCAAACCAGCATGGGTTTGTAGCATACAAGTCATGTCAGACCAATCTAATTTCCTTCTATGATGGAATGAATCACTGACTGTGTGGATCAGGGAAAAGAGGTAGATATAGTATATAACATCTTTATTTGATAAAGTTTCTCATACTATCCTTATTGAAAAAATTACGAAGTATGGGATTGACATGTCTATGGTTAAGGGGATTCATAACTGGCTCAATGATCGTACTCAAAGAGTGGTAATAAATGGTTGCATGTCCAATTTTTAACAGTGTTTCAAGTGGGGTGCCACAAAGCTCTGTTCTGGCCCCAGTGTTATTAAACATTTTTATAATTCATCTAGATAAGGGAACTGAAGATAAACTGGTCAAATTTGAAGACGATGCAAAGCTAGGAGGGATAGCTTAAGGCCCCGTCTCACATAGCGATTTACCAACGATCACGACCAGCGATACCACCTGGCCGTGATCGTTGGTAAGTCGTTGTGTGGTCGCTGGGGAGCTGTCACACAGACAGCTCTCCAGCGACCAACGATCAGGGGAACGACTTCGGCATCGTTGAAACTGTCTTCAACGATGCCGAAGTCCCCCTGCAGCACCCGGGTAACCAGGGTAAACATCGGGCTACTAAGCGCAGGGCCGCGCTTAGTAACCCGATGTTTACCCTGGTTACCAAAAAAAAACAGTACATACTCGCCTTTCGGTGTCCGTAACGTCCCCCGGCGTCTGCCTCCTGCTCTGACTGAGCCGCCGTACAGTGAGAGCAGAGCGCAGTGGTGACGTCACTGCTGTGCTGCGCTCTCACTGTACGGCGGCACTCAGAGCAGGAAGCAGACGCCGGGGGACGTTACGGACACCGGAATGTAAGTATGTACTGTTTGGTTTTTTTTACATTTATGCTGGTAACCAGGGTAAACATCGGGTTACTAAGCGTGGCCCTGCGCTTAGTAACCCGATGTTTACCCTGGTTACCAGTGAAGACATCGCTGGATCGGTGTCACACACACCGATTCAGCGATGTCAGCGGGACCTCAACGACCAAAAAAAGGTCCAGGCCATTCCGACACGACCAGCGATCTCACAGCAGGGGCCTGATCGCTGGTACGTGTCACACATAGTGAGATCGCTACTGAGGTCGCTGTTGCGTCACAAAACTAGTGACTCAGCAGCGATCTCGCTAGCGATCTCGCTATGTGAGACGGGGCCTTAACACTAGAGAACACAGAGAAAGGATTCAGAATAATGTAGATAAGCTTGAACAATGGGTAGCGACTAATAGAATGGTATTAAATGGAGAAATGCAAAATTCTACATCTGGGCAAGTAAAGAAAGAAAACAACATCTACAAAATAGGAGGAATGGAACTAAGCAACAGCACATGTGAAAAAGACTTGGGTATACTAATCGATCACAAACTTCACATGGGTCAACAGTGTGATGCAGCAGCAAAAAAGACAAACACAGTTCTAGGATGTATAAAGAGAACCATAGAGTCCATATCATGTGACGTAATTATACCCCTCTAGTGTAATTGTAGAAGGGAGGAGGGAGAGGAAAGTTTTGATGCTTACCACGATGCAAATCGTTGGATCAATGGTTCTGAAACTGAACCTGTCAAAAACTGAACTCCTCGTGTTCTCTCCCTCTACTAACCTACCTTTGCCTGACATTGCCATTTCCGTGTGTGGTTCCACCATTACTCCAAAGCAACATGCCCGCTGCCTTGGGGTCATCCTTGATTCCGAGCTTTCATTCACCCCCCACATCCGATCACTGGCTTGCTCTTCTTATCTGCAGCTCAAAAACATTTCTAGAATTCGCCCTTTTCTTACTTTCGACTCTGCAAAAACTCTTACTGTCTCACTTATTCATTCTCGTCTGGACTATTGTAACTCTCTACTAATCGGCCTCCCTCTTACCAAACTCTCCCCGCTCCAATCTGTCCTGAATGCTGCTGCCAGGATCATATTCCTCACCAATCGTTACACCGATGCCTCTACCCTGTGCCAGTCATTACACTGGCTACCCATCCACTCCAGAATCCAGTACAAAACTATTACCCTCATCCACAAAGCACTCCATGGCTCAGCACCACCCTACATCTCCTCTCTGGTCTCAGTCTACCACCCTACCCGTGCACTCCGCTCCGCTAATGACCTCAGGTTAGCATCCTCAATAATCAGAACCTCCCACTCCCGTCTCCAAGACTTTACACGTGCTGCGCCGATTCTTTGGAATGCATTACCTAGGTTAATACGATTAATCCCCAATCCCCACAGTTTTAAGCGTGCCCTAAAAACTCATCTGTTCAGACTGGCCTACCGCCTCAATGCATTAACCTAACCATCCCTGTGTGGCCCATTCAAAAAAAAAACATAATCAGGTTCCTCTCATGTTCTCATACACTTTATGCAGTTAATAGCACTCTGTGTCTGTACTGCTAAATACTTAGGCAGTTAACTGGTTCATGCAGCTTTACATGAACACCCGAGCCTTACACTATGGCTGGTCCAAATAACTAAAGCAATTGTTACCATCCACCTCTCGTGTCTCCCCTTTTCCTCATAGTTTGTAAGCTTGCGAGCAGGGCCCTCATTCCTCCTGGTATCTGTTTTGAACTGTGATTTCTGTTATGCGGTAATGTCTGTTGTCTGTACAAGTCCCCTCTATAATTTGTAAAGCGCTGCGGAATATGTTGGCGCTATATAAATAAAAATTATTATTATTATTATTCAGCTGGAGTTTCTCCTGAGGGTTCCACATCCACTGGTGATCACAGACAAATAATGGAGGAAAAGGAAGTGTATCAGCACAGCCATCTAGGATATAAATAAATCTGTCTTTATTGAAAAATAAATTAAAACATGGTAAAATGAAACCTAGGTTTCCTGTGGTTTCATTTTACTATGTTTTAATCTATTTTTCAATAAAGACAGATTTTATTTATATCTTGGATGGATGTACCGATACACTTTTCCTCAATTATCCCCCTCTACACCTCCTTGGTCAGGCCTCACTGTGTCCAGTTCTGGGCACCACATTTGAAAAATGACATGGAAAAACTGGAGCAAGTTCAGAGAAGAGCTACCAGGATGGTGAACGGACTGCAAAGTATGTCCTACAAGGAACGGATAAAGGATCTGGGAATGTTTGCAAAAAAGAAGGCTAAGAGGTGACTTAATAGTGGTTTACAAATATCTGAAGGGATGTCACAGTGTAGAGGGATCATCCTCATTTGCACATGGAAACATAACATGAGAAGCAATGGAATGAGACTGAAAGGGAGAAGGCTCAGATTAGATATTAGAAATAATTGTTTCACTGTGAGGGTGATCAATGAGTGGTGGTGAGTTCTCCTTCAATGGAAGTCTTCAAACAGAGGCTGGACAGACATCTGTCTGAGATCGTTCAGTGAATCCTGCATTGAGCAGGGGGTTGGACACGATGACCCAAAAGGTGCCTTCCAACTAACATTCTATGATTATATGATTCTCCCCAGAGTTATGGGCTGTCTTTGACAGCTGAGAATCCAACCTGCTCATGCTAAACCTCAGACCATCTGCTATCCATAAGTTAGAGGATAACTTTCTGATTGCTGATGGTCTTAGAGCCCATATGAATGGAGTCAAGGTCAAGCATGCATACCTCTGCTCCATTCATTGTCTATGTGACTGCCGAGAAAATAACAGAGTTGTAAAGTAAATATTGGTTTAGTGAGAAGGCCATTAGTAAATCAGAATGACATAAGCCATCAAAAAGTTGTGTTCTCCCTTTAACCTGCCCTACTGAGGTGTCAGATCATTGTAGAAACAAGTGTCACAGGATGTTTCTTGGCAGATATCCTTCAGGGCTTTGAAACACAGGGAACTCTGTGTTCATGTTGCATGCTGTCACCAAAAAGATACTTATCAGTGACTGAGGCAAGAATAAAACAAGCATGGACATCTGGATAGCAAAGAACAGGATACAAAACATGACAGCAAACAGATGCAATCTCTCACTGAGTAGAATATGTACTGGAGGCTAACATAATCAAGGATGCTCGTAATTTGATTATACCCTGCTCAGACAACATTCATCTAGTGATACTACATATCTAGGGTCACATTAACTAAGAACTGGTCAGGGTGTGTATCTCAGGGTGTACAATCGAAATGTCACAATTGTGGTACAAATCCAATATTTTGTTTTTCTCATAATCATAAATTGCAGGATATACATATTTATATTGAAAGGCAAGGAGGAGGGAAAGCTAGTCACTTAACTACAATTCTCAAGATTCTTTGTTTAACCTAAAAAAAATATAGCAGTATATAAAAAAATATAAATATTGTGAACACCTGTCTTCCACAAATGTGACATACAAAAACGAGTTGGTTACAGATTCCAGATCTTATTTTCGTTCATTAAGGTATAGGATTAATCAACCTTGTCTCTCAAAGCCTTAGATAAGTCGGCCAACAGCTATCTCTCCTGACTTTCCCAAACACATGAATGCTCGGTTCAACTGACATTTATTTTGGAGAAAAACAAAAATCCACCCAAATTTTATCTTCTCTATCATAATCTCTCCAGGAAGAGTCAGAGTTGCCCCATGCGCAGTACATGGCTAGGTTTATCCAGCTAAAATCGGTGGATTCAGACATCTTTCATCTATTATAGAATCATAGAATGGTAGAGTTGGAAGGGATCTCCTGGGTCATCTGGTCCAACCCCCTGCTCAAAGCAGGATTCACTAAATCATCCCAGACAGGTGTCTGTCCAGCCTCTGTTTGAAGAAATCCATGGAAGGAGAACTCACCACCTCTCGTGGCAGCCTGTTCCACTCATTGATCACCCTAACTGTCAAAAAGTTTTTTCTAATATCTAATCTGTGTCTCCTCCCATTGTTATTGTTTATAGAACCTTAAGAAAAGAATGGAATTTGTTATTTCATATTGCTTTTCCAAGTTATGCATACCTGGCTGGTTTAATGAACTCTTCTGCGTGTTAGAAAGCCAGTAGAATTCTGCATAATCAGAAAGGATAAATTAAAGTACCGCTGCAGTGGGGTGTGTTTATTTCCCCATCTGTTAGCTCTATGTAATGAATGTTCAATGTGTGCATTGAAATACTTACTGGTCATGGACTTCTGAAGTTCTCTGCACCGCTCTGGTCCTCTCCTGCATTATCTGACAGCAGCTCTTTCTTGCCAGCTCACATACTGTACAGTAGCCAACAGTCACTCCTTTCATTAGGCTGCATTCACACATTGTATGAGTGTTACTATCTAAGAGAAGACCTATGTCATGCCAGTTTCTTCCTTTTTTTTCTCCTCTGATTTTTTTTGCCACAAAAGAGGTGTGCTCACTTCCAAGCCAATAAAGAGATCCTTAGAAGGTCACATTTTTATTAAAATGTATCACTAAGCAGCAAGATGTGTGAGACAAAAAAGCAAATCGGAAGTCATCCACTTTGCATCCGTATTTCCCAGATACCTATTGACTTGCTTGGCATTTGGAAACATGGATCAGAATAGTGAAGCAAATGGTATACAGCCACACTCGTAGAGGTTCTTTCCTAATATGTGTATTCTTTAATTTGCACAAAAGTTCACCACAGTGATAAAAGACAATAAATGAAAAAAAAAAAAGTTTTCCAAGCGATTTCTTAACGGGCCCGGGTCTTTTTCAAATTCAAAAGTTTTGAGTTGTAGTAAGGATATGCTGGGAATCAGCTGGTACCTCGCATAAGACAATAGACTTCAGATGAAAGGATGAGTAAGGAAGTAGTGCATTGGTGGTAGTGGGTTGCCTGGTAGCACCAATAGGGCATGTGACATCAGGCCTTTTAGGTGGCATCAAAACTTGCAAATTCGAGAAAGACCCAGGCTAGGGTCAAAACGTTAAGAAATCACTTGGAAAACATTTTTTTTTTTCATTTATTGTCTTTTGTCACTGTGGTGAACTTTTGGGCAAATTACTAAATACACATATTTGGAAAGAACCTCTACGAGTGTGGCTGTATACTATATACTTTAGTACCTGGGATTAATTCCAGTTTGGCCAGCACTTTTGAGTGTGCACCTTTACTACTATCCATGGATCAGAATAGGACATGCTCTGAAACTCACGTTTCTCAGGCTCGAATTTGTGTATTTCACGGATGCGTTACTAGATCCATTTCTCACCCCTATGAGTCCATGTGCTGTCTAATGAAATAGTTGGATGGCACAAGGATATTTCACATGGATATGTGAATGCAGACTTAATGCAAGAGTATGAGAGCCTTGTTCTGAATCTCACAGAAAAGCTGTGCAAGCTGACTGGTCACAACTGTGGTCACATGATGTAGGAGAGGACCGGATCAGCGCTGAAAACGGCACAGAATGAACATACCTTACTGACAGGTAACGGATAGTAAACTAATAAATAACAATGGAGTGGTAGGTTAAATTAAAAAGGTTGTCCACTACTTTATCATTGATGACTTACCCTTAGGATTCGTAATCAATGTCTGATTGTTCAAGGTCCGACAGTCCCGACATCCCCGCCAATCAGCTGTTTTCGGTGTCGTCAACATTGAATCATAAAGTACTGGACAACCTCTTTAAGTCAAAACATTACGTAAATGTACAGCAAAAAGAGGGGATAAAAGGAACATTACAAAAGCGATAAGAACACCTGTATAAAAATATAATAATTTTATTTTGACAGACAAATATACACAATTTAAAAAAAAAAAACAATTAAAATAAAAACTAGCCTGGAGCACCGACAAATGAAGGCTATACTAATGCCTATAATAACAGATATACATGAATTCAAACACAAACATTGGAAATGTCTATGGATAAAACAATACATAGCAGATAATGTATATTAAATAACTATATTCACAAAATGATCAAATTCAAAAGAATCTCAAATAAGCAAATTACCGTATATATCAAGAAAATAATCCAAAGGTATAAATAAGGCACCAAATAAAAAGATAAAAAACAATGATGTTTAAAAAAAGGAAATAAAGAATGACCAATAAATTACAGTGTACAGAAAAAGAACAATATGCAAATATCATATAGTTCAATGAGTTGCAAATTGTATGGTATATGTAATCATGGAAAGGACAATATATGTATATATAAATGCAAGACATAACTATAAATAGCTCTATACAGCTAACCCATATACCAAGTGAAATAGAGAAGGTCATAATAAAGGATCCATGAACCAAAATACTAAGGATGTCAGTGGAGGCGGGCCACACGCGTATCGCAGCTTCATCAGGGATTTTTTTTAGATATCAAAAATATATAGAGCCTCTCCACTTTTTCCCCTACACCCACTAAGAATGAGAATTGCAAGCCTTGATACAGTAAGTTCTCCCTATACTGATAAATGAAATGATTTCCTATGAAATTCCCCCATGGGTCAGAATGTGTTTGATTCAAGGAGATTGGGATCAGGGATTTATGTAAAAAGAAGAGGACAATGCTTGTACAGTGCTGAAGTATAGGTTGGTGATATATAACCACACTGAAATAATAATTCAGAAGTAATGGAAAATAAAAGGAAGTACATAAATACATTTAAAAAAAAAGAAGGTATTTGTGATGTATTCATAAACATGTAATAAATTCTTACCACACTGATGAGTTGAGCCAGTGACAACTGGAGCTGGATGGAGACCAGCTGTGTATTATTGTAAACTGGACGGATGAGTTTATTATATCTGTCTTTCTTTAATAAAGTGTCCATTAATCTCTCTTCTGAGTCAGCTGCTTTGCTATCTAGATAAGGGAAAGACAGAACACAGGAATATATAATATTAAATCATTTATGCAACAGCAGGTAATGTAATGTTAAAATTCATTATTGCCCTTAAAATGTTATATTTTGTATCACGCGTATGGTTAGGACAGTCATTATCATTAACACATGTGCTTTAATGAATGCAATATTGCCACATCGTATCTGAATACGCTCCTACTACCTCTGACTCTGTCACTAGGAAACACATCACTTACATAACAAACGGTGCTGGGAGACGCAAGAGCAGTCCAAGTAAGTAGTAGCATTGCTGCAACTTGTGGTACCGACCAGTCAGGGAGCTTGTGTGCTACAAAGTATTTGTCAGAAATAATCAGTTCTCTGCTGTGAGCCTTGCTAGAAGCTGCCAGTTATAAGTGTATACTTACCCTGGTCAGCTGCTCTGTGAGGCCTTGCTTCTTGATTCTTCTGTTGTTAGTAATTTCTGACCTTATACTGTTTTGACTTCAAGTCTGATTTACGATTCTGCTCTGTCCTACTGATTTTGATATCATCCTGACCATGTCACTGACTTCTCTCCTGACTCAGCCCAATTTTGTTTTGACCCAGTACATCGACTATTGTCTTCCAGCTGACTCCATTGGCAAGTAGCCACTGCAAGGATGTACCTCAGTGGGCCTCTTTAAGTCCAGATCACTGTATAGTAGTTAAAGCAAAGCCTAGTCATGGAAACAATATTAAGAGGAGCCAGGCTTTCAAATGCAGTGCACTTTTACAAATAAATGTATTAGCATAAAAAAGCATAGACCAGACACATTGTTTACCTAAGTAAAGTTGGTGACATTTAAGGTAACCTGACAAGGAGATTCATGCTGCCTGAACCACAGACAGCATGAATCACCCACTGGCGCCGCACCATTGAAAAGCAGGCTAGGTTTAATGGGAGCAGTGGAACCACTGTGCCGTAGTCTGAGGAGAGCCTGGAGGGGTGTGATTAGGTGAGCATCTGACTTTTCACTAGAGCCTGTGATGGTGGGGTTAGGCTTGGCTCCCGATGAACACCAGGTTCTACTCCAGGACAGACCATGGATGCATGGCAGCTGACCCACAAGAGCCTGGTAGCTTGAACGGCCCGGAAGGAGAGGACAGCTAATACAGGCATACCCTGGCAGAAATAGACTAGTATGGTTGATGCACAAGTTGACACGGCAAGTGCAGACGGGTCTGGCTGATGTACAGACTGGTAAAGCAGGTGCGGGTGGGTCCAGCTGATATCCAGATTGGCACTGCTGGTGCAGGCGGGTCTGGCTGATATAGAGACTGGCACAGCAGATACAGGCGGGTCCGCTTGATATAGAGACTGACACGGCCGGAGCAGGCGGGATTGGCTTATATACAGACTGGTACGGCAAGTGCTGGCAGATTCGGCTGATATACTGACTGGCATAGCAGTTGCAGGCAGGTTTGGTGGCTGATATACAGACTGGCACGGCAAGTGTGGGCGGATCCGGCTGATATTCAAACTGGAACACTATATCACTGGCCGGGGACACTTCAGGATATCACTCATGGCCGCTTTAAGAGGAGGGAGCGCGCACCCTAAGCACGGTGCCTGGGGATCTACGTCCAGTGTACGTACCTCAGGCAGATGCTGACATTGAAGGAAGAGGAAGTAAAGGATGGAGGTTGCGGTGGTTAGTGAGCTGGCATCCCTGCTGGGGAAGAGGAGCAGCGTGCAGGGATGCCGACGCTGCATGTTGTGAATTTACCTTTTGGCTCCCTCTAGTGGCTACTAGTGATTTGACTCTGGGTATGTCATTCATCCCTTGTATGCTCACCTGGGTCGTTAGGTCAGGGGTGTTGCTATATAAGCTCCCTGGACCTTCAGTTCAATGCCTGGCAACGTTGATATCAGAGCTAATCTGTAGTGCTCTTGTCTACTGATCCTGGTTCCTGCTTGATTAAGCTAAGTCTGCTTTCTTGCCTTTTGCTATTTGTTTTTGTTTGCATTTTTGTCCAGCTTGTATATAATCTGTTTCCTGACCTTGCTGGAAGCTCTAGGGTGGCTGGTGTTCTCCCCCCGGGCCGTTAGACGGTTCGGGGGTATGGTCAACCCAGTTACCACTGCCCTATGAGCTGGATTTTTGTACGTCGCAGACTTACTTGTTTCTCTGAGACCCTCGCCATTGGGGTCATAACAGTTTGCCAGGCCAGTATTAAATGTTAAATGCATTGCAGAAGCGGGATTATAAGAAAGAAAGTTCTGAGTTTTTTTTTCTCTCTCTCATTTTTTTTTCTTTTCCCCTTTACCTCTGAGTGGCTTGTGTTTGCTGCAGACATGAATGTCCAGACCTTGATTACAAGTGTGGACCAGCTTGCTGCTCGTGTGCAGGGCATACAAGATTATGTTATCAGAAGTCCTATGTCAGAACCTAAGATACCGATTCCTGAACCGTTTTCCGGAGACCGATTTAAATTTAGAAATTTCAGGAATAATTGTAAATTGTTTTTGTCCCTGAAACCCTGTTCATCTGGAGACTCCGCTCAGCAAGTAAAAATTGTTATTTCTTTTTTACGGGGCGACCCTCAGGATTGGGCCTTCTCGCTGGCGCCAGGAGATCCGGCATTGGCTGACATTGATGCGTTTTTTCTGGTGCTCGGTTTGCTTTATGAGGAACCCAAACTTGAGATTCAGGCAGAAAAGGCCTTGATGGCTATGTCTCAGGGCCAGGACGAGGCTGAAGTGTATTGCCAAAAATTTCGGAAATGGTCCGTGCTGACCCAGTGGAACGAGTGTGCATTGGCTGCTAATTTTAGAAATGGCCTTTCTGAAGCCATTAAGAATGTGATGGTGGGTTTTCCCATTCCCACAGGTCTGAATGATTCTATGGCCCTGGCTATTCAAATCGACCGGCGGTTGCGGGAGCGCAAAACCGCTAATTCCCTCATGGTGTTGTCTGAACAGGCACCTGATTTAATGCAATGTGATAGAATCCTGACTAGAAATGAGCGGAAAATTCATAGACGCCAGAATGGCTTGTGTTACTACTGTGGTGATTCTACACATGTTATCTCAGCATGCTCTAAACGTCTTACTAAGGTTGTTAGTCCGGTCGCCATTGGTAATTTGCAACCTAAATTTATTCTATCTGTAACTTTGATTTGCTCACTGTCATCGTATCCTGTCATGGCGTTTGTGGACTCGGGTGCTGCTCTGAGCCTTATGGATCTGTCATTTGCCAAGCGCTGCGGATTTGTTCTTGAGCCATTGGAAAATCCTATCCCTCTTAGGGGTATTGATTCTACGCCATTGGCAAAAAATAAACCGCAGTTTTGGACACAGGTTACCATGTGCATGACTCCCGAACATCGGGAGGTAATACGTTTTCTTGTTCTGCATAAAATGCATGATTTGGTTGTTTTGGGTTTGCCATGGTTACAGACCCATAATCCAGTCTTGGACTGGAAGGCTATGTCAGTGTCAAGTTGGGGCTGCCATGGAATTCATGGAGATTCCCTGCCCTTGTCTATTGCTTCTTCTACGCCTTCGGAAGTTCCGGCGTATTTGTCTGATTATCAGGATGTCTTCAGCGAGTCTAAGTCCAGTGCACTGCCTCCTCATAGGGAATGTGACTGTGCAATAGATTTGATTCCTGGCAGTAAGTTTCCTAAGGGGAGACTGTTTAATCTGTCGGTACCTGAACATACCGCGATGCGTTCATATATCAAGGAGTCTCTTGAGAAGGGGCATATCCGTCCTTCTTCTTCCCCTCTTGGCGCGGGATTCTTTTTTGTGGCCAAAAAGGACGGATCTTTGAGGCCTTGTATTGACTATCGGCTTTTAAATAAGATCACTGTCAAATTTCAGTATCCTTTGCCGCTGTTGTCAGATTTGTTTGCCCGGATTAAAGGTGCCAAGTGGTTCACCAAGATAGACCTTCGTGGTGCGTACAACCTTGTGCGCATTAGGCAGGGCGATGAATGGAAAACCGCATTCAATACGCCCGAAGGTCATTTTGAGTACTTGGTGATGCCATTCGGTCTCTCTAATGCACCTTCAGTTTTTCAGTCCTTCATGCATGACATTTTCCGGAAGTATCTGGATAAATTTTTGATTGTTTATCTGGATGATATTCTGGTTTTTTCTGATGATTGGGACTCGCATGTGGAGCAGGTCAGGATGGTTTTTGAGATTCTGCGTGAAAATTCTTTGTTTGTAAAAGGCTCAAAGTGTCTCTTTGGTGTACAGAAGGTTCCCTTTTTGGGGTTCATTTTTTCCCCTTCTGCTGTGGAGATGGATCCAGTCAAGGTCCGAGCTATTCATGATTGGACTCAACCCTCGTCAGTTAAGAGTCTTCAGAAGTTCTTGGGTTTTGCTAACTTCTACCGTCGTTTTATCGCAAATTTCTCTAGCGTTAAACCGCTGACGGATATGACCAAGAAAGGCTCTGATGTAGCTAACTGGGCTCCTGCTGCCGTGGAGGCTTTCCAGGAGTTAAAACGCCGGTTTACTTCGGCGCCTGTTTTGTGCCAGCCTGACATCTCACTTCCTTTTCAGGTTGAGGTGGATGCTTCGGAGATTGGGGCAGGGGCCGTTTTGTCACAGAGAGGCCCTGGTTGCTCTACTATGAGACCTTGTGCCTTTTTCTCTAGGAAGTTTTCGCCGGCAGAGCGAAATTATGATGTGGGCAATCGGGAGTTGTTGGCCATGAAGTGGGCATTTGAGGAGTGGCGTCATTGGCTCGAGGGTGCTAAGCATCGTGTGGTGGTCTTGACTGATCACAAAAATCTGATGTATCTCGAGTCTGCTAAACGCCTGAATCCTAGACAGGCCCGCTGGTCATTGTTTTTCTCCCGTTTTGACTTTGTGGTCTCGTATTTACCAGGGTCTAAGAATGTGAAGGCCGACGCTCTGTCTAGGAGCTTTGTGCCTGATGCTCCTGGAGTCGCTGAACCTGTGGGTATTCTTAAGGAAGGAGTTATCGTGTCTGCTATTTCTCCAGATCTGCGACGTGTGTTGCAGAGATTTCAGGCTGGTAGGCCTGACTCTTGTCCACCTGACAGATTGTTTGTGCCTGCTAGATGGACCAGCAGAGTCATTTCCGAGGTTCATTCCTCGGTGTTGGCAGGGCACCCGGGAATTTTTGGCACCAGAGATCTGGTGGCCAGGTCCTTTTGGTGGCCTTCCTTGTCAAGGGATGTGCGGTCATTTGTACAGTCCTGTGGTACTTGTGCTCGAGCTAAGCCTTGCTGCTCTCGTGCCAGCGGGTTGCTCTTGCCCTTGCCTGTCCCGAAGAGACCTTGGACACACATCTCTATGGATTTCATTTCTGATCTTCCGGTGTCTCAGGGCATGTCTGTCATCTGGGTGATATGTGATCGTTTCTCCAAGATGGTCCATTTGGTTCCTTTGCCTAAGCTGCCCTCTTCTTCTGATCTGGTTCCTGTGTTCTTCCAGAACGTGGTTCGTTTGCACGGCATTCCTGAGAATATTGTGTCGGACAGAGGATCCCAGTTTGTTTCCAGGTTCTGGCGATCCTTTTGTGGTAGGATGGGCATTGAGTTGTCGTTTTCATCCGCTTTCCATCCCCAGACTAACGGACAAACGGAGCGAACTAATCAGACTCTGGAGGCTTATTTGAGGTGTTTTGTCTCTTCTGATCAGGATGATTGGGTGACCTTCTTGCCGTTGGCTGAATTTGCCCTTAATAATCGGGCTAGTTCCGCCACCTTGGTTTCGCCATTTTTCTGCAACTCTGGTTTCCATCCTCGTTTTTCCTCGGGACATGTGGAGCCTTCTGACTGTCCTGGGGTGGATTCCGTGGTGGATAGGTTGCAGCGGATCTGGGGGCATGTGGTGGACAACTTGAAGTTGTCACAGGAGAAGGCTCAGCGTTTTGCCAACCGCCGCCGCGGTGTGGGTCCCCGACTTCGCGTTGGGGATTTGGTATGGCTGTCTTCTCGATTTGTTCCTATGAAGGTCTCCTCTCCCAAATTTAAGCCTCGCTTCATTGGTCCTTACAAGATATTGGAAATCATTAATCCTGTATCCTTTCGCCTGGATCTTCCGGTGTCGTTTGCCATCCACAACGTATTTCATAGGTCCTTGTTGCGGCGGTACGTTGTGCCTGTGGTTCCTTCTGCTGAGCCTCCTGCTCCGGTGTTGGTTGAGGGCGAGTTGGAGTACGTGGTGGAGAAGATCTTAGATTCTCGTCTCTCCAGGCGGAGGCTTCAGTACCTGGTCAAGTGGAAGGGCTATGGTCAGGAGGATAATTCCTGGGTGGTCGCCTCTGATGTGCATGCGGCCGATTTAGTTCGTGCCTTTCACGCCGCTCATCCTGATCGCCCTGGTGGTCTTGGTGAGGGTTCGGTGACCCCTCACTAAGGGGGGGGTACTGTTGTGAATTTACCTTTTGGCTCCCTCTAGTGGCTACTAGTGATTTGACTCTGGGTATGTCATTCATCCCTTGTATGCTCACCTGGGTCGTTAGGTCAGGGGTGTTGCTATATAAGCTCCCTGGACCTTCAGTTCAATGCCTGGCAACATTGATATCAGAGCTAATCTGTAGTGCTCTTGTCTACTGATCCTGGTTCCTGCTTGATTAAGCTAAGTCTGCTTTCTTGCCTTTTGCTATTTGTTTTTGTTTGCATTTTTGTCCAGCTTGTATATAATCTGTTTCCTGACCTTGCTGGAAGCTCTAGGGTGGCTGGTGTTCTCCCCCCGGGCCGTTAGACGGTTCGGGGGTATGGTCAACCCAGTTACCACTGCCCTATGAGCTGGATTTTTGTACGTCGCAGACTTACTTGTTTCTCTGAGACCCTCGCCATTGGGGTCATAACAGCTGCACCAGGAACTATACGTATCAGATCACTAGTCCGAGTCATGAAGTTTCTTCTTCCAGCCCTGCTCTACTAAACGTAAAGGTTCCTCCATGTACACACACATTAGGAGAAACATATCATGTGAGCAGGGCAGGGAGAAGCCTCCGGGAATCTGCCTCAAACTTATCAGCCAAGATGCATAATCCTTGTTCAAATTTTCAAAATATGTTTTCTCTGAAACACTGAAGCATTTCAGAGCAGAACTTACACATCTTCAATAATGTAGCCAGTGTCTGAGTAGCATGAATTCCTTGTCATGTTCCCTTTAAACCAATAGCACCATGACCACTTGGCTGTCTCTGGTAGTAAATGAACAGAATGGTGGTGATGCAGCTGCTTCTAAAGAAGGACTTTCTGAATCATAGAGAGTGAAATCTATATATATAAGAGGCATCGTGATTACTCGCTAATCCCGCCCTCTGCACAGTAGCTCCACCCCCCCACATCATCACCACACAGAATCCCGCCCCCAACCCCATTACCACACACAGTCCCGCCCCAACCACATTACCACAAGCAATCCCGCCCCCTACCACATTACCACACATAATCCCGCCCCCCACCACATTACCACACATAATCCTGCCTGCCCACCACATCACCACACATAATCCTGCCCCCCACCACATTACCACACATAATCCCACCCCCCACCATATTACCACACATAATCCCGCCCCCCACCACATTACCACAGATAATCCCGTCCCCCCAACACATTACCACACATAATCCTGCCTGCCCATCACATCACCACATATAATCCCGCCCGCCCACCACATCAACACACACAATCCCGCCCCACCACCACATTACCACACAAATCTCGCCCCCCACCACATTACCACACATAATCCCGCCCACCACATCACCACACATTATCCCGCCCCCCACACATTACCACACATAATCCCGCCCCCCACCACATCACCACACATAATCCCGCCCCCCCCCACACGACATTACCACACACAATCCCACCCCCCACCACATCACCACACACAATACCGCCCCCCACCACATTACCACACGAGGCTCCATCCCCACACATTACCACATGAGGCTCCGTCCCCCTACATTACCACAAGATGCTCTGTTCCCCCACATTACCACACGAGGCTCTGTCCCCACACATTACCAAACGAGGCTCGGTCCTAACACATTACCACACGAGGCTCCGTCCTCACATATTACCACACGAGGCTCTGCTCCCCCACATTACCACACGAGGCTCCGTCCACCCACATTACCACACGAGGCTCCGTCCCCCCACATTACCACACGAGGCTCCGTCCCCACACATTACCAACCGAGGCTCAGTCCTAACACATTACCACACGAGGCTCCGTCCTCACATATTACCACACGAGGCTCCGCTCCCCCACATTACCACACGAGGCTCCGTCCCCACACATTACCACATGAGGCTCCGTCCCCACACATTACCACACGAGGCTCCGTCCCCACACATTACCACACGAGGCTCTGTCCCCACACATTACCACACGAGGCTCCGCCCCCACACATTACCACACGAGGCTCCATCCCCCTATATTACCACAAGAGGCTCTGTCCCCCCCACATTACCACACGAGGCTCCGTCCTAACACATTACCACATGAGGCTCCGCCCCCCACACATTACCACACGAGGCTCCGTCCCCCTATATTACCACAAGAGGCTCCGTTCCCACACACTACCACACGAGGCTCCGTCCTAACACATTACCAAACGAGGCTCCGTCCTCACATGTTACCACACAAGGCTCCGTTCCCCCACATTACCACACGAGGCTCCGACCACCCACATTACCACACGAGGCTCCGTCTCCACACATTACCACACGAGGCTCCATCCCCACACATTACCACATGAGGCTCCGTCCCCACACATTACCACATGATGCTCCGCCCCCACACATTACCACACGAGGCTCCGTCCCCACACATTACCACACGAGGCTCCGTCCCCACACATTACCACACGAGGCTCCGCCCCCCACACATTACCACACGAGGCTGTCCCCACATATTACCACACGAGGCTCCATCCCCCTACATTACCACACGAGGCTCCGTCCCCACACATTACCAAACGAGGCTCAGTCCTAACACATTACCAGACGAGGCTCCGTCCTCACATATTACCACACGAGGCTCTGCTCCCCCACATTACCACACGAGGCTCCATCCACCCACATTACCACACGAGTCTCCGTCCCCCCACATTACCACACGAGGCTCCGTCCCCACACATTACCAACCGAGGCTCAGTCCTAACACATTACCACACGAGGCTCCGTCCTCACATATTACCACACGAGGCTCCGCTCCCCCACATTACCACACGAGGCTCCGTCCCCACACATTACCACATGAGGCTCCGTCCCCACACATTACCACACGAGGCTCCGTCCCCACACATTACCACACGAGGCTCTGTCCCCACACATTACCACACAAGGCTCTGCCCCCACACATTACCACACGAGGCTCCATCCCCCTATATTACCACAAGAGGCTCTGTCCCCCCACATTACCACACGAGGCTCCATCCCCCTATATTACCATAAGAGGCTCTGTCCCCCCACATTACCACACGAGGCTCCGTCCCCCACATTACCACACGAGGCTCCGTCCCCACACATTACCAACCGAGGCTCAGTCCTAACACATTACCACACGAGTCTCCGTCCTCACATATTACCACACGAGGCTCCATCCCCCTACATTACCACATGAGGCTCCGTCCCCACACATTACCAAACAAGGCTCAGTCCCCACACATTACCAACCGAGGCTCAGTCCTAACACATTACCACACGAGGCTCTGTCCTCACACATTACCACACGAGGCTCCATCCCCCTACATTACCACACGAGGCTCCGTCCCCACACATTACCAAACGAGGCTCAGTCCTAACACATTACCACACGAGGCTCCGTCCTCACATATTACCACACGAGGCTCCGTCCCCCCATATTACCACACGAGGCTCCGTCCCCACATTACCAACCGAGGCTCAGTCCTAACACATTACCACACGAGGCTCCGTCCTCACACATTACCACATGTGGCTCCATCCCCCTACATTACCACACGAGGCTCCGTCCCCACACATTACCAAACGAGGCTCAGTCCTAACACATTACCACACGAGGCTCTGTCCTCACATATTACCACACGAGGCTCTGCTCCCCCACATTACCACACGAGGCTCCGTCCACCCACATTACCACACGAGGCTCCGTCCCCCCACATTACCACACGAGGCTCCATCCCCACACATTACCAACCGAGGCTCAGTCCTAACACATTACCACACGAGGCTCCGTCCTCACATATTACCACACGAGGCTCCGCTCCCCCACATTACCACACGAGGCTCCGTCCCCACACATTACCACATGAGGCTCCATCCCCACACATTACCACACGAGGCTCCGTCCCCACACATTACCACACGAGGCTCTGTCCCCACACATTACCACACGAGGCTCCGCCCCCACACATTACCACACGAGGCTCCATCCCCCTATATTACCACAAGAGGCTCTGTCCCCCCACATTACTACACGAGGCTCCGTCCTAACACATTACCACATGAGGCTCCGCCCCCCCCACATTACCACACGAGGCTCCGTCCCCCTATATTACCACAAGAGGCTCCGTCCCCACACACTACCACACGAGGCTCCGTCCTAACACATTACCACACGAGGCTCCGTCCTCACATGTTACCACACAAGGCTCCGTTCCCCCACATTACCACACGAGGCTCCGACCACCCACATTACCACACGAGGCTCCGTCTCCACACATTACCACACGAGGCTCCGTCCCCACACATTACCACACGAAGCTCCTCCCCCCACATTACCCCACGAGGCTCCGTCCCCACACATTACCACACGAGGCTCCGTCCCCACACATTACCACACGAGGCTCCTCCCACCCACATTACCACACGCAGCACTTCCTATGTAATTCAACCACTTCAGCCAAGGTAAACGTACATTTAATTGCATAATCACCAGCAGCGTTAATTAGATAGCAATGAGCGTGCCGAGCGTTAGCTGGCTGGAAACAGCTAGTTTAAGTATATTTGCTGTTGCATCATTACATTTTATGTAAATAATATCCCAATAGTCAATACTGTAATACTAATGCTAAGTACAAAAATTTGAACAAACTTAGATTTATGTTATTACATACAAGACTTAAAATGTTAAAATACAAGAATCTCTTAAAACAGTATGTTATATATAGGTACTGTATATACTGTAAAGACTTTGCACCCTGACATTTCCATTTTTATTATCTTAGCAACATTTGCACCACCCGTTTTGCACCCTAGATGGCTTGCTCATTGTCCCAGTCATGACATCACTTGCCTGTTTTCTACTAGAACTCTGTGGAGAACAGCACTTACTGATGTAAAGTAACTTTCCTATAGGAGATGAATGTATTGAAAGATTATGTATCTGTTTTATGTAATATAGTCCACTGTCTTCTAGAGGGAAGATAAGACGTATTTTGCTATTCCTTTCTGTATGGTCTTGATTTATTCTAAAAATCTGCCATAAACCTTTAATATTGTATTTATTGATTTTTCATGTTCTTTTGTTTTACTTCTTGTTACATATTTATTAAGATTGGCTGTACACCTGAAATATATGACATCGTCTCTAGTGTTGCTATTTTAATGGTAGAAACTTCCACGTACTTTTTTTTCCAGTTGTAAATGATTAATCAGATGCAGTTACATGTATCCAATGTATTATTATAGATGTGTTCAAGAAATGAAGAAAAGATAAACCAGTAGGCAGCCTGCACTCCCAAGCACTGGATGCAATGGTTTTTCTGTTCTTCATTTCTTGCAGACAGAAAACTACTGTGATTAACGGCTGGGAAGACGGGAAAGATGGTAGTGTAAGCAAGTATTCTGTCATTTTACATCTAAAATAATATATTGGATATATGAAAATATCAGCTATTGTTGGATTAATCTATGAATTCCTAATAAAGGCAATTTTACGAGCACCAGAATTGCCATGGTTTACTCCAAAAGTATGAAAGCTTGTGGATACAACCAACATATGTTTGTTGTTCAACTTGGTAAGATAAGACTTGTGAGGTATCAAGCAGCCCTGATCAAGGTGAGAATAAAGATTTTTCAATCCAGTACAGCAAATAAAAATAAAAATTCTAGACTGGACTTGAGCCACGTCAAATATTTTTCTATGAATAAGCTCTTATTTGAATATATCAAACAAAAAGTAGCACACTGTAGCTTTATAGCAAACATGAAATATGAAATATGAAAATTGAATTGCACTACTGCACTAGAAATATGAAAAATTGAGAATGCTTAGCACATAAATTGGCCAATTCATGTATACCTGGCAGCCATGTTAAGGCGATTCTCATTGCCAGGACCTAATGCCAATCCTCTCTTAGACTGAAGTCTACATTTTACAATTAAATTTTCATATTTCATATTTCATGTTTTCTATAGCGCTACAGTGTGCTGCTTTTTGCTTGATTGTATGAGATGGCGACTCTAGGTAAGCACCTGTTCAGACCTATTTATGTTTGGATGTGACGGTCAGTCTTGTTATTTGTATTAGCGTTCTGACTGAGCATTCCGCCTCTTAGCCTCAGGTGTTTTTAATTGCAGCAGGATCCTACCCCTCTAGAGAGGTATAAACTTCAGTCCAAGAGAGGATCCACATTATGTTCCCATAGAAATGTAGACTTCAGTCTTAGGCTGGTTTCACACTTGCGTTTTTATCTGCATGCGTTTTTTAAAAAAACGCATGTGTGAAAAAACGCATGTAAACGCGGTAAAACGCATGCGTTTTTTAGACGCATGCGTTTTTATAGAAAAACACAAGAAAACAAGAAAAAAACAAAAAACCCTAACCCTACCCCTAACCCTAACCCTACCCCTAACCCTAACCTGAAATGCGTGGCACTGAAATACGTTTATATACGTATATACGTATATAAGTGCCACGATATTTCAGTGGCCACGTATATAAGTGCCACGTATTTAAGTGCCACGTATTTAAGTGCCACGTATATAAGTGCCACATATATAAGTGCCACGTATATAAGTGCCACGTATTTCACGTAAATGCCACGATATTTCAGTGCCACGTATTTCAGTGCCACGCATTTAAGTGCCACGTATTTACGTGCCACGATATTTCAGTGCCACGTATAACCACGTAGTTATAGTATTTACAGTACGTGGCACTTAAATACGTGGCACTGAAATATCGTGGCACTGAAAGACGTGGCACTTAAATACGTGGCACTGAAATATATGGCAATTAAATATGTGGCACTGAAATACGTGGCACTGAAAGACGTGGCAGTGAAATACGTGGCACTGAAAGACGTGGCAGTGAAATACGTGGCACTGAAATACATGGCACTTAAATATGTGGCACTGAAATACGTGGCACTTAAATACGTGGCACTGAAATACGTGATACGTGGCACTGAAATATGTGATACGTGGCACTTAAATATGTGGCACTGAAATATCGTGGCACTGAAAGACGTGGCACTTAAATACGTGGCACTTAAATACGTGGCACTGAAATATCGTGGCACTGAAAGACGTGGCACTTAAATACGTGGCACTTAAATACGTGGCACTGAAATATCGTGGCAGTGAAATACGTGGCACTGAAATACATGGCACTTAAATATGTGGCACTGAAATACGTGGCACTGAAATACGTGATACGTGGCACTGAAATATGTGATACGTGGCACTTAAATACGTGGCACTTAAATACGTGGCACTGAAATATCGTGGCACTGAAAGACGTGGCGCTTAAATACGTGGCACTGAAATATCATGGCACTTAAAGACGTGGCACTTAAATACGTGGCACTGAAATACATGGCACTTAAATATGTGGCACTGAAATATGTGGCACTGAAATACGTGGCACTTAAATACGTCGCACTGAAATACGTGATACGTGGCACTGAAATATGTGATACGTGGCACTTAAATACGTGGCACTGAAATATCGTGGCAGTGAAATACGTGGCACTGAAATACATGGCACTTAAATATGTGGCACTGAAATACGTGGCACTGAAATACGTGGCACTTAAATACGTGGCACTGAAATACGTGATACGTGGCACTGAAATATGTGATATGTGGCACTTAAATACGTGGCACTTAAATACGTGGCACTGAAATACGTGATACGTGGCACTTAAATACGTGGCCCTATGACTGTCAGAAAATGTTCATTAAACGGTTAGGGGTGAGGTTAGGGGTAGAGTTAGGGTTAGGGTTTGGATCCCTTTATCACCTTGATGGTGGTGGGTGGCTTTTCAGTGTGTTTTCTGTTTTTTTTTCTATAAAAACGCATGCGTTTACTTATATAGACAGCAATGCATTTTTTTGCCGTGAAAAAACGCATGCGTTTACAAACGCGACCAAACGCGTACAAAAAAAACGCATGCGTTTTCAATGTTAAATATAGGGGGGAAAAACGCATGTGTTTTTTGTGCAAAAAACGCTGCAGACAAAAACGCAAGTGTGAAACCAGCCTAAGAGAGGATTGGCATTAGGTCCTGGCAACGAGAATCGCCTTAATGTAATAATTAACTATGTTAATGTGGCTGCCAGGTATACATGAATTGGCCAATTTATGTGCTAAGCATTCTCAATTTTTCATATTTCTAGTGCAGTACTGCAATTCAATTTTCATATTTCATATTTCATGCTTGCTATAGCGCTACAGTGTGCTACTTTTAGTTTGATCGTATATGAGTTGGCGACTATAGGTAAGCACCTGTTCAGACCTATTTATGTTTGGATGTGACGGTCAGTATTTTGTTATAACTATTTTAATAAAGTCATAATAAAAATGAATTCTCTGTGCTAGATTGAAAAACCTTTTTCATCATTTTACTCCAATAGGTTGTGAGTTGGGAATTCCTCCCCCTTCCACGTACACTAGTCTAGCCTTCACCTAGAGTGCCAACCATAATTTTATAAGCGCATGCAGTTACAGTCAATAATATTGCATCCATATAATCTTGGACTTGTCTATCCAACCTGTACGCTACAATCCTTTGGCTATAGGTGTGACAGCATACACAGCTGCATTGTGTGTGCTGACTGAGCATTTTGCTATGTAGCATGTGGCGACTGTTGCTTCTAGCCCTACTAATAGAATGGAATACTACAACATGGCACACAATCTTGTTTCACTTAAACCTTTCTGAAAATTTATGTAGGCAGATTTTTTATATTTTTTTATTCAAGCATCATATAACTAAATACAGGGTGATTAACCAGCTACTTTACCCAAAAATTGCTGTAACTTCTAAAAGAGACTATCCGTTGTACTGACATTTGGACTGTACATACCTTGGTTCATGAGAAACTGATGTATTAAAGCAGGTGTTGAAAATGTTCACCATTCGCATCTATGCACATCTGCTTGCGCCATTCCATAATGTTGAATATATTCTGCAGGATGTCTGGAGTCAGAGCCTGAATTTCTTGCTGTACATTCTCTCGGAGTGCGTGTAATGTTCGTGACGTGTTACTGTACACCCGACAGTTCAAATGGTCCCAAAAGGAAAAAAATCTGACAATAACAAATTATTTTCTCTTGATCAGGCTCTTTCAATTCCTGAACGACAGTGGCTCTGTACGGGAGAACAAGACCTTTCTTGGCCGCTTGTTAAATGAAATATGACATGCCTGTCTCCTGGGAATGCCTGTACAGCGATTTACATGGAGATGCCAGAAGTTACTGTTTCACATCTTGAATTGTTTCCTCTGAAACTTTCGGACGTCCTCCATCATGCCAATCCAGTAATGTTCTTTTACATTCCAGCTTATTTACCAATAGCAGAATACGCTTTTTGGACGGTGGATTCTGACCTCCAAACTTCTTTAGAAATTCACATTGGCACCTTTTTAAGGACTCAGATTTACAATAAGTTTTTGCAATGAAAACACACTTCTCCAAACTGTATCTGCACAATGCTAACAAATGAAGAAGGAATTTGGCAGGAGTGTTATGCAAGCACCACATATAAACTACCAAAGCACAGAAATGTGTGCACCAAGTCTATTTCGTAGTGATGAAGACTGGTGGGGCAACAAGTAGGAAAGGCCGCTTGTCCCATGGATGTTTTTCGTCGCTGAGGTTCATTGCACTCTCACTTCTCATGAAACAAATTATTCCCTGAAGGAAGTGAGTGACCCAAAATGTGCATAGGAGAGGTGGTGTGACGTTCTCCATGAATTTACCATGCGTAATAATAATTTTGATCATGTTCATTATAATGCTTCAGTGTTTGCATTTACTGACCATGCAGAGGGAAATATTTGCGAATCATACAAAGATGTTGTAATCGCTATTTAGTTCCAAGAACGGGTATTAATGTTGTTTATGTTGGCTACAACACTTTTTGCATTTACTCACCATGTAGAGGGAAATGTTTGCAGTTTGTCCATAGGTGTTGTAATTACCATTCACTTCTAACAATGATATTATCTTATATACCACTATGGAATTGTCCCTGATGCATGTTTTATATTCTAGATACATATTTTGTATTTATATTCATAAATAATAGATTTCATAGAGGGATGTCACTAACACATGATGGAAACACATTCAACTGCCTATAATCTTAACAAAAAACATGTACGTTTTTCCATAAAAATGATCTTTCAGCCCTAATTTTTTATTTTCACAAGGGTAACAGGAGAAATTGGACACCAAAAAATGGTTTTTCAATTACCCCTGAGTACGGCGATACAAAATATGTGGGAGAAAACCACTGTTTGGAGGCATGTCAGGACTCAGAAGTGAAGGAGTGACGTTTTGGAATGCAGACTATGCTGGAATGATCTGCAAGCGTCATATTGCACCTAATCCATAGAAACCCCCACAAGTGACCTTGTATTGGAATTAATCTAGTATTTTGCTGGTATATGAATTGTATAATGTGGTGGCATACACGTAAATTGTGTAGAGTGTATCAGGTTAGCATACGTGAGTAGTGTAATTTGTCAGGTTGGCATACGTGAGTAGTGTAGTGTACATCTGGTTGGTATACGTGAGTTGCGTAGTGTACGTCAGGTTGTCATACGTGAGTTGTGTAAGTCAGCAATTAGTAGTCCGTGGTTGTGTGGCACAGTCTGAAGCATTCTTCACCATTGAAATGTTGGCCTGGTACGATATGATCACGTTCACTTCCGTAAGTACTGGGGCCCGCTCCTTTCTAACTGCCAAATATCAGAGCTTTAAGCACTACCTCCCAAAACTGAAGGTACTGTTCTGGCTTGCACATCGCGATAGCACGAAAGCATTGAACTTTGCTATCTGTATGATGTGCATTGCCAGCTTCTTTTATGACACCTTGGCCTTTCTCATGGCACTGTACCGCTGGAAGAGTTGATCAGAGAGATCAACTCCCCCCGTGGTCTTGCTGTATCCCAGTACACAGTATTGTTTGTGGGCCTGTGTTGAGGTACCTTGTACAATGATGTGGTTGCTGCCATCGCCATGTATTGTTATCAAGAAAAGTACATCTCTCTTGAACTTGTACTTGACCACCAGCATGTTATCGCTACATTGGGCTCTGCTCTTGCCTAATTAGCGTCTTAGGGAGACCTCTCCAATTTTTGCGGATAGTAACGCAGGCTGCGGTACCTCGTGCAGAGAGTGACTTGAACAGTGGTATGCTGGTATAAAAGTTATCTACATAGAGGTGACAATCTTGATCCAGCAGTGGATGCACCAAATCCCACACAGTTTTCCCACTCACTCCAAGAACAGTGGGCATTCAGGGGGTTGAATCTGGGTGTCCTTCCCTTCACAAACCCTAATATTGTGGCTGTACCTTGAGGCACACTCACCCACAATTTGCACAACTTAATTCCATATCTGACCCTCTTACTGGGTAGGTATTGCAGAAATTTGAGCCTCCCCTTGAAATTGATTAGGGACTCATCCACACAGATGTCCCTTTGGGGAACGTACTCCTCAGCAAACTTATTGCTGAAGTGCTCAATGACCGGCCGAACTTTGAAAAGTTGGTCAAGTTTGGGGTCATCTTGGAGAGCACACCGTGCATTATCATTTTAATGAAAAAATTTGTGGATGGCCTTAAAACATTTACGAGTCATGGCCGTGAGGAACACGGGAGAGTTATACAAAACGTCCACACTCCAATTTTGCCGAAGTTCTGGCTTCTCCACTAACCCCATGTGAAGAACTAGGCCCCAAAATGTCAAATTTCTACTGAGTCTACAGGTATCCAGTAAGAAAATGATGAATGGCGGTTTTGTGACAAAAATTGCTGGGCATACAAATTTGTCTCTGCCACCATGAGGTTTACAAAATAATCAGAGAAAAAGACTTTGTGAAAGTCTATTTCTTTGAGGCTGGTGGTTTCAAATTGGATTCCTGATTGCATCACAACATCAGGAATCTGTGGCTCATAATCTTCTGGCGGTGAGGTCCATACGAGGCCAGCAACGGTTGGCACTGGTTAATTTTCTGTCCTGAGGCATCTACATGGCAGTTCAGTGTTAAGGAAGAGGATGAGTCAGAAAAATAAAGGACAGTGGGATCCTTTCCCGCACTGTTAGTGTCAAAAGCAAGGAAGGAGTATGCCTCCTCTGCTAAATACTTGGTTTGGGATGAGCGGGATGACATTTTTTCACATCTGTGTGTGTGTGTGTAAAATAACCACATTTTATTCATGTGTGTGTGAGTGTGTGAGTGTTTGGTGTAAACTTTTTTTATTTACTAGAGAAAAAATCTAATCCTATCAGCTACTCAAAATTATAATTTTTTACTCTTTTCCCACAAAAAAAAAGCTGGAGGTCAATCGGTGATGTGATGCTGATCAGCGTTCAATGACTCTGGGACGGGCGCACAGATGTGATTTTTTTTTCTGTGCGCTCTGAGACTAACCCTAACTCAATTCAATAAAAAAATACTGCAGTAGATGATTACTACGGTATATTTTTACTGTCCCTAATGTAAATTATTTTATTCTTTTTTTTTTAAACTGAGGTTGATCACTGATGTGCGTCAGTGATCAGCGCTCCACGGCTGTTGGACGAATGCATGGATGATTCTTATTTCCATGCTAACACTAATTCAATTCAGTAAAAAATACCGTAGTAGACGATTACTACAATATATTTTTACTCTTTACTAACTCTAACTCAATTCAGTAAAAAATAATGTAGTAGATGATGATTACTACAGTATAATTTTACTGTCCCTAATCTAATCCTAACAACTAATATAAATAATTTTGTACTCAATTCTTATTTGACCCAAAATAACAACAACTGGAGACTGGTCAGTGATGTTCGTCACTAACCAGTGCTTGACAGCTGTAGGATGCACACATGAATGTGGTGCAGAAAGGGGATTAAAAAAATTAGAGAGGAAAAAGAAGTCCTTGGCAAAAGCAAGCGCAGGTGCTAATCAGTGGTGTATATCTGATCAGCGGCTCGGCGACTGTAGTACGCACACACCGAGTGGTGCAAAGGAGGAAGGGTAGACAGTTAGGGAAAAAAAGTTGTGGAAAACAGCGAGCACGGACCAGTGATTTGCATCACTGATCAACGCTCGGCAGGTGCAGGATGAACGCACGGAGGTGGTGCAAAGATCGAACAGAGAAAAATGGACAGGGACAAAAAAGTCCTGTAAAACACTGAGCACGGACATTGATCAGTGATTTGGGTCACTGATCAACGCTTGGCGGCTGCAGGATACACGAAAAATAAAAAAACTGCCAAAAATCAAGCGATCAAGTACTGATCAGTGGCAGTAGAGTTGATGGGGAGGGTGGTAGAGGGGAAAAAAGGGAGAAACAGGAAGAGACAGATTGGGGTGGATTGGGAAAGATCAGGCAAGGATCAGTGATCATGAACTCTCCTTTCTGATTGCCAGAAACACCGAGAAATGCTGCGACTGGCTGTTCAGAATTGAACAGCCAATCACAGTGATCGTAGTTGTGGGTGAGTGGCAATACCTCCCTGGGATGACGATGCCATGTGTCCAGCTCCAAGATGGCGTCGGCAGATTAATGCAATTACTGCGACAACCGTCGCGGTGCCGCATTTTAGCCATGGGTACATCTAATGTCGGAAAGGACTTAAAATATGGTCTTACTCAATATTGATACTTAATTCAGTTTTGTAAAAGTTGTACCTTTTATGAAGATATATTGCATCATACATAATTACTTTCCTGTATGCATGCATTTTTTATCATTCTACTTGTTAAAGATTACCCATATACAGCCAGTATGTATAACTCACAATTAATGGTATGGATGTTTCTTGCAGGAAACTGTTGGAGAGAGAAAATATGTACCTATGCTTCATGTCTCCACTTTTTTTTATGACGATTGACACTTTTAGTAACTTTTTTAATTGGCATATAGGATTTTTTCCTATTTGTAACCTTCGAGAATAAGCAAGATCTTTTTAAACAGCAAAGTGTTTCCACCAGTCCGGTTATTCAGCTGAAGATCAAATTGGACGTCAAATTGGGATCAAACCATCAAATGGAAGCACCTCCGGAACTTAAATCCATATACTCATAATTAATGGATATAATATGTACATGTTATTTTAAACATATTTCAAATGCATACTGGCTTTCATATGTTTTTTTTCCTGTGGTACTTTCTTACCGCCATATTGCCAGTGATCTAAAATCTGAACCATTAAAAAAAATTCATACAATTTTATTAGGTGTGTAAAGGCTCCTATTTCTACTATATAGAACTATTTAAGTGGAGTTAGTATGTGTATATATAATTTTTGAATATGAATATCTGTGACATTCTAAGAATCATGAACTAAAGTATGTACAGTCAAAACTTCAGTACGATAGATCGTTTCTTTTAGAAGTTACAGCAATTTTTATGGGTAAAGTAGCAATTGCATCACTCTGTATTTTATTTCTGATAGTTTATTGGTTTGGTTGTTTGATGCTTTTGTGTGTAGAGATGCGTTTTTGGTATATTATTGAGGGTGATATTATTTGGTTATTCTGATCATTTATGGCAAACGTAAATTAAAGAACTTGTTTTCTTTTTTATTCTGTTGTTTTCCTGTGCATAATAATAACAAAGGCAGCTACACTTACCTAATGATGCTCCAGCAATGGCTGGGTTGATGTGGATACAGTAGTGATGTAATGATGACATCACATAACCAATGCAACCAATCACTGGACTCCGTGATGTTGCCGATGTAAATGGAGCCACACTGAGAAGCCCAGTGATTGGCTTTAGCAGTCATGTTATGTTAATTTGACATCATCACTGTAGCCACATCAACAAAGACTAACTATCACATGCCATATTGTTAGGCCACAATCACACGCTCAGTATTTGATCAGTATTTTACATCAGTATTTGTAAATCAAAATCAACAGTGGAACAATGAGAAGAAAAGTATAATGGAAACACATGCACCACTTCTGCATTTCACCCATTCCTGGTTTTGGCTTACAAATTGTCACGAGTGTGTCATGTCCTCCTGGGAGCACTGGGGTTAAGCGATCTTTAAGTACTGTGAATCACAGATCTTCCATTTAGCATTTAGTGTTTTGTTCGTCATATTAAATGGACTTTGTTTCCTTTGGTGCTGAAGAGGTTAATGACTCTTTATAAGCTGGTTAGAGATATGCAGCTGCATCTCACAGCTGTTCCTGACTGGCCCATTTTCCCTCTCTATAAAATCTGGCCAGACCTTCTCATCCCAGCCTGTGAGAGTTTTCTTCCTGGCTCAAGTTGCTCAAGTTGGAGTTTGTAGTTGCTGCTGGAGATTGTTCTCTGCTGTTTCTGGGTATATGCTTTCTTCATTATCCTAATCCTATTTGGTTTGTACCTTCCTATCCTTCCCTTAATTCTTCTCTACCCTTGGTGGTGTTTTGATCATGTAAGTTGATTTTTGTTATCCCTGTTTGTCTTACATGTTTATACACTAACATTTTTGTCCCAGGGGAGGGGACAGTTTAGGACATTAACAGGAGCATAGTAAGGGCGGAGACGCGGGCTTCTCTACCTTCATGAGTATCCCCAGGACAGGAATAGTTAGGGTCTCAGTTCCATGGACAGTTCCTTACCAAAGACTGTCACAGTGTGACACAAGTACTGAGGTAAAATACTGACCAAATACTGAATGTGTTAATGTGGCCTTACCGTTTATTCACAAGATGTAGATTTTCAAAAACAAATTCTACAGTGAACTTCAGATCAAAGGGTTGTCTTGCCATTAAATATATTAACATATTTGTTATTTAAGGAGCCCACTGTACAGTATAAATCATAAAACATTAACGATGTTTACATTTACATACTGCTAAGAAATGATCTAGTGAAGAGTTATTATGACATTTACTTTCATATTATGGCGCCACCTGATGTTTAAAGTGTATAGTAAAGTGCATGTCCATCAATGAGCTAAATGCTGGTGGACACACATGTCAGTTACTTTTCCCACTGCAGATTTCATCATAGTAATCTTTTTTTTAACTGCAAAGCTGCCAATAGAAGTAGGTTTCTGTCCTACTTTTCTGGGAAGGAATAGAATCGCTGCAGTAGTATGGGAGTATAACTAAGAATAATCCTTCTACAGGGAATGTAAAAAAGGATCATATTATCAGTTGCCAGAGAGGAAGGAGACTGATCTCAGCAGCATCAAAATTGGTATGTAAAAGGAAACAATGCAAAAACTTAAATTTTATTATGCTACAATAACTATCAGCTACTTTTAAACAGATATTAAAAGCTTTTTTGGAGTATGACACTGATTCTTTAAATTGATAGCAAAAATTTCAGATGTAAATCAGACAGAATCCTTAAAGGGTTTTCCTATCTTTAGGCTGTTCAGTGGGAGTCAAAGACAAGGCACTGACCAGTTGCTATAAGCTCCAGCTCCATTCAATTCGTCCTAGTGGCTGATGTCCAGTACTGCAGAACAACTCCTATTCAAGAGACATTGTAAAACACCCGACTTATGACAGCTGATAGCTTAGGGTGCTGGGTAACGAACCCCTATTGATCTGATATTAATTACCTGTTGTGATAGATCATCAATATTTTGTGACCTGACAACACCTTTAACTTGATAACTTGATACTGAAGGATTTTGAATGATATCATTTAGACCCTCATGTTGCCATTAGAGAAAACTTACAGCATAAAGATATATAAAGCTCACATGAAAGGGTTTGTACCAATTATAGAAGTTATCCCCTATCCATAGGCTAGAGAGAAGGTGCACATGCCTTACCTTCACTGTATTTAGGTGGAGCTCTGCAGAGACAATTCTTGGGATTGGTGGGGTTTTCGGTGGAAGGGGCTCGAGTAATCAGGAGGTTACTGCTATCTTATGGATAGAGGATAACTCCTATACTTGATATAAACCATTTAAATTCAATGGGAGCTGTAAAAAGTAGTATGAGTAAGCTCCTCTAGTGTAATCTGCAGGTCAGTATATTCTTAGAATGGAGGGGCACCTTGATTTGTTCAACACAGGAATGGGACAGCGTTTCAGCACTTGCACAGCACTGGGTAAGAAAGAAGCCCATGGGGCCTGAGCCCTTAAATCTGAGCAGGTGGTCTGTGGTTGGCTGTGGGGAAAATGGGGGGAAATAATTCAAAGTGTATGTAGGCACCAGGCAGGTCCACTTATGGTGGCACCTAGCCAGACTTTGTTCATGATGAATTTTGGAAGACGCCAATTCAAAAGAACATTACAAATATTTTTATGAGGATAAATGGCAATTACTTGTAGCACAGCATTGTTATAATTGCAAATATAATAGATCCCTGTGATTATGTGCTAGCAGAGAAAGGATGTTTGTGTTGCCATAGCAAGTGGCGACACCCTGCAAAAAGATGAGCCGAAGATATCCATGCTGCAAATTCTGTAGCTAATTAGCACTTTCAGTTGACTGTCGCTGGGCAAATGCAATCAAAATTACCAAAAAACCCAGACTGAACATGACTATACGTTTTATAGTAGATTATTGGGAGCTCTGAATTAAACAAAAAAAATAGATTCCAACCACCACAAAGATATATTAAAAAATGAATTGTACTCAGAATACTGGATAAAAAATAATAGCAGAAAACGGCGATACACTTTAAATCCAAGCATCCTTGATGATGGTCATCTGCATTTGGACACCTGAAGAAGGCAATGACCCAACTTTTACATGTAGCATTGGCTATCACCCCATGGCGCTCTGTTCATAATATAATTGCAGTGATGTCACTGAATAACATTTTGTGATGCTGTAAGAATCAGGCTGCACTCAGATGTCATCCGAGTGCAGTCCCATTTGAGAGAGTAGATTCAAACAGGGACAACGGAGAGTGGACCCACTGGACCGTGACGACGAACCCCTCTTGGACGAGCTGACCAGGTGGACCGCCCCCTATACAGGGAGCGTTAGGGGCAGGCCCGTGAGGGACTATCGCCACGGAAGCTGGAGGGTCGACTGAGATAAGAAGGGTACACTGCAGGAACACAGGGACCGAAGGAAACAGCGGAGGAAACAGAGGGAATGGCAAGGAACTACTGAGACGAGGGAGAAGATGGGAATACTACAGAGACACGGAGGCTGACGAGACAATATGGAGACACAGAGGCTGACGGGAGCAAGGTGTGGTAAAGGAGCCGGGCAGGTACCGCAGAGAAACAGGAACTGAAGGAACAAAGCAGGAACACAGGAAAATCAGGCAGGTACTGCAGAGGAAGGAGGAGTCCCAAGGTCAGAAAGCTAGGAACGCACAGAGACCACAGGTGACCAGAAGCACTTGTAAACACAAATGATCATCAGGCACAGAGGAGCAGCAGGAAGCAGCTTATATACCAGCGTGAGAGCTACTTCCGGGTTACAGTCCTCCAGGATGACGGAGAGGACAGGAAGGAGTGCCAACAGAGGAATCAGATGTGCGCACGCTCAGAGCTGAATGCGCCGCGCGCGCGCACCCGGCGAGCTGCAGAAGCCGGGGGCGAGCGCTGCATGACAGTACCCCCGTCTTTACGCCCCTCCTTTTTAAGACTTGAAAGAAACCGGGACAAAATGCGAGGGGCCTGAATGTTCTCACGAGGCTCCCAGGACCTCTCCTCAGGACCAAAACCTTTCCAGTCAACCAAAAACAAAGTTCTCCCTCTAAGTTTTTTCATGGCTAAAATGTCCCTAACTTCAAAGACATCATCCTCGGAAACAGGCGAAGGAGAACAAAGGTTAGAAGAATGAAACTGATTAAAAACTACGGGTTTAAGGAGAGACACATGAAAGGAATTAGAAATACGCAGAGAGGCAGGCAACTTAAGTTTGTAAGAAACATCATTAATACGAGACAAAACTTCGAATGGACCGATATAGCGAGGACCCAGCTTATGTGAAGGAATTTTGAGACGGATAAATTTAGAAGAAACCCAAACCTTGTCCCCAGGATGGAATATAGGAGAATTGAGGCGTCTTTTGTCCGCATGTCTCTTCATCCTGACTTGACCCAACTCAAGGGCAGACTTGGTCTCCTGCCAGACCCTGGAGAACTCTCTAGACAGAAGATCAGCCGCTGGTACAGTAGAGACAGGAGGAACCGGAAGAGGAAGGCCAGGATGTTGACCGTAGACGATAAAAAATGGAGATTTGTTAGTAGCTTCGCTGGAATGGTTATTGTAAGAAAACTCAGCCCATGGCAGCAAGTCAGACCAATCATTCTGATGGGAATTGGAAAAATGACGGAGATAAGTTACCAAGGTCTGATTAGTACGTTCCACCTGGCCATTGGACTGCGGATGGTAGGCCGAAGAAAAGTCAAGCAAAATGTTCATAGATTTGCAGAGGGATTTCCAGAAGCGGGCGGTGAATTGAACACCTCGGTCAGAAACAATATGTAAAGGAAGACCATGAAGACGAAAAATATGGTGAACAAAAATCTTTGCCAATTCGGGAGCAGAAGGCAAACCAGGTAGTGCAATGAAATGAGCCATCTTGGAGAAACGATCCATGACCACGAAGATGACGGTACAACCAGATGAAGAAGGCAGGTCAGTGATGAAGTCCATCGATAAATGTTGCCACGGAGTGGAGGGTACCGGTAAAGGATGCAAAAGCCCGGAAGGTAGTTGCCTGGGAATTTTATTCTTGGCACAGGAGGGACAAGAGGCGACAAAACTTTGGACGTCCTTGGACAATGTAGGCCACCAGTAATAGCGAGAGATCAGACGGAGGGTTTTTTTGAGACCAACATGTCCAGCTAATTTGGAGGCATGACCCCAAAGTAAGACGCGTTCTCTGTTCTCTTCAGCAACTAAGGTCTTACCCGGAGGCAACGAGGAAAGAGAGAGAGGAGCAACTGTGATGACTCTTGCAGGATCGATGATGTGCGCAGGTTCTTCCTCCATATCCACCGCCTGGAATGACCTAGACAGAGCGACGGCTCTGGAGTTTTTATCTCCTGGCAGGAAACGAAGTTCAAAGTCAAACCTGGCGAAAAACAAGGCCCACCTGGCCTGCCGAGGATTTAGTCTTTGCGCAGAGCGGATATATGCCAGATTCTTGTGATCTGTGTAAATTACAAAACGATGTAAAGCCCCCTCCAAGAGGTACCGCCACTCCTCCAATGCCAACCTGATTGCCAAAAGTTCTTTATCACCGATAGAATAATTCTTTTCAGAGGAGGAGAAGATCTTAGAGAAAAAACCACAGGGCACAAGACGACCAGAAGAGGATTTCTGCGAGAGCACAGCTCCAGCTCCAATTGCAGAAGCATCTACTTCAAGGATGAAGGGTTTATTGGCCACAGGACGATGAAGAATAGGAGCGGAGGCGAAGGCCTGCTTGATGGACCAGAAAGCCTCTTCGGCCTCAGACGACCATAGATGAGGATTGGCACCCTTCCGAATCATGGAGGAGATTGGAGCAGAAAGAGAGGAAAAGTGAGGGATAAACTGCCGATAGTAGTTAGCAAATCCAAGAAATCGCTGAATTGCTTTCACTCCGAGAGGACGTGGCCAGTTGAGCACGGCAGAAACTTTTCCTGGATCCATACACAAACCAGCGTCGGAAATGATGAAACCCAAGAAGGGAAGAGATGACTGTTCGAAGACACATTTTTCCAGTTTTGCGTACAGCCGATTCTCTCTCAAACGCTGAAGTACTTGCCGTACATCTCTTCTGTGAGTAGACAGATCTGGAGAGAACACAAGGATATCGTCCAAGTACACTACAACACAGGTGTAAAGTAGATCCCGAAAAACATCATTTACAAACTCCTGGAAGACTGCGGGTGCGTTGCATAAACCGAATGGCATAACCAAATATTCATAATGACCATCTCTGGTATTAAACGCAGTCTTCCACTCGTCACCGGAACGGATACGGACCAAATTATAAGCTCCTCTGAGATCCAATTTGGTAAAGATTCGTGCTCCACGTAGGCGATCAAAGAGTTCTGGTATGAGAGGAAGTGGGTACTTGTTCTTGATCGTGATAGTGTTGAGACCCCGATAGTCTATACATGGGCGAAGAGAACCGTCCTTCTTCTTGACGAAGAAGAACCCAGCTCCTGCAGGTGAGGAAGACTTTCGAATGAAGCCTCTGGCCAGATTCTCTTGGATATATTCGGACATGGCTTGAGTTTCGGTAGGAGACAATGGGTAAATACGTCCTCGAGGTGGAGTAGAACCAGGAACAAGGTCTATCGGGCAGTCATAAGAGCGGTGCGGCGGCAAGATCTCCGCCTCCTTCTTGTTAAAGACATCCGAGAAGGCGCAATGGGCTGGAGGAATTCCCGTGGATTCCGAAGCAGACCGAAAGGAGGACGCAGGCTTGACAGGAAGCAGGCACCTGTTCAGACAAGACTGTCCCCACCGTAGAACATCTCCAGAGCGCCAGTCCAGAGTGGGTTCGTGATCTCTCAGCCAAGGAAGACCCAAAAGGAAAGAATGAGACAATGAAGGTAAAACATAAAAGGCCAGTTTCTCACGATGAAGAGCTCCAATCTGAAGTTCAACTTCCTCCGTAACTAAGTTGACGGTCTCCCGCAAAGGCTGACCATCGACGGAAGCTATTTGTCTAGGAGTCTCCAAGGGTCTAACAGGTATCCCAAGCCTGTTAACAACCTCGAGCTGAACAAAGTTCCCAGCTGCTCCTGAATCAACATAAGCCTCCAGAGAAAAGTGACGGGAACCTAAATGTAGAATAACAGACAAAACCAGAGGTGGAGAGGAGTCATAACCACCTAGGAAGGCCTCTCTTACCTGTCCTAGGCGGAGGCGTTTCCCGACCTCTGAGGACAGGCGCGTAAGAGATGAGAGGCACTACCGCAGTAAAAACAGAGACCTTGTGCGAGTCTCTCCTTGCGGCGCTGCTCGGAAGACTCAAAGCGATCGACCTGCATGGGTTCAGGAGAAGATGAAGAAACCACCGGGGCTGTTTGAGAAAAATAAGTCCCTCGAGCAATAGTGGTCTGGCGAAGAGGTCTCTTTTCTCTGGCAAGCTCGCGAGTGCGCTCCTGAAAGCGCAGATCAATGCGTATGGCCAAGGAGATAAGATCATCCAAAGAGGTGGGAGTGTCCCGTCCTGCCAGCTCATCCTTAATCCGTGAAGACAAACCACGCCAAAACGCTCCAACCAAAGCCTCATTATTCCACCCAAGGTCTGAAGACAGAGTCCGGAAACGGATGGCGTACTGAGCTACGGAGAGAGTAGCCTGGCTAAGGTTAAAGAGGGACTCTGTGGTAGAGACCAGACGTCCAGGTTCATCAAAAACCTTGCGGAAGGTATCCAGGAACGGATTGAGTTGGGAGACCAAAGGATCATTACGCTCCCAGAGGGGATTAACCCACGCCAAAGCCTCACCCTCCAAATGGGATACTATAAAAACAACCTTAGCTCGATCGGTGGGATAAAGTAGCGGAGACAATTCAAAATGCAACTGGCATTGATTAAGAAAGCCGCGGCACGCTTTAGGATCCCCACCATACCGAGGAGGTCTAGCAAGTCGGGGCGAGGATTGTGGCGCAGAGACAGGAGTGGAGACAGAGGCCACATTCTGGAGGGCGAGAAGCCGATCATTAATAGAGGCCAAAAAATTCGAAATATGGGACTGAGTGTCCCATTGTAGACCTAGCTCCAGCTGAAGGGCAACCAACTGCGGAGCAATACCAGGATCAGAAGGCTGTAAAGCCGCTAGGCGAGACTCCATATTTTTTAAAAACGACATGATCCTAGTCTGGTTTTCACGCAAAAAGAGTAAGTCTTTTTGAGTAGCGGAAGCTCCAGCGGGGTCCATGGCCTGATGATACTGTGATGCTGTAAGAATCAGGCTGCACTCAGATGTCATCCGAGTGCAGTCCCATTTGAGAGAGTAGATTCAAACAGGGACAACGGAGAGTGGACCCACTGGACCGTGACGACGAACCCCTCTCGGACGAGCTGACCAGGTGGACCGCCCCCTATACAGGGAGCGTTAGGGGCAGGCCCGTGAGGGACTATCGCCACGGAAGCTGGAGGGTCGACTGAGATAAGAAGGGTACACTGCAGGAACACAGGGACCGAAGGAAACAGCGGAGGAAACAGAGGGAATGGCAAGGAACTACTGAGACGAGGGAGAAGATGGGAATACTACAGAGACACGGAGGCTGACGAGACAATATGGAGACACAGAGGCTGACGGGAGCAAGGTGTGGTAAAGGAGCCGGGCAGGTACCGCAGAGAAACAGGAACTGAAGGAACAAAGCAGGAACACAGGAAAATCAGGCAGGTACTGCAGAGGAAGGAGGAGTCCCAAGGTCAGAAAGCTAGGAACGCACAGAGACCACAGGTGACCAGAAGCACTTGTAAACACAAATGATCATCAGGCACAGAGGAGCAGCAGGAAGCAGCTTATATACCAGCGTGAGAGCTACTTCCGGGTTACAGTCCTCCAGGATGACGGAGAGGACAGGAAGGAGTGCCAACAGAGGAATCAGATGTGCGCACGCGCAGAGCTGAATGCGCCGCGCGCGCGCACCCGGCGAGCTGCAGAAGCCGGGTGCGAGCGCTGCATGACACATGTCATATAATGGCATTTAACCAGTGTTCCATTTTAAAAGTGTTTTTCCAATAAAAGCTGTGATTGTGTATAAATTTAGGACGACAACGATGTCTAACTGGTCGGGGTCTTACAGCTTGGACTGTAAACAATTGGCGCTGAGTACAATGCACCGGTGTGGTGGGCAGCAGCACCATTCTGTAAATTGGGACTACGTTGTAATTCATGACACAGCGTCTGTTCAAATCAATAATCTATTAATGTTATTGCTGGAGCCATCCATTTAAGACGCTACATCTAGAAAATGCAAACTGTATGTTTGTCAAAATTGGCTAATGTGACATTCTTGAGCTTTCCCGAATATGTGCATATATTTTTTACTGCTACCCTCACATTACGCCATTAACAGCAAGAATTTCCTTATCATCTCTGAATGCAGATTACAATGGCACATAGAATAAAGAATTATTTTGGTAAAACTTATTGCATAGCTTACATGGAATAAGCCACTAGATGTCAGCATTGTCTACATGTGATTGATCCTGATCGTTTTTTTAACACAGTCATAATCTATCACAGCTATATAGCTATTCAATGGCAACGGGACTGTGTGACGTGGTGTGTCCTGTGACATAATAAAAATAACAATAATAATAATAATAATGATGATGATGATGATGATGAAAAGTGTTAATATTGCGTTAAGTCTTTCTTATTGTAAATTGTAGTCTAGGGACATATCATATTTAGCCATCCTCTGTGTATATATATATATATATATATATATATATATATATATATATATATATATGTAGTTGTGTATAGGTTACATTGGGTAATTCTGACAACTCGTTGCTGGATATCAGGGCTAGTACTAGAATTGAATTGCAATTATACTATACATTTTTATCTTTGATGTTGCTAAAGACTTTGAGAATATTGTTGATTGCAGGACACACAAGTGGATCCTTGACCAAATCAGGGTTAATCATCCGCATGAAGCCATATGAAAACACTGGAGCTGTCTTAATTTTGGTCATTTTATATCAAGACTCAGCTTGCCAGAATAGACAGGTTTAAAAATGATGAAGGGAAAAAAGGAGGACAAGTACCAAAATGGTACAGAGACACTTGAAGACCCAAACAGGAGACAGGACATAATGTGTGACTTAGCAGCACCTTATATATTGCATACCACTACTGATAAATGCTTATCGAGAGCATATTATTAATAGCTGCTCACGTAACGTCCCCTGTGTTCGCATTATATTATTAAACTTCTAGTATGTGTGGAATATCATTTCATTGGTTACTTTCCATCATATATAAATAACGACATATACTTAAGAAGCTACTTTTCGATTATGATAACTACTAAGTTATTTCTTCCAGATTTTCGGTCCTCTGGTGTATATTGTAAATGATGATATTGTATCACACACTTTAGTATTTACTAGACCATTTAGTGTTCTGGATAACGGCATTTCTTAGAATTTCCAGCTTCATTCGTCTAAGGACCAATCTCAGTTAATGTCGGTGACAGTAATGCTGACGTCCCGCACATTCTTCTCAGTAACAATAAAAGAATGAAGCCTACATTACTTACAGTCTATCAGAAGCACAGCGGCCACGGACAGCAGGGCGGTCAGACCTCCCATGGCACATCAGACGCGTCCTTCAGCCTGGCACCAGGGTGGTCGGGCGATGGACTCCAGGATATAGGGATGATCTGAATGTGGGATCACATAGACAACAGCAGTTAAAGTTTGTGAGCAGCAGAGAGGGGAAGGCACAGAGGATGGTCGTAGCTTCAGCAGCAAGTAAGTGCCTCCAGGGTGGCAGAGCAGCCGCTGTATGGGAGAAGATCCCTCTGGATGGCTATTATCCGTGTGGAGCTTCTCGTGCTGTAAGACCTGCAACGTGCGCCATAAATATCTCTGCAGCGTGTAACCACTCACTGGAGCACGCATGAAACCAGTCATTCCCCTACATCCTTCGTATTAGTACATGAAGAGGTTAATCTTTCTCTTGGAACAAATTAAGGATTTAAAAGACTTTGCTTTTTTCCCAATTTTTCCTTTCCTATCCTGGGACAGGTGTAGACGTGGCTCAGGACAGTTCCTCTTTAGTCATTTTTTTAACAATTATGTTCTCCTTTCAGATGGTGAACATTTTGGCGGCATACCCATTGTTCTGGGTCCTCCCCTCCAGCAGTCGCAAGCAGCCAGCGGCTATGCTCGTTTTTTGCGCATGCGAAGAAATAACTTCATGCCAACCAGGGCCACGCGCTGTGCCAGGTTTTGCTGGCTTTTTCATTCCTTCTGCTATAAAAAGGACAAGAGGCTTTCTCTGGTTCTTTCAAGTATCCAGCTGTTATGAGCAGCATGCATCCTGACCTTCCTGCCCAGTATTACGGCTCGTCTCTCACAATGAGTGATCCTGGGACGCCCTCTTGTGGACTGCGGGCGAACTAGTAGCTATTCATACTGTTCTTCATCCTACCTACATGCAATATTAAAGGGAACCTGTCACCCCCCCCCCCCCCCCCCCAGGCGTTTTTAACTAAAAGAGCCACCTTGTGCAGCAGTAATGCTGCATTCTGACAAGGTGGCTCTTTTAGTTCTGGGTGCTGTAACTGCAGAAATAATCCGTTTTGTAATTTGTCCTAAATACCTTTCTTCAGTCAAGGAGGCAGGCCTTTCCCCCCTGCTGCAGACGCCACACAGCCGTCACTCACATCTTCTTGGCGCCGGGCGCCGCCTCCTCACCGCTGTTTTGAAATGAGCCGGCGCCTGTGCTCCTTTCTCCTGCCTTGGGCAGGCGCAGTGAGCGCTAGCCGTCTGTCCTCTGTGCGTACGTACGCCCTGCCTGTGAATCCCAGCCCCGCAGTGCCTTATGATTTATTCATACTACGGGGCTGGGATTCCTGGGCATGCGCATTGCGTTTCTAAGCCTCTCACCCTCTCCCACCGCCTGCTACAGCGTGTGCATCCTCAGGTGATCCCTCCTCCGTGCAATCGCCTGGAACCTTGCCAAATCCTCACAGCTGGTGTGTGTGTGTGTAGCAGGCGGTGGGAGAGGGTGAGAGGCTTAGACACTCAATGCGCATGCCCAGGAATCCCAGCCCTGTAGTATGAATAAATCATAAGGCACTGCGGGGCAGGGATTCACAGGCAGGGCGTACGTACGCACAGAGGACAGACAGACGGCCAGCGCTCACTGCGCCTGCCCAAGGCAGGAGAAAAGAGCACAGGCGCCGGCTCATTTCAAAACAGCGGTGAGGAGGCGGCGCCCGGCACCAAGAAGATGTGAATGACAGTTGTGTGGCGTCTGCAGCAGGGGGGAAAGGCCTGCCTCCAGGACTGAAGAAGGGTATTTAGGACAAATTACAAAACGGATTATTTCTGCAGTTACAGCACACAGAACTAAAAGAGCCACCTTGTCAGAATGCAGCATTACTACTGCACAAGGTGGCTCTTTTAGCTAAAAACGCCTGGGGGGGGGGGGGGTGACAGGTTCCCTTTAAGACTTGTCTCTGATTAGTTCTGATTACAAGAATGCAAGTAAACATCATTTATAAAAGTTGTCATATTCCCCTTGAACAGGTGTAGGGATGTGGACTGTCTTACCCTGTTCCTGCCCCTGACGACAACAGACACACTGTGTGAATACGCCACAGTTTTGTGTGTGAAAGCAATGCGTGTCTAATGTAATGTAATGTATTGTGGTGATGTACAGTATATAAAGTGTTAATGCATAATGTGAATATAGCATAAGGAGAAGCTTAGGATAGCATCGGTTATAGAATAAGGATAATGGGTTAGCAAGTTAGGTAGAAAATGGTTAAGGTTAGGATCAGCCCAGTAAGAGGGCACTAGTTCTGATGAGAAGGACATTCCAACAGGACAGCATCCAAACTTGACTGAAGTAAAAATCTTCTTTTTATTCTGACAAATACCGTGCAAGCATACTGCCATAGTGCAAACAGCAGATTTAAATAGCATTACTAATTGGTGACAGTATCCCCTTTCTAACTAGTAAATTCACCAACCAATCACCATTAACATCTTAAAGGGAACCTGTCACCCCCAAAATGGAATTTAAGCTAAGCCCACCGGCATCAGGGGCTTATCTACAGCATTCTGTAATGCTGTAGATAAGCCCCCAATGTAACCTGAAAGGTAAGAAAAACAGGTTATATTATACTCACCCAGGGGTGGTCCTGCTTCAGTCCAGGTCCGATGGGCGCAGTGGTCCGGGTCCAGCGCCTCCTATCTTCATACGATTTCGTCCATTTCTTGTCTTCCTGCCGTGGCATCGTGGCCGCAGCTCATATACGATTTTTGGGGTGACAGATTCCCTTTAAAACTCCCTACACATCATATATTTTACATATAATACAGGGTGGGCCATTTATATGGATACACCTAAATAAAATGGGAATGGTTGGTGATATCAACTTCCTGTTAGTGGCACATTAGTATATGGGAGGGGGAAAACTTTTCAAGATGGGTGGTGACCATGGTGGCCATTTTGACGTCGGCCAACTTAATTTTTTTCAATGGGAAGAGGTTCATGTGACACATCAAACTTTATTCTTTCATTAGTTATTTACAAGTTTATGACCACGTATAAAATGTGTACAAAGTGCTGCCCATTGCGTTGGATTGTCAATGCAACCCTCTTCTCTCACTCTTGACACACTGATAGCAACACCGCAGAAGAAATGCCAGCACAGGCTTCCAGTATCTGTTGTTTCAGATGCTGCACGTCTCGTATCTTCACAGCATAGACAACTGCCTTCAGATGACCCCAAAGATAAAGGTGTAAGGGGGTCAGATTGGGAGACCTTGGTGGCCATTCAACTGGCCCACGACGACCAATCCACTTTCCAGGAAACTGTTCATGTCGGAATGCTCGGACCTGAAACCCATAATGTGGTAGTGCACCATCTTCGGTGTCAGGTCCGAGCAGGTCCGAGTCCGAGGTCGCCGCATCCGTAACTACCCGACCTATAAAACTGTCCCACTAATTAACCCCTTTAGTGAACACCATTCACCAAAAAGTGGAATAATGCACGATCAAAAAGACGGATATAAATAAACATGGTACCGCTGAAAACATTATCTTGTCCCACAAAAAAAAGCTGCCATATAGCTCCATCTCTAGAAAAAAAAAGTTATAGCTCTTAGAATAAAAGGATGCCAAAAAATTTATTTTTTATATAAAAGTTTTTATTGTATAAAAGTGCCAAAACATAAAAAAAGGTATAAATGAGGTATTGCTGTCATCGTACTGACCCGAATAATGAAACTGCTTTATCAATTTTACCACACATGGAACAGTGTAAATGCCCCCCCAAAAGAAATTCATGAATTGCTGTTTTTGTTCATTCTGCCTCACAAAAATCGGAATAAGAAGCGATCAAAAAATGTCATGCACCCGAAAATGGTACCACGAAAACCGTCAACCCATCCCGCAAAAAATAAAACCTCACATGACTCTGTGGACCAAAATATGGAAAAATTATAGCTCTCAAAATGTGGTGATGCAAAAACTATTATTTGCAATAAAAAGTGTCTTTTAGTGTGTGACAGCTGCCAAACATAAAAACCCACTATAAAAACCCGTTATAAATAGTAAAACAAACACCCCTTTATCTCCCCCTTAGTTAAGCAAAAGTAATAAATTAAAAAAATGTATTTATTTCCATTTTCCCATTAGGGTGGGATTGTGGTTGGGGTTAGTGTTAGGGTTGGTGTTGGGGTTAGGGTTAGGGTTGGGGCTAAAGTTAGGGTTGGGGATAAAGTTAGGGTTACTATTGGGATTAGGGTTAGGGTTGGGATTAGGGTTAGGGTTGGAATTAGGGTTAGTGGTGTGTTAAGGATAGGTTTGTGGTTAGGGTTATGGTTAGGGTTGGGATTAGGGTTAGGGGTGTGTTGGGGTTAGGGATGGAGTTAGAATTGGGGGGTTTCCACTGTTTAGGCACATCAGGGGCTCTCCAATCGCGACATGGCGTCTGATCTCAATTCCAGCCAACTTTGCATTGAAAAGTCAAACGGCGCTCCTTCCTTTCCGAGCTCTGCCATGTGCCCAAACAGTGGTTTACCCCCACATATGGGGTATCGGCGTACTCAGGACAAATTGCACAACAACTTTGGGGTCCAATTTCTTCTGTTACCCCTGGGAAAATAAAAAATTAGGGGCGAAAAGATCACTTTTGTGAAAAAAATATGATTTTTTATTTTTACGGCTCAATATTATAAATTTCTGTGAAGCACTTGGGGGTTCAAAGTGCTCACCACACATCTAGATAAGTTCCATAGGGGGTCTACTTTCCAAAATGGTGTCACTTGTAGAGTGTTTCCACTGTTTAGGCACATCAGGGGCTCTCCAAACGCGACATGGAGTCTGATCTCAATTCCAGCCAATTTTGCATTGAAAAGTCAAACAACGCTCTTTCCCTTCCGAGCCCTGCCATGCACCGAAACAGTGGTTTACCTGCATATATGGGGTATCAGCGTACTCAGGACAAATGGTACAACAATTTTTGGGGTCCAACTTCTCCTGTTACCCTTGGTAAAATAAAACAAATTGGATCTGAAGTAAATTTTTTGTGAAAAAGTTAAATGTTCATTTTTTTAAACATTCCAAAAATTCCTGTGAAGCACCTGAAGGGTTAATAAACTTCTTGATTGTGGTTTTGAGCACCTTGAGAGGTGCAGTTTTTAGAATGGTGTCACTTTTGGGTATTTCCTATCATATAGACCTCTCCAAGTGACTTCACTAACCTTGTATCTTCACTATCCTACAACCCAAAACAACTGTTTAGCACATTTAACTCGCTCCTCCGCCCGCCACTGCCACCTCCAACTCCCCTCTTCTCTTCTGAGGACTTTGCCACCTACTTCAAAAACAAGATCGACCAAGCAAGGCAAACCTTTACTGTTCCACAACCACCCCAACCACTCCATATACCAGACCTCTGTCCTTCCCCAACAACTTCCCTCTCCAACATCACTGAAGGAGAACTTACTCACCTCCTTTCCAAATCACGCCTCACCACCTGTGCGCTTGACCCCATCCCTTCCCACCTGCTCCACCACCTCACTAACACGCTCATTCCAGCCCTAACCCATCTCTTCAACCTATCGCTATCTTCTGGTACTTACCCCTCTGCCTTCAAACATGCCACAATCACACCCATCCTCAAAAAAGCTAACCTTGACAAAACTGCTATGCCCAGCTATCCTTGCGCAGCATGTCCATGGTCAACTTTCCTCCCACCTCTCATCTGACTCTGTCTTGACAACCTCCTATCTGGCTTCTGCCCCACCACTCCACCGAAAATGCTCTGACCAAAATTACTAATGACTTACTCACAGCCAAAGCTAACAGACAGTTCTCCAACCTCCTCTTTCTCGACCTGTCCTCTGCTTTCGACACAGTAGACCACTGCCTACTGCTACAGATTCTTTCTTCCCTCAGCATCAAAGGCCTTGCCCTGTCCTGGATTGCCTCATACCTTTCCGACACATTTAGCGTTTCCCACTCCCACACTACATCCTCACCCCACCCTCTCTCTGTTGGAGTCCCTCAAGGCTCTGTCCTAGGACCCCTACTTTTTTTCCATCTATGCCCATGGTCTAGGACAACTCATAAAGTCCCATGTCTTCCAGTACCACATATATGCAGACAACACTCAGATCTACCTCTCTGGCTCAGATGTCGCCTCTCTGCTGTCCAGAATCCCAGAGTGTCTGTCAGCTATATCCTCCTTCTTCAACTCTCGCTTCCTAAAACTCAATGTAGACAAAACCGAACTCATCATCTTTCCCCCATCTCGCGTATCCCCCCTACCTGATCTATCTATTATGGTAAACGGCATCACGCTCTCTCCCGCACCTAAAATCCGCTGCCTCGGGGTAACTCTCGACTCTGCCCTGTCCTTCAAACCGCACATCCAAACTCTTGCCACCTCCTGTCGCCTCCAAATCTAAAATATTGCCAGAATCCGTCCCTTCCTCAGCCCACAATCTACTTAAACTCTTGTGCATGCCCTTATCATCTCCCGCCTCGATTACTGCAACACCCTCCTCTGTGGCCTCCCCGCTAACTCCCTTGCACCGCTACAGTCTGTCCTCAACTCTGCTGCTCGGCTAATTCACCTTTCTACTCGCTACTCCCCTGCTTCTCCCCTCTGCAAATCCCTCAACTGGCTCCCAATTCCCCAACGAATCCAGTTCAAACTACTAACACTGATCTTCAAAGCTATCCACAACCTGCCCCCTTCCTATACAGTATCTCTGAACTAATCTCCCACTATCTTCCCTCACGTAATCTTCGATCCTCCCAAGACCTCCTACTCTCCTCCACACTTATTCGTTCCTCACACAACCGCCTCCAAGATTTCTCCCGAATATCCCCCATCCTCTGGAATTCCACACCTCAACATGTCCGATTATCCACCACCCTCGGATCCTTCAGACAGAACCTGAAAACCCATCTCTTCAGGAAAGTCAACAGCCTGCAATAACCATTCTGCTGCCTCACCAACCACCCGAGCTGCCGCCTCACCAACCACCCGAGCTGCCGCCTCAAAAACCACCCGAACTGCTGCCCCACCAACCACCCGAACTGCTGCCACGTCACCAACCACCCGAGCTGCCGCGTCACCACTGCCAGAGCTGCCGCCTCACCAACCACCTGAGCTGCCGCCTCACCAACCACCCAAGCTGCCGCCTCACCAACCACCCGAGCTGCCGCCTCACCACCACCAGAGCTGCCACCTCATCACCACCAGTGCTGCAGCACCCCGATCTCCTGTCTATTCCCCATTATCCCGAAGAATACACATTTAACTCGCTCCTCCGCCCGCCACTGCCACCTCCAACTCCCCTCTTCTCTTCTGAGGACTTTGCCACCTACTTCAAAAACAAGATCGACCAAACAAGGCAAACCTTTACTGTTCCACAACCACCCCAACCACTCCATATACCAGACCTCTGTCCTTCCCCAACAACTTCCCTCTCCAACATCACTGAAGGAGAACTTACTCGCCTCCTTTCCAAATCACGCCTCACCACCTGTGCGCTTGACCCCATCCCTTCCCACCTGCTCCACAACCTCACTAACATGCTCATTCCAGCCCTAACCCATCTCTTCAACCTATCGCTATCTTCTGGTACTTACCCCTCTGCCTTCAAACATGCCACAATCACACCCATCCTCAAAAAAGCTAACCTTGACAAAACTGCTATGCCCAGCTATCCTTGCGCAGCATGTCCATGGTCAACTTTCCTCCCACCTCTCATCTGACTCTCTCCTTGACAACCTCCTATCTGGCTTCTGCCCCACCACTCCACCGAAAATGCTCTGAACAAAATTACTAATAACTTACTCACAGCCAAAGCTAACAGACAGTTCTCCATCCTCCTCCTTCTCGACCTGTCCTCTGCTTTCGACACAGTAGACCACTGCCTACTGCTACAGATTCTTTCTTCCCTCAGCATCAAAGGCCTTGCCCTGTCCTGGATTGCCTCATACCTTTCCGACACATTTAGCGTTTCCCACTCCCACACTACCTCCTCACCCCACCCTCTCTCTGTTGGAGTCCCTCAAGGCTCTGTCCTAGGACCCCTACTTTTTTCCATCTATACCCTTGGCATAGGACAACTCATAAAGTCCCATGTCTTCCAGTACCACATATATGCAGACAACTTCCCTCACGTAATCTTCGATCCTCCCAAGACCTCCTACTCTCCTCCACACTTATTCGTTCCTCACACAACCGCCTCCAAGATTTCTCCCGAATATCCCCCATCCTCTGGAATTCCACACCTCAACATGTCCGATTATCCACCACCCTCGGATCCTTCAGACAGAACCTGAAAACCCATATCTTCAGGAAAGCCAACAGCCTGCAATAACCATTCTGCTGTCTCACCAACCACCCAAGCTGCTGCCTCACCAACCACCCGAGCTGCCGCCTCACCAACCACCCGAGCTGCCGCCTCAAAAACCACCCGAGCTGCCGCCTCACCAACCACCCGAGCTGCCGCCCCACCAACCACCCGAACTGCTGCCATGTCACCAACCACCCGAGCTGCCGCGTCACCACTGCCAGAGCTGCCGCCTCACCAACCACCTGAGCTGCCGCCTCACCAACCACCCAAGCTGCCGCCTCACCAACCACCCGAGCTGCCGCCTCACCACCACCAGAGCTGCCACCTCATCACCACCAGTGCTGCAGCACCCCGATCTCCTGTCTATTCCCCATTATCCCGAAGAATGTAAGTCCGCAAGGACAAGGTCGTCTCTCCTCTGTATCAGTCTGTCATTGTAAATTTGTTTACTGTTAATGATATCTATAACCCTGTATGTAACCCCTTTTCACATGTACAGGACCATTGAATTAATGGTGCTATATAAATGGAGCGGCCCCCAAGCCCAGGGCAGCGGGGTACTCAGTACCGGGTCTCTCGGTTCTGGGGATGTCACGGTCGCCTGACCCGGTCCGTGGCCCTGCTAAGGGGCCCCCAATTAAAGATGTAGGTGACGGTGTAGGTCGCAGTAAATGACGAGGACACAGGATTGCAGTCTCTTTACCTCTTTACTGAAGGCTTCGGCATCCGCAATCCAGAGCACTGCTAACAGGGCTGGCTGAGACCGGCCGGTCCGAAGGCACATCCAGAGTTCCTTTGCAGGTGGAAATCATTAGCCTACCTACTAGCGCCTGGGTGTTGTAGTACTTCCCTGCTGAGCACCACGGGATAGTCCTCACAACTGTCGTGTATGTTTCTGTTCTTTCTCTCCGTCCCCCAGATGATATGGATAGGACGCACCCGTATGACGGGGTAGGCCTGGAGTTATTTTATAGGGACCCTAGAGACGCCCCTCTCCCACAATTGCCTCCGTTGTCTTCATTAGGTGTAAAAGGTGAGACAGCCAACCTAAAGTTAACTGCCCTGCCGTAGTTCAAAGTAATGCGTAGAGTCTATTACTTCCTCGGCGTTCCGGCCGCCGGCTACGCGCCTCAGAAGGATTTTGCCGATCTCGGGGCACGACTCCTTCTAATTCTATCGCCTTTGTGCTGTGATCTCGTTTCTCACTTCTCCACAATACACTTCGCTTCGTGTCCTTTCTTAAGATGCCGCCGCAATGAGGTGCAGGCACACCTCCGTAACGATTTGTCCTTTGCTAGGCCTCTGCCAGGATCCCACCCCTGACAGGGACCCCCCTGAATCTTCCCAAGTAACGCTCTCCTCTCACTAGATGTTACCTCGGCAAAACCCAGTCAGCTTCTCCCTAACTTCCTATCCAACCCCCAGTTTTACCAGAGTGTGAGGAGTGGCCTAATACATAGAACCTTTTGCTCCCCCTGGTGGCCAGAGTGTGAAGTGTAATGTGTGACTGTGATACCTGGTCAGGTGAACTCTTTTAGTGCAATCAGACATACCATCACTCCCCTTAGCGGCAGAGCAACGTTACTGCAACGACCAGGACTCTGGAGCGCTGCACTCCCCCCCCCCCCCGTTAAATCCAGTACTCCCGGACTGGGAAAGAAGAACAACAATACATGTTAGCAAAAGACATACAAAATTTTGAAATGCTGTAAACAAGTAAATTTTAACAGTGCTTCCCTTTATGGGAGGTTAGGACACTTGAACGTTACAAACAGAAACATATTTACACGGTGCTTAAGATTTTTAAATAACACTTATTAAATAACTGACTATAAATAACTATCATTACCCAGCCGGGCATTCTATCTATTAAGTGCAAATTCGGAACAATAATCTAACTCTTCCTTTAAGGGCGTAAGGGCAGGTACCCACTAAAGGCATACTACAAAACACTATAGTACAAATTAACTTTTCTTTATCTTCCTAAGTACATATTCACCAACCATCTTCTTATGGCTTTCCGGAGGACTCACTAACCCCTACGGGTTTTAGCAGCAAAAACAAGAAAAACAGTTTTAAAGAAATATTTACAGTTTCGTTGCTCCAAGGTTTATCCTCATAGTAGGTTGCAAGACACCAGCCGGTAGCGAACACTTCCTGACCGGGGAAGCTCCGGTTCCTTGTTCCCGGCTGATGCGGTGTCAGTATCAGTGGTTCGTCTCTCAGGCGCGGTCAGGTCACCCGGTGTCTGGATTCGAATGTCAGCTTTGGTTGCAAGTTCAGTAGCAGCAATAATGCACACAGTGGTGATAGTAGCAGAATTTGTCAGGTCCGGGTTAGTCGTAGTCAGGACAGCAGGTGGCGCCACTGCAGGCTCACATCGTTGGACGTTCCGAGTGCACAACCCTTGCGCACTCCGATGGCGAGTGTAGGTCACCTGGTCCCCTTTACATAGAAGTTGGTTGTCACATCTATTGCGGGACGGGGTCTTCACATTGTAACTGGTAAAGAAGACTTCAGTCGGCAGTCCCGGTTCCTGTATAGAGCCCCAACCCTGTTTCGGGTGAAAAGCTAGTACAGTCCCCTGTTTTACCAAGTTCTTCTTACCGCGTTCAGGCTTTGGTTCTTGTACTTTCGGTGGGTCACGTTGTTCTGTCTCTTTTCGGTTTTTCCAGTGTAAAATCAAGCATTGTTTATATTGTTCCCAGGTGAGCACAGCAATGCTGAGGCCCTCCTGCCTGGCCCCGTCTGGCCCAATCCTTGGGGTATCCCATTGGAAGATCACCCCCTCTGAGCTCACATCTAGTGGTTTCCCCATAGTTGTCGGTAACGGAGGCACCAGCTTCTCCATAGTGTCGGGGGTTATCATTACCAGCTCAGTGGCGAGGAATCGGTCATTGTCGGGACGGGGAGCGGTCACGGGAGCAGGATCGGTTGGTGGGGCAGGGGCGCTTTCCATACCTGCGTCTGATGTGGTTCCACCGATGCCAGTCCGTTCCATTGACGAGGACACTGGAGTCGGCAGTGGCTCGGACCTCGGTTCTTCCGATGTGACCCTCTGGGACAGCTCCGACTTCCATTACTTCACATCGGCTGGCTCCATGTTCGGGATAGGTTGACTCGGCTCCTCCGCCTGCGGCTCCAAGAGGTCCGGATCCTCCATCTGCGGTGGGTTCGGATCTGCCTCCGGTCGGTGGGGATAGTTCGGGATCACTTCGTTGTCGGTCAGGTACTCGCTGGTCACCCTCGCTGTTTTGCGATCGGCAGCTGCACACACACATGGTTCCGCCATCTTCTGAGGGTGGAGATCCTTCTCGTCTTGGTTCCCGCTGTTGCAAATCAGGGGGTGGTTCTCCTGTACTTCGGGGCATGTCGTCTTCTCGCAGTAGTAGTCGGAGGGGGCGGTTGTCACTTTTGACGCCGCTTTGATAGTTTCCTCCTATGTTACGCCCTTCTTCTTTCTCTGCGCTCCACGTTGCGCTGTAATGGCGGCGGTTTTGGCGGGAATTTTTGGCGGCAAATAGCAATACACAGTCTTTGCAATAAATCACGGTTCAAGCACAATTCAATCACAGTTCCAAGGCACACATGACCCCTGATTCTTCAGGCTTAAGTAGATCCTGTTCATGACGCCAAGTTTGGAGCGGCCCCCAAGCGCAGGGCAGCGGGGTACTCAGTACCGGGTCTCTCGGTTCTGGGGAAGTCACGGTGGTCTGACCCGGTCCGTGGCCCTGCTAAGGGGTGCCCAATTAAAGATGTAGGTGACGGTGTAGGTCGCAGTAAATGAGGAGGACACAGGGTTGCAGTCTCTTTACCTCTTTACTGAAAGCTTCGGCATCCGCAATCTAGAGCACTGCTAACAGGGCTGGCTGAGACCGGCCGGTCCGAAGGCACATCCAGAGTTCCCTTTGCAGGTGGAAATCAGTAGCCTACCTACTAGCGCCTGGGTGTTGTAGTACTTCCCTGCTGAGCACCACGGGATAGTCCTCACAACTGTCGTGTATGTTTCTGTTCTTTCTCTCCGTCCCCCAGATGATATGGATAGGACGCACCCGTATGACGGGGTAGGCCTGGAGTTATTTTATAGGGACCCTAGAGACGCCCCTCTCCCACAATTGCCTCCGTTGTCTTCATTAGGTGTAAAAGGTGAGACAGCCAACCTAAAGTTAACTGCCCTGCCGTAGTTCAAAGTAATGCGTAGAGTCTATTACTTCCTCGGCGTTCCGGCCGCCGGCTACGCGCCTCAGAAGGATTTTGCCGATCTCGGGGCACGACTCCTTCTAATTCTATCGCCTTTGTGCTGTGATCTCGTTTCTCACTTCTCCACAATACACTTCGCTTCGTGTCCTTTCTTAAGATGCCGCCGCAATGAGGTGCAGGCACACCTCCGTAACGATTTGTCCTTTGCTAGGCCTCTGCCAGGATCCCACCCCTGACAGGGACCCCCCTGAATCTTCCCAAGTAATGCTCTCCTCTCACTAGATGTTACCTCGGCAAAACCCAGTCAGCTTCTCCCTAACTTCCTATCCAACCCCCAGTTTTACCAGAGTGTGAGGAGTGGCCTAATACATAGAACCTTTTGCTCCCCCTGGTGGCCAGAGTGTGAAGTGTAATGTGTGACTGTGATACCTGGTCAGGTGAACTCTTTTAGTGCAATCAGACATACCATCACTCCCCTTAGCGGCAGAGCAACGTTACTGCAACGACCAGGACTCTGGAGCGCTGCACTCCCCCCCCCCCCCCCGTTAAATCCAGTACTCCCGGACTGGGAAAGAAGAACAGCAATACATGTGTTAGCAAAAGACATACAAAATTTTGAAATGCTGTAAACAAGTAAATTTTAACAGTGCTTCCCTTTATGGGAGGTTAGGACACTTGAACGTTACAAACAGAAACATATTTACACGGTGCTTAAGATTTTTAAATAACACTTATTAAATAACTGACTATAAATAACTATCATTACCCAGCCGGGCATTCTATCTATTAAGTGCAAATTCGGAACAATAATCTAACTCTTCCTTTAAGGGCGTAAGGGCAGGTACCCACTAAAGGCATACTACAAAACACTATAGCACAAATTAACTTTTCTTTATCTTCCTAAGTACATATTCACCAACCATCTTCTTATGGCTTTCCGGAGGACTCACTAACCCCTACGGGTTTTAGCAGCAAAAACAAGAAAAACAGTTTTAAAGAAATATTTACAGTTTCGTTGCTCCAAGGTTTATCCTCATAGTAGGTTGCAAGACACCAGCCGGTAGCGAACACTTCCTGACCGGGGAAGCTCCGGTTCCTTGTTCCCGGCTGATGCGGTGTCAGTATCAGTGGTTCGTCTCTCAGGCGCGGTCAGGTCACCCGGTGTCTGGATTCGAATGTCAGCTTTGGTTGCAAGTTCAGTAGCAGCAATAATGCACACAGTGGTGATAGTAGCAGAATTTGTCAGGTCCGGGTTAGTCGTAGTCAGGACAGCAGGTGGCGCCACTGCAGGCTCACATCGTTGGACGTTCCGAGTGCACAACCCTTGCGCACTCCGATGGCGAGTGTAGGTCACCTGGTCCCCTTTACATAGAAGTTGGTTGTCACATCTATTGCGGGACGGGGTCTTCACATTGTAACTGGTAAAGAAGACTTCAGTCGGCAGTCCCGGTTCCTGTATAGAGCCCCAACCCTGTTTCGGGTGAAAAGCTAGTACAGTCCCCTGTTTTACCAAGTTCTTCTTACCGCATTCAGGCTTTGGTTCTTGTACTTTCGGTGGGTCACGTTGTTCTGTCTCTTTTCGGTTTTTCCAGTGTAAAATCAAGCATTGTTTATATTGTTCCCAGGTGAGCACAGCAATGCTGAGGCCCTCCTGCCTGGCCCCGTCTGGCCCAATCCTTGGGGTATCCCATTGGAAGATCACCCCCTCTGAGCTCACATCTAGTGGTTTCCCCATAGTTGTCGGTAACGGAGGCACCAGCTTCTCCATAGTGTCGGGGGTTATCATTACCAGCTCAGTGGCGAGGAATCGGTCATTGTCGGGACGGGGAGCGGTCACGGGAGCAGGATCGGTTGGTGGGGCAGGGGCGCTTTCCATACCTGCGTCTGATGTGGTTCCACCGATGCCAGTCCGTTCCATTGACGAGGACACTGGAGTCGGCAGTGGCTCGGACCTCGGTTCTTCCGATGTGACCCTCTGGGACAGCTCCGACTTCCATTACTTCACATCGGCTGGCTCCATGTTCGGGATAGGTTGACTCGGCTCCTCCGCCTGCGGCTCCAAGAGGTCCGGATCCTCCATCTGCGGTGGGTTCGGATCTGCCTCCGGTCGGTGGGGATAGTTCGGGATCACTTCGTTGTCGGTCAGGTACTCGCTGGTCACCCTCGCTGTTTTGCGATCGGCAGCTGCACACACACATGGTTCCGCCATCTTCTGAGGGTGGAGATCCTTCTCGTCTTGGTTCCCGCTGTTGCAAATCAGGGGGTGGTTCTCCTGTACTTCGGGGCATGTCGTCTTCTCGCAGTAGTAGTCGGAGGGGGCGGTTGTCACTTTTGACGCCGCTTTGATAGTTTCCTCCTATGTTACGCCCTTCTTCTTTCTCTGCGCTCCACGTTGCGCTGTAATGGCGGCGGTTTTGGCGGGAATTTTTGGCGGCAAATAGCAATACACAGTCTTTGCAATAAATCACGGTTCAAGCACAATTCAATCACAGTTCCAAGGCACACATGACCCCTGATTCTTCAGGCTTAAGTAGATCCTGTTCATGACGCCAAGTTTGGAGCGGCCCCCAAGCGCAGGGCAGCGGGGTACTCAGTACCGGGTCTCTCGGTTCTGGGGAAGTCACGGTGGTCTGACCCGGTCCGTGGCCCTGCTAAGGGGTGCCCAATTAAAGATGTAGGTGACGGTGTAGGTCGCAGTAAATGAGGAGGACACAGGGTTGCAGTCTCTTTACCTCTTTACTGAAAGCTTCGGCATCCGCAATCTAGAGCACTGCTAACAGGGCTGGCTGAGACCGGCCGGTCCGAAGGCACATCCAGAGTTCCCTTTGCAGGTGGAAATCAGTAGCCTACCTACTAGCGCCTGGGTGTTGTAGTACTTCCCTGCTGAGCACCACGGGATAGTCCTCACAACTGTCGTGTATGTTTCTGTTCTTTCTCTCCGTCCCCCAGATGATATGGATAGGACGCACCCGTATGACGGGGTAGGCCTGGAGTTATTTTATAGGGACCCTAGAGACGCCCCTCTCCCACAATTGCCTCCGTTGTCTTCATTAGGTGTAAAAGGTGAGACAGCCAACCTAAAGTTAACTGCCCTGCCGTAGTTCAAAGTAATGCGTAGAGTCTATTACTTCCTCGGCGTTCCGGCCGCCGGCTACGCGCCTCAGAAGGATGTTGCCGATCTCGGGGCACGACTCCTGGTTCTATCGCCTTTGTGCTGTGATCTCGTTTCTCACTTCTCCACAATACACTTTGCTTCGTGTCCTTTCTTAAGATGCCGCCGCAATGAGGTGCAGGCACGGCTCCGTAATGATCTGTCCTTTGCTAGGCCTCTGCCAGGATCCCACCCCTGACAGGGACCCCCCTGAATCTTCCCAAGTAACGCTCTCCTCTCACTAGATGTTACCTCGGCAAAACCCAGTCAGCTTCTCCCTAACTTCCTATCCAACCCCCAGTTTTACCAGAGTGTGAGGAGTGGCCTAATACATAGAACCTTTTGCTCCCCCTGGTGGCCAGAGTGTGAAGTGTAATGTGTGACTGTGATACCTGGTCAGGTGAACTCTTTTAGTGCAATCAGACGTACCATCACTCCCCTTAGCGGCAGAGCGACGTTACTGCAATGACCAGGACTCTGGGGCGCTGCATAAATAAAAATAAATAATAATCATAATGTAGTCCCTAAAAAACAAAATGTTGTAAAAATGAGAAATAAACGCAAGTCAACGCAAATAAATTTTACCACTATCATGAAGTACAATATGCCATGAGAATCACCAGGATCCGTTGAAGCGTTCCAGAGTTATAACCTCATAAATGGACAGTGGTCAGAATTGTAAAAATTGGCCTGGTCATTAACATGCAAACCACCCTTGGAGGTAAAGGGGTTAAATAGGCTGCTATCCAACAACCCACCACCCCTGGATGAAGCATTATATTTTGCAAACTCTGATTTCCCTTTCCAAACCGAGATGTATCCATATGTTCCTGTAACCTGGTACTTATTAACCTGGGATGTATGGGATGTATGGATACGTCCAGGCGATTTTGTGCACACAGAGGCGGCTGATTCTGATCCTTTAACCCCCTAAATGCTGCGACAGCCCCTCTGCCCTTGGATCGGCAACCCCGTGATGTCATTGCAGGGTCCCGATCGCTGCCATGGTGTTCCAATGTCGTCATGATGACATCTTTGTCACCAGACCTTTCAAAGTTGCTTGTTCATGCTTTGAGCATGATCAGCAACTTTGTCTGTCAGTGCAACGCTGACAGTTTGCATAGCATAGGGAAGGTTTCAGCCTGCAAAAAAGTGAAAGTCCCATAGTGAGACAAAGTAAAAAAAAGTTTAAAAAAGTAAAAAAAAAGTTTAAAAATGTATAAAAATATTTTTAAATAAAAAGAATTTAAAAAATCTAAATATATTGTACCTATGAATTAATATTTTTATGAAAAAAAAAAAAAACAATAAAAGTACACATAGTTAGTATGGCCACGTCCGGAATGACCCAACCTATAAAATTGTCCCATTAGTTAACCTTTGTAGTGAACACCATAAAAATAAATAAACAACAAGGCAAAAAAAAAATGCTTTGTCATCATACCATCGAACAAAAAGTGGAATAAAAGGCGACAAAAAACTAATATAAATAAACATGGTACAACAATAAACGTCATCTTGTCCCCCCAAAAAATAGCCATCATATAGCTCCATCAGTAGAAAAATAAAAAAGTTATTGCTCTCAGAATAAAGTGATACAAAATAATTATTTTTTCTACAAAATAGTTTTTATTGTGTAAAAGCGACAAAACATAAAAAACTATATAAATGAGGTATCGCTGTAATCCTACTGACCCGAAAAATAAAACTGCCTTATCAATTTTACCACACTTGGAACAACATAAAAAAATACTGAATTGCTGGTTTTTGTTCTTTCTGCCTCCCAAAAATCGGAATAGAAAGCGATAAAAAAAGTCATGTGTCTGAAAATGGTACCAATAAAAACGTCAACTCGTCCCCCAAAAAACAAGTCCTCGCATAACTCTTTGGGCCAATATATGTTGAAAAATTATAGCTCTTAAAATATGGTGATGCAAAAAATTAGTTTTTGCAAAAAAAAAGCGTCTTTTAGGCTATGTGCACACGTTGCAGAATTCCTGCAGAAATTTCCGAGGCAATTCTGCAACTCACTGCCACAGGAAATACACATGCAGAATTGGCATGCTTATTCCCGATAAACACTAGCGTTTTGCAAGCGTAATTAGCTTGCAGAATGCTAGCGTTTTCCAAGCGATCCATAGCATTTGACAAGTGTGACCAACTTTTTACTATTGATGCTGCCTATGCAGCATCAATAGTAAAAAGATATAATGTTAAAAATAATAATAAAAAAAAAAATCGTGATATTGTCACCTTCCGGCATCCCCCGCAGCCTTCCCGCTCCTCACGAAACTCCCGACAGCTCCCATTCCCAGTAATGTAAAATTATTTGACACACCCGTGGTGCCAATATGATTACTGCACCGTTAGATGAATTCATTGAGAGGTTTAGTTTGTGAAATGAGGTCACATATGGGAGATTCAGCTGCTCTGGCACATCGGGGGCTCTCCTAGTGGGTCATGGCACCCACAAACCATAACAGTAAAATCTGCACTATAATATGGCACTCCTTTCCTTCTGAGCTTTGCACTGTGCCTCAAAAATAGTTTTCGATTACATATAAGCTATTGCTGCAATCAGTAGAAATTAATTGCACAACAAACTGAGAGGTCCATTTTTTCTTATTATCCCTTAGAAAAATTTTAAATTTGGGGCAAAGCAACATTTTTGCAGTAAAAATGTGATTATTCCTTCTTCACCTCCAAGTGGTATAAATTTCTGTGAGGCACATGTGGTGTCAACATGCTCACTGCACCCCTAGGTCAATTAATTGAGAGGTGTAGTTTGTAAAATGACATCACTTATGGGGATTTCTGCTGTTCTGGCACCTCAGTGGCTTTGCCAATATTACATGGAATCCTCAAACCATTCCAGCAAAATCTGAATTCCAATATGGCACTTCTTGCCTTCTGAGCTTTGCACTGTGCCTCAAAAGTAGCTTTTGACCACATATGGGCTATTGGTGTACTCAGAAGAAATTGCACAGCAAATTTTGGGGACCATTCTATCATGTTTCCCCTGTGAGAATAAAAACAATTATTTGAGTTTAAAAAATAATTTTTGTGCGGAAAATTAGAATTTTTATTTTCACAGCTCTACATTATAAACATCTATGAAAAACCTGGGGGTTGAAGGTGCTCATCATACATCTAGATACATTCCTTAAGGGGTCTAGATTCCAAAATAGGGTCACTTGTGGGGGTTTCAACTGTTTAGGCCCATCAGAGGCTCTCCAAACACGACATAGTATCCACTCCCGATTCCAGCCATTTTTGCGTTCAAAACGTTAAATGTGCTCCTTCCATTCCGAGCCTTGCCATGTGCCCAGACAGTAGTTTTCACCCACAAATGAGGTAATCGGTGTACTCAGGAAAAAATGCACAACAAATGTAGGGGTCCAATTTTCCTGTTACCCATGTGAAAATAGAAAAAATGAGGCTACAGTAACATTTTTGTGAAAGAAAAGTTAAATGTTAATTTTTTCCTTACATTAATTCCTGTGAATCACCTGAAGGGTTAATAGACTTCTTAAATTTGGTTTTGAGGAGTGCAGTTTTTAGAATGGTGTCTTTTCTGGGTATTTTCTATTGTATAGGTCCCTCAAAGTCACTTCAAATGTGATGTGGTTCCTAAACAAATGGTTTTGTAAATTTTGTTGCAGAAATGAGTAATTGTTGGTCAACCCTTTAACCCTTCTTTTTTAACCCTTCTAACTTCCTAACAAAAAAATTATGTTTCAAAACTTTTGCTGATCTAAAGAAGACACAAATTTTCACAAACAGACACAAATCATATTGAACAAATTTTGCCACTATCATGAAGTACAATATGTTACAAAATACAGTCTCAGAATCAGTGAGATCCGTTGAATCATTCCAGAGTTATTACCTCATAAAGTGACACTGGTAAGATTTAAAAAATGAGGTTCTGTCATTATCCTACAAAGTAGCTTAGTCGTTAAGGGGTTAATATTGACTAAAAAAAATTATATTGATTTTAATGGTTTGCATTTTTCCCTTATTGGTGTTATTGGTTGTTAATTCATTTAAGCCTTATTGCATGGGTATTAAATTTAGATGTTTAAATACTAAAGATGCTTGCATTGAAGGGACTATTATTATTTATTTATATAGCACCATTAATTCCATGGTGCTGTACATGAGAAGGGATTACATACAAATTTCTAGATATAATTTACAGTAAACAAGTTAACGATGACAGACTGGTAGAGGGGAGACGACCCTATCCTTGCAGACTTACATTCTACGGCAGTGTTCCCCAACTCCGGTCCTCAAGAGCCACCAACAGGTCATGTTTTTAGTACTTCCTTAGTATTGCACAGGTGATAATTGCATCACCTGGACAGGCAAGCATTCAATCACCTGTGCAATACTAAGGAAATCCTGAAACCATGACCTGTTGGTGGCTCTTGAGGACCAGAGTTGGGGAACACTGTTCTACGGGATAATGGGGAAGAGACAGAAGGTTGGGGGTGCAGCAGCTCTGGTGGTGGTGAGGCGGCAGCTCGGGTGGTGGTGAGGCGGCAGAATGGTTATTGCAGGCTGTAAGCTTTCCTGAAGAGATGGGTTTTCAGCTTCCGTCTGAAGGATCCGAGGGTGGTGGATAATCGGACGTGTTGAGGCATGGAATTCCAGAGGATGGGGGATATTCGAGAGAAATCTTGGAAGTGGTTGTGTGAGGAACGAATAAGTGTGGAGGAGAGTGGGAGGTCTTGGGAGAATCGAAGATTACGTGAGGGAAGATATTGGGAGATTAGTTCAGAGATATAGGGAGGGGACAGGTTGTAGATGGCTTTGTAGGTCAGTGTTAGTAGTTTGAATTGGATTCGTGGGGAATTGGAAGCCAGTGGAGGGGTTTGCAGAGGGGAGTGGTGCAAGAGATATAGCGGGGAGGCCACAGAGGAGGGTGTTGCAGTAATCAAGGCGGGAGATGATGAGGGCATGCACAAGAGTTTTAGTAGATTGAGGGCTGAGGAAGGGATGGATTCTGGAAATACTTTTGAGTTGGAGGCGACAGGAGGTGGCAAGAGTTTGGACAGGCGGTTTGAAGGACATGGCTGAGTCGAGTTACTCCGAGGCAGCGGATTTCAGGTGCGGGAGAGAGCGTGATGTAATTTACCATAATAGATAGGTCGGGTAGGGGAGATACGCGAGATGGAGGAAAGACGATGAGTTTGGTTTTGTCTACATTGAGTTTTAGGAAGTGAAAAAGGAGCATATGGCTGATAGACTCTCCGGGATTCTGGACAGCAGAAAGGTGACATCTGGGCCAGAGAGGTAGATCTGAGTGTCATCCGCATACAGGTGGTACTGGAAGCCATGGGACGTTTTGAGTTGTCCTAGGCCAAGGGTATAACTGGAAAAGAGTAGGGGCCCCAGGTAAGAGCCTTAAGGGACTCCAACAGAGAGAGGGCAGGATGAGGAGGTAGTGTGGGAGTGGAAAATGCTAAATGTGCGGTCGGAAAGGTATGAGGCAATCCAGGACAGGGCACGGTCTTTGATGCCAAGGGAAGAAAGAATCTGTAGCAGTAGGCAGTAATCGACTGTGTCGAAGGCAGAGGACAGGTCGAGAAGGAGGAGGATGGAGAACTGTGTTAGTTTTGGCTGTGAGTAAGTCATTAGTAATTTTGGTCAGGGCAGTTTTGGTGGAGTGATGGAGATGGAAGCCAGATTGGAGGTTGTCAAGGAGCGAGTCAGATGAGAGGTGGGAGAAAAGTTGAGCATGGACTTGCTGCTCAAGGAGTTTGGAAGCAGTGATATGGGGCGATAGCTGGGCATAGCAGTTGGGTCAAGGTTAGGTTTTTTGAGGATGGATGTGATGGTGGCATGTTTGAAGGCAGAGGGGAAGGTACCAGAAGATAGCGATAGGTTGAAGAGATGGGTTAGGGCTGGAATGAGCGTGTTAGTGAGGTTAGGGAGCAGGTGGGAAGGGATGGGGTCAAGTGCACAGGTGGTGAGGTGTGATTTGGAAAGGAGGTGAGTAAGCTCTCCTTCAGTGATGTTGGAGAGGGAGGTTATTAGGGAAGGGCAGAAGTCTGTTATATGGAGTGGTTGGGGTGGTGGAACAGTAAAGGTTTGCCTTGTTTGGTCTATCTTACTTTTGAATTAGGTGGCAAAGTCCTTGGCAGAGATTAGGGAAGTTGGAGGAGGCAGTGGTGGGCGGAGGAGAGAGTTGAATGTGCTGAACAGTTGTTCTGGGTTGTGGGATAATGCAGATACAAGGTTTGTGAAATAGGTCTGTTTAGCAGAGGTGAGAGCTGATTTGAAGGCAAGTGTAGCTTGTTTGAAAGTGGTTAAGTCATCTGGCAGGTGTGTTTTCTTCCATTGCTTCTCCGCGACCCTGTATGCTTGTCGAAGTTTTTTGGTGAGCATTTTGCCATGCATGAGAGGGGCGACTGAGTCTATGGCTGATGTGAGGGTAGCGTTATAGAAAGCGGTGGCGCTGTCCGTGTCATGGAGTGAAGATATGGAGGACAGAGGTAGAAGAGAGTCTGAGAGTCTGTGAATGTCTAGTTGTGTGAGGTTTCTGCGAGGATGTGTTAGTGGCTGGACATGGGGGGCGGGTGAGGAGGACAAGGATGAGAAGGTGAGTAGATAGTGGTCAGATAGGGGGAAGGGAGAGGTTGTGACTTGTGAGATTAGATAGGGAACAGAGGCGGGTGAAGATGAGGTCTAGTGTATGTCCGTCTGTGTGGGTGGCTGTGGAGGACCACTGAGTAAGCCCAAAGGATGAGGTAAGGGACAGGAGTTTGGAGGCTGCTGGTTGGCAGGTGTCAGTAGGGATATTAAAGTCGCCCATGATGATGGTGGGGATGTCAGAGAGAAAGTGAAGAATTCAGGTGCAGAATTGGTCAATGAAGGCAGTGGCTGAGCCTGGTGGTCGATATATGACAGCCATTTGGAGATTAGAGGGAGAGTAGTTACGGACAGAGTGAACCTCAAAAGAAGGGAGGATAAGGGAGGGTGGGGGTTGGATAGGGTTGAAGGAGCAGTTTTTAGAAAGAAGGAAACCCACTCCTCTGCCATGTCTGTTGCCAGAGCGAGGAGTGTGGGTAAAGTGGAATGTGGGTAAAGGGATGGAATGATTCTGAGACTGCAGAAGTAAGAACAAGTGGCATTTTGTAATGAATGTGGAGAAATCGCCTGTTACATTAGTTGAGTTACTTAAACAGTTTTTTTTATTGGTTTACTATAAACAGCAAAAAGTTTGTACACTTGGTTAGTAAACCACAGTTGAAATGAGGGGAGGTTATTGTGAAACTGTATTAAGATATATCTAAAGATAAAAAGATCTAATCTTCTGGATAGTGTGACCTATCTCCACAGTTCACTTGGTCCCATAAACACTAATGGAATTCCAAGGAATCACAGCCATAATTGAATCAATAGGTTAGAAGCTTCTCTTGTCATTGCAAAGATGAATGGGCATTCTAGGGGCACGACCTTTTCTAGACATATTCTAGCAAATTAGTACATTTCTTCTGATACAGGAAAGATATATATCTTGGTACTGTGTTAGCCAGTGGATAGAAAAATATTTAGAATTGAGAGTCCTCAGTGGTTGATACCTTTTAATGGCTAACTGAAAAGATGGTAACAAGTTGCAAGCTTTTGAGACTACTCAGGTCCTTTCATCAGGCATTTAGATTTACATTTCTTCTGATCACCTAATATACATCAATGTATAAAGTCTACTGGCAAATAGCATTTTGTAAGATGGATCTGATGATAAATGTTGCTATTTTTAGCAATTTGTAGGGTTATAGATCCACCCTGCTATTTAATCATTATAGACAATTGTGGCTGCTGTATAATAGAGGAAAACTCAGCAAAAGGGAAATGGGCAAGGTTATATTGATGTCCTGCTGTGCTGGCTACTTCCTACCCTTTACAATGTGTCCTTTTCTTTCCCCCCCTAAATGTGTCACTCATTAGGATTAAGGGTACCGTCACACAGTGCCATTTTGATCGCTACGACGGTACGATTCGTGACGTTCTAGCGATATCCATACGATATCGCAGTGTCTGACACGCAGCAGCGATCAGGGATCCTGCTGAGAATCGTACGTCGTAGCAGATCGTATGGAACTTTCTTTCGTCGCTTGATCACCCGCTGACATCGCTGGATCGTTGTGTGTGACAGCGATCCAGCGATGTGTTCGCTTGTAACCAGGGTAAACATCGGGTAACTAAGCGCAGGGCCGCGCTTAGTAACCCGATGTTTACCCTGGTTACCAGCGTAAACGTAAAAAAAACAAACAGTACATACTCACATTCCGGTGTCTGTCCTCCGGCGTCTCAGCTTCTCTGCACTGTGAGCGAGCACAGCGGTGACGCGGTGACGTCACCGCTGTGCTTTCCGGCTATGGCACTTACACAGTGGAGAGAAGCAGAACGCCAGGGGACAGACACCGGAATGTAAGTATGTAGTGTTTGTTTTTTTTTACGTTTACGCTGGTAACCTGGGTAAACATCGGGTTACTAAGCGCGGCCCTGCGCTTAGTAACCCGATGTTTACCCTGGTTACCCGGGGACTTCGGCATCGCTCCAGCGCCGTGATTGCAACGTGTGACCGCAGTCTACGACGCTGGAGCGATAATCATACGATGCTACGACGTCACGAATCGTGCCGTCGTAGCGATGTAAATGGTACTGTGTGACGGTACCCTAAGGGAAAGGGCACAGCTGGAGAGGCGCTGCCAGACTTCAGCTTCATTTATACTGCAAGACAATCGTTATTCTTAAAACCATTATTTTCACAGTTATCTTTAAACTAGATGAAGGCCCGATGCTATCGCATCGGGAGGGCGGTAATGTCACGATGGGGGCAGGCTTTGCAACATTGAGAATCTCTCTCCCATGTGCTCACCCACTTATCCACCCTCTCTTTCCCCATATGCTGACTTCTCCCGTATGTGCTTTCTTCTTTGACCTGTCTATCCCATGTGCTATGCACTCCTCCTGTACAAAGATGGCGGCGGTAAATGAATCATTTGGCTGATCCTGGCGGCGGCGTGTTCGCGATGGTGTTCCACTGGTGGTACCGCGCATGAGGCTGCGTATGACGTATACAGTGTGTATGTGTGTGGTGCATATGGCGTATACAGTGTGTTTGTGTGTGTGTGTGTGTGGTGTGTACAGCGTATACAATCTGTGTGTGTGTGTGGTGCGACGGTGTTCCGCTGGTGGTACCATGCATGAGGCTGCGTATGGCGTAAACAGTGTGTGTGTGTGTGTGGTGCATACGGCGTATACACTGTGTTTGTGTGTGTGTGGTGCGTACAGCGTATAAAATGTGTGTGTGTGGGTATGTGTGTGGTGCGACGGTGTTCCGCTAGTGGTACTGCGCAAGAGGCTGGTACCACCAGCAGTTTCCATATTGAGACACCCATTACTTGGGTGTCCCAATATGGAGGTGGGTGAACTTCCGCTGCTTGGAATTCTGGGATCGGGACACATCTGGACGGAACAGGATGTGAAGACATTACAAGGTAAGCATAAATTAAGATGTAAACAGCAATGAATAAGCAAAGCACTCACTCGTTCATTAGGTGAAATGATCTTTTGTGCAGCGCAAAAAGTACAGAAGAAAAAGGACTTGCACTGCCGAGAACCATGGTAGTCTATGAGCTTCGTGCGATCATCAATCTGTAAAGGTCAGAACACCACCAATCGTGCTATTGGACCTTCGAAAATGGCTCTTTATGGAGCGCCCCCAGACGCAGGGCCGCGAGGTACTCGGTAACGGGCCTCTTAGTCTCAGTTCTGGGGTTGTCACGGTGGCCAGACCTGGTCCGTGACCCTGCTAAGGGGCGTCCAGTGAAAGGTGTGATGGTGGTGCGTGGTGCAAGGCGCGATGAATAACGAGGAAACAGGGTTGCAGTCTCTTTACTTTTTTACTGAAGGCTTCAGGATCCTCAATCCAGAGCACTGCTAACAGGGCTGGCTGAGACCGGCCAGTCCGAAGGCACATCCAGAGTTCCCTTTGCAGGTGGAAATCAGTGCCTACCTTCTAGCGCCTGTGTGTTGTAGTACCTCCCTGCTGAGCACCACGGGATAGTCCTCACAACTGTTGTGTCTGTTTCTGATGTTCTCTCTCTCCGTCCCCCAGATGATATGGCTAGGACGCACCCGTATGACGGGGTAGGCCTGGAGTTATTCTGGGACCCTAGAGACGCCCCTCTCCCACAATTGCCTCCTTTGTCTTCGTTAGGTGATTTAGGTGAGACAGCCAACCTATAGTTAACTGTCCTGCCGCTGTTTGAAGTAATACGTAGAGTCTCTTACTTCCTCAGTGCTCCGGCCACTTCTACGCGCCTCAGAAGGATGTTGCCACGGTCTTAAGGGCACGACTCCTTCTGGTTCTATCTCCTCTGTGCTGTGATCTCACTTCTCTGCAATATACTCCGCTTTCGTGTCCTTTCTTAGGAGTCTGCCGCTGTAACACTCAAGCACGGCTCCGTAACGTTCTGTCTGTCCTAGGCCGCTGTCAGGATCCCACCCCTGACAGGTCCTCTCTCGAGCTCTCCCTAGCTACTTCTCTCTGACTTCCTGTCCAACCCCCATTTATACCAGAGTGTGAGGAGTGGCCTAATAGATAGAACCACCCCCCTGGTGGCCGGAGTGTGGAGTGTAGTGTGTGTCTGTGATACCTGGTCAGGTGGACTCCTTTAGTGCAATCAGACGTAACATCACTCCCCTTAGTGGCAGAGCGACATTATTGCAACGACCAGGACTCTGGGGCGCTGTTACCCCCCCCCCGGTTAAATCCAGTATGGACTGGGAAGAGAAAAACAACATTACATGTTATTAGAAAACACACAAAATTTTGAAACACTGTAAACAAGTAAAGTTCATGACTCCCAGTTCAGTAAGTGCTACCTTGAACAGCAGGGACCCCGGGTAAACAAAGGGGTCCCCGTGAAAGTTTTGGAGCAATTCACTGTCCATCACTCCATTGTCCATTTTTAAACCTGTAACAAGAAACTTACATAAACATTTTCAACCAAACAGTAGCTATTGTTAGTATCTCCAAGTTTTGTAGCGAAGTGGAGTTTGATTCTTGGTGCTACGTGTAGACCTCCGCAGTGCAGGAGTGGCTATTGACATAACAGGGCCCGATAGGCTGGCTACCGCTGATGTAGTGCACTGTCTCCTAGCTACACTTCTAGTGAGTCTGGGTCGCACTGGCAGGCTGGGGCTCCCAGGACTGCTGCTACGACCGATGGGCATGGCAGATTCACTGATAGCAGAGGGAGGACTGACCGGTTCAATGGTTGGCATGGCATCCTCCAGTGGGATCCGCTGCGGTTGCGGGTCGGGATGACCTGGCTCCACATTTGGTTCTGGCGGTGTCAGTTGACGAAACGTTAGGACAGGTACCACAATGGCCTGGTTTATTTGAGTCCAAGACTGGGGAAAATCACCAAGAACAGTGTGGATCATCTTCTCCTCTTCCATGGGCGGAGGCGTCTCGGGGTCTGTTTCCCCATCTCTCAGCTTATCAGGACATATCTTAAGGTGGTCTCTGGATATTGCCGTTGAGGTTTCCCCTCCATACTTGCTGATGAGACAGACCTTTGTATTGTCGAAATCAGATGGCAGGATGGTATATGGTTCCGCTTCCCATTGATCATCAAGCTTGTGTAGTCTCCGCTTTCGCTTGAGTACCTGCTCCCCGGGTAACAAGTGAGTCGCAGGAGCATGCTGGTTGTAATCCCTTTCTTGCTTTTGTCGGGCTTGGGCGATACTTCTTTCCACGCATTCTTGTACTTTGCGGTACCTTTGCTGCCTCTCGGTATCCCAGTCCGCATCTGGTGAGATATCCTCGGGGGTCAGGACTCCCATGTCCAGATCAACAGGTAACTTGCTAGACATCCCTCGCATCAGGTACGCTGGGGTGCAGTTGGTGGAATTCACAAGGATGTGGTTGTACATATCCACCAAGTCGGGTAACTTTGTGGGCCACAAGTTCCGTTCCTCCACAGGTAAGGTCTTCAGTAAGTCGATCACCACCTGATTCATCTTCTCACACATCCCGTTGGTTTGTGGATGGTGTGGCGTGGTTCTGATCTTACATCCATACAGATTGCAGAACTCCTGGAACACTTCCGCTTCAAATGCTGGCCCCTGATCGGTCAGTACCTTCTCCGGGTACCCATGAGGTCGACAGAAGTACTGCTGGAAGGTTTTAGCGGCCGTTCTAGCCGTTAGATCTTTGACCGGCACGACTACCAGGAATCTGGAGTAGTGGTCCATGATGGTAAGAGCATAGATATAGCCTGACCGGCTAGGTGTTAGCTTAACGTGATCCAGCGCGACCAGCTCAAGCGGTCGTTTGGTGATGATGGGCTGCAAGGGAGCCCGCTGGCTGTCACGATCCTTCCGGCATAGGCTGCATGGGCGACACTCTCGGCACCACTTCTCGATGGCTTTCTTCATACCAACCCAGTAGAACCTCCCTCGAAGCAGCCTCTTCAGCTTCCTCCATCCGAAGTGTCCTGCCCCATCGTGGTACGCTCCCAGGACCATTGGCACATCTTGTCTTGGGATCACAATCTGCCATACCAATTCGTGGGTCAACGCTCCTCCGGCACAGCTTGCCATCATGAATAAACAGTCTGCCCCTCTCCTTCCACAACTGTAATGTCTCCGGTGGATCCTCCGGGCCGGGATGCAAACCTGCCTGCATCAGGAGCTCTTTCACCCGACGGACCGCAGGGTCTCCATCCTGGTTCTCGGCCCACCCGTGGTGGGGCAGGGGATTCAACGGGGCACCTTGCTTATTCCTGCACCTGGCCTCCACCTGACGGGAGCACTGGGTGGCCTTGGGACGATGGAAAGCGGGCAGCTCTACCTCTTCAAATGCTTCTGCATCTTCCTCCATCTCAGGCAAGTGAGGCATTCAGGACAATGCATCGGCATTCACATTCTTGTGCCCCGCCCGGTACTTGATGGTGAAATCGTAATTGGATAACCGGGCCATCCACCGCTGCTCCAAGGCGCCGAGTTTTGCTGTGTCCAAGTGCGTTAGTGGATTATTATCTGTGAAGACGGTGAATTTTGCTGAGGCCAGATAGTGCTTGAACCTCTCCGTCACGGCCCAAACGACGGCGAGAAACTCCAGCTTAAAGGAACTATAGTTGTCAGGATTCCTTTCAGTGGGGCGAAGTTTCCTGCTGGCGTAAGCGATTACCCTTTCCTTGCCTTTCTGGACCTGGGACAGCACAGCTCCCAGCCCTACGTTGCTGGCATCCGTATACAATACGAATGGTTGGTCATATTCAGGATAAGCCAGTACCTCTTCTCCCGTCAGCGCCGATTTTAAGCAGGTGAACGATCCTTCCAGTCCGTCGTTCCAATCAAATGGGGTATTCTTACCCTTGGGTTTCGTGGATTGGCCCACCAACAGGTCTTGCAACGGCGCAGCCTTCTTGGTGAAGTCCTTGATTAACCTCTGGTAGTAGCCTACCAACCCAAGGAATTGCCGGACTTCATGGAGGTTACTGAGCTTCGGCCAGTCCTTAATCACCGTGACCTTTTCGGGGTCTGGGGCCACTCCTTCGGCACTCACCACATGGTCCAGGTACTGCACCTTGGGTTTTAGTAGGTGGCATTTGGACGGTTTCACCTTTAAGCCAAAGATGGACAGAGCTTCAAACACCTCGGCCAGGTGCTTCAAATGGTCTTCGTAGGTCTTAGAGAAGACAATATCATCGTCCAGATAGAGCAGCACGGTTTCAAAGTTCTTGTGTCCCAGACAGCACTCCATCATCCTCTGAAACTTCCCCAGGGCGTTACACAATCCAAAGGGCATGTAGTTGAACTTGCAGAGACCCATCGGCATCGTGAAGGCCGTTTTCTCCTTGTCCGCCTCTGCCACGGGAACCTGCCAGTACCCACTGGTGAGATCCAAGGTAGAGAAGTAGTTAGCAGACTTTAGAGCAGCCAAAGACTCCTCTATCCTGGGCAGGGGGTATGCATCCTTATGTGTAATGCGATTTAGTTGCCTATAATCCACACACATCCTCATGGTGCCATCTTTCTTCCTAACGAGGACTAATGGAGCTGCCCAGGGGCTCCAACTGTCTTTCACTACCCCAGCCTCCTTCATCTCTCGTAACATGTCCTTGGCACACTGATAATGAGCTGGGGGTACAGGACGGTATCTCTCTTTGATGGGTGGGTGATCTCCCGTGGGGATATGATGCTGAATCCTTTTTACCTGCCCGAAATCTAGGGGGTGTTTGCTGAATACCCGCTCATATTCATGAACCACCCTGTAAGCCCCCTGTGTCTGGTGAGATGGGGTAGAATCAGTGCCCACATGCAATTCCCGACACCAATCTTTCATTTGCCCTGCAGAGCCGTTGTCCTCCGCCGGGCTGGATGGAATCAAGGGTCCGGGTGCCTGTATCACACAATTATTAACAGTAAACAGCTTGGCAAGCGTGACATATTTGGTTAGGTGGACTTCTTCCTCCCCACAGTTAAGAACACGTACTGGCACCCTCCCCTTACGGACATCAACCACCCCTCTGGCTGTCAGGAGGGTAGGCCTATTATCTGAATACACAGGTTCTACCAAGGCCTGGTAGTCTTTACCCCTAAGGCCTAAGGCTGCCCGACACCATATCAACATTTCGCTCCTGGGGAGTATCGCAATGGGGTTTGAATCACTCACTGTGACCCGGCCAATCTCACCACCAGTCAACTCCACTTGCTGTCTCTGCATTAGAGCTCTGATTTCTTTCTGCAAGTCACGTTGTTCACTGTAACCCGCTGTTTCGGCGACCTGCTGCAACAAGACAATAACTTCTGCAAGACAATTTTCTATGACATTAGTACCGATGGTCATCATGGGGTTACATTCACATCGGTCAATATCAACAATAACAATTCCCTGGGCCTCCAATTCTACCCGCCCCACCTTAATGGTGACCTCTTTATACCCCACTTGTGGCAGTGGCTGACCATTACTAGCTATTATGGAGAAATCATCATCAGGGACACGGGTAATGTCGGTGTCCTCCCAATAACGTCTATAAAGGATGTAAGGCATAGTCGTCACCTGGGAACCCGTGTCCAGCAAAGGGTTCATGGGGATACCGTCGATCACAATGGGGAGGAAAGGTCACCCTCCGATGTACTTGGCTCTCCAATTCTGCGGGCCTGACCGTCCTACTCCTGGGGGTTGGCCCTTAGCCCCAGGGGTTGCTCGTTTAAAGGACAGTACCTTGCAAGATGGCCCACTTGGTGGCAGCGGCGGCAGATAGGTCGTCCATCCCGATGAAAGCGATCGTCGTCCCTGCCTCTGGTCGGCGGAGTCCTCCTCTGTCGCTGCCAGGGGACATCTTCCGGTCTGGAAGCCAGCTGGATCTTCTCCTTGGGGGCCTCCTGGAGGGACTGGACGGTCCGGGCTAGGGCAGCAACGCTCTTGGTAAGCTCTTGCATCTGGAGGTGTAGTCGTGCAGGGGAGTCGTCTTCCAGGATCTGGGCATCGGCCTCGGCGGAGACGGGTGCTTCCGGCGCCACCTCCTGGTGGTACGTGAGGGCTTGACGCCTGGGAAGTACAGCACGGCTGGGCTGTCGCTCTGGTAGTGCTTGGATGGCTTTATCTTTAAATTGCGCAAAAGTCAGGTCGGGATTCTGCATGGCTAGAAAATGTAGCTGGGCCCTTTGGTGACTGCACAGGAGCCCCTCGATGAACCGCTCCTTTAGGAGTTTATCTTCATCTTGCATACCGCTTGGATCACTCTGCTTAATGGCCCTCAGTGCCTCCTGCAGATTAAGGGCATAGTCCCGTAAGCTATCCTGCGGCCTTTGCTTGCATCCATAAAATGTCAATTTAATTTCTGTAGCGGTGCGGGTGTCAAAGGTGGTTTTAAGCTTTGCAAAGATCTGTTGCGCAGTCTTCTTATCTGCGACGGGCCAGGACTTTACTTCTCTCAAGGCCGCTCCAAAGAGTTGGTTCGTTATCATATGAACTTTCTGAAGCTCCGTCAAGGGATAAAACTCGAGCAGGCTGCAAATCCCCTCTTTAAAGTCAGTTAACGTATGGGACTCTCCAGAGTATCGCGGGAGCCAAGCGGCTCCGGGTAGGTATGACATGGAAAAGGGCATGATGGCTGTCGTAGCTGCGGCAGTGTCCGGTTGGCCGGTGGGAGCGGCAAGCCCCGCGGCATCTGGCGGTGGTACAAGGCCCGCGGCTGCGTCTACTACGGGGCCTGTAGGTGCCCCCGCATCTGCGGCTGCGACCACCGCCTCTGCCCCGCTGGGGTCCGACATGGCCGTTCCTTCCCCCTGCTAACCTGGTGGGAGTCGGGGTTCCTCTTCTGGAGTCGGCACCTTCTCGTTCCGCGCTCTTTTTGGCCGACTCCACCCACAAAACTATGGCTCCTCCCTCCGTGCTCCGCTCAGCGCAGCAATGGCGGATTTTGGGCGGCAAACAGTAATACACAGTCTTTGCAATAAATCACAGTTCAAGCACAATTCAGACACAGTTCCAAGGCACACATGACCTGATTCTTCAGGCTTAAGTAGATCCTGTTCGTGACGCCAAGTTGGAGCGCCCCCAGACGCAGGGCCGCGGGGTACTCGGTACCGGGCCTCTCAGTCTCAGTTCTGGGGTTATATATCAAAAGAAGTCTCGCACTCAACTTAAATATAGGTATTTTTGCAGGTTTATTGGTACTCAAGTAGCACTGGAGAAACGTTTCAGCCTTGACTAGGCTTTCATCAGTCACGTGCTGTGTCGTTAGAGGTGTGTGGACAGCTCATATAAAGGAGACGCAGACCTTACGTGTTGCAATATGTAGCCGTTTTGTGGAGGCGTATGGTGATTGATCCACCGAGATCCGGTGAACACTCAGGTGGATTTGCCCGGGTTTAGGAGTGGTGGTGTCCAAGGGCAGCCTGTTATGTGATCCGTTGGCTGGAGGGGAGCCGCTTGTGGAACGTGATCCTCGCAGACGCAGTATCCACCGCTTGTCTCAGTTCTGGGGTTGTCACGGTGGCTAGACCCGGTCCGTGACCCTGCTAAGGGGTGTCCAGTGAAAGGTGTGATGGTGGTGCGTGGTGCAAGGCGCGATGAATAACGAGGACACAGGGTTGCAGTCTCTTTACCTTTTTACTGAAGGCTTCAGGATCCTCAATCCAGAGCACTGCTGATAGGGCTGGCTGAGACTGGCCGGTCCGAAGGCACATCCAGAGTTCCCTTTGCAGGTGGAAATCAGTGCCTACCTTCTAGCGCCTGTGTGTTGTAGTACCTCCCTGCTGAGCACCACGGGATAGTCCTCACAACTGTTGTGTCTGTTTCTGATGTTCTCTCTCTCTCCGTCCCCCAGATGATATGGCTAGGACGCACCCGTATGACGGGGTAGGCCTGGAGTTATTCTGGGACCCTAGAGACGCCCCTCTCCCACAATTGCCTCCTTTGTCTTCGTTAGGTGATTTAGGTGAGACAGCCAACCTATAGTTAACTGTCCTGCCGCTGTTTGAAGTAATACGTAGAGTCTCTTACTTCCTCGGTGCTCCGGCCACCGGCTACGTGCCTCAGAAGGATGTTGCCACGGTCTTAAGGGCACGACTCCTTCTGGTTCTATCTCCTCTGTGCTGTGATCTCGCTTCTCAATTCTCCACAATATACTCCGCTTTCGTGTCCTTTCTTAGGAGTCTGCCGCTGTAACACTCAAGCACGGCTCCGTAACATTCTGTCTGTCCTAGGCCGCTGTCAGGATCCCACCCCTGACAGGTCCTCTCTCGAGCTCTCCCTAGCTACTTCTCTCTGACTTCCTGTCCAACCCCCAGTTTTACCAGAGTGTGAGGAGTGGCCTAATAGATAGAACCACCCCCCTGGTGGCCGGAGTGTGGAGTGTAGTGTGTGTCTGTGATACCTGGTCAGGTGGACTCCTTTAGTGCAATCAGATGTAACATCACTCCCCTTAGTGGCAGAGCGACATTACTGCAACGACCAGGACTCTGGGGCGCTGCACTTACCCATAATAGATCGCCCAGTGCATATAGACTGCCATGGTTCTAGGCAGTATGAGCCCTGTTTACACAGGATGATGTACCAATTGTCATGATCCAGTCCGGAGTTTGTTTTCTGCTTTCCTCTCTCTCGACTGGTCATGCGGGGGTTAACCCCCTCTGCCTTGTTTTAGAGCTGGCTGGGCTTTTTCAGTCCTCTGCAGTCTGCTGGCCAGCGTCAGTGATAGTTCATGCTTACAGGCTAGAGCAGCTGACCCATATACCATGGTGTTCCTTCTGCCTCTGACTTCCCGTATTTGTGTGAGACCCATCCCCTATCCCTGACTTAGTGTTTGTCTGGTGGTTTTCCTTACAGTGTATGACTTGGCCTGATCTCTGAACCCCGCCTACTGCTTTCTGTCTCCGATACCTCATTCCCCGACCGGCTTTGACTTCTGGCTTGTACCCCAACTTTGTCTTACGTCTCACGTTTTGGATACCGCGCTCCCATTTGGCTCTGACTTCTGGCTTGCCTCTGACTTTGTGCATCGCTGTGACCTCTGGTACTTCCACTCCTGACAGTTTCTGACTCTGCTCGTCTGACCATTCTTTCGTTAACTGTGGCACCTGTGCGGCTGCTCAGTGTTGCTACGCTGTGAGTGTGCAACCTCCGTTCCCTCACCAGTACCCCCTGGTGGAGGTTGCGCTAAACTGCACTGCAGCCGCATCACACCAATGAGACCTATGATATTTTGTGCTGTATAAAAGATTGTTTCACTCAATAAACGAGCACTTTTCTCATTCATAGGGTGTTAGACAGTCTCATTATCTGGCAAGATAATCGTAAAACTAGTGTTTTAAAGAACAATTGTTCATGATAATCTTTCTCTGCAACTTTAGAGGTATGATTCCCTATTTATTTCAAAATAATGATAAACAAGTATTACCGTAATTTTCTTAGGTCCTTTAGTATGTTATACATTTTTTTAGCAGCCTGTAGCCATTACATGCCAATATTACAATATATTTCTGGCAGTAGACTATAAAATGAAGGAAATTGTAAAAATATAAATGAACCTGGGGCAGACAATAAGATCTTCAGAAATACTTACTAGCAGTGTTCTGAAAGTGAAAGCTCCACTCCAGCGTTTGTTTTTTTTATTGCAGCACTGGAGTGGTGCTACTAATTTAAGTTCCCTGCACCTACTCTCACCAGCTGCACCTACTTACCCGCTGCCGTCTTAATCTTTTATTAGCGCCACTCTGGTCGGTCTTCAAAAAGGTTGTGACCTTCCAGATCGCTTCAGTGTTTGCTTGGCGATCCAGAAGTCAAAATTCACCGTAAGTCTGTGAGAGCCATAATGAACACTTATAGACTTACATTGAGAGGTTGTGGTCGTTACCTCTGACTTCCAGTCAGTCAGAAGTTGCATGCCCAAGATGGTGACATGGGACCGGAGCCTCGCTGGAAAGAGCTGAAGACGGTGGCTGGTAAGTATAATGCTAGAGCCAGGGAACTTAGTAGCACAACTCCAGTGCTGAAATTGAAAAAATGCTGGAGTGGTGATTTAAATAGTAAATTACAAAGTGCCACCTAGCTCACTCAAGTAGAGAACACTTAGGGTGCAATTTATCATATTATCGTGCCGGAATTTTGGAGCATTTTGTATTATTTTTAGTTCTTAGAAATATTTATAAAAGTTAGGCTCCATTTTCATAGTTTAGCCATATATATGACATGCAGAGTTTTAGAAACGTACAAAATGTCACAAATTAATTCTGGCAGGAAGATGCAGAAGTGAAAAAATCAGTTCTAGACTATATTCTTACACTTAAACATGTGCCTAATTTATCACACATCATACAACATTTTGATAAATGTGTCCCAAACAAAGACAAAGCAGCCAGAACCAGAGCTGACTTCCAAAATTCCTCTCAATATTAATTTCTATCGCTTATGTGAGAAGGTCATTGGTAAAATACTGGAGGGGAGATATGTGTCACTGAGGATGTTAGCCTCAGCGATATAAAAATGGAAAAATGCTCCAGCATACTAAATACTGAGATGGGTAAATGGGCTATATTAAGGGCTGAGTTTTTGTGAACACCTAAAGAATGTGTCTGAGGTTTTTCACCATATCTCCACCCACAGGTGTGGTCCTGAAGGTAATACTGGAGCGTTTGGACTCAGTCAGTATTTGTAGAGGGTGAGATCTCCAGAGCTGTGCTCTTGTTAAAGAGAACTGAACAGCGTATCCTCACAGCCACACAGACTGTAATGTATGCTGTTTTGTTTTTCCCGTTATACCAGAAGAGCTGTGTTTCTTTACCAAATTTTGGAGTGGTTTGTGCAGTAGTTTTATAATAAACAAGTTGAAAACTTAAATGGGAAGTTTTCCTGTGACTACCTCTTTACGCAGTCGAGTGAGTTGATCTACCACACTTAGCATTTCTTCCTTGCCTTCTAATGATAGGTATATAAACATGGTGTTTTCATAATTTTAGTACAGTGGTTCCTTTGATCACATCAGAAAATCGTTTGTATTAACCATTCCATAGTAAAGAGAAACTGGGAGAAACTGAATTAAGGCTTTGTGAAGTAAGGCTTTGCAGTACACTGGACAAATACGCTTGCAATGTTACCAACAGAAATTCTTTGACAGTCCAAAAAATAAGGTACTTTCCCCTTTCCGTAGGAAAAACTCTGCAGTGTCCGTGCATTTTTTGAAGCTGGAGAGACTTCTACAGATTTTTACGACTGTATTGATCATCGTTTTACAATTCATACTGAATGCAGCTAATGTCTTCATAAAGGATTTATGGTCTGTAGACATGTATCACTTGCAATCTTAATCGGATTGTCAGGGTTTTCTCCATAATTTCTATGTATACCTAAGACATGTGATGCTCTATCACCACTGTGGATGTGATGTGGAGATGTATGAAGTTCTGTCACCACTGTGGATTTTATGTGGAGACATGATGCTCTATCACCACTGTGGATGTAATGTGGAGACATGTGACACTCTATCACCACTGTGGATATGATATGGGGACAAGCAATGCTCTATCACCAGTGTGGATGTGATGTCCAGACATGTGACACTATCACCACTGTGGATGTGATAGGGGAACATGCAATGCTCTATCACCACTGTGGATGTGATGTGGAGACATGTGAAGCTCTATCATCACTGCGGATGTGTTGTGGAGACATGTGACACTCTATCACCACTGTGGATATTATATGGGGACAAGCAATGCTCTATCACCACTGTGGATGTGATGTGCAGACATGTGACACTATCACCACTGTGGATGTGATGTGCAGACATGTGACACTATCACCACTGTGGATGTGATAGGGGAACATGCAATGCTCTATCACCACTCTGGATTTGATGTGGGAACATGTGAAGCTCTGTCACCACTGTGGATGTGGTGTGTACACATGTGACTCTCTGTCACCACTGTGAATGTTAGGAGGAGACCTGTGAAGCTCTATTACCGCTGTTGTGTGATGTGGGACATATGAAGCTCTATCACCCGTGGATGTGATGTCGGGACATGTGATGCTCTATCACCACTGTGGATGTGATGTTGGGACATGCGGTGCTCTATCACCACTGTGGATGTGATGTTGGGACATGCGATGCTCTATCACCTCTGTGGATGTGATGTTGGGACATGCGGTGCTCTATCACCACTGTGGATGTGATATGTGGACATGCGATGCTCTATCACCACTGTGAATGTGGTGTGGAAATATCTGAATCTCTATCACCACTGTGGATGTGATGTTGGGACATGCGATGCTCTATCACCACTGTTGATGTGATGTTGGGACATGCGATGCTCTATCACCACTGTTGATGTGATGTTGGGACATGCGATGCTCTATCACCACTGTGGATGTGATGTTGGGACATGCGATGCTCTATCACCACTGTGGATGTGATGTTGGGACATGCGGTGCTCGATCACCACTGAGGATGTGATGTGCAGACATGTGAAGCTGTATCATCACTGTGCATGTGATGTGGGGACATTGTGGTGGGTGCAGGGGATAAAGTGAAAGTCAGTAGGAACGAAAGGCAGAAACAAAAACCAAAATGTATAGGGGTGTTGTATATCACAATACAGGACAGATTAGCTTAAAAAAATGTATTTCAGGGTCAAACAATGTAATTAATAATTATTTATTATGTACATCTAATGTATCCAAAAAAAAGTTGCCTTCCATGATTGTTTGACAAACTATCCACAAAAAAATAAAAACAAAAGTAGGCAACCCTAGTGGCCTCCCCTCTAACACTCTCGCACCCCTCCAATCTATTCTAAACTCTGCTGCCCGACTAATCCACCTGTCCCCCCGCTATTCCCCGGCCTCTACCCTCTGTCAATCCCTGCACTGGCTCCCCATTTCCCAGAGACTCCAGTACAAAAGCCTAACCATGACATACAAAGCCATCCACAACCTGTCTCCTCCATACATCTGTGACCTTGTCTCCCAGTACTTTCCTGCACGCAACCTCCGATCTTCACAAGATCTCCTTCTCTACTCACCTGTTATCTCCTCTTCCCACAATCGCATACAAGATTTCTCTCGTGCATCCCCCCTACTCTGGAACTCTCTACCACAACACATCAGACTCTCGCCTACCATCGAAACCTTCAAAAAGAACCTGAAGACCCACCTCTTCCGACAAGCCTACAACCTGCAGTAACCACCGATCAACCAAACCACTGCACGACCAGCTCTATCCTCACCTACTGTATTCTCACCCATCCCTTGTAGATTGTGAGCCTTCGCGGGCAGGGTCCTCTCTCCTCCTGTACCAGTTGTGACTTGTATTGTTCAAGATTATTGTACTTGTTTTAATTATGTATACCCCTCCTCATATGTAAAGTGCCATGGAATAAATGGCGCTATAATAATAAATAATAATAATAACCCTGTATGTCTGGGACTAAAAATTCTGTAGAGGCTTATTCATCCATACAAAAATAGCACAAAGACCCAATGAGGGAAATCGTACAGACATTATTATAGTGAATGGGGGCTGTTGGGCACCTTTTCTGTACATCATGAGACAATCCTGGAATTGCCTTCAGTTTTGTGGTTCTGTTCCAATGACAAGAAGAATGACAATGAAGAATATCAGATGTGAACAGAGCCTTGCAGGCAAGCACAGCATGTTTCCCATTAGCATGGTCCTTTAATGAAATCTACAGAGGAATCTGTAGGAAAAGGCCCACTTAATGTAATCTAGATCCAATTTGTGTTTTTGAGTATTAGATTTATAAGAACAGAGGGACCATGCTCTAACTCTGAAAGGCAAGCTATAAAACAGGCCATTTAAAGCTTCCAGAAACAGAACTCATTATGGAGAGTGAAAGATCTCTGATGGACTCAATACAACATGATGGACACTGAGCCATAAAATATTATGGAGTGTGTGATGCACATACTTAACTACATTAACTCCGCTATATGGAAAGAACTAGAGACAAACATACAGTAGTCAATAATAGACCAGGGCTAAATGTAGAACATTACCATTCATGGAGCAGCGATTACTGCAAATAAAACATCATATAAAATATACATTCTGATTTCATATCCAGAGCTGCATTATCCATGAGGCTGACGAGGCAGGAACCTGCGGGCCATGCAGGGATTAGGAGCTCATCAATTTTGTTTTGCTGCTCTGTTACCTGCGCCCTGGAGCTCCAATAGTTAAAGACACTGTTTACTCTGCCCCATTAGAATACATATAAATATATATTTATCACAGGGGATGCTGAACCTGCACCATACCAGGCAGATGTGAGCTGCAATACATAGCTGGTATACGCCTGTAACTACAGCTTGATTTAGCCACTTAGATGCTGCTGCCAATCTCGGACAGCGGCATTTGTATGACATCAGTGCCAGTTAGTGTAATGACCGACTACCACTCACTCCCTGGGATGCGATCACTGGGAATCGAAGGGATGTCATGGCAGCTGGGATCCTGCTGAAGGCCCCCGTCCTACCAACTGGTCCTCATAAGAAATCCAACCTGCTGGAGGACTACATAAGAGAACTTATTTTTTACTATATACTGCAATACTGTGGAGTTGCAGTATACAGTATCAGCAAGAAGGGGTTAAAACTTCATGATAGACTTGTCAGTTAAACATGTCCATATAAATCACACTACACCAATTAACTAACTGCTTGCTATTTTTGTGCGTCTGACCTTTCTGTACACCATCTATATAGAAATCGCAGGCTGTTACAATACAAATTGGGTTCTATCAGACGGCTATAGACAGCAGCCATATGATTTGCATTCCTATTTATTTTGCCATCTGCTTCAGAGTACAGAGCAGAAACATTTCCATTACATTGGACTAGGCTGGGTGGTTTTATGTGTGGGTAAAATACGATCATTTCTACAGAAGAAGATATAGGAGGTGAGATGTGTGATTACTAGAGCATGGACAATGCATCTTTTTGCAGAGCAAGGAAACTAGAGGGCAAGAAAAAAAGGAGCTGGAAATCACAGTACAGACAGAAAGCTGCTCATTCTCTAATTTAATGTGAATGTGCAAGATCTAGTAGGAATCACAAGGAATGTTGATCCACCCCAAAAGCTGGTTTAATACGTATATTCATATATATTCAGCCTGTAGCTCTAGGGTTGATGATAAGCAATTTCATTCTTATTTGCAGATGAGCACGGGCGGATTAAGAGTAGTAAGGGCCCCGTGAGCCCCTCCATGTACCCAATGTGTCACATGACATGTAACATGACCCTCTTTGATAGATCAAGTGACACACAGGTGCTCTTAGGCTGGTTTCACATTTGCGGTTCTGTCCGCAGTGTTTCTATCGCATATATCCACATGCGTTGTGTATTCCTATATTTAACAGTAGGGACGCATGCGTTTTTGATTTTTCGCGTTTTGCCCCGTTTGACGACGCATGCGTCGTTTCGTCGTTTGCGACTTGGCGCGGAAATGCAACATGTAGTAATTTTTAGAGGCGTCAATTTGCCGCCTGGAAACGCATGCGGTCAATTGAGCAAGGATTGCGGCAAAAAAACGCATTGTTGTCTATATGAACGCATGCATTTACAAGCACATGCGTTTGCTTGCGTTCGTGAACGCATGCGTTTCAATAGAGAAAAACATGTCTAGACACTGATAAGCCACCCCCCACATACAAGGTGATAAAGGGAGGGAGTGGACATTTGCAGGTCACTACTCAGCAGACACTGAAGCAGACGAGACACAGGCTACATCTTTGAGGAAAACAAGACCCTGAACAATGTGAGTATATCCTAGCCAATGCCTTTATTTTCTATTTTCTGTCTCTACATGTCCTAATTTCTTGCATTTCTTTCTTTCTGCATGCATCAGAATGTCTTCTGCTTCTTCTTCTGATGAGGAGTTTCGTCCTGGGCAGTCGGAAGTCGAGCATGTCAGTGAGGTGAGTACTTGCCTCGTCAGATTGGTAAGTATTCACTGTCACATCTACACATGTGACATTTTGAATTTTTCATTTTTTTAGAGCTCTTCTTCAACTGCGGCACAAACTGGGCAGGAGCAGCGGACTCAAGGTCAGGTGGAAAGACGGCAGCGGGTACGTATACAAGGCTGACTGTTTACTGTATCCTCAGTCTAATATTCTTGAATCTTCTTTTCTTTCCATTCCTATTTCTTAACTTTTTTCTTCTGGAATCCTTTTGTATGTTGACCTTCCTATTCATGACACTTCTCAGCATCTTTTTTCTTTTTTTTCCTTATGTTAATTCACTAAACTTTAATGAATTTATTTAATTATTTATTTATTTGTTGTGGGACACCCGGGATCCACTGCACTCAATCAACGTACCGATCCAGCGCCTATGGAATGCGGTGGCCAAAGAGATGTGGGGTGGCTGGGACAACGCCCCAACTCGGGTCCGAAATGCATTTGGTAAGTATTGCACTGCAGTGTGAAGCAGCAGAGACCTTGGCCGTGCTCACACAACTGTGTGTGATGAAAGAAACTCTCAGGAGTTTCTCTCATCACAAACAGTTGTGTGAGCACGGCCAAAAGTCCATTTTCTGACCATTTTTTTTTTTTTAACAGTGGCCAAAGTCAAAACACGTTGGCGTTCGATGAAGGACCGCTTCAACAAGGACCTGCGTCAAGAGAGCCGTGTTCCCAGTGGTTCAGGAGCAAGGATCAGAAAATACAAATACCATCGCGTTCTGGCATTTTTAAGACCGGTCCTTGCCCAGAGAATGTAAGTATTTTTCCCTTGCATTAGGTTGTATTGTATTGCCATAATCTGTATATTTCTATTCCACAGGATTTTGTGTCTGGTTAATTTTTGGTATTAATTTTCTTTTTCCTTTTTTCACAGCACATGGAGCACAACTGTTGGCCCAGGTTCTGGAGCGGTCCTTCATCCGACAGCCACGGACCCGTCCCAGCCATCCAGCAGCGCTGCAGCAAGTGGGCCTTCCACACTAACTGGAGACCAGGGAGCTGGTCCATCAGGTCTTCCCCTTTCGCAGTCCTCTTCCACTGCCCCTTTTTTTTGGGGCTCCTCTCGGCAGCGGCAGAGGGCATCGGACAGGTCACTCATGCCCGAGTTTTTGCACTTGAGCTCGGTTTTACACGACGCAATCAAGGCTTTGAGTGACCGAATGGATATTTCACATAACCTCTTGAATGCACGTATCCAGAAGGTCATCAAAAGCCTTGACCAAGTGAAAGCCGACTTCCAGAGGCCAGCACATCATTTTTTTAACCAAATTGAGCAGGGCATGTCGGAACACCTTACTCCTGATCTCCAGCTTAGTGTCATGCAGGCCTGCAATGCTGCTTACGTGCAGGCTATGCAGCAGAGTCGGTATTTTCAGCAGAGAGTGGCGGCATATCCACCTGTGCCTTCACTGTCACGATTAACCTCAATGCTGACCTCTGCTGCATACCACTGCATGGCCACCTCTATTCCTAGCACTGCTGGACACCAGTACAGCACCACCACCATGCCGAGTGCTGTTGGACAGCCCACCACCACCATGACAACCGCTGCTCCTGCTTGGACCTCCTCCACTGACACCACGATGCAGCAGGACCCAGGCATGGCCTTCCGTACCGCCACCACCACGATGCAGCAGGGCCCAGGCATGGCCTTCCATACCACCACCATGATTCAGCAGGACCCAGGCATGGCCTTCTGTACCGCCACCACCACGATGCAGCAGGACCCTGGCATGGCCTTCCGCTCTACAAGCTCTATGGACTCTGGCATGGCTGCACGCTTTACGAGCACTATGGACTCTGGCATGGCTGCACACTCTACAAGCACTATGGACTCTGACACAGTGCAGCCGGACCCTGACAGGTCACCCACCATGACCATGCCACGACATATGAGCCCACTGAGGCTTACCAGAACCCGACAATCCCAGAAAGGAAAAAAAAAACTGTGGACTCTTAGTATTCCTCCCCCTTCACCTCCCAGTGTGTCTGTAATGTCAGGTTTGTCTCACCCTTCGAGTGCGTCTCAAGCCTCTCATGTGTCAAGCCCTATCCCCGAACTACCAGACTCCACAAGTTTCATTGCCCCTTCTCCTGCCACCTCTGCGTCGTCCACGGTTAGCCAGGCCTCACTGCTTCACAACCCCCGTTTACATCACTCTACCCCAAGCAGGCGCAGTAAATAAAAATTTTGTCTGTAACAAAATAAATAATATTGTTTTTTGCCCCCAATTATGTGTGGTTTACTTGTGTATTTCGCCACCCTCAATACACACCGTGCGCCGAACACTTAATTTTTTGGCCACATCATAGCTCCAGTAGTTAGCAAATAAAAGACTGCAGCTTTGTGTGTCTTTAGTATAGAGATATGAGGTGGGCCAAAATATTTATACTTGTATTATTTCCATAATCTCTTCTCTTTCTGCTTAGTCTGTGACTAGTGTTGCAGAGTGAAGAGAAAATGGTGGAAATAAAATGCAGAACTATACTCAACAGGTCAGGTGTCCACAAACTCATTAGTTTTAGGACACCTGACCTGGTGAGTAGAGAACTGCCTTGTATAACCTCCATTTTCTCTTCTGTGTACGTAATCTATTTCACACAAAGTGAAGGGACGATGGCGGTCATACACGGCATATCTATGCTCACCTGTACATGTGTCAGAAATAGTGAATTCATGAGGCTATGTGCATCATGAATTCATTATTTCTGACACCTGACTTGATGAGTATAGATCTGTTTTGTATGACAGTCATTGTCTCTTCAGTCTGTGTCCAATGGATACTGCAGAACAGAATCCGGACGCAATGACATCAACAACCTTTAAAACAACATGGCTGTCGTCACATTAACAGTATGTGGTCAGTATTTTATATCAGTAAGTCAAAACAACGATTGGAACAATTAGAGGAAAATGTTAAGAGGAAAATTATAATAATAACATATCTAACACCTCAGCTATTATTACCCACTCCTGGTTTTAGATTAAAAATACTGATATGAAATACAGACCAAATACAGCTAGTGTTAGGATAGCCTTGGTTTGTAGAGGACATAGGAGACACGGTCAAGACACCAAAAAATAAAGTTTATTAACGAGAAATATTAGTAACATTTTAGAAAATAACTGGTACAGATAAAATCCCAACAGGACATTTACACAACATTGTCCTGCGTTGACACAGGCTCAATATCCGAATCAAAAAAGGCAGCAAATTTGTTCCGCATGTGGCAAACTTCAGCTGCTGACCGCAGCAGGAGATGTTGGTAATCGGGCAGTGGGTGTGCAACTGGTTCATCCAGTTCAATGTTGGACCGCTCCTTAGGCTAGGTTCACATTGCGTTAGTGTGTGATCGCTAACGGACAGCGTTGCACGGCGAAAATGTCGCAATTAACGCCGTGCAACGGGTCCGTTAGCGCACCCATTGACAGCAATGTAAATTTCGCCTGCAGCGCATCGCTAGCGCGTGCCTTTTTCGGCTCGCGCTAGCGATGTGCCGTTCTTTTGTAGCGCTCCTCGGACGCTGCTTGCAGCGTCCGCGGCGCGCCCGAGGTCCGTTCCCCGCTCTTGCAGATGAGGGATCTGCGAGAGCGGGGACGTTAGCGCAACCCCTAAACGCAGCCCCTACAAAAACATTGCGTTAGCGCAATCCTCTAGCGCTAGCGCTAAATGGATTGCCCTAACGCAATGTGAACCTAGCCTTAGCCATTATGTAATTGTGCAGAACCACACAGGCTTTGACCACCTCGTCAACTGTCTCCATTTTTAGATTAATGGCTGATGCAAGAATGCGCCATTTTGAGACCAGAATTCCAAAGGTACACACTACTGTTCTTCGTGCCCTGGTCAGTCTGTTGTTAAAAATCCTTTTAGTGTGGTTCACGTCACGACTGGAATATGGTTTCAGTAGGTTTTCACACATCTGAAAGGCCTCATCACCAACCATAACAAATGGCATTGGTGGACCTTGAGTGTTGGGGAGTGGTCGTGGCCGTGGAAAATTAAAATTTTTGCCATACACACGGCGGCCCATATCAAAGTTCTTAAAAGTCTGGGCATCGTTGCCACGGCCAAAAGCTCCAATGTCCACGGCGATGAAGCGACAGTCCGCATCAGCTACTGCCATGAGCACAACAGAAAAATATTTTTTGTAATTGAAGTACTCCGACCCTGTTCTGGCTGGTTTGATAATGCGGATGTACTTTCCATCCACCGCTCCCAAACAGTTGGGGAAATCACACACACTCCAGAATTTTTCCGCAATTTAAATCCACATGTCCAATGTGGGTAGGGGAATAAACTCAACCCGGAGTATATTCCACAAAGCCCGGCAGGTGTCCGCAACTATTCCGGACAGGGTGGAAATTCCAAGCCGGTATTGGAAGTGGAGGGATGATAAACTCTCTCTGGTTGCCAGAAATATGGAAGAAAAAAAAAAAAAACAATTACAATCAATTCTATTTATGGTGTTGTTATGCTAAAGACAGAAAGGAAAATACCAAAAAAAAACATGTCAGAACTTCAAAAATTAGCACTGCCATTGGTTTAGATTTGTTACGTACCTTAATGTAACCAGCAGACGTTCCTCTGGTGGAATCGCTCTACGGAGCTGGGTGACCTGTCTACGTATGGCTCCTTGGACACGAGCAAGCAAATCCCGGAACGAGTCTTGCGACATCCTTGTATATTCCGGGAATTTGTCCGGGTTGTCATTAAGCTCGCCATACAGCATGTGATAGGCTCCACGGCTCTCACGTAATTCAATAATGGGGTGTCTCCAAAAATACCTACGACGTCTCCTTCTCCATCTTTCGCAATTTCTGTCTTGCTCCCAAGCAAACGCACAGGCAAGAAACAGCTTGATGCTTAAATCCAGGTTGAAATAAAAGCTCTCCATGAGAAGATCCATCATGACACAGGATACAGGAGCAAAATCTGAAGATTTCAGCTGTTCAGGTATCCCATAATACACGCCCTCTGTAGTCCCATTGGCGGTGTCTGGTTATCTAGATTTTTCTCCTGTAAAATTTGTCATCATGCGCACCAAAAACGCAAACACAGGAAAAAACGCATTGAGAAGCGTACAAACGTGGTGTTCCCGCATGCGTCTAAAAAACGCCGTGTTTGGACTTGTTTCTATGCGTTTTTTCCTGCACTTGCACATGCAGATTAAACGCTGCGGATTCTAACGCAAATGTGAAACTAGCCTAACTTGTTTATTGGTCAACAGGTTGTAGTATGTGAATTGAAATGTATGTGGTAAAACTACAAGAATACAAATAACAGGTATACGTTTTGAGCTTAGTATGTCACATACAGTTAGGTCCATATATATTTGGACAGAGACAACATTTTTCCAATTTTGGTTATAAACATTACCACAATGAATTTTAGACAAAACAATTCAGATGCAGTTGAAGTTCAGACTTTCAGCTTTCATTTGGGGGTATCCACATTAAAATTGGATGAAGAGTTTAGGAGTTTCAACTCCTTAATATGTGCCACCCTGTTTTTAAAGGGACCAAAAGTAATTGGACAGATTCAATAATTTTAAATAAAATGTTCATTTCTAGTACTTGGTTGAAACCCCTCTGTTGGCAATGACTGCCTGAAGTCTTGAACTCATGGACATCACCAGACGCTGTGTTTCCTCCTTTTTGATGCTCTGCCAGGCCTTCACTGCGGTGGTTTTCAGTTGCTGTTTGTTTGTGCGCCTTTCTGTCTGAAGTTTAGTCTTTAACAAGTGAAATGCATGCTCAATTGGGTTGAGATCAGGTGACTGACTTGGCCATTCAAGAATATTCCACTTCTTTGATTTAATAAACTCCTGGGTTGCTTTGGCTTTATGTTTTGGGTCATTGTCCATCTGTAGTATGAAACGACGACCAATCAGTTTGGCTGCATTTGGCTGGATCTGAGCACACAGTATGGCGGCTCTGAATACCTCAGAATTCATTCGGCTGCTTCTGTCCTGTGTCACATCATCAATAAACACTAGTGACCCAGTGCCACTGGCAGCCATGCATGCCCAAGCCATCACACTGCCTCCGCCGTGTTTTACAGATGATGTGGTATGCTTTGGGTCATGAGCTGTACCACGCCTTTGCCATGCTTTTCTCTTTCCATCATTCTGGTAGAGGTTGATGTTGGTTTCATCTGTCCAAAGAATGTTCTTCCAGAACTGTGCTGGCTTTTTTAGATGTTTTTTAGCAAAGTCCAGTCTAGCCTTTTTATTCTTGATGCTTATGAGTGGCTTGCACCGTGCAGTGAACCCTCTGTATTTACTTTCATGCAGTCTTCTCTTTATGGTAGATTTGGATATTGATACGCCTACCTCCTGGAGGGTGTTGTTCACTTGGTTGGCTGTTGTGAATGGATTTCTCCTCACCATGGAGATTATTCTGCGATCATCCACCACTGTTGTCTTCCGTGGGCGCCCAGGTCTTTTTGCATTGATGAGTTCACCAGTGATTTCTTTCTTTCTCAGGATGTACCAAACTGTAGATTTTGCCACTCCTAATATTGTAGCAATTTCTCGGATGGGTTTTTTCTGTTTTTGCAGCTTAAGGATGGCTTGATTCACCTGCAAGGAGAGCTCCTTTGACTGCATGTTTACTTCACAGCAAAACCTTCCAAATGCAAACACCACACCTCAAATCAACTCCAGGCCCTTTATCTGCTTAATTGAGAATGACATAACGAAGGGATTGCCCGCACCTGTCCATGAAATAGCCTTGGAGTCAATTGTCCAATTACTTTTGGTCCCTTTAAAAACAGGGTGGCACATGTTAAGGAGTTGAAACTCCTAAACCCTTCATCCGATTTTAATGTGGATACCCTCAAATGAAAGCTGAAAGTCTGAACTTCAACTGCATCTGAATTGTTTTGTTTAAAATTCATTGTGGTAATGTCTGTAACCAAAATTAGAAAAATGTTGTCTCTGTCCAAATATATATGGACCTAACTGTAACTATTACATTTACAATTAACAGTGAAAGCACACAGCAAGATGGAGCTTGTAAATGTGAACACATGACCTAGTAATAATCATCGTCTGATTTAGCAACAGTTGCGAATATACAATGCCACAGAACAGAAATAGTTCCCTTACCAGATATACTTTATCCAGGATAATGGAGATTTAGTAACATAATGCAGGAGAAAGTTTTACACAACTGTTCTCCTAGACTGCTACTTGCAAATTTACTGCTTCACTAGGACCTTCTTACTCAAAATGCATTGCATTTTTCCCACAATGCAATTAACAGCTTTACTGAAAAAAACTTACAATAAATTAAAAGTCACCAAATGGTGCTATTACCACATTAGATGTCACTAACAGAGTATTGCAGCTTATTAAAGTGACAACAGTAATTTTAACCTAGTCGTTTGCCCTAATGGGAAGAACAATCATATCCACAGAATGATTTGCTTGCTAAATTAGAGAAATGTAATATCTCTGTTCAAGAAATATCATTACTGGTGTTCATTGTATCGACTGAAGGGTTTAAGATGGATCCTGTGAAGGTGAATTCCATAATTTATTGGGTTCAACCTCATGAACTTAAACCATTGCAACATTTTCTATGATTCGCCAATTACTATAGAAAATTTATTAGGGGTTTTTACTGATCTCACACATAAGAGAGCGGATCTTAAGGTTTATTCACCAGATGCTATTAGGGCTTTTAAAAAAATTTAAAGAGTGTTTCAAATAGACTCGTTTTAATCTAACCTAATCTCCAGAAACCGTTTATTATGCAGGTGGATGCTTCAGAGGTCGGGGTAGGGGGCCGTATTATACCAAGGTTCTGAAACTCTGACAAACTTGCAGACATGAGCATTTTTTTCTAGGAATTTTTCATCTGCTGAATGAAATTATGATGTTGGGAACTGCAAGCTTCTAGCTGTCGTATTAGAAGTTGAAGAAAGGAGACATTTTTTGGAGAGGGTAGTTCATCAAGTGACTGTGATGATGGAGAAGAATTTAGCTTATATTGTATCAGTTAACCCCAAGATTGGCTAGATCAGTGTTCCCCAACTCCAGTCCTCAAGAGCCACCAACAGGTCATGTTTTCAGGACTTCCTTAGTATTTCACAGGTGATGGAATTATTGCCTGTGCAGGTGATGCAATTATCACCTGGGCAATACTAAGGAAATCCTGAAAACATGACCTGTTGGTGGCTCTTGAGGACCGGAGTTGGGGAATAGTGTTGAGCCACCCCACTAGTGTTCGAGATCGGTTCGGTTCGTGGAATTGGGGTATGTTCGACGAATACCGTCGAACCCCATTGAAACCAATGGCAGGCAAACACATGCAAACACATTGAAAACACATAGAAAACACCTTAAAAGGTGTCCAAAAGCTGACAAACTGCTCAGAAGACACAACAAACACATGGAAAAGTCACAAGTACATATAGTCATGCGAAAAGAAAAGAGGTGGATGAGGAAAAGGAGGAGGAGACACAGATATAGGCATATCATGCCCTTCTAAAATCAAGAAAGTCTGGATTAAAAATCTAAAATCAGCCTACCAACACCCAGACGTCGTGACAAAAAAATTTAAAAAAGAAATATTTTTAGGTAGAATGGCGGGTCCATTCAGGACATTTTCCTTAGAAGACGTAGTGGTATCCCCATTTGAAGTCGTGCCAAAAAAGGAACCCAATACATTCAGACTAATCCACCATTTGTCATATCCAAGGGGCAGGTCAGTAAACCACAACATTGACGCGGACAAAGTACAGTACTATATACTGTACCTCCTTTGTCGAGGCAATCAAGCGGGTCAAGAAGTTGGGAAGGGGCACCCTAATGGCCAAAACAGACATTGAGGGGGCATTCCGGTTACTACCTTTGCCTCCGAATAGTATCCGCCTATTGGGCTGCTTCTGTGAAGGAGCATACTACATAGATCGCTGTTTGCCCATGGTGTGCTCCATATCCTGCTCACTATTTGAGGCGATTAGTTGCTTCCTCGAATGGGTGGTCATGGACGTTTCTAAGAGGGCACATATTATCCATTACCTCGACGACTTCTTATGCCTGTGCAGCGCCCCAGAGTCCTGGTCGTTGCAGTACTGTGGCTCCGCCACTATGGGGAGCTACGGTGCGTCCGATGGCACTGAAGGAGTTCATCTGATCAGGTATCACAGACACCAATACATTTCACAGCTGGGCCTCCGGGGGGAGCTAAGGGTGCTATTCATTAGGCCACTCCCCACCATAGTGGGTAAACTGGGGGTCAGGCAGGAAGTTAGATCAGAAAGCTGACTGGATTGGATGAAGCAACACCTGGTGGCAGAGGGTGTTGTGGAGGAAGAGACAGTAGGGTCTCTGTCAGGGGTGGGATCCTGACAGAGGCTTGGCATTGAAAGAACGTAACGGGTCCGCGCCAGCTCCGGGAAGCGGCGGGACCCAAGAAAGGACTAGAAGCGAGATAGATTGTGCTGAGTGAGAAACGAGATCAAGCAATAGGAGAATACCAGTAGGGGTCATGCTGTAAGACCGGAGCAACATCCTACTGAGGCGCATTACCGGTGGCCGGAACGCCGAGGGAGTATGATAACAATCAGCTTCAAGCAATACTCTAAACAGCGGCAGGACAGTCAGTTTAAGGCGGGCTGTCTAACACATATCACCTATGAAGTCTTGGGGGGCAACCTGTGGAGAGGGGCGACTCTAGGGTCCCGGAAGAGCTCCGAGCCTACCCGTCAAACGGGTGCCGTTACAACCAGAATATCAGGGAGGGACGGAGGATTAGAAGAACATAATTTAATCGAGTTGTGAGGGAACTTAAGAAACAGACACAACGGTTGTGGGGACTTTCCGTAAGCACAGCAGGGAAGGACCGCAACACATAGCGCTAGAAGGAAGGCACCGATTTCCACCTGTGAAGAGAACTCTGGAGGTGCCATTGGACCGGCCGGACTTGCGCAGCCTGGTGAACCGTATTCCGGACTGAGGACCCAGAGATCTTCAGTAAAGAGGTAAAGAGACTGCAACCTGGTGTCCTCGTTATTTACTGCACCGCACCACAGCATCACCATCACCACTACCATCATCCATATCCCTCTATTCACTGTGCGCCCCACGGCAGGGTCACGGACCGGGGCCTAGCCGCCGTGACAACCCCAGAGCAGAGACTCAGAGGCCCGGTACCGGGTACCCCTCGGCCCTGCGGCGGTGGGGGCGCTACAAACTTGGCGTCACGAACAGGATCTACTTAAGCCTGAAGAATCAGGTCATGTGTGCCTTAGAACTGTGATTCGTTGTGCTTGGACTGTACTTTATTGCAAAGACTGTGCTGCGCCATTTACCGCCAAAATCCGCCGCCATTGCAGCGCTGAAGAGAGTGCAGGAAGAGAGAAGGGGCGTGAAGTAGGCGTAGACAAGCTAGAGAGCGCGAACAGCAATGGCCGCCCAGTCTAAGCATTTCTGTGTCCTGAGGACGTGTCCGTCAACAGCCGAGGTCCGCCTCCTGATCCTGGTTGGAGGGTGGAGACCATGGGGACGGGGCCGCCCATGAAAGAGACCGCGGGAAGAGGACATTGGAGAGAAGGCAAAGATGGCGACACCAGGAACCCCGCGTGGGACTGACCCGATCCGGCCTGAGGCTGCGCAACCCGACACAGCCCCAGAAGCGCCGACGCTACGGGATCTGACCCTTACGGAACCACCGATGGGCCGACCCCCTTTGCCGCTGTCTGAGGAGTGTGTGGCTGCAGCCGAGGCCCGACAGCTAGCCCGCCGGCTGGAGGCTGATGCCCGCGTGCTTACTCGGCTAGGCCAGCCCACGGAGATCCGTTTGTCCCCAGTGTCCCCTGTTCCTTCCCGCCTGGCCGCGGCTGAAGGTACGCTACAGACGCCGGACCTGAAGATCTTGCTGGACGCCGAACATCTGCGGCGTCTGATGACAGCATGGCGGAATCGGCCCCAGCCTGCAGCATCGATTGACTTGGTCAGAGCTCCGGAGATCCCGCTGTCCCACTGGGGTGTAGTGGTCTCCTTCAACCCCCGATATGGGCGCGGGGTTATCCAGGAAATCGGGGAGCCGCTACAAATTCATGTGGATCGGGAGGAGGTGGAGCCCTGCAGCGGAAGATTTCCCCGCGACCTGGAGCCAGGTGATGCGGTGACTTACACCAGATGGAGGAGGGCTACGGGAGAGGCTGGCTGGATGGCGCGAGGCATGCAGCGATGCATTGCCCTCCAGGCTGCTGCCGGAACACCGGAAGAAGATGATCCTGTGGGGAAAGCAGCCGAGCCCGGCCCCGCGGAACCTCGAGAAGCCCGGCCTCGCCGTGCCCCGGAGGAACGTGTGCACCTGCCAGCGAGAAGGGCCTCCCGGCGAGGGATTTTATCACTGCTGGGACCGGAACCGCTTCCTGGCTCACCAGTGCGATCCGTTGGCCTGGTGAGGCCAGATCGGAGACCACCACAGTAAGATTTTACTGTTCTTTCTTACTTGTAAATAGTTACTGTTTTACTGCTTTTATGTTGCTGCTAAAACCCGTACAGGGTAAACTCTTAAAGGGATCCTTTTGTTGACCCGGGATCCCTATTGTTTTTGGTTATTTTCTATTTTTCTACGTTACTTCAAAAACTGTGAAATCATGAACAGTGCATGATCCGAACTTTTTGTATATAGTTTGCACCTTATTAAAGGCGCTCCCTACTGGTTTTACTTAAAGAAGGACTCTTTGCGAAGATACCGCACTGGAACCTTTGCTGAGTATGGACTGGTAGCTTGAGAAGATATGCTACCTCGCAGAGACTTGGTCCCCTCTTAAAGGGGATGTTCACTTGCCGCGCTTCGATAGTAATATTGCTTAAGACAAGTAGCAATAATGTTGATGAGAGAAAAGTGATGATAATGTTTGTACGAGAAAGTTATATGTGTTCAGCTGGTTAATTGTGAAGAAATGTTAATGATGTTATCTGAGAAGAAAAAGGTGAAAGATAGAAGAAGGATGCAGTGGACCCGTAGGGATAGATGTGGTGTCCAGCATGCAAGAAAGAAAGATAATGAGAAGGCTTGATGTTCGGAAGAAAATGCTTGATAATGTTGATAGATAGTTAGGATAGAAGGTAAACCCTGAGTCCTGATAGGAGTCATGTAGAGATGACTCAGTGCTCTTAAACTGAAAGTAATGTTATGTTCTATACTGTGTATAGTAGTTGAAAAGGCAGAAGGCCCTGGCTGAACGGGGAGGTCCTGTAACAGAAAGGAGAGGCAGTAGGTCTGGTGCCGATAGGACAGGCGGTCCTGCAGATCCAAAGTAGGAGAATGTAAAAGTTAAACTACCTTATAATGTGATTATAGGAAGGTTTTTAGTGGATAGAGAGTGTATGTCCTTAAAGGCAAAGTTAAATTTATTGTTCAACAATTTTGCACTTAGTAGAATACCCGGTTGGGTAACAGGAGTTATTTATAGCCTGTAATTTATAATGTTAACCATGTTTGTAACGTTTAAGTGTTCTTACCTCCCATAAAGGGAAGCCTGTTCAAGTATACTTATTGTTATTACACTCAACGAAACTGTATGTCTTTTTCCTAACTTGTATTGTTGTTTTCTTCCCAGTCCCGGAGTACTGTGTTTAACCAGGGGGGAGTGCAGCGCCCCAGAGTCCTGGTCGTTGCAGTACTGTGGCTCCGCCACTATGCGGAGCTACGGTGCGTCCGATGGCACTGAAGGAGTTCATCTGATCAGGTATCACAGACACCAATACATTTCACAGCTGGGCCTCCGGGGGGAGCTAAGGGTGCTATTCATTAGGCCACTCCCCACCATAGTGGGTAAACTGGGGGTCAGGCAGGAAGTTAGATCAAAAAGCTGACTGGATTGGACGAAGCAACACCTGGTGGCAGAGGGTGTTGTGGAGGAAGAGACAGTAGGGTCTCTGTCAGGGGTGGGATCCTGACAGAGGCTTGGCATTGAAAGAACGTAACGGGTCCGCGCCAGCTCCGGGAAGCGGCGGGACCCAAGAAAGGACTAGAAGCGAGATAGATTGTGCTGAGTGAGAAACGAGATCAAGCAATAGGAGAATACCAGTAGGGGTCATGCTGTAAGACCGGAGCAACATCCTACTGAGGCGCATTACCGGTGGCCGGAACGCCGAGGGAGTATGATAACAATCAGCTTCAAGCAATACTCTAAACAGCGGCAGGACAGTCAGTTTAAGGCGGGCTGTCTAACACATATCACCTATGAAGTCTTGGGGGGCAACCTGTGGAGAGGGGCGACTCTAGGGTCCCGGAAGAGCTCCGAGCCTACCCGTCAAACGGGTGCCGTTACAACCAGAATATCAGGGAGGGACGGAGGATTAGAAGAACATCATTTAATCGAGTTGTGAGGGAACTTAAGAAACAGACACAACGGTTGTGGGGACTTTCCGTAAGCACAGCAGGGAAGGACCGCAACACATAGCGCTAGAAGGAAGGCACCGATTTCCACCTGTGAAGAGAACTCTGGAGGTGCCATTGGACCGGCCGGACTTGCGCAGCCTGGTGAACCGTATTCCGGACTGAGGACCCAGAGATCTTCAGTAAAGAGGTAAAGAGACTGCAACCTGGTGTCCTCGTTATTTACTGCACCGCACCACAGCATCACCATCACCACTACCATCATCCATATCCCTCTATTCACTGTGCGCCCCACGGCAGGGTCACGGACCGGGGCCTAGCCGCCGTGACAACCCCAGAGCAGAGACTCAGAGGCCCGGTACCGGGTACCCCTCGGCCCTGCGGCGGTGGGGGCGCTACACCTGGGCCCAAAAGATTCGCCACAGTGTGAATACACGCGGTAGTCTACCTGTGAGAAGGAGAGAGCTGGAGGGAGAACAGACACCCCAGAGCCAAGGGGTTAGATTGAGAAAGGAAGAAGGCGGTGTAGCTTGCTTCATGGGTGGGGTACTCTGCTGAGTAGCAGAAACTTCTACTAGGCCCAAAGTATTGCCTGGGCTAGATGCAGTTAAAAATCAGTACTTAGATAAACAGGCGGTGTAGCTTGCTTCATGGGTGGGGTACTCTGCTGAGTAGCAGAAACTGCTACTAGGCCCAAAGTATTGCCTGGGCTAGATGCAGTTAAAAATTAGTACTTAGATAAACAGGAGGTGTAGCTTGCTTCATGGGTGGGGTTGTAAGGAGGTTGCTTTCCCTGCTCCTTGCCTGGAACCACATAGTCAGACAGCTGGGTTGTTGGGGGGAAGACGTTCTGCCCTGGACAGAGGGGACCAGGGGACTGCTGGGAAGAGAGAGGGGAGTGGTCAGAAAAGAGCGGGAGAGCAGAGAGAAGGCAGCGCGCCAAAGAGAGGGCAGGCTGCAGCGCCGTGCTCCCCTAAAAGTAGTGCTCCCCGTGAGGGCACTGAGGCTGAGGTACCCACCAGAGTGAAGGCTGTATGTGGGGGTGTAGATTTGGAAGCCTCCTGAATTAGAGACTGTGACCGTGCTGCCCTGATGACCGCAGTGACAAGCAAAGATCCCTGAGTGTGATAAGTAACTGCCCAGTGTGTGTGTGACAGCGTTATTACAGAGAGACTGTCAGCCTGGTACACAGAGGCTCCTGCAGCAGCGATGGAGGCTGTGCTATTTCCTGGTTCCAGTTTCACTTTGAGAAGAACAGGCTGCAGAGGCTTAACCCCGGACTTTCCAGGAGACACAGAAGAGACTTCAGGATCTCAAGCCCTGCTGGTGACTGTATCCATATTGGGAAATAAGGACCCTCCAGTCAGGACCTCCCTGGGCTGATAAGTTACCAGAACACTCGTTAACCCTTTTGATTCCGCTTAATTGTTTACCGTTTACTGTTTGACTCCATTAACCCCCTGTTTATTCCCTGCGAGGAGAATTTTACCCCTGTTAATAAATCCCCTTCAACAGTTGGTCTGTCTGTTCCGTGGTGACATATGCAACCCTGCACTCTATTACAGGGTACTCTGCTGAGTAGCACATAATAAAACTAGGTCTAAAAGGATTTCCTGGGCTAGATGCAGTTAAAAATTAGTAATTAGATAAACAGGCAGTGTAGCTTGCTTCATGGGTGGGGTACTCTGCTGAGTAGCAGAAACTGCTACTAGGCCCAAAGTATTGCCTGTAGGGTTGAGCGACTTTCATTTTTTTAAGATCGAGTCGGGTTTTGCGAAACCCGACTTTGTCCAAAGTCGAGTCGAGTGAAGTCGGCCGATAATCGCGAAAAGTCGGGGATCGACCGAAACATGAAACCCAATGCAAGTCAATGGGGAAGCATACTCGGCAGTGAGTGGAGGCCAGGAAAACACCTACAGTGCCCATTTTAATGCCAAAAACATCCATTCTTGTTTCTGAAGCTTGTCAATCTTAATTAACTTTATAATAATAGTTGGGCATTGGAAATTGGGGGTCATTTGGCAAAAGTTGTGGGGGGTAGGGCTGGTTCAAGGTTTTAGTGATCCCAGGAAACCTGGACTACGTCACGGCGGTGGAGCAGTGAGAGGTAAGTATTTCAACTTTGCAAGTGCTGTGATCCTGAGCAAGCAGGGAGGCCCACTCGTTCGCATTGGCACTGGCACAGGGCCCCTCAAAGTACGGTGGTGTGTTTGCACGGCGGGGGCGCCTCCCACCGGCAGCGACACTTTTGCGTACTCTGAGGGGCCCTGTGCCTGTGACGTCGCCAACGAGTATGCCCCCCTACCTGTTGAAGAAACCTGCACTTTCATCTGCACCTTCCTCTTTGTCCCTGTGTAAGGTGGTATAGTATGCGGGAAGGGGAACCTGACTTTCAGCAGGGTCAGATTGTGGCTGTGTAGCGTGCAAGGGGAATGTAGTGGTCTGGGTCAAAGTACCACAAGACTCATCTAGCACCGGCTGGGCAATGGGCAGGATGAGGCGGAAACACTGATATAGGCCCAAATAATAAAGTGGGTAAAATGCAGGTCAAAATTGGTAACAGGACTAACCAGGTGGCATTGCTTAGTTCAGTGGAGTAGAAAACCCAGGAGCGGCAGACAGACACCTTTAGTAGGGCCGAACCACACTAGTAGGCCCTATGCAGTTTAATATTACAAATGAAGGCCGAAGGCCTGAAGATTAAAGGTCAGGAAAATAACACAGGACAACACCAAGGTGCGGCACACACCGTTACTAGGCCCAAACAAAGTAGTAGGCCAACTGCAGTTTAATTATTTAAAATGTAAGCCGAAAGCCTGAACATTGAAGGTCGGGACAACAAAACAGGAGAAAACCCAGTAGCGTCAGACACTGTTTTAAGGGCCCAACCACACATTTTAAAAACAACTACTTAACGAGAGCTTTAAGATTGAAGCTCAGCTTTATACAGTGGAGGACAACACCATGGAGCGGCACACACCGTTAGTAGGTCCCAACCACAAATTTTTGCCAACAAATACTTAACGAGAGCCTGAAGGTTGAAGCTCAGATTTATACAGTGGAGGACAACACCAGGGAGCGGCACACACCGTTAGTAGGCCCCAACCACCAATTTTTATCAACAAATACTTAATGAGAGCCAGAAGGTTGAAGCTCAGCTTTATACAGTGGAGGACAAAACCAGGGAGCGGCACACACCGTTAGTAGGGCCCAACCAAAGTTGAAGGCCAAATGCAGTTTAATATCTGCTACTATAGGCTGAAAGCCAAAAGGTTGAAGCTCAGCTTTATACAGTGGAGGACAACACCAGGGAGCGGCAGACACCGTTAGTAGGCCCCAACCACCAATTTTTACCAACAAATACTTAATGAGAGCCAGAAGGTTGCAGCTCAGACAAGGAAACCTGGAGGAGAACACCCAGGAGGAGGAGAACACCAAGGAGGAGGAGAACACCCAAGAGGAGGAGAACACCCAGGAGCGTCAGACACCGTTAGTAGGCCCCAACCACCAATTTTTACCAACAAATACTTAATGAGAGCCAGAACGTTGAAGCTCAGCTTTATACAGTGGAGGACAACACCAGGGAGCGGCACACACCGTTAGTAGGCCCCCAACCACCAATTTTTACCAACAAATACTTAATGAGAGCCAGAACGTTGAAGCTCAGCTTTATACAGTGGAGGACAACACCAGGGAGCGGCACACACCGTTAGTAGGGCCCAACAAAAGTTGAAGGCCAAATGCAGTTTAATATCTGCTACTATAGGCCGAAAGCCAAAAGGTTGAAGCTCAGCTTTATACAATGGAGGACAACACCAGGGAGTGGCAGACACCGTTAGTAGGCCCCAACCACCAATTTTTACCAACAAATACTTAATGAGAGCCTGAAGGTTGAAGCTCAGATTTATACAGTGGAGGACAACACCAGGGAGCGGCACACACCGTTAGTAGGCCCCAACCACCAATTTTTACCAAAAAATACTTAATGAGAGCCAGAAGGTTGAAGCTCAGCTTTATACAGTGGAGGACAACACCAGGGAGCGGCACACACCGTTAGTAGGGCCCAACCAAAGTTGAAGGCCAAATGCAGTTTAATATCTGCTACTATAGGCCGAAAGCCAAAAGGTTGAAGCTCAGCTTTATACAGTGGAGGACAACACCAGGGAGCGGCAGACACCGTTAGTAGGCCCCAACCACCAATTTTTACCAACAAATACTTAATGAGAGCCTGAAGGTTGAAGCTCAGACAAAGAAACCTGGAGGAGAACACCAAGGAGGAGGAGAACACCGTTACTATGCCCCAACCCAAGTAGTATGGCAACGGTAGTGTTACATTTAAAAATACTTAATGAGAGCCTGAAGGTTGAAGCTCAGACAAGGAAACCTGGAGGAGAACACCAAGGAGGAGGAGAACACCGTTACTAGGCCCCAACCCAAGTAGTATGGCAACTGTAGTGTTACATTTAAAAATACTTAATGAGAGCCTGAAGGTTGAAGCTCAGACAAGGAAACCTGGAGGAGAACACCAAGGAGGAGAACACCGTTACTAGGCCCCAACCCAAGTAGTATGGCAACTGTAGTGTTACATTTAAAAATACTTAATGAGAGCCTGAAGGTTGAAGCTCAGACAAGGAAACCTGGAGGAGAACACCAAGGAGGAGGAGAACACAGTTACTAGGCCCCAACCCAAGTAGTATGGCAACTGTAGTGTTACATTTAAAAATACTTAATGAGAGCCTGAAGGTTGAAGCTCAGACAAGGAAACCTGGAGGAGAACACCAAGGAGGAGGAGAAAACCGTTACTAGGCCCCAACCCAAGTAGTATGGCAACTGTAGTGTTACATTTAAAAATACTTAATGAGAGCCTGAAGGTTGAAGCTCAGACAAGGAAACCTGGAGGAGAACACCAAGGAGGAGGAGAACACCGTTACTAGGCCCCAACCCAAGTAGTATGGCAACTGTAGTGTTACATTTAAAAATACTTAATGAGAGCCTGAAGGTTGAAGCTCAGACAAGGAAACCTGGAGGAGAACACCAAGGAGGAGGAGAACACCAAGGAGGAGAACACCGTTACTAGGCCCCAACCCAAGTAGTATGGCAACTGTAGTGTTACATTTAAAAATACTTAATGAGAGCCTGAAGGTTGAAGCTCAGACAAGGAAACCTGGAGGAGAACACCAAGGAGGAGGAGAACACCAAGGAGGAGAACACCGTTACTAGGCCCCAACCCAAGTAGTATGGCAACTGTAGTGTTACATTTAAAAATACTTAATGAGAGCCTGAAGGTTGAAGCTCAGACAAGGAAACCTGGAGGAGAACACCAAGGAGGAGGAGAACACCGTTACTAGGCCCCAACCCAAGTAGTATGGCAACTGTAGTGTTACATTTAAAAATACTTAATGAGAGCCTGAAGGTTGAAGCTCAGACAAGAAAACCTGGAGGAGAACACCAAGGAGGAGGAGAACACTGTTACTAGGCCCCAACCCAAGTAGTATGGCAACTGTAGTGTTACATTTAAAAATACTTAATGAGAGCCTGAAGGTTGAAGCTCAGACAAGGAAACCTGGAGGAGAACACCAAGGAGGAGGAGAACACCGTTACTAGGCCCCAACCCAAGTAGTATGGCAACTGTAGTGTTACATTTAAAAATACTTAATGAGAGCCTGAAGGTTGAAGCTCAGACAAGGAAACCTGGAGGAGAACACCAAGGAGGAGGAGAACACCGTTACTAGGCCCCAACCCAAGTAGTATGGCAACTGTAGTGTTACATTTAAAAATACTTAATGAGAGCCTGAAGGTTGAAGCTCAGACAAGGAAACCTGGAGGAGAACACCAAGGAGGAGGAGAACACCAAGGAGGAGGAGAACACCCAGGAGCGGCAGACATCACTAGTAGGCCCCAACCAAACTAGTAGCCCAAATGCAGTTTCCTATTTTTTAAAAAAGCCCGAAAACCTGAATTGAGGACAATTTTAATTAGGGACTGCAGACAGACTTAGTAGGCTGTCCCCTGTGGACCATGCATCCACCACATTAACCCATTGCGCCGTAATGGACACGTAACCTTCCGTGGCCATGCCTACAGGTCCATGCGTCTGTTGTCAGGTGCACCTTTGTACTCACAGATTGCCAGAGTGCATGGACAAAGCGGTCTTTTACATGCTGGTGGATTGTTGGGATGGCGTTTCTCGCAAAAGAAGTGTCGACTGGTTAGCTTGTAGCGTGGTACAGCGTAGTCCATCATGGCTTTATTAATATTAAATAAAATATATAAATAGGCTCTATGAACTTTTAAATAGGTTCCGGGGGTACACCGGCAGCATTGGTGTGGTCAGTGGAGGACTATTGAAAGGAGAGACCGCAGACAGACTTAGTACGCCTACAATTAAAAAAAGTGGCTATATGCACTTTAAAATAGGTTCCAGGGGTACACGGGCAGCATTGGTGTGGTCAGCGGAGGACGATTGCAAGGAGGGACTGCAGACAGGCTTACTGGGCCTAAAATAAATAAAAATAGGCTCTATGCAGTTTTAAATAGGTTACATGGGTACACAGGCAGCATTGGTGTGGTCAGCGGAGGACGATTGCAAGGAGTGTCTGACACAGTTAGTACTCCCAAAAAATAAATAGATGTTAATGTCTCACAAAACAACAAAACAAAAAAACAAAAGTGTGGCATACTTAGGTACAGGGGTGAGTTTCAGACATAGTAATTTGGCACTAAGTATTTACTGGTGTCAATATAGGACACTGACCCAGACTATTTTAACCAGCATCATAGATGTCAACAAATTGGTATTGTCAGTGCCAGGCATTGAATGATGTCAGCGCATAGACTAAACATTGGTGGAGCTGTGAGAGATAATTTTGCACGTGGTAGAGCACAGTTTGAGCTGGGGGGGGTGAACTCTCTTGTGGCCGGCGGTACCGTCCCAGGGCCCCTCATGTTACAACAGTGTGTCTGACGTTGGGTGCGCGCCACCACCGGCAGAGACACTTTATTGTACTATGAGGGACCCAGTGGCAGTGCCGTCGACCAAAAGCGGGCACACCCACCTCTTTAGACAAACGGCACTCTAACCGGTGCTTGCGCCAAGTGGCGAGACCACGGCCCCGTGGGTGGAGTTTTCCCATTGAGGGAAGTGTAAACATGTCGTATGCTGGACAAACAGCTGCTGCAAATTAAGAGATTGGAACACTCAGTAAGACCAGTCCACAAGCAAGACCTTTTTATAGAAAAGCTAGGTGTCAGCCGGGAAAGGTGGGGCAAAATAATTTGAAATCCAGGAGTGGTTCATTTTAATGAAGGTGAGATCATCCACATTTTGGGTAGCCAGACGTGTCCTTTTTTCGGTTAATATTGAACCAGCAGCACTGAATACTCTTTCTGATAGCACACTAGCTGCTGGGCAAGCAAGCTCCTGCAATGCATATTCTGCCAATTCAGGCCAGGTGTCTAATTTGGATGCCCAGTAATCAAATGGGAATGGCGGTGGAGGGAAAACATCGATAAGGGATGAAAAATAGTTAGTAACCATACTGGACAAATGTTGTCTCCTGTCACTTTGAATAGATGCTGCAGTACCTGTCCTGTCTGCGGTCATTGCGAAATCACTCCACAACCTGGTCAGAAAACCCCTCTGTCCAACGCCACTTCTGATTTGTGCACCTCTAACACCTCTGCCCTGTAGCCCCCTGCAGCTCGTGTGAGAACCATCACCGTCGCTGTGTGCTGGGAATGCCTGAATCAAACGGTCTACAAGAGTTGCTTGTTTGGTTGCAAATATTTGTTCGAGATTCTCATGTGGCATAATATTTAGCAATTTGCCTTTATAGCGAGGGTCAAGGATGCAGGCCAACCAGTAATCGTCGTCGGTCATCATTTTAATAATGCGTGGGTCCCTTTTGAGGATACGTAAGGCATAATCCGCCATGTGGGCCAAAGTTCCAGTTGTCAAATCTGCGGTTGTGCTGGTTTGAGGGGCAGTTATAGGCAAATCTACGTCACTTGTCTCCCTTAAAAAACCAGAACCCGGCCTTGCAACGCCACTAATTTCTGTTGGCCCAGGAGAAGCTTCCTCATTAAAAAAGTACTCATCCCCATCATCCTCCTCGTCCTCCTCCTCCTCTTCGCCCGCTACCGTGTCCTCTACACGGCCCTGACCAGACAATGGCTGACTGTCATCAAGGCTTTCCTCTTCCTCGGCTGCAGACGCCTGCTCCTTTATGTGCGTCAAACTTTGCATCAGCAGACGCATTAGGGGGATGCTCATGCTTATTATGGCGTTGTCTGCAGTAACCAGCCGTGTGCATTCCTCAAAACACTGAAGGACTTGACACAGGTCTTGTAGCTTCGACCACTGCACACCTGACAACTCCATGTCTGCCATCCAACTGCCTGCCCGTGTATCCTCCCACAAATACATAACAGCACACCTCTGTTCGCACAGTCTCTGAAGCATGTGCAGTGTGGAGTTCCACCTTGTTGCAACGTCGATGATTAGGCGATGCTGGGGAAGGTTCAAAGACCGCTGATAGTTCTGCATACGGCTGGAGTGTACGGGCGAATGGCGGATATGCGAGCAAAGTCTGCGCACTTTGAGGAGCAGGTCGGGTAACCCCGGATAACTTTTCAGGAAGCACTGCACCACCAGGTTTAAGGTGTGAGCCAGGCAAGGAATGTGTTTCAGTTGGGAAAGGGCTATGGCAGCCATGAAATTCCTTCCGTTATCACTCACTACCTTGCCTGCCTCACGATGTACAGTGGCCAGCCATGACTGAGTTTCTTTCTGCAAGAACTCGGACAGAACTTCCGCGGTGTGTCTGTTGTCGCCCAAACACTTCATTGCCAATACAGCCTGCTGACGCTTGCCACTAGCTGTCCCATAATGGAACACCTGGTGTGCAACAGTGGCAGCTGCGGATGGAGTGGTTGTGCGACTGCGGTCTGTGGACGAACTCTCGCTTCTGCAGGAGGACGAGGAAGAGGAGGAGGGGGGGGCGAACGCCTATAGCCAACTGTTTCCTAGACCGTGGGCTAGGCAGAACTGTCCCAATATTGCTGTCCCCTGTGGACCCTGCATCCACCACATTCACCCAGTGTGCCGTGATGGACACGTAACGTCCCTGGCCATGCCTACTGGTCCATGCATCTGTTGTCAGGTGCACCTTTGTAGTCACAGATTGCCTGAGTGCATGGACGATGCGGTCTTTAACATGCTGTTGGAGGGCTGGGATGGCTTTTCTAGAAAAGTGTCGACTGGGTAGCTCGTAGCGTGGTACAGCGTAGTCCATCAGCGCTTTGAAAGCTTTGCTTTCAACTAACCGGTAGGGCATCATCTCTAATGAGATTAGTCTAGCAATGTGGGCGTTCAAACCCTGTGTACGCGGATGCGAGGATGAGTACTTCCTTTTCCTAACAAGAGTCTCATGTAGGGTGAACTGGACTGGAGAGCTGGAGATCGTGGAACTAGCGGTGGTGCCGGTGGATATGGCAGACTGAGAGAGGGTTGGAGATGGTATTCTTGCCGGTGCCCTACATGCAGTGTTTCCTACTACGAACCTGGTGATTCCCTGACTGCTTTGGCCTGGAGACGAAAGCTGCACAGATACTGCAGGTGGTGCGGGAAATGGTCGGCTTACAGTGAGGGAAGGGATGTAGCGTTGCTGACTAGCTTCATTGGCCGAGGGTGCTGCAACCTTTAGGGACGTTTGGTAGTTAGTCCAGGCTTGCAAATGCATAGTGGTTAAATGTCTATGCATGCAACTTGTATTTAGACTTTTAAGATTCTGACCTCTGCTTAAGGTAGTTGAACATTTTTGACAGATGACTTTGCGCTGATCATTTGGATGTTGTTTAAAAAAATGCCAGACTGCACTCTTTCTACTATCGGATACCTTTTCAGGCATTGCAGACTGAGCTTCTTTAACCGGATGGCCACGCTGTCCTCCAACTGGTTTTGGTTTTGCCACGCGTTTTTGGCCAGATACAGGCCTGGCAGATGGAACCTGTTGTGATGTTGATGCCTGCTGCGGTTCCTCCTCCTCCGCTTCAGAACTACTGCCGTCTGCACCCTGTTCCCCCAATGGCTGCCAATCGGGGTCAACAACTGGGTCATCTATGACCTCCTCTTCTATCTCGTGTGCAACTTCGTCTGTGTCACCGTGTAAGCCGGTGGTATAGCGTTCGTGACGGGGCACCATAGTCTCAGCTGGGTTTGATTCTGGCTCAGTACACTGCGAGGGCAATGTTCTGGTCTGAGTCAAAGGAACAGCATAGTAATCTGGCTGTGGCTGTGCATCAGTGCACTCCATGTCCGATTCAACTTCTAATGGGCATGGCCTGTTAACTGTTTCACTGTCTAACCCAGGAACGGTATGTGTAAAGAGCTCCATGGAGTAACCCGTTGTGTCGCCTGACGCATCCTTCTCTCTTGTTCTGGGTGAAGAAGACAAGGAAGCGACTTGTCCCTGACCGTGAACATCCACTAACGACGCGCTGCTTTTACATTTAGCACTTTCAGAAGAGGAGGCAAAAGAGCTAGAGACTGAGTCAGCAAGGAAAGCCAAAACTTGTTCTTGCTGCTCCGGCTTTAAAAGTGGTTTTCCTACTCCCAGAAAAGGGAGCGTTCGAGGCCTTGTGTAGCCAGACGACGAACCTGGCTCAACAACTCGAGACTTAGGTGCTGTATTGCTTTTACCAAGACCACCTGATGCTCCACCACCACTACCATCATTACCAGCTGACAATGACCGCCCACGGCCACGACCTCTTCCACCAGACTTCCTCATTGTTTGCAAAACGTAACCAAATTAACGGTATCTGTTACTGTAAAACAACTTATAAGGTGAACTCAAACTTCTGTAGGATTTATATATACCTTTATAGGTGGCTGACAATGAAAGGAAAATCAGGCCCAATGTTACACACTAGGTTTTATGTGCCCCAATAATTTGAGACAGATGGCACACACAAGACCGGCACTCAAGCACAAATGCCATTCTTAATCTCCCACTATGTTTTTTTTTTCAGGGAGAATTAAAAAAAAAAAATTCCCAGTATGACACACTAGGTTTTATGTGCCCCGATAATTTGAGACAGATGGCACACACAAGACCGGCACTCAAGCATAAATGCCAATCTTAATCTCCCACTATGTTTTTTTTTTCAGGGAGAATTAAAAAAATTCCCAGTATGACACACTAGGTTTTATGTGCCCCAATAATTTGAGACAGATGGCACACACAAGACCGGCACTCAAGCACAAATGCCAATCTTAATCTCCCACTATGTTTTTTTGTCAGGGAGAATTAAAAAAATTCCCAGTATGACACACTAGGTTTTATGTGCCCCAATAATTTGAGACACATGGCACACACAAGATCGGCACTCAAGCACAAATACCAATCTTAATCTCCCACTATGTTTTTTTTTTTCAGGGAGAATTAAAAAAAAAAAAATTCCCAGTATGACACACTCGGTTTTATGTGCCCCAATAATTTGAGACAGATGGCACACACAAGACCGGCACTCAAGCACAAATGCCAATCTTAATCTCCCAGTATGTTTTTTTGTCAGGGAGAATTTAAACAAAAATAAAAAAATTCCCAGTATGACACACTAGGTTTTATGTGCCCCAATAATTTGAGACAGATGGCACACACAAGACCGGCACTCAAGCACAAATGCCAATCTTAATCTCCCACTATGTTTTTTTTGTCAGGGAGAATTTAAACAAACAAAAAAAATTCCCAGTATGACACACTAGGTTTTATGTGCCCCAATAATTTGAGACAGATGGCACACACAGGACCGGCACTCAAGCACAAATGCCAATCTTAATCTCCCACTATGTTTTTTTCTTCAGGGAAAATTAAAAAAATTCCCAGTATGACACACTAGGTTTTATGTGCCCCAATAATTTGAGACAGATGGCACACACAAGACCGGCACTCAAGCACAAATGCCAATCTTAATCTCCCACTATGTTTTTTTTTTTCAGGGAGAATTAAAAAAATTCCCAGTATGACACACTAGGTTTTATGTGCCCCAATAATTTGAGACAGATGGCACACACAAGACCGGCACTCAAGCACAAATGCCAATCTTAATCTCCCACTATGTTTTTTTTTTCAGGGAGAATAAAAAAAAAAAAAAAAAAAAAAAAAAAAAAAAATTCCCAGTATGACACACTAGGTCTTATGTGCCCCAATAATTTGAGACAGATGGCACACACAAGACCGGCCCTCAAGCACAAATGCCAATCTTAATCTCCCACTATGTTTTTTTTTTCAGGGAGAATTAAAAAAAAAAAATTCCCAGTATGACACACTAGGTTTTATGTGCCCCAATAATTTGAGACAGATGGCACACACAAGACCGGCACTCAAGCACAAATGCCAATCTTAATCTCCCACTATGTTTTTTTGTCAGGGAGAATAAAAAAAAAAAAAGGGACTGTCCTACAATTACTATCTCTCTGCAGTAATCTCAGCAAGGTATGGCATGCAGCAATAACAAGGAGTGGACAGCTGCACAAAAAAAACAAAAGTGTGGACAAACAAACAAGATAGCTGTGCAGAAAGGAAGGAACAACAGGATTTGTGCTTTGAAAAAAGCAGTTGGTTTGCACAGCGGCGTACACACACAGCAACGCAGCTATCAGGGTCAGGGAGCTGTTGTGAATTCTGTTTGTGGGCTCCCTCTGGTGGCTACTGGTGGTACTGGCTGACTTCTGTCCCTTATTTCCAGTTCACCTGTTCCCATCAGGAAATGGGAGTTTCCTATATAGTCTGGCTTCTCAGTCATTCTAGTGCCGGCTATCAATGTTACCAGAGCTCCTCTGTTGCTTGCTACCTGCTCCTAAATCTGCTGATTCAGCTAAGTTGGATCTTTAGTATTTTTTTTGTATGTTTTGTCCAGCGTGCATTTATTTGAATCTTGCTGCTGGAAGCTCTAGAGAACTGAAATGACCACTCCGGTGTCATGAGTTGATATCGGAGTTAAGGTAATTTCAGGATGGTATTTTGTAGGGTTTTGAGTTGACCGCGAAGTCCTCTTTTGTATTTTCTGCTATCTAGTTAGTGGGCCTCTCTTTGCTAAACCTGTATTCATACTGCGTACGTGTTTTCCTCTCAACTCACCGTCATTATATGTTGGGGGCTGCTATCACTTTTGGGGTTTCCCTGGAGGCAAGCCAGGTCTGTGTTTTCCTCTATTAGGGGTAGCTAGATCTTCGGCTGGTGCGCGACATCTAGGGATAAAACGCAGGTATGTTCCCCGGCTATTGTTAGTTGTGCGTTAGGTTCAGCATCGCGGTCAGCTTAGATTCCATCATCCTAGAGCTAGTCCTGTTATTTACTACTTCCCTGCCATTGGGAATCATGACAGTATAGCCGGCCCAGGTATTGGCTGAAGAAGGAGAAAAAAGAAGTTTCCTGACACCTTTTTTTTTTTTTTTTTTGTGTTCTGAAGTTCTGCCTAGCCATAATTGCAGCCTGCTGCTTTTTTCTCCTCTTAATCCCTGAATGGCTCAGGTCTCAGCTGTTGAAAAATGGATATCCAGAGTTTAGCTTCAAATCTGGATAATCTTGCTTCTAAGGTGCAAAATATACAAGACTTTGTCATACATGCTTCTATGCCTGAACCTAAAATTCCTATGCCAGAGTTTTTTTTCTGGAGATAGATCTCGTTTTTTGAATTTCAAGTACAATTGTAAATTGTATCTGTCTCTAAGACCTCACTCCGCTGGAGATCCTGCTCAGCAGGTTAAGATTGTTATTTCGTTGTTGCGGGGTGACCCCCAGAATTGGGCATTTGCATTGGCGCCAGGGGATCCTGCGCTGCTCAGTGTTGATGCGTTTTTTCTGGCGTTGGGGTTGCTCTATGAGGAACCTAATTTGGAGATTCAGGCAGAAAAAGCCTTGATTGCCCTCTCTCAAGGGCATGATGAAGCTGAAATATATTGTCAAAAATTTCGAAAATGGTCTGTGCTTACTCAGTGGAATGAGTGCGCCCTGGCGGCGAATTTCAGAGAGGGTCTCTCGGACGCCGTTAAGGATGTCATGGTGGGGTTTCCTACGCCCACAAGTCTGAATGAGTCCATGACAATGGCTATTCAGATTGACCGGCGTTTTCGGGAGCGCAAACCTGTGCACCATTTGGCGGTGTCCTCTGAGCGGGCTCCGGAGAATATGCAATGTGATAGAATTCTGTCCAGAAGCGAACGACAGAATTACAGGCGTAAAAATGGGTTGTGCTTCTATTGTGGTGATTCTGCTCATGTTATATCAGCATGCTCTAAACGCACAAAAAAGGTTGATAAATCTTTTGCAATTGGTACTTTGCAGTCTAAGTTTATTTTGTCTGTGACCTTGATTTGTTCGTTATCTTCTATTACCGTGGATGCCTATGTGGATTCTGGCGCCTCCCTGAGTCTTATGGATTGGTCCTTTGCCAGACGCTGTGGGTTTAGTCTAGAGCCTTTGGAAGTTCCTATTCCTTTAAAGGGTATCGACTCTACACCACTGGCTAGGAATAAACCACAATACTGGACACAAGTGACTATGTGTATGACTCCTGACCATCGGGAGGTGATTCGCTTTCTTGTATTGTATAACGCATGATGTCTTAGTGCTTGGATTGCCATGGTTACAAACTCATAACCCAGTCCTTGACTGGAAAACTATGTCTGTGATAAGCTGGGGATGTCAGGGGGCTCATGGGGAGGTACCTTTGGTTTCCATTGCTTCATCTACTCCCTCTGAGGTTCCGGCATTTTTGTCTGACTACTGTGATGTTTTTGAGGAGCCTAAAATTAGTTCTCTCCCTCCTCACAGGGATTGCGATTGTGCTATAGATTTGATTCCTGGCAGCAAATTTCCTAAAGGTCGCTTGTTCAATCTGTCAGTGCCGGAACATGCTGCTATGCGAGAGTATATTAAAGAGTCCTTGGAAAAGGGACATATTCGTCCTTCCTCTTCCCCTTTAGGAGCAGGTTTTTTTTTTGTGGGTAAAAAGGATGGCTCCCTGAGGCCTTGTATTGATTATCGGCTGTTGAATAAGATCACAGTCAAATACCAGTATCCTTTGCCACTATTGACTGATTTGTTTGCCCGTATTAAAGGAGCAAGGTGGTTCTCTAAGATTGATCTTCGGGGTGCGTATAATTTGGTGCGGATTAAACAGGGAGATGAGTGGAAAACTGCATTTAATACGCCCGAAGGCCATTTTGAGTATTTGGTAATGCCTTTTGGTCTTTCTAATGCCCCTTCAGTCTTTCAGTCCTTTATGCACAATATTTTCCGTGAATATCTGGATAAATTTATGATTGTGTATTTGGATGATATTTTGATTTTTTCGGATGACTGGGAGTCGCATGTTCAACAGGTTAGGAAGGTTTTTCAGGTTTTACGGGCCAATGCTTTGTTTGTAAAGGGTTCAAAGTGTATTTTTGGGGTTCAGAAGATCTCTTTTTTGGGGTATATTTTTTCCCCCTCTTCTATTGAGATGGATCCTGTCAAGGTTCGGGCTATTTGTGATTGGACGCAGCCTACGTCTCTGAAGAGCCTTCAGAAATTCTTGGGCTTTGCTAATTTCTATCGTCGATTCATAACTGGTTTTTCAAGTGTTGTTAAGCCACTCACTGATTTGACTAAGAAGGGTGCTGATGTTGCCAATTGGTCCTCTGCGGCTGTGGAGGCCTTTCAGGAGCTTAAGCGCCGCTTTTCTTCTGCCCCTGTGTTGCGTCAGCCTGATGTTTCACTCCCTTTTCAGGTCGAGGTTGATGCTTCCGAGATTGGAGCTGGGGCGGTTTTGTCGCAGAGAAGTTCCGATTGCTCAGTGATGAGACCATGTGCGTTCTTCTCTCGAAAATTTTCGCCCGCCGAGCGAAATTATGATGTTGGTAATCGGGAGCTCTTGGCTATGAAGTGGGCATTTGAGGAGTGGCGTCATTGGCTTGAGGGTGCCAGACATCAGGTGGTGGTCTTGACTGATCACAAGAATCTGATTTACCTTGAGTCTGCCAGGCGTCTGAATCCTAGACAAGCGCACTGGTCGTTGTTTTTCTCTCGGTTTAATTTTGTGGTCTCATATCTGCCAGGTTCAAAAAATGTGAAGGCAGATGCCCTTTCTAGGAGTTTTGAGCCTGACTCTCCTGGGGATTCTGAGCCTACGGGTATCCTTAAGGATGGAGTGATATTGTCTGCTGTCTCCCCAGACTTGCGACGTGCTTTGCAGGAGTTTCAGGTGGATAGGCCTGACCGTTGTCCGCCTGGGAGACTGTTTGTTCCAGATGAGTGGACCAGTAGAGTCATTTCGGAGGTGCATTCTTCTGCGTTAGCAGGCCACCCTGGAATCTCTAGTACCAGGGATTTGGTGGCCAGGTCCTTCTGGTGGCCTTCCCTATCTCGGGATGTGCGTACATTTGTGCAGTCTTGTGATGTTTGTGCTCGGGCCAAGCCTTGCTGTTCTCGGGCCAGTGGATTGTTGTTGTCTTTGCCTATTCCGAAGAGACCTTGGACGCACATCTCTATGGATTTTATTTCGGATCTCCCGGTTTCTCAGAAAATGTCCGTCATTTGGGTGGTGTGTGACCGTTTTTCTAAGATGGTTCATTTGGTACCCTTGCCCAAATTGCCGTCTTCATCGGAGTTGGTTCCTTTATTTTTTCAGAATGTGGTCCGTCTACATGGTATTCCGGAAAACATCGTTTCTGATAGGGGATCCCAGTTTGTGTCTAGATTCTGGCAGGCGTTCTGTGCCAGGATGGGCATTGATTTGTCTTTTTCGTCTGCATTCCATCCTCAGACAAATGGCCAGACGGAGCGAACTAATCAGACCTTGGAGACTTATTTGAGGTGTTTTGTGTCTGCTGATCAGGATGATTGGGTCGCCTTTTTGCCATTGGCAGAGTTTGCCCTCAATAATCGGGCCAGTTCTGCCACTCTGGTTTCTCCGTTCTTTTGCAATTCAGGGTTTCACCCTCGTTTTTCATCTGGCCAGGTGGAATCTTCGGATTGTCCTGGAGTGGACACTATGGTGGATAGATTGCATCGGATTTGGAGTCATGTGGTGGACAATTTGAAGTTGTCTCAGGGGAAGACTCAGCAGTTTGCTAATCGTCGTCGTCGTTTGGGTCATCGTCTTCGTGTTGGGGACTTGGTGTGGTTATCTTCTCGCTTCGTCCCTATGAAGGTCTCTTCTCCTAAGTTTAAACCTCGGTTTATAGGTCCTTATAAGATTTTGGAGATTCTTAATCCTGTATCTTTTCGTTTGGACCTACCAGCTGCTTTCACTATTCATAATGGCTTCCATCGGTCGTTGTTGCGGAGGTATGAAGTACCGGTTGTTCCTTCTGTTGAGCCTCCTGCTCCTGTTCTCGTGGAGGGGGAATTGGAGTATGTTGTGGAGAAGATTTTGGACTCTCGCGTTTCCAGACGGTGACTTCAATATTTGGTTAAATGGAAGGGATACGGTCAGGAAGACAATTCTTGGGTGACTGCCTCTGATGTTCATGCCTCTGATTTGGTTCGTGCCTTTCATAGGGCTCGTCCAGATCGCCCTGGTGGTTCTCATGAGGGTTCGGTGCCCCCTCCTCAAGGGGGGGGTACTGTTGTGAATTCTGTTTGTGGGCTCCCTCTGGTGGCTACTGGTGGTACTGGCTGACTTCTGTCCCTTATTTCCAGTTCACCTGTTCCCATCAGGAAATGGGAGTTTCCTATATAGTCTGGCTTCTCAGTCATTCTAGTGCCGGCTATCAATGTTACCAGAGCTCCTCTGTTGCTTGCTACCTGCTCCTAAATCTGCTGATTCAGCTAAGTTGGATCTTTAGTATTTTTTTGTATGTTTTGTCCAGCGTGCATTTATCTGAATCTTGCTGCTGGAAGCTCTAGAGAACTGAAATGACCACTCCGGTGTCATGAGTTGATATCGGAGTTAAGGTAATTTCAGGATGGTATTTTGTAGGGTTTTGAGTTGACCGCGAAGTCCTCTTTTGTATTTTCTGCTATCTAGTTAGTGGGCCTTTCTTTGCTAAACCTGTATTCATACTGCGTACGTGTTTTCCTCTCAACTCACCGTCATTATATGTTGGGGGCTGCTATCACTTTTGGGGTTTCCCTGGAGGCAAGCCAGGTCTGTGTTTTCCTCTATTAGGGGTAGCTAGATCTTCGGCTGGTGCGCGACATCTAGGGATAAAACGCAGGTATGTTCCCCGGCTATTGTTAGTTGTGCGTTAGGTTCAGCATCGCGGTCAGCTTAGATTCCATCATCCTAGAGCTAGTCCTGTTATTTACTACTTCCCTGCCATTGGGAATCATGACAGGGAGCCTTCTAGGGCAGCCCAATGAGCTACAGCGCTGAGGAAAAAAATTGTAGCTTCCACTGTCCCTGCAAACAAAAGGTGGTGTTGCACAGTGGAAATCGCTACAGCACAAGCGGTTTGGGGCTTTATGTACCCTGCCTAACACTATCCCTGCTTCTGAAGAAGCGGCAGCAACCTCTCCCTACGCTCAGATCAGCAGCAGTAAGATGGCGGTCGGCGGGAACGCCCCTTTATAGCCCCTGTGACGCCGCAGAAAGCAAGCCAATCACTGCAATGCCCTTCTCTAAGATCGTGGGGACTGAGATCTATGTCATCACGCTGCCCACACTCTGCGTCCACCTTCATTGGCTGAGAAATGGCGCTTTTAGCGTCATTGAAATGCGACTTTGGCGCGAAAGTCGCGTACCGCATGGCCGACCCCACACAGGGATCGGGTCGGGTTTCATGAGACGCCGACTTTGCCAAAAGTCGGCGACTTATGAAACTGACCGATCCGTTTCGCTCAACCCTAATTGCCTGGGCTAGATGCAGTTAAAAATCAGCACTTAGATAAACAGGTGGTGTAGCTTGCTTCATGGGTGGGGTACTCTGCTGAGTAGCACAAAATGCAACTAAGCCCAAAAGGTTTCCCTGAGCAAGATGCAGTTAAAAATCAGTGCATAGATAAACAGGCGGTGTAGCTTGCTTCATGGGTGGGGTACTCGGCTGAGTAGCAGAAACTGCTACTAGGCCCAAAGTATTGCCTGGGCTAGATGCAGTTAAAAATTAGTACTTAGATAAACAGGCGGTCTAGCTTGCTTCATGGGTGGGGTACTCTGCTGAGTAGCACAAAATGCAACTAGATCTAAAAGGATTTCCTAGGCTAGATGCAGTTAAAAATTAGTAATTAGATAAACAGGCAGTGTAGCTTGCTTCATGGGTGGGGTACCCTGCTGAGTAGCACAAAATGCAACTAGGCCCAAAAGGATTTCCTGGGCTAGATGCAGTTAAAAATTTAGTAATTAGATAAACAGGTGGTGTAGCTTGCTTCATGGGTGGGCTACTCTGCTGACTAGCAGACACTGAAGCTTTGGAGCAGACCATAGTATGAGTAAACAGCTCTGCAGACTCAACCATCTGTGTTACCCCAAGGCATAGTGTATGTAGTTTCTAAAGGGTAATAGGAGGGAGTGACCCCACCCACCTGGAATTGATGATGCCATCGTCATGTAAAATACAGCACAGGGACTCCAAAAAGAGACTCCATTTTTTCCAAAAATTGGGCCACAGACACCACTTAAGTGGCATCAATTTCGCCAGAGTTTCTTAAAATGGTTGGTGAGGTGATTTTCAAAAATCATCAAGCTTTTAGTCTCCCCAGGATGACACAGGGGTAGAAAAGTCCTTGCGGATCCAGGATTTGTTCATCTTGATGAACATTAGTCTTTCTACATTGTCACTGGACAGCCGCGTGCGCTTATCTGTCAGCACACCACCAGCAGCGCTGAACACACGTTCAGAGAGAATGCTGGCTGACAAGATCTCCAAGGCGTGAGTGGCGAGCTCAGGCCATTTTTCCAGATTGGAAGCCCAAAATGAGCAAGGGTCCAGTTCCACAGTCATGGCATCGATGTTAACTTGGAGATACTCCTGTACCATCCTCTCTAGTTGTTGGCTATGCGTCAGACTTCTTGTCTCCTGTGGCCTTGCAAAGGATGGCCTAAAAAATTCTTGAAACGATTGGAAAAAAATTGCTGTTACCACCAGATACGCTGTTACTGTTACGGTTTGAGTGATGACTTGACAGTCCCACGGTTGGCAAGTTAGAACTCAGAGATTCACAACGTACACTGTTATGATCTGGTGACCTTGGAGCCACATGGGACTTTCTCAGGAGTAGGTGGAACCTGTGCTGACCGCAAACCCTAAACTGACACCGCAACTAGAAGTAGCCGTGGGGTGTACCTAACATATCCTAGACACCTCGACACAGCCGGAGGACTAAATACCCCTATAGATGGAAATGGGAATTCTATCTTGTCTCAGAGCAGAACCCCAAAGGATAGGCAGCCCCCCACAAATATTGACTGTGACTATTAGAGGAAAAGACACACGCAGGCAGAAATCAGGATTTAGCAAAAGAGGCCACGCTAGCTAAATAGGAAAGGATAGGACAGAATACTAAGCGGTCAGTATTAAAACTCTAAAAATATCCACAGCAGATAATACAAAAATTCCACCATCTAACTAAAGACATGGAATGTATATCTGCTTCTCCTGAGAATCCAACTTGACTGAAAATATCCAAACACAGTCTAAGCTGGACAAGAAAAAAACATGAATAGCACTGAATTGTAAAGCACACAGCATGTGTGCTGTAGAAACAAAAACCAGACACTTATCTTTGCAGATTTGGCAGCAGGGCAGGAGGAACCAGACAGAGATGCAAAACCTCCAAGAACAATGGACAACTGGCAAGGGCTAATGAATCCTGCACACCTAAATATCCCAGTCAGAGCTGCAATCAGCAGGGACACCTGCCCAGGATTGCAACCCAGGGACAACTGCATTACTATCAACAACCACCGGAGGGAACCCAAGAGCAGAATTCACAACAGTACACCACTCAGGGGTGGATTAAGGGTAGCCAGGGCCCCGGGCTGTTCAGACACTGTGGGCCCCCCCGGTCATGTGATGGGGGTCATGTGACGGGGGTCATGTGACGGGGGTCATGTTATACCCGAACCAGATTATTCCAGAAAAATGGCCGGGCCCTACTCTACTGTAACCTATTAAATATTTGTTAAAATCTGCAATACAATTTAGGTATATTTTGACGAATAATATCACATACAAGGAACAAATACCACCGCGCCATGACCAGACCACAAATTACAACCACAGTGATCGAATAATATCACATACAAGGAACAAATACCACCGCACCATGGCAAGACCACATATTACCACCACTTGGTGACCAAATAGCACATTCAAGGGACAAATACCACAACACCATTTCCAGACCACATATTACCACCACATAGTGACTGAATACTTCAATACTGATCAGTAATTAAAAAAAAAACCAACACAATACTATCACCATAAGTGCCAGTATTCACAGGAGATCTGTACTTAGTATGCAGTGTCTGTGCAGAGGTAATACAGAGATCACTGGTGACATTATACACAGGAGCTCTGTATATAATGTATAGGTAATACAGTGATCACTGGTGACATTGTACACAGGACCTCTGTATATAGTATACAGTGTATAGTGTCAGTGTATAGGTAACACTGACTCACCAGTGACGTCTCTAGGTGAAGTCCTTCATCTTTCATCCAGCACAGACCGCCATCATTTCTTCCAGCCAGGACTCGTTTCTGCAGGAAATAACACAGTTATCTCGACTCTGCTTGCAGAACACATTACTTAATTTTTCACAACTTCTACATTACACCACATGGAGAAAAAAAGGCGATATAGTGTCACTCTGCACAGTAACAGGACCCCCCCCCCCCCCATTTAAAACAGTATACTCAAAAAATAAAATAAATACATCACTGCAGTAATAATATCACTTAATTAGCCCCTATGGTAATAATATTCCCCACCCTGGCCCCGTGTGTCTCATTCCTGGCTCCAGCCATATGTTCTCCCATCCTGCACTCATGAGTATCCATTCTACACCATATGATCTCCCCATCCTGCCCCATCTGTCTCCATCGTATCCATCCTGCCCCATGATTCAATCCTGCCCTATGTCTTTCATTCTGCCCCGTGTCTCCAATCATGCCCGGTGTCTACATTCTGCCCATGCCTCCAGTCCTGCCCCCAGTGTGTCCAGCAATCTGCCCCAGTGTGTCCAGCATATTACCCCCAGTGTGTCCAGCATATTACCCCCAGTGTGTCCAGCAATCTGCCCCAGTATGTCCAGCATATTGCCCCAGTGTCCAGCAATCTGCCCCAGTGTGTCCAGCATTGCCCCCAGACAGTGTCTCCAGCAATCTGCCCCAGTGTCTGGTCTGACTCCAGCATATTGCCCCCAGTGTGTCCAGCATTGCCCCCAGACAGTGTGTCCAGCAATCTGCCCCAGTGTGTCCAGCAATCTGCCCCAGTGTCTCCAGCATATTACCCCCAGTGTGTCCAGCAATCTGCCCCAGTATGTCCAGCATTGCCGTCAGTGTGTCCAGCAATCTGCCCCAGTGTCTCCAGCATTGCTCCAGTGTCTCCAGCATTGCCCCAGTGTCTCCAGCAATCATCTGCCCCAGTGTGTCCAGCAGTCTGCCCCAGTGTGTCCTCCAGCATTGCCCCAGTGTGTCCAGCAGTCTGCCCCAGTGTCTCCAGGATTGCCCCAGTGTCTCCAGCATTGCTCCAGTGTCTCCAGCAATCTGCCCCAGTGTGTTCTCCAGCAATCTGCCCCAGTGTGTCCTCCAGCATTGCCCCAGTGTGTCCTCCAGCATTGCCCCAGTGTCTCCAGCATTGCCCCAGTGTCTCCAGCATTACCCCAGTGTCTCCAGCAATCTGCCCCAATGTGTCCTCCAGAATTGCCCCAGTGTCTCCAGCATTCCCCCAGTGTCTCCAGCATTGCCCCAGTGTCTCCAGCATTGCCCCAGTGTCTCCAGCAATCATCTGCCCCAGTGTGTCCTCCAGCATTGCCCCCAGTGTGTCCAGCAATCTGCCCCAGTGTCTCCAGCATTGCCCCAGTGTCTCCAGCAATCTGCCCCAGTGTCTCCAGCAATCTGCCCCGTGTGTCCTCCAGCATTGCCCCAGTGTGTCCATCAATCTGCCCCAGTGTCTCCAGCATTGCCCCAGTGTCTCCATCAATCTGCCCCAGTTTGTCCTCCAGCAATCTGCCCCAGTGTCTCCAGCATTGCCCCAGTGTCTCCAGCAATCTGCCCCAGTGTCTCCAGCATTGCCCCAGTGTCTCCAGCATTGCCCCAGTGTCTCCAGCAATCTGCCCCAGTGTCTCCAGCATTGCCCCCAGTGTGTCCAGCAATCTGCCCCAGTGTCTCCAGCATTGCCCCAGTGTGTCCTCCAGCATTGCCCCCAGTGTGTCCACCGCTAGCTTATCAAAAAACAAAACAAAACAAAAAAACAAACAAACAGAGTCTCCTCACCTGACCAGCGCTCCAGGCGGCGAGCTCCCTCCAGCAGCACACACTCGCCGGCGACTGACAATGACGTCAGATGCCGGCGACGTGTGCGCTGCGGCCGACTTCAGCTGCCAGCCTCCAATTGGCTGGCGGCTGTTGTTAACTATTGATGTGCGGGCGCGCGCCCGCACGTCAATAGGAAACCGCCACAGCGCTGGAAGGGGCCCGGTGAGCAGATAAGAAGGGGCCCGATGCGGGCCCCCTCTCTCTGCCCACCGGGTCCGGGGGCACATAAATGCCGGCGGGCATTCACAGTCACACTCGGCCGGATTATCAGAGGGTCAATCTGTGCGGTAGCCCAGGGCCCCCCCACACCACTGGGCACTGGGCTACCGCCCATATTGACCCTCTAATAATCCGCCCCTGACACCACTGGTGTTTTGTGGAAAAGCAGACGTAAGATTCTGTAACAGTCTCTGCTGATACTCCTGCATGTGTGAATCATTTTCTATGGCAGGAATTATTTCGCCAAATTTACTTTTGCACCGGGGATCTAAGAGTGTGGCAACCCAGTAGTCGGCATTACTTCGGATTCTGACAATCCGAGGGTCATGTTGCAGGTAGTGCAGCAAGAAGGCACTCATGTGTCTTGTGCATCCAGGAGGACCAAGTCCTTGTTGTCTTGGTGGCGGCGATGTGAGAATCATGCTTCCTTCCTCTGCCCTCTCCCCCCAACCTCGCACTACAGAAATTTGATCAAGGTCTCCCTCATCTGGTGATGAGTCTTCCATGCCCAGTGCCAGTTCGTCCTCCACTTCTTCCTTGGCTCCTGCACCTTCCTCAACAGTTTGGCTGCTACCCCCACCCTCCACTCCAATGCCAGCTGCCTTGGTGCTGCCAACCGTCTGGACCTTGGAGATATTATCCCTTCCGCATATGACCCCTCCTGTTCCTCCTCCTCCTCCTCCTCTTGTCCCACCACCTGACTCCGAATACTGTTTAAGGTGTGCTCCAGCATGTAAACGACCGGAATAGTCATGCTGATAATGGCATCGTCAGCACTAAACATCTTCGTCGCTATTTCAAAACTGTGCAGAAGGGTGCATAGGTCCCTGATCTGAGACCACTCCTGCAACGTGATTTGCCCCACCTCTGGATCTCGTTGGCCCAGGCTATAAGTCATAACGTATTGCACCAGGGCTCGTCGGTGCTGCCACAGTCACTGCAACATGTGCAGAGTTGAATTCCATCATGTGGGCACATCGCATTTCAGCCGGTGAACTGGCAGGCCCAACGACTTCTGTAGAGATGTAAGTCGTTGAGCTGCAGGATGCGGATGGCGGAAGTGAGCACACAGCGACCGTGCCCTCTGCAGAAGCCCATCTAGTCCTGGATAGTGGGATAAATATTGCTGGATAACCAGGTTCAAAATGTGAGCCATACAAGGCACGTGTGTGACATTGCCCCGGGGAAGGGCCGCACCCAGGTTTGCAGCATTGTCGCACACAGCCTTCCCTGGCTGCAAGTTCAGTGGAGACAACCATTGATGGAACTCGGTCTCCAGAGATGACCACAACTCCTCAGCTGCGTGACTCACTTATCCCAGACATTTCAAGGTAAACACCGCCTGATGCCATTGAGCCCTGGTGACAGCATAGTAAGTAGGTGTGCAGCATTCCTTCTGCGCAGCTAGAACGCGGGTAGCATTACCAGACAGGCTTTGAGTGCAGGTGGAGGACCGAGATGAGGTTGAGGAGGCAGAAGCAGTGGAGAAACTTAGAGATACAGAGCATTGACGTGCAACTCGTGGGGACAGCAAGACTTGGACAGCAGCCCCTTCTCCTGATGTCACCATAATTACCCAGTGCCCAGTCACCGACATGTAACGCCCCTGTCCATGTCTACTCGTCTAAGTGTCTGTGGTGAAATGCACCCTGTCACATACAGAGTTTCTCAAGGAAGCGGCTATGCTGTGTGTGACATGCTGGTGTAGCGCAAGCACAGCTTTCTTTGAGAAGTAGTGGCGACTGGTCATCTGGTACTGGGGCACTGCGACGGACATAAGGTCTCGAAAATCCTCTGTGTCCACCAGGCAGAAAGGCAGCATTTCTGTAGCCAAGAGCTTGCAGATGGTGAAATTCAACCTCTTAGCTTTGTGATGGCTAGGAGGAAATGGTCTTTTACTTGTCCACATCTGAGGGACCGAGGGCTGGCTGCCGTGCTTAGACGGGGTTGAGTAGGGTGTCTCCGGCAAACTGCTGGTCTGTGAGGAAGGTGCAGGTGGAGATGTTATGTTGCCTTGATCAAAATGTGGTGGTCTCGATGTCGGAGAGCGCTAAACACCAGCACGTGTTTCCACTTGCAAATTTACTGATGACCTGCCAATTACACTGGCTGTTGCGGGTAAAGAGGTGGAAGGTATGCATCCAAAACCATGTGCCACTGCTGTCCCCACAGTCACAGAGGATGAAGAGGCCGCGGATGCACTTGATGGGGCAGACGGTTGTTGGCCTGGCCCACTAGGCCGCATTGTAGCACAGTGAGCTTCCCACTGCAACTTATGCCTCAAATCCATGTGACGGTTCATGCAGAATTTAAATATTTGCAGAAGACACTAAACTCTGCAGGGTAATCAACACAGAGGAGGACAATTTTATATTACAGGATGATTTATGTAAACTAGAAGCTTGGGCTGACAAATGGCAAATGAGCTTTAATGGGGATAAATGTAAGGTCATGCACTTGGGTAGAAGTAATAAGATGTATAACTATGTGCTTAATTCTAAAACTGGGCAAAACAGTCAATGAAAAAGACCTGAAATTACAAACTCACATTTAGTGGCCAGTGTCAGGCTGCTACAAGGGCAAATAAAATAATGGGATGCGTTAAAAGAGGCATAGATGCTTATGAGGAGAACATAATTTTACCTCTATACAAGTCACTAGTTCGACCACACTTAGAATACTGTGTACAGTTCTGGTCTCCGGTGTATAAGAAAGACATAGCTGAACTAGAGTGGGTGCAGAGAAGAGCGACCAAGGTTATTAGAGGACTGGGGGGTCTGCAATACCAAGATAGGTTATTACACTTGGGGCTATTTAGTTTGGAAAAACGAAGGCTAAGGGGTGATCTTATGTTAATGTATAAATATATGAGGGGACAGTACAAAGACCTTTCTGATGATCTTTTTAATCATAGACCTGAGACAGGGACAAGGGGGCATCCTCTACGTCTGGAGGAAAGAAGGTTTAAGCATAACAACAGACGTGGGTTCTTTACTGTAAGAGCAGTGAGACTATGGAACTCTCTGCCGTATGATGTTGTAATGAGTGACTCATTACTTAAATTTAAGAGGGGACTGGATGTCTTTCTTGAAAAGTATAATGTTACATGTTATATATATATTAGATTCCTTGATAGGGCGTTGATCCAGGGAACTAGTCTGATTGCCATATGTGGAGTCGGGAAGGAATTTTTTTCCCCAATGTAGAGCTTACTCTTTGCCACATGGTTTTTTTTTTGCCTTCCTCTGGATCAACATGTTAGGGCATGTTGGGTTAGGCTATGGGTTGAACTAGATGGACTTAAAGTCTTCCTTCAACTTTAATAACTACAGTATATTACTATGTAAGTACTCAAACTATACATTTTTTTGCCTCTACTGAGATTTTGGTGACAAATCTTACAGACAACATGAGTTGGGTCATCCTTTGTGATCTCAAAAAATGCCCAGGCTATGCAAGGCTTAGAGCCCATGCGACCTGAAGAGCCACCACGACTTGTGCTCAGAGGCACAGTTGTGGTTGAGGATGCAGTTGTTGACGTGCTTCCAGTACTCCGTCTCTGTCCAGGAAGGCGCAACCTAACTTCGTCGTCAGACTTGTCACTAGCATCCTCCTCCACCTCCTCTGCTGACCTCATGGACTGGCGGACTGTGGGTTGACAGTAAGTGGGGTCTCCAACCTCGTCATCATCACCCTCTGTGTTCTCACACCCATCGTCCTCAGAGCCAACCTCTTCCTGCCCTGACCGAAAAGTCAAGTTTTCGTTCCAATCAGGTATCTCAGTCTCATCATCATCTTCCTCATTGTCTCCACCAACAGGAGTTACAGTTTGGGAATGAGGGTCTATATTATGCTCAGAACCTTCTTCATCTGGGCCTGGGTTCGACTCACAAAGATTCTGGGCATCAGTGCAGATCATTTCCTCGTCTGGATTCACAGAAGCTCTGGAGCAGACCTCTGATTCCCAGGCTATAGTATGAGTAAACAGCTCTGCAGACTCAACCATCTGTGTTACCTCATACTCAGATGGGCGGCTGGAGACTTGGGAGCTGTGAGGAAGCAAGTGCGATTGGGGTGACACCTCTGAGGACTGGAGTATTTGTGATGTTGAAGTTGAGGTGGAGGAGAGCCCACTTGAATGAACACTTGATATCCATTCAAGCACCTGCTGTTTTTGTGCCTCATCTGGAATTTGTAGCGATGCTCGTAAGAAAGGGATCATATCAGATTGTCCACAAAAAGAAGTAGACATCTTACTTTGGCTGGAAGATGGTCTTTCTTCTGCAGATGTTACTGTTGCTTTACCACCTACCCCACGGACACAACCTTTTTTTCCCTTTCCAACACGCCTATTCCCCTTTCCACCAGCAGGAGGCTTTTTGCCACTCATTTTGGTGCTTTACTAATTGACAACTCTGTAGTTGTTGGCACAAAAAATGATGGATGGAAACCGAGCAGATCTGAGTGGCCAAGCTGTGGTACTAGGCCCAAAACGATTTACTGGGTTAGATGCAGTGAAAATTTAGATACACAGACGGTGTAGTTAGCTTCACAGGCGGGCTACTCCGCTAATGTGCAGACACTGCTCCTAGGCCCAAAACGATTTACTGGGTGAGATGCAGTAAAAATTTAGATACACAGGCAGTGTAGCTTCACAGGCGGGCTACTCCGCTGACATGCAGACACTGCTCCTAGGCCCAAAATGATTTACTGGGTTAGATGCAGTAAAAATTTAGATACAGAGGCGGTGTAGTTAGCTTCACAGGCGGGCTACTCCGCTGACGTGCAGACACTGCTCCTAGGCCCAAAACGATTACTGGGTTAGATGCAGTGAAAATTTAGATACACAGACGGTGTAGTTAGCTTCACAGGCGGGCTACTTCGCTAATGTGCAGACACTGCTCCTAGGCCCAAAACGATTTACTGGGTGAGATGCAGTAAAAATTTAGATACACAGGAGGTGTAGCTTCACAGGCGGGCTACTCCGCTGATGTGCAGACACTGCTCCTAGGCCCAAAATGATTTACTGGGTTAGATGCAGTAAAAATTTAGATACACAGGCGGTGTAGTTAACTTTACAGGTGTGCTACTCCGCTGACGTGCAGACACTGCTCCTAGGCCCAAAACGATTTACTGGGTTAGATGCAGTAAAAATGTAGATACACACACAGGCGGTGTAGCTTCACAGGCGGGCTACTCCGCTAATGTGCAGACACTGCTCCTAGGCCCAAAACGATTTACTGGGTGAGATGCAGTAAAAATTTAGATACACAGGCAGTGTAGCTTCACAGGCGGGCTACTCCGCTGACATGCAGACACTGCTCCTAGGCCCAAAACGATTTACTGGGTTAGATGCAGTAAATATTTAGATACACACACTGGCGGGCTGCTCCGCTGATGTGCAGACACTGCTCCTAGGCCCAAAACGATTTACTGGGTTAGATGCAGTGAAAATTTAGATACACAGACGGTGTAGTTAGCTTCACAGGCGGGCTACTCCGCTGACGTGCAGACACTGCTACTAAGCCCAAAATGATTTATTGGGTTAGATGCAGTAAAAATTTAGATACACAGGCGGTGTAGTTAGCTTTACAGGTGTGCTACTCCGCTGACGTGCAGACACTGCTCCTAGGCCCAAAACGATTTACTGGGTTAGATGCAGTAAAAATGTAGATACACACACAGGCGGTGTAGCTTCACAAGCGGGCTACTCCGCTGACTTGCAGACACTTCTCCTAGGTCTAAAACGATTTACTGGGTTAGATGCAGTAAAAATTTAGATACACAGGTGGTGTAGCTTCAAAGGCGGGTTACTCCGCTGATGTGCAGACACTACTACTAAGCCCAAAACGATTTACTGGGTTAGATGCAGCAAAAATTTAGATACACAGGTGGTGTAGTTAGCTTCATAGGCGGCCTACTCCGCTGATGTGCAGACACTGCTCCTAGGCCCAAAACTATTTACTTGGTTAGATGCAGTAAAAATTTAGATACACAGGCGGTGTAGTTAGCTTCACAGGCGGGCTACTCCGCTGACGTGCAGACACTGCTCCTAGGCCCAAAACGATTTACTGGGTTACATTCAGTAAAAATTATTAGATACACAGGCAGTGTAGCTAGCTTCACAGGCAGGCTACTCAAATGACTACAAACAACCACAAGATGGCAGTCAAATTACTGTCATCTTAAAGAAGCCAACCATAAATAAAAACTTAATAAATTTTATTAAAGAAAAAGTAAAGACAATACATATATATATTAAAAAGCTACTTCCTTTTTACCGGGTCATACCCCACAGGAAAGCCGTGAGAAGCACACTATATGCTATATCCAGACAAATAAAGTGCGTATATCAAAAACTGCCTATGTCTCCTAAAAAACACATAGATTATATATATAAGGTGCTATCTGCATCCTCTTTCTAATATCAGTGTCTCATATTTTTAAAGCAGCCCTTTAGATCATTATACCCTATCATACCACCATGGACTGACCATTTCACATATCACAGTATAAGGTAAGTAAGTTTATATACATACAATTACCTAAATTAGGTCTTTACTTGTGTGCATCCTCCCACGGCTTTTCCCAGCGCACCGACGCGCGTTTCGCCCTTGCTTCTTCCGGGGGCGTGAGATGACTCAGATGACTCAGATGACTACCAGACAATGCTATTAGTCAAAAAGGATTGGCTGAGCTAGATTACACCAAATGCTGTGACAAACACTTGCACAGCCCTGGCACAGACCTGCCTGGCAAAATGTGCTATGAACTGCTGTAACCTACCCTGAAAAGGGCTGATATTACAACTAGTCCCGACTCCTGACTCCCTAAACCTATCTCTCTCTGTCTATCAGAAAATTTGCTCGCAAAAAATACTGTTGGACTGTATAGTGCCCACAGCAGCAGCGGTGCCGTCTAACACTAAGCTGCAGCAGTGAGGAAATGGTGGCGACGGGGAAAATGGCTGGTTCTTATGGGGCAAGGACATGTGACATACACAGCCAATGACACATGCCCTTGCTTGTGTGCATCACATGCACATTGCAGTGTGTGTGTGCACTACTGATAGGCTGAGAGACTGCACCGCCCCACTGTAAATGCGGGAAAGAAAAAAAAAATGGAGATCGGCATTATTTCAGCACAGATCTATCCCCCGCTCCCCCTGCCCACTATACACTTAAACAGTCTATTAACTTAATTTGTAAAGCGCTGCGGAATATGTTGGCGCTATATAAATAAAATTATTATCAAGTTAGGCTTTTGGTGAACGAACAGTTATCGAATAGAAACTCGAACAGCCGAATTTTAAGCAAACTGTTAGAGTTCGACGAACGACTCGAACACCGCCAAAAACAGCTCGAATTTGAAATTGGCGAACAGTTCGACTCGAACACCGCTCATCTCTATTGGGGAACACTGGGCTAGATGGTCCTAATTTTTTTTCTAGATTACATTTTTCTAAAATGTTCAGGCCACGGTCCTAGAATGTGAAGGCTGACACTTTATCAAACAGCCATGATTTAGTTTCTTGTCAAGAACCTCCATCCTCGATTTTTCCTCAGGGCTTAGCGGTTTCCATGTTGTCCTCGGAGTTGGAAGCGGAGATATGTAGAGTCCAGTCATTTGTCTGTTGTGTATCCGCTTTTTGGGCTCCCCTGGTGGTTGCTGGTGGTACTGGTGACTTGTTTGCACTTTGCTGCTTCTGTTCACCTGCTTCCATCAGTGTTTGGGAGTTTCCTATTTAGCCTTGCTCTCCAGTCTTTTCCTTGCCGGTCATCATTGTAACCAGAGCCTTCGGTTGCATGTTCCTGCTACTAGTCTGCTGATCAGCTAAGTGGACTTTGTCCTTTTGTTTTGTATCTTTAGTCTAGTTTGCAGTTTTTGTATTCTCTGTAGCTGGAAGCTCTTGCGGGCTGAAATTGCCACTCCTGTGTCATGAGTTGACACAGGAGTCTTAAAGTAATTTCAGGATGGTTTTTGAAAGGGTTTTCAGTTGACCGTGAAGTCCTCTTTTGTATCCTTCTGCTATCTAGTAAGTGGACCTCTCTTTGCTAAATCTACTTTCATACTGTGTATGTCTTTTCCTCTTAATTCACCGTTATTACATGTGGGGGGCTGCTATCATCTTTTGGGGTATTTCCCTAGAGGTAAGCCAGGTCTATTTCTTCCTCTACCAGGCGTAGTTAGTCCTCCGGCTGGCGCGTGGCATATAGGAAGCTGTAGGTATGCTCCCTGGCTACTGTTAGTTGTGTGGTAGATTTAGCTCACGGTCAACTCGAGTTTCCATCACCCGAGAGCTCGTTCGTTACTTATATGTTTCTTACGTTCCCTTGCCATTGGGAACCATGACATTTGTCCCTTCCTCTTCTTCAGGTTCCAAATTATTTGCATCTGTGTATCTAAGATTGTGTATTTTACCACAGTTTCAAGATTTGTTCTCGGAAAGCCGATCGTTTGGCCAAGGCTTTCCATCTTAAGTTTACTGGGAAACCTGGAGTCCGGTGACCCTCCAAGAAGAAGGGGCACTGTCATGTTTCCACCACTGACTGTGTCCAGCTCAGCCATAAAATCATGGTCGTGTTGAGATGTCAGTATTGTGAGTGACAGCTCAGCCATCCAATCTAGGGAAGGGGAGTGCTAAGCTGTCAGTATTGTGAGTGACAGTCCAGCCACCAATCAGGACAGGGGCGTGCTGTGTTTCTTCCCGGTGCCTCTCATTCTGAATGATTTCCTGGCTATTTAGCTGGCTGTCAGTGTCTGATTATTGCCAGTCGCAGCTTTAGCTCAGTGGTGTGTGTGTGTCTTATTTTCCAGTGCTGTTTTTGATCTTTTGCTGCCTGACCTTGGACCTTGCCTTTGATCATCCATTTGCCTAGCCCATTTGCCATGATCCACTGCCTTCCTGGAATTCTGTCCTCAGACTATGACCTGACTATGCCTTTGTCTTACCCCTCTGTTTATGACAAGCTCTCTTGATATCTTAGCCTGGACTTCTTGACTACCCTGTCTCACGGCATGTTCATAAGTAGTGACTAAGCAGCATCACATTTGTGACTTAGCGTTAAAGTGATGACGCACAGTATATGTGCATGTTTGTATATTGTTCACATAGCGTATTTGTGCACCTGCATATTAAATTCATGCTAAAGGTGTGTAGGGCTAATTTTTGTTTGTATTAGTGTAAAAAATCCACTGTACATTTGCACTGTAAGGCCATGTTCACACTTTGCGGGTTTTACCGCGGATCCGCGGCGATTTTGATGCTGCGGGTCCGCAGCAGTTTCCATTGCATTTACATTTACATGTAAACCCTATGGAAACCAGAAACCGCTGTGCACATGCTGCGGGAAAAAACGCGCAGAAACGCAGCGGTTTACAACCCGCAGCATGTCACTTCTTTGTGCAGAATCGCAGCGATTCCGCACACATAGGAATGCATTGAACCGCTTACTTCCCGCATGGGGCTGTGCCCACGATGCGGGAAGTAAGCGGATAATGTGCAGATGGTACCCGGGGTGGAGGAGAGGAGACTCTCCTCCAGGCCCTGGGAACCATATTTGTGTGTAAAAAAAAAGAATTAAAATAAAAAATAATGATATACTCACCTCTCAGCGCTGCACGCGGCCGTCTGGTCTGGGTTGCTGTGCGAGCAGGGCCTGAGATGACGTCGCGGTCACATGACCGTGACGTCACGAAGGTCCTTCTCGCACAGCATCTTTGGAACCGGACCGCCACGTGCAGCGCCGAGGAGATCGGGACATCAGAGGGTGAGTATATAACCAATTTTTATTGTTTTTACCATTACTATTGATGCTGCATATTGCTGCATATGCAGCATCAATAGTATAGGAGTAAACCCACAGCGGGAACCGCAAAACAAACCGCGATAAATCTGCAGGGATAACCGCAGCGGTTTTGCCCTGCAGATTTATCAAATCCGCTGCGGGAGAACCCACAGAGGACGCCGCAAAGTGTGCACATAGCCTAATTGATATCAGAAATTCAAGGCAGAACCTTTGATATTTGAAAGGGATTTACTGCTCCAGGTAACCTCACGGATTGGCTAGTTTCAAGGCAGAATACATGCAGAAACTGCTTCCGTACGTGACATGTCATTTAGTGAAAGGCTGGGTTCACATTACGTTACAGGCGTCCGTTAGACGTACTACATTACACTGCGGCATAACGCGGTGTAATGTAGTCCGTTAACGCCGCCATTGAGTCCAATGTCGAACGCATCGCTAGCGCACGCCCGCAATGGGAATGCGCTAGTGATGTGCCGTCATAGAGTGACGGACCCTGGGACGCGGGCTGCAGCGTTTCCGGGTCCGTCACTGCTAGCGCAGATAGAGCATCTGCTAGCTCTATCTGCGCGATGACACATCGGCACTTGCGTTAACAGCAGCCCGTTAACGCATGTGTTGAACGAGCTGCTGTTAACGCAATGTGAACCTGCCCAAAGCGTTTTCTAATCCAAGTGTTGAATAGCAACTGCGTTTTCACATTTAAAAAAAAAGTAGGAGATTGTGATGGGTTTTTACATGGATTTTGGCTCAGAATACATAGAAAAATCCACGTAAACATACTCAGTATGTAGTTGAAAAATATCAGCATTAAATAAGTAACGTGTTCCCTTTTAATCTTTTCAGCCATTTCTTTTGTTATGCCTATGTCTTGTAACACAAGTATTCAAAAAATGACTTATTTTGTCTATATGGGACAGTAGGCCTTACAAAACAAAAGTAAAGTAATAATAACAAACTTTTTAGTGGGATATCTTTTCCCTTGAAACAAGATAGGGATGTACCGTAAGTACAATTAGCTCCATTTAGCTGCTTCCAGCTAGGAAGCCTGGGGATGTCTAGGAGGCAGAAGAAGAGCTTTCTCTATGAGTTTTTAATGTCAGCCAGGGTTTTGTTCCAACCCACTAAACAAAGAAGTTAGAATTTGATTAATAATGCTCCAGCAGGTGTACAAACTTGTTTGGAACAGTTGGAAAAAGTTTACAATATTTTATAATGGGATTTTATTTACTTACTATACTTCAAACTATTTTCATATATGCATTTGCCTTTTTTTAATATCAGTTTCTAACCTCATTTTCTATTCCTCACATTTCCTTATTACTTCTTATAAATAGGTTCTTTTTTTCATGCTTCTTGGAGGTAAGGGGGTTAGACCATAAGTAAACAGTACAACACTATTTTCTAAAAGCATCAGTTTCTCATCTTCTCCAATTCAGTTCAGCCATTTAAGGACTGTTCAACCATCTTTGGATTCAAACTTCTTTATGCATGAGACCCTAAATATACAAAATTGAATAGATTGGATGGCTGTGTATGGAGGCTTTTCAAAAGCCTCCTCCAATGTTTGCTTTTAGGGGAAAAATATTAATTTGCTCACGTAGAACAAAAGTTGTCTTGCATCAGTTTATAACCCTAATAAATGTTAAAGTAGAAATCTGCACTCAGATGATCTACTGTAAGTGTCCAGGTTTTTTCACAAGTTTTAACAAGTAAAACATGAACAAGAATAATGCAGTTCACATGCATAGTGGGCTTGAAAATCACTGAAAATAAAATAACATTCAATACTGGCTGGATTTCAATGCATCTCCGTGATGACAGACACAGAGGTTTTACACAGACCCTCGGCTGTCATGACGACCCATTAGTGCCCCGCTATCATGCCGCGGGATGGCCGATGGGCGCAAATAATGACACGCTCCCATGCCGTCGCGCTGTTAATGCTGCTGGCAGAGATTGACAGTGGCATTTAATAGGTTACCAGTTGCGGTAAGAGATTCACTCCACCCATGGTTGTTAGAGGCAGGTTCTGGCTGTCTCTTACAGCTATTATCTACAGGGCATGAGGCAGGCTAACACTGTAAGCCTTTTTGTGCCCCATCCCAATTTGCACCGTACATGTTCTGCAGATGCCAGTTAGGGGTTAGCCCTAAGCAATAATTTACAATAGCACAAACTTAACCAAGAGCAATACATTTATATTGTCTGGTTATTGTGGGGTTAACACCAACACCTTGCAAACCAATGCTGTAAGTTGTTGTCACAATTCATTTTTGGATTTGTGACAACTCTGGCTCTGCTTTAATTTAAATGTTGCTTTTTGCTTTTGTGCCAGTGGAGCGCCCCCAAGGGCTAGGGGAACTCGGTACCGGGCCCTACGGTTCTCAAGGGGGATGTCACGGTGGCTGACCCGGTCCGTGGCCCTCGGGAGGTCCGTTGTAAAAGGGGAAAGGTCTTTAAAGGGGATAATGTTCGTGACGCCACCTGTGGTATTCGGTCAGGGTGACCGATGCTGCTTAGGGGTCCGCTGGGGTGATGTGATGGCAGCTAGATGGTATACCTTCCCACAGGTGAAGTATGTCCCCAGGGCTTCCCAGAGTGTAGATGGTGGATGGTGTGAGGCGCAGTGAAGAATGAGGACACAAGGTTGCAGCCTCTTTACCTTTTTAATGAAGGCTTCAGCATCCACAGTCCCAAGAATCAGATCACAGGGCAGGCAGAGTCCGGCCAGTCTGAAGGCAAATCCAGAGTCCCCTTATTCAGGTGGAAATCAGTAGCCTTCCTCTAGCGCCTGGGTGTTGTAGTGCCTTCCTGCTGAGCGTCTCGGTAAGGTCCTCACAACTGATGTTGGTGTTCTAGATGTTATGTCTCTCTCTCTCTGTCCCCCAGATGGATAGGAAAAAAAACCCATATGACTGATGGCCTGAGGCTTTTTACAGGGACTCTAGCACGCCCCAGCCCCCACAAGTTGCCACCGTGCCTCCTGGGTATAGGTCGGGCAGGTAACGTGGAATTAGCTGTCCTGCCGGTCTCTGGAGCAAGGCATGGAGACGGTTGCTCCCTCGGTGTCCCGGCTACCGGATCCTGCGGCTCAGAAGGAGGCAGCCTGTATAGGGCAGAACTCATTCTGGTTTCCTCTCCTTTTGCTATGACTTCGTTTCTCACCCTCTACAATACAATTCGCTGTTCGTGTCTCTTTCTTAGGATGCTGCCGCACGTGGGGCAGGCGCAGCTCCGTGGCATCCTGTCTAGGCCTCTAACAGGATCCTACCCCTGTCAGGGACCACCCTGTCGGCAACTGCTAGATGTTCCTCTTTTCTCTCTGTCTGCCTGGCAGGTACTGACTGAGTGAAGCTCAGCCAGCTTCTGCCTAACTTCCTATCCAGACCACCAGTTTTACCTAGTTGTCAAGAGTGCCCTAATAAATAGGAGCATAGCTCCCCCTGGTGGACTGGAGTGTGAAGTGTGTTGTGTGGTTTGTGATACCTGGTAAAGAGATCTCCTTTATTGCCCCCGAACATAACATCACTCCCCCTGGTGGAAGAATGACATTATTGCAATGACCAGGACCCTGGGGCGCTGCACTCCCCCCTGTTAAATCCAGTACTCCGGGACTGGGAAAAGAAAACAACAATACATTAGCAAAAAGACATGCATATTTTTAAATGCTATAAAACAAGTTAATTTAACTGATGCTTCCCTTTATGGGAGGTGAGAACACTTGAACGTTACAAACAATAACATATTTACATGGTGTGTACGACTTTAAGTCAAGTAGAAAACAGTCATTATCTAGCTATGAAACACAATTACCCGTACAGGTATACTATTTACTAAGTGCAAGTACCCTCTAAGGGTATACTAATATAAAACCTCAAAGTGTAAATCAACATTTTTCTTTTTTCTTCTACACATGCAGGACTATCTATCAACCCACATGGGCTCACTGCATTTTCTTCTATTTGTTCAACCTACCATTTATCTTAACCTCAATTTTATTCAAAGTACATCATACCAGATTGTCTAACTTTAACTCTATGTAAACATTATTACTATCTGAATCTAAATCTCTAACTTTATTTGCTATATTACCCTGTAATATATTAACTTTTTAGCAAAGTGTAACAATTCAACATTCCCTTTAAGAGCAAATAACATTCAAGTCTGTCAATGAGGTAGTGCAAACAATCACATCATCAATATTCAAGTCAGTTTGGCGATATCAGTGACATGATGCGAGGGACCCTTCTGTCTAGGCCTCTGACAGGATACCACCCCTGTCAGGGACCACCCTGTCAGCAACTGCTAGATGTTCCTCTTTACTCTCTGTCTGCCTGACAGGTACTGACTGAGTGAAGCTCAGCCAGCTTCTGCCTAACTTCCTATCCAGACCACCAGTTTTACCTAATTGTGAAGAGTGCCCTAATAAATAGGAGCATAGCTCCCCCTTGTGGACTGGAATGTGAAGTGTGTTGTATGGTTTGTGATACCTGGTAAAGAGATCTCCTTTATTGCCCTCAGACGTAACATCACTCCCCCTGGTGGAAGAATGACATTACTGCAATGACCAGGACCCTGGGGCGCTGCACTAGCAAGGGTTAATGTAATGTTTTCTTGCTGGAAGCTGCTTTGTTGCTGGCTGATGGGGGTGGTGACCACTCCCATCATCCTTTAAATTGTCACATGATGCATCAGCTGACTGTTGGTAATAGAGTTATTCTATGAGGACCAGCCTAGGAGTTTGGAGCTCTCTGTTGCCAGTGGTTTATCTGCTACTTCTGTGAAGTTTGGTTTCCTGATTTCATGTCCTCTGCTGTGTGAAGCTTGGTGCTGGTGGCTGGAGCTAAGTTTCTTGCCCTTTTTCCTTGTCTGTCTCGTGCTTGTCACTACCCCCTGTGTTTATACCATTTGCAGTGGTGATGCTAATGTCCTTGCCGGCCAGTGCTCTAGCCAGGGTATAGTGAGATGACAGCTAGGGTCTAGGCATGTGATGGCGGCAGGGGGGGGAAGGACCCACACAGGGCATTAGGGGAGCTTAGGGATAGGCACAGGCTGTGTTAGGAGGTGCACAATCCCTCGTTTCCTAACATTAGGGGCTTCCTCTCTATTTTTCCATCCTGTTGTTGTTGCTTGTTGTGCCATCCGCTGGACCAACCCTTGTGGGTCGTGAAAGTTGTACACTATACTATGATTTTTTATCAGAAAACGTAAAGTCAAATATACCAACCAAGAAATGAGGACCTACAGTAAACCCGAGTTTGAGTAAGAATTTTAAATCTATGGCCCCAATACATGAAGACTGGTATTTGGCATGCCAGTTTTGATAAACAGTGCACTGGAGTAAAATACGCCAAATTCATTAAAATATGCACACCTCGAAATTGGTGTAGGTTTCAGCTGCAAGTACCGTGCTCCAGTCATGGCCTGGAGAATATATCTGTCTTAATTTAGGCCACTTTTACAGTATAAATTATGGTCAGATTGCTGTCCATGTCCCCATTCTCTTTTAAAATTTGGCTGAGCTGTTTGAGACTGGTTTATATCTGAACAAAGGGACAACATTTTTGCACAACTATGAGTTGTTCAAAAGTTTTGCGAAGTTTCAGACAGTTTTAAGCCAGGGCAAAAACTGCTTGATGAATTGAAACCTATTTTTATAAGTGAAATAGGTCCTTTCATAGAAATTACAATTTCCTTTCTCTGGGTGAACAGAAATTAAAGGGAATTTGTCATGTGAAAAAAACTGCAGATATGGGGTTAATCTGCAGGTTAATAGCGTTCTGAACCTGACATGCACCTGTGCTTTGAGCCCCACTGCTGGGAGGAAATGAACCTTATTCCTTTCGGCAGTGTTCGAGTTACAGTCACAGGGGTGGCGCCAGCACGGTTTCAGTCACCACTTAGTGTAAAGAGAGCTGTTACTGTAAGCCACGTGCCCAGGCACTGACTGACAGCAGCTCAGCATTAGAGCCAGCTCTCAGTCACTTCTTGGGGCACAGTTACAGACTCTGCTCTCAATACACTGAGTGGTGACTGAACCCGCGCTGGTGCCAACTCTGTGACTGAAACCTGATCACTGCCGGGCGTTATAAAGTTAATTTCCTCCCGACAGTTGGACTCAATGTGCAGGCACAGGCAAGTTCAGAACACTATTACCGTGCAGATTAATCCCATATCTGGAGGTTAATAGCGTTTTTTCACGTGACAGTTTCCTTTTAACCCCTTCATGACCGGAAGTATTTTCGGTTTTGCGTTTTCATTTTTTGCTCCCCTCCTTCCCAGAGCCATAACTTTTTTTATTTTTTTGTCAATATGGCCATTTGATGGAGTGTTTTTTGCGGGACAAGATGAACTTTTGAGTGACACCATTAGTTTTAACATACTGTGTATTGGAAAACAGGAAAAAAATTCCAAGTGCGGTGAAATTCTTTGTTAAAATAAATTGTGCCATTTTCCGCTACCCGTAGCGTCTCCTTTTTTTCTGATCTTGGGTTGGGTGAGGGCTTATTTTTTGTGCGTCGAGCTGACATTTTTAATAATACCATTTTGGTGTAGATATGATGTTTTGATCGCCCGTTATTGCATTTTAATGCAATGTCGCGGTGACCAAAAAAATGTAATTCTGACGTTTTGACTTTTTTTCTCGCTATGCCATTTAGCGATCAGGTTAATCCTTTTTTTTGTTGATAGATGGGGCGATTCTGAACGTGTCGATTCCAAATATGTGTAGGTTTGATTTTTTTTATTGTTTTATTTTGAATGGGGCAAAAGGGGTGTGATTTGAACTTTTATATTTTTTTATATTTTTTAAAATATTTTTTTTTTCACTTTTGGCATGCTTCAATAGTTTCCATGGGAGAATAGAAGCTGCCATAACCCGATCGGCTCTGCTACATACAGGCGATGATCAGATCACCCAGTGGCGTAACTTGAAACTCATGGGCCCCGATGTGAAAGCTCCAACGGGGCCCCCAAATATTTTAAATCTTTAATAGCAATAGTCTTTTTCTATAAGCTAAAGGGACTTATAGGGCCCCCTAGGTTCCAGGGCCCGGGTGCGATTGCAACCCCTACACCTGTTGAAGTTACACCCCTAAGATCACCTATATGTAGCAGAATACCTCACTTGCTATGAGCGCCGACCACCGGGGAGTAACAACCATAGAGGTCTCCAGGAGACATCTGGTTGTCATGCCAACCCATTGATGATCCGCGATCACGCGACGGGGGTCACAGATGGGTGGATTTCCGACTCGATTGCCGGAAGTGTGTGTTAAATGACGCTGTCGGCATTTGACAGCGGCATTTAACAGGTAAATATTTGTGGGTGGATCGAGATTCCACCTGTGGCTGTTTCGGACACATGTCAACTGTTCAAAACAGCCAGGGCCACCATTAGGGCATCACTGCCCTGACTGGCGTATGGGGCCCGATGACCAGAGGGGGCCCACATAGGTTCAGTTAAACTCTATTGCCGTGTGGGCCCGGGCCCGCACGGCAATAGTTAAAAGCCGCCAGCCAATTGGAGGTTGGCAGCTGATGTCAGCGCGCACATCGCCGGCGTATGGCGTCATTGTCATTCGCTAGGGAGTGTGCGCTTGAACTGCGTAGAGGGAACTTCGCCACAGGAGCGTGGCAAGCTAAGCAGAAATGTATTTTTTTATTGAAAGCAGCAGGGGGGCAGGATGAGAGACACAGGTGGCAAGAATGGAGACACAGGGGGCAAGAATGGAGACACAGGGGGCAAGAATGGAGACACAGGGGGCAAGAATGGAGACACGGGGCAGGATGGAGACACATGGGGCAAGAATGCAGACACAGGGGGCAGGATGGAGAAACAGGGGCAGAATGGAGACACATGGGGCCGTATGGAGGCACAGGGGGCAGGATGGAGACAAGGGGCAGGATCATGGGTCAGGATGTAGACAGATGGGGCAGGATCATGGGGCAGGATGGAGACAGATGGGGCAGGATCATTGGGCAGGATGAAGACAGATGGTGCAGGATGGATACAATGGAAACAGATGGGGCAAGATCATGGGACAAATGGAGCAGGATCACAGGGCAGATAGGGCAGGATCACGGGACATCACATGGGGGCAGAATGGATACTGATGAGGGCAGGATGGGAGAACATATGGCTGGAGCCAGGAATGAGACACACGGGGGGCAGGATAGGGGATATTATTACCATAGTGGCTAATTAATGGATATTATTGCTGCAGTCATGTATTTATTTTATTTTTTGAGGATACTGTATTAAATGGGGGCGGTCCTGTTACTGTCTAGAGCAACACTATGTCGCCTTTTTTTCTTCATCTGGTGTAGTGTAGAAGTTAAGAAAAATAATAATTAATGTGTCCTGCAAGACGTGCTCTAGATAACTCTGTTATTTCCTGCAGAGACGAGCCCTGGCTAGAAGAAGTGATGGCGGTCTGTGCTGGAAGAAGATGAAAAGCAAAGATGAAGGACTTCACCTAGAGACATCACTGGTGAGTCAGTGTGTTACCTGTACACTGACATTATACACTGTATACTATATACAGAGGTCCTGTGTACAATGTCACCAGTTATCACTATATTACCTTTACACTGACACTAAATACAGAACTCCTGTGTATAATGTCATTGATCACTGTATAACCTGTACAATATATACAGCGCTCGTGTGTATAATGTCACTGTTGATCACTGTATTACCTGCACACTGTACACTATAAAAAGAGCTCCTGTGTATAACGTCACCTTTAATCACTGTATTACCTGTACACTGTACACTATATAAAGAGCTCCTGTGTATAATGTCACCGTTAATCACTGTATTACCTGTACACAGACACTGCATACTAAGTACAGATCTCCTGTGTATAATGGCATTTATGGTGATATTATTATTTTTTTAATTAATGATCAGTATTGTAGTATTCAGTCACTATGTGGTGGTAATATGTTTTCCGGCCAAGGTGTGGCGGTATTTGTTCCTTGTGTGTGCTGTTATTTGGTCACTATATGGTGGTAATATATGGTTTGGTCATGGTGTGGTGGTATTTGTTCCTTGTATGTGCTATTATTTGGTCACAATGTGGTGGTAATATGTGGTCTGGACATGGTGTTATGGTATTTGTTCCTTGTATGTGATATAATTCATTCACTGTGGTGGTAATATGTGGTCTGGACATGTATTTGGCAGTATTTATTCCTTGTATGTGGTATTATAGGTCACTATGTGGTGGTAATATGGTGTCTGGTCATGGTGCGGTGGTATTTGTCCCTTGTATGTGATATTATTGGTCATTTTGAAAATTTGTAAATAAATAAAAATACCAAAATTGTGTTGGATATTTTAACAAATTATTAATAGGATAGAGTAGTGTATTGCTCGGCCAAAGGAGGCAGCATGGTGGTGCAGTGGTTAGCACAGCAGCCTTGCAGCGCTGGAGTCCTGGGTTCAAACCCCACCAAGGACAACATCTGCAAAGAGTTTGTATGTTCTCTCCGTGTTTGCGTGGGTTTCCTCCGGGTACTCTGTTTTCCTCCCACATTCCAAAGACATACTGATAGGGAATTTAGATTGTGAGCCCCAACGGGGACAGCAATGATAATGTATGCAAACTGTAAAGCGCTGCGGAATATGTTAGCGCTATATAAAAAATAAAGATTATTATTATTACCTTGTCATGGTGGCGGCTTAAAAAATCTTTTCGCCAAAACAAAAGCTGCTGGCTATATGTGTGATCTGGTGATGGGAACTGTTAATGTGTGACTGGTGAGAAGTGGAGTTTTTCCAAGAGAGAGCGGTGGGGCAGTGGACAGTTCAAGGGGTGGAGCCTGGGTGGACTCTCAAGGGGGTCCCCAGAAAATGTTGCCAGTATGGGGCCCCGAAGTTCCTAGTGGCAGCCCTGAAAACAGCTGCGCTGGGAAAGATGTGGGCTAACCACCGAAGGCCACATGGGGAGGGTGTCCGACATCAGCGTACTATTATGCCTGATGTCGGAAAGGGGTGAAACTAGTTTTGAGTAAAATTCAAGGGACTCCTGCTGTTTTTAGTTAATGTAGCAAATAGTAACAATATGGCTCTAGAATAGTAAGGTCATTTAATAGGCTTGTAAAATTCCATGTGAGGTTTGTCTAAGCAGAAAACATTTTATTATTTTTAGAAAAGTAACAGTGCGTTGGAAGCAAGTGGACATAACCCTATCAATAATGATATTCGGTTAATAGAGGGAAAACTGCACATGTAAGGTTGAATGAATACTGTATGATATCTAAAAATCATTTGTCTCTTAAATAAGCTCAATTCTTGTTACAATCATCCAAGTGCAGCTAATGCCTTTTGTCAGGGAAGTGCCTAGAATCCATTTTACAGTTTTACTGTATGTGATTTTATCCTCCAGCATGAGGATACATGTCCACGATACATGAGGATACATGTTACTAAGAATTTCTTCATTTTTATTTTTTCCTTAACTGTAATATTAATGTAATCCATTAATACTATACATGATCACAGGAAGACATTACATAGGCAGAACAAAGATCACTTTTCATTTCCTGTATCAGGCCTATGCTGGATACATTTTTCTCAGTGAATGACTGATTGGATGATTCTACCTTTTTATAGCCATAAATGGGTCTGGTTATATAATAGGACTTTCCTACACCTTAGGGATCCTTACAGAATTGGGCTTTGTATGTATGCAGTGTGTCTTTCATCTGTATAAAACTCAGGTCTATCTCAAGTGTCCAATACTTCCTTGACATTTAGGTGTCTCACGTATCAGGAGACTGCGGTACATGTGTAAAGCGCAGGTATTTAAAGAAAAGTATACTGTCATTGTTAAGTCGGATGCGGTTTATACTCACAAGAATCACCCCTCTTCTATGTATAAAAGAGGTTCTCGATGCTAGACATCAATTATTAAAACATTTCTTGAGGCAGACTTGCAGTAAATGCTAATTAATAATTTAGCTGTGTAAATCCCTTTCATATACTCAAAAGCTAAAACATTAATGGCATTGGCTATGCTTTAAGTGCTGAAAGTTTGTTCATCTATGACAATTGTCCTTCTTTTGTTTTTCTATTATCTGTGCTTTGTGATAAGTGTACACATCCATACTCTTATGCTTGCTTGTATAACGCCAACATATTCCCCAGCTCCTTACAGAAAAAAGATATATCTTCGTACCATGTTAGCCAGTAGATAGAAAAAATAATAAAACCTGAAAGTCCTCAAAGGCTAATACCTTTTTAACAGCCAACTGAATAGGTGAACAACGATTAGCAAGCTTTCCAGACTATTTAGGTCTCTTCATCAGGCATCGTATAAGACAATATATAAAGAGTAACATATTTATACACATCACATGAAAGTTTTATTGTCCACTGACTGAGGTATGGTCCATGTTGGTGATGCCCTTTTGAGGTCTGATGTCTGAGGCCCACATTCCTTGATTGATTTAGAATTACATAAATCCATGAGACATATTCATTCCTGATCTCAAAGGTTGTCGTAAGCTTATACACTCTTCTGCCTGTCTGAATTAGAAGTATTGAAAAGCAACTTCAAATCCCAGAGAGACAAAAGAGTCTGGGAGTACAAGGTCATGACAACCTTTGACACGCATAGATCAGGAATGAATGCATCATATGGATTTATGTCATTGAACTCCATGACGACCTTAAACGTAGCCATATGTCTAAGTTGGCTGGTACTTACCGATCTTGCACGTATGGATATGTCTAGGCGATTTTGCATGCACAGAGGCTGTGCGCATGTGATCGCCGCTGGTTGTCTGCTCATTCTGATAGATGACACCAGTGCCCGCTCAGCTTTCAGCACTTTAACACCCAAAATGCTGCGATCGCTGCATCTAGGGGTGTCACTTGTGGTTGTTTTTTACTGTTTAGGCACATCAGGGGCTCTCCAAATGAGACATGACACCAGCAGACCATTCCATCAAGCCTATGTTTCAAAATGTCATTTCTTCTTCTCTGAGCCCCGCCGTGAGCCAAAGCAGTAGTTTACCCCAACATATGGGGTATTGGCATACTCAGGAGAAATTGTGCAACAAATTGTGTTGTGCCATTTCTCAAATTATGTGGTGCCCTTGTGAAAATGCAAAATTAGGGGTTAAAAATATTTTTGTGGGAAAAATGTGATTTTTTAAATTTCACAGCTCAATGTTATAAACTTGAGGGTTCAAGGTGTTCACCACATATCTAGATAAATTCCCCGTGGGGTTTAGTTTCCAAAATGATGTCACTTGTGGTTGGTTTCCTCTGTTTAGACACATCAGGGGCTCTACAAACGCAACATGGCGTCCGCTAATTATTCCAGCAAATTTTGCATTCAAAAAGTCAAATGGAGCTCCTCCCTTTCCAAGCCCTGCTGTGCATCCAAACAGTAGTTTTCTCCCACTTAAGTAGTACTGGTGTACTCAATAGAAATTAAACAACAAATTGTATGGTTCAACTTCTCCTCTCACCCTTTTAAAAATGCAAAATTTGGGGCTAAAAAACATTTTTTGGGGAAATGTGATTTTATTATTTTCACGTCTTAGTGATATAAACTTCTGTGAAGCACCTGGGGGTTCAAGATGCTCACCACACATCTAGATAAGTTACCTGAAGGGTCTAGTTTGCAAAATGGGGAGTTTCCACTGTTTAGGCACATCAGTGGCTCTCAAAACGCAACATGGTGTCCACTAACTATTCCAGCAAATTTTATATTCAAAAAGTCAAATAGCGTTCCTTCCCTTCCAAGCCCTTCCATGTGCCCAAAAACATTTTTTCCCACATATTGGGTATTGGTATGGTCAGGATAAATTGCACAACAAATTTTGTTGTCCATTTTCTTCTGTTACTCTTGCAAAAAAAAAAAACAGTTGGGTCTAAAGTAAACTTTTTGTGACAAAAAAGTGAAATGTTAATTTTTTTCCATACACATTCCTAAAATTCCTGTGAAGCCCCTGAAGGGTTAATAAACTTTTTGAAGTGGGTTTTGAGCACCTTGAGGGGTGCAGTTTTTTAGAATGGTGTCACTTTGGGGTATTTTCTGTCATATAGGCCCCTCAAAGTGACTTCAAATGTGATATTAACCCCCCCCAAACTCACTTCAAATGTGAGGTGGTTTCTAAAAAAATGGTTTTGTAAATTTTGTTGGGGAAATGAGAAATCGCTAGTCAACTTTTAACCCTTATAACTTCCTAACAAAAAAAAATATGCTTCCAAAAATTGTGCTGATGTAAAGTAGTCATGTGGGAAATGTTATTTATTAACTATTTTGTGTGACACCACTCTCTGATTTAAGTGTGCAGAACTTAAAAGTTTGAAAATTGCTAAATGTTCTGCCCATCTTAATGTGCAGAAAGTTAATTATCATGTTATTCAAGTTGTGGCCACTGGAGATCATCAGTTGCCTACTTTTCATGTTGTTTACCAACTTTTCCCTCAGAAGAGCAATGTCTTCTGGGTGAGTTCCGCCCTCATTCTTCTTGTGGAAGACAAGCTTCAGTAGCCATTTTTCCTCAGGTCTGAAGAGAGACACATGTGCTCCAGTCTCACTTACTTTCCTACCCCTGTCCTAACAGATCTCGTTTTTCACCAGTCATCCACTATGATTATTCACTGAACATCCACTTTGCACATCAACATCATTCACTATTCGATCATCTAATATGAATACTATCCACCATTGTTGTTCAACGTTATAGTTTATGTTATCATCACCCTAATAAATAAGACTTAAGCATCAACACAGTCTGCTTACTGGGATATGGATGAAGGTTTAGCCGTATGTTGGAATCCACACAGCATCCTACGTGGAGGAAGGCAGAACAGTGAAAAATGAGACCGCCAGTTGCAGGCGGTGATTGTAAAGTAAGAACAGATTAGCTGCCTTCAGTGAAGCTGATAGCCGGTCGCAGGCTGTAGTTGATCAGACTGTACGGAACCGCTAACACCCACACTGCTCCGCATTCGGGTATCACAGCAGCCGCCATACAGCCGCAGAACTATACTGCAGCCCGCCAAGAAGAGCTACATCATTCCCGCCACACGGAAGCTCACCGCACATAGACTCAGTTTCCCGCCAAAACACTCAGCAGTACGCAGCTAAGCGCACAATGTCTCGAAACAGCACATCCTCACTCAAGACGAGGTCACGAGCAAGCTCTAGCAGGTCATCATTAGCAGAGCTGGCTGCTGTCGCTCGTGCTGAAGCTGAAGCAGCCAAAGCGAGATCCTCCTTCGCCAAGAAAGAAATGCATCTAAAGCTGAGACAAGCAGAGCATGAAGCAGAAAATGCACGTTTGCAGGCAGAACAAACTGCACGCCTGCAAGCCGAAACCGCACGTTTGCGGGCAGAGCAAGAGGCAGAAAGTGCGCGCCTGCAAGTGTCTCTAGAAAGACTTATGGCAGACAAAGAGGCAGCAGCTGCAATAGCTAAGGCAGAGTACTTGGAAGCCATGAAGGATCCTGATTATGAGGGACGCAGCAACGTTCTTGGAACAGATCTAGAGCAGCAAGATCCAGCTCAGCGCGTTGCAGAGTACGTCCATCGACACTCCAGCATGGACAACACCCTCGACAGACTACATCGATCAGCCTATGCCGATTATCATCGATCCAACCCCGAACTTCGCTACTACAAACCAGAAGACGTCCAGCACAGAGGAGTCGACTACAGCTACCGTTCCACTGAGAAGAAGGTACAGCTCCCACCTCACCTTAAAGAGACATCTTCACCAGAAAGGTACTATGCAGACTGTCCGAAGCCAAGAGCGTCTCACAGGTATGGTGATACACCACACACTAGACATGACTATAACATACCGGCTCGTACCAACACTGATCAAGCCACCGTAGACTTGGCAAAGTTCTTTGCCCGCCGAGAACTGGTAACAAAAGGACTTGTAAAGTTCACTGACAAAGCCGAAAACTATAGGTCATGGCGAGCTTCATTCCAGAACGCCATTCAGGGACTGGACCTTTCTAGTAGTGAGGAGTTAGATCTCCTGGTAAAGTGGCTTGGAACTGAATCGGTCGAGCATGCTAAAAGACTAAGAGACATTAACATAGAATACCCACACATAGGTCTACGTAAAGTGTGGGAAAGACTTGACGAATGCTATGGGTCCATAGAAGTAATAGAGAATGCTTTATTCAAAAGAATTGATGATTTCCCTAAGATAGGGCCCAAAGGTTATCAAAGGCTTAGAGAATTGAGTGATTTATTGATAGTTACAGGTCGCCCAGAATGAAGGTCACTTGCCTGGATTGGCATTCTTAGACACTGCTAGGGATGTCAATCCAATAGTACAAAAACTTCCTTACAATCTTCAAGAAAGGTGGATTATACATGGTTCACGGTATAAACAAATTCATAATGTACCATTCCCTCCTTTTACTGTATTTGTTGAGTTTGTCACCCAGCAAGCCAAGATCAGAAATGACCCTAGTTTTGATTTTACTCTGTCATGTTCCACTACCCCTGCTGTCAAACCCAGTAAGACACCCGTGGCAGTCCATAAAACTAATATTGATTCCACAGGTCCTCCTCACAAGCCCCCTACGGAAGAGAGCAAACCTCAGGATGTCAGTAAGCAGTGTCCTCTACACAGGAAACCACATCCTCTACTAAAGTGCAGAGCCTTCAGGGAGAAGACTTTAGAGGATCGCAAAGGTTTCCTCAAGGAAAACAACATCTGCTTCAAATGCTGTGCTACAACCTCTCACTTCGCCAGGAACTGTGGAGCTAGCGTGAAATGTGCAGAATGCAGCAGCACGGATCACAATACAGCCTTGCACCCTGAACCACCTCCAGGAGTGTTGTCACAGGCAGAGGAGCATGATGAGAAGCAGAAGAACACCGACGAAGACACCCCTGCGGTCATCTCTCAATGTACGGAGATCTGTAAGGGACTCACAGGAGGAAGATCCTGTTCAAAAATCTGCCTTGTCCGAGTCTATCCAGCAGGCCACAGAGACAAAGCGCTCAAGATATATGCAATCCTGGATGACCAAAGTAATAGGTCTTTAGCCAGGTCCATCTTCTTTGACAACTTCAACATTGTAGGCCCCGGTTCTCCCTACTCCCTTAGGACATGTTCAGGTACCGTCGAGACGGCGGGGAGGAAAGCAACCGGATACAAAGTGGAGTCCATAGATGGCCAGACCTGCCTGTCACTACCGACCATCCTGGAGTGCAACCAGATTCCTGACAACAGGTCTTAGATACCTTCACCAGAGGTGGCAACGTATCACCCCCACCTGAAGCGTATAGCCCACCTGATACCTGAGTTGGAACCAGAAGCCCCAATAGCTTTACTTCTGGGAAGAGATATACTACGAGTCCACAAGACTAGAGAATATATCAACGGCTCCCGGAATGCTCCATACGCTCAGAGGCAAGACCTTGGATGGGTCATTGTAGGAGATGTCTGTCTAGGAGGAGCACACAAGCCGATCTCAGTCAACAGTATGCTTACCAGCACACTAGAAAATGGACGTCCATCTCTCTTCCAGCCGTGTCACAATAGTCTCCTGGTAAAGGAACTACCGAGCAGCACTCCCCTACCTTGCCCTTTCTCAGTTCCTATCAATGAAGACCACGCCTGTGAAGGTGAACAAGACCACATAGGATGTACAGTCTTCCACAGGATGAAGGAAGACAACAAGGTAGCGATGTCTATAGAAGACAGGATGTTCTTGGACATCATGGATGAACAAATAGTCAAGGATACGTCGAATAGTTGGGTCGCACCTCTACCATTTCGACCTCAGAGGAGACGCCTACCCAACAACAGGGAATTGGTCTTCAGCAGATTCATCTCCCTAAGACACAAGCTTCAGAAGTCACCTGAGACGAGGGAACATTTCTTTACCATCCAAGGAAAGCTGATGCTCAGGGACTTCACCCAAGACACTACTGATTGGGATGATCCACTTCCAGCAGAAAAAGCTGACCTGTGGGCAGAGTGGAGGAAGTCTCTTGAAGCCCTGACCAACCTTCGTGTGAAACGACCGTATGCTCCTGTGCCATCCACAGAGGTCAAAATGCAAAGACTTTGTATTTTCTGTGATGCGTCAGTCAAAGCGATTGCAGCAGTAGCGTACCTCAAAACCATAGACGTAAGCGGACAATGCTATATCGGGTTCGTTATGAGCCGGACGAAATTGGCGCCACTTCGTGAACACACGATACCCAGACTGGAACTCTGTCCTGCTGTCCTTGCAGTTGAGTTGGCCGAACTGATCTCGGATGCAATGAGTCTGAAGATCAAGGATGCAGAGTTCTACACCGATAGCAAGGTGGTACTGGGGTACATCTGTAACGAGACATGACGCTTCTACGTCTACGTCAGCAACCGGGTACTTCGGATAAGAAGATCCACCGACCCTAATCAGTGGCACTACGTACCTACTCACCACAATCTTGCGGACCACGCGACTAGATCCGTTGCACCCAGTTATCTGAAGGATACTACATGGTTCACAGGTCCTACCTCTTTGTACCGTTCGATGCCCCACATCAGCAGGCCTGAAACTTTCGAACTAGTGGGTCCAGACACAGATGAAGAGATCCGACCTCAAGTGCCTGCTCTACATACAGAGATTTCAAGCTGCCACCTCGAATCTCACTGGTTCAGCAGGTTCTCCACCTAGAAGTCACTTGTTCGAGCTATAGCTTGTCTATTTCATGTAACCCAGTCCTACAAGTCAGCGCTACCTGATAGCCAGAGACCTTGTAAAGGTTGGCATCACTGCAGGCTTGCGTTTACTGCTCCCGACCTGGAAAGAGCCAAGGTTATAATACTTTGTGTCGTACAAAGAGAAACCTATGGCAGAGAAGTAGACAACCTCAACAAGGGACAACCCATTCCTGAAGTCAGTGGGCTGAGGAAGCTCGATCCGATTGTCGACCAAGATGGGCTGCTGAGAGTCGGTGGCCGTCTTCAAGAAGCTGAGGTAGAACTTTCAGAGAAGCACCCGGTGATAATTCCTGGATGTCATCACGTAACAACCCTGCTGATTCAACATCATCATGTCTTAGTGAGACACCAAGGCCGTTTGTTCACTGAAGGAAACCTACGGGCGGCTGGACTATGGATAGTTGGAGCAAAGAGAAGAGTGAGCAAACTCATCTTCGACTGTGTTACGTGTCGCAAACTCCGGGGCACATTCCAAAATCCGAAGATGGCCAATCTTCCACCCGACAGACTTAGTACTGAACCCCCCTTCACCAACGTTGGACTAGATGTATTCGGTCCTTGGTCTGTGGCTACACGACGGACTAGAAAAATACTTACAGAAGCAAAGTGTTGGGCAGTTCTATTCACGTGTCTGTCCATCAGAGCCGTTCATATCGAAGTAATCGAATCACTGGACACATCAAGTTTTATAAACGCACTTCGACGCTTCATCGCAATCAGAGGCCCTGTGAAGCATATTCGTTCTGACCGAGGTACGAATTTCGTCGGAGCGGCAAGAGAACTCCAAATCCCTTCCAATCTGGACATCGCTAATGTGGAAAGGTATCTAGGTGAGCAAGGATGTACCTGGACTTTCAATCTACCACACTCTTCGCACATGGGAGGTGCGTGGGAAAGGATGATAGGGATAGCACGCAAAATACTAGACTCTATCTTCTTGCAAGCTAACACCAGACTTACACAAGAGAGCTAATCCACGTTCTTGGCAGAGGTCTCGGCCATCATGAATGCCAGGCCACTGACAGCACTTTCTAGTGATTCTGGAGATCCATCCATCCTCCATCTCCATCTTCGCACGCGTGGAATCCCGCGGCCATTTTCCTGAAGCCCCGGACAGCAGAGCGTTCCATCTGCGCACGCGCGGCCACAGGAAGGATGGCCGCGCCCACCGGTAAACGGCTGAATAGCGCAGATCGCGCTGTTTTTCATCACCTGGGCAGTGGATTAGCCTTTTGGACATGCGCACACCACTATGTCAACAACGTAATGATGAGCAGGATTCTGGGGGAGAAACAGCGCTGTCACCACGCCCATAGGACCAGACCAGCGTGAGTGACAGCAGAAAACGGCAACTTTCCAAAGGTATTTCGGCAGCATAGGTGGGTAATAAAGGCACACAAAGACACTAATGTAACACCCAGCTCTGCCCCTATTTAACGCTATTTTTAGCTCATCTTCAAAAAATGGGGTGACAGGTTCCCTTTAAGTGATCTCTTGAACCAAATCTTATTTTACGAAGGAAAGTATAAAAAACACTGCTGTGGTGTTCACAATCCTCTTGAAATAGGACAAGCTGGATGGCAAACACATTCTAGTAATATCCTATAAGTAATAGGAATGACAAAATAACTTTTAACCATGCCAAAGGAGTTGAAAAGAAAAGTCTTGTGTGAGGAAAAGAAGGCTTTGCTAGCAGAGAGACACAGTGAGTGTCATGTTACCTTCATTCTTAAAATTTCTAAGACGACAGTCCATTGCAACAAGGTCAAGCAGCAGACATTGGGGAGAACAAAGCTACAGACTGCCAGAGTGCGAAAACGTCTCTCCACTGACCGGGATGACCATCATCTTATTCGAATGTCACTCAGCAACCGCAGGATGACATCAAGTGACCTACAAAAAGAATGGCAAATGGCAGCTGGGGTGAAGTGCATGGCAAGAACAGTTCGTAATGGGCTTCTAGAGGCAGGACTCAAGTCATGTAAAGCTAGAAAAAAGCCTTTCATCAATGACAAGCGAAGGAGAGCCAGGCTGAAGTTTGCCAAAGACCATAAGGATTGGACCATAGAGGACTGGAGTAAGGTAATCTTCTCTGATGTGTCTAATTTTCAGCTTTGGCCAACACCTGGTCGTCTAATGGTTAGACAGAGACCTGGAGAGGCGTACAAGCCACAGTGTCTTGCACTCACTGTGAAATTTGGTGGAGGATAGGTGATGATCTGGGGATGCTTCAGCAAGGCTGGAATTGGGCAGGTTGTTCTTTGCGAAGGACGTATGAATCAAGCCACATACAAGGTTATCCTGGAAAAACAGTTGATTCCTTCTGCTCAGGCAATGTTCCTCAACTCTGAGGACTGGTCTTTCCAGCAGGACAAAGCGCCATGCCACACAGCTAGGTCAATCAAGTTGTGGATGAAAGACCACCACATCAAATCCCTGTCATGGCCAGCCCAATCTCCAGACTTGAACCCCGTTGAAAACCTCTGGAATGCAATCAAGAGGAAGATGGATAGTCACAAGCCATCAAACAAAGAAGAACTGCTTACATTTTTGTACCAGGAGTGGCATAAGGTCACCCTAGAGCAGTGTGAAAGACTGGTGGAAAGCATGCCAAGACGCATGAAAGCTGTGATTAAAACTGATGGTTATTCCACAAAATATTGATTTCTGAACTCTTCCTGAGTTAAAACATTAGTATTGTTGTTTCTAAATGATTATGAACTTGTTTTTTTGTATTATTTGAGGTCAGGAAGCAATGCCTTTTTTTGTTATTTTAACCATTTCTCATTTTCAGAAAATAAATACAAAATGTGATGCTTGGAACTTTGGAGACACGTTGTTAGTAGTTTATAGAATAACAGAACAATTTACATTTTACTCAAAAATATACCTATAAAGAGAAAAATCAGACAAACTGAAAATTTTGCAGTGGTCTCTTAATATTTACCAGAGTTGTGTATATATATATATATATATATATATATATATATATATATATATATATATATATATATATATATATAGTACGTGGCTGGGCAATATACTACGTCGCTGGGCAATATATTACGTCGCTGGGCAATATACTTTGTGGCTCTACAATATACTACGTGGCTGGGCAATATACTACGTGGCTGGGCAATATACTACGTGGCTGGGCAATATACTACGTGGACATGCATATTCTAGAATACCCGATGTGTTAGAATCGGGCCACCATCTAGTTATATATATATATATATATATATATATATATATATATTTATATATATATTTATACAGTACAGACCATAAGTTTGGACACACCTTCTCATTTAAAGATTTTTCTGTATTTTCATGACTATGAAAATTGTAAATTCACACTGAAGGCATCAAAACTATGAATTAACACATGTGGAATTCTATACTTAACAAAAAAGTGTGAAACAACTGAAAATATGTCTTATATTCTAGGTTCTTCAAAGTAGCCACCTTTTGCTTTGATGACTGCTTTGCACACTCTTGGCATTCTCTTGATGAGCTTCAAGAGGTAGTCACCAGAAATGGTCTTCCAACAATCTTGAAGGAGTTCCCAGAGATGCTTAGCACTTGATGGCCCTTTTGCCTTCACTCTGCGGTCCAGCTCACCCCAAACCATCTTGATTGGGTTCAGGTCTGGTGACTGTGGAGGCCAGGTCATCTGGCGTAGCACCCCATCACTCTCCTTCTTGGTTAAATAGACCTTACACAGCCTGGAGGTGTGTTTGGGGTCATTGTTCTGTTGAAAAATAAATGATGGTCCAACTAAATGCATGGAGTAGCATGCCGCTGCAAGATGCTTTGGTAGCCATGCTGGTTCAGTATGCCTTCAATTTTGAATACATCCCCAACAGTGTCACCAGCAAAGCTCTCCCACACCATCACACCTCCTACTCCATGCTTCACGGTGGGAACCAGGCATTTGTAGAGTCCATCCGTTCACCTTTTCTGCATCACACAAAAACAAGGTGGTTGGAACCAAAGATCTCAAATTTGGACTCATCAGAACAAGGCACAGATTTACATTGGTCTAATGTCCATTCTTTGTGTTCTTTAACCCAAACAAGTCTCTTCTGCTTGTTGCCTGTCCTTAGCAGTGGTTTCCTAGCAGCTATTTTACCATGAAGGCCTGCTGCACAAAGTCTCCTCTTAACAGCTGTTGTAGAGATGTGTCTGCCGCTAGAACTCTGTGTGGCATTGACCTGGTCTCTAATCTGTGCTGCTGTTAACCTGCGATTTCTGAGGCTGGTGACTCAGATAAACTTATCCTCAGAAGCAGAGGTGACTCTTGGTCTTCCTTTCCTGGAGCGGTCCTCATGTGAGCCACTTTGTTTGTAGCGCTTGATGGTTTTTGCAACTGCATGTGGGGACACTGTTGTGTATCCGCTTTTTGGGCTCCCCTGGTGGTTGCTGGTGGTACTGGTGACTTGTTTGCACTTTGCTGCTTCTGTTCACCTGCTTCCATCAGCGTTTGGGAGTTTCCTATTTAGCCTTGCTCTCCAGTCATTTCCTTGCCGGTCATCATTGTAACCAGAGCCTTCGGTTGCATGTTTCTGCTACTAGTCTGCTGATCAGCTAAGTGGACTTTGTCCTTTTGTTTTGTACCTTTTGTCCAGTTTGCAGTTTTTGTAATTCTCTGTAGCTGGAAGCTCTTGTGGTCTGATATTGCCACTCCTGTGTCATGAGTTGACACAGGAGTCTTAAAGTAATTTCAGGATGGTTTTTGAAAGGGTTTTCAGTTGACCGTGAAGTCCTCTTTTGTATCCTTCTGCTATCTAGTAAGTGGACCTCTCTTTGCTAAATCTACTTTCATACTGTGTATGTCTTTTCCTCTTAATTCACCGTTATTACATGTGGGGGGCTGCTATCATCTTTTGGGGTATTTCCCTAGAGGTAAGCCAGGTCTGTTTCTTCCTCTACCAGGCGTAGTTAGTCCTCCGGCTGGCGCGTGGCATATAGGAAGCCGTAGGTATGCTCCCTGGCTACTATTAGTTGTGTGGTAGATTTAGCTCACGGTCAACTCGAGTTTCCATCACCCGAGAGCTCGTTCGTTATTTATATGTTTCTTACGTTCCCTAGCCATTGGGAACCATGACAGGACACTTTCAAAGTTCTCCCAATTTTTCAGACTGACTGACCTTCATTTCTTAAAGTAATAATGGCCACTCGTTTTTCTTTACTTAGCTGCTTTTTTCTTGCCATAATACAAATTGTAACAGTCTATTCAGTAGGACTATCAGCTGTGTATCCACCAGACTCTGCACAACACAACTGATGGTCCCAACCCCATTTGTAAGGCAATAAATCCCACTTATTAAACCTGACAGGGCACACCTGTGAAGTGAAAACCATTCCCGGTGAAGCTCATCAAGAGAATGCCAAGAGTGTGCAAAACAGTCATCAAAGCAAAAGTTGGCTACTTTGAAGAACCTAGAATATAAGACATAATTTCAGTTGTTTCACACTTTTTTGTTAAGTATATAATTCCACATGTGTTAATTCATAGTTTTGATGCCTTCAGTGGGAATGTACAATTTTCATAGTCATGAAAACACAGAAAAATCTTAAAATTAGAAGGTGTGTCCAAACTTTTGGTCTGTACTCTGTAATATATATATATATATATATATATATATATATATATATATATATATATATATATATGTAATATGTATGCATGTGTGAACGAGATACCCTAATTAATAAAATGGTACATAGAGTTAAATAAAAGACACACACACACAGTTCTGCATGAAACACAATATCTGTTTATGTTTCAAAAAAAATAAAAAATTACGTGGGCTCCCTCGTAATTTCCATAACCAGCACAAGGCTGATGTTAATATTCTGGGAAGGATCCAATAGCCCAATAGCCATAAAGGTTCCCAGGCTATTAATATCAGCTCACAGATGTTTGCTTAGCCTTTACAGGCTAATTTACAGGGGAACCCCAGAAAGAAATTGACATGGGGTACCCCTATAAAATCGAACCAACAAAGGCTAGGCAGACAGCTGCAGGCTGATATTAATAGCCTGGGAAGGGGCCATGTATATTGGCACCCCCCAGGGTAAAAACATCAGCGGTGGCAAGTGGGGTAATATTTGTGGGGTTGATATCCTCTGTGTATTGTCTGGTGACATCAAGCCCATGGATTAGTAATGGAGAAGCAACACAGCCAGAATAAAGACCTTTATTTGAAATAATCACACAGACTCCTTTATTTTTCTTAATTAAACCATATTTACTGCATCGCCTAATCCCTGAATCCCTCGATCTCCTGCGACAACAACAAAAAATAAACCAACACAAATACTACTTGTCTGACGTAGTCCAATTACCGAGTGTCCCACGAACAGTCACATCGGGAGATGTGACTGCTCTACACGGCACCGGTGATACACTGAGAGTTCACTGGAGTTTGTGCTCTCACGGCACTACCACTGTGTGAGAATTTTCTCATGCAGTGATGCCGCTAATGACAGCACGAACTCCGGCGCAGTGATACACTGTGGGAGGATACCTCATGTCACTGTATCACCAGAGCCATGCAGAGCGGTCACATCTCCCGATGAGACTGTTCTACGCATGAGATCGCCGTGGAACACTCGTTATCAAATGGACTACGGCGGAAAGGTATGTATATTGTAAGTTGTTTTTTTATTTTATTTTTATTGCAGGAGATCGAGGGCATCAGGGAATTAGGGGAATTAGGTGTTTGGTGAGTATGAATGTGTTTTTTTTTGTTTTACAATTGAACACAGTAGACGGATGATGGGACTACTACTGTCCCATCATTGGTTCAGGCATGCTGTTACTGTTATATGTGACACCAGACATAGCCGGATGGGAGTAGTAATCGCATCAGACGATGCCTGGCTACACACACAGAAACCCGCAGACGGACACAGACACAGACACCCGCAGACAAACACCCACATACACAGACTCACACATATTCTAAGCTCACACACATTCTCTGCCCACACACTCTTCCTCCTTCCTTTCTGCAGTATTTTTGGCATGCAAATCCACAGCTAATCCACAGACCTTTTTACACCTGCGGTTTAGTTGCAGATTTGACTCACTCAATGTAAGTCAATGGGTGCAAAAATGCTGCAGATCCGCAAAAAGAATTGACATGCTGCGGAAAATAAAACGCTGCAAATCAGTGCGGAATTTTCGGCAGCATGTGCACACCAACTCTGGATACCCATTGATTAACATTGCCTGAGCTACCCTTTGTGGATTTGTGGATCAGCAACAAAATCTGCAAAGTGTGCACATAGCCTTAAAGTGATTCAGCAACCAAGTAGGTCTCCTGATTTCCACACTGATCTCCTGATCTACATCTCCTGATCTAGACAACAGTAATTTACCAGAGCCAGCATGGGTTTGTAGCAAATAAGTTGCAACACTGCTGCCGGGGCCCCTGCATGGTGTCCCCTTCCCCCTCCATGAAAAGACACCGACTTACTCATCACCCCAGCCCTGCGGTATTGTCCCTGGGATTCTCCTGCTTCCCTGCCACTTCCTTTCTGTGCGTGTGTGTGCCCGCACTTCTCCGTTCTTAAAGGGGCAGCACACGCATTTTGCTAAATGCCCTCATCTTGTTGCTGACTGGTATTTAGCATAAGTAGTACACCTGCAAGATGGCTCCCATCTATATAAAAGATTCCCTCTCCCCTAGGGAGTCGCCAAGCAACATATTAAATCTTTAGTTAGTAAGGTGTACTCTAGTGTGAGTTGTGAGGTCCCCTCGTCCTGGTCTGGCCAGAGCCTGACTTTAATCCCCTAGTCCCTGTGTGGCTAGTCCTGTGAATGTAGCCCCCTTGTCCCAGAGCGGCCAATACCTGAACCTAGTCCCCTGGCCCTGGAGCGGCCAGATATTTATCCCTGATCCCTGGTCCTGGAGTGATCAGTGCCTGAACCTAGTCACCTGGCCCCAGAGTTCTTCCCTGGTCCCTGAGCACCCAGTTCCTGAACATTGTCCCCTGGTCTCAGACCGGCTAGCCTTGTTCCAGAAGTCCCCTGGTCCCACTGAGGCCAATGCATGAACAGTATTCCCCTGTCCATGAGTGGCCTAACCCTGATCCTGAATCCTAGACCGGCATGTCTAAACTAAGCCCTAAAGTATTGTCAGTGTACCTGACCCCTGGGGTCAGCAGCTGCAGTACCGGGTTCTGCTCAGGAGTGGTACCTGACAGCTACATGCCACACAAGTCTGACCTCACCACTGGAGACTCCAGTGAACACTAAGGTAGCCACATAGGTTAGTCCAGGTAGTCCTGGTCCTGTGGCACAGTGGGTCTACAAATCCATGTGTACCATGGTTGGGTATAACAGTATGCTTGGTAATGGGCCCTGCTGAATCCCAATTCTCTCTGTGCTCGGAGCTGTGTCGACAGCTGTGGTACCAGCAAGGGAGCCATGAAAATTTTTTGAACCATCTGATGACATTAGATGCCCAACTGGAAGCCCTGACATCTGGACAATTTTAAACTTGGGCTCCCATAATGGAACCCATCCTGTCTGACCCACCTCGGTACTATGGAGATCTGCCATGGGTTCCTGTAACAGCGCATGTAGCACTTGGAAGTTTTCAGCCAGCAATTATCTACATATCAAGGTACCGTCACATTAAGCGACGCTGCAGCGATAGCGACAACGATGCCGATCGCTGCAGCGTCGCTGTTTGATCGCTGGAGAGCTGTCATACAGACCGCTCTCCAGCGACCAACGATGCCGAGGTCCCCGGGTATCCAGGGTAAACATCGGGTTGCTAAGCGCAGGGCCGCGCTTAGTAACCCGATGTTTACCCTGGTTACCAGCGTAAAAGTAAAAAAAACAAACAGTACATACTTACATGCGTCCCCCAGCGTCTGCTTCCTGACACTGACTGAGCTCCGGCCCTAACAAGCACAGCGGTGACGTCACCGCTGGTGCTTTCACTTTCACTTTAGGGCCGGCGCTCAGTGTCAGGAAGCAGACGCTGGGGGACGCATGTAAGTATGTACTGTTTGTTTTTTTTACTTTTACGCTGGTAACCAGGGTAAACATCGGGTTACTAAGCGCGGCCCTGCGCTTAGTAACCCGATGTTTACCCTGGTTACCAGTGTAAAACATCGCTGGTATCGTTGCATTTGGTGTCAAACACAACGATACACAGCGATCGGACGACCAAATAAAGTTCTGGACTTTATTCAGCGACCAGCGACATCACAGCAGGATCCTGATCGCTGCTGCGTGTCAAACTAAACGATATCGCTAGCGAGGACGCTGCAACGTCACGGATCGCTAGCGATATCGTTTAGTGTGACGGTACCTTCAGTCCAAGGTGGGATTCCTAATGTCCTACCTATCAGGAGACTCCCTGGCATGGCTCATTCTCCTATAGGATAAAAATGGGCTCCTATCTTCTCGGACCTTCAGGCCTTCCAAATCTACTCGGCCCAGGCATGGCTGCAATGCAAGACTAATCTAATTTCCTTCTATGATGGAATCACTGACTAGATCGATCAGGGAAATACGGTAGATATAGTATATTTCTACTTCAGCAAAACATTTGATAAAGTATCTCATACTATCCTTATTGAAAAAATGACCAAGTATGAAATTGACAAGGCTACAGATAGGTGGATTCATAACTGGCTCAGTGATCATACTGAAAGAGTGGTAATAAATGGTTGCTCATCCAATTGGGAGAGTGCTTCAAGTGGGGTACAACAAGGCTCTAGCATGGCATCGGTGTCGTTGAACATTTTTATAAGTGATCTAGATAACGGAACTGAAAGTAAACTGATCAAATTTGCAGATGATGCAAGGAGGGATAGCTAACACTAGAGAAGACAGAGAAAGGATTCAGAATGATCTAGATAAGCTTGAAGAATGGTCAGTGACTAATAGAATGGTGTTTAACAGGGCTAAATGCAAGATTCCACATCTAGGCAAGAAAAACGAAAATTACATCTACAGAATGTAGATATATCGCTCCATACAGTATTATGGGCACCACATAGTGCTCCACACAGAATAATAAACCCCATATAATGCTCCAAACAGTATAATGAGCCGCATATATGGCTCAATAAAATATAATCAGCTCTATATATTGCTCCATTCAGTATAATGGATCCCATATATTGCTCCATACAGAATAATCGAGCATTATATGGGGCCCATCATATACTGGAGTATTATATTGGGCCCATCATACAGTGGGGAAAAAAGTGTTTAGTCAGCCACCAATTGTGCAAGTTCTCCCACTTAATAAGATGAGAGAGACCTGTAATCGACATCATAGGTAGACCGCAACTATGAGAGTCAAAATGAGAAAACAAATCCAGAAAATCACCTTGTCTGATTTGGCAAGATTTATTTTGCAAATTATGGTGGAAAATAAGCATTTAGTCACCTAAAAACATGCAAGATTTCTGGCTCTCACAGACCAGTAACTTCTTCTTTAAGAGGCTCCTCTGTCCTTCACTGATTACCTGTTTGAACTTGTTATCAGTATAAAAGACACCTGTTCACAACCTCAAACAGTCACATTCCAAACTCCACTATGGTGAAGACCAAAGAGCTGGCGAAGGACACCAGAAACAAAATTGTAGCCCTGCACCAGGCTGGGAAGACTGAAACGACAATAGGCAAGCAGCTTGGTGTGATGAAATCAACAATGGAAGCAATAATAAGAAATTGGAAGACATACAAGACCACTAATAATGTCCCTCGATCTGGGGCTCCACGCAAGATCTCACCCCATTGGGGTCAAAATGATCACAATGATGGTGAAAAAAAAATCCCAGAACCACACGGGGGGACCTAGTGAATGATCTGCATAGAGCTGGGAACATCGTAACAAAGGCTACCATCAGTAACACATTACACTGCCAGTGACACAGATCCTTCAGTGACAGGCGTGTCCCCCTGCTTAAGCCAGTACTTGTCCGGGCCTGTCTGAAGTTTGCTAGAGAGCATTTGGATTATCCAGAAGAGTATTGGGAGAATGTGATATGGTCTGATGAAACCAAAGTAGAACTGTTTGGTAGAAACAAAACTCGTCGTGTTTGGAGGAGACAGAATGCTGAGTTACATCCAAAGAACACCATACCTACTGTGAGGCATGGGGTGGCAACATCATGCTTTTCTTTGCAAACGGTACCAGGATGACTGATCCGTGTACATGAAAGAATGAATGGGGCCATGTATCGTGAGATTTTGAGCGCAAACCTCCTTCCATCAGCAAGGTCATTGAAAATGAAACATGGATGGGTCTTTCAGCATGATAATGATCCCAAGCACACCGCAAGAGCAACAAAGGAGTGGCTTCATAAGAAGCATATGAAGGTCCTGGAGTAGCATAGCTAGTCTCCAGATCTCAACCCCATAGAAAACCTTTGGAGGGAGTTGAAAGTCCGTGTTGCCCAGCAACAGGCCCAAAACACCACTGCTCTAGAGGAGATCTGTATGGAGGAATGGGCCAACATACCACCAACAGTGTGTGCCAACCGTGTGAAGACTTACAGAAAACATTTGACCTTTGTCATTGCCAACAAAGGATATATAAAACAATATTGAGATGAACTTTTGTGAATGACCAAATACTTATTTTCCACCATAATTTGCAAAATAAATCTTGCCAAATCAGACAAGGTGATTTTCTGGATTTGTTTTCCCATTTTGACTCTCATAGTTGTGGTCTACCTATGATGTCAATTACAGGCCTCTCTCATCTTTTTAAGTGAGAGAACCTGCAAAATTGCTGGCTTACTAAATACTTTTTTCCCCACTGTAGACTGGAGCATTATATGGGGCCCAGCATATACTGTAATATTATATGAGGGCCAGCATATACTGGAGCATTATATGGGGTCCATTATATATAGAGCAATATATGGGAATCATCATATACTGTATGGAGCATAATAAGGGGCCCATTATATATGGAGCAAAATATGGTGCCCATCATATACTGGAGCATAGTAACATAGTAACATAGTTAGTAAGGCCAAAAAAAGACATTTGTCCATCCAGTTTAGCCTATATTCCATCAGAATAAATCCCCAGATCTACGTCCTTCTAAAGAACCTAATAACTGTAAGATACAATATTCTTACGCTTCAGGAAGACATCCAGACCTCTATTGAACCCCTCGACTGAGTTCGCCATCACCACCTCCTCAGGCAAGGAATTCCAGATTCTCACTGCCCTAACAGTAAAGAATCCTCTTCTATGTTGGTGGGAAAACCTTCTCTCCTCCAGACGCAGAGAATACCCCCTTGTGACCATCACATTCCTTGGTATAAACAGATCCTCGGAGAGATATTTGTATTGTCCTCTTATATACTTATACATCATTATTAGATCGCCCCTCAGTCATCTTTTTTCTAGACTAAATAATCCTAATTTTGCTAATCTCTCTGGGTATTGTAGTTCCCCCATCCCCTTTATTAATTTTGTTGCCCTCCTTTGGACTCGCTCTAGTTCCATTATATCCTTCCTAAGCACCGGTGCACAAAACTGTGAACAGTACTCCATGTGCGGTCTAACCAGAGATTTGCACAGAGGCAGTATAATGCTCTCATCATGTGTGTCCAGACCTCTTTTAATGCACCCCATAATCCTTTTTGCGTTGGCAGCCACTTCCTGGCACTGGCTGCTCCAGGTAAGTTTACCATTAACTAGGATCCCCAAGTCCTTCTCCGTGTCAGATTTACCCAGTGGTTTCCCGTTCAGTGTGTAGTGGTGATATTGATTCCTTCTTCCCATGTGTATAACCTTACATTTATCATTGTTAAACCGCATTTGCCACCTCTCTGCCCAAGTTTCCAACTTATCCAGGTCCATCTGTAGCAGAATACTATCTTCTCTTTTATTAAATGCTTTACATAGTTTTGTATCATTTGCAAATATCGATATTTTACTGTGTAAACCTTCTACCAGATCGATAATAAATATGCTGAAGAGAATAGGTCCCAACACCGACCCCTGCGGTACCCCACTGGACACAGCGACCAAGTTAGAGAATATACCATTTTATAACCACCCTCTGCTTTCTATCACTAAGACAGTTACTTACCCATTTACACACATTTTCCCCCACACCCAGCATTCTCATTTTGTGTACCAATCTCTTGTGTGGCACGGTATCAAACGCTTTGGAAAAATCAAGATATACCACATCCAATGACTCACCTTGGTCCAGTCTATAGTTTACCTCTTCATAAAAACTGGTTAGATTGGTTTGACAGGAGCGACATCTTGTCCCGGAAAAAACGAGCCACGATACAGCATCAACAGCGAAAAAATAAAAAAGTTATAGTCCTCACAATAAAGCGATGCAAAAATAATTATTTTTTATATAAAATAGTTTTTATCGTATAAAAGAGCCAAAACATAAAAAAATGATATAAATGAGGTATCGTTGTAATCATACTAACCCAAAGAATAAAACTGCTTTATCAATTTTATTACATGCGGAATGGTATAAACGCCCCCCCCCCCCAAAAAAAGAAATTCTTGAATAGCTGGCTTTTGGTCATTCTGCCTCACAAAATCAAAATAAAAAGCGATCAAAGCACGTCACATGCCCAAAAATTGTACCAATAAAAATGTCAACTCGTCCCGCAAAAAACATGACCTCACATGACTCTGTGGACTAAAGTATGGAAAAATTATAGCTCTCAAAATGTGGAGAGGCAAAAACGATTTTTTTGCAATAAAAAGCATTTTTTGGTGTGTGACGGCTGCCAATCATAAAAATCCGCTAAAAAACCCGCTATAAAAATAAATCCAACCCCCCTTCATCACCCCCTTAGTTAGGGAAAAATAATAAAATTTAAAAAATGTATATATTTCCATTTTCCCATTAGGGCTAGGGTTAGGGCAATGGTTGCGGGTAGGGTTGGGGCTAGGGTTAGGGTTGGGGCTAGGGTTAGGGCTAGGGTTGGGGCTAGGGTTGGGGCTAGGGTTAGGGCTAGGCTTAGGGCTAGGGTTAGGGTTGGGGCTAGGGTTAGGACTAGGGTTAGGGCTAGGGTTGGGGCCAGGGTTAGGGCTAGGGTTGGGGTTAGGGTTGGGGCTAGGGTTAGGGTTGGGGTTAGGGCTACAGTTAGGGTTGGGGCTAAAGTTAGGGTTAAGGTTGGGGCTAAATTTAGGGTTGGGGCTAAAGTTAGGGTTAGGGTTTGGATTACATTTACGGTTGGGATTAGGGTTAGGGGTGTGTCAGGGTTAGAGGTGTGGTTAGAGTTATGGTTGTGATTAGTGTTAGGGGTGTGTTGGATTTAGGGGTGTGGTTGGGGTTAGGGGTGTGGTTGGGATTAGGCTTAGGGGCATGTTCGGGTTAGAAGTGTGGTTAGGGTTATGGTTAGAGTTGGGAATAGGGTTAGGGGTGTGTTTGGGTTAGGAGTGTGTTTGGTTTAGGGTTTCATTTAGAATTGGGGGTTTCCACTATTTAGGCACATCAAAGGCTCTCCAAACGCGACATGGCGTCCGATCTCAATTCCAGCCTATTCTGTGTTGAAAAAATAAAACAGTGCTCCTTCCCTTCCGAACTCTCCCGTGCGCTCAAACAGGGGTTAACCCCAACATATGGGGTATCAGCGTACTCAGGACAAATTGGACAACAACTTTTGGGTCCAATTTCTCTTGGTACCCTTGGGAAATTAAAAATGTGGCGGCTAAAAAACCCTTTTTGTGAAAAAAAAATAATTTTTATTTTCACAGCTTATAAATTGCAGTGAAACACTTGGGGGGTTCAAGGCTCTCACAACACATCTAGATAAGTTCCTTGGGGGGTCTAGTTTCCAATATGGGGTCACTTGTGGTTTTTTTTTACTGTTTACGTACATTAGGGGCTCTGCAAACGCAATGTGACGTCTGCTGACCATTCCATCTAAGTCTGCATTCCAAACGGCGCTCCTTCCCTTCCGAGCTCTGCCATGCACCCAAACTGTGGTTCCCCCCCACATATGGGGTATTAGCATACTCAGGACAAATTGGACAACAACTTTTGGGGTCCAATTTATCCTGTTACCCTTGGGAAAATACAAAACTGGGGGCTAAAAAATAGTTTTTGTGAAAAAAAAAAAGAATTTTTATTTTCACGGCTCTGTGTTATAAACTGTAGTGAAACACTTGGGGGTTCAAAGTTCTCACAACACATCTAGATAAGTTCCTTGGAGGGGTCTAGTTTCCAATATGGGGTCACTTGTAGGGGGTTTCTACTGTTTAGTTACATCAGGGGCTCTGAAAATGCAACGTGACGCCTGCAGACCAATCCACCTAAGTCTGCATTCCAAATGGTGCTCCTTTCCTTCCGAGCTCTGCCATGCGCCCAAACGGTGGTTCCCCCCCACATATTGGGTATCATCGTACTCAGGACAAATTGGACAACAACTTTTGGGGTCCAATTTCTCCTGTTACCCTTGGGAAAATACAAAACTGGGGGCTAAAAAATAGTTTTTGTGAAAAAAAAAAAGAATTTTTATTTTCACGGCTCTGTGTTATAAACTGTAGTGAAACACTTGGGGGTTCAAAGTTCTCACAACACATCTAGATAAGTTCCTTGGAGGGGTCTAGTTTCCAATATGGGGTCACTTGTGGAGGGTTTCTACGGTTTACGTACATTAGGGGCTCTGCAAATGCAACGTGATGCCTGCAGACCATTCCATCTAAGTCTGCATTCCAAATGGCGCTACTTCCCTTCCGAGCTCTCCCATGCGCCCAAATGGTGGTTCCCCCCACATATGGGGTATCAGCATACTCAGGACAAATTGGACAACAAAGTTTGGGGTCCAATTTCTCCCGTTACCCTTGGGAAAATACATAACTGGGGGCTAAAAAATAATTTTTGTGGGGAAAAAAAGAATTTTTATTTTCACGGCTCTGCGTTATAAACTGTAGTGAAACACTTGGGGGTTCAAAGCTCTCACAACACATCTAGATGAGTTCCTTACGGGGTCTACTTTCCAAAATGGTGTCACTTGTGGGGGGTTTCAATGCTTAGGCACATCAGCGGCTCTCCAAACGCAACATGGCGTCCCATCTCAATTCCAGTCAATTTTGCATTGAAAAGTCAAATGGCGCTCCTTCCCTTCCGAGCTCTGCCATGCACCCAAACAGTGGTTTACTGTTATGACCCCAATGGCAGAGGGTCTCAGAAATAATTACTAAGTCTGCAAACACAAAAAAACAGCTCATAGGGCAGTGGTAACTGAGCTGACCATATATCTAATCCTAGCACCACAAATAGCAGCAGCCGGGGAACGTGCCTACGTTGGTTCTAGACGTCTCGCGCCAGCCGGAGAACTAACTAACTAACCCTAGAAGGGAAAAGAAAGACCTTTCTTGCCTCCAGAGAAAAGACCCCAAAAGTTGGATACAAGCCCCCAACAAATAATAACGGTGAGGTAAGAGGAAAAGACAAACGTAAGAATGAGCTAGGTATTTAGCAAAGAGAGGCCCACTAGCTAATAGCAGAATATAGTAAGATGACTTATATGGTCAGCAAAAACCCTATCAAAATATCCACGCTGGATATTCAAGAACCCCCGAACCGTCTAACGGCCCGGGGGGAGAACACCAGCCCCCTAGAGCTTCCAGCAAAGTCAGGAATCACATTTAGTACAAGCTGGACAAAAATAAGAGCAAAGCAGATAACCAAAAAACAAAGGAGCAGGACTTAGCTTAATTTTGCACGAACCAGGACCAGCAGACAGGAGCAAACAGAAAGGATCTGATTACAATGATGCCAGGCACTGGACTAAGGATCCAGGAAGTTTATATAGCAACACCCCTGGACTAACGACCCAGGTGGGTGCCAAACTGAGGAAAGACAATCCCAGAGTCATATCACTAGTAACCACAAGAGGGAGCCAAAAAGTCTAATTCACAACAGTACCCCCCCCTTAAGGAGGGGTCACCGAACCCTCACCAAGACCACCAGGGCGATCAGGATGAGCAGCGTGAAAGGCACAAACTAAATCGGCCGCATGCACATCAGAAGCAACCACCCAGGAATTATCTTCCTGACCATAGCTCTTCCACTTGACCAGATACTGAAGCCTCCGTCTGGAGAGATGAGAATCCAAGATCTTCTCCACCACGTACTCCAACTCGCCCTCAACCAACACCGGAGCAGGAGGCTCAAGAGAAGGAACCACAGGTACAACGTACCGCCGCAACAAAGACCTATGGAACACGTTGTGAATGGCAAACGACACCGGAAGATCCAAGCGAAAGGACACAGGATTAAGGATTTCCAATATCTTGTAAGGACCGATGAAGCGAGGCTTAAATTTAGGAGAGGAGACCTTCATAGGAACAAATCGAGAAGACAGCCATACCAAATCCCCAACACGAAGTCGGGGACCCACAGCGCGGCGGCGGTTGGCAAAACGCTGAGCCTTCTCCTGTGACAACTTTAAGTTGTCCACCACATGATTCCAGATCTGCTGCAACCTATCCACCACAGAAACTACCCCAGGACAGTCAGAAGGCTCCACGTGTCCCGAGGAAAAACGAGGATGGAAACCAGAGTTGCAGAAAAATGGCGAAACCAAAGTAGCAGAACTAGCCCGATTATTAAGGGCAAACTCAGCCAACGGCAAGAAGGTCACCCAATCATCCTGATCTGCCGAAACAAAACACCTCAAATAAGCCTCCAGAGTCTGATTAGTTCGCTCCGTTTGTCCATTAGTCTGAGGATGAAAGGCAGACGAAAACAACAAATCAATGCCCATCCTAGCACAAAAGGATCGCCAGAACCTGGAAACAAACTGGGATCCTCTGTCAGACACAATATTCTCAGGAATGCCGTGTAAACGAACCACATTCTGAAAGAACACAGGAACCAGATCGGAAGAGGAAGGCAGCTTAGGCAAAGGCACCAAATGGACGATTTTAGAAAAGCGATCACATACCACCCAGATGACAGACATGCCCTGAGACACCGGGAGATCTGAAATGAAATCCATGGAAATGTGTGTCCAAGGCCTCTTCAGGACAGGCAAGGGCAAGAGCAACCCGCTGGCACGAGAACAGCAAGGCTTAGCTCGAGCACAAGTCCCACAGGACTGCACAAATGACCGCACATCCCGTGACAAGGAAGGCCACCAAAAGGACCTAGCCACCAGATCTCTGGTGCCAAAAATTCCCGGATGCCCTGCCAACACCGAGGAATGAACCTCGGAAATGACTCTGCTGGTCCACTTATCAGGAACAAACAGTCTGTCAGGTGGACAAGAGTCAGGTCTACCAGCCTGAAATCTCTGCAACACACGCCGCAAATCAGGAGAAATGGCCGACAAGATAACTCCCTCTTTAAGAATACCAACTGGTTCTGCGACTCCAGGAGAGTTAGGCACAAAGCTCCTTGAAAGAGCATCAGCCTTCACATTCTTTGAACCTGGTAAATACGAGACCACAAAGTCAAAACGGGAGAAAAACAATGACCAGCGGGCCTGTCTAGGATTCAGGCGTTTAGCAGACTCGAGATACATCAAATTTTTGTGATCAGTCAAGACCACCACACGATGCTTAGCACCCTCGAGCCAATGACGCCACTCCTCAAATGCCCACTTCATGGCCAGCAACTCCCGATTGCCAACATCATAATTCCGCTCAGCAGGCGAAAACTTCCTAGAGAAGAAAGCACATGGTCTCATTACCGAGCAACCAGGGCCTCTCTGCGACAAAATGGCCCCTGCTCCAATCTCAGAAGCATCCACTTCGACCTGAAAGGGAAGTGAGACATCAGGCTGGCACAAAACAGGCGCCGAAGTAAACCGGCGCTTCAACTCTTGGAACGCCTCCACGGCTGCAGGAGCCCAGTTAGCAACATCAGAACCTTTCTTGGTCATATCTGTCAAAGGTTTAACAACGCTAGAAAAATTAGCGATAAAACGACGATAGAAGTTAGCAAAACCCAAGAACTTCTGAAGACTCTTGACTGACGTGGGTTGAGTCCAATCATGAATAGCTCGGACCTTGACTGGGTCCATCTCCACAGCAGAAGGGGAAAAAATAAACCCCAAAAAGGGAACCTTCTGTACTCCAAAGAGACACTTTGAGCCCTTAACAAACAAAGCATTCTCACGCAAAACCTGAAACACCATCCTGACCTGCTCCACATGTGAGTCCCAATCTTCAGAGAAAACCAGAATATCATCCAGATAAACAATCATAAATTTATCCAGATACTTCCGGAAAATCTCATGCATAAAGGACTGAAACACTGAGGGAGCATTAGAGAGCCCAAAAGGCATCACCAAGTACTCAAAATGACCTTCGGGCGTATTAAATGCTGTCTTCCATTCATCTCCTTGCTTAATGCGCACAAGGTTGTACGCACCACGAAGATCTATCTTGGTGAACCACTTGGCACCTTTAATCCGGGCAAACAAGTCCGACAACAGAGGCAAAGGATACTGAAATTTAACAGTGATTTTATTCAGAAGCCGATAGTCAATACAAGGTCTCAAAGATCCGTCCTTCTTGGCCACAAAAAAAGAATCCCGCACCAAGAGGGGAAGAGGATGGACGGATATGCCCCTTCTCCAGAGACTCCTTGATATACGAACGCATTGCGGCATGCTCAGGTACAGACAGATTAAATAGTCTTCCCTTAGGAAATTTACTACCTGGAATCAAATCTATGGCGCAGTCACAGTCCCTATGAGGAGGCAGAGCACTGGACCTGGACTCGCTGAATACATCCTGATAATCAGACAAATACTCAGGAACTTCCGAAGGAGTAGAGGAAGCAATAGACACCGGCGGGGAATCAGCATGAATTCCCTGACAGCCCCAACTTGACACAGACATTGCCTTCCAATCCAAGACTGGATTGTGGGTCTGTAACCATGGCAGACCCAAAACGACCAAATCATGCATTTTATGCAGAACAAGAAAACGAATCACCTCCCGATGTTCAGGAGTCATGCACATGGTTACCTGCGTCCAAAACTGTGGTTTATTTTCCGCCAATGGCGTAGCATCAATACCTCTAAGAGGAATAGGATTTACCAACGGTTCAAGAACAAAACCACAGTGCTTGGCAAATGACAGATCCATAAGACTCAGGGCAGCACCTGAATCCACAAACGCCATAACAGGGTAAGAAGACAATGAGCAAATTAAAGTCACAGACAAAATAAATTTAGGTTGCAAATTACCAATGGCGACAGGACTAACAACCCTTGTTAGGCGTTTAGAGCATGCTGATATAACATGTGTAGAATCACCACAGTAAAAACACAACCCATTCTGACGTCTATGATTTTTCCGCTCATTTCTAGTCTGAATTCTATCACATTGCATTAAATCAGGTGTTTGTTCAGACAACACCACCAGAGGATTAGCGGTTTTGTGCTTCCGCAAACGCCGGTCAATTTGAATAGCCAGCGCCATGGAATCATTCAGACTTGTAGGAATGGGGAAACCCACCATCACATTCTTAATGGCTTCAGAAAGGCCATTTCTGAAATTTGCGGCCAGAGCACACTCATTCCACTGAGTAAGCACGGACCATTTCCGAAATTTTTGGCAATACACTTCAGCTTCATCCTGGCCCTGAGAAATAGCCAGCAAGGCTTTTTCTGCCTGAACTTCAAGATTGGGTTCCTCGTAAAGCAATCCGAGCGCCAGAAAAAACGCATCAATATTTGCCAATGCCGGATCTCCTGGCGCTAGCGAGAAAGCCCAATCCTGAGGGTCGCCCCGTAAAAAAGAGATAACAATTTTAACTTGCTGAGCTGAATCTCCAGATGAACGGGGTCTCAGAGATAGAAACAATTTACAATTATTCCTGAAATTCCTAAACTTAAATCGGTCTCCAGAAAACAGTTCAGGAATAGGTATTTTAGGTTCAGACATTGGACTACGGGTAACAAAATCTTGTATGCCCTGCACACGAGCAGCAAGCTGGTCTACACTTGTAATCAAGGTCTGGACATTCATGTCTGCAGCAAGCACAAGCCACTCAGAGGTAAAGGGGAGGAAGAGAGGAAAAAAAAAAAAAAAACTCAGAATTTCCTTTCTTATTATCCCACTTCTGCAATGCATTAAACATTCAATGTTGGCCTGGCATACTGTTATGACCCCAATGGCAGAGGGTCTCAGAAATAATTACTAAGTCTGCAAACACAAAAAACCAGCTCATAGGGCAGTGGTAACTGAGCTGACCATATATCTAATCCTAGCACCACAAATAGCAGCAGCCGGGGAACGTGCCTACGTTGGTTCTAGACGTCTCGCGCCAGCCGGAGAACTAACTAACCCTAGAAGGGAAAAGAAAGACCTTTCTTGCCTCCAGAGAAAAGACCCCAAAAGTTGGATACAAGCCCCCAACAAATAATAACGGTGAGGTAAGAGGAAAAGACAAACGTAAGAATGAGCTAGGTATTTAGCAAAGAGAGGCCCACTAGCTAATAGCAGAATATAGTAAGATGACTTATATGGTCAGCAAAAACCCTATCAAAATATCCACGCTGGATATTCAAGAACCCCCGAACCGTCTAACGGCCCGGGGGGAGAACACCAGCCCCCTAGAGCTTCCAGCAAAGTCAGGAATCACATTTAGTACAAGCTGGACAAAAATAAGAGCAAAGCAGATAACCAAAAAACAAAGGAGCAGGACTTAGCTTAATTTTGCACGAACCAGGACCAGCAGACAGGAGCAAACAGAAAGGATCTGATTACAACGATGCCAGGCACTGGACTAAGGATCCAGGAAGTTTATATAGCAACACCCCTGGACTAACGAACCAGGTGGGTGCCAAACTGAGGAAAGACAATCCCAGAGTCATATCACTAGTAACCACAAGAGGGAGCCAAAAAGTCTAATTCACAACAGTTTACCCCCACATATCAGGTATCAGCATACTCAGGACAAATTGGACAACTTTTGGGGTCCAATTTCTTCTCTTACCCTTGGGAAAATAAAAAATTGGGGGCGAAAAATCATTTTTGTGAAAAAATATGATTTTTTATTTTTACGGCTCTGCATTATAAACTTCTGTGAAGCACTTGGTGGGTCAAAGTGCTCACCACACATCTAGATAAGTTCCTTAGGGGGTCTACTTTCCAAAATGGTGTCATTTGTGGGGGGTTTCAATGTTTAGGCACATCAGGGGCTCTCCAAACACAACATGGCGTCCCATCTCAATTCCAGTCAATTTTGCATTGAAAAGTCAAACGGCGCTCCTTCCCTTCCGAGCTCTGCCATGCGCCCAAACAGTGGTTTACCCCCCACATATGGGGTATCAGCGTACTCAGGACAAATTGTACAACTTTTGGGGTCCAATTTCTTCTCTGAAGCTTGGGAAAATAAAAAATTGGGGGCGAAAAAATCATTTTTGTGAAAAAATATGATTTTTTATTTTTACGGCTCTGCATTATAAACTTCTGTGAATCACTTAATGGGTCAAAGTGCTAACCACACATCTAGATAAGTTCCTTGGGGGGTCCACTTTCCAAAATGGTGTCAATTGTGGGGGGTTTCAATGTTTAGGCACATCAGGGGCTCTCCAAACGCAACATGGAGTCCCATCTCAATTCCAGTCAATTTTGCATTGAAAAGTCAAATGGCGCTCCTTCCCTTCCGAGCTTTGCCATGCGCCCAAACAGTGGTTTACCCCCACATATGGGGTATCAGCGTACTCAGGACAAATTGGACAACAAAGTTTGGGGTCCAATTTCTCCCGTTACCCTTGGGAAAATACATGACTGGGGGCTAAAAAATAATTTTTGTGGGGAAAAAAATAATTTTTATTTTCACGGCTCTGCGTTATAAACTGTAGTGAAACACTTGGGGTTTCAAAGCTCTCACAACACATCTAGATGAGTTCCTTAGGGGGTCTACTTTCCAAAATGGTGTCACTTGTGGGGTGTTTCAATTCTTAGGCACATCAGCGGCTCTCCAAACGCAACATGGCGTCCCATCTCAATTCCAGTCAATTTTGCATTGAAAAGTCAAATGGCGCTCCTTCCCTTCCGAGCTCTGCCATGCGCCCAAACAGTGGTTTACCCCCACATATGGGGTATCGGCGTACACCGTACCAATTGTACAACAACTTTTGGGGTCCATTTTCTCCTGTTACCCTTGGTAAAATAAAACAAATTGGAGCTGAGGTAAATTTTTTGTGTAAAAAGTCAAATGTTCATTTTTATTTAAACATTCCAAAAATTCCTGTGAAACACCTGAAGGGTTAATAAACTTTTTGAATGTGGTTTTGACCACCTTGAGGGGTGCAGTTTTTAGAATGGTGTCACACTTGGGTATTTTCCATCATATAGACCCCTCAAAATTACTTCAAATGAGATGTGGTCCCTAAAAAAAATGGTGTTGTAAAAATGAGAAAATGCTGGTCAACTTTTAACCTTTATAACTCCCTAAAAAAAGAAATTTTGGTTACAAAATTGTGCTGATGTAAAGTAGACATGTGGGAAATGTTACTTATTAAGTATTTTGTCTGACATATCTCTGTGATTTTAATTGTATAAAAATTAAAAGTTGGAAAATTGCGAAATTTTCAAAATTTTCGCCAAATTTCCATTTTTTTCACAAATAAACGCAGGTAATATCAAAGAAATTTTACCACTATCATGAAGTACAATATGTCCTGAGAAAACAATGTCAGAATCACCATGATCCGTTGAAGCGTTCCAGAGTTATAACCTCATAAAGGGACAGTGGTCAGAATTGTAAAAATTGGCCCGGTCATTAACGTGCAAACCACCCTTGGGGGTAAAGGGGTTAATAAGGTACTATTGGGTATAATAAGATGAAGTATTATAAAAAAGTCATTTTTTTTTACTCTAATGAAGGGTATTATATGCAAAGTTGCATAATTTCTACTCTGCATTTGTCATTAACATATAAAGGCCTTATTTTTATTTTTATTCTAATTTTTATTTTTCATTTTTAATTTTTATTCTTATTTCATTTTTACTCTTAATTTTTATTTTTTATCTCAAGAAGAAAAAAATCAATATTTAAAAAAGTAATGTCTAGTACAAGAATATTGCTTCATTAAATATAGTGATCATATGGTTTCATTATAAGAGAAATGTTTCAATTCTGAGTTAAAGGGAACCTGTCACCCCCTCAGGCGTTTGTAACTAAAAGAGCCATCTTGTGCAGCACTAATACTGTATTCTGAGAAGGTGGCTCTTTTAGTTATTGTTCGTTGCACTGCAGAAATAATCGCTTTTGAATTTGGTCCTTCATACCTGTGAAATCGCCAGGGAGGCAGGTCTTTCCCCCCTCATCCAGATGCCTCCCAGCCATCACTCTGCGAGAAGGGCAACACCTCCTCGGCGTTATTGAGTTGTCCAGGCGCCTGCACGGTCATATTCTGCCTTTGGCATGCGCAGTTCGCGCTGCCAGATAACTGACATCACTTGATGTCTTGTTTACTGCGCCTGCATGCACCCGCGGGATCTCGGGCCGCGGGTGCACGCAGGCGCAGTAAACAAGACATCAAGTGATGTCAGTTATCGGGCAGCACGAACTGTGCATGCCCAAGGCAGAAAATGACCGCGCGGGCGCCTGGACAACTGAATAACGCAGAGGAGGCGGCGCCCTTCTCGCAGAGTGATGGCTGGGAGGCGTCTGGATGAGGGGGGCAAGACCTGCCTCCCTGGCGATTTCACAGGTATGGTATGAGGGACCAAATTCAAAAGCGATTATTTCTGCAGTGCAACGAACAATAACTAAAAGAGTCACTTTGTCAGAATGCAGCATTAGTGCTGCACAAGATGGCTCTTTTAGTTACAAACGCCTGGGGGGGTGACAGGTTCCCTTTAAATACAACAATTCTTTCATTCATTCATTTAATCATATATATATATTCTTATTTTGGTTCATGGCTATACATTCTTACATATTATTGGTCTAATAAATATAGTTTATTAATAAAGTTTTAGTAATAAAGATGGAAACATAGCTTTGGAATCTGCTGCCCCACTTACACATACCAAAGATTGCAAAATTAACAGACAGCCCTGACACACTAGCCTGACCAAAGAACTGAGGCGAGCTTCCAGGGCTGCTGAGCGCACATGGAAAAGATCCCACTCCAACGAGCACTTCATCGCATTCAAACAGTCCCTCACTACTTTCAAGACCACACTCGCCACAGCTAAACAAACCTACTTCTCATCTCTCATATCCTCCCTGTCTCACAACCCTAAACAGTTATTCAACACCTTCAATTCTCTCCTCCGTCCCCCAGCACCTCCTCCCTCCCCACTTATCTCAGCTGAAGACTTTGCCTCATTTTTCAAGCAGAAGATTGATAACATCAGACACAGTTTTGGTCAACAATCCCCAGAGCCCTTCCTCTCTACTTCCCAGCCCTCCACCTCCAAAACCAACTTCTCCACCATTACAGAAGATCAACTCTCCACTCTACTCAAGATCGCATCTCACCACCTGTGCACTTGACCGGCTCCCATCCCACTTCATCCCAAACCTCACCACAGTCTTCATCTCAACCCTAACCCATCTCTTCAACCTATCACTAACAACTGGTGTTTTCCCCCCAAGCTTTAAACATGCCTCCATCACACCTATCCTCAAAAAGCCTTTTCTTGACCCATCCTCTGTATCTAGCTATCGCCCTATATCACTTCTCCCCTATGCCGCCAAACTACTGGAACAACACGTCTACCTTGAACTGTCCTCCCATCTCTCTTCTTGCTCCCTCTTTGACTGCTTACAATCTGGCTTCCGGTCACACCATCCCACTGAAACTGCCCTAACTAAGGTCACCAATGACCTCTTAACCGCCAAGAGCAAGCGACACTACTCTGTCCTCCTCCTCGACCTGTCAGCTGCCTTTGACACAGTGGACCATTCCCTATTATTACAGACCCTCTCATCCCTTGGCATCACAGACTTGGCCCTATCCTGGATCTCATCATACCTAACAGACCGGACATTCAGCGTCTCCCACTCACACACCACCTCCTCACCTCGCCCCCTATCTGTTGGAGTCCCACAAGGTTCAGTCCTAGGGCCCCTGCTCTTCTCCATTTACACCTTTGGCCTGGGACAGTTCATAGAATCTCATGGCTTTCAGTATTACCTCTATGCTGATGACACACAGATCTACATCTCTGGACCAGATATCACCTCCCTACTAACCAGAATCCCTCAATGTCTATCCGCTATTTCATCCTTCTTCTCTGCTAGATTTCTGAAACTTAACATGGACAAAACAGAATTCATCATCTTTCCCCCATCTCACGCATCCCCCCAACAAACCTATCCATTACAGTAAATGGCTGCCCACTCTCCCCAGTCCCACAAGCTCGCTGCCTCGGGGTAATCCTTGACGCTGATCTCTCCTTCGAACCACATATCCAAGCCCTTTCCACTTCCTGCCGACTTCAACTCAAAAATATTTCATGAATCCGTACATTCCTCAACCAAGAATCTGCAAAAACCCTAGTCCATGCCCTCATCATCTCTCGCCTTGACTACTGCAACCTCCTGCTCTGTGGCCTCCCCTCTAACACTCTCGCACCTCTCCAATCTATTCTAAACTCTGCTGCCCGACTAATCCACCTGTCCCCCCGCTATTCCCCGGCCTCTCCCCTCTGTCAATCCCTTCACTGGCTCCCCATTGCCCAAAGACTCCAGTACAAAACCCTAACCATGATGTACAAAGCCATCCACAACCTGTCTCCTCCTTACATCTGTGACCTCGTCTCCCGGTACTTTCCTACACGCAACCTCTGATCCTCACAAGATCTCCTTCTCAACTCCCCTCTTATCTCCTCTTCCCACAATCGTATACAAGATTTCTCTCTCTTATCACCCCTACTCTGGAACCCTTTACCACAACATATCAGACTCTCGCCTACCATCGAAACCTTCAAAAAGAGCTTGATACCCATCTCTTCCGACAAGCCTACAAGCTGCAGTAACCACCGATCGACCAAACCGCTGCATGACCAGCTCTATCCTCGCCTACTGTATTCTCACCCATCCCTTGTAGATTGTGAGCCTTCGCGGGCAGGGTCCTCTCTCCTCCTGTACCAGTTATGACTTGTATTGTTTAAGATTATTGTACTTGTTTTTATTATGTATACCCCACCTTACATGTAAAGCACCATGGAATAAATGGCGCTATAACAATGAATAATAATAATAATAATAAACACTTGTTACATAAAAGATACACTGACATCTAAAGGTAACTACACCTATGACATAAAAATGTTCTATCACATGAAGAATATGGTTAATGATGTATTATCATTATTGTTTTATTTTTCCAAATATTAATTCCATATTAATATTCTGATAATAATTATATGGATATTATTTATTGCTATGGTACGCTGTGATATTATAGGTCAGGAAAATTACCAGATTTGGTATAGAATTAGGGAATGAAGACTTCAATCAAGATACTGGAGTTACGTTAATAAAGACTTTTCATATTTCTAAGTTCAAATGATTCTTAAAAGTTGCAAGAAGAAAAAGCCGCTATCCAGAAGTTCCACAAGGTAACAATGCTATATGATTTCAGCATAATAATAGCCTATGTCAATTACAATTCATGTCACCACTGACAACCACAACTGCAGTATCCATCACTGACAACCACAACTGCAGTATCCATCAATGACAACTATGATTGCAGTATCTAAACTGACAACCACAACTGCAGAGGACGATGATCCTATGATGCTAAAATGAACTGTGTTATAACGTTTTTATCACTTCCAGTGGTTTCCTATCACCTATAAAACTTTGAAGAAAAGCTGGTGAACAATCAAGTAATTGTCAGGAAGCTACAACCCTGACATGTGTCTTGTGCACTAAGAACTGGTTATGGTGCTATGTTTAGCAAGGAAGAGTGCTGTGCTGACCAAAGATGTCACATCTGTTCCAAGACCAGTGCGGATGATATGGAAGGATTCTAGAAATATCCAAGGCGAGCCAATGTAAGTCCAGGTCTCTAAAAGTGACACTGCATAGATATTAAAGCTACATTTCATCTACAAACGTTTTATCAACATTTGAATTTATGGACTTTGATTGACACATGACACACGGTCTCTACAATATCTACATGCTATCATCTATTTCAAAAGAATTATAATAAAGATTGTTTTAAAAGAACCAAGAAGAAGACATCAAGATAAAGACCAGATGGCACCAGATGATTATGATCGGACCTGAGATGCTTCAATTATGTATAGGGAAGTATAATAATATATTGTATATGAATATTGGTCACAGCCTACCATAACATGAATTTACATATCACTATGCTATTGAGTACATATAACAATATTATTATTATTATTATTATTATTATTATTAGCATTAAATTATTTTGCAAAAAAAAAGAAAAGAAGAAAGAAGATTTTATTATCAATATATCTACTTTGAGGGTTCCAATTAATGTCTGTCACCCTCAATAGGGGGAATTGTTACATATTAATTATTAATTATTTAATTATTATTACACTCAATTCTGTACTGAGCACATTGCCTTTCGCTGACAGTACAAAAGTTATTTCTGGATATTTAGCTCAGAGTAAAAGTTAACACCATATAGAGAGAACACGTGCTCTATGGGACATATATAATCACGGCTCATAGGAGGGGGGCTGTCACTTTGGGCCTTCTCCTTCACTTTCTACAGACTTCAGACTCCATACAGATGGAATGAACAGCTGGTATGTACGTTAGCCATGATGACTTCTACTCCATGACAGAGACTGATGCCATTTACCATTCAGAATCTCAGGAAAGATGGGGAACAAACTTTGATATGGGCAAATGGACAATCTCTTTGTAACTACTTCACCTATTTTATGTTGTGCTGCAATGATGCTTTTTGGTGGACAATCCAATAAACCACTACATTTTTATGTGACATCTGGTAAAGAGTCCTGATTAAATAAATGTGCGAAATAAGAATATTTAACATTTACCCCCAAAATTACTTATATGTCCATGTAGCTCTTTCAAAGACAAGTCCAGCAATATCTATACATGGCCTGTTCCTCATTTTAAAATGCAATTGAGACTGTAAATCTGTAGCCTCTGCCACTACAGCTCTATTCTACACCCAGAACTGCCTCCTACTGCTTGACCAATGGTTCCTTTGTCTGTACTCACACAGCATAGAGGATGTCAGTCAAGCATGAGGAGGTGCCCCTGGGCAGGGAATAGAGCTATAAAGCTGGAGTTTAGGTCCAGCTTTATAGCTAGGTCAATTTTATTGTTGTGTTCTACTAGAGATTTGCTTGCTGTGTTGTATTAGAGAGTTGCTTGCTCGTCAGTTCAGTCTCAGGAATAAATATTTCCATTCAGTGACAATAACCAGAGGAAGACCTGCAGGCTGGATCTTATGCATACATAAGGCTAGACCTAAGACTGGTAACCAAGGAAAGCAAACATTCCAATACTCTCATTAGCCATTTTTCTCCTAGTTACTAGTTCCATTGTGTGGATGGGGATAGTAGACCCAGCGGAGTCATCACCCCAGGGAGACTTACATACAGTACCAGGTGATGGATTCGACACAAGGAAAATACCTCCACCTCCAAAGTTGGAAGACAGTGAGTATCGCCTGGTACGGAGGCAGTGGAACTACCGGCTCTGGGGGGGGGGGGGATCTTGTGCACTGGGTGCAATGAATTTTGGCCAGCTACCTTGAATTGTTGGGTTACTTGCAGTCGGCAGCAGGCAGGAGCGTCAGAATTTTTGTGGCTGCCGCTGAATGGGATTGAACTATGAAGTCTGCTTATGAGAACTTTCTCAAAATGAGACTCCATAGAATTCGATGGGCGTCATGGGATATTTAACTATTGGATTACCATTGAAACTTCCTGGATTTATTTTAATTAATAAATGGGTAAATAAGGGAATGTGGGGAAGTCTTTATTCAAATGAAGTATTATTTTCCTTTGTGTCTGATTTTTTTTTAACTATTAATTTACCAGGTTAGTAATGGGGGTGTCTGATAGACACCGCCCCATTAGTAACCTCTAGGCTTGATGTCAGCAGACATTACACAGCTGACATTAATCCCAAATATTACCTCACTTGCCAACGAATCAGGGCAAGTGGGATGAGCCAGACAAAGCACCAGAATTGGCGCAGTAGAAGGATGCACCTTTTCTGGAGAGGCTGGGGGATGCTATATTTTAGGCTGGGGAGGACCAAATATCCAAGGACCTTCCCAGCCTGAGAATACCAACCCCCAGCTGTCTGCTTTACCTTGGCTAGTTATCAAAAATTAGGGGACACCCCCTCTGTTTTTTTAATTTATTTATTTAAATTAAAAAAAAAAATGATTTGGGGCCACTGTATTTTGGATAACCAGCCAAGATAAAGCAGTCAGTTGAGGGCTGGGACCCGCAGCTGTCTGCATTTCCTGCACTTGGTATAATAGGGTAAATAAGGGGGACCCCAAGTCATTGTTTACATTTTTTTATTTTTTTGTTCCTCACATGGTGCACTGGCCAATCACAGCCATTCCAATACTTGGCATGGCTGTGATGATGCCGGAAGTGCCCACACCAGAAAATCTTGTTGATTGGCTGTGCTACAGCCTTTCAATATGCTTTATTAGTCTGCCAAACACTTAGGGTATATTTCCATGGTCAGGAACCGGCAGCGCTTTGGACGCAGCACATGTCCGCTGCATCCAAAATGCTGCTGGCTTTTGAACGCAGGTGATTTCGCATGTGTTCATTGAACCGTGCGGAATCACCACACCCTATACATTGTATGGTAATATTTATCTTGCAGAGACTGAGCATCTCCTTAAGATAAATTGACATGCTGCAGTATAAAAAGATGCGTCACATGTGCGTCTACGTAGGGAAGCCGGAGGCGTCCCTGCACACATAGTGGAGATGGAATTTCATGAAATCCTATCCACTATGCTGTAACATCTGGCCGCTGCGGGTTGGACGCTGCAGCATTTACCGACCATGGGAACATACCCTAACAGTAACAAGGACATACAGTAAGAAGTCCGTGCTTGAGGTTCTGTACCAGACACTAGGTATAATAGGTGGTACAATAAAAGCAAGCAAAAAAAGAGCTATAAGTAGGGATGAGCGAACCCGAACTGTAAAGTTCAGAGTTTATACCAGACAGTGTCCGGTATGAACCCTGAACTTTACAGTTCGGGTTCGCTCATCGCTACTTATAGCTCTTATTTTGCTTGCTTGTATTGTACCACTTATTATACAATAAATTGTCATCCAGTTACCGTTAAGAAATCAATACTGCCATCACACCAAATGTATAACATTGCATTCAGCTCCATTCAACTATTAGAAACATCACTACAACAATTCACTGCCACTACGTAGTGGACTGTCAACGAGAAATCTTGCTACATTTACTAGGGGTGAAGTGAAATCTACTCTCCCGTCTATATTTACTTCCAATTTTATAAAACATAACAGCTCCTGTAATGAAGGAAAACAAATATTTCCTTAGCGTTATTTTCTACAATTTTAATACATAATTGCAATCATATGATTACCACTGGGTCACCAATGTATAATGATTGTATTAGTCACAGTGTCCTAATGGCTGTACTGTTCCAGAAAAACAGCTACTGGCTGTGCCAGATTTAATTCATGCCTGGTTCACTATCAGCTACTGAACCACTGGCCTTGCAAACATCAGCATTTCCACTGCATCTATTAAATGCTTCACTGGTTTTAGCTGAGATAGGGAAGCATTGCTTTGGTATTGTTTACAACACCTGAATCTATATGAAAGACTAAAAGACTACTCACATATAAATATATATTTATATATACACTCCTCAACATCGAAATTGCAAAACTTAGAAGGAAAAGTCATGGGGACATGGAAAACACAGGATCGATAAACTTGTTAATGATATGCAAATTCTGAAAAAATGGTAATGAAAGGGAGGCAGGTCCGGCTCCAGGTTTTCATGGGCCCAGGTGAAAGAGTCTCGGTGGGTCCCTTTAACACATACCACAATACATGATGTACAGATACGGCAGAGAAATGTAGGTAGAGTACAATGCCACAGATTTCACTTACTTCTTACATTACATGAGTGATATCTATTGTAAATTCTACAACAGCTCAGACAGTATATTCCTCCATACAGTCTTATTGGCACCACATAGTGCTCCATACAGAATAATGAGCCCCATATAATCCTTCATACAGTATTATGGGCACCACATAGTGCTCTATACAGAATAATGAGCCCCATATAATCCTTCATACAGTATTATGGGCACCACATAGTGCTCCATACAGAATAATGAGCTCCATATATTACTCCATACAGTATTATGGGCACCACATAGTGCTCCATACAGAATAATGAGCCACACATATTGCTCCCTACAGTATTATGGGCACCACATAGTGTTCCATACAGAATAATGAGCCCAATATAATCCTTCATACAGTATTATGGGCACCACATAGTGCTCCATACTGAATAATGAGCCCCATATATGGTTCCATACAATATTATGGGCACCACATAGTGCTCCATACAGAAAAATGAGCCCCATATATTGGTCCATACAGTATTATGGGCACCACATGATGCTCCATACAGAGTAATGAGCCCCATATATTGCTCCATACAGTATTATGGAGCCTGCCTTCTAAATTCTGTAATTGCTAGCAATCACAGTATTTAGGGGTTAAGGTAATGTGAGCAGTGAGTGCCTAGTGTCAGGTGTCAGAATCAGCTGACACCTGGCGGCACAAATGACTTGTGTTGTTTGGTTTGTAGCATATGTTTGGGATCTTGAAAAATATGGCATTCCATACAATAGCCATAACATCCTGATATGCCAGATAAACTTACAGCCTCCTTTTCACCTAGAAAAGTGCTGTAGGTGCCCATACACTTGCAACAGCTGTTGGCTTAATGCTCATTCAGTTGAAAACTATTTTGGACAAACTTCCCTAGAGACATGGATTTTGAATTGGGCCAAGCATGCACATTTTTTATTGTGGAGAAGGAAACAAGCCACTGCCAGGCATCTCTGGCAGCAACTTATCTCCAGGGAGAACAAAAGGATCTGGCATGAAAATTTAAAGAAGCACTCACATCTAAGTTTTTTATCTTCTTAATATATTGCAATGGTCATATTAAACAGCACTGTATGCTTACAATTGCTCATTTTGCTTTTCTACCCAGTAAATTTTGCTCTTTTCCATTGGGTCTATTATTATTATTATTATTATTATTTATTGTTATAGCGCCATTTATTCCATGGCGCTTTACATGTGAGGAGGGGTATACATAATAAAAACAAGTACAATAATCTTAAACAATACAAGTCATAACTGGTACAGGAGGAGTGAGGACCCTGCCCGCGAAGGCTCACAATCTACAAGGGATGGGTGAGAATACGTCTATGACATCAAGTGATTAAAAACTGAGCAGCTGAATCCTTCTAAGCTCTACGTAGCAACAGGAGGTCAATTTTGCCTGTATGAGTCATCAAACACAGCAAAGTCAATGGCAGGGGGAAGGGGGATGTCACGGGGAGACTAGGTGAGCGAGATCTAAAAACCCGGGCCCCTGCAGTTTCCCTCAGACTAGGGAAAACCTGACTGACCCTCTACCTGGAGTTTACACTGATGGTGTGCATGTACAGGCCTCGAACCTCACCCTGACTCCTGTATTAACCCTAGGCTGATACCTCCGCCCTCCACCCAGTGAAAAGGTAATATTCCAATACCCACAGTTAGCACAGACAAGGATAAAGGAAAATATACACCACGCCGCAGTCACTCAGGAATACACTATAAATGTGCAGGGCAAAATAAATACAAATATAGGAAGGAGTAAATAAGACAGAGAAAAATACACCACCAGCAACGAATCTCCAACAACCAGCTCGCCACTCCAGACCGAGATAACAAAGCACAAGACAGAAGCTATAATCAGCGACGCCCAATGAACAGGAGAACTATTTAAAGGCCATGGGAATGGCCCAGCTTCCAATCCGAGGACTAGGTAAATTAACCCCGGAACAGCTAGACAAAATCTAGCAGATGACAATGAGCAAATAGTGGTCAAAAGCGGAATTACCGCTGTCTGTCGGACGACCTGGTCTGAACAGCGTCCGACATGACAGTACCCCGCCTTCTACGAGGGACCCCAGGGCCCTCACGGCTTATAGGACCCGGCTTGTCTGGATGGCGACGATGAAAAAACCTGACCAGCCGATCCGCATGAATGTCCGAGGCTGGTACCCAGGACCTCTCCTCAGGCCCATAACCACGCCAGTGTACCAAGTACTGTAAAGTGCGACGCACTACACGAGAGTCAACCACCTTGGAGACCTCAAACTCCAAATTACCATCCACCAAGACTGGAGGTGGCATAGGCGCTGCGTCCACAGAACCCACCACCTTCTTTAGAAGAGACCTGTGGAACACGTTGTGTATCTTATACACCGTAGGGAGCTCCAATCGGTACGCTACTGGGTTAATGATGGCGGTGACCCTAAATGGACCAATAAACCGTGGACCCAATTTAAGGGATGGTATTTTGAGTCTTATGTTTTTTGTGGATAACCACACCCAGTCATCCACACTCAGGTCCGGACCTGGCACACGCCTACTGTCAGCCACACGCTTGTACCTAGCACCCACACTCAACAGGCGCTGCTTAACTCTCCTCCAGACTGAAGACAATTGTGTCCCCAACTGGTCCTCCTCCGGAACGCCGGAAGAGCCCCTCTGACTCAAGGTACAAAATTGAGGATGTAGCTCGTAAACACAAAAAACGGAGACTCCCCAGATGACTCCTGGCGGTGATTATTGATGGCAAACTCAGCCAAAGGAAGAAAGGTAGACCACTCCTCCTGATTATCAGAGACAAAGCAGCATAAGTACTGTTCCAAATTTTGGTTCATACGCTCAGTCTCACCATTTGACTGAGGATGAAACGCCGAAGAATGAGATAACTTGATCCCCAGCCGTGAACAAAATGCTCTCCAAAATTTTGCCACAAACTGAGACCCCCTATCTGACACGATGTCAGACAGAACCCCATGAAGTCTGACCACCTCCTGCACAAATACCTGAGCCAGAGTCTTAGCGTTAGGCAACGAAGGCAAAGACACAAAGTGCGACATTTTTGAAAACCGATCAACAATCACCAAGATGACCGTGTTCCCAGCCGATGAGGGCAAATCAGTGATGAAATCCATGGAGATTTCCGTCCAAAGCTTACTAGGTACCTCAAGAGGAAGTAGTGTGCCAACAGGACGGGAGTGAGGCGTCTTAGCCCTAGCGCACGTGGTACAAGCTGACACGTATGAGACCACGTCCTGTCGGATCTTGGGCCACCAAAACCGACGTGACACCAACTCCAAGGTACCTCTAACCCCTGGGTGGCCAGCCAGGACAGCATCATGATGCTCCGCCAAAACCTTTAGGCAGAGATGAAGCGGTACAAAAGATTTGTTGACGGGAAGCTCAGATGGTACCTCCTCCTGAGCCTCGGCAATCTCAGCCTCAACCTCAGTAGTGAGAGCCGAAACCACAACACCCTTTTGGAGGATGGGTACTGGATCCTCCCGAGGTTCTCCCCCCGGAAAACACCTGGACAGAGCATCCGCCTTAGTGTTTTTAGACCCCAGTCTGTAAGTGATCACAAAATTGAACCGCGTGAAAAACAATGCCCAGCGAGCCTGCCTGGGGGACAGACGCTTGGCTGACTCCAAATATAGCAGATTCTTATGATTGGTAATAACAGTAACCTGATGTACCGACCCCTCCAAGAAGTGTCGCCATTCCTCAAAGGCCAACTTAATTGCCAACAACTCCCGGTTGCCGATATCGTAGTTACGTTCGGCGGACGACAGTTTCTTGGAGAAATAGGCGCACGGACGTAAACCACTCAAAGATGAGCCTTGAGATAGTACCGCCCCCACACCAACCTCAGATGCATCGACTTCCACAACAAAGGGTTTAGATACGTCTGGCTACACAAGAATGGGGGCTGAAACAAAACTGTTCTTAAGAAATTCAAATGCGCGCACAGCAGCCTCAGGCCAAACGGAGAAATTGGTACCCTTTTTAGTCATGTCAGTTAGCGGTTTAGCAATGATGGAAAAATCCTTGATAAATTTCCTATAGTAATTAGAAAACCCAAGGAACCGCTGAAGTGCTTTCAGGTTATCAGGACGTTCCCTGTTATGACCTGGTGGTTAAGAGGCCGCACTGATATGACCTGGTGGCTAAAACGCAACATGGGACGAGCTCTGAGAAGGTGGTATCTCTACTGACCGCAGTCCCTAATCCTAACAACACTAGTAATAGCCGTGGGATGTTCCTGACTCTCCCTAGACACCTCTTCACAGCCTAAGAACTAACTACCCCTAAAGAAGGAAATAGAAAGCTATCTTGCCTCAGAGAAAACCCCAAAAGGAAAGATAGCCCCCCACAAATATTGACTGTGAGTGGAGAGGGAAATGACGTACACAGAAATGAAATCAGGATTCAGCAAAGGAGGCCAATACTAAACTTGATAGACAGAGAGAAAAGGATACTGTGCGGTCAGTATTAAAAACTACAAAATCCACGCAGAGTTTACAAAAATGAACTCCACACCGACTCACGGTGTGGAGGGGAAAATCTGCTTTCCCAGAGCTTCCAGCTAGCCTGAATATGACATAGTGACAAGCTGGACAAAAAGAGACATATTTGCAGAGCAATAAAGTCCAAAACAAATGGACAAACAAGGACTAGCAAAAACTTATCTTTTGCTGACAAGGACAGGCCATATGAGAAATCCAAGGAGAGAACCAAATCCAACCAAGAACATTGACAGCTGACATGAACTAAAGCCCAGAGCAGGTTTAAATAACAAACCCAGGCAAGGCGATTAGTGAAAGCAGCTGCTACAGCCACCTAAAGGAGCAGCAGTTCCACTCGAAACCACCAGAGGGAGCCCAAGGGCAGAACTCACAAAAATACCATTAGCAACCACAGGAGAGAGCTCCAGAACGGAATTCACAACAGTACCCCCCCTTGAGGAGGGGTCACCGAACCCTCACCAGAGCTCCCAGGTCGATCAGGACGAGCCAAATGGAAAGCACGAACCAAATCGGCAGCATGAACATCGGAGGCAACAACCCAAGAATTATCCTCCTGGCCATAACCCTTCCACTTGACCAGATACTGAAGCTTCCGCCTCGAAAAACGAGAATCCAAAATCTTTTCCACCACATATTCCAATTCCCCCTCAACCAACACCGGAGCAGGAGGATCAACGGAGGGAACCATAGGTACCACATATCTCCGCAACAAGGATCTATGGAACACATTATGAATGGAAAAAGAAGCTGGAAGGGCCAAACGAAAAGACACCGGATTGATAATTTCAGAAATCTTATAAGGCCCAATAAAGCGAGGCTTGAACTTAGGGGACGAAACCTTCATAGGAACATGACGAGAGGACAACCAGACCAAATCCCCAACACGAAGGCGGGGACCAACACACCGACGACGGTTAGCAAAGCGTTGAGCCTTTTCCTGAGACAACGTCAAATTGTCCACCACATGAGTCCAAATTTGCTGCAACCTGTCCACCACAGAATCCACACCAGGACAGTCAGAAGGCTCAAGCTGCCCAAAGAAAAACGAGGATGAAAACCAAAGTTACAAAAGAAAGGCGAAACCAAGGTAGCCGAACTAGCCCGATTATTAAGGGCAAACTTGGCCAACGGTAAAAAGGTCACCCAATCATCCTGATCAGCAGACACGAAGCATCTCAAATAGGTTTCCAAGGTCTGATTGGTTTGCTCCGTTTGGCCATTTGTCTGAGGATGGAATGCTGAAGAAAAAGACAAATCAATGCCCATTCTAGCACAAAAGGACCGCCAAAACCTAGAAACGAACTGGGAACCTCTGTCAGACACAATATTCTCCGGAATACCATGCAAACAAACCACATGCTGAAAAAATAATGGAACCAAATCAGAGGAGGAAGGCAACTTAGGCAACGGTACCAAATGGACCATCTTAGAAAATCGGTCACAAACCACCCAGATGACAGACATCTTCTGAGAAACAGGAAGATCAGAAATAAAATCCATGGAAATATGCGTCCAGGGCCTCTCAGGAATAGGCAAAGGCAAAAGCAACCCACTGGCACGGGAACAGCAAGGCTCAGCCCGAGCACAGGTCCCACAGGACTGCACAAACGAACGCACATCCCGCGACAAGGAAGGCCACCAAAAGGACCTAGCCACCAAATCTCTGGTACCGAAAATCCCAGGGTGACCAGCCAACACCGAACAATGAACCTCAGAAATTACCCTGCTAGTCCATCTATCAGGAACAAACAGTTTCCCCACTGGACAGCGGTCAGGTTTATCAGCCTAAAACTCCTGAAGTACCCGCCGCAAATCAGGAGAGATGGCAGAAAGAATCACCCCCTCCTTGAGGATCCCAGCCGGCCCAAGAACTCCCGGAGAATCAGGCAAAAAACTCCTAGAAAGGGCATCAGCCTTTACATTCTTAGATCCCGGAATATACGAGACCACAAAATCAAAACGGGAGAAAAACAGAGACCGCCGAGCTTGTCTAGGATTCAACCGCTTAGCAGACTCGAGGTAAATCAGATTCTTATGATCAGTCAAGACCACCACGCGATGCTTGGCTCCCTCAAGCCAATGTCGCCACTCCTCAAATGCCCACTTCATAGCCAACAACTCCCGATTGCCGACATCATAATTACGCTCAGCAGGCGAAAACTTTCTGGAGAAGAAAGCACATGGTTTCATCAAAGAGCCATCAGAATTTCTCTGAGACAAGACGGCCCCTGCCCCAATCTCAGAAGCATCAACCTCAACCTGAAAAGGGAGAGAAACATCTGGCTGATGCAACACAGGGGCAGAAGTAAAACGACGTTTAAGCTCCTGAAAGGCCTCAACAGCCGCAGAGGACCAATTCATCACATCAGCGCCCTTCCTCGTCAAATCGGTCAGAGGCTTCACCACACTAGTAAAATTAGCAATAAAGCGGCGATAAAAATTAGCAAAGCCCAAAAATTTCTGAAGGCTCTTTACAGATGTGGGTTGAATCCAATCATGAATGGCCTGGACTTTAACAGGGTCCATTTCAATAGCCGAGGGAGAAAAAATTAGACCCAAAAAAGAAACCTTCTGAACTCCAAAGAGGCACTTAGACCCCTTCACAAACAACGCATTAGCACGAAGGACCTGAAATACCATCCTAACCTGCTTCACATGAGACTCCCAATCATCGGAAAACACCAAAATATCATCCAAATACACAATCATGAATTTATCCAGATAATTCCGGAAGATATCATGCACAAAGGACTGAAATACCGATGGAGCATTAGAGAGCCCGAATGGCATCACAAGATATTCAAAGTGGCCTTTGGGCATATTAAATGCTGTTTTCCATTCATCACCTTGTTTAATACGCACGAGATTATACGCCCCTCGAAGGTCGATTTTAGTAAACCAACTGGCGCCCTTAATCCGAGCAAACAAATCAGAAAGTAAAGGTAAAGGGTACTGGAATTTGACCGTGATCTTATTGAGAAGGCGATAATCTATACAGGGTCTCAAGGAGCCATCCTTCTTGGCAACAAAAAAAAATCCCGCTCCCAGCGGTGACGAAGACGGACCAATATGCCCCTTCTCCAAGGATTCCTTTACATAACTCCGCATAGCGGAATGCTCTGGCACAGACAGATTGAAAAGTCGGCCCTTAGGGAGCTTACTGCCAGGAATCAAATTAATGGCACAATCGCAGTCCCTATGAGGAGGCAGGGAACTGGACTTGGGCTCATCAAATATATCCTGGAAATCCGACAAAAACTCAGGAACTTCAGAAGAAGGGGACGAGGAAATGGACATCAAAGGAATATCACTATGTATCCCCTGACAACCCCAACCAGTTACAGACATAGATCGCCAATCCAGCACTGGATTATGTACCTGTAACCGTGGAAAACCCAGCACAACAACATCATGCAAATTATGCAACACCAAAAAGCGAATATTTTCCTGATGTGCTGGAGCCATGTACATGGTTAACTGTGTCCAGTACTGAGGTTTATTCTTGGCCAATGGCGTAGCATCAATCCCCCTTAAGGGAATAGGACTCTGCAAAGGCTCCAAGGAAAAACCACAGCACTTGGCAAATTCTAAGTCCATTAAGTTCAGGGCAGCGCCAGAATCCACAAATGCCATAACAGAAAAGGACGACAATGAGCAAATCAGGGTAACAGACATGAGAAATTTAGGCTGTACAGTACTAATGGTAACAGACCTAGGGACCCTCTTAGTACGCTTAGGGCAATCAGAAATAGCATGAGCAGAATCACCACAGTAAAAACACAGGCCATTCTGACATCTGAATTTCTGCTTTTCTGCTCTAGTCAAAATCCTATCACATTGCATAGGCTCAGGACTCTGCTCAGAGGACACTGTCATATGGTGCACCACCTTGCGCTCACGCAGGCGCCGATCAATCTGAATGGCCAAAGACATTGACTCATTCAGACCAGCAGGCGTGGGAAACCCCACCATAACATCTTTAAGGGCTTCAGAAAGACCCTTTCTGAAAATCGCTGCCAGGGCATACTCATTCCATTTTGTGAGCACAGACCACTTTCTAAATTTCTGGCAGTATACTTCTGCTGCTTCCTGACCCTGACACAGAGCCAGCAAAGTTTTTTCTGCCAGATCCACAGAATTAGGCTCGTCATACAGCAATCCGAGCGCTTGAAAAAATGCGTCAATATTGAGCAATGCAGGATTTCCTGGCTCAAGGGAGAATGCCCAGTCCTGAGGGTCGCCACGCAGCAAGGAAATAACAATCTTCACCTGCTGAATAGGGTCACCAGAGGAACGGGGTCTCAGAGCAAAAAACAATCTGCAATTATTTTTAAAGTTCAAAAATTTCGATCTATCCCCAGAAAATAAATCAGGAATAGGAATTCTAGGCTCTAATACCGGAGTCTGGACAACATAATCTTGGATACTCTGTACCCTTGCAGCGAGTTGATCCACGCGCAAGGACAGACCCTGAACCTCCATATCAGCACCAAAATCCTGAACCACCCAGAGATTAAGGGGAAAAAAAAGACAAAACAAGCTACAAAGGAAAAAAAAATGACTCAGAACTTTCTTTTCCCTCTTTTGAGATGCATTTAACACATTGTGGGCCAGCTGTACTGTTATGACCTGGTGGTTAAGAGGCCGCACTGATATGACCTGGTGGCTAAAACGCAACATGGGACGAGCTCTGAGAAGGTGGTATCTCTACTGACCGCAGTCCCTAATCCTAACAACAACACTAGTAATAGCCGTGGGATGTTCCTGACTCTCCCTAGACACCTCTTCACAGCCTAAGAACTAACTACCCCTAAAGAAGGAAATAGAAAGCTATCTTGCCTCAGAGAAAACCCCAAAAGGAAAGATAGCCCCCCACAAATATTGACTGTGAGTGGAGAGGGAAATGACGTACACAGAAATGAAATCAGGTTTCAGCAAAGGAGGCCAATACTAAACTTGATAGACAGAGAGAAAAGGATACTGTGCGGTTAGTATTAAAAACTACAAAATCCACGCAGAGCTTACAAAAATGAACTCCACACCGACTCACGGTGTGGAGGGGAAAATCTGCTTTCCCAGAGCTTCCAGCTAGCCTGAATATGACATTGTGACAAGCTGGACAAAAAGAGACATATTTGCAGAGCAATAAAGTCCAAAACAAATGGACAAACAAGGACTAGCAAAAACTTATCTTTTGCTGACAAGGACAGGCCATATGAGAAATCCAAGGAGAGAACCAAATCCAACCAAGAAAATTGACAGCTGGCAAAAACTAAAGCCCAGAGCAGGTTTAAATAACAAACCCAGGCAAGGCGATTAGTGAAGGCAGCTGCTACAGCCACCTAAAAGAGCAGCAGTTCCACTCGAAACCACCAGAGGGAGCCCAAGGGCAGAACTCACAAAAATACCATTAGCAACCACAGGAGGGAGATCCAGAACGGAATTCACAACAGTTCCCAATGCAGCACCGCCTGCACCTTAGCGGCGTCCATTTTAAACCCTGAAGCAGACACAATATAACCCAAGAAAGGCAACTCTTGAATAGAAAATACACATTTCTCAAGTTTAGCATACAGCTTATTCTCTCTGAGAAGCTTTAACACCTGCCTGACATGATCTAAATGAGCATCACGGTCGCAAGAATATATGAGAATGTCATCTAGATACACGATAATGAATTTCCCCAAAACATGCGAGAACACATCATTGATGAAATGTTGGAACACTGCAGGTGCGTTAGTCAACCCAAACGGCATCACCAAATTTTCAAAATGACCCTCAGGGGTATTAAAAGCCGTCTTCCACTCATCACCTTGACGGACTCTTATGAGGTTGTACGCCCCCCTGAGGTCAAGCTTGGTAAACCACTTAGCACCTGCCACCTGGTTGAACAAATCTGGTATTAGAGGCATAGGGTATGGTGTTGTGAATTCTGCTCTTGGGCTCCCTCCGGTGGTTGTAAGTGGTAGCGCTGCTGTCTCTGAATCGCAGCATTTATCAGGTGTGTTCACTTTGTGCAATTTTGACTGGGCTATTTAGTCTTGCTTCACCCTTTAGTCAGTGCCAGTTGTCCATTGTTCCTGGAGGATTCACATCCCTGCCTGGTCTCTTCTGCTTTGCAGTTCATTTCTTCAAAGATAAGTTCTGGCCTTGATTTTGCTTTCCACATGCTGTGGTCTTATTGTTCAGTTCTTTTCTATGTTTTGTCTTGTCCAGCTTGGTCTGTATAAGGATTTTTTTAGCCTAGCTGGTATCTCTGGAGATGCAGATATAACCTCCATATCTTTAGTTAGCTGTGGAGATTTTGTATTTTCTGTGGTGGATATTTTCTAGTGTTTTTATACTGACCGCATAGTACTCTGTCCTATCCTTTCTATTTAGCTAGAAGTGGCCTCCTTTGCTAAATTCTCATTTCAGTCTGTGTATGTTTTTTCCCTCTCCTCTCACAGTCAATATTTGTGGGGGGGCTGCCTATCCTTTGGGGATTTTCTCTGAGGCAAGATAGTTTTCCCTTTTCTATCTCTAGGGGTAATTAGTCCTCCGGCTGTGTCGAGATGTCTAGGGAGCGCTAGGTACATTCCACGGCTACTTCTAGTTGCGGTGTTAGGTTCAGGGTCTGCGGTCAGTACAGGTACCACCTTCTCCAGAGTACGTCTCATGCTGCTCCTAGGCCACCAGATCATAACAGTGTGGATCACGAACCGTAATCTGGTTCAACTCCCTGAAATCCAAACACGGGCGTAATCCGCCATCTTTCTTCTTCACGAAGAAGAACCCTGCTGCAACCGGCGAGGATGACGGCCTGATGTACCCTTTGCTCAAGCTTTCAGCAATGTAATCTTTTAACGCTTGTCTCTCCGGACCGGAGATGTTAAACATCCTTGCTTTAGGCAATTTGGCCCCTGGTTTAAACCTGATAGAACAGTCATAGGGACGATGTGGCGGCAACTCTGAACAACCCTTCTCAGAGAACACATCCACAAAATCCAGAAGTGACTCCGGAACGCTTGAAGTCACCGCAGCCACACATGTGGCCAGGCAATTCTCCTGGCAGAACTCGCTCCACCGAATTATGTCCTGAGTTTTCCAGTCAATTACCGGGTTGTGCATAGACAACCAAGGAAAACCCAAAACCACCTGAGCAGGAAGATTCCTGAGCACCTTACATGTAACCCGCTCGGAATGTAGAACTCCTATGTGGAGTTTCACCTCAGCCACAAATTCAGTTATCTCCCCCCTGCGAGAGAGGAGCAGCAGTGATGGTGACCACACGGATAGGATGAGACAGTTTTTCAATCCTAAAACCTGCTGTGCGCGCAAACTCCTCATCAATGAGATTTGTGGCTGAACCACTATCCACAAAAACAGTAATTGGCAGCTCACTGCCAGCAATAAAAAACCTTAGCAGGGAGCATGCATTGAGAAACCACCATGGAGGATATAGATAAGCTCAGATTGGTCTCCTCCACACCCTCTGAGCTTAGAAGTTTTCCGCCGTTGTGTTTTTCTTAGACAGCAGAGGACAGATGTTAATAAAATGACCAGTTTTACCACAGTAAAAACAGGCTCCCTGCTTCCTGAGCTCAGGGACTTGACGCTTGACATGTGACACCCCTGCGATTTGCATAGGTTCCGTGGGCTCACCTGCAGCAACCTCATGTGAACCTAAACCTTCTCCCACAGGTGGCATCTCATGCTCCCCCTGACGCAAACGATGATCAATGCGGACAACCAGACTCATGGTGGAATCTAGAGAAGCAGGAGTCTCGTACATCAGAAGGGCTTTTTTAACCCTTCCAGAAATCCCATGTATAAACTGACTACGCAATGCTGGATCATTCCATTGTGTATCGATCGCCCAGCGACGAAATTCAGAACAGTAATCCTCTGCAACTCGCTCCCCCTGGCGAATAGTGCGTATCTTAGATTCTGCTAGAGCCATTCTGTCAGGTTCATCATAGATTTTCCCAAGAGAAGAAAAAAACTCTCCACAGAGTCCAATGCAACAGAATCAGATGGCAAAGAAAACGCCCATGCTTGGGGATCCCCACTTAACAATGACAACACCAGGCCCACACGCTGAGCCTCATTACCCGAGGAGATCGGGCGCATGCGGAAATATAGTTTGCAAGCTTCACGAAAAGAAACAAATTTACTGCGTTCCCCAGTAAATCTTTCAGGCAAAGGAAATTTAGGCTCAGCAACTCTTCCTGTTGCTCCAGCCTGCACATTAGATACTGCTAGTCCCTGTTGCTGCACTGCCCCCCTCAACTTAGTGACCTGTAGGGACAGCGCCTCCAACTGGCGGGTTATGAAAGTCATGGGATCCATGACAAAAAAAAAAAAGAAACCCCTTTTTTTTTTGTTGTTGTTGGGCCGATTATAATGTCTCGGGGAGACTAGGTGAGCGAGAGCTAAAAACCCGGGCCCCTGCAGTTTCCCTCAGACTAGGGAAAACCTGACTGACCCTCTACCTGGAGTTTACACTGATGGTGTGCATGTCCAGGCCTCGAACCTCACCCTGACTCCTGTATTAACCCTAGGCTGATACCTCCGCCCTCCACCCAGTGAAAAGGTAATATTTCAATACCCACAGTTAGCACAGACAAGGATAAAGGAAAATATACACCACGCCGCAGCCACTCAGGAATACACAATAAATGTGCAGGGCAAAATAAATACAAATATAGGAAGGAGTAAATAAGACAGAGAAAAATACACCACCAGCAACGAATCTCCAACAACCAGCTCTCCACTCCAGACCGAGATAACAACGCACAAGACAGAAGCTATAATCGGCGACGCCCAATGAACAGGAGAACTATTTAAAGGCCATGGGAATGGCCCAGATTCTAATCCGAGGATTAGGTAAATTAACCCCGGAACAGCTAGATAAAATCTAGCAGACGCCAATGAGCAAATAGTGGTCAAAAGCGGAATTACCGCTGTCTGTCGGACGACCTGGTCTGAACAGCGTCCGACATGACGGGAGCAGCTGGGTCAGGAATTGAAGAGGGAATGATTTCAGCAGGCACAAAGACGCTTCCCGTTTCTACACAGAGCAGATAAAAGAGAAGAATTATCTGGGTAGAAAGGCAAAATGAGCAATTGTAAGTACACAGTGCCATATAATATAATGATTGCAATATATTAAGAGGATAAAAACTTTGATAGGAGGAGGAGTGCTTTTTTAATATGCGCAATCATTCTTTCCCTAGATATCATCAGCCTCCATTCACATAAAATAGTTGCAGCTTCAACCAACAAGCTGACTTTGCTGATTATGCAGGAGCAATAATCATCCCAAGGTTAATACCTCTTTAAACATTTCTTTAGAGGTTTACCTTTAGTATATTGGTTATTTTTGTTTGTACAGATAGGTTCACTGAGTGTTCATGATAGCTATACCTATTGATTCATGCTCGGTGGTAAGAATTTATGACATAGCCTAACCAGAAAACTTACGGTACTCTTCTGTAAACTGTAATTTGTTATATAAGAGAGCAAGCAGTTTAGTTAAATTTAATTAAACAGAAGACATCCCAGTAAAATCTCATTAACACATTTCATTTCTCAGGAGAAGTCATCCACATCTATTGATCCCCATTTAACGAGGCATGCACACTGTTTAACGGTGGACCAACAGTTACATGTGATTTCTATTAAAAGCAGTGAAGCAGATTTAAAATGAGTGTCAATGAACAAGGGCAGACGGGGATCAGTTTCAATAGTGTCAGGGTCTCAAAAGTTAGTTAATGATTTCCCCTTTACATATTCATTTTAATGTATAATAATAATAGCTGATAAAGCTAAATTCACACCACATCTGTCATGGACTGTCACTATTCATACAGGGCCCATTTTCTTATGTCTCTTAGGCCATGTTCCCACTTTCAGTATTTGGTCAGTATTTTACATCAGTATTTGTAAGCCAAAAATTCAGAAGTGGTGGCGTGTTTCTATTATATTTTTCCTCTGATTGTTCCCCTCCTGGTTTTGTCTTATAAATACTGATATACATACTGATCAAATACTGAATGTGTGCACATGGCTTTACGCTGATGTGACACTAGACTTTAAGGGTATGTGCACACATTTAGTATTTGCAGCAGATTTTTGCGCTGCAAAAAAACAAGTGTTGGCAGGAAAAACACTAAGTAAAATGCTTGTATTTTTTATCCGTCTAACTTGCGTTTTTTTCCCATTCATTTGAATGGGTGAGAAACACTGCAAAAATGCTGAAAGGATAGACATACTGCAGAATTGAAATAAAAACACTTTGTAGGTTAGAATCTGTAAGGGAAAAAAAAGTAGCCTGTGCAGGAGATTTCAGAAATCTTATTCACTTTGCTGTTAATTGAAAAAGCTGCATTATTTTCTGCAATGTGTAGGTGGCGCCCCAGGGTCCTGGTCGTCACAGTGGTATTGCTTTTCTCTAGGGGAGAGTGATGCTACGTTCAGAGGCAAGGAAGGTTAACTGCATCCAGGTATCACAAACATGCAACACATTCATACTCCAGGCCACCAAGGGGAGCTTTTGATCCTATTTACTAGGTGACTCTCCATATATATATAACTGGTAGTCTGTAGGGAAAGTTAGTCAGTCCTTCAGAGAAGCTGTTCCTGGCAGGAGCGAATTCCTGTCAGAGGACAGAGGAGAGGGTCCACGGAGCTGTGCATGCCCTAAGAGCTGCAGCTCCCAGAAAGAGACACCTTGAAAGCAGAATTGTATTGCAGTGAGCATGAAGGAAGGCAAAGCAAAGGATACCAGAAGGGGATCAGCCCCGAACAGGCTGCCTCCTTCTGAGGCACAGAACACCGGTAGCCGGAACGCCGAGGTAGTAAGGACCTCTATGCCTTACTTCAGAGACCGGCAGGACAGCTAATTGCATGTTACCTGTCTGCACCTACACCTAGGAGGCACAGTGGCACCCCTCAGAGGCCGGGGCATGCTAGAGTCCCTATAAACAGCCTCAAGCCACCATTCATATGGGTTTTATCCTATCCGACTACTGGGGACAGAGAGAGAGACACCACATCTGTGAGGACCTTATTTGAAGCTTATGCAGTAAGGGACTACACCACTACAGCGCAAGGGAAGGCTATTGATTTTCACCTGGACAAGGGGACTCTGGACTTGCCTCTGAACCGGCCTGCCCTGTGGTCTGGTGCCATGGACTGTGGATGCTGAAGTCTTCAGTAAAGGTAAAGAGACTGCAACCTTGTTTCCTCGTTCTTCACTGCGCCATTCACCATTTACATACTGGGAAGCCCTGGGGATATACTTCACCTGTGGGAAGGTATACCATCTAGCTGCCATAACATCACCCCAGCGGGCCCCTTAAAGCAGCGTCGGTCACCTTGACCGAATACCACAGGTGGCGTCACAAACACAAACTTTATCCCTTTAAAAACCTTTCCCTTTTACACGAACGCCCCAGGGCCACGGACCGGGTCATCCAGCGTGACATCCCCCCTGTGAACCGCAGGACCCGGTACCAAGTAACCCCCTTGCCCTGAAGGGGCGATCCATGTGCATAATCCCTAATAGTTAAATGCATACTAAGAGGTTGTCCTTCACAGTAGTGTACGCAATCACTTCTTACAGCTCATGGAGAGATTTGTGGATCTCGGTTGAATCACAAAACGCAATGCACGGACTTGCTCTGGGTCTCTCGACCAAAGAATGACTGTTTCATGTATTTCTATGATGCTGATACCCATGGCCAGTCTGTGCATTGTGGACCGTGATCGGACCAAGATCAAGGACTTCTGCACAAGCCCTCACTCTCCTACCTGCCCGTGTCTGACCTCCTTATTTAAGTTACACCCTAAGGCCGGGGTCACACTTGCATGTGGAGCGCCCCCATAGGACCGTGGGGTATTCGGTACCGGGTCCTTCGGTTCTCGGCGGGGATGTCACGGTGGCTGACCCGGTCCGTGGCCCTAGGGGTGTCCGTTAATAAAATGGGGGAAAGGTCTTTAAAGGGATAATGTTCGTGACGCCACCTGTGGTATTCGGTCAGGGTGACCGACGCTGCTTAGGGGTCCGTTGGGGTGATGTTATGGCAGCCAGATGGTATAACTTCCCACAGGTGAAGTGTATCCCCAGGGCTTCCCAGAGTGTATATGGTGAATGGTGTGAGGCGCAGTGAAGAACGAGGACACAAGGTTGCAGTCTCTTTACCTTTACTGAAGGCTTCAGTGTCCACAGTCCAGGGCACCAGATCACAGGGCAGGCAGAGTCCGGCCGGTCTGAAGGCAAATCCAGAGTCCCCCTTATCCAGGTGGAAATCAGTAGCCTTCCTCTAGCGCCTGGGTGTTGTAGTACCTCCCTGCTGAGCTTCTCGGTAAGGTCCTCACAACTATTGGAGATGTTTAGTCTCTTTCTCTCTGTCCCCCTGATGGATAGGATAGGACAAACCCGTATGACTGATGGCCTGAGGCTTTTTATAGGGACCCTACGACGCCCCAGCCCCCACAAGTTGCCACTGTGCCTCCTGGGTATAAGGTCGGGCAGCCAACGTGGAATTAACTGTCCTGCCAGTCTCTGAAGTAAAGCGTAGAGATCCTTACTCCCTCGGTATGCTGGCTACCGGAATTCCTGCGCCTCAGAGAGAAGCAGCTTGCTCCTGGCTGATCTTCCTCTGATTTTCCTCTCCTGTGCTCTGCTTTCCTGCACACTCTCTGCAATATGTTCTCCTCCCAAGAGCTGTAGCACTTCCTGCCACAGGCTCCTCTTCCTCTGTCTTCCTGACAGGAACTGAACTCTGAACCCCTTTTCCCTCCAGATCAGGATGTTATATAGAGGAGTTCACCTTAAACAGGCTTAGAGCTCCGCCTTCTGGTCTGGAGTGTGAACATGTTTGATGCATTGTGTTACCTGATAAAGAGATCTCCTTTATTGCCTTCAGACGTAACATCACTCCCCCTGGTGGAAGAATGACATTACTGCAACGACCAGAACTCTGGGGCGCTGCACTCCTCCCCCCCCCCCCGTTAAATCCAGTACTCCCGGACTGGGAAAAGAAAACAACAATACATTATCAAAAAGACATACATATTTTGAAAAACATTTGAACAATTACGAAACTTTGGCTTCCCTCTATGGGAGGTGAGGACACTTGAACGTTGCAAGAAAACCAGTTTCTAAAAGTGCATCTGTATTGTCTTTAGACAGATGAAGTCAAGAAAAGGCTCTTACCCACGATAGCAAAGTGGGCAGAACCAGAGTGCACCTCGGAGGTGCCAAACTAGTTACAAAGAAAGTCTTGGGGTAAGCTTTGTCCATTACCGCAATGTCCATTTTTAAACCTGTAACAAAGCTAGGCAAACAATTTAAACATATAACAACAGTTATTAACATTTTTAATCTTTGTACCTGGCTGGAATTTGGCCTTTGGCACTACGTGTAGACCTGCGTAGTTCCTGATCTACTGTGTCTGTTGTAGCGTACCACTAGTGCATGTACTATGTGTAGGTATACTAGGTAGTCGTATGCGTGGTCTCAGATTCACCATGGGTCTAACAGTTTCACCAATAGCAGAGGGTGGATTTGCCGATTCGACTGCTGGCATGACGTTTTATGTGATAATCTGCTGTTGCTGAGTCACTGTCAAGGTGACGGTTGCTGCTTGAACCTGTTGGTGCGGAGTCTCTTCAGGTTCTGGATGGCTCTGAGACGCATTTGGTTCTGGTGTTCCCAGCTGGGGAAAAGTCAAGACAGGTATCACAATGGCCTGATTTATTTGAGTCCAAGACTGGGGAAAATCTCCAAAAACAGTATGTATCATCTTCTCTTCCATAGATGGAGATGTTCCTGGATCCGTTTCTCTGTTCCTCAATTTATCAGGGCATTTCTTGAGATGGTCTCTGGATACTGCCGTCGAAGTTTCTCCTCCATCTTTGCTGATAAGACAGACTTTAGTATTGTGAAAGTTGGACGGTAAGATGGTATATGCCTCTGCTTCCCACTGATCATCAAGTTTGTTCATTCTTCTTTTACGCTTTAACACTTGCTCACCTGGTGACAAGGGAATTGCAGGAGCACGTTGGTTGTAGTCTCGCTCTTGTTTTTGTCTGGCTTGAGATAGACTTCTTTCAACACACTCTTGTACTTGACGGTACTTTTGCTGTCTTTCTGTATCCCAATCTGCGTCAGATGATGGATTTTCTGGGGTTAGAACTCCCATATCCAGATCAACAGGTAGCTTGCTGGATCTTCCTCTCATCAGATATGCTGGAGTACAGTTGGTGGAATTCACTGGAATGTGGTTGTACAGATCTACCAAGTCTGGCAACTTTTCTGGCATAAGTTCCTTTCTTCCACAGGCAAAGTCTTCAGTAAGTCGATTACCACTTGGTTCATCTTTTCGCACATTCCGTTGGTTTGTGGATGATACGGTGTTGTTCTGATCCTTTTGCATTTGTATAAGTTGCAGAACTCTTGGAATACCTCTGCTTCAAAGGCTGGACCTTGATCAGTAAGGACCTTCTATGGGTATCCGTGTGGCCTGCAAAAGTACCGTTGAAAGGCCTTGGCTGCTGTTCTTGCCGTCAAATCCTTGACAGGTACAACCACCAGGAATTTGGAGTAGTGGTCTACAATGGTCAGAGCGTAGACATAGCCGGATCGGCTTGGTGTTAGCTTCACATGATCTAGCGCGACCAATTCAAGCGGCTGTTTGGTGACTATGGGCTGTAAAGGAGCCCTCTGGCTGTCACGGTCCTTCCTGCGTAGGCTACATGGGCCACACTCTCGACACCACTTTTCAATGGTTTGCTTCATGCCAACCCAGTAGAACCTTCCACGAAGTAGACTCTCCAACTTCCTCCATCCGAAGTGTCCTGCTCCATCGTGGTGCGCTTTCAGAACCATTGGCGCATCTTGTCTTGGGACTACTATCTGCCATACCAACTCATGAGTGTGTGGGTCGATGCTTCTTTGGCACAGTTTACCATTGTAGATAAACAGTTTGCCTCTCCCCTTCCACAGTTGTTGCGTCTCTTGTGGATCATCCGGGCCAGGGTGTGAACCTGCCTGTGTCAGGAGCTCTTTCACCTGACGGACCACGGGGTCACTGTCCTGGGTCTCTGCCCACCCATGGTGGGGCAGGGGATTCAGCCTGGCATCCTGCTTGTTCTTGCGCATGTTCCTCACATGATGGGAATACTGAGTTGCCTTGGGGTGATGGAAAGCTGGCAATTCTATTTCTTCGAGTGTTTCCGAGTCTTCTCTCGTTTCTGGCAAGTTGGGCATCCTGGACAATGCATCGGCATTTGTATTCTTGTGCCCTGCTCGGTACTTGATGGTGAAATCATATTTGGACAACCGGGCCATCCACCGCTGCTCTAAGGCACCGAGTTTTGCTGTGTCCAAGTGTGTCAGTGGATTGTTGTCCGTGAAGATGGTGAATTTTGCTGAGGCCAGGTAATGCTTAAATCTCTCCGTCACTCCCAGACGACGACGAGGAACTCCAGCTTAAAGGAACTGTAGTTGTCAGGGTTCCTTTCAGTGGGACGAAGTTTCCTGCTGGCGTAAGCAATACCCTCTCTTTGCCTTTCTGGACCTGGGACAACACGGCTCCCAGTCCCATGTTGCTGGCATCTGTATACAGCACAAACGGTTGGTCATATTCAGGGTAAGCCAGTACCTCTTCTCCCGTCAGCGCCAACTTCAAACAAGTGAAGGATCCCTCCAGTCCGTTGTTCCAGTCAAATGGGGTATTCTTACCCTATGTTTTCTTGGATTGGCCCACTAACAGGTCTTGCAATGGCGCAGCTTTCTTGGTGAAGTCTTTGATAAACCTCCTGTAGTAGCCTACCAATCCGAGGAACTGCCGGACTTCATGGAGGTTGCTGGGCTTCGGCCAGTCTCTGATCACAGTGACCTTGTCTGGGTCTGGGGCCACTCCTTCGGCACTCACTACATGGCCCAGGAACTGCACTTTGGGCTTTAACAGATGGCATTTGGACGGTTTTACCTTTAGGCCAAACTTGGACAGGGCTTCGATCACCTCGGCCAGGTGCTTCAGATGGTCCTCATAAGTCTTGGAGAAGACAATGACATCCTCCAGATACAGCAATATGGTTTCAAAGTTCTTGTGTCCAAGACAGCACTCCATCATCCTCTGGAACGTTCCTGGGGCATTGCACAGCCCGAATGGCATGTAGTTGAATTCACAGAAACCCATCGGTGTGGTGAAGGCCGTCTTTTCCTTGTCCGCCTTTGCTACGGGAACCTGCCAGTACCCACTGGTGAGATCCAAGGTAGAGAAGTAGTTAGCAGATTTTAAAGCAGCTAAGGACTCTTCTATTCTAGGCAGTGGGTATGCATCTTTATGTGTAATGCGGTTTATCTGCCTATAATCTACACACATCCTCATCGTGCCATCCTTCTTCCTGACAAGGACTAATGGAGCTGCCCAGGGGCTATAACTGTCTCTAACTACCCCAGCCTCCTTCATCTCTCGCAACATGTCTTTGGCACACTGATAATGAGCTGGAGGGACAGGACGGTAGCTCTCTTTAATGGGTGGATGGTTTCCCGTGGGTATATGATGTTGAATCCCTTTTACCTGCCCCAAATCTAGGGGGTGTTTGGTGAATACCCGCTCATACTCATGAACCACCCTGTAAGCCCCTTGTTTTTGGTGTGATGGGGTAGAGTCAGTGCCCACGTGTAATTTCTGACACCAATCTTCCATTTGTTCTGCAGAGCCATTGTCCTTCGCCTGGTTGGGCGGGACCAAGGGTTCTGTTGCCTGTATCACATTATTATCAACAGCAAACAGTTTGGCAAGTGTGGCATGTTTGGTTAGGTGGACCTCTTCTCCACAGTTAAGGACACGCACTAGGACCCTCCCCTTGCGGACTTCAACCACCCCTCTGGCTGTCAGGATTGTGGGCCTGCTGTCTGAATACACAGGTTCTACCAGGGCCTGATAGTCTTTACCTCTGAGGCCTATTGCTGCCCGACACCATATTAACATTTCACTCCTGGGGGGTATTACAATGGGACTTGAATCACTCACTGTGGCACGGCCAATTTCTCCACCAGATAGTTCTACCTGCTGTCTCTGCACTAGAGCTTTGATTTCTTTCTGCAGGACACGTTGCTCACTGGAACCAGCAGTTTCAGCCACCTGTTGCAATAAGACAATAACCTCTGCAAGACAATTTTCTATGACATTAGTACCAATGGTCATCATGGGGTTACATTCACGTCGGTCAATATCAACAATTACAATTCCTTGGGCCTTCAATTCTACCCCCACTTTAATGGTGACCTCTTTTTACCCCACTTGTGGCAATGGCTGACCGTTACTGGCTACTATGGTGAAATCATCATCAGGGCCACGAGTAATGTTGGTGTCTTCCCAATAACATTTATAAAGGATGTAAGGCATAATTGTCACCTGAGAACCAGTGTCCAACAGAGCGTTCATGGGGATACCGTCGATCACAATGGGGAGAACAGGTCGTCCTCCAATGTACTTCGCTCACCAGTTGTTTGGGCCTGGTCGATCTACTCCTGGGGGTTGGCCCGCTGCCCCAGGGGTTGCTCGTTTAACCCCTTCACCCCCAAGGGTGGTTTGCACGTTAATGACCGGGCCAATTTTTACAATTCTGATCACTGTCCCTTTATGAGGTTATAACTCTGGAACGCTTCAACGGATCTTGGCGATTCTGACATTGTTTTCTCGTGACATATTGTACTTCATGATAGTGGTAAAATTTCTTCGATATAAGTTGCGTTTATTTGTGAAAAAAACGAATATTTGGCGAAAATTTTGAAAATTTCGCAATTTTCCAACTTTTAATTTTTATGCCCTTAAATCACAGACATATGTCACGCAAAATACTTAATAAGTAACATTTCCCACATGTCTACTTTACATCAGCACAATTTTGGAACCAAAATTTTTTTTTGTGACGGAGTTATAAGGGTTAAAAGTTGACCAGCAATTTCTCATTTTTACAACACCATTTTTTTTTAGGGACCACATCTCATTTGAAGTCATTTTGAGGGGTCTATATGATAGAAAATACCCAAGTGTGACACCATTCTAAAAACTGCACCCCTCAAGGTACTCAAAACCACTTTCAAGAAGTTTATTAACCCTTCAGGTGTTTCACAGGAATTTTTGGAATGTTTAAATAAAAATGAACATTTAACTTTTTTTCACACAAAATTTATTTCAGATCCAATTTGTTTTATTTTACCAAGGGTAACAGGAGAAAATAGACCCCAAAATTTGTTGTACAATTTGTCCTGAGTATGCTGATACCCCATATGTGGGGGTAATCCACTGTTTGGGCGCATGGCAGAGCTCGGAAGGAAAGGAGCGCCATTTTGCATTTGGAGAGCCCCTGATGTGCCTAAACATTGAAACCCCCCACAAGTGACACCATTTTGGAAAGTAGACCCCCTAAGGAACTTATCTAGATGTGTGGTGAGCACTTTGACCCAACAAGTGCTTCACAGAAGTTTATAATGCAGAGCGGTAAAAATAAAAAATCATATTTTTTCACAAAAATGATCTTTTCGCCCCCAATTTTTTTTTTTCCCAAGGGTAAGAGAAGAAATTGGACCCCAAAAATTGTTGTGCAATTTGTCCTGAGTACGCTGATACCCCATATGTGGGTGTAAACCATTGTTTGGGCGCAGGGCAGAGCTCGGAAGGGAAGGAGCGCCATTTGACTTTTCAATGCAAAATTGACTGGAATTGAGATGGGACGCCATGTTGCATTTGGAGAGCCCCTGATGTGCCTAAACATTGAAACCCCCCACAAGTGACACCATTTTGGAAAGTAGACCCCCTAAGGAACTTATCTAGATGTGTGGTGAGCACTTTGACCCAACAAGTGCTTCACAGAAGTTTATAATGCAGAGCCGTAAAAATAAAAAATCATATTTTTTCACAAAAATGATCTTTTCGCCCCCAATTTTTTATTTTCCCAAGGGTAAGAGAAGAAATTGGGCCCCAAAAATTGTTGTGCAATTTGTCCTGAGTACGCTGATACCCCATATGTGGGTGTAAACCATTGTTTGGGCGCAGGGCAGAGCTCGGAAGGGAAGGAGTGCCATTTGACTTTTCAATGCAAAATTGACTGGAATTGAGATGAGACGTCATGTTGCGTTTGGAGAGCTCCTGATATGCCTAAACATTGAAACCCCCCACAAGTGACACCATTTTGGAAAGTAGACCCCCTAAGGAACTTATCGAGATGTGTGGTGAGCACTTTGACCCAACAAGTGCTTCACAGAAGTTTATAATGCAGAGCCGTAAAAATAAAAAATCATATTTTTTCACAAAAATGATCTTTTCGCCCCCAATTTTTTATTTTCCCAAGGGTAAGAGAAGAAATTGGGCCCCAAAAATTGTTGTGCAATTTGTCCTGAGTACGCTGATACCCCATATGTGGGTGTAAACCATTGTTTGGGCGCAGGGCAGAGCTCGGAAGGGAAGGAGCGCCATTTGACTTTTCAATGCAAAATTGACTGGAATTGAGATGGGACGTCATGTTGCGTTTGGAGAGCTCCTGATGTGCCTAAACATTGAAACCCCCACAAGTGACACCATTTTGGAAAGTAGACCCCCTAAGGAACTTATCTAGATGTGTTTTGAGAGCTTTGAACCCCCAAGTGTTTCACTACAGTTTATAACGCAGAGCCGTGAAAATAAATTCTTTTTTTTTTTTTCACAAAAATGATTTTTTAGCCCCGAGTTTTGTATTTTCACAAGGGTAACAGGATAAATTGGACCCCAAAATTTGTTGTCCAATTTGTCCTGAGTATGCTGATACCCGATATGTGGGGGGGGGAACCACTGTTTGGGCGCATGAAAGAGCTCGGAAGGGAAGGAGCGCCATTTGGAATGCAGACTTAAATGGATTGGTCTGCAGGCGTCACGTTGCATTTGCAGAGCCCCTGATGTACCCAAACAGTACAAAACCCCCACAAGTGACCCCATATTGGAAACTAGACCCCCCAAGGAACTTATCTAGATGTGTTGTGAGAACTTTGAACCCCCAAGTGTTTCACTACAGTTTATAACGCAGAGCCGTGAAAATAAAAATTCTTTTTTTTTTCACAAAAATGATTTTTTAGCCCCCAGTTTTGTATTTTCACAAGGGTATCAGGATAAATTGGACCCAAAAAGTTGTTGTCTAATTTGTCCTGAGTATGCTGATACCCCATATGTGGGGGGGAACCACTGTTTGGGCGCATGACAGAGCTCGGAAGGGAAGGAGCGCCATTTGGAATGCAGACTTAAATGGATTGGTCTGCAGGCGTCACGTTGCATTTGCAGAGCCCCTGATGTACGCAAACAGTACAAACCCCCCACAAGTGACCCCATATCGGAAATTAGACCCCCCAAGGAACTTATCTAGATGTGTTGTGAGAACTTTGAACCCCCAAGTGTTTCACTACAGTTTACAACGCAGAGCCGTGAAAATAAAAAATCTTTTTTTTCCCACAAAACTTATTTTTTGGCCCCCAGTTTTGTATTTTCCCAAGGGTAGCAGGAGAAATTGGACCCCAAAAGATGATGTCCAATTTGTCCTGAGTACGCTGATACCCCATATGTTGGGGTAAACCCGTTTGGGCACACGGGAGAGCTCGGAAGGGAAGGAGCACTGTTTTCCTTTTTCAACGCAGAATTGGCTGGAATTCAGATCGGATGCCATATCCCGTTTGGAAAGCCCCTGATGTGCCCGAACAGTGGAAACCCCCCAATTATAACTGAAACCCTAATCCAAACACACCCCTTACCCTAATCCCAACAGTAACCCTAACCACTCCTCTAACCCAGACACACCCAACCCTATTCCCAACCGTAAATGTAATCCAAACCCTAACCCTATCTTTAGCCCCAACCCTAACTGTAGCCCTAACCCTAGCCCCAACCCTAGCCCCAACCCTAGCCCAAACCCTAGCCCTAACCCTAGCCCCAACCCTAGCCCCAACCCTAGCCCTAACCCTAGCCCTAACCCTTGCCCTAACCCTAGCAATAACCCTAGCCCTAACTCTAGTCCTAACTCTAGCCCTAACCCTAACCCTAATGGGAAAATGGAAATAAATACATTTTTTAATTTTTTTATTTTTCCCTAACTAAGGGGGTGATGAAGGGGGGTTTGATTTACTTTTATAGCGGGTTTTTTAGCGGATTTTTATGATTGGCAGCCGTCACACACTGAAAGACGCTTTTCATTGCAAAAAATATTTTTTGCGTTACCACATTTTGAGAGCTGTAATTTTTCCATATTTGAGTCCACAGAGTCATGTGAGATCTTGTTTTTTGCGGGATGCGTTGACGTTTTTATTGGTAACATTTTCGGACACGTGACATTTTTTGATCGCTTTTTATTCCGATTTTTGTGAGGCAGAGTGATCAAAAACCAGCTATTCATGAATTTCTTTTTGGGGAGGCGTTTATACCGTTCCGCGTTTGGTAAAATTGATAAAGCAGTTTTATTCGTCGGGTCAGTACGATTACAGCGATATCTCATTTATATCATTTTTTTTATGTTTTGGCGCTTTTATACGATAAAAACTATTTTATAGAAAAAATAATTATTTTGGTATCTCTTTATTCTCAGGACTATAACTTTTTTATTTTTTTGCTGATGATGCTGTATGGCGGCTCGTTTTTTGCGGGACAAGATGACGTTTTCAGCGGTACCATGGTTATTTATATCAGTCTTTTTGATCGCATGTTATTCCACTTTTTGTTCGGCGGTATGATAATAAAGCGTTGTTTTTTGCCTCGTTTTTTTTTTTTTTTCTTACGGTGTTTACTGAAGGGGTTAACTAGTGGGCCAGTTTTATAGGTCGGGTCGTTACGGACGCGGCGATACTAAATATGTGTACTTTTATTGTTTTTTTTATTTTATTTAGATAAAGAAATGTATTTATGGGAATAATATATTTTTTTTTTTTCATTATTTTGGAATATTTTTTTTTTTTTTTTTTTTTTTTTTACACATTTGGAAATTTTTTTTTTAACTTTTTTACTTTGCCCCAGGGGGGGACAATACAGATCGGTGATCTGTCAGTTTGCATAGCACTCTGACAGATCACCGATCTGCGAGAAGTGCAGGCTGCTTCACAGTGCCTGCTCTGAGCAGGCTTCTGTGAAGCCACCTCCCTCCCTGCAGGACCCGGATCCGCGGCCATCTTGGATCCGGGTCTGGAGCAGGCAGGGAGGGAGGTAAGACCCTCGCAGCAACGCGATCACATCGCGTTGCTGCGGGGGGCTCAGGGAAGCCCGCAGGGAGCCCCCTCCCTGCGCGATGCTTCCCTGCACCGCCGGCACATCGCGATCATGTTTGATCGCGGTGTGCCGGGGGTTAATGTGCCGGGGGCGGTCCGTGACCGCTCCTGGCACATAGTGCCGGATGTCAGCTGCGATATGCAGCTGACACCCGGCCGCGATCGGCCGCGCTCCCCCCGTGAGCGCGGCCGATCGCGTATGACGTACTATTCCGTCCTTGGGAAGTAGGGCCCACCCCACATGGACGGAATAGTACGTCTAATGACAGAAAGGGGTTAAAGGGACACTGTCACCCCCTCCAGCCGTTATAAACTAAAAGAGCCACCTTGTGCCACCTGGGCATGCGCACTGCGCTTGTCAGACGCTCCCCCAGGTCCCCCGCCTTCCAGCCCCGCACTGTGCATAATGCATAACACACTGCGGGGTGGGGATTCAGTAGTTGGGTGGCCGCACTGCCCGCACAGGCGCAGTCTGCAACCCAGCAGGTGAGGTCAGACGGCCAATGCTCAATGCGCCTGCCCAAGGCAGAAGAGCACAGCGTAGGCGCCGGATTTCCGAGGAAAACAGCGCTGAGGGGGCGGCGACCAGCGCCCCAGAAGATATGACTGACGGCAGTTTGGCGCTTCAAAGAGGGGGGTTCAGACCTGCCTCCAGGTCTATTGTGTATATCTCCCCATGAGCCATTAGTTTGGGGTTGGTTTTGGGTGGCTATATTATATTATATATTGCTATTTGATCTCTATATCCTGTGTATTTTGGATGGTGTGTATTTTTAATTATGTTTTAACTGTTTGTGATGCTTTTGAATTGTCCAATAAAATCAGCTTGTTATTTTTATAAATTATTATGCAGCATTATTGGTGTGCGAGCTTTGGCAGTAATGCTTTCTCTTTTTGGTTTTGCAATTTTGTTTATTACTGACTTTGCACCCATGATTTGCCTTATTATTATATGGTAGTGCGCCCAATTTCTTGATTATTTGTAGTATATAACACAGGCCACAAAGTATATAACACAGGGCACGTAGTATATAGCACAGCCCACGCAGTATATAACACTGCCCATGTAGTATATAGCAGCCACGCGGTATATAACACAGCCCACGCAGTATTTAACAGTGTGGGCACCATATCCCTGTTAAAAAAATAATTAAAATAAAAAATAGTTACATACTCACCCACCGGGATCCAGCGAAGCTCTGGCGATGCGCGCGCAGCTGCCACCATCTTCCGTTCCCAGGATGCTTTGCGAAATTACCCAGATGACTTAGCGGTCTCGCGAGACCGCTAAGTCTTCTGGGTAATTTCGCAATGCATCTCTGGGAACGGAAGATGGCGGCCGGTGCGAGCGCATCGTCGGACTACGGAAGGTGAGAATAGCAGGGTTTTGTTTTTTATTATTTTTAACATTACATCTTTTTACTATTTATGCTGCATAGGCAGCATCAATAGTAAAAAGTTGGGGACACACAGGTTAATAGCAGCGGTAACGGAGTGCGTTACCCGCGGCATAACGCGGTCCGTTACCGCTGGCATTAATTCTGTGTCAGCGCTGACTGGAGGGGATTATGGAGCGGGCGCCGGGCACTGACTGCAGGGGAGTAGGGAGGGACTAATGGGACTGTGCCCCTCACTGATTGGTCGCGGCAGCCATGACAGGCAGCTGGCGAGACCAATCAGCGACGTGGGATTTCCGTGACGGAAGTTGCCGACAGAAAGACGGAGGTACCCCTTAGACAATTATATATATAGATGCGCTAAACTTGGAGAGCTTATCGTCATTATCATGTGCCATTCTCTATTATGCATGTAAAACATTTTGAAATATTCCTCTTTGAAACCCGATGAAACATTAATAATCACCGTATACATTAAATGATAGGTCAATCTCACCAAAACTGAAAAATGTGTATGGAGGCCTATAGGTCACATTCCGACATACATTTTGTAAGAAATAACTGGAGATTCGCTTTAGGCTGCCGTCACACTAGCAGTATTTGGTCAGTATTTTACATCAGTATTTGTAAGCCAAAACCAGGAGTGGGTGATAAATGCAGAAGTGGTGCATATGTTTCTATTATACTTTTCCTCTAATTGTTCCACTCCTGGTTTTGGCTTACAAATACTGATGTAAAATACTGACCAAATGCTGCTAGTGTGATGGCAGCCTTAAAGGGAATCTGCTTTTAAAGGTTTTTGCAATTTAATCTGAGAGTGGCGTGATATAGGTGCACAGAAACTGATTCCGATGCTATATCCCTTACTATTTTATCTGCCTCAGATCTATCAGTTCTCTGAATGCTGTATTCTGTATAACCCGGCCCACACCACTGATTGACAGTATGATGTGTACACTGGGCATATGCAGAAAGCTGCCAGTAAATGTTGGGGGCATGGTCGGGCTGCAGATTTACTAGTCCTCTAATGATAATCTGCTAATAAAACAGTGATACATTATGTTGCTCTCATATTAGGTAACAAAAAAACTGGTGACTGTTTCCCTTTAAATGGTCACTGTTATTCCAACAAAATTTGCCTAAATAAATATTAAAGGAGAATAAAAAAATGTTGTAATATATTATTAGATAAATCTGCTTCTATCTCCATTTAGGATACACTTCTCCCCTCTACTCTGCCTCCTGTCCTGAATATCTAATCTTAAAGGGAACCTGCCAGTCCCCCCCCCCCCCCCCCCCCCGCCAGTCGTTTCAAACTAAAAGAGCCACCTTGTGCAGCAGCAATGCTGCATTCTGACAAGGTGGCTCTTTTAGTTCTGGGTGCTGCAACTAGAGAAATAATCCGTTTTTTAATTTGTCAGAAAAACCTCATCTTCAGTCAAGGAGGCCGGCGTTTCCCGCCTGCAGCAGATGCCACACAGCTGTCACTCACATCTTCTTGGCGCCGGGCGCCGCCTCCTCGCCGCTGTTTTGAAAATAGCCGGCGCCTGCGCTCTTTTCCCCTGCCTGGTGCAGGCGCAGTGAGCGCTGCCCGTCTTTCCTCATATGCAGTCTCGGTGACTGCGCCTGTACGGCCGCCCTGCTTGTGATTCCCAGCCCCGCAGTGACTTATGATTTATTCACAAGCAGGGCGGCCGCAGAGGCGCAGTCACTGAGACTGCACATGAGGAAAGACGGGCAGCGCTCACTGCGCCTGCACCAGGCAGGGGAAAAGAGCGCAGGCGCCGGCTATTTTCAAAACAGCGGCGAGGAGGCGACGCCCGGCGCCAAGAAGATGTGAGTGACAGCAGTGTGGCGTCTGCTGCAGGCGGGAAACGCCGGCCTCCTTGACTGAAGATGAGGTTTTTCTGACAAATTAAAAAACGGATTATTTCTCTAGTTGCAGCAGGTATGTGTTAAAATGGGACTGTCACCTGAATATATCGTACATTCCAGGATAAATCTGCTCTACTATTAGTCTGAATGGCACAAAAATTATTTTTTAATTTGAGTAATAGAGCCCGTCAAATAATCTAATGGATTTAGACGTATTAATAAAAGGGCGTAATCAGATCTGCACTATAAATCTTGTTACATGTAAACTCATATTTTAATGATATATATTGTATAAACTCAGGATGATCTACACTATGTTTATTTGACCGCCATGATTAATGATCACTGCAAATGGCAAGTCAGATATCCAAATAAAATTAATGCTCTATCAGTTCCTATTTTCATGAGTCTCCTGCCATCTGCTGACGGATTACCCATACAACATTTAACAGCCAGTGAAGCGCCTTCTCTTTAGGTTCTCTTATTTTGTGAATTAGCTCTTCCTGGACCCTCTCTAGTCCAAAAATACAATCTCTACACTTCTACAGTGCAGAATTTTTAGCCAAGTGAGTATTTTGACCAAATCATCATTTTTCTGCATATTACCCAACTCCGAGCTGTATAAACTTGAATACTCATTAGATGAAGCAGATCAGGTGATGTGTATTTGTGTAATGAAGGGGGATGCCCTAAGGATGTCAACACCCTTTATCAATGTGAGCAGAATGATTAGGCAGCTTGTTTTCCTCAGGCAAAATTGGCCATAAAAGAGATTTACCGTATATACTCGTGTGTAAGCCCAGTTTTTCAGCACATTTTTTGTGCTGAAAATGCTCCCCTCGGCTTATATACAAGTCATTGTCCCAGTTTATGGCGGGAGCGGGGGAGCTACAGAGCAGCGTGTCACAGGAGGCAGGAGCCAGAGGCTAAAGCCTGTGCCCGCTGCTAAAGATAAATTAATATTCACTTCACTGGCAATGAATATTAATTTCTCTCATAGCAGCGTGCGCACAGTTACAGCCACAGCCGTCGGCTTCCAGCAGCTGCCGGGCTCTAACGGGTGCCCGCTCATTAATGTAATGAATATTCACCTCTCTCCACCCTCATAGGCTAGAGAGAGGTGAATATTCATTACCTTAATGAGCGGGGACATGTGATCGCCCGGCCGCAGGAGCTGCTGGAAGCCGGAACGAGATGCTGCGAGGGCGTACAGGGAAGGTAAGTAGGATGTTTTTTTTTTTTTTTATGCTTTTCTCATGGGGGCCCTACATACAAGGATGGGGATGAGGAACCACGCATACAAGGATGGGAAAAGGAGCCATGCATACAAGGATGGGAATAAGAAAGTTGTCTAATCACTTATACTGCATGGGGAACGGCATAAAAAATTAATAAAACCAATTCTTCACCTGCTCTTCATTTTTTCATTCTGCCTCCCAAAGATCGCAATAAGGCTCGGCTCACATTTATCCTGCGCTCTGAGCTTAGCGCTTACACCGAAGTTTCCATGTAATTCTCTGAAATACCTGATTCAGACAGAATCCTCGGCAGAAGATTTCCTATAACGAGGCAGATGGAGGCACTGTGGACACTGCCTGGCCTATAATCCAGCAGTGTACGTCTTTTTAGGCGTGCATAAAAACATGGTCCACCACAGTGTTGTACACTATTGAACAGAAGAAAACCACTGAAAAGAGGCCAGACGGAGTCTAGAGTAATTCTGCTTCCTCATTATAGTGAATGGATCCCTTGGAGGTTTCGTCTGAATCATGTCACTCGGCAATTTAGATGGAAACCCCAAAGTATGTGCTCAGTGTATAGGGCAGGATAAATGTGATCCCAAATGTTATGTAAAATGTTCCCAATAAAAGTTTCAACTCAATCCATAAAAATAGCAAGTTCCCACTCAGGTTTGTCACCTGTCAATGGAAATATAGGGGGTTTCCACGTTACTGGTAGCACAAAGGCTCTGGAAAAGCACTCTGGCTCCTTGCACCCCAAAAGAAATCCAGCGAATTCTGAGCTCCCAAATTCAAATGCCCCCTCCCTTTTGAGCCCTACAGTGTGCCTAAACCACATGTTTGACACTTCTGTAGCGATGTCAGCCCGCCTAATTTACAGGTGCATATCTCCAGAAGCATGAGCTGGGCACCACACATACTGGGGTATTTGTACATTCAGCAGAAATTGTGAGACATTTTTGTGCTATTTTTCCCAATTTCTCCTTGGGAAAATGTAAAATCTGAAGCAAAAACTAATTTTTTTGTGGTAAAATTTAATTACCGTATTTTTTCTTCACAGCCCAATAGTATAAATGTCTCAAGGAACCCACAAACCATAACAGTCAAATCTACACTATAATATAGCGCTCCTTCACTTCTGAGCTTTGCACTGTGTCTGAAAAGTATTTTCCATTTGCATGTAGGGTATTTGAGCACTCAGTAGAAATTTTTACAACAGACTAAGGTCTATTTTTTCAAATTAGCCCTTGTAAAATTTGAAGATAAAACAACATTTTAGTGGTAAAAATGCAATTATTCTTTCTTCACCGCACATGAGTATAAAACTATGAGGCACATGTGCAGGGCCGTTTCTTCAACAGGGCGGGCAGGGCGGCCACACGGGGCGCCGTGGGGCCGGGGGGCGCAGGAGAGGCCTCGGGCCCCGGTGGTCCCCTGCCCGCTGCTGCTGCTGTTTAAGGGCTGTCAGGGGCGCGGATGCCGCGCTCAGTGCTGAGCGCGGGCGCGCCCTGCCCGAACTCAGCTGCAAATCTGACAGCTGAGCGGTCAGATCATCGCCTCGCGTCGCCGCGCCCCCCCCCCCGCACCGCACATAATGGTTGCGGCCACCTCGGCGCCGCCACTCACCCATACCTCCCAACCGTCCCGATTTCAGCGGGACAGTCCCGCTTTGGCACCGGGGTCCCGCTGTCCCGCTTCGGGCATTTAAAATCCCGAATTTGCGGCCGCCGGTGAAGCCCCGCCCACTTCCGGGACGTAGAGAGAGCCTGTTTTTTTTTTTTTTTATATAAAAGCTGCCTCCTGACCGCCCGCGCAACACCCCCCCCCCCTCCCGCCCCCTGTGCGGCGCTGCCACGCTGAAGGAGAGAGCCTGCAGCAATCAAGAAGAAAGGTCAGCGATTCACTACCTCTGGCTGTGTGTGCACGGAGCTCCGGCTTCTGCTCTTAGCTGCTATCCCGGCAGAGAAGGAGAGACGGGGGAGGTGCCGGGATAGTGCAGAGCTGTGAGCAGGAGACTGAAGACTTCAGCAGAGAGCTGCACATGGACATCAGCCGCCCCTGCATCACAGAGGAGATTGTGTGTGTGTGAATTGATGTGTGTGATGGCTGCGTGTGTGTGTGTGTGATGGCTGGGTGTGTGTGTGTGATGGCTGTGTGTGTGTGATGGCTGCGTGTGTGTGTGTGTGATGGCTGCGTGTGTGTGATGGCTGCGTGTGTGTGTGTGATGGCTGTGTGTGTGTGATGGCTGCGTGTGTGTGTGTGTGATGGCTGCGTGTGTGTGTGTGTGATGGCTGCGTGTGTGTGTGTGATGGCTGCGTGTGTGTGTGATGGCTGCGTGTGTGTGTGTGATGGCTGCGTGTGTGTGTGTGATGGCTGCGTGTGTGTGTGATGGCTGCATGTGTGATGGCTGCGCGTGTGTGTGTGTGTGTGATGGCTGCGTGTGTGTGTGTGATGGCTGTGTGTGTGATGGCTGCGTGTGTGTGTGATGGCTGCGTGTGTGTGTGTGATGGCTGCGTGTGTGTGATGGCTGCGTGTGTGTGATGGCTGCGTGTGTGTGATGGCTGCGTGTGTGTGATGGCTGCGTGTGTGTGTGATGGCTGTGTGTGTGTGATGGCTGCGTGTGTGTGATGGCTGTGTGTGTGTGATGGCTGTGTGTGTGTGATGGCTGTGTGTGTGTGATGGCTGTGTGTGTGTGATGGCTGCGTGTGTGTGATGGCTGCGTGTGTGTGTGATGGCTGCGTGTGTGTGTGTGTGTGATGGCTGCGTGTGTGATGTCTGCGTGTGTGTGTGATGGCTGCATGTGTGTGTGATGGCTGCGTGTGTGTGTGTGTGTGATGGCTGCGTGTGTGTGTGTGATGGCTGCGTGTGTGTGTGTGTGATGGCTGCGTGTGTGTGTGTGTGATGGCTGCGTGTGTGTGTGATGGCTGCGTGTGTGATGCATTTGTGTCAAAGCTGCATGTGTTTGTGAGCTGCGTGCGTGTGAGCTGCGTGCCTGTGTGTGAGCTGCGTGCCTGTATGTCATTATACAGTATGGAGCATCATGTGTGGTCATTATACAATATGGAGCATCATGTGCGGTCATTATACAGTATGGAGCATCATGTGCGGTCATTATACAGTATGGAGCATTATGTGTGGCCATTATACAGTATGGAGCATCATGTGCGGTCATTATACAGTATGGAGCATCATGTGCGGTCATTATACAATATGGAGCATCATGTGCGGTCATTGTACAGTATGGAGCATCATGTGCGGTCATTATACAGTATGGAGCATCATGTGCGGTCATTATACAGTATGGAGCATCATGTGTGGCCATTATACAGTATGGAGCATCATGTGCGGCCATTATACAGTATGGAGCATCATGTGTGGCCATTATACAGTATGGAGCATCATGTGCGGCCATTATACAGTATGGAGCATCATGTGCGGTCATTATACAGTCTGGAGCATCATGTGCGGTCATTATACAGTCTGGAGCATCATGTGCGGTCATTATACAGTCTGGAGCATCATGTGCGGTCATTATACAGTCTGGAGCATCATGTGCGGTCATTATACAGTCTGGAGCATCATGTGCGGTCATTATACAGTCTGGAGCATCATGTGCGGTCATTATACAGTATGGAGCATCATTTGCGGTCATACAGTATGGAGCATCATGTGCGGTCATTATACAGTATGGAGCATCATGTGCGGTCATTATACAGTATGGAGCATCATGTGGGGTCATTATACAGTATGGAGCATCATGTGCGGTCATTATACAGTCTGGAGCATCATGTGCGGTCATTATACAGTATGGAGCATCATTTGCGGTCATACAGTATGGAGCATCATGTGCGGTCATTATACAGTATGGAGCATCATGTGCGGTCATTATACAGTATGGAGCATCATGTGGGGTCATTATACAGTATGGAGCATCATGTGCGGTCATTATACAGTCTGGAGCATCATGTGCGGTCATTATACAGTATGGAGCATCATTTGCGGTCATACAGTATGGAGCATCATGTGTGTTCATTATACAGTATGGAGCATCATGTGCGGCCATTATACAGTATGGAGCATCATGTGGGGTCATTATACAGTATGGAGCATCATGTGCGGTCATTATACAGTATGGAGCATCATGTGCGGTCATACAGTATGGAGCATCATGTGTGTTCATTATACAGTATGGAGCATCATGTGTGGCCATTATACAGTATGGAGCGTCATGTGTGTTCATTATACAGTATGGAGCATCATGTGTGGCCATTATACAGTATGGGGCACTGTGTGGCCATATTTTTTTGTTTATAATTATTGTATATGAAACAGTGTGATCGGCAGTGCTAAATGGGTGTGGTTGGGATGTGGATATGGGTGTGACTAATTATGAATGGGTGTGGTCAGAGGCGTGGCCTAAAATTTGCCGCGGCGCGCAAAGCGCGCCGCAAACTTTGTCCCTCTTTCCCATCTTCAAAAGTTGGGAGGTATGACTCACCTCCGCTCCGCGCTGGATGAACAGCGAGAATGAACAGCCAGGATGAGGCAGCTCGGCCACTCCCACACTGATAGCAGGGGCGCCGCGCTCTCGGCTGAGCACGGGCGCTCCCTGAGACAGTGATCAAAGAGCTAAGCACACACACTATCACTGTCAGACTAGGCTGCCTGGCTGTTGCCAATTTCAATGCTGGACAGGACAGGCTGCAGTCTAGTCTGACAGTGGTAGCAGTATAGCAAAAATGCCCACCCCCTGCCTATGGATTAGTCCTTCCCTTCCCAGCAGCCCCATTTAGCAGTCTGAGCGCGCTCAGACTCAGAGGGCAGAGGGCACTGACACACTGAACAGGTGAGGGGGTCTGAGGGATGGGATGGGTTGGGCTAGCCTTTTTTTTTGGATGGGGACCCCCACACCTGCCCCCCCCCCAACCACCCTTGGGGCATGCTGATTTGGCATGCCCCACAGCATGAAACCCGGGAGGGGGCCCAGCTGACTTACCTCATCTTTGGCAGTCTGGTGGCATCCTCACCCAGGCGAGAAGTGTTGGAAAGAGTTATGGCAGTAACTGTATACCTGGCAACCAATAATTTAGCTTTTCGAGGATCGTCAAATACATTGTTTACACCAAATAATGGACATTTCCTTGGGCTTATAGAGCTTCTTGGAAAATTTGAACCAGTAATGAGAGATCATTTAAAACGAATTACTTCCCAGGAAATCCATACACATTACTGTGGAAATTTAATTCAAAATGAAATTATCTGCTTGATGGCCTCTCAGGTGAAGAAATGTATTCTAGAAAAAGCCAAAAGATCTAAGTATTTTTCAATAATGTTGGACTGCACACAAGATGCAGGTCACACTGAACAGTTGTCATACACCTTAAGATTTGTTGATATAGATGATGATCACGTAGCAATAAAGGAACATTTTATTGGCTATCGTCCTGCTACTGATACATCTGGGGAAAGTCTCGCCAATCTCCTTTTAGAAGAGATTAGTAAATGTGACCTGGAATTAGAAAATGAACTGGCAGAAAAGCTGAATTATTCGGAAGCTATTAATGCTTTTGCAGCGGCTAAATCTAGAAGAGTCAGTTTCTCATAAATCTGCAACCTACAATTTTTAGGATCTGTTTCCAAAATAATTAATAGATATTATTTACCTACAACTTTGTTCTCACCGTTAATAATTAGCATACTTGTCCCTTTTCCCCAAGTTCTATATAAGTTAAAGGCAAATTATAATTTATTAAAAAAAGGGAAGATACAAGCCTGCTCTCTATTTATTACTCAAGCCCACAAAAATAATGTTTATTATTTTCGGTGCCGGGGGGGGGGGGGGGGGGAGAAATTTCCTACTCTCGCCCTGTGTCATTTTTGGGCTAGAAACTGCCCTGCACATGTGATGTCAATATGATCACTGCACCCCTAGATGATTTAAAGGGAATCTGTCACCCCTTTTTTTTATATTAGGTAAAAATATTGTTCAATTTAGCGTCAGCTCTGAATTATAGCAGTACCTTTCATACCCTGAGTCCCCACCTTTGATGACTAAATACATTTTTAATCTCTCTGGCATCGTATGTAAATTTCCTCTGCCCGCTCCGATGGGCGGGACTTATTCGCCTTCTCTCCCCCTGCTCCTCGGCTTGCTGGACATAATGAGATCTGTGAATAGCACAGATCCCGTACATTTTCCGCGCATGCGCATTGAATTGGCCTCGCGCCTGCGCAGTATGCTTTGCCCAACTGTGGTCAAAGTATAAAATCACTATTGCTCATGTGCCCGCATTTTTCATTTCGTTCTATGCCCCCTTGCATGGCAAGACTTCCGGGGCACAGAACGTAATGTAAAATGCCAGCGCATGCGCAATAATGATTTTTATGCTTTGCCCACTGTTGGGCAAAACATACTGCGCACGCGTGAGAGGCCATTTCAATGCACACGCGCGGGAAATGTACGTGAATGCAGGAATGAGGAAAAATAAATGCGTAGAGCAAGACAGGAGGTGGGGAGAGAAGGCGAATAAGCCCCGCCCATCGGACCGGACCGAGGAGATTTACATACAACGCCAGAGAGATTAAAAAGGTATTTAGTCATCAGAGGTGGGGAGACGGGGTATTAAAGGTACTGCTATAATGCAGAGCTGACGCTGAATTGAACGATATTTTTACCACATATCAAAAAAAAAAATGGGGTGACAGATTCTCTTTAATTGGGGACTGTAGTGTGTAAAATGAGCTCATATATGGGAGGTTTCTGCTGTTCTGGCACCTCAGGGGCTCTGCCAATATTACATGGCATCCTCAAACCAGTTCAGCAAAATCTAATTCCAATATGACACCTAATCTCTTCTGAGCTGTGCACTGTGCCTCAAAAGTAGTTTTCGACGACATATGGGGTATCATTGTACTGTGGAGAAATTGCACACCAATTTTTGGGGCCATTTTCTACTGCTATTGTTGCAAAAATAAAAAATGAGGGCTAAAACAACAGTTTTGTGGGCAAATTTTTTTTTTTACAATTTTTTTTTTTTTACATTTTCACAGATCAACGTTATATACTTCTGTGAAGCACCTGGGGATTCAAGGTGCTCACCAAACATCTAGATAAATTCCTTGAGGGTCTAGTTTCCAAAATTGGGTCACATGTGGGGGTTTTCCACTGTTTAGGCACACCAGGGGCTCTCCAAACATGACATGACACCCACACACAATTCCATCAAAGTCTGAGTGTCATGTCGGACGCTGTTCACACTAGGGCGTCCGACAGACAGCGGTAATTCCACTTACGTCCACTACACGCTCAGTGGCGTTGGCTAGACTTTATCCAGCTTGCTCGGGGTTAATCTAGCTGATAATTTGGTTGGAGGCTGGGTCACGCCCACGGCCTTTAAATAGTTGTGCTGGACTTTGGGGCGTCGCCGATTATAGCTTGTGTCTTGTGCCTGGTGATCTCGGTCTGGAGTGGTGGTCTAGGAGAAGGAATATCGTATCTGGTGGTGTATTATCCTTTGTCATATTTCTCCTTCCTATATTTGTATTTGTTTTGCCCTGTGCACATTATAGTGTATTCCTGTGTGACTGCGGCGTGGTGCGTTTTTCAGTTTTCCCTGTCTGTGCTTTCTGTGGAGATTGGTGTGTGGTCTCTTCACTGGGTGGTGGGTGGTGGTTTCAGCTTAGGGCTGAAACAGGAGACAGGGTAAGGCCTGGCGGCCCAGACATGCACACCTTTAGTGTAACTTCTGGGAGAGGGACAGACAGGGTTTCCCTAGCCTGAGGGATATCACAGGGGCCAGGTAACCAGCCTTATTCTACCCAGTACTCCCGTGACACTGAGTTCCAAAACGTCATTCCTTCCTTTCTGAGCCCTGCCATGCACCCACACAGTAGTTTTCCCCCATATATGAGGTATTGGTGTACTCAGGACAAATTGCACAACAAATTCTATGGTGCAATTTCTCCTGTTACCCTTATGAAAATGCAAAATTTGGGGCTAAAAAAACATTTTTGTGGGAAAAGTGTGATATTATTATTTTCACGGCTCAATATTATAAACTTCTGAAACGCACCTGAGGGTTCAAAGTGCTCACCACACATCGAGGTAAGTTCCCTGAGGGTTCTAGTTTCCAAAATTGTGTCACTCTTTGGGCTTTTCCAATGTTTAGACACATCAGGAGCTCTCCAAATGTGACATGGCGCCTGCTAATTATTCCAGCAAATTTTGCTTTTAAAAAGTTATATGTCAGAATTCCAGGAAAGTAGCCGATTAAGACAAAAGGGTAAGGCTAAGAAATAGTCAAAGGCAAGGTCCAAGGTCAGGCATCAATGATCAAATACAGGTATATAGAGAACAGATCAAGCGCATGCCATTTGAGCAAAGTTACAGCTGGCACTAAGTGAAGGCAGAGAGCAGGCGAAATAGCCTGGTAATCACTTGAATAGCAGACACATGGAGGAAGCCATAGCACTTTCTTTCCCTGATTGGATGGCTATATTGTCCCTCAACATACTGACAGCTCAGCACACCCCAGCCTCCAACTGGACGGCTGATCTGTCCATCACCATACTGACAGCTGAGCACACCCCTGTCCTAGATTGGACGGCTAACTCAGGAGATAAGGCAAGGGTGGAGATATTATGAAGGTCTGGATGTGGTGACATTTTGAGGGGCTGGCTGTGGGGACATTATGAAGGGCTGGCTTAGGGGACATTACAAAAAGGGCTGTGAGGGACATCATATTATGTGGGGGACATTACACTGTATATAGAGGGCTGTGCTGATGACCATACTATATAATGGGGGGCTGTGGTGGACATCTTACTGCATAGGGTGTGTGGTGGACATCATTGTGTATATTTGAGGGCTTTTCTGGATTTACCATATGGGTGGATGAGGTGACCATCATATTGTTTGGAGAGGACAAAATGGTGGGCAGTATGAGGGCATAGTGTGAAGAGGGGGCACAGAAGGGATATGTAAAGGGGCACTGTGAAACGGACAAATACTAGGATTTCATCAGCTCACCCAACCAAATGTATTAGAATCCAATTCTCAATAGACATGTGCAGAGCACGGATCACCACCAAGTTCCTGTCGGCCGACTCCCAGGTGAAAATGCAGATCACTCACTTGTCCAGCTCATGCAAATATTTGAATGGAGGAGATGAAAATAGAATAAAATCTTGTCCTTTATTAGTGCATCATAAAAACAAGCTGACGCGTTTCAGGCAATACTGCCCTTAGTCATATCATAATAAAAACAGATTACAACACAATATATAGAGGCACATAACAAAAGGCTACAGCCAATCACAATACATGTCAATTACCCATGTATCAAACATCTGAATACCCATTGGACAAAGACACACACCCTGCCCAACCTCAGTTATGTTATAGCCACTAAGTCTATATAAAATATTGCCAATACAAATTGTAAGAATACAACAATACCCTTCGCCAATATATGTAAATACATATACTGTAAATACCCCCACATATATATATACACTAACAACATATCTTTATCTTTATTATATTTATACATGAGAACATCACTTAATAAAAATACATCAGATCTGTTTTATAATTCAATCCTTTAGGGAATAAGTATCTAATTTTAATATCCAAGCTGCCCCTCTTGCTCGTAGAGTAGATACTTTGTCCCCTCCTCTGACTGCCCTCTTTACTTGTTCAATGGCAGTTACTCTCATGGAAGTCGTGTCACCAGCATGAACCTCCTTGTAGTGTCTGGACTCTCCTGACAAAGAGCGTCTATCATTGCTATTACCTGTAGCCACTCCTGATACATGTTCTTTAATTCTCTGCTTTAATGTACGTGTGGTCGATCCCACATATTGCACATTACGTGCCTGACAAGAAACCAAATATATTATAGATCTGCAGGGCCGGCTCCAGGTTTTTGAGGGCCCCGGGCGAAAGAGTCTCAGTGGGCCCCCCCCTTTAACACATACCACGATTCATGATGCCCAGATACAGCAGAGAAATATAGCTATAGTACAATGCCAGATTTCACTTCTTACATGAGTGATAGCTATTGAAAATTCTCCAGTGTATACATACAGGACAGGAGAAGTGGTACTGTGCGGTGTATATATACAGGAGGAGTGGTACTGTGCGGTGTATATATACAGGACAGGAGAAGTGGTACTGTGCGGTGTATATATACAGGAGGAGTGGTACTGTGCGGTGTATATATACAGGACAGGAGGAGTGGTACTGTGCGGTGTATATATACAGGACAGGAGGAGTGGTACTGTGCGGTGTATATACAGGACAGGAGGAGCGGTACTGTGCAGTGTATATATACGGGACAGGAGGAGTGGTACTGTGCAGTGTATATATATACAGGACAGGAGGAGTGGTACTGTGCAGTGTATATATACGGGACAGGAGGAGTGGTACTGTGCAGTGTATATATACAGGACAGGAGGAGCGGTACTGTGCAGTGTATATATACAGGACAGGAGGAGTGGTACTGTGCAGTGTATATATACAGGACAGGAGGAGTGGTACTGTGCAGTGTATATATACAGGACAGGAGGAGTGGTACTGTGCAGTGTATATATACAGGGGGAGTGGTACTGTGCAGTGTACATACAGGACAGGAGGAGTGGTACTGTGCAGTGTATATATACGGGACAGGAGGAGTGGTACTGTGCAGTGTATATATACAGGACAGGAGGAGCGGTACTGTGCAGTGTATATATACGGGACAGGAGGAGTGGTACTGTGCAGTGTATATATACAGGACAGGAGGAGCGGTACTGTGCAGTGTATACATACAGGACAGGAGGAGTGGTACTGTGCTGTGTATATATACAGGACAGGAGGAGTGGTACTGTGCAGTGTATATATACGGGACAGGAGGAGTGGTACTGTGCAGTGTATATATACAGGACAGGAGGAGCGGTACTGTGCAGTGTATATATACAGGACAGGAGGAGTGGTACTGTGCAGTGTATATATACAGGACAGGAGGAGTGGTACTGTGCAGTGTATATATACAGGACAGGAGGAGTGGTACTGTGCGGTGTATATACAGGACAGGAGGAGTGGTACTGTGCAGTGTATATACAGGACAGGAGAGGTGGTACTGTGCAGTGTATATATACAGGACAGGAGGAGTGGTACTGTACAGTGTATATATACAGGACAGGAGGAGCGGTACTGTGCAGTGTGTGTATATATATATATATACAGGACAGGAGGAGAGGTACTGTGCAGTGTATATATACAGGAGGAGTGGTACTGTGCAGTGTATATATACAGGAGGAGTGGTACTCTGCAGTGTATATATACAGGACAGAAGGAGTGGTATTGTGCAGTGTATATATAAAGGGGATTGGTACTGTGCAGAGTATATATAAAGGGGAGTGGTACTGTGCAGTGTATATATTCAGGGGATTGGTACTGTGCAGTGTATATATACAGGGGAATGGTACTGTGCAGTGTATATATACAGGGGAATGGTACTGTGCAGTGTATATATACAGGGGAATGGTACTGTGCAGTGTATATATACAGGGGAATGGTACTGTGCAGTGTATATATACAGGAGGAGTGGTACTGTGCAGTGTATATATACAGGACAGGAGGAGTGGTACTGTGCAGTGTATATATACAGGAGGAGCGGTACTGTGCAGTGTATATATACAGGAGGAGTGGTACTGTGCAGTGTATATATACAGGAGGAGTGGTACTGTGCAGTGTATATATACAGGACAGAAGGAGCGGTACTGTGCAGTGTATATATACAGGGGATTGGTACTGTGCAGAGTATATATAAAGGGGAGTGGTACTGTGCAGTGTATATATTCAGGGGATTGGTACTGTGCAGTGTATATATACAGGGGAATGGTACTGTGCAGTGTATATATACAGGGGAGATGTACTGTACAGTGTATATATAGAGGAGGAGTGGTACTACTGTGCAGTGTATATATACAGGGGAGTGGTACTGTGCAGTGTATATATACAGAATGAGTGGTACTACTGTGCAGTGTATATATACAGGAGGAGTGGTACTGTGCAGTGTATATATACAGGGGATTGGTACTGTGCAGTGTATATATACAGGGGAGTGTTACTGTGCAGTGTCTATATACAGGGGAGAGGTACTGTACTGTGTATATATACAGGAGGAGTGGTACTGTGCAGTGTATATACTTCAACAGCCGCCCAGCCCAGGCCCCCAGCACCTGTCCTGTATATACCGTATATAACCGAGTATAAGCCGACCCGAGTATAAGCCGACCCCCCTAATTTTGCCACAAAAAAACTGGGAAAACTTATTGACTCGAGTATAAGCCTAGGGTGGAAAATGCAGAAGCTACCGGTAAATGTCAAAAATACAAATAGATACCAATAAAAGTAAAATTAATTGAGACATCACTAGGTTAAGTGTTTTTGAATATCCATATTGAATCAGGAGCCCCATATAATGCTCCATGCAGTTCATGATGGGCCCCATAAGATGCTCCATACAGTTCATGATAGGCCCCATAAGATGCTCCATATTAAAATATGCCCCATGTAATGCTGCACAAAGGTTAATAATGGCCCCATAAGATGCTCCATAGACACATTTGCCCCATACAGTACTGCATAAAGGTTAATAAGGGCCCCATAAGATGCTCCATAGAGACATTTGCCCAATATAATGCTGCACAAATGTTGATTATGGCCCCATAAGATGCTCCATAAAGACATTTGCCCAATATAATGCTGCACAAACGTTGATTATGGCCCCATAAGATGCTCCAGAGATATTTGCCCCCATATAATGCTGCACAAATATTGATTATGGCCCCATAAGATGCTCCATAGAGATATTTACCCCATATAGTGCTGCACAAACGTTGATTATGGCCCCAAAAGATGCTCTATAAAGATATTTGCCCCATATAGTGCTGCACAAACGTTGAATATGGCCCCAAAAGATGCTCCATAGAGATATTTACCCCATATAGTGCTGCACAAACGTTGATTATGGCCCCAAAAGATGCTCCATAAAGATATTTGCCCCCATATAATGCTGCACAAATATTGATTATGGCCCCATAAGATGCTCCATAGAGATATTTACCCCATATAGTGCGGCACAAACGTTGATTATGGCCCCAAAAGATGCTCCATAAAGATATTTGCCCCATATAGTGCTGCACAAACGTTGAATATGGCCCCATAAGATGCTCCATAGAGATATTTGCCCCATATAATGCTGCACAAACATTGAATATGGCCCCATAAGATGCTCCATAGAGATATTTGCCCCACATAGTGCTGCACAAACATTGAATATGGCCTCATAAGATGCTCCATAGAGATATTTGCCTCATATAATGCTGCACAAACATTGAATATGGCCCCGTAAGATGCTCCATAGAGATATTTGCCTCATATAATGCTACACAAACGTTGAATATGGCCCCATAAGATGCTCCATAGAGATATTTGCCCCATATGCTGTTGCTGCAATAAAAAAAAAATGACATACTCACCTCTCGTCGCTCAGGCCCCCGGCACTTGCAATACTCACCGATCCTCGTTCCGACGCCACTGTGTCTTCCGCGTCCTCTGCACTAATGTTCAGGCAGAGGGCGGGGACTAACCACGTCATCGCGCCCTCTGGCTTGAGAGTCACTGCAGAGGACGCTGAAGACGGAGCAGCGCCCGGAACGAGGACAGGTGAATATCGCGCAGTGCTCCCCCTCCCCATTATACTCACATGCTCCTGGCGCGGTCCCTGCATCTCCAGTCTCCGGGCGCTGGAAGCTTCTTCCAGCGTTGAGCGGTCACCGTTACCGCTCATTACAGTAATAAATATGCCGCTCCACCCCTATGGGAGTGGAGTCGTGTCCATATTCATTACTGTAATGAGCAGTACCACGTGACAGCTGCCGCTCCCCCTCTCCCACTGACCCCCCTGGGACAATGACTCGAGTATAAGCTGAGAGGGGCACTTTCAGCCTAAAAAAATGGGCTGAAAATCTCGGCTTATACTCAAGTATATACGGTAATCATATTCCCAGCATATCATGTAAATATTTGCCAAAGAAGGGGAGCATTTGCCCCCCCTCGGGCAACCTTTAACCTGTTTATAGTATTTTTATTGAATAAAAAATAACTATGGGATAGTAAAAAGGACACCACATTTACAATCTTAACTATGATCCACTCTGGCACCGTAGTATACATTTTCATCACCCTGAATGCGGCCGATAATGTTTCCTGATGCGGCATAGATGAATAAAGCAAAACGACATCGCTGGTAACCCATCCATATTCTTGTTTCCATTTTAATCTATATATATAGTTGTCTAAGGGGTACTTCCGTCTTTCTGTCGGCAACTTCCGTCACGGAAATCCCGCGTCGCTGATTGGTCTCGCCAGCTGCCTGTCATGGCTGCCGCGACCAATCAGCGACGGGCACAGTCCGATTAGTCCCTCCCTACTTCCCTGCAGTCAGTGCCCGGCGCCCGCATACTCCCCTCCAGTCACTCACCGCTCACACAGGGTTAATGCCAGCGGTAACGGACCGCGTTATGCCGTGGGTTACGCACTCCGTTACCGCCGCTATTAACCCTGGGTGACCAAGTTTTTACTATTGATGCTGCCTATGCAGCATCAATAGTAAAAAGATCTAATGTTAAAAAATAATTTAAAAAAAAAAACCCTGCTATTCTCACCTTCCGTAGTCTGACAATGCGCTCGCGCCTGCAGGTTCCGGTGCTAAGGATGCTATGCGAGAAGGACCATGTGACGCCGATTCTCTCACCGCCGTGGTCCCACCCTCCCTCTCCTTTTGCTGCTGCTGTGGCGACGGCGTCTCTGCACTTTACCTCCCCAGCAGAGATGCCAACACACTCACTGCCACCATCTTGCGCTTCTTCCTTCATCCTGCGGCTGACCAGGGTCTGCGCACGGCTCACAGATCCCCAAGCTGTTGTGAAATTGGATTTTGGGCTCCCCCGGTGGCCACTGGTGGAATTGAACTGGTGTGCATCATCCCCTCTGTTCACCTGTTTCCATCAGGATGTGGGAGTCGCTATTTAGCCTTGCTCCTCTGTCACTTCCATGCCGGTCAACATTGTAATCTGAAGCCTTTCTGTGCATGTTCCTGCTGCTAGACAACTCCCAGCTAAGTTGGACTTTAGTCCTCGTTTGTTTTTGCATTTTGTTCCAGTTCACAGCTGTAGTTTCGTTTCTGTGTCTGGAAAGCTCTTGCGATCTGAAATTGCCACTCTGATGTTATGAGTTAATACTAGAGTCTTAAAGTAATTTCAGGATGGCGTTTTGATAGGGTTTTCAGCTGACCATGAAAGTGCGCTTTCTGTCTTCCTACTATCTAGTAAGCGGACCTCAATTTTGCTAAACCTATTTTCATACTACGTTTGTCATTTCATCTAAAATCACCGCCAATATATGTGGGGGCCTCTGTCTGCCTATCGGGGAAATTTCTCTAGAGGTGAGCCAGGACTATATTTTCCTCTGCCAGGATTAGTTAGTCCTCCGGCCGGCGCTGGGCGTCTAGGGATAAAAAACGTAGGCAACGCTACCCGGCTACTGTTAGTTGTGCGGCAGGTTTAGTTCATGGTCAGTTTAGTTTCCATCCTTCCAAGAGCTAGTTCTATGTTTGCTGGGCTATGTTCTCTTGCCATTGAGAACCATAACAGTTTGACCGGCCACAAAAGGGTTAAATTAATTGACAGAGAAAGGAGGGAAAAGAGAAGTCTGCTGAAGATTTTTTTTTTTTTTTTTTTTTTCCCTTCAGTTCTGAGTGTGCTTGTAATTGAATCTCTTGCAAGTCTGCCTATATTGCAGCCTTTCTCTCTCTCTCTCTCTCCTTCTAATCCTGGAATGGCTCTGTGTTCACTTGTTTAAAATGGATATTCAGAGTTTAGCTGCAGGTTTGAATAATCTCACCACGAAAGTTCAAAATTTACAAGATTTTGTTGTTCATGTTCCTATATCTGAACCTAGAATTCCTTTGCCTGAATTTTTCTCGGGGAATAGATCTTGCTTTCAAAATTTCAAAAATAATTGCAAGTTGTTTTTGTCCCTGAAATCTCGCTCTGCTGGAGATCCTGCTCAGCAGGTCAGGATTGTGATTTCCTTGCTCCGGGGCGACCCTCAGGATTGGGCTTTTGCATTGGCTCCAGGGGATCCTGCGTTGCTCAATGTGGATGCGTTTTTTCTGGCCTTGGGGTTGCTTTATGAGGAACCTCAGTTAGAGCTTCAGGCGGAAAAGGCCTTGATGTCCCTATCTCAGGGGCAAGATGAAGCTGAAATATACTGCCAGAAATTCCGTAAATGGGCTGTGCTTACTCAGTGGAATGAGTGCGCCCTGGCGGCGAATTTCAGAGAGGGTCTCTCTGATGCCATTAAGGATGTTATGGTGGGGTTCCCTGTGCCTGCGGGTCTGAATGAGTCCATGACAATGGCTATCCAGATCGATAGGCGTCTGCGGGAGCGCAAACCTGTGCACCATTTGGCGGTGTCTACTGAGAAGACGCCAGAGAATATGCAATGTGATAGAATTCTGTCCAGAAGTGAACGGCAGAATTTTAGACGAAAAAATGGGTTGTGCTTCTATTGCGGTGATTCAACTCATGTTATATCAGCATGCTCTAAGCGTACTAAGAAGCTTGATAAGTCTGTTTCAATTGGCACTTTACAGTCTAAGTTTATTCTATCTGTGACCCTGATTTGTTCTTTATCATCTATTACCGCGGATGCCTATGTCGACTCTGGCGCCGCTTTGAGTCTTATGGATTGGTCCTTTGCCAAACGCTGTGGGTATGATTTGGAGCCTCTTGAAACTTCTATACCCCTGAAGGGGATTGACTCCACCCCATTGGCTAGTAATAAACCACAATACTGGACACAAGTAACTATGCGGATTAATCCGGATCATCAGGAGATTATTCGCTTTCTTGTGCTGTATAACCTACATGATGTGTTGGTGCTTGGATTGCCATGGCTGCAATCTCATAACCCAGTCCTTGACTGGAAAGCTATGTCTGTGTTAAGCTGGGGATGTAAGGGGACGCATGGGGACGTACCTGTGGTTTCCATTTCATCATCTATTCCCTCTGAGATTCCTGAATTCTTGACTGAATTTCGTGACGTTTTTGAAGAACCTAAGCTTGGTTCATTACCTCCGCACCGGGAGTGCGATTGTGCCATAGATTTGATTCCGGGTAGTAAATACCCTAAGGGTCGTTTATTTAATCTGTCTGTGCCTGAACATGCTGCTATGCGAGAATATATAAAGGAGTCCTTGGAAAAGGGACATATTCGTCCTTCGTCATCTCCCTTAGGAGCCGGTTTTTTCTTTGTGGCTAAGAAAGATGGCTCTTTGAGGCCGTGTATTGATTATCGGCTTTTGAATAAAATCACGGTTAAATATCAGTTGCCACTGCTGACCGATTTGTTTGCTCGCATAAAGGGGGCCAAGTGGTTCTCTAAGATAGATCTCCGTGGGGCGTATAATTTGGTGCGAATTAAGCAGGGGGATGAGTGGAAGACCGCATTTAATACGCCCGAGGGCCACTTTGAGTATTTGGTGATGCCTTTTGGTCTTTCAAATGCCCCTTCAGTCTTTCAGTCCTTTATGCATGACATTTTCCGTGATTATTTGGATAAATTTATGATTGTGTATCTGGATGATATTTAGATTTTTTCGGATGACTGGGACTCTCATGTCCAGCAGGTCAGGAGGGTTTTTCAGGTTTTGCGGTCTAATTCCTTGTGTGTGAAGGGTTCTAAGTGCGTTTTTGGGGTTCAAAAGATTTCCTTTTTGGGATATATTTTTTCCCCCTCTTCCATCGAGATGGATCCTGTCAAGGTTCAGGCTATTTGTGATTGGACGCAACCCTCTTCTCTTAAGAGTCTTCAGAAATTTTTGGGCTTTGCTAACTTTTATCGTCGATTTATTGCTGGTTTTTCTGATGTTGTTAAACCATTGACTGATTTGACTAAGAAGGGTGCTGATGTTGCTGATTGGTCCCCTGCTGCTGTGGAGGCCTTTCGGGAGCTTAAGCGCCGCTTTTCTTCCGCCCCTGTGTTGCGTCAGCCTGATGTTGCTCTTCCTTTTCAGGTTGAGGTCGACGCTTCTGAAATCGGAGCTGGGGCGGTTTTGTCGCAGAGAAGTTCCGATTGTTCCGTGATGAGACCTTGTGCCTTTTTCTCGCGTAAATTTTCGCCCGCCGAGCGGAATTATGATGTTGGGAATCGGGAGCTTTTGGCCATGAAGTGGGCTTTTGAGGAGTGGCGTCATTGGCTTGAGGGGGCTAGACATCAGGTGGTGGTATTGACTGACCACAAAAATCTAATTTATCTTGAGTCCGCCAGACGCCTGAATCCTAGACAGGCGCGCTGGTCGTTGTTTTTCTCTCGGTTTAATTTTGTGGTGTCCTACCTGCCGGGTTCTAAGAATGTTAAGGCGGATGCCCTTTCTAGGAGTTTTGAGCCTGACTCCCCTGGTAACTCTGAACCTACAGGTATCCTTAAGGATGGAGTGATATTGTCTGCCGTTTCTCCAGACCTGCGGCGGGCCTTGCAGGAGTTTCAGGCGGATAGACCTGATCGTTGCCCACCTGGTAGACTGTTTGTTCCTGATGATTGGACCAGTAAAGTCATTTCTGAGGTTCATTCTTCTGCGTTGACAGGTCATCCTGGAATCTTTGGTACCAGGGATTTGGTGGCAAGGTCCTTCTGGTGGCCTTCCCTGTCTCGAGATGTGCGAGGCTTTGTGCAGTCTTGTGACGTTTGTGCTCGGGCCAAGCCTTGTTGTTCTCGGGCTAGTGGATTGTTGTTGCCCTTGCCTATCCCGAAGAGGCCCTGGACGCACATCTCGATGGATTTTATTTCGGATCTTCCTGTTTCTCAGAAGATGTCTGTCATCTGGGTGGTGTGTGACCATTTCTCTAAGATGGTCCATTTGGTTCCCCTGCCTAAGTTGCCTTCTTCTTCCGAGTTGGTTCCTCTGTTTTTTCAAAATGTGGTCCGTTTGCATGGTGTTCCGGAGAATATCGTTTCTGACAGAGGAACCCAATTCGTGTCTAGATTTTGGCGAGCATTCTGTGCTAGGATGGGCATAGATTTGTCTTTTTCGTCTGCTTTCCATCCTCAGACTAATGGCCAGACCGAGCGGACGAATCAGACCTTGGAGACATATTTGAGGTGTTTTGTGTCTGCAGATCAGGATGATTGGGTTGCTTTTTTGCCTTTAGCGGAGTTTGCCCTCAATAATCGGGCCAGCTCTGCCACCTTGGTGTCTCCTTTTTTCTGTAATTCGGGGTTTCATCCTCGATTTTCTTCTGGTCAGGTGGAATCTTCGGATTGTCCTGGAGTGGATGCTGTGGTGGAGAGGTTGCATCGGATTTGGGGGCAGGTAGTGGACAATTTGAAGTTGTCCCAGGAGAAGACTCAGCTTTTTGCCAACCGCCGGCGTCGGGTTGGTCCTCGGCTTTGTGTTGGGGACTTGGTGTGGTTGTCCTCTCGTTTTGTCCCTATGAGGGTTTCTTCTCCTAAGTTTAAGCCTCGGTTCATCGGCCCGTACAAGATATTGGAGATTCTTGGCCCTGTGTCCTTCCGTTTGGACCTCCCTGCATCTTTTTCTATTCATAATGTTTTTCATCGGTCATTATTGCGCAGGTATGAGGTACCGGTTGTGCCTTCCGTTGAGCCTCCTGCTCCGGTGTTGGTTGAGGGCGAGTTGGAGTACGTTGTGGAAAAAATCTTGGACTCCCGTGTTTCCAGACGGAAACTCCAGTATCTGGTCAAATGGAAGGGATACGGTCAGGAGGATAATTCTTGGGTGACTGCCTCTGATGTTCATGCCTCCGATCTGGTCCGTGCCTTTCATAGGGCTCATCCTGATCGCCCTGGTGAGGGTTCGGTGCCCCCTCCTTGAGGGGGGGGTACTGTTGTGAAATTGGATTTTGGGCTCCCCCGGTGGCCACTGGTGGAATTGAACTGGTGTGCATCATCCCCTCTGTTCACCTGTTTCCATCAGGATGTGGGAGTCGCTATTTAGCCTTGCTCCTCTGTCACTTCCATGCCGGTCAACATTGTAATCTGAAGCCTTTCTGTGCATGTTCCTGCTGCTAGACAACTCCCAGCTAAGTTGGACTTTAGTCCTCGTTTGTTTTTGCATTTTGTTCCAGTTCACAGCTGTAGTTTCGTTTCTGTGTCTGGAAAGCTCTTGCGATCTGAAATTGCCACTCTGATGTTATGAGTTAATACTAGAGTCTTAAAGTAATTTCAGGATGGCGTTTTGATAGGGTTTTCAGCTGACCATGAAAGTGCGCTTTCTGTCTTCCTACTATCTAGTAAGCGGACCTCAATTTTGCTAAACCTATTTTCATACTACGTTTGTCATTTCATCTAAAATCACCGCCAATATATGTGGGGGCCTCTGTCTGCCTATCGGGGAAATTTCTCTAGAGGTGAGCCAGGACTATATTTTCCTCTGCGAGGATTAGTTAGTCCTCCGGCCGGCGCTGGGCGTCTAGGGATAAAAAACGTAGGCAACGCTACCCGGCTACTGTTAGTTGTGCGGCAGGTTTAGTTCATGGTCAGTTTAGTTTCCATCCTTCCAAGAGCTAGTTCTATGTTTGCTGGGCTATGTTCTCTTGCCATTGAGAACCATAACACCAAGCACTGTGCTTGGGGTGCGTGGTCCGTCTTCTTAAAGGAAAGGAGGGGGCATTAGGGGATATGTTACTTTAGTCTCTAGTTACTTTAGTCTCTAGCCCAGACCTGGCAAGATGCGTCCCGCGGGCCGCATCCGGCCCGCCTGATGATTTTAAACGGCCCGCTACCGGCACCGCTCGACCAGACGCTTCTGAGCAGCACATGATTAAGATGGCCGCCGGAGTGTGTTGGTCATTTGACTGCACCCTGCCATACCCACTGACTCCGCCCGCTGTCTGATGCGTTGATCATATAGGGCCCCATGTGATCTTGCGTCGGCGGTCAGGGCGACGCTGGTGGGTGGGCGGGGCGGTGCTCACTGGCCGGCCCTGTACGTCACGTGCGTACGTCACTCCAGCGCTGCGCGGGATGTGCTGCGGTGAAAGTTACTGGCTGGCGGTCACGGGTGAGTATCCGCGCGGTCGGGGGGAGAGGGGGTCCCTGCGTTGCTCGGGAGTTATGAACCCTGATCCTCCCATGTAATCACCCAAAACACAACAGGGAACGTACAAGTCCATGTACTACCTAATGCCGAGGTGGACACAACAGGGGTATGAAGAGACACTAATCCGCAGCTGAAGCCTGTGTGTCCGTGGTCCATATCTGCTCCCAGGGATATCCAACCAAAGCAATCGTCAGAATCAGCAGAGAAACCAGCAAGCATCAATTTCCAGAGAGCCAGGGCCCAGTCCTGTAGGAAGCACGTGTGTTCTGGGCTGGGGGTGAATGGCAGAGGTGGCATCTCTTATCTGCACTTATAAGAGATGGAGGGTAATATAGGGGACACTGCCATATGGTGCAGACACCGGATACCCAGGGCGACATGGGAGTGCAGGATACACAGGGGTGCAGGATACATAGAGAGACACAGGGGTGCAGGATACACAGGGTGACACAGGGGTGCAGGATACACAGGGTGACACGGGTGCAGGATACAAAGGGGTGCAGAATACACAGAGAGACACAGGGGTGCAGGATACACAGGGTGACACAGGGGTGCAGGATACACAGGGTGACACGGGTGCAGGATACACAGGGTGACATGGGGGTGAAAAACATCCAGAGAGACACAGGGGTGCAGGATACACAGGGAGACACAGGGGTGCAGGATACACACACAGGGTGAAACAGGGTGCAGAATACACAGGGTGACACAGGAGTGTTGAATACACAGGGTGACACAATAATTGGGGGCTACATGGAGAATACTACCTAAAGTGGGGGATATCACATACTGGGGGGGGCAGGGCAGGGGGGATTGCTATCAGTGGGGATCACCTACAGGGGATGGCTACATTAAGGGATACTACATATTGGGGGCTACATGGAGAATACTACCTACAGTGGGGGATATCACATACTGGGGAGGGGGGGCAGGGGGATTGCTACCAATGGGGATTACTTACAAGGGATGGCTACATTAAGGGATATTACATATTGGGTGCTACATGGGGAATACTACCTAAAATGGTGATATGACATACTGGGGAGGGGGACAGGGGGGATTGCTAGAGGCACAGAGGGGTCTGATCCCAATATGCAGGGACATAGGGGTTCTATTTTCTATATGGAGGCACAGTGGGGTATGAGGGCACAGATGGGGCACTTTTACTATGTAATAGAGGGGTCCTAAATACTATTTTTTCCTGCATCCACACCCCCACCTGGCCCATAGTTGACAATTTCATATACAGCGATACCAGATATGTTTATTTATTTCCATAGCTATACATGGCTGTATCCTTGTTTTCCTGGCTCTAGGGCTCCATCCATTTTCTCCAGGCAGTGGAATCCAGTGGAAAATTTGCATTTGCAAGAACCCGTACTTTCTGTAAGTTCACTCATCTCTAATCTAATGATGTGAGTATGTCTTCCATATTTTCTTTGTATTGTAAATCTTTGCATTTTTAACATACTGTTTGTTTATGAAAAGATAGCATATGTATACCACAGTATTGGGTAAAAATGAGTTAATTGTATTAGTCCGGCCCTCTAAAACCATCCCAATTTCTCATGCGGCCCCATGGCAAAATTAATTGCCCACCCCTGCTCTAGCCCATTCCTTTACTTGTGGGCTGAAGGTTCATCTGCCTAGGGCACCAAAATACCTTGTCCCGGCCCTGTTTGGACCATATGATAGCAAGGCAACAAAGCACCCAAAAACAAGGCTAGTATGCAGAGGAATCCAGCAAAACTCTCACTCCTTTGTTCTACTCCTATGCAGTGTTTGCTATTGACTACAGCATGTAAAAAATTATTTGAGCTGCTGCATACACCAGCAGTGTTTGATTCCCTCTGCTACATTATATATTTGCTAGCAGGACGAATTGAATGCTGTTAAATAGAAGTAGCACCAGGATCACAGTGGATCACAATGTCTGGATAAAAATACACTGGACTTCCACATTCTCATAAAAGTGGCACATCCAGTAGAATGTGAAAAGACAGTGAGGTGAGAGAATTTGGTTAATTTACCTACGTGCGACCACTTTGGAGTGCTGACTCCATACTTCTATTTCGGTTTTATACTTGGTGCTTCTGCCAGGTATACTATCTACCATGTTGCATTAAGATTCAGAGTGTTCTTCACATTATGCTATTTATTGGACTACCAATAAAAGTGAGGTATCAGGTTACAGCTGCCTATTGAAACCTACAGAGAGGGGAAGGAGAACAGAATTACGGTAGGTACAAATGGCACTGCTGCTTTCTAGTGTTTTTTTTCACCCCCCCCAGAGATGGAGTCACAGCTACGCTGCTCAGAATAGCTGTATAATGTTCTGCATGTTGTTGCTTCTGAACATGTGCACATATTCTACAGAAATAAAAGTAACCAGGAATTTCTAAACTTTATGTGTGATGTATCAGGGAGACATCATAATAACCTCTAACCTTTATCCACTAGCTCATAGAAATCTAAAAATTGATGATAGAGCCAGCAGAGGGGAAAACTGGTGAAAAGTACTCAATAAGTCTTATAATCACCAGAAACAGTATTATTTTTCATGTAGTTACTTATTATGAAAAGTCACCTGAGATAACATGTATGCTTTAAAGCTATGTTCATTCACAACTGTGCCAGAGACTCCATCTTGGTGTACATCACTGCACCCCAATCAGTGCTGTCAAATCAGACAGAGTAGGGATATAGCATGTTGAAAAGGGGAATGATAGCATCCATTTGTCACTTTCTCCATATTTCCGGACGATAAAATAGAGTGGCTGCACTGCAGAGTTGTACGATGTTATGATCCTATTATTTATAAGGAATACAAAACTTGCTAATACAAATACGCAGGATATGTAAGAAAAGTAAGCACTAAATGCAGAAAGGACGCAAAATAGCAATAGCAATTAAAATCATAAGCACTCTATATGACTGCAGACTGCGCAATCAGGAAAGCATGATGTGCCCATGCTGTCACAATTCCCCTGCTAATCAGCAGTCATGTGACCATTTATATGCATTTTGCATACTTCCAGTCATGTGCGGAATGGATTCGTTCAGCTTCTCTTAAGAAGCGAATCGAGAAAAATGCAAAGTAATAGCATGACCGCAAATATGCAATTCACACATGTGCAGTTACATGGCCACTGATTAGCATTGCTAATATTAGGGCATAGTGACAGACTGAGCAACACACGTTGTCACGATTGGACAGTCTGCAGAGTAACTTCATAAGTTTGTTCCAAGCCATGACAACCTATTTAAGTTTCAGTTTATATGGGGCATGCCTTTTCATATATTTCTTATTTGCTCAAGTGGTCTCTTAGTTAGTTCTGTATTCTTTAGGCTGAAAAACTTACATTAAAATTCACCTGCTGCCAGTGACTGACAGGTTTCTCCGTATACATGCACATGGGAGATACCTATCACTCTAGGGAAGAGGGCAGGGAGAATCTGCCAGAGACCCACCTGCCCTATCTATCTCCCAGTGACTTTTAAAGTAAGTTTTTCTCAAAAATGCAGTGTTTCGGAGTGAAACAAACCTGCCTGATATCATTTAGCCAGTGCCTGATAAGTGATGCCCATGAATAGAGTAGCATGCATCACCTGTCATGTTCTCTGTAAAAAATAAAATTAATTAAAGAAGTTGTCCACTACTTGGACATCTTCTTGTCATAGCCCTTACTTGGCCCCCAGAAAATAATAATAATTTGTTCAAAGGCGGTGACAGTGATGCCAGCATTGATTTGATGCCGGCGTCACTTGTCACAACACCGCACGAGAGCCCCAGGGAGAGCGACTGTCGACACCACGGTAACGGCGCTTGCACGGTAGCTGAGTATAGGCTTTATTATTTTATGAGGGCCAAACATTTTGATCAAGAAGTTATCCTAGTAGTGGACAACCCCTTTAATTCAATTGGTAAATCCTGAAAAAAAAAGAAAAATCGAAAAAAATTTTTTTGGTCCCTTCGCCTCCCTAAAAGGGCTGTTTTCAGACATCAGTGCGTCCAGTATGTGTGGTGACAGTTTTCACACGTACCGGAGACACTTACACACATAGATCTTGTGTTCATGGGCAAAATACGCTGACGTCTGTTTTTTAACAGCAGTATGGGCCGTAAAAAAGGTCCGCACACGTGCACACTGATGACACACAGATGACATTCCAGTGTTATTTTATTAGTGTGATACGTACCGGCACCTGGGAATCAGTGGTACAGTTCGCGCTGTTCCCTGGTGTCGGGTGCTGAAGACAATTCATGTCACTGTCCCCTGCTCACGCTGCGGGGGACAATGTTGAGAGTTGTATTCAACTGTTAACAGCAAGAGCAGGCGACGACTGATGGGACTACTACTCCCATCAGCCTACACCTGCTGCCGCTAATAACAGCAAAAGTATGTGGTGGCTGATGGGAGTATTCATCAGTTAGCGCCTGTGCTATAAATACAATTTTTAAAAATTGGCGTGGGTTCCCCTGTATTTTTAATAACAACCAGGAAAAAGTGACAGCTGCGGGCTGCAACTCTCAGCTGTCGGCATTAGAAAGGCTGGTTATCAAGAATAGAGGGGTGCCCACGCTGTTTTTTTTAATTATTTAAACCAGCCACGCTAAAGCAGACAGCCGGCGGCTGGTATTCTCAGGCTGGACTAACATATACTAATACCTAAAACTTTAATCTTTATTGAATAATATAAAAAAAGACAAAAATGCACAAAGGCCCAAGGCCTGCAAACACATTGATTTGATGCTCTTCAGTATACAGTGTACCCCTAAATGGCCCTACCAGACCCTATTAAACCCTTCCTGCCAGCGGAGGTTGGCACCCTAGCTTGTACGCAAAATGGCGCCCCCACTCACCGACGGCTAACCCTAGATGCACCCTAGTATTCCTTATATAGGTATGGAGTGCAGCGAGTCATTAACAAATAACCCAAAAAACAGGAAAATAGTGCCGTGGTGATTGGAAAGAAAAATGGGGTATATAAGGTGAACCCGATGAGGTGATGTCCTAAATAGATATCAACCTGCTCCTCACCAAGAGCCCAAAAAAAACAGCAACAATCAAATAAAAAAACAAGACTCAGAAAACAAGATACAAAAAATTAAATTGGACCGGATTCTTGGGACATAATTCAAGGGTGGAGGACGACACGATAAAAGCCTAATCTGGCTCTGCCTCCACTTACCCTGATAAGACTGTCCCTCCCTTGCAGCGGAGGTTGGCACCCTAGATCAATACGCAAAGTGGCGCCCCCACTCTCGTCGACTCACCCTTTGCGTACAAGCTAGGGTGCCAATCTCCGCTGGCAGGAAGGGTTTAAAAGGGTCTGGTAGGGCCATTTAGGGGTATACCGTATACTGAAGAGCATCAAATCAATGTGTTTGCAGGCCTTGGGCCTTTGTACATTTTTGTCTTTTTTATATTATTCAATAAAGATTAAAGTTTTAGGTATTAGTATATGTTAGTCTGGTAAAATATAATACCGTGGCATCTAGTTTATAATTTACATATTCTCAGGCTGGTAAGGGGCCATGGATATTGGTCCTCCCCAACCTAAAAATAGCAACTCGCAGCTGCCCAGTTACCTCAGCACCATGAGAAAAAGGCAGTGAGATCACCACAGTGAAATTTTTAATGGTGAACTCACTGAGCTGAATACTGCATGATTACCCCTCTATTCTTGATAACCAGCCTTGCTGAAGCTGACAGCTGAGGGTTGCAGCCCGCAGCTGTCAGTTTTGCCTGGCTGGTTATGAAAAATACAGGGGAACCCACGCTGTTTTTTTTAATGTATTTATAGCGCAGGCAGTGGCTTATGAATGCCCCCATCATCTGCCGCCTGCTCTTCCTGCTATCAGTTTAATTCAACTCTCGATATTTTCCCCTGCAAGTGCTGATCGAAGCATGAACAGGGGAGAATGATGAAAGCTGTCGAGGAACAGCGCGAACTGTACCGCTGATTCCCAGGTGCTAGTAAGTGTGACACTGATGTGGCACACAGTTGCCACACGTATTAAACACTTGTATCAGGATGTGTGAAACAGCCCTAAAAATGTATTAATAAGAAATCAAAGCATTGTTTGCACCTGAAACTGATAAGACTAAATCCGTCAGCTCACTGCGTAAAAAAACAAGCCCTTGCTCAGCCCCATTAACAGAAAAATAAAAAATGTTACGGGTCTCGAAATGTAGTGACGCAAAGCAAAAAAATGTTTTTACAATATTCAGAATTTTTTTTCACCACTTACATAAAAAAACTGCATGTTTGGCATCATTGTAATTAGACTACCCCCATGTATCCAGTTCATTGTTACTGCATTGTGAACGTCATAAAAACAAAACCCAAAAAACAATAGCGGAATTATTATTATTTATTATTATTATAGCGCCATTTATTCCATGGCGCTTTATGTGTAAAAAGGGGTATACATAATAAAAAATATGTACAATAATGCCATTTTTTATTATTTCTTATCACTCTGAATTTTTCTCTCCTATTTTTTAAATGATAGAATTTTGGGACACAGAAAGGGATGCCCCACATCAATTTAAGGTTACTCCAGACTTGTCTAAACAGGTTCTTGGCATAAGAACCTCCATCAAAGTGAGTGGACAGCCAGTTTTCTAGATGAATGATCCCCCATTTGTAGCAGCACAGATGCAATATTTGTACTGTTCCCTGGATAATACCAAAGACTTCAAACATCCTACTACGGATTTTTTATATATATATATATATATATATATATATATATATATATATATATATATATATAATTGAATTTTATTACGTTTTTCAAAATGGTATTACAGAAAAGAATCAATAGAATCAAAAGAATAATAGGATCAAAATCCTTCAATACAAGAACATATTTCTTAAGATAGCAAAAAAGGATGCAATTTCAAGCAATAAACAGATTTGTCATTAATAGTGACAGAGCCAATTTGCAGCTTAACCCCTTCACCCCCAAGGGTGGTTTGCACGTTATGGACCGGGCCAATTTTTACAATTCTGACCACTGTCCCTTTATGAGGTTATAACTCTGGAACGCTTCAACGGATCCCGGTGATTCTGACACTGTTTTCTCGTGACATATTGTACTTCATGATAGTGGTAAAATTTCTTTGATATTACATGCGTTTATTTGTGAAAAAAACAGAAATTTGGTGAAAATTTTAAAATTTTTGCAATTTTCCAACTTTGAATTTTTATGCAATTAAATCACAGTGATATGTCACACAAAATACTTAATAAGTAACATTTCCCACATGTCTACTTTACATCAGCACAATTTTGGAACCAAAATTTTTTTTTGTTAAGGAGTTATAAGGGTTAAAATTTGACCAGCAATTTCTCATTTTCACAACACCATTTTTTTTTAGGGACCACATCTCATTTGAAGTCATTTTGAGGGGTCTATATGATAGAAAATACCCAAGTGTGACACCATTCTAAAAACTGCACCCCTCAAGGTGCTCAAAACCACATTCAAGAAGTTTATTAACCCTTAAGGTGTTTCACAGGAATTTTTGGAATGTTTAAATAAAAATGAGCATTTAACTTTTTTTCCACACAAAATTTACTTCAGCTCCAATTTGTTTTATTTTACCAAGGGTAACAGGAGAAAATGGACCCCAAAAGATGTTGTACAATTTGTCCTGAGTACGCCGATACCCCATATGTGGGGGTAAACCACTGTTTGGGCGCATGACAGAGCTCGGAAGCGAAGGAGCGCCATTTGACTTTTCAATGCAAAATTGACTGGAATTGAGATGGGACGCCATGTTGCGTTTGGAGAGCCCCTGATATGCCTAAACATTGAAACCCCCCACAAGTGACACCATTTTGGAAAGTAGACCCCCTAAGGAGCTTATCTAGAGGTGTGGTGAGCACTTTGACTCACCAAGTGCTTCACAGAAGTTTATAATGCAGAACCGTAAAAATTCAAAATCATATTTTTTCACAAAAATGATCTTTTCGCCCCCAATTTTTTATTTTCCCAAGGGTAAGAGAAGAAATTGTACCGCAAAAGTTGTTGTACAATTTGTCCTGAGTACGCTGATACCCCATATGTGGGGGTAAACCACTGTTTGGGCGCATGGGAGAGCTCGGAAGGGAAGGAGCGCCGTTTGACTTTTCAATGCAAAATTGACAGGAATTGAGGTGGGACGCCATGTTGCGTTTGGAGAGCCACTAATGTGCCTAAACATTGAAACCCCCCACAAGTGACACCATTTTGGAAAGTAGACCCCCTAAGGAACTTATCTAGAGGTGTGGTGAGCACTTTGACCCACCAAGTGCTTCACAGAAGTTTATAATGCAGAACCTTAAAAATAAAAAATCATATTTTTTCACAAAAATTATCTTTTCACCCCCAATTTTTTATTTTCCCAAGGAAAAGAGAAGAAATTGGACCCCAAAAGTTGTTGTACAATTTGTCCTGAGTACGCTGATATGCCATATGTGGGGGTAAACCACTGTTTGGGCGCATAGCAGAGCTCAGAAGGGAAGGAGCGCCGTTTGATTTTTCACTGCAAAATTGACAGGAATTGAGATGGGACCCCATGTTGCGTTTGGAGAGCCACTGATGTGCCTAAACATTGAAACCCCCCCACAAGTGACACCATTTTGGAAAGTAGACCCCCTAAGGAACTTATCTAGGGGTGTAGTGAGCACTTTGACCCACCAACTGCTCCACAGAAGTTTATAATGCAGAGCCGTAAAAATAAAACAAACATTTTTTTCCCACAAAAATTATTTTTTAGCCCCCAGTTTTGTATTTTCCCGAGGGTAACAGGAGAAATTGGACCCCAAAAGTTGTTGTCCAATTTGTCCTGAGTACGCTGATACCCCATATGTGGGGGGGAACCACTGTTTGGGCGCATGGGAGGGCTCGGAAGGGATGGAGAGCCATTTTGAATGCAGACTTAGATGGAATGGTCTGCAGGCGTCACATTGCGTTTGCAGAGCCCTAATGTACCTAAACAGTAAAAAAAAAACACAAGTGACACCATTTTGGAAAGTAGACCCCCTAAGCAACTCATCTAGATGTGTTGTGAGAGTTTTGAACCCTCAAGTGTTTCACTACAGTTTATAACGCATAGCCGTGAAAATTAAAAAAAAAAATTTCCCCCCAAAATTATTTTTTAGCCCCCAGTTTTGTATTTTCCCAAGGGTAACAGGAGAAATTGGACCCCAAAAATTGTTTTCCAATTTGTCTTGAGTACGCTGATACCCCATATGTGGAGGGGAACCACCGTTTGGGCGCATGGGAGGGCTCGTAAGGGAAGGAGCGCCATTTGGATTGCAGACTTAGATGGAATGGTCTGCAGGCGTCACATTGCGTTTGCAGAGGCCCTAATGTACCTAAACAGTAGAAACCCCCCACAAGTGACACCATTTTGGAAAGTAGACCCCCTAAGGAACTCATCTAGATGTGTTGTGAGAGCTTTGAACCCCCAATTGTTTCACTACAGTTTATAACGCAGAGCCATGCAAATAAAAAATATTTTTTTTTCCACAAAAATTATTTTTTAGCCCCCAGTTTTGTATTTTCCCAAGGGTAACAGGAGAAATTGGACCCCAAAAGTTGTTCTCCAATGTGTTCCGAGTACGCTGATACCCCATATGTTGGGGTAAACCCCTGTTTGGGCGCACGGGAGAGCTCGGAAGGGAAGGAGCACTGTTTTACTTTTTCAACGCAGAATTGGCTGAAATTGAGATCGGACGCCATGTCGCGTTTGGAGAGCCCCTGATGTGCCTAAACAGTGGAAACCCCCCAATTATAACTGAAACCCTAATCCAAACACACCCCTAACCCTAATCCCAGCGGTAACCCTAACCACACCTCTAACCCAGACACACCCCTAACCCTAATCCCAACCCTATTCCCAACCGTAGATGTAATCCAAACCCTAACCCTAACTTTAGCCCCAAAGCTAACCCTAACTTTAGCCCCAACCCTAACTGTAGCCTTAACCCTAACCCTAGCCCTAACCCTAGCCCCGACCCTAACCCTAGCCCCAACCTAACCCCAACCCTAACCCTAGCCCCAACCCTAGCCCTAACCCTAGCCCCAACCCTAACCCTAGCCCTAGCCCTAGCCCCAACCCTAACCCTAACCCTAACCCTAGCCCTAACCCTAGCCCTAACCCTAATGGTAAAATGGAAATAAATACATTTTTTAAATTTTTTTATTTTTCCCTAACTAAGGGGGTGATGAAGGGGGGTTTGATTTACTTTTATAGCGGGTTTTTTAGCGGATTTTTATGATTGGCAGCTGTCACACACTGAAAGAAGCTTTTTATTGCAAAAAATATTTTTTGCGTTACCACATTTTGAGAGCTATAATTTTTCCATATTTGAGTCCACAGAGTCATGTGAGGTCTTGTTTTTTGCGGAACGAGTTGACTTTTTTATTGGTAACATGCTCGGGCACGGGAGATTTTTTGATCGCTTTTTATTCCGATTTTTGTGAGGCAGAATTACCAAAAACCAGCTATTCATGAATTTCTTTTGGGGGAGTAGTTTATACCGTTCCGCGTTTGGTAAAATTGATAAAGCAGTTTTATTCTTCGGGTCAGTACGATTACAGCGATACCTCATTTCTATCATTTTTTTTATGTTTTGGCGCTTTTATACGATAAAAACTATTTTATAGAAAAAATAATTATTTTGCCATCGCTTTATTCTGAGGACTATAACTTTTTTATTTTTTCGCTGATGATGCTGTATGGCGGCTCGTTTTTTGCGGGACAAGATGACATTTGCAGCGGTACCATGGTTATTTATATCTGTCTTTTTGATCGCGTGTTATTCTACTTTTTGTTTGGCGGTATGAGAATAAAGCGTTGTTTTTAGCCTCGTTTTTTTTTTTTTTTTTTACGGTGTTCACTGAAGGGGTTAACTAGTGATATCGTTTTATAGGTGGGGTCGTTACGGACGCGGCGATACTAAATATGTGTACTTTTATTGTTTGATTTTTTTTATTTAGATAAAGGAATGTATTTATGGGAATAATATATATTTTTTTTCTTTATTTAGGAATTTTTTTTTCTTTTTTTCATCTGCAGCCTGCACGGCACCCGGAAGTAATCCCTGCAGGACCCGGATGCAGCCCCGCGGCCATTTTGGATCCGGGGCCTGCAGGGATAGGAGGTAGGAGACCCTCGCAGCAACGCGATCACATCGCGTTGCTCCGGGGGTCTCAGGGAAGCCCGCAGGGAGCCCCCTCCCTGCGCGATGCTTCCCTGTACCGCCGGCACACCGCGATCATGTTTGATCGCGGTGTGCCGGGGGTTAATGTGCCGGGGGCGGTCCGTGACCGCTCCTGGCACATAGTGCCGGATGTCAGCTGCGATAGGCAGCTGACACCCGGCCGCGATCGGCCGCGCTCCCCCCGTGAGCGCGGCCGATCGTGCTGGACGTACTATTCCGTCCTTGGGAATTAGGGCCCACCCCACATGGACGGAATAGTACGTCCAATGGCAGAAAGCGGTTAATGACCAGGCCACTTTTTACAATTCTGACCACTGTCACTTTTTGAGGTTATAACTCTCGAACGGTTTAACCGATCTCGCTGATTCTGAGAATGCTTTATCATGACATATTGTACTTTATGATAGTGGTAAAATTTATTCGATATTACTTGCGTTTATTTATGAAAAAAAGGAAATATGGAGAAAATGTAAGTGTTGCAATTTTCACATTTTTAATTTTTATGCCCTTAAATCAGAGAGATATGTCACATAAAATAGTTAATAAATAAAATTTCCCACATGTCTACTTTACATCAGCACAAATTTGGAAACAAATTTTTTTTTTGCTAGGAAGTTATAAGGGTTAAAAGTTGACCAGCGATTTTTCATTTTTACAACAAAATTTACAAAACCATTTTTTTAGGGACAATCTCACATTTAGGCTGCAGTCACACTAGCAGTATTTGGTCAGTATTTTACATCAGTATTTGTAAGCCAAAACCAGGAGTGGAATAAGTAGAGGAAAAGTATAATAGAAACATATGCACCACTTCTGCATTTATCGCCCACTCCTGGTTTTGGCTTACAAATACTGATGTAAAATACTGACCAAATACTGCTAGTGTGACGGCAGCCTTAAAGTTATTTTGAGGGGTGTACATGACAGAAAATACCCAAAAGTGACACCATTCTAAAAACTACACTCCTCAAGGTGCTCAAAACCACATTCAAGAAGTTTATTAACCCTTTACGCGCTTCACAGGAACCGAAGCAATGTGGAAAAAAAAATTAACATGTAACTTTTTTTTACATTTAACATTAGAACCAATTTTTTTATTTTCACAAGGGTAAAAAGAGAAAAATGAACCACAAAATTTGTTGTGCAATTTCTCTTGAATACGCCGATATCCCATATGTGGGGGTAAACCACTGTTTTGGAGCCATGAAAATAAAAAAACATATTTTTTCCACAAAAATGATCTTTTCGCCCAAACATTTTTATTTTCACAAGGATAACAGGAGAAATATAGACCCCCAAAGTTGTTGTGCAATTTGTCCTGAGTACGCTGATACCCCATATGTTGGGGTAAACCACTGTTTGGGCGCATGACAGAGCTCGGAAGTGAAGGAGCGCCGTTTGACTTTTTCAATGCAGAATTGGCCGGAATTGAGATCAGACACCATGTCGCATTTGGAGAGCCCCTGATGTGACACCATTTTGAAAATTAGACCCACTAAGGAACTTATCTAGATGTGTGGTGAGCACTTTGAACCCCCAAGTACTTCACAGAAGTTTATAACGCAGAGCCGTGAAAATAAAAAATAATTTTTTCCCCTCAAAAATGATTTTTTAGCCCACAATTTTTAATTTTCACAAGGGTAACAGGAGAAATTGGACCTCAAAAGTTGTTCTCCAGTTTACCCTGAGTACGCTGATACCCCATATGTGGGGGGACCACTGTTTGGGCGCAAGGCAGAACTTGGAAGTGAAGGAGCACCGTTTTGGAATGCAGACTTTGATAGAATGGTCTGCGGGCGTTATGTTGCGTTTGCATAGCCCTTGATGTGCCTAAACAGTAGAAATCCCCCAAAGTGACTCCATTTTGGAAACTAGACCCAACCCTAACTCTAACTTTAACCCCAACCCTAGCCCTAACTTTAGCCCAACTCTAACCCTAATGGGAAAATGGAAATATATTTTCTTTATTTTATTCTTTTTTTCTAACTAAGCAGGTGATAAAGGGTGATTTATTTACTATTTTTTTATTTTGATCACTGTGTTTGGGTCTCCCTATTGTTGCCGGGTGCCAGCCGGCAGATCTCGGCAGGCGCACTGCGCATGCGTCCCCCATTTTCTCCTGGAAGAAGCTGGAGGCCCGGGGAACATCAGGGGGCCATGCAGGGACACTGGCAGGTACCGGGGTGATCGGGGACCCTATTTATCTCTTCTCTGATGTGCGATGTAACAGAGTGTCATCCCAGCCTGTACACATAGACCATACTGTAATCAGGCTTACATTAGCATTCCTTGCCCTGTATCTGGTGGGGACATGCTTGTCTTTGTTCCCCTCTGCAGGGGGCATCTCCAATACTCAAACCTGTAGAGAGACTGCAGACGGGGTTTCTGGAACTTTCTTAATCCTTGGAGCCATGTTTAAGGGGGTGGGTGTTGGGTTCAGCCCCTTTGTTGGGCAGAGATACTAAGAGTGGTAGGACAACAAGCCACATGTTCAGTTAGTCGATGCTGTGTGCTTTGAAGGACAAGAATCTGCAGCTGGATCCTGGTATCATGTATGCAGATTGGAGATCATTTTTGCCACATGGAATTGTAATGTCTCACCACCCTACTGGATTTAAGGACTGAATCTGAAGACTGTTATTGTGAGGTGACTTGGGAAGGGCTGGGATCTTATGCTGAGGCGAGATTCTGGTGCCAGAGTGTGGAGGGTAAAAAGCTGCCACGTTGGACTGTGTTGTGTCCCTCATCTGCTGGAGCCATTGAATTCACTAAAGGACTATTTCTATTTCCCTGGCGTCGGATTGCCGGGTGGCACCCCCGGATCTGCTACCTTTGTGTGGATTCACTGTGGACTCATTGTGGACTACTTACGGACGCTGCAGAACTACTTTCATTTGTGTTAACCCAGTTCCTGTTCCAATAAATCTTGTTGGATTGTCTATCGGCCTGGTGTCTCTTTCTGCTCTGTCGCAAACCCCGTCACATGCGATCACATCAGAGGAGAGAGAAATTAAATGGCAAATCGCACTTTTTCTTTTTTTTGCGGTCACCGTTATACGGTTAATAGCGGAGATCGCAACCGTGGGGTTGGCAAAAACCGACCCAAATCATATCCTCTGGGGTCTCAACTATCCCCGGCAGCCAAAACCTTGGAGAAATTCCGACTCTGGGGGGCGCTATACACTTTTTCCACAGCGCCGTTAATGGCACTGTGGTTTAAGTACCCTTACTACTGCCGTTAAAAGGCGTATCGGCGGTCGTTAAGAGGTTAAGTAAGCACAATGTAATAAAGTTTACATCTCAATATTTAGCTTAAAGGGAACTTGTCAGCAGGGCTTATCTACAGAATTCTATAATGCTGTAGATAAGCCCTCAGTCTGACTTGCAAGTCAAGAAAAATAAGTTATATTATACTCTCCAGGGGGGCGGTCCGGTCTGATGGGTGTTGCAGGTTCGGGTCTGGCACCTCCAATCTTCTTGAGACACCACCCTCCTGCTTCTTCATCGCTCCCGGGCATCGTGCTCCTGCGCAGGCGTATTTCTCTGCCCTGTTGAGGGCAGAGTAAAGTACTGCAGTACGCAGGCACTGGGCCTCTCTGACCTTTCCCAGGGCCTGCACACTGCAGTACTTTACTCTGCCCTCAAAAGGGCAGAGAAGTACGTCTGCACAGGAGCGCGAGGCCGGGGAGCGATGAAGAAGCAGGACGGCGGCGTCCCAAGAACATGGGAGGCGCCGGACCTGCAACACCCATCAGACCGGACCGCCCCCCTGGTGAGTATAATATAACTTATTTTTCTTGACTTGCAAGTCAGACCGGGGGCTTATCTACAGCATTATAGAATGCTGTAGATAATCCCTGAAAGGCAGTGGCCGCACCTTATAGCGGCAAAATCTGCTCACAGGTTCCCTTTGAACAAAAACAGCGACCCTACAAGACACAGACAGAAGGGGGAAGTAAAACCTATACTTATCATATGATCCATAGCAACTAATTTTGGCTGCATAAATTAGTAGTCTCTCTGACCCCAATACGTGTCCCAAACTGCATTGTAACGATCAATATAGTATTATTCAACGTAGTAGTGAGATAACAGGATTTTTGGTTGCTTACCGTAAAATCTGTGTCTCAGAGCCTTCATTGGGGGACACAGGAACCATGGGTGTATGCTGCTGCCACTAGAAGGCTGACACTATGCACAAAAAAAGTTAGCTTCTCCTCTACAATGTACACCCCACCGACTGGCACTAGGATAATCAGTTAGCGAGAATGCAGTAGGAGAAGAAACATGTAAAACAGAAAGACAAACCCACAAACTCAAACTGTAACAATATAATACAGTAAACAGAGCTGTTCAACTTGGGAGGGTGCTGTATCCCTCAAGAAAGGCTCTGAGAAACAGATTTTACGGTAAGCAACCAAAAATCCTGTTTTCTCTATCGCTTCATTGGGGGACACAGGAAACCATGGGACGCCCAAAAGCGGTTCCCAAGGGGAGGGAACAGTAGACAACTCCAATCAAGTTGGAGAACTCGCCACTGCCACCTGCAAGGTCCTTCTACCTAAGCTGGCACCCGCCGAAGCGTTGGCATGGACCTTGAAAAATTTTGCAAACATGTGGAGGACCAATTATCGCTCTACAGAGCTGCAGGGCGGAAGTCCTATGTGTAACGCCAGGAGCCAACTGCCCGGGTGCCAACTGCCTGAGCCAACTGCCCGGGTAGAGTGTGCCTTAAACCCAGAAGAAGGCGCTCCACTCCGACCCGGTAAGCCTACAAATGCCGTCCAGATCCAACGAGCAATCGCTATACGCACGAGCCCATGTTCCGAAAGGGGGGGTTTAGCCGGATAGACCCATGGTTTCCTGTGTCCTCCAAAGAAGCGATAGAGAAGTTCCATCACTATTTTGTTCCAGGCAGTCTGACATCCATTTTTCAAAAAGTCTGAAGTGAACTGGGCAGCACGGTGGCTCAGTGGTTAGCACTGCACCCTTACAGCACTGGGGTCCTGGGTTCAAATCCTACCAAGGACAATATCTGCAAAAAGTTTGTGTGAGTTTCCTTCCACACTCCAAAGACATACTGAAAAGGGAATTTAGATTGTGGGCCACATTGGGGACAGTGTTCATAACACTGGTCAACGCAATTTTTCTGGCAAAAGATTTTAAAACATATTTTAAGTCAATTTTGGCTGCTGATTACGAATATGAACTCAGTTTTTGGCTACCACATCAGGATTTCGAGATATTTTCAATTTTTGATGAAAATTACTCCTATCTAATGTTTTATGATAAAAACACATGATTTTCGGTACTACATTTTGTATATTTTTAATCAAGGAATAACAAAGATTACAAAGTCTATGTTCAGCAAATCAAATATACTTCCAGCATTAAACTACAAAATATAAAAACACATATATATGGCACACAGATGAATGACAAATAGCAGTTATTTGAACTTTCTTTTATTGGCTAATCTGTGATGTACAGCTTCTGGGTTGTCTCTCATCAAGCTCCAGCAATAGTCAGCCATCATATGTGAGTCCCACCGGCCTTGATACCGTTCTTCCATTGTTTTAATGTCCTGATGAAAACGCTCCCCTTGTTCCTCGCTCACATCCCCAAGGTTCTCTGGAAAAAAGTCCAAATGGCTGTGTAAATAGTGAATCTTGATACTCATTCTACATCCAAGATTTCGCAGACTCATTAGTAGTTCTTCCACAATCTCTTCATAGTTGTCTGCTTTCTTATTCCCTAGAAAATTCTGCACTACATTACAAAATGCATTCCAAGCTCTTTCTTCTGTCTCATTCATTGATGTGATAAAATTTGGGTCTCTCATAAGTGTTCTTATTTGAGGTCCATCAAATATTCCAGCCTTTTTCTTCTCTTCACTAAGACCAGGAAAAGTTGAACATATATAGTTAAAGCATTCTCCACTGTGATTGAGAGCTTTGACGAACTGCTTCATCAATCCAAGTTTTATGTGTAAGGGAGGAAAGACAATGTTCTTCCTATCCACTAGAGGATCATGGATGATATTCTTATCGCCAGATGCCAAACTCTGTCGCTGAGGCCATTCAGTTTTCACCCAATGCTCCGCTGTAGCTCTACTGTCCCAGTAGCACAGAAAACAAGGGTGTTATCATAACAAATGGGAATTATGCATGTTCAAAGAAAACAAAGATATTCTCACATTTATTGGGAGACTAAATGAAAACTAAATTTACCTTAGTGAACCGTATAAACCGCCGGTACTTTTCATACACTACTTATATTTATCATGGAATTCATGAAAATGGGCTATATACCTATAGCGCAAAAACGTGATGTGATAGAGAAATTATAAGATCAGATTTGAATTCAGCACCCTCAAATTAGTGTAAAACTGTTCTTAAAGTCCATGCCAGAATTTTTTTTTTTTGCAGACCAGTGTAATGTGTGTAAAGTGCTGTGGAATAAAATAGCGCTATGTAAGCAAAGCACAATAAATAATAACTGAATTTGATGCAGTAACCATCAGTTACTTGATCAAATCTGTGGAAATTGTTTGCCCACTTTGATGGCAGCTTTTATGCTCAGAAAATCTTTGGGCCATCATATTAACAACTGATTTTGATGTGTGTCTGCTAAGATCAGTGGCCTAAAATCATTTAAGCCTTTAAAATTTGCTGTCTGCTCACTTTGATGCCAGCTCTTTTGCCCAAAATATGTTTGGGCCAACTTAAAAAGTGAATTGAATTTTATGTTGGGCATCCGATTCTGTATGGTGTCGCGAGTTCAGTTTCCCAAAAGGCACCAAAAGTGTCAGTCTTCCAATTCCAACTTTAATACCCAGAACTCATTTGGGCCAGCCTGAAGAGAACTGAATCTGAGCATCCCTCCTATCTGTATGCTTGCGGTGTGAGATGAGTGACCCAAAGTCATTTAACCCTTTAAAAAACGTATTACTTATTAAAATATGTGAAAGTTGTCTGCCCACTTTCATGCCAGTTCTTATGCCCAAAAGCCTTTTGGGTCTGCCTGGAGTGACCTGAATATGATGCAGGACATCCTTGTCTGTGGGGCTGGTCATGTGAGCTAAATAGCTCAAAATAATTTAACCCTTTCAAACATCACTTATGTCCAGAACCTGTTTGGGCCAGCCTGAATTTGAGGTGAGGCAACCCTTTCTGTGTGTTAGCGGAGATCAGTGGCCTAAAGAAATGTAACCCTTTGTTACACCCATCTGAGCCCACCTTGATGTCCACTTCTGCGCTGCTTGTACATTTTTGGGAGGTGCAGATAGGGAATCTAGATTGTGAGCCCCATTGGGGACATTGATGATAATGTGTGCAAACTGTAAAGTGCTGCAGAATATGTTTGCGCTATATAAATAATTATTACAGGTGCGGTCATGCGTGTTCGCCTCAGCTTACCTCCCTGCACTGCTTTTTAAAATATGATCATTTTTGCTCATTATTAAACCTGTAAAAAAAAATTATGACTAAGAAACCAACTTTAGCATTGTCCAAAATGGTGCCACAAAAAAACAAGGCCCAAGCCCTTGACTGTTGTGGTGAAAGCATAGCGACCGCCAAATGACGGCCATGCCACATGCTCGGGGATCATGGACTATGTGCACATATTAGGATGGGCTTTACCACCAATTTCCAAGGCGTCAGTCCTAAAATAGTCATTAATACAGCGACATGGACTGTTCATTTTGCAAACCTTGTAGCCACAGAAACTGAAAACTGCCAGTATCTATGTAGGAGGAACACAAGTGCCTGCAGCGACTACCACCTGACCTGAGGACTATAGCATGGCCATGGCCCGGCAGCTGTGTGAGCAGAACATGCCACCTATAGGGCGGTGTGCAGACCTGCAGATCACTGTACGTGTCTGCACTGGGGCCGTCACACTGGCTGAGGCTGAGGCTGAGGCTGAGGCTGAGGCTGAGGCTGAGGCTGAGGCTGGAGACACACTGGTGCGAGATACGACCGAGTCTCGCTGGTTAAAAGCAAGCTGTGGCACCGGCACTCCGGATCGGAGCGTGCAGCTGCATAGCAATACATGGAGCCGCACGCTCCGCTCCGGAGTGCAGGTGCCACAGCTTGCTTTTAACCAGCGAGACTCGGCCGTATCTCGCACCAGTGTGTCTCCGGCCTGAGGCTGAGGCTGGGCAGCACTGACAGAACTGGGCAGCACTCAGCGCCGCCTGACTGGACAACAATCCTCGCCACTAGGCCTGCCTTCCCAAACTCCCCACTCCCCAGTTCCTGTGCCCTCACCACGCATGCGCACAGACAGCAAAGCTTTATCAATAGTGCGCAAGGGTGCTTCCTTTCGGTAGAGCTCCGTCTCTGACGTCACTGCGCCGGAAGCATCGCTCTCCGTGGCCCTCGGTGGCGTCGCTCCGCATACAAAGACAGGCCGCCGCCATCTTTCGTACAGGCCGGGCGGAGAGCTCGGGCCCCGGGCATGACCCCGCTGTCTCCTCGGGCCTCCGCCGGGCGGAAATGAGGCCAAGATGTCGGTGTCTGGGCTGAAGGCCGAGCTGCGACTCCTTGAGTCTATCTTCGGTAAAGAGCACGAAAGGTTCCGGATCATCAGCTGGAGGCTGGACGAGCTGCACTGTGTGTTCATCCAGAGCACCGGGGGCGCCCTGACCATCCACTGCAACATCACGGTGTGTAGGCAGGCGGCGGGGGGCTACCGGCTGTTCTGTGCGGCACTGGGTGACGGGAGGTGGGCACAGCGGCTCCTCTAGCGCCCCCATTAGCATCAGGTGGTCAGCAGAGTTGCCTGGAGTTTCCCACTTGCCTGTGCCCCTTATGAGTACAGCACTAGCCCATATTGGGGGGGATTGTGGCCACCTCCTCGCCCAGAGGACCCGGGGGTTACGGGGATGGCGTCCCCTCTCGCTGCCTTCTAGTCACAAGGCTCCAGTGTTTATGGTAAAGGGATCTGAGAATCGGACCTGACCCAGAAACCCCACGAGGGCAGCGGCACAAATGTCCGCTCAGTTATGGAGAAGTCTCCATGGTGCCACGGCCGTCTCCGAGAAGCTTCGATGCTCTGACGGATCAGTCATCGCTGATCGCACTCTTGTTTCCGTAACTTTGTATTCTGCACTATTTATCCACGGAGTCAAATCGGGGAACTGCGAAAACTTTCCAAACCAGGCATCCTGACGTGTGGGGGCGACCAGTGGGGTCTGGCACGTTACTTTACCCTGCCTGACGTGTGGGGGCGACCAGTGGGGTCTGGCACGTTACTTTGCCCTGCCTGATGTGTGGGGGCGACCAGTGGGGTCTGGCACGTTTACTTTACCCTGCCTGACGTGTGGGGGCGACCAGAGGGGTCTGGCACGTTACTTTACCCTGCCTGACGTGTGGGGGCGACCAGTGGGGTCTGGCACGTTACTTTACCCTGCCTGATGTGTGGGGGCGACCAGTGGGGTCTGGCACGTTACTTTACCCTGCCTGATGTGTGGGGGCGACCAGTGGGGTCTGGCACGTTACTTTACCCTGCCTGACGTGTGGGGGCGACCAGAGGGGTCTGGCACGTTACTTTACCCTGCCTGATGTGTGGGGGCGACCAGTGGGGTCTGGCACGTTACTTTACCCTGCCTGACGTGTGGGGGCGACCAGAGGGGTCTGGCACGTTACTTTACCCTGCCTGACGTGTGGGGGTGACCAGTGGGGTCTGGCACGTTACTTTACCCTACCTGACGTGTGGGGGGACCACTGGGGTCTGGCACGTTACTTTACCCTACCTGACATGTGGGGGGGACCACTGGGGTCTGGCACGTTACTTTACCTTACCTGACGTGTGGGGGCGACCAGAGGGGTCTGGCACGTTACTTTACCCTGCCTGACGTGTGGGGGGGAACAGTGGGGTCGGGCAGGTTACTTTACCTTGCCTGCCTCATGTCTGGGGGGGACCAGTGGGTCTGGCAGGTTACTTTACCTTGCCTGCCTCATGTATGGGGGGGAAAAAGTGGGGTCTGGCAGGTTACTTTATCTTGCCTGATGTGTGGGGGGACCAGTGGGCTCTGGCAGGTTACTTTACCTTTCCTGCCTGATGTGTGGGGGTGACCAGTGCGGTCTGGCAGGTTACTTTACCCTGCCTGATGTGTGGGGGTGACCAGTGGGGTCTGGCAGGTTACTTTACCCTGCCTGATGTGTGGGGGGACCAGTGGGGTCTGGCAGCTTACATTATTTTGCCTGCCTTATGTGTGGGGAGGACCAGTGGGGTCTGGCAGCTTACTTTATCTGGCCTGCCTTGTGTGTGTGTGTGGGGGGGGGGGGGGCCAGTGGGGTCTGGCAGCTTACTTTATCTTGCCTGCCTTGTGAGGGGGGGACCAGTGGGGTATGGCAGCTTACTTTATCTTGCCTGACGCCGTCATGTGGCAGTGATTTCCCATTACTTTAGAACATGCACAAATGGGCAACTATTTCTCCTGATTGCAGCTTGAGACCTGGCCTGTTAGGTCCAACATTCCCAATTATCAGTATGTGACACTAATCTGGATCCATGCACATTAGATTATTGTCCGATTTCTCACAGATCGGTGGCTTTGCCTGCCTTTCATAATTCCACAGATGCCAAGTAGAGTGAGGGGGAAACACGGAAGCCAAAAATAAAGTGCTTGTTGTGTATGGTATCTAGCGGCATTGAAATCTGCATGAAGCCGTCACTGAAGTGGGAGTTTTCAGTATATTAATATCCCCCCCCCCCCCCCGTACTCGGCTTTGTACCAGTTGGAGAAGCCTTTGAAAATGGCCATGCACATGAGAATGCCTGGGCTGTAGCAGTTTTTACAATGATTGTCTTATGTAGGCTACCTCTGGCTTTGCCTAATAAGGGTATGTGCACACGCTGCAGAAAACGCTGCTGGTCCGCAGCAGTTTCCCATGAGTTTACAGTTCAATGTAAACCTATGGGAAACAAAAAAAACGCTGTGCACATGCAGCGGAAAAAACTGCGCGGAAACGCAGCGGTTTACATTCCACAGCATATTACTTCTTTCTGCGGATTCCGCAGCGGTTTTACAGCTGCTCCAATAGAAATCCGCAGTTGTAAAACCGCAGAAAAACCGTGGTAAATCCGCAGCGGTTTTGCACTGCGGATTTATCAAATTCACTGCGGAAAAATCCGCAGTGGACCAGAATATGTGTGCACATAGCCTCAGGGTATGTGCACACGTTGCGGATTTCCTGCAGATTGCAGCATTTTTTACCGTGCTGAAACGCTGCAGATCTGCAAGTGATTTACAGTACAATGTAAATCGATGAAGAAAAAAAATTGCTGTGCTAATGGTGCGGAAACAAAGAAGTAGCATGTCACTACTTTTGTGCGGATCTGCAGTGTTTTTTTACCCATTCAATTATAGAAATTCGCAGGGGTAAAAACGCAAGAAATCCGCAGCAAATCTGCACAAAATCCACATAAAAAAACACATGAAATCCGCACCTGCATTTTCTGCCAAGAGATGCAGAATCCGCACAAAAAATTCCAGAGGCAAATCCGCAACGTGTGCACATAGCCTTTCAGGGCTTCCCTCTATTCAAACTTTTGCACCTCTTGAGTGCTGAGCATGCCCTCATCTTACACTGATAAAACTTGAGTGGGTGCCCAGTAATGCACGAGATCACTGCTGATCATGTGTCCGGGGACCTTCTTGTTGGCTTGGTAGAATGTCTGAACTTCTCTGTTTGGGTCGCCCTGATCTGTGTTATCTCTCTGCAGAGAAGCTCTCTTACCTCTACGGCTACTTACATTAGAACCTGCTCGCTGCTTCAAGCTTTCGTTTTTGTTCCTAATTTTTTCATACCTATATTACAAGGGTCATAACTTTTATTTTTCTATTTTAGCAGTATGAGGCTTTGCATGTCTGCTTGCTTTACCATATCATATACTGAAATGGAGGGGAAACCAGCAGTTCTGCCATTTATTTATTTTTTCTGTTTTGTTTTTATGCTTCATAGTGTGCAATAAAATTGAAGTGTTAATTTTGGTTGTCAACCTTTCTTTTTTTTTTTGGACATTTTCTGAGAGCCATAGCCTTAAAGATTGAAAGCTAAAAAGGTTGGGGTGCCTTTTTTTTTTTTTTTGCATAAATCAGGCAAAAAATAGCAGTTCTGTTGGATAAATAACCTCTTAATACCTTATGCTTATCTAGATGCAGTGATGCAATTATTTATTTTCATTTTTTTTTTATTTAACAAATGATAAAATGGGACAATATGAACTTTTTATATTTTGGTGTGGGTTTACCTTTTTAAAACCTTTTTCAAACTTTCTTTACTTGTTAGATTTATTTTTTTTTATCACTTTTATTTGATCATTCAAATAATATATATTGGAGAATACGTGAAGAAATTGGAAACTTATGATATACATCGCATTCGCTAGGATAGTGTACAGCATTGCCTCTTATCTAATGTTCATCACTATAGACCATCACCAGTATGGTATCAGCTGTACAACACAGCCTGCACCCTTTGTATTTGGGGCAGGCTAAGGAACTTGGCCATTCTTACAATACTAAGATATCAAAAAGGGTTAACGTTGGCCGTCCAGTTTTCTGGTATCCTTGTTTTTCCTAATTGCAGATGTCCGATAACTGGATATCCCAGACCCCTAATGGGGAACTACTTGAATCTGACTGGGTGGTTTCAGTAAATCAGGCTATATTTGGGTTTTCACATGAAATAAAAAGGTGAATATCTTTTTTTAACAGTTGCTCATAGCCACCAATTGGGTACATGCTTTTTGTATTTCCAATGCATGTTTAGGCCTCCCATACACATTAAACTAATGTTGGCCGAACCCACCGATATCAACTAGTTCGGCTGACGTTCTAATTTTGTGCGCCCCTAGCCCATTTCTTTGGACAGTCCAGTATGTCAGATTTTGGCCCATTGATCATACGGTCTCCCTGAGAAGTCTCTGCCAGGTATGTCTGGCTATGGCTTTCATAGAGCACAAATGACAATTCAGCGAGCGCTCTTGTTTATGGAAGAGCCATCTAAGATGGCTGCCGACCCAACCATTGATTGAAAAGTCCTGATTAATCATTGGGGGCAGCACACAAATCTCTTTCTGCATAGAACCTGCACAGTGTACTGTATACAATCTGCAATGGATTCAATAGGTGCCAGCTTATGCCCTACATTGGATGCAGCGCGCACAGGGCAGACTTTGGGTGGCTCCCCCTAGACAGTACTTTCTGTAAACCTCGTCTGATTGGCCGCTTGCTTCAGACGTCAGTGGCAATCTTTGGCCCTAGGTGGTGGTTTGTTCATGGGATGTCAGTGATTTGTGTGTAAGGAAAGGACTGGATACTGCTGCAGAAGCTCTTTAATTTAGGGTGGTGTTTAGAGCGAAGGCAGTTGCAATAAACCCTCTGAGCCATAAGTCAGTCCAGACAGTCATCTTGTTGTTTGGTTGTGTGTAACAAGTATTTAGGGGAGTGTGACCACTTATCAGGTGACAGTTCTCTCAGCAGATGTTACCCTCCCCCATGCTAGTCTCTCCTAATTATGTCTGTGAAGCAGTACAAGTGTAGTAACTACTTCCCATTCCAGTCTTTCCTGGTTTCCTGCGCCTCTGTGGTTCACTTCTGGGTCACATGACTGCAAGCCAGTGATTGGCTCACACTAGGGTTTATGAGGGCTGGAAGCCCCTTTCTCTGTGTGATCTACAGAGCCTTGATTTGGCTCTCGTAAACTTACAAGCCGAAGAGCGGTCACGTGAGGGAGAAGAATTTTAATACATGCACTATTACATATGTAAATAGAAGGAAAATAAAGTGACTGACACATATTCTTTAGTATGTTAGTTCACAATAATGGTGTACTTCCTTTTAACTCAATCTCAGTATTTTGTTCACCATGTTATTTAGCATTTATTTGATTTCCGGTCTATCAACAATGAGAAACAAAAGCCTAAAAGTAGTAAAAAATTCATAGTTAGTTTGACCTGCTTTTCATTTCCCTACTGGAAGGAAGGTAGGACACCTTTCTGCAGGTCAAACATTGCCTCTTTCTTGATGACCTTTAGGGGCATTGCATGTTGCTAGATTAGACATTGTAACTATAGTTTGCATGTGATAACTTTCTAAATGTGGTTTCTAATAAAAATCCATATTTAAATACATTTCCTCTTCCTGTAGGAATCTTACCCCTCTTCTGCACCAATATGGTTTGTGGAATCAGATGACCCAAATCTGACTTCTGTTTTGGAACGCTTGGAGGATATTAAGAAGAGCAACACACTGGTGAGTCTACTGGGCCTAAACATGTCCTCCCAACCCCAAATCTGGTCTACTCAATTCGTAATTCTTGGGCAATGATTAAAATACCGTATATACTCTAGTATAAGCCGAGATTTTCAGCCCATTTTTTTAGGCTAAAAGTGCCCCTCTTGGCTTATACTCGAGTAATTGTCCCAGGGGGTCAGTGGGGGAGTGGCGGCTGTCACATCATGCTCACCTGCTCCCGGTGCGGTCTCTGCTTCTCCGATGGTCTCCGGCGCCCGTAGCTTTTCCTGTGTTGAGGTCACGTGGTACCGCTCATTAAAGTAATGAATATGGACGTGACTCCACTCCCATAGGGGTGGAGCGCATATTCATTACTTTAATGAGCGGTACCATGTGACCGCTGAACACAGGAAGGAGCTGCCGGCGACCATCGGAGAAGCAGGGACCGCGTCAAGAGGGGGTGAGTATGACTGGGGTGGGTGAGCCATGCGATATTCACCTGTCGTTCCACCGCCGGGCTCTGTCTTCCACATCCGCTGGCTGTGACGTACAGTTCAGAGGGCGCAATGACGTGTTTAGTGCACGCCCTGTGCCTGAACAGTCTCTGCAGAGACCTGGAAGACACAGCGGCGATGGGATGGGTGAATATCGCAAGTGCTGGTGTCCTGAGCCAGCGGTGACTCCTGAACCTGGCCCCCATAGCGTGCCGGTGTCCCCGCCTCCTCAGGACATTGGCACCTCGCCCCCAGCGATGAGAGGTATGTGTTTTTTTGTGTTTTTAAATCGCAGCAGCAAATGGGGCACATTATTCTTTGGAGCATCTTATGGGGCCATCAATCTTTGTGTAGCATTATATGGGGCATAATATTCTATGGAGCATCTTTTGGGGCCATCAACTTTTGTGCAGCGTTATATGGGGCATAATATTATTATTATTATTATTTATATAGCGCCAACATATTTTGCAGCGCTTTACATTTAGAGGGGATTTGTACATACAATAATACAATAGACATTACAGCATAACAATAATCACAGTTCAAAACGGATACCAAGAGGAATGAGGGCCCTGCTCGCAATCTTACAAACTATGAGGGGAAAAAGGGGAGACACGAGAGGTGGATGGTAACAATTGCAAATTCTGTGGAGCATCTTATGGGGACATTATTAACCTTTTATGCAGCATTATATGGGGCGTATATTAATATGGAGCATCTTATGGGGCGTATTTTGTATGGAGCATCTTATGGGGCCCATCATGAACTGTATGGAGCATTATATGGGGCTCCTGATTAAATATGGATATTCAAAAACACTTAACCTACTGATGTCTCAATTTTACTTTTATTGGTATCTATTTTTATTTTTGAAATTTACCGGTAGCTGCTGCATTTCCCACCCTATAGGCTTATACTCGAGTCAATACGTTTTCCCAGTTTTTTTGTTGCAAAATTAGGGGGGTCAGCTTATACTCTAGTGTATATACGGTAGTCTGTTTTTTAATGTGCTCTTCGGTTACCTTTAAATATAGGCCGCCTCAGGTTTTGAGCTTTTTACATTCTGTAGCTTTGTTCTTATGCCGGATACGTATGTAAAAAAAAAAAAATTGTGATACTGACTGCTTCAGCCGACCAGCATACGGTCCTCTTTCCGTTTGCAGGCAAGCCACATTTGCTGGCCTCTTCTCTATAGGCCAGGCCTCGGTGGTCACTGCGAGTCTTGGGGTCACAATGTCCATGTCACTACCTTATGACACTCGGTGACCTACGGGGCCTGGACATGGCAGAAGTTCTGGAGATAACTGATGGCAGAAAGCGGGCCAAGTGGCAAACATAGAGGCTGATGGAGAGGTGTGTGTTTTTTTTTTTTGTTTTTTTTTTAATGTTTTTTTTTTTCTTTTAACATCCATTGTTTGTAACTAGGGCTTGTCAAGTCCTTTTCTCTGCCTTGTTATCTGATTGTGGATGATGTTTTCTACTTTTAGCCCAAGGGAGGGGTGGCTTGTTTTTTTTTTTTTTGTTTTTTTTTCCTATATCTAAAAGTTGTGATGTTACATGACAATGTCACTGTGGGTTTCATTAGCTATTTTCTGCATCCCAACCCTGGAGTAGATGCAAAAGGAAGGAAAGTTTGAGACTTACAAAGTTAGGGTTTGTTTCCACTTGTCCCAGCCATCTGTTTTTTTCCCTTCTAGCCAGAGGGAAACTGATGGCAAAACTGATCCCGTCACTTTTTTTTACAGCACCATTCCCATTCGTCTGGCAGTGGTTGCACCTTGTTAGTTTTCAGAGCCTGATCAGAAAACGCTACATGTAGCATTTTCTAATCCAGCTAAATATGTTGGACATGGTGCACAGCTTTACATTAGTTGTGTCCAGTTCTGATATTTAACCCCTTAGTGACCACAGCCACTACGACTTAAAACTGACCTGTGACATTAGAGAACAGTATCCCCCACCCCCGATGAGTGAAAATGCAGCAGCTGCCACCTGTACAGCTGACACTCTGCAGCCACAATTGGTGTTGGCACAAACCACGGTCATTTAACCCTGTTAGATGCTGCTGTCAATAGTTACTACAGAATCTAAATGGCTAAAGCCCCCGTCACACTAAGCGAGGTCGCTAGCGAGATCGCTGCTGAGTCACAAGTTTTGTGATGCAACAGCGACCTCAGTAGCGATCTCACTATGTTTGACACGTAGCAGCGACCAGGCCCCTGCTGTGAGATCGCTGGTCGTGTCGGAATGGCCTGGACCTTTTTTTGATCGTTGAGGTCCCGCTGACATCGCTGAATCGGTGTGTGACACGGATTCAGCGATGTCTTCACTGGTAACCAGGGTAAACATCGGGTTACTAAGCACAGGGCCGCGCTTAGTAACCCGATGTTTACCCTGGTTACCATCGTAAATGTAAAAAAAAAAAAAAAAACACTACATCCTCACATTCCGGTGTCCCGTCAGGTCCCTTGCCGTCTGCTTCCCGCACTGACTGACTGCCGGCCATAAAGTGAAAGCAGATCACAGCGGTGACGTCACCGCTCTGCTGTTAGGGCCGGCGCTCAGTCAGTGCAGGAAGCGGACGCCGGGGGACGCGAAGGTGAGTATGTAGTGTTTGTTTTTTTACATTTTACACTGGTAACCAGGGTAAACATCGGGTTACTAAGCGCGGCCCTGCGCTTAGCAACCCGATGTTTACCCTGTTTACCCGGGGACCTCGGCATCGTTGGTCGCTGGAGAGCGGTCTGTGTGACAGCTCTCCAGCGACCACACAGCGACTAAACAGCGACGCTGCAGCGATCGGCATCGTTGTCTGTATCGCTGCAGCGTCGCTAAGTGTGACGGGGCCTTAAGAGTGTGGGAGGGTGCTCCCTATTTAACCCCTTTTGTCATCCAGAAATCATGATTGTGTGGTCCTGATGTTTGCCATGACAAATTGCAGCCTGACCTGTTCAGAAGATGGTGACATTTAGGTGGTAAAAATAACATTTTTCCTTCCTGTCATGCTGCTTTGTATTCCTGAAAAGCACCTGAATGGTTAATAAACCACCTGACAGCAGTTTTGAATACATTGAGGGTTGCTGTTTTTAAAATGGTCTCACTTTTGGGGATTTTACGACATATAGGTCCCTAAAAAGGAAGTTTTTGTTTTTTTTAATTTCCTTGAAAAAACTTGCTACTGAATTTCTTTTTTTTTTTTTTGTGTGTGCAAATTATGCTAGGACTCAGGCACATTTATCTTGATAAAATTGCCCTATTGTGAAAAGCAAATGACCCCTTACATAGGAGATAAAGAACCAGCAACAGGTGTTTCGCTGAGGATTGGCTGTTGTAAAAAGAGTGCAGAGATGGGGAAAGTAATAAAAATAAAAAAGTATTGTAGTCTCTTTAGGGTTACATCCACGGCTAAATCATGCCTTGTTCATATGCTCTATAACAGGGGTGTCAAACTGCATTCCTCAAGGGCTGCAAACAGGTCATGTTTTCAGGATTTCCTTGTATTGCACAGGTGATCATTTAATCACCTGCACAGAATGATTCCAGCACCTTGTGCAATGAGAAGGAAATCTTGAAAACACGCATGGTTTGAGGCCCTCGGAATGCAGTTTGACACCCCCTGCTCTATAATCTATAATCTAGCATGGCCTACAATGAAGAACCCAAAAGGCTACAAATGGCCAGACGAAGAAGCAGAGGCCGAGTTTGGCTCTCGTTGTCTGGAATATGGCGCTCCTAGATATAAATTTGTCTTGTTCTGGGAGCTCCAGAAAGCTCTTGTCTGTTATTATGGAGGTCTACTTTCACACATCAGTTTTTTGCAATTTGTCAAATGTTGAAAAAAAACCCGGATCCGTCAGATTGTGAAAAACTGATGCGACGGATCTGATTTTTCACCGGATCAGACTAGCTGATCCAGCTAATTGGATCCTAAAACAAATCGGAGCATGCTCAGTTTAAAAAAAAAAAAAAAAATTGAAATCCGTCCCCGGATTCCGTCATTTGACGGATCCGGCGCCATAGGCTTCCATTCAAACGACGGATGGCGACGGATCCGTCGCTGTCCGTTTTTTCGACGGACACAAAACGTTACTATGTCCATTTTCTCTGGCCACCGGATAAACAATTTTTTAGTTTCACTAATTTTTTTTTCCAATAACATAGCAATTGAACAACAGATTCCCTTACAAGGGAGTTCAGTAAGCTTTAAACTAAACAAAGAAGTAAAACCGTACATACATTAACACAGTTTCAAAGATACAAATAAAACGAGACAAGGACATGGGGGGACATAACAGAGGGAAAATGGGGAGGGAAATGAGATTCTGCTCTTTACTTCGCAGTAAGCTGCAGTATATTTACCAGACAAGATTATACTTTGTTCCGTTTTGTGAGTTCCGCCTCCCCGCACCCCACTCAACGCTGGCTCAACCCCATTGTCATCAGAATCTCACTGGACAACGGAGCTTCAAATAGATAAAGTCAAGGTTTGTTCAAGATTCAAGTTCGTGTTAAGATCCATCCACGGTTTCCAAATTTGGTAGAAGGCCTCCCACCCATCTTCCCTAGTCGCATGTATACGTTCATATAAGAGGATTGAATTCATTTTCTCTCTAACTGATTGGACAGAGAGAAATGGCGTCCTCCAGTTGGTAGCTATATGCAGCTTAGTGGCCATAAGCAACTGGCTTATCAGCCTGTGAAATTTATTAGAAAATCCTGGATACTTGGCTCCCAAGAGGAATGTGGTCGGGTCAGGTTGTATTGCCTCGCCATACATTTTTTCAATTATTAATCCTACTTCCCGCCACATGGTCGAGGCTATCGGACACTCCCACCAAATATGCTTCATATCTCCCAATGCGCCACATCCTCTAAAGCATTGATCTGAAATGTTGGGGTATAAAGTGTGGAGGATAAACAATTTTTTGACTGATCCGGTGAACGGCTGATGAAACCGAAGGCCATCCATCGCAATCCGTCGCTAATACAAGTCGATGAGAAAAAAAACATTCGCCGGATCAGTTTTTATTTATTTTTATTTTTTTCCAAAATTCGCCAGATTGAGACTGACCGCCAAAGACTGATGTGTGAAAGAGGCCTAAGAGGGCGAGTACATTATAGGTAAAATGGCACTAAAAAGTGCAAGTCACCTATTGGGGCTAAACAAAGTTAAGGATTAAAAATTTATTATACATGTGAAGAAAGCGGCCATGTTTCTCTGCTCTGCACGGCCTGTCAGTTATACTAACATCCGAATATAAAAAAACACAGGGCTAAAAATAAGGTTTCTACCGGGAGAAAAAAACTCTCAATCTTTAGCTCGGTATTGGCACGTCCCTATCATGCAGTAAATCAACGTTTTGCATGAGATTCTGTGAAAAGTAAAGGGTGAAATGGGCTACTGACCCCCCCCCCCCCCCCCCCCGTCCTTTTTCCTTACCAATAGCCTCTGCTCTGTTTACCACAACGTTTCCTGTGTCCCCCAATAAATCCCTCGTCCAGCCCCCAGCCCAAAATGGAACAGATCAGCAGTAGATTAACTTGTGTTCTCTGCAGGATTTCTCTCGCTGTTTTACGGACATGTCGGTAATCCTGAAGACACTGCAGGCCTGGTGATCACCTGTATGCGAGGTTTAGTGTTCCGTTAAGTAGGTCAGATGTGTGGATAAAGCTGTACATGAAAGAAATCGCAGCAGGGAGTGTCATGGAATCCCCACCGCGCCGCAGCCACGGGCATGTAATGCTAGCCCTGTATAAGTGGCTGCAGGATGTAGTCATCGTCATACGAGCTTCTGTGGCTAATCTTACTTATGACTAGTCTCCGCACAGAGTTTGCCTGCTTGCATCATAACTGTGAATATCCATCAATTTCAGCTTTTTAACATGGGCGTGCTCCAAAAGTGATTATCACATGGGTGTGTTACACCGGAGACCAAGAAGTAATGACTTGTACAATGTCATACTTTATATGTTACTTATAATGTTAAAGGACCTGTCAGACCTCTGGAGTGAATTCTCGTGCTCCCCATAAAATCATTCAGTTTCATACCATCAGTAACTGTTATTCCACTTGACAGATGTTTTGCCACTTATTCTATCTGTTTTTTTTTTTTTTTTTACCAATAGCTTACTGATCCATTACAATGAGTGCGCCTTTTCACGTCGTTTTGTTTTTTTGTTTTTTTTACCAATAGTTGTCAAAGTATAAACATAACAACAACAAAAAAATGTCCTACTTTCGATCCTTATCCGTTATCTAAGTCATTGGGTGGGGGGCACAGGTCTAGTCTGTGTGCTGTCTTAAGTTAGACTGGTTAATGGATGGTGCATATCAAAGTGCAAAGCAGATGTCTGAGCAAAAACCACATCTAAAATAAAGTACACACCATAGGATTGAAAAATGCCTTGTTGAGAATGTATACCCTGCAGTTTCAATGTCTACCACAAGATGGCAGTGTGTAATAGTGCATGGGGAAAAAGCAACTATAAGTGTATCAACAAGGAAAAATACTATACAAAATAAGGAAAAGCCAAGGAATATAAGGCACTACTCGACTCCCCAGACATGTGCAGGCTCCCAAAATAACATTTAGAAAATAATTTAAACACTATGAAGCTGCACATAAGAGATGCCACAGTAATACATTCAATGACATAAGATAGAACAGCAGAGAACTAGGAACCCACTGCACCCGACACTTTGCTTGGAAATGTTCATGTTCAATGTTCCCTTTATGGTGTTATAGGGTAGTACATCTGGGTGCATGGTATGTGCCTTTAATGCAGGGGTGGGGAACCTCAGGCCCCCGGGCCATTTACGGCCCTCGATGACCTTTTATCAGGCCCCCCGAGCAGATTCTCAGGGACCGCATTCTTGGGCAGGGAGCTGTATTTTGATTGCCACTAGCTCATTAATTTCTTCCTGCTCTGTTAGCACACACACGCAATGTTCACTACTGAACACTGAAGGGCATGCATTAAAAGATTACATCCTGACACCAGTGCCAGAGTCAGGATGCACTTTGTGGGTGGAGTTTGTGCGGCCCCCGAAGGATGGTATAAATATCCAAATGACCCTTGGCAGAAAAGATTCCCCACCCCAGAAGCTAATTTTATTTTTCCATACTTGGAAAAACTGATACAAGAATTGTAAAAATTGACACATGAACCAAAAACTATCAATAGTGACAGGGGGACCAGCAACACATACTTGTCAAAGGAATGTGTCCCTATAGTTTGATATTGTAGATTCTGAATGGACAACATCCTCTCCCCCAATTGTAACACCCATTTGTCAATTTATACATTTCTTGGAGGATTAATAGAGGAACTGCACAAAGCAGATGCCTAAAGAAACTCTCACTTTAAAAATAAATGTTCCCGCTTGCATGCTGTCAGTAGTAGCAGTGTAGCTAATGGCTATGCTGGGCCTTGTCACTTGAGAAGTGAGAGTCCTGACATTGATCAAAAGACCCCAATATGTCGAACCACATGGCTGAGCACTTCCACTGACTCTGGTACCAACTATGCTATTTTAGGAAAACAATTGTATTGGTGTAGTACACGACTGGACAGGTCTTTCTCCAGCCAGGAAAGACCTGATTAAGTCACGTTAAAGTAAAATTTCATGTGACGTTGTTAATCCGTTCCATATCTTAGCTATGTGTGTGTCTAAACATACAAAATGTATATTTTATTTATTACCGGAACAAATTAATGACGTCGCATGAACTTCATCCGTGTGTGTGTGTGGGGCACAGGATGATGAGGTTCTTGGGAGATGTATTGCATGCGGCTTTTACTATTCCTAACATGAATGTGTTTTTGCTCCTGTAGCTCCTGCAGCAGTTGAAGCGTTTGATTTGTGACCTATGCAGACTCTACAATCTCCCGCAGCACCCAGACGTTGAAATGCTGGATCAGCCTCTGCCTACAGGACAGGTATTAATCCTTGCTTTAGGGTGGCATGTTTATGGACCTGGTAAGCCAGCCCAAAGGGGAAAGAAACTGAAGAATACACACTGAAAGGGAGCAAAATTCTATCTTATGAACCTTTATTCCCACGCAGTGCTGTTTTAGACTCCCATCCTAATCAAGATGACACTAGCAACCAACTGGTTTTACAGAGGGAGAGGGTTTCTTCTTCAAGCCCATTTCTCTACCAATTGGTTGCTAAGGCAGCCAGGGTTCTAGCAAATCCCCCTGCATCTCCCATCCTCTACGTGAGCCTGTTAGATCCTGCCTAATGCGAGAACTAATAGTTGCTCAGACGTATACGTAATCGCGAGGATATGACAGCTGCGGCTAACCGCTCACTTCCACTTGATAACTTATGTCTGAAGGCTGGATGTCATAACCTCACGTGAGCCCTGGGAACATAAGTGCTGTAACTGCATAGGATGGGAGTATGTGTTTTTTTGTTTGTTTTTGTTTGTTTTCTTCTTCATAGGTGCGACCCTAAAGGTACCTTCACACGAAGCGACGCTGCAGCGATAGCGACAACGATGCCGATCGCTGCAGCGTCGCTGTTTGATCGCTGGAGAGCTGTCACACAGACCGCTCTCCAGCGACCAACGATGCCGAGGTCCCCGGGTAACCAGGGTAAACATCGGGTTGCTAAGCGCAGGGCCGCGCTTAGTAACCCGATGTTTACCCTGGTTACCAGCGTAAAAGTAAAAAAAACAAACACTACATGCTCACCTGCGCGTCCCCCAGCGTCTGCTTCCTGACACTGACTGAGCTCCGGCCCTAACAGCACAGCGGTGACGTCACCGCTGTGCTTTCACTTTCACTTTAGGGCCGGCGCTCAGTATGTGTCAGGAAGCAGACGCTGGGGGACGCGCAGGTGAGTATGTACTGTTTGTTTTTTTTTACTTTTACGCTGGTAACCAGGGTAAACATCGGGTTACTAAGCGCGGCCCTGCGCTTGGTAACCCGATGTTTACCCTGGTTACCAGTGTAAAACATCGCTGGTATCGTTGCTTTTGCTTTCAAACACAACGATACACGGCGATCGGACGACCAAATAAAGTTCTGGACTTTATTCAGCGACCAGCGACATCACAGCAGGATCCTGATCGCTGCTGCGTGTCAAACTAAACGATATCGCTAGCGAGGACGCTGCAACGTCACGGATCGCTAGCGATGTCGTTTCGTGTGAAGGTACCTTTATCCACTGCTAGGACAACACCTTTTAAATTTAGAAAAAACACAAGCAGAATCCTATTGCAGTGTAATATTCAGATGGGATAATAAATATATATACATGTTCAAAAGTCCTGCATAGGCGTGAAGAAAACTGTTTCACACTTCTGCATCTCTACAGTGAAAGTGGTATATATGTTTTTGTAATCCCTCATTGTATGCCATACTCATTTTTGAATGTCCCAAGTGTATAAATTGTTATGGTATGTGCATTTTTGATTTTTTTACAGCATAACCATACCTACACCAGTACAGTGTGTAGAATGGTGAACAGGTTTCTAAGTTCATTAACTTCCAATGCAAGTTCACACAGACTTAAATTTTACTTTTTAAGATTTATTATTTTTTATTTAATTCAGAGTCCTGAAAAGGGCCTTTTGAGTGCATCTTCAGCTTCTAATACTTTATTGGCCAGCCTTTGCTCTTGAGCACCAGCGTGCATCTCTGTGGCATTGAGTGAACAAGCTTCTGCAGATGTTCACGAGTGATGATGTGGTTCCAGGCCTTTATCAGAGCCTCAATCAACTCACTCTTGGTCCTTGGCTGTTTTCTAGATATCTCTAATGATACATTGTGCCACAAATTTTCAATTGGATTGAGGTCCGGGGACTGAGCTGGCCAGTCAATAGTAGCCACCTTGTTCTTCCAACACCATTGGCTGCCATACAGCCCCAGACCATTACTTTCATCGGATGTTTCACAGAGAAGCTCAAGCACTCTGGCTTGTACTCTTCATGTGGGAACCTTCTCACATAAGACTTGCCATCATTTCCTAAAATGCAAAAAGTGCTTTCATCACTAATTAGCACTTTTTCCCACTCCTCCTTCCTCCATTTTAAATATTTCAATGCCCACAGTTTTCGCCTTTGTATGGCTGTCATCAATGGCCAGTATAACCCTCTTCATGTAGCACCACAACTCGCACACGATCCTCCGCTGTCAAAAATCTGAAGGCTCCCATCATAAAACTCTACAGTATGATTCACTAGATAGACCAACAGATAAAACAAACAAACAAAGCAGCAGATGTGATGCAATGCAATGTGATTGGCTGCCATATCCAGGTTATGATTGGTCACAAGAACCTCATCTGTGATTGGCTAATTTTGGATCTGAAGCTGTAGAATATTTAGTTGTGCGTTCAATTCCCATATTGTTGCAATAATTTCAGGCAAAACTGCTTCAAAAGCTAAAAATATTACAGGGAGAGAATGCAAAATTGTATTCTGAACAAAACCATATATAATATGTCATATTAGCATCGAAGATATTCGACAGGATATGTTTAAAATTTGAATAATCAATTTATCCTATGCAGGACTCTTGAACACCAGTGTGTGTGTGTGTGTGATATATGTATGTATGTATGTGTATATATTTTTTTATATTTATTTATTTAGTATAGCTTTGGATGTGGCTTAAAGATGTGTGAGGCAAATCATGCTGCCAACCCATGACAGTACAAATACTGCATGATTACAGCGTGAGGGTCTTCTCTGAAACTCTAGCAGGTTCCCTTTAAAGGGGTTTTGTACATGAAATCAGATGCAATCTAAGTAGTTGCAGTCACATGCACAGTCGATATGTCTATGGTTTGTATACCCACATGTCGCATTGAGTGGCCTGCTAGGTTGTCAGTTGGCATGACGCTGAAAGTTTTTGTTGTGCTTGGCATTACACCTCTCTACGGCATCTTTAGCAGGAGATTGTGGGAGAACATCTTGTTGATCACCATTTTTGGCTATTGGCACTTTGATCATTCCAAGAAATGCTTGATGGCAACATTAAGAGCAATATTCTCCTGTAGGAGTAGAACTCTAGGGGAGAATATCTCCTACAGACATGCAGTAAGTCCGAGGCACACAGGTGGACTGTATGGCTCCATGGTAGGCTGAAAAACAAAATCTAGTACATGGGAGCTAGGCTGTTCCTGATTCCAGTCTTTAATATAGTATGTTTGTGAGTTTTTCTGCCACAAGAATATCTGTTGATGTGTTTAATGGATATCGATCAGCTCATTATACCTCACCCCTCCAAACCGATTGTGTGTTCGGTTATTTGATCACAAACTAATCCATACCTTTTTTTTTTAAACCAAAAACACTCCACCATTGCAGAGAAATCCACTTAGAAGTGATACGAATATTTAGTCTGAAAGTGCTATGGGTGGGACACAGCACTTCCATTGCCTCAGCTCCGTTAAGGACTTGTCCAGACCCCACACTTTCGCATATGATGCCTGTTTTTCATGGATGCAACTCATATCGGTTATGCAGCTGTTCTTGTGTTTGTTTGTTTTTTTGTTTTGTTTTGTTTTTTTTTGTGTACTCACTGATCCACACAATTATGGAGACCTGTCCATTCTTTATCCAGGTCTTGGATGAATCTCACCAATACAAGTCTGATGCCATCTGTGTGCTCTGGTTTTCCCAGACTGTTTGATATCAGAATGTTGAGAACTTTATTTTTTCTCGGGAGAAAAAAAAAGTATGAAACTCTGTTAAACACTGACCAAGCTATGATGAAATGCTTTAAAAGTGTGTGTGTTTTTAATACAAGTTGACTAAAGTGTAGGTGGCACGTTTATAATCCGGTCTACTTATTTTCTGCGCTAAGTGCTCCACTTGTGCACAGACCATGACATGTTAGTGAGACATCTAGTGGCTGAGCTGGTAATGACCATAGAAATAATCAATTCTTGCTGACATTTCCATTTATCATGATGCTATGATGATCTGTAATTTAAACCTTTTGTGTATCAAAAATATAAAAAGTGGCTTAAAAATGTCCCAGTTCTAGGTTTAGTTTGTTTGCAAGCCTGTCTGCACCTATCACAAGCAAGCCTGTGTCATGTGGCCTTGGGCTTCAGTTTGCTAATCTGCAGACAGAAGGAAAGGACGATCTGAAGACTTGCAGATGACTGTAGTCTGTGACTGCAGATATACATAGGAGCATTGCAGTGGAAAGAAAATGTTGCACAAGGAGATGCATAAATCGTAATGACCTGTGTATAGTTTGGACCCTAACAATGTTCAGTTATCGTTTTCTTACTTAAATGTTTGCAGAATGGCACAACAGAGGAAGTTACATCTGAAGAGGAAGAGGAGGAAGACATGGGTGAGGTAAGAGGGGGGGGGGTGCTAACAAGTCACCAAGATTGTGGGAGCTGTGCACAGCAATATGTTATATAGTGTGTACATTGTGATCATTAGAGGGATGTCCTCTCCTTTCCATGCCTCCTGACTGCGATCCCTCTGTGCACATCTTACCGTAACACTGTTGGCATATGTAGTATTAGGAAAAGGCTTGTGCTGAAGCCAGACACCAAACTGTGTGAAGGAGGCATGGGAAATGACTGATCTTCTGCAGTGTCGGACAGAATAAAGAGCATATGACAGAAGGAAATGCAATGCAGAAAATATAGCAAAAATTCTCCGTCTTCTCCAGCACTGCAAACCCTATTATAAGAGGCCAGAATGGGTGGTCCCATAAAGAATCTGTATCCCATCACTCCATAGAATTAATGATAAATGACTGCTAGATGCCACATCACCCACAATGGAGGCTCTGGGACCCCTAATGATTGAATGGCAGTAGGGACAATGGTGCACATGCATGACCACCGCTACATTCCCTTTTACGGGTCTATGGAAGTGGACATGCCCGATCACTGCATGGGCGCTTTCATCACACAGGTGACTTTGGGATCCTTGCATCTGTCATCTTTGGGAGATTCAGCTGTTGAACATCCCTGCCAGTCCCCTGAAATAAATATAAATATATATATATATATATATATATATATATATATATATATATATATATATATATATATATATATATATATATATATATATATATATATATATTTTTTTTTTTTTTTAATTTATACCATTTATGCTGTAGATCAATGTGAATGTTTACAGGACATACTTTATTATACATTAAAAGGGTAAGTTACAACTCTCCCATTAAAAGATTTGTAGAAAGATCTAAACTTTGTTTTTTAAGGATATTGAAGACTTGGATCATTATGACATGAAGGAGGAAGAGCCAGTGGATGGCAAGAAGTCAGAGGATGAAGGCATTGAAAAAGAAAACCTTGCCATCTTAGAGAAGATTCGAAAGAATCAAAGACAGGACCACCTTAATGTGAGTGAATAAGGTTTGGTTACATTTTATAGGAAAGATGGATTCCTTACACTGACATGAAACCTACTCTGACCATTTTATCAGACACTCCTCCAGCAGGGTGTTGCCTCCAGAACCACAATTCGTAGTGACACAGAATCCATTGGAGATTGAAATAGTTCTACAGCTGTAAATTGTTCTACTTCTGTTGGGTCAGAATGATTCTTGGTGCCTTCATCTCACCCATCTCATCGTCAAATTATTTGTCCACAAAATATCCAAGAGGAGAAAGTACGACATTCCCCAATTATTTCTGTTGCTTAGTGTGAATGAAGTATCTGACTGATTGCATGGAGCAGTGCCGGTGACTATGAACTTAGTCCACAACACCTTTGTCTGGATGGTCTTCAGCGATCACCCTTCCTCTGTATATTTTGCTAAACTTGTAGGGTTCTTTGGTCAATTGCTCAGATTCTACCCCAAAAAAATTATTAAAAAGAAAAATGAATGGAAGGAGGTGTGTGTGTGTGTGTGTGTGTGTGTGTGTGTGTGTGTGTGTTTATAATTGTGCGGTCTGTGGCTTCCTAGTGTTTTCCTAAATGGAAAGCCACAAACGAAGGTTAGTTTTCTTTAAAGGGTGTAACTAAAAATGTAACATGGCTTTTTATTTTTTTATTTCTGGTATTAGGGTGCAGTTTCTGGATCCGTACAAGCATCTGACCGTCTCATGAAAGAGCTCAGGGATATATACAGGTCACAGAGTTATAAAACAGGTCTGTTGATCATATATCAATTATGCTTTACATAAATGGAGACTGGCTTACCTACTTGTCAATGGGAAAAAAATATTTAGGTTTTTTTTTTCCCCCTTCTCTTTTGAAAGGAGAATATCATACCCTTTTAGTTGTAGCCCATGTTAGACTTGATAATTTCTAATTACCGGTGTTCTTGACATAAGGACGTTGAGTATAAACTGTTAATTTCAATTCCTTGGCCTAATTTTCCAAATGTCAAATTTTTGGTGTTATGAATAACTGGTTTTTCCCACTCTATTGCTTATGAACAAATCTAACAATCCTGTGCAACAGTGACGTAGGTGAAAATGTTCTCACCTCAGCCAAAAATCCAATAATCTCTCCTTTTTAAAAGTATTCAGTCACTTCACATTAGGAGCTGCAGCTTTTCATGGCAGTGGTTTAGACAGGCAAAGAGGAAAGACCAGCACCAGGTGACTTCCATAAAAATGCAAGTTTAGTCTTTATTTAATCCATTGCTTGTAAAAAGTTTAAAACGTGTCATTACATGTCAGGGGGCAAACATCCCCCGCACGCCTGATGCGTTTCGGACTTTGTCCTTACTCATAGATGGTTTAGATAGGCAGCTTTTTTTTTTTTTTTTTTTTTTTTTTTTTTGGTCTGCCCCTGGTCCTCTTCATATAAGCATATTATACAAATGTGTGCTCTCCATCTGTACCATGGACATACACCCATTATGGCCCATTTTCCACTCGAACAAGCGGTCTCTTTGGGGAAAGAAAATGTCCGCTTGAACTGTTAGTGCATGTAAATAGAAGGCAACGCCTGCACTTGGCTGCTATGCGGTCAAGCACTATACAATTTGCAGATGTGACTGGCCCATGTTTTTGTGCGGCAGTCTGAATCTGGCCCTGGTCTAACCCTGTGCTCCGATCTGTAGCCTTGTGCATGGACTCCTCCGTGCTTGGGGAAATCTCCAGGGCAGGTCTCCAGTAATCCACATCCTGATTTAGCTACGTATAACGATGTGTTATTTGCTGACCTTTTTTATTTTTTCTCTTTTTCTAGGAATTTATTCCGTGGAACTTGTAAATGACAGTCTGTACGAGTGGCACGTTAAGTTGCTTAAGTAAGATCACTTGTCTGCTCCATTTTTAGTGTCTGGGTAAAACTCGCCTCCTTGGTGGTGAAGAATATGTAAGGGGCTAAGGTTACTGTAATCTTTTACCCAAATCAGTAGTCCGGGGTACATAATGTTATGTTCATGTAAAATCTAGTCCTGCCAAAGAGCAAATTGCTTATTAACATTTTTATATAGGATTGATCAAGAACTTTTTTTTTTTTTTCTAGGGTTGATCCAGACAGTCCATTACATAGTGACCTTCTGGTCTTAAAAGAGAAGGAGGGAATAGATTGCATTTTACTGAATTTTTCCTTTAAGGTAACGTATGAAGTTGTCGGGGTATACTGTGCCAACACCTGCCTGTGCTAGACTTCTATTTAAGTTCATTAACCAACAATGCAACTGGAGATAGTTTATTTTATTTTATTTTTTTTCTGCATAATTTATTATTTGACATCCATTTCTTAAAGTATTATTCCCAACATTTAAAGGTGTCGCCTATCCACAGAACAAGTGACAATTTGCTGATCTTGGGCATACCACTGCATGCACGCCACTGCCCTACCCCTACAAAGTATTAGAATCCTATGGTTTATGTATCATGACATTTTAAAAATAATTATTTGGTCCTTAGAACGTCATTAAGATTAGGAAAGACAGCCTCAAATAATACTGACACCGGTATACATTATTGTGTTCATCTCTTAAAAACGAGGCCAAAATGCACAAACTTTGTGTGAAAATTAAGTACACCCTATGAATCATCAGTTTTGTAGCGGAATTAGTCGTCATTTCTTTGTGTGACTTTATCAATCTCTCACCTGGTTGTGGAGGAATCTTGGCCCACTCTTCTGTACAACATTGCCCATAACCCTCAATAAGCATTCGTTTATGCTCAGCTCTCCTAAAGGAGTTTTCCAAGAATGTGATCAAAATGGCCATCCAAATATAAGCCTCAACCCCCTCTTAGTCGCCTGTCTGGACAGGTGACAGACTGAAGAACCACTACTCGAGACATGTCTGAGTAGAATTTTGAACAAACCTGCCGATCCAAACAAATATCTTGTAGTGTTGTGTTAGGTGACAACCCATCCTGACCCATGACTAGGATGGGTTGCAGCTTGTGATATGTGACGGCAGCCATTTTTTATTACGATCAGTAAGTAGCTCTTTAAGGTCACACCACAGCATTTCAATCCAATTGGGGTCTGCCCATGACTGGGCAATTGCAACACATTTATTCTTTTCTTTTTCAGCCATTCTGATGTGGCTTTGCTGCTGTGCTTGGGAACATTGTCCTGTTGTATGACCAAGTTTCAGCCAAGATTTAACTCTTGGATAGTTGGTCTCACACTTGACTCTAGAATACTTTAGCATACCGAACAGTTCCTGGTTGACTCAATGGCTGTAAGGGGCCTAGGTCACGTGGCTGCAGAACAAGCCCAAGTAATCGCCACTCCTCCACTGTTTGACAGTTTGTCTAGGGTGTTTGTGCTTATGCGCCGAGGTAGGTATTTGCCAATATGCTCAGAGCATTCTAGCCAACCATTTACACTTAGGTCTTACCTATCAAGAGGACATTCTTTCACAAGTCTCGTGGTTGCTTTAGATGCAGCTTTGCAAACTGGAGCCATGCTGCTCTGATCCTTTTTTAGAAAGAAGTCTTTCTCTTGGCCACCCTGCTAAACTTCTGGACTTGTTTATTTCTTGCTAATTGCATGGTCATATACTTGAATATTTAACATGGCAGAGGCTTCAATAGTCTGAGCTTTAGCTCTAAGGCCGGTTTCACACTTGCGTATGGAGCAGCTGCGGACTTCCTCCGTGAAGCCCCGCCCTCTGCCGCTAGCTCCGCCTACTTCTGCATGCGGCCGGCATGCGGCCTGTGTACCTATATTTAACATTAGGTACGCAGGTCGTGCCGCTGTATGCGGAGGCTGCCGCATGCGGCGTTTTGACGCTGCAGCTACCAGCGTAGGACGCAGCCTGTAGCATTTTTTTTTTCTTATCTGCAGCGTCAAAACGCCGCATGCGGCACCATCCGCATACTGCGGCAGGACCTGCGTACCTAATGTTAAATATAGGTACACAGGCTGCATGCAGAAGTAGGCGGAGCTAGCGGCGGGGGGCGGGGCTTCACGGAGGAAGTCCACAGCCTGACGCAGATCAGGAAAACGCTGGTGTGAAACTAGCCTTAGATTTTTTTTTTTTATTTTTTTTTTTTTTTTTTACAATTTCTTTGAGACTTGCACATTCTGACCTTGGGAGGAACATGCTAGGATGTCCACTCCTGGAAAGATTTTCCACTGTCTTGGATAATCTTTTATTTTATAATGGTGGACTCTAAATTGTTTGGAAATGTCCGTCTAACACTCCCCACATTGGTGGGCAGCAACTATTGCTTTTCCCGATCATTACTCATGACTTGCTTCCCTTTTTGAATTGTATTAACACACTGGAATTCTCCAGACCAGCAAATTGCCAAAGCTTCTGCTTTTATGGAGGGGTCATTCCATGTCAAGTGAATCAATGATTTTTACCACTATATTTTTAATTCTTTTGAGATTTTGTTATTTGGTAATAGTGTCAGAGAATGCAAAATGTGAAGGAAAAAAAATTCTAGATATTTTTTTTTTTATTGATTTTCAAAGTTCAGAAAAAGTGCGAATTTCGGTGTTGCCTGCCTTTACATTTCTCCCCATAACTCAGGCTAGAAAAGAGATAGAGAAACAAAATTAAACACCATTCTACTCAGAACTGTACAGGCTTTCACCAGATATGTCACAAGAGTATCTTTAATAATATTTTACCTATGCGAACGCAAGCGCAAAACTTTAAAACGCATTTCCGAAAAAAACGTTTAATTTAAAAATTTCAAAAACTGCACATGTGCCTGTTATGCTCCTGTTCACATCTGTACCAAAATACAAGCTGGGATCGTGATGGGATCATATTTTAAAAAATAAAACTATTACAGTGTCAGTTCAAAAATCTTGATTTCAGGTCTGTTCAGCCTGTGGTGTAGAAGTGTGGGGTCTATATTTACCAAATAATCCATGATTGCTAGATATTACTGTATTATTTTATTATGTTAGAGCTTAGAAGCAGGAGAGGACAGAGGAGAAGCTTTGTTAGGGCTGAGAATGACCAGGGGTACACAGTGACTGCAGAGCAGATGACAGGCCGGCAGCTCGGGCCTCCAGAGGCCGTATTCCCACCAAATCTTATCACCCAGGCAACTCCTCAAATGGAGGGAGAAAAATACTCTTAACATCCAGTTCATGTATTGTACAAACCAGGACTACGGGGAGGAGGAGAGTTTGTTATAACATCAGTTACAGGAAGCAGAACCCATCACAGGGACTCAGCAATACCGGACTGTCATCACATGTAGTGGAAATAAAGACAGTGACGTCCATGACGTGGTAGAAGGCGGCACAAGATCGGCAATGGACGACACAACTGGCTATGTGACCTGTGAATATGATCGGCGCTGGCGGCTACTGGACTCTCCAAAGATTGTGAAAATGAAGACGTAGAAAGGACTTTTCTGCACCTTCTGGTCCAGCGCCGTCCTTTGTGTATCCAAGAAAATCAGACATTGTAAAAGTGAACAAAAAACAGATATAACTCAGGTGGAGCCGAGCACCATGACAGCCGCACATACTCTGACACAGAAGGAAACGGCCATTGCTAGTGAGCGCTTATGGACAAGATGACATTTCACCCACTAGAAGGGACACATTGATGATAACAGGCCAGTGTAAAAACCTACCATTAATTGTTTGATTAGTTCATATTTTATAGTACGAGGATTTAACTACTGGACTATTCTTCTTAAACACTTCAGAAATGACATGTTTAGTGATATAGTAGAAAAAAAATTGTTCCATGTATAAATAGGTGGTAAAAATATTGGTTCTTTTAATCTGGTTTTTAACATATTAGGATCAGACTGTATTTAGAAAACCACACTTGAGGATATGATCACGTTTTTTCTTTTGGCTTGTTCAATGCATTCAGGTTGAAAATGCTGAGCAAGTTGTGTTATGATAATTAAGATGTATTTATTCTGGCACTTCGGTATTTGTTTTTTGCGTTTCTTTATTGTTACATATAAGTGTTGAATGCAATAAGTTGTAATTTGAAAAGAAAAGGGGAAGAAACTCACACAAACATAAAATCAGATGATTCAAAGCTTAAAAAAATACAAACTTGATAGATCCCAAGTTGAATCCCTGTACAAATATAAACAAGGACACAAGTAACACACATGCATGTTTTCACAATTTTAAAACATACGTTTTTTTCAGAATTGCACATCAAAATGTTTGATTTGATTTCACCAAAACAAAATATAAAGAAACATAGTCTTGTGACATATCACATGAAAGCTGGTACCGTTCTGAGAAAAATGATGCCTCTCCCACCTCTTTATCTTAATTCTAGCCCGAGATATGATAAAAAAATGTAAAGCCATACCAGGCCAAAATCTGTGCTTTTTTAAAATTTTAAAAATCTGTAAAAAATAAACTGAAGAGAAAAATTCTAAACTTTTAATTTGTAATTAACTAAAGTTATACTTCATAAAAATAAAAAAAATCTAAAGACGTCAGGTAAAAAAAATATTCATATTTGGATCACTTGATATGGAATGACCCGGAGCTGGTCACAATTAATTAGCAGCGGCTGACTTTTACTGGGCCTCATAAATTCTTTGGGGGCAGTATGGGTGTATATTACACATTGTTTCTGATTTTAGTCCTCGTTTTTGTTAAAATTAATGCCAAAGGCTGTTACTATTGCATCTGGAGTTGTCCCTAACAGCCTTGGATATCTCATGTTTTTGATGTTTTGTTCTTTTTACTTGAAGACCTTAGATTTGGTACACCAATTCAATCGTGGTTGTCCTCAGAAAGGGTTTTAAAGATTATTTGTATACGTGCCTGAAGCAGTTAACACATGTATTGGTGCATATTTTTTTGTTTGTTTTAGTACTCTTAGATCTAATATATTTTGGTGGTGTAGTTTTTCTCACATATACCATAATTTTATATTTTCTTTCTGCTACAGGATAATTTTCCATTTGATCCTCCATTTGTTCGAGTAGTATCCCCTGTACTTTCTGGGGGGTGAGTATTAAAATTGATGAGACCTTTATTTTTTTTTTATTTATATAGCACCATTAATTCCATGGTGCTGTACATGAGAAAGTGGTTACATACAGGGTTATAGATATCATTTACAGTAAACAGGTTTACAGTGACAGACTGGAACAGAGGGGAGAGGACCCTGTCCTTGCGGACTTACATTCTATTATCTTTAGTTCTATTGTATAAATAAGTCACACAATACAATATAGAGCCGGGCTTTCACAACAGAAGATCAATATAACACATTTGCTCTAATATGTGAGAAGGGCTCAGGTTGAGTTTGCTTTTAGATGTCTACTCCAGCTTAACCCCTTCACTCCATGGCCTTTTTTTTTTTTTTTTTTCCCCCATTTTTCTTCCAAGAGCCATAACTTTATTTTTCCATGCCCATGAAGGTATGAGGGCTTGTTTTTTGCGGGACTAGTTTTACTTTTGAATGAAACAATTCCTTTTATCATGTGATGCACTGGAAAGCAGTAATTCCAAGTACGTTGAAATTGTGACAATAGTGCAATATCCGTTTTTTGGAGTTATTTACCATGTAGTCTATACGGTAAACCTGACTTGGCAATAGGATTTTGTGGGTCAGTTTTTGTTTTGTTTTTCTGAAAATTTTCTTCACCACAAATTTTCCGAGATCCACAGGATGTCGGGCTGTCCGAGGGCTTACTTTTTTAACTCTCTGTGCAGACTTTTCTGGATACCATTTTCAGGTAGATACGACTTTTTGATCCCCTCTTATTGCAATGTTGTGGCGGCCAAAAGCGTAATTCTGTCAGTTTGACGGTTTTTTTTTTTTGGTTTTTTTTCTCCTCTCCTTGCTCTTCTTAACAATCAAAATTAATTTATTTTATATTTCGATCAGATTTTTGCTAACGCTGTGATACCAAATGTGTGGGGTTTTTTTTGTTTTTTTTTTAAATATGCGGCGAAAGGGGTGATTTGAACTTTGTTTTATAGTTTTCATATTTTTAAACTTTTTTACTGTATTCCCTCATGGGACTTAAACATAGTCTGATCACTTGTTCTACTGTTATGTATAGCTAAAATCCTGATCTCCTCCTATGAATGCTTGCTAAATGCTGACTTTGACAGGAGAATCGTAATGAACAGGCACAGGGGTCTTCAGCAGACCCTCGGCTGTTATTACAATCCATCAGAGCACTGCGATCATGTCACAAGTATGCAGATGGGAGCATGGAATGATGTGCTCCCCTGCCAATGCACGATAAATGCCACGGTCAAAGATTGACAGCGGAATTTAACAAGTGAACATATTATAGGCATGTAAAGGCTGATAAAATCAGTCGACGTGTGGTGAAAGTCAGGTAACCGGCTTATGACGTACCGGTACATCATATATTGGTAAGGGGTTAAAGAAATTTGATTTCTATTGCCTAAACAATTTTTTACATGCCAGTGACTATTGCATTGAAATAGAGATGCGTTATGGATTATCACAATTGTAGTAGGACCCCTCTGAGTATTAGCAACTATCTAATGTTAGTGGCTTGCCTGAGTAGTATCGCTGGATGTTGCAGAACCCCTTAGCCTGGAGTCACACCAGCGAGCGCATCCGATGCGAGAGCAATATGCTAATGACACTCAGCTCCTGAGTCAGTGCTCTGTGCCCCGATCCTCTCACAAGAGAATTGCAGTATCGGTGTGGAGGAGAAGGAGAAAGTCATTTCTACATCTCCTTCCTTGCCGGCGTCTGCAGGAATCGCACTGCACTCTGGTGACATCTGAGTGCAGTCTGATGTTTCACATGCACCCATAGACTTCTATGAGTGCGTGCAATCTGATTTTTGCAGCATGCTGCGACTGTTTTTGTGTGAGCGAGCCATTATTTGAGAATGGAAGTACACTGGCTTTACTTGGTAGAAATAAAATGTCTTCTGCTTTCTTCCAGGTATGTACTGGGTGGAGGTGCTCTGTGCATGGAGCTTCTTACTAAACAGGTAGAGTCGGCAGCTTGCCTGCCATATAATTCTATTGTTAACTGCTTTATTGTAAATATGCTTAAAACCCATTTAAAAGACCTTTTTCCTCTCAATTACTATTCAGGTCCTGTATTTAACAAGAGGACCCATCCTTTTTAAGCAGCTTCCAATAGATTAGATCAAGTGAAAGACAGATTTTAAAATCCCATTCAGAGATAAAAATATGTTTGTTTTTTTTTAATTAACGTTTTGTAACTTTAAGATTTGTAACTTTCCATTCCTCTTTTAGGGCTGGAGCAGTGCCTATTCCATAGAGTCTGTTATCATGCAAATTAATGCTACCCTAGTTAAAGGGAAAGCCCGTGTGCAATTTGGAGCCAATAAGGTGAGGCATAGGAGCCCATGAGAGAATAGTGAGCTGCAATTACCAGCATTACTAACATTGTTTTCTATTTTCCAGAATCAGTATAATCTTGCTCGAGCACAGCAATCCTACAAATCACTAGTACAGATCCACGAGAAGAATGGTATTTTCTTCTTTACAGTAATGTATATAAACTTTTCTGAGGTACTAGATGCAAGAAGAGAGTAGAAAACTATAGGCTATGTAGTTGGTATCAATGATTAATAACAGAAGGAGATCTAAACCAATGTAGAAATGGTTTAGGGGGATGCAGAAGCATATACTCCTGTGATTCTCTAATAGTACTCCTTTAAGCTTTATTATAGATTTCTAACGCCTTTCTGATATCTGCCACAAGGTGAGTTCACCCCATACACAGCAGGTATTGGCTATGTTAGTCAGGACCTGCCTCTGACAACCACAGGTGGCGTACAGCACTGCCTGCGATTGTTTACCTGTTATAGGGACTGTCTTCACAGAATGACTGTTCAAACTCTGTCCTGCCGCTCTGTGCTTGACGATGGGGCTGATCATTGAAGTACACCTCTCCACCTGCCTGTTTTCGCTCCATTTCCACCCCCTTCTTTGACAGGTCTGGCTTCATAGAGATCTGCCGTAAAGCACCAAGCATCTGTTCTTGGTTTGAACAGTCATTCTTTGCTGACCGTCCCGTTTTTAATGGCCACTATCAATCGGACAGCAGGGGGGCGCGATGTTCAGTGCGACCATTGGCGCACCCATGATGTGTTGGAAAGTCGCTGATGGGTTGTAATGACAGCAGGGAGTCTGTTGAAGAACTCTGTGCTTGTCATTACGGCACCTGTGGCCAGGTTTCAAAGGAGATCCTGATTTTCTCTATATGCAGCAATACTGTTATTGCTGTATATAGTACCAGTAATTGGATCGCAGGTTCAAGTATCCTAGGGGACATAATAAATCCAAAGAAAAGTGGGGAACATAATCAAGGCTTTCTTTTCTCCCGTTAAAAATAAAGATGCTAAAATAAAAGTACATGCATGGTAACGCCACGTTCAAAAAGATATCATTCAAGATATAAAAATAACCCAATAAACTGTGAACAGAAAAGAATAAGAACACCAAAATTACCATCCGGTTTTTTTTTGTTTTTTTTGGCTGCTGCAATGCTACAAAGAATCCTGCAATAAGCTATCAACATGTTATATCCATCCCAAAAATTGTATCCTGAAAAAACTCTCGCCTTGCAAAAATAAGCCATTTCCACAGCTCTAACGGCTGAAAAACTAAAACTTAATGGGTCTCAGAAAATGGCAATACAACCAAACTGTAATTTTTCAAAACTTTGAATTTATTTTTTTTGCCACTAAAATAATAAAACCTTGACATGTTTGATATGGCCATAATCCTACTGATGAGGAGAATCATATTGCGAAGTATTTTTTTACCAAACAATTCCTAAAATAAAACAATGTTTACTCTGTCGCCTCATTGGGGGACACAGGACCATGGAGTTATGCTGCTGTCCACTAGGAGGCGACACTATGCATAATCTGAAAAATTAACTGTGGCTCCTTCTCTGCAGTATACACCCCTGGACGGCATCAGCCTTCTCCAGTTTTTGCTTAGTGTCGCATAGGAGGCACACCTAAGACGTTTTTTCTTTTACTCCGTTTTTTTCCGACGGATTACAGATGAAGAAAAGTGGGTCTCCTGCGAGACTCCTGGCATGGCTCCTTCCTCGGCCCCCTATTACGGGGTGCCCGGTTGAAGTAGAGATGGCTATTCCCCATGTTGCTCCTTCCCCAGTCCCTCGGGTGCTGGTTCGAAGTCGAGACCCCCACTCCTTCCCCAATTCCTTTTGGTTTCTGGGTTGAGGTCGAGGCGAGGATAAAGGCCCCTGAAGGTGACAACAGCACCCTCCCTATCCCCCTCTGGGGGTATTAAATTGAGACACCTCAGGTAGGGCCTGTATAGGCAGCATTTTACAGCTCCCAGCAATGGGCCAGCACACTGTGCCTGCATCCAGGGACCCCAGCCCAGCTGCGGGCTCCTGTTGGGGCCGGGGGGAGTGCAGGCAGGCATGGCACACACACAGGGCTCCCTGCGCCCCTGTCTCTGCGGCAGCACCAGCTCTATACTGCCTCAGGGGGACCCCTCACCGGGCCCCCCTTCCGCTTACAGCCCCACCGCTATCCTGCCTTTAAATCCGGGTCGGGTCCGGTTGAGATCCGACCCTCTCCCGGACTTTCGCGCCGGCCTGGAGCCCTTCTGGGCATCAGGCATCTAATTTAGGCCCCGGCTTCGGCCTAGCTGAAGCCACCGCCTCCTCTCCACCCCCCGCCCCCCGGATGACAAATATGATACTCTACAGTGTCAGAGGGGGCGGATCGAGACAGAAAGGGCGCGTTTTTACACAGCTTTGCCGCCTTTTTCTCAGCTCTCTGCCCCCTTCTCCCCCTGCCTCTTCTCCTCGACGGCCATTTCTACTGCAGCAAGGATTAACCCTGCAGGACCAGGCCAGCCAGTTTCCGGGGGACACAGGACTGTGGATCTTCGGCGCTGGACCTAGGGGCAAACTGGTGGGGTAAGATCACAGCTGGGTTGTTTTACTCGGCTGTGAATCCATATTCCCTATAAGGCTCCCCTATAGGGTTCTCTGCATAGCTACCCCTATAACGTCCTCTGCAAGCCCTTCTGCACTCTGTGCACTATGCCGGGCTCAAGGTCCAAGAGAACCAGGCAGGACTGCTATTATGCATTCTGCACAGCCTGCAGGACCGCTCTCCCCAGTGGCAGTATCTACCCACACTGCCAGGACTGCACTCAGACTACTGTGTCAGAGCCCCAAGAGGCCCCTGCCAATGCTTCTGTGTCTAATGCCACGCCGGAATGGGTCACTCAGATGTCACAATCTGACGGTCTATAGATAACCTAACATCCACATTGCTTCAGGCTCTGCAGAGTCACGCCTCGGTATGACCGTTACCCAAAGGGAGAGCTTGGCTCAGGGACAGAACGACCCTGGCACATCCACGTCTTAAGTCAGGACGCAAGCGGACCCACAGTCCATCTACGTCATCCCATAGCACTCGGTCATCCCCTTCTAGGGAGAGACACCGTAGTTCCAGGTCAGCTAGACCGTCCCCTTCCAGGGACAGACAATGCAGATCTCCGCAATCCCCGACCAGAGAAGGCCTCCTCCCCAGCTCACCCAGCAGGGGACGCCTCAGTGATACACAGGATTCGGAAGGCATCTGTGACTCCGACTCAGATAAGGAAACGGAGGGCTCACTGATCCCAATCCCCCCTAGCAATACTGCGCTGGTTGAGGACTTAATGTCTTCCATCCATCGGGTGCTGGACATTTCTGATCCGCCACCAGAGGCCCCAGAACACAAGATTTCCTTTGAAGGACCTCTGAAGCCGTTTTCTCTAACCACCCAGAGTTTAAAGCGATCCTTAAAAAGCAGCTCACAGCCTGAGAAAAAATTAGCTAATTGAAAATATCTGGAGGCAAGGTACCCCTTCCCGCAGAAGGATACCAAGGAGTGGACAGACCCACCCGAAGTGGACCCCCCAGTCTCTAGACTAGCAGCACAGACCCTCCTTTCACTGCCAGATAGCTCAACCCTCAGGGACGCAGCAGACCGGTAGGTTGAACGCATGGCTCGTTCAATTTTCGAGGCCGCAGGGGCATCCCTGGCTCCCGCGTTCGCTTCAGTTTGGGCTGCCAAGGCCATTCTGGCCTGGGCCAAAAATTTACAAGCTCTCCAAGCATCCGCTCCTGAGCTGTCAGACCAAGCGGTTCAAATAGCAGTCGTAGCAGATTACATGCTTCATGCAGCTCTGGATTCAGCAAGGGGTGTAGCGGGGATAGCATCAAACGCCATCACCATTCGGCGTATCCTCTGGCTGCGGGAATGGAAAGCCGACGCAGCCTCAAAGAAGTCCCTCACGCACCTCCCCTACCTCAGTGGGCGTCTTTTCGGTGAACAGTTGGACACGATATCCAACGCTACCGGGGGTAAGAGTACCTCTTTTCCCCAACTGAAACCTAAACGCACTTACAAGAAGGGTAACCAAACTCTATTCCGATCCTTTCGGAATTCTTCGGGCTGGTCCGTCTCGCGTCCAGCACAAAATCGTAACCGTTCCCCACGCAGGGCCAACTCACGATCAACGCAAAGGTCGGACAAGACCTGGCAGTCAAAAGCAGCCCAGTCCAAACCTAGAGGAGGAAAATGTCAGACTTTCTCCTCATCATGACTCACGGACCCCGGAAGACACCACACCCGTAGGCGGCCGACTCTTGCTCTTTCATCAAGTCTGGCTGCCTATTACAGAAGACAGGTGGGTCAGGGAACTAGTGTCCTCCGGATACAAAATAGACTTCACCTCCAACCCTCCGGACCGATTCTTCCTCTCTGTCCCCCCAAAACCACCAGCCAAGGCTCGTGCCTTCTGGAAAGCGATCTCGCTTTTTCAAGCAGGAGTCATAGTATCGGTCCCCATGGCCGAGCGCTGCCAAGGTTTCTACTCCAATCTATTCGTAGTTCCCAAGAAAGGATGCAGCGTGCGGCCCATACTGGACCTAAAACAACTCAACAAATACATACGGGTCCGTCACTTCCGCATGGAGTCCCTTCGGTCCATTATTGCGTCCATGGAGAAGGGAGAATATCTCGCCTCCATAGACATACAAGACGCATACCTGCATATACAGATTGCACCTGCTCATCAGAGATTTCTCAGGTTCGCAATCGACCAGGACCACTACCAGTTCGTGGCTCTCCCGTTCGGACTCGCCACGGCTCCCAGAGTGTTTACCAAATTCATGGCAGCCACCATGGACGTCCTGCACTCCAGAGGCATAGTAGTCGTTCCATACTTGGACGATCTACTCAAGGCTCCCACCTTCAAGGACTGCGAGCTCAGCGTCTCAATCACAATCGACACTCTGAGTCGCATGGATTGGTTAGTCAACCTACAAAAGTCATCACCAACCCCGAGTCAGTCTCTGACCTTCCTGGGAATGCTATTCAACACCTCCACGGGTCTAGGGCTCCTTCCCAAGGACAAGGCACTGGCTCTCCGTCTAGGAGTTCGCAACCTCCTCCGCAAACCCCCTCGATCTCTCCGGTTTGCCATGAGAGTCCTAGGCAGGATGGGGGCAGCAATAGAAGCCGTCCCATTTGTCCAGTTTCGTCTCAGGCCTCTCCAACCAGCCATCCTCAAGTCCTGGGACAAGAACCCTTTCTCGACAGGGAGTTCCGGCTAATGTCGTCAACCAAGAGGTCCCTGCACTGGTGGCTCAAGCCAACCTTGCTAGCAAAGGGGAAATCCTTTCTCACAGGTCATTGGAAAGTTCTGACCACCAATGCGAGCCTGACGGGTTGGGGTGCAGTGCACCTACACCACAGGGCAAGTGGTCCCCAGTGGAAGCGACCATGCCCATCAACATCCTGGAAATTCGTGCTATCCTCCTGGCATTGAGGGCCTTCAATCACTTACTGGCAGCCTCTCGCATCAGAATACAGTCGGACAATGCCACGGCTGTGGCATATGTGAATCGCCAAGGGGGGACCCGCAGTACCCAGGCGATGCGAGAAGTGTCACACATCCTCCGCTGGGCGGAGGACACAGGGTCGGTTCTCTCGGCGGTCCACATTCCAGGTGTGGACAACTGGGAAGCAGACTTCCTCAGCCAACAAGAAATCGAGTCTGGAGAGTGGTCTCTCCATCGTGAAATTTTTCGCCAGATCTGCCATCGCTGGGGGACCCCGGATGTGGACCTAATGGCATCCCACTTCAATGCCAAGGTCTCCAACTTCATGGCCAGAACACACGATCTGCGGTCGCTGGGAGCAGACGCTCTGGTTCAGGACTGGACCCAGTTCCAGCTTCTGTACATTTTTCCACCTCTCCCCCTGATATCCAGAGTGGTGAGGAAGATCAAACAAGAGGGAGTTCCAACCATCCTAATTGCACCGGACTGGCCCAGACGTACATGGTACGCCGACATCGTACAACTTACAGCAGATGCCCCCTGGCGTCTCCCCTACCGCCACGATCTTCTATCACAAGGCCCGTTCTACCACCAGAACTCAGGGGCTCTCAATTTGACGGCGTGGCCCTTGAGACCTGGGTTCTAACCCAGGCAGGGCTCTCGCCGGACGTCATTGGAACCATGATCCGGGCACGGAAGCCAGCCTCTGCCAAGATTTTACCGTACCGGGAAAGCTTTCTTTACCTGGTATGAATCTCGTGGCCAGACCCCACTCCCTTATTCCCTACCCAAAGTACTTGATTTTCTCCAATCGGGTCTGGAGGCCAGGCTGTCATTAGGCTCGCTTAAGAGCCAGGTGTCAGCCCTCTCAGTGCTTTTTCAAAGGCGCATTGCTACCAAGCTGCAAGTAAGGACTTTTCTTCAGGGGGTTTCCCGATTGGTTCCCCCCTACAGACGACCACTAGAAACGTGGGACCTCAACCTGGTCCTGACAGCATTGTAGGAACCACCCTTCGAACCCCTAAAGAGGTCCCGCTCCACCTTCTCTCCCAGAAGGTGGTTTTCCTGGTGGCAATCACCTCGCTATGCAGGGTGTCTGAACTGACAGCACTCTCTCCTGCAGACGGCCCTTTATGGCCTTTCACCAGGACAAGGTAGTTCTTCGTACGGTCCCATCCTTCCTTCCGAAGGTTGTGTCCAACTTCCACCTCAATGAGGACATTTCACTACCATCCCTTTGTCCGGTCCCGGTTCATAGAGGGGAGAAGGCTCTGCATACGCTTGACCTTGTCAGGGCATTGCGTATATACGGGTCTAGGACTGCGTCCTTCCGGAGGTCTGATTCTCTTTTCCTCCTTCCGGAAGGCAGCCACAAGGGTCTGCCAGCTTCCAAAGCTACCCTTGCCAGGTGGATCAAATCCACCATGCAAGAGGCCTACCACCTTAAGAATTCTCCTCTTCCAGCCGGTATTATGGCACACTCTACACGGGCGGTAGGGGCCTCCTGGGCCATTCGGCACTAGGCTTCGGCACAAGTGTGTAAGGCGGCCACTTGGACTAGCCTACAAACGTTTACTAAACACTACAGGGTTCATACCCAGTTCTCAGCGGACGCGAGCCTGGCTAGATGTGTTCTGCAGGCGGCGGTTCCCCAAGTATAGGGGCCTGTCTGCACAATATTCGTCCATTGCTTCCCACCCAGGGACTGCTTTAGGACGTCCCATGGTCCTGTGTCCCCCAATGAGGCGACAGAGTAAAGGAGATTTTGGTGTACTCACCGTAAAATCTTTCTCTTGGCCTCTAATTGGGGGACACAGCTCCCACCCTGTTGCCCTTTCCGGGCCGTTGTAACTGTTGAGTTCTCATATTGTTTTCTTGAGCTCGTACATAGTTGCCTTCTTACAGGCATAATTGTTATTCATGTTCCTCCTACTGCTTTTGCACCAAACTGGAGAAGGCTGATGCCGTCCAGGGGTGTATACTGCAGAGGAGGAGCCACAGTTAATCTTTTTCAGATTATGCATAGTGTCGTCTCCTAGTGGACAGCAGCATAACTCCCCCCCCCCCCCCCCCCGGTTTTACATTACATTATGTGGTAAAATGAATGGTGTAATTCAAAAATACAAGTCGACATGCAACAAACAAGCCCTTATATGTCTCATGTGGACAGAAAAATAAGTTGTAACTCTGGGAAGGTGGAGGGAATAAGCGCATGAATGAAAATTGGCTTTGGTGTGAATGGGTTATGTTTGAGTTGGGTTTTGGTTGTCGATAACTCCATCTGAGCCGTTCTCACATATTAGAGAGGAGGAAAAAAGACGGAAATTGGCCACATCAGGAAGGTGGGGTTAAAGCTAAAATAGGTTTGGGTTAAAAGTTGGTCATTGGGGTTCCAGCTGATGGAATCCCCTCTGATCGCTAGAATTTGGGTGACCATGAGGAGTATGAATCAACCTAGTGGACATGTGATGTTTTGTTTTCTGGACCATTGTCTTGTATTTACACTTGTAAACATGACTTTACAATATTACTAGTCTATAGGATAAGTACAGTGCTCTGCTGTAAATCATAGATTTCTTTTCTTTTTGTATATAGGCTGGTACACTCCTCCAAAAGAAGATGGGTAACTTGAACCGAACCTGGACCAAGATTTAAACCATTTTGTTTTTCTATTTCTTTCCAAAACCGATCCGATATTGCCCTTTTTTTGGTCCTCTGTACAGAATGTTAGTTTATTAGATAAAGAACTGTCAGACCTGACCTGTATATTAGACCAAGTCTGCATCTCTGGCAACGAGAGCAGCTGCCTTTACTGAAGAGGCCACTCCAAATATTTTAACGCCCTATTTAAAGAAGAAGATATAGCTTAGTTACAGCATTCCACTTTTATTAGACTGTTGTAAATTGCTTTCACTTCGTTCATGTGTTTTTTTTTGTTTTGTTTTGTTTTTTTTTTTTGTTTGTTTGCAGAATGTTCTCTGCAAAATAAACTGCTTTGTATAGTTTCATTTAAAGCCAAACAAATGTTTGATACTATTAAAATTCTAAGAACAGTTTTTAAGAAGTTGTTGCAGCAGGTGATTCTAGTACCCGGGCTACAGTCAGATATCAAAGAACATTGTAGCATTGCCAAATATGTTGTGGTAGATTAAACTAAAAGGCCATTAAATAGAAATATCTGAATGGCTTGAAAAATGCCAGCTTGGGGCTTTTTTTTCCCCCTTTTAGGATCGGAGGAGATTATTTAACTGCAATGACTCTTTCAAAAATGTTAAGGATTTTGCAATTATTTGCTTATTCTGGTTGTAGGACATTTTACTAGTCTGCATCTAAATGTCTGATGTACATTTGCAACAAACCCACATGTTATAGTATACAGTAGTTACAGTGGTTATTTGTCATCCTCTTCCAGTTTCTGAAAAGGGTAACCACCCAGCCTAAACCCTAGGCTACACTGGTAGCGTGAGATGGCGGAGTAACTACTGTAATCACATGGATTCAGCTTCCTGCCTTTTTTAACCTTAGTCTATGTGCATTGTTTCTAAATTGGAGTATGACTACCCATCCCCAAAAAGTTCCTAGGACGTGCATCTAGATCATTGCACCTAAACTGCCCCTGGAATTTACACCTTGGCCTGCTTAGTCTATTGGTTACAGTCTCAGTAGTGTGGGGGGTATTTTTTTTTTTCTCCCTGTTTCGCGCATTTATTTTTCTGGTACTTTTAATACCCATGGAAGCAAACCAATGTCTAAGATTATTATGTTTTCTTTTTTACGGGTTGTTGCAATTCTGTTGACTTTTTTTTTAAATTCAATGTGAATGGCACATAATCAAGACTTTGAATAGGCAAGAGACTGTACAGCTTTGTATAAAGAGGGTTAGCAGGAGACATTGTTCTTCAGGATGACCGCTCTATAGACATTGTAAACTTGACATCGGCCCACATTTATTTGTTTTCTCCTCGCCAAATGTCTTTTAGTTTGTAAGTAGACATTACTTTTGTATAGTAAGGGTTAAAGGTGGGGTTCGCTCTATGGTTGCCTTTTTGTGTTTTTAATAGGGTGAATCTGTGCTTTCTGATAGAGGAAATGGCATTTATTTGGACTCTGGTAAAGTTTTCGATACTTTGTTTCAGGGAAGACGCATTTTTCTCTAACAGTCTCTGACATTTCAGATACCAAACTGTGAATAGAGCCATACAAAGTTTACTCAGATCTGTAAAAAAAATTTTTTTTTCTGAAGACCTTCAACCCGTTCTAATCTGTAGGTCTGTCTACTGCTATTCCTTTGTGGGTTCCCCCGTTACTTTACAGATTGACCCCATTAGGATCACTGCTGTTGTATCTTCATGTGTATTTGTTTACCTCTAACACTTGGTATGCAGAGCAAGATGGCGCAAAGCTTTTGTTCTGGATCTTGCCATTTATTGTCTGAATCCCCCATAACAGATATGCAATATTCTGCTATGTTGATGTTTGTTTTGTTAATCTCCAATATGGTTTGTACTATTGCAGACACCATTTCTGTGGGTACCTTGCAGGATCTGGCTAAAGATATTCCTCTCCCTGGGTGCTCCATTCTATATTTTTGCCTGTACATATGTTTTATAAGGCCCCACCACCACCAACCCCTGTTTAACATCTTTCGTTGAACCTTTAGGCAAGACAAAAACCTGAAAATATTCTAAGTGGAATTGATTTTTTTATAGGGTTTAGAAGGTTGCTGACTTGGCATGCTTTTGGGCTTTGTTTTGTTGTTTTTTTTTCGTTTCATTGCAGACTTATTTGGCAATGTACAGTAATCTGTAAACTTGCATCAAGTTTATGATTAAACCATTTTAAGATATAACTTGTTGATTCTGCGTTCTTAATTATTTCTCTCTGTACTGTAGATTCCTGCAGCATACATGAAATAAAATGGAACATGAAACAGCAGATATGTTTGTATTTTTGCAAATTGCTTTCTAAAAACAAATGGAGCAAAGGGGTAATGTAAAATCAATAATCCTGTGCTGCATAATTCAACTTTGCTCCTCCATATCCTCCACATTTGTTTTTATCCTGCCCACATGATTCCTTATGGAAGTAGACCATATATGAGCTAAAGATAGTGGTGGAAATATATGAAAACCATAGTTTATAGCCAGCATGCTTTTTATTAATGTAACCCAGAAGTGATCCTTCCAGGCACCACTCTCATCCATGAGTTGTCTGATGTAGCTCATTGCTTTGGAGCAGTGACATGCCCCAAAAGTATGATCTGCAAAAGAGGAGAGAAGCCAGCTCACTGTAGCTGCTTGTATTCTTCCGGAGCATGGAAAAGGTGTCGTTGCCAGAGACTATAGCAAAAGTAGTAAATGGTGAGGGAGCAAAAAAAAAAAATGTTTTTCTTTATCGCTTCATTGGGGGACACAGGTAACCATGGGGTGTATGCTGCTGACACTAGGCACAAAAGGGAAAATAGCTCCTCCCCAGCAGTATACACCCACCGACGGGCACCAAGCACCTCAGTTAAAGCTTAGTGTCTGTAGGAGGTGGACCTGGATCTAATCCCAGATCCGCATTTTTTCTTTCTTTATCGCTTCATTGGGGGACACAGGACAACCATGGGTGTATGCTGCTGCTAGGAGGCTGACACTATGCAAAAAAAGGAAAAGGCGTAGCTCCTCCCGGCAGTATACACCCACCGACAGGCACCAAGTACCTCAGTTTGTGCTTAGTGTCTGTAGGAGGTGGACCTGGATCTTCAGATCCGCTGCTAATCTTGATTCCTTTACAGGTTTTGTTGTTTTTAACATTTTGGCTTTTCTTTTTCAGATACAGCATTCAGGGTGCAATCTCCCACCCTGCCTCCCCAGGAGGGCGGCTGAGCGAGCAGTGTGGTGTCGTTCACATCGCAGCTCTCAGACCGCCGGCAGGACATTATCCCCTGTCACCCTCCCAGGTGCTCCAGGGTCTTTAAGGTGGCGGTCCTTCCCAAACAGTCCCCCTCACCCATCTCCTCGGAGAGGGCTGAGAGGAAGACGGTGGTCACCAGCGGTGACCCTCCCCCTTGTTTTGGGTTCGAGGCCGTCTTCTGGACAAAGGATTCTGTTCCAGCGACCCCTCTCTCATCGGGCCCCTGGTCGATCCTCTCTCCCTCTACCTGTGGAACCGGAGCATGCAGGTACCAGCGCTTCAGCAGCCGCTCCCCCGCAGCAGTATTTCCCTGTCTAAATATACAGTGCTTTCACACAGAGTCACGGCCGTTTTTTTAACTTTCACGGCTGCGGTCGGCCACGCCCCTCCGATAGGCCACGCCCCCCTTATCAGGCGCACTTTTTCGGCGCTCTTTTCCTCCTCCACTCAGAGGGGTTTTTACATCCCGGGCACACCCTTCCCTTTCAGTGCGGCCCTATCAGGAGCCTTGGCTTATTCCTCTCAGTACAGCACCGCCCCTTCTCTGCTGGCACTTCCTGCTTCAGCAGCTCCGTGCACAGGAGACATCGTGTGTTGGGGGACACGGACAACTCTGCTCTGCGGTGCAGTAGGATTGCGACGCTATATTGGCCCCTCCCTGGTATTATCCATACCACTAGGCCCTTTAGCCTTTTCTGTAGTATAGTGCTGCAGAATATCCTTATGTCCAACTCTTCTTCCTTACCAAACCTACCATAACTCACTACGCCTGTGCTCGTTGTAAGATAAAGTGGTCTGTAGGCCAATCGTCGCCTCTCTGCCAGTCCTGCAGTCCTCCTGCCATGTCTTCCCCGCAGGAAGCTTCTGACTCTCGGGATGGGGGCGCTCCCCCTCCCCCTGAGTGGGCCGTTGCTCTCTCGCAGTCGGTCTCTGATTTGACTAAGGTATCTCAGTCCCTGGTCCAGGCGCTTGAACGTCTTCCACAGCCTTCAGCCACCAGCGCTCCGACCGTCTTCCATGGCGAGTCAGCCGCACCTGACCCTGAACCACAGGGAGACAAATCAGCCAGCCGCTCTAGAAAGAGGACTCTGGCTCTTCGTCTGGTTCTCCAGGTCCCTCCGCAGCGCTCAAACTGCTCTCCTCCTCCCAATTCCCCTCTTCGGAGGAGGACATTGAATCTGATGTGGATTCCCAGTCCGGTTCTGACTCCGATTCAGACCAGGCTTCTAGCATGCAGGCTGTCGTAGATAGTCTTATTTCGGCTATATCGCTAACCCTCAAACTAAAACAAGACGAGGTTTCCCCCCAGGATTCCTCTGTTTCCTTAAGCTGGTGAAGCGTCCCTCTCGCTCCTTTCCTACCCATGAGGAGTTTGAGTCTACCCTGTCTAAACACTGGGAACATCCTGAAAAACGTTTTTCGGGTAGAAAACATCTGGACGTGCTCTATCCCTTTAGCGCCGATCTTCTCTCCAAGTGGGCTGAATCTCCCAAGGTCGATCTCCCGTCTTTCCTCCAAGACTGTTCTCTCCTTACCGGACGGCGCGTCGCTTAAGGACGCATCAGACAGACAAATTGAGGCGCTGGCCAAATCCGCTTTTGAGGCAACGGGTGCTTCCCTCTGCCCCAGCTTTGCTTCCACCTGGGTGGCTAAGGCCATATCTGCCTGGGCCAAGATTCTCCGCCGAGGCATTTTGGCTTCGGCCTCCCCTACCGAGCTGGCTGACCTCGCCGACCAGATTAACCACGCAGGGAAATACCTTCTCACTGCCTCCTTAGATGCAGCAGCCTGTTCAGCCAGGGCAAGCAGCAACATTGTCGCTATGCGCCGCATTCTTTGGCTCAAAGCATGGAATGCAGATGCTACTTCCAAAAAGTCTCTCACCAACTTGGCGTTTCAAGGTTCCAGGCTTTTTGGCGCTCGTCTGGATCAAATTATCTCAGACGCGACTGGGGGCAAGAGTACCTCTCTCCCCCAGTCCAAGCCAAAAAGCTTCTTTAACCCAAAGGCTCCTCTAACATTTTGCCCCTTTCGTCCGTTTGCAGCCTCAGATTCCTGTTCGCAACAAGAGCGACCAGCTACCACAGGTGAACGTAGAAAACCCTCTTGTGGAGATCCAGGGCTCCACCTCCCAGGTCTTCCGGACCTCGTTCCAACAGATACCGCTCCAAGTGACGGGTCGCCCCCACCTAGGAGTCTTTCCAGGGTGGGAGGCAGGCTTCTTCTCTTCAAAGACACCTGGCTGTCAGTGATCAGTGACGCTTGGGTCAGAAAGATTATCACCTCCGGGTACAAGATCGAATTTTCTACCCTCCCGGAAAATCGCTTCTTTTCTCTTCGCCACGACAGCACCCACTTGAGAGAGGGGATCCGCCCCTTAGGAACAGGAAACCCTATGGAGAGAATAAAAGGGGCGGTCCCCCTCGCTCCCACAGTTGGTTTCCTGTTCCTAAGGGAACCCATGGAGAAGAGGATACCTAGCCTGGATGCCGCCTGTGCGGTTTACCTGTGAGGACGGCAGGGGCTCCAGTGCTGGAAGCAGCGTCGGGGGTCCTGGTGTCAGTTTTCCCCCCTCTGCTGGCAGGCTCCGTGAGGCCAGGGCAGGAGGTCGCATGGATCACGGGCAGGAGGACGCATCAGCGGGCCTGCGGCAGGTATTCATGCTGGATGCGCAACGCTACTGCTAGCGATATGTGCGAGTGTGTAACTGCCATTTGGCTCCCCTAGAGGTGATGTGGAAGCGTCCAGGGCGAGAGCAGAGGAGAGATGATGCCGGGCAGTGCACACAAGATCCAAGATGGCCGCGACCCGGAAGTAGTGAGGACTTCCGGGTTCAACAGGAAGATGGCGGCGCCCAGCATTGAATGACGCCGGCTCTGATTCCTCGGCGTCCAAGCATGGCGACGCCACCTCAGGACTCAGCGGTGCCTTCAGAGGTCACAGCTAACTTCCCTCGCAGCAGCGCAAGCAGCGGACGAAAATCCTCCTCAAAGAGCACAAAAGAGAAGAGATCTGACCGATCTTCATCTCAGCCTGCGCTTGCATCTCCTCCTCTACGGCCGGTACCTTGACCATCTGCTTCACTGGGGTGAGTGTGTACCCTCCCTATTAAGCTAATCATGGCCCCTCTTATTTATATACCCTAGGCAAAAAAGTGATCGGAAAAATCGAAGCACAGACAATGTGCCTTATGTACCCAGCCCCTCCCGGATAATTACACAAAGAAAATGTGTTATGTCTGTATTGAGAGCACCTTACGTGAGGAAGCCTCTGTAAGATCCGAGGACATCAGACAGATGTTCAGGGACGAGTTACGAGCGTTCCGTAGTTCAGAAAGTGTAATTCTCCAAGATCAGATCATTCTTCTGATAAGGAAGATACGGATGTGTCCCTGGAATATAATTCCTCGGAAGGGGAGCAAGATATGTGCTTTCCTACAGACAGTATAGATAATCTTGTCAGGTCTGTATGTAACACCATGGGTATAAAAGAAAGTAAAGACCTTAGGACATCGCAAGATATAATGTTCGCAGGATTGTTAGAAAAGAAAAGGCCTACCTTTCCCGTAATAACACCAATCAAAGATCTGGTTAAGAAAGAATGGGAGAGTCAGGGGCAGAGAGGATTACCATCGTCATCAGAGGCGTTATCCCTTTAAGGATGAGGACATGTCTGCGTGGGTTAAAACCCCGAAGGTAGACGCAGCGGTGGCATCTACGTCCAAAAAATCCTTACTGCCTGTGGAAGATTCTGGTTCCTTACAAGCCCCCCTAGATCGTTAAGCTGACTCTTTGTTAAAACGGGCATGGGAGTCATGTACTGGGGCATTCAAACCGGCTATATCAGCTACATGTACGGCAAGGTCCATGTTAGTCTGGCTTAATGACCTGGAGGAAGGTCTAAAAGGGGGCCTGTCTAGAGAAAAACTGATCTCTTCTTTACCCCTAATCAGAGGCGCTACAGCATTTTTAGCGGACACATCTGCAGACTCTATCAGGTTGGCTGCCAAGTCAGCAGGCCTCACTAACGCGGCCCGTCGCGCCCTGTGGCTAAAAGATTGGAAGGGAGACGCCCAAACAAAAACCAAATTATGTGGCCTTCCTTGCCAGGGAGAGCATTCCGAAGACCCATCCTTAATAAAAGAAGGGATTTTAAAAAACCAAAACCGCTGGGCCAATAGAGATAACAAAGAGGCTCTTTTTTCGGGAAACGTCCATTTAAAATGGAAGACAAACCGCATTAATGCAGATTTGCCAGTAGGTGGCAGATTGTCCTTTTTCACCACACAATGGTGTGCAGTAACATCTAACTCCTGGGCGACTAGCCTCATAACTTCAGGCTTAAAATTAAAGTTTGCCCGAGTCCCTCCGGACTCATTCCTATTGACTTCTTTAAAGTCTCAAGCCCAACAACAATTTTTGGAACAGGAAATAATTAATCTCCTATCCAAGAGAGTATTAGTGGAAGTTCCGTTCCATCAGAGGGAAAAAGGTTTTTACCCCCCTTTATTTTTTATCCCAAAGCCTGACAGATCATATAGGACTATAATAAATTAAAAAAAAAAAAAAAAAAATTGAATCTTTCTAGTAAATCAAACCTTCACGATGGAATCAATTAGTTCCACAGTAAAACTTCTATTCCCTGGGTGCTTTATGGCAGTCCTCGACCTAAAAGATGCATATTACCATCTACCAATTTATATTGAACACCAGCAATATCTGCATGTAGCAATCATGATCAAGGGGCAAATGCGTCATTTTCAATACACAGCAAGGCCCTTCGGACTGTCAATAGCTCCCAGAGTCTTTACTAAACTAATGTCGGAAGTAATGTGGGTTTTAAGATTAAAAGATACCCTCATAGTTCCATGTTTAGATGACCTTCTGGTGGTAGAAAACTCCCCCTCACAATGTGAACAGCGCCTATCTGATACAATCTCATCTCTACAGGAAATGGGATGGTTAATTAACTGGGAAAAATCCAGATTATCTCCAACAACCCGTCAGACATTTCTGGGTCTTATCCTAGACTCTAAGGGTACCGTCACACAGTGGCATTTTCATCGCTACGACGGCACGATTCGTGACGTTGCAGCGTCGTATGATTATCGCTCCAGCGTCTTAGACTGCGGTCACACGTTGCAATACACGGCGCTGGAGCGATAATTTCATGACGTATTTGCGATGTAGAAGCCGTTGGTTACTGTGCGCACATCGTATACAACCTGTGTCACACAATGCAATCATGCCGCCACAGCGGGACACTAGACGACGAAAGAAAGTTAATAATAATAATAATAATAATAATAATAATAATCTTTATTTTTATATAGCGCTAACATATTCCGCAGCGCTTTACAGTTTGCACACATTATCATCACTGTCCCCGATGGGGCTCACAATCTAAATTCCCTATCAGTATGTCTTTGGAGTGTGGGAGGAAACCGGAGTGCCCGGAGGAAACCCACGCAAACACGGAGAGAACATACAAACTCTTTGCAGATGTTGTCCAAGGTGGGATTAGAACCCAGGACTCCAGCGCTGCAAGGCTGCTGTGCTATCCACTGCGCCACCGTGCTGCCGCTACGACGTACGATTCTCAGCGGGGTTCCGGATCGCAGTAGCGTGTCAGACACAGCGATATCGTAACGATATCGCTAGAACGTCACGAATCGTGCCGTCGTAGCGATGAAAATGCCACTGTGTGACGGTACCCTTAGGCTGTGTGCACACGTAGCAGATTTTTTGCGTTTTTTTCGCGGTTTTTCGCTATAAAAACGCTATAAAACCGCGAAAAGAACGCTAACATTAAGCATCCTATGTAACAGAATGCAATCCGCATTTTTTTGTGCACATGCTGCATTTTTTTCCTGAGCGGAATCGCAATCCAGAAAAAAACGCATGTTCATTAAAATTGCGGAATCGCGGCGATTCTGCACACATAGGAGTGCATTGATCTGCTTACTTCCCGCACGGGGCTGTGCACACCATGCGGGAAGTAAGCAGATCAAGTGCAGTTGGTACCCAGGGTGGAGGAGAGGAGACTCTCCTCCACGGACTGGGCACCATATAATTGGTAAAAAAAAAGAATTAAAATAAATAGCGATATACTCACCCTCTGGCGGCCCGACCTTCTACAGCGGCTTCCGAGGTGTGTGTGAAGGACCTGCGATGACGTCGCGGTCACATGACCCGCGGTCACGTGACCGCTACGTCAATGGAAGGTCCTGAACACACAGCATTAGGAACGGACGCCGCTGAGGTGAGTATAACCTTTTTTTTTTTTTTCTTTTTTTTTATTATTTTTAAACATTCGATCTTTTACTATAGATGCTGCATCTATAGTAAAAAGTTGGTCACACTTGTCAAACACTATGTTTGACAAGTGTGACCAACCTGTCAATCAGTTTTCCAAGCGATGCTACAGATCGCTTGGAAAACGCTAGCATTCTGCAAGCTAATTATGCTTGCAAAATGCTAGTTTTCTGCGGGTATATGCATGCAAATTCTGCATGCGATATACCCGCGGCAGGAGGCGCAGAATTGCCGCGGAAATTTCCGCGGAAATTCTGCAACGTGTGAACTTAGCCTGAATGTCAGCGATGCTTCCTCCCAGAATCCAAACAGTTACAAATAAAAAAGAAAGTACAATCAGTTATTAATAACCCGGTAATTTCCCTTAGAGAAGGTATGTCTCTTTTGGGTTCCTTTACATCATATATTCCGGCGGTTGCATGGGCTCAATTCCACACTAGGCAGTTACAATACACAATTTTACGTGAAGATGAAAAATTACAAGGACATTTGAGTAGTCACCTCTGCCTCCCATTAAATGTGTTAGAATCTCTCCACTGGTGGTTAGAACCAGACCATCTGATCGGTGGAGTCAACTGGGTGATTAAACCTTCAAAAATAATTTTTACTGACGCCAGTCCTACTGGTTAGGGAGCACATTTGGAAGACCAGATAGTTCAGGGCCAATGGTCTCTTAGTGAGTCGAATGAGTCCTCTAATGGAAGAGAGCTGAAAGCAGTTTATCATGCCATATGGAAATTCCTTCCACAGTTACACGGAACTCACACAAGGATACTGTCAGACAACATGACATCCGTTGCATATATAAACCATCAAGGAGGAACACGATCGGGAACTCTCATGTCTATAACAGACAAGATCCTATCTATGGCCGAGATACATCTCCGGTCTTTGTCGGCATTGCATGTCAGAGTAGTGGAAAATTCGAAGGCAGATTTCCTCAGCCGTCACACTCTCCACCAAGAAGAGTGGGTACTCAGTCGGCATATCTTCAAGATGATAGCCAAGAAGTGGGGCACCCCCGACATAGACCTGTTTGCAACAAGAGGCAACAGACAGGTGAAAAGGTTCGCTTCATTGTTCCTGTCCGACAACCCAGATATCCTAGATGCTCTCCAAGTTCCATGGACATTCCGACAACCTTATGCCTTCCCTCCATTAATACTCCCGACCGTAATCAGGAAGATAAGGGAAGACAAAGTGAGCATAATCCTAATAGCACCATTCTGGCCCAAGAGGCAATGGTTTTCGTGCCTCAGGGCCATGTCGGTTGCAGATCCATGGATCCTTCCAGAGACTCATGACCTTCTCTCTCAGGGTCCCTTCAACCACCCTCATGTGAAGGGCTTACGGTTGACAGCCTGGTGTTTGAAAGGCAACTATTAAAACTAAGGGGGTTTTCAGAGAGATTGATTGATACCCTTCTACTCAGTAGAAAGAGGTCTACAACAACCATATATGTGAGAATATGGGAAAAAATGTCTAACTTTCTACCCTGCAGCTCTATCAGAAGAAATTCCTGTTTCTGCAATTTTAGAATTTCTTCAGAAAGGACGTGACTTAGGCTTATTGGTCAGTACACTAAAAGTGCAGGTTTCTGCTCTAGGAGCTCTGTATAGTCACAATATTGCAGGAGACAGATGGGTAGCCCGGTTCATCTCAGCATGCCAACGAGCAGAACCAATCCAGATTCCCCACATACCACCATGGGATCTTAATCTAGTTCTAGAGGCCCTAACAGGAGGACCATTTGAGCCTATACACTCAGCCCATATAAAATATGTTACTCTTAAAACAACTTTCCTTGTTGCTTTAGTATCAGCCAGAAGAGTAGGCGATATTCAGGCATTATCGGTAGATCCTCCCTTTCTGTCATTTTTCCAGGATAGGATTGTCTTAAAAACAGACCCTTCTTACTTACCTAAAGTAGGGTCCAAGTTTCACAGATCCCAAGAGATCTTCCTTCCTTCCTTCCTTCCTTCCTTCTATAGTAATCCCACAAATCAGGAAGAGGAAAGGTACCATACTTTAGATGTAAAAAGAGCAGTAATAGCTTACCTAGACAGAACTAGCCCCTGGAGGAAGAGCAGGTCTCTTTGTTTCCTTCCAGGGCCACAAGAAAGGTTCTGGTGTCACGAAGAACACGTTGTCTCGATGGATTCAGGACGCAATTTGTCTGGCCTATTCAGCAAAAGGGAGAATCTGCCTGAGACTGTAAAAGCACACTCTACCCGGGCGATGTCTTCATCCTGGGCTGAGAGAGCGGAGGTTCCAATAGAACTGATATGTAAGGCCGCAACTTGGTCTTCTCCTACTACCTTCTATACTCACTATAGATTGGACTTGTCTTCCTCATCTGACTTGTGTTTCGGTAGATCAGTTCTTAACACGGTGATCCCTCCCAAATGACTATCTCTGTAAGTCTCTCAAGTGGGTGCTGTCGTGGCGAAGAGAAAACACCGGATTACGTACCGGTAATGCTCTTTTATAGAGCCACGACAGCACCCCTTCACTTCCCTCCCTAATAAGTAAATTTTATATATGAGCACTGATAAAGGTGAATGGTTCTTGTAGTTAGCTATACTTATGTTAACTAAAGATAAACGATGATATTGGATTGCCTACTAATACTGGTGGGCGGTTCCTCTCATTCTCTGTAACCCAACTGTGGGAGCGAGGGGGACTGCCCCTTTTATTCTCTCCATAGGGTTTCCTGTTCCTAAGGGGCGGATCCCCTCTCTCAAGTGGGTGCTGTCGTGGCTCTATAAAAGAGCATTACCGGTACGTAATCCGGTGTTTCTCTTTCGCCCCCCAAAGCAACCGTCCCATTTACCCGGCTTGCTTCAAGCCGTAACGTCTCTGGTCGCCGCCGGAGTCGTAGTTCCCGTTCCTTCCGAAGAACGTTTTTGCGGGATCTACTCGAACCTTTTTGTAGTCCCAAAGAAGGACGGGTCTCTCGCCCTATCCTGGATTTGAAGCTTCTGAACCGCCACGTCCGACCTCGCCACTTCAGAATGGAATCCCTGCGGTCAGTGATCGCCGTCATGGAACCCGGGGAGTTCCTCTGCTCGGTCGACATCCAAGATGCGTACCTTCATGTCCCCATCTGCGTACGGCATCAGAGATTCCTTCAGTTTGCTGTCCGGGACAATCACTACCAGTTCACGGCTCTCCCCTTCGGTTTAGCGTCTGCCCCCAGGGTCTTCACCAAAATCATGGCGGTGGTCATGGCCCTCCTTCGTTCCAGGGGGATCCTCGTTATCCCCTACCTGGACGATTTGTTGCTCAAGGGGTCCTCTCGTCTAGACTGTGCCCACAGTCTCCAGGTCTCCCTGGACACCCTGACCCGTCTCGGCTGGATTATCAACCGGACCAAGTCCTCTCTGATTCCATCCCAACGACTGTCCTTCCTGGGCATGGTGTTCGACACGAACTTAGCTCGGGTCTTCCTCCCAGAGGACAAGTTCTCAGTACTCCTCAAGGCGGTCCGCCTTCTCAAACGCCCAGCCCCTCAGTCACTTCGTTTCTGCATGGGAGTCCTGGGAAAGATGGTGGCCTCCATGGAGGCTGTTCCTTTCGCCCAGTTCCACACCCGCCCCCTCCAACTATTCCTCCTATCCACCTGGAACAGGTCCTTGGACCGTCCCGTCCACCTTCCTCTCCAGGTCCGTCAGTCCCTAACCTGGTGAATGCTGTCCTCCTCTCTCCTGAGAGGAAGATCATTTCTTCCCCTTCAGTGGCAGGTCATCACCACCGATGCCAGCCTTCTCGGGTGGGGAGCAGTCTTCCGACAACACACGGCTCAGGGCCGTTAAACCACCCAGGAAGCTCTCCTTCCCATCAACCTTCTGGAGATCAGGGCAATCTTCCTTGCGTTAATCCGCTGGCATTCTCTTCTGTCGAATCTTCCCGTCCGCATCCAGTCAGACAACGCCACGGCCGTGGCGTACTTAAACCACCAGGGCGGGACTCGCAGCGGCCAAGTAATGGCAGAAGTGGCAAAGATTCTTCGGTGGGCGGAACGCCACCCCGCAGTCTTCAATCAAATTTGCCTCCGCTGGGGTACGCCAGACGTCGCTCTTATGGCATCCCGGATGAACCACAAGGTCCCTCAGTTTGTCGCCAGGTCCCGGGATCCTCTTGCCGTCGGCCACGACGCCCTGGTAATTCCATGGTCCCAGTTTGTTTCCCTACCTGTTCCCACCCCTCCCCTTGATTCCAAGGGTGGTAAAGATCAAGTTGGAAGGGATTCCAGTCATACTGATAGCGCCAGACTGGCCAAGGCGGCCGTGGTACGCCGAGCTCGTAAACATGCTCGCGGACACTCCTTGGAGACTCCCGGATCGGCCAGACCTCCTCTCGCAGGGTCCTCTCTACCACCAGAGTTCTCAGTCGCTGAGTTTAATGGCATGGCCGTTGAGGCCACAGTCTTGAAAAACTCTGGTCTCTCTTCCCAGGTCATACAGACCATGATCAGAGCCAGAAAACCGGCTTCGTCCCATATCTACCACAGGTACTGGAAGGCGTTCTTCCGGTGGTGCGAAACCAATGAAGTTTTTCCAATGTCCTTTTCTCTTCCGGATCTTCTCGGTTTCCTACAGTCTGGTCTCGATTCGGGCTTATCCCTCAGCACACTCAAGGGACAAGTGTCTGCTCTGTCAATCCTCTTTCAGAGTGACCTTTCCTCCATTCACCAGGTTCGGACTTTTCTACAGGGAGTTGCGCATATCGCCCCTCCTTTCCGTCCTCCCTTGGGACCTTAACCTGGTCTTTGGCACTCTTCAGGCTGCTCCCTTTGAGCCTCTTCATGATGTGCCCTTTTCCCTTCTCTCTTGGAAGGTCGCCTTCCTCATTGCCATTACATCCATCAGGAGGGTCTCTGAGTTGGCAGCCCTGTCATGTCGCTCCCCCTTCCTGATTCTTCATCAGGATAAGGTCCTTCTTCGACCGGTTCCAGAGTTCCTTCCCAAGGTGGTCTCGGCCTTCCACATCAACTAAGACATTGTCCTTCCATCATTTTGTCCTTCTCCGGCTCATCATTTGGAGAAGTCCCTTCACAAGCTTGAGGTGGTCAGGGCCATTCGGGTCTATCTTTCTAGAACCGCTCCTTTCCGTCAATCCGATTCTCTCCTTGTCATTTCTGAGGGTCGTCGGGAGTGCTTTCAAGCGTCTAAATCCACCATTTTGCGCTGCATTCACTCGGCAATTTCAGAATCGTACCGTGTTCATGAGGCACGTCCTCCTCCGGGGGTGCGAGCTCACTCCACCAGAGCTGTCGGAGCTTCTTGGGCTGTTTGCCACCAGGCCTCCTCCTTACAAGTTTGCAATGCCGCAACCTAGTCGTCTTTGCACACGTTTACGAGGTTCTATCGGGTTCATACCCAAGCCTCGTCCGATTCAGGTCTTGGTAGGAAGGTACTGCAGGCGGCGGTCGCACACCGGCCGACCTGAGACCTTTTCTCATTTCCTTTCTACCCACCCTTTTCCGGGACTGCTTTTTGGACGTCCCATGGTTGTCCTGTGTCCCCCAATGAAGCGATAAAGAAAGAGGGATTTTTGGTAGCCTTCATTGGGGGACACAGCACCCTCCCTACTGGTTTGTTCTGGTACCATGTTTGGGGCCTGGAGACCCTAGTTGAGTTGGTACTTTTACTGTTATGAGTTCTGTCGCTTCTCCTACTGCTTTTTGCTCTAACTAAGGTACTTGGTGCCTGTCGGGTGTATACTGCCGGGAGGAGCTACGCCTTTTCCTTTTTTTGCATAGTGTCAGCCTCCTAGCAGCAGCAGCATACACCCATGATTGTCCTGTGTTCCCCAATGAAGGCTCCAAGAAAGATTTTACGGTAAGTACCAAAAATCCCTCTTTTGCAGGTTCCCTGTTTGTGTTTATTAATCTTTTCCCTTTGTTTTTCAGGTTCATCTAGGGTAACAGGGTGTAATTTCTCACCCTGTTTTCCCACACATATGCAACAGAGAGCGCAGTGTGGTGTCACCCACTCTCGGACCAGCAGGCAGGACTTTATCCCCTGTCACCCATACGGGTGTTTCAGGGTGATTCCCAGTGGCCAGTCCTCGCCTTTTTCCCCTCCTCACCCATCTCCTCGGAGAGGGCCGAGAGGAAGACGGTGGTCACCAGCGGTGGCCTTCCCCTTCTTGTAAGGGGTTGACGCAGTCTTCCACACTGTCTGGAGACGGTGCGGGAAGGAGGATCCCTGATGCCAGCGACCTCTCCACCCGAGGGCTCCTGATGTGATTCTCCGCTGTGAAGAGGGATCATGGACCCACCTGCAGGTAATGTATTATTCCTCCCTACCCCAGCAGCGCAGGCAGGTTCGGTCACTTCCCGATAAGGACAGGGTGCTTTTTAGCATCCATTTCTCTTCTTCCCGGGCAGCGTTGCACAGGCGGGACCCTCCTTTTATTTCCAGTCCCTTAATAGGTCGTTCAGTCGCTGCCATTTTCTTCCCTTCCACACCTCCCACTGATTTTCCCGCCTGAGCGCTTGAATTTCATCACGCTCTTTTCCAGTCCTTCAGGCGCCCACAGTCTTTCAGCGCCTTTTTCCGTCTCCGACGTGAAAACCATCTGTCTGGGCCAAAATTCTTCGCCAGGGCATCGTAGCAGCAGCTTCTACGGATAAGCTGGAAGATTTGGCAGACCAGATTGCACACGCCGCATCCTGTTCCGCCAGGGCAAACAGCAACATTATTGCCATGCGCCACATCATTTGGTTGAAAGCGTGGAACGCAGACCCAACCTCTAAGAAGTCACTCGCCAACCTGGCCTTCCGGGGTTCTCGGCTCTTTGGGTCCAGGCTGGACCAGATAATTTCGGATGCTGCTGGAGGGAAATGCACCTCGCTGCCTCAGTCTAGGCCTAAACATCCTTTTAACATAAGGTTCTCTGTCTTTTCATTACTTTCAACCTTTTTTCCTTTTCAGGAACCTCCTCCCAGCAGGACCGTTCTTTCACTCCAGGGAAAGGAAGGAAGCCAGCCTTCAAACCAGCACCTTACTGGAGGCCAAAGGGCCGCTCCTCAAAGCCCTCTGGGTCCCGCTCTCACAGATTCTCTTCTAGGTGATGGGTCACCCCCACCTGGAACTCTTTCCAGGGTGGGAGGCTGGCTTCTTCTCTTCAGGGATGCATGGTTGTCTGTGGTCGATGACGCCTGGGTAAGAGAGAGTTATGTCCGGCTACAAGATCGACTTTTCTCCCGTGCTTTCAGATGTCCCCTGGAGGCTTCCAGAATGTCCAGATCTCTTGCAGAGCCCACCAGGGTTCAGTCTCTGAATTTAACAGCATGGCCGTTGAGGCCGCAGTCCTGAATGAGGCTTTTTTTTTGTTTTTGTTTTTTCTCAACAGGTCATTCAGGTCACGATTAGAGCGAGAAAACCAGCATCCTTGCGCATTTACCGCAGATATTGGAAGGCTTTCCTCCGGGGGTGCGAGGAGAACAGCTTGTTTCCAATGTCCTTTTCCCTTCCATTCTTGGTTTCATTCAAGCGGGTCTCGACTCGGGGTCTATAGCGCAGTACCCTCAAGGGTTAAGTCTCCACTCTGTCTATCCTCTTCCGGAAGGATCTTGCTTCTATCCTCTTCCGGAAGGATCTTGCTTCCCGTTCCCAAGTGAAGACCTTTCTTCTGGGTGTTGCCCCCACCTGGCACCACCTTACCATCCTCCGATAGAACCATGGGATCTTAATCTTGTTCTCAGCGGCTTTGAGCCCATTCAAGATATTTGTTTCTTTCCTGTCATGGTAGGTGGCCTTATTCCCATTACGTCTATAAGGAGGGTTTCTGAGTTAGCGGCATTATTTTTCTGATTCCCTGTTCCTGATTCTACATCAGGACAAGGTAGTCCTCAGACCGGTTCCTTCCTTTCTTCCCAAGGTGGGCTCTTTTCATATCAATAAAGAATAAAGACATCATCCTCCCTTCTCTATGTTCTTCTCCGGTTCATCCCCTGGAGAAGTCCCTCCACAAGCTGGATTTGGTGAGAGCTATTCGAGTCTATCTTTCTCGGGCTGCTTCCTTTCGTCAATCCGATTTTCCCTTTTTGTCCTCTCTGAAGGTAGTCGAAAGGGGCTCCCAGCTTCTAAGTACACTATCGCCCATTGGATACGTTCGGCGATACCGGAGGCTTACCGTGTTCAGGACGAACGACCTACCTCGGGGGTGAAGGCTCACTCCACCTGGGCCGTGGGGGCTTCCTGCGCTGTTCGTCGCCAGGCTTCGGCCTTCCCGATTTGCCGCGACCTGGTCGTCCTTGCACACTTTTGTGAGGTTTTACAGGGCTCATACCCATGTTTTGTCTGATGCAGGCTTTGGTAGGGAGGTGCTGCATGTGGCGGTTGCGCATTGGCCGACCTAAGTCCATTTTCTTTGCATTCTTTCTGTTCCCGCCCTCGGGACTGCTTTTGGACATCCCATGGTTACCTGTGTCCCCCAATGAAGCGATAAGGAGGGATTTTTGGTACTCACCGTAAAATCTTTCTTGGAGCCTTCATTGGGGGACACGGCACCCTCCCTAACTGTTTGTACCTGTTTTTGGACCTACGTGTCTTTGTTGTTGGGTTGGTACAAATGTTGAGTTCTGTTGCTTCTCCTCTTCTTTTACACCAACTGAGGTACTTGGTGCCTGACGTTAGGTGTATACTGCAAGGGAGGAACTATTTTCCTTTTTCTGCCTAGTGCCGGCCTCCTAGCGACAGCAGCATACACCCCATGGTTACCTGTGTCCCCCAATGAAGGCTTCAAGAAAGATTTTACAGTGAGTATCAAAAATCCCTCTTTTTAATTCATTTCGTTTTAAAGCAGCTTTACTTCCATATAGAGTCCAAGAATGGGAACATCAACGCATTCTGGTGCACCCTAAATAGTAATATTTATATAGTGCCGACATATTCCGCTGCGCTTTACAGTTAAACGGTTTCAAGCACAAGTCATAAGTAACAGCGTTAACAATAATATGATTAAAGCAAAATAAAACAACCCTGCTCATGAGAGCTTACAATCTATAATGAGGTTGGGAGATGCAAAGTACAGGTGTGTATTTACAATGATGTATTTACAGTGAAACCCTAAATCATGATTAGTGTTGTTCGCAAGTGCTCGTTGCTAGAGTTTGCGTAGGGTGCTCGGATATGCAAAACATCATGAGTAGTAAGAAGTGCAAGAGCTCGTTACTCGAGTTTGCATGGAGCATCAAGTGACGTGTTCAGCTCCCTGCGTCCCCATGTTTTGTGGCTTAGATGCCGGGACTCGAATGTGTCACTTGAGCACCCTTGATACTCCATGCAAACTCGAGTAACAAGCACTTGCACTTCTTGCTACTCATGATGATTTGTGTGCAATAGAAATGCATTGATGTGCTAAATCAGTGCATTTCAATCTGCGACACCAGCCTGGTTTCTTGCAAAGAGAGGACCGCTTTGGGCACACAGGACCGTGGGTAAGAGCTGGGCTGCAACACATTGGCATTCCCTGCAGTATATCCCTGGGCATTACTCTTCACTCACTGGGGCACTTAGCAGAGTCAGGACATACTGGGGTACACCATGTCATTTTCTAAGACATCCAGGAAGGCTACCAAAACCCATACAGTGTTCTTCACCTCATGTACGGTCAGTCTTTGCTACCCGGGGACAGAGTAATTATCTCTGCAAAGCTTGTGACCCCGAATGCGCTCAGGAGCCCGCTGCTGCTACCGAACCCAGTGTACCCCTGAGTGGGCTTAGTCACTGTCGCAGTCCATGGCCTCATTGGCTAAAGCGATTGAGTCCCTCCAGGAACCTTCCACGGGTCGGGGCATCCATGTGCCTGTTTTTGAAGATTCCTTTTCTACATGGGGACAGTCGGCCTGCAGGGGCCGCACTCGGGCACAAAATACACGGACAGCTAGAAAACGAACCCATAGTACATTTCCCGGGCCCTCTCGTGCCTCTGCATCCTTAAGCTCCGTTTCTCGCTCCCCCTCACCAGGGGTTTGCAGCGACCAGGACTCTTAAGAGTCTCTCGACCTGGACTCGCCTGAGTATCAGGTGACAATGGATCCATCTCATTGAGGCCGTCACCCAAACCCTGAAGGTGGACGAGGACTCTATTTCTGTCCCATATCATGCTGTGTCCTTTAAGAAGACTAAACGTTTGCATAGGATGTTTGCCAATCATCCCGAGTTTCAGGACCTACTTCAGAGGTATAGGGAGCGGACAGATAAACGTTTCACAGGACTGAACCCTCTAGAGGCAAGATATCCCTTCTCATTGGATCTATGGAAAGGGTGGGTGGAATCCCCTCCAGTTGATCCACCCCTGTTCCTTCTGGCTTTCAAAACTCTCCTGTCCGTACCAGATGGGTCCTCAATTTAAAAATCCCACGGACTGTCAGAGAATCTTGCTTGCTCAGTGTTTGAAGCCTCAGGCTCTGCTCTTTCCCTCTTTTTCTGCAACATGGGTCGCTAAAGCAATGGTCTCCTGGGTGGATTGCCTAGCCAAAACCATTCAAGACTGTAATCTCCCCAGGAAGCAGTGGATCTGGGCTGTCAGATTTCCCTGGCTGGTGATTATTTGGTGCACGTTTCCCTGGATGTTGCCAATTGCGCCACATTGGCAGCATCAAACGCCATCACCATCAGAAGGGCTCTGTGGCTAAGGGAATTGCGAATGGACTCTGCATCCAAAAAGTCCCTATCCTCTTTGCCTTATCAGAACGGTCGCTTATTTGGAGAGAAGCTGGACCCCAAAACAAAGGCGTGGGCACTGTCCTTTTACTGAGCCATCGAATTTCTACGTCAAGACGGGGTCATTCAGGTCCCAGAAAGCGAGAGGTTCACTAGTCACCTTCCACGACAGTCACCTTGGAGGATGTCTCCCCGCCCTAATGGAGGACAGGAACACAGAGGTTAAATAACCCTCCCCTTCCTGCTATCTCCAGTGTTTTTCCTGTCCCCCAGTGGGGCATGAAGAGGTCCTTCAGGTGCTGTCGTGGCCGGTAAACGGAGCACCTGGATTTGCTTACCACTGGGCAGCCGAGGTCGGGCAGTGATTTTCTCTGTGCTACACTCCATCTTCACCCTTGCGGTGTACTCTGGCCCTCCTTCCTGCCCCTCCCTTGCTCTGTCAGGGGCAAAGCAGGGTGGTGACGTGCTGCCGGGGTCCTCGCTGAGCTCCCCGGCGTCCTCCCTCTCCAGCGTCTGTGTGGAGTTCCGGGTTTGCGCGGCCGAATGTGACGTCATTGTACTTCCGGTTCGCGGCCTGGGGCTCTGCACTGTAACGCACTCTATGCCTGGCATTCCACGAGGTCGGTGGCCACCGGGGGGAATCGCCGACCAGATAGGGTCGTTCAGGTCTCCCTATGGACCGAAGGGGGAGGAGCACACTATCGCTGGGAACCTCGGTACATATATATCCTGGTCTGGGCCTCCAGGTAAGCGCTGTCCCCCTGTCTCTCTGTGACTCTATACAGCTGACCATGGACGGCGACAAAACCTCTGCTTCATCTGCAGATCCCAGCATTCACCCTCCTGCCGTGAGTAGCTGGGCTGGTCCCTTTACTGTTCTGACATGTTTTGAAGGGTTACTTAGTATACCTCTCTCTCTTTAAGGGAGAAAAGGTCTCTGCCCCAAAGAATAAACCTAGCCGCAAGTGTGGTTTGTGGCGCCCGGCTACCTCCGCCTATAAGAAGACCCTATGTCAACCCCGTATGGATGACATAATACGTGCCGAACAGCCCTCCCTCCTGGACAGCATAAAAAGCCTGATTAAACAGGAGGTACAATCCTCCATGGCGGCCTTCTCCCAACCTCAAGTATCGCATCCTTCCCCCCCCCTAAAAAGAGGAAGATGGCCCCGCTTAATACTGATACTGACTCAGGTGAGGTCCATTCTTCTGAGTCAGGAGATGATTGGGAGAATGAGGGCTCCACATCCACCCCTAAAGCGGATGGGAAAAAATATTACTTTTCCTCTGAAGATATGGATGATCTAGTCTCCATAGTAAGGAGCACCATGGGGGTTGAGGAAGTAGAGGAAAAACATTCCGTACAGGATGTAATGTTGGGGGTCTTAGGCCCAAGCCTAAAAAAGGGGTTTCCTATACACGAAAAATGTTCAAAATCTCATTTTCCAAGAGTGGGTTTCCCCAGAGAAGAGCCTTAGTGTCCCTTCAGATTTTAAAAACCGGTTTCCCTTGGAGGGTGATAATTCTATTTTTGGGAGGTTCCCAAAGTGGACGTTCAGATCTCTAAAGTCACTAAAAAAAAGTCCCTCCCATTTGAGGACTCTTCTTAATTAAAAGATCCAGTGGATCGAAAGATTGAGAGTCACCTAAAGAAATCCTGGGAGTCCTCTACAAATCTTCTTAAGGCAAATATTGCTTCTACTTGCGTCACCAGGGCCCTGGTTCTCTGGCTTCGCAAATTAGAGGAACATCTCTCCCAGGGTACTTCCAGAGAGGAAATCTTGGACTCCCTTCCCCTTCTACAAAAGGCTTTGGGATTCTTAGCTGATTCTTCAGGAAAGTCTGTTCGTGTGGCCGCACGGTCCCTAGTTCTCTCAAATTCAGCCAGGAGAGCTCTTTGGCTGAAATCTTGGGGAGGCGATATTACCTCTAAGGCTAGTTTCACACTAGCGTTAACTGCAATACGTCGCAAATGCGTCGTTTTGCCGAAAATACGCATCCAGCAAAAGTTCTTGCTGGATACGTTTTTTCGTCATAGACTAACATTAGCGACGCATTTGCGACGCATTGCAAAACGTCGCGTCCGTTTTGCGACGCTTGGGCGTGTGGCAGCGGACCGTCGGGAGAAAAAACGTTACATGTAACGTTTTTTGCTCCCGACGGTCCGCTTTTTCCGACCGCGCATGCGCGGCCGGAACTCCGTCCCCACCTCCCCGCACTTCCCCGCACATCACAATGGGGCAGCGGATGCGTGGGAAAAATGCATCCGCTGCCCCCGTTGTGCGGCGGAGACCACGCTAGCGTCGGGAACGGCGGCCCGACGCACAGCGACGGGTTGTTCCCGACGCTAGTGTGAAAGTAGCCTTAGACAAAACTCTGCGCCATCCCCTTTCAGGGTCACTGTGTCCGGGCCAATACTGGATGATATCATGGATAAGGCTTCTGACAGAAATAAATCGCTTCCTGAAGAAAATGTTGCACGAAAGCGTTTTTTTCGTCGTCCCCCCCGAGACCAGTCCTCCCAGAAGGATTTCAGGGGAAAAGGAAAAACGGGTCGTTTGAGCTACCCAAAAGGGGGTTGAGGCAGGAACATCCTCGTGCCTCAACAGCAACAGACTCAGGACAAACAGTGACTCTTGGTCGGGGGCCGGCTCTCACGGTTTCTCACCCAATGGTGGTCCATATCCACCAACCAGTGGATCCTTCACACGTTACAATTCGGACTAAAATTGAAATTCGAGAGCTCCCCCCCCCCCCCATCGCCTGAGAATTACCCCGGAACAACCCCCAGACCTCCTCGACTCCTTTCTCATTCAAATCCAGGAACTTCTGCGAGAGAAAGTGATCTCCCATGTACCCCAGCAGGACTTAGGCAGAGGTCATTACTCTCGCCTTTTCCTCATAAGGAAACCCTCTTGGAAATGCAGGCTGATCATAAATCTAAAACCCTTGAACCAGGTTATCAAGTATCTGAGGTTCCAGATGGAGTCAGTCAAGACTGCAATCCCACTTATTGGGCAAGACTGGGTGATGGCAATGATAGACCTGAGGGACGCCTATTACCACGTTCCAATGCATCCAGATCACAGGAAGTTCCTCGGGTTTGCAATCTCCCACAACCGCAAGATTACTCACTACCAATTCAACATCCTTCCCTTCGCTGTATCCTTGGCCCCGAGAGTATTCTCGAAAATCATGAGAAGCAGTCATCTTCCTCCATCAGGGAATCTGCCTGGTCCCATATCTGGACGATCTTATTATGGCTCCTTCAACATCTCAACTGAACCAAGATGTATGAAAAACTCTAGATATTCTCGAGTCCCTGGGCTGGATCCCGAATCTCCTAAAGTCGGATCTACAGCCCTCCACGAGGAAGAAATTCCTGGGGATTCTCTTGGATTCAGAGAAAAGGATGTCCTTCCTTCCCGAAGATTGTCAGCGCGATCTTTGCCAAACAATCTCAAGATTCAAGCAACAAAGATCCCCAACCCCGAGGGAATCCATGTCCATTCTAGGATCCCTAACTTCGTGCATCCAAGCAGTATCCTGGGCCCAGGCACACACACGGACCCTCCAGACTCACGTTCTCCTACATTCACGGAGGTATCAGAACACCCTGTCCAGGAGAATCCCTCTTCCCGGACATGTGAAGTCAGCCCTGTCATGGTGGCTAAGAGGCCGGAACCTTCGGCGAGGGGTAAGCTGGGATCAGCTCCCTCTGAAAGTGCTTCACACAGATGCCAGCCGAAGAGGTTGGGGTGCCGTGGTGGACCAAACCTATTTTCTTGGTCTAAGGCCCGCAGACATAAGTTCCAGATCCTCCAATCTGAGGGAGCTAAAGGCAGTAGAGGAAGCGCTGCTAGCTGCCTCACCTCTAGTCCAAGGCCACCATATTTGTCTACTCCGACAACGTGACGACTGTGGCTTATCTTCGTCATCAGGGGGGCAAGATGTATACCAGTCTGAAACTAGTGGCAGCACGGATATTTCTCTGGGCGGAGAAACACCTCCTTTCAATCTCCGGTACATCTGAAGGGTTCAGACAACACCAAAGCGGACTTCCTCAACAGGAAAGACATACATCCTGGAGAATGGTGCCTGAATCAGGAGGTTTTCCTATTCTTAACCTCGAGATGGGGAATCCCGGAGGTCGATTTGTTTGCGAATTTCCAAAACGCAAAGTCAGAAACATATTTCTCCCTCAGCCCCGTGCAGGGTGCTCTGGGAATAGATGCTCTCATTCATCCATGGACCTTCAACTTGGCTTACGCCTTTCCGCCAATTCCGATGTTGTCAAAAACACTGCAGAAAATCGGGTCAGACAGTCACAACAATCCTGATTGCCCCTTTTGTGGCCAGGACGAAGCTGGTACAGCACCTTGAGGGGAATGACCAAGGAAGGTCCCATTCTTCTTCCTCAAATATCTGACCTCCTCTTCCAAGGTCCCCTCCTTTATCCGGATCTCAAAAAATTGAATCTAGCTGCCTGGCTACTGAGACCAACATTCTAAAAGCCAGAGGTCTCTCCGATAGGGTTATCCAAACTCTCCAAAAGAGTAAGAAACCGGTGACGAACGCCATCTATCGCAAAGTATGGAAGAAATTATCTTCCTGGTGTCTTCCCAGTGTCCCTGATCCCTTCCACCCCAACATCTCTCAAATCTTAGACTTCCTCCAGAAGGGTTTAGATCTTGGGCTCTCCCCGAGTACTCTGAAAGTTCAGGTATCGGCCCTCAGTTCCTTTTTTTTGACCCAGGATCTAGCTGGGTACCGCTGGATCAAGTGATTCTTAACTTCAGCAAATAGACTACGTCCTTGTCTCCCTAGTCGGATCCCTCCTTGGGATCTAAATTTAGTACTCAATAGTTTAACTCAACCACCCTTTGAGCCCTTGGTTTCCCTACCCCTTAAAATCCTAACACTTAAAACGGTGTTCCTAGTCGCTATTACCACAGCTAGGCGCATAGGAGAATTGCAGGCCTTGTCAATTCAAGAACCCTTCCTATCCATAAATTCTGATAGCATAATCCTACGACTAAACCCTGCCTTTATGCCCAAAGTCGTTTCAGATTTTCATAGGGGTCAGGATGTGGTTTTGCCCTCATTTTGCCCAAACCCTTCTAACGAGAAGGAGAAAAACTTCCATACCCTGGATGTCCGCAGGGTAGTTCTCCATTACCTGGAGCAGTCCAATCCTTGGAGGGTCGACCAGAATCTATTTATCCAATTCTCAGGACAGAATAAAGGGAAGAAAGCTGCTGAAAGCACGATTGCAAGCTGGATAAAATAAGCCATCTGCCTTGCATATTCGGCCAAAGATCTCCCTCCGCCGATCTCTCTGAAGGCCCATTCTACCCGGTTGGTTTCCACATCATGGGCAGCAAGAGGAAACGCCTCATCAGAACAGATATGCAGAGCCGCCACATGGTCTTCTGTTCATACCTTCACCAGACACTACAGGCTGAATTTCGACAGGGATCTGACCTTCGGCAGACGTGTTCTACAGGCTGTGGTCCCTCCCTAAAGAAATTAACGTTGGTATATCTCCAAGGTGACTGTCGTGGAAGGTGACTAGAGAAAATAGTTAGACTTACCGGTAATTCGGTTTCTAGGAACCTTCCACGACAGCACTAATTTCCCTCCCTATCTGATATTTCACTAGATGATTCCTGAACTTTAGTGGTAACTTCACTCTACTGTGGCAAGAAAAAAACACTGGAGATAGCAGGAAGGGGAGGGTTATTTAACCTCTTTGTGTTCCTGTCCCCCCATTAGGGCAGGGAGACATCCCCCAAGGTGACTGTCGTGGAAGGTTCCTAGAAACCGAATTACCGGTAAGTCTAATTCCATTTTCGAAGGGTTCTATTTGAACCTATTCGTTGTCCCAAAGAAGGACTGAACGGTGTGGCCCATTCTGGAGCTGAAACTTCTAAACAAGTTCGTCAAGGTCTGGCACTTCAGAATGGAGTATCTCGGTTCGGTCATCCCCTATATGGAGAAGGGGGAGTACCTCGCGTCCATCGACATTCTGCACTCACAGGGCATGGTTGTTTTGCCATACTTAGATGACCTTCTGATCAAGGCTCGTTCTTTCCAAGCCTGCACGGAGTATGCACGTATCACTCTGGATACTCTTGCCTGGGCTGGCTAATAAATCTAAACAAGTCCTCCCATTCCAGCTCAGCAGATATCCTTTTTAGGGCTTCTCACTTGTGTGAAATACGGCTGTCTCGCAGGTTAAAACCCCGCTCTGCCGCTGGCACTTGGGAGCGGAGCGTGCAGCTCCATGTATTGCTATGCGGCTGCACGCTCCGCTCTGAAGTGTCGGCGGCAGAGTCGGGTTTTAACCTGCGAAACTCGGCCGTATTTCACGCAAGTGAGAAGGAGCCCTTGGGAATGCTTCTGGACACGTCTCGAGGGAGAATCACCAACCCTCTGGAGAAGGTCTTAGCCCTGCAACAGGAAGCCCATCCATTCCTTCTTTCCATCCGTTTTGGCATGAGGGTCCTGGGGAGAATGGTAGCAGCGATGGAAGCTGTTACTTTCACCCCCAGCTACACCTCTGCACGCTGCAGCATGCGCTTTTGGCGTTCTGGGATAGGAGCCAGTTCTACCTCAACTGGCTGTGCCGTCTGTCCCCGTGGGTCAAACAAGCGCTCAGGTGGTGGATGTTGCTGTCCTCCCTCAACCAGGGAAAATCCTTTCTTCTGGTTCAATGGCTAGTGATCACGACCGACGCCAGTCTCCTCGGCTTGTGGGTCTGTCTTCCGTCACCACACCTGCCCAGTGGCGCTGGTCTCGGGAAGCTCGCCTTCTAATCAATGTTCTGGAGATTCAAGGGATCTAGTTATCCCTGTGACAATTCCACCATCTTAAAGCAGGTCACCCTGTCCGGATACAATCAGGCAAGGCCATGGCATATATCAATCAGGCGGGCACCCGCAGCAGGGCGGCAATGTGCGAGGTAGTTCATATTCCCTGCTGGGCTGAAAAGAACCACTCTGTCATTTCAGCAGTTCACATTCTGGGCGTGGGAAACTGGGCGTCAGACTTCCTCAGCCGTCAGGGTCTCTCAGGGGAGTGGACTCTTCATCGGGAGGTTTTCCGACAGATCTTTCTTTGCTGGGGGACTCCGGATGTGGATCTGATGGTGTCAAGATTAAACGCCAAAGTTTGTAGCTCGGGATCCAGAAGCCATCGGGATGGAGGCACTGGCCCTTCCAAGGCATCAGTTTTGTCTCCTATACGTATTTCCCCTGCTTCTGTTGATCTCGAGAGTCATCAGGAAGATCAAAGCGGAGGGGGTCCCGGTGATCCTGATCACTCTGGACTGGCCACGCAGAGTGCGGTACAGGGAGTTGGTGCAGCTCGTCGCCGACATGCCCTGGCAATTGCCAGATTGACCGGATCTGCTTTCCCAGGGTCATTTGCCACCAGAACTCAGGGGCCCTGTGTTTAACGTCTTGGCCATTGAATGGCTTCTCCTAATCTGTGGTTTCCACCATGATAGTTCTTTATTCATATCCTTTCAGGGAGTCCGGAAAGGGTTTAGGGTGTCCAAAAACACCTTAAGGTACCTTCACACTAAGCGACTTTGCAGCGAGAACGACGACGATCCGTGACGTTGCAGCGTCCTGGATAGCGATCTCGTTGTGTTTGACACGCAGCAGCGATCTGGATCCCGCTGTGATATCGCTGGTCGGAGCTAGAAGTCCAGAACTTTATTTAGTCACTGATCACCCGCTGTCATCGCTGGATCGGTGTGTGTGACACCGATCCAGCGATGTGTTCACTTGTAACCAGGGTAAATATCGGGTTACTAAGCGCAGGGCCGCGCTTAGTAACCCGATATTTACCGTTTACCATTGTAAAAGTAAAAAAAAAACACTACATACTCACCTTCTGATGTCTGTCACGTCCCCCGCCGGCGGCTTCCCTGCACTGAATGTGTCAGCGCTGGCCGGCCGTAAAGCAGAGCACAGCGGTGACGTCACCGCCGGCGCCGCTGACACATTCAGTGCAGGGAAGCCGCCGGCGGGGGACGTGACAGACATCAGAATGTGAGTATGTAGTGTTTTTTTTTTGTTTTTTTTTTTACTTTAACAATGGTAACCAGGGTAAATATCGGGTTACTAAGCGCGGCCCTGCACTTAGTAACCCGATGTTTACCCTGGTTACCCGGGTGCTGCAGGGGGACTTTGGCATCGTTGAAGACAGTTTCAACGATGCCGAAGTCGTTCCCCTGATCGTTGGTCGCTGGAGAGAGCTGTCTGTGTGACAGCTCCCCAGCGACCTAAACAGCGACGCTGCAGCGATCGGCTCGTTGTCTATATCGCTGCAGCGTCGCTGAGTGTGACGGTACCTTTAGGTAGATGGATTAGGGAAGAGATTTCTTTGGCTTATTCAGCAGGTGGCCTAGAAGTCCCGGAAGGCGTAAGAGCTCATTCTACTCGGGCCATGGCGACTTCCTGGGCAGAAAGGTCGGAGGTGTTGATTGAGGATATATGTAAGGCGGCCACATGGTCATCTCCATCTACTTTCTTTAAGCATTATAGATTAGATCTGGGTGGCTCCAACAATCTCACGTTTGGTAGAAGGGTGCTGGAAGCAGTAGTCCCTCCCTAAGACTCTTCTCTGTAATTCTCTCGTTAGTGCTGTCATGGCGACTGAATAAATACTCAAGCTACTTACCGGTAGCGGTGTTTTTCAGGAGCCCATGACAGCACTCCTATATTCCCTCCCTTTATGCTGGCATGGCTTATCACCACTTATTGATATAAATTTTTTAAGTTTAGTCACAGGGTGAAATGTGTAAATTATTTATGTGCTACTAACCAAGGAGGTCCTCTCATGCTCTGTAATCCAACTGATGCGGGAGAGAGGTGCCGCCCTTTTATCTCTGTAGGTTTCCTGTCCCTGAAGGGCGGATCCCCTCTCGTTAGTGCTGTCATGAGCTCCTGAAAAACACTGCTACCGGTAAGTAGCTTGAGTATTTTGCCTTCAAGATAAAACTATTCTGTGTATGAGTTGGGGGGAATTTTCAAATGCAATTCATTTTCCAAAATGCATCATTTTTTGTTTCACAGACTTTCTTATATAGCCTGATTATTTGTCATCTTAGAACTAATCCAGTAGTAGGCTTCTTCTCTGGTTGAGCATGTAGTAAGTGGGAGACCAGGGATCACATAACACTGCAGATGATAAATGAGAAAGTTAATGTGAGGGTGAATGTGTTCTTTGAAGCTGATTGTCTGCTCTATGGCTGAGAACACAGGGAACATTTCTTCTGAGACAGTGACTGCTGGCTTGGATTACCCAGACAAACTGTTTTATAAAACAACCCTGTCTGTGGCATAAGCAGTACACGTGACGGAAATGCTCACTGTGGTCCCTGCAATAGTATAGGGAGACAGCTGCACATAACATTTTCTCCCTCACATGAACACTTGGATTTATGCTGTGCGGTGATGCAAAAAATGTTTTAGTCCCTGCACGCATCCATTTACTACAGAAAATATCTGTGCTTGCTAAACCAGAGAAGAAGCCTCCTACTGGATGAACGATATCGTTATTGGCAATAAGTAGACCTGTAATTGGATAATACAGGGTGATTCATTCTACCTGGAAACCTTTCTGTATCTTCTAAAAGAGATGGTCAACCATACTGACTCTTGGCCTGTACATACTTTAATTCATGAGAAGTGAGAGTGCACTGAACGTCAGCGACGAGAAACGTCTAAGGCTAGTTTCACATTTGCGGTTGAGTTTGCAGCATATTGTCCGCAAATGCATGATAATGCAGCGTTTTCTTTATCCACATCAGCTTACTCAAAACGAAAAAAAAAACACTGTTTGCATGCATTTGTATGCTTTCGTGGTTTTTATGCACATGCGTTCAATAGGAAAAATTTTCCAGGAAAATTTCCTTGACACAAGCCACGCCCAACGGGCGTGTCTCATGGGATTTCTTGTTTACTCAGAAAACACATGCAAACGCAAGCGAACGCATGTCCGTGCGTTCCTATGCATTCCCATAGACTGTTATGCGCTATTTTGACGCACTCCTTCCGCAAGCATATGCCGGCGTAAATTTTCTGCCTCAAAAATTGCAACATGGTGCATTAGCCGCGCCCAGCCGCGCACCGGGAAAGACGCATACGTCAGCAAACGCAGGTGATCGCATGCAAACCATGTACCTGCGTCCACAATGTAAAAGATGTGAAATCAAGACGCATGTGGATGTATGCGTCAAACGCTGCGGACACAACCGCAAATGTGAAACCGGCCTAACAGACTTGTTGCCTCATTGGTCATCTCCACCACTACGTACACTTGCTGCACTCCTTTCTGTGCAGCAGTAGTTTATATGTGGTGCTTGCATTTCACTTCTACCGAATGCCTTCATTTATCAATGTACAGATACGGTTTGGTGGAGCTTCATAATGTGACCAGGGTGTGGGTCACATGGGTTGAGAGTGTGGACCTGAATGGTCTGTGCTGTAGGTCCTGGAAAAGCCTATGTGTTGGGAGTGCTATCTCCCTGAATAGCACGTGGTGGTGCTTTGGACCTGGTGGCCTGGGTGTTGGACGAACGTCCTGAATAGCTCCCGGTCAGGCCACATGCATGTGTGTTAGACTGTCCCAGGTGGGGAGGAACATCCTGAATAGCGCACAGGGAGACCGTGGACCTGGACGGTCTGTGTCGGATGCTCCTGTGAGTGGAGACTTCCTGGAAGCACCTGGAGAGACCATGGTTCTGGATGGTCTGTGCTGGGGGAAGCTACCGTCCTTCGGTGGGTCTGGAACCAACTGGTGTATGTCTGTCAGGCAAGTTGGTGATCCCCGTAAGGCAGCTTTCCCAGGAAGAGTGGACTGAGAAGGAGTCAGCAGGTGGAGCAGGAGCTCCCGTAAGGTACCTCCATAGACTGTTGGTGCTGATGATGTTTCATGAACTGTGCGGTCACCCACGGCAACTAGTCGAGCATGACCAGCGTGTTAAGTTGCCGCAAACTAATGATGTGAAGCCTTATGTAAAGACTGTTGGCCATTGGTTCACGTTTCTATGGTTTATGATACCTGAATAAACCAAATAGACTGCTTTGTGTTAAAAACCGTGCCCGTGTGCATTTATCCCGTTGCCAAGCGTGTGTCCCCCAACACATGCAGTGAGCGCAACGTCACATATGGTGCTAGACTGCAGGCAACGGACCAGGAAGCACATGTGGAGTTAATTGTTGTGGATCGTCGGGTCCACGAAGCTGACAAACGTCTTGCTGTGGATCGGAGGGTCCACGAAGTCTGGTGGAGCCGTACAGAGCAAATAGTGTAGCTGCAGTTGCAGCAAGAGGTTCTGCAGCAGCCGGAGCTGCAGTGGCAGCAGCAGCGGCTTGTGATCGGCAGCTGGAGGTGCCGGCAGTTTGTGACTGCAGTAGGAGCTGTGGTAATGCCAGCAGGAACTGGTGAGGTGTCAAAAAGACATTGTTGGTCCAGGTAATGCAGACTCTTAACCCCTTCCTGACATCCGACGTACTATCCCGTCGAGGTGGGGTGGGCCCCCATGACCGCCGACGGGATAGTACGTCATAGCCGATCGGCCGCGCTCACGGGGGGAGCGCGGCCGATCGCGGCCGGGTGTCGGCTGCATATCGCAGCTGACATCCGGCACTATGTGCCAGGAGCGGTCACGGACCGCTCCCGGCACATTAACCCCCGGCACACCGCGATCAAACATGATCGCGATGTGCCGGCGGTGCAGGGAAGCATCGCGCAGGGAGGGGGCTCCCTGCGGGCTTCCCTGAGCCCCCCGCAGCAACGCGATGTGATCGCGTTGCTGCGAGGGTCTTACCTCCCTCCCTGCCTGCTCCAGACCCGGATCCAAGATGGCCGCGGATCCGGGTCCTGCAGGGAGGGAGGTGGCTTCACAGAAGCCTGCTCAGAGCAGGCACTGTGAAGCAGCCTGCACCTCTCGCAGATCGGTGATCTGTCAGAGTGCTATGCAAACTGGCAGATCACCGATCTGTATTGTCCCCCCCTGGGGCAAAGTAAAAAAGTAAAAAAAAAAATTTCCAAATGTGTAAAAAAAAATTAAAAAAAATATTCCAAAATAATGAAAAAAAAAAATATATATTATTCCCATAAATACATTTCTTTATCTAAATAAAAAAAAAAAACAATAAAAGTACACATGTTTAGTATCGCCGCGTCCGTAACGACCCCACCTATAAAACTGCCCCACTAGTTAACCCCTTCAGTAAACACCGTAAGAAAAAAAAAAAAAAACGAGGCAAAAAACAACGCTTTATTACCATACCGCCGAACAAAAAGTGGAATAACACGCGATCAAAAAGACATATATAAATAACCATGGTACCACTGAAAACGTCATCTTGTCCTGCAAAAAACAAGCCGCCACACAGCATCATCAGCAAAAAAATAAAAAAGTTATAGTCCTGAGAATAAAGCGATACCAAAATAATTATTTTTTCTATAAAATAGTTTTTATCGTATAAAAGCGCCAAAACATAAAAAAATGATATAAATGAGATATCGCTGTAATCGTACTGACCCGAAGAATAAAACTGCTTTATCAATTTTACCAAACGCGGAACGGTATAAACGCCTCTCCCAAAAGAAATTCAGGAATTGCTGGTTTTTGGTCATTCTGCCTCACAAAAATCGGAATAAAAAGCGATCAAAAACGGTCACGTGTCCGAAAATGTTACCAATAAAAACGTCAACTCGTCCCGCAAAAAACAAGACCTCACATGACTCTGTGGAGCAAAATGTGGAAAAATTATAGCTCTCAAAATGTGGAGACGCAAAAACTTTTTTGCTATAAAAAGCGTCGCTGGTTTCACACTTGCGTTTTTGTCTGCAGCGTTTTTTGCACAAAAAAACGCATGCGTTTTTTCCCTATATTTAACATTGAAAACGCATGCGTTTTTTCCCTATATTTAACATTGAAAACGCATGCGTTTTTTTTGTACACGTTTGGTCGCGTTTTCAAACGCATGCGGTTTTTTTCTGCATGCGTTAATTTTCAGAAATACAACCTGCAGTATTTTCTTGCGTTTTTAAGCACATGCGTTTGTTTGCGTTAAAAACGCATGCATTTTTATCGAAAAAAAAAAACAGAAAACACACTGAAAAGCCACCCACCACCATCATTGTGATAAAGGGATCCAAACCCTAACCCTAACTCTACCCCTAACCTCACCCCTAACCGTTTAATGAACATTTTCTGACAGTCATAGTGCCACGTATTTCAGTGCCACGTATTTCAGTGCCACGTATTTCAGTGCCACGTATTTCAGTGCCACGTATTTCAGTGCCACGTATTTCAGTGCCATGTATTTCAGTGCCATGTATTTCAGGGCAACGTATCACATATTTCAGTGCCACGTGTTTCAGTGCCACGTATTTCAGTGCCACGTATCACGTATTTCAGTGCCACATATTTTAGTACCACGTATTTCAGTTGCACGTGTTTCAGTGCCACGTATTTCAGTGCCACGTATTTCAGTGCCACGTATTTCAGTGCCACGTATTTCAGTGCCATGTATCACGCATTTCAGTGCCACGTGTTTCAGTGCCACGTATTTAAGTGCCACGTATCACATATTTCAGTGCCACGTATTTCAGTGCCACGTATTTCAGTGCCACGTATTTCAGTGCCACGTATTTCAGTGCCACGTATTTAAGTGCCACGTATCACATATTTCAGTGCCACGTATTTCAGTGCCACGTATTTCAGTGCCACGTATTTCAGTGCCACGTATCACGTATTTCAGTGCCACGTGTTTCAGTGCCACGTGTTTCAGTGCCACGTATTTAAGTGCCACGTATCACATATTTCAGTGCCACGTATTTAAGTGCCACGTATTTAAGTGCCACGTATTTAAGTGCCACGTATTTAAGTGCCACGTATTTAAGTGCCACGTATTTAAGTGCCACGTATTTAAGTGCCACGTATTTCAGTGCCACGAATTTAAGTGCCACGTATTTAAGTGCCACGTATTTAAGTGCCACGTATTTAAGTGCCACGTATTTAAGTGCCACGTATTTAAGTGCCACGTATTTAAGTGCCACGTATTTAAGTGCCACGTATTTAAGTGCCACGTATTTAAGTGCCACGTATTTAAGTGCCACGTATTTAAGTGCCACGTATTTAAGTGCCACGTATTTAAGTGCCACGTATTTAAGTGCCACGTATTTAAGTGCCACGTATTTAAGTGCCACGTATTTCAGTGCCACGTATTTCAGTCACGTTTAGGGTTAGGGGTAGGGGTAGGGTTAGGGTTAGGGCTAGGGTTGGAGGTAAAGTTAGGGTTGGGGCTAAAGTTAGGGTTGGGGCTAAAGTTAGGGTTGGGGCTAAAGTTAGGGTTAGGGTTTAGATTACATTTACGTTTGGATTAGGGTTGGGATTAGAATTATGGGTGTGTCAGGGCTAGGGGTGTGGTTAGGGTTACCGTTGGGATTAGGGTTAGGGGTGTGTTTGGGTTAGGGTTTCAGGTAGAATTGGGGAGTTTCCACTGTCCAGGCACATCAGGGGCTCTCCAAGCGCGACATGGCGTCCAATCTCAATTCCAGCCAATTCTGCGTTGAAAAAGTAAAACAGTGCTCCTTCCCTTCCGAGCTCTCCCGTGCGCCCAAAAAGGGGTTTACCCCAACATATGTGTTATCAGCGTACTCGGGACAAATTGAACAACAACTTCTGGGGTCCAAGCTCTCTTGTTATCCTTGGGAAAATAAAAATTTGGGGGGCTAAAAATCATTTTTGTGGGAAAAAAAAGATGTTTTATTTTCACAGCTCTGCGTTATAAACTGTAGTGAAACACTTGGGGGTTCAAAGTTCTCACAACACATCTAGATAAGTTCCTTGGGAGGTCTAGTTTCCAATATGGGGTCACTTGTGGGGGGTTTGTACTGTTTGGGTACATCAGGGGCTCTGCAAATGCAACGTGACGGCTGCTGACCAATCCATTTAAGTCTGCATTCCAAATGGCGCTCCTTCCCTTCCGAGCTCTGTCATGCGCCCAAACAGTGGTTCCCCCCCACATATGGGGTATCAGCGTACTCAGGACAAATTGGAAAACAAATTTTGGGGTCCAATTTATTCTGTTACCCTTGTAAAAATACAAAGCTGGGGGCTAAAAAATCATTTTTGAGAAAAAAAAAAAATAATTATTTTCACGGCTCTGCGTTATAATCTGTAGTGAAACACTTGGGGGTTCAAAGCTCTCAAAACGCATCTAGATAAGTTCCTTAGGGGGTCTACTTTCCAAAATGGTGTCACTTGTAGGGAGTTTCAATGTTTAGGCACATCAGGGGCTCTCCAAACGCAACATGGCGTCCCATCTCAATTCCAGTCAATTTTGCATTGAAAAGTCAAATGGCGCTCCTTCCCTTCCAAGCTCTGCCATGCGCCCAAACAATGGTTTACACCCACATATGGGGTATCAGCGTACTCAGGACACATTGCACAACATTTTTTGGGGTCCAATTTCTTCTCTTACCCTTGGGAAAATAAAAAATTGGGGGCGAAAAGATCATTTGTGTGAAAAAATATGATTTTTTATTTTTACGGCTCTGCATTATAAACTTCTGTGAAGCACTTGGTGGGTCAAAGTGCTCACCACACATCTAGATAAGTTCCTTAGGGGGTCTACTTTCCAAAATGGTGTCACTTGTAGGGAGTTTCAATGTTTAGGCACATCAGGGGCTCTCCAAACGCAACATGGCGTCCCATCTCAATCCCAGTCAATTTTGCATTGAAAAGTCAAATGGCGCTCCTTCCCTTCCAAGCTCTGCCATGCGCCCAAACAATGGTTTACCCCCACATATGGGGTATCAGCGTACTCAGGACAAATTATACAACAACTTTGGGGGTCCATTTTCTCCTGTTACCCTTGGTAAAATAAAACAAATTGGAGCTGAAATAAATTTTGTGTGAAAAAAAGTTAAATGTTCATTTTTATTTAAACATTCCAAAAATTCCTGTGAAACACCTGAAGGGTTAATAAACTTCTTGAATGTGGTTTTGAGCACCTTGAGGGGTGCAGTTTTTAGAATGGTGTCACACTTGAGTATTTTCTATCATATAGACCCCTCAAAATGACTTCAAATGAGATGTGGTCCCTAAAAAAAAATGGTGTTGTAAAAATGAGAAATTGCTGGTCAACTTTTAACCCTTATAACTCCGTCACAAAAAAAAATTTTGGTTCCAAAATTGTACTGATGTAAAGTAGACATGTGGGAAATGTTACTTATTAAGTATTTTGCGTGACATATGTCTGTGATTTAAGGGCATAAAAATTCAAAGTTGGAAAATTGCAAAATTTTCATAATTTTCGCCAAATTTCCATTTTTTTCACAAATAAACGCAAGTTATATCGAATAAATTTTACCACTAACATGAAGTACAATATGTCACGAGAAAACAATGTCAGAATCGCCAAGATCCGTCAAAGCGTTCCAGAGTTATAGCCTCATAAAGGGACAGTGGTCAGAATTGTAAAAATTGGCCCGGTCATTAACGTGCAAACCACCCTTGGGGGTGAAGGGGTTAAAGGGCCAGTGCAAGTGCAAACTGGGGCTTCAGAGTACCATGGGAAGTCCATGGGGTGTACCCCAGGGAAGGGGTGGTCTCCCTAAAAGTGGGCAGTGACCCAAACAGGGATGGTTGCCCAAAAAGGGCTGGAGTCACAAAAGGGGCGGTAACCCGAACAGGGATAGTTACCCAGGCCACACACAACTCACATTATTAGTGAGGGATATGTCTCATATCCTGTCGGGTTTGGTAGGACTTAGCAAAAGCCGGCAATTGAATTACCATCCTTTATGCTATCTAGCCCTGTATTAAAAAAAAAATAATAATAAATATATAAATATATATATATATATATATATATATATATATATATATATATATATATATATATATATATATATATATATATATATATATATATATATATTTTGCAGTACAGACAAGGTTTGGACACTTTCTCATTTAAAGATTTTTCTGTATTTTAATGACTATGAAAATTGTACATTCACACTGAAGGCATCAATACTATGAATTAACACATGTGGAATTATATACTTAACATAAAAGTGAGAAGCAACTGAAATTATGTCTTATATTCTAGGTTCTTCAAAGTAGCCACCTTTTGCTTTGATGACTGCTTTGCACACTCTTGGCATTCTCTTGAATTTAGTGCAGAAAAATCCACAGGCAAATCTGCAACGTGTTGATGCATTTTTTGTGCTGTTTTTGATGCGTTTTTGAAAGCTAAATAAAGATGTATTAATTGAAGAAAAAAAAAAAGATTTGATGTCATGTCTTGTCCAACCTCCTCTTTTACATTTGTCCAACCCACACTCCATTACACACATAGATAGATAGAAAGAATGAGAGAGATAGATGTAGATAGAATATCTATGGATAGATGTAGATAGATATATGGATAGTTAGGCTACTTTCAAACATCAGGTTTTGAACAAAACGGATTTGGTTGGTTTTTTTCGCCGGTTCTGTTTTTTTTCTCAGAGTTGTGTTAGCGCTGGATTGCGCCGGATTGCCACATGTTTCATCCGTTTTTTGCCGGATCCGTCAAAAAAACCTGTTTCCGGCTGTTGGAGAAAATGTACAAAGGAACGTTTTTTTCTGTCCGGCGAAAAAACGCACAGCGACTGATCCGGCGAAAAAGTATGAAACTGAGATGTGAAATGATGAATCCGGCCTTCGAATCCGGTTTTCAATGCATGTTTCCATTCAAATCATGCACATTTTCCGTTCTCTCACTCTCTCTCAAAAAAAAAAATAAAAAATCCGTTGCAAATAGTTAAAAACTGATGCAACTGATCCATTTTTTTTTTTTGAGAGAGAGAACGGAAAATGTGCATGATTTCAATGGAATAAATGCATGGGAAACCAGATTCAGAGGCCAAATTCACCATTTCACATCTCGGTTTCATACGTTTTTCGCCGGAGCAGTCGCTGTGTTTTTTCGCTGGACAGAAAAAACTTTCTTCTGTACGTTTTCTCCGTCTGCCGGAAACAGCTTTTCTGACTGATCTAGCAAAAAACTGATGAAACGTGTGGCCATCAGGCGCAATCCGGCGCTAATACAACCCTATGAGAGGAAAAAAAGCGGATCCGGCAGAAAAAAAATGGATCTGTTTTTTTTTTCCAAAACTTGCTGGATTGTTCCTGACGGCAAAAACCTGATGCGTGAAATTAGCCAGATACCTATGTATCTATAGATATTTATAGATAGATAGATAGATAGATAGATAGATAGATAGATAGATTAGATAGATCTATCTATCGAGAGAGAGAGATCTATCTATCGAGAGATCTATCTATCGAGAGAGAGAGATCTATCTATCGAGAGATCTATCTATCGAGAGAGAGAGATCTATCTATCGAGAGAGAGAGATCTCTCTATCGAGAGAGAGAGATCTCTCTATCGAGAGAGAGAGATCTCTCTATCGAGAGAGAGAGATCTCTCTATCGAGAGAGAGAGTCTCTCTATCGAGAGAGAGAGTCTCTCTATCGAGAGAGAGAGTCTCTCTATCGAGAGAGAGAGTCTCTCTATCGAGAGAGAGAGTCTCTCTATCGAGAGAGAGAGTCTCTCTATCGAGAGAGAGTCTCTCTATCGAGAGAGAATCTCTCTATCGAGAGAGAGAGAGATCTCTCTATCTCTCTATCGAGATAGACACAGCCAGAAAAAAGTATTTTAATATTCTTAATTTAACCATACTTGCCATACTTGATCGCCTGCAAAAAATTAAAAATAATAAACCGTATACTCACTTTCTGCCATAGTCCAATTAATAAAGAGTGTCCCACGACTATCTCCCCTATAGAACAATGACGTCGGGTGATGTCACTGCTCTATAGGCCTCCAGTGACACACTGACAGGAGACAATGGCTCCTGCAGTGCATCACTGAGGTTACCTTAGTTCAGGATCTCACTTTATGGCAATGCTGCGTAGGAATTTTCCCACACAGCAGTGCCACAAGTGAGACTAGGGACTATTTTTTACAGTGGCGGAGGAATAGAGTCCGGAAGGATACCTTCTGTCATAGTATTCCTGGAGCCCCTGGAGAGCGGTCGCATCAGCTGATGTGGCTGCTCTCCATGGGAGATCGTCGTGGGACACTCGTTGTAATTGGATATCTGCGGACCAGGGAGTATAGTGTTTGTTATTTTAATATTTTTTACAGGTGACACTGGCTTCGGGGATCAAGGGGATGGTGAGTATGCACTGTATGTCTATATGTATGTACTGTATGTTGCATGTTGTATGTACTGTTATATGTTGTATGTTCTGTTGTATGTAGTGGTCTATGTTGTATGTAGTGGTCTATGTTGTATGTAGTGGTCTATGTTGTAAGTACTGGTCTATGTTGTATGTACTGGTCTATGTTGTATGTACTGGTCTATGTTGTATGTACTGGTCTATGGTGTATGTACTGGTCTATGGTGTATGTACTGGTCTATGGTGTATGTACTGGTCTATGGTGTATGTACTGGTCTATGGTGTATGTACTGGTGTATGTTCTCTTATGTTTGTGTCTTTTGTTTTTTCCCCACATTCAACACATTAGCCGAATGTCTGTCTGTCTCTCTCTCTCTCTCTCTCTCTCTCTCTCTCTCTCTCTCTCTCTCTCTCTCTCTCTCTCTCTCTCTCTCTCTCGTAATGCACAGACATGAGAATAGGGAGAGGTGAAAGTATGTTTTACCTGTATCAGCAGAGCAGTAAATGGACCCCGACGCGCGTTTCGCGGTTAAGCTTCGTCCAGGGGAGTAGTAATGTCTGTGCATTACTTGGCATACGGTCAGTATACTAATATACATAGTGGCATTACTTCATATACCTTTATTATGCCTTACATTTGAGCATTTGCCATGTGGCAAGTATTTTTGGCTACACACAGTGATACCATTGTCAACTTTTTTAAGGGCTAATTTATATATTTTTTAGGGGTATATACCTCCTTATTCTATTTAATACATTACGCAGCCCCAGCTTATGTAATGACATGCAATGCTGACCTATGTATTTCTATTTAGCCCATATATATGGTATGGTGTACATTTAAGCATTTAGGCTACTAAATATCTATATATTCTATACATTTTTTCTTTTCTGGGCTGTATTGATTAGGGAACACTTTTTGTTTGATAGGTGTACTGACATATGTATCTCCTCAGCAGACAGTATATATTCTGTCTTATGTCTTACCACTGATTGTCATTTGGACTTTATTAGAATTTTAATGTATTAATAAAATTCATGTTTTTATTGGCACAAAGCTTCCGTCTTGGTTCTATTTTTTGGATATTTGCTTATTTTGGAAGTGCCTGTGATATAGGCTATTGTTTGGGTTAAGATCTTATTTACATCTGCTGTTTTGCTGCGGATGTGCCCGACTCAATGCAAGTCTATGGGTGCAGAAATGCTGCAGATCCGCACAAAGAATTGACGTGCTGCGGAAAAAACAACGCTTCGTTTCCGCGCGTTTTTTTCCGCAGTATGTGCACAGTGGATTGGGTTTTCCATAGGTTTACATGGTACTGTAAACCGCATGGAAAACTGCTGCAGATCCGCAGTGTAAAAAACGCTGCGGATCCACGGTAAAAACCGCAAGGTGTGAACATGGCCTTATATAATGCACCCCCAGGCAGACTCTAAGGAAGCCCCCCATAGGCAGACTGTAATATAAGGCATCCCCAGGCAGGCTCCAATATAATGCAGACTCTAATATAATGAACCCCCTCAGACCTCTATAGTATGATGCACCTCCATAAAAAAAAAAATACAGTACTCGCCTCACTTCCTCCTGGTTCCTGCGCTGCTCTGAGCTCCTGCTCATCTCCTGACAGTGACGGGTAGTGATGTCATTGCACCTGCTGTCAGTGTCTGCGTCAGGTGCTGACAGGGGGAATGATGGGAGAAGGAGCGTATCGCTCCTCTCATCAATGCGGTCAGCTATATCGGCATCCAGCTGATACAGTTGACCTTGCGATGATGGGCGGGGGGCCCACTGCTGGCATCTTTACATGAAACTACATTCTACACAAAGACCAATGATACCACCATGCACCTTTTACTATAATAACTGAATTACATTAAGCTGCTACTATTTTTTTTTTTAAATGCTACCCAAAAAGAGCAATATTACAACCTAACAGTAACCGTATATTGGTAGATACCAGTTCCACAGATGGCCCACGTAGCATATAGCACGGCCCACGTAGTATATAGAAGTGTGGGCACCATATCCCCATTAAAAATAAATAAATAATAATTAAAGTAAAGTTATATACTCACCTTCCGGCGGCCCCCGGATCCAGCCCAGGAGTTAGCGATGCTCTCTCCAGGTCCGTTTCCAGTGATGCTTTGCGGCAATAACCTGTGATGACGTAGCGATCTCCCATGATCCTACGTCATCTGGGGTCATTTTGCAAAGCATTACTGGGAACGGAGCTGCCGAGAGCATCGTGAGGATGGGGAAGGCTTTGGGGGCCGCCGGAAGGTGAGAATAGCACGATTTTTTTTTATTATTATTATTTTTAACATTATATCTTTTTACTATTGATGCTGCATAGGCGCGACCAATCAGCGACACGGGATTTCCGTCCATATATGTGCATATATGTATATATTATATTATATTTATATAATTTATATAATATTTATATAATATATATTATATATATTATAATATATATATCCCCAGCACATTCCTAACCAACAGCTTTTGTTCTGCCACCACGACACGGTAGACTCTTTCGGCCGGGCCCTACTCTACTGTAAACTATTAAAGTAAACTATTAAAAATAAATATATTTTTATGTATTTTTCTTTATGGGAATGAGTCACATACATTTTCTTTTTTTTAAACAACCATTAATACCAAATACAAGGGACAGATAGTCACACCATGACCAGACCACATATTACCACCACATAGTGACTTAATACCACATATAAGGAACAAATACCACCACACCATGACCAGACCACATATTACCACCACATAGTGACTGCCTACTACAATACTTATCATTAATTAAACAAAAGCACAATACTAAATGCCATTGTACACAGGACCTCTGTATTTTCTGTCAGGGTACAGTTAACATTCCCCACATTTTCCCTTTCTTCTACACTACACATCTGAATACAGAGGTGCACCCACAATCAATATATAATTGGTTATTATGCAACCCACCATTCCAAATATAAATTATAATCCACCACTGTGCACCCATTAACTATAAATAGCCACTTCCCCATTTAATATATAAATTAATTAGCACCTGTACTCTTTCCCCAATTCATTACCAGTCACTTCATCAACACCCCCCCTATGTATCTCCCGTTCTAACCCTGATTGATTATATTTACATGTACCTCCCGCCCCAATTCATTGTCATGTCTTTCTCTCCCACCCTCTATTCATTATCAACTGCTCTACCTGACATACATACAATACATCATTTACTCCCCCACCCTCAAAATTCATTATTTGTTCTCCCCCTAGGTAATCATTTACTCTCCCCACCCCCACCTTCAATTCATCATTTGCTCTCCCCACCCCCCACCTTCAATTAAATTGCTGTCTCCTGTCCCTCACACTGAATTCATGATTTGCAGTCCCTGTCCTCTCCCCCACTTCATAATTTGCAGTCCCCCACTTTCATTTGAAGTCCCCTTACTTCAACCATTGCTGTCTCCTATCAACCCTTACTTCATCTGCAGTGCCCCTTTATCATTTTCAGCCCCCTATCCCCCTTCCATTTCATCATGTGCAGTCTCCCCTCAGAGACACTTCATCTTGTGCAGTCCCCTTCCCCCACTTTATCATGTGCAGTCCCCCTTACCCCTCCATTTCATCATGTGCAGTCCCCCTTACCTCCCCCTTCATCATGTGCAGCCCCACTCCATGTGCTACCCCCCCACACACACTTCATCAGGTGTAATCTCCCTTACTCCCCCCCCCCCCCCCCCACTTCATCATGTGCAGCCCCACTTACCTGCACTTCATGTGCAGACCCACTTTCCCCACAACATCATGTGCTGGCCCCTTACCACAACATCATGTGCTGGCCCCTTACCACCCACATCATCTTGTGCAGTTCCCCTTACACCCCAATTCATTTGCAGCCTCACTCCCCCGACTTCATCATGTGCAGTCCCCCTTACACAGGGCCAGCGTTTGGCACAGGCAGACCAGGCAGACGCCTGGGGCCCCCACCTAGAAAGGGGGCCCCCTGCCTCTGCAGCCCCTGTATGAAGTGCCCAGAGGGTGTTCAGCAGTCAATAATGCTGTGCATTGCTCTGCAGTCCCAGAGCGTCTCTCCTAAACCCCCCTTGAGACCCCTGTCGTAGCTGTTTTCATTCTGACCCAAAATGTCAGCTGACAGATCACCAGTGAGACCCAAATCAAGTAGTTACGCCCGTCATTTTTACAAGCGCTTGGAGACAAAAGACACCTCACACGTATCCTGTGAGCACGTCACTTTTATCTGATATATAAAAAGCCAAAGCAATGTTTTATACCATTTACATCCAATGCATTTCAATGTAACTCATGTAGCCCCCACCAGCACCCAGGGTCATATTCTATTTACCATAGCTCAGAACATATTGTAACTGACTATTGAGAACATACATGATAAGAAGTGTAGTCTCCTTGGAGAGGAGACCATCAGACTACTGAGTCAACAGATTCTAGTAATTCTAACACTTAAAGGTAAAAGGCACTTAAAGGCAAGGCTGTTAAAGGCAAACTATTAACCCTTCTATAACAATTTCCCCCTTTTGTAAATGGTATAACCTCTGCTACGGGGTCCGCTGATGTCCACAAAGGGGCTACTGTCTCATGGGTCTAGTACCCACAAGGGGACTTCCTAACCTGCTTCGCCCATCCAACCTCAATGTGGACACTCAACTTCCCCATCAGCAGTGGCCATACGGGGCCTATGATATACTACAGAAGGTTCAGCCTTAGATAAGACATATATTAGTGCTTTTACGGCTACATAAAACAATAAGCAAAGCAACAAGATTTGCATACAAGTCTGAAAAATACCAAAAATAATCCATCCTGCTAGGCCGCTAAGCCAATCGGCTGGATTTAAAGAGAAGTCTTTATATTGTATTAGTCTTATTAAGAGCCTTAAGGAACCAAGAAAATCTGAGTCCAAGTCTCATTGGGTATGCTGTGTGGTGTTAATACCTTCCTTGGCTCCAGGGGTAAAGGCTAAGTACAGCATAGCCCTTACAAATACTGGGCTGTGTATACAGATCTAACAGTCCAGCAGGTTTGTCCTTCCGCGTCTTTTATACGAAAACCATGATGTTGAGTAAGTTGCTGTCCTTGTCAACATTTAAAAGTTTATCCAGTGTCTCTGTAAGGTGCAGACATCCTACCACTGCCAGCAAGGTGATTAGGACAACAGTCTTTCTGCTAGTGAAAAGATCTTTTTGTAGTGACTGGCATGGATCCAGGTGGGCGTTCCCTCAAGTGAATGTGGTCAACTGGACTTTACAACGGGCCGTCAAACCGTGGATATAGGCTCCTTCTCACGTGTCTGTGTATGACCACCCAATCACCTGGATTCAGAAGATGTGCGTCTGCACTGGCATTAAGATCTGGAATGGATGAAAACACATGTTTATGTACCACAATAAGTATTTTCTGCAAGGCCTGGACATGGGCTGCTGTTATAGCACCGTGTTGCATTTGTAGCACCTGTGGGAAGTACAGACCAGTCTCTGGCAAACTACTAAACAGGACTTCAAAAGGGGACAAGCCTGTCTTTCTATTCGGAGTGTGTCTGACTGACAAGAGTGCAAGAGACAAGCACTCTATCCCACTCTTTCCTGTGTCTGCCATGGCCTCTGAATTTTCAGTTTAAGTGTCCCACTTAGTCTTTCCACTTTCCCACTACTTTGTTGTCTATATGGTGCATGATATGCTTGCTGTACTCCCAGGGCCTGCATTACTTCCCTCACTATTTCTCCCGTGAAGTGTGTGTCCCTATCGCTCTCTATGGTTTCTGGGACCCCATACCTGCAGATCAGTTCTTTCATCAGTTTGTCTGCAGTCACTTTAGCATTTGCACATTTTTTTTTTTTCCAGATAGGCTTCCAGCCGACCAGAGAAGAGATCTACACATACTGGGACATTTTTCACACACTCCTACCTTGGGTAGCTGTATGTAGCCCGTCTGCAGTCTCTGAAACGGGTAGAGAGGCCTGGGTGTCGCTTTCTTAGGAATTTTTTTTTACTGTTTTACCAGGGTTGTGCTGTGCACAGATGAGGCATGACCGTACGAGCTTTGCTGCTGCGTAACTGAAACCAGGAGCGATCCAGAAGGCATCTACCATGGACACATGTGACATTTTGAGGTGTGAGTGGGGCCAAGTGTTGCTTGTGCCATAATTAGGAACAGGGACCTTGGTATATACAATTTATCCTTATTCTCCCAAAACTCTTTTTGAGTTCAGCTCAGCTCCCATTCTCCTCCGTGTTCCTTCTCTGTTTGGGCAGCTGGAGGGATTTCAGGACATCTAGGCTCAGTGTGGCTGGAATACGCTGACTCTCCGCCACCGTCCACTGCTCCCTAGGCCGCCTTTCTGCTACTTTAGCAGCCTCGTCCGCCCTTCTGTTGCCCTCTACCTCCACAGAGTCACCGTCCGTGTGTGCTGTTACCTTGACGATGCCAACCTGGACTGGTAACGTCAATGCCTCCACTAATTGTTTCACCAGCTCTGTATTTTTAATGGGCTTACCGGAAATATTAGCGACTTTACCTGCAGCAGCTCTACACGCCTCAGTGAGTGCCCTCAACTCTGCCTCCTGCACTGACATGTGAGGAGGGAGTGGTTCAACTCGGATTACCTCATGTGAGGATACTACTGCATGTCCAGTATAGAATCGCCCATCCTGGTGGTATCTGGAGCCATCTACAAAAATAAAACTTCAAAATATGCATTAGGAACAGGTTTTTCATGAACATGTATAAAACATACTGTCTCCTGACTCATCAGTTCCTATGCAGTCATGTTTGTGCGTCAACGTACCAGAGTACTTTTTTTTTTTTTTTTTTTTTTTCTAATGCTGTCACCAATTCCCCCTTTCCTGAATCCACAGGCAGATGAGTGGCTGGATTCAGAACACTATGTCTTTTGAGGGTGACGTATTCAGGAATTAGTATTAGAAACATATTCGAGTCTGATCTGTCTAGCCATAGACAGGTATTTTGGTTGTACTTGTATGAGTATGGCATTAATGTCATGTCGGGAACAAATTGTCAAACGAAAAAGTCAGTGTGAGCTCACATGCCTAACAGTAATACAGCAGCTCTTACAACACGGACACACGTAGGAGACCCTCTAATCACTGGGTCTAATTGTGCTGAGTAGTAAGCTATTGGTCTCTGTTTCTCTCCATGCGGTTGTGTCAGTACTGCGGTAGCATGTCCTCCCTGCTCTGTTCAAAATAAGAAAAAAAAATGGCTGATCATAGTTTGGAATGCCTAAGGCCGGGGCTGGCACAATGAGCAGCTTCAGAGAATCAATTGCTTCTTGAGTGAGATTGTAGGGGTTTGATGACAACCTGTCAGAGTGGTTGCATCATTTGTGAAGCAGACCTTATCCAAGGCCTACAGTAAGTCACCAAACCTAGGAAAATGCGTAGATGCTGGTGTGACCTGGGTAAAGGGAGATTTTGTATTGCCTGTTTTCTGTCTTCAGTCAGGTGTCTTGTACCTTCAGCAATACAATGTCCCTAAAAATGTCACCTTCTGTTTGCAATACTGTAATTTGTCACGGGAGACCTTGCAACCCTTCTCTGCCAAAAAGCACAGCAAGGAAACTGTAGCTTCCTTGCAGGACGTCTGGTCCGGGCAGCAGAGCAAGAGGTCATCCACATACTGGAATAGTACAGTCTGTGGATGAGGTGGTTGCCACTGCTCAAGAATCCCTGCCATCGCTGTTGGATAGATGGTTGGGGAGTTCTTTCCCCCTTTTGGGAGGACCGTCCAACAGTATTGTTTACCTTCGCGAGTAAAAGAGAAAAGATGCTGTCAGTCAGGGTGCAGCGGTACAGAAAAGAATGCATTTGCCAAATTAATGACTGTAACATTTTGTGACCGTACGGTGTGTGTATTAGGGACAATTGAGATTACACTCACTGTAACATCATTAATGGCCTGTAAGTCCTGAACTATTCTGTGTCAGGGGAACCCTTGGGACATTGATTTGACTAGACTCAAGGGGGTGTTGCTTTAACCAAAGAGAAGTGGTTCCTTCTTTTAATTTAATCATGACAAGGGGAATGGGCAGCCGACCCATATCAGATTTTTCCCCTTGCCCAAACGGTGTCTGGTACCTGACTCTTTTCCCTGTCCTCAGACATTTTGGTGTCAGGTATTACTTTAACTACTCTTGCCATATACACCATTTCTGCAAATTTACACAAGTGTTTATATAAATCAGACACTAATGTCCAAATACTATTTATACCCGTATTTGATTGGGTAGAGTACCTCTTAAGAAAACTAAATTTGATTCACAGAATATGTTACCAAAAGAAAATTATATATATGAAAATATATATATTTACGAAAGATACTGAGTTATAAAATGGGAGAGCACAATGCCATAGGCCACAGCAAAGCACACGCTTATTTTAAGAAGGTAGTAGCCCTATGTAAATCCATAACTAACAGTTCCAAATATAAAAAGAAGGGATTTGAAGAATACCAAATACCAGTTACTTGCGATAAGGTATAAGAAGTGGAAAGGACAAATAAACAGTGATTATGGTTTGAGCCAATATAATGAATGGCTAAAAAACTATATATCATATGAAGACAACCTAGAAATACATGGTAACTATACCATCTTGTGTAAGGAAACTACTAAACTGGCAAATGAATGGAATTAAGTGTAACTATAATTGGGCATGATTTACCTGTGGTATAATGTGCACGTGGAAGACCCTGACGTCCCTCTGCACCAAGTGTTTATATGAAAGGGGACTTGTGACTGTAATACCCTCAGGAGAGTACTGTATGATGGCCTAGCCAGCACTCAACTCTGCTCCCAGCAAATCCAAAGGGGTATTGTCACTGACAATAAGTTTGTAAGCAGCTCTTCTAAGCACTGTCTCGTGATTCTAGTCTTATTTGTTTAGTCATAGGGGCTTCAGTCGCTTGTCCCTCTACACTCACGTATTCCACAGTCTCGTCAGTAATCATGTCTGACATTATCAAGTCTTTGTGTACCACAGTTCCGGCTGCCTCCGTGTCAATCAAGAATTCTGTCTTTTTCCCTCCCGGCATTGGTATGGTGGCCATCAAGGACGGACCAGGTCCGGAGGGGACAAGAACAGGGCACACATTTGTCACTGGGTTGTCAGTTTCCTAGTCTGGAGGTGAAGAAGGTGGAAGATTGGTCTGAGTGTCCATTTTCTCCACAATTCCAGCACTTTACGGTTTCTAAGCCTTTAGGTCTCTCATTACGTCTCTACTGTTTTCCTTGTACTCCAGCATACATGACACGTCGTCTTATTGTCCTAGTTTGTTCAACTCCTTTAGCAACTTTCAGGAGATCTTTTGGATCTACATTCCTCCATTCAGGTCTAGCTGTCTGTACTGCGTCTCGTAAGTCTTTGGTCATACCGTCAATGAATGTATTTACCAATACTTTAACATCAAGTGGGTTTACTGGACTGTACCCCATGTCTTCCCATTTAAGCTGTAACCGTCTAAAGTACATCTCTACACTCTCTTCTTTTGTCACATCTGTATGTGTCTTAATTATGTGTCCTAGCAAGTCACCTGCTTTTGTGCTCACTAACTACCTAGGCCTGCCCAGGTGCACTTATACGTCCATCATATTGTCTTTATCTGAAAAACGGGAAAGGTTGGTTCTTAGGGTCAGCCAATTGTTTTTGCGTAGCTAACTAGTCAGAGAGCCTCCAGGGATAATACTCCTATATCTGTCCTACCCTACCTGATGTGGTTGGTTCTCTGGTGGTGGGGGTGACTAGATGACCGGTTGGGGGTGACATGACATGCTGGTCTACAGCTCCTTCCCAAAAGGATTACTGTCAGCCTACTCCCAAAAGTTAATGTCCCCACTATCCACCAACTACAATCCCGTGTCAGCTTCTTATGTCACTACATGTGATCTTGTCTGGACAGGATTCAGTGTAATTCTCTTAGGTCGGGTTGCAGCACAGATCATACAAGTATTTCTCCAATCTGGGATTGTCTGACCACAGTCCATCTGTCTTGTCTGGGTCTCTTGGTTATACAAAGGTATAATGGTAGCAGTAATGTGTCAGTCATAGTCGGACTTTTAAGCATCAAAACATTCATAATACACCTTACTTTCATCCTTTGTCTGTGCCTTTTTGAATAACAAAACATCCACTCACTGGCATTTTTGCCTTTTTCAATATTGGTTTCACATCTTTCACTGCTTCCTTTTTCCAATCTATACAGCGGTTTCTGGATCCCATTGGGGGCCCTGACTGCACACAGAATAAGTTGCCCATGGCTTCAACTTATCCGCTCAGACAACTCACCTGCAGTGTGAGTGTCAAGATTTAGAGGGAAGGTTATGCCACCTCTCACCCAGTAAACCTAAAGGATGTAACGAGAAGGCTAAAACTGCCTCTCACCCGTTAAATCAGCTGGCTAGAAAAGGAAGGCCCAGATGTGTTAGGCCTCTGACCCACTAGCTCAGTTCCATGGACTGGAAGGTTATGCCACCTCTCACCCGTAAATTCACTGTAGAAGGAAGGCCCAGCTGTGTTAGGCCTCTCGCCTACTACATTAGCCATGCAGTTGGCTACCTCCTCTGTTGATCCTCAATTTGCTATATCAATTACTCAACTTGGAGCAGGTGAATCTTTTTACCAATTTTTAAATCACTTACAAGTTTCCAACTTACAATAGGCACAGTTCTTTTTCACTTTCAATTTCATACAGTACGTATTGCTTTAAACACAAATCTCTCAGCGTGTACCAAACCAAGGACAGAGAAACTTAGAATGCAATACCTGGCCCCCCCTTCCTCTGGCCCACAGCGCAAAGGGGAGAAATCTCAAGCAAGTAGCGCAGGGGTGCACTTCCCTCCTCCCATCTGGTATTTCGCGTTGATAAGAGCTTGGTACCTCACACACACAGAAGCAGTTTACAAAACATTCATCCTCTCGGAATTTAAAACAATTTCTCTATACAGGCAAATCTGTCATGATCCCAATGGCAGGGAATTTGTCAACATAACACGGGCAAAAACAGGACGAGCTCTAGGGTGATGGAACCTGAGCTGACCGCGATCCTGAACCTCAACACTCAACTAACAGTAGCCGGGGAACGTTCCTGGGGGGCCCCTAGACGTCTCGCGCCAGCCGGAGATCTAGCTTCCCCTATCAGAAGAATCACAGACCTATCTTGCCTCCAGAGAAATATTCCCACAGAAATAGCAGCCCCCCACATATAATGACGGTGAAATGAGAGGAAGGCACAAACGTAGTTATGAAAACAGATTCAGCAAAATGAGGCCCGCTTAAGCTAGATAGCAGAGGATACAAAAGGTGAACTGCGCGGTCAGCTTAAAACCCTTCAAAATACCATCCTGAAATTACTTGAACTCATGTGCCAACTCATGGTACATGAGTGGTAATTTCAACCACTAGAGCAACCAGCAGCAGAGAATTACATATCTGCAAGCTGGACTAAAAACATGAAAGCAAACATGAAACAGGGAAATCCAGACTTAGCTTGTCTTGAAGGCTTTAGGAGCAGGTAGCAAAGGTAACAGAGACACACTGATACATTGATAGCCGGCAAGGGAATGACAGGAAAGCCAGGTTAAATAGGAAACACCCAGCCTCTGATGGACAGGTGGAAACCAGAGACCGCAACCCACCAAAGTCACCCAGTACCAGTTGTAACCACCAGAGGGAGCCCAAAAACAGAATCCACAACACAAATCACTGCACAACTTGAAAAAGCTGATTCTGACCGCGTCCGGCCAAACCACATATAGACATACATAGAAACCTATCCAGTATCAAACCATATATAACACAGGTTTCTCTAAATCTCAGATGTAAATTAAATGTACATTAAAAATATCCACAACTCATTCATCCTGGACCCTCAACAACACTTAGATAAGTAATGATACTTATGTGATCATTCATTCATACGTGCTCAGGGATTGTGTTTTTTTTTTTTTTTTTCTTTTCCTTTCACTTTTTAGTTGAGTTTCACAAGAAGAAAATCCCTTATCTCAATCACTCCACCTCTTATCTCATTCAGAGGTTCTCATAAACATACACACATACAAGGCTCACACAGCCTGTCTATTTTGCACTTTGGAATTAACACAACTCCATATAAATAAAACTGCAGCAGTGTCCACTGACACTCTGAAAACACTTTAAGGCAAAACAACAAAAACCACAGCCTTATACAAAATATAGCTTCATTAAATGTACTGCCAATCCAAAATTACCAAAATAACACTGCACAGAGTCTATCCCAGCTCTTGCATTACACACACTAAACAAATACACAACCAATTAGGATATTGACAAATAATACAGATAACAATTATCACAATTATCATCTTATTACTCTATTATTCAACTCTCATACGGACATCAATGGACAAAACAAACACAAAAACTCACTGGTGATGTGTGGTTCTTTGAACCGTGTTTACAGCCTTTACCCAGAGGTATGGAGAAATCCGGAAGAGAGATTGCAGGTGCAAACAGATTGTAAGAGTAAAGTTTCTCACCTTGCTGCAGCTGTTGTTTGCATTGTCCAATCTCTCAGGAAGCTCCCCCATACGGATTCCGAATAAGGCGGCTGGTTACACGGTCCCCGTTCGGGCGCCAAACTGTCGTAGCTGTTTTCATTCTGACCCAAAATGTCAGCTGACAGATCACCAGTGAGACCCAAATCAAGTAGTTACGCCCGTCATTTTTACAAGCGCTTGGAGACAAAAGACACCTCACACGTATCCTGTGAGCACGTCACTTTTATCTGATATATAAAAAGCCAAAGCAATGTTTTATACCATTTACATCCAATGCATTTCAATGTAACTCATGTAGCCCCCACCAGCACCCAGGGTCATATTCTATTTACCATAGCTCAGAACATATTGTAACTGACTATTGAGAACATACATGATAAGAAGTGTAGTCTCCTTGGAGAGGAGACCATCAGACTACTGAGTCAACAGATTCTAGTAATTCTAACACTTAGGGCTGTCCCACACGTCCAGATAATTCCGGTACCGGAATAAATCGGTACCGGAGTTATCCGTGTCCGTGTGCCTGGGAACTCACGGAGGCCATACCTGCGGCACACGTGTGCCGCCCGTATGGCGAGTGGGTACCACACGGAGCGTGTGGTACCCACTCTGCATGGTGCTGAAGCTGCGATTCATATCATCCCTGCAGCAACGTTTGCTGCAGGGAAAATATGAAGAATAGTGTTTAAAATAAAGATCCATGTGTCCGCCGCCCCCCCACCCCCTGTGCGCCCCCCCCGCTGGTCAGAAAATACTCACCCGGATCCCCCGTCGGCAGTCGCTCCTTCCTGGTCTGGCCGCGGCTTACTGTATGCGGTCACGTGGGGCCGCTCATTTACACTCATGAATAGGCGGCTCCGCCCCTATTGGAGGTGGAGCCACATATTCATGAGTGTAATCGGCCGCATACAGTAGGAGGCGCGGCCAGACCAGGAAGGAGCGACAGCCGACGGGGGACCCGGATAAGTATTTTCTGACCAGCGGGGGGGGGCGCACAGGGGGTGGGGGGGCGGCGGACACATGGATCTTTATTTTAAACACTATCATTCATATTTTCTCTGCAGCAAACGGTGCTACAGGGAACATATGAATGGCGGCTTCAGCAACATGTGGGGGGGACAGCGCTTACTGTAGCGCTGTCTCCGGCACGCCACACGGACCCCAGACGGAGAATGTCCGTGTGAGGTGCGTGTTTTACACGGACCCATTGACTCTATTGGGTCCGTGTAATCCGTGCGCTCCCACGAACACTGACATGTCTCCGTGTTTGGCACACGGAGACACGGTCCGCACAAAATCAATGACATCTGAACAGATGCATTGATTTTTATGGGTCTACGTGTGTCAGTGTCTCCGGTACGGGAGGAAACTGTCACCTCACGTACCGGAGCCACTGACGTGTGAAACCGGCCTTAAAGGTAAAAGGCACTTAAAGGCAAGGCAGTTAAAGGCAAACTATTAACCCTTCTATAACACCCCCTCAGTGCAGTGATTTACTCATGTGGTCCCGGAGCTCTGTGCTGTTTGCTGTAGGATCAGGTTTCACAGTCACATACAGCAAGGGTCAGCATGGGCTCTGAACACAGTCACTGAATCACTGCTGGTAAGGACAGGGCAACCTGCTGTCACTACTGTCTGGATGACACAAGACAGGAATATTGTCTGCTGAATCAGGGCATTTATTATATAGAAATAAATGAATTCCCATGTGAAATAATAAGGGTAAACCATACACACATGGTACAGGTGTGCATAGGAATCAGCGTTTAGTGTATTTTTTTTTGCAGCCAAAACCTGCTCTCTTGGCAGTAAAAACACTGCTTTCAAATCACCCACTTGTTAAGGTATGTGCAGAGGATCCGGAAATAGCAGCCCTTTGGATGCAGCGAACATGTGCTGCGTCCAAAGTGCTGCCATCTTTTGAACACAGGTGATTCATTGAACACGGGTGTTCATTGATTTGTGCGGAATCCCTGCATCCTATACATTGCAGGGGTGAGATTTCTCTTGTGGAGACTCGCGTCTACGCCATATAAATTGACATGCTGCAGCCTGGACAGACACGCCCCATGTCCGTCTCCGCAGGTGAGGTGCAGGTGATAGTGCACGCATAGTAGAGATGGAATTTCTTGAAATCCCATCCACTATACTGTAACATCTGGCTGCTGCGGGTTGGACGCTGTACAAGTACACAGCAGCCGACCTACAGCATTTTCCGATTGTGGGCACATACCCTTAGAGCGTTTGCAGTTTGTTTTTTACAGTTTGCATTTTGTCTATAGTACACGTTTAATAAAGTTAGTGTTATTCACAAATGCAGCGAAAAACGTTGCAACATTTGCAGCATTTTTTAAACTTTTTCATTGCTTTCTACGGGTGAAAAAAATTGCTGAAAGAAGTGACATGCTGCAGATTTAAAAAACGCTACAGTTGTGAAATTCAGTCGGGAAAATAAAAGGGTGTGCAGGAGATTTCTGAAAATCTCATTTTTTACTTGTGCTGTAAAATGTTGTAAACTTATTTGCAGAAGAAAAAGCTGCAAAAATTCTGCATATGAACATGGCGAAAAGCTGCTTTTCAAAGTGCCAGCAAAACATACGAGATTTCTGAAATCTCATGCATGCGTTTGTTTTTTTTCTGACTGGATTTCAGAACTGTAGCGCTTTTTAAATCTGTAGCGTGTCACTTATTTCAGTGTGTTTCACCCGCAGAAAGCAATGAAAGAATAAAAAAGCTGCAGATATTGCAACGGCATTTTTCACTGCAATTTTTTAAGTGGTTTTGGTGAATTAAACTATTAGGTCTCGTTCACATGTTCAGTATTTCACATCAGTATTTGTAATGCAGAAACAGCAGTGGAACAATGGGGCTATGTGCACACGTTGCGGAATCTGCTGCGGATTTTTCCACGCAGATTCCTAAAAATCTGCAGGTAAAACGCCTTGTGTTTTACCTGCAGATTTACTGCAGATTTATCGTGGTATTACCGCGTTTTTTGTTCTGTTTTCAACAGCGTTTTTACCCCTGCGGATTCCTATTATGGAGCAGGTATAAAACGCTGCGGAATCCGCACAAAGAATTGACATGCTACAGAAAATACAACGCAGCATTTCCTCGCGGTATTTTCCGCAGCATGTGTACTGCAGATTTTGTTTTCCATACGTTTACATGGTACTGTACAACGCATGGAAAACTGCTGCAGATCCACAGAAAAAATCCGCAAAGTGTTCACATAACCTGAGAAACACATCACTACTTCTGTATTTCTCACCCTACTGGTTTTGGCTTACATATGCTGATTTGAAATACTGACCAAAAGCTCAACGTGTGAATGTGGCCTTAAACATACTTTAGAAAAAACAAACATCCTCACTCCAAAATAAAAAAGCTGAAAAAAGTGTGAAGAACACCACAAAACAAGCTGAAAAACAGGTGTTTTGAACGTAACATTTTTACTGCTAATAGAATAGGTTTTGGCTACTGAAAAAAAAAAATGCTGCATGTGAACATAGTCTTACTCTGAAACGCTATGTCTATCTGTGGTGTTACATAGGACTGCATGTGATATATACTAAATTATCTGTACTCAGTTAGCACTGCTATCTCTGGTGTTACATAGGACTGCAGGTGACATCTACTACATTATCTGTTCTCAGAGAGTTGGCACTGTTTTATCTGAAGAGTTCAAAAAAAAATTAAGAGGGGGTTGGGGGCAACTTTGTCTTGGGCCCCCAATCTTTTCTGACCCTAGCAACGCCCCTGCGTACAGCTAATAGTGGCAGACCCGTTGGCTGATATATAGGTCACGGACCGCCCCCGGCACATTAACCCCCGGCACACCGCGATCAAACATGATCGCGGTGTGCCGGCGGTACAGGGAAGCATCGCGCAGGGAGGGGCTCCCTGCGGGCTTCCCTGAGAACCCCGGAGCAACGCGATGTGATCGCGTTGCTGCGAGGGTCTCTTACCTCCTCCTCGCTGCAGGTGCCCGGATCCAAGATGGCCGCGGTATCCGGGTCCTGCAGGTAGGGAGGTGGCTTACAGAGTGCCTGCTCAGAGCAGGCGCTTGCTTGGTAAGCCTGCAGTGCTGTAAGTCAGATCGGTGATCTGACAGAGTGCTGTGCAAACGGTCAGATCACCGATCTGTGATGTCCCCCCCTGGGACAAAGTAAAAAAAAAAAATTCCACATGTGTGGAAAAAAATAAAGAAAAAAAATATATATATATTATTCCCATAAATACATTTCTTTATCTAAATTAAAAAAAAATCAAACAATAAAAGTACACATTTAGTATCGACGCGTCCGGAACGACCCCACCTATAAAACTATATCACTAGTGAACACCGTAGGGGGAAAAAAAACACCGAGGCAAAAAACAACGCTTTATTCTCATACCGCCAAACAAAAAGTGAAATAACACGCGATCAAAAAGACGAATAAAAATAACCATGGTACCGCTGAAAATGTCATCTTGTCCCGCAAAAAAAGAGACGCCATACAGCATCATCAGCGAAAAAATAAAAAAGTTATAGTCCTCAGAATAAAGCGATGCAAAAATAATTATATTTTTCTATAAAATAGTTTTTATCGTATAAAAGCGCCAAAACATAAAAAAATGATATAAATGAGGTATCGCTGTAATCGCACTGACCCGAAGAATAAAACTGCTTTCGAAATTTTACCAAACGCGGAACGGTATAAACACCTCCCCCAAAAGAAATTCATGAATAGCTGGTTTTTGGTCATTCTGCCTCACAAAAATCGGAATAAAAAGCGATCAAAAAATCTCCCGTTCCCGAACATGTTACCAGTAAAAACGTCAACTCGTCCCGCAAAAAACAAGACCTCACATGACTCTGTGGACTCAAATATGGAAAAATTATAGCTCTCAAAATGTGGTAACGCAAAAAATATTTTTTGCAATAAAAAGCGTCTTTCAGTGTGTGACGGCTGCCAATCATAAAAATCTGCTAAAAAACCCGCTATAAAAGTAATCAAACCCCCCCCTTCATCACCCCCTTAGTTAGGGAAAAATTAAAAAAATTAAATGTATTTATTTCCATTTTCGGGCTAGGGTTAGGGCTAGGGTTAAGGCTAGGGTTGGGGCTAAAGTTAGGGTTGGGGCTAAAGTTAGGGTTAGGGTTTGGATTACATTTACGGTTGGGATTAGGGTTAGGGGTGTGTCAGGGTTAGGGGAGTGGTTATGGTAGTGGTTGGGATTAGGGTTAGGGGTGTGTTTGGGTTAGGGTTTCAGTTAGAATTGGGGGGTGTTCCACTGTTTAGGCACATCAGGGGCTCTTCAAACGCGACATGGCGTCCGATCTCAATTCTAGCCAATTCTGCGTTGAAACAGTAAAACAGTGCTCCTTCCCTTCCGAGCTCTCCCGTGTGCCAAAACAGGGGTTTACCCCAACATATGGGGTATCAGCGTACTCAGGACACATTGGACAACAACTTTAACCCCTTAAGCCCCGAGGGTGGTTTGCACGTTAATGACCGGGCCAATTTTTACAATTCTGACCACTGTCTCTTTATGAGGTTATAACTCTGGAACGCTTCAACGGATCTTGGCGATTCTAACATTTTCTCATGACATATTGTACTTCATGATGGTGGTAAAATTTAATCGATATAACGTGCGTTTATTTGTGAAAAAAATGGAAATTTGGCGAAAATTTTGAAAATTTTGCAATTTTCCAAATTTGAATTTTTATGCCCTTAAATCACAGAGATATGTCACGCAAAATACTTAACTAACATTTCCAACATGTCTACTTTACATCAGTACAATTTTGGAACGAAATTTTTTTTTTTTTGTTAGGGAGTTATAAGGGTTAAAAGTTGACCAGCAATTTCTCATTTTTACAACACCATTTTTTTTTTTTAGGCACCACATCTCATTTGAAGTCACTTTGAGGGGTCTATATGATAGAAAATACCCAAGTGTGACACCATTCTAAAAACTGCACCCCTCAAGGTGCTTCACATTCAAGAAGTTTATTAACCCTTCAGGTGTTTCACAGGAATTTTTGGAATGTTTAAATAAAAATGAACATTTAACTTTTTTTCACACAATTTATTTCAGCTCCAATTTGTTTTATTTTACCAAGGGTAACAGGAGAAAATGGACCCCAAACGTTGTTGTACAATTTGTCCTGAGTACGCTGATACCCCATATGTGGGGGTACACCACTGTTTGGGCGCATGGCAGAGCTCGGAAGGGAAGGAGCGCCATTTGACTCCTCAATGCAAAATTGACTGGAATTGAGATTGGACGCCATGTTGCGTTTGGAGAGCCCCTGATGTGCCTAAACATTGAAACCCCCCACATGTGACACCATTTTGGAAAGTAGACCCCTTAAGGAACTTATCTAGATGTGTGGTGAGCACTTTGACCCAACAAGTGCTTCACAGAAGTTTATAATGCAGAGCCGTAAGAATAAAAAATCATATTTTTTCACAAAAATTATCTTTTCGCCCCCAATTTTTTATTTTCCCAAGGGTAAGAGAAGAAATTGAACCCCAAAAGTTGTTCTGCAATTTGTCCTGAGTACGCTGATACCCGATATGTGGGGGTAAACGACTGTTTGGGTGCATGGCAGAGCTCGGAAGGGAAGGAGCGCCATTTGACTTTTCAATAAAAAATTGACTGTAATTGAGATGGGACACCATGTCGCGTTTGGAGAGCCCCTGATGTGCCTAAACATTAAAACCCCCCACAAGTGACACCATTTTGGAAAGTAGACCCCCTATGGAACTTATCTAGATGTGTTTTGAGAGCTTTGAACCCCCAAGTGTTTCACTACAGTTTATAACGCAGAGCCGTGAAAATAAAAATTCCTTTTTTTTTTCACAAAAATGATTTTTTTAGCCCCCAGTTTTGTATTTTCACAAGGGTAACAGGATAAATTGGACACCAAAAGTTGTTGTCCAATTTGTCCTGAGTACGCTGATACCCCATATGTGGGGGGGAACCACTGTTTGGGCGCATGGCAGAGCTCGGAAGGGAAGGAGCGCCATTTAGAATGCAGACTCAGATGGATTGGTCTGCAGGCATCACTTTGCATTTGTAGAGCCCCTGATGTACCCAAACAGTAGAAACCCCCCACAAGTGACCCCATATTGGAAACTAGACCTCCCAAGGAACTTATCTAGATATGTTGTGAGAACTTTGAACCCCCAAGTGTTTCACTACAGTTTATAACCTAGAGCCGTGAAAATAAAAAATATTTTTTTTCCCGCAAAAATGATTTTTAGCCCCCAAAATTTTTATTTTCCCAAGGATAACAAGAGAACTTGGACCCCAAAAGTTGTTGTCCAATTTGTCCCGAGTACGCTGATACCCCATATGTTGGGGTAAACCCCTGTTTGGGCGCACAGGAGAGCTCGGAAGGGAAGGAGCACTGTTTTACTTTTTCAACGCAGAATTGGCTGGAATTGAGATCGGACGCCATGTCGCGTTTGGAGAGCCCCTGATGTGCCTAAACAGTGGAAACCCCCCAATTCTACCTGAAACCCTAATCCAAACATGAATTTCTTTTGGGAGAGGAGTTTATACCGTTCCACGTTTGGTAAAATTGATAAAGCACTTTTATTCGTCGGGTCAGTACGATTACAGCAATATCTCATTTATATCATTTTTTTATGTTTTGGATCTTTTATACGATAAAAGCTATTTTATAGAAATAATAATTATTTTGGCATCGCTTTATTCTGAGGACTATAACTCTTTTATTTTTTTGCTTATGATGCTGTATGGTGGCTTGTTTTTTGCGGTACAAGATAACGTTTTCAGCGGTACCATGGATATTTATATCCATATTTTTGATCGCGTGTTATTCCACTTTTTGTTGAGCAGTATAATAAAGCGTGTTTTGGCTCGTTTTTTTTTTTTTTTCTTACGGTGTTCACTGAAGGGGGCAACTAGTGGGACAGTTTTATAGGTTGGGTCGTTACGGACGCGGCAATACTAAATATGTGTACTTTTATTGATTTTTTTTTTTTTTTTTTTATTTAGCTAAAGAAATTTATTTCTGGGAATATTTTTGTTTTTCTTTATTTAGGAATTTTTTCTTTTTTCTTTACACGTGGAATTTTTTTATTTTTTTCCTTTGTCCCAGGACTCTGTCAGATCAGCGATATGACTGACAGCGCTACAGGCTTACCAGCGCCTGCACTGGACCTGGAAGTAATCCATGCAGGACCCAGATGCAGCCCCGCGGCCATTTTGGATCCGGAGCCTGCAGGGATAGGAGGTAAGACGCTCAGAGCAACGCGATCACATCGCGTTGCTCCGGGGGTCTCAGGGAAGCTTGCAGGGAGCCCCCTCCCTGTGTGATGCTTCCCTATACCGCCATGTTTGATCGCAGTGTGCCGGGGGTTAATGTGCCGGGGGCGGTCCGTGACCGCTCCTGGCACATAGAGCCAGATGTCAGCTGCGATAGCTGACACCCGGCCACGATTGGCCGCACTCCCCCCGTGAGCGCGGCTGATCGCATATGACGTACTATCCCGTCGGTGGGAATTAAGGCCCACCCCACCTCGATGGGATAGTACGTCATATGGGATTAAGGGGTTAAAAATAAAAATTTGGGGGGCCAAAAAATAATTTTTGTGGGAAAAAAAATATTTTTTATTTTCACGGCTCTGCGTTATAAACTGTAGTGAAACACTTGGGGATTCAAACTTCTCATAACACATCTAGATAAGTTCCTCGGGGGTTCAGTTTCCAATATGGGGTCACTTGTGGGGGGTTTCTACTGTTTAGGTACATCAGGGGCTCTGCAAATGCAATGTGACGCCTGCAGACCATTCCATCTAAGTCTGCATTCCAAACGGCACTCCTTCCCTTCCAAGCTCTGCCATGCGCCCAAACAGTAGTTTTCTCCCACATATGGGGTATAAGCGTACTCCGGACAAATTGGACAACAACTTTTGGGGTCCAATTTCTCCTGTTACCCTTGGGAAAATACAAAACTGGGGGCTAAAAAATAATTTTTGCAGAAAAATAAATAATAAATTATTTTTTATTTTCACGGCTCTGCGTTATAAACTGTAGTGAAACACTTGGGGTTCAAAGTGCTCACCACACATCTAGATAAGTTTATTAGGGGGTCTACTTTCCAAAACGGTGTCACTTGTGGGGGGTTTCAATGTTTAGGCACATCAGTGGCTCTCCAAACGCGACATGGCGTCCCATCTCAATTCCTGTCAATTTTGCATTGGAAAGTCAAACGGCGCTCCTTCCCTTCCGAGCTCTGCCATAGTTACATAGTTATTAAGGTTGAAGGAAGACTTTAAGTCCATCTAGTTCAACCCATAGCCTCACCTAACATGCCCTAACATGTTGATCCTGAGGAAGGAGAAAAAAACCCATGTGGCAATGGGACCATGCACCCAAGCAGTGGTTTACTCCCACATATGGGGGTATCGGCGTACTCAGGACAAATTGCACAACAACTTTTGGGGTCCAATTTCTTCGGTTACCCTTGGGAAAATAAAAAATTGGGGGTGAAAATATAATTTTTGCAAAAAAATATTATTTTTTTTTATTTTTACGGCTCTACATTTATAAATTTCTGTGAAGCACTTGGTGGGTCAAAGTGCTCACCACACATCTAGATAAGTTCCTTAGGGGGTCTACTTTCCAAAATGGTGTCACTTGTGGGGGGTTTCAATATGTAGGCACATCAGGGGCTCTCCAAATGCGACATGGCGTCCCATCTCAATTCCAGTCAATTTTGCATTGAAAAGTCAAATGGCGCTCCTTCCCTTTTGAGCTCTGCCATGCGCCCTAACAGTGGTTTACCCCCTGTAAGGTTTCTCTTACTGAGAGTGTTGGGGGACACTCGCTTGGCCGCGATATTTAAGCACACAGCACGGGTTTATAAAATAAAGCAGTCCATACGGTTTATTCAGCCACGTAAACCGGGTTAAGCACAGTTCATTACATAGAATACAACAGGCACCAACAGTCTCTTTGGTACCTGACGGGAGCTCCTGCTCCACCTTGCCGACTCTTCCAACAGCCTTTGGGTAAGCTGCCTAACGGGGATCACCAACTCGCCTGGTCAATACACAGTAGTCAGTCCAGATCTCACCGAAGGACTCCAGCTTCCCCACACTCTGTTAACACGCTTCTGGGTAAGCTGCCTAACGGGGATCCCCAACTTGCCTGTCCGGCACACAGTAGTCAGTCCGGACCTCACCGAAGGACTGTAGCTTCCCCACACCGTAACTGTCTCTGGCTCCGCAGATCCCGGTTCTCACCTTGTCACCGCAGGTCCTGGACCCCGTCCTCCACCCATCAGCATAGGTCCTGGACCCCGTCCTCCACCTGTCACCGCAGGTCCTGGACCCCGTCCTCCACCCGTCAGCATAGGTCCTGGACCCCGTCCTCCACCCGTCACCACAGGTAACCAGGATCACGCCGGTGGCCTAGTCCGGGTATTCTTCAGGACGTCCTTCCCCAGCTGGGAACGTCCAATACCCAGGCCACCCGAAGCCAAGTCCCACGAACTCAGGTGCTTGCAGGACCCTAGTCACTCCTAGAAAGTCCAGCACCATTCGGGACCTTCACGGTCAGGTCCATACACAGGTTCCACACAGGAACCACACAGGACCTACCGGACACACCTCTCAGCTCCACACACAGGGAGCTCACATCCAACACTGACTCACACCCTGGTCACGTTACATACTGGTAACCACTCCCCTGGGTGGGAGTGTATGTGTGGCTAGTCGGACCCTCCCGTCTCTCATGACTAGCCTAGTAAGTCACCCAAACTTAACTATACACATTACAGAAACTCTTGAGGGACTACAGGTCCCAGCATAAACACAAAACATCAGACTTACTACGCAGACTCCCTCTGCGACACATATCGGCCATTCACAACACTGCCGATCACAGGTTCACCACGAATATCACCACAACAGATACGCCTCCATGCATATCCCGCAGAGCGCACAGAGCGCCCCCTAACTGCCACAGGGGTCACTACACCATCACATATATCACACCCCACATATAGAGTATCAGCATACTCAGATCAAATTGTACAACTTTTGGGGTCCAGTTTCTCATGTTACTCTTGGTAAAATAAAACAAATTGGAGCTAAAGTAATTTTTTTGTGAAAAAAAAAAGTTAAATGTTCATTTTTATTTAAACATTCCAAAAATTCCTGTGAAACACCTGAAGGGTTAATAAACTTCTTGAATGTGGTTTTGAGCACCTTGAGGTGTGCAGTTTTTTGAATGGTGTCACACTTGGGTATTTTCCATCATATAGACCCCTCAAAGTGACTTCAAATGTGATGTAGTCCCTAAAAAAAAAATGGTGTAAAAATGAGAAATCGCTGGTCAACTTTTAACTTAACCTCCGTAACAAAAAAATTTTGGTTGCAAAATTGTGCTGATGTAAAGTAGATATGTGGGAAATGTTACTTATTAAGTATTTTGTGTGACATATCTCTGTGATTTAAGGGCATAAAAATTCAAATTTGGAAAATTGTGAAATTTTTGCCAAATTTCCGTTTTTTTTCACAAATAAACGCAGGTAATATCAAAGAAATTTTACCACTAACATGAAGTACAATATGTCACGAGAAAACAATGTCAAAATCACTGGGATCCGTTGAAGCGTTCCAGTGTTATAACCTCACTAGATGGTGGCCCGATTCTAACGCATCGAGTATTCTAGAATATGTATGTAGTTTATTTATGAAGTTTACAGAATAATGCAATTTATACACAGGATTTGGCCGGTCGTGTGCGACCAATTAGCGAAGCGTGGTTCAAATTCCGCTCCAATTCGCGGCCGGACTGCGCTTGTCGCTGTTCCCGGCCGGGCGTGACAAATCAATCAGTGAAGTCAGGGCCGGCTCCAGGTTTTTGAGGGCACCGGGCGAAAGAGTCTCAGTGGGCCCCCCTCTTTAACACATACCATGATTCATGATGCACAGATACAGCAGAGAAATATAGCACAGCCCACGCAGCGTATAGCGCAGCTACATAGTATATAGCACAGCTCACGCAGTATATAGCACAGCCGTGTAGTATATTGCACAGCCCACATAGTATATAGCACAGAGATGCAGTATATAACACAGCCCATGCAGTATATAGCAATGTGGGCACCATTTCCCTGTTAAAAAAATAAATAAATAAATAAAAAATAGTTATATACTCTCCTTCCGTCGGCCCCTGGATCCGGGTGAGGTGTTTAGTGATGCTCCTCGTGACACTCCGGTCCCATCATCATCTCGCGAGACCGCAATGCATGGCCCGGAGCGTCACAAAGAGCGGGAAAGGCGCCGGAAGGTGAGTATATAATTTTTTATTATTTTTAACATTAGATCTTTTTACTATTGATGCTGCATAGGCAGCATCAATAGTAAAAAGTTAGTCACATAGGGTTAATAGCAGCGTTAATGGACTGCGTTACACCCGGCATAACGGGGTGTAACGCAGCCATTAACCCTGTGTGAGCACTGACTGGAGGGGAGTATGGAGGGGGCACTGACGGAGAGTAGGAAGGGGCGAATTTGCGTCCGGACTGTGCCCGTCACTGATTGGTGGAGGCCGCGACCAATCAGCGACGTGGGATTTCTGTGACAGACAAACAGACGGAAGTGCCCCTTAGGCCTGTTTCACACGTCCGTGCCTCCGGACACTGACTCATGTAGATACATTAAAATCAATGTGTCTCTGCACATGTCAGCGTGTTTTCACGGACCGTGTGTCTGAGTGAAAAACACGGAGGCATGTCAGTGTTCGTGGGAGCGCACGGATCACACGGACCCTTTAAAGTCAATGGGTACGTGTAAACATGTACCACACACGGATGCTGTCCGTGTGCCGTGCAGGAGACAGCGCTAAAGTAAGCGCTGTCCCCCCAGCGTGTGGTGCTGAAGCCGCCATTCATTTCTTCTCCCCAGCAGCGTTCGCTGGAGAGAAGGAATGAAAAATCTTTTTTTTTTATTATTTTGGAGTTTAAAATAAAGATCCTTGTCACCTGCCGCCTCCCACCCCCTGTGCGCCCGCCCGCTGGCATTAAAATACTCACCCAGCTCCCTCGATGCTTCCTCTCAGCGTCGCAGCTTGTCCTGTATGAGCGGTCACGTGGTGCCGCTCATTACAGGGATGAATATGCTGCTCCACCTCCCGTAGGTGAGCACGTGGAGGGCTGTGTGGCCCCCCCAAAGAAATGCCACTCCACACCATTACTGACCCACTACCAAACCGGTCATGCTGAAGGATGTTACAGGCAGCAGATCGATCACCAAGGCGTCTCCAGACTCTGTCACGTCTGTCACATGTGCTCAGTGTGAACCTGCTTTCATCTGTGAAGAGCACAGGGCGCCAGTGGCGAATTTGCCATTCCAGGTGTTCTGTGGCAAATGCTAAGCATCCTGCATGGTGTTTGGCTGTGAGCACAACCCCCATCTGTGGACGTCAGGCACTCAGACCATCCTCATTGAGTTGGTTTCTAACTGTTTGTGCAGACACATGCACATTTGTGGCCTGCTGGAGGTCATTTTGCAGGGCACAGGCAGTGCTCCACCTGTTCCTCCTTGCACAAAGGCTGAGGTTGTTGGCCTTCTACGGCCCCCTCCACGTCTCCTGGTGTACTGGCCTGTCTCCCGGTAGCGCCTCCAGCCTCTGGACATTACGCTGACAGACACAGCAAACCTTCTTGCCACAGCTCGCAATGATGTGCCATCCTGGATGAGCTGCACTACCTGAGCCACTTGTGTGGGTTGTAGAGTCCGTCTCATGCTACCACGAGTGTGAAAGCACAACCAACATTCAAAAGTGACCAAAACATCAGCCAGAAAGCATTGGTACTGAGATGTGGTCTGTGGTCCCCACCTGCAGAACCACTCCTTTATTGAGGGTGTCTTGATAATTGCCAATAATTTCCATCTGTTGTCTATTCCACTGGCACAACAGCATGTGAAATTGATTGTCAAACAGTGTTGCTTCCTAAGTGGACAGTTTCATTTCGCAGACGTTTGATTTACTTGGAGTTATATTCTGTTGTTTGTGTTCCCTTTTATTTTTTTGAGCAGTATATAAATGTGGTATCGCTGTAATTGTACTGAGCCGAAGAATAAAGCTACCTTATCAATTTTACCACATGGGGAATGGAATTAAAATAAAATAAAAAAAATCCTGAATTGCTGGTGCTGTTCATTCTGCCTCCCAAATATAACAATAAGGCTCAGCTCACATTTAGACTAAGTTCACACTAGACATTTTTGCCGTGGTTTTTAATGCAAATTTCTGCTGCTTTTTATAGTATTGGCAAAGTCTGAGATTTCAGAAATCTCATGCACACAGCATGTTTTTTTTGTCATCAGGATTTTGTGCTTTGCGTGTTTTTTTTGCACAATGGAGCATGTCACTGCATGTCACTTCTTTCAGTGTGTTTTTTTTTTTTTTCATTTTTTTTTCAGCGTTTTTCACCCATTGAAATGAATGAGTGGTGAAAAAATTTAGCTGCGTTTTTTTTTTTTTTGTGCCAAAACCTGATTCTACAGAATAGGATTTTTTTTTCAACACTAAACTTTTATCAGCATGCATAAGAGACAAATCTAGCAAGCCAAAACCACAGCAAAAAATGCAAGAAAAAAAAACAATGAACACATGCTTTTTTTCTGCAGCTTCTTGCTTGCCTGCAATCCTAAAAAGACGGACACCACAGTATCATAGGTCAGCCGGGGTCCACAGCGTCTCCATCTGCCTCATTATAGGCAATGTTCCGCCGGGGGTTCTGTCTGAATTACGTATTTCAGACATTTACACGGAAACCTTGATACAAGCACTCAGTGCAGGATATGAGTAAGCTCACACTAGATGTTTTTTCAGCGTTTTTTTTCTGCAGCAAAACCTGATCTCTTGGCAGATCAAATGCTGCTACTGGTGGAAAAAGATAAACCCCTCTCCAATAATGACAAATCAGAACTAGAGAGGGTACACTGACTCAAGTAATCACCTTATTGTCCCTGTTGACTTTTGAAGGAGCTACATTTCTCTTATAGGGATGAAAGGCATGATCACGTAGTCTCGTGCTCTCAATAGACCCAAGTAGTTGAGGCTGATGCCGCTGATACATCCGAGCGCCCACTCAATGATGATACAGATATATTGGAAGAACTTCTATGTAGATTGGTCTTAGAGTTTTTCCTCCATAAGTGTACCCGCTTAAGGTACCTTCACACGAAGCGACGCTGCAGCGATAGCGACAACGATGCCGATCGCTGCAGCGTCGCTGTTTGATCGCTGGAGAGCTGTCACACAGTCAGCTCTCCAGCGACCAACGATGCCGAGGCCCCCGGGTAACCAGGGTAAACATCGGGTTGCTAAGCGCAGGGCCGCGCTTAGTAACCCGATGTTTACCCTGGTTACCAGCGTAAAAGTAAAAAAAACAAACAGTACATGCTCACCTGCGCGTCCCCCAGCGTCTGCTTCCTGACACTGACTGAGCTCCGGCCCTAACAGAACAGCGGTGACGTCACCGCTGTGCTTTCACTTTCACTTTAGGGCCGGCGCTCAGTAAGTGTCAGGAAGCAGACGCTGGGGGACGCGCAGGTGAGTATGTACTGTTTGTTTTTTTTACTTTTACGCTGGTAACCGGGGTAAACATCGGGTTACTAAGCGCGGCCCTGCGCTTGGTAACCCGATGTTTACCCTGGTTACCAGTGTAAAACATCGCTGGTATCGTTGCTTTTGCTTTCAAACACAACGATACACGGCGATCGGACGACCAAATAAAGTTCTGGACTTTATTCAGCGACATCACAGCAGGATCCTGATCGCTGCTGCGTGTCAAACTAAACGATATCGCTAGCGAGGACGCTGCAACGTCACGGATCGCTAGCGATATCGTTACAAAGTCGTTTCGTGTGAAGGTACCTTTAGTCTGATAGTCTTTCAAATCCCTTCTATATTTGTCAACAGGGACAATAAGGTGATTAACTTGAGTCCGCATACCCTCTCTAGTTCTGATTTGTCATTATTGGAGAGGGGTTTATCTTTTTCACCAGTAGCAGCGTTTGATCTGTTTTCTACCATTAAAGATTTGCATATTTTTGCTAAGTCATTAATATTCAAAAGGTATTTCAATAACAACAATCTTCACTCTCTTTTCCTAACGGAGGAACAGGAGGCCTTAAGAATTCTTGAGGAACTGGCGATTGAACATACCAATGATGGGGGTGAGATTCCTGCTTCGATCCGTCCACGGTCCACTAAGTTTCCCCCTTTGTCATCATGCTCCAATGTTGAGACGTTTGTTCAGGTGGTGATGGCGGAACTATATAAGATCCCTAAATTTGTAGTTAATGACAACTTAACAAAAGAGGAGAGGGGTCAGTTGACATATCTTCAGGAACTGCTGGACATACTTGTCAAACCAGCTGACAAGGGGGGTAATGTTGTCCTCTGGCCCATTGGTATGTATGAGAAAGAGGCCTTTCGGCAATTGAATAATAACACGTTATAGGAAGTTATTCTATAACCCTCTCTCTGCATACTCAGCGAAATTATTTATCATTATTAAGCGGGCTTTAGGGGACGGCATTATTTCCAAAGAATTGGCTTCTGCTCTGGTGGTTCCTGAGCCTACTATTCCGACTCTATACCTTCTCCCTAAAGTGCACAAGAATTCCGCCTCTCCACCTGGCAGACCGATCATCTCGGGCAGGGGTAACTTTCTGGAACACATAAACAAATGGATCGATTATCATCTGCAACCCCTAGTTTCGGGCCTCCCTTCCTCAAGGACACGGGGGATTTGTTGCGCAGGGTCGACGGACTGCATCTGAAGGGTGATTCTCTGATGGTTTTGGCAGATGTTGAATCCCTGTACACCAACATCAGACATGCTGATGGTTTGGCTGCTGTTCAATTTTTCCTCAGCAATTCTACACTGCCGATTGGTATGCGGGATTTTGTGCTGGAGCTATTGGAGTTCACCCTCACTCACAATTTTTTGTGTTTAAGGGGTCCTTCTACCTTCAGCTCCAGGGGACCGCCATGGGGGCGGCCTTTGCGCCGTCCTATGCTGGTCTTTTCCTGGGGTTGTGGGAGAGGGACCTCTTCCTGTCAGACACAGTGGGGTCTATGGAGTGTGTCCCATTTTGGACGCGCTACATAGACGATATCATCTTTGTCTGGCAGGGCACTCTGTCCTACCTTGCACGACTTATTGAGGTTTTGAATAGCAATGACTACAATATCCATCTTACATTTGTATCTAGCGCTACATCTTTAGACTTTCTTGATGTGTCCATCAGGAGAGACTTCTGGGATGTTGCAGACCGATATTTTTAGGAAGGAAACGGCTACTAACACATTGTTACACGCATCATCTGGCCATCCATGGCACATGATCAGACCTCTCCCGATTGGTCAATTCCTCCGCATTAGGAGAATTTGTTCATCAGACAATGTATTTGAACAACGTGGGGAGGAGTTGAGGGAACGGTTCAGATCCCGTGGCTATATTCGGAGGTCAATTAAGCGGGCCTATCTTAGGGCAAAACATGCTTCCCGCCATGACCTATTGTATGGCACTCGGACTAGGGGTGGGCAAGGCGATAAGCAGATACTGCGATTTGTTACCACTTTTAGCTCCCAGTCTGACAGGGTTCGTTCCATTCTTGATAACGCCTGGCCTATTCTAAGGGTGGATCCGATAATGTCCAAATTTATTTCTGCGCATCCCTCTTTGGCCTCAAGAATTTGAGGGACCATCTTCATCTCCAGTCATTATTCCAACTTTCATAAACCTATGTTCCTGGACGGATTCCCAAGGAGGGTGGGGTGTTCTCCGTGTGGCGGCTGTGTAGCCTGCCCCAACATGGATCAATGTGACACTTTTGTCAACTCCGATGCAACGAAGAGCTATAAGATTCGATCCTATATCACCTGTACCACTAGGTACGTGGTATACTATGCGACCTGTCCATGTGGGTTGATTTATGTTGGGCTTACCACGCGACAGCTCAAAGTTCGCATCAGAGAGCATGTTTTGGGCATTCAGGCGGCAGCTGGCCATGCGGAGACATCCACCCTGAAAACTATACCCCGACACTTCAAGGAGTTTCACAATTGTGATGGCTCCCTTTTTCGGGTGCGTGGCATTGATGCCTTGAAGATCAATATCAGGGGTGGGGATCTGTCCAGGAGACTGGGTAGACTGGAGACGAGATGGACTTGGCAATTGAATACGGTCCATCCTTTTGGACTTAATGAATGTATTTCCTTTGTCCCCTTCCTTTGGTCCTCCGGCTGTTAAGTATATCAGGTGTGTGACCCACGACATGGTTCCTTTTTATTTGATTTTAATTATCTTTCTATTTTAGTGATCTTCGTTTCTTTCCACGAAGCTTGTTTTGGCTACGGTGGATTTTTCTCATCGCATGGTATATTGTGGATCCCCATCCTGCTATTGAGTCTTAATGCAGTCACATTTTGTTTACAGTTTAATAAAATAATTATATGTGCTCGTTTACATGTGTACTATTGTGTGTGATGTTGCTGGGTCTTGATATGATGGTGTGATCCTATTTGTTGCTGCATAATGTTTGTGTCTTTTCATACGTGTCTTTTCATACATGTATTGTTGGTCACATTCTATTGGGACACTTGGGCATTCTGTGGTTGCTATATTTAATTTGTTGGGGGTATTTATGGTGTACGTATGTATATGTGTGTGTATATATATATATATATATATATATATATATATATATATATATATATATATATATACACTCACCGGCCACTTTATTAGGCACACCTGTCCAACTTCTTGTTAACACTTAATTTTTAATCAGCCAATCACATGGCGGCAACTCAGTGCATTTAGGCATGTAGACATGGTCAAGACAATCTCCTGCAGTTCAAACCGAGCATCAGTATGGGGAAGAAAGGTGATTTGAGTGCCTTTGAACGTGGCATGGTTGTTGGTGCCAGAAGGGCTGGTCTGAGTATTTCAGAAACTGCTGATCTACTGGGATTTTCACGCACAACCATCTCTAGGGTTTACAGAGAATGGTCCGAAAAAGAAAAAAAATCCAGTGAGCGGCAGTTCTGTGGGCGGAAATGCCTTGTTGATGCCAGAGGTCAGAGGAGAATGGGCAGACTGGTTCGAGCTGATAGAAAGGCAACAGTGACTCAAATCGCCACCCGTTACAACCAAGGTAGGCCTAAGAGCATCTCTGAACGCACAGTGCATCGAACTTTGAGGCAGATGGGCTACAGCAGCAGAAGACCACACCGGGTACCACTCCTTTCAGCTAAGAACAGGAAACTGAGGCTACAATTTGTACAAGCTCATCGAAATTGGACAGTAGAAGATTGGAAAAACATTGCTTGGTCTGATGAGTCTCGATTTCTGCTGCGACATTCGGATGGTAGGGTCAGAATTTGGCGTAAACAACATGAAAGCATGGATCCATCCTGCCTTGTATGGAGCATCTTTGGGATGTGCAGCCGACAAATCTGCGGCAACTGTGTGATGCCATCATGTCAATATGGACCAAAATCTCTGAGGAATGCTTCCAGCACCTTGTTGAATCTATGCCACGAAGAATTGAGGCAGTTCTGAAGGCAAAAGGGGTTCCAACCCGTTACTAGCATGGTGTACCTAATAAAGTGGCCGGTGAGTGTATATATATATATACATATACATATATATATATATATATATATATATATATATATATATATATATATATATATATATATACAGTGCCTACAAGTAGTATTCAACCCCCTGCAGATTTAGCAGGTTTACACATGTGGAATTAACTTGGCATTGTGACATTTGGTCTGTAGATCAGCCTGGAAGTGTGAAATGCACTGCAGCAAAAAAGAATGTTATTTCTTTGTTTATTTTTTTTTTAAATTGGGAAAAGTTTTTTCAGAGGGTCATTTATTATTCAACCCCTCAACCCACCAGAATTCTGTTTGGTTCCCCTAAAGTATTAAGAAGTAGTTCAGGCACAAAGAACAATGAGCTTCACATGTTTGGATTAATTATCTCTTTTTCCAGCCTTTTCTGACTATTTAAGACCCTCCCCAAACTTGTGAACAGCACTCAAACATGGTCAACATGGGAAAGACAAAGGAGCATTCCAAGGCCATCAGAGACAAGATCGTGGAGAGTCACAAGGCTGGCAAGGGGTACAAAACCCTTTCCAAGGAGTTGGGCCTACCTGTCTCCACTGTTGGGAGCATCATCCGGAAGTGGAAGGCTTATGGAACTACTGTTAGCCTTCCACGGCCTGGACAGCCTTTGAAAGTTTCCTGCCGTGCCGAGGCCAGGCTTGTCTGAAGAGTCAAGGCTAACCCAAGGACAACAAGGAAGGAGCTCCGGGAAGATCTCATGGCAGTGGGGACATTGGTTTCAGTCAATACCATAAGTAACGTACTCCACCGCAATGGTCTCCGTTCCAGACGAGCCCGTAAGGTACCTTTACTTTCAAAGCGTCATGTCAAGGCTCGTCTACAGTTTGCTCATGATCACTTGGAGGACTCTGAGACTGACTGGTTCAAGGTTCTCTGGTCTGATGAGACCAAGATCGAGATCTTTGGTGCCAACCACACACGTGACGTTTGGAGACTGGATGGCACTGCATACGACCCCAGGAATACCATCCCTACAGTCAAGCATGGTGGTGGCAGCATCATGCTGTGGGGCTGTTTCTCAGCCAAGGGGCCTGGCCATCTGGTCCGCATCCATGGGAAGATGGATAGCACGGCCTACCTGGAGATTTTGGCCAAGAACCTCCGCTCCTCCATCAAGGATCTTAAGATGGGTCGTCATTTCATCTTCCAACAAGACAACGACCCAAAGCACACAGCCAAGAAAACCAAGGCCTGGTTCAAGAGGCAAAAAATCAAGGTGTTGCAGTGGCCTAGTCAGTCTCCTGACCTTAACCCAATTGAAAACTTGTGGAAGGAGCTCAAGATTAAAGTCCACATGAGACACCCAAAGAACCTAGATAACTTGGAGAAGATCTGCATGGAGGAGTGGGCCAAGATAACTCCAGAGACCTGTGCCGGCCTGATCAGGTCTTATAAAAGACGATTATTAGCTGTAATTGCAAACAAAGGTTATTCCACAAAATATTAAACCTAGGGGTTGAATAATAATTGACCCACACTTTTATGTTTAAAATTTATAAAAATTTAACTGAGCAACAAAACTTTTTGGTTTGTAAGATTTATGCATCTGTTAATAAATCCTGCTCTTGTTTGAAGTTTGAAGGCTCTAACTTATTTGCATCTTATTAAACCTGCTAAATCTGCAGGGGGTTGAATACTACTTGTAGGCACTGTGTGTGTGTATATATATATATATATATATATATATATATATATATATATATATATATATATATATATATATATATATATATATATATATATATATATATATGTGTATATACACTCACCGGCCACTTTATTAGGTACACCATGCTAGTAACGGGTTGGACCCCCTTTTGCCTTCAGAACTGCCTCAATTCTTCGTGGCATAGATTCAACAAGGTGCTGGAAGCATTCCTCAGAGATTTTGGTCCATATTGACATGATGGCATCACACAGTTGCCGCAGATTTGTCGGCTGCACATCCCAAAGATGCTCCATACAAGGCAGGATGGATCCATGCTTTCATGTTGTTTACGCCAAATTCTGACCCTACCATCCGAATGTCGCAGCAGAAATCGAGACTCATCAGACCAAGCAACGTTTTTCCAATCTTCTACTGTCCAATTTCGATGAGCTTGTACAAATTGTAGCCTCAGTTTCCTGTTCTTAGCTGAAAGGAGTGGTACCCGGTGTGGTCTTCTGCTGCTGTAGCCCATCTGCCTCAAAGTTCGACGCACTGTGCGTTCAGAGATGCTCTTAGGCCTACCTTGGTTGTAACGGGTGGCGATTTGAGTCACTGTTGCCTTTCTATCAGCTCGAACCAGTCTGCCCATTCTCCTCTGACCTCTGGCATCAACAAGGCATTTCCGCCCACAGAACTGCCGCTCACTGGATTTTTTTTTCTTTTTCGGACCATTCTCTGTAAACCCTAGAGATGGTTGTGCGTGAAAATCCCAGTAGATCAGCAGTTTCTGAAATACTCAGACCAGCCCTTCTGGCACCAACAACCATGCCACGTTCAAAGGCACTCAAATCACCTTTCTTCCCCATACTGATGCTCGGTTTGAACTGCAGGAGATTGTCTTGACCATGTCTACATGCCTAAATGCACTGAGTTGCCGCCATGTGATTGGCTGATTACAAATTAAGTGTTAACAAGAAGTTGGACAGGTGTACCTAATAAAGTGGCCGGTGAGTGTGTATATATATATATATATATATATATATATATATATATATATATAATTTATTTTTTATTTATTCTTTTTTTTTTTGTGTATTTTTTTTGTATCTTATTTTTTATTGTTAAATGTGTACATATGTATTCATATTGTTATCGTATTTTACGTCTTTCGGGGATTAGTTTTTGTATTTAGTGTGTTATTTATATTTGTTATTTATCCTGAGTATCTATACACCTATATGCATTCATGTCCCGGTTGCCATTTATGTCCCCACATAATGTCATCGGTACTCTGATTTCTTGCATTGAGTGCAGTGTGCCATTCTCCTTTGAATAAGTGTGCACTGTTTGCACCCTAATTCTATTCACTCTATGCATGCAATTGTGGCGATTCTGTTTGCCCTTAATTAAAATGGCCGCCGGTACATTTCCGGTCATGCACGGTCCGCATCTTACCACTTCCGGTCCGTGATTCCGCGCTGCCATAGATGGGCCCGTTTGTGGCTGGCACGGACAGGTGCGGCCGTTTGGCGGTGATGCGGCTGCTTATTGGTTTGATCCAGCGACTCGGTAGCTATATAATCCACCTGCCTCATCACATGACACGCACCCTGAGGAAGGACTTTACCGAAACACGCGTTGGGGTGGTCTGGAGCTGGCGTGATTCCCCATCTATTCAGTGGTATGCTCACTTTTATCATCTATATTGATATGTCTATGGTTTGTCACTTTCTATCATCTACAGCAACGCTTTTATGTAACCATTTTGACAGTGCTCTATACCTTTATATGTGAGCCCACTATACTGTTATGGACCATTTATGGTTTGATTTATCTATTGCTATTTGGGGATCGCTGCCTTACTCCTAGGTTCCATGAGGTTTGAGTCTCACGTCCCCTATCTTGCTGACTTTGTCTGTTATTGTATGTATTTATTTAATAAAATATTTTTTTCTATGCATTTGGACTATGGCACTATTTTGTAGTGGTTTGCCTTATAGTGAATGGATCCCTCAGGGTTTCTACTGAATCACGTCACTCAGAGATTTAGATGGAAACACCAAATTGCTCAGCGTAGAGATAAATGTGATCCAAAATGTGTAAACTGTTCCAATTTGCATATTAAATTTCCCAGAGGAGCATTGTACGGCAAATAAGCCTCCTTACCTTGACAAGCCAGCTGGTATGTCACTCTCCATAAGGAGAAACGCTACCCCTTAGACACCAGTCCAGAGCCTCTCACCTAGCCAAATCAGTTCTCATGCTTCGCACTGACGAGGGCCAACAGCCCGAAACACCGTGTCTGCGAATTGAGATACTGATTTCTGTTATCCTAAGTCATATTGCACGACTCGTTAGAGGGTTGATTGTGACTTGTAGGATCGCTACTTCCAACAGGTGGCGCTATAGAGTTAAGTCCTCTTTTTCTCAGAAGAGGCAATTTGCATAAATTGTTCCAATAAAAGTTTCAACTCCGTTCACAAAAAAAGTCCCCACTCGGGTCTGTCATCAGTCAATGGAAATATAGGGGGCTCTGGAAAAGCAAAATAGCTCTTTGCTCCCCAAATGAAATCCAGAGAATTCTCTCCCGAATCCAAATGCCCCCTCCCTTCTGAGCCCCAGTGTGCCTAAACAACATTTAGCGCCCAAATGTTTGGCATTTCTGTAGTGAGAAGAGCCCACCTAACTTACAGGTCCGTGTCTCCAGAAGCATGAGCTGGGCATAATGTACTGGTCACTACAGCGTACTGGTCACTGCAACAGTAGATTGCAATTTTCCCTCTGCAACATCCACTGCTACTTTATTCTGGAAAACATCCATGGAGTCAAAATCTTCACTACATCTCTAGATAAATTCCCAAGAGGGTATAATTTCCAAAATGGGGTCACATGAAGGGGGATTCTGCTCTTCTAGCACTTAGGAGCTCTGTATATGAAGTCTTCAAGCTATTATAGGAAAATCTGCGCTCCAGGAACCAAATAGCTCTCCGTTCCTCCCGAGTCTTGACGTATGACTGTACAGCCATATATGGGGTATTTCTACATTCAGCAGAAATTGTGGGACAGATTTTGGTGCCATTTTTACCCATTTCCCAGTGTGAAAATGTGAAATCTGGGGCTAAAATGAAATTTTGGTGGTAAAAATGTAAATATTTTTTAATCACTGGCAAATGCTATAAAATTCTGTGACACATGTGGTGTCAAAATGATCACTGCACTCCTGGATGAATTCATTGAGAGGTGTAGTTTGTAAAACAGGGTCTCTTATGGGGGATTCTTCTGTTTTGGCACCTCAGAGGCTTTGCCAATGTGATCTGGCACCCTCAACCTAGTCCAGCAAAATGTGAACTACATTATGTTCAAATCTGCACTGTAATTTGGCATTTTTTCCCTTCTGAGCTTTGTACTGTGCCTCAAAGGTAGTTTTCGACCACATATGGGTTATGTGCGTACTCAGGAGAAATTGCACAACAAATTTTCGGATCTATTTTTTCCTGCTTTCCTTGTGAAAATGAAGAAAATTGGGGCTAAAACCAAATTTTTAATGAGAAATATATATTTTTTTTCAGTTAAAGAGATCAACGTTGTAAAATTCTGTGAAGTACCTGTAGGTTCAAGATGCTTACCACAAATCTAGATAAATTCCACGAGGGGTCTATTTTCTAAAACGGGGTCACTTGTGGGGGGTTTCCACTGTTTAGGCAGATCGAACGTGACATGACGCCGTCAGACATTCCATACAAATTTGCATTCCAAAATTTCACTCCTTTTCTGACCCCTGTTGTGTACCCAAACAGTAGTTTACCCACACATACGGGGTATCTGCATAATCATGAGAAGTTGCACAACACATTTTTTGGTCCATTTTCTCCTGTTCCTTTTTTTGGGGGTCTAGTTTCCAAAATGGTGTCACTTTTGGGGATGTCCACTGTTTAGGCACATCAGAGGCTCTCCAAACGCGACATGACAATTATTCCAGCAAATTTTACATCCAAAAAAATCAAATGGCCATCCTTCCCTTCCGAGCCCTGCCTTGGGCCCAAACATTGTTTTTCCCCAACATAAGGGTTATCGGTATGCTCAGGAGACACAATTTGAGTTCTATTTTTTCCTGCTACCCTTGTGAAAATAAAAAAAAATTGGGGTCTAAAGTAACATTTTTGTGCAAAAAAAAACAAACGTTAAATGTTAATTTTTTCCTTCCACATTAAAAAATAACTGTGAAGCACTCGAAGGGTTAATAAACTTCTTGAATGTAGTTTTGGGCACCTTGAGGGGTGCATTTTTTAGAATAGTGTCACTTTTCGGGTATTTTCTGTCATATAGACCCCTCAGTCACTTCAAATGTGATATGGTCCCTAAAAAAAAAAAAATGATTTTGTTGAAAAAATTAGAAATAACCGGTCAACTTTTAACCCATATAACTTCCTAACCAAAAAAAATGTTTAAAAAATTGTGCTGATGTAAAGTAGACATGTGGGAAATGTTATGTATTAACTATTTTGTGTGACATAACTCTCTGATTTAAGGGTGTAAAAATTAAAAGTTTGAAAATTGCAACATTTTCCAAATTTTTGCCAAATTTCCATTTTTTTCATAAATAAAAGCAAGTCATATTGAATAAATTTTACCACCATCATAAAGTACAATATTTAACGGAAAAAAAAACAATCTTAGAATCAGTGGGATCCATTCCAGAGTTATTACCTCATAAAGTGACACTGGTCAGAATGGTAAAATTTGGCCTGGTCATGAAGGTGCAAACAGGCGTGGGGGGAGTAAGGGGTAAAATAGGTGCCAAAGTGAGTTTCCAAAGAAGTTTGGAGATTGAAATCTGCCATCCAAACCATGTATTATGTCATTAGAGAATAAGCTGGAACATTACTGGATAGGCATGATGGAGGATGCCCAAAAATGTCTGATGAAACGATTCAAGATGTGAAACTGGCTTTCCCACGAGACAGGCATGTGCTATTCTACCTGTCAACACGCAGCCAAGAAAGGTTGTGTTTGCCCGTACAGAGCTACTGTACTTAACACTGCCGGATTTTATCCTTTGGGGCCATTTGAAGGGGCGGAAGTACAGTAATACGCTATGAACATTACAGGCATTCCAGGAGAACGTACAGTGATAAATTCAGGCTATGACCCCAGACCTCCTGCAGAAAACATTCAGCAATACTTAACAGCACGTGCAGATGTGCTTAGATGCAAATGGTGGACTTTTTCAACACCTGCTTTAACACCTCAGTTTCTCATTTACCAAGGTATGTACAGTCCAAATTTCAGTACAATAGATCGTCTCTTAGAAGTTTCAGTAATTTTTACGGATAAAGTAGCTAGTGAATCACCCTGTATAAGTAAGCCTGCAATGTAAAAAAAAAATAAATAAATGATGCATTGACAAGGTTTTATGTTTGTTTGGTTTTTTTTTTCAAAATCCTTCACGTAAAATTGATTATTGTGGTAAAAAAATCTTTAAATCAGAGGCCCATATTCATTAAGACTGTTATTATGTACCCAGTCTGAATGAGGGGCATGCAAGAATAATGTACACCAAATTCATTAGATGCACACGCTAAATCTGGTGCATCTTATCAGTGGGGTATCTCATCGCCTGAAATGTTACTCCAGTCTGGGACTAGAGTAACATTTCTGGTATCAGAAATGCCATCACTTTTATGAATTTGACAGGTGGGCGTAGCCACGATTCATCCCAGTTCCTCACTTTTTATTCGGAGCTGCCAAAAACTGACACAAAATTCTAAAAGTTGCAAGCTTTTTGTGCAACGCAGTGTTGTGTGAAAATGGTGTGACTTTTCAAAGTGTATTACGACAGTTTTATGGTCTAAACACTTTAATAAATTGGGCTAGTGTCTGAACCTGACAAATTTAAATAACGAATAAAATCAGTTAAAGTCGTTGTCCAGCCTCACAGTGACTTTAGATTTGTAGCCTATGTGACTGCAGACTTGTGAATCCTCACAGCGCGCATTGAGGATTCTCCGGGGCCTGTATCGGCAGGTGGGTGACCGCGTATTTGCAATTTGCACATATACGGTTATGTGCCAACTAGTCGTGCCTGGCCTCACTCAATGTAAGTGAATTGAGGCCAGACGTGTCTAATCAGAATGTGGCCATAAGTATGCAAATTAGATACTTCTGGTCACATGAACACCCACTCCCAGCACTGGAGAATACTCAATGTGGATTCATAAATAGGCTATCTTGTATCCTGTTTGACAACCCCTTTAAAGTCCACAAATCATACTTGCTGTCCATGATGCCTTGGCCGTAAAACCTATGACTTAGTAAATGTCAGACAGACACCAACACCTATAGTTCCTTAAAGTGCAATTGTGCAAAAGTGCTTATTAAGAGACTGCATCAGTCTGTTTTGGGTAGTTCCCAGACTTTCTTAGGGTTTTCAAATTCACACAAACCCTGGTAACTAAAGGTACCTTCACACGAAGCGACGCTGCAGCGATAGCGACAACGATGCCGATCGCTGCAGCGTCGCTGTTTGATCGCTGGTGAGTTGTCACACAGACCGCTCTCCAGCGACCAACGATGCCGAGGTCCCCGGGTAACCAGGGTAAACATCGGGTTACCAAGCGCAGGGCCGCGCTTAGTAACCCGATGTTTACCCTGGTTACCAGCGTAAAAGTAAAAAAACAAACAGTACATACTCACCTGCGCGTCCCCCAGCGTCTGCTTCCTGACACTGACTGAGCTCCGGCCCTAACAGCACAGCGGTGACGTCACCGCTGTGCTTTCACTTTCACTGGCCGGCGCTCAGTATGTGTCAGGAAGCAGACGCTGGGGGACGCGCAGGTGAGTATGTACTGTTTGTTTTTTTTACTTTTACGCTGGTAACCAGGGTAAACATCGGGTTACTAAGCGCGGCCCTGCGCTTGGTAACCCGATGTTTACCCTGGTTACCAGTGTAAAACATCGCTGGTATCGTTGCTTTTGCTTTCAAACACAACGATACACGGCGATCGGGCGACCAAATAAAGTTCTGGACTTTATTCAGCGACCAGCGACATCACAGCAGGATCCTGATCGCTGCTGCGTGTCAAACTAAACGATATCGCTAGCGAGGACGCTGCAACGTCACGGATCGCTAGCGATATCGTTACAAAGTCGTTTCGTGTGAAGGTACCTTTAGGTGTGCTAGGGGATAATTTGTGCACAATACCAAGAATAGAGACAATTAGCGAAATAACAATAGCTATTCAATTCTTATCCTTGTTAACCCATAATCAGATAATACATAACAAGCTATAACCAATAGCCTATATGTGCATCCTCAAGATGTTATACTTTCTATATCCCCTAGTTTCACAAGTCAGACAAATGCAGGGAAATAATCAAAAAAAATCAACAATAATCAGATGAGTGAGATTATTCTCATCCGAAATAACACTCATCCGAAATAACGCCCATCCCGACACATTTCTCCCCAGGATAGTAAACCGGGGTTCATCAGGGGAAGGAACAGGGCTTCTCCCAACACGAGGCAGCTATAATGAGCCGCGTCTTGCCGTCACTGCATGCAATAAAGGTTCCAGAAAAGGTGCAGCGGTCTGACATCACAGTCATGTGACTTCTGGCGGTATGTTTAATGAAGTGGGATATATATACAGTTGTGCTCAAAAGTTTACATACCCCGGTTGAATTTTTGCTTTCTTGGCCTTTTTATCAGAGAATATGTAAGATAAAACCAAAACTTTTTCTCCACTCATGGTTAGTGGTTGGGTGAAGCCATTTATTGTCAAACTACTGTTTTCTCTTACGCTGAGAGTAACGCACAGACACCGGCAGTTCACCATTACACGGAAGCCCGTGCATCACTCAGGCATGCCTGTTGATTAGAATCCACGACCAGAGACCCCTTCCCACACAGATTTGGCTTGAAAAAGGCATGTTTTTTTTGTCTTTTTAAATCATAGTGACCCTGATCAAAAGTTCACATACCTCATTTCTTAGTACCTTGTATTGCCCCCTCTAACATCAATGACAGCTTGAAGTCTTTTGTGGTAGTGGTGGATGAGGTTCTTTATTTTCTCAGATGGTAAAACTGCCCACTCTTCTTGGCAAAAAGCTTCCCGTTCCTGTTATGATCCTTAGTGGCTGAGGATCACGAATAGACCAGCAAGTGAATAAACTAAGGACAAGCTCTAGGGAGATGGTAACTGGACTGATCGCAAATCTGAACCTATCCAACACAACTAGAGGTAGCCGGTGAACGTGCCTAAAAAATTCCTAGACGTCTCGAGCCAGCCTGAGGAACTAGCTACCCCTAAAGAGAAAGAAAGACCTCGCTTGCCTCCAGAGAAATAATCCCCAAAGATATAGAAGCCCCCAACAAATATTAACGGTGAAGTAAGAAGAAGGCACATACATAGGGATGAAATCAGATTCAGCAAAAGAGGCCCACTAGTACTAGAAAGCAGAAAATAGAGCAGGGGTCTATGCGATCAATAAAAAAACCCTTACAAAATATCCATCCTGAGATTTCAAGAACCCACGCACCAACTAATGGTGTGTGGGGAGAAACTCAGTCCACTAGAGCATCCAGCAAGCGAGGGAATCACATTTTAGCAAGCTGGACAAGAAAACATGATAAACACTGCTGATCAAAAAATGAGCAAACAAAACTTAGCTTGTCCTGGATGGACTGGGAGCGAGGTAGTCGGAAGGAATCTGAGTAGCACTGATTACATCGACAGCCGGCAACAAGTGGAAGTGAAACAGAGCTATATAGGAACCTCCCAGAGGATAACGAACCAGCTGATAGCCAGAGACCAGCAGGATAACAAACAAAGCCACCAGGGGGAGCCCAAAGCAAAAGTCACACCATACCACCAGTGACCACAAGAGGGAGCCTGAAAACAGAGTTCACAACAGTACCCCCCCCTTAAGGAGGGGTCACCGAACCCTCATGAAAACCCCCAGGGCGATCAGGATGAGCCACATGGAAGGCACGAACCAAATCGGCCGCATGAACATCAGAGGCGACAACCCAAGAATTATCCTCCTGACCATAGCCCTTCCACTTGACCAAATACTGGAGCCTCCGTCTAGAAACACGAGAATCCAAGATCTTCTCCACCACGTATTCCAATTCTCCCTCAACCAGCACCGGGGCAGGAGGCTCAACCAGAGGAACCACAGGTACCACATACCTCCGCAACAACGAGCGATGGAACACATTATGAATAGCAAATGATGCCGGGAGGTCCAGACGGAATGACACAGGGCCAAGGACTTCCAGAATCTTATAAGGACCGATAAACCGAGGCTTGAACTTAGGAGAGGAGACCTTCATAGGAACGAAGCGAGAAGACAACCACACCAAGTCCCCAACGCGAAGTCGGGGACCCACACAGCGACGGCGGTTGGCAAAGAGCTGAGCCTTCTCTTGTGACAGCTTCAAATTGTCCACCACATGATTCCAAATCTGATGCAACCTATCCACCACAACATCCACTCCAGGACAGTCAGAAGGCTCCACCTGACCCGAGGAAAAACGAGGATGAAACCCCGAATTACAAAAAAAAGGAGAAACCAAAGTAGCAGAACTAGCCCGATTATTAAGGGCAAACTCGGCCAACGGCAAAAAAGTAACCCAGTCGTCCTGGTCAGCAGAAACAAAACATCTTAAATAAGTCTCCAAGGTCTGATTAGTTCGTTCGGTTTGGCCATTCGTCTGCGGATGGAAGGCCAACGAAAAAGACAATTCAATGCCCAACTTAGCACAAAAGGTCCGCAAAAATCTAGACACAAACTGGGATCCTCTGTCAGAAACAATGTTCTCAGGAATCCCGTGCAAACGAACCACATTTTGAAAAAACAGTGGAACCAACTCGGAGGAGGAAGGCAACTTAGGCAAGGGCACCAAATGGACCATCTTAGAAAAACGATCACACACCACCCAGATGACAGACATTCTCTGAGAGACAGGGAGATCCAAAATAAAATCCATGGAAATGTGTGTCCAAGGGCTCTTCGGGACAGGCAAAGGTAACAGCAAACCACTGGCACGAGAACAGCAAGGCTTAGCCCGAGCACAAATTCCACAAGACTGCACAAAGGAACGCACATCCCGCGACAAGGAAGGCCACCAAAAAGACCTGGCCACCAAGTCTCTGGTACCAAATATTCCAGGATGGCCCGCCAACACCGAAGAATGAACCTCGGAGATGACTCTGTTGGTCCATCTATCCGGGACAAACAGTCTCTCCGGTGGACAGCGGTCAGGTCTATCCGCCTGAAACTCTTGCAGCACACGTCGCAAATCTGGGGAGATGGCAGACAAAATCACCCCTTCTCTAAGGATACCAGCCGGCTCTGAATCTCCAGGAGAGTCAGGCACAAAACTCCTAGAAAGAGCATCAGCCTTCACATTCTTCGAACCCGGCAGGTACGAGACCATGAAATCAAAACGAGAGAAAAACAACAACCAACGAGCCTGTCTGGGATTCAGCCGCTTGGCCGACTCGAGATAAATCAAATTCTTGTGATCAGTCAAGACCACCAAACGATGTTTAGCTCCCTCGAGCCAATGTCGCCACTCCTCAAATGCCCACTTCATAGCCAACAGCTCCCGATTACCGACATCATAATTCCGCTCGGCAGGCGAAAACTTTCTAGAAAAGAAAGCACATGGCTTCATCACAGAGCCATCGGGGCTTCTCTGCGACAAAACAGCCCCCGCTCCAATCTCGGAAGCATCAACCTCCACCTGGAAGGGAAGTGAGACATCTGGCTGACATAAGACCGGAGCTGAAGAAAACCGACGCTTCAGCTCCCGAAAGGCCTCCACAGCCACAGAAGACCAATTAGTCACATCAGAACCCTTCTTGGTCAAATCCTTAACAACGCCAGAAAAATTAGCTATGAAGCGACGGTAAAAATTAGCAAAACCCAAGAACTTCTGAAGACTCTTAACAGATGTAGGCTGCGTCCAGTCGTGAATAGCCTGAACCTTGACTGGGTCCATCTCAATAGTAGAAGGAGAAAAAATGAAACCCAAAAAATAAATCTTCTGGACTCCAAAAAGACATTTTGAGCCCTTCACAAATAAAGCATTGTCACGCAGGACCTGAAAGACCATCCTGACCTGCTTAACATGAGACTCCAAATCATCCGAAAAAAACAGAATATCATCCAGATACACAATCATAAACTTATCCAGATATTCACGGAAGATGTCATGCATAAAGGACTGAAAGACTGAAGGAGCATTAGAAAGTCCAAAAGGTATCACCAAGTACTCAAAATGGCCTTCAGGCGTATTAAATGCAGTTTTCCATTCATCACCCTGTTTTATACGCACAAGGTTATACGCACCACGAAGATCTATCTTGGTGAACCAACTAGACCCCCTAATGCGAGCAAACAAATCAGTTAACAATGGCAAAGGATACTGAAATTTGACCATGATTTTATTCAAAAGGCGATAATCAATACAGGGTCTCAGGGAACCATCCTTTTTAGCCACAAAAAAGAATCCTGCACCAAGAGGGGATGAGGACGGGCGAATATGTCCCTTCTCTAAAGACTCCTTTATATATCTCCGCATGGCAGCATGCTCCGGCACAGATAAATTGAAAAGTCGTCCCTTAGGAAACTTACTACCAGGAATCAAATTTATAGCACAATCACAGTCCCTATGAGGAAGTAGAGAATTGAGTTTGGGCTCCTCAAATACATCCTGGTAGTCTGACAAAAACGTAGGGACTTCAGAAGGAGTGGACGAAGCAATTAACACCACAGGAGCGTCACCATGAATTCCCTGACAACCCCAACTTGACACCGACATAGCTTTCCAATCCAGGACTGGATTATGAGTCTGCAACCATGGTAGAACCAACACGACGACATCATGCAAATTATGCAGTACAAGAAAGCGAATCACCTCCTGATGAACAGGAGTCATGCACATGGTCACTTGTGTCCAGTACTGAGGTCTATTCGTAGCCAATGGTGTAGAATCAATTCCCCTTAGTGGAATAGGGAATTTTAAAGGCTCCAAATCAAAACCACAGCGCCTGGCAAATGACCAATCCATCAGACTCAGGGCGGCACCTGAATCTACAAAAGCATTAACCGGGTAAGATGACAAGGAACAAATCAGGGTAACAGACAAAATGAACTTAGGCTGTAAAGTACCAATGGTGACAGATTTATCAACCTTTTTTTTGCGCTTAGAGCATGCTGAGATAACATGAGCTGAGTCACCACAGTAAAAGCACAACCCATTTTGCCGTCTATAATTTTGCCGTTCACTTCTGGTCAGAATTCTGTCACATTGCATAGATTCAGGTGTCTGTTCAGAAGACACCGCCAAATGGTGCACAGGTTTGCGCTCCCGCAAACGCCGATCAATCTGAATGGCCAGAGTCATTGACTCATTCAGACCTGCAGGCCTAGGGAACCCCACCATGACATTCTTAATGGCTTCAGAAAGACCTTCTCTGAAATTTGCAGCCAGGGCACACTCATTCCACTGAGTAAGCACCGACCATTTCCGAAATTTCTGGCAGTACACCTCTGCTTCATCTTGCCCCTGCGAGAGGTCCAATAACGTTTTTTCAGCCTGGTTCTCAAGATTAGGTTCCTCATAGAGCAATCCAAGGGCTAGAAAAAACTCATCTACACTAAGCAATGCAGGATCCCCTGGCGCCAATGCAAAGGCCCAATCTTGAGGGTCACCACGCAAAAAGGAAATGATAATCTTAACTTGCTGAACGGCATCACCAGAGGAACGAGGTTTCAAAGAAAGAAACAACTTACAATTGTTCCTAAAATTCAGGAACCTAGATCTATCTCCAGAAAACAACTCTGGAATAGGTATTCTAGGCTCTGACATAGGACTGTGAACAACAAAATCCTGAATACTTTGAACCCTAGCAGCAAGATGATCCAGACTGGAAGCCAAGCTCTGGACATCCATGTCAGCAGCTGAACTCAGAGCCACACCAAGATTAAGAGGAGGAGAGAAGCTAGCCACAGCAGCTAGACACACGGCAACAACAACAAAAAAAAAAAAAAAATTTCTCAAGGCTTCTTTTCTCCTGCTTCTGCCATGCAATTAACACTTTATGTCCGGCTGTACTGTTATGATCCTTAGTGGCTGAGGATCACGAATAGACCAGCAAGTGAATAAACTAAGGACAAGCTCTAGGGAGATGATAACTGGACTGATCGCAAATCTGAACCTATCCAACACAACTAGAGGTAGCCGGTGAACGTGCCTAAAAAATTCCTAGACGTCTCGAGCCAGCCTGAGGAACTAGCTACCCCTAAAGAGAAAGAAAGACCTCGCTTGCCTCCAGAGAAATAATCCCCAAAGATATAGAAGCCCCCAACAAATATTAACGGTGAAGTAAGAAGAAGGCACATACGTAGGGATGAAATCAGATTCAGCAAAAGAGGCCCACTAGTACTAGAAAGCAGAAAATAGAGCAGGGGTCTATGCGATCAATAAAAAAACCCTTACAAAATATCCATCCTGAGATTTCAAGAACCCACACACCAACTAATGGTGTGTGGGGAGAAACTCAGTCCACTAGAGCATCCAGCAAGCGAGGCAATCACATTTTAGCAAGCTGGACAAGAAAACATGATAAACACTGCTGATCAAAAAATGAGCAAACAAAACTTAGCTTGTCCTGGATGGACTGGGAGCGAGGTAGTCAGAAGGAATCTGAGTAGCACTGATTACATCGACAGCCGGCAACAAGTGGAAGTGAAACAGAGCTATGTAGGAACCTCCCAGAGGATAACGAACCAGCTGATAGCCAGAGACCAGCAGGATAAGAAACAAAGCCACCAGGGGGAGCCCAAAGCAAAAGTCACACCATACCACCAATGACCACAAGAGGGAGCCTGAAAACAGAGTTCACAACAACACGTTCCTGTAAATTCCTGGGCTGTCTAGTATGAACTGCGCACTTGAGATTTCCCCAGAGTGGCTCAATGATATTGAGGTCAGGGGACTAAGGTGGCCACTCCAGAACCTTCACTTTGTTCTGCTGTAGCCAATGACAGGTCAACTTGGTTTTGTGGTTTGGATCGTTGTCACGTCCAAGTACGTCCCATACGCAGCTTCCAGGCTGATGATTACCAATTTGCCTCCAGTATTTGCTGATAATGTGCTGCATTCATCTTTCCTTCAACTTTGGCCAAGTTTCCTGTGCCTTTGTGGCTCACACATCCCCAAAACATCAGCGATCCACCTTCGTGCTTTACAGTAGGAATGGTGTTCCTTTCATCGTATGTAAACTTTTGAGCACAACTGTGCCAGGATGAGGGGGGGCAAATACCAGAATGAGGGAGCTTTACCAGGATAGTGAGCATATTCCTTTATATTTGCAGTCTTGCTCCTGTCTGTGGCTGCTCTCTGTCGCCCCCTCCTGCACTCTGCATGAGTTTTTTTCTAAACTAGAACCTCAGTATTCAGGTTAAATTGCCGTGTTGGCATGTTGCGATAAATAAGTGGGTTTTGTGTTGCAATTTGGGCACTCACTCTCTAAAAGGCTCACTATCACTGTCCTAGTGGCTTCAATCCCCCGTCAGTGCAGTAATTATAGCAAGAGGTTATGCTACAAAATACTAAGTTATGGCATTGCAAACAATTAATTACTCTCTACAAGTGCTTCTCACAAAATTAGAATCTCATTTAAAAAGTTAATTTATTTCAGTTCTTCAATACAGAAAGTGAAATTCATATATAGAGTCATTACAAACTGAGTGATCTATTTCACATGTTTATTTCTGTTAATGTTGATGATTATGGCTTACAGCCAATGAAAACCCAAGTGTCATTATCTCAGTAAATTAGAATACTTTATAACAGCAGCTTGAAAAATCATTTTAAAATCCAAAATGTTGGCCTACTGAAATGTCTGTTCAGTAAATGCACTCAATACTTGGTCGGGGCTCCTTTTGCGTCAATTACTGCATCAATGCGGCATGGCATGGAGGCGATCAGCCTGTGGCACTGCTGAGGTGTTATGGAAGCCCAAGTTGTTTTGATAGCAGCCTTCAGCTCATCTGCATTGTTTGTTCTGATGTCTCTAATCTTCCTCTTGACAATACCCCATAATTTCTTTATAGAGTTACGGGCGGGCGAGTTTGCTGACCAATCAAGCACAGTGATACTGTTGTTTTTAAACCAGTTATTGGTTCTTTTGTCAGTGTGGACAGGTGCCAAGTCTTCTGGAGAATATTTGTGTGACACCCCAGGAATCCGATTGTCACAGTGGCGTTGCCTGCCTCTTGGGGAGGATGATGCCATGCCTGGAAGCGAGAAAGGATCCCCTTAATAGGTAACGCATACAACACTTTTCTGAATCCAGGCCAGAAGGGGGAGTTCTAGACCCCCAGTTCCAGGGTAGCTTCCCTATAAGTTCTGCTCTGGAGGAGGAGTTAGTCAGTCAGAGCTAGTCTGAGGAAGAGGAAGCATGAGAGGAGAGGAGAACTGGGACTGGAGCTGCGATTGAGCTAACTCCCAGGATTGAGCGCAAGAAGCCGGACACCGGGGTCCGAGGTTGTGTGGGAACTGTATGCCCCACAGCAGAAACCGGAGGGCAGGAGATTGCAGGTCTTCTAGCCACAACTGACACCCAAAGGCAGAACAGCAGATTAGAGCCCGGAGTCACCATGAGAAAGGGACACCTGTAAAAAGGCTCGAGCTGCCTGCTATGCGGGTAAAGTTCCACCTAAGGGACAGATTGAGAGAGGGACTTGAGGAAAGCTAATGCATGAAGAACCTAGAATTCAGCGCAGAAAGAAAAGCTTCCAACCCCACCTGGCTAGGGGGATTCTGAACTGCTTCCAGGCTGCCCAGATCTCAAAGCACCTGTAACCTATGCCCTGGACTGCAATTTCTCTAGTAAAAGGTAAAGAGACTGCAAATCCTGTGTCCTCCAATTATTTCCTGCACTCCACCATCTATAATTCCTTCCCAAAACTCTGGGAGCCCCGGGGACTAAGCTCTACCTGTGGAGAGCTAAAACAAATAGATAAACACATATAGCCACTGGAATATATCATTCATATTCTAATATTGGGAGATATATTAGAAACCCATAAGAATTCCATAGCTAAAATACTAGAACAATAGGCACCCACTGAATATCAATATGAGAACCACCACAGAAAACTGGGGGGACAGGTAAATATAGCAAGTGCCGGGGGCCTGAGCTAGCGGCGACTCCGGCACCTGACCCCCACAGCGCGCCGGTGTCCCCGCCTGCTCAGGCCCCCAGCACAGCCACGCACAGCCGCCCGCACTCACCAGAGCCACGCACAGCCGCCCGCACTCACCAGAGCCACGCACAGCCGCCCGCACTCACCAGAGCCACGCACAGCCGCCCGCACTCACCACCGCCACGCACAGCCGCCCGCACTCACCAGAGCCACGCACAGCCGCCCGCACTCACCAGAGCCACGCACAGCCGCCCGCACTTACCAGAGCCACGCACAGCCGCCCGCACTCACCAGAGCCACGCACAGCCGCCCGCACTCACCACCGCCACGCACAGCCGCCCGCACTCAACACCGCCACGCACAGCCGCCCGCACTCACCACCGCCACGCACAGCCGCCCGCACTCACCAGAGCCACGCACAGCCGCCCGCACTCACCAGAGCCACGCACAGCCGCCCGCACTCACCAGAGCCACGCACAGCCGCCCGCACTCACCAGAGCCACGCACAGCCGCCCGCACTCAGCACAGCCACGCACAGCCGCCCGCACTCAGCACAGCCACGCACAGCCGCCCGCACTCACCACCGCCACGCACAGCCGCCCGCACTCACCAGAGCCACGCACAGCCGCCCGCACTCACCAGAGCCACGCACAGCCGCCCGCACTCGGCATAGCCACGCACAGCCGCCCGCACTCGGCACAGCCACGCACAGCCGCCCGCACTCGGCACAGCCACGCACAGCCGCCTGCACTCGGCACAGCCGCCCGCACTCGGCACAGCCACGCACAGCCGCCCGCACTCGGCACAGCCACGCACAGCCGCCCGCACTCGGCACAGCCACGCACAGCCGCCCGCACTCGGCACAGCCACGCACAGCCGCCCGCACTCGGCACAGCCACGCACAGCCGCCCGCACTCGGCACAGCCACGCACAGCCGCCCGCACTCGGCACAGCCACGCACAGCCGCCCGCACTCGGCACAGCCACGAACAGCCACCCGCACTCGGCACAGCCACGCACAGCCGCCCGCACTCGGCACAGCCACGAACAGCCACCCGCACTCGGCACAGCCACGCACAGCCGCCCGCACTCGGCACAGCCACGCACAGCCGCCCGCACTCGGCACAGCCACCCGCACTCGGCACAGCCACGCACAGCCGCCCGCACTCGGCACAGCCACGCACAGCCGCCCGCACTCGGCACAGCCACGCACAGCCGCCCGCACTCACCAGAGCCACGCACAGCCGCCCGCACTCAGCACAGCCACGCACAGCCGCCCGCACTCAGCACAGCCACGCACAGCCGCCCGCACTCACCACCGCCACGCACAGCCGCCCGCACTCACCAGAGCCACGCACAGCCGCCCGCACTCACCAGAGCCACGCACAGCCGCCCGCACTCGGCATAGCCACGCACAGCCGCCCGCACTCGGCGCAGCCACGCACAGCCGCCCGCACTCGGCACAGCCACGCACAGCCGCCTGCACTCGGCACAGCCGCCCGCACTCGGCACAGCCACGCACAGCCGCCCGCACTCGGCACAGCCACGCACAGCCGCCCGCACTCGGCACAGCCACGCACAGCCGCCCGCACTCGGCACAGCCGCCCGCACTCGGCACAGCCACGCACAGCCGCCCGCACTCGGCACAGCCACGCACAGCCGCCCGCACTCGGCACAGCCACGCACAGCCGCCCGCACTCGGCACAGCCACGCACAGCCGCCCGCACTCGGCACAGCCACGCACAGCCGCCCGCACTCGGCACAGCCGCCTGCACTCGGCACAGCCACGCACAGCCGCCCGCACTCGGCACAGCCACGCACAGCCGCCCGCACTCGGCACAGCCACGCACAGCCGCCCGCACTCGGCACAGCCACGCACAGCCGCCCGCACTCGGCACAGCCACGCACAGCCGCCCGCACTCGGCACAGCCACGCACAGCCGCCCGCACTCGGCACAGCCAAGCACAGCCGCCCGCACTCGGCACAGCCAGGCACAGCCGCCCGCACTCGGCACAGCCACGCTCGGGCAGTAGAGCCGGAGAGAGAAAGATGGGAGCAACATATGGCAGAATGGAAACAGGAACAGGCAGAATGGGGGCGCGGGATGGGAGCAGCACATGACAGGATGGGGGTGCAGGATGGGAGCACATGACAGGATGGGGCGCAGGATGGAGCAGCACATGACAGGATGGGGGCGCAGGATGGAGCAGCACATGACAGGATGGGGGCGCAGGATGGAGCAGCACATTACAGGATGGGGGCGCAGGATGGAGCAGCACATGACAGGATGGGGGAGCAAGATGGGAGCAGCACATACCAGGATGGTGACCATATACCAATATAAATGCTCGCCACCCGGGCGTAGAACGGGTTCAATAGCTAGTATATATATATATATATATATATAACGAACATTTGAGCACATAAGTCCATTAGATGTCGGTTTTGCAAGCCTGCGAGAAAATATCGCAGTACGGATGCCATACGGATTACATACGGAGGATGCCATGCGCAAAATACGCTGCCACACCCTGCCTACGGATGACATACGGACCACTATTTTTGGAACATTTCTGCGTATTACGGCCGTAAAATACGGACCGTATTTTCATACGCTGAGTGTGAGGCCGACCTAATAATAGCACATTCCTCGGAACAGAGGCGGATTCCGGCGCTGATCCGCCCCTGCCCCACGTGAGCCGCTGATTTTCTCCTTTGTCCAGCGCTTATACCCGGCAGTTCCAATAGTCGGAGATGTGCGGACTGGACGTACTGAGAGAAGACGCTGTCTGGTGGCGAACAGGTTAATAGGGCCTGCACAGCGGCTCCCGATCATTGGCATCCGCATGCGCAGTAAGCACACCTCGCACATAAGTCTCTTCCAATTTCCCAAATAAAAATAATGGCGGAGCAGCCGGCTCCAGGCGCGTCGTGCGTCGTTTCCATGGCAGCAGTGAAACTCCGTGACGCCAAGCTTGTTCCGGCGGAAGCTGGCGCTGTTGTTCTGAGACAATGTCTGCAATGGAAATGGGTCCGTCTGGGGAAGCGCTGGAGAGTAACGGGCCCAAAGCCCTCGGCAGCCTGGACCACCACGTGCTCAGCACCCTGGCGGAGGTGGTGGAGCGAGTGATGAGCTTCCTACCGAGCAAAGCTCTGCTGCAGGCAGCCTGGTGTGTGCTTCTCCCGAGCCTACGGGGACTACAGAGCCCAGCATGCACCTGCTCCTCAGGGGCCCATAGAACCTTCTGTAATGTCTGTGTATCCTGTGAGCAGCACTGTCGTGTACCCAGAGAGGTGGCACAGATGTAGCAGAGCTGAGTGTCGTGTACCCGGACAGGCGGTACAGATGTAGCAGAGCTGAGTGTCGTGTACCCGGACAGGCGGTACAGATGTAGCAGAGCTGAGTGTCGTGTACCCGGAGAGGCGGTACAGATGTAGCAGAGCTGAGTGTCGTGTACCCGGACAGGCGATACAGATGTAGCAGAGCTGAGTGTCGTGTACCCGGAGAGGCGGTACAGATGTACAGAGCTGAGTGTCGTGTACCCGGACAGGCGGTACAGATGTACAGAGCTGAGTGTCGTGTACCCGGACAGGCGGTACAGATGTACAGAGCTGAGTGTCGTGTACCCGGACAGGCGGTACAGATGTATTAGTGCCGAGTGTCGTGTACCCGGACAGGTGGCACAGATGTACAGAGCTGAGTGTCGTGTACCCGGACAGGCGGTACAGATGTATTAGTGCCGAGTGTCGTGTACCCGGACAGGTGGCACAGATGTACAGAGCTGAGTGTCGTGTACCCGGACAGGCGGTACAGATGTACAGAGCTGAGTGTCGTGTACCCGGACAGGCGGTACAGATGTAGCAGAGCTGAGTGTCGTGTACCCGGAGAGGCGGTACAGATGTAGCAGAGCTGAGTGTCGTGTACCCGGACAGGCGATACAGATGTAGCAGAGCTGAGTGTCGTGTACCCGGAGAGGCGGTACAGATGTACAGAGCTGAGTGTCGTGTACCCGGACAGGCGGTACAGATGTACAGAGCTGAGTGTCGTGTACCCGGACAGGCGGTACAGATGTACAGAGCTGAGTGTCGTGTACCCGGACAGGCGGTACAGATGTATTAGTGCCGAGTGTCGTGTACCCGGACAGGTGGCACAGATGTACAGAGCTGAGTGTCGTGTACCCGGACAGGCGGTACAGATGTATTAGTGCCGAGTGTCGTGTACCCGGACAGGTGGCACAGATGTACAGAGCTGAGTGTCGTGTACCCGGACAGGCGGTACAGATGTACAGAGCTGAGTGTCGTGTACCCGGACAGGCGGTACAGATGTAGCAGAGCTGAGTGTCGTGTACCCGGAGAGGCGGTACAGATGTAGCAGAGCTGAGTGTCGTGTACCCGGACAGGCGATACAGATGTAGCAGAGCTGAGTGTCGTGTACCCGGAGAGGCGGTACAGATGTACAGAGCTGAGTGTCGTGTACCCGGACAGGCGGTACAGATGTACAGAGCTGAGTGTCGTGTACCCGGACAGGCGGTACAGATGTACAGAGCTGAGTGTCGTGTACCCGGACAGGCGGTACAGATGTATTAGTGCCGAGTGTCGTGTACCCGGACAGGTGGCACAGATGTACAGAGCTGAGTGTCGTGTACCCGGACAGGCGGTACAGATGTATTAGTGCCGAGTGTCGTGTACCCGGACAGGTGGCACAGATGTACAGAGCTGAGTGTCGTGTACCCGGACAGGCGGTACAGATGTACAGAGCTGAGTGTCGTGTACCCGGACAGGCGGTACAGATGTAGCAGAGCTGAGTGTCGTGTACCCGGACAGGCGGTGCAGATGTAGCAGAGCTGAGTGTCGTGTACCCGGACAGGCGGTACAGATGTAGCAGAGCTGAGTGTCGTGTACCCGGACAGGCGGTACAGATGTACAGAGCTGAGTGTCGTGTACCCGGACAGGCGGTACAGATGTAGCAGAGCTGAGTGTCGTGTACCCGGACAGGCGGTGCAGATGTAGCAGAGCTGAGTGTCGTGTACCCGGACAGGCGGTACAGATGTACAGAGCTGAGTGTCGTGTACCCGGACAGGCGGTACAGATGTAGCAGAGCTGAGTGTCGTGTACCCGGACAGGCGGTGCAGATGTAGCAGAGCTGAGTGTCGTGTACCCGGACAGGCGGTACAGATGTAGCAGAGCTGAGTGTCGTGTACCTGGACAGGCGGTACAGATGTAGCAGAGCTGAGTGTCGTGTACCCGGACAGGCGGTACAGATGTAGCAGAGCTGAGTGTCATGTGAAGCCCCCACTGTGCATTATAAAACCTCTGACGTAACATTACATCTCTGTAGAGACACCGTACTGATAAGTAGCCGCGCACTGACAGATCACACTTTGAGCTCTGCTACATCTGTACGCTGTATTATCGCTGCCTCCTGCATTGTCCATGTTATTATTGGTGACCGCTTTTTGTAAAGTTGTGTTTTGTTTTCTGTGTTTCCTTTTGTAGTGTTTGTCGGTTATGGCGGGATTGTGCCTGGGGGAAACTGAAGGCCAGGCAGAGGGTGAAATGGCTGTCCACTCTGGGGGCCGGAGAGCTGAATTCGGGGGGACACCCTTTGGTCCAAGTTGTGAAAGAAGAAATAGAGGTTAGAGAAATCTTTTCCTAAAATGGGTTTTCTAGGAATTGAATAAGTTATTTCCATGATACTAATTTCTGCCCTATCCATGGGTGAGAGGATCGTCGTTGGGACCCCCACAATCAGGAGAATGGGCCCCTGACCCCTGGGATCTAAGCTCCGCAGCCCATCTGGAATGGAGCAGAGATGCCGGCGCTCGACCTCCGCTCCATTCATTGCCCGTGGAGGTGTCGGAAGGCCCGTGAAGGCTGGGCACAGTATAGGCACAGCAGCCGGTGTACAGGTTACTGAAGTGTGTGCAGATGGCTGCCAGCCGTGCGGGGTCCTAAATAACACGCTGGACCTCTGATGGGGGCTGTGAACCAATCAGATGTTCCCACTGGGAGGGCACATAGCATTTATTGTATGTGACAATGACCAGGAAACGTTTTCTAGAATGTCACTGATTCCCAGAATTCCCATGGGCCCACTATGCAGTGAAGTCAGGAGATGGGACCTAGCGTGTGTCTGAGGAGCTGTCATGGACTGAATTACTGGTCCGTGCTCTCTGCCCATGGAATTCCCTGAGCCTCCGGGTTCGCCAGCTTGGCATTTGATAGGCATCATCTGTGCTGCGCGCGGTGCACAGGTAACATCTTGCCAGGCCGGCTAATCAGAAGGCGAGCCCGGGATCCCATTCTTAGGCCTCTTTCACACTTCAGTTGTTTGGCGTCAGTCTAAATCCGCCATTTTCCTCAAAAAACGGATGCCTTTTTTTTTTTCGACAGATCCATTTTTTTCCCCACAGACTTGCATTAGCGACGGATTGTGACGGATGGTCGTCCGTTCCATCCGTCATGCGACGGATCCGTCAAAGTTTGGTGGACGTCATCTAGACATTGACGGTCATTGCAACGTTTTTTGTCTGCGTTGAAATGGCGGATCGCGACGGATCCGTCGCGTCCGTCATTTCATAGAATGGCCACCTATGGGCGACGGATCCGTCGCGACCGTCATTTCGGCGGATCCGTCGCCCCAATCCGTTTTTTCAATTTTTTTCAATTGCGCATGCTCCAAAAAGTATATACAACCCCCGAGTAACGGATCCGTCAAAAAAACGGATCCGTTACATCCGTTTTTTCAACTATTGTGACGGATCCGTCGATCCGTCATTATGTCGGAAGTGACTGACGCCAAAAAACTGAAGTGTGAAAGAAGCCTTAGGCTACTTTCACACTAGCGTCGGGAACAACCCGTCGCTGTGCGTCGGGCCGACGTTCCCGACGCTAGCGTGGTCTCCGCCGCACAACGGGGGCAGCGGATGCATTTTTCCAACGCATCCGCTGCCCCATTGTGAGGTGCGGGGAGGTGGGGGCGGAGTTCCGGCCGCGCATGCGCGGTCGGAAAAAGCGGACCGTCGTAAGCAAAAAACGTTACATGTAGCGTTTTTTGCTCCCGACGGTCCGCCACTGCACGACGCATTCGTCGCACGACGGGTGCGACGTGTGGCAATCCGTCACAATGCGTCGCTTCATGTTAATCAATGGCGAAAAAACGCATCCTGCAAACACTTTTGCAGGATGCGTTTTTTCGGCAAAACGACGCATTGTGACGGAATGCAGTTAACGCTAGTGTGAAAGTAGCCTTATGGGGTAAGGGAATTCGTGCAGCTTGTGCCACGGCCAGCGAGCACCGCCCTGGAGCGTGGACAGGGGTGGTACGCATCGATCCGCTCAGCTCTGCCGTACAGAAGGTGCGTGGAATATGACGTCCTATACCTGCATTAACCACACGATGGCCCTCTTATGGAGAACATGCGCTGACAGCCGACTGCTCTCTCCTGCAGAAAGTCTACATATTACCAGAGCTATTCCTGTACTTCACGGATGCCGACTCCCTTAATGATCACGGAGCACACTGCGGTCCGAAGAAAGGTAATGATCCAATGTGGCAGAGCTCGTTCTGCCATGGGGAGTCTCAGAACTCAAGGGGCAGATTCATCCATATTTTCTCATTCTTGGGCAATGTGCACACAAAGGCTTTTTGCTGAGTTTTTGGAGCAGAAATTAAAAGTTTGAGATTGGGAGAGTTTTCGTTCAGGTTCTGCTCCTAAAACTCCATGTGCACATAGCCTTAGACAGTACATCTTTACACCACCTATTAGTCGGCCGTCTATTTTCACCAGAAATCTGTACCCAAATTTTCCCAATCAAAAACGCATAATAAGTATGGTGGATCTTTCAGGAGGTTTTCTGGTCTGTGAAGAAAAGTCTGCAGTCGCTGGATGTGATTGCAGACTGCTGAATCATGGCAGTGTGTGGTGTGCGCACTCTCACGATTCCCCTGCGCGCCCCACATAAAGGAGCGCTGTAGCGACTGCTGGTATCTGATATACTTATGGTCACGGGCCGACTACTCTCATCCAGCTTCTCTTCGTGGCCGTGTGCACGTCGCACACTGTCACAATTCTTCAGTCTGCAGTCACACGGAGCAGCTGCAAGCTTTTCTCCTGAGACTGGAAACCCCCTTTAAGGCGGCATAAAGTGTAATATAAGTTCTATGGATGAAACTTGACCCCTGACAGGAGCCTCACTGAAAGGGGCGCATGCGGTGTTACTATCTGGTGTTCGTTCTTTTTTAGCAAAAAAGAAACATGGTTTAGAAACTGCACTTTCCTTGGAGAACCTGCTGCCGAAGGACTGTGAGATTGTGGGACTTACCACGCCGGGAATTGTAGGTAATATATCATGTGCTATAGTTGGGCTTAACCATACTGCTTTCATCCTATATCTCTTCTTTGTATTATGGCCGGAGTACAAGAAAATGTGAGATCTCTATGGTCTGGCTGTAATATTGGTTGGCACATCAGCTATTAAAGGGAACCTGACCGTAGATATATGCTGCCCGATTGACGACAGCAGGTATGGGACGCTGGCTGTATGATTTCAGGAATATACGTTTAACTTTGAAATGCTTCATCGTTTAGGGACCAAACGTACTTTAAAAGCTGCCAGGAACCGAGCCGCCTGGGAGACTAGTCTGACAGGCGGGTCCCTGGCGGCTTCTCTCTGCCCGCTGCCATTTACCCACAGGTAGAGACCTGTCAATCCAGGGCAGCGGTTGAGGAGAAGCCACCGAGGACCCTCCTGTTCAGCTAGTCTCCTACACGGCTCAGTCCCCAGTTTCTTTTAAAGTACGTCTGGTTCAGCAGTTCAAAATGATACTTGTATGGCTGCAATCATACAGCCAGCGCCTGATACATGAGGCCATGGTTCAGGCAGCTTGTATCTGCTGCCAGGTTCCCTATGGACGCCCACCAGATTGCTCTGACATCTGAGCCGGAGATGCCGGTGGTTCTGTTCCTTCTGGAGCTTTCGTTGTCTTCCTGTGCAATCCTTGTATGTATTCTGTCTTCAGATTTCCCAGTAAGTGTGATTCTTGTCATTGCATTGGTTATTTTTTAGTATTTTTTGTTGAGGGTTTAGGAAGAGTACCCGGTGTACCACACTGGGTTGGTGCTGATATCATTACCTAAAGTGGTTTTATCTGACCTTGTAGAACAAGAGCCATCCTGTATTGTCCTGCCATCCAGAGTCTTCCTATTCGTTCCTGTAGACGTCAACCAAGTCATTATTCATGGAATTAACCTGCTACTTATATTAATTTGCTTGTTTTTACACTAGTGACACCCATGGGGTCTGCCAGTAATCCACCCAGAGAATTCGAAGATGGGGAGTCTGGCTTTGCACTTCTCTTTCCAAAAATCAGTGGGGTAAAGATCCAAAAATTTCACTTCTTCAAGGACTCGAAGAATAAAGTATTTGATGAGAACATACTTGAAGAAGCGGGTGAGTTTTCCTATGTATACACTGTTAATACACAAACAGTCTTCACATTATACTTTATCCATTTAGCGCAAAATGACCCCCCTGTATGTCAGGGCTGGGGTACACAATGGTGAAGGGGGCTTGGAGCTGAGCACTGTCCGCACGTCGTAGATGTCGGCAGAGTTGCATTGCTGACATCTGTCTCTTAAAGGCCGCAATTAAAGTAAAGCTCTGATTGCTGTTGTTAACCATTAAAATGCCACTGTCAGTCTGACAACATTTAAATGGTTCGTGCATCGGCTCCCGTTATCCCCAGCTTTCTACGCTTACCATTTTAGAAATATTCGCCTAAAAAATGGAATACAACTGCAATAATAATTTGTAAAACACAGCACAAACTCGCTCCACATTTGCCACACAGGTAAATTAGGAACTTGGGAAAGTTTTACACCAGGTTTCAGTTCTCTAAGACATATTCACTAAAAAAAAGTAATTCAAAATTGTTCTCAAGAAATTCGCATACAAACTGGACATGAAAGCCAATATTAATTAAGGGCAGCACGGTGGCGCAATGGTTAGCACAGCAGCCTTGCAGCACTGGAGTCCTGGGTTCTAATCCCACCTTGGACAACATCTGCAAAGAGTTTGTATGTTCTCTCTGTGCTTGCGTGGGTTTCCTCCGGGTACTCCGGTTTCCTCCCACATTCCAAAGACATACTGATAGGTAATTTAGATTGTGAGCACCATCGGGGACAGCGATAATGTGTGCAAACTGTAAAGTGCTGCGGAATATGTTAGCGCTATATAAAAATAAAAAGATTAATTTACAGCCAAACTTCTGGACCAATCTGCCCTAAATTTTACATATAGGTAAATGAACGAATATGAGATTGCTGAGGGACCAACACCCGGCGCCCCCTCGGATGTCAACAGTGTACGGAGCGGAAAACCACAGCTTAGAGCGCTGGTTAGTGGCCGCTCCCAGGTCCTGCAGATCAGCGCATATTCAGGTATAACAATTAGAAAAGGCAGAGATGATTAACCCCGTTCCGACATCTGACATAGATGTACAGCGCAAGTTGGTAGCGGGTGTATAGATCAGTCTCAAGGGGGAGAACACATCCCATATCCGACAGATAATGGCTGTGACACAGAGCCAGAAGTTGCCTGTAACCGCTGCCCACAACTGTTCACCTATTAAATGCTGCTGCCTACCAGATCCTTATAGTGCCACTATCAGTGCCGTGGCAGGGGGGCGTGTCATTATTTGCTGCCATCATCGCACGATCACTAGGCGCTGATGGGTTACTATGACAGCCGGGGGTCTCTTGAAGACTGTGAAACTGGCTCCTGTGAAACCCAGGCCTTGGTATCACTGGTTCAAGTACCCTAGAAGGACTAATAAATACACTAAAAAGTAAAACAAGTATTAAAAATATGGAAAAACCAATGCATAAGTTTGAATCACTCCTCTTTTTCCCCCATTGAAAAATAAAGGTAATAAAAAAAATTTCAAAGATACACATGTCATATCGCCGTGTTTTGTACAGTCAGATGTATCAAAATATAAAAATAATTAGCTTGACCCCAAAAAAAATAAAAATTTAAAAATGGAAAAATTGTGGGTTGTTTTTGTTTTTTTTGTTGCCGCGCCACCGCAAAAAATGTTGTTAAAAGCAATCAAAATATATCTATCCCTAATTGGAATCAGTTAAAACGTCATCTCACCCCACATTACTGCATAATGGGATAGGATCTTAGAGAATAGAATACCCCTTCAATGTTTGTTTTTTTTTTTTGTTTTATTTCCAGGCCTTAAAAATAACCCAGATCTGCGTGTGGTTCTGATCTTTGGATACAACACATGGAGGCATGGAGCAACACGTTTCTTAAATCAAGTTCTTAATCCGCTAAATGAGAAAAGTATTATCATCGCTGGTGGGCAGGTGGAATACCTGGTGACCTTCTCTTCCCAGGCGTAAGTATAGTTTTCAGATCTGAGTTACAGCTAGAAGTTTCACCTTCGAAAACATAAATACATTGTACTACTTATTTTCTACAGGAAAAATATATACCATATATACTTGAGTATAAGCCGACCCCCCCTAATTTTGCCACAAAAAACTGGGAAAACTTAATGACTCGAGTATAAGCCAGGGTGGCAAATGCAGCAGCTACTGGTAAATTTAAAAAATAAAAATAGATACCAATAAAAGTAAAATTAATTGAGACATCAGTAGGTTAAGTGTTTTTGAATATCCATATTGAATCAGGAGCCTCATATAATGCTCCATACAGGTTATGATGGCCCCATAAGATGCTCCATACTAAAATATGCCCCATATAATGCTCCATAAAGTTCATGATGGGCCCATAAGATGCTCCATAATAAAATATGCCCCATATAATGCTCTATAAAGTTTATGATGGGCCCCATAAAATGCTTCATACAAAAATATACCCCATATAATGCTGCACAAAGGTTGATTATGGCCCCATAAGATGCTCCATAGAAACATTTGCCCCATATGCTGCTGCGATTAAAAAAATAAAAAAAAATTATATTCTCCTCTCATGTCCTGAGCCGGTAGGGACATCGGCACTTGCGATATTCACCTGTCCCCGTTCCACCGCTGCACGCCGCTCCATCTTCCGTCTCTCTGCAGTGACTGTTCTGGCAGAGGGCGTGCACACTAAACACGTCATCCCGCCCTCTGACCTGAACGTCACAGCCAGAGGATGCGGAAGACTGAGCCCGGCGGTGGAACGGGGACAGGTGAATATCGCAATGCTCTCACCCTCCCCTGTCATACTCACCCTCCCGATGCGGTCCCTGGCAGCTTCTCCGATGCGATGGTCTCTGACGCCGTCAGCTTGTTCCTGTGTTCAGCGGTCACATGGTACCGCTCCCTTTGGAGTGGAGTCGCATCCAAATTCATTACTTTAGTGAGAGTTACCACGTGACCGCTGAACACAGGAAGAGCTGTGGGCCCCGGAGAAGCAGGGACATGCAGAGACGCATCAGGAGCAGGTGAGTATGATGTGACAGCTGCCGCTTCCCCTCCCCCGCCGACCCCTGGGACAATGACTCGATTAGAAGCCTAGAGGGGCACTTTCAGCCTAAAAAAATGGGCTGAAAATCTCAGCTTATGCTCGAGTATATACAGTATCTTTGTACCGTGAAGGCCAGAAGATAGAAAATTGATAACATTTGAGAGTCCTCAGTGGTTGATCCCTTATAATGGCAACCTGAAAAGATGGTAACAAATAGAAGCTTTCCAGACTACTTCAGTCTCTTCATCAGTCATAGAATAACACACAATCTGAAGAGTCACATATTTATACACAACCGGACACAGGAATAATGCAAGAGATAAGACAAGTGATGTGAAGTAGAACTATCAGTGTGGGAGAGTGATAAACAGTTGTGGCTTTAAATATTAGAACAGTTCAATGCAATGCTCCACTGAGAAATGTTATATGCAAATTGCCTTTTCAGAGAGAAAGAGGACTTGAACTCTAGCGCCACCTGTTTGAAGTAGCGATCTTACAAGTCAGTCAACCCTTTAACAAGTCGTGCAATATGACTTAGGATAAAAGCCAAATCAGTATCTCAATTCGCAGACACGGTGTTTTGGGCTATTGGCCCTCGTCAGTGCAAAGCATGAGAACTAATTTGGCTGGATGAGAAGCTCTGGACTGAGGTCTAAGGGGCAACGTTTCTCCTTATGGAGAGTGACACACCAGCTCTGGCTTGTCAAGGCTTATTCGCCGTGCAATGCTCCTCCAGGAATTTTATGTGTTTTATTGACCTCTCATTGAGGTCTGGTCCAGGGTTATGATGCCCCCAAATGGTCTGAGGAGCACATTCCTTAGTTGATGTAGAAAAAAAGAAATCCATGCAACCCATTAATTCCTGCTCTGATTGTGGCACAGGGTAATTACCGTTATCACTATGACCACGTAATCAAAATAATGGCACTTCACATCAATTAACATCAAACTTGCTCTGGCTGAAGGTACCGTATTTTTCGGACTATAAGACGCACCTAGGTTTTAGAGATGGAAAATAGGGAAAAAAATATTTGAAGCAAAAAAGGTGGTAAAATATTTAATAACATAAACATACTATTATATGTGTTGTTATTATATATAATAGTATGTTATTATGTTGGAAGCTGCGGGTAGAAGATGGAGCTGCGGGACCAGTGTGGTGTCTGTAAAGTACTACATGAAGATGCTGGAGGGTGAGTATAAGAATGGGGGCACAGGGCTTATATTTAAAGCACCACTCCAGCACTGAAAAATAACACTGGAGTGCTGCTTTGAGATCCCATTGGGAGAACTATAACTCCCAGCATGTCCTGCAGATCCTATGGCATGCTGGGAGTTATAGTTCACCACACAAGTGGCAGAGTGCTTTATTGTGTGTTGTGGTGAGGTAAAATGCTGGAGCATCCCATCCCATGATACCACAGAGCTCTCCCTCTTGTTGCCTCTCCACAGCTCCGGAGGAAGCTTGCAGATTGTAGTGTGGTGTCTGCAGGACCTGTGATGACATCAGAAGAGGGAGGGCTATGTGCTGCCATGTGATGCTCCAGCCCGCCCACTCCTGACATCACACAGGTCCTTGTGCTGGAGCACACAGCATCCAGCACAGCCCCGGCAGGCAGGTATGCAGCGATCTTGTCCCCTCCGGCCCCTGCTGCTGCTGCCTCCTCCACCAGACACACAGATCTCCCCAGCAGCTGCAGGAATCCAGCACTGGGGAAACCATGTGTGTCCCTGTGAATGAGTATTCATTTGCTGCTCCCAGCTCACACTCAGCTGATAGATGGGCGGGGAAGTAGCTAATGAATATTCACTGCACTTTAATGATCAGGACCATGTGGTTTCCCCAGCACTGATTCCTGAAGCCTGGCAGGGACATTTTTCTGCCTCCTGCCTCCCAGTGCAATCCCACTCGCTGCTGCCCACTCCCCACGTTACATCCCTACCATAAGATTCACCCACACTTTCCTCCCAAATTTGGAGGAAAAAAGTGCTTCTTATGGTCAGAAAAATACGGTAAGTACCGCAGTATGTATATATGTATGTGTGTGTATATGTATATGATATATATATATATATATATATATATATATATATAACCCCCATCAGAGAAATATATGATGTACCTAAAACCATACCAAAAAGAAAACCATATGATCTATGATACAGTGTGGACTGACACCAAGAAATCTTGCCAAAATAATAAAAGGCAAGAAATAAGGGTTATCAGTATACAAATCTACTCAGGTTTGAAGTTTGAATAAACCTAACAAATCCAATGCATGAGATCCATATCAATAACAGCATTACAAAGGTATAAATATACTGACATCAAATAGATAGATGCAAGTATAGCATGAAGTACTAAAATAACCCTAGTGCGTATTAAAGACCCATATACATGGTGTCAACTAGATGAATTCCCCTATGTCTATGCCTGTATGGCTGAAGGCAGTACCAAAAAATTTGTGTAGTCGGCCATACAAATATGTCACATTTTATTAAATTACCAACAATACATAGGCAAATACACTTATAATACATAGCTAGAAATGATCAATAGTACAGCTCAGATCATGCATAAAAGGAGATAAACTCATGGTGTGGCCACCATCTTCCCCTGACCTCAACCCTATAGAGAACCTTTGGAGTATCATCAAGCAAAAGATCTATGAGGGTGGGAGGCAGTTCACATCAAAACAGCAGCTCTGGGAGGCTATTCTGACTTCATGCAAACAAATACATGCAGAAACTCTACAAATACTCACAAGCTCAATGGATGCAAGAATTGTGAAGGTGATATCAAAGAAGGGTTCCTATGTTAACATGTAACTTGGCCTGTTAGGATGTTTTGGAGTTAAATAGCTTTTTTGTTTAGTGAATGTGACCTCCTAATGCTGCAATTAACACAAATGAGAATTTTCAGTTCTTTAAAACATATCAAATGTTTAGAAATTCTACTGTGCCTAATAATTTGGAACAGTGCATTTTGAGTTTTTATTCATTTTGGAGACTATACTGTTATCATTGGGAGGTTTATTCAATAAAATTCGATGTATACTCTAATGGGTGATGACTTTTATTAGACTGACTGTCATTTGCACTGACCATTTAGGAAAATCCGAGAAAAATGTCATTTGCATAATAATTTGGAACATGGTGTAGTGCCCAAAGTATTTACTCACCATGACAGTTGTCTACAACCCATGTACTACATATAAATAGGTAGTTACACCAATCATTAGGTCACAAAAATCATCTGAAGGCTACATCAGTCCTGTGAACAACAAGACATAAGCTGCGTGGCTGAAGCGTAGATTTATGAAGGATTGATGAGGCTAGAGGCAAAACGCGCATCGGGGTGAGGGAATGAAATGCTCAGCACTTTTGATTTTTATAATTTCTTCATAAATCTACTCTTCAGTCATACAGGTATAGACATAGGGGAATTCATCTAACTAACACCTTGTATATGGGTCTTTTATATGCACAAGGATTATTTTAGTACCTTCCTTATCCGAGAAAAACTGTCTGATGACACTCAGATCAAATTCTGACAAGAGTAATCAGTTTTTCTCAGACTTAGACAGAAATAATAATAAAAAGTTTGTCCACCTTCTCCATTCTGTCAGTCCGTGAAAATCTGACCGTAATCAGATTTTTTTCTTTCTCAGACCCAAAGACTTGCAATGCCGATTTTGATCTGACACGACCTCCAATTTTTTCCAACTACCAAACTGTTGGAGGGAAAAAAAGCAGACATGCACAGCTCCATAGAATACCATAATTACGAGTTCTATCTGTGAAAACCATGGATAACAATCGTCAGAGAAAAATCCGTACCCAAGCTCATATTGTTCTTAGGGAGTTAGCTGTCAATCAATGGCTAGAGGGCAGGGCTAGCCACTAGCTCATTAATGCCAATACCAGGGACTCCTGATCTGAAGAGCACGGCTACTGACGAAGTGGTGGGGCAGGCATAATAGACGGAGCACTTAGATCGGCCAGTCTGACATCTTATTGCTCCCTCATAGATAAAGGTGGTGACAGATTCACTTTAAGGATGCGTCTGTCAACTGTCTCTTCTCGTAACCGGCAGATCTGTGCATTAAACTTTATAATAAGGGTTAGGGAGGGTAAGTGATCAAAATGTACTCGGCTTTCTAAGTAGGTAATATTTTATATATAAATTGTAAAATGGTATTCAAAGGATGGAGCTGTCCCCGACATCTGCCATATAAGTACGCCACAGCGGGCAGGGAGTGCCCTAAAAGCATCATGCATGTATGCCACAGTGATGGATCCAGCATCAGCAGGTATACATAAAGGGCTGAATGTGTGAACACTCTTGCGACTCCATTGTGAGGCGCCAATGGTCAAGCCATGATCCCTGTGGCTGTCTGGTACAGTGGCCTGTAAGTCCCTGCTATATACTGTCTAACAGGCCATCTGTCAGTGTAACACTGGCAGGTCTATTACCCGGTAATATACACGTTTTATAGATATCAGACCATTCAAAGTCTCATAGTGGGAATAAGAGGAAAAAAAGTCCAATAAACTGTATATGCAAAAATATTAAACGCCGTATCAAGAAGAACATGAGCTACTGTACAAAACTGTCCCACGTCACTACAACCCTTGATGGGTTGCCATGACAGCTGAGGGTCTGCTGAAGACCTCTGTGCCTGTCATTACAATCCTCCTGAGAAAGAGAGCCTCTAGCTGACGTTCATGGGAGATCGTGATTTCCACTATGTATAGCACAAACGATCAGGCGATCGCAGCTTCAGGTCCCCTAAGGGGACTAATGAATGCAGTAAAAATTAAAAAATATGAAAAAATATAAAATCACAAGTTCAAAACCTTCTTTTTTTACTCCATTGAAAATAAAAAAAATTTAAATACTCATATTTGATATCGCTGCATTCATAAAAGTCCGATCTATCAAAATAGAATAAATTAATTCGATCAGTAAACGGCATAACGAAAAACAAATTGAAACGCCAAAATGATAGTGTTTTTGTTGCCGCAACATCATATCTATCCCAAAATGTATCATTTAAAACGTCAGCCCTTAACTGAAAGCGTTACGGTTCTTGGAAAATGGTGACACAAGCAAAACTTTTTTGTTTTTACAAATTTTCCCAAATTTTTTTTCACCACTTAAATGAAAAAAAAAGAAATTATACATGTTTGGTATCTGTATAATTGCACTACTGTGGAGAATCATATTGCCAGGTTAATTTTACCGCATAGTGAACATAGTAAATAAAAAAAATTGTGAAATTGCCCTTTTTTTTTTTTTTTTCTTTTTTTTTTTGCGATTTCAACATCCTTTGTATTTTTTACTGCTTTCCAGTGCATCACATGATAAAATGAATGGTGTCATTCAAAAGTACAACTTATCCTGCAAAAAAAAAAAGAAGCCCTCACATGGCTATGTGGACAGAAAAATAAAAAAGTTATGGCTCTTGAAAGAAGGGGGTAAAAACACAAAATGGACTCAGAGTGAAAGGGGTTGTCTTGTATTTTGCTTAACCCCTTCACCCCAAAGCCTGTTTTCACCTAACTGACACGGCCACTTTTTACAATTCTGACCACTGTCACTTTATGAGGTCATAACTCTGAAACGCTTCAACGGATCTTGGTGATTCTGAGATTGTTTTCTCGTGACATATTGTACTTTATGATAGTGGTAAAACTTCTTCGATATGACTTGCATTTATTTGTGAAAAAAACAAATTTGTCGAAAATTATGAAAATTTCGCAATTTTCAAATTTTTCGTTTTTATGCCCTTAAATTAGAGAGTTATATCACATAATATAGTTAATAAACAACATTTCCCACATGTCTGCTTTACATCAGCACAATTTTGGAAACATAATTTTTTTTTTGTTAGGGAGTTATAAGGGTTAAAAGTTGAAAAGCGATTTCTCATTTTTGCAACAAAATTAGCAAAACCATTTTTTTTACGGACCACCTCACACTTGAAGTGACTTTGAGGGGTCTATATGACAGAAAATGCCCAAAAGTGACACCATTCTAAAAACTGCACCCCTCAAGGTACTCAAAACCACATTAAAAAAGTTTATTAACCCTTCAGGTGCTTCACAGGAATTTTTGGAATGTTTAAAAAAAATTGAACATTTAACTTTTTTTTCACAAAATTTTTACTTCCGGTCCAATTTGTTTTATTTTACCAAGGGTAACAGGAGAAATTGGACCAAAAAAGTCGTTGTACAATTTGTCCTGAGTACGCCGATACCCCACATGTTGGGGTAAACCATTGATTGGGCACATGGCAGAGCTCGGAAGGGAAGGAGCGCCATTTGACTTTTCAATGCAAAATTGTCTGGAATTGAGATCGGAACCCATGTCGTGTTTGGAGAGCCCCTGACGTGCCTAAACAGTGGAAACCCCCACAAGTGACACCATTTTGGAAAGAAGACCCCCTAAGGAACTTATCTAGATGTGTGGTGAGCACTTTGAACCTCCAAGTGCTTCACAGAAGTTTATAATGTAGAGCCGTAAAAAAAAATTAATATTAATTTTCACAAAAATGATCTTTTTGCCCCAAATTTTTTATTTTCCCAAGGGTAGCAGGATAAATTGGACCCCAAAAGTTGTTGTGCAATTTGTCCTGAGTACGCTGATACTTCATATATGGGGATAAACCACTGTTTGGGCGCATGGCAGAGCTCGGAAGGGAAGGAGCGCCATTTGACTTTTCAATGCAAAATTGGCTGGAATTGAGATCGGAACCCATGTCGTGTTTGGAGAGCCCCTGACGTGCCTAAACAGTGGAAACCCCCACAAGTGACACCATTTTGGAAAGAAGACCCCCTAAGGAACTTATCTAGATGTGTGGTGAGCACTTTGAACCTCCAAGTGCTTCACAGAAGTTTATAATGTGGAGCCGTAAATAAAAATTAATATTAATTTTTTCACAAAAAATGATCTTTTTGCCCCAAATTTTTTATTTTCCCAAGGGTAGCAGGATAAATTGGACCCCAAAAGTTGTTGTGCAATTTGTCCTGAGTACGCTGATACTTCATATATGGGGATAAACCACTGTTTGGGCGCATGGCAGAGCTCGGAAGGGAAGGAGCGCCATTTGACTTTTCAATGCAAAATTGGCTGGAATTGAGATCGGAACCCATGTCGTGTTTGGAGAGCCCCTGACGTGCCTAAACAGTGGAAACCCCCACAAGTGACACCATTTTGGAAAGAAGACCCCCTAAGGAACTTATCTAGATTTGTGGTGAGCACTTTTAACCCCCAATTGTTTCACTAAAGTTTAGAATGTAGCGCTATGAAAATTAAAAAATAATTTTTTCTTCCCACTAAATGATGTTTTAGCCCGCAATTTTTTTTCCCCAAGGGTAACAGGAGAAATTGGACCACAAAAGTTATTGTCCAATTTGTCCTGAGTACGCTGATACCCCATACATTGGGGGGAACCACTGTTTGGGCGCACGGCAGAGCTCGGAAGGGAAGGAGCGCCGTTTGAAATGCAGACTTAGATGGATTGGTCTGCAGGTGTCTTGTTGCATTTGCAGAGCCCCTGATGTACCTAAACAGTAGAAACCCCCCACAAGTGACCCCATATTGGAAACTAGACCCCCCACGGAACTTATCTAGATGTGTTGTGAGAACTTTGAACCCCCAAGTGTTTCACTACAGTTTATAACGCAAAGCCGCGAAAATAAAAAATATATTTTTTTCCACGAAAATTATATTTTAGCCCCCACGTTTTTATTTTCCCAAGGGTAAGGCTGGTTTCACACTTGCGTTTTTATCTAAATGCGTTTTTTTTAAAAACGCATGTGTGAAAAAATGCATGTAAACGCGGTAAAACGCATGCGTTTTTTAGACGCATGCGTTTTTATAGAAAAACACAAGAAAACGAGAAAAAAAACAAAAAACCCTAACCCTAACCTGAAATACGTGGCACTGAAATACGTGGCACTGAAATACGTTTATATACGTATATAAGTGCCACGATATTTCAGTGGCCACGATATTTCAGTGGCCACGTATATAAGTGCCACGTATATAAGTGCCACGTATATAAGTGCCACGTATTTCATGTAAATGCCACGATATTTCAGTGCCACGTATTTCACTGAAATATCGTGGCACTTAAATACGTGGCACTGAAATATCGTGGCACTGAAATAACGTGGCACTGAAATACGTGGCACTATGACTGTCAGAAAATGTTCATTAAACGGTTAGGGGTGAGTTTAGGGGTAGGGTTAGGGTTTGGATCCCTTTATCACCTTGATGGTGGTGGGTGACTTTTCAGTGTGTGTTCTGTTTTTTTTCTATAAAAACGCATGCGTTTTTAACGCAAACAAACGCGTTGAGATCGGACGCCATGTCGCGTTTGGAGAGCCCCTGATGTGCCTAAACAGTGAAAACTCCCCAATTCTAACTGAAACCCTAACCCCAGCCCTAACCCCAACCCTAGCCCTAACCCTAGTCCTAACCCTAGCGCTACTTTCACACTAGCGTTTTTTTGCATACGTCGCAATGCGTCGTTTTGGCGAAAAAACGCATCCTGCAAAGTCATCTGCAGGATGCGTTTTTTCCCCATAGACTAACATTAGCGACATATTGACACACGTCGCAAGCGTCGTGCGACGGTTGCGTCGTGTTGTGGCGGACCGCCGGCAGCAACAAACGTTACATGTAACTTTTTTTGTGCCGACGGTCCACCATTTCCGACCGCGCATGCGCGGCTGGAACTCCGCCCCCACCTCCCCGCACCTCACAATGGGGCAGCGGATGCGTGGAAAAACAGCATCCGCTGCCCCCGTTGTGCGGCGCTTGCACAATATGCGTCGGTATGTCGGGCCGACGCAGCGCGACGGCCCCGTACTGACGCTAGTGTGAAAGTAGCCTAACGGGAAAATGGAAATAAATATATTTTTTTAAATTGTATTATTTTTCCCTAACTAAGGGGGTGATGAAGGGGGATTTGATTTATTTTATAGCGGGTTTATTAGCGGATTTTTATGATTGGCAGCCGTCACACACTAAAAGACGCTTTTTATTGCAAAAAATAGTTTTTGCATCACCACATTTTGAGAGCTATAATTTTTCCAGATTTTGGTCCACAGAGTCATGTGAGATCTTGTTTTTTGCGGGACGAGTTGACGTTTTTATTGGTACCATTTTCGGGTACATGACATTTTTTGATCGCTTTTTATTCCGATTTTTGGGAGGCGGAATGAACAAAAATCAGCAATTCCTGAAATTCTTTTAGGAGGGGCGTTTATACCGTTCCGCGTTTGGTAAAAAGGATAAAGCAGTTTTATTCTTCGGGTCAGTACGATTACAGCGATATCTCATTTATGTAATTTTTTTATGTTTTGGCGCTTTTACACAATAAAAACTATTTTATATAAAAAAATAATTGTTTTTGCATCGCTTTATTCTGAGAGCTATAACTTTTTTATTTTTCTGCTGATGATGCTGTATGGCGGCTTTTTTTTTGCGGGACAAGATGACGTTTTCAGCGGTACCATGCTTATTTATATCCGTCTTTTTGATCGCGTGTTATTCCACTTTTTGTTTGGCTGTATGAGAATAAAGCGTTGTTTTTTGCCTCGTTTTTTTTTTTTTTTTTACGGTGTTCACTGAAGGGTTTAACTAGTGATATAGTTTTATAGGTGGGGTCGTTACGGACGCAGCGATACTAAATATGTGTACTTTTATTGTGTGATTTTTTTATTTAAATAAAGAAATGTATTTATGGGAATTTTTTTTTTTTTTTTCTTTATTTAGGAATTTTTTTTTTTTTTTTTACACATGTGGAAAATTTTTTTTTTTACTTTGTCCCAGGAGGGGACATCACAGATCGGTGATCAGACAGTGTGCACAGCACTCTGTCTGATCACCGATGTGACAGGCACGTTCCACAGGCTTGCCGGCGCCTGCTATGAGGATTCTCAGCAGACGCCGGCAAGCAGGGTCATCTCATGACCCGGAAGGAGTCCCGCGGCCATCTTGGATCCGGGGACTCCTTCCAGGTCACCGGAGCAGCGCGATCTCATCGCGATCCCCCTCTATGCCGCTGTCACTATTGACAGCGGCATCAGAGGGGTTAAATGCCCGCGATCGGCGATAGCGCCGATCGTGGGCATTGCTGCGGGGTGTCAGCTGTCATATACAGCTGACACCCGCACCCGATCACCGCGGCGCTCAGCGTGAGACCGCGGTGATCGAGCCGCCGTACTAGTACTGCGGCTGGCACTAATGCAGTGCCGGCAGCGCAGTACTAGTACGGCGCATGTCGGGAAGGGGTTAAAGTGTGCTATCACTGAGTGACTTCAGATTTCTGAACTATTTTGTGTGGAATGACTATATGATTTAAGTGTATAAAAACTCAAATTTTGAAAAAAAGCTGGATTACTTACCGGTAATACTCTTTTAATGAGTCCACGACAGCACCCCACATCATGAGAGAGGGATCCGCCCATAGGAACAGGAAACCTACAGAATAAAAGGAGGCGGTCCCCTCTCCTCCTCAGTTTAGTTTTCAGAGTATAAAGGGAACCGCAAAGTTTTAGTATTAACTCATAATCAGCAATTACAATCATCTTAAACTCTATACAACCATTATTTGTGAGCTTAAAAGAAGGAAATTGTGCAAAATTTGGGAGGGTAGTAAATGGGTGCTGTCGTGGACTCATTAAAAGCATTACCGGTAAGTAATCCGGCTTTTTACCCTTCGCCACGACAGCACCCCACATGAGAGATTTTCAGAGTCATTATCTGGGTGGGATTACTGTACTAAGAACAGCTCTACCAAAGGTCAGGTCAGAAGATGTAGATAGATCAAGTCTATAATGATTGTAAAAAGTAGAAGGTGTTGACCAGGTTGCGGCCTTACATATTAAATGGATTGGTACATCTGCTTGTTCCACCCAGGAGGAAGCCATGGCTCGTGTTGAATGTGCTTTTATACCCACTGGAGGAATTTCGCCTTTTGATGCATAGGCCAAGCAGATAGCTTCTCTGATCCACCGAGATATGGTAGCTTTTGTGACCCCATGTCCTTTCTTGTGGCCCTGAAAGGAGACAAACAGAGCCCTACTCTGCCTCCATGTCTGAGACCTTTCTATATAGGTCAGGATGGCTCTTCTAACATCTAAGGTGTGGAATTTATGTTGTTCTGGAGTTACATGTCTGGATGATCCATGAAGTTCAGGGAAGCAAACCTTTTTACTTGTCTGTTGTCTCTTGTGGCAAACAGATCCATTTGTGGTATACCCCATGTTCTTGTTATCATTCTGAATATGGTTCCGTTTAAGGTCCATTCCCCCTGGCGTAACATGTTTCGACTGAGGTAGTCTGCTTTGATGTTTTCTACACCTCTGATGTGTAGGGCTGTTGGGGATGCGAGATGAGTCTCTGCTAGCTGGAAGATGTCTGCTGCTATGGTCATCAGACTTCCTGACCATGTACCACCTTGACGGTTCACATATGCCACTGTGGTGGAATTGTCCGAGAAAACCCTTACATGTGCTCCTTGAATCTGTGGAAGAAAATGATTTAAGGCATATTCTACCGCTCTTAATTCTTTCTAATTGGAAGAACATGTTAATTCTGCCTAATCCCAGGTATCTTGGGCCAGACTATCCTCCATATGTGCACCCCACCCCAATAGGGCTGGCGTCGGTGGTAATTATCTTAGAAGGGTCTATTATCCATGGTACACCCTTTGAAAGGTGCTCCATATCTAGCCACCAGGATAGGGATTCTATGACATCTCTGGAAAGAGTTTACTTTCCAGATGTCCTTCTTTTCCCTGAGCCGACCATACTTCATACTGTAATTGACGGGTATGAAATTGAGCCCACGGCACAGCTGGAATACATGAGGATAATGATCCCAGTAAGGACATAGCTTTCCTTAGTGCCATGTGTGGGGTTTCCATTGCCTCTGACACTCTTGATTGTATAGTCAGTCTTTTTGACTGCGGGAGGAAGCATTTCTGACTTACGGAGTCTAGCTGGATTCCTAGAAATTTGAATGGTTTCTGGATTCAGCCTGGACTTTTCGAAGTTGACGATCCAACCTAACTCCTGTAGGGACGAGATCGTATTAGATAATCGAATCTTACATTGAGGTATAGAATTTCCTACTACTAGAAAATCTAGGTAGGGTATTATCAAAGTGTCCCATTGGCGTAGATGAGCCATTACTTCTAATATCACTTTTGTGAAGATGCGGGGAGCCATAGAAAGCCCAAAGGGCATTGCTACGTATTGAAAGTGACGAACCTGTCCTGCCAGGATGACTGCTACCCTTAGGTACTGCTAGTGTTCGGCATGTATGGGAAGATGATAGTAGGCATCTTTTAGGTCTATCCCGGCCATGACACATCTAGGGAACAAAAGCTTGATGGTAGAACTAATGGATTCCATTTTAAAAGTATGATTAAGCAAAAAAGAATTTAATTTTTTGAGATTTATGATGGTTCTGAATGAACAATCTGGTTTATTGATCAAAAATAAAGGGGAATAGAACTCCTTCCCTTCTTGATCCTGGGGAACCTCTATCAAGACTTTTAGATAGAAGAGATAGGATCTCTGATTCTAGAGCCCTTTGTTGTTCCCGTCCTTTTAGTGATGTTACTACAAAAGAATCCCAAGGGATTCGATTAAACTCCAATTTTAACCCATATTGAATAATGTCCAGAATCCATTGGCTAGATGTTGTTTCCATTTAGGAAAGAAAAATTTTAATCTGTTGCCCACTTCATGGTCAGCGGTACTTGCTACGCTTCGTTTTATAGGATCCGCTAAACAGAGCACCTTTTTGTTTTGGATCCTTTGTCTCCCAGCGCTCCCTTTGAGTCTCAAACGGTTTGTTCCTGGTAAAGGGGCGTCTTCTGAAGGCTCTCCTGTAAGATGGAAGAGATTGATTAGGGAAGCCTTTCTTTCTCTCTCCCGCTTTATTTAGGAGCTCATCCAATGTTTTCCCAAAAAGGAACTCACCCTGGCAAGGGATCGCACGAAGTTTTGCCTTTGCCTGTGCGTCCCCTTTCAAGTTTTTTAACCAGAGTGCTCGCCGGGCTGTGTTTACTAGGCCGGCTGATCTGGCTGCTAGGCGTAGTGAATCCACAGAGGCATCTGCCAGGAATGCTATCGCTTCTTTTATTAGAGGGATTTTCGGTAAGATTGACTCTCTCGAAGTTCTACCTCTAATTTGTTCCTCCAGCTGTTCCATCCACACTAGTAGTGACCTTGCGGTGCAGGTACTAGAAATAGCTGGCCTGAATGCCCCCGTGTTAGCTTCCCACGATCTTTTTAGTAAGGCTTCTGCTTTACGGTCTAACGGGTCTGTTAGGACCCCCGAATCTTCAACTGGTAAGACCGATTGTTTAGAAGTTGAAGCAACTGCGGCATCAACCTTTGGCACCTTTGACCAGGAATTTAGTTCCTCATCGCTGAAGGGATAGCGTCTCTTAGAGGATGATGGTAGGAAACCTCTTGTATTCTGCTTATCCCATTCTTTTTTAATTAGTTCTTTAATAGTGGGTATGACGGGGAAGGATCTATGTTTTTTTCTGTCCTAACCCCGCAAACATGATGTCTTGAGCTGATTTTTTTTCCTTTCTCGTCTGGGCACCCCATCGTGCTGCTGGCAGATTTTACTAAGTTGTCTATACTGCTGTTAGGTAGACAAAGCCCCCCTTCATTCTTGGATGAACTCGGCTGGGATCCAGATTCGTCTGAGGATCGATGTACATCCTCTGATTCTGAACTTGCTGGTGATCGGGACCTGCTTGGTTGGCGGGTACTGGTGCTACTTGTATGTGCCAAACCCTGCATTTCTTCCCGGATTATGGCTCTAACATCAGATGGAGTCATTATATTTTCTCTGCCGTAAGGTTAACATGATACATTCTGAGCACAACCTTTTAGCATATGAGTCCGGAAGGGGCTGCGTACATATGGCACATTCCTTGTGCTTGGACTTGTGTGTCCTTTTCTTAGTCTAGAGAAAGGGGATACAGGAGGAACATATATCAGCATATAGGAAGAGACTTTTTAAAAAAAAACTCACCCAGTGAAGCTGACAGGTACCGGTTCTGGAGGCAGATTTTTTGGCAAGTGATCCTTCTGCTTGGTGGTAGATCTCTTTTCTGGAGGTCGACCACCACTTTTAGTGCTGCTCCCTAGCGCTTCTCTCTTTGCTGGGAGAACGCTGTTCTGCTGCAGGCAGGTGCGCTTCGTCGGCCGGTGAAGCCATCTCACACACACCGGTCCGACGCCAGCGCCGCTTTTTAAATCTGGCGCCGAATCTCCTGCCTCCCCGGACCTAACTCGGAAGTGCTCCGGCGACTTCCGGGTTAGATGCGCCGCTCTCTCTCACCATGCAGCGGCCGGAGGTATTAAGCCGGCGGTCCAGCGGTGACCGGACCCGGACCATGGATGTGTGACAGGCTCCCCCGCCGCTGCTTCTGGAACCGCTGCCCCTGCCGTTCCCACAGAATCGACGCAGACTGGTGCATGGCCCAAGAATCCTCTTCATCTGTAGGTAAGCAGGGATTCCTATAGGAACAGGAAACCTAAACTGAGGAGGAGAGGGGACCCGCCTCCTTTTATTCTGTAGGTTTCCTGTTCCTATGGGCGGATCCCTCTCTCATGTGGGGTGCTGTCGTGGCGAAGGGTAAAATGTTAATATTTCTGATATTTTTTAGAAATAAACTCAAATTATTATTATTTTTTTTTATACAAACGTCTGCAATTTCTTCACAACTTAAATTTTAAATAATCCTCTGCAAGTTCAGTATTGCCGTAAGCGTACCGACATGGAGGGTCATTTTAAGCATACAATGATCACAGTAAAGACAATAGAATTGCATTTTTTTCACCATTTCATTTTATTTTTTTTCCAACCATTTCCAGTACATTATGTGGTAAAATGAATTGATGTTATTCGGAACTACAGCTCATCCTGTAGTAAAAACAAATTCTTAACAGCTATGACCATGGGAAAATAAAAAAAAGTTATTGGGAGGAGGAGAAGATGAAGTTAAAAAATGAAAACTTACAGAGATGGGGTAAAAGAGGTTTAGAGGTTTTAATAAATTAATAGATCTTTATTAGAGTATGAATAATAAGGATGCACCACTTTTTAATTTGCTTTGTTTTAGTTTGCCACTATTTTTAAGATCTTTCATTCTTGTTTCCATGCTTGTCGCAACTGAGAAGTGAATGGAGGGATACTTCATAAACTAAATAAACTGGAAGGATGCCTATAGCAAACAATCAAAAATTGTTTTATGCAGTCAATTCATTAATTTTCATTAAAAGGTTTGCCAACCACTCAAACAATCCCTTCTCTCTATAATAATAATAATCTTTATTTTTCTGTAGCGCCAACATATTCTGCAGCACTTTACAGTTTGCACACCTTATCATCACTTCGCATGTTTCCCCCTTATAAAATAATAATATTTATACCCACCTCCAGTGCCTGCATCGTTCCAGCGCTGTCGGCACTGGCTCTACCGGGGATCGCGAGGCAGTGTTATGTCAAGCAATTCCTGCAGCCAATCATTGATTCAGTCTCCCCACATATGGATGTATCACCTACATCTCATAGTAAAAGAGCAGCAGGTCTCAATTCCTCCAGATGTATGTGATTTGTCCGAAGGCGGGGAGAGTGAAGCCTATGCTGATCGGCCTCAGGGATCGCAATCCCCGGGGGAGCCAGTGCTGACAGTGATGGAACGGCGCCGGTATTGGAGGTGAGTATAGGTGTCTTTTTATTTTACTGGGGCAAAAATATGGATTTAGAAGGGTTTGTCCGAGATGTAGACATCCCTTTTTAATTTCTTGTGATGACGCAAATAAGGACTCCATATTGTGACATTTGCCCATTTCTCCCTTTTGCCTTGCAGGAAGACTCAAGGTACAGATTGCATTGGTGTAGTTGGACTGGCGCTGAGTGGACCACAGATTCAGGGAGCCACCGTTCTTCTAGACAAGAATGTGTATGATGAAACGACTGCAGACTCTGCCATGCAGCGTCTAAAGGCCGCAAACATTCCTGAGGAGAATAGTTTGGGTCTTATGTTTGCCTGTGTTGGCCGAGGAGAGCAGCACTACAAGAAGAAAAATATCGAGGCGGACTCATTT